>NC_134138.1:173378797-175878797 GCF_033958435.1 Carettochelys insculpta
TCAGAACGTGGCTGTACAAAAGATATTAGTGCATAAAACGGAGCCGCAGAGATATTACGCCAATGTATGCTGAATTTGAGCAGGGTACATTTCACTAAAACACATTTCCCAGAGTTAGTAGTCAGAGCATTTATTACTGAAATGTAAACAAATGCAGATGACCAACTAATAAACTGAAACAATAGTTCTTCCAAAGAAGAACTCCCTAATCTCACTTTCTGAGAAAGTGAAGTCACAGAAGTAATATACCGACCCCCCAGCTGAAACACTCCTCTGGTTTAATTGAATTTGTTCCAGTATTTAGACAAGTTGAAAGAGAGACATATATATCTACAAAATGGCCATTCTGCCTTGAATTATCACCTCTTGGGTCAAATTTTCAGAGCTGCAATGCACAGGTAATGAAGCAAAGAATGGATCCAAATTGTTTTTAAATTAATCAGATTCACAGCTAAAAAGCACCCTCAGCTAGGTTAAATGTCAGTTTCGCATCCTCAGATTCATGTAATTTAACTTACTGTAATTGACCTTTTTGATTATAACTCCCAGTTAAAACTAGGAGAAAATGACAATATAAAAATGGAAATGGATTTTAGTATTGACAGTGTGGTAATTAAATATAAAATATGGGATTTGAAGGAGTTAATTAATCTCTTCACTACCTCCACAGTAGGCAATTAGATTTTTGGGTTCACATTACTCTTAATAGACATGAATGTACTGCTGGACTGGACTGAGCCAAGACAGGGAAATGTGATTAAAAGGTGTATTAAGGGCTGGATCCAGAGCCTACTGACATCATGGAAGCTGTACCATGGGCCTCGGTGGGCTTAAAATTAACTGGAATACTGCTGGTGAAGAAACTCCAGAGTTATGTTTCCCTCTCTTTCCAATCAGTAAAAGTCTCTGGTTGATAAATAGATGCCTTTCTTTTGGAACAAACAGTTAGGGACTGCTGCAACATGTCTTTGAAAATATTTATGAAACGGGGGAGATTGTGTCCCTCTTGTATTCTCATGACCACGAGCAAGGGCCATTGCAAGCTGGCCCACTTACTATTTAGTATAATACAATTAGTACTTGGAAGCAGGCCCATTTTACTCTCAGTTAATTGGAATGTATTGCCCTCACTGCTCCATAGTCAAGGAACATGTGAATGTGCTTTGTGCCCAGACTGAACCAGAAACCTGAATAACATCAGTGAAACTGCAGAAGGGTGGGATGGGGCAGACTATTCACCTGGGTAGGAGCCAAATGTGCTCAGGGCTGCGCAGGATCATGCTAGCAGGGCTTGAACTTCCTCCCTTTTAGAATGAGTGATGTTGTCTTAGATGGGCAGGATGAGACAAGAACAGCCACCAGACAACTGAGGTGCTAGAAGAGACGTCAAGGAAGACAAAGCTATTGTGGAGACGCTCAGGAGAATTCCATGCACTGACCTTCGCTGTGGAAGATAGGAAGATTCCCACACCTGAGCTATTCTTCTTAAATCACAATTCTGAGGAACTGCCCCAGACTGAAGTGTTGCAACAAACTGAGATAGTAAAAAGTAAGAAGTCACCATGATCAGATAGTATTCACTCAAGAGTTCTGAAGCAACTCTGATGTAAGACATAGGTCAATCCATGATGATGGATCCTGTGTTCCTTATTTAGGCAAAACATGAAACTGACTTCACTTGGAAATAAGCATGAAGTAGCAGCACCTATGTCTAGGATTGAGCTATGTCATTATCTCAGCTTTCCACATTGAAATGTACCATTGTAAAGTTTTCGCTGGCATCATATATCAATCTTCTATGCATATCAGCAACTGAACAGGTCTTCCTAGAGCATTCATCATTTGTTCCCAACTTCTTTTTTTAGAGATTTAATGAAATCTCCTGAATGAAATAATGACATTAGCAGTACAAATAAACCAAGCGATTTCATTACACTTCACAGACTTTATTTTGGCTTTCATTCTTATTGCAAACAAAGTACAACGTACCTGGGGGAAACAAAGCCAGTTTTATCTTTAAGATGCTAATGATTTACAAAAAATAAAATGAATCTGTTTCTAATGGTGTAGACTGAAAACTAAAACATGTTGTCTTAGGAGGAAAAATTGAAAATCAATTGAAAAAATCTATAGTAATATAAATACGGTATTACTGAAATCTAACCTAACAGTTTGCAAAGAGCTAAATAATATTGACTCTGAGCTAAAGTCCACTTATATCAATAGAAAACATTCTATTGACTTCAGGGGCTTTTGGCTCAGGCTTCTGGTATCCAGTAGTCCTTTGCAGGAAATGTACAGAGACCGAACCCACCCTGTACAGATCTCCCTCTTACCTGGAAGCTGGCTTAGCTGCCTCCACAGCTTTCCTTTCTTTGCCTCAAATTCATTGTGTGTGTTTGAGGTGTATGAAGACTCTCCGAACATCATGGAATCCATTGGGAAGGGGAAAAGTAGGCAAGGGGCAAAGTAGGGAAAAGTCCCAAAGATGTGGTATCATCCATCAACAGTTGTGAAAAAATCCATCCAGCCCTGGCCTGAGTCATCATCATGTGGCCTTTCTACTTAATGGCAGCCCTGGTGGAAACTGCCAGATACAGAATCCCTGTGGCTCTAGCCTCTCAAGAGTTAAACATTTAAAGAACAACAGGAAGTCAAAACAGAAGATCGCTGACTGTTAGGAGAGACATGAAAATCTGGCTGCAGTTGTTGAATAGCTTAGTATCTGTGTGCTGAATAAAATCTATTTAATTCTGTTAACTTTGTGCTCTCTCTTTACTGAGGTGCTGCAGAAGCCACATCAATCATGTTTGCCATGGTCTAGCAAGAGAGTAAATTGTGTGATTAAAATAGAAAGCCAAAAGCAGCAGATATAACACACAGAGAAGACTGGATCTACATACTATACTCAGATCATTGGAAAAGATGGGTTTCCAGATTTTTAAAAAAAACCTGGAAGAAGTATTGAAAGACTGAGCAATAGATGAGTCTGTGTATAGAACTAACTGTGGGGCTAGAGGGGAGCAAAATGAAATCAAAGATTTTTCTGTTATTTGACTTGTGAGGAAAATATGGGGAGTTAATGAGACACTATTACCCTGGACAGTGCCACAACCATAATAACATAGAGGTTTAAGGTGAGTCCAGTGACCCTAAAGAGAGAGAGCCAGTACAAAGGTCTCTCACTGTCCTCTTATTTATCATGAAACCAAGATGTCTAAGAAAGGATAGGTGCATGTATCAGAACTGGGAGCTCTACTGTTCATATGCAACTCTGCAACATAAAAAATAAAATAAAATAAAATGCCAAAAGTGTTTATAGCTCACCTAATTCTGGTTTAATATCTATTGAAAGGTAGACCAGCCCTGGAGACTTACCTCTAAGTAGCAAGAGCAATGTAGGAAGAGGGGATAGTGCAGTGCAGAAAAAGGGGGTAAGCCAAATGAACCATGGAGGAGGGCACAAAATGGACAGAGCATAATTCACTGTACTGCAAACAGACAAAAGAAAGGTGCCAAATGTATGGCTAACGTCCCACCATTCCCCAGGAAGAAAAAATTAGGAAATAGTTTCAGCGACTGATGTCGGCGACTGAGGTAGGAAATAATCCTGGCTGAGACTTTAGCAAGTGCAAAGTCCCACAATCCTGCTAACTAGATCAACAAGTTCATTTCCAGTTGCACTGTGAAACAAGTGCCAGATACTACCAGCAACAACATTAAGCAGCAATGCTAGACTAGAAATGTATGAGCAAGGAGCAGGGTCAGAAAGTCAATGCTTGCCTAACAGAGAAACCCACAAAAGAAGAAATTAGATCACCTGTAATTTACAGTTGTTGACATGGAAGCATTTTACCCAGGCATTGCAAACAATGGAGTTCATCTAAGTCCATTACTTATCTCTTGCACTGGAGTGTTTGGTCATTAATAAATGGTTGTAATGCCCTTGGAGGTCGCTAGATGACAAATATAATGGAAGTAAAAGTAATGGCTTGTAGGCTAGTTGGGAGCTCAAAGTCCATTTCTTAACTTAATACAACAGAGCACACTTTGTTAGAGAAACAGGTTTTCCATACAACAAAACAAAATATTTAAAGAAAAATAGTGAACCTGTCTTAAGTGGCCACACATTACAAGTCAAATTATTTCTTACCAAGTATAAACTTCTTTAAAATGTTATTCCAAGTGACAAATGAATGACAGATCTTAAACAATTGATATGGGATCTCAGGACCAAGTCAGAGGATAAAATGTTAATGAAAATCGTAGCCCATTCCAGTGAATGAAATTGTAAGCATGTCCTCCTGTAAGTCTTGTTTTGATTTGTCCCATCCAGAGAACAATTTACGTTAACATTACTCAACTAAGCACTAAGTACCTAGATCTATTAGGCCAGATTTCTAGGGCAATTAGAGCCAGAGTTCAGATTGCAATGGCCTTTTCAGGTGATCACATGGGAACTGGCTTTCTTTGCATAACTCGTGATGTATCATGAAGGAAAAATGTGCATACTGCTAATTATGCATGGTCAATTTTATGTAAGATATATATGATTTTATGGACCAACACATAAGATATTTAGCATGTAGGGAAATGCTAGTTGGCTGCAAGCATGCAAATTGGTGGAATTGAAGCCACTGTTTGATTTCCCGTATTTGTATGTACTACAGATGCAATGTATTCCTGTTTGGATGTGCAAACTCAACCAACTCCCATGGCATCACCTGGGTAAGGTAAGCAGGTGATGCCATGCGAGTCTTCTACAAGTAACATGGCTTAGATAGAAAAAAAAAGGGACGGAACATTCCCTTAGCCAGTAGGAGTGGTGCACATACAAATGACAGCGTAGTTGAATACAGGGAGAAGGACAAATAGTACTAGCATACTAGATGTGGTAAGAGAAGGTTGTTTTTGTTTTTTTTTTTTTAAGTCAAGAGTATGGTTTTGAAGTGATGATACAACCAAGCGTACGATCAGTGGAAAGATGATTTGAGGGGGAAGATGGAAGGGAGTTATGCCAGGGGATCTTCCTCCTTGCAAATTAGTGTAACATCAGTAACTTTTAAATACCCTCTTCCTGACCCTCCTTCCCCTTCCAGAGAAACAAAACTCTGCTCAAGTCCATTCCTCTTGGTGATATTTCCATGTTTAATGCTTTAGTCCCATGACTGCTTCTACCTTGTATGCTGTGTCCTATAGGTTTCAGTCCCTCTTCAGCCACCCTGCATATTGAAAATGTTTCCTTAAACACATAGTCAAATTTTACATGCAGTCAATTTCTGGCACTACTTTTATACTGTATATAGAAGCTTGAAGAAAATAACACCTATTTTTTATACAATTGATCAATTGGGAATAATTATCAGAAAAAAATACATATTAAAAACCTTACTAGACAATTTTTGGATTGTAAATAAGTACAGCATGTACCTGTGTGATGAGACACAAGAAGAGAGAAGGGACCAAAGGAAAATAAAAGCTTCAAATCTTTTGGTAGTCTATTGCACAGTGAACTATTTCTTCCTTATTTCAGACTGATGTGTGCATATAATGCTTATTAATATATATGTGTAATTGCCTTATTCATTAAAACAAAAAATGGGCTCATTATCACTTTACTTTTGCAAGGAATTCCTCCAAGAGGGATTCTTCCTACAACAGGACTGAAAATTAGTTTAGGTTTTACCAGAAGAAGAATGAACTTTGTGATTTTATTGTATCTTTTCATTGACTTTTCTTTTACTGAATCCCAGCAAAAATATATAGCATAACATAATTTAAGGGGCAGTAAGAATTATGCCTGACTTTAAAGATGTCCTCATGGCCTGTCAGCTGGTATTGGTTTTCTGTCTCTTGGGTGCAGTGGAGTGTGTAATGCATTCTGATGGGCAGATAGATGTGAGAGTTTGATGTATTGACACAGCACTAATAACTCCATCACACTCAAAGATTAATGGTATATAGGGTTTGTGCATGCAGCCCTCATCCATCATGTACCTGGTTAACTAGAAAAAAATAGTACAGTAGAACCTCACAGTTACAAATACCCCTGGAATGGAGGTTGTTTGAACTCTGCACAAAATGGTTACGATTACTCTTTTAAAAGTTTACAACTAAAGATACACTTAAAACAGTTTTGACACAACACTATGCAGAAAAAAATGCTGTTTTTAACTAATTTAAATGCAACACACACCAAAACAGTTTCCTTACCTTTTCAAATCTTTTGAAAATTTTCCTTTATTTTAGTAATGTTTGTTTGACACACTACTGTACTGTATTTGGTTTTTTGTCTCTGCTGCTCCATGATTGTATACTTCTGGCTCCAAATGAACGTATGGCTGTCTGGTCAGTTTGTGACTCTAGCGCTCAGAACTCTGAGGTGTCACTGTACAACTTCCTTTATAAGAGCACACGGCCTTATTAAGCTAATTGTTGGTGTAATACCCACATACATAAAGAGGATCCCATTCAAAAATATCCTACAGTTTAATGTTATAGCTTCATATTATTCTCCAATTCAGAACAGGAACAAAGGTATATTGTGCCTTGTTTCAAGCATTTATTTTTGTAGTACAGAACTATATTCTCCAAAACATCTAGTATATAGAACAGCAGTTGTCATCTGTAATAGGGTGAAGATTTGGAGTGAATCAGCCAGTGGATGCAGAAGGAATTAGCTGGTCTCAAATGACCCTCCCACTGAATTCCATGAAGTCAGTGAACTGTGCTTCATGCATTGTGGTACTGGAAAGTTTTAACTGACATGGGGAAGTTCATCCCATTGCAGATTACCCACATAAGGCCCTGTGAATCTCTTTCAAGGCTTAAAAAGTGAGTGAATTTCACTGTTGTAGGTGCAGGAGAAAGGGAGATTGTGATTCTTAATCTGATGAATGACAAATTCCAGCAGGCAAACAGCAGAGTCTGTGGTAACTAAGGATAATTAATAGGTAGAATGTTGAATAGTAGATTAGCAATCACTGAGGATACTGGGGATATATTAGATCCTTTAGAACTGGCAGCACAAATAACAAGGATTTGTAGAATCATGGGGCAAAATCTTGGCTCACTTCATCGAGCGGCAGAACTCCAATTGAATTCAACAGGGCCAAGATTTTATGTGGCAATCCAAAGGCCAGGAGGGACCATTATGATCATATAATTGGATGTGCAAGTCATAGAAATTTCATCCAGTTATTCTGGCGTCCAATACAGCCACTTCTGGCTGAACAAGAACATATTTTATAGCCAGGCATACAACCACAAGTTCAAACCTGCAAGAAATGGCGAACCTACTACATCCCTTGACAATCACTTTGAAAGTGTAATAACCCTTATTGTTTAAAAATTGGCATCTTAATTTGAATTCAAATCCATCTGGTAAATTAGAGAGCTGACAAGCATGAGAGAGGGGTCTAGCAAACTATAGCTGGGTCTACACTACAGAGTTCTGTCAACAAAACTAGGGAGCGTCTACACTACAAATGTGTTCTGTCGAGAATCTGTTGATAGAACTCAGCAGTTTTCCCGGCAGAGTTCTGTCTTGATCATACGAGGCATAGTGCCTCTGTTGACAGATTCTATCAACAAAAAGAGTGTAGATCCTCTGTCAATAGAGGAGGCTTCCAGTTCACTGGGCTGCCCTGTTTGCAGAGCTTCCGGTTGGCTGTTCTGGAGACAGAGGGCTGGGCAGTCTGGCTGCTATCCCAGGGCATTGACACTGGGAGCCTGTATGAAGTGTGGACATGTTCTGTAGGGAGAGGTTCTGTCAAGAAATATCTGTCGACAGTGACTTCTGTCAACAGCACCCTGACGTGTAGACACAGCTTATGTAACTATCTATGAAAAAGCCTCCTCCTAACCTCTTCTTTGTTAGAGTAATAGGGTAAATACACTGAGCCTCTTAAATCCTTGCTTCAAATCATTCTTTCGGGCTCTATCTTAGCTCGCCAGACACTTCCATCTTTAGGTAGGTCTATGGGGCATTACATTATTTATTTATAGAGTGCTGTCATTTGATTACTAGTTGGTGAACTAGCTGGAAGGACAATGACAGCAGCATTCAGGACTTTTTATTTGGCAAATTACACAAGCTTGATAAAGTTTTACAAGATATCTAAATCTATGAGCAGAGTTTTTGTCTAGAAGCCCTAAAAATAGTGTGTCTGAAAAACAGGGAGCCCAAGTATATTAACAAGATTATAATGGGAAGAAATACAGCTAGTTTCTATTTTAAATTCATTTTAATCCCTGTAAGTATTAACTTCCGCCCCCCAAAAAGAACCCCAAACATACCCCCCGCCCCCATGCTTATGGAACCAAAGCATTGTTCAGTATTTGTCTGAGAAAAGAACATTCTTCTCACTAGTTGGGTTGGAGATGATGAAGTATTCTAGGCTCCTGTGTATAACACAGAATTTTTGTCTTTTTGTTGCTTCCCCTGTGCATGACATCCAGATTACATTGTCTCCATGTGACTACTGATAGAATTTACCAAACTATTTCCTCCTCAGAAGCAAATGCCTGCTATTTATTCCCATCCAGGTTAATGAGCTCTGCACAGCAAAAGTAACATTAACACTACCAGGGTGACAACTTCTTAATCAGCACATTTCTTCCCCAGAAAAATTCAAATTGTAGGCTTTTTTTTTTGTTTAAAAAAAAGGCAATATGAGGTATTTTAAAAGCAGAAAACCTTGTAATGATTACACCTTTAACAATAAAATCCTCCTATTATTACTTTGAAACCTGCCACTTGATGAACAATCAGTAGAACCTGTAAATTTTTATTTGCGGTCAGGATTTTGTCCCTGATCCTGAAGAGATTAATAAAATTTAAAGTCCATTGTATTAAAATTTGACTATTATGTATAGATGTTCAAAGAGCTATACACAGCAATGAGGAAGACAACAATAGTCTTTTGGGACAATTTGAATCAAGTTGTTTTCATGGGGAAATTCTAGGAATGGGTGAATGTGAATTCTACTCTTTCTACTCCGTTGCACAAAACCCCAGCCTTTTGAAGCTATGCCCCCAGGAAGAGACCATTGTCTGCTGATTACCTGTTCTCAAGATCTCAGGATGAAAGGTCCAAGCCATATAAAGGAAAGACAGAACTATTTATAGGGAGGTTTGTTCTGAGCTGAGTCTATTATGAACCTGTAACCATACTAAAAACCCTTGGTGAGGTTTGAGGAAGTAACTCCCACCAGATCCTTTGCTGGAGTTGGCAGAAGATAACCTCTGGCAAGCATATTATCTCCTTTACAAATATGGCTTCTCCTTAATGCTTTCACTTTATGAGTAAATGTGCTATCTTATAATGGGCTGTGTGGTAATTTACACCTGCTGGCATTTACAGCCATTCATCACATTAGAAGAGAAAACACAGCTCAAGCACTGGTCTGCTTAGGTGGTCTGGCTCACTGAGAATATCACAGCATAAGCCAGGACCTATGTAGCCTGGAAAGAAAAAGTCAAGAAAGAGATGTGGGTCTCTATATGAGAGAGGCGATGGCTAAGCAGCCTGGAGCCTAGAAAAGATAATCAAGGTAAGCAACATTTTAATGGAATGGGGCATTCTATTAATGACCTAAAGGTACGTGTGTTACTGAAAAAGAACTTTTGCACCATTCTTCAAAGAGAAACAGCCGAGCTGGCTTTTATATTCAAATTCGGCACATTAACACATGGTTTAAACCAGGATGGGAACTTTCGGGGTCACTATAGGGGCTCGTCTGCATACTTGGCTCAATCTAATTCTTGACCTCCCTCCTCTGACCCCTCCACTCTCCAATTTGCTCACCTTGATTATCTTTTTCTGATTTGTCCTCCTTGCTTACTATTTTTGGTTCTCTGTGCCTTAAATATTGAGTCTGTTCTGGTCTGGCTATGGTCTGAAGAAGTGGGCCTGTCCCACGAAAGCTCACCTAATAAACTATTTTGCTAGTCTTTAAAGTGCTACATGACTGCTTTTTGTTTTGATAGTGTATAGACTAGCATGGCTTCCTCTCTGTTACTATATAACTTAGAGGAGTATACTTTGGCTCCTATAAACCTGAGTTCCACCTTTGTCAGGATCAAAATCAGATCCTGGAATTCTATTTTTTGTGACATCCAGATTGGGAGACTCCTGGTTATCTGCTCCCTGCACAGCTCCAGTGCAGCTGAAGCTTGAGTGCTATGTTTAGTTCTAGATTCCAGGAAAACTTTAAGCAGCCAGAACTGGAAAGACTGATTTATAAGGAAGGAAGAAAAAAAAAGGAGAAAGAGAGATAGAGAGACAAATAAGTATAGCTTACCTAAAATGGCATAAAATTATCCATAAGGAGCACACAATTTTTCTGCCTCCCCACAGCATATGACTTATTCCTTTAACAAGAAGTAACAGGAAGAAATTAAGAAATAGAAAGTTTAAGGACAAAAATCAGGAAAAATTTGCTAGTGGGATATGGTTGTATTATGTTGTCAGATAATATCCAAAGATTAACCATCTGAGATATTTAAAACTGAACTAGACAAAATAACTAAGAAGCAGACAACAATTCTGCACCTGCTGGGGAGGATAGAAGGATAACTAAATCTAGTTGAAATTAGTTAAATTTTGAGGTTAACTAAATCAATTTTGATAAAACCATATCCCCACATTGTTCGTCTACCATGATTAATGATGACTTAGTAGGTCTCCACATATATAGGAGAGAGACACCAATCTCATTTATTTCCAGGTATTAAACCTGCCTTAATTTAATTTATTTTTCTTTTGTTTTGGCCTTTGGGTTTACAATTGCAATTTCATTTTTTAAATAAGTGCTATGAAGAGGATTATAAGCACATGGACCCTTACTTGAGTCTGGATGTGCCATTGCATGAGGTCCTCGTCCCTGGCACACCCTACTGGGCTGGACCTTATACCTGCATCCTTTCCTGATTCCCCTTCTTCATGTTCTATGAATTGACCTCTGGGTAGATCACACAAAAGTGAAGTGTGGCCCCTCCAAAAATAGTCCAACAAATATTTACTTTTTTATTGACTTTACCTGCAGGCTTCCCCTGAAGGAGCCTAATTTGCTTTTTAGCGTTCTCCTCCAATATTACCTATTGGGCTGAACCCTACCCAAGACTTCGCTGCACTAGAGAGCCCTATCACTTCCATAGTCACTAACTGAGCTCCCATACTCTGCTTACAAGGTCTATTTCCGCATCCTCTGACCAGGAGTCAATTAGTTAATCAACCTTCTACGTGCAGAGTAAGACTACTTAGGGCTCTTTCCTTTTCCTTGCAGGTGATGGGAGTTAGCCCTATCATATGGCATTTGCACCTGGGGCATTAGTTTGAAACTATTACTACTTTTTTCATCCTTAGTGTATTGGATGCAATTCCATAATGTACAAGATTTATGTGACAGATTTACTAGTATTACAATGGAGGCAATTTTCAAAAGGCCAGAGGTTCTCTCATGAAAGAGGGAAAAGGGAATTGCTCTGTTTAAAAATAAAATCTACTAAAAGGGCTGATTTCTACAAGGTGAGCCAAGTAGGCAGACCCTCATGCTCTCACTGGGAATCTATGAGATGGGACAGCCTGCACAAATGAGTTTGCCCAAATGGAAATTTCGTGAGTTGCAGATCCAGGCGAGATTCTGCTCCAGCACAGAATTAGATCATGGCTAAGGCTCGTTTTAAAATTTCCATTGAAAATTCATTTTCAAGCAAAAATTGGTTTTAACAAAACATATATTTGCATGGAAAATGTCTGCTTTCTGACCAGAAAAAAATATAATCAATTGTCAAGAAAAATTGATAAAAGAAGTCTTAGCCAAAATGTGTCACATTTCTGATGAGTTTTCATCTTCTGAAAACTGAAATAAATTCACGTGATTTTAATTTTGATGGCAACAGAACATACATATTTTCCAATCAGCCTTAAGTAATAGATTTCCAATTAGCCTTTACACTGTATCTAGGCTCTCACACAGAAAGAAAATCCCTGTGTATTCTATTAAGATTAGCTCTTTCCTTGCAGATTACTAATACAAATTTACTTAAAAGTAAAAGTCATCTTGCTTTAACTTAAAAAGTGAATGAAAAGTGTTAGTAACAAGACATGCCATATGGCGAGTGTCAGCCATGCTATTTAGGCTTCTCTCAGAACAATTCGGTGCAATATCTCACTCATGACAAATCTCTGTTCATTCACAGTTCACTTCTACCCCATCTGCTCTATCTCACTGGCTAGCATGAATGCTGAATATGCTATATGGCTGGATGAGCCAGCTTCGATCTCTCTGTATGTGAAGAGCAGAGTATTTATTGGTTAGATGGTCAATATGGGGCTTTCAATGACAGATGTACTCAGCTTTGCTATTGTATGCTGCCTTAGCTTGATTGCGGGGGGTGTCTTGACCCAGGAGAGAAGTATGAAAACACATAAGTTTGCAGTTACTGCAGCCAAAAAATGTTAATGACATTCAAGGTGGTGAGTGGCCCGTAACTGCAGCAGATGAGAAACTACCTGTTTACCCCTGGAGCACTGTATCATAGAGGCTGCCGACACTGTACTCTTTCAATATGAAACAAAGCATTCAACCATAACTTTAAAATAGGGTTGAAACCAGCATGGACTGTATTCAGCAGAAAGACAAGTATTGGAGACAGTTTTTGTTTTCTTGAATTTCAGTAGTTATATAATGCTCCTATCAGAGCCTGATCTAGCTGAAAATTCTAGTCAGAAAGACCCGTTCTTTTTTGTCCAAGGATCTTGAATCACCTTCTAAACACTAATCAAGCTTCAAAACTTTTCTGAGAGGTACAGAAGTGCTAATATATCCAGGCAGAAAGCAAAGTAGAAAATATCAGTGTGGTGGTGGTAGGTCCACCACCCTTTTGGCAAAGGCAACTATCTTCCATTTTATCAGAGATTTTTTGTCAACATTGCTGCTTCAAGGGGGCTCTAAAGTACACCTACTTTAAAGTACAGCTCAGCACTAGAATGACCACATGATGGACACAAATATTGCTGAAAACCTCCTTTGCTATTCTTCAGATCCATGGCTCCAGCTGAAGCTCAGGGCCTCCAGAAAAGCAGAACTAGCTACTTCATTACCATATTTACAGTGATGTTTCTGGAAATCATCTAACAGGATAGGCATCAAGCAAAAGCAGCTTTTCTATGTATAGATCGGGTAGTTATCACTCAAATTTCTCATGTCTTCAATGTTAACAAAATTAAGAATTCTATAGTTTTTGAAAGTCCAAAGTGTAAATTGTACGGTGTAACCTCAGTTACACAACCTGTTCTGGGGTGATTAGTAACATTTAGCTAAACAGAGCCTTGAATGACCAAGGAAGCAGAAAGACGCTTATTATTCATCTGTAGAAATGTGAGAGTATGTGATAGTAAAAGAGATGCAGCATGGTCTAGTATATTTAGCTTTGGGCTGGGAACAGCTGAATTCTAATCCCTGCTTGCACTCTAATATTCTGTGACCTTGGGCAAGCCGATCAGTCTCTGTGCCTCAATTTGGGGCTGAGAGATTTAATTCTACTGACTATTTTACTGAGCACTCCACAGAAAGGGGAATGATTATATATATGTCCAATGTGTCCCAGCATCCAAAGGGTTCGCGGTATAATTTAGTCAAATATGAGACATCAGGGAACAATTCCAACATGATGGGTTTATAGCAGTCATTGGGGAATTGATTAACCTACTTGTAGAGGAACTTTTCAAGGACTAAAGCATGTTTGACGGAAGGAGGGAAAGGGTGAGAGTTTTTGCCTCAAGAGATTGAGAAGGCTATCTGAAATACGTAAAGAATGGTATGAAAGATGGCAGAGAGAGAGAAATAAGGAATAGTTTTTTGTGAGGACTTTTTCTACCACAGAATAAGCACACTGATGAGTTTTTCTATCAATGAGTTTTTCTATCTGCTCACAGATCAAAGGGTACAAGGTTATACTCTTCATCTGTAAACACATCATCTCAGTCTAGATTTCTGAGCAAGTGGACCATGCCTATGTTCCTGCCCTGTCACAGAGCATTTAAAGAAACAAACAATCTCACTTCAGGTCACTGTAGTCTTACTGCTCATTTGTGTCAGAGTCCGGAATAATTTAAATTGGTCAGCATAGCTGAAGTGGAATGGCACACACACCCAAACCGAAACCTCCCTATCACAAAAGGCTGTCCAGGGGCTGCAGCTGGAAGAAACAAGGAGATTTTTTTAAAGAAAAAGTTTGCGTCTTTTAGCTGGTTGAACAGAAACTCCATTTTCAGAAGCATGATATTTTCTCACAGCATCAGACCTTTGCAGCTTGTCCTCAGTCTAGTCACAGGTTAAAGTGAATATTTTTTGGTGTCTAAATTAATGCTAAATCTGTCCCTCCAGTACACTCCTCAGGCACATGGTAAGAGGCAGATATGACTAAATCCTATTGATGATTACAGTGCCAGATGTTCTGATTATTGATTATGCAATATAGTAGAGGTTTAAGAAAGGAAAAGAACCTGTTTGCACTGGACTCTGACAGCAAGAGAGGTAATGACTTTTATAGGCAGGAGCACCAGCGGATTCTCATTTCCTGCTACCTGGCTTGACAAGGTGACTCAGTCAAAGCAGCACACTTGGAGAAGACGGATTTGTCGTTTTGCTAAGAAATTTGGAACTGTCACCTTCAGGCACAGCATAAACTTACACAAATGGTTTCCAGACACTACCCTTAGAGGATAACATTCATCATACTAATAGACCTTAACTCAGCTTTAGCCCAGCCAGGAAGGCAGCCTTTTGGGAGAAGGAAAAAACTTTTCCTACAACAGGATTTAACTGTAATGCGCATTGAAAAAAAAGTAAAAACTGTGTTATCTGGAATTCACATAACTGTCACTCTCCATTAACCAGCATCTGCTCTGCTGGTGGCTATGTGGGGCCAGTGGCTGCAGGGCCAAGGGTCTGGGTGCTGGCTTCCAGGCTGGGGGTGGTTAGCACAGGGCTGGTTGCGGGCTGCCTGGATGGGGACAGGGACAGTGGCTGTGGGGCCAGCTGCCCAGATGGGACCAGCTGCACAGCTGGGTCAAGCTGCCGGGGGGCTGGCTGTCTAGCTGGTGGCCCCACTCCAGTAACTGGAAAATTTGATTTTCCAGCACCGTCTGTTCCCCAGGGGTGCTAGGTAATAAAGCTTATCTTGTATTATACAAACATATATACGTTCATGGGAAATATTTCAGTATGTATGTGTCCATATTTTATTCTCTGCTTCTGTTCATCCGAGATTCCTCAAATGAAAGACCACAGGTAACAAACATTACCTATGGGTAAATGCCTCTTTTATGGTGTTTGAAAGTGGAACTGACGCATCCAAAATCAGAGTTTCAGCTGCATATTGAATAAAAGCCAAATCAGACACTTTTCAGAGCTTGAGCCATGTGTATTTGTGTACGCACACAATAGATATATCAGCTGGATTTCACACAAAACTGAATAATGATATTCCAGTTTGTTATCTGCCTTGAATAGATGAAGGAAATATGTGACTGTGAAGCATATAAAGGTAATAGTGCTGATTTTTTTCCTCTGGAAGGGATATAATGAAGATTAGGGGGAATAAAAAAACCCCAGGCTGTCTGTGCTGATCGTTTCACTTTCCTTAACGTGTACTTGACAAGCGGGCTGTCTGAGTCCTTCCAGCTTTCCTACCATTTTCCAGGCCATTAAGTACCAGCTACAGCACACAGTCAGTGATGACCACGATGATTCAGAGTAGGTGACAGACAACAGTGATACTGCTGAATGGTTTTTACAGTGCCTTCAGGTAAAGCCTTTGTGCCTTAAACTAATGGAAGTTGAATTAAGTTGCATCTGAATGTGTTCTATCCCCTTCTGTTGCACTGACTTCCATTGCCTGCATGACTAAATCCTGTGCTGAAGTGGGGCATGGATCATATAATGCTCCTGAGCACAAAAGTCTTTATTGACTTTTTAAACTTTCTAACTTCAGTCGGAAAATAAAGAACTTGTAATAGAAAGAGCATTGCTAGCCTCAGCTGTGAGAACTCAAAGATCTTGAAAGCCCCTTTTCCTACCTTTCTCCTGATCTCCATCTAACATGTAAATACTCTATAGCAGGGATCAGCAACCTGAGGCAGTGTGCCAATATTTGACCTTTTGACCTCTATGTACGGTCTGAGAGCCGGTAATACTTTCAAAAGTCACTAACAGTCCTACTTAAAACAGCGTCATTAATAAATTAAGAAGCAGAGCTTCACATTTTAGGTGGTGCTTGGTAGCATTAGCTGGTCTTTTGTTAAGCCCCAGGTGGCACGGCTTTGAGCAAGCTCCTGGCTGCATGCAGGAGGAAGGGAAGGGCTGAGGTCCCACCTCACATGCTGATGAAAATCCACTCATGTGCCACTCTTGACACGTGCTGGAGGTTGCTGATACCTGCTCTATAGCATCTACCACTGTAGTGTCCCAGTAGTGCACAGTGGGCCATGTGGATGGAAGTACAAAAGGGATTCGCACCATACTGACATCCAAACGAAGTAAAGGGGATACAGCTGAGGTTTAAGACCAGGTCTGGTTTTTCAATGCTCCTTAGACCACAGATTTAATTACAAGTTATAAACTCTCGCTGATTGGCATACAGGAAGGTGCCAGGGATCATCATCAATCACTATATTTCATTGGTTAGCCATCATCTGCCATAAAGCTTGATAGTTCATGGGCAGCAAGGTGCTGTGAAGATTACAGCCAAGAAACTACACAGAGCAAAACCTAGGAGAAGGCCCAATATTAAAAATGTTAATTCAAGAGTTGCATTGGGCTAGACCAAAAGTTGAGAGTCAGAAACCTTGCACCCGGAAAAGAATAATAAACCAAGAACTTTCCAGTTTTGAAGCTGGAACATCACTACCATGTGTCCAACATTGACAGAGGATGGTGACCTACAATCCACAAACATTGTAGAGAAGTCGGCTTTGCTAGACTATGAACTCAGTGCTCAGGGTAGATCTTCTGGGGTTTGATTTTGTGTGTGCATGAAATTGAGCTCTCAGGAGTCAAACACGAGGAGTAAGAAAGGTCAAAGAGAGAAACTCTCCTATCATCGTTCACCTGTTAAGACAGACAAGTTAGCCAAGCATAGATATATCGATTTTAGCTCTGCAATTGGCATAGCTAAAATCACCCATCTGCGGTTGACTTCTATGTTTAGTATAGACATAGCCTCAGTGTTCAAATCATATTTGAAAAAAAGACATTTAAGAGTCTATGGCACTTGTCTTTGAAAAATTTGTCAATGGTCTATCAGAATCTTATGAAGCTGAGAGATACATTAAGAAAGTGACACAAACTCAGAGGTGTTGGAGTCCCCTCGGTTGTATGTCTCTTCCTAGCCTGTGTAGTATGACTTCTCTGTCTGAAGCTAGCATCTGTGCAATATGACCTTCCTCAGAAGGTGATGACAGCTTGGAAGGAAAGACAAAGCTATGAGGAGTATTAACTCCCCATCCATTACATTTTTACTACTGCAAATAAATTTAACCCATTCTGGTGAGTCCACAGATGGAACAATGCAATGACATAACAGCTGTTCATCCTTATAATCTATGCCATTACTGCTGCATCTGTTCCCAGTGCGGGCTCCTTTTTTCTGAGCAATATGTGTGAGGCAAACAGGCAGAGGTACCAGTTTATGTCAGTAGTGTCCTGGTTACTCCTCAAATTCCCTTTACTTAGCATTTGCTCCTCTTCAGGTACAGTGCAGCAACGTGCCATAGAAAAGAGTATGATGCACTGTGCAGGATGGGTGCAAGTTTCCATCTGCCTGAAGTGGAAGCATGCCAGACACTTATACCAGCTCTGCAGGACCATTACGATTTACAGATGATTCTAAATGTAAGCAGTTAAATTCAGATATAAAAAATCATGGTCAAGGCTCTGGACCAGGCTCTGAAGCTGCTGATTTGCATTGGCATGTTATCACCACTTCCCTAGGAGGGGCTAATTAATTAAGGGGAAGAATAACTGCTGATGCTAGAATCAAGGTTTCCAGCTTTCTCATCAAATGCTTTGCCACTGAAGCAGCTGTTCTCTCTCAGGCCAATAAAGCAGGGCGATTAAGCTGAAAAATGGCAGTACTGCAGGTGATTTTCTTATATTCATCTTATGCCTGTTGAGCTCCCTGTCCCAACTGGATCCCCAACATTTCTGTTACCAGTTTGACTTGGCTGTCAGTTTCCCAGTCTGCCCCAGTTCTCTCTTTTAACTTAGTTGACATCTCTTGTGTCCTGTCTTGTCAACTAGACCAGACTAGATTTGCAGGAAAACTGGAGCAGAATAGGTTGATGTTCACATGTTAATGTTTTGTGTCAGGGGAGTGGAGTTAGGCCTTGGGTGTTTTGACAGCCTTGAAAGTGTCTTTTAGAGTTAAGCCAGGTTCTTGCAAAAGTGAAGGGCAAGCGCATCCATTTATTAGTGTTTCACTAAAACTATGGATAGATATAATTATGGGTTGAGGATCAGGAAGCAAATTTAAAGCGTTTAGCTTCTGTGAAACAAGAAGAAACAAATACCAAAATGGAAGGAGAATGTGAAGATCAACTAGGTCTACTTTTTTTTTTTAACTTTGGTCAGTATCATATAGAAATCGGAATGATTTGTACTTCAGGTAAGCTGTATTACTATGAACTGTATTCCCCAGATACATCGTACTCATGCCAAGTCTTGTTGTGGAAATCCACTAATAGTGTTCCAACCTTTGTTCTACACGAAGAGTACGTCAGAAGTAAGAGGCAAGTGTGATGGCTTGGACCAATTGGGATGTCACCTGAGCCCACCTTTTCTGCCAGCCAGGGGACACTTTAACTGTGTCTTGCTGAACCAGGCTTTTAAGCCTCCTACATCATCATCTACACAGGCAGATGCACATCCAAACACAGAATGATACAGACACTGAGAACAACTCTGGGAATGCTCAGATTAAGGGACTTGCCAGAGCACCTAGGTGTCCACATCCTTTGTAGTGCCAACTCACAATTATATGAAATTCACATCCTCACTCCAAGTGGAGAAAGGCATGCCTATCTTCCTGCCTCCTCCTTGGGTTATAAAGCAAGCAAACGTCTTAACTACAAAAGGTGTATTTTAAGTGGTTAAAGAGATAAATAGAAGCAAGAAGATTGCTTAGTAACTACAGCAAAGCACGCAAACAAAGCCTGATTCCCTAAATATATTGCTTACAAATAATAATTCCTCAGCCTAGATATTTTAGGAAGAGTCCTTCATGGGCTAAATTTCATTTTACCCTGGGTCCAGCTCTTCCCTCCCCAGAGGCAAACTGAAGACTTTGGTTGTGTGCCTTCCCCACCTTATATAGGATTTCCCTAAGGTGGGAATCCTTTGTTTGATTCCTCTCTTGTAGTGGAACAGCTCTGCAGTCCAAGATGGAGGTCATCTGACTCTGTAGCATCAAAGTATTTGTGACAGTATGGAGCATCCACAGGAAGGCCAAGCCTTTTCACAGGCTTTGTTCTCATTAATGCACTATTAGTCCTCTCTGTCTCTTTCATTGTTGTACCTTTAGCATTAGTAGTGGATATCGTTCAAAGTAGCATAGTTGAAATACAGGTACATAGTCAATATTCCTAGTGTCAGATACAATATTAATACAGGTATACAAAGAGGATAATCATATCCCTTACATGAGTTATCTTGCATAACAGACATTTCAGTCATGCCATATTAATATCATAACATCTGCTCATAAAGAATATGGAGTGTAATGTCCTGGCATGTTCTGTTACAGAATATAATGTCTGGATTGTGTGCAGGTCTAGTTAGTGCTACCTCTTCCTTGTCATCTACTAACAGCCGGAATGTTATTCTGTATGGTGGATATGGATATCATTGTAATCCTCCCCCCAAAATAAATCTGAACCTGGTGAAAACAGGATGTGTAGTAATTTTCTATCATAAACAAGTGGGACATAAATGTGTGCAAAATTGGGTTCATTACTTTGAAACATTTTGCAACTGCTGCAAGACAGAATTGACACCATATGAAGGTCTCTGTGCTGATTTATCTATGCTTAATAAGCTGACTGAGCTGCATTATCTCTTGTCTACTTAATTGATAGTTGAAATGAACCACTAATTTGTGGTCATGTATACCATACTCCACAAACTCAGAAAGATACACAAAAGCACTGTATGCCATTCAACACAACTGACATTGGGGGACACTGAGCCACATAGTGGTTCCAAAACATCTCATTGAACTCATCAAAAGTATCACTGCAACCACCGAGAGATCACAGTGTGAACAACAGTCGGTGACAGTGAGTGGCGTTATACTGAGCAGGATGTGAAACAGTGGTGTATTGGACCCCAACCCTCTTTATTGAGATTAGCCTTGGAAAGATTTGACAAAGTGAAAAGATCGAATTTCCTTCTATGGAAACTTCTTAACCAACCTCAGATAGCTGATGACACAAAACTCTTTGCTCCAACAACCAATGCACAAGCAGGAATGTTGGAGTTTGTAAAAAGAGTAAGAAATATGAAATGTTCTTGAAAATGAAGAAACAAAATGCACTTATGCAGAAAAAAACCCCCAAAATAAAACAGTACACAATGAACAGCACAATTAACAGATAATCTGGGTGATGTATGACCAACCAAGCAGGCTGTTCCTAAGAAATTAGAAGTCCAGGGATGGTTCACTCAGCAGTAGCCTCCTGTATGCAAGTGTGGCAAAACTATGTCATCTGGAAGAGTTCAAAGGTTCAACTGATGATAAGCTTAATTTCTTCCATAGCTATTTGTCAATGTTAATTGTGGCAAGTTAATGATTCTGATGAGAAGAAAATTGAAGCTTTTGAAGTAATATTGAAGTAATATTGCCAAAGATTCTTGCATATCTACTAGACAGAAAAAGAGATGAAAGCCTATGTTAGAAGAAAAGCAGACGCTGATTTCAGAAATCAACAGAGGAAACCATATGTATTTTGGCCACACTGTGTGTCTATACAGCAAAGTTATTTCAGAATAATGGGTGCAATTTATTCCGAAATAAATCTGTGCGGCTGTGTCTACGTTAGCCCCCTCCTTTCAGAAGGGGCAAGGTAATGAGGGATTTTGGCAGATGCTAATGAGGTGTCACCATGAATATGCAGCACCTAATTGGCATAATGGCAGCTGCGCGTGATTTGAAAATGCTGTTTTTAAAACAGATGCTGCTCATGTAGATGGGGGCCTTTCAAAAGGATCTCCAGGACTTCGAAAGCCCCTTCTTCACAAAATCAAATATAAAGAAGAGGTTTTTGAAATCGGGGGAGGGTCCTTTAGAAAGGCCTCCATCTACATGGGTGGTGTTGCATATTCATCGCAGCCCTGCATTAGCATCTGCCAAAATCCCTCTTTATCATGCCCCTTCCAAAAAGAGGGGGCTGGTGTAAACGTGGCCTCAGTGTCTACATAGCAAAACTGCTATTTTGAAATAATTTCAACATAGTGGATGAATTATTTTGAATTCTGTAAACCTCATTCTACAAGGAGTAGGGCCTATTTCAAAACAGAGGTTATATAGATAAGCTGTGTGTACACTTGCATTCCTCTTTTGAAAGAGACCCTGGAAGCTTATTTTGAAATAGCTCCTATTCCCTGCAGCTGGGTCTGCACTTGCATTCCTCTTTCAAAAAAGGAATACAAATGAAGGAATTCAGAAATGCAAAGGAGGACTGATTTGCATAGCTCATACTTCATTTGCATAATCTCTTTTAGAAAGAGATTCTTTTGAAAGAAAAAAAGCAGCGGAGATGGGGCTTTTTCAAAAATAAATCCCAGAAGAAGAGATGTATTCTTTCGATTTTAGATTGAAAGAGTGCATTTTGTGTGTGGAAGCTCTGTGAGTTCTTTTGAAAAAGGGCCTGATTTTGTAAAAGAATTTGCTTGTGTAGGTGCGGCCCATGTTTGTAGCTGAGTTATTTTGAAATAAAGTATTATGGAAAATGGAGTAGCTAGGTCTGCGTATTGGACATCAAATTTCTACCTTAGTGTAGATGTAGCCTTAGCTTAACTACTCACCTAGCATCCCTGATTCCTATTCCTTTTGGAATAGCTTAGGCCTCATTTTATCACTCTCAGAAAGTTTCTCCAAGGCACTTATGTCTTAAGGTTTGTTTAGGTTAGTAAAATATTTGGATTGGAAACCTCTAGAAAAGCATAGCCGGTACCAATGAAGTGGTATTGTCTATTCAGTAAATAGCACTTATTTATTTCAACTCAGAGCTGAACCATTTTCCCAGCTTGACATTAAATGGACACTGGATCATCAGAGAAAGTTTTCAAATGAAGATTCTTCTGACCAGCTTTATTTAGATGAACATGTTATGATTTTTTAAGAATCTGACTGTTAATCCTAGTGTTCTCATCAAATTCCAATTTGAATTATTAGGTTTTTATATCACTTGCATTGCACTTGTATACAGATAAATCTCAGTACAATTCCTGTGTAAGCATTCTGCGTGGCACTGTAATGTATGATAACAGCTGTCATGTTTATGGGACCATTTTGATACGGGGCAGATTTGTGAGCATATACACATATTTACAATCAACCATTTATTGCAATTTTTAAACTTGCTATAGATATGGCAGTTATGTAACATAAAAATGTTATTATTAATAAGTAACCCTGCTTTTCTGGATCTTTTCAAATCATCCTAATTTCACTTTCCTGTACTTTTATTATTTATAACATAGTATTAAAAAAAAAACTGATCTGTGCACTGTATTCTATGTGACCTCATATTCTAGTTCATTGTGTTTGGGATGTGTTCAGGATGTGACTTCTAGAAGTCCTGCAGTTTATATCTAATACTTCTATGTTAGTAACCCAGAAAATCGATAGTTTAAAAACTACTGTTTAGCATTATAATGAAAGTTTTAGTTTAATCCACTGTGAGCCGATGCCCAGGTGCCAGCTAAAGGTCCGGTTGGGCAAAGGAGGTGATGCCGCACCAGCAGCTATGCTAAGCAGCCAGGGCAGGCTGGGTTCTTTGGTTTGCGTTTAGTTTGGGTACAGCAGCAAGAGGAAAATTACACTTATTAGAGGCTTTAACAATTATTTTTTATTTATACAAAGATAGAAACAATTTAACTAAGACAAATGATTAAAGTACCACAATTGTGAATTTATTGTATAACTTTAGCAGCAGTTAATAGGAAAACCTCTGGCAGCGATTTTACAACAGAAAGTGGCTGCCACGAGTAAAAAGAGGTTTTAAACTGATGGCTCAATTTTATGAATGAAACCAAGATGGCCGCCGAGTGAGTGACAGGATAATGATTTTCTTGTGGTTAGTAATGTTTACAGAAGGTAATTGCTGACCGCAGCTTGCCAATTAAGGTGAGGACCCCCTGTGGTTTGACAGACAAGATAATGCTTTTCTGCGGTTCTATGTAAAAGGTAATGGCCTGATCGCAGTTTTGTAATAGATCAAAGGGGTAAACCCGTTTTAAAGATAAGACAAGGGCTTCCCCTGGTTTGATTGACAGGCTAATGGCTTTTAGCAGTTTATAGTCAAAAACAGTTAGTACCCATGGTTTTTAAAGGGGAAACAACACAATTTAACTTAAGAAAAGTTTTAGACAAACTAGCTAGCTTAAACTAATACAATTACTGTGTACACAAGAAAGGCAAGTTGCAGGTGTGATTTTCACCCCTGCCTCTTAGACCTGGTGAAACCAGAGTCTTTCCCTCAATTCCTATAGGAAAGAAGTGTAATACAGGTGTAATTCTTACCCCTGCCTCCTAGATCCGGTGTGACCCAGAATCTTTCTCTCAATCCCTCGGGAAGAAGTAGATACGAACCAGGCGTCCCCAGTCTCGGGAGTCAATATCAGACCTGGCCAGTAGGTGTAGGTGATTGGAGCTCAAAGGGGGTGGGCTGCTAAACCCCTCTTTATACCCCTTTGGTCACGTAGGCTTCTTCCTGGTCTCAAGTGGCCCATTGGGAGGAATGTATTTGAACCCCAGGTTTCCCAGGGAAGGTGCAAGGCTCAATTTGCACCTGTGAATTGTGGACAATTGGGCACCTTTGGAGGTGATGGGCGGAGATTCCCCGCTCTTCCTGGGGCAGTGATCAGGCGTGTCAATCACCGATATCAGCCAGAAGGGCAGCCATTAGCTAGCCCATTGACTGTCTGGTTTCTGTGTATGGTAGAGAGGCTGGGTGAGACAGCACACCTGCGTTCCCAGGGCATCAAAGGCTGCCTGTCTCCCTATCTGTCTCTCTCTCTGTCTCTCCCGGGGGGCGGGGGAGAAGAAGAATAGGCCAAATGGGGGGTTCATGTCTGGCTACATCCACCCCTATTTTTTTGCTTACTCTTCTGTATTTTATGACTACTGAAGGTGTAATTCACAAGATTAACCCAAATTATCTGCAACAAGAAATATTATAGCTCCTACTTTAAATCAAACTAATGCAGTGAGGAAAGAAAACCATTAATTTAATGTCTATGCTGTATTGAAGATAAATCTGCATACTGAGTTTGTGAAAATTTTGTGAAGATCAGCAGGAGCAGTGTGATTAACTTTCTTGTTTTTTCCATAACCTCATTTTTTGGTAGCTTTGTATATTAAATAGCACAGACTGTTAGCTTGGACCATATATCTGTTGAATCAAGCAAGAAGTCATTTTGAATTAAATTTCTCCTGGTCTTCTCCTACATACAGGGAGCAAATTATTGCTTCGGTAAACACTGATCCTCAGGTCATTTCCTTCACAATTTTCCTTCATCCCAAGTTACTATTCCTAAGAACTCTCCATTTCAAAGGCAAGTCATATAGTTTAGTTGTTAGATCAGAAACTGGGACTCAGAAGGTCTATTTTAAGTTTTGCCATCGAAATAACAACTAGCATTGCAGAGCCAGCGTACTATGTGCAGCTAATTTCCCCCCTTGAGTTCACCTGCGCATGTATGTGGCTGTGAGGAAGAATGGACTCCCTTGGAGAGCGACAGGGAGGGATGACCACGGAGTCAACACTTGCAGTTGCATGAAGACCTGTAGGTTAGGTCTGCACTACAGTAATCTTTCAAAAGAAGTTGTTCCAAAAGATCTCTTCCAAAGAAATTTCTTCTGAAAGAGTGCATACGTACACAAAAATTGTATCAAAAAATTCAATCCGGTCTTTCAATAGAGAGCATCCACACAGCCCCGCTCTTTTGAAAGAAAGGGCCAGGGATTGAAAAATCCAGCACCATGAGGACAGCCCTTTCGAAAAAAAGGACTGCTGGGGTGTCTACACATGCTTTTTTCTGAAAGACTCTTTTGGAACGAGGTGCTCTTCCTCATCGGGGAGAGGGAGAGCACCACTGGAAAAAATGCTGTTCTTCTGATTTCAGCTCAAAAGAGTGCGTTTTGTGTGTAGATGTCCCACAGGTTCTTTAGAATAGGGGCCTGCTTTTCTGAAAGAACTTGCTAGTGAAGACCCAGCTGTAGAATCTGTGAAGTTCTAGACTAGGGCTCTGTCTTCACCTCAGTTTTATTCTGAATTAAGTTTTTTCAAAATAACGTATTTCAGAATAATACATCCACACCTGAAAACTATTTTGAAATAGTGTTTTGCTATTTCAGAATAGAGCATTCACACTTATTATACACTAACTCACATTCAAGGCCACCGGGAAGCAGTTCTGACAGGGCATCAGGCCAGCAGTGGGTTCCTGTGGCTGCTATCTGAACCTGTCTGAGGCTTCTGCTTAAAGGGACCCTCCCGTTCTACCCCCAGACAGCCGCTCCTCAGCTCTCCCTGTTTGGCTAGCTCTGAGAGGGGCTGCAAAGCATTATCACCATGTGCTCTGGTTGCCCTGCCACAGAACACCACAGCACTCCTGCCATGGAGCCAGAGCTGGCCTCAGCTGGTCTCCACTGCTGGTTGCTCCTGCATTGGTTCATGGACACCTGCCTCTTGGCTGACACCCACTTCATCCACCAACCCCACCCCAGGGCTGGGTGGCAGACCCTATGTGGGAAGCTGTGGGAGCAGATCCAGCTGATTGAGACTGCCCTGTAGGAACTAGGGCCTGTGCCCCGCTGCATATGGTGTCTGGACGCCAGCATGGACTGCTGTTACTTTGAAAGAACTGTGTAATGTTGACATAGCCTAGCATAACACTTCTTGGGGAAAAGCAGCTCTTTTCCCCACTCCAGAATATTTTTCATGGTAACAAGACATAGAGAAATGAATTAGAAACAGTGTCTTTATGAATGTTCTTCTCTTTTCCTTTTATACTTTTCCCAACTTAACCTTGCTAGTATTTTCTTGTGCTTTAAAACAGCAATATTATTTGTGTTGGACCAAAATCAAACCCATTTATTCAGTTGGAGTCAGGTCCCTCAACCAGGACTGTCTCCTGTTCTGAACGGTCTCATAGGTTTCAGTAACATAAGCCTCCAACCCATTCTCCTGACAGTTACCAGCAGCTACCAAAACCATCCAAAGTAACAGTGCTCCAGTACAAGTCCTCCCACCAGCAGATCCATGACAACTGCTTAAAACATGACAGATGCAGACATTCACAAAACCTCACTACTTAGTATTTTTATGTTACAGTACTGCCCAAAGGCCTAGATTAAACCAGAGTTCCATCCTGCTGGGTCACTTACACATTTTGGAGATCTTCATTATTTATTGAGATTCTGATCTAAAGCTCATTGAAGCCAATGGAAAGTCCCCAAATGATTTCCGTGGTCTTGGATCTGGCTGCATAAATGAGAGTCTGTCTACAGATATGTAGTACAAATTACTGCATGTCAGATATGATCAATTGCCATGCCTGAGTGAGCCAAAGGCCAGATTTGTGAAAGGAAAGTGGCAAAACGTAAGTTATGTATGGCTGGGCCCGATGTGGGCGCTGGGCACTAGGATGATAGAAAAGTTTTCCCCAGCTCTTTTGTAAAAAATTACCCTGGTCTGTGAATAAAAATAGAGCAGACTTCTTTTAGAGAGATTTTGCTTGGAAAGCTCAATTTATTTAGAAATCAAGACAGATTGATGCTGTTCCCAGAGAGTGCAGATAGGCACATTTTAAACTCTAAACCAGGAGTCCTTATCTGCTGAATTTTTTTGTCTTTTCATTGCATTTATCCTTTGCTAATTTTAGGTCTGCATCCTTCATATCCTGTTTTATTTTGTTTTTCCTCCCATTCAGCACAGATTTCCCATGAGAGTGTGCCCTTTTAGTACATATTTTGCACTTGTGACACATCTGTTCTCATTTTGCTCCTGTGAGTGTCTAAACGATTGCTAAATTCATCTGTAAGGATGAGTGCTGAACAGGTGCAAAATAAGACCAAAAGTAATGAAATGGGAGGAAGAAATCAGAATTTTTGCTCAGTCAGGGTTTGCCTAATATATATAAAGCCAGCTCTCAGGCACTACAAGCATCTCATTTACGCAGTTTGAAAAGTGAACTCACACATTTACAGACTGTAGGGACATTTGTAAGTGGGAGATGTTTGTTCACTGTGGCTGATTGTCAGAGCTTTGTTAGCATAGTCTGGGGGAATTTCAAGCCTGGACTGGGGAAAAGGTTTTTTATTTTTATTTTTTTTTAAATCCAAGGGGCAATATAGAAAATATGAATGTATATATGTTTTCAGAGAATAATTACATTTTACACTATCTGAAACAGCTTTGTTCATTATTTTTGAGAAATACATTTATATGTAGAACTTCATGTGTCACAGATTAATACCTGGTGCCATGTTATTCTCATTTCACTGACCTAAGTTTTTCAATCTCCACAGTGCTACATCCCTCTGCTGCTTCTCTAGCTGCGTAAAGCACCTATAGCCAGGTCTTTCAAAATACCTCCACCACATGGATTTATCCCTAGTTCTATTCTCTACCCCAGGCATTTCTACCCCCAATCTGTACAATCTATTCTGTGCTGTAATGGCTTCTAAAGGTAAACCTTGAAGGACTAATGAAGAAATTCTTGAAAGAGGATCTTAGATTTATGCACAGGCCTGTCGACAGGGCTGGGAGAGAACAGAAAGGGCAATTTCATAGGGACCAGTGTTTTAAAGGGCGCAGAGCTCCTGGCTGCTACCACTGCTACTATGGTAGTGGTGGCTGTGGCTGGGAACTCCAGACCCCATTGAAATGCTATGGGAGTATCACTCCTCCACTCCACATGGCTTCTGAGAGCTGGGGAGGACTCTGCTCTGTGCTCTGGGTGGTGCTAAGAGCTGATTGCCCTTGGCTCCCCTTCTTCCACCTGAGTCTGCACCCCTTCCAGAGCAAGGAGCCAGGCCTCTGCCCCACACCTTTCCCTGAGGCCTGGAGTGTCTGTCAGCCCTAATGTTTAGGTGGGAAGACAGCCTAGATTAATGGCTCTCAGCCTTTCCAGACTACTTTGCCTCTCATTTGTCTTGCCCACTCGTAAGTTTTGTTGCACTTAAAATATACTTGCTTATAAAATCAGATCTAGAAATACAAGTCACAGCATACTATTACTGAACTATTGCTTACTCTCCCATTTTAGCCAAAGAATTATAAAAAAAAAAATCCAATTGAAATATAAGCATTATACCAATTATGGCACCTCCCTGGTTCAGCACCATCGGGACCTCATTGGTTCCAGAGGAGAAATTTTGCTGGACCAGGGGAAGCAAATGCCTCCAGTCCTTGGCTGCCCCACTGGCCTACTGCAGTGGGCTACCCAACCCTGACTCCATGCTGGGCTGCTGGCACACCAGCCCCAGATCTGCGTGGTTCTGCCGGTGGATGCTGGCACCCCGACTCTTGCCCCCAGACACTCACATGGGTTTGCCGGGGCTGCTATCTCCAGACCCAGACCTGCTGCCCTCTGTGGGGCTGCTGGGAGGCCAGCTTGGGTGACCTTCTCCCCAAGTCCTGTTGTTCAGGATCATCCCTCGTCCTCATTTGGCAGTGTCAGGGATTTTTATCATCCCTTGGGCATAATTGTCCCCGTGGGCCAGGGAAAACAAGCCTTTGGCTGTAAAACATCAATGCAGGCACATGAAAAATCCAAAGTCTCATAGGCTGCCATTCAGCAGCCCCCCTCCAACAGTCACTCTGAGTCTGTTGGTTTCCCCGGTAACTTGAACTCATGAATTATTCATGATCAGGAGTTTAAATTCCAGGCCTCTGATTGGCCCAAGGTGAATCTTTCTAGCACCTTCAGAGCCTTGGAGGACCTGATTGAAAACAGGTGCATGGAATTTTCATATTATAATTACCTTATGAATTATGCATGAACTCATACCATAAAAGCAGGCCTCACCAGCAGTCCTGCGGCCCTTAGGGACATGGACTGGCATCCGTTACCTTACACAGAGGAGCATGGCAGCTCCGGCTGCGTCCGCTGAACTCTGAGGCCAGGCGTGAATCGCCGAAGACCTGAAATCACTGCGGTGTCAGTCTCCTTTTGGTGGCACCTGCCCAGAGCTGAATAAATCACCACTGTGCCTGGCCTACCTGAGTGGCCCTACCAGTGCAGAAGCGGCGCCAGCGCCCCAGCGCCACACCGACCACAAGCAGCGCGTTTGCGTTGAGGAGCGACAAGCAGACCCTTCGGCCAAACCGCCAGGTGGCGAACTGGCCCTCCACTTCGGTGGGGGGTACTGCGTACCTGGCAGCGTAACCTGGGGTCTGCCATCATCATCAGCGTTCCTGCAATACCATCGCCCGCACTGCCTTTGCAGACAACAACTCACCTTTGAAAAGGCTACTTCTACTGGACTCGACAAGCACCGGATTCGACTACAAAAACACGTAAAATTCCCATTAGGTCCGGGGCATACCCCAGAGCCGCATTACCAATATTGTCACTTCACATATATTCAAGGGAAAAACTAAATCAACTAGGGTAATAGGACGCCTTATAGGGGGACGAGGGTCATTGCCTTGTCGTGCCTTCCTTTGGCAGGGGGAGGGCAGTGCCCGGGGGCCCGACCCCTCAGGGCCGGACCTAGAAACCCACATTCAGACAATCAAACTATGCTCACACTTAATAATTTATTGTTATTATGTTAATTAGTATTAGTAGTATCAAGTATTTAAATATTAATAATTAGAAATCTATCTTCCACTGCTGTATTATATTTGTTCAATTGTATACTATAAAGGTGGAGGCATTACCTCCCTTTACCCATACTTACCTTTACCCTTCCAAATAGTAGCCAGGTTTCCTGGCCTAGCCAATTATTGGCCTCCTTGCTTCCATTTAAACCCGGAGTGAGTGCAAGTGCTCCCGGGCAATTAGGTTGGGCTTTTGGTAGAGGGCCATGGCCTCTCCAGCACCAACCACCTTTGGGCAGGAGTAGTGACCCGGCCCCAGGTAGGAGGCGAGGAGTAGTGCCCTCGCCCCACCTTTTAAGGAAGCGTAAAGGGATTTTAAAACCTACCCCAATTCTCCTATTCTACTCCTAACTATTTCGGGCCAGAGTAGCAACCCAGCCCCAGGTAAGAGGCAAGGACCAGCACCCTCGCCCTACCTTTTCCCAAAGAACTCTTAAACCATTTCTAAAACCTATCGCTTTTTCTTATTTTCAACTAACCAAACATTTGCCTTCCGGACAAATAAAGATTTCAACACAAAATTACACCATGAATCTTTTAATACTTGTAAGTGTTTAGTTGTGTTAGTTAATATAGGTATAAAAATAGATATAGTTAGTTGTAATTAGCATTTTGTTGTTACTTCATGTTCTTAAATAAACTGTTGTCCTGTTGTGTCCTTTAATGGGTGTCCAGCCTTTGCTCTTCCGGGCCAGCCATTGCCTGCCAGGGGAATTGGGTGGAGCCCATGTGCACAACCCCAGTTTCTTCCACTCCGGTGGGGCAGGAGTGGGTCCTGTCTAAGCGTCCCTCCTTGAGGGTAGTTTCCTGGGAGACCTTATAGGGCAGAGGGTCTCGGCCTCTGGTTGGCTACCCAGGGCCAGCTGGTCATGAGAGATACCTACTGTGACAGGCAGGATGTGGCCCGACCAGAGAATGTTGGTTTTCAGAGGGGCAACCTGTTCTTCCATTTCAACGTATAATATTCCATACAGACACTGACCAGTTTAGATTGCTCTGACTTTATTAATAAATTTTAAGGTAGCCTGGTACCATACTAGGCAAATATCTAGACCAGAAGGTTTCAAACTCTGGTCTGTGGATAACCAGTGGTCCACTAGGTCCATTCAGGTGGTTCACAGACAGTTCCCTCTAAGGTGAATGCCTGAATAGCCACAGATGAGAGAATAAAGGGCTGCTGACCTAATTATGGAGCTGCACAGGCATGGGCTCCACTAATTAGCTGTGTGGACCAGAGAAAAGATGCACATGTAAGGTGAGGTGATGGCATGAGGGGCAGCTGGGAGGGAGCACTGGGATGAGGTGGTGGAAATAGGAGGATGGTGGGGGCAGTGGTATGAGAAGAGGTGAGGGGAAAATTTGGGATGTGCAGGGCTGCAGAAGACAGAGGAAAAGAAAAATTTTCTCCAGCTGCAGCTGCTGAGAGAAAGATGGCCCTCCTTCCCAGCCTTAGCTGGGGACTTCCAGAACAGGGAGAGAACAAGAGACCCCATGCTTCTGAACCCCAGCTCAGAAGTTACTGCAGCAGGGGAAGGAGGGAGTGACCTCCTCCTTCCCAGCCCAAGCTTGGGGTCTGTCACAATGGGGGAAGAGAGATAGAACCTCCTCAGCCCAGCTCAATAGCTGCTGTGACAGAGACACATTTGGAAAGATCATTAAGTGGTCTGACGAGAGCTTGAGCAATTTTCAAATTGGAGAACCGCTGATGTAGGTGAGTTATGGTACTCCTTGGAAGACTTCTCCATACCCCTGGGGATACCTTAACCCTGGTTAAAAACCACTGGACTAGATGATCATGACAGTTAATTCTGATCATAAAATCAATGACTTTGTGATTCTAGAGCAGGTCGCTGCCTGCTATACCTATACCTGTGCCAGAATTGGTAAGGCGCAGAGGTGACTTAAAGCTCATTTTGCTTTTTTTCCTGTTCCTGAACTTAGTGCTAGATGCTATTATTAGCTAGTCTGCCCTATTGACTTACAGTAGAGTTGTGTCTGATTCACACTAATTTAAGCAAGATCCAACTCAGACCCATTATTTTAAACAGGACATGAAGCTAGGGCCTTTTTTTTTTCTCCTGTGGTGGTACATGCCAGTACTGCATAATGGCATCTCCCCATCAATGTGCCTCCTGCCTGGGTTTCCATGCCCGGAGCTGCTGGCAGGGCTCCATGCCCCAGCCAGCTATGAGCCAAGAGATTGCAGGGTCTCCAGTGAGTACCAGCACGTTTTTGTTTGTTTGTTTTTGTTTTTTAAGAAAAAAAATCACTGCATGAAGTTACCTGGAAAGTTTCACGAATTCTGATCTTTTGCATGTTTTATGTTTTGATATAGAATGGAAGAAACTAGAAAAATACATCCATACAAAGTCGCTTGTAAAAACAGATACTTTAATTAAGATCACGCTTTTGGTTCAATGACTCATCTTTTGATGATAGTCATGTCTCCTCTTTGGCCTACAATTCTATGGGTTTTCTCTTAAGGCTACAATGATGAACTTTCAAAGAGACAGTTAAAAAGTACCTCCGAAGGGAAACTAGTGATATCAAAAATCAGATTAATTTTGATAAAGGATCCTCAAAGCACAAATCAAATAGCAAAAATGAAATGTTCTGAGAATAGAAGAGCACAGCTGGTTCAAATATTGTATTTTTTTTAAAGCAGAAAATTTAGCTCTTCGAAAGAAATTCCAGGAATGAAAGTTTTTGATCAAAAATTGAAAAATTAAACATTGAGAAAGTTCAGCCAAACACAGAAAATAACCCAATTTGGAAATGCTGCCTTTTTACCCTATGGGAGTTATAGTTTCTCACTAGACATGGCTTTCTGGTCATACCCCGATCTTCCATAATGCATCTTGGTCTCATGTTAGAGTATGGAGTTAGCTGAGCATGAGTCCCTGGCTATTTTGCATTATGAGGCATCTGATACCTAGGGTATGTAGTCTGGCTGGGGAAATTGGTCTAAATGGGAAAAATGGAGACATGAAGAAATTGCCCTACAACTCCCATAAGACATTCTGATAGCATTTTGAAACTGAAACTTTTCTTTTTAGACAAAATATTTAATTTTTTGGCTAAGAATTTATTTCTTTGACAAAAATTTACCCACCCCCCCACACACCCCATAAAAGACTCCCATATCTCAGGGTGTCTAGTCTTAAACGCAAACATCCACTCATAGCTGTAAACATCCAACAAGCCTGCAGTCCTCAGCCAGAGGCCTGGAGTCCCTTGTGGGGGCACAAGCAGGCTTTAGGGGAACACCAAGTGCGATGGCATTAGGCTTACTTAGGCACAGAGCACAAAGCTGAAATTGTTTCATACAGGGTTGAAGCCTGAGCAACTTAATTTTATGGGGGGGGGCATTCCTGTGCTCGGGGGGGCCCTACCTAATTTTCTGGCCTGCTACTATCCTAATGCCTGGCCTGGATTTTATGTACCAAAAAGCAGCTGTTTTTGAAAGTTTTCATAGTGTGGTAAACCCGGTGGTAGACACTTACCTGGAAGCTTCCGGAGCCTTCTAGAAGGACAGTGTACTGGGTTCTATTTGAAAGCTAGGGAGTGGGTGGGCACAGCCCACCCACGACTAAAAGGCCCCTCTTAAAGGGAGAGGGAACCCATTAAAAAAAACATGGCCCCAACAAAGTACGGGGGACAACTAAAGAGAAAACAGGGACGGGAGTGGAGGTCAAAGGTTTAAAACGAGGGAACCAGAAGGGGACACTGAGCAGAGAACCTTGGACAGCGCCCACTGCCCCTCAAAGGTGGAGCCAGTGGACGCCGCCCAAAGGAACTCTGCCCGGATTCGTGAGCGAAGAGCAGAGCGGAAATAGGCCCCACAGTCACAGGCTTGCCCCCCGCCAGCCTCCTCTCCCGAGTGTTATAAATGGCTACCTTGGCCATAGCCAGGAGGAGGCTGACGAGGAGGTCCCGCGACTTAGCAGGGTGAGGATGGCCCGCCTGCACGATAGGGGGAGGACCCCGCTTTGCAAGGACTCGGCCCAGACTCTGAGCAAGTCTGGGCCGAGGACGTCCCAAAACACACGGTAGAACTCCACAGTCAGCCCGTCCATGCCTGGGGATTTGTTGGTGGGCATGAGACGGAGGGCTTCCGAGAGCTCAGCTAGAGTGAGAGGAAGCTCTAGCCGGTCCTGGTCACCTGTGCTGACCGAAGGGAGTTAGTCCCAAAGCACTCTGCAGGCGTTGGCGTCGGTCAGATCCGGGGAGAAAAGGGTGGCGTAGAAGGCACGAGCCCTCTGGCGTGTCTCCACTGGATGCGTAAGAGGGGTGCCGTCCTCCGCAAGGAGGCAGAGGATATATTTCTTGGCACCCCTCTTTTTATCCAGGGCATAGAAGAAGCAGGAGCCGCGGTCCATCTCCTGGAGGAGCTGGATCCGTGACCTCACAAAGGCCTCCTGTGCCCGAAGGGCGTCGAGGGCCCTGAGCTCGTCCCGCTTCTCCCGGTATGTGCCGCAGAGGGATGGATCTCTGGGGCTGGCGGCCAGGCACCTGTCCAGCTCAAGTACCTCCTGCTCCAGCTGTCCTATCAACACATCCCGCCGCCGGCTGACCCCCCGCGCATAGTCGCGGAAGAAGAGCCGTGTGTGCACCTTTCCCACATCCCACCACAGCCGTGCCAAGGGAAGGGCGTGCCATTGCCCACACCAGGCCAGCCAGAACTCCCGGAAGGATGCCACGAAGCCCACATCCCCCAGCAGGCTGATGTTGAAGTGCCAGTAAGCCGACCCACACTTCCCCGGAGAGAGGGAAGCCTTCACGGCCACCAGGTGGTTGTTCGAGAAAGGGGCTGGCCGCATGCTGGAGGAGTGGGCCCGAGAGAGATGTTGCCGGGAGATGTAGATGCAGTCCAACCGAGAGTGCATGGATTTGTGGCCCACCACCCGGACATAGGTGAAGACGGTGTCCTCGTCCGGGTGGTGGCTGTGCCAGACGTCCGCCAGGGAGTGATGATTGATGAGCTCCCTGAGGACATCCGAAGTGGCCTGGCACTGCTCCATCCCTGTACGGTCCCGCTCCTTGAAGGTGCAGTTTAAATCCCTGCTGAGGACCAGGCACTTACGAGGATCGATGGAGTCGAGGAAGGCCGCCTGCCGGCACAAGGATGTTCTCTCCGGGCCGGATGTTGGGGCATAAACTTTGATGAGGTGGAGGGGCAGCCCCTCCATCCATACCCAGAGATACACCAGGCGGCCTGGCACGACCTCAACGCTCCTCAGCACCTCAGGCTGCAGGTCTGGGGAGAACAGGGTTACTACCCCGGCCCAATGGGCTGAGAGGTGATTAAGATGGACCCCGCCTCCCCACTCCAGCCACCAGCTGGCTTCGGTGGCTGGAGTGGTGTGGGTCTCCTGTAAGAAGGTGACCGAGTAACCTCCCTCTTGGAGGAAGGAGAGCACCCAGCACCTGTGGAGACCCGACCCGCAGCCCCGGTGTTCAAGGTGGCAAAGATGATCGGCGGCATTTAGAGGGCTGGGGAGGATCCTCGCCAGAGGGAATGCCAACGATCCCCGTGGGGCCATGCAGCAAGCCATGGCCGACGCCATAGGTGATTAGAGAGTCACGGAAGCTGCGGGCCTGTTGGTAGGCCGCGGTGTCCCTCCTCCTGGTCCCCTTGCCCTCATTTAGAAGGGCCCTCACGGACTCAAGGATGAAGTGAAAGTCACCCCAGCGCTGGAGGACAAGAGCTACTTTGTTCTTGGAGCCACGAACGTCCTCCAAGAACTCGCGCATCTCGTCCGCCAGCGCGTGGGGTGCCAAGGCCTCGGGGTCCCGAGTGCCCCTTGGCCTTGTATCTTTTTGGGCCCGACGGCCGGCAAGAAGGTCAGGATGGGGGCTGGGGCTTGGTTTTGGGAGGAGTAGGGGTGGTGGAGGGAGAGCAACCCCGAAAGTGCTGGGAGAGGGCAAAGCAAAGGGGGCCTCCCGAAGGGTTGCAGCCTCGGGAGTGGTTATGAAGAGACAGAGTCCAAGGCGGGGACAGGAAGGAAAGGGATGGGGGCAGGAGGGGTAAAGGTTTTAGGGAAGGGGGAAGGGACATGAGGAAAAGGGGGAGGTGGAGGAGGAGGAGGGAGGGAGGGTGGGGGAGGCAGTGGGGGGAGAGGGGGAGGGGGAGGGTCCGGAGGGGGTAAGGGCACAGGTTCTGGGGCAATGCATTGATTGGAAGAGGGGGTGGGGGTGTGGGTGGGGGCAGGGGCGGGGGTGGGAGCACAAACAAGAGGGGTTTCAGGAAGGGGAGCTTTTCTGGGTGGCGAGAAGGGAGAGGGTGTAAAGGACAAGGTGCCAGTGCATTCGGCAGCAGGCACCGATGAGGTGGGAGGGTCGGCATTGGGGTTTTCGACTCCAGGATGGAAGGGAGAGCAAGGGGGGGAACACAGATCCTCCCAGAGCATCCAGGGGCTGGGGAATTGCAGCTGGGAGGGTGTCCCCAGCCAGGGGGGCGGTCACACCCCGAGACGTCCCTGAACAAGGAGGGGTAGTGGTTGGGGGATCGCTGGCAGGTGGGGAAAGCGAGGGGGACGGCTGAGTGTAGGCAGTCGGCCCGCAGGCTTCTAGTAGCAGGCCCTCTATGTCCAGAGCAGCCGGGGTTACGCCTAGGACCTCGACCTCCTGCGAGAGGAGGGCGAGGCCGGGGTTCACCTCCTCTGGGTGCTCCACGGCAGCGGTCTGGGCAGCGGCCGGAGGGGTGTCGGAGGAGGGCATGGGCTCAGGACAGGCCTCCTCTGCCCCTTTGGGCTCGGGCTCTGGGACAGAAGAGGTTGTATCCTCCATTGCCGCCGCAGCGGCCTCAGTCACCCCCAGCAGATGGTCAGTAGCCGGGGGTTCAGCAGGTGGATCAGGGCTGGCAGCTCTCTTTAATGCCTTGCATGGCACATCCACCCCGTCCTCCAACAGGGTGGAGAGCCGGGCACATGTGTTTCTTTTTTTGTGCTTCCCTCTTACTAGTAGCCAGTCCTCCAAAGAGGTGGGCTCGGTGGTAGAGGAGGAAGGACCAGGGGACGGAGGTAATGAGGAGGGAGAAAAGGAGGAGGAGGACGGGACAGCGAGGGAAAGGGACGGCCCGCCCCGGGGTGGGCCCTGTCTGGGTCCTGCCGCTGGCCCTGCCTCCCTCTTCTCCACAGACCCGGCTTGAATGCCCGCTCGGGCGCTGGCGCCTGCGTCTTCTTGCCACTTGCCATGCGCCTGGGTGTCCTCCGACACCCAAGCGGCAATGGTTCCATCTGGGGCAGGAGGAGGCGGGGTGGTCCCAGGGCCTGCCGCGGTTGGGGCAACGCCAGTCATTAGGCTGCGCCCCCCAGGTCAGAGGAGGTCCCGGGCTCCCCTCTTTCATGCCGGGACAGGGGGCAATCCCTCCAGACATGCCCAGCCGCCCGACATACGAAGCACTGAGCCTCCCCCAAGGTGTAATAGACCCGGTACTGGGCCCCTTGGTGAGGCACCAGTATAGTCCCCTCCTGGGCCACCCCGCCCTGTGCTGCCGTCCGTGGCAGTTGGATTCGCGCCTGCCAGTGGAAGGAGAGCACGTGCCATAGGGCGGGATCTTTGCAGCCTAGAGGGAGGGGACTCAGGACCAACAAGGACTGGCCCAGGGAGGTGAGGAAAGGCAGAAGGGAGGAATTGGGGAGGAAGGGAGGGACAGAGGAGAAAACCACCCGTATGCCCAGGTCCTCGAGTGGCTCCAGGGGCACGTGGATGCCCCCGCCCGCCAAGCCCCTCTCCACCGCCTCCTGCATGGCGGCCTCCGATGGCAGGAAGAAGACGATCTTCCCGAACATTCGAGAGGCTGCCACCACGGCCGCAGGCATCACCACCCGCACCAATGCCTGCACGTTGGTCTCGACGTGGGGTGAGGCCGACACTATAGGGCAGCGGACTCCGTGCCTCCTGGTGAGGGCAGGGAAGGGGCCACGACCATCGGGGATGGTATTCTAAGTGGAGGTGGAAGGAGCAGGATGCATGGCGGCCGCCGCCGCCAGGGCATATGACCTGGGGGCTGGGGGATCAGAGCTCCCAGGATTGGTGAAGGGAACAGGGGGGCGGGAAGGAGGGGAAGCTGCAGCAGGTGTTTCAGCAGCTGGGGTGGAGGGCCCGGCCGTGGGAGGTTTGGCCTTCTGGGCAGGGCTCTTGCCCTTTTTGGTCCCCTGTCCCTTCCTGACCTTTCAGGGAGGTGGATTCGGGGCAGGGTCGCTGGAGGAGGGTGCCGCGGCAGAGGCAGCAGGAGCCCTGGAGCCCATGCCCGCGTCCTCAGCCAATGCAATGGCAAGATCCCCAGCAGCCCTGGACGAGTGGGCCACCATTTCAAGGGTGGAAGGGGTAGTAGTGGAGGGAAGAGGGAGGGGGGCATCACCAGATGTCCCCCCTTGCAGGTGTGGGGACAGGAGGAGAGAGGGAGAAAAGGGAATGCAAGAAGGCCACAACTCCCAGCACAAGATGGTGAACGGCTCCTACTACTGCACTCGGATGTGGCGGGGGGGATCGATATATATATGTGTGGGGAGGTGAGTGTGAGAGAAGGGGAGGGACTCAGGCACCTAACAAACACGAAAAAGGGGGGGGACGTGGGCACAAAGGGAGGGGTAAGAAGGAGGGGTGGCAGAGCCAACCAGGAAGGGGAGGGGGTGTTAGGGGAAAGGTGTGCCCATGGGTGCCTGAAGGAGGGCCCACAGCAGCTGAGCTGCAGAGACCACAGATGCAGGAAGGAGGAAAGGGCAGATGGTTAGGGTGGGGCCCAGTTGGAGAGGGCCCCGGTGGCAGGTGGGTGTGGGGGGTGGGTTAAAGGAGGCGGTGGCTGCAGGGGTGAGGCAGGGACCACACGCTAACACCCCACCCCCATCTATGCAGCTACCCCCTGGAGCCCCGGTGGGGAGGGGCCCCACCCAAACTCACCACCCCAAGCCACTCCACAGCAAGCTGTGGAGGGAAGCCCAGCCACCGCCCAAGAAAGTCCCTTACCTCCTCTGGAGCAGTGAGGATGCAGCAGCCAGTGGATGGAAAGGTGGGCCCAAGTAGAGGGCCAGCAGAGTCCCCCCCAGAAGATGGAAGGAGTGGGGTACCTCCCTCCCCACTAAGAGGCAGGGCAGCAGGAGTCCTCCCCTCACACCACCCATTCAGCAGATCCAGAAGAAACTAGCTGGGAGGGGTGGGGTGGGGGGGAGAAGAAAGCAGCCTGCCTAAGTCAGGAAAGAGAAGCTGGCCCAGAAAGGGGGCCAAAGGACAGCCCCAAGGGGGCCTGAAGCAGCCAAAGGCTGCCCACCCCCCAGCACCTCACCTCCCATCCACAGGGCTCCCCAAATGGGATCCCTGCGGCAGCCCTGCAGCCTAAAGGACAGAGTGTCTCTGTTCCCTGTCTAGGTCCAGACTCTCATTGGTCAGATAGGCCCTGTGCCCCCTTAAAAGGCTCCCCATCTGGTAGCAGGGGGAAGGTTTTGGGAGGAGCAGGAGCAGGAGCAGAGTGAAAAGGTATCACGGGGAAGTGGTGGGGGAAGTGGCCCAGGGTGAGGCTACTACTTTGGGGCAGGGGTAAAGGTCCTGCCGGCTGCCTCTTGTTCTCATAGGGACCCTGGGCTGGAGTCCAGTGCAGAGGTTGGGTCTGGACTCCCCCCACCCTTCCCTCGAGGGATCACTTTACTGGAGCAGGTGCAGGCCTGCAAGGTGACTGGTATTATTCTCCCTGTACTGGTCCTGCCTATGATGAGGATGGCTTGCTAAGTGGAGACCCCTACCTTTGGAAGGGCCTGGGCAAAAGGGGCACCTCCGTGAGTCTGAGGCAGCACAGATCCGCCAGGAAGTACAGAGACCCACAGAGGCTGAGAAGGGACTTTGTCACAATAGCAGGGGGCAGGGGAGAAATAGAGATCAGAAAGGGGTTGATAACTCCTGCCACAAGGGTATAGGTGACTGCGATAGCTGCTTTTCTTGTCCATCTCCTCCTCTTCATCCCATTCACTGTTATCCAGGATCTGAGGAGACCAGAGTTCAGATATGTTCAACTCCAGCCCTTATGCACAATGCTGTCTGCCTAGTTTGCTCTACAGGCAATACTATGTACTCCAGTTTAATCAATGTTGTTGTCCTTCATGACTGAACAGGACACTGACAATAGTGTTACGTGTTGTGAGTACACAGTGGTTGAATAAGCCAAATGATTGAGTACATATGTAGCTCAACATCAGTTACAGCTCATAGTTTGTGTCAGTTGAATCTGCCATGGTTTATGACTCCAGCACCTGTGCCTCAAGATCCATATGATGATTAGACAACCTTTTGAGGCTGTGTCTACACTAGAGAGTTTTGGTGACAGAATGGGCCTTCTCAGGGAGCATCTATACACATAAAGCATTCTGTCGACAGAGTCTTGACTGAATTCTTCATTTGCTCAACAGTTATCCCTCAAAAATTTGAGGAATAACACTCTGTTGATGGAGTACTGTTGACAGAGAGGGCATCCGGTTGCTGGGCAGCCCTGTTTGCAGGGGTGCCATTCCACTTTCTGTCACCAGAGACCAGTTCAGTCTGGCAGTTTTCTGTCGACAGAGCAAGTTGTGTGTACCAGCAATCAGTTGACTCATGTTTTGTGAATATTTCTCTGTCAACAGTAACTTCTTTCAACAGATGCTTCTTGCATAGACATTGCCTGAGACTACACAGCAAAGTTATTTTGAAATAATGGCCACTATTTTGAAATATCTTTGTGCAGACGCTGCAATTATTTTGAAATAGTGGAGAGCTTATTTTGAAATAGATAAACCTCATTGTACAAGGAATAGCTCCTATTTTGAAGTAGGTATTTTGAAATAGAGGCTGTTAAGATAGGAAATAGAGTCTGTTTCAAAATAAGCCATAGCACATCCAATGGCTCTGTTCCAAAATAGGCCCTATTGTGTGCAGATACTCCATTTTGGAATTAATTTTGTGTGTAGCACTGTTATTTTGAAATAAGCTATTTCAGAAAACCTCTTTGGCTGCAGTGACACTGCCCTTCCCTTTTGAAGGGGCATGCAAATGCAGCTGATCAGAAATGCAAATGAAGCACAGATTTAAATATCTCACACCTCATTTGCATACTCATGTGGGATCTTGATTCCAGAAGATCTGATTTTGAAAGCCAAAACAGCTGTGTAGATGGTGTTCATTTGAAAGGAAATCCTGCTTTTGAAAGTGCCCTTCTTCCTGGAAAAAAAAAATTGGAAGACAAGTGCTTTCAAAAGTGGGGTTTCCTATTGAATGAAACTTGTCCATACAGCTGTTCTGACATCCAAAAATCTGCTCTTCCGGAATCAAGATCCTGCATAAGTATGCAAATGATGTGTGAGCTATTTAAATCCTCACCTCATTTGCATTTCTGATGGGCTGCATTTGCATGTTCCTTCCGAAAGGGATGGGCAGTGTAGCCACAAACTTCAAGCTTATTTTGAAATAATGCTGCTGTGTAGACATAACCAAACTGAGTAACCCCATCATTGACAGCTGCTTGTCAGTGTGATCTGTTTGTTGCCAGCACCTCCCAACCGTCAATGGCATTGCTGCACTGCTCCAAGCTATACTTCAGTGTGTCTTTGAAACATTTCTTCTGCACCTCTTGTATGCAGTAATCCACTTTCAGTTTGCTGTATAGCAACTGTTCTGGCATTGTGGTGTCATCTGTCTTCAGCACATGATAAGCCCAGCATAAGCATAATGTCATGAACATAACTTCAAATCCTGTCGAGCAGGTGCATTTCAAAACCTAGCTTTATCCTGCTGTTTGATGTGGATTATTGCACATAGATGTTATAAATATTTGGAAGAGTGAGGTGATGCCTACAGCCAGTGTAGGCCTCAGACCCATACAAATTAGGCAGCACAAACGCTTTAGGGTGTATAAGCTTGGCTTGAAGTCTAATACCATGATGATTCCAGACTCTGACTGATAGCCTGCCAAGTGGTGAGCTGATTTTGTTGATGTAACTTGTCAGCCTTTTGTCTATAGTATCACTTGACAGCGTGCTGCCAAGATAGCAGAAGTCTGTAACAGTATTCAGCTGTGTGTTGCTGACGACTTTTCATTTCATGAAGGGTTTCTTTGGTGCAGGTTGAGAAATGACCTGGTTTTTTTTTGTTTTTGTTTTTTTCAAGACAGATTGTCATCCCATACTCTTTTGCAGACACTGCAAATCTGTCCATAGTCAATTAGATCTCTTCTTGGGTATGTGCCTCTGGTGCACAATCATTGGCATATGGAAGCTCATGAAGTATTGCCCCAAAGACCTTTGCGGAAGATCACAGTCTATTCAGGTTGAAGGATTTTCTAGAAGGTCAGAAAGGCATCCTGATATGGAAAACCAAGTCTTGCGTAGCATCAAAGAACATTTCTGCCCTGTCATTTAGTTTAGGAAACAGGTTAAATAAAACACCATCTACACAGGCTAAAAGCCCCCAACTGTCAAACAGCAAATATGGAAACAAGCCCAGCCAATTCATTCCCCTTTACTCAAGAACTGACAGCAGAGAGCTCCTTCCATTATAGTGCTTCTGTCTACATGGAGTTCTTCAGGCTGCTCATCCCCCGTTTTGCCAATAGGTGAAAACTGCAACCTCCCTACTCTACAAGCTGCATACTGGACTTAATACTGCTTTAGAGGAAGGTTCAAGATACCCTAATGGAGTCTGACATGGAGTCCTATATTAGTCATTCTTCTGCTTTCCTCACAAAATGGTTGTGGTTACAGTCAGGAACAGGATACTGGACTAGACAGACCACTGGTCTGACACACTACAACTGTTGATATGTTCCTAGGGCCTGTTATAAGCCCACTGTAGATGTTCAGAACTTAATAAAACATTCACCCATTCCACAAGAGAGACTGGAAAGACTGTAGCTGCTTACTTCAGAGAAGGGATGAAAACAGGCCTTTATGCTGGTGAGACTAGGAATTTGTATTTCCTTTTTTACTTTATGATGTCTTGACTAGCCTCCTCCTTTCATTAAAGCTCCTCTCCCCCTTCCAAACTTCAGTGTGGCAGTCTTAGTTGTTGGCATAGTTCCCCACTTTCTCCATCAAATTTGAATAATTTAATTATATTGTGGTCTGTAATATTAACCACAATGGATGCTGTTCTGTGACAAACATTAAGAATCACTGAAAAGCTTGCTGTCTTCTAACACTGAACAAGAAACTTCTATGACGCAAATGAGATATTCCTTCAGTCTACCCTCCCTCTCTCTCTGATTCAATTATTCTGTTCAAATCTACCCCAGCCAATTGCAATATTCCCCCATTGTATTTTAGTGTAGATTTGAGAAACAGTAAACATATTCTTAAAGATCTTGCTGTAATTAACAGTGTAATTTGGGGTTTGAATGAAAGAATGGGAACAAAACAATGCAAATCAAATTTCATGAAACTATTAAAATGCAGTCCCCCTATTAATTTTACTAGGAAAGTTTATTTGTACTTAGTATTTAAATATTTCATTGTTCTCTTACATTCATCTTGCTTCAGTGGATATGTTCATTCTGCTCATAAAAATCAGATCTAATTAATATATAAGCCTTCAGGGGGAAATATTTTAGTCTGTGACATAATAACTAGATTATTGCTTGCAAACTCAGTAAACAAGATCCTGTACATTAACTTTCCACTGTAGATAAAGTATGTTTATTTCATGAGTTCAGTGATATACTTGCATCCATCCATATAGCTATACATTCAGGAAGAAAAGAAAAGGAAAATCTTATGGAAATGGGCACTTGTTACTCAAAGCAGGATTGCAGGGCCCTTCTAACTTTGATAGCACCCTCAGTGAGTGTCCCTTTGGGTATAAAATTTCAGGCTATGTATTTTGTATTAAATAGGCTTGATTTTTAAATGCTGAGGGCCTTGTCCTAAGGGAGTCCCAGAAACCAACTCTGGGTTCTGCCCTGCCGAAGATTTCATAGCTCTATTAGCCAGCCACATGCAATCCACACTCCTTCAGCTCTAGCATGGAACTGAACTCCCTCTGGCCCTAAAGCTGTTCTTCTAAAAGTCTCCTGGGCCCTGTCTGGCTGTGTGGGACACAGCCACTTGAAACATCTTAGAGGATCCTCTTCTCTATCTTTTTCTGAGGCACTATGTGGCAGGGTTAAGAGGCCTTCAGCAGAGGGCCTCACTGTGTCTGGTAGAACACAACACATCTGGCCTCTGATTTTGCACTTGTAATCTAGAGGTACAAACAAATGGAAGTGCAATTTATGCAACATAGCTATTCAGCTATCCATTTACTCCCATAACTCAAATAATGAGATATCTAATATCTTACAAACAGATCTATCCCAGGGTCCACCCTTACTTCCTCTACGAAGATCCATTTGCTGTACCCATTGCTAAAATTATCAAAATTGTGCCTATAGATACTTGCAAGTGATACGTTATTCCCTGTTCTTTATATCTGCAAAACTGAATCTAAGTAAGGCCAGACTGGTGATCAGTCTCACAGTAGTCAAAACCAGTTGATGTGAGGTTATCAGTCCTTGTCAGCTTTACATAAAACAAAATGTTGTCCTGATTTAGGTAAATCCCATAATTCTGAATACCTGAAGGAGGTTACCACAAGCCATCTGAGCTAGTGAAATTGCCAAAAAGCTGTGTACATGTGTAGGTCTAATTTGGTAGAAATGGGCCCCTGTAACCAAGAACAAGAAAAATAAGTTTTGTGAAAATAGGTGCAAGAAACAGTGTCAACAGCAGTGGCTAAGAATGTGTGTAAGGTGTGTAAATGGAGGAAACCAACAAATTATTCCAAGGATGGGGCATGAGAACTAAGCACCTGTGTACAGATATTGGTTCTGAAAATGACTTGACAAAACATAAAGAGCTTGAAATAATGTATAATGGTAGATGTGTGGTCAGTATAGGATTAAACTTGTATACAATTAAAAATTGTATTTTTTAGATTTGTGGTAGACATCTGATCATCTGATTTGGAGCAGATAATTTACCCCTTAGAGCTGCAGGGCAGGGGTCACAATCTACCATGAAAGGATATGGCATTGGATAGGTTTGTGTGCACTGTTTTGGGGGATTGGATTACAGTGAAAGTCCTTATGGACTCCACAGTGAAGTGATTGAGGGAAAGGGGAAGGCATGAAAGAACTCCAATAAATGGTGAATAAAAGTGTAAAAGGGAGCATCAGAAAATTATAAACAAATTAAAGGATTATCTACTGAATTGGACAAACTAAAAAAAGGAAAATCCATAACTGCAGAAGCAGAGAGAAATTTATAAGCTGCCATCTAATGAAGTATATGCAGAAAATCAGAGATATAAAGAAATCAGTGAAGAAGGGGACAAACTTTTAGGTCAGCTGGTAAACGTGACAATACCAGAACCACACAAAATAGAACCCAGACGGGCTTTCCCCAGTCCATAATGTATCTGCAGGATATAGGATCAGGGCCAGTCTGGTAGCATTTTTCTCCTGATCTTTGCAGAACATGGAATTTAAAAACCAACCAATTCAAAAAAAAATTGCACTGACAACCTATGGGACAATTATGAAACACAAATATTTGTGGGGGAGGACAGAAAGTGTTGTTACCCAACATGTCCCTTTGTAAGGTGCTTCTGAAGGCAAAAGTATCAGCAGGGCAACAAGAAAATTCAGAAATTGAGTTTGGCACTGCAGAGAGAAAACATGGACGTGATATAGTTTAAAGAGACAAATGGACTGCAGGAATCTGCACTGAAGGAATGCCACATGAATGTGAGGTGACTCCTGTTAGTACCTGGCACCTGACATCCTGTGTTTGAGGAACTGCAGGCTAATACAATGCACGAAATCAGACGATATATTGTATCCTGATAGGTGCAGTCATTATGTCCAGGGTCAAAGTAAAGGAATCTAGTTAGAAGCAATCAAAATGAGAAATGGGAAGATTATAAATACTTTACAGTATAAAGGTGGTAGTAAATCAGCTCAGAATGCTGACATGGTAGCAGTTATTGGTGTCTGGCTGGAAAAGAAAGGGCTGCAGGAGAGACTCATCATTATCTTGGATTTGGATTAAGTTTTTATCAGTGCCATACTTATGCTGTTACGGTAGTTGCAAAACAAATATCAAGCAACAGATGGGGGGATAAATGAAGTTTAGCATAATGTGGCAAATGTTAGATGAAAACCAAATTCTAGAAGTTGGATATGTTAGCTATCAGAACACACAGGAAAAAAGTTCATTGGTAAAAGAAAATCAAGCTGCTTCCCTCTTTTAGCAATAGATGCAGCAATTACTGCCCGTCCATGTTTTTGGGAAGAAATACCAGCGATAATCTGGAGACAGTAGCAGTCCTTGCAGGCAAAAGCTGCTCTGTTAGAAGTGACGTAGGAACAAGATGCTGTGTTGGGACCATTTTGAAAACAAGCTCAAAGTAAAAGGGGAAGATTTGTTAGTAGACCAGAGACTACTTTGTTCCAAAACAGAGCAGGGTTTAGTGTGGGGAGTACCTCAAGACATGCTTAAAAGATAAGCTGCTGTGGTACCTTGGTCCATAATGGGATGAAATCTTAAGCTAAGGAAGCAGAAGGAAGGCCAATTTGAATGCGCCAATGGTCAGAATGAAAACAGGATTTACTGAAACATCCAGAGGTGGAAAAAGTACCCAAAAAGATACTTGAGTAAAAATGTAGCTGCTTTGGGACAGTAGATATTTGAATACAAGTCACTGGTATCCCTCTGGAAAACTACTTGAGTAAAAGTACACACACACACATGCACATGCACACGCACATGCACACCTCTCACATCTTTATTGTATGCTGGTACCCAGAAGGAAAGCAGCTGCACTTTTACCCAACTAACTTTTTGGGGTACCTTTTCCACCTCCAGAAACATCTTACATTCTTGTTTCATCTGTTACAGGGATGATCCAGTTAATAGGAAACATAGAGCAGCATTTATTAAACGGTTTCCCAGGAGACCATGAGAGAGAATTCAAATAGATTATATAGAAAAGTTGCCTTTGACACCCTAAGGACATAAATCAGAGGGGTAGCCATGTTAGTCTGTATCTGCAAAAACAACAAGAAATCCTGTGGCACCTTACAGGCTAACAGATGTTTTGAAGCATAAGCTTTCATGGGCAAAGACCTGCTTCTTCAGATGCATGCAGTGGAGGCTCCAGAGGCAGGTCTAAAAAAGGTTTTAGACGTGCCTCTGGAATCTCTACTACACGTATCTGACAAAGCATGCCTTTGCCCACAAAAGGTTATGCTCCAAAAATTCTATTAGCCTATAAGGTGCCATAGGACTTCATTGTTTTAAAGACATAAGTATACGATAACAGGTGATTTTTTCTGACACTATGATGAAAGCATTTCCTATCAAAAATATGACTGCAGTAACAATAACAAAAGTTTTTCTGTAACCTGTTCGGTTGCTGAAAGGGTACCAGCAGTGATTGATTCAGACAATGGTAGTGGCTTTCTTGGGTCTGTTGGTAAAGGTGATTGTCATCTGCTGGAAAAAGATAAAAATTCCACATTATGTAGCATCCAGAAGCAGATGGGCAAGTGGAGAAAAGGAACAGCTCTATTAAGACTAAACTTAAAAAAAGGGTGATGAGTACTAGTTAGCAGTAAGGATTGAGGAAGTATTGATGGAGATCTAGACAAGAGAGTGCAGATCCCAGGGATTTTCTCCATATGAAGATTAATGGGAAGGACAATGAGGATGTGAGAAGACATAATTAACCAGCTCCTCCAAAATTTCCCAACTGTAGCCCAGTCTGAAACCTATTTGCTGGAGGTACTAAAGTGGATTTTACAGTTGCAAAAGAATGTGGCGGCAACAGATGAAGCAGTAAACAAAAAAACTAAAATGTGGTTTGATATGATGGGAGATCTGGCTGAACATCTGGTGGGATTAAAAATAATCATGCAAGACCCATCACCATCTGTTCTCAAAGTAAAAGTGGCACAGTCCCAGCCTCATAATGGAGAAACTGGCACCCTCTGTATATCTAACGTACCTGAGAGAAAAGCTCAGTTTGGTCCCCACAAGCCAGTTAAAGCCTGCACATGCAAATAAACAGAAAACAATTTTTTTCAGCATACACATGTGCCACAATGAAAAGATGTGGATTTCTAATATGGTTTCTTGTGTGGATTGGCACATGCATGGCTTTCTGGAGGAGTTCTAAAACAGGTATCGAATGGCAAGATGACTGTTTCCCTATCATCAATATTCTTCATCACACCTCGGTGTTTGTTGGAATAAGTCTTTGTGTAAAGTGCACAATGTTACACTTAGTGCCCATCCGCCAGGTTATAAATAGCCACACTTGGGACATTTACATTAAGAATAGTATTGCTGAAGGATGGGAAAGAGTGTATGGTGCATTTTGTATTGTTTTAAATAATGTGGCTTAGTCACATTTAACAAGACCCAGGGGCACTTCGTAGGAGTGAAAGGAATTTAAAGTATTACTTCAACATCTCCTCAGTCCTACATGGAATGTCTCTGTATGGGATCAGGGTCTGAAAATGATATTTTATGCATCTCATTCATGAGGTCTCAGTAGAAAGATGTTGGATGGATTCATCTCCCATTGGTGTGATTTAAAACAAAACAAAAACAACCCCCTCCAAAAAACTATGGGTTGACTGGAGTATTCCCTGCACCACTTTTGTGAAATGAATTTGGATGAAGATTAAATACTAATATTGGTGGTGGGAAGCCCCTTCAGGAAATTTAAATAAAATACAATTGAATCCTAAATAGAAGAGGAATATACTAACTGGCAGAAACTGGTGTTGGTATGTGGGACATTGTACTCCATAAAAACAACAAGTGGTTATTTGACAGCAATACAAAAGGGGTAAACATTGCTTCTGAGGGATGGCTCAGACCTCACATATACAAGAGCTCAGTTGAACCCTGGCAGGGGAAAAGCCTCACAAATTTATGTGAAACCATTTATGTGGTACCTTATAAACTACAAATTTATTGGCGCATAAGCTTTTGTGGGCAAAGGCCCAGATCTGTTAGTATGTAAGGTGCCACAGAACTCCTCATTGGTTTTGCAGATACAGTCTAACATGGCTACCCCTCTGATACTTGTGTACTCCATGTGCACCACATTTATATGTCTATGACATGTTTTACATAAAGTATAACATACGAAGTATTATTGAAATCTCAATCTGCTGAATGTGTGTAGTAACACTGTATGTAACTCTTTAAATGTGTGTAGTAACACTGTATGTAAAGTTTTAAATTTTTATTTGTAGGTGTGCTTGCCCATCCCTTCTGAGAAGACCATGCCCCAACAGTGGGCGAGAAGCATCTACTTCTATAGTGGCTCCCGGGTGTGCCTTTTGTACTTCCTATCTCACCCCTCTGCTTCCAGCAGGATGTTTATAGATATTGTGGGTCCTCTGACCAGATAGGGAGGGGTTCTTCCATATCTGTCTTGGAGGAAGGCCGCAGCCCCTTGCTACACTGTGGTATGATTATTACTGAAATTTATTTTAATTCTAGGTAATATCCATGAACCAGTTTCACAGAGACAGATACACACTGGCACACGAGAAAGGTGTTAAAAGAAAAAGCCATCTAGCGTTTACTTAAGTGGTTATTTGACAGCAATACAAAAGGGGTAAACATTTCTTCTGAGGAATGGCTCAGACCTCACGTATACAAGAGCTCAACTGCATCCTGGCAGGGGAAAAGCCTCACAAATCTATGTGAAACAGTTGCCTCCACCTCTCTTGTCCTCCTCCCATCTCTCTGCTCATTACATCAATGAATTCCTGAGCAAGTCTGATGTAGGAGAATGGAAGGAGACCCAGCCTGTGAAACTTTACCACAGCTTATGGTGAGTTCAGACAAACAAACAAAAAGTCCTATTAACTTGTGGAACTTTAGGAACTTGCTTGAAACTTTATCTTTTTTATTTCATTAGTAACCAATTCTGACTTTTATGCCTTATTACTTGAAATTACTTAAAATCTTTCTGTAATTAAACTTATTTTTATTATTTTATCTATTGCCATTCTGAGGATGGAGTGAAGTATTTGGGAACTTCCACCTAGAATAACAAGGCTGGTGCATAATCCAGAAAAGCAGACTTTGACTCCGTCAGGAACCTGATGGGCAGAATCCCCTGGTATGCTACCATGAAGGGAAAAGGAGTCCAGGAAAACTGGCAGTATTTTAAGGAAGCCCTACTGAAGGCACAGAAAGAGACTGTCCCGATGCGCAGCAAGAGAGGTAATAAGGTAGGAGACCAGACTGGCTTAATGGGGAAATCCTTGGAAAACTTAGGCACGAAAAGGGGGCTTACAAAAAGTGAAAACTGGGACAGATGTCTAGGGAGGGACATAAACGGATAGCTCGAGAATGTAGGGCAGTTATCAGGAAGGCAAAAGCGCAACTGGAATTGTGACTTGTGAGGAATGTGAAGGATAACAAGAAAAGTTTCTACAGGCATGTTACCAAGAAGAAGGTAATCAGAGAGGGCGTGGGGCTGCTACCGGATGAGGGAGGTAACCCAGTGGCAGATGATGTAGAGAAAGCTGAAGTACTTAATGCTTTCTTTGCCTCTGTCTTCACAGACAAGGACAGCTCTCAGACTAATGCGATAAATGATGCTTTGTGGGATGAAGGTGGACAGCCTTTGGTGGGGAAAGAACAGGTTAGGAGCTAGCTAAAAAAGCTAAATGTACATAAATCGATGGGCCCAGATCTAATTCATCCGAGGGTTCTGAGGGAGTTGGCGTATGTTGTTGATGAGCCCTTGGCCTTGGCCTTATTTTTGAAAAGTCGTGGAGATCAGAAGAGATCCCGGATGATTGGTAAAAGGCAAATGTAGTGCCCATCTTTAAAAAAGGGAAGAAGGATGATCCAGGGAACTATAGGCCAATCAGTCTTACATCAGTCCCTGGAAAAATCATGGAGGGGCTCCTCAAGAAAGTCATTTTGAGGCACTTGGAGGAGGGGAGAGTGATCAGGAATAGTCAGCATGGATTCATGAAGGGCAAGTCACGTCTGACCAATCTGATTAGTTTCTACGATAGGGGATTAGTTTCTGTGGATAGGGGAAAATCAATGCATGTGATTTATCTTGACTTTAGCAAAGGTTTTGATACGGTCTCCCACAATATTCTTGTCAGCAAGTTAAAGGAATGTGGATTGGATAAATGGGCAGTAAGATGGATAGAAAGCTGGCTAGAAGGTCAGGCCCAGAGGGTAGTGATCAACAGCTCGATGTCGGGATGGCGGTCGGTTCCTAGTGGAGTGCCCCAAGGTTCGGTTCTGGGTCCTGTTCTGTTCAACATATTTATCAATGACCTGGATGAGGGGTTGGATTGCACCCTCAGCAAGTATGCGGATGACACTAAGCTGGGGGGAGACGTAGATATGCTGGAGGGGTAGGGACAGGGTCCAGACTGACTTAGACAAATTGGAAGACTGGGCTGCAAGAAATCTGATGAGGTTCAATAAGGACAAGTGCAGAGGCCTGCACTTGGGCTGGAAGAATCCCAAGCATAGTTATAGCCTGGGGTCTGACTGGCTCAGTAGTAGTTCTGTAGAAAAGGACCTGGGAGTTGTAGTGGACGAGAAGCTGGACATGAGTCAACAGTGTGCCATTGTAGCCAAGAAGGCTAATGGCATATTAGGTTGCATCAAGAGGAGCGTCGCCAGTAGATCCAGAGAAGTGATTATTCCTCTTCATTTGGCTTTGGTGAGGCCGCATCTGGAGTACTGTGTCCAGTTCTGGGCCCCCAGTTATAGGAAGGATGTGGATACACTGGAGATGGTCCATCGCAGGGTGACCAAAATAATTAGGGGGCTGGAACATATGACTTATGAAGAAAGGTTGAAGGAATTGGGACTGTTTAGTCTGCAGAAGAGAAGACTGAGGGGGGACTTGATAACAGCCTTCAACTTACTGAAAGGAGTCTGCAAAGAGGCTGGAGAGAGGTTGTTCACAGTAGTCACAGATGTCAGAACACGGAACAATGGTCTCAAGTTGTGGTTGGAAAGGTCCAAGTTGAACATTAGAATAAACTTTTTCACTAAGAGGGTGGTGAAGCATTGGAATGGCCTACCCAGGAAAGTAGTGGAGTCTCCATCTCTGGAGGTGTTTAAGTCTCGCCTCGACAAAGCCCTGGCGGGGCTGATCTGATGGGGTTGGTCCTGCTTAGAGCAGGGGACTGGACTCGATGGCTTTTTCATGTCTCTTCCAGCTCTATTGTTCTATGATTCTATGATAATAATTACAAAATTAAAGTCACTTGATCCAAACCATTTTTAAAAAATTGATTCAAGAATGTCTTCACCAAATGCCCATCTTGCATTAAACAAACAGATTTCAAATTACATGCTTAATTAAATCAGTGGAAGTTTCTATGTAGAAAAATAGTATGATTTTCTGAAGTGTCTAAAGTATTTAGGGATTAAGTCTTCAAAAGGTATTGAAGCCCCTCAGGGAGTTAGGTCCTTGAAAACCTTTGAGGATCTGCAACTAGGAGACCTATATCCCATTTTCAAAAGTGAATTTGGCACTTAGCTGTCTAAATCTTATTGAAGTTTTACGGAACTTGCATTCACAAGTTGCAAAGGTGCTTTCGGTATTGTTACCCAAGATATCGATTTGTCCTTTATTTCTATTTCAGTTTATTTGTTCTTTAACCTGTGCTGACATTCTCTTTAGTTGGTTCTCCTTTAACTTCTTTCTGATTTTGCTTTCACTTAATTATATCAAGAGCTGATCAAGGGAATAACTAAAAAATTCTGTAGAAAATTCATTATGGAAAACTTCTGAAGATCCAGTATAAAATCCAGTATATTTTATTTGCTCTCAGGGAGTAACTGAAACACAATGTGAAACTTCTGTATTTGAACATAGTTGTGTGTTGAAATCCAAACCTCTAGTGTACAATTCAACTCAACTGAGAAATTAAAAAGAAATACAGAAGAGCAGAAAAGCTGGTCAGGGAGAAGCAATACAGCCAGCTTCTCTAGAGGGATGCAAAAGGACAACATTAGAAAACAAAACCAAAATTGTTGAGAGACTTGTTGAATTTGTCTTGGAAATTAAAATTGTTTATTAACTCCTAGGCTCTGACTCAGAGGCAAATGAAGCCAAAACTCTTTACAATCAAAAAAATTAAGGTGTATTACTTAGGGACATTTTATAAAGAGCAAAAAGCAAAAAAAGCCATTCCAGGGAAAAAAGAAAGATAAAATGTTTTTTTCCCCCTCCTCAGGATTTTAGTAAAGGAAATGTTATATAAAGATAAAAGTTCCAAGAGGTGAGATAATGAGCTAAAGAATTGAGATCTGATTTTCCGTATGAACATTTACTCCTATTTGCATAGGAATTGGAATGATCAGCTATCAAGCTTATCTGATATCAGTATTGTTGATAAAACAAATAAATTTTTTCAGGCTGTATTTCGACAGGAAATCCTGTAGGAAACCAACCTAATAGCTGATAGAGTAACGTCTTGCAGATTAGGGGGAAAATGGTGGATATGGTATCTTCACTTCATTAAAGCTTTTGGATGCTGTCTCATATGATATTCTCATAAATGTAGCCTAGATGAAGCTACTGTGAAGTGTATAACTTGGAAAACCATTCCCAGAGAGTAGTTGTCTGTGATTCACAGTCAAGGTGGAAGGGTATATTGAGGAAAGTCCTGTGGGCATTGGTCATGGGCCCAGTTCTATTCAACAGATTATTCTCTATATCATTGTCATTATCCCCCCTACTTCAAAGTTAAGCATCTGTGTACAGTTAGCCCCTACTTCGAAGTATGGGGCCAGGAAATGATGAAGGCATGGGGTTGCATGGCCAACAAGCCTTTCCAGGCTCGCAGCCAGCCGACCCCTTAAAAGGCCCCTCCCAACACCCACACCCTGCACATGATCAAGGCTGACAGGCTGTGGACAGAACAATGCATGTGCTGGGGAGAAGAGCAGAGCAACATGCCCTCTCCCATCCTCCACTAGGACGAGGTCCTCTCCACCATGTCCAGCCTGCTGGCCACACTGGTCGCCCTCATCTTCCAGTGGTGGGACCGGGTCAGCCACCTGGGACCCAGCCTGCAGGCCCTTGCCACGGTTCTGTTGCCCCTCCCCTGGGCCACCCCAATTTGGTGCCGGTGGACCTTTGCCATCACCAGTGAGTGGCGCGATGGGCTGGTGCTGGAGGACTGGGACGACAAGTGGTGGCTGGGGAACTTCAGAATGACCCACCGGACATTCGAAGACCTCTGCCACTGGCTCACCCCAGTCCTCCAGCACCAATACACGGATGCGGTCAGTGCTCCTAGTGTAGAAGAGGGTGGCCATTGATCTGTGGAGGCTGGCCATCCCTGACAGCCTCTGGTCCGTTGGCCACCAATTCAGCATTGGAAAGGCCACCGTCAGAGCGGTGATGATTGAAGTATATCTGGCCCCCACCATGGGCCCACCCTGGGGAGAGGGCTACCAGGCAGGGGAAAGGGGGCCCATGGTGGGCAGGGGGAAGAGGAGCCCTGTTAGGGAGGGAGTAGTGGGGAAGGAGGGCCCTGGTGGGGAAGGGGCACTGGGGCCTTCTGGTCTGCCATTCATGGATGTGTCTTCCTTGCCCCTTGCAGGTCATCCGAGCCATCAAGAGCGTGCTTCTGCCATGAGTTGTGACCCTGTGGAACCTAGATGACACCCTTGCATGGGCTTCCCCAATTGTTTCAGTGCTCTGGATGGGACGCATTTGGAGATCCAGACTCCAGACCGCGGTAGGGGTGCCTACATTAACATGAAGGGGTACCACTCGGTGGTACTCCAGGCCCTGATGGACTTGAGGGGTCATTTGCTGGATGTGTGTGTGGGGTAGCCAGGCAGGGCCCATGACACCTGGGTGTTGTGGAATTTTTGGCTGGGACACCGGATGCAGGAGGGCCTGTATGTCCTCCCATGGGAACTCCCACTTGGGGACATCATGATAGCCCCCTGCATTGTGGCTGATGCTGCGTAGCTGCTGCAGCTGTGGCTCATACAGCCCTATACCAGAAACAGCATGCCAGCCCAGGACACCTTTAACGGTCGCTTCAACCATGCCTGGGGTACAGTCGAGCAGGCTTTTGGGAGGCTGAATGGGAGGTTTCATTGCCTTCTTACCAGGCTGGATCTCAGCCTCCCAAATGTTCCCACGGTGATCGCTGCCTGCTGTGCCCCCCACAACTTCACGGAGTGTCAGGAGGAACCCTTCAACTAGGGCTGGGCTGCAGACACGGGGGCTGGGTATAAGCAGCCACCTGCTGCCCCATGCCGTGAGGTACAGAGTGTTGGAGTCAGGGTCCGGGAGGCCCTGTGCCAGGCCTTTACACAGGGCCTGCCCTGACCCCCCTCAGCCACACACCACACCACTGTCCCCCATTTCCCCACCTCTCACACTCTCCCCCGTTACCACTGTCCCACCAGGGGACGCAGGGTTAGGGTGGGAACATCAAACTTTACTATCAGGGGAATACACTTGTCTTGGAAAACCAAACAATGTGTGAAACTATTTACAGTGCACAGGGGGAACGGTCCACAGGATGGAGATGAGGGGACTGAACTGGGAAGGGGGCTAGTAAGGGAGGGCTCAGTCTCCCAGGGGTGTGGGGGGACAGGAGCTGCGTCGGCCATGGCTGCCCCTACTGCCCATGTCCAGGGTCCCATGTAGGGCTGTGACGGGGCTGGGAGCACAGGGATGTAGGGGTGGGATGGGGGTGCCACTGGCCCATCCTCCTCAGGAGGTGCAGGGGGTGCCACCGGGGCTGGGCCAGGTGGGCCTACTTCGGCCAGCAGCCACCAAACCAGCTCCACCAGCTGGGCAGACGGTGACAGGTCTGCTGGGATGTGGGTAGCTGTGGGGGAGGGGAACAGCCACTGGAGGGACAGCTGCAGGGGGGAAGATGCAGGGGGAGGGGTGGCTGCAGGCCAGACTGGCAAGAAGGCAAGAGGTTGGGTGAGGTGGGCCGCCAAGGCCTGGGCCATGGCATCCAGGCTGCCGGCCAGTCGCACCCACACATCCTGCTCTATCGCCAGGTGGTCCTGGGCCATCCTGGTCATCTCCCGCATGACAGCCTGGTTGGTGCCTGCCTCCTCCTCCCTTCTGTGCCATCTGTGGGAGGTCCTGCCATGGCCATGGGGGATTCAGGCTGGGGCGATGGGGCAGCCACCCAGCCTCCTGTGGCTGCGTGCTGCTCTGGTGAGCTGTGACATCTTCTCAACAATGGACCTGTGGAGACTGGAGGATGGCCCATCAGTGCTGGGTCCCAACCCAGGGCCCCTGCTCCACTAGCCCCCACTCTGCTCCCCTGCCACCTGGTGGTGCATGAGGCCCATGGGATCCCATGTGACCAGGGGTTCCCGCCCAGCAAGGGTTGGCCTGTTTTCCCTCCCCTGTCCTATTCAATCAATTGCACATATATGAAATGAGAAATGGCTGCCTGGGAAGAAATACTGCAGAAAGAAATCTGGAGGTCGGAGTGGATCATAAGCTAAGTAAGCTTCCGCAGCGTATTTGTTGCAAAAAAGTAAGTCAGTGTGATGTATTGGCAGAGGTTGCTAAACAAAACACAAGTAATTCCAACTCTCCTTTGTGCTGGTTAGGCTGCAGCTGGAGGATTGTGTCCAGTTCTGGGTGCTACACTTCAAGAAAGTTGGGGACAAATTGCAGAAAGTCCAGAGAAAAGCAACAAAAATTATTAAAGATCTAGAATGACCTATGAGGGACGATTGAAAAAAAAAACCTGTTTGTTTAGTCTGGAGACCACTGTGAGGGGATTTTTCAAGCACAGGTTGAACCTCCCTAATCTGGCACGCTCTCATCTGGCAACATCCATAGTCTTGTATGATTTTAGTTATCCAGATGACCACTTATCATGGGTGTGACCAAGTTTATGGTCCCATAAAGTCTGATAACAGCCACCAGTTGTGGCTCTCAGTGTTCTGTGCTGTTATTTAGCACTAATTTATCTCCAATTGTCTTAAGAGCACAGTAAGCAGTGGAAGTGTTGGTAATGCTGCTAGACCATAATGACCTCCTGTCATTTGGCGCAAATTCTCTGATTTGGCACTGGTCAGGTCTTGAGGGTGCTGGACTATACAGGTTCAACGTGTACAGAAAAGTCTGTTGCAAAGATGTGGGAAGAAAAAAAATGTTCTTAACTTCTGTGGTTAGGACAAGAAGCAATGGTCTTAAGTTGCAGCAAGGGGGACTAATGATGGAGATTAGGAAAAAGTTCCAAACTGTCATTAAGTTTACAGGTGGGAGTAAATTGCCCAGGGAGATTGTGGAATGTGATCACTGGAGATTTAAGAGCAGCTTACACAAACACCTGTCAGTAATGGTCCTTTCCAGTCCTACACTTCTATGAAAAGTTTGTGTGATTGTGCTATTTACTTGTATAGTAATATAGAGGTTTTGAAAAGTGACAAATAGACATTTCCATTGATGCACCCTCTATTTAGCACAGAACTGGATATAGCAGTGCATACATCCACCTACTGACATGAAACTTGCTGGAGGTGAAGGGGCAGGGTAATCTCCACTCCCATTTACTTGCTGGCTTTAAGAAGATGAGATACGATCATGATAAGCTCTATATAAAAATACAGATGGAAGGAGGAGCCAGCTAAGGGCATCAACTTTTGAGGAACTTAAGTATTCATAGAAAGATTTGCACGTTAACCATCCAGCTATTTAGAAATGGACCCAAACAAACATGGTTACAAGCATCTGTAGACAATGGGGAAAATGTATAAATGATACCCAAACACCAGTGCTGAAACCTATGTTAGTAATTTTTATTTTAGAGAGTTTGTTTGTTTGATCAAGAACTTCTCCTAAATGGTAAATGCTAGGACCACCAAATTCGGTATACAGCTTCCTTTGATCATAAACTTAAAGCAACATAAGCATTTGGTTGTACCAGGAGAATGGGATGTGCCTGGAATGAGGTTGCTTCTCGTAAAGCCAAACAGGAAAAAAAAAAGAGACAGAATCATCAAATCCTCAAAACTGGCATAATGAACAAATCAAGAAGAGCTAGAAAACTAGGGTGGCTTCTCAAAAACCCTTACAGAAAAGAAATAAAATAGAGAAATTTGGAGTAGTACTTTTTTTGGCTCAGCTAAATCAGTGCTTAAGGTTTCAAAACGAGAAGAAAATGTTATTGAAAACCAAATTGATCATAGCCCTTTTTTGTTAAAGCATTGTGAATTATGAGAGTTTATAGGCATGGGGGGAAATACACTAACAAAAATTAAATGGATAGATTAACAATTTTTTAAGAAATCTGAAATAAAAATTAACATAATGAAACAGCATTTTTCAAAAATATGAAAGTGCATGGTATTTAAAAAAATAAAAGGAAAATATACAAGTTAATGACCCAAGCAACAGTGCATAAATCTGCTAGCTACAATATAAATCTTAACAGCTAACCCTTAAACTTTGGGGAAGATTGGTTCTGCATTCAAATCTCAAGTTTTCTGGCTCTGGACATTTTAACTCTTTTAGATCCTGTAAGCCTTAAATTAGTGATAAAGCACTTCAAGCTCTATACCCATTTTAGCTGTCAATACATGAACTGTAAAATCAATTAACATTCCAGTGGAATTTTTGTCTGTTCTAAATAATGCAAAATACCAGGTGTATGTTGTGCAATATTATTCACAAGCTGCGAGATTGATTTTCCCTGAGTCTCACTTCTTCCATAAACAACTCTTCTCAGAAATAGCTACAAGTCAGTAGATATGAAAAACAATTAAAGAAAATGTATGCAAATACAAAAAAAAAACAAAACTAAAAGATTCCTGAAGTGGATGCACTGATACTGTTTACATTTAACTTAAAATTTCTCTCAATTTCTATTTGAGTCTTTATAATATAGAAAAGGATTAGGGCTGAGTGAAGCACTATGTATCAAATAAAACGCAAGCTTAACTTTTAACCCAAACCCTAACCTTCTGAGAGTCAAAAGCACATAACTCTGGTGAATCTGCATGGTTTGAGTGGGACCAAAAGTAAATATGCCATATTACAGTAAGAAACTTATCAGGAAAATTTCCTGGACAATTTTGTCAGCTCAAGACATTTCATTGTTGACGTTCTTAACTCTTAACCTCAGTTAGAGCACGATGCTAATGAAATCAGTGTGACAATGAAAAAAAGAATTTGACCCTTTAATATTTTATGTACCTAAATGTCCTGCATTGACAGGGATATGAACAAGGAAATCTCCAAGACTTTTGCTATTTCCAATTTCTCTTTAAAACCATCTTCCTTTTGTTCAGGTAAAATAAATTGTAGATTGTAGGCAAATTTCAAGGAGAATATGTATGAAATTAGCTTATGCTAGAATAGCAACACTGTAGGGAAGCTAAGCTAGGCTATATGTTTATTAAAATAGGGCAGGTATTAAAATATAATTATGTTGGATAAAGAAATGAATATGCAAAGACAATCTGCAATACTATACTTGTCAGTTTTGTGCACACTAAAGGCAATTGTGCATGAAAGTTGGATAGTTAGAAAGCTAGATAAAATTCATGATGTGGATGTTTGCACAGGTTTAGGTTCTGAGGCTGAGTTGAAACATCATTGAAAACGTGGTCCATAATCTTAATGTTCATTTAAGAGTTAATTTGAGTATTCTGTTTCTCCGAACTGAATTATCTGATCTCTTGAGAAGGCAAATTAAATTTCTAACTTCATTTGAATTTCCTGACTCAGAGTTAGCATAGTTATTTTTTAAAATGTATGTATGTATATTTTAGTAAAGCTAAAGCAGCATATTGAAAAAGAATATTTAAAATTCTAATTTTACACGGGAGGCTTGGAGTCTGTGTAATGTGATATGCTCTATCAACTTCTTATAGTTTTGTTTAGTTAGAGCAAAGACATCCAAACTGTGAGGCTGGTCTTCCCAGGAAACTTTTGATCTGTTCCAGAAGTGTTTTGAGCAAACGTATAGTGAGGCAGAATGGCTCTCTTCAGTACAGAGCAGATTACCTATCCCAGTAGTTGCCACCGTGTCTGTCCTGCCATCTCGCAAGTAGTATCTATATGAATAAGACCCTGCAGTTCATCTCAGTTGTGTTTGGACAAATGAAGGGGGAATATGTCCCTTCCAGGAACTTGAGACCTCAGCAGAGCCCACAAATGGAATCAGGGAGAAAAGGCTCCTCACTGCCTGAAGAGATGGAAGACCCAGAAGGAAGGACTTCTGAACCGGAGATAGAAAGTGAGTTTCTAGCAGTGATAGAGCCACACAAATTAAGTCACCCAGGGAAACAAGACTTTTGATTGTGCTGATCAGATGCAAGCCAACAGCTGTATGTTGAACTGGCCAACCAGTGATGGGAGGACCTTGGGACTGGTGGAGCACAGCAGGCCTGGGACCCCCCTAATCTGAGCTCTTGTTTGGGCCTCGCACTCACTAATCTTCAGGCTAGACAGCCAGTGACCTGAACTGTTCTTGCTTTTTGCCCCATGCAGAAGGCTGAGGAACATGGTTTGTTTAATTCTGTTTCTACCAGTTAGGAAGGGGAGAGTCATAAACCATTTTATTGCTCCACCTATGCCAGAGGGCCTAGGACCCTCACTTACTCCTGTTTGCTTCAGCCAGGAGGTTGAGGGCTATAGATTGTTGAACTGTTTTGCCCACACCCAGAGGGCTGGAGACCCAGACTCTGCCACACACCCATGGCAGTAGACCCCCAGATGAATCTGATGACCATACCAACTCCTCCATACCACCAAAAGAAGTGCTATGCTCCAGAAATGGAAGAGTGTTTCACTGAGGAAACTTTGAAATATCTGTTTTTGACTACTTTGGAATAGATGGTCACATGCCTCAAAAACAGAATCAAGAGCTCAGTTCTGCTCCCGATTTTGCCATTAATTTCTGTGCAACATTGGCTAAGTCAGCTGGAATTGCTTGGTGCCTCAGTTTCCCCACCAGTGAAAAATGGATGGCAAACAGTGGCACTAGGCATGCCAAAAGTGATATACAAACAGCTTGAAGGGAGAGAGAGAGAGAGAGTCATCACCCTTCATACTGGAAGGCAGCTGTTGCAGGAAGTGAAGTTGCCACCACCTCAGGGAATGGCTGAACTTCTGCTGTATGTTGCTGGAGTGAATTCAGTCTTAAAGTTCCCATTGGCAGGAGGAAACACTGTTCGAACCCAGCTAAGGGTTCTGGGTTAATGCTATGGCTTAGTCTTTCACGTTCAAGCTTCTGAAGACCTCTTTCATCCAAACCTTTTCCATCATGGCTGGATTAAAAAAAAATTGCATTTGAAAAATTTGTTCTTTAATTCCACATGTTAAAATGTGTCCACATTAGCTCATTCAGTGACCTCACTTCGTGGTCCCTTGGGCATATTTTGATGCACACTAGTTGGCTTTTGTGAAGAAGTACATACACCTCTTGTTATACTTTTAAAAAATGTAGAAAGCCTGCAATGCGCTCCTTTGAAGGTGAACCATATTACTGACTGTATACATGTACCTCTATACTATATCCAAAAATACCCACGATACTGAGTTTCAGATCCCAGGTCAACTCATTCAGGCGTGCAGTGCTCAGGCAGTGGGCTGTAAAGCTGAAGCATGGATATTGGTACTCAGGGTGGAGCCTGGATTCTTTCTTCCTTCCACTGCCTGAATTAGCTGTCTAGTTCCAGCTGGAGTGTGTTATGAATATCTGTTGCACATAGCTATACCCTCTAAAGCTTGTACAGCTGGAAAATTGAAATAATCTAACTGCCCCTGCTACCCAATATCAACCAAAGAAATCCAGTCAGGTCTTAGACATAAGAAGCACAGACTCATTGTGTTACCCTTGGCAAATTATTTCATTTCTCTTTGAGTCAGTTCTTTCATTTCTAAAATGGGAACACTGATATTAACATGTCCCACAGGTGTGCTAAGAGGCCAAGTTAATATTTCTTAAAGGACAATTAGATCCAGAAAAGTCAAGTGCTAAATGAATGCAAGATGTTTTTAGGGGGATAAGGAAGTTAGTTAAGGCCTGTATAGCAATTTCAACTTATGAAGGGCCCTATAAAAGATTTTTGTATTTGAACATATGTTCAAATTTAGAAGATAGCTGGAGAAAGTTTGGTATGGAAGGATTTGTAGAACCTAAGGCCACAAAGCATCACTGAATCACTTACTTTGACCTTTACAGACAATTGCATTTCATCCATTTACTCTGGATGGATCCAATAACTTAGGTTTGGCTAAACTGTGTCTTCCACAAGATGATCCAGTCTTGATTTGTCTTTAGATCTGTTGATTTGCAGGCATGCAGAAAGGGCAAATCCACCACATTTCTTGATGGTTTCTTCCAATGATTAATTGCCCTCACTGTTAAGAATGTGAGCCTGATTTCTGGTTTCATTTGCCTGAGTTCAGTATCCAACCTGATTCTTGTTATATTTTTCTCCACTAGATTAAGATCCTTAGTAACTAGCAATGACTTGCTTCAAGGTACATAAACACCACCATTTTCCCTTGACCACTTCCCATTCCTAAGGAGCGCAGTCTCCTGTATGACATCACAATTACAGTTCTTCCAAGATGCTCCAACTAATCCCCCAGACACTCCCACAGAGCTACACCTAGTAGATAACAGCTTGAGTGCATACAGGTATTTCCCAGTGGTTTTTGCCAGTTCCAGAGGACAGAGTTAAGGTTGCTGAAGTGTACTTTAATACTCCCTTTCCTATTTTGAATTCTGAGTCTTGCAGAACTCAATGTTCTGGACAGGCATGACACCACAAGTCAACCTGAACTCTTGTCAGCCAATTTTTTTCCTCAGTGAAAACAGCATTAACATTCTATTACAGATCCAATGTAATGATTAAGGAGCTGAATATGGAATTATAATGATATGGCTACAGGAGAAAGAACTGAAATAACAAATCAGATGATACTATTTAAATGCCAGCATGATAATTAACATTTTCTCCTCAGAGATGCAATGACTACCAGCTACAGTAGGAAGAAAGTGCATGAAAACCTCCAGCAAGTAACAACGTCATAACTGGAAAATGGCAGAAAAAGCATTAATGTCACATTGCAGAAGGATGATATTAGAAATTTATTCCATGATTGCTTGAAACCAAACAAGGAGAAAACATTTGTTTTTACTTTATTAACTGCCAGTGATTGTCGTTAGCCTTTGAAAATGCTATTCCATTAAACAATGCATATTCTTCATGGATTTTTTTTTGTTTCCTTTGCCTTTTTATATCTTTATTGCCTTTGCATGTTTTAAGGCCAGAGTTTCATTACTGACTGCCAACTGGACTGAAGTACAGCAATGCTACTCAAAGCAGCAGGGAGAGCTAAAATTGATTTGGAGGGAGGAGAGAAAAAAAGAAACAAAAACTAAATAACTAAATAACCTATTATATTAGTCTATCTTAGAACCTGCAGAGAGCAGGAGCTTTTCAGAATTTTAAAAATGAGAACATGCTGAGGGACAGGGGAAGTTTGCTGAGCTTATGCGAAAATATTTCCATGCAGAATTTGGTATATGTTGTCTTTGGCTTTTGTGGTTTAAGTTTACCTGAAATTGCTACTGTTTCTTAATTAGTTCTTTTGTAAAATGCATGCAATATACATCACGAATGTGGCCAGGTATGATTTCTCTTTACACAAACCAGGTTGAGGCTTTCCAACAAATCATGTTTATCCATGAGTCTGATAAGTCTGCTTTTTATTATAATCTCAACTAATTTGCCTGGTTCTGAAGTTAGGCTTACCAGCCTTTAATTGCCAGGATCACATCTACAGCCTTTTATTTAAAATTCTGTCAGACTAGCTCTTTTCCAGTCATCTAGTACAGAAGCTGATTTAAATGATATATTACATACTACAGACAGTAGTTCTGCAATTTCACATTTGAGCAACTTTAGAAATCTTGACTGAATACCTTATGTTCCTGGTGATTTATTATTGTTTAATTTATCACTTGTTCCCACACCTCTAAAAGTGCCTCAATCTGGGATACTTCCTCACCTTTATCACCTAAAAAGAATGGATAAGGTTAGAAACATTCCCCATTGAACTAGCTATGAAGATTGATGCAAATAATTCATTTAGTTTCTCCTCAGTGGCCTGCCCATCCTTGAATGCTTTTTTACCATCTTGATTGCTTAGTGTCCACACTGAGGCTGCAGCCACACTAGCCTCTCCTTTCGGAGGGTCTATGGTAATGTGGCACTTTGGAATATGCTAATGAGGTGCTGCCATGAATATACACATGTATGCAGAGTCCGATACAGCACCTGCTCTTTTGAAAGAACAGGCCAGAGATCAAATAAAATCTGGCACCGTCAGAAGTGCTCTTTCAACACAGGGCCCCCGGAACATCTACACACACTTTTTTCCACAGGAATCTTTTGGAAAAAAGACACTCTTCCCTATTTTGGAGAGGAAGAAGGCCTCCAGAAGAAGCACCATATTCTTTCGAAAGGAATTCAAAAGAGTGAATTTTGTGCATGGATGCTCCACTTGTTCTTGCAGAAGAGGGCCTGATTTTCTAAAAGAACTTGCTAGTGTAGACACAAGCTAAGAGTGGTGAAGGAGTGGAATGGGTTACCTGTGGAGTTGGTAGAATCTCCATCCCTTAAGGTTTTTAATGCCAGGCTGGACAAAGCCCAAGCCAATCTGGGATTATTTAACTGGGGTAGAGAAAAACCAAGGCAGTTGTCCCATGGAATTGTGATTTAGTTCACTGTGACTGCCGAGGTCTGATTTAAGTGGGGTTGTAGCTATATTACAAAACAACAAGGCTCAGACCCTCAGTCCCAGCTTGACCCCTCTCAGGTCCTGGGACCACGGCTCTAAACCTTGGGTTACTGCAATTGCATTATAGAAACAAGGATGAGGTTGGCCCCAAACCTGGCTCAAGCAGACCTTACATTGCAGTGTATACATATCCTCAGATGGCTGTCTGAGCCACAAAGTCTCGTGGAATGGTAAAATTTATGTACCACCCCTTACCTTCAGAGCTATTCCTAAAAGCATTAGTTCAGTGTTTGCAAGAGGCTATATAGCATCCCTGTCAAGTAAGCTTAAGTTTCTGGGGAAGCAGGTTATTTTTCTCCATTTTTCTCAAAATAACACAACTGTAATAAGATCCACTTTATTACCAAAAAAGTAGTTACTTAGCCACTGGGGGCATGATTCTAAGCTCAAGATGCATGTGTGCATAGTAGCTGATTTCCCCAGATGTGCAGCAATATGTTGCAGGGCTGAGGTGAGAACTGGACTTTGAGATTATATTCCCTCATGAGGCAATGAGTTCATTCCCATTGTTCTGGGAAAACATACTAGAAATCACCCAGCTGGCTCTTGCCTTTCTTAAAGGGCCATGAAGTACAAAATCATATCAGGACTACCTAACTTTTAAATGAGCATTGTAGGGCTAATGATCTGCCCACTGACTCAATTATGTGACATTCTGGAGGTCTGAGTGAACTTTTTAGGCTATTTCCTCAGGTGATGCGACTGAGAGTGGTGATTCTTCGACCTTTAGTCATATTCCATTACTGTTATACTCTGCAAACAATTCCACTGAAATCAGTGGGACATGGATCATTATGTGAGGGTTTCTCAGTGTGTAGGAATCAGGACCTATATGAAAAGCCATCAAAACATAATACGTAATTCAAAGAAGAAAAAGCAAACACTTGCAAAATGTTTTTCCAACTGTCACCGTAACATGATTGGCAATTCACCATGAGCTAGAGAAGCTGTGCACTAAGGAAAGTCAAGGGTTACCAGAGAATTTAATTGAAGCTTGCACTGTCAGAGTGCATGAGGACTCTGCATACATTCCCTCTCTAGCTGGAGGGAAGATTTCAGTTATGGAGTGCTGAAAAGTCAGCAGCTAAAAAGGTAAGCTGTTTTTGCCGTGGTGAAACTGTGGAAACTGTGGAAACTGTGTTTTTGCCGTGGTGAAACAGCCTGGCCTATCAAAACAAAAAAGCAGTCCAGTAGCACTTGAAAGACTAACAAAATAATTTATTAGGTGATGAGCTTTTGTGGGGTAGACCCACTTCTTCAGACCATAGCCATACTAGAACAGACTCAATATTTAAGGCACAGATACCCAAGAATATTGATCAAGGTTGACAAATCAGACGAATTATCATCAAGTGAGAAAATCAGAGAGCAGAGGGGCAGAAGGAGGCAGGTGGGGGAGTCAAGAATTAGATAAAGTATGTAAAAGAGTCCTTACAGTGACACAAATAATTGCCATCCCAGTTCAAACCACATGTTAATGTGTCAAATTTGAAGAGTTGAACAGCCTCTCTTTCCAAATGGCTGTTAGAGTTCCTTTTCAGTTAACACAGACCATCAGGTCATCAACAGAATGTCCCACTCCATTAAAGTGCTGACTGACAGGTTTGTGAATTAGGAGTGTTTTTATGCCTGTTTTATGCTCATTAATTCTTTGTCTAAGAGTTTGAAGTCTGCCCAATACACAAAGCATGTGGGCATTGTTGGCCCATGATGGCATATATGATGTTAGTTGAGGAACATGAGAATGTGCCAGTGATTCTGTGAATAACCTGGTTAGGTTCAGTGATGGTATCTGCACAATAGATATGTAGACAAAGTTGGCAAGGGGGCTTGTTGCAAGGAAAAGTTCCAGGAAAGGTATTCTTGTGGTATAGTCTGTGGTTGTTGGTGAGACTCCTCCTAAGGTTGGAAGGTTTTCCATAGGAGAGAACAGGCCTGTCACCGAGGGCCTTCTGGAGTGTGGCATCCTGATTAAGGATAGGTTGTAGGTCTTTAATAAAGCGTTGCAGTGATTTGAGTCAGGGGCTGGAGGTAATGACCATTGGTGTTCTGTTACTGGCTTTTTTGGCCTATTTTGGAGTAGCTGGTCTCTGGGTATTCGTCTGGCCCAGTCAATTTGATTTTTTTTATTTCTCCTGGTGGGTAGTTCAGGTTTATGAATATTTGGCAGAGATCTTGTAGTTTTTGGTCTCTGTCAGTAGGATCAGTGCAAATGCGATTGTACCTAAGGGCTTGACTGTAAACAATGGATCTAGTTGTGTGTGCAGGATGGAAGTTAGAAGTGTGTAGGTAAGTATAGCAGTCAGTGGGTTTCTGGTAGAGTGTGGTACTGGTCAGGCCATCCTTGATTTTTACTGTAGCGTCCAGGAAATGTATCTCTCATGTGGAATAGTCGAGACATCAGTTGATGGTAGGGTGCAGAGTGTTAAAGTTTCTGTGGAATTCTTCTAGAGTCTCTATACCATGGGTCAAAATCATAAAGATGTCATTGATATATCGTAAGTAAAGGAGGGAGTAGGGGATGAGAGCTGAGGAATTGTTGTTCCAGGTCAGCCTTAAATATATTAGGATATTGTGGGGCCATGTGGGTGCGTAGAGCAGTTCCACTAATGGGGAGGTATAAATTGTCCCCAAATTGGAAATAATTGTGGGTGAGAACAAAGTTACAGAAGTCCAACACCAGATTGGTTGTGGTGACATCAGGGATGGTATTCCTGATCACTTGTAATCCAACTTAATGTGGAATATTAGCGTACAGAGCCTCTACATCCATGGTGGCAAGGATGGTGTTGTCAGGAAGTTTTCCGATGTTTTGTAATTTCCTCAGGAAGTCAGTGGTATCTCAACTAACATCATATATGCTGTCATGTATCAACAATGCCCACATGCTTTGTGTATTGGGCAGACTTCAAGCTGTTAGACAACGAATTAATGGGCATAAAACAGACATAAAAACACTCCTGATTCACAAACCTGTCAGCCAGCACTTTAATGGAGTGGGCCATTCTGTTAATGACCTGATGGTCTGTGTCTACTGAAAAGGAACTTTAACAGCCGTTTGGAAAGAGAGGCAGTTGAACACTCTTTTATATTCAAATTTGACACATTAACACGTGGTTTGAACTAGGATGGCAATTATCTGTGTAATTATAAGGACTCTTTTACATACTCTGCTTTATTTAATTCTTGATTTCTCCCCGCCACCCCTCTGCTCTCTGATTTGCTCAACTTGATAATAATTTTTCTGATTTGTCAACCTTGATTACTATTCTTGGTTCTCTGTGCCTTAAATATTGAGTCTGTTCTGGTCTGGCTATGGTCTGAAGTAGTGGGTCTGTCCCACGAAAGCTCATCACCTAATAAATTATTTTGTTAGTCTTTCAAGTGCTACTGGACTGCTTTTTTGTTGTGATAGCATATGGCCTAGCATGGCTATCTCTCTGTTACTATTCAATCTGGCCTCTGTGTGTAGCAGAATAAAAGTGTGCTAATAATTACAAACACACAAGATTCTTTACTCTGAAATTTTACTGGATTAATTTTTTTTTTAGAATCTTTCCAGAATAAATATTTTCAGTTTCTCTGTTCAGTCTTGTTTGTGCTGTATATCTGTCTAGATATTAATGCAGGTGTATAATGATGACAATTCTAATTTTCACTGTGGTAAGCAGACAGGGAGCTGCAGACAGGGGAGTTAAGAGGGAGTTTGGGAGGGAGGCCTCCTACGATAGTTAGGAAGATGTGCAACACCTGTGCCAGCACTACTACTGTCTTCTCCACCTGTGCCTTTAGCCAGACAGACTGCCTGACCATGGATGCCTCTACCCAGATCCTGGTGTGGCTTTGCAGGGACTGTGGCTTGCAATTCCCACTCCCTGATGTCCAGGCTGGGGGCACCATCCAGTGTGAAAGGTGCCTGCTGGTGGAATCTCTCAGGCGACAGGTGGAGGAGCTACAGGAGGAGGTAGCCAGATTGAGGAGTATCCGACTCCATGAGCAGTTCCTGGATAGTATTCATGTGGAGACAGCTGAGGTAACTGTCCCAGTACACAGGACAGCTGATAAACCAGTGGTGGAGGAAGAGATGGATCAGGGTTGACACTGGCAGCTTGTTACTTCTGGCAGTAGGCAGTGTTCCACCCCTGCTCAGAACCCTGCCACTGTGATACTAGGAAACCATTACGGTGTACTTGACATAGGAGACAAAGGATCCCTCCGTACAACAGAGGAAAAGCCTCGTACCCACAAGGCTGGGAAGTCTGCTGCCACCACTGCGAGGAGGAAATGTAGGGTAGTGGTGGTTGGGGACTCTCTTCTGAGGGGGACGGAGGTGCCCATCTGTTGCCCTGACATTTCAGCTCAGGAGGTGTGCTGCCTGCCAGGGGCCCATATCTGAGATGTTACGGAGGCGTTGTTGAGGATTATCCAGCCCTCTGACTACTATCCCATGCTTCTCATCCATGTGGGCACTAATGATACTGCGAGGTATGATGCTGAGCAGGTCAAGAGTGACTGCAGGGCTCTAGAGGCACGGGTGAGAGAGTTTGGGCTGCAGGTGGTATTCTCCTCAATCCTGCCTGTCAGTGGTAGGGGCCCAGGCAGAGACAGGTGCATCCTAGAGGTGAACACCTGGCTTCAAAGATGGTGTTTCCAAGAAGGCTTTGCATATTCTAGGAAGGACTGCTAGGCAGAGATGGCGTTCACCTTTTGAGGAGGGGAAAGACGGTATTTGGACAGAGACTGGCCAACCTAGTGAGGAGGGCTTTAAACTAGGTTCAACGGGGGCAGAGGAGAAAAGCCCACAGGTAAGTGGAGAACATGGAAACCTGGGAGACGGGTTGGAAATGGGAGGCAGCATGGGCAACAATGTCAGAGTAAAAAGAGGGTCAGGGCAAAAACAGGGAGGCAAGATCGAATCAATATCTTAGATGCCTATATACAAATGCAAGAAGTATAGGTAATAAGCAGGAAGAACTGGAAGTGCTAATAAATACAACTATGACATCGTTGACATCACAGAAACTTGGTAGGATAATACACATGATTGGAATGTTGGTATTGAAGGGTACAGCCTGCTTAGGAAGGATAGACAGGGAAGAAAGGGGGGAGGTGTTGCCTTATATATTAAAAATGTACACACTTGGACTGAGGTGGAGATGGATGTAGAAGATGGACGTGTTGCGAGTCTCTGGGTTAGACTAAGAGGGGTAAAAAACAAGGGTGATATCCTGCTAGGAGTCTACTACCGGCCACCTACCCAGATGGAAGAGGTGGATGAGGCTTTTTTTAAACAATTAACAAAGTCATGCAGGGCCCAGGATTTGGTGGTGATGCAGGACTTCAACTATCCAGCTATATGTTGGGAAACTAATACAGTGGGGTACAGACTATCCAGTAAGTTCTTGGACTGTATTGGAGACAATTTTTTATTCCAAAAGGTTGAAAAAGCTACCCGGGGGAAGCTGTTCTAGATTTGATCTTAATAGGGAGGAATTGGTAGAGAACTTGAAAGTGGAAGGCAGCTTGGGTGAAAGTGATCAAGAAATCATAGAGTTTGCAATTCTAAGGAAGGGTAGAAGGGAAAACAGCAAAATAGAGATAATGGATTTCAGGAGGGCAGATTTTGGTAAACTCAGAGAGCTGGTAGGTAAGGTCCCATGGGAAGCAAAACTGGAGGGGAAAACGGCTGAGGAGAGTTGGCAGTTTTTCAAAGGGACATTATTAAGGGCCCAAAAGCAAGCCATCCCACTGTGTAGGAAAGATAGAAAATATGGCAAAAGACCACCTTGGCTTAACCAGGAGATCTTGCATGATCTCAAAATAAAAAAAGGAATTGTATAAAAAAAATGGAAACAAAGACAAATTACCAAGGATGAATATAGGCAAACACCACAAGAATGCAGGAGCAAGATAAGAAGGGCTAAGGCACAAAATGAGCTCCAACTAGCTACAAGTATAAAGGGAACAAGAAGGCTTTTTATAAATATATTAGAAACAAGAGGAAGACCAGGGATAGGGTAGGGCCATTGCTCAGTGAGGAGGGAGAAACAGTAACAGCGAACTTGGAAATGGCAGAGATGCTCAATGACTTCTTTGTTTTGGTCTTCACTGAGAAGTCTGATGAAGGAATGCCCAGCATAGTGAATGCTCATGGGAAAGGGGTAGGGTCAGAAGTTGAAATAAAAAAAGAACAAGTTAAACATCACTTAGGAAAATTAGATGTCTGCAAGTCACCAGGGCCTGATGAAATGCACCCTAGAATACTCAAGGAGCTGATAGAGGAGGTGTCTGAGCCTTTATCTATCACCTTTGGAAAATCATGGGAGACAGGAGAGATTCCAGCAGACTGGAAAAGGGCAAATATAGTGCCCATCTATAAAAAAGGGATTAAGAATAACCCAGGAAACTACAGGCCAGTCAGCTTAACTTCAGTGCCAGGAAAGATAATGGATCAGTTAATTAAAGAAGTCATCTGTAAGCATAGGGAACAGCCAGCATGGATTGGTAAAAAACAAATCATGTCAAACTAATCTGATAGCTTTCTTTGATAGGATAACGAGCCTTGTGGATAGAAGAGAAGTAGTAGATGTGGTATACCTAGACTTTAGTAAAGCATTTGATATGGTCTCACATGATATTCTTATCAAAAAACTAAGCAAATACAATTTAGATGAAGCTACTATAAAGGTGGGTGCATAACTGGCTGGATAACTGCACCCAGAGAGTAGTTCTTAATGGTTCTCAATCCTGCTGGAAAAGTATAACAAGTGGGGTTCTGCAGGGGTCTGTTTTAGGACTGGTTCTGTTCAATATCTTCATCAAAGATTTAGATATTGGCATAGAAAGTATGCTTATTATGTTTGCAGATGATACCAAGTTGGGAGGGGTTGCAACTTCTTTGGAGGATAGGGTCATAATTCAAAATGATCTGGATAAATTGGAGAAATGGTCTGAGGTAAACAGGATGAAGTTTAATAAGGACAAATGCAAAGTGCTCCACTTAGGAAGTAATAATCAGTTTCACACATACAGAATGGGGAGAGACTGTCTCGGAATGCCTACAGCAGAAAGGGATCTAGGGGTTATAGTGGACCACAAGCTAAATATGAGTCAGTGTGATGCTGTTGCAAAAAAAAAAAAAAAAAAAAAAGCAAACATGATTCTGGGATTCATTAACAGGTGTGTTGTGAACAAGGCACGAGAAGTCATTCTGCCGCTCTACTCTGCGCTGGTTAGGCCTCAGCTGGAGTATGGTGTCCAGTTCTGGGCACTGCAGTTCAAGAAAGATGTGGAGAAACTAGAGAGGGTCCAGAATAGAGCGACAAGAATGATTAAAGGTTTAGAGAATTGACCTATGAAGAAAGGCTGAAAGGATTGGGCTTGTTCAGTTTGGAAAAGAGAAGATTGAGGGGAGATATGATAGTGGTTTTCACATATCTAAAAGGGTGTCATAAGGAGGAGGGAGAAAACTTGTTCTTCTTGGCCTCTGAGGATAGAACAAGAGGCAATGGACTTAAACTGCAGCAAGGGAGGTTCAGGTTGGACATTAGGAAAAAGTTCCTAACTGTCAGGGTGGTCAAGCAGTGGAATAAATTGCTAAAGGATGTTGCGGAATCTCCATCACTGAAGATATTTAAGAACAGGTTAGATAGGTGTCCAGCAGGGATGATTTAGACAGTGCTTGGACCTGCCATTGGGGCAGGGGGCTGGACTCAATGGCCTCTCAAGGTCCCTTCCAGTCCTAGTATTCTATGATTGTATGATTAAACTTTTTCCTTGAAGCAACTGTAGGTCATCTTAACGCCAGTATCAAAACTGCACTGCACCTTTTCTTATGCTCTTTGTACTTAGCCCTTGGTATTATGGTGGCCATATATACTTGGCACAATTGTGTCCCTTACTGTTAAATGATTATCAACACACACTGACCCGAAGAAGTGCTGTGTGTAAACTCAAAGGCTTTTCTTTCACCAGCTGAAGTTGATTCAGTTATAGTTATGTCCTCACCATCTTGTTTAATATCCTGGGACCAACATGGCTACATCAATGCAGGAAACAGGACGCAAGGAAATGGTGATACACTGCTGCTTTGAAATGTACTTTTTATGACCCTGGTGAATAAACTGCAATTAAATGTACCTCTAGAATCATGACAGCAAATAGAAGAGACAGAGCAGCTTTTCATTTGAAATCAACGTCATGGTTATTTTTGTTTCATATTGCTGAATTAATTCTTGTTGTACTGTAGAAGGTTTCATCCCTACAAAATTCCCATGTGTTCAAGCATTGTGGAAAAAAATGCAGAACTTCAGAGGACTAGTAAAATGTTTTCCACTGCTTATTGTACAGTCACAATGGCTACAGGTACACTACAGTGCTCTGTTGACAGAAGTCACTGTTGGAGGAGATTCCCCAACAAAACCTCTGTTGACAGAGTATATCCAGACACTGAAGCAGAATCAAAGAGTGCTCCACTCTGTCGACAGAGTAGCCAGACTGCCTGGCCCCTCTCTCAGCAAAACAGGCATCTGGAAGGCCAGCAGACAGGGCTGTCCAATGTTCTGGTTTTCCTGTCTGTTGAGAGATAACCCTCCTACACCATTCCCCCAGAGCATCACCACAGTTTTTTTTTTTTTGTTGTCAGAACCTGTCACTCTTCCTCCTCTGGGAGAGGCAGAAGGATGTCAGCAAAAGTGCCAACTCAGTTGACATACTGTCATCAAAACAAATGTTGGAGTTGAACGTCCACTAGATTTGTCAGCAAACCTGGGGTTTTACTGGCAAATCCCTCATGTAAAAGTAGTCCTCAGGTATTGCATGAGTTGGATGGATCTTATTTTCCCTACGCATGGTATTACTTAGTAGTAGTGTTTAGAAAATGGGTCTGGCTGCTTCTGATTTCCTATGATCTTGGCCATGTCACTTAACATATTTTATGTCAGAGCAATCTCCATATATCTCATAAGATATTGGGCAGCTTTATTGATGACTATACAGAACTTCCATATTTTCTAGTGAAAGAAACTTACATAAGTGTACAGTCTTACTTTTACTGAAATACTTTAAAAGTCTTTCTGAATCAGAGCTGAAGTTTTCACCATCTTCCATATATTAAAGGTCAGAATGAACTATCAGCTTATTTATTTTGACTTCCTGCATAACACAGGCCATAGAATTCCATCCAATTACTTTTGTATTTTTTGACAAAAGCATTTCTTCCAGAAAAGTCTTGTTTTGAAGATGAGATATGAAGAATCAGTCACTTTCCTTGGTAGCCTGTTCCAATCGTTAATGGTCTTTACTGTTAGAAAGTTGTGCCTAATTTCTGATTTGCTAGTGCCTGCTTTAAGTGGATTGTTGATATACCTCTCTTATCTGGATTCAGAAGCCTTTTACTACTGCTGCTGCTTTCCCCTTGATCTCCTTCCCCATCAATTCATAGAACTGATCCTAAGAACAATAAAACATGGAATAATTGTTATGGTGGTATGAGAATTAGCTCTCATTGATGTACAGGGGTGCTAAGAGGTATCACAGGCCCTGGGGAAAGGTGGGAGGGAGGCATTTGGTTCTTCTTCGAGTGGTCCCCGTGGGTGCTCCACAATAGGTGTTGGGCTCGCCCGGCCTCGCAGATTGGACTTCTTCTAGCAGTTTCTATTGGATCGCGCATGCGCCAACGCGCGCTGCTCCCTTGCATGCCCCCGGCCATGTGCGCGATCCGGTCCCCGCCAGTTCCTTCTCAACTGCCATCGGCTGCAGATGGAATCCACTCAGGCTAAAGCCAGAGACAGATAAGATAGTTGTTTTTACGTGTAGTTTGTTTTGTCACTATCAGAAAAAAAAAAAGAGAAAGAAAGAGAATATTAGCTAGCAGAAGGAAGAGGAACGAAGGAGATCGGGGCAGACAAGAAGGCTAGTTAAGCTGTCCGCTGCCCTGCAGGCTGGTGATTGTTATTTTGGGTTAGAAAGTGCTGATTAGTGGCTAAGTACCCTATTAACAGTAAAGACTCACCGCGATGGGCTCCTCGGGGTTTAAGAAGTGTGAGTCATGCCGCGAAGCTATGCCGGCCTCTGATGGGCATAGTGAGTGCATTCGCTGCCTGGGAGAGTCACACATTACCCAGAAGTGTTCCCACTGCACTAAGCTTACAGCCAGGGCCAGGAAAGACAGAGAAATGAGGCTCAAAATGATCTTGTTTGATAAGGCTCTCCAGCCGGAACCGCTGGAGAAGCCTCACGCAGAAGGGCCCTCTGGGTTGCATAAAAGGAAGGCAGCCTCTTTGACCCCCTCGGTGCAGAAGAGGAGGAAACTCTCCCCAGCTCAATCCTTGCTGGTGGGCCCAGTGGGCAGGACGAGTGGAATGCAGAGCCCCCAGCCACGAGCTCATGAAAGCAGCAGCGCAGCAGCGCACGTGGCAGAGGCTGAGCCTCCGATTACACAACAGACGGCATGCAAGGCGCCGCGAGCGCCAGTGAGGCAAGCGCCGGAATCAGCGGCGCCGACACAGGCAGCACCGGCCCCCGCGGCGCCGATGGCGCAGGGGCACCCGGCACGGAGCCTACCGGTGCCGGAGGAAGCTACCCAGACGGCACCGCAGCTGACTGTGCCGAGCGCGGCGCCGACAATGGGGCCGAGATCCCCGGCACAGGAAGGGGCGGCACCCACCCCGCAGGAGAGGGGCAAGGCAAAAGCAAAAACTCGGCACCTCAGTCCATCTCCAGGCAGGGCTGTGCTGCCCTTATCACCTAGCCCCCTACCCCCGAGATACACACGCCGCACCGACAGGCTGTAACTCCACCGGCTTATCTAGGACCTCCCTCTCTGTTCCTCCAACCAATTTCACAGTGGCTTGGGCCACCTTCACCATTTCTGGGCACGGATCCCCTTGAGTACTATCACAAACCAGCTTCACCACTATCTATGTCGTCGCAGAGGTCCTGCTCTCCCAGACATCATGGGTACACTCCCCGATCATGGTCCAGGTCTCCATCACTGGGCCCTTGCCCATGCTGCTATGGTCATCCTCATCATGCTGAACACAGACACCGCAGGTCTAGATCCAGGGGCAGGTCCTCCCCTGCATCTCATCAATACCCCCCGTGTACACTCTCAGTCTGGGACGGGAAAAAGTTGTCTCAGGGGGAGTTAGGTCCAGAATCCTGAGACTTTCCTTCACAATCCTCCAGGGAGCAAGTATATCATCGACCTCAGGATCCAGAGGATTTGAGGGAGGTTTACCCCAGTGGTTCCTCCTCATCCTCCCCAGATGAGGCCATGGCCCCCGGGGATATCAGCCCCCCGGATGACCTTAAACAATTCTAGGAGCTGTTCAAAAGAGTAGCTTTCACGCAGGACATTCAAATAGCAGAGGTGCAGGAGAAGCATCATAAACTCCTGAAAAATTTGAGACCCCTGGCTTCATCTAAAAATCACTATCTTGCTGGACAAAGCCATTATGGAGTCAGCCACTAACATATGGCAGACCCCAGCCTCTATTCTGCCTACGAACAAGAGAGCGGATAAGAAGTACTTCATCCCAGCCAATGGTATAGAGTTCCTCTTTAGTCACCCACAACCCAATTCTTTGGAGGTCGAATCGTCCCAGCAGAGGTCAAGGCATCTCAGTACAAATCGGGGGGGTCAGATAACAATGCTAAGAAGCTAGAGCTGTTTGGCAGGAAGGTATATTCCTCCTCTACCCTATTATTGACAATGGCAAATTACACGGCACATCTATCAAACCACAACCTTGACAATTACTCCAGACTTACTTCCCTCATGGATTCACTCCTGGAAGACAAGAAGCCAGTGTTAAAGGTTATTGTTCAAGAGGGTTATGCAGCGTTACGGACAGGAGTCCAGATTGCCCTGGACGTGGCGGACACAGCGGCACATTCAACAGCTGCAGCAGTGGTAATGCGTAGGGAATCCTGGCTCCAGACGTCTGGTATCCCCAGGGACGTGCAGGCGAAGATCATGGATCCTCCCTTTGATAAACAAAACTGTTTGCGGACTCAACTGACTCGGTCCTCCACTCCAGCAAAGACTCGAGGGCCACACTTAGAACCTTGGGTATTTATATGCCCCCATACAAGAAGAAGAAATTTTATCCTTGGCAAAGATGCTATGCTTACCAACCACAGTGTGCTCAATATCAGCGAGGCTACGACCAAGGGCGCCATCAACAGTAGCAGCAGTACAGGACTCCCAGGCGACGTTCTCAACAAAGCCGTACACCCTCGGGGCAGGCCCAGAGACAACAAGTTTGATGGGTATGTCGGGGGCTGCACTATCAACACCATCGCTCAATGCCACTCTCATCTCATGTTCCATCATCGCCTCAAACCGTTCCACTCCCAATGGCAAAAGATCACCACAGACAAATGGGTGCTAGAGATTATAGCCACGGGTTACACGATCCCTTTCCAGTCATTTCCACCGACTAAGCCTCCCACCAGGCCTCATCTCAGGGATGCTGCCCACGAGGCGAGGCTCAAGCAGGAGGTGGATCACCTTATGTTTACAGGGGCGGTGGAAAGAGTGCTGAAGCAATTCCAGGGGAAAGGTTTTTATTCACGCTACTTCCTAACAGAGAAGAAAACAGGAGGCTGGAGGCCGATCTTGGATCTATGGGGCCTCAACCGTTACTTGCGCAAGCAACACTTTCGGATGATCACAGTTGCCTCCATACTTATGGCACTGGACGATGGAGACTGGTTTGCAGCCCTCGACTTACAAAATGCTTAATTTCATATAACAATCCACCCAGCACACAGACGCTTCCTCCGCTTCACGGTCGGCAGGGAACATTTCCAGTACAGGGTTCTTCCGTTCAGCCTATCCTCGGCTCCCAGAGTCTTTACCAAAACCCTGGCAGTGGTATCAGCTTACCTGCACAGACAGGGGTTGTTTATTTTCCCATAACTGGACGACTGTCTGCTGAAAGGGGCCTCAAAGGCAGAGGTCTTACGCATGATATGCGTCACCACGGACACGTTTACTTCGCTGGGCCTAGTTATCAACCTCGCAAAGTCAAAGACCGAACCCACACAAGATACAGAGTTCATAGGGGCGCGCATAAACTCTATCACAGCAAAAGTATACCTGCCCGACGCCCGCTTCCGCGCCATCAACTCACTGGTGCAAGTCATGACATACAGCCCCATGGTGCCGGTCCTAACGTGCCTGCAGCTGTTGGGGCACATGGCGGCAGCGACGTTTGTGGTACAGAATGCCAGGTTACACATGAGAAGCCTGCAGCATTGGCTTGCGAGTGTTTACAAACCGGCATCCCACACTGTCCACAAGGTAGTGTCGCCCACGACAGAGGTGCGCAGATCCCTAGTGTGGTGGAAAAATCCCAAGAATCTGCTAGTTGGGGTGCCTTTTCACCAACCACATATTTCTATCTTTCTGACTACCGACGCCTCCCACATAGGATGGGGAGCGCACATGGGCAGCAAGGTGACGCAAGGGCTATGGTCCCCTGCGGAACAGACACTGCACATAAACATACTGGAGCTCAGAGCAGTGTTCAACGCGTGCAGACATTTTCGAGATTACCTGCATGGCAAAGTAGTCGGGATCAATACCGACAATACCTCCACTATGTTCTACATCAATCGACAAGGAAGGGCACGATCCTGTGCGTTATGTGCGGAAGCAGTCCGATTGTGGAACTGGTGCATTGCCAACAATATAACGTTGAAAGCCTCGTACTTGCCGGGCGCTCACAACATGAAGGCAGATCAGCTGAGCAGGCATTTCGCACTCACGCACGAATGGCAGATCCACTCCAACCTGCTACGGCGCATATTTCGTACATGGGGGTTTCCCCAAATTGATTTGTTTGCCACCCAGTACAACAAGAAGTGCCCCCAGTACTGCTCCAGAGCAGGAATAGGGCGGGGGTTCCTCGGGGACGCATTCATGATTTCATGGAAAGGCCCTCTACTCTACGCGTTTCCCCCCCCAACGCTTATCCACAAGGTTCTGCAGAAAGCCAGAAGGGAGAGAGCTCGCATGATACTCATAGTCCCGACTTGGGACCGGCAACAATGGTTTCCCTTGCTTCCGCGCATGTCGGATCGTCCACCACTTCCCCTACTGGTGGCGCCGGACCTACTCACGCAGGCTCAGAGGTCCATAGTGCACCCGCACCCTCAGGGTCTGTGCCTACAAGCATGGTTAATCCATGGCTCAGCGCCTTAGAGAGCACGTGTATGGAGGGAGTACAACAAGTCCTGGAGTGTAGCCAAAGGACCTCCACCAGGAGGACTTATAAACAGAAATGGACTAGATTTACAGCCTGGTGTTCCGCCAAGCAGTTAGCTCCCCTTGATGTTCCTATAACCGTAATACTAGAATACCTATTGGACCTCAAACGAGACAGGCTTTCTCTATCCTCGCTAAAGGTCCACCTCACTGCTATACCAGCTTTTCGGCATACAGAGGAAGGGCCCACTGTATTCGCCCACCCTATCGTCACAAGGTTCTTGAAGGGGCTGGTAAACCTTTACCCCCCTCGAAAACCGCTTCCGCCGTCATGGAGTTTGGACTTGGTGCTCAGCACGCTATAGGGACCACCCTTCGAACCATTAGCCACGGTACCCCTCCGACTCCTTACGATGAAAACAACCTTCCTCCTTGCGATTACGTCAGCCCGCAGGGTGAGCGAGCTCGCAGCAGTGATGGCAACGCCGCCCTGCACAGTATTCTCAAAGGAGGCGGTAACCCTACAGTTACACCCAGCCTTCGTTCCAAAAGTTTCTTCGGAGTTCCATCTTAACGAACCAATAGTTTTACCATTGTTTTACCTGAAGCCTCACAGCTCCAGCAAGGAGGTGCACCTACATCTCCTAGACGTAAGAAGGGCATTGGCCTTCTACATAGACAGAACTAAGTCCTTCTGGAAAAAGGACAGGCTTCTAGTGTCTCTCACTCCCAGGTCAAAAGGGGAAGGCCTCGCTTCACAGAGAATTTCAAAGCACATTGTGTCCTGTATAAAAATGTGCTACGAGCTTCAAAAGACCCCTTTGCTGGCCCCGCCTAGGGCTCACTGCACCAGGGAGGTGGCGGCGTCAACAGCCTTCTTCAAGGGCATCGCATTAAAAGACATCTGTAGAGTGGCGACCTGGTCATCCTATGACACCTTCGCCAAGCATTATGCCCTACATCGGGTATTCGAGGAGGATACCCGTCTGTTGGCAGCAGTCTTCTCAGGGGCAAGCTGCACATGAATCGATTACCCACCTCCTTACTTGGATTACTGCTGGGTAGTCACCTATTGTGGAGCACCCACGGGGACCACTCGAAGAAGAAAGAGAAGTTACTCACCTGTAGTAACGATGGTTCTTCGAGATGTGTCCCGTGGGTGATCCACCACCCGCCCATCCTCCCTGCTTTGGAATCTCTGTCTAGTGTTTTTCAGGAGCATCCAAGGTGGTTGGTCAAGGAAGTGGCGGGGACTGGATCGTGCACACGGCCGGGGGCACGCAAGGGAGCGGCGCGCGTCGGCGCATGCGCGATCCAATAGAAACTGCTAGAAGAATTCTGATCTGCGGCACCGGGCGAGCCCGACACCTATTGTGGAGCACCCACGGGGACACATCTCGAAGAACCATCGTTACTACAGGTGAGTAACTTCTCTTTCTCTGCAACATCTGGATTGGTGCTGGGTTTCCATCCCCCACATGGCAGACCTGTTGTATGTTTTGGATGGTGACCCAAGTGTGGTTAAGCCATAAGTGAGTTAGGCAGATCATCCCAAATAAGGCCCATTGGAATGCTCCACACACACACACACACACACACACACACACACACACACTTTTTTGTAAAACAAAGAGGAGCCAGTACTCAGCCAGCTCTCCACCTCCCACCCTCAGCCAACCCCATGGCTGGGGATCTGAGGTGCTGGTACTCAGTACCAGTATAAAAAAAAAAAGAAACCAAAACAAAAACGTTGCACGTGTAATATTTTAAAAGCTTTGTCTGAAATAATTTTAAAGTAATTAGAAGTATTTCTTTCCCTGCCATCTGCAAAATCCAGTACTTTCAGTACTGAGGTAAAATCCTGCTCCTTGAAATTAACAGCCAAACTCCCCTGGCTTTCAGTGGGCCCAGATTGTCGCCTCAGGAGCCGTGTCTACACGTGCACGCTACTTTGAAGTAGCGGCACTAACTTCGAAATAGCGCCCGTCATGGCTACACGTGTTGGGCGCTATTTTGATGTTAACATCGACGTTAGGCGGCGAGACGTCGAAGCCTCTAACCCCATGAGGGGATGGGAATAGCGCCTTACTTCGAAGATGAACGTCGAAGTAGGGCACGTGTAGACGATCCGCGTCCTGCAACATCGAAATAGCGGGGTCCGCCATGGTGGCCATCAGCTGAGGGGTTGAGAGACGCTCTCTCTCCAGCCCCTGCGGGGCTCTATGGTCACTGTGGGCAGCAGCCCTTAGCCCAGGGCTTCTGGCTGCTGCTGCGGATCCATGCTCCATGCACAGGGTCTGCAACCAGTTGTCAGCTCTGTGGATCTTGTGTTGTTTAGTGCACCTTTGTCTGGGAGGGGCCCTTTAAGGGAGTGGCTTGCTGTTGAGTCTGCCCTGTGACCCTGTCTGCAGCTGTGCCTGGCACCCTTATTTCGATGTGTGCTACTTTGGCATGTAGACATTCCCTCACAGTGCCTATTTTGATGTGGTGCTGCGCAACGTCGATGTTGAACATCGACGTTGCCAGCCCTGGAGGACCTGTAGACGTTATTCATTGAAATAGCCAATTTCGATGTCGCCACATCAAAATAGGCTACTTCGATGTAGGCTTCACGTGTAGACGTAGCCAGGGAGCCCAACCGTATACAGCTCAGAGGAAAACAAAAAATTAAATGTCATAAGTGAAGAGCATCTAACACTATGCCTTTTGTATCTAGAAAAGACTCAGAATTGAATCTTGCATATGCTGGCAACCAGTCAAATATATTTCAGAAGACTCAAAAAGGATTAGGGCTGGGTGAAGCACTTTGTATCGAATAAGACCCAAGCTTAACATTTAACCCAAACCCTAACCTTCTGAGAGTCAAAAGAACATAGCTCTGGTGAATCTGCAGGATCTGAGTGGGACCAAAAGTAAATATGCATGTCAGCGCTTCATTAACATGCCCCTTCTGAAAGAGAGGGGCATGTGCAGACACGGCCATTATGGCTTATTTCAAAATAAGCTCTCTTGCCCATTTTAACAGCACTTACTTTGAAATAGGTGCAATTTGTTGCAGAATGAGGTTTACGAAATGAAATAAACCAACTGCTATTTTGAAATTGCCATTATGTAGTGTAGATGCTGGGATAGTTATTTTGAAATCACAGCCCTTATTTCTATATAAAACTGGGCTGTTTAGACCTACCCTTGTATATGTTGATCCATCACTGCATCAACATGAATATTTATCTCCAACCAGTATGACATTTGGCTTTGAGTTCTGCTGAATTGTAGATCTCCGACGTTTCCCCTTCTTTGGTGTATACTACTCCCCTACCCCCACTCCACCCCAGATGAAAGGCTTTCATGTTAAGAGTCATGTATTCAACTGACAACTTTGCTATAGGGAATAAGAAGAATTAGCAGTGTGTCCAAATAGCTGTTGATATCTTTGTAGCTAAATACAAGAAGGTGCGTGCAATATTTCATCTCCCTTTAGAAGGAGAGAAGAACATTTCTCACTGTATTTCTCCAACTACTAAGCAGAAAGAAAAGGATTCCTGGCAGTTTTGTTGTGCAAACTTTTCATTCCAGGAGCAATTCAGAACTCAGCATGATCAAGGCACTAAACCATCTGCATTGTTTTCAGTTGGAGGATTGAGGAGACTCAAAATCTAGTTCTCTATAATAAAAATCTGTTGTGACAAGTGTGTGAAATGTAGACAAGGTCAGAAGGAAACAGCATGCTTCCAAGATAAAGACAAAACTCCTTTATAAATTTTGTACTTAGGACCATTAATCTTTAAGAATTGGAACTCAGGGAGCAGGAGGGATGAGTAAAAAGCTGTTTTATGAAATAGAGTTAAAATTCAAGGGATTTTTAATATTGCCTGCAAGACACAGTCTAGTAGATCTAAGTGTATGTAAGTGGAGAGAGAAGGGAAGGACACACACACACACAGTCTTCCACCACTCATAGGCACAGTTCCCCACTCTTACATCTACCATACACCACATCCACCGTAATGCTGCTCCCTCAGCATACCCTGCACACTCCACTATTGAACATCCTCCAACATTAGGAGTTGGGATATTTAGTGTAGTTTGAGTTGGGAAGGGTACAGATTGATTTAACATTTTCTTTCCGCTTTTTTTGCAATGCTCCGTTACACCAGCCACAGTTTACTGTAGTAGGGCATCACTGTGATTAAGTTACCACATACAGTTACAGTCATTTTTAGGCACCCTCTTTTAACTGTCAATTTTGCCTCAGTCCCAAGAGAAATAAAGAAACTTTACAGTTTGTATTGTTTCACTGTTCATGTAAAGGCTGATGGAAAAGCTGACTATGTTGCATGGTGGAGAGCAACTGTGCTGGGGCATGATGTTAGCTGTATAGATTGAGGGATAAAGGCTAGCCTGGAGCACATGATCTTTGTTGCTCTGTAGTAGTAGTCTGCTTTCCTTCTTCCTCTTTGTGCATCAACAGAAAGGATGTCAGAGTGATCCTCAGTGTTTATTTTATACTTTGTAATCAAGCTGCACTAGACTATACAAATGAATTGATTATCCCTACCTGGTTTACATACCTTGAAAGCTCAAAGATTTAATTCAAAGACTAACTCAGTTCAGGTGTAACCTCCAACATTGGACTACCTTCTGCATTGATTTGGTTATATTTTATGATGCAGTGATTGGAGTTACTGTGGTTGTATCTTTTTGATAACAAAAAGCTCTCATTCATATTCCTGGAAGGATACCTATATGACTATACTCTTGACTATTGCCTAAGACTTGCCCGAACTCCCTCAAGAAGTCTGGGGTGAATAAAACTGAAGCCACATCTCTTGAGTTCAAGCTGGTATCCAAATGTCAGGACCATCCTTTCTCGCAGAGTACAATATGTGATGTAAGATCAATAGCACTAAGTTAATGCAGTAGTTACTCACAGACAATGTAAAGACAAAACGAAAACCAACCACCACACACATTTTTAGGAAACTATACAGGATATTCCCTGTCTCTGAAGTAGGGCAGTTTATCAAAAGTGGTGGCGTCTTTCAAGGTCGTGAAACTTTTATAGGGGCACCCATTGTATTTCCATTAATCAAAATCAATGTCCTCAAGTTGTTTGAAAAGTGCCCACTGAATGCCCTGTTGATGGCCATCTGTTGTCCTGCTCATAATAGTCCACTGTGATGAAGAACAGAAAAGGTGACAATAGGCACACTTGTCATGCTCCTGAGAGTATACCAACATGAATGCATGGAAGCAAAAGTATCTCAATGACTGGACCAAACAAGGGAAAATACCAAGACAGTGAAGACCACCACACTGAGAGGTGATGACCTGAAAGATGTGGAGCAATTCACCTACATGAGGACTGTTACAGGCAGTGACAGAGGAACAGACAAGCATATCAGTGCCAGGATAGGAAAAGCAAGAGTTGCATTCAAGACTCTTCATCCTGTATGGAGTTCACAAATAATATCGGTGAAGATCAAACTGTGGATCTTCAATCCAACTCTGAGGAGTGTGCTCTTGAATGGATGTGAGACCTGGTGTATTAAAATGCCTTCAAATTACATCTCAGAGCTGGAAGGGACCTCAGGAGGTCATCAAGTCCAGTCTCATACCCTCTTAGGGGAACCAAGCACCATCCCTTTTTGTCCCCCCTTTAAGTTTAATTGCCCCAGATCCCTAAATGCCCCCCTCAAGCATTGAGCTCATAACCCTGAGTTTAGCAGTCCAATCCTTAAACCACTGAGCTATCCAGCATAGTCTGAACTTTCATCAAGTACAGACATTCATAAACAGATGCCGGAGGTATGTTCCCTCACATCAAATGTCAAGACTTGGTCACAAATGAGGAGCTTTGAAAAAGAGCAGGACAAGAAACATTGGCCGTTCAAATCAACAGAAGAAAGTGGGGATAGCTAGGCCACTCTCAAAGTCATCATAGTCCATCAAGCTCTCAAATGGAACCTGCAAGTCAAAACGCAAGAGAAGGAAGACCTCAGGCAATGTGGAGAAGATCAACTGAGATTGAAGGACAACCACTGGGATATTCCTGGAGTCAGCTAGAAGTTTTGTCCAGAGACAGGGTGAAGTGGAAGAGACTTGGAGTACCAGGGTTTAACTTTCTATATTTCCACCAAAACTGTAGTTACATCACAATTGATGAACAGAAATATTTAATTGGATTTTTTGCAATGCACTTGAATCTTCTCAGATGCATAGTCAATAGGCAACTGTTTGCAAGTTTATACCTCATGTAATCTCACTGAAATCTAAATGCAAAAATCGTTCACTCAAGGACACTGAGAATTTATGATGCTCTCTAGAGGCTTGTAAACCTATAAAACAGCAAATAGATCAAACTTCTGTGTTTATGTGTGGATTTCTCTCATCTGTGACCAGTGTCACACTGACAATATACTTAAGTAATTTATAGATGAAGAATAAGTCAATTAAGGCCAAAAATGTACCCCTAAGCAGTTCAATGAAATGGAGAAGAGCTTCATGAGAGTTGTGTATGAAGAGGGAGTGGGATGATCATATAGTAAATAATATGTTGGAAGGAATAGAAGGTGATCTAACATATTGTGGTTGATAAAGGCAGCACAAACGGAAGAGTGTAAAAAAGGACCAAACTGGGGGTGATATACAAACTGAGAAACACATTATAACCATGCAACTAAAGTACAGATAAATGAGGTTGTAGGGTCCAGGAAAAGGGAACCAAAAGTGAAAGGAAAGGAATAAAAGGGCAGCTGTTAAAGATATCAGACAAAAATGGGAAGAGGGTGTCAATGCAGCAATCCAGTTAGCCAACTATTTTGGGGCCAAATATTCAACACTCTTGGTAATATTTCCAGTATTGGTAATTTTTCCTAAACCTAACCACAGTGCACCAGAACTAAGCAACTGTTAAAAGTCTGGCACTCTTGAAAATGGCACTCTTACAGGATAGAGACAGATATTGTGATGACAACATTGTCTATTTGGGACACTGGCAAACATCACAACTGCCTAAAATGTCAATATGTATGATTAACTGCCATTTTGTACAGTTCAGCTTCTTAAAAATGTTCTCTTTATTTTTACCTAAACAACTTTACTGTTCATGTCAGCATCCTGTAATTTCTTCTTCTGGCTATAACTTCTCACTTAACTTCTTGCTGTGCCTTACCTTTGAGACCTACCCAATCAAGCACAACTATTTTCAAGGTATATTCACTATCAGATGTCTGGTTTTACTCTCACTTGTAGTATAGCAGTGATAACAGGATGGGCATGCTGTTTATTTTCTCAGCCAGAATCCACTTACTTCATTACCATCGTAAGCTACTCAGCCTCTGCTTTCAATATTTATCCACTTAGGAGCTGATTGAATTGTTTTCGGATAGGGAAGCAAGAACCAGGATTAGGGCAGTGTCCTATACAGCTATCTTATTTTGAAAAGTCTGTCACATGCCAGACAAGGTCGGCAGATAACAGCATGATTTCGAGATATATAGTATAAAATAAAATATCCTTCCCAACTTCTTCCCTTCAGACTATCTGACTTCATGAAGAATTACAAATGAGGGGAATAGTGGGGGGAGAATATCAAAAATTGCACTTCTCAATCTTTGATAAGCATAAGTGAAGGACTTCATTTTATGTTCCCTGAATGCTATGCTTCTTTGCTTATCAGTGTATAATGTTATTGCCTCATAGAAGAGTGCCCTCATCCTATTACTTTTTAATAGTTGGAGCACTCACTTGTTCACTTATGCTAATTGGAAGGGTTTAAACCAAGACAGAATTAGCAGTATCTCTTGGCTGAAAAAATGAAACTTTATGTTGATTCCCATATTATTTTAGATTTTATGGTAATATGCTAAATCTAGCAATTATGTTAACAGGGAATGTCCACTGTCTATGAATTACTAAGATGCTATACAAAGCAACTACCTAAAAGATGGAAAAATGCCAATTTGCTTTAGTTTTTCCAAACTTTTCCTGAAGGCATTGCCACTAAATGAATAAAGGGTTGACACTGGCATGCAAATTTTAATGAAAAAACTTCTAACATTTTCAGTTTGTACTGAACATTCAGTTGCTGGCTTATTTACTCTCAAATCTCATTTAAAGGTTTACCTGTAGAGGTGGTCAAAGTAACAGAAAGACTGCAGATTCCTTTGGGGCCAGATTCTAATACTGCTGTAGTAATTAATACAACTGTTCATAGAGTGGTGCATTGCTTTACATGAATAGTCCTGTCAAGAGTGGAAATCAAAATCTAGCTCTATGCTATATTTACATTTTCTATTAAGGAACAATTTTCTCATACCATTTTTCAATCAGCTCTAATTATCCCTTAGAAATCAGTGGGACCTAGACACCATTAATGGAGATTGGAGTTCCACTGTGCTAGACACTGTATAAAATACAAAATGAGAGAAAGTCTTTGACCTAGAGAGCTTACAGTCTTTAGCTAGATATACTCGAGAACATTGGGCTGAGACACACATGCTGCTTGGTAATATAGGAGAGAGAAGAGAAGAATCCACTTGCTAGCCAAGAGCTATGCTTGAAAAAATTATGTAGACACAGCTCTATGGCAAAAAGGTCCTACTTAGAATATAGGTTGTTGTTCAGGGAGGGGATTTAACTGTACTAGCAGAATGCCTTTTGTCAGTGTAAGCTGCATACCTAGGGGCCTATGGAGGCACAAATATACTGGCAATGTTTTTGAAGCGTAGATTAGTCTTTAGGCTCTGATTCAACAGACACTTAAATATGTGCCTAAAGCTAACCATGTTATTAGTCCCTTTGAAATCCTGTGCTCAGCTCAGGAACAGGGTGGTGGTAGGGGACAACGGAGGCTTCAAATTAACCATTATGTTCTCCACATTCACGAAATACTAAGGAGCTTCCTGATTAACAGTGTTGAAGATGCCAATTTACCTTTCAGCTATAACAGACTGCGATGGGCCATCCACCAGCTGAAAGCTAGTGGAGGGTAGCACATTTCAGTCCTTGAGTTCAGAAAGGGGGCAAGCAAAGAACCATTCTAGTAGTTGTATATTATATGGGGAATCCATTGTGTAGAGATGTTGCTGGGAGCCATTTCTGCCTGGTTTAAGTACTCCCACTTAAGCTGCCCGAGAAACACAAATGTGCCTAATCAAGCCTTGAACCAGGCCCAGAAATAGTGGATTCTGTACATCTAGAGGAATGTTTTTGAACTGGGCCCTTAGCCTCAAAACTGTGTCTTAGCTGGTAGTTTTCCAAATCTGTAATGATGAAGGCAGTTATAATAGTACTGGGTGATATTGATGTACTTAGAATTGAGTAGTATCGGAGGGGTAGCCGTGTTAGTCTGGATCTGTAACAGCAACGAAGGGTCCTGTGGCACCTTGTAGACTAACAGAAAAGTTCTGAGCATGAGCTTTCATGAGCACAGACTCACTTCATCAGTTGCTGGTCTTGGAAATCTGCAGGGCCAAGTGTAAATAAGCCAGAGCAAGGGTGGGAATAACAAGGTTAGCTCAGTCAGCAAGGGTGAGGCTTACTACCAGCAGTTGATCTGGAGGTGTGAACTCCAAGGGAGGGGAAGCTGCTTCTGTATTTAGCCAGCCATTCGCAGTCTTTGTTTAAGCCAGAGCTGAGGGCGTCGAATTTGCAGATGAATTGTAGCTCAGAAATTTCTCCTTGGAGTCTGGTCCTGAAATTTCTTTGCTGTAGGATAGCTACTTTTAAGTCTGCTACTGTGTGGCCTGGGAGATTGAAGTGCTCTCCTACGGGTTTTTGTATATTGCCATTTCTAATATCTGATTTATGTGTGTTTATTCTTTTACATAGAGACTGTCCAGTTTGTCCCATGTATATAGCAGAGGGGCATTGCTGGCACATTATGCTATAAATTAAATTGGTAGATGTGCAGCTGAATGAACCCACAATGGTGTGGCTGATCTGGTTAGGTCCTGTAATGGTGTTGCTGGTGTAGATATGTGGGCAGAGCTGGCAATGAGGTTTGTTGCATGGATGGGTCCCTGAGTTAGAGTGACTGTGGTCCGGTGTATAGTTGCTGGTTAGGATTTGCTTCAGGTTGGCAGGTTGTCTGTGGGCAAGGACTGGTCTGCCTCCCAAGGCCTGTGAAAGTGGGGGATCATTGTCCAGGATGGGTTGTAAATCCCTGATGATGCGCTGTAGAGGTTTTAGCTGAGGACTGTAGGTGATGGCTAGTGGTGTTCTGTGGTTTCTCTCTTGGACTTGTCTTGTAGTAAGAGGCTTCGTGGCACATGTCTGGCTCTGTTGATCTGTTTTTTCACTTCCTCAGGTGGGTATTGCAGTTTCAAGAATGCTTGATAGAGATCCTGTAGGTGTTTGTCTCTGTCAGAGGGGTTGGAGCAAATGCTGTTATATCTTACTGCTTGGCTGTAGACAATGGATAGTGTGGTGTGTCTGGGATGGAAGCTGGAGGCATGAAGGTAGGCGTAGCGGTCAGTAGGTTTACGGTACAGGGTGGTATTGATGTGGCCATTGTGTATTAGCACCGTGGTGTCCAGGAAGTGGATCTCCTGTGTGGACTGTTTCAGGCTGAGGTTGATGTTGGACCCATGGGAAGGAGACTCTGGAGGAATTCCACTGGCACTTCAACAACCCTCCAGGGAGGGCCAAGTAGTAAGTAGGCCAGAGCCCTGGCCTCAATCAGATTGGAGCTCAAGTCTGATGTCCTGGCTCTGGCAGATGTCACACAAACATAGGCCTCTTGGCCCTAGGTGCAGAGACTGCCACCCCAGCAGTGGGCTTTGCAGCAGAGTCTAGTGGAACCCAGACCCTCCCTACTCTACCTGGTCTCAGGTCAGGGCCCTAACAGAGGAGATGGACACCGTCTGCCACAATAGCTCAACACTGATGCAGGGCCATCTCTTCTGCTTCCTGTCCAGCTCCTCTGCTTCCAGCTGGACAGCCATGGCTGTCCCATCGCCATCCAGCAGGGCAGATGGCAGCTCCTCTCCATCAGTCTCAAAAGAGGCCATGTTTCCACACTGAGATCCTTATTCAGTTTTCAAATTAAATCCCTGATAAGCCTGTCGGGCATGGGGTAGCTTTCCTCTCCCAGCTGCACAAGTGTTTGTATGCCTTCACTCCCACGCCTCAGAAATGTGGGAGTATTTTTACTAGTGAGTGAGATATTGAGAGCAATCAATATCAATGATTAAATTATAAGAGCCTTATTTCCTTGTCATATATTCTTTCTGCTTGTCATATATTCTTTCTGCTTTATTTTATTTCAATCTTTTAGCTAGGAAATGAGACTTTGTTACACTATGGCTGTGTCTACACTTGCATTCCTCTTTCGAAAGAGGTATGCTGATGAGGGACTCTAAGATGCAAATGAGGTGCAGATTTGCATATCTGGCACCTCGTTTGCCTATTCTTATTTCAAAAGAGCTTCTTTCGAAAGAAGAAAACCAGTGTAGACACTGCTCTTTCAAAAGTAAGCCCCACCTTCGAAAGAAGGGAAGAAGGACTCTCTTGAATATTCAATTTCCCTCATTTGCATAAATCTTTCAAAAGAGGAATGCAAGTGTAGACACAGTCTGTATGAAAAATAAGTTTTGCACCACCTTTAAACACACATTTGCCCCCATTTTAATATTTCACGGGGGCTCAAGGTGAGATACTGCAAAAAGAAGATCTCTGCCAAAAGAAGAGTTCACAACATATACAATCCTGTGCTTTAATATGATAGAGATTTAAGTGGGCACACACACAAACACCCTCCCCACCAAACATAGTGAATAGTAAATATAAACAATTGTCTGGCTCAGCAGATAATTTTAAAGAGCTGAATATTGAAAAATATTGAAAATCCCATTGGGCATCTCAGTCAAACTTCATGCAACCTCTCATGTCTTATTGAAGGTCTGACATGTATTAGCCCACAGATTGAGATGTAAAGTATATCAAAGTAAGAAATCCTGGTTGGCTGTTAATCTATCATTTTATATAATTATATACATAAATCAAAATTGGGAAGCTCAGACTCTTCCAGTGTTAATGAGATTGGTCAAAACACATGGCATACAACTCTGAGGACACAAAATAAGTCATCACACTCCTCTGATACTATGCCAAATTAGCATAGTTTATGATATACTAAGCAGCATCACATTTCTCTGTATCTTCCTTTACCTGCACCTCTGTGTTTGTATTCATATTTCATTGGCATGGGAAAATAAGGTTCCCTTCCCTACCAATTTGATATAACTAATTCATGGGCTGAAAGTTTGTTGACTAACATAAAGCTAACTTTGAGAAAGTAGCCTTATGGTTAACTATTTCTCTCCGTGGCACCATACTGGTCATTAATATAGACAGTATAACTTTGATGATAAACATGATAATTAATTCTAAAGACCTCAGACCAAGCTTCTCTAGTGGTTTGCATGAGGTGAAACTCCCAGAATGCTAAAGCCCATCTACACTCTGAGAAATTACATTGGAGCAAGCAAACAAGATAAGCCAATAAAAAGCACCTCCTAATACAAAGCAAGGACAGGAGAGAAGCAAGTACACTAGGCTGGAACCAGACCACATAAGTAGCCCCTCTTTCTTTGTAGTTGGGGATTGAGGTTGGCAAGGAGAATGCTTTGAGGTTTTCAGCAGAGCTCCATATAACCAAATAGATCTGGTAAACCCTTCCCTCACACAGGACCCAGGAACCAACTGATTGCTTGGAACAACTAAAGAGAAAACGCGTCTGGGAGTGCAGGTCACAGGTTTAAAACAACGGAACCAGAGGTGGACACCGAGCAGAGAGTTTTTGGAGAATAATGTTTCAGTCCGATTTTAAGCCACAGACCTTTTGCAGGATTACTGACTATATATGTAGATTACATACAATCTTTTTTCTGTGTGACCTTGAATAAAATCTATCCCTAATTTTGGTGATATTACAAATAAAAGCATCCTAAAAAGTATATTCTACAATTACTATGGCTAAAACTGAGAATGTTGTAAAAATGTTTATATGGATGGGTCAGATTAATGCAGTAATAAAGAAATCCCCTTTTCAGCACTACTTTTTCCCTCACTACAAAACATGCTGACCAGATTTTCAAGTAGTTGAACACTTCACGAATCATTCTTTTTGGCAGTGTGGTAAAGTTAAAGGCAATCTCATTTTTCCTATCTGCTATTGGATTTCCTCTCTACAAATTATTTGCTTATTACTGGTAAAGTGTCAATTGATTAAGCTACCCTTAGTCACGTTCCGTGAACTTTTCTGGACTTGGCTGACAAACTGCAAAGTGTTCTTCATTCAAGGGAATAGTACAACTATGTTTTGTGAGAAGATTCACTTTCCCAGCAAGAAGATTTCTCCAGGGGGTGCCTCCTCATTTGCTCCTCTTATTAATGATCACATCTTGAGAAATAAAGCTCTGATCTTAGAGAGACAGACAGGTGGATACTCCCAGCCTACTGGGATGTTAGTGAGGGTCTATGCTAGTGCAAGGGTCTGACAGCTCCTTGCAGGTTCAGTGTCTTATTTTTTTTTAATTTTTCAGCTGGCAGATTGCCAGAGGCTCTGCAAGACCTGCGTGGCAGATGATCTAGCTGCTGAAAGGTCACTTGGCAGCTCACGTTAAAGGTCTCAGGGACCTGCCTCTCTCCTCCTGTTTTAAGGGACACAGCTAGAATAATTTCATACAGCAGGCCAATGTTTTAAAAATGCCACAGACTCAATTCTACGGGAACAGCAGGAAGAAGGACCAAACAGTGGTCTGGATTCAAATGTTAGTTGTAACTGTTATGTTAAAGCTCTGGCTGTTCCTCAAAGGTCCTGCACATTTGGCAGATAGTGTCTGCCTCAGAGCTCACTGGGCCCTCTACATAGCTTCTTTCCCCTTATTAGAGGCAAGGGTCACAGCCTATTGAGCCATCCTCAACATAGGATAATCCACTGTTTTGGGTGAAAACCCCTCTGTAGTCCTGGTTCTCCCCTCTCAGGAGACAGGGGAGACCCTGCCATAGCAGAGGGAGGGTTGCAGGGAACCCTGGGCCCACTCTTTACTCTGGGAGTCCAGCTCAGGGACCCTAAAAGAGCAGCAACAGACAGTGTTTAATCCCACTCCGGCAGCTTCTTCCCTGGGCCACTTCCCCAAACACTCTGTCCCAACACCTTTCCCCTAATACCTGGGAAGTCCATCCTGCTCTGGCTTGCACACAGTCCTCAACACTCACCCAGTGCACCTCTTCATTTGGAGATCTAGTGATACTACCATCCCCACAGGGAGACCTTTTCAACAAACCACAGCAAGGCTTCATGGGCTGCAGCTGCACTGACTAGGCTGCTGCTTCTGGCAAGTTCTTAACTAGCCCCAGGTGCCTGCTTGATTGTTCTGCAGTTGGCTCAGTCCCGGTAACTCACATGTGCTTGACATGCAAAAGGTCTGTGGCTCAAAGCCAGGCTGAAATATTAGGTATTCTCTTAAAACTTTGTGCTTGGTGTCCTCCTCTGGTTCCCTTGTTTTAACCCTGTGACCTGTGCTCCCAAACCTGTTTTCTCTTTAGTTGTTCCAAGCAATCAGTTGGTTCCTGGATCTCGTGAGGGAAAGGGGGTTAGCAGAGTAGAAGCTTAGGCCCACCTATTTCCCAGCATCCAATTAGTACTCAGGGAAGAGGAAACTGTTCACCCTTCTAGTGTGCAGCAGCCATGCGGTTTGGGTGTATCATACGATGTTACTCATCCTGTGAAACCCCATGAATTACCTCAAGTAAAAAGGACTTTTGCATGCAGGATTGCCTCTGACCACTAACACAATGACTTAAAATTTAGCTTTATGAAAGTAATTTCGAATGCAGCCTCACAATGATTGGAATACTTCTATCATCAGTATGTTATTCTTTAGCCAGGTAAAACTGTGGGCTAGATCATTAGTAAAAGAGTTGAATACCTCATGTACCTTCAGGGTATACAAATGCATGTACAAATGCCAAGGTGAAAGTGCTGGAACAGTTTCTCTAGGGAGGGTGCTGAGTGCTATTAAACCAAACTGTAAACCCTGTATATAAAGGAAACCACTTCAAACCCAGGGATGCTGCAGCTCCCTTAGCACCCCTAGTTCCAGCATTTAACTGAAAATTTATCTGAGTAATTCCTCCTGTCTTTACTAATCCCTATCTATTTACCTCCATTAATCGCTCTTTATAACCCTATCTATGACAGAGAGGTAGCCGTGTTACTCTGTATTCTATCAAAACAAAAAAAGCAGTCAAGCAGCACTTTGAAGGCTAACAAAATAATTTATAAGGTGATGAGCTTTCATCGGACAGACCCACTTCTTCAGATCATAGCCATACCAAAACAGACTCAATATATAAAGCACAGAGGTCTAAATATTGTTATCGAGGTTGACAAATCAGAAAATTATTGTCAAGGTTGGCAAATCAGAAGAGCAGAGGGGCTACAGGAGAGGGTGTGAGGTGGGGAAGTCAAGAGTTAGATAAAACGAAGTATGTACTTTGTATGTACTGGTATGGCTATGCTCTGAAGAAGTGGGTCTGTCCCACGAAAGTTCATCACTTAATAAATCATTTTGTTAGCATTTAAAGTGCTACTTGACTGCTTTTTTTGTTTTAACCCTGTCTATATATCTGTATATATCTGCATCTTTCTGTCTCTCTCTCTAACCTCTAGTCTCTAATCTCTATCTATACGAACCCCTTTCTATCTAATTTCATGATTTTTGCCTGTAATCCTGTCAATCACTGTATCACAATCTCTCTATTGTTTTCTATGTTCGCTTTAACCTACTCCTTCACCCACAACTAAATTTAGCTTTAATGGTCATGCAGTTTTGGCAGATCTAACAATCCCACCATTTTTGTGTCACAAAACTGGATTTGAAGGTTGATATCACAATACAGAATATATCACAGCCAAGAGAGGGATCAATTTTCTTTTCCGTGTGAAGTTATGCCCTGACTGCATCACAATATGGCCCCCTAAAAGAAAATAAAATAGATTTTGTTTCTGTCCTATGAACAAATGGAACACAACATAGAGGTTTTTTCATAATTAATATTGAAATAATCTATGTGAACAGCACCTCTACCACTAGGTAGTAATGCATCCTTATCACATTCAATGCCAAATCATTGCCAGTAAGGGAGCCATATTGTGATGCAGTTAAGGTATCTTGCTGATCTTACCTATTGCACCTTGTCAAGGGATGGTATGGCTGATAGGAAGATTTATTACTGCCTGTGTGCACTGGAATTGTTAGTTACAGTGTCCGAATAAATCCTTTGATTTTTAAAGTGAATATTACAGTAGTGAATATAGATATGACACCTTACATGGAGAAATATGAAACATGGTACCTTCCTCGAGGTACTTAAGCTTTTGGCTTTCATTAAAGGTCTGATTTTTACTGGGTAAATGCACTTTAAGTGATCCCATCTGATTTGATTACCCATTTCTGAATTCTCCTATTATGCTACAGAGAGAAATCATTTAGATCTGCAGATGAAGAATGCTGTATAAGAGCTAAAGTATGATTAATTGGGTGATTGAAGCATTTTTAAGAGGAGAATAATGAACGATGAATAGCAATTATAATAGTAAATAATGCGTTCTTGATACAAAACTATTATGTTTAGGTATTTGTGAATATTTTCATGCTCATCTATCATATGAATATTTGAGATCAACTTGCTATATAGTGCCATGGATAGCAGCAGTATGTGAAATTTGTCCTGCACTTGTGAACATACTTGATTTTTTTTTTTAAATTCAAACAATTTGAACTATATTTGCATGGTTGAGCTTTAGTGCTAAATTGTCTTTATTAGTTTTAAGATAACCCCAATTACACGTCAGAAGTAGGTTTATACATTCTACAGACATAGTGCTATATCACAGGCTTAAGGAACAAGACAACATTGGCTTCTCATAATAAAGTAAAATAACACAAAAAATTATTTTTTTGTGAATCCAGGCATGCCAAAAAAACCCACAAATGTGGCTGGACTAGTATTATGTCTTTTTTTTTAAAGTAGAATTAAAGATAAGATGCCTAATAAACAACATCCCCATAAACAAACTTCATTTAAAAACAGTTAAAGGTGCTTAAGGGCAAAACTAACCCAAAAGGGAATTAATGCAGTTAAAGAATATATTTTAATTGTGTCTTCTCATTCACACCACTTCAAAGCACTTCGGTTATGGCTATGTTGTAGACATTACTCAAAATAACTTACGCAATTTGCTCAATGCAAATTGCATAAATTATTTTGAGTTAACTTATTTTGAACTTGGTGCCATCCAGATGGCACCAAAGTTCAAAACAAGCAGCTATTGAGAAGTTGCTGCTACCCCTTTCACAGTGGAGCCATACCCTTACTGAGACTAAAAACTTTAAGGACTGTTCTTTGTTCTGTAAATGTAAAGTCCTTATTCATGACTGGGCTCTTAGGCCCTACAATGAAACATACAATAATTTCATAATTTTAACCATAACCACTGTACTTCCACAAGAAACTCCCTTTTGCTTCCAACAGATGAAGAAACACTACACTAATGTACCTCACAATTCCAACATTCCTATACTATACCCTCATACTTCCCCCATGGAAACATAATAGCTTACCCATTTATGGATTGATATGGATTGATAACATTAAACAATAATGAACCCCAAAGACCAAATACCATTCACCCAAGAGCTGTAAAGGAACTCAAATATGAAATTGCAGAATTACTGACTATGCTATGTAACCTATTGCTTAAATCAAGCTCTGTATCAGATTAGTGGAGGATATCTAATGTAATGCAGATTTTTTTAAAAAGGCTCAAGAGACAACCCTGGCAATTGCAACCAAGTAACTTTAACTTCAGTACCAGACAAATTGTTTGAAACTATATTCAAGATCAGAATTATCAGCCACATAAAAGAATACAATTTGCCGAGGACAAGTCAGCACAGGGAAATCATGCCGGAAAAAAAGTTGACTGAAATTGCTTGAGGATGTCAACAAGTATGGGGCAAGAGTTATGCAATATATATACTGTACATGGACTTTCAGAAAATCCTTGATGAGATCCCTCAGCATAGGTTCTTAAGCAAAGTAAGGAAGGTCCTCTCATGGATTAAAACAAAACAGCAGAAATGCAGCACTTTAAAGACTAACAAAATGATTTATTCAGCGATGAGCTTTCGTGGGACAGACCCACTTCATCAGATCCATCTAATTTCCAATACAGACTGACTGATTGGTTGCTGACCTATGTAACTTTGTTCTCTTTAAAGTGCTAGATTTCTGCTGTTTTGTTGAAGTACAGACTAACATGGCTACCTCTCTGTTGCTATTCTCATGGATTAGTTAACTTTTTAAATGATAGGAAACAAAGGGTAGAAAATAAATCATCAGTTTTCATAATGTAAAGTGGTAAATAGTAGGACTTCTTGACAAATCTTTCCTGGGACTAGTACCATTCAACATATTAATAAATTATCCAGAACAGGCAGGCAAACAGAGTTTGCAAATGATATTAAATTATTCAAAACAAAAAAGCAGTCAAGTAGCACTTTAAAGACTGACAAAATAAATTATTTATTAAATAATAATGAAATAAATTAATTTGTTAGTCTTTAAAGTGCTACTTGACTGGTTTTTTTTTGATAGTATATAGACCAGCACTGCTTTCTCTCTGTTACTAAATTATTCAAGATAGTTAAGTCCTAAGGTGTCTGTGAAGAGTTATAAAGGGATCTCACAAAACTCGATGATTGGACAATAGAACAGCAGATGTAATTCAGTACTGATAAGTGCAAAGTAATGCACATCAGAAAAAATGATCCAAACTATACATAGAGTATACTGCACTCTAAATTAGCTGTTAGTACACAAAAATGATCTTTGCGTCATTATGGATAACTCTGTGAAAACATCTGCTTAGTGTGCATTGGAAGTAGAAAAAAAAAGCTAACAGAATATTAAGAAAAATTAAGAAAAGGATAGATAAAACAGAAAACATCATAATGCAATTATATGCATTCATGATATGCCCACACCTTGAATATTGTATGAATTTCTGGTCACACTATTTCATAAATAAAGCCAAGATGTTTGTCACCTTTTTTTTTTTTTGAAAACATCATCGGCACATCATGGACAGTGAAAAGAAAAAATCACAAGAGTTTGTGAACTGTCCGTGAATTTCCTGAAAATAACAGGGGAGAAGGTCTAGGTATGGGGAAGGTACTGGCAGCTGTGGGCAGGGATATGTAGCCTGGATGCACTTCCCACCAAAACTTGGCTACAGCTGGAGGGTTGGAGGGGGCTCATGGCCCTGGGAAGCCATGGGGCTGGGGCAGATGGCCCTGGATGGAACACAGTTCTCACTACAGCCCTCTGGAAAGATGTCAGAAATAGGTGTGTAGGTGTGAAATAGTTCAGGAAAATGCAGAAAAAGTTTAGCTGTATGCAACAGTTTTCATATGAAGACAGAGTAAAAAGATTGAGACAGTTCAGTTTAAACAGGGATGGCTAAAAGATGGTATAATGGAAGTCTAAAAAATCATGAATAGTACAGAGTAAGTGAAGAGGTAAGTGTGATTCATCCCTGAACATAACAGAGGTCACCTAATGAAATTAAGATGCAGCAGGTTTAAAACAAACAAAGGGAAGTGTTTCTTCCCACATCACACAATCAATCTGTGGAAAATGTTGCCAGAGGATGTCATGAAGGCCAAAAGTATAGCTGGGTTTAGAAAAAATATTTAGGGTTATCAATGGCTATTAGAAAGATGGTCAAGAAAGCAACCCCAAGATCTGGGCACATCTGAACCACTGATTGCCAGAGGTTAGGATGGGCTGATAGGAGTAATTACTGTGTTGTGTTCATTCTCTCTGGCACTGGATACTAGATATTTGACTATATGGGTATATGACGCATCTGTGAAAGGTGGACATATAAATAGTGGTAGTTTTTTAAAGTGCTTTTACACTAATGCTAGGAGACTGTCTAATAAGATGGGTGAACTGGAGTACCTCAAATCAAAGGAGGAAGTTGACATAATAGGCATCACAGAAACATGGTGGAATGAGGACAATCAGTGGGACACTATCATACCTGGATATAAATTTTATCGAAAAGACAGAACAGGTCATGCAGGTGGCGGAGTGGTACTATATGTGAAGGATAATATAGAATCAATTGAAGCAACAATCCTAAAGGAATCGAAATGTTCCGTAGAATCATTATGGATAACAATTCATTCCTCTAATATGAATATGGCATTAGGAATATGTTACTGACCACCTAACCAGGACAGTGATAGTGATGCTGAAATGTTAAGGGAGATTAGAGAGTCTATCAAAATAAAAAACACAGTAATAATAGGAGATTTCAATTATCCCCATATTGATTGGGTACATGTCACCTCAGGACGGGATTCAGAGATTAAATTTCTTGATGCCTTAAATGACTGCTTCTTGGAGCAGCTAGTACAGGAACCCACAAGGGGAGAGTCAATTCTCGATCTAGTCCTGACTGGAACACAGGATGTGGTCCAAGAGGTAACTGTTACTGGACCGCTTGGAAATAGTGACCACAGTATAATAACTTTTAATATTCCTGTGTTGGGAAGAACACCGCAGTAGTCAAACACTCCAGCATTTAATTTCAAAAAGGGGAAATACACTAAAATGAGGAAGCTAGTTAAACCGAAACTAAAAGGTAGAGTAACTAAATTAAAATCCCTGGAAGCTGCATGGAAACTGTTTAAAGACACCATACTAGAGGCCCAACTTAAATGTATACCCCAAATAAAAAAACACAGTAAGAGACCTAACAAAGAACCACCATGGCTTAACTGCCTTTTTAACATGGCTGTGAGAGAAAAAAGGGCAGCTTTTAAAAAGTGGAAGTCAACTCCTAGTGAGGAAAATAGAAAGGAACACAAACACTCCCAAATAAAGTGTCATAATGTATTAAGAAAAGCCAAAAAAGATTTTGAGGAACAGCTAGCCAAAAATTCAAAAAATGATAGTAAAATGCTTTTTAAATGCATTAGAAGCAGGAAGCCCGCTAAAAAAGCAGTGGGGCCTTGGACGATAAAGATATAAAAGGAGAGATCAAGGAAGACAGTGCCGTTGCGGAGTGATTAAATGATTTCTTTGCTTCAGTTGTCACGGCTGAGGATGTTACAGAGGTTCCTAAATCTGAGCCAGCCTTTTTAGGTGACAAATCTAAGGAACTCTCCCAGATTGAAGTGACATTAGAGGAGGTTTTGGAGTTAATTGATAAGCTGAATAGTAACAAGTCTCCAGGACCAGACGGTATTCACCCAAGGGTTCTGAAAGAACTCAAATGTGAAATTGTGGAGTTATTAACAGTGGTTTGTAACCTATCCTTTAAATCCGCTTCGGTACCCAATGACTGGAAGACGGCCAATATAACGCCAATATTTAAAAAAGGCTCTAGAGGAGACCCTGGCAATTATAGACCGATAAGTCTAACATCAGTACCAGGCAAATTAGTAGAAACAATAGTAAAGAATAAAATTGCAAGGCACGTAGAAGAGCACAAATTGTTGGGCAAAAGTCAGCATGGTTTCTGCACAGGGAAGTCGTGTCTAACTAATCTATTAGAATTCTTTGAAGGGGTTAATAAACATGCAGACAAGGGGCACCTAGTGGACATAATATACCTAGATTTCCAGAAAGCCTTTGACACGGTCCCACACCAAAGGCTTTTACGTAAATTAGGCGGTCATGGGATAGGAGGAAAGATCCTTTCATGGATCGGGAATTGGTTAAAAGACAGAAAACAAAGGGTTGGAATAAATGGTAAATTTTCACAATGGAGGGGGGTAACTAGTGGTGTTCCCCAGGGGTCAGTCCTGGGACCGATCCTGTTCAACTTGTTCATCAATGATCTAGAAAATGAGGTAAGCAGTGAGGTGGCAAAGTTTGCAGATGACACCAAGTTGTTCAGGACAGTCAAAATCAAAAGGGATTGTGAAGAACTACAAAACGTTCTCAGCAAACTGAGTGATTGGGCAGCAAAATGGCAAATGAAATTTAATGTGGGTAAGTGTAAGGTAATGCACATTGGAAAAAATAACCCAAATTACATGTACAACATGATGGGGTCAAATTTAGCTACGACAGATCAGGAAAGGGATCTTGGAGTTATAGTGGATAGTCCTCTGAAGACATCCACGCAGTGTGCAGTGGCAGTTAGTAAAGCAAATAGGATGTTAGGAATTATTAAAAAAGGGATAGATAATAAGACAAAAGATATCATACTTCCCCTATATAAAACTATGGTACGCCCACATCTTGAGTAGTGCGTGCAGATGTGGTCTCCTCACCTCAAAAAAGATATATTGGCATTAGAAAAGGTTCAGAAAAGGGTGAGTAAGATGATTAGGGGTTTGGAACGGGTCCCATATGGGGAGAGGCTAGAGAGACTGGGACTTTTCAGTCTGGAAAAGAGGCGATTGAGGGGCGATATGACAGAGGTATATAAAATCATGAATGGTGTGGAGAAAGTGAATATAGAAAAATTATTTACCTTTTGCCATAATACAAGAACTAGGGGACACCAGATGAAATTGATGGGTAGTAGGTTCAAAACTAATAAAAGGAAATTTTTCTTCACACAGCGCACAGTCAACCTGTGGAACTCCTTGCCGGAGGAGGCTGTGAAGGCCAGGACTCTATTAGGGTTTAAAAAAGAGCTTGATAAATTTTTGCAGGTTAGGTCCATAAATGGCTATTAGCCAGGGGTAAAGTATGGTGCCCTAGCCTTCAGTACAAGGGCAGGATATGGATGGCAGGAGATAAATCACTTGATCATTGTCTTCTGTCCTCCTTCTCTGGGGCACCTGGCATTGGCCACTGTCGGCAGACGGGATACTGGGCTGGATGGACCTTTGGTCTGACCCAGTATGGCCATTCTTATGTTCTTATGTTCTTATGACAGGATATTTGACTTTATGGACCTTTGGTCTGCCCCAGTATAGCTGTTCTTATAGACATATGAGCAAACTTTGTGCCTTTTTTGAACAGAGTGACCAGCTATTCAGTTTTGAATTCCTATGAAACCTTTTGGCTTCTCAGTGAATGGACTGTTAAAGAAGCGGAATTTTATATAGCATTATAGTTCATGTGCAGTCTAATTTTAGATTTCTCTTTAGAGAAAGTATTACTTCTCTAAATGGTGTGGATGCCACTGGGACAACTTCAAATAAGGGTGAAGTCAGTGACACTTTATTTTTTGTTCCTTGAGAAGATTTTGCTACAATTTACCATAAATTGTTCTGACAGTGAGCAGATGGCAAAGCTTCCAGTATAGAAGCTGTAAGGTGGTTTGGAAAATGAGATCTTTTGGGAGCAAAGAAGCTATTTTGTTAGTTTACCTTCAAAGGCTGATGCAAGTGGTTTGGTTTCAGATGACTATTGGGACGAATGCTGTCCTGTTAACTATACATTCTAAAGATGGGTAGATGGTTTGTGGCAATGCTCTTAAGGCCTCAGCTATACATAGGAATGCTTTCCTCCCTCAATTTCATCCTGTCACATCACTAAAGAACACTGGCAATCTGTGTCAGATGTGGCAGGAAAATGGCTTTGGATGGCCAGTGTTAGTCATAATTACCATATGTGACAAAGTCCCTTGTCAGCCTCTGTGGGTCCCTGCGCTTCCTGGCGGATCTGTGCTGCCTCAGAGACTCACAGAGGCGCCCCTTTTGCCCAGGCCCTTCCAAAGGCAGGGCTCTCCGCTTAGCGAGCCATCCTCATTGTAGGCAGGAGCAGTACAGGGAGAATAATACCAGTCACCTTGCAGGCCCGCGCCTGCTCCAGTAAAGTGATCCCTCAGGAGAAGGGTGGGGGGAGTCCAGACCCAACCTCTACACTGGACTCTGGCCCAGGGTCCCTATGAGAACAAGAGGCAACCGGCAGGACCTTTACCCCTGCCCCAAAGTAGTAGCCTCACCCTGGGCCACTTCGCCCACCACTTCCCCGTGGTACCTTTTCGTTGTGCTCCTGCTCCTGCTCCTCTGGTGCACTTCACAAAACCTTCCCCCTGCTACCAGATGGGGAGCCTTTTATAGGAAGCACAGGGCCTATCTGACCAATGAAGGTCTGGGCCTAGACAGGGAACAGAAACACTCTGTCCTCTAGGCTGCAGGGCTGCTGCGGGGATCCCATTTGGGGAGCCCCGTGGTTGGGAGGTGAGGTGCTGGGGGGTGGGCAGCCTTTGGCTGCTTCAGACCCCCCTGGGGCTGTCCTTTGGCCCCCTTTCTGGGCCAGCTTCTCTTCCCTGCCTTAGGCAGGCTGCTTTCTTCTCCGCCCCACCCCACCCCTCACAGCTAGTTTCTTCTGGACCTGCTGTGTGGGTGGTGTGAGGGGGGACTCCTGCTGCCCTGCCTCTTGGCAGGGAGGGGGGTACCCCCCTCCTTCCATCTTCTGCGGGGGGCTCTGCTGGCCCTCTACTTAGGGCCCACCTTTCCATCCACTGGCTGCTGCATCCTCACTGCTCCAGAGGAGGTAGGGGACTTTCTTGGGCGGTGGCTGGGCTTCCCTCCACAGCTTGCTGTGGAGTGGCTTGGGGTGGTGGGTTTGGGTGGGTTTGGGTGGGGCCCCTCCCCACTGGGGCTTCAGAGGGGTAGCTGCATAGATGGGGGTGGGGTGTTAGGGTGTAGTCCCTGCCCCACCCGTGCAGCCACCTCCTCCTTTAACCCACCCCCCACTCCCAGCTGCCAACAGAGCCTTCTCCAACTGGGCCCCACCCTAATCATCTGCCCCTTCCTCCTTCCTGCATCTGCAGGGCTCTGCAGCAGCAGCTGCTGTGGGACCTCCTTCAGGAACCCGTGGGCACACCTTTCCCCTAACACCCCGTCCCCTTCCTGGTTGGCTCTGCCACCCCTCCTTCTTACCCCTCCCTTTGTGCCCCCCCCTTTTTTGTGTTTGTTAGGTGCCTGAGTCCCTCCCCTTCTCTCACACTCACCTCCTCACACATATATATATTGACCCACCCCCACATCCCAGTGCAGTAGTAGGAGCCATTTACCGTCTTGTGCTGGGAGTTGTGGCCTTCTTGCACCTCCCTTTTCTCCCTCTCTCCTCCTGCCCCACCCCCACCTGACCAGGTCCTCAGCCTGGCCAGTGGGGAAGGGGTAGCCACGTCCTCCCTCCCTTCTCCCTTCCTCCTCCCCTTCCCCACTCCTTCTTAAAGTGCCCTACCTCTATAAAATTCCTTCCCCTGCGCCCCTCATCATGACCTCCACAACTGCCAGGGGGGACATCTGGTGATGCCCCCCTCCCTCTTCCTTCCACTACTATCCCTTCCACCCTTGAAATGGTGGCCCACTTGTCCAGGGCTGCCGGGGATCTTGCCATTGTGTTGGTTGAGGGCGCGGGCGTGGGCTCCAGAGCTCCTGCTGCCTCCGCCTCGGCACCCTCCTCCAGCGACCCCGCCCTGAATCCACCCCCCAAAAAGGGCAGGAAGGGCCAGGGGACCAAAAAGGGCAAGAGCCCTGCCCGGAAGGCCAAACCTCCCACGGCCGGGCCCTCCACCCCAGCTGCTGAAACACCTGCTGCAGCTTCCCCTCCTTCCCGCCCCCCTGTTCCCTGCACCGATCCTGGGAGCTCTGATCCCCCAGCCCCCAGGTCATATGCCCAGGTGGCGGCGGCCGCCATGCATCCTGCTCCTTCCGCCTCCGCTCAGAATACCATCCCCGACGGTCGCGGCCCCTTCCCTGCCCTCACCAGGAGGCACGAAGTGCACTGCCTCGTGGTGTCGGCCTTGCCCCACGTCGAGACCTACGTGCAGGCATTGGCACGGGTGGTGGGGCCTGTGGCCGTGGTGGCAGCCTCTCGAATGTTCGGGAAGATCGTATTCTTCCTGGCATCGGAGGCCGCTGTGCAGGAGGTGGTGGAGAGGGGCTGGGCAGTCGGGGGTGTCCATGTGCCCCTGGAGCCGCTTGAGGACCTGCGCATATGGGTGATTTTCTCCTCTGTCCCGCCCTTTCTCCCCAGTTCTGCCCTTCTGCCTTTCCTCACCTCCCTGGGCCGGCCCTCATCAGTCCTGAGTCCCCTCCCTCTAGGCTGCAAAGCCCACCCCCCACGGCACATGCTCTCATTCCGCCGGCAGGTGCAAATCCAACTGCCGCTGGCAGCAGCACAGGGCGGGGTGGCCCAGGAGTGGACTATACTGGTGCCTCATCAAGGGGCCCAGTACCGGGTCTATTACACCTTGGGGGAGGCCTGGTGCTTCGTGTGTCGGGCAGCTAGGCATGTCCGGAGGGATTGCCCCCTGGCCCGGCACGAAAGAGGGGAGCCTGGGACCTCCTCCAACCCGGGGGGGTGCTAGCCACATGACCGGTGATGCCCTGACTGCGGCAGGCCCTGGGACTGCCTCTCTTTCTCCTGCCCCAGACAGAACCATTGCCACTAGGGCATCGGAGAACACCCAGGCGCATGTCGAGTGGCAAGAAGAAGCAGGCGCCGGATCCCAAGTGGGCATTCAAGCCAGGTCTGTGGAGGAGAGGGAGGCAGGGCCAGCGGCAGGACCCGGACAGGGCCCACACCAGGGTGGGCCGTCCATTTCCCTCGCTGTCCTGTCCTCCTTCTCCTTCCCTCCCTCCTCGTTACCTCCGTCCCCTGGTCCTTCCTCCTCTACCACCGAGCCCGCCTCTTTGGAGGACTGGCTACTAGTAAGGGGGAAGCGCAAAAAAAGAAACGCATGTGCCTGGCACTCCACCCTGTTGGAGGACAGGGTGGATGTGCCGCGCAAGGCGTTAAAGAGAGCTGCCAGCCCTGATCCATCTGCTGAACCCCTGGCTACTGACCATCTGCCGGGGGTGACCGAAGCCGCCACGGCAGCAATGTAGGATACCACCTCTTCTGTCCCGGAGCCCGAGCCCAAAGGCCATTCGGTGGAGTGCAGGTCTGCTGTCCTATCTGGGCGTCTTTCTATCTGCCACGCATCCCTCTCTGCCAGAAAACTGGCAGGGTTTAGAGGGCAGGGTGGCTGAGTGGTTGCGGAGATGGGCAGGGCTGTTCCAGTGCCTCTCCCGCCAGGGACATAAGCTGGAGAATCCTTCATGGGGCAGTGAGCACAGGCGTGTACTTGGCGCGGTTCACCCCCCTCCCAGACACTTGTTTTTTCTGTGGAATGAGGGAGACCCTGGCGCACATTTACATTGAGTGCGCCAGGTTGCAGCCCCTCTTCTGGCTCCTCCAGAACCTCCTGCTGAGGTTCTGGCTGCACTTTTCCCCACACCTTTTTATCCTTGCACACCCCATCCGTGGCCCCACTAAGTTGCGGGACCTCCTCATCAGTCTCCCCCTGGCTATGGCCAAGGTAGCCATTTATAACACTCGGGAGAGGAGGCTGGCAGGGGGGGAAGCGTGTGACTGTGGGGCCTATTTCCGCTCTGCTCTTCGCTCACGAATCTGGGCAGAGTTCCTTTGGGCGCTGTCCACGGGCTCTCTCGACACCTTTGAAGGGCAGTGGGTGATGTCCGGGGTTCTCTGCTCGGTGTCCCCTTCTGGTTCCCTCATTTTAAACCTTTGACCTCCATTCCTGTCCCTGTTTTCTCTTTAGTTGTCCCCCATACTTTGTTGGGGCCATGGTTTTTTTTAATGGGTTCTCTCTCCCTTTAAGAGGTGCCTTTTAGTCATGGGAGGGCTGCACCCACCCACTCCCTAGCCTTGAAATAGAACCCAGGATACTGTCCTTCTAGAAGGCTCCGGAAGCTTCCAGGTAAGGGTCTACCACTGGGTTTACCACACATATGAATTCCAAGTACACTATGAGGAATGTTGAAAACTTATAACTGGCTTTGTTTACACCACTATATGCCAATAGCATCACTCTCTATATGGCTACGTCTACACGTGAAGCCAACATCGAAATAGCTTATTTCGATGTAGTAACATCGAAATAGGCTATTTCGATGAATAACGTCTACACGTCCTCCAGGGCTGGCAACGTCGATGTTCAACTTCGACGTTGCGCGGCACCACATCGAAATAGGCGCTGCGAGGGTACGTCTACACGCCAAAGTAGCACACATCGAAATAAGGGTGCCAGGCACAGCTGCAGACAGGGTCACAGGGCGGACTCAACAGCAAGCCGCTCCCTTAAAGGGCCCCTCCCAGACACAGTTGCACTAAACAACACAAGATCCACAGAGCCGACAACTGGTTGCAGACCCTGTGCATGCAGCATGGATCCCCAGCTCGTGCAGCAGCAGCCAGAAACCCTGGGCTAAGGGCTGCTGCCCACGGTGACCATAGAGCCCCGCAGGGGCTGGAGAGAGAGCATCTCTCAACCCCCCAGCTGATGGCCACCATGGAGGACCCGGCAATTTCGACGTTGCGGGACGCGGATCGTCTACACGGTCCCTACTTCGACGTTGAACGTCGAAGTAGGGCGCTATTCCGATCCCCTCATGAGGTTAGCGACTTCGAAGTCTCGCCGCCTAACGTCGAAGTTAACTTCGAAATAGCGCCTGACGCGTGTAGCCGCGACGGGCGCTATGTCGAAGTTAGTGCCACTACTTCGAAGTAGCGTGCACGTGTAGACACAGCTTGGCTACGTCTACACGTGCCCCAAACTTCGAAATGGCCATGCAAATGGCCATTTCGAAGTTTACTAATGAAGCGCTGACATGCATATTCAGCGCTTCATTAGCATGCGGGCGGCAGCGGCGCTTCGAAATTGACGAGCCTTGCAGCCGCGCGGCGCATCCAGACGGGGCTCTTTTTCGAAAGCACGCCACCTACTTCGAAGTCCCCTTATTCCCGTGAGCTTATGGGAAGAAGGTGGCGTCCTCAGCTGTGAGCCCACAGGGGACACTGGGGCCAAGAATTCTGGCCCTGCCCCCCTCTTAAGCTCAGGCTGGGGCCAGGGGAAGCAGCATGGAGCCAGGGACAAGCAGCAAAACCCCAGCCCTGGTCCCAGCCCCATTCTCACTTCTGGGTCTGGAGCCATAACCTGACCTACAGCCACTCCCCCTCTCCGCTTCCCCTGAGGACAGGAGGAGAGGCTGGGAGCTGTGACCTGACCCAGGCCTGCCTCCCTAAAACCACTAAGGATAGGTGGGAGGCAGAAGCACAGTCTGACCTGGAACCCCTCTGGAATCAGGCTGCAGGAAGAGCTGCGGCGTGACCTGTATTCTGTCCGCCCTTCCAACTCTCCCAGCCTCTGACATCAGGCCTGTACCCTCACTCCTGGGTCACAGCTGCCCACATACCTAACCCCCTGCCCTGATCCCCCCATTACGAAGCTCCTGGTCTGACTCCTGCATCACCACTCCATGCCCTGCGGTTCCCACCCACTGCCTTGATTTCTGTGCGCACCACTCCCTGCTCTGATCCCCCCACCCAATCTATCTCCTGCACCCCCCACTCCCTTCCCTGAGCCTGTCATTTGATTGACCCAAGTATATTTTCCCTTTAATTAAAAATACTTTCATTAAGGACCCAAGCAATGTTGGGCACCTCTACTAGTAAAATATACAATTCAAAAGTGCATTTTCATTTCATCACCACTAGTGGAAGTACTACTTTGCATTGCATCCTTTACCTATGTAATTGTTTGATTTCAATTCTGCTAGTAGGGGAGTTAATTAATAATAATAGTTAGTAGTCCTAAGGCTAAAAAAACTTGTTTTACTCTTACATGTGCTCTGGTTGCTTCCTACCATCATGGTGGAAACTAACATAATTCTGTGAAGTTACCTTAGAAGAAATGCTCTGTCAGGCAAACCGAGGGACATCCAGGTCCAGATAAGGATTACACTATGCATTCAGGGGCTCATTGCTTTAATGCAGATGTTTTATCTGCACCTGGGCTCTTCGGAGTATCAGCCTCAGAATTCATTCCCAAAGATATTGATTTTCTGCTACCCAGACCTGTTTTGTGGCAGACAGCAGACAGAGTGCAGCAGTCACTCTAAACACACACATGCATGCAGAACTGTAATAGCTGGTACACTAGAGTGTCTTTTATTTAACACTAGCATAAGGGAACATATAGGTCTATTTAGTACAAGCCCTTATGATTGTTCCTGGTTAGCCACAATAGTGGCTGACACAAACTAGAGTCAGTAGCTATAAAATAAGCAGGGAAATCTGGGTGAACGTGAGTATGTACTTTCTCCCCACAGAAAAAATGCAGAGATGTCTGTGACCACCTCTGTATGGCTGTTTCTACACATGCTGCTAATAAACTGCCCAAAATATGCTAATGAGGCATGGATGTAAATTCCCCACACCTCATTACCATAAGATCATGTGATTTGGTGTCCACAAGATGCGCTTCTGGACTCCAAAACAGCATGGAGAAGCGCGGCCCCCGGGGTGGGGGGGGTCTTCCAGAAGGAAGTCCTCCTTCTGGAGACCACTTCTTCCCCAAAATTTTTGGGAAGAAGGGGCCTCCAGAAGGAGGAGTTTCTTCTGGAAGACTCCCTGGGGGCCATGCTTCTACACGCTGTTTTGGAGTCTGGAAGAGTGTCTTCCGGACTCCAAATCATGTGACCTTATGTTAATGAGGCACAGGGAATTTACCTCCTAACCTCATTAGCATATTTTGGGCTGTTTATTAGCATGCCACTTTTGGAGAAAGTGGCATGTGTAGAAACAGCCTATGAATACAGCCCCAAATACAACCATCTGAAAATTTGGCAACAAACCTAAATCCATTGTACAACATAGGCATAACTCTTGACTCTTAGGCTGTGGCCACACTTGGCCAAAATTTCAAAATGGCCATGCTAATGGCCAAATCAAAGAATACTAATGAGGCACTGAAATGAATATTCAGTGCCTCATTAGCATGCTGCTGGCCGCAGCACTTTGAGAGTGTCGCGTTTCCATCATGCATGGCTTGGCTACACGGGGTCCTTTTCAAAAGGACCCTGCAGATTTCAAAATCCCCTTATTCCCTGTGTAGCCAAACCGCACGCAATCGAAACATGGCACTTTTGGAGTGCCACAGCTGGCAGCATGCTAATGAGTCACTGAATATTCATTTCAGCACCTCATTAGTATTCTTCAATTTGGCCATTAGCATGGCCATTTCAAAATTTTGGCCAAGTGTGGCCACAGCTGTATACTAATTCAGAAAGGTGTCCATGGTAACCAAATAGAATTATACCGATGTAAGTATATGCAGACTGGTACCTATTAGCTCTGTACTCTTTACAAGAATTATGATACATAATTTTTTAAATAAATTCTCTTAACAAAAACTCATGGATCCATTGTTTCAAAGAACAGAAGAACCATTGTGATCACCTAGCACAACACAGGCCAAAGAACTTTCCGAAAACAATTCCATTTGAATTACAGCACGTTTCTTGCTTTTTCAGTCCATCTTAGTTGAATGATGTCCAGTGATGGAGAATCTACCCTGACCCTAGGTCAATTAGTCCAATGATGAATTACCATGACTATTAAAACTAAGTGCCTTATTTCTAGTCTGAATCTGTCTACTTCAATTTCCAGCCATTGAGTCCTGTTATAATGTTCTCTGTTAGAGTGAAGAGACAATTATGCAGCATTTGTTCCCCATGTGGGTTCTCACAGACTTTGATCAAGTCAGCCCTTAACCTCTCTTTGTTAAGCAAAATAGATTGAGCTCTTTGCATCTGTAACATGTTTCTAACCCTTTAATCATTCTCATGTCTCTTCTCTGAACCCTCTCCAATTTATCAACTTCCTTCAGGAATTGTGAATATGTGAACTGGATGCAGTATTCCAAAAATGGTTATATCTAAAATTTATGTCATCTCCAAACTTTATTAGTGATGTTTTTTTCCAGGTCTTTGATAAAAAATGTCAAAAACAGAGAATAAACCTACGTGCACGAGACCCCACTAATAGTACATTATCTCATTGATGACTTCGAGTTAACAATTGCTTTGAGGCCTATTACTTAGCCAGCTTCTAATCCACTTAAAGTATGCCACATTTATATGATATTGGGTCAGATTCTTAGCTGGTGTAAATCAATTGAAAAATCTTCTATACGCTTTCAAAAAGCCCAGTTCAAATTCAAATCAGCCAGATGGGGAAACTGAGACTCAGACAAGTGGAATTACTTGCCAAAGGTCATTCACAATTAATTTACACCAGTATATGGCTGCATCTACACTACAGTGATCTGTCGACAGAAGTTACTGTTGGAAGATATCAGAGGACTCTGAGATTTTGGAAGATATGTTCTGACAGTAACTTCTGTTGACAGATCATGGCCACACATGAAAGCAGATCACTCTGTCAATCTGCTCTTTCGTCAGAGTGACTGAACTTCCTGGACACTCTCTTGACAGAATGGCCAATCAGAAGCATAGCAGACAGGGCCGCCCTGTGACCTGGAAGACCTGTCTGTCAACAGAGGGCCCCCCCGCACATCCACATATTTTTTTTGAAAGATTCTGTGAAGAAAGGTGTTCTGCCTCATGGTGGAGAGGCAGAAGCCTGTCAACAAAAGTGCCACGTTCTGTTGACAGTATGTTGACAGAACACATTTTTAGTATGAATGCTCCGCACATTTTGTCAACAAAACTGGATTTTGTTGACAAAACTCTCTAGTGTAGACATAGCTTATGATTCTCCCTATGTCATTGTGATAGTGTGGACTGTACCCTGAGGCCTTTTTCTGGAGACCTTCTGGTCCTGCCTCACTCCACCCCAGAAAAGGCAATAGAGAAGTCCCACAAGGATGCTAGAGTGCCTGCAGAGAAGGCAGCCAATCGGGGGTCATAAATGCATATAAAAGGATGTTCAGAGGAGAACAGCTATCATACTTCTCAGGAGTTCATGCTCGCAAACTGGGTGACTGAATCTCTTTGAGCCACAGTACCATGGACAGCTCACTGAGGAGAGCTTAATGAAGATGAGGCCATGCTGGGACTTCCAGATACAGTCCTGAGGTAAAAGCAAAGATGCAGCCTCCTGGAATGGAAACCCTGAGGGCAACACTGTTTTTCAGAGTGGGAAAAGACTTATAAGGACCCTACAGCGGACACTGAGATAGGCCCCTGTTACACATGTACCCTGGAAGGCATTTGTTTACCTTGACCCAAAGGCTACATGTACACTAGCATTCCTCTTTTGAAAGAGGCATGCAAATGAAGGAAATAGTAAATGCAAATGAGGCACAGATTTACCTATCTGGCACCTTATTTGAATATTCTTATTTCAAAAGAGCTTCTTTCGAAAGAAGAAAAGCATTGTAGATGCAGATTTTTCAAAAGTAAATCCCATCTTCGAAAGAACTCTTCTTCCAAAAAAAAAAAAAGGAAGAAGAGTTCTTTCGAAGATGGGGATTACTTTCAAAAGAGCCACGTCTACACTGCTTTTCTTCTTTTGAAGAAGGTCTTTTGAAAGGACAATGTGAAAATGAGATGCCAGACAAGTAAATCTGTGTCTCATTTGCATTTTTGATTTCCTTCTTTTGCATGCCTCTTTTGAAAGGACTACTCGGAGGAAATAAAAGCAACTTGAGAAGACTAAGCATTGCAGAATGTATTAGTTGTCTGTTAATATCTATTTTATCTCTTGTAGTTACCTCCTGGAGACCTTCCTACATTATATTCACCTTTGTACTGCCAATGAGCTCTCTGTTCTAATTAACATTTTAAGTAACAATTTGCCACCCTATTGTAGGCAGGTAACACCTTCTTCCCTGAAAAACAGGACAAAGGAAAGGGGAGGGACCTGTGTGGTTTGAATTTGAACTGGTCTGATAGGGAGAGGCACTCTTGTTTGGCTGAAGAGGGAGAAAGGAGGGCCAGGCCCCAGCATGAGGACCCCCTATGGGGTCCCACTCCACAAAACGGACTGTACTTACTGTTTCTGTGCTAACAAGTCTGTTTTATACTGCTTCCCTGTAGACTAATAAGCCTTCTGTTCTACCTCCTGAATGAAAGTCACATCTAACTGCAGATCGGGGTGCATGGCCTGGTGATTGTCACACTCCTTTTCATATGGTGCAAATTAGCCAGAGTTTTCATGTCGATATTCAGAATGCAATCCTTTAGGTATACTTTATATTTGCTTTTCCAGTCTTACTGAATTCACAAGACCTAGATATCAACTACAAAAAAGAATTCTGAAAGCATTTTTACCAGTTGAGTAATGTGCATAATAAATGCATAATATGAGAACAAACAACAATAAAACTAGTCTTTGCTACTTTTTGGTTGCTGAATTACCCTTTATTCAAAATGAGAGACAAGAAGACGAACAATGAATCACTTTATTTTTGGCACTTAAACTACACTCCCATATTCTCAAAAGAAAAAAAAATCCACCCTTTTATGTATCTCACAGCATAGGATGGGAGCAAGAAGAGAAGCTAGGCAGCTATAAGAGCTGAAGTGGATATCAAAATTTTCCAGAGAAAAGGCCTGATTCTTTTTTACTTTTCAGGTGGGTATCTAGGAGAGGTCTCTGTACATCACAAAGTGCTTCATTTCTGTACATTCACAGGCTTTGTTTCAGAAGCTGAGTGCATAGCAGTACAGTTCTTTTTAAAGTCATGAAGGTTGATTTCTCTTGAATTGAGCAAATAAGGATAACCTTCCCTTCTTGTAAATACGCAGAGACTGAGTCCTTTCTGAAAGTCCTTAATGGATGTTAAATAGCCAAGAAACACATACAGGGGAACAACAAGCACTGCAGTGGTGCTAAACCATCTTATGAGAGATGAAATTACTTTATACCAGGAAACATAATGTAGGGGACAGGGATAACAGAAGGTCCATTTTGCTGCCAAGTACTTAAGATGCAAGAGATGTGTCAAGAAAATAGTTATGTTGTAGGGTGAGCGACATATACGTGTGTGAACTTACAACAGTTATCTTTTACTTAGTCTCATACAAGCTATATCTACACCACTGAGTTTTTGGGATGTGGTTACTGCCACACATACACCCATATTTGTATTGTCAAATGAGAAGCAAATGCATGTATAAATAATAGGACTGTTGATTAGTTGGAGTTAACTTGCATGATTATCCCAAGAAATTAATCACAATTAAAATTTAATCATGATTAATAACAATTAAACTATAGAATACCAGTTGAAATTATTAAATATTGATGTTTTCTATTTTTTCAAATATATTGATTTCAATTGCAACACAGACTTTGAACTGTAAATTGCTCACTTTTTATTTACTTTTGCTTAAAAATATATACATTGTAAAAACAAAAGACATAATTGTTTCAGTTCACCTCATACAAGTACTGAAGGGCAATCTCTTTATAATCAAGTGCAATTTACAAAATTCAGCAATTTTTTGCTACATACATACACTCAAAAACAAAATAATGAAAAACTTTGGAGACTATAAGTCTACTCGGTCCTACTTCTTGCTCAGCCAACAACTAAGACAAATAAATTTGCTTACATTTACAGGAGATAATGCTGCCCACTTATTATTTAAAATGTCACCAGAAGTGAGAGCAGTCATATGAAATTTTTAAGCCAATATTGCCAAGTAATTATGTGCCAGATATGCTAAGCATTAGTATGCCGCTTCATGTTTTGGTCACCATTCCAGAGGATATACTTCCATACTGAGGATGCTCATTAAAAAATAATTAAATAATTAAATTTATGACTGAACTCTTGGAAGAGATTTATGCATCTCTGACTCTGTTTTACTCACATTCTGCCATCTATTTCATGATACAGTAGTTTTGGGTGACGACTCAACATGTTTGTTTTAAAAACACTTTTGCTGCAGATTTGAGAAAAGGCAAAAAAGGTATCAATGTACCATTTCTAAAGATAGCTCCAGTATTTGGCCAAAGGTTTAAAGATCTGAAGTGTCTCCCATAATTTGAGAGGAACGAGATGAGAGGCATACTTTCAGAATTCTTAAAAGAACAACTCTCTAATGTGGAAACTACAGAACCTGAATGACCAAAATAAAAATCAACCTTCCGCTGGTGATATTTGACTCAGATGATGAGAAGGAACATGTGCAAGTCCACACTGCTTTGGATTATTATTGAGTAGAACCTGTTATGAGCCTGGATATGTACCCTCTGGAAACATGTTTGAAGCATGACGAGATATACAAACTTTTAGTGTTTAAGACACACAAATATCTTGTTGCACCAGCTACTACAGTGCCATGAAAATGCCTGTTCTCACTTCCAGGTGACATTGTAAACATAAGTGGACAGCATTTTCTCCTGCAAAGAAACACATTTATTTGACTGAGCAATGAGCTGAACCAAAAATAGGACTGACTGTGGCTCTAAGGTTTTACATTATTATATTTTTCAATGCAGTTTTTGGTACATAATTCTACATCTATGAGTTCAACTTTCATGATGAAGAGATTGCACTACAGTACTTTTACTGAATTGCAAATACTGTTTCTTTTGTATTTACAGTGCAAATATTTATAACCAAAAATAAAGTGAGCACTGTGCACTTTGGCCGCATCTACTCTAGAGAGTATTGTAGACAAAACTTGCGGAGTGTCTACACACAAAATGCATTTTTCAACAGAAACTGTCAACAAAAAAATCTATGTAGATGCTCCGGGGGCCCTTTTGTCGACAGAGCAGATTGCAGTATTGAGCTGCTTTTATGTGCAGATGCGATCTGTCAATAGAAGTTTTGTTGGAACATCTCTTCAGACAGATACTTCTGTTGACAGATGCTTCTAGTATAGATGTAGTCTTTGTATTCTGTATTTTAATTGAAATCAGTTTATTTGAAAAAATATAGAATACCTCTAAAATACTTAAATAAATTTTATTCTATTGTTTTTAACTATATGATTAATCACACGATACATTGCTATTATATTTTCTAATGACATGATTAGTCACAATTAATTTTAATGACTCTAAAGCCCTAATAAATAGTAGCCACTGGTAGCATAGGCAGTGGTGGGATGGCTTAGGAGTACATAGCGGTGAGATTCAAGCAGATTTATACGACACACAGCTAAGCACAAGTATGCATATGTGATCTTGGAATCACAGCTGTAGCACATTGTGTAGATGTAACCAAATACTGCATTAGACTCTTTTTATTCCTTTCAAGACAGGCTGTTCTACCATCACAAATTTAGTTCTGTACTCCAATTACCCACTGACTTCAATAGGATACTCAGAGGAAATAAAGCAACTTGACAAGAATAAGGGTAGCAGAATATGTTCATTGACCATTAATATTCATTTTATCCCTTGTAGTTACCTCTTGGAGGCCTTCCCACATTATATTCACCTTTGCACTACCAATGAGCTCTCTGTTCCAATTAAAATTTTAAGTAACAATTTGCAGCCCTGTGATAAGCAGGCATCATGGAGACTGTGAACTTCACGTCTCACAAATCTAATTACTTATTTGTCATATCTGAGCACTTTAATGGATTTATCCACACAAAGCTGTGTAAGAGATATATTATTTTCACCTCCATTTAACCTATGCAGAAAATAAGGCAGAGATTAAACGGCCCTGATGATTAGGGGAGAGCTGGGATTGTTTCTGTCCTATATCCCTGTTGGAGCCATGCATTCTCAAAGGGTGGGCTTGGTTATGTGTCTTCCTCAACAGATCTGGCTAGCTACACAGCAGGGAATTAACTAGTGAAGGATGTGCAGTCACCTGGTGTTCTCCTGCATAAGGCAGTTCTGCACAGCTCAAGACCACGGAAAAACTAAGACCTAAATTATTTGTCCAAGGTCACATCAGAAATCTGTGGGAGGTTTGTGACTAGCACTCAGACACCTTGAATTCTAATCCAGTGCCTTATCCACAAGTGGCAGAGTTGGGTGAAAGAAAACCATAAAAATAAAAATAAAAAAGAGAGCCCCTTGAGAGAAATCCTGTTTACCAAAAAACACAGACAAACTTTTAATCCATTCATTTTCCAAAATCTGAAATCAGAATTTGCTGAACTGGGGCTGAACAAATGGTTACAGGTATGAATGGCTTATAACAGAAGTGCTTCCAGAAGCTCAGCATTCTGCTCTCCTGTCAGTATCCAAAGTGGGGCCCCAGCATATTCAACTATATATTTGAGTGCCTCTGAGCATTAAAAAGTTTCAGAAGCACTTCTGGAAGGCAAATCCTGCAGTCCATGTCAGAACGAGTGAAATGACTACACATGTCCAACCAATCTCTCACAAAGCAAAGCTGGCAAGGAACACTATGGTTAGTTGCATGGAAAATCAATTTTCCTTCTGACATGATTTTTAAGACTGCTTATTTGCATGTGTAGAATTTTCTTCCACTTCCAAACTGAAGTGCAAGATCAATCTTTCTGTGCCTCTTCCAATATAATTGGCAGCAGTTGTAGCTGATGCATAACCTTAGATTATTTTATCCTCTTTTAAGAGACTGATCCTTCCAACTAAAAGCTGAAAGAATGCCGTACCCCTTGAGAAATCAACATCCTTTCTGTGGATTAACGAAAGGATTCCATTATTTAAATCCACAAACTCAAAATATAATAAGGACTCTCACTCAAAGATACAAAATGTGTCTTTCTGTTAATCAAAAGAAAAGGGTAAAACTAATTAGCAGCTTGGCCTTCTCTCTGAGTCCTTACTTTGAGATTCAACATTACTGATTTTTAGTAAATTGATCACCCTGCCTTGTTTTGCTCTTCAATTCATCTCCCTTCCCATCTCTTCCAGTCTTCTTTTTTTGTCCTGCATTCACGCAAATGCATTTCTGCAGCCTGCTTCCCTATTTTTCTCCACTTGTATGTGGTTTCCTGTTGTCGTGTCCACCTTTCCTCTGAACTCACTTGGTTTCCTTCTTCCCAGGACCATGCTGCTTGGATACAATCCAAGTTGGTTGTGTTTCCTTCTTTCTTGAGGATTCCTCTTCAAGTCCTAGCTGGATGCTTCAGTTCTACTCTTGGTGTCAGTTGGGGCAGGAAAAAGTCTCCTTTCCTCCTATGTACAGAAGAGTGGTCTGTCATTGATGTGTCTATGTGCCTCTTTCCTTGTCTTTGACTGTTTTCACATGCTTAAGGATTCTTCTTTCCAGTGACTCTGACAGAGTCTCAACACCTGTAGAAACAAGGAGTAAAATTAGCACTAAGTAGCCAGATGGTTTTCCAGGATTTGTTTCCACATGCTCTATAGACCACAGTTTTGAGGACATGATCTATTTCAGTAAGGGTCTGGCTTCTGGGGTAGCTCATGAACTTCAGAATCATCTTGCTACCTATTGTGTTATTTGAGCTGCTGTAAAATGAGTCCCTTCTTGGTGAGCATCTGGCAATTAGAACTGACTGAATACTATGTCCAATCACACATCAACTAATACAGTTTATGATTAATCTTTTCTTTGTCCAATACTATTGGATCAGCTGTAGAGCTAGATGAATAGCACAAATATTTATTGAATAATTTATATAGCAAATAAAAGAATTCTTTAAATATATTATTTAACTAATGGCATTCAACCAGAGGTAGTGGTGATAGTTGTCTGAAGTATATGATGTTTTTTATTTGGAAATTTATGTTTCTGTTGGTTTTTAATTATTTTTTAAAGTTGCATGAATGTGGTTTCAGGTTGTGAAACTTCATTCTTTTAGATATACTTATTTTTCTTCCTGGCCAAAGACATCTTATAATATAAGAAATTCCAGGAATATTGCAATTCTACAAGGGTTTTTGGTACCTAAGCAAGAGAAATACATTAGTTTTGTTTTGATTGTTTTTGAAGGTACCTTCCACATCAGGAAAAACATAAACAAAAACAGCTCATGTTCAACTTACTGTAAAATAAGAGACCACAAGCTAGCACTGTAAGTTATTCCCTTAACACATTCTGATAACAGCAAAGTTTGATTTTTATGAGTTTGTGTTCAATATGAAGGAGGATGAGAATATCATTCAAGATTTGGATGAACTTGAAAACTACTAAAAGAAACAAGATGAAAAATAATAATGCAAAGTGCAAAATCAAGTTACTGGGGACCAAAACCAACATTTTTTTCTGTAAGTGACCGGAAACATATCAGTTGGAATTTACAGCGGATGAGGGAGATCTGGGTGTTTTCGCTGAACAAAGGATGAGCCTGAGCCATCACTGTGATGTGGTTATGAAAAAGACTTATGTAATCTTAGGATTCATCAGGTGAACCTCAAAATACCTGAACTATAAACATATAAGTCTAAGTTTGGAATTGGGTGTCAATAAATGTCTAATTTGGTAATGCTCACATAATTTTCAGATAATATGAATTAGAAGAATATAAAGATTATTTGCAGTAGGGTTATGACATGTAGCAGTAAGTAATTCATGCACTGCTTTTTGTCATACCATTTTACATATTGGGATGAAACATTACAAGTGTACAAGGAATTTGGCGCTGAAAATCAAATTTATTTTGGAGTTTTGATGTGAAGGATTTAGGCAGTAAAATTGTTTAAAACTTAATGGTATCTGAAACTGCTTTACAGCATGAAAAAGAACATTTCTGGCTTGGCAATTATCTACAAAGGCATTGTGGCCATGGCTACACTAGCCCACACCTTTTGGAAGAGGCATGCTAATGAAACATTTCAGCATATGCTAATGAGGCATTGTCATGAATATGCAGCACATCATTAGCAAAATGGTGGCTGCATGTATTTCAAAAGTGCTGCTTTCAAAATGCAGGCTGCCCGTGTAGACGGGAGCCTTGCAAAATGACCCCCTGGACTTCAAAATTCCCTTGTTCCCAAAACCAAATGGGAAAAAGGGGCTTTTGAAATCAGGGGGGCCCTTTCAAAAGGTCCCATCTACATGGGGGGGGCGTGCATTTTGAAAGCGGCACTTTTGAAACCTGCGCAGCCAACATTATGCTAATTGGGTACTGCATATTCATGGCAACACCTTATTAGCATCTGCCAAAGTGGCTTGTTAGCATGCCCCTTCTGAAAGGTGGGAGCTAGTGTAGTGCCTCAGATAGTAAGAACATATGTGATTACAATCTTAGAAGTGTAAATGCATCTGAATATGGGACTAGACATCAGTCATTAAAGGAGTGATTTGTTAAAATGATGAAGGACATAAACAGATAGACCAGAAGCCAAAAATAGCGGTAAGTGATCGGCAATAAAAACACATTGCAATTTTCCCATAAGTGCTACTACTTTAGTAGGTGGAGGTGTGCTGCTGAGACAGAGAAGGTTATGCCATCAGGAAGCTGGGTGACCCCAAATCAACCTTTAAGAACACATTAGAAAAGTATTGAAGTGGTAAATAGAAACATTAGTTGTCTATAGTTAACGAAGCCATGTTAAGCAGAGCAGAGTTCTTGGAATGTAAACCTGCACTGTCAGAGAATTAGGAGATATCAGTTGTGTTTGTCTGTGTTTCCTATACCTACTTAGAAGTTTAACAATATGATCTAATTAGATTATAGATGCAAAACTTTGGTCCCTGTCTGTAACACTTCATTTCTATGTTCTATTGATCCAGAGATCAAAGAGAATAAAACCATTCAAATGAACCTGTGGTTAAATAATGTCATTTTCTTTATTTTTCTTTGAAGTTTGTAGTAAACTACCTATGAACAGCTTGAATGGTTTATTCACTTACACAGATCAGTTCTAGTTATTGGCATATGACTAGGAAATAAGGATTTGCTTCAAAGAAAAGATGTGCTGATCTAGTCTGCATCCAAAGAATTCCTCATGTGGTATTTTGGTTATTAACAAGAAGCTAAGTTGCTGAGCTTCAACTATAAAGGAATATTCAAACCTGATCCTGTATTATGTCAGATTTGCTTACATTTTTTTAGGCGAAGTTCAAGTCACAAGAGTGAGGTCGCAGGGTGTACCCTGGATTATCTCAATAAATTCTTTTGGAAGAATTTGAACAAACTCTACACTGAGACTCCGTCAGCTCTCTCTTGATGTCTGCCAAGGGTGTTCATTGGTTGTTTTCCAAGTGGCTTAGAAATCCAATTCATATTCCGCAGATTTATTTAGTGAAATGATATAGAAAGGACTTTTACAAATCAGCATCCTCACCATCACTACTATAAAAATGACTTGAAAACGTTATTCATAGCTGTATGAATACTGATCTTTTAATCACAGCAACTCTCTTTTTACAAAATACATTTCTTATTGGTTAATAAGAATTAGTTTTGTGTATTTGCATGAGAGCTTAATATGTATTAACCTGATGGGAAGTTGTGTCCAATGTCTTGGGATAGGTATAACTATGTAATGAATAAGCTTTTAAATAACCCTCACTCTGTAGACTTGGTTGTCTGGGTGGGAGCCAAAAATTGGAATGATTAAAGGAAATTATATTTCCTTTAAATTATATTTAATTTCTTGGTAAGAAGTAAGCTATTACAAAAATGTTTTGTTACTGTCTTGGTGAATCCAATTATAGAAATAAACACAAGTTTTGAGGATTGTCTGCCCTATCTTTTCCTGTTTGCTCTGACTGAGCATTCTCAAGATGGTCCCTCCAGCATACACTGCCACAGTGGGTAAGTATATTTTTTGCCTGGATAGAATAAATTATCATTACTCTCTTGTGAGATTCCCATACACAACCTATCCTTAATCAGGATGCCACACTCCAGAAGGCCCTAGGTGACAGGCCTGTTCTCTCCTACAGACAACCTCCCAACCTTATGAGGATTCTTATCTACAACCACAGTCTATACCGCAGGAACATCAGTCCTGGAACTTTTCCTTGCAACAAAGTCCGTTGCAAACTTTGCCCATATATCTATTCTGGAGATACCATTACTGGACCTAACCAGGTTATTCACAGTATCACGGGCACATTCTTATACTCCTGAACTAACAACATATATGCCATCATGTAACAACAATGCCCAGATGCTTTGTATATTGGACAGACTTCAAACTCTCTGAGACAAAGAATTAATGGGCATAAAACAGACATAAAAACACTCCTGATCCACAAACCGGTCAGTTGCCACTTTAATGGAGTGGGCCATTCTGTTAATGACCTGAAAGTTTGTGCCTTACTAAAGAGGAATTTTCACAACAGATTGGAAAGAGAGGCTGCTGAACTCTCTTTTATATTCATATTTGACACATTAACACATGGTTTGAACCAAGATGGGAATTTTTTAGGTCATCATCGGGGCTTTTTTGCATACTTGGCTTAATCTAATTCTTCACTTCCCCCCCGAGCCCTTCTGCTCTTCTACTCTCTGATTTGCTCACCTTGATAATGTTTTTCTGATTTGTCAACCTTGATTACTATTTTTGGTTCTTTGTGCCTTAAATATTGAGTCTGCTCTGGTATGGCTATGATCTGAAGAAGTGGGTCTGTCCCACAAAAGCTGATCACCTAATAAATTATTTTGTTAGTCTTTAAAGTGCTGCTGGACTGCTTTATGGTTAAAATACACATAAATGCACCCCATGAATGTGGCTGGATGTAGTAATGATATACAGGTTGAACCTCTCTAATCTGGAACTCTCTCATCCAGCAAACTCCATAATCCAGCATCATTTTAGTTAGCCAGATGATCACTTATCGTAGGCGTGGCCAAGCTTCCTGTGGTCCCAAAAAGGTTGTTTACAGCCACCAGTCCTGGCTCTCAGTGTTCTGTGCTGTAATTTAGCTCTAATCGACCCCTAAGTATCTTCTAAGAGCCCAATAAGCAGTGGAAGCTTTTGTAATGTGTTAGAAAATACTGACCTTCCATTGTCTGGCAAATTCAGCCTGTGGAATGCAGAATAAACAGAAGAATACTGAGATCCCATTGTTCAAGGATTCACTCATACATTTGCAGTGAATGTTATAGTCATGTTGTGTCTATTTTCCCAGATTTATATGCACACTCAGGGAGATGGCAAATCAAGTCAGAACAACCTGTGACAAAGGTTAACTGTTAATATAGCAGCATTGAGAATATGGAAAATATCTTCTGAACATCACCTGGTTATCCTGTGCAATCTTCTTGAGCTTCCTCAGGACGCTGCAACTCTTTAAAGATATACCTGAATAAAGCCTAGGTGACCACTTGGCCCCATGTGGAAGAACTCAGGAACATATTAAAGATACATTCAACTAAATGTTGGAGCCCTACTGGGAAAGTGCTCCCAAGTGAGAATGTGCAGGAGATAAATGGGTGGGCTGAGCCAGTGTCACATGACAAACTTGTATCTTACCCATTTAATTACCAGGTTGATACCACTACATACTTGTTTTGTACATGGTCCTCTAAAAATAACTTAACTAAATGGCCTAGCCTTCGAACTGTGGCAGACTATATAGACCTCATCAGTCTATTTTAGGGAAAGGCCTTAATTTTAAGGTGTGCAGAGTTACTGGATATCTCAACACTAAATATAGAGATATTTTCAGGAGATTCATTGTCTCATTTTCCCATGTTTCATAGGACTAGCCAATATAAAAGAAATCATCTGATCTGGAAAACTGTAATGCCATTAAATATATTACTACTTAACATGCTGTATAAATTGGCATACATTTCTTGTACCATGCTTGAGACTATTTTATTCCCTTTTGCTTATTTTCTTTGATGCCCTCAACAATAACTTGGATCTCTCAGTGATCATCTACACAAATAAAACCTGACACCACTTACATAAAATAATGTCAATAATATATCAAATTCACCTAACAAAGTCCCATCACAGCTGCACCAAGAGAGAGTAACAAAAATACACTTTCAAACATAATTTATAAAATCATAAATGGAGTGAAATGTTCTCCCTTTTAAAAGCAGAACTGAGCTACCTTGTAAACAACATGATAAATCACCAGTGAGTTGGGTTAGTTTTTTTTTTCCCCCACCTGGGAAGGTCATTGGAAATGTTGTTTTCATGTCATGCCTTTGTATAAATTGTAGAGACATATAAAAATGGAACAATTAGCAAAACATAAAACAAAAAATGTTTTGTTATGCTATTAAAAATAAAGAAGAACAAAGAAAGCATGAAAAATTTTACTGCTATAAAGGGCTTGATTCTTTTCTGCATCTGTGATCACAGTTACAATTCCCTGCTTCTGTGCTGGCCCAAACCTCACTTCAATTATATCAGCCCTAGGGCTCTGCACTGCCCTAAGGTCCATAAGAACAAAGCAGACTACACAGAGCTTCAAAAAGATCTCACAAAACCATGTGATTGGGCTACAAAATGGCAAATGAAATTTAATGTTGATAAATGTAAAGTAATGCACGTTGGACAAATAATCTCAACTATCCATACAAAATGATGAGGACTAAGTTAGTGATTACAACTCAAAAGAGAGATCTTAGAGTCATTGTGAATGTTCTCTGAAAACGCACACTCAGTGTGTAGCAGCAGGCAGAAAAGCAAACAGAATGTCAGGAATCATTTAAAAAGGGATAGAGAATAAGACATAGCATATCTCATTGCCTCTATATGCCCACAGTTTGAATACCGCAGACTTTTCAAAAAAGATATACTGGCATTGGAAAAGGTTCAGAGAAAGGCAAAAAAATGTTTAGGGGTTTGGAATGGGTGTCATAGGAAGAAAGATTAATAAGATTGGGACTTAGAAAAGCGGAGACTAAGGGGGGATATGATAGAGGTCTACAAAATCATGACAGGTATGGAAATAATGAATAAGGAAAAGTTATTTAGCTATTCCCATAACTTAAAAACTCAGGTCACCAAACGAAATTAATAGATAGCAAGTTTAAAACTAAAAACAGGAAATTTTTTTCTTCAAACAGCACATGGTAGGCCTGTGGAACTCCTTGCCTGAGGATGTTGTGAAGACCAGGATTTTCAACAGGGTTCAAAAAAGAACTAGAAAAATTCATGGAAGTTAGGTTGATTAATGTTTATTAGCCAGGATGGGTAGGAAGGGTGTTCCTAACCTCTGTTTGTCAGAGGCTGAAAATGGATGACAGGAGAGGGATCAATCAATGACTACCTGTTCTGTTCACTCCCTCTGGGGCACCTGACATCACCCACTGTCGAAAGACAGGGTACTGGGCCAGATGGACCTATGGCCTGACCCATTATGGCTGTTCTTATATTCTTATGTCTTGTCAGACACGAAGGCTTAGCCCTGGGACTCAGGACTGTGCTTGGGTCTCACTAGATCCCTGCTCTGGTTTAGGATGGGGTAACTAATGAAGGCAGTTCCAGGTATGAGTCACTAGGCCTAGGCCCTGGTGCAGGGCAGAGCGACTAAGGCCCTCCCCTAGCTCATACATTATGGGGCTGCAGGTTAGGGTCCTCTACACTGCAGTAGAGTGGGGTCTCTGTCCTGGTGTGTAGCTCCTCTTTGGTGAGGCCCGGCAGTCTGGTCCAGTCTTAAATCCCCTGTAGGACTGTACTGTACTCCTAACCTGGGAGCTCAGGTCCGGTGTCTGCCTTGTCTGGTGGCAGGGCCCCAACTGGGGTTCTGGATGGGGCTTTTATAAAGATAGTCTCTCCCTCTGCCTTCTGGGCAGTGCTAGGGTCTTCCCAGCATGCAGGAAGGGTTTTTTCCCCCTCTTGCTCAGTGAGTGGCCACCTTTTCACTACAGGTCCCTAGTTTTCTCAATACCAGAGGAAGACTTGCATAGCAGAAAAAGTCTCTGCAGTGGTTCTTTTACCCTACACAGTTGCTCTGCTGTAATATAGGTAGGCCAATTAATTCAGAAAGCTGTCTCTGGTAACTTTAGGCCTTCAGGAAAAACTCTCTATTGGACATTTTAGCACCAGAATCTGGTTCTTCTGTGCAAATGGCCTGATTATACCAGAGAATCTAGTCTGGTATCTCGTGTCTTAAACTACTTACTGCTTTGTTGAAATAAAACAGTAACTTTCTACAATTGCTTGCACCACTGAAGAATGTCTTTACAAAGGTTATAATTAACATCAGCACACATTCTGTTATGATAAATTAAATAGTGTGGGGACCTGTAGGGTAAGATAACAGGCATACTGAGCCTATTTTCAATTACAAATAGTTAGTCTAATAATTAGAACTGCAAGATCTTATACACCTCCATGCCTTGAAATCAGTCTTGTACTTTACAGTAAAATGATGCAGTAAAGACAATGGCTTAAGCAACTTATTTTAAAGAAGATAACTATTTTGACCAAATGTTTAATGAATTCTGAGCCACCACCTGTATATTCTAATGCCATACTTAGCACAATCTGAGCAAACCAGATTTCCCATTAGATGTTCTTGTGCAAGCTAATGTGGCCACCGTTACCCTTTGTTACTGTACAGTTATCTTTGCCACCACAGCATTAACTGAATTGTTAGACTAGGGTATACCTGAGGTATTTTGATGCTGCTGTATGATGAATGTGTCAATAACATGAAGACGAGAGCAATGGAATTTGAAAGCATGCCTCTCACACCAGCAAGAGTCAGTTTAGTGAAAAATATTATCTCACCTACTTTGTCTCTCTCAAATCCACAGACCAACATAACTACAACAACTCTGCAAACAAAGGGGTAAATGGTCTTTTTAAAAATAAGAAGATAAGAGTAGCCATACTAGGTCAGACCAAAAGTCCATAAAACCCAGTATCTTGTCTTCCAAGAGCAGACAATACCAGGAGGGAATGAACAGAAGGTGACAAGGTTGGAAGGGGCCCAGCACCATGCCCCAGAAGGGCCAGGGCCAAAAGCAGGAGGGGTAAGGCCTACACCATTCAGCCTTCTGTGCCACCTGGACCACAATACTGTGTTTCCCTCAACTCCTTCACAACCATGCCAGCTGGGCCATGACACTTCAAAAGGGCCAGAAGTCTAGCTGCCAAAGTAGTACTGCTAAAGTAGCAGTGCTTGTGGGTAGAGCTCTGGGCTCCTTTGAAAGGCTGGGACAAGGGGCAAATGTTCCCTTTGCACCTTCCTCCCTGTGTCCATCGACAGGCCTGATCCCAGCTCATCCTAGCAAATAACCACTGATGAGCCTATCCTCCATGAATTTATCTATTTTTTTTATGGTCAACCACTGTAGATGCCCAAGACTCCTCCAAAAGTATATGGAATTTTGAAAGTCATTCAGGAACAGACAAATGAGTGCACATTTGTCTTGCAAGAAGTATATAGTATAGCTCTAAAATAAATCCAACTTGTCTTAATATTCATTTCTTAGGACTTGTCTATGCAAAGTTCGTGCATGGCAAACATTAACTTGCTGCTCAATAACTATCCATATGGATTCCGTTGCCGTGCATTTTCAAGTCCCTAGCATGCTTTGATCTATGCAGCTTTAAAACAGGAAAAGATCAAAGCATGCAACGGAACTTTTAGAGCATGACAGCTGGATCCACTTGGGGAGCTCATGACAGGCAGGCTGGCGTGAGTTACATTTACAATCCAGCTTGCTGTGTGCTAATTGTTCACTGAGACACACTTTCAGACAGTAAATCCTTTTGATATGTTTGTTGAATGGGTAGTACAATTGGACTTGATGATGATTGGGATTAGTACCTATTATTGTGATATAAATACACAGGGAATATTCCCTACTAGTTTCGCTTATGAGCTAGGGATCCTGAAGCGGGAGGAAAGAGGGCAGGACAATCACTTCCTTTGTCCTCCTGGCTAGCTGGTAAAGATGGCCAAATGCTGATGGTATCACATACCATGCCTGCCTAAGGGCTAGAGCAGCAGGAATATTACTAGTGCCTCCTGGAACAGGTTGAACCTCTCTAGTTTGGCACCTTTGGGAGATGGCCAATGATGAACAAGAGAATTTGCCAGACCACAGGAGATCAATATTGTCCAGCACATCACCAACACTTCCCCAGGGTTCTTAGCAGACATTTGGAGTAAATTACAGATAAATAACAGCACAGAATACTGAGAGCCAGGAATGGTGGCTGTAGACAAGCTTTATGGGACCATGGGAAATTTCCCCACACCCATGATAAGTTGTCGTCTGGCTAACTAAAATCATGCTGGATTATGGACGTTGATGGACAAGAAAGTGCCAGATTAGGGAGGGTCAACCTGTACTTCTTCAATATGGGACATCTGTGAACTATCTGCTGCTGTCGCTTACTATGTGTTTGCCTAATGTAGTGGATCCCTGATTGCAATTGCAACCTCTATCCACCATTGATATATTAACAATTTGTAGGAATGAATACTTGTTCAAGAGCATACAGATCACAAAGGTAACCTTGTTCAAGGTCACGCAGCCTTAAAACTCTGCTAATGGCCAAAACTGTGCTTACATGCCAACATAAAAAATCTTGTATTTGATTTGCCAGCCATGTCACTTACATTATCCAGAACCTTAAGACGTTGCCGCCCTCCAGTATTTCCACATGACAAAATGCAGGCGACTATGAAGTACTTGCTATTGAAAGCGCTATGTAAAGTGAAGGCTCCCCAGGAGTTCATGCAGTGCAGAGGAATTTAGAAGCAGCTCAGCTGATTAGAAAGGAAGTGTCAATGAACAAAGGGAGTTCCTCTGAACAAGATCAGCGGACATGCATGGTTTCTCAAGCAGTCTTCTATGAAGAAGTCATTATTGTTGTACAACTCTCCTTTTGTCTTGACCTTCCTACTCTCATGAGCTACATCTACACTATAGAGTTTTGTCAACAAAACCAGCATTTTGTGGACAAAACTCATGCTTTCTTTCAACATATTGTCAATGGAATGCAGCACTTTTCCAAACAGAGCTCTGTCTCTCCTCAAGGCACAATGTTTTTGTTGACAGATTCTGTAGACAAAACTATAGTGTAGACACTCCAGGGCTACGTCTACACGTGCCCCAAACTTCAAAATGGCCATGCAAATGGCCATTTCGAAGTTTACTAATGAAGCGCTGAAATGCATATTCAGCGCTTCATTAGCATGCGGGTGGCCGCAGCACTTTGAAATTGACGCGCCTCGCCGCCGCGCAGCTCGTCCCGACGGGGCTCCTTTTTGAAAGGACCCCGCCTACTTCGAAGTCCCCTTATTCCTATGAGCTCATGGGAATAAGGGGACTTCGAAGTAGGCGGGGTCCTTTCGAAAAGGAGCCCCGTCGGGACGAGCCGCGCGGCGGCGAGGCACGTCAATTTCGAAGCGCCGCGGCCGCCCGCATGATAATGAAGCGCTGAATATGTATTTCAGCGCTTCATTAGTAAACTTCGAAATGGCCATTTGCGTGGCCATTTCAAAGTTTGGGGCACGTGTAGACACGGCTCAGGAGGAACATTTTTTTTGACAGAAAAGTCCTCCATGGTGCCAGCCAGCTGGAGTTGGGAGATGCCTTGTCTACTGCAATCACAGCTCTATGCCCTCTTCTTCTGGCCAGTCTGAAAGGTACAGGGAGCCCTGGAAACCCTGTAGCAGAGTGTGCGCAGCAGAGTCATCACATTCTCTTCTGCCTGCACCCCAGCCAGTCCCTGCAGATGCACACCAGACATGGTGGTTTCACAGCCACCTCACAACCTCCCTGGTCCCTCCAGGGAGCAAGGAGAATAGCGCACAAAGAGACAGGGCCCCTCCTGGATGAAGCCAGAGATCTGGGACCTGCTGGGCCTCTGGTCTGAGGAGGCCATGTTACTGGACCCGACTGTGAAAAGGCAGAACTTCCCAGGCTACAGCTGGGTCACCACCACCGTGGTGGCATGTAGAAACCCTGCCCAGGCCATGGAACTGGTCTGAGCAAACATCAAACTACTCTGGCAGGGCTATACCCAGGCCCGAGACTCCACATGCCAGTTGGGGGCATGACAGGAAAGCTGCCAATATTACAATGATCTACACAAGTTCCTGTGGGCAGAGAGCATCTTCCTTCCTGTGACCCCACTGCATATGTCCAAGGAGGAGCCTCCCCCAGAGCCAGAGTCTCACCCAGGGAAGCAGCAGCTCAGGACCCCATGTGAGGCAGAGACAGAGGGAGACATCACCTCTATTGGCAGTGAGGGAACCCTGGCTGGGCCCCTCTTCCAGCCAGGGCACCTCCCAGGCTTCCCTGGACCTATTCATAGGATATGCCAGTGAGTACCCCGCAGGGCACACACCCCAATGCACAGGGGCAAGTGTAGGTGAGGCATGCCATGAGCCCCACCAAGCTGGCTTGCGTGGGTTCCCTGTCCTACTCCCACCGCTCTGAGCTCTCTGGGGCTCCCCTGAAGGTCAACCACCAGTGGCAGGGCTGTGTGGGGATGGGATGGCACAGTTCCGTGGGGATGGGGCTCCCCCATCCTTCTACAACCTCCTTGCACCCCGACTCTGTTCCCTGCAGATCCCCCTCAGGTGGGACCCCCTCACCCCTTGTGGGCTCTGCAGCCTGGGAATTACTTACCTGCATGAGGACGGCCCCAGCAGTGGACCTGGCCTTGCCAAACTCGTTTACCATGGAAAGGTAACTGTCAGGGTTGGCAAGTTTCCAGAGTGCAATGGTGACCCTCTTCTCCATGGGGACGGTGGGCTGTGCAGAGCTCCAGAAATGTCCTCTTCCTCACGCAGAAGTTCTAGAGCTACTGTTGGTTGTCCCACTGTCCCGTGACAAGCTGGTTCTACCAGCCACCACTGGTGGTGTATCTCCAGAGCTGCCTGCTCACCCAAGGGTGTGGATGCCAGTGGTGCCCTGCAGCAGCAAATGTGTCCTCCTTATGGGTGATGTCAGCCTGGCCCCTCTGAAGGAGGAGGAGAAGGGCCCGGATGAGATGCAGCAGCAGCTGCATGTGCAGCCAGTGCAACCTAGGGGGCTGCTCTGGCTGCATTGCTCACTGGACAGAAGGAATTCTCTCTCAGCAAGCATGGTAGTCCTGCGCTATCTTTGCTGTCCCTCCAGGAGGTATGCAAGCCTCAGCATGGGCAGGGATTGCGGATCGGGGGGGGCCCTTTAAGGGCATGTCAGATTGTGGCTTCAGGAAGGACTTACCATGTGAGCCTCTCTTGTGGGTCACGGGGGCCCAGTCTGTTGAGAATCAGCCAGAGCATGTGGCCTCTCTCTGTTGACATAGTGTGTTGCTAGGGTGAGCTGCTTTTATGTGTAGACGCAATCTGTCAACAGGAGTTTTGTTGGAAGATTTCTTCCGACAGAAACTCCTATCAACAGATTGCTATAGTGTGGACGTTTGCTCAGAGACGAAGCCTGAGATTATAAGTAAATCACTTACAATATATGTTTTCTTTTGCTCTTCTTCCTCCGTGCAAATCCGTTAGTATAATTGTGCTTACCTGTTGTCAAGGACTAAACTTTAAGATCCAACAATCAGTAAGGGACAGCATATGGTTTGGCATGTCCCAGAGCTGCTTTAGAGAGAACTGCACACTCCTCTGGCCATCTTATGATGGGATGAAGTCAGACTTCCACTTCTTCCTTGTCAAATTGCTCCCTGGGAGAATCATCTGGAGTGCATCCCCTGTTCTTAGCTCAGGAACCTAGATCCAAGTATAGCCATATTGCAGCTATGCATAGGGTGGATGTATTACTTAGTCCCTTTTCGTATATTAGGTTTAGGCATAATCCAGCCCAGGGGGCAGAAACCCCTGGTACCAATGCCAAGAGTGGCACTTGAGCTGATTTTCATCAGTGCATGAGGCAGGAGCTCTGCCCCACCCCTCCTCCCGCATGCAGCTGGGAGCTTGCTCAAAGCCACCCTGCCTTTGAATTAACAAAAGACCAGCCAATGCTACCAACCACCACCTAAACGGTAATGCTCTGAATTTTCATTTGTTGTAAGTGGGACTATCGGTGACTTTAAAAAGTATCAATGGCACTTGGACCATACATAGAGGTCGCAAGGTCAAATTTCAGCATTCCTCCTCAGAAAGGTTGCTGACCCCAAATGATTCTGATGGCAGTAAGCTCTCCCAATGAATTGGAATGAGGAGAGCAGAGCCTGACCCATAATTAGATTTCTAATTTAAATTCTCACATTTGCAAATTAAAAACATTATTTTTGTGAAAATAATTTGATATTTGTTTCAAATTCACAGATTCCTGATTCTTTAATCCCCAGAATGTTAACACCACAGAGATGTATATGTTTCAGGGAGACAGAGGAACACATTACTTTGGTCTTTAAGTTATGAGGACAAAAGTCTACTTTTTGCAATACCTATAATTTGGAGTTGGAAGTCATAAACTGTGTTTCCAAATTTTTCTGTCTGAGGCACAATTCCTTCCCTGCTTCCTGCATTAATCTAGGTGAATGATAACATTCTGCAGGCCTACATGAGCAGCCAGTTACAACAGCCCTTCGCTGGTCAGCTGTGCTGATAGCAAATTTGGAGGGGGTGGGTACAGCATTTCCTGCTTTGAAGATTAGGTCCATAAGCAAGCATGCTCTTTGACACATGATTTGTAAACTGTACAGATATATATGAGTGGGTGGCTCCTATTCTTCTTAGTTCTCTGCACATATGGTGTAACCCAATACTACCTAGAACTCAGCATTTTCTCTATTCGTGGAATAAAATAAAGTTGTTTATTTTTTAAAATAGTAATCACTGCAGTGTAGCACCTCCCGAGGAATGCAGTAACAGGTGCCATACAGAATTAAGGCAAGGAGAATGAGGGACAAAAAGAGGAAAGACTGAACTGCGGGCCAAGTTAAATTGTCAAGGTCCTGCTACAGATGATTTATAAAAATAAGATGATGTTTAGAAATAGGGGAGGGGGAATTTGGAGAAGTGCAAACCTGCAGGTTAGACAGCAGCTGGTGTATAAATGTAGATCAAACCAGTGACATTTCTGTGATATTTTTTCTGACTATGCCCAGAAAGGACTAGTTGAATATAAAGTCAGTTTCAGTAAAATTGCCCACTTAGCTCTGAGAAAGCTTTTGAGCAGAGACTTCCTGTGCTCCCAATTAGCCCGTAAGTTGTGATTCTGTCACACTGGTATTGCCATTTGAACTCCCTGACTCACTTTAAAAGATATTTTGATAAATTGATTCGTCATGAGAATTATTACATTTCATTGTAGAGCTGGATGGAAAGGACATACATAATTTCATGGGGCTGCTTTGATTGTTTCTTTCATTCAGTTTTGATTCTATAAATAATACCATATGGCCTGATTTTGCAAAGACTGAAAGCTACCTGCAAGCCTTAAATCACTTATCACTCCAGCTGAATGTTCAGTTCCTCACAGAACATGGCCCTTGCTTTCTAATGAATATAATATAATATCATATAACATAATATTAGGAAAACCCAGACTAATTGTATCAAGACAACCCACCTTTCTATTCCTTGTTTTATTGGCTACCATTCAACCCCAGACTTGCTTCTGTGTTAGAGATTTTGTATACTTTATTATTCCTTCTGAAATTATTCATTTGCCTCATGCATCTAACTTACCATTCCTCCACTGTTTTTATCTCCTAAACACAAACAAGTTCAGGGTCTGTATGAAAAGCATGAATTTACCACCTCAGGTAGAGCTTTTCAAACCACTCAGTTACTGAGATTCACTGTTTGTTCCCATATGAACTCCCTTATCTTGCACCCTTTACATAACTCTTTCCGTTGCTGTTGTTTCAGCCTCACTCAGAGACACTCAAACATTTTTTTCAAACTTCAATTTCTAGGTTTAAATATAAGTTAAATCTGAGAGGCCAACTGGACACTTAATCTGTCATTACTGTAAACTAGAATTATCTTAACCTATTTTGTTATACACTAATTCAAATTATTATGTAGTCACAGGGTTTTTTAACCCCAGACCTACATTTATTATATAGATTGATGTAATATAATTGCTATTATTGGCAACATATTATTTCTGAACTTGATACTGCATATAACACACAAAAATGATATTAAAGGAACATTATTAAGGTTACAGCTTCAATCACTGAAAATAGGAAATACGAGAAGCAATGTAGCCAGTACAGATTTAATTTGCCGTCTCTTACACATTCATTGGGTCTTTAAGTACGTTATCAAAGGCTATTTTTTCCACTTGTAAGTCCTTTCACCCCAGCATCTGCCCACCAAGCTCCAGTCTGCCCTTTAGGCTCACTATTCAAGGTGAAATCTCATCTCCCACTATTTCTCCCTTCCCATACTTTACTCAGTATCTCCTAGTTATCGCCTTTCAATCTGCCTATCTCCCTCTTCCTCACCCGAGTCCCACATCCAGTCTCAGTCTCTCCCCACCTCTTCTCGGTTCCTTCCCCACATTCTTTGTTCAGCTATTGTCAGGTTTTCCACCACTTCCCAGGTTAGTCTCAGATCTGTCTCTCCTCTTTATTACTCCCTGCCACCCAGTGGGTTTTCAGTTTCAGTCTCCCCAACTCCTTACATCTCTTTGTCCAGTCTCAGTGCTCTTCCCTAGCTGGATCCTTCCTTACAGGGTCCTATACGCCCACCCATGTCTCTGACTTCCAGAATCATGGCTCAACCAGTCTCAGACTTCCCTTCCCTTTGTCCAAGCTCAAAATCGCTTTGCCCACTTAGTCTCAATCTCCCTCCTCCAACTCCTTTTCACATTTTCTTTCCCCTTCCCTGCAGGTCTAGCCCCACAAAACCCATTACCTCAAAGTAATCCTTTTACTCCCTCCTCATGCAGTTTTTGTCCCCTTTGCATTTGAATCAGATGGTGTCTTCCTTCACATGGCTGGCATTCCAGTGGGGATGGGGAGATCCCTGTAAGCAGAGGGGGAACAGACAGCCTTGCTCTCAGTTCCAGTGTCCAACCCCAACCCAGCTAGATCAGCCATTAGTGGGAAAACCCGGCTGTGCTCTGCAGTCCTAGGTTAGACATGCTCAGATGGCACATGCAGAGATTGGTCAGCACCTGTAGCTGTAAAATGTGTGGGCTTGCTCAGCAAGGGTAAAATCTTCAGAAATTTTAGTTGCAAAACTTTAGCAAGTGTCTACATATGTGCCAGTTGTGATTTTTCAAAGGCTTTCATCTTTTCTAGGCCCTGTTTCAAAGCATAGGAGCTCTGGAGCATTCCAAAGACGAGATATCAAGAAAATTTTAATGTAGAGAAAATAATTTTTCCCTAGCTTCTTGCTTGGAAATAGCTGGACCATTTTGGCTGAAATATTTCTAAAGAATGCAACCCAGGCAAAAAATACAACAGGACAATGTCCAAATAAACAGTTAAATTTTGGCAAAGTTATCTGCCACTGAAAACAGGATCTTCTAATGAGCTGTGTCAGGCAACCTTACTAGCAGGCAGAGGTCATCACTCCCACCTATGGCACATACATCTACATATTACCTTCATATGCTATTTTAGCTTTCCTTCTACTTCATGGGGAGTAATAAGCTCTGTTTTGCCCATCCCCAATTTCAGTTTAGACATCACACATGAGCAGAAATGTGACACTGTGATGGTACCTGGCTTAAAGGAAGAGGTCCAACCACTCATTTGATGCACAGGTCAGTTCATAATCCAGTCACCAGAATACATTCAATACGTATCTGGGGTTCAGTGAGTGTGGATCTGTGGTCAACTTTCCCCAGGTAATTTCCTTTACTAAGGGGTAGAAAAGTTTCAAAAATATCAGCCTATGGTGCCCTGATATCAAAGCTTGTCGATCTGCAGGGAACTCTGCAAGGACTGATGCTTTCATGAGTAAAAGAGTTGACAACACAAGGATGTATTCTAGATTAATTTTGTTGAGGTCAGAAGCAGATTAATACTGAAAAAGCTATGCAAAATAACATATCTTTCCCTAAACTTCCAGGAAAGGGAGAGTAGGCTGGGGACTTGAATTTCTTCATCAAAGAGTGGAATCTCTGATAGTTTGCTAATGCTTTGATGATGATTATCTAAATACTAATTAGTGGAAATACTTGATGGCACAGCCATGAAATTTACTACCTTCATTCCAGCCTATGTTTTTCAACCTTTCAGGAGGAGAATGGGTACTTTATTTCCGGCATCATCATTGCTTTCATCCTAATCTTTGAGGGTGGCTGGTAGAATTGGAACAATGCTATAGGTTAGTATTCAAACCAGATAAAAATGAATTAGTAGCAGAATATTCATCCAAACTAGAGCTGGAAATTAGAAAGACAGAATTTTTGTTTGGCAGGAAATTTTGACATTGCAGATTGGAACAAAAACAAAATGTAAACAGAAATTTGAAAAAAAATCATTTTGGAAAATTTTGTTTCAAAATTTCAAATGTTCGTTTAATTTTTATTTTAATGTGCACTTTATAATATTTTTATTTTTATATTATTTTATGAAATGCCAGTAACTAAGTATCACTATCGAAACACTAAAGTGGAAAAACTACTACTGTTTGTCTACTGATTCAGAACATGAATAGCATAATAGTTAAAATAGTCTATTACTGACTACAATTTCAGTATAACATGAATAGGAAAAAAATTTTGAGAAAAGATGCTATGTTTCACTCACTACCAAGTGGCAGCTGCTGTTAATGATTTCACAATTAAAATATGTATTTCACCTATTATATAATGTCATATTATAAAATGTCAAAAGCATGAAATAATGTAAAATAAGTAGTAATATAACATAAATATCAATATGAAAAACTATAACATTTTAAAGTGAAATTTTCTAAAATGTGTTTTTTTTTTCCCTGAATGAGAAAAGCTTGTTTTGACAAATGTTTTCCTTTGTGGGAAATTTTGTTGAAATTCATATGACTTCATGAAAAGAAAATCTGTTTTGCCAAAACAGCTTTTTTCCAATGATTATTTTTCTGACCAATCATAATCCAAAGTGAGATCAGCTTCATTGGTTTAGGTTCTGTCCCCAGTCTGAACTGGTCACTTCCAGTTTGAAGTTTGATTGACTACTAAGAGAATTTCTGTGGCTGGATGGTAGAAGCTGTTTTAAAAACCTTTTTTGGAGATATTTCTTCCTGACCAGGAAGTCAAAATTGCAGGAGCAACATCCCCAAATAAAAGATTGACTCACCACCTACTGGCAGTAAGGTAGTATACAATAACTTGCTTGAGCAGGCTTTTTTTTTTTCTTTTGGGGTCTACATCCCCTCTTCTCCCTTAGGGCTGGGACCCTGACTGAAAATATACTAGAGTTTCCAGTATTTGCCTCCCTTTCCAGCACTGCAGTCAAACCTCTTTCTTCTTTGATTTCACAGAATATCAGTCTTATTGGTTATTAGCAGTACTAAAAGAACACCAGAAATACCTAAACAATAACGTACTTAAATACTACTTTACTTGTTATTTTACAGAATTACCAAATATTAATTCATGCTAAGATAGAGTATTGATTCAGCCCAGAAACTCAATTTATAATTTCCAGTTAAGCAATATTTTAAAGAAATATCTATTCTACCTTTTAAACTGGACAAAACAAAACTCTTACCTTTGGCTCCTTTTCCTCATGCACTTCCAGACAAGGTTCATTAAACAAGATGAGAGAAAGTTTGTTAAATAGTTGGAGATAATAATTTATAAAGACAAAAACATTGTTGTCTTTTTTGCAGTTTGATTTATTCTACAAGAAACAAAGCAGGAATTCTGTCACTTAAACTATATTGCCTCCTTTATTAACAGAACGTCAATAAAATTATGATGGTAACTTTGCCCCCACCTTCCATGTCCAGTAAACACAATTAACATGTCCTTCCAGTCTCAGCATATATTTAAAGTGGGGGCATGCCTGAAAGCAAGCGTTCTATGGTTACCTATTTCTTTGGGCTAGCACATGAATCAGAGCCTTTGAAGAATATGAATTTCTTCAGATAAAGGCTGGCTTACTGCATCAAAATTTTACATTTTTTACCTGGCATCCCAGAGTCAGTTTATTGCATCTTAGGTTTCTAATGACACTGACACTCTGCCAAAACCTCTGGATCACTGAGGCTAATCTACTCAGTTAGTATGAATCCTCTGGTGATCGAGACATTGCTGGTCACCTAACTGAGTCACTGACTGCTAGATGGGCTCGATGGGAAGATATAACTCAGAATCTGGGTACCAATCTAGACTCAAGCTGTAAACACATGAATTTGATTTGTCATGTCTGCATAGTTCACCAATGACCACTCGTCATGCCAAATCAAACTTCCAGCCATCTGCTGAACAAGTCCAGGGCCCCAAATGAGAAAGATGTTACATGACAAATCCACGATAAATGGTGACAATACTACTGGAGAAACATCATTCACCACTCATAGAGGTGTTCACAGACAGAGTTAGACAAAGTTCTGTGATATTAGGAGAAGGATTGCAGCTGGTTATGACAACATATTGCCAAGTTCTTGAAGCACTCTTGAAATTCATGCTCATCTCAGGCTGGTACAATACATCATGTGCGTCGTCAACATAAAGCAGCTTCTAAAGCTAAGATCTGCACACTGGAAGATAATTGCAATATCTATAGGTGTGTTCCAGTACTCGAAAAAGGGGAATATTTTTCGAGTTTAAGGCCCTACATACACATACATCAGATAGCACTGAAAACCTACTTTTCTGTGGCTGCATCTACACTAGCAAATTCTTTCGAAAGATTTTTCAAAGGAATGGGGGACTGTCCAAAGATCACATGGAGCGTCTACACACAAAAGCTGTTTCTACACTTGCCACTTTCTCCAAAGGTGGTATGCTAATAAATGGCCCAAAATAGGCTAATGAGGCATGGATGTAAATCTTTAGCACCTCATTATCATAGGGTCACATGATTTGGAGTCTGGAAGAAGCTCTTCTGGACTCCAAAACAGCATGTAGAGGAATGGCCCCTGTGGCATCTTCCGGAAGGAGGGGACTCTGCAAGGAGGATTTCCTTCCAGAAGATCCCCCAGGGGCCACAAATGATAACTGGAGACATATTTCATGCATTTGATGAACTGGCTGCTGAGTACTCAAGGCAGGTCCTAAAAGTATCTGACAAAGTTAATGCTGTAATAAAAGACTTTGACAGAAATGACCCCAGGAATTCTTTGGAAACCACAGAAGACCATACCAGATACAGTGCAAGCTTGGATGAATGAAATGCCAGATGATTGGTGGATCATCTTTGGCTCCATGGAAAAAAGTTTCTAAATGTGGCATGCTGCAAGCAGTCTCAGGTAAAATTCCTCTGCGACTATAAAATTCAAAGTGCACCTGTTAGTGTAGAAACATATCCAGTATCAACATTCCTTGCTGAAGGCTTTTCCAGTAGTGCATTAGCAAAGTCTATCATCAGCAGAGGTGTTAAAAAAAAACAAAAAAAACCAAGACTTGTACAGTAGTTAATAAAAACCAGACACAAGGATGCTGCTGAACCCTCTGCAAGCTGCTGGCAACCTGATCCTGGGACTACATGTGAATGGATTCCCATTCCCTCTGAAGCTTCTGCCACTGGCCACTGCCAGAAGAAAGGATGGAATTCTGTGGTGAAATCTCTGTCCTTAGAGGTTTTTAAAGACTGGCTTGCCAAAGCTCTAGCTGGGATGATTTAACTGGGGTTGGTCCTACTCTGAACAGGGGGGTGGACCCAGGCCCAGCAATGGGCAGAGAAAAGAGGGTAACTATTCTGAGGCTCAGTGAGTCTAAACAGCCTGGGGATTCTGGCCATTGTCACTACCACAGCTAAGGCAGCTGGAGCTCTGGGCCCTTTGAATTGGTGCTGGAGCACCACACGGCACACTCTGGGAAGGTCTGAAGATTGCCGGTGTGTGTGGGGGAGGCTGGAGAGGTGCAGTTTGCTCCAAGCAGAGCTGAAGGCTGGCTGCCCCTAGCCCTGCCCCTTCCACCTAAGGCTAAGTCCCTTATTGGAGTTAAGTGCTCCCTCCTGCTTTGCCCAAGGGCCTGGCAAGTCTTTCAGCCCCCTAGATATTACTAGATGACCACCTCAGGTCTCCTCCATCCCTAATCTTCTATGATTCTCTGAAGCTTACTGGGCTGGATGGACTATTGATCTGAGCCAGTATGGCTGTCCTTACGTGGTTGTGCTGTATGTGCTAATGTGGCTTTTTAGTCTCTTAGGTCATTTCTACACTATAAAAATAACTTCAAAGTTGCTTACTTTGAAGTACAACTTGGAAGTAACAGACTTTGAAGATTGGCATCTACACACACCCTACTTTGAAGTTAAAGTTTGGAGTAGGGCACGACTCCATTCCCAGCAATGAGGTAAGGACTTTGACATTGGGCTCGCTACTTCGAAGTAAGGGAAAATGTGTGTAGACTCTCTGCAGGGTACTTTGAAGTTAGTTACTTAACTTCAAAGTTAGTTGCTAGTATAGACACACCCTTAGTGTCAAAAGACCCACTTGATTAGGTCACCTGATATGGATGTTTTCGTCCTAGCTGTCCACTACTTCCGCAAACATACCACATAGAGAACATGTAGCTTAAAGCAGGCTCCATTACCAGTACACCCTATGCGTGCAGTTAGCTGTGCACTCATGATGTCTGCAGCTGGCTTCTGCTATCATACTGCTTTCTGTCATCCCTCTCTGGTACTGGGGTTAAAAATCTGCGTATAGTGTTGTCAGTATAAAGGGAGATTACCACTTCAGAAATCTTGCCAAAAAGGGAGAGAGTGATGGATAAGCTGCAACTTCTTCAGCAAGGAATTTGGTAGCAGTACAGTATGACCAGAGTGTAAAAGAAACTGATTCCCTCAGAGATCTGAATTCCCTATGTCATGTTCTATTCATCCATAAGGAAAAGTCATTGGCCAGACTCTCACTATGTGAATACTGTTTTGAAAACAACAGTCAAAGACTACCTTAGCAAATCCAGGTTTAGATATCTTCACACCAAATACAGGAGAACCACTGCAACATGATGAGTGATGTACTACTTAATGTTTCCTTCAAGGGCCCAAGAGTATCTGAGCATCAGCAAGATTTTACTTGTGTCCATACTACTGGGGGCTACTGCACAGGCAACTGTGCCTGTAGTACAGAACATATACATGTAACCCACACACCTCTGTGTGGTTAACTGCCCCATGTAGTCATACCTAGACCACATCAGAGAGAAAGAATGTGCCTTCTAAAGCCTAAGCAGAGAGCCTGCTGGACTTCAGCTCAAACTGTAAAGGCGCTTGAACTAAGGTTGCAAGTTTGAGCCTGTCTGTGGGCAGCTGCCTATACACACAGCTGTACACATATCAAGGCAATGAAGACTGTTTACATGTGATCTCACAGAGACTATAATGATGACATCTGTGTTGATGTGAATGTGGACTACAAGTGGTATCAGTCTGTTTACATTTCAATAATGCCTGTACAAATTCATCAGCACTTATTTGAGTTGTTGTGATGCTTTGAGGTCACAAAGAAATCTCATTTATGTCTTTAAATAATACAGAATGTAATGACAAACATTAACAAATGCAAATATTTCAAAGTAGTAATTTAAACATGTTGGCAGTGTCATTGTTTAACCCTGTTTTTAAGGCAAGAGCAGCACTTGAGAGCTCTACATCTGATCTCATCTTAGAAGATATAATAAGCTTTCAGATGAAGTATGATGTGCATATCTTGAAACAGAGTACATTAAATCAACCAAATTGGTGGCGTCTGTTGCTTTTTGAATAACAAACATCATTTTATTGAACCTACTAACTCATAGGTAATATTACATAATCATGTGAGCCATTGCAAGGCACTCTTTCTAATGCTCTTGCTACACGTGTATACCTTGTTAACGGAGCACTCTTAGAACTGTAGTAAGCCTCCACTTCCCTACTCTTCTCCTGCTAGTATCACATATTTCTCTTTGAGGTGTTCAGTGTGGAACACAAGTGGAGCTGAGAAGGCTGTCCTGGCCTCCAGAAGCTTGATTGGCAAAGAGGCTGGCCCTTCCATACACACCCTGCCATATTGCAGAGTGCAGTTCAGACCAGTGAAGTGCTGTGTCACCGCTTGGTGCACAACCTTGGATTCTTCACAGTGTTCTTCTGTAATAGATTCCAACCTGGGCCACTCACATGCAATCAAAGTACATGCAAGTCAAACCCTGAGGGTCCATAGATAGTTGCCTGAACAATCTGAAGTCAGTTTCTCTCTGGCCGTTTCTACACAGGCCACTTCCTTTGGAAGTGGCATGCTAATACACGGAGAAAAAGATGCCAATAAGGCGCGAATACAAATTCCCCACACCTCATTAGCATAATGTCATGTGATTTGGAGTCCAGAAGACCATTCTTCCAGACTCCAAAACGCCATGTAGAAGCATGGCCCTTTCTTCCCAAAAATTTTTGGGAAGAAGGGGCCTCCGGAAGGAGGACTTTCTTCCAGAAGCACCCGTGCTTCTACATGGTGTTTTGGAGTCTGGAAGAATGGTCTTCTGGACTCCAAATCACATAACGAGGCATAGGGAATTTGCATCCATGCTTCATTAACATCTTTCACTCCGTGTATTAGCATGCCACTTCTAAAGGAAGTGGCCTGTGTAGAAATGGCCCTTGTGATTTTACAAAAAAAAAACTTGTTTGTGTTTGAGCAAGAGGAAAGCAGTCTCAGAAAACCAAACAAACAAGCCAAACAAGTAAGCCAAGATAAACAGAACATGTCCTGCTCTAAATCCAAGGAATCAGGGAAATCACAATAAGCAAATGATTCACTATTGACGTTAAGGAAGGTCTTTTGAATTCCACCAAACCTTGACTTCTTAATCATGGCCTATGCAGTATCAGTTTGGACAGCACACCCTTTTCTGCTTCCCTTTGCATTCCTACCAGGCCTTCCAATCACCTTTCCTTTTATCCCTGTCAACCTACTTAACTGATCCCCGCCAATCCCGTCTCTCTCTCTCACATAGCTTAGCTAATAATTTAACCTATGAGTTCAGGTGTTCCTATGAAATCTGGATCTGGAGTTGTCCCCCTTTTAAAACTTCTTAGTCAAAGGATCTCCACACACTCTTGGACTCTTTTGAAGCTGAGCAAAACCCCCAAGCATGCAGTTCCCATAAGGTATTAGATCTATGAACATGAGTGTGACATGATAAAAGAAATGAAGGGAAAGTTCTGGAAGTCAGCTTCAAGGGGTGTAGGCAAAGGAAATGTCTATCATCATGAAGAGACAGAAGAAGTCACAGACTTGCTGGAATGACAAATGAGTAGTGTCTCGGTAGCAGAAGTGTTAGAAGTAAGGAGGACTGGGAATTAGAAGCCAGTAATAGGTGGTTTGTTGGAAACCAAGAAAAAAGGAAGGACAAGATGAAAGGTGGATAAATCTTCAACATTTAAACATTTAATGTGGTAGAAATAAAACCTTTTTTTTCACTATTTACAGAAGCATACTGTAAGGAATAATGGCGTACAGTTTGTACAGTTGTTTGAAAAATAAAGGCTATGTCTACACTAGCACCCCGCTTTCAAAAGAGGGATGCTAATGAGACACTTTGGGAAATGCTAATGAGGTGCTGCAATGAATATGAAGTGCTTCATTAGCATAATGGCATCCGCAGCACTTTGAAAATGCCACTTTGGCTCCCATGCAGCTCACCTATACGGGGGCCTTTTCGAAAGGACCCTGCACACTTTGAAACCCCCTTATTCTTCTTTGGTTGTAGGAATAAGGGGATTTTGAAGTGTGCAGGGTCATTTCAAAAAGGACCCCATGTAGACGAGCGGCACACAATCAAAAGCAGCACTTTCAAAGTGCCGCAGCTGCCCTTATGCTAATGAGGCACTGCATATTCATTGCAGCACCTAATTAGCATATCCCAAAGTGTCTCATTAGCATCCCCCTTTTGAAAGGCGGGTGCTAGTGTAGGCATACCCAAAGTGCTTAAAAGGGTTGTGTAAACAGAGAATGGCTCAGAAGATAAGATGCATTAACGGAAGTAAAACAGATCAAGAGAGTGGATACCAGAGAAAAAGTGTACTTATGAGCAGAAACAGTGAGTTGGTAGGTTAGGGAATGGTGGAAAAGCACGTGTTGATGGTAATTTCATTTGCTTATGATACGACCATGAATATGATACAATGTGAATAGAACAGAACAAAAACTGAAAGATTTTGGGGAAAGTATTTACTTTGCAATAGTAAGGATTTTAATATTCCACCACATAACATTCTTATAACCAGACTATGGAAAAGGTCACTCAATTAAATTACTATAAGGTGGGAGTACCACTAGCTGAAAGACCATATTAAGTAGTTATCAATGTTTCACTGTCAAACTGGAATAGAATGTATTGGGTCCCACAGGGGTTCAGTGCTAGGTATTGTACGAGTGAATATTCTCCTTAATGATATGGTTAATGCACTGAAGAGTACAGTTATAAAATCTGCAGATGCCACCCATCTGGGAAGGGTTGCAAGCACTTTGGAGGATGGGCTAAGAATTCAAAATAACCTTCACTAACTGGTCTGAAAACAACAAGATGAAATTTAGTACAAACACAAGCAAATAACAGATTTATGAAAAAAATGCATTATATAATGACAAAATGTGAAATAACTGGCTAGTTGGTAGTACAGTTGAAAAGAATCTCTGGATTACCACAAATTAAATATGAATCAACAATGTGATTCAGTTGCAAGCAAGGCTAATGCAGTCCTGGGATGTATTAATAGGAGTGTAATATGTAATGAACAAGAAGTAATTGTCCCTGCAAGGTGTAACGATGATGAAGCCTCAGCTGTAGTACTGTGTCCAATTCTAGTGTCACATTTTAGGAAAGATGTGAACATATTAACAAGAATCCAAAGGAACACTACGACAATGAGAAAATATTTAGAAAATCTGACCCTATGAAAAAAAAGTTAAAATGAAAAGCAGACATGAGAACAGAAGACTGAAAGTGACCTAGTAATATATTAAGGATTGTTATAAAAAGGCTTAGTTTATGGCAAGAGAAATTTACGTTAGATATTAGGGACAGCTTTTTGACTATAAGGCTATCTGAACTCTTCCGCAGACTTCCAAAGAAGGTTGTGGGGCACTCATCATAAGAGTTTTTACATACAGGTTGGACAAACATCTGTGAGGAATGGTTTAAGTTTACTTGGTCTTGCCTCAACACAAAGAGTTGGATTTGATGATCTCTTGAGGCCCTAAATTTCTATGATCCTGTGACTCTATAAAGCAGACACTTCCTTTGTAAAAATATTATTTCATATAAAACATTCTCACTGCAAAAATATTAAGATGGAAAATTTTAAACATGACCTAGTACTGTACTTGTGTGTAGAAATAATAATTTTGTGGGTAAGTGAATGATGGAAAGTCACAGGTGTACATAATTTTGTTCACCTAACCAGTGACTACAAATGTGGTGCAATGTACAACTGAGATGACCCTAAAGAATCAGCAGGAAGGATGCAGAAAGTGAGAGTGGAAAGTAAGAGAAGAATGAGCTATTTATGCAATTCACTGCATCACATTAAAGTAATAAATGTGGAGACAAATAAAATAATTATACACTGAAAAATCATAGCCATAAATCACACAGCAGGCCAAGAATTATGAGATTAGAGTGGCAAGAATCATTGATTTAAAATCACAGTGCTTAAAAACAATAAAACACACAAACAAACTTCTGGAAGGTATGAAGAAAAGCACTGAATACAAGTTGCAGGAAGTTTTTTCTGACAATAAATGAGGGAGCCAGTGAGATCACATTTGAAATATTAAGTCAATTCCAGGATGCTTTATACTGCAGATAAATATGGCTTTATGGAGAAGTAGAAGGTTCAGAAGATGACAATGACAATTTTTTCAGGATGTCTTTAATTCCCGTAATAGTGATGTTAAAATACTAGGAAAGTAGGACAATATTCTCTGGAAAAGAAGAGAGCAACAAATGATGAGATAAGTTGACGTTTATTCTTAATAGAACAGAAAGAAGAATGTTATGGTACAGGGGTGTGCATACCCGTAATCTCTCATAGTTTCTGCACAGATACTTTTAAGTCACAGGTTTATATCTGCACTTCTCTCAGAGTGGAATTCTGCAGTTTACCCCACTTTTGCCTGGACTACCAGGCTACCATCACCTACTGTTCCCCATCTGTATTATCTCCAGCAGATTCTTTCAGTCAGTATGTATCTGTGAGTTCATAGGCTGTCTTCTGTCTATGTCAAGCTACCTTTGTCTGTCCTTGTGGCCTTGGCCCAGGTTCCAACTGGTTTATAGATCTTTAACAGGATAGTGGAGGTAGTCTTCACAGAGTGTATCCCAAATATTTTTTTTTTTGGATCTCCAGGTAACTGAACTCCATCTGAAGTCATTGGCTTGGGTGCCTACAAGGCTTTCTCTTAGCTCCTTCTCAGCCTAAGCATTGAACTCACTATAGCTATCTATCTAAATTTATATAGATATAGATTTAGATATATACACACATTATCTATGTATCTATCTATTGACCTAGAGGGGGAGGAGCAACAGACTTGCCAAACCTCTGTGTGTCGGGGAGTGGCTCCACATTCATGGAAGAGGTGGATTCTTGGTCAAAAGGAGTGGAGCAGGGACAGCCCTCACCAGTACACTCTCCCGCCCGGCAGACCTCAGAGCTGCCTGGGTGCACCATGTGGGGCTCAGGCATTAATTTAAAGGGCTCAAAGCCCTGACTGCTGCCACAGTAGAGGCAGTGGCTGCATCTGGAGATCCCAGTCTCTTTTCAATCACCGGGCCCTAGGGCAATTGCCTCTGTTGGCAGGCATCTATCTACCTATCTGTCTGTCTGTCTGTCCAGGTATATTCAGGCCTGCCAATGGAAGCAACTGCTCCAGGGTCCCAGATATAGACTCTTTTTTCTTTTTTTCTGTGTATATATCTATATCTATATCTATAGATATAATGACTTTAGCTTTTTCCAGCCATCAATCAGTTAGGAAAAAGGGTGGTGTTAAGTGACTTGTCAGATAGGGTAGCACTGATAAGCGAAATTCCTAAATTAGTCTCTGAAAGGTATATCTAACAGAGCACCACAGAAAAATAGTTGCTTTCCAAAGAGCCAAACCAAAGCTTATATGCCCATTAAATCCTATATAAACTGTACGGTGACCTAAGCAGTACAGTGATTGTGCTGACATTACATAGGTGAATTTCACATATGGGCTACATCTACACTAGCACACTACGTTGAAGTAGCCTATTTTGATGTAAGTACATTGAAATAGGCTACTTCGATGCATATCATTTACACATCCTCCAGGGCTGCTGCCTTCAATATTCAATGTCGAAGTAGCGACGGGGAACGTCGAAAGGAGCCGCCCCAGAAGGACATGCAGAGCGTCCACACATACAAGCGCTCCCCATTGAAATAAGGGGCCAGCAGAGCCCCAAGCTGCTCCCAAGGGCCCACACACTCGGCCTGCACAGCACGAGATCCACAGAGTTGACAACCGGTTGCAGACCCCATGCACGCAGCATGGATCCCCAGCTGCAGCAGCAGCAGCAGCATCAGTCAGAAGCCCTGGGCTATGGGCTGCTGAACACGGTGACCATAGAGCCCCGCAGGGGCTGGACAGAGCATCTCTCAACCCCTCAGCTGATGGCTGCCATGGAGGACCCTACTATTTCGACTTAGTGGGATGCGGATCGTCTACACATGCCCTACTTCGACGTTGAACGTTGAAGTAGGGTGCTATTCCCATCTTCAGATAGGAATAGCGATTTCGACGTCTCACCACCTAATGTCGATTTCAACATCGAAATAGCTCACGGCGCATGTACATACGACGTGTGCTATTTCGACGTTGTGCCAGCTACTTCGAAGTAGTTGGCTAGTGTAGACACACCCATGCAATGGTAACACCTCTGTAAAAAAGCTGTGACTATTTCAAATCTTGAATGGCAATCACTTATGGTTTCTTTATGCATATAATGGCTTTCTTTGATCTCAGTGACTACTGTGTCTAATTATTCCTTATTCCTGACTTTCACCTTTGTAAGTGGAATCAGGAGCCTTATATGAAAATAACATGCTTTGGAAGATCAGCCCCTAAACAAATCACTCTATGTATTTAAAACAGATAAAACACAGACAGGCCCTCCAACAGCAGTTCCAGGCCCCAGGGCAGAACAGGCAATGGGCCCGACACACAAAAGCCTTGCCGGTGCTGATACAGATATGGTCTGCCTGACATTTAGTTGGTTCTGTGCCTGTATTGACTGCTGCCCAGTGAGCTGCTGGCTGCGTTGTTGGGCACCCTCTTCTGGCACTGTCAGGGCTTCCACATTCCTGCCTGGCTGTGTTTGCCAGTGCTGTACCCCTCTCTCATGCATCTAGGAAGCCTGTGGGCTTCTTGGATGATTTAAAAGAGCCTATAGCTCCCAGCCACTGACTGAGCTACTGTACCAGCAGCAGAGCTATGCAGAGTCTCCCTGGCCCTTTTAAAATGCCCATGCTCCTTGGCATTGTCTCCTTTGCTCCTCACTTATCAGTGAGCCTGTAGACATACATAAGTTTTGGTTCTTTTCTTTTTGCAATGTAATAGATTTTCCTATGATTCAGTATCAGTCTTGTTAATCCCTGACAAGCTGACAAACTGTGACATTTATCTATATTACCATTGTAATGTCATTGAATGCTTCATCTGCATCCCTGACCTATGCAAAGCAGTTTTTATCGGAAATAATAATATTGGAGTTACAGTGAACTGTTTGGATCTCTGCCAGATTCACTCATTAACGTACATAAAAAAGTGAGCCCCTGCACACCATTCACCCATTGAGTGTGTGTGCTGTAGAAGTATGCTTCTTTGAAATGTCTCTTATTGCTTTAAATGAGTAAGACAGAAAGATAGACACACAAGTGCTCACTTCAGCCCAGTCCCACTCTGAATTTTTTGATTAAAATGAATAATGCTATAATTTTAAAGCATTTCCTGTCAACATAATAATAAAATACTAAAATTTATATTAACGCATAATAAAATCACCACCCTCCTTATCTTTAAGGACTCAAACAGATCTGATGGGTGCAGGGGAAAAATTCTATCTGTAAGCAAATGGAAGAATAAAAAGAAAAGAACATAACTGTGTCCAAGTTTGAAAAATTAAAATAAAATAAAACCACTTTGGTGGGAGGAACTTTTTAGGTGCCCTTTTTAAGTGAGGAAATATTTCTTCTTCAAAGTTAGTAGTTGTGTGTGGCGGGGCTCTTGGTCAGATAGTCTGAATTACATCCCTTCTACAGACACATGGACTATGGAGCACTTAAGTCCTACTTAAACTTTATTTTGAGAGCTTAAATTATTTTTCAGGATTTTGTGGGCTCAATATCTGGAGGGGAATTACAACCCCAGTGGGTATGCATACCAATGCAGGCCACAATTTCAAAAATACTGGTTTATAATGTTTAGTAGACACTTTGAGTTAATAAGGCTGATGAATAAACTGAATTATTATTAATCATAGTAATGCTGCAGATAACACAAGTTCTGTTGGAAGAACTTTATAGTAAGACATTATCTTTTATTGGCAGCAAATATATTAAGTTTTGGGAGGGGTGTTTCACAAGTTAATTTTTTAATGCTAACAAAAGGCTTGTAGCTCCAGTTGGAAGATACCATGCATGTTATTGGGCATATAACAAGTCACACGTATGTGTTTTTAAGACTAGAAATTAAACCTGCTGCATATATTGTTTATTCTGCAGAATTAAAACCACCACCTGGCTGTTTTTCACTGTTAAAAACGTCACAGAAATAGAAATCCCACCGAATACATGACAGATTCATTTTTACTGCTGCTGAGTTTACCATCTGTTGTCCTTTATTTCATTAAGCTGTGGTTTAAAGGCAGATGATTAATGTAAAGCAATTCCTGTAAAACATATTGTTTCTGGTTTGTCAGCCAGATAGTGAACTCCACCAATAATGTGCCAAGAGACAGTATTCTTGCTGTGCAAAATAATGTGTGACCTTCTTCACAGAGATTCCACAGACCAAACTGCACTAACACAATTGCTATTTAAAGGTAAAGCCCATATCTAATGGAATAGAAAATACTCAGGGTTGCTTCTTAGTCCTCTCCTTTCTTCCATCCATCATAACTAGCCCTTTCTCCTTCAGAACTAGCTTTACATCCCTCTGATAATTGCCTCTTATTGACCACCAATAAGATCACTTTCTCCTAATTCTTTTTTCTCCTGACCCAATAGAGGCTATAGAGTCAATTCATATATTCCCAATAGGCTCTGTATGGCTCTGCTGACTCCCAGCAGGCTGCTAGATTTGTTACTATCACATGGTCACATTCACTATAGTAAATGTCTGCTCTACTAAAATCTTATCCATATGCAAAAGTCCTTCCCTGGCGACAAATATCACTGAATGTGTCCACTCTCCTTCTTCATCCCTGCACCAGGGAAAGGCCCACAAGACTTAACCCAGAAGGCAGCTGAAAGTGAGAGTTCAACTCCTTGAAAAATAATAAGCTTGTAATGGAGTCTGGAGAAAGGCAAGAGTCTACTTAATGATTTAGGTTCAGTTTGTTTCAAGTTTTTAACTGAGGTTCTGTTTGATGCTTATTGAATTCTGAATGGCCTCATCCTGCATTAGTAGAAATGTCAGAAGCAAAGTACCACACGACATATAAGATACGTGACACATACCTATAGATATTTAAACTAGCTTGTTTTTTTGCGTATTCTCTGAGCCACGCACATCATCAGCTCAGTTCCTCCAAGTGATCCAAATTAGTCATAAAATGCCAGAATGACTAATTTTTTCAGCACAACCACTCCAGTCACAGAACAACAAGCTAATGTTTTTTTAATATGCTATTGCTGTTATAAAAATGCAAGCTAGTCATTAACTGTCTATAACAATTTGTATGGATTTATTGCTTAATTAGAATTTTACCTTTATTTGACAGGGGTTATTGAATATATCTTATATTCCTCCTTTAAAGTCATAGTAAAAATCGAAGTAAATTTTTATATGAATTTATATTAAAATGCAATACAGTGATACATTAACCAACTTCAGAGGATTTTAATTTCATCCATTTTAGCACACAACTATTTACGTATTTGCATAACTTTCCTGGTCATTTTGCTAATTACCAAAGAGATGTCTGTAAGGTTTAATGAGGATTTTTCTGCCTTCAAGCCCATCCACTCTTCGTTTGTGATGTTGCAAATGAGTTATAATGCTGAAATTGAAATATTCCTGAGTAAAAGACAACTGGTTTCAAGCACAGAGACCTTTCATTTCCATTCTAGGGGCCAAAGAGAACGTGAAGCTGAAGATATGTTGTAGTGAGTCAGTAGGGCCTCCTGCTGACTCAGAGGCAGAGGAGGCTGCGCAGAGGCCCGGGTGGGTAGGCCCGGAGCCAGAACACCAGTGGCCCGCCCCTCAGAGGGCGGGGCCTAGGGCTAGAAGGGCCAAGGGCAGGGCTCGGGACCCATTAAAGCCTGGGCCTCCGGGCAGGGAGGAAGGGCCTGCGCAAGCTCCCCGGCGCCAGGGACAGAGGGCCTGTCGCCGCCCGGCCAGGCCGGAGGAGCAAGCCCCCGGCGGCCCCACGCAACCATGGATCCAGATGCCCCAGGGGGACTACCCGGATTTCCCAGACCTGCCAGGACCCTCACGCCAACGTAGACCCCCCGCCTTGGAGGAAGCCCCGGACGCGGCCAGACCGGCGAGGGTGAGCGACCACGAGGCCCCAAGAGCGGCCTGCCCCAGAGTCCCAGTGGACCCCTGCAGCCCTCAGGCCCAGGATCGCCTCGGGCCCACCGTGCTACCGCCGCCAGACTATCCTAATGACATCGACATGAGCGACTGGCTGGATCCCCCAAAGGTGGACGATTTGGAGGAAACCGACCCCGCGGGACCCCCTGACCAGATGGACTGGGACCTTCCCTCGGTGGAGGTAGAGGTAGGAAGTGGCCCGGGGAACGACGCTCCCAAACCCATGGCAGTGTGTTGCGGCCTGGATCCCCACTGCCGTGGTTGTGTGTGAGCGACCCCCAGGGCCCCAGACCGGGTCGCAGTGGAGTGGGAGGGCCTGCGACCCCCTACCTCCTCCTTGACAGGGCCAACCCGTGCTGGGCCTGTGCTCAAATCTTTGTGCTGTTGCCCTGCACCAAACTGCGGGCTGGGCCTGTGCTCAAACCCTTGTGCTGTTGCCCTGCACCAAACTGAGGGCCGGGCCTGTGCTCAAACCCTTGTGCTGTTGCCCTGCCCCAAACTGAGGGCTGGGCCTGTGCTCAAACCCGGGTGCTGCTGCCCTGCCCTGAACTGAGGGCTGGGCCTGTACTGTGTTACTATTGTGAACTGCTGCCCCACCCTAGCCTGAGGGCTGGGCCTATATTGGATTACAACGGTGAACTGCTGCCCCGCCTGAACTGAGGGCTGGGCTGGTGTTATAACCCTCTTTTGGTTGCCTCCCGCCCTAGGCCAAGGGCTGGGCGTCCCAGGACTCCTACATATGGTCAGTCACCTATCTTCAGTATTTAATCAGAAGAATGGGAAGGAAATCAAATGTTTCTTCAGATACTCATGAATATTTGAGATGCTTTTGGGAAGCTATTTCCAAAGCAGAGCAAATCTGTTCCCTAATTTAACGACATACTTTGGCATATCAAATTTAAATATAGCTTCATTTGATACTTTTACTCAGAGCCAAATCCTGGTTACCTTAATCGATAAGGTAGTACCATTTTAAAATGGGTAAGCCGGTGTGGTCTTGTGTGTACACGTGTCCATTCTTTGTGCAACCCCCCCTTACATATTTTCTGTGCTCATTGTTATGCTCCATGACCATCCAGTTAATCCAAACCAGAGCAGATTTAACATTATAATGCTGCACTATCAGGCTATGTCTACACAGCAGCATTATTTCAGAATAACCTATTCTGAAAGGGTGTCTACACGGGCACAAATCTTTGAAATAGCCATGCTAATGGCCATTTCGAAGATTACTAATGAGGTGCTGAATTGAATATTCAGTGCCTCATTAGCATTAGGACGCTTCCGTCTCCGCTTTCGAAAACGTGCGGCTCGGCATGGCTACATGGGGCTCCTTTTCGTAAGGACCCCTCACCTTTCGAAAAGGAGCCCCATGTAGCCGTGCTGAGCCGCGCATTTTCAAAAGCGCTGCTTTCGAATTTCTGCAGCCGGAAGCATCCTAATGCTAATGAGGCTCTGAATATTCTATTCAGTGCCTCATTAGTAAGCTATTTCGAAGATTTGTGCCTGTGTATACACAGCCAAATAGATTTTCTGGAACATTTTATTTTGAAATAGCATGTCTACAGACAAAATGTGTATAGAAATAGTGCTCAGCTATTTCAAATGAAATTGTCAGCACACAATAGAGCTTATTTCAGATTAGAACCATTGGAAGCACTATAGCGTATTTTAAAATAGTCCCTATTTACTCCGGCTACATCTACACTACAGTGATCTTTCAAAAGAAGTTCTTCAGGAAGATCTCCTCTAAAAAAAACTTCTTTCAAAACAGTGCCTGTGCGCGCGCACACACACACACTCACACACACACACAAAGTGGATTGAAAGCTCTATCAGCTCTTTTGATAGACAGCATTCACAGAGCCCCTGCTTTACTGAAAGAACAGCCCAGGGACTGAAAAATCCAGCACCACGAGGATATCTCTTTAAAAAAAAAAGGCCCACAGAGCATCTACATATGCTTTTTTTTGAGAGAAGCTTTCAAAAGAAGGTGCTCTTCTTGATCTGGGAGTGGAAGAGGGCTTCCAGAACAAAAGCCATGTTCTTTTGATTTCAGATTAAAAGAGCATATTTTGGCCGTTTCTACACATGCCACTTACTCTGAAAGTGGCATGCTAATAAATGGCCTGAAATATGCTAATGAGGCATGGATGCAAATTCCCCACACTGCATTAGCATAAGGTCACATGATTTGGAGTCTGGAAGACGCTCTTCCGGACTCCAAAACAACGTATAGAAGCATGGGCCCTGGGGGGGTGTTCTAGAAGGAAGTCCTCCTTCCGGGGGCCCCTTCTTCCCAAAAGGAAGAAGGAGCCTGTGGAAGGAGGACTTCTTTCCGGAAGACCCCCCGAGGGCTGTGCTTCTACACATTGTTTTGGAGTCCGGAAGAGCGTCTTCCGGACTCCAAATCAGGTGGCCTTATGCTAATGAGGCACAAGGACTTTGTGTCCATGCTTCATTAGCATATTTTGGGCCATTTATTGGCATGCCATGTGTAGAAATGGCCTTTGTGTGTAGACACTCCATCTGCTTCTACATATGTCAGATCTTCTGGAAGAACTCCGGCTTCTTCCGGAAGATCTGTGGAGTGTCCGCACATGCAAGGTGCTCTTCTGGAAGGAATCCAGAACAACTCACTACTTCTTCCCGATTCCTAATGCCGGTTCTGTAACAGGAATAGCCCCTTCTTCTGGAAGATTCTTCTGGAAGAAGGAATGTGTGGATGCTCGTGGACTGCTACTTCTGGAAGAAGTGATCTGCCATGGCATCTCCATGCTGGAGCCAGGAGACAATCTAGCAAGCCTCTGGAGGCTCTATGGTGCCTTGCTCCAGCAGCAGTTAAAACTGCAAGGACCCAGAAACCCTGCAGCAGGAAGCAGGGGATGTGGAAGCAAGCAGCACGTGCAGAGCTGCTGCACCTCGACTCCTGCAATCCCTACAGCGATGCCTGGAAGCCAGATGGCCAGCAAGCCAGCCTTCCTGTGTCCCCCAAGGCACCCTTGGGAACTCTGATGAAGGCAATCCAAAAAGGGAGCAGCCTAGAAAGAGGAGGGCCCCGGCATGACACAGCCAGTGCTGTGGGACCTCCTTGCTCTCTGGTGTGACAAAGAGCTGCTCAGGAACACCATGGGGCACCACAAGAATTCCCCTGCCTGTGCCCACCTGGCCAAGGCCCTGGCCATCCGTGTGCACCCTGCCTGGAATGCAGACCAGGTCTGGTGCAAGCTTAAAGAACTCTGGCAGGGCCTCTGGTGGGCCAGAAACCCCTGCTCTGGTGCCACCGCAGCAAAGTGCCCCTACTACAGGGAGCTCTGGGACATCTTAGCTGCGTCTACACGTGCACGCTACTTCGAAGTAGCGGCACCAACTTTGAAATAGCGCCCGTCGCGTCTACACGCGTCGGGCGCTATTTCGAAGTTAACTTCGACGTTAGGCGGCGAGACGTCGAAGTCGCTAACCTCATGAGGAGATAGGAATAGCGCCCTACTTCGACGTTCAACGTCGAAGTAGGGACCGTGTAGACGATCCACGTCCCGCAACGTCGAAATTGCTGGGTCCTCCATGGCGGCCATCAGCTGGGGGGTTGAGAGATGCTCTCTCTCCAGCCCCTGCGGGGCTCTATGGTCACCGTGGGCAGCAGCCCTTAGCCCAGGGCTTCTGGCTGCTTCTGCGGCAGCTGGGGATCTATGCTGCAGGCACAGGGTCTGCAACCATTTGTCAGCTCTGTGTATCTTGTGTTGTTTAGTGCAAGTGTGTCTGGGAGGGGCCCTTTAAGGGAGCGGCTGGCTGTTGAGTCCGCCCTGTGACCCTGTCTGCAGCTGTGCCTGGCATCCCTATTTCGATGTGTGCTACTTTGGCGTGTAGACGTTCCCTCGCTGCACCTATTTCGATGTTGGGCTGAGCAACGTCGAAGTTGAACATCGACGTTGCCGGCCCTGGAGGACGTGTAGACGTTATTCATCGAAATAGACTATTTCGATGTTGGCTGCACATGTAGACGTAGCCCCTGACAGGGGATGACACCTCCCCACCCCGCCACCTGGTGGACACGGTGGCAATGGAGACCCCTGAGGCACTGGAGCGGGAGGACGGGAGCTCCTCGGAGGGCGCTGGAAAGGAGAGCAAGCCCAGCATCCAGGATCAGGGATCCTAAGAGGACTCTGCTCTGGAGGAGTCCCTGGTCATTGCCACGCCCTTGGCCTTGAGCAGCCCTGTGACATCCAGCTGGGCATCACCCAGCCTATATGGGGTCACCCCAGGTAGGGGTGTGGCATGGTGCATCCCCCGGCGGGGACACACGCAGGCCCCCATACCATGCCCCCCCAGTGGCCCACCTCAGATTGCACCCAGGGCCCCAGGCATGCTGACAGGTCACCTGGCATACCGCACCTCAGGAGCCCCTGCACTTGCAAGTCTGCACTGGGGGGAACCCAGGGTGCACAGCCACACTCAGCCTACCCTCTCCCCAGGCAGGGACCCCTCTGTGCCCAGCTACACCCCCTTGCCCACTAGCCCAGCCCCAGTTGGGGCTCTCCACAGGTGGCAGCACCCCCATGGTGACAGACTGCCCGGCCACCATGCCAGGGCCTGCATTATGAGGGCATTCCCCAGACATGACCATCCCTTGGATCCAGCCTGGAGGAAGGTGCCGGGAGGGCAGAGGACTGCTGTACAGGGCTTGGCTGCAGCTCTTCCTGCATTTTCCCCTGCCCCTTATCTTACCTGCAGCCTCATCCCAGGGTTGGGAGAGCCACCAGAGGAGCCCAGGACCAGCCGCCAGCAGCCATGCTGCAGGTTGCAGAAGTCCCCCAGCCAGACCACAAGCCTCCCATCGGCAGGGTCTGGTGTAGGAGACTGTGGCATACATGGCTGCCCTCTGCCACCAAAATAGACTGGTGGAGAGGCACCTGGCTCTGGAGGCAGAACAGCTGCAGTGGCACTAGGACACACAGGGGGGAGGTGGTGAGGATGCTCTGCCAAGTGTGTGGGGCCCTCATGGCACTCCCCTACGGCACCACCCAAGCTGCCTCCCCTGCTGCTCCCCTGCTGTCCCTGAGTCCTGAGCCATCCCTGTCCCCGGGGTCCTAGCTGCCTTCCTTCCCTGAGAACTTCCCACAGTGGACTTGAGGGACCTGAGGGCCTGGCTCCTGGCCATGGCAGGCCCTGTGGGGGGCCCCCTGCCCAAGAAACCCTCCCCCCTGCCCTCCCACACAAGCCATGCCACAGGCCACCCTGCCCCACCAGGGACCACGCACCCGAAGCAGGAGAGGCAGTTGTGGGAGCTTGAGCTCACGGCCCTCCATCCCATCCCTTGAGTAGGGATCCCTCCCCTCTCATCCCCTTCCACACCCAAGCTGCGTCTACACGTGCACGCTACTTCGAAGTAGCGGCACCAACTTCGAAATAGCGCCCGTCGCGTCTACACGCGTCGGGCGCTATTTCGAAGTTAACTTCGACGTTAGGTGGCGAGATGTCGAAGTCGCTAACCTCATGAGGAGATAGGAATAGCGCCCTACTTCGACGTTCAACGTCGAAGTAGGGACCGTGTAGACGATCTGCGTCCCGCAACGTCGAAATTGCTGGGTCCTCCATGGCGGCCATCAGCTGGGGGGTTGAGAGATGCTCTCTCTCCAGCCCCTGCGGGGCTCTATGGTCACCGTGGGCAGCAGCCCTTAGCCCAGGGCTTCTGGCTGCTTCTGCGGCAGCTGGGGATCTATGCTGCAGGCACAGGGTCTGCAACCAGTTGTCAGCTCTGTGTATCTTGTGTTGTTTAGTGCAACTGTGTCTGGGAGGGGCCCTTTAAGGGAGCGGCTTGCTGTTGAGTCCGCCCTGTGACCCTGTCTGCAGCTGTGCCTGGCATCCCTATTTCGATGTGTGCTACTTTGACGTGTAGACGTTCCCTCGCTGCGCCTATTTCGATGTTGGGCTGAGCAACGTCGAAGTTGAACATCGACGTTGCTGGCCCTGGAGGACGTGTAGACGTTATTCATCGAAATAGACTATTTCGATGTCGCAACATCGAAATAAGCTATTTCGATGTTGGCTGCACGTGTAGACGTAGCCCCAGGTTGCTACATCCCTGCTGCCCACACTCCCCCTTGTACATAATTGATACTCCTTAATTTTAAGGCAAACTTCTCTTTCGTTGCTGTTGTATTTAATATTGTACTCTTAAGTGATAAAAATCTAAACCAAAGTAGAATGGCACCTGCAATGCATTCATTAAATATAAATGAAGTAACGAGGGTGAAATAATCCTCTGTTTTATTATAGTCCTTAATAGAAATTTTAAAATTTACAAAATAGTGGAACCATACAACTGATTATTCTGAGCAATTCCAAGGCACAATATTGCTTGCTTCTTGCTGCTTTTTGTGGTGGTGTGGTTCATCATAATGTCGTAGAAAATCTCTCAAAAATGAATGGAAGAATTTAAATACAAACCAGTTTCTAGAAGAAACTGGTCTGAAGAAGTGGGTCTGTCCCACAGAAGCTCACCTAGTAAACTATTTTGCTAGTCTTTAAAGTGCTACTTGACTGCTTTTTGTTTTGACAGTTTCTAGAGGTGTTTACAGAAGCAGATCACTGGAAGATAGTGGTGCAAGATACTTCATTAGATGATCAGTGGTATTGAGGAGGAGAAAAAACCTTTCCAATCTAACAACTAAATCATATATTGTATAGCAGTTCAATAATTATTGAGCTCTTTAATACAGAGCAAATTAAAACACTACTTTTTTTAGCAATTTTGCAAATTTCAATTCTGTTCCTTTATAGCTACCCCTAAAAATGTACAAACAGTGAAAAGCTGCAAATGCTGAGTATGTAAAGAGATGTGAATAAGCGGCACAGTTGTGATGTTAAAGAGAAAAATGTGTTGCAATATGATCTAATTCAAAGACCTCTCTGCCCAGTCGCTCAGCATCCTCCCGTTATTTTGAATCTATTGATGAGATCAAGATTGATTGCAGAAGTATCCCCAAAAGCCCATTCCTGGGATGTGTAATACATTAAAAATGCCATCAATTGTATTTCAAAATGTTATATTTAGTCCACAACGTAGCAAGTAAATAATAAAAACCTGTACAAGAGTATAAGCCTATGCCTCTGCAGCACAGAAGAACTTGTGGCTTGCCTGTGCCAAAACACTCTGACTCTTTCATTGCAGTGTAAATATCTAGGCTTCTGCTGGAGGCTGGGCTGTGGGACCTTTCCAACCTTGTCTTTGCTGTATACGCATGCCCTAAATTTGACAGCTCATGATGGTTCACTTTGCACTCTTTTTCTCTTGACTTTCACATACTCTTCTGCACCTACATGGTGTTGTTTGCAATGCAGTATTCACGCATGCATAATCCTGGTTACTGGGTAAATTGAATCACTAATAGACTGGTACTTTTAATATGCAACATCTCAAAAGAGGGCTCTGATTGACATCCATCAGTATTATTACTGAAGCTCATGCTCCCAGCCTGTTCTTAATGAATGCATTAGCAACAGTCAGCGGATGCAGACTATCATTTGGGTTTCTCCTCACAGCCCCAAATAGAACACAAAATCAGATATGTTCTTGAAATTTGTAGCCATGCATTACCATCATAATTTGGTAAAGATACGGCTAAACTTTTAGGTTAAGTCTACACTACACTACAGCAATCTGTCGACAGAAGTTACTGTCAGTGGCCAGACTACCCGGCCACTCTTTCAACAAAACAGCCAACCAGAAGCGCAGAAGACAGGGCTGCCCGGTGCCCTGGAAGCTGCGTCTGTCAACAGAGGGCCCCCAGGAGCATCCACACTAGCTTTCTGTCAGCAGATTCTGTTGAAAAGGGCGTCTTGCCTCCTGGGGGAACAGCAGAACACTGATGACAAAAGTGCCAAGTTCTGTCAATTACGGTCGACAGAATATATTTGCAATGTGGATGCTCTGTAACTTGTATTGACAAAACTCTTTATTGTAGACATAGACTTGATGAGAATAGACTTTGTGATGAGCCTGCACCATTTCTGAAGGCTAATTTTTTATTTGATGTGTTCTTATCAAATAATACCTGAAAATGAGTATAGTGCACCTTGTGTTAAAATTCGTGGGATTTACAAGGTCAGCAGCCCCTCTGCACATGTGAAGCATTTCAATTTATTTTCTAGTCAGTTAAATATTGCAGATATTTAAGGTGCCCCTTCCTCTCAATAAGCTATTATTTCCCTCCTTCAGTAGAGATCAAGGGCAACAAATCTTGAAGCTTAAATTTGATTCTAAAAACATAGGAGAAAAATGCCACAATTCCCCTTATAGAAGTCTTCAGACAAGGGCCAAGGTTTTCTGTAGAATTTACAATAATATATATGCATGAAAATATAATTCGTTCTGCTCACCAAATTGTGTTGCACTGCAAGAGGTTGCATAGTCCCCACACAATGACTAGGGAGAGGGGTTAAACCTTTCCCATGCTTTCTAGAGAAAGCAGGACAGTGACCAGTCCTGAATTCATGGCAGATGGTTGGACAGCTGTAGGGTCTTAATTAATTCTCCTCTGAACACTTTTAGCTGATGTAAGTTACACTTCTTACCCGCAGGGTTGAGTTATGCGCAGACTTCCTGGGGTTCTCCCGAGGTGCCAGAGCAACTGAAGGAGGAAGCTGGGATTGGCCGTAGGTGAGGAAGCACACCATAACACTTTAAAAGGATAGTGCAGCAGCTTTTATTACCTTGTTCTCAACCCAGGCACACGACTTCCAGGTGCAGCCACTAGCATTGTGTATCTTTGTACTATCTTTATGATCAGGGTAGGACATAAGGGCACACAGAGCCCTTACTTTTATTGAGGAAACCCCTGTGGTTGTATTTTGCTTTAAAAATGGAAACCCCACAAAGGTGTTGCAAAGCACAAATAAACATAGCTATCAGCATTAATAATGGACAAAATACTTCTGAAAACACTTCCCTCCCCACAAATCATTATCAGTACTTACTATTGGGCCTTTCCAGGGGCAGGCCTTTCTTCACACATCATTTTGTTTTAAAATCAAACACTTGAAAAAGGTGTTTGAAACTTCACTCAGCCATGCACAATAGCTGCCTGGCTCCCAAAAGATCTGCCCCAGGCCTGCTTTGCAACATTCGTTGTTGACAAGTAGGGTAAGTCTAACTTTTCAGCAGAACCATCATAACTGTTTTATCTACCTGTTTTTGTCACTGATTCAAATAAGACTCAGAGCTGTGGTAACTGAAATCCATTATGATCATCCAATTCAGTTATATATCAGAGGCCTTGGTGGGTTTTGCAGCAAAAGCAAGGGTCTGTATATCAAGTGGGATTGGAGCAATCAGTGAAAGGGTCAGGTGGGATTTAATGCTGAGGGATGGGATGCCCAAGACATGAGTTTCATTCATAATTATGGCAGCCATTCACTGCATGACCCCACCCTGTGCCCCATCTGCAGAGTGGGGATAAAATACTCAGCCACCTCTACCAAGAACTTGAAGATCTCTGCTAAAACGCATTTAATACCTGTTATTGTGTATTGTTGTAACTTGTTATAAAGGAGGTGAGGCACATTTGTGGAGCAGTAGGAAGCTTGAATTACCTCATGCATAGCTGTTCTGTGATAAAGACTTCAGCATCTTTGCCTGTCATTCAAGTGCGTGTCATAGCCACTAAATGTATTTTTAGGAAGAATATTGCCATTGTTGGCAGGCATTGATTTTCAACTACACAATTTGGCCCTTTCCCAAGTTTAACCATGCAGTATTCATAGAATCATAGAATCTAGACAGGAAGCTATGCGAGAGGCTATTGAGTCCAGCCCCCTGCCCTAATAGCAGGACCACGTATCTAAACCACCCCTGATAGACATCTATCTCACCTGTTCTTAGATATCTCCAGCAATGGAGATTCCACAACCTCCCTTGTTAATTTATTCCACTTTTGACCACCCTGACAGTTAGGATCTTTTTCCTAATGTCCAACCTAAACCTCCCTTGCTGCAGTTTAAGTCCATTGCCTCTTGTTCTATCCTCAGAGGCCAAAAAGTACAAGTTTTCTCCTCCTCCTTATGACTCCCTTTTAGATACCTGAAAACTGCTATCACGTCTCTCCTCAATCTTCTCTTTTCCAAACTAAACAAGCCCAATTCTTTCAGCCTTTATTCATAGGTCTCATTCTCTAGACCTTTAATCATTCTTGTGTTGGATATAGAGAAAGACTGAGATTTGGAAAAGTTGTTCAGACTCTGCTTTCATTGATGCCTATGGCTAGTTCTGGCCTTGTCTACATTACACAGGTAGGATGATGTAAGCTGTCTCACATCATCCTAATAATGCTTGTGTCTATGCTGCAATCAGTGTGACCATATTGCAAGTGCGAAAAATCATAATGAGGTAAGGGATAATAGGTGCCTCCATAAGAAAAAGTCAAATATTGAGACTGTACTATAAAATAGGGACACCTAGTCACACTAATTACCAGCTCCCTTCCACCAGCATATCTCACCTGCTGTGTTAACTTAATGACCCTACCACTGCAAGAAGCATAGCATCTAATTCAACACTGTCAGATTGATGTAGCAGTGGCATAGACACTGTGTGGTTTATGTCAGCTTAACGGGAGGTGCCCTGCAGTTCTCCATTGTAACCATGGGCCACTGTTCTCAACTCTGCTGCCCACCAGCCGTGCACACAGGAAGCAGCCACTCCACAATTCAAGGAGTTGGAACGGTTGAATTTATTACCTGTTTGTTTGGCACAGAGAGCTCTCCTGCCCAGTTGATCAAGCTGATTCCATGCTCCAAATGCACTCCTGCCTGGAGTGTGCAGCAGGAGATGGGTCTTCTGGGTTTGTGAGGAGAAGAGGATGTCAGGCATAGCTCTAATCCATAGTAGGTAGTCTGTTGTGTCCGATGATGAGGTCGCAAGCTTGCACAGGCTCATTGGTTGTGGACTCGCATGTGGCTGAGGAATCCAAGCTTTGAATGGCATGGGCATTCACAGTGGGGGCAAGGGAATTGTCGTGGCTTTGTTGGTTGGCTGCTGCTGTTGCTTTCTTCATCTCACGAGTATCAATGAGGCGTACGTGTAGCTGCTTGTCAAAGTTATCATATGCATGTTGTACGAAAGTACACCAGCCTGTTCGGTCTTTTGCATGCTGCTCTAGCTGATCTGGTTTTAAACCAGCATGATCAACGTTGGCCTTCACACAGTCTTTATATCTCTTGCAAGGCCTACCTTGATTCCTCTTGCCCTGGGAGAGTTCACCATAGAGGAGTTGCTTAGGGATTCTCGACTCCTCCGTTCGTATGACGTGCCCTATCCAGTGAAGCTGGGGTTTAGAATCATGGCTTCGATGCTCGTGCTTCTTGCTCTGTCCAGGACTTCCAGGTTTGTAAATCTGTCCTGCCATCGAACATGCAGTATTGACCTCAGGCTGCAGGTGTGGAAATGCTCCAACAGTTTTATATGTTTTCTGTACAAGGTCCAGGTTTCACAACCATACAGGAGACTGGTCAGGGCTACAGCCTTGTAAACCTTCAGTTTAGTGGACTGTCGGATATTGCGCTGATTCAACACTTGCGCTCTCAGATGTCTTAGTGCTTGGCTGGCCTGACAGATTCTGGAACTGATTTCTTTGTCAAGCGAACCATCATTGACTATCACACTGCCAAGGTATTTGAACTCCTCTACTTTTTTTAACTCTGTTCCTCCAATAAAGATTGAAGTGGGAAGAACAGCAGATCCTGGAGCAGGTTGAAACAGTACCTCGGTCTTTCCTAGGCTGATGGTCAAACCAAAGAGGTGAGTGGCATCAGCAAACTTGTTGATGATGAGCTGGAGATCTGCTTCCTTGTGTGCCATAAGTGCACAGTTGTCAGCAGAAAGGGCTTTAAGGATGAGCCTCTCAAGAGTTTTGGTTTTAGCATTCAGATGACGAAGGTCAAAAAGTGACCCATCAAGTCTGTATTTTATGTAGACTCCATGGTCCAGGTCCCTAACTGCGTGGCTGGGGATGCATGTGTAAAAGAAGTTGAATAACACTGGGGTCAGCACACACTCTTGCTTCACACCTTTGGATATCTCAAATGGATCTGAAGACTCACCATTTGAAAGAACAAAGCCAGTCATGTCATCATGGAACAGGCGTATGAGGTTAACGAATCTTCTCGGGCAGCCAAGTTTTAACAGAATAATCCACAGGGCTTCTCTGTTGACGATGGCAAATGCCTTGGTCAAGTCTATAAAGACAGCATACAGATCCAAGTTCTGCTCGATGAATTTTTCCTGGATCTGACAAACAGCAAAGATCACGTCAATGGTGCTGTGGCCTGGGCGAAAACCACACTGTGCCTCTGGTAGGTTCTCCTCTGAGATGCTGGTGATCAGATGGTTGAGGATGACATCTCAGCCTAACCTTTTTAAAAAAAAAATGTAATGCACTTTTAATCATCCTCCCTTTGGAAGGCCAGCTGTTGTTGCCATCAAACTTGTGCAATGGGCTGAATGATAAACAGGAACTATTGTACAATCACTGCTGTTTTTTTTCATTGCCCTTGTTCTTAAAGAGTGAGATGATTGTGGCATCCTTAAAGTCTTTGGGCATGTCTTCTTCTTCCCAGATGCTGATCGAGATGTTGAGAAAGGCTTCAAGTGACACTGGTCCTGCCGCTTTGAAAATGTCAGCAGGGATACTGTCCATCCCAGGGGCTTTGTCAGAGTTGGTCTGGCTGATTGCCTTTTTGACCTCATGCATTGTAGGGGGCAGATCAAGACTGTCTATTGTGGATTTCTGAAGGATCTGGTCTAGGGCCACAGGGTCGACAATGGAGGCTTTGTTGAGAAGGTTTCTGAAGTGCTCTCTCCACCTATTGTTGATGCTGTTCTTCTCCCTCAGAAGGGTAATGCCATCTGCAGACAGGACAGGTGTAGTAGTTGGCTTTGAAGGTCCATATATAGTTTTGATAGCACTGAAGAACATCTTGGAGTTCTTGGTGCCAGTGTAATATTGGACTTCATCAGCTTTACTCTCCCACCACTCATCTTGCATTTTGTGAAGTGCCATTTGTGCCTGGCTCTGAAGGTGTTTGAAATGATCATGTTTGGAGATTGAGGACTGATCGTTTTGCCATAGCAGAAACGTGTTCTGTTTTTCCTCTAAGATCTTCATGATGGCCTCATCATTTTCATCAAACCAGTCTTGGTGAACTCTTTTTTTCAGTCCTAGTGTTGACTTGGCTGACTCCGTCACCGGGGTTTTGAACTGGTCCCACTTTTGTGTTGGGTCTCCAGTCAGAGGTCCGTGGGACATCAACACTTTGTCAAGGCAGGCTGCACCTTTCTTACAATGACCAGTATGTTGCAGCTTCCCAATGCTGAAGGAGGTTCTGACAACCTTAAGCTTCTTGCGGTGCATTGGTGTGATGTGCAGCATAAGGACTGATCTGACGAGTCTATGATCAGTCCAGCACTCAGCTCCCTGCATGGCCCTGGTGATCTGGTGTCCCACCTGCGACTGATGATATAGTCAATCAGGTGCCACTGTTTTGATCTCGGGTGCATCCATGTGGTCTTGTATTTATCAGCTTGCCTGAAGAGAGTGTTGGTAATTGTCAGGTTGTTTTCTGCACACAAACTCAGCAGAAGGAAGCCATTGGCATTCAAGTTACCAACACCATGATGCGCCAGCACCCCTTTCCAGGTCCTACAATCCTTGCCGACCCTGGAGTTGAAGTCACCCAACAGTAGAAGCTTGTCACTAGGAGGAGTTGCTTTCACAAGATGGTCAAGGTCCTCATAGAAACTTTCTTTTGCTTCATCAGTGCTAGTCAGTGTGGGGGCGTAAGCTCTGATGACTGTAAGGTGATGAGAGGTGTTGAGGTGGAAGCGGACCACGATCAGACACTCACTGATGCAAGTTGGTAGGTCAGGAAGCTGGTGCAGAAGTGATGTCCTGATGGCAAGTCCCACTCCGTGGATTCTGTCTTCATTTTCTGGCCTGCTTTTCCAGAAGAAGGTGTAACCTCCTTTTGGTTTGCAGATGGATCCTTCCTCTGCCAGTCTGGTCTTGCTCAGAGTGGCTATGCCAATGCTATAACTGCCAGTTCTCTTGCTATGAGGCCCATTCTTCTCTCAGGCCTCATAGCATTGTCGCTGTCCAAGAGGGTGTGAATGTTCCATGCTGCAAATATCATCTTTCTTTTCACTGTTTTTTGACTACCGTGAGGTTGAAATTGGTTGGGACAAGCAATTTTTGGGACACCTTCTCTAGTCCCTTCCCTCATTTTGAGGGTGAGCAGTGCTGTTCCTAAAAAGGCCTGCACAGTCACCTGGGATGCTGCTGAACTCCTCTGTCATCCTGTGGTCAGAGTCGAGCCACCAAAGTCCACAGGCCGCCTACATGCAGGTATGGAGCTACGACTCCCAGTGGTCACCTCCACCTGTCACTTCGTCCCTCTGCCATCGCCACAGGACTTTGAGGTAGACAGAAGTGATGCGAATGTGCAAAGAACCTGTGCGGGAGAATATTTAAAGTGGAAAAGCCATTGCATGGGGGCAGCTCCACTCTCTCGACCTCAGATACCTGGTTCCAGTGGTACGAGAAGTTGTCACGGCTGGGACTTCCTAGGCTGCAGTGGATGGCCATGCCGCCTATGGTGCCTGGCCATGCCCTTCGCTCTCCACAGAGTGTTGCAGAACTGCCTTCCTGGTCATTGGATCTTGCTGTTGATCTCATCCATCCAATCCGCTGGGGACAACTTTGCATACTGGGATAGGCAATTCCCTATCTCACCACAGGCTTCAGACCTGCCAGCTACCCTCACCTGGTTTAGCCCGCCTGTCGAAGCAGTTTATTGGGGTGTGGCTGCTGCATGCTACAGCTTCTTGGAGCCACAGGTGAGAGCTGGGTACCAGGTGGGGACCAAAGGTGCACGAACTGCCCCCGAAGAGACACAAGTCCCCACACCAGAGGTACTACCCGTCCCTGGACACCCCATACACAGCTCTAATCCAGCCATGGATATACTGACATATATGAGCAGATTGCCTGGGGTACAAGGGGAGGGAAGAAGGGCTACAGCTGGGACGCACAGCATTGCTGTGTGAAAATCAGGGACTTACCAGAATGCAAGGGAGGTGAACAGTTGCTCTGCTTCAGTGTCACAGACTTGTTGGTTTTACAAGGAAATGTAACCTCCTATGACTTCTAAGAGCAGCATAGATACCTCTGAGGAGGAGCTGGCATCTCAGGATACCACAATAACACTGAGAAGAAGGACTCAGATGAGAAAGAAGGAAGAGGAGAGTGGGAGACAGGTGAGTTGGGTATTTATTGTGCCAGAGACCTAGGACCTATTTGTAACCCCAGAGCACTCTCACCAATAATTGCACAGCAGCATGTGTGAACATGAGGCTGGAGAAAGAACTTATCATGCACATGCAATTCCAATTCATATACTGGAGTCACTTGATTTCATTTGCTATCTTTATTTTAGAAAGAGACTTGAAGCATCATGTCTACCTGCTTCCTTAGTGAGGCAGACGGTGCCCTACAAAACAAACAAACAGACAAAAAATGATTGTTTATGTCTATTGGGATGTCCCTGAAATTTTCCAGATCAATCTCCAGGAAACCCTTATGGACATACTCTGCACCCCATTAAAGGTTTCTAGATAAGGCTGCCTTCATTCTTCCATTGTGATAAGACATTTTCGTACACTATTTCAGCCTCAATTCAACCAGCACCATCACAGTATACACCATAGCAGCATAAACCTCACCTGTTCCTAGGCATTTGCAGCAGCTGTTCTGTTGCCTCCTCTGTTTCCCTCAAAAGACAGTAGTAATCTTCATTTCAGTTGCCCAAGCCCCAAACAGTATAGTCTAGAGCCCCTCCCCTTCTCCCTTCTCCCATGTTTTACAGACCGTGGCTGTAGTTTGGCCACGAACTCTGTACACGGTTCCTAGAAAGTAGCTTTGTGCACATGAAAGTTCTGCAGTCATTGCTCATCATCTCATACCTGCATAACCTATGAAAAAAATGCTTGTTTTTTTGTGCCAGAAACGGTGCTCCACTGTGTTTGTCTGCTGCGCAACTGCCAAAAGTAGCCATTAATGGTTTCATTCTATGGCTTTCAGCAGGGCCATGCAAAGGATATTGCCATTCTCTGCACAGTGGTTCATCTCACAGGAGAAGGCAGGAGGACTTTGCAACTCTTCTCACAGTAGTGCACAGCTGAGCGGGGTCCATGCTTCTCCACAGTTGGTGTATGTGCAGCTATGCCAGACTTTTGAAAAAAAGGTGTGAAGTACTATGGGTTGCAGATGAAATGATGGGAGAGAGAAAACGGCATCAACGTATCCATGTTCCCAGTCACCCCTGTGAGACTGTTTTGGTCGCATGAGTTAAGTCCTCCACAAAGCCTACTGCAGCAAGTTGCTCTGTGAGGTAGATGCCCATCGTGTTCTCTGCATGGATGCAAGTGCTGCTAATGAAGTTGTGCTACACTGACACAAGGAATATGGCATGGACATGCACAAACAACTTAACTGCTGTGGTGGATGGATGACGACACAATGAAAATCAGATTAAGTGTAGACTGCCCCTATGTCTGCAGAGTGAGCAGAGATGGGCTAATGCTGTGTTCTGGTGAAAATCCCCAAGCCTCATACACCTCTGTAAATAAACAGCAGTTCCAACAGCCCCAAGAAGAATTGGTATCTCTGAAAATGAAGGCATAGGTCCTGGTTCAACACTGAATTCATCCACTGAATTACATTGTCACAGTGATGAATCAAGCCAATCGAACAGTTGAATATTTGGGCTAGTCAAATAATGAATAAAGTAGATATAGTATATAGTAAAGTAAATATATAGATATAGATACAGATATAGATATAACTGAATATTTGGGCTAGTCAAATAATGAATATCTAGCTATATATCTAGATCTAGATCTAGATATTAGTGGGAAGAAAACCATTGACTAAATTATTTGCAAAATATCATCCTATTATCTATTAGTCTATTTGACAAGTTCACTATTTCCCCAAAGTGCCAAAATTCTTTGTACAAATGATTCACGATCAATAACTGGATTGACTGTGACACTGGGAACAAGTAACATGTTAAAAATACCCTGAAGTACTGCATAAGCCAAAAGTATTCCACCCCTCACCCCAAATGTCTATCATCTTAATGCCACTCCCACCATTATCTTCTTTGACATGACTCCAATTTTCTTATTAATAAGGATGGCCACACTTAAATGCTTACATCTCAGCCTAACCTTTTTTAAAAAAAAATCCTCGCTTCAGAAAGCCAACTATTGTTGCCACCAAACTTGTGCAATGGGCTGAATGATAAACAGGCACTATTGTACAATCACTGCTGTTTTTTTTTCTTAATGCACAATCTATGTGGCAGAGATTGTGAGTGAGTTGGTCTCCATGGCAAGCTGAATTGAATGATAAAAACACAGACTAGACTATGGTTGGAGGAAGTAAAACAATCTGATTCCAATCACAAAGCTAATCAGGGAAGGCTATCGGTGCCCTTCAATTCTCTATTTTTTTCTGCTTCTCCTATATCTTGACAGTTTCAGAAGTGATCTTCTGTGCCACTTTTTCTAGTTACATTATCCCTCTAGGTATTTCACCTTTAGTGGATTCCATAAGCCAGTGATTCCTACTTCACAACAATACTTACCATGAGCATTCATCGGTAGGAAAGAAAAGGCTTCACCAAATGTTTTGGACAAAACATTTTCTGGCCAAACACGCAGATTTAGCAGCACTGGAATGTTTTGGGAATTTGTGTGGCTTTTGCTGAATTGTTTCAGTTGAAAAAAAATCCAAAACAAAATCCCCCTGAAACTGAAAGCATTGTTTTTTTCAGTTTCAAATGAGTTCATTTACTCATTTCCTTTATTTACAAAAATGTTTTAAAGTCAAAATTAAAACAACACATTTTGTTCAACCTGAAACAATTATTTACAAATATTTTGATTTGTCAAAATTAAAACAATATATTAAACCCTCTCCCTCACCCCTTTTTTTTGGAATTTCTAGTCACCCTCTTCCCCCACCCAAAAAAAAAAACAGTATTCATGCAGATATAGTAATGATAAAAACCAGGATGAAATATGTTAGACAAATTAAAAGGCTGACTGTCTGCATACAAAACTTATATCAATCTCAAACAAACGTTTAAGGTATGTAAAAGGCTGTTTTCATTATTGCTCTCCACTACGCTTCTGGGTCAGAGTGGAAACACAAATCCTGAAATGCCCAAGGAAGAAATTGAGAAATCCTGATCCCGTTCCAGGCAATGGCAAAGCTCCCTTTTCCTTCAATGGAACCACGAATTCACCCAAGCTGACCAAGAAGTACGAGAAAAAACATAACTGAGCTTGTTCTATTAAAATTTCAGGGCAATTATTCAGGTACAAGAAAGTCAAAGAGTTCTGATAAATTCCAGATGACTATTCAAACTTGTTTGTTGATAATCTATGTAAAATCTAGCTATCAAGACTTTGGGGGAAAGAAACATAGGGTTAGAAGGGGCTGCAAGGATCATCTCTTCTAATCCTCAGCCAGGATGAGTATATGTTGTATCTAAACGACCCAAGACAGATATCCAGCCAGCCTCCTTTCAAAAACCTGCAGCAAAGGAAATGTAAGCTAGGAAATAGTAGGTTAATACACAGTGAACTATTTAGTCTGGCACCCTGTGGACCTGAGCAGTGCTGAACAGAAGAATTTGCTGGACCACAAGAGTTCAGTATTTTCCAGCAACATTAGCAATATTTACACTGTTTACTGGACCTTTGGAGAAATTAAGGGGTAAATTACAGCTAAATAACAGCACAGAACACTGAGAGCCAGGACTGGCGGCTATAAAGAAACTTTATGGGATGATGGGAAACTTGGGCACACCCACGTTAAGTGGTCATCTGGCTAATTAAAATCATGCTGGATTACAGATGTTGCCACATGAGAAAGTGTCAGATTATGGAGTTTCAGGCTGTGCATGCACTTCTAGACTAACCATTACAGTGTACTACAACGATATAATTAAATTAATATCTGGAAACTGAAAAACTAATGGTGTATGGTATGAGAACAGCAAACACTGGTAAAATAATTTGATATTAATCAACGATAAAGGTTTATAACTGCTCAGATTTCAATAAAAAACTAAATAGTTTACTTTCCTCATATAAGTGTGCACATTCACAAAATGCTTAAATTAGTCTCTGTATTTTTTGGAAATGTGCTGTTGTTAATGTGTAGATGCCAGTACATTAACCATAGGATAATTAACAAGAAACAATTATTTAGTTATTCACCATGTCAGTTTGATTTGCAGGATTTTCATGCCTGGAAGATGAGAGAGCAAGTCACTGAGAAAAAATGAGGAACAGTGAACACTAAGCTTACAGAATATAGCAGCACAATGTATAAATGCTGCACTGGGCAGCTGTATTAAACTTTAAATAATATCATCAGTAATTAGTAATCACATTTATTTTGGCACTTTTATGGCATGCCCCCATGATGATCCAGGAACCTCTCCTTTTACAATGTGACAAAAGTGCCTGGCATGCAGTATGGCTCCAATTCTTTCCTAGTATGGTTGCAATCAACTCACATTGCTATTTCCCCCTAATCCTGGGCCTGATCCTGAAAGTTCTTAGCCTTCTCATTCAACACTGACTTTCCAGGAATTAAAGACAGCATGCCCCTCACTGGACATACCTGCTCTCTTTCCTTATCTAATATTCTCTAAAACCATAGTAGCTTCCTCAGTGAGGTGGAAAAGCTTGGCTATAAGTTACTATCCTTATCTGCCTGTGTGAATGTTTGCATTTATAATTAAATATCCCACGCTTTGCCTGCTAATAATGGCTACGTCTACACGTGAAGCCAACATCGAAATAGCTTATTTCGATGTAGCAACATTGAAATAGGCTATTTCGATGAATAACGTCTACACGTCCTCCAGGGCTGGCAACGTCGACGTTCAACTTCGACGTTGCGCCGCACCACATCGAAATAGGCGCTGCGAGGGTACGTCTACACGCCAAAGTAGCACACATCGAAATAAGGGTGCCAGGCACAGCTGCAGACAAGGTCACAGGGCGGACTCAACAGCAAGCTGCTCCCTTAAAGGGCCCCTCCCAGACACAGTTGCACTAAACAACACAAGATACGCAGAGCCGACAACTGGTTGCAGACCCTGTGCCTGCAGCATGGATCCCCAGCTGCCGCAGCAGCAGCCAGAAGCCCTGGGCTAAGGGCTGCTGCCCACGGTGACCATAGAGCCCCACAGGGGCTGGAGAGAGAGCGTCTCTCAACCCCCCAGCTGATGGCCGCCATGGAGGACCCAGCAATTTCGACGTTGCGGGACGCAGATCGTCTACACGGTCCCTACTTCGACGTTGAACGTCGAAGTAGGGCGTTATTCCGATCCCCTCATGAGGTTAGCGACTTCGACATCTCGCTGCCTAACATCGAAGTTAACTTCGAAATAGCGCCCGACGCGTGTAGCCGCGACGGGTGCTATTTCAAAGGTAGTGCCGCTACTTCGAAGTAGCGTGCACGTGTAGACACAGCTAATAAACCCTCGTAAATAAAAATTATTTCAAACCCAACTGGGAGTTTAGAAAGCCACTGCAGTGAAAACCTGCCATAAGGAGTCACCTGAGGTGAAATCCTGGCCCCATTGAAGTTAATGGACCTGAATGGAGTGGATGGAGCTACCATCCAAGTGATGAGATGCAACAAGGCAACTGGACTAGATGGAATCCCCACTGAAGTCTTCAAAGAAGGTGGGTCAGAGCTCCACAAACAACCCCACTTCCTGATTCTCAAGATCTGGGATAGGGAGCAGATGCCACAAGATTTCAGAGACACTCTGATTGTCAGTCTTTTCAAGAAGGGTGACAAGTCGGTCTGTAGAAACCATCATGGAATCTCCCTCCTGGCAACAGCACAGAAAACCTGAGCTCGAATCCTTTCAAACCGACTCCTGCCACTCTCAGAAGAAATAATCCCAGAACCCCAGTGTGACTTCTGACTACTCTGAGGAACAGCAGACATGATCTTCACTGCCCGGCAACTAGAAGAAAAATGTAACAAACACAACCAAGGCTTGTTGAGCAACAGCGGATCCCAAAGCGACTCTTTTGAGGTCAAAATGGGAGTCAAGCAAGGCTGCGTCATTGCCCCATCACTGTTCTGCATCTTCGTCATCATGACCCTTCTCCTCATTGATGGCAAGCTTCCAGATGGTGTGAAGATTGTCTATAGAATGAATGGAAAGCTTTTCAATCTCAGGAGATTGAAGTCTAAAAGCAAGACCTCCACAACGTTGGTCATGGAACTCCAGTACATGGATGACAATATGGCTGTTGCTCTTTCTCCTACAGCACTTCAGACCATGTTGAGTGCCTTTGCTGAAGCATACAAGAATCTCGGCCTCACACTGAACTTCAAAAGGACTAAAATGCTCCACTAACTTTCACCAACGGGACAATCTCATGCACCTTCTATTGACGTCAATGGAGAACTGCTGGATAATGAGGAGCACTTCTCCTACCTTGGACATCATCTTCCCACTAAAGCTGACATTGATGCAGAAATTCAGCATCTTCTGAGCCATGTAAGCTCTGTTTTTGCCTTCCTGGGACAAAGGGTTTTTGAGAACCAGGACACCTATCCCAAGACAAAGCTCTTTGTGCACCGTGCAGCGGTTGTTCCAATGCTGCTACGTGCATGTGAAACTGGACAACATAAAAGTGTCATTTGCAGGCACAAGAACAATATCATCAAAACTGCCTCAGGAGAGTCCTTAATATCTCTTGGGAGGATAGGCACATGAACACTAGCATCCTGGAAGAGTTGAACATGACCAGCATTGAAGCCATGATCATTCATCAACAAAATCATTGGACTGGTCACATGGTTTGGATGTCTGACCAGCACCTCCCAAAACATATGCCATTTTCTGAATTGGAGGAAGGACTGAGGGGTATTGGGGACCAGTGGAAGTGATATAAGGACATGCTGAAGGTACCCGTGAAAATGTGCAGCATCGGTGTCAACACTTGGGAGAAACTTGCCCAAGACCGTCCCCAGTGGAAAATGGTAATCCATGAGGGGGTAACACAATTTGAGGGGTCCTGACTCAGTGCAGATGAGGAGAGGTGGAGAAGAAGAAAAGAGTATTGAAAACTGCCCCATACCCCTCCAAGAGCTACCAACACCTGCCCCTTCTGTGATAAGATCTGCAGCTCCAGGACTGGGCAGATCAGCCATCAACAGACTCACAGAAAGGAGGGTGAAATGAAGACATCCTGCTCGTTATCAAGTGACTGCCAAGAAGAAATCAATTGGAATTTGCTGTTTACGTGACTGGGAACAGGATTTCCTCCAAGGAATCTTTCCATTAATTTCATTTGGCTTTGAATCAGACCCTATATTTGAAGAAATGTATCTGTCTGTTGGGTCACAGGACATAAATTATTGCAAGATGCTATGATGGTGGTTGTATAAACATATCTAGTAGTAAAAATATATTATTTTCAGTAACTTTGAGCCAAAGCATTTACTGTTACCATAATTAGTTTTCCATAAATTTAGCAACCACTCTACCCCAGAATTACCAATTTGGTTTTTTTTTCCATTTTTTATTTTTTTTCTTACTTCTTCACTCTTTGGGCCAGCTCTTGAGGTATGTCTGAAATGAACACTGTGAGTCATATGTGTGTATGTGTGTGTGTGTGTGTGCACATGCAAAACTTAATAATTCCCTTCTTACACCCAAGTGAAATCCTGACCTCATTTAAATCAATGACAAACTTGCATTGACTTCAACCGGGGCCTGAATTTCTCTACAGCATCACACATAATTGGGATTCTTTTCAGCTGTCAGAGTTGCCAGGCAGCCAGCTGAGGCAGGAGCAGATGCAGTCTGGAACATGGGCTGGCTTACGTGGAAATATGCACATCAAGAGCTGAAGCAGGTGGAGAAGGATAAAGTATCAGCAAGGGCACTCTGTTGAAATTACTGTCAATGGGAGTGTCCCTAGTCAAAGGGTGATCCAGAACAGTCTGGATAAACTGCTTCCCTTAATATCTTATATATCTGCCATGGAATCACCTGAGTAGATCCTTACTAGTGATTGGCTGAACCCTACTTGGGTAGCACAGACCCTACCACAAAACCACCAGGTAGTTGGCTTTGTAACTACCACACTCTGTCTCAGGGATGGCTCATCAGGCTTTAAAATGCTCAAGCTCAGAGGTACCTCATCGGGGTAAGCTCATCTGCCACTTATACAGAACTTCATATCAGAGACAGGATTTCAGCACTGAAGGCTGTTAACCATTCCTGAGCATTAGTTTCACAATTAAAAAAATAAAATTTGGTTTTAGATTAAAATATCAGCTGTAAAGGATCAGGATGCAAACATTATGCTTTGCCCTGCCATGTTGTTTCAGTCATATTCATTTGGAATTGTTTCACAGGTTATACTTTACTCCAGGTTGTTTATTTAAAATAATGAAGGCTTTTGGTTGCTTTTCAGATGAAGAGGGGCATAGTCTTACATTCATTTTCAACCAATTTGGTCTGGGTCTCTCAAAGGACTAGGAGGTTAGCCAGGATTGTAACATCTGTTTGCAGTGAAGTAATGCCTTTGTTAATGAGATTTAACCCAATTTGACTGAAGAAAATAACTTTTAAAATGCATTCTGTTTGCTCCCATGAGTTTCAATAATGGAAAAGCACCACCAGAAACCTTTTAAGTGACAGAGTTAGGTTTCATTAGCAAACCAAAAACTGTGTTAAAGTCTGCATAGTTTAAGAATTATATAATCTAAATTAAGAAGTGTGGACCATTTAAACAGAGAATTTACAAGAAATTGCTTCCTCACCCCGTTTGCTTTGAGTATATGGTGCACTGCAAATGCAAAACCTGTTCATTTCTAGCCACCTCTCACATGCAACCAAAATTATAGAAATGAAGTGTAATTCTGCTTTTCACCAGACTTTCACTGTTTCTTGCCATATCTTGCAACTTTTTATGGTAAACCCTGTGCTGACTGCCACAAATCATGAAACTTTCACCGTTCATTTTCCGAAGAACTGTTTAAGACTGTATCTTTCATCAACTGCTGCCTCATCACACATGTTATTTCTGTGATTGAGTGCCCTTATGAACTAGTATATGTTACTAAAAGCTACTAAAGCGTTTCAAAAGTACATAGTCTGGAGGAAGAGTATAATAAGATAGTAACTCAGCATAGACTTTGACCCATTTAATAGGGAAATTTCCTCATTATGCAATTTATTGGAGTACAGAAACCAAATTTCTTTCAAGCACAAGTTGTAATATAAGTAAAGGTGATAAAGTGTTAATGAAAACAAAGCATTTTAAACCACTATATTTAATAGCATTTTATCAAGTGGTTAGGCAGACTTATGGATTTTATTACAATTTTGCTAGTAATCATTAATCTGCTGAAAGTTTCAAAGCAATCAGGGACTCGTTTCATTATTCTGAAACTCTGACTACAGTAATTCACACTTTTATTTTTAATAAATGAGTGTGCTTTCCTTGAAGAATCCAGAGCACAACACGGTCCCTTTTCATACCTTGCTTTCTTTGTTTCCAGTGATTTGCTTCCATGGCAACTCGATGTCCCTTTCTACAATGAGTCTGCACATTTCTTAATAAAACCCTAATTTAGGGAGTACTCCAGGGCTTATTTATAGTCTTTTCACCTTTGCAACAATATTGTGATTTGACAAAGATAAATTTGTTCTATGCAGAAATAGATGTGGAAAGTAGATCATTGGCTCCCAATTATTTTTCAGAAATTACTTGAATTTTATATATCTGAAATATTTAGCTACTCTTTTATTCTCATCAGAAGCTCAACCTTTTATTCAAGTTAAAATTTTCATAAATGACTCCTTCCACAAATGGACAGTCTTTGATATTTTACTGTGGTGAACAAGATATAATCAGGGAAACATTCTGATCATTTACAGTCTTTAAAAAATTGTATTTAATGAGTAATGACTGAGAGATAGTGTGATCCAGTTCGTGGCACAAGGGATAGAGCAGAAGACATGGCTGGAATGGAATAGAACTAAAGAAAGGTCATGTTTATGGAGGGATATATTTAGATGCATCTCAGAAATGCAAGCCTGGGGAGTTGCTCCCAGTTGTGGTATGGAGATAAACGGAGACTTTACATATACTTTAGCTCTCTTAAGCTGCGTCTACACGTGCACGCTACTTCGAAGTAGCGGCACTAACTTCGAAATAGCGCCCGTCACGTCTACACGCGTCGGGCGCTATTTCGAAGTTGAAATCGACGTTAGGCGGCGAGACGTCGAAGTCGCTAACCCCATGAGGGGATGGGAATAGCGCCCTACTTCGACGTTCAACATCGAAGTAGGGACCGTGTAGACGATCCGCGTCCCGCAACATCGAAATAGCGGGGTCCTCCATGGCGGCCATCAGCTGGGGGGTTGAGAGATACTCTCTCTCCAGCCCTTGCGGGGCTCTGTGGTCACCGTGGGCAGCAGCCCTTAGCCCAGGGCTTCTGGCTGCTGCTGCTGCAGCTGGGGGTCCGTGCTGCATATACAGGGTCTGCAACTAGTTGTTGGCTCTGTGGATCTTGCACTGTTTAATGAAAGTGTGTCTGGGAGGGGCCCTTTAAGGGAGCGACTTGCTGTTGAGTCCGCCCCGTGACCCTGTCTGCAGCTGTGCCTGGCTCCCTTATTTCGATGTGTGCTACTTTGCCGTGTAGACGTTCCCTCGCTGTGCCTATTTCGATGTTGGGCTGAGCAACGTCGAAGTTGAACATCGACGTTGCCAGCCCTGGAGGACGTGTAGACGTTATTCATCGAAATAGCCTATTTCGATGTTGCAACATCGAAATAAGCTATTTCGAAGTTGGGTGCACGTGTAGACGTAGCCTTAGTTTGTTTAATCAAGCCCAGTTTTCTTATAATTCTGCCTGTTCACTACATTGTTTCATTAATGAAACCCTGGGTATTGATCCAAAATTTGCACAAGTTTGCTATAGGACACACAACTCATGGGACTACCGGTGAAGTTGATCTAATGTACATCACTCAGGGGTATGAAAAAGCCTCTTCTTGTCATGGGACACAAATTTTGTGCCGCTCAGACCAGCACTATGCTGGCAGGAGATGGTATAACAGGTTTCAGAACCCTAGCTCCAGAATATCTACCCTGCTCTTTGTAGCCCTATATTCTGGGCTCCCAAGCCCAAATCAATTGATGTGGGCTGAGTTGCAATGCTAAGGGGCTTTCATTGCAGTGTGAACAAACCTTAGGCATACAATTTAGACGAATGTCCAAGTTTAGGCTGCTTTAGTGGTGAGAGAGGCCTAAGAATAACAAAAAGCATGTACGAGCATATATATAGGGCACTATCAAATTCACATCCATGCAAAATGCATCAGGGACTGTGAAATCCAATGTCCTCCCATGAAATCTGGCCTTTTGTATTCTTTTACACTTTATTATACAGAGTTCATGGGAGAGTTCTCAGATTGGGGATGCTGACCCAAAACGGCTTTTCAAGGGGATGACTAGATTATTCTAGGAGGCATACAGTGTGCCCCCTTTAATTCTGTACTGTCTGTCTTTGGGCAAGTGGAGAGTGTTGGTTATAATGGGGGCCAGGTGCCCAGCTCTGAAGACAGCACTTGCTAGCAGCAGCACAGAAGTAAGGGTGGCAATACCATACCCATATCCCGCTTCTTTACTGCTGCTTCCAGAGCTGGGTAGCTGGAGAAGGACAACTGTCGGCTAAAGGCCCAGCTCTGCAGGCAGCAGCGCAGAAGTAAAGGTATTAATACCATATCATATGATCCTCCTGTGCTGCTGCCAGTAGCTCTGCCTTCAGAGCTTGATTCCCAGCCAGCAGCTGCCTCTCTCCAGATGCTCAGCTCTGAAAGTAAAAGTAGCAGCATCACAGCCCCCATACAATAACCTTGCACTGACTCCCTCACCCCCAACTTCCATTTGGGTCAGGACCCGTACAATTATCCCACAGCATTTCAGATATAAGTATCTGAAGTCATGAAATTTACCATTTTTAAAATCCTATGACCATGAAATTAACCAGAATGGATTGTGAATTTAGTAGGACCCTAGTTCTTGATCGGCAAGGTTAGGTTTGAGTGGGACAGAAAGAATTTTTTTGGTTACAACTGTCCCGACACTCAGACAGAGAAGAAATACAGTTCCGCTCCTTCAATTGCATCACAGCTAGATTCCGAATACCTTTCCATAATTTGGTAGGTGTGGACAAGGACTTGAAAGGAATTCAAGGAAAGCTCACAGAGTGAGAACGGGATCTCTAAATAGGTCTAGGGGTTCTCTACACTGACATGCTACAGCTGCACATCTTCAGCTGCACCACTGTAGTTCACCAGTGTACACACTCACTGCAGTGACAGGAGAGTTTTTGCCTCTTGGCACAGTTAATCAAGCTCCCTAAGAAGCCATTGTTAGTTTAAAGGAAGAATTTTTCCATTGCCCTAGTACTGTCTATACATGGCTTAATTGCACCTCCCAGGGGTAGATGGAAGCTGGGTCATTTTAACTTTCAGGGAGAACAACTGTGGCGTGAGGGAGCTTGTAAAAAGCAGTGCAGCTGAGAACTCTGACTTTGGCACAAAGATGCACATACGTGAATATGGGTTACTGAACTGTCGCAATTCTCTTTCCAGGGTCCCTGTTAGACAAGATGTAAGTGTAAAATAAATTCAGCTTAAAAAAAACTGTGAAGCTTCCCCCAAACTACATGGAGTCCAAAGGCAGAAGAATTAAATCTGTATGAGGCACCTAAGAAAGTGAAAAGTGATCACCAGTCCTTAGGCACAGGTATTTTGTAGGGGACACAGAACTAGTGCTTGGCTTCAGCAAAAAACTCAGTACAAAATTATAGGCTAGGCCAGGGGTGTCCAACCTTTTTTCATCAGCACCCACATGGCAATTTTTTACATGTTCTGGGGGCCTAACACAACACAGCCCCAAGCCTGGCCCCCATCCCCAGGCTTAACCACTCTAAGCTCCAAACCTGCCCCTTCATACTCAGGCTTAACCCCTCTCAGCCCCAATCCCCCCCCGACTTAACACCTTTCAGCCCCAAACTGCTGCCCACCCCCAGGCTTAACCCCTCTCAGCCTCAAACCCAGGATTAACCTACCTCAGAAGAGGAGCTCTGCATGCTGCTGCTGCCCCCACTGCTCCTTCACAGCAGCTGCCACCACCTCCTCCTCAGCATGGCTGTGCAGCTCTCCTGCTCTCTTCCCCCATCTGCAGTGTGGGTGGCTCCCTGTTGTGCTGAAATAATGGAACTGAATTTAATCGGTTTGATGGACAGATCCCTCCCGCCACCCTGCCAGCCATTAAACCAGTTAAATTGAGTTCCATTATTTCAGCACAGCAGGACAGGGAGCCAGAGGAGGAGTCAGGGGCAGATGGGGCTCCAGAGCTGCAGGTTGCCAACACAATGCCCCACACTCACTTTAACTGGCATGGATAAAATGACACTGCTGCCAGCTTCACGGGCCAGCTGAAAAGGCTTCACAGGCTGGATTCTGGCCTGTAAACCATGTGTTGGTCACCCCTGGGATAGGCTATATACCTGCAAGGCTGGGTTTAGCTCGTCCATAAAGGTTCTTGAGGGCTTCACCAGTCACCAAGCTCAATATGTTACAAAAATGGAACAGTAGATTAATTATGAGAATAGAGCAGCAGCATTTGGACTGGTCAGATTTAACAACCAAAGAAAGAATAGCTTATCCCTCTATAAACAATGTATATGAATTCAAAGAAATATAGATTCCATTTCTAGATAAATAGGGACAAGCAGTAAAATTGCTTAAGTCTGTTGGTGATCTTGTGATGCACATTGCATTTAAAAACATAGACATGCTGCAAGTCACTGAAGCTTTTGTACTTTCATTGCCTGCTACTTTATACAAAACAATAAAAAAATACAGAAAGAAATGCCCCAGTTAAGGTGTGGCATTCCATTGCACCTTCCAAAAATGCAATCACCACAATACCTATTGCTCTCCTAGTGCGAATGCTGAGTACAGGAAAGAAAAGAGGCAGAAACCCTTAACAGTGGTGTGTGGGATTAATAATGGACAAGAAATCTTGTGTGATGACAGAAAATAACTGAAATCAGGTCAGGATAGCAGCGAGTTACACTTATTCCTTTTTATGGATATTTGATGGCCAGCATGAAGTCTGTAGGTGATCTCGGTCCAGTTCCCAGTAGTCAAGTATTCATATCATGAATGTCACCACTGTATTCATCCCCTTAATTGTCATCCTTAGGAGAAAGAACCAAGAATTAGTAGGTTTGGATGCTGAACAAACCTTCCGTCAACTCTGACTATACATTGAGGCACACTGATGGGACATCTAGAGAAGCATGCACTGCTGCTGACCTTGTTGTAACTGATCTGTAATTAAAGAGGATTTCCATTTCCAGGACTACCAAATAGATATTGCCTGTTAGCAGTGAAGTGACAAAATGGTGCATGAATGAAGACGGGTGGAACAGCATGCTATCTATGCAGTCTGCAGTTTCAGAATTGGTTTTACAGTCCAGGCAGGTGTTAATGTAAAACCATGCTCCAGAATCCTTTTGAGAAAAGACAATATGTTTCGAGTCCCTGTCGTTACAAAGAAATCTTTAGGAATCTAAACCAGGTATAAAGCAGGTTTCCTGAATCTGCACACAGTCAGAAACTATAGTAATTTGAATTTCTCCCTGTCTTCTTCCTGGATTGTTACATCTGAAATTTAAGGATGACTATTTAAAATTTAACAATTCCACCACTGATGATTTCAGCAAAAATACCCAGCAAAAGTGTATAGCCACAACCCCAAAATACCTCTGACTGGTCGCAAGGATGAAAGGCAATATCTGATCCCTGTCCAGCTGCTGTTATCCAGCTTCCCCTTGAGTAAACCAGGAATCTTATGGTAGAATTTAGGTCCATCTTACACAGGACTACTGGAAGGCTTGACTGTATAAAAAGCATGCATAACACCATAGCTAATATTCAAAGAATGCACAGATGATCACTGCTTCCTCTCTATGCTAATGTAAAAAGGTTTTTCTGCTTTGTCTAATCTAATCCAGTGAACAGACCAGGCTTCCATCTTTCCTCCTGGGTGATGCAAACTAATGAATCTCACTATCAAAAAGGTCTCCTGATACACAACCTAAATGTTTCTTTTTTTAATTTAATCCCAATATTTCCACTAATGCATGCTTCTAATCATGCTAATTATAATTAATTTCTCTCTCTTTCTCAACATTCCAAATACGTTTAAATTGCTATTGCCCCCACCCCCCACATATGGACCTAAGATGTCCCACAGCTATCTTGGGCACATTTATCTTTAATGTAACATTAGTTCCTTTTACTTTTTCCTTGGTTCACTTCATCATGACAGTGTCCCCCACCTACCCAAGAATTCAGTCTTTGGTTCTTACTCAGAAAACCTCTCACTTGTTTTTTGAAAATACATCTTGACACAGTGGGGGCATCTCATCTGTTAATTTAGAAGAGATTCTGGCTCACTGGGGTAGCAAAAGCAGGGCTGAACTCGCATGCTGTCTGGACACCTGATTAAGGCTCACCTTCTTGGGGATATCAGAGAAGTGCAGACATGCCAGATATCAGGCTGGCCAGATTGTACTTTTTATTATAAATACACCCAAGAGCCCGGGATGGCCTCACTTAAGGTTTTTGAATAAAAAACAGGGAGGTAAGGAGAAAAGTATAGTAAGAGCTTGTACACTTTGCAAATGGAAAAGCATACATAAATCCCTTTGTTACCTATTCAGCCATGTGTGTGTGCAAATCAGAGATTTCCCCTCAGCCTTCAGGTAATATGTGTGCAGAGTAGGTGCATGACTATTATTTATAGTTCAGTAGTGCCCCAAGCCCCCAGCTAAAATTAAGGCAAGCCATGTTACAAAAATACAGAAAGAGATAGTCTCTACCCTGAGGAGCTAACAAAGTAGGTAGATAGAATGGATAAAGTTTGGGAGAGGAAATAGTAACAGAGATGTGAGGTGACTTGGCCACCTGTTATGTGGTAAGTAAATGACAGACCCAGGAAATATATCCATATCTAAGGCTGAGGCTATACTATGAGATAAATTTGATTTTTAATAAATTAGATTATTTGACCTTGATATTACAAATTCAAATTGTGTCTACAAAGCTTCTTGAAATTTGACCTTCCTTTTTTCCGTGTCAAGTCTCTGCACCCCCATTGCCCTGTGCAAGTTCAACAGCGTGAGCAGTGCATTGTGAGTTCCTATCCCACAGTGCCTTAGCCCTGGTTGCTTGTGGGTGTTTCAGGTTTGAATCCCAGAATTCCAAGCACTGTCCCTGAATTCAGACTACCAGTAACTGCGCAAAAATTAAACCGGAGATCGTGTCATTTCCTGCTGCGGCATTCCAGTGAAGCACGGATCCCCCAATGCTCCAACTCATAGCACACATCATTTCTGCAATCAGACTGGCTGTCGCGCAATTTTTCCTTCAGTTACAAAACTCAGTGACAGTTGGGTATCATAATGGTACTACTGCTGATGGATGACAATGATGTTTTGAAAGAGCAAATCTCCCAACTGCGGTCCAAGAACTCAGAGCTGTTGGCTGCCCTGGATGCATTGCTGACAGTGGAGTGGCAGTCTTGAACTTGTGACACCAGCACATACTGGTGGGACCACATCGTTTTGGAGTACTGAAATGACAAGCGGTGGGTGCAGGACTTTTGTATGCACAAGTCCACTTTTATGGAACTTTCTGGTGTGCTGGCACCTGCTTTGATGTGCAGCAACACAAAAAATGAGGTCAGTTTTAATTGTTCAGAAAAGAGTGGCAATCGCACTGTGGAAGTTTGCAATGACCAACAGTTAACATCAGGGGCAAATCAGTTCAGGGTGGGCAGATCTACAGTTGGGTCCAGGGTGATGGAGGCGGCCCATGCAATCTGTCAGCATCTCCCCAGGAAAACTGTGACCCTGGGAGATGTACAGGCAGTCATTGATGGCTTTGCTTCCCAGGGGTTTCCTAACTGTGGTGGGGCAATATATGGCACATCCCCATTATGACCCCAGACCGCCTGACCTTGGAGTATATAAACAGAAAGGGGTACTTCTCAATGGTGTTGCAGGGGCTGGTAGATCACAGATTCATGTGCAGATTTCTTAACTAAGGTTCTGATCAATGTTCCCTGTAAGCCAAGTGCTTGGACAGCCACCCAGGAGCAACTCAGGTGCAACTCTGCTGACTAGCAGAGAGCCCACAGCCACCCACAGTAGGAAACTTGTGTTCCTATTGGCGACACACATTCGCACATGCCTGGGTACACATAACAAAATTTATTCTGCCCATGGATGAAAGAGAATACACAGAACGTTGGTTCTTATCCTGCAAATCTGTCTGCCAGATATGTAACTGAGAGCTCCCATTACAACCAGTGTAAGTTTAAACAGGATCAGGGCCCTAAAGCCGTCTATGGGTAAGGGGTAGGAAGACAGAACTGTCAATTAATTGCAGTTAGCTCATGTGATTTAGCTCAAAATTGATCATGATTAAAAATAAATCACAACTAATTGGACCTTTCAACAACATAATACCAACTGAAATGTACTAATTATTTTGGATGTTTTTCTACTTTCCAAATATATTGATTTCTGTTGCAACACAACAAAGCTCACTTTATAATTATTATTTTTGATTACAAACACATTCACTGTAAAAGTGATAAAAGAAATACTATTTTTCAGTTCATCTCATTCGGATACTGCAGTACAGGTTGAACCTCTCTAATCCAGAACTCTCTTGTCAGGTAACTTCCATAATCCAGCAAGATTTTAGTGAACCAGACACCCACTTATCATGGGTGTGACTGAGTTTCCCTTGGTCCCTTAAAGTATTTTTACGGCCACCAGACCTGGCTTTCAGTGTTCTATGCTGTTATTTAGTTGTAAATTACCCCTAAATATCTTTTTTAAGAGCCCAGTTAGCAGCAGAAGCGTTGATAATGTGCCAAACAACATTGACCTCCCATGCTCTGGCAAATTCTCACATTCAGCAGCAGTCAGATCCTTAGGTGCCAGTCCGAGAGGTTCAACCTGTACAAGCTCTTTATCATCAAAGTGCAGCTTACAAACGTCGGTATTTGTGGTTACATACTTACACTGGCTACATCTACACTAGCCCAAAACTTCGAAATGGCCATGCAAACAGCCATCTCAAAGTTTACTAATGAAGCACTGAAATACATATTCAGCACCTCATTAGCATGCGGGTGGCTACGGCACTTCAAAATTGACGCGGCTCGCCGCCCCGCCGCTCGTCCAGATGGGGATCCTTTTCGAAAGGACCCCGGCTACTTCGAAGTCCCCTTATTCCTATGAGCAGATAGGAATAAAGGGACTTTGAAGTAGCCAGGGTCCTTTCGAAAAGGATCCCCATCCGGATGAGCCGCGCAGCGGCTAGCCACGTCAATTTCAAAGTGCTGCGGCCACCCGCATGCTAATGAGGCACTGAATATGTATTTCAGCGCTTTGTTAGTAAAGTTTGAAATGGCTGTTCGTATGGCTATTTCAAAGTTTTTGGCTAGTGTAGACACGGCCACTCAAAAACAAAACTATGTAAAACTTTATACCCTATGAGTCAATCCTACTTCTTGTTCTGCTAATCGCTAAGACAAACACATCTTTACATGAACAGGAGATACAGCCGCCTGCTTCTTATTTATGATATCACTAGAAAGTGAGAACAGGCATTCCCATGGCACGTTTGTAGCCAACATTGTAAGGTATTTATGGCCACCATTCCAGAGGCCATGCTTCCATGCTGCTGAAGCTCATTAAAAATATAATGTGCTAATTAAACTTGTGACTGAACTCGTTGGGGAAGAATTGTATGTTTCCTGCTCTCTTTTACCCACATTCTGCCATATATTTCATTCTGTAGCAATTGTGTATGATAATACAATACATGTTCATTTTAAGAATGCTTTTACAGCAGATTTGACAAAATGCCGAGAATGTACCAATGTGAGATTTCTAAAAATAGCTACAGCACTTGACCCAAAGTATAAGACTCTAAATTGCTGTCTGAAAGCAGAGAGGCTATGTCTACACTAGAAGCATCTGTCTGCAGCAGTTGCTGTTGGAATAAATGTTCTGACAATACTTCTGTTGGCAGATTGTGTCTACACATAAAAGCGGATTGATCTTTTGATCCACTCTGTTGACAAAAGGGCCCCCTGGAATGTCTACACAGCTTTTTTGTCAGCAGTTTCTGTCTGCACAATGAATTTTGTCTGTACGCACTCCATGAGTTTTGTCTCCAAAACCCAGGTGTTATCTACAAAACTCTCTAGTGTGGGCGTAGCCACAAAGATTAGGTATGGAACATGCTTTCAGTGGCCTTAAAAGAGCAACACTGATGCACAAACTACAGAATGCAAACCATCAAAAGAGATGAAATTGACCTTCTGATAGTACCTTCTGACTTGGAGGATGGGAACAAGCATGCACCAATCTGGACTGCTCTGAGTCATTTTCATGCAGAACCCATTAGCTGTGTCTACACGTGCATGCTACTTCGAAGTAGCGGCACTAACTTCGACATAGCGCCCATCGCGGCTACACGCATCAGGCGCTATTTCAAAGTTAACTTCAACGTTAGGCGGCGAGACGTCGAAGTCGCTAACCTCATGAGGCGATCGGAATAGCGCCCTACTTCGACGTTCAACGTCGAAGTAGGGACCGTGTAGACGATCCGCGTCCCGCAACGTCGAAATTGCCGGGTCCTCCATGGTGGCCATCAGCTGGGGGGTTGAGAGATGCTCTCTCTCCAGCCCCTGCGGGGCTCTATGGTCACCGTGGGCAGCAGCCCTTAGCCCAGGGTTTCTGGCTGCTGCTGCAGCAGCTGGGGATCCATGCTGCATGCACAGGGTCTGCAACCAGTTGTCGGCTCTGTGTATCTTGTGTTGTTTAGTGCAACTGTGTCTGGGAGGGGCCCTTTAAGGGAGCGGCTTGCTGTTGAGTCCGCCCTGTGACCCTGTCTGCAGCTGTGCCTGGCATCCTTATTTCGATGTGCGCTACTTTGGCGTGTAGACGTACCCTTGCAGCGCCTATTTCGATGTGGTGCCGCGCAACGTCGAAGTTGAACATCGACGTTGCCAGCCCTGGAGGATGTGTAGACGTTATTCATCGAAATAGCCTATTTCGATGTTGGCTTCACGTGTAGACGTAGCCATTATCAGCACAGATACTTGTCATCTGGAAAGGTGGTTAAAGCATGAAGGGACATATGAATCTTTAACATTTCTAACAAAGCAATATCTTGAAACACCATATACAAGAATGCCATGTGGATGCCTGGTCTCACTTTCAGATGAAATTGTAAACAAGAAGCCAGCAGCAGTATGTCCTGCAAATTATAACCAAACAGTTCTCCCTGATGATTGGCCAAAGGAGTTTGACTGAGTGGACTTGTTAGTTCCAAAGCTTTATACTGTTTTATTTTTTCCTTTGTACATAATTCTATATTTATAAATTCAACTTTCCAGATGGCGAGTGCACTACAGTACTTGTATGCGGTGAATAGAAAAGATACATTTTTGTGTTTAACTGTGCAACTATTTGTAATAAAAATAAATATAAAATGAAAATACTTTGAAGCCTTTGTACTCTGTGTTGTAATTGAAAGCAATATGTTTGACAATGTAAAAACATCCAAAATATTTAAAATAAGTGTTATTGTGTTATTGTTTAACATGTTTAACTGCATGATTAATTTTAATCACTTGGCAGCTCTGGAAAATATACATAAGAAAAACCATTGAGTGTAGTGCTAAAGATGTCCATCATATTTTTCCATGCATTCGCTTTGGGTTGCTTTCTATGTATCTGCTATGTGCTCAGTAAGTGTGAGTCATTGGATTGTGGAGAGATGGGAGGTTTCCCTTCATTTCAGCTTGGATACATTTGTTGCTGACCAGGCCATTTTTCTTTTCTTTGCTGCTGCAATTCCCTTCAGACTAATTTTTTGTTTGTTTGTTTGTTTTTTGTTGGAAATCTTTTTTGCATGACTAGTCAAGCTGCTAGGAGAGGATGAGTGTCCCCAGGAGCAATGCCTCACTTCATCTCATCACATTAGATAACTACTTATGTCTATAAAAGCTATCTTCTTCTGCAGCACATATACCCTCTTCTGCTCCCCTACCTTAGGCCCTGGCTCTTTCCACTGTTGACAGATTCTTAACATGTTTCCGTCTCTGTTGAGATATGGGCATAAGTCTTCCTTTTCCCTTCTAGCCTTGTTTTCATTTCAGATGGTAATCTGGCCTGGTTGGAAAATCTCTGTATAGAGCCTTCATTCATTTTGTTGTATTATTGTGCATGTTTCTGTATTAACTGCTGTGGATTTTCATCTGGAAGAGAAGTATGTTATGGGTACAACATTAGAACAATGAAGCTAATGAGCAATGACAGCACTGAGTCCAGTACTTACAATAATATATTTAAAATAATATTGCATCCACCCTTCAAGGGATCTGGCAAAGCTATAAAATTTCAGCTTTTAAAAAAAATTATTTTAGAACCTATCAAAAAAGAAGTCTGCATGTGGAGTTAATAAAATATAACATGAAGAAACAGGAGGAGATGTATAGTCAGGCTCAAAATAGCATTGCTCCAAATGTGCTAGTAGCTGAGCCAGGAGATATTTGAGAATGCTGTCTCACCAATATATAAAGACATTTAATGAATGGATTTAGCTGTTTGGTTTCAGGACATTTTTAGCTACTAAATGTTTGCTAATAACTCACTACTGGAAGAGATCACATTGCCAATGGCATAAATCAAAGTCTCATTATGAAGAGTATTTCCAATATGCTGCCCTTTATATTTAATCAAAATTATTGCCATACTTTCCTTGCACAAATGCTGGCCGTCAGCCACAGACCTGGCACAGCCTAAAATTAAATTTAAAAAAGTGTTGGGATACTAGCTTCCTATTTAGAAGAATGTTCAGAATGGACAGTGAGACCAGGGCGAAGTCTCATTGGGTTCTGTTGCAAATCTATTCCTCATCAACCAAGACATGCGAAAGAGAACACAGTGTTCATGGTCTCCACTGCTCAGTTTACTTCTGGCTTTAGGGTGGTGCTTATAAGAAAGTACGGTCTCTGAAGATAGAAGTAGTTTGTATTAATATAACACATTTACCAAGCTACGCAGTGCTGATATAATCTAATCTATGTAAGTGGCAAAAGAGAGCAGCACTCCTCCAAGAACACCCTAGGGATGGAACTGTGAGGGAGTTACAACTTCATCCCTGCTCCTCACTACTTCCCTGGGCATCTGCCATTGGCCTGTAACAGTAAGACATCATTACCGGCTCCCTAGTGAAGGGGAGAAGATCCAAGGTTTGCCCTTACTGTTCCTGCTTACTCCCCGAGAAAGCAAACACAGTGCTTGCTTACTCCTGCCTCTCTCAACCCGGTTCAAGGAAGCCGGGCAGGGCAAAGAGAAAAATACTCATCTAGATGGTGTCCGTGCAAGAGCACGAGATTGGCTGCTTATGGGACTCCTTTCTGGAAGCTCCAAAGATTGCAGAATGAACCGAGGTGTTGTGAGACTAGTTCCTTGTGAAAATATTTTGGCACTTTGATAGTGAGGTGATTTCGTTGGTCTGTGGCCCTACTGGCTGGGCCTCTGATTCTTGTCTTTCTTTCAAGTGGAACTCAGATCCCCAAGATGAGGATGTCAGCTTTCTTGCCAGTAAACCCCTTGTCCTGTTTATGCTGGGGCTAGGCCCCGACTGCCAATTGGAGTGGGGAGAGAGTAGGGGTAATTACCCTTGGGCCTGGTGATTCAAAGGGGCCCAGAGTTCCCAGCTGCTGCTGCAGCAGCGGTGGTGTTCAGAACCCCAGATCCCCTGTATTGCTACAGGAGCTCCACTCAGTGTGGCTCTGAGGGCTGTAGTAGGGGGTACACTGAAGTATAGGTGAGACTAAGATCTGACTGCCCTAGGCCTTGCCCCTTCTGCCTGAGGCCCTACCCCTTCTGGATGCACTGAGTTGGGCTCCTACACACTTTGCCCTGGGAACCTTTGTGTGATGTCATCCCCACTGGGCTAGGAGCAGGGGAATTAGGAGGGGAAACTTGGGGGACCAAGAACATCTCATTTCACTTGGCCACAGTTTAGGCCCCTGGTAGTGTAGCAGTGTGAGAAGGTTTGGGTTCATCCCACATCTTCCTCATTTTCCCTGGAGACACTTGCAACTACACCCAGTGCCTCCATTTAGAGTGTGTCTGGCATCAAATTAAAGTCCTGTACTTCACACACTCAGTGTAGGGGCCAGGGCAGGTGACCATTCACTGTCCCTGTACTCAGTTCTCCCTCCCTCAAAGGTAAAAGTTGAAAAGAGAGTTGAAAATGGGAAGACTCCCAGTCAGAGCTTCTATTGGGGGTTCAGCACTTCAGAGCAGTACATGTCCAACAAATGAAAACAAAAAGCAGTCAAGTAGCACTTTAAAGACTAGCAAAATAATTTATTAGGTGAGCTTTCGTGGGACAGACCCACTTCTTCAGACCATAGCCAGACCAGAACAGACTCAATATTTATGTATTTAAATATAAATATTTAATAAATAAATATTTAATTTAATATTTATTGGTTCTCTGTGCCTTAAATATTGAGTCTGTTCTGGTCTGGCTATGGCCTGAAGAAGTGGGTCTGTCCCACGAAAGCTCATCACCTAATAAATTGTTTTGTTAATCTTTCAAGTGCTACTGGACTGCTTTTTGTTTTGATAGTATATAGACTAGCATGGCTCCCTCTCTGTTACTGTCCGACAAATGGTTTCCTTCCCTTGCCATGGCTACTGGAGATTTCTTTATATTGGCCTTGTCTCCAGGATTATGCTCAGCAATGCCTGATAGGCAGAGCTCTCCCATCCCAGCACTTCCTCAACCCTTCTCAGCCTTAGTGGGGGGTGTTTAAAGCCATCACATGCTTCTTTACATGAAACTTGGAGATGTAGAACTGTGAGGAAATACATTTGTAAAAATGGAAGGAGGGGCCAGCAGCAGCTATGGGGTAACCTGAACCCAGGGAAATCTTCCTCCTAATCGCCAATATTTAAAGTTTGTTTTAGGCCTTTAGCAACATTAATGATCTATTTTCACACAAGCAAGAAGATGTGGTATAGATTCAGTTTGAGAAGAGGGGGCAACATTCTTCTCAACTGACTCCATTTGCAGCAGCTAAGCATGACCTGTAGCAAGTATATCCTGAATTAAAATGTGGTCTGAAAGTCTTATAGTAATATTGTGTGCTGTTCAGAGGCTATTTTTTCTTTTTATTTTTCTTTTCCTTTCCTTTTCTTTTTTTTTTCCTTTGGTTGACTAGAAGGAAGACAATTTGACACCTTACTTCACATTGACGCTTTGTGATTATAAGCTTTGGAGGCAAATAGCACAGGATCAGACTTGATCTATTTTGGGGCACTTGTTGCTTTGGCAATGCATTTGCAAAATAGCACAAACCATGGAGTGTGCCCAAATTGCATCAGCTATCAGCCACCTTGGCTCAGGGTTCTCACTTTATTTGCACTGCTCTGGAATTCTTGGGCTTCGTTCAGTGCCAGTAAAAAACACATTTTCAGATGTTATCAGAATTTGAATGAGAAGAACTGTTAGAGCTAATTTGGGGGGTGAGTTTGCAAATAATGGCAAGTGGTAATGAAGTACCACCTGTCCCTGTGTCCACCACTCTGCATGCTATTGAGCTACAGTCAGAAATGTTACTTGCAGGTAAATATTTCATTACTGGCTGTAGGTCAGGTCATATCACTTATTCCTGAATGGTTTCACTATATGTTAATGGATGATATAAAAGCCTATTCAAACAGCAGATTGATTGCAGAGACCTTCTGAGATAAATTTAAGCGCAGTGGTCAGCAGCCTTTCCAAGGTGAAGTGAAGAAATGTGACCTTTTCACCTCTATGTATGGTCCAAGTGCCAGTGATACTTTTTAAAGTCACTAACAGAGAGCTAAGCTCCCTCCCCATCTGATCTAGGATCTGGGGAAGCCCTGGTCCTTTGGGTTTGAAGCTGAGAATGGGGATAGGGCAACAAGAACCCACTGATATTAGGCTGAGAAGTTGAGAACCATCATGCTTGATGCACATCTTTGGCTCTCCTGAAGTGAAGAGTGAACATGTGGACTTCCTCTGAGATCAAGTCTACATTACCTGGAAGATTAACCCACTCAGGGTTGATCTTCCAAGGTTCAATTTCACATGCTGTGAAGGGACACACAAAACTGACATATCAGGGGTCAGCAGTTGACTGTTGCAGTCCTTGCTATGGTGGGGAGAAAGGGAGGTTGAAGGGAGAAACTCTCCTGATAACCTTCTGCAGTGAAGACAGACAGGTAAGTTGATTGCAGATAAGTTGATTCTAGTTATGCAATTCCCGTAGCTAGAATTGCATATTAGCAATTTACTTACTTGTCTAGTGAAGACCAAGCCAAATATGAATGGAGCAGTTCACACATCTCAGAGCTACCTCTGATCTGTATTCCTCTCCACAGTGTAGGAGGTTCTCATTCAACTAAGATGAGATGAATGGAGCTCTTTGCAACTCTCTGAGCCTCTTAAACTTTGACCATTTTCTTGTCCTGGGGATCTGCATATAGAAAAGCAGTTGCTGATTATTAATGTAGTAAAACTGCTGCAGCTTAGGATAAGATTTTTTTCTGCTGAAAGATGATTCTTCCAAGTCTTCTAAAACCTCCATGAATATCTACGATGTCTTTGAAATGTCTTTGAAATGTGTAGTGCTCTACATTATAGGGATGCGAGATAGTATTAGTAATCGAAATCTGGGGTTATGTAACTAAGAGGTTTCTAAGATACAGTTCCCTGAAAAAGATGTGAACTCTTTTCTTAAAATTAAAATTCTATAAATAGTTTGTTTTACTTTATGCACACATAGCATCTAAAATGTGAATGGCTTAATGCAATGGGAAAGTGAGACAAGGTGGAAACAGCTGGGGGAGACACAATATGCTCTGGGGTTTGAGGGGGTGTGGCGTGGAGGGAGAAACATCCATCTTTCATTTGCTGAAAGTTCATGCAACCACCACTTATTAAACTGTCAAGTTCTTGAGACATAGATTCGTTTGAGATGTCCCTCATGGTTTCTGTTAACAAATATTTCAAAGTGTGACCATTATCTCCATTCCAGTACAAAAAGGTCTGTGGTGAATTGGGTGGGTGGGAGGTAATTAAGAATCACATAGGAACTATGTGACCTAGCAGAGAGCAAAAGATACGGGGACTCAGATAACCTGGCCTTAATTCCTGACTCTGCCACTTGTCTGCTGAGTGGCTTTGACCTAATTACTTCAACTCTCTGTGCCTTAATCTCCCCTTATCAGTACAGGGGGAACAATATGTTTGAGGCCTTAATGTCCACTGATCAAAAGTACTGTGTATGGGCAAGGTGGAATCACCAATAACTGTCCACAAGAGCATCTGAACTGCACACCTACCCTACATGATAATTATAATGGCCTGAATGACCATTCACTTCTTCCATTTTTTTCTTTTTCTGTTCAAAATGATTGGCAAAAACCTTTGTTATCCCAAAGTTAAGTTTGCCCAGTGATACCAGGTGCCTTTTCAGACCCTCAAGTTGAGCAAAATGCAAACTTGTAAAAACCAGGAAATTGCATATTAAGGTCTCCACTCATGCAACCCTATCTCTCCCCTTTTTGACTCACCCACAAACACATCCTTGCAACCCATAACACACACATTGAAGTCACCCATAGAAAATCACCCCCACCACAAGAAGGCAAGAGTCCCGTATATTATCTGCTACCATAATCACAGCTCTTTCAAACTTCCAGCTTATTTTTCTACTGTCCCAGAGAGCAATACTTTACCATGAATGCAATGGAAATGCATTCAGATAATTCACAGTGACTGTTGCTCTTTCAGAACCTGGGTTAGGGGCAGACAGAGTTATGGTTGTGCGGGCAGGTACCTTAATTCTGTATGTCCTGGTGATCTTAAGTTTGAGTTTTGGTGAAACTGACATTTTGGAAGAGAATAAGCTATCAGCAGACAACTTTAACTCTGGGTTAAGAAGTTGGTTTTTTTTAACCATTTAATTATTTTTAGTGATATCTCAAGTGGGCATGTGGGTTCTAATGTTTCATGTCAGATAGCTGCTGAGGTGTACCAAGTGGCTCAATACCCAAGACAGGCTCTCTCGTCTCAGTCAGTCCCTAGAAATCTTGTCCTTGCACTGAATTGGATTCATGCTCTCATCATTTTTCACTATAAGTGATGCACAGATTTAATAGTTTAATGTCTGCTTATTTCTTTGCCATTTGCCTACAACACATAGATTCCTAAAATGCTTTTTGCACTAGATGTGAACTTCTGCATCATTTAACTTTCATTTTCATTTTCATTTGCTTATTTACAGTATTTCAAATATGTATTAGCATCCCTTTTTCTTTTCTCATTTACCAGATATATGTCTTTAGTTTGCAAATGTTGTTTGTTAATAAATAATAGCACCAGTATCATCTTAGATTTAAATAACCTATTTTGTCTGAAAGGATTCCCTAATCATTCCAGAAGTATATGTATGCTATCATCTCAACATAAGTGAAATGCAGAAACTACTATAGATAGAACCTCAGGACGTTTAACAATATATAGTAAACCTAACACGAAGTTTAGCACAGGAAGCAAGGAGGACTCTAATAGTAATTACAAAGTGAGTGTAAGTCAGAATGTGAACTACCTGTGTTGCTAATTGAACAATCCACTGGGGCTAATAGCCCAAACTCTGGCAAACAGTATAGCTGTGTCTCCAGGAGAGGCTTTTTCTGGCAAAACTGGGCTTTTGTCAGGGAAAATGCACTTTGTTGACAGTTTGTTGACAAAACCCAGCACATCCATCAGAGCATTCTACCTCTCCCCACTCAGGTATAATGCCTGTCTCAACAGAGTTCTCTTGACAAGACAGCCGCATAAATGCTCAGGGCCCTTTGTTGACAGATAGGGCTTCCGGTTCACCAGGCACTCCTGCTTGCAGAGCTTCCAGTCAGCTGTTCTGTAGAGAGAGGGCCAGGCAGTCTGGCTGCTCTCTGTTAACAAAGCCTATCGCTCTTTTGATCTGTTTTGTGTGTAGACAGAATCTGTTGACAGAAGTTTTGCTGGGAAATCCCTTCTGACAGTGACTTCTGTTGACAGAGGCATCTCATGTAGACATAGCCTACAAAGAGATCTTTAATAACATAAGTGGCCAGGTCTTTTGTTTTATAGCTCCTTAGCTAGGAAGTCTGTTCAGCTGCCTTGTCCCATAGCAATATGCTGGACTTCTAGTTAAAAGCTGACAGAAGGAAGAATGCCATCTACTGAATCGCATGACTTCCTGTTGCACCATACATTTTCTTTGGAAATCTCTCCTCCAATGCTGATCAAGTATAACTTTAGCTATAGCTATTCAGCTTGAGAGATAAAATGAGATCACAGCCTGAAATAATCAGAGGAGGAGTGGAGTACTTGTGAACCAAAATGTATTTGCCAACCCATCCATGGAGCAGATATGACGTTAATCATACTGTGAATATAGCATCATTCCATTCACTGTAGCAACTGCTATTGTCAAAGTCCCTAAATCTCATTACAGTACTCCCCTGCCTAAACTGCTTCTTCAGACTCCCACTTTTGCATGTTGCAGCAGTATTTGTATTATAAATAGAGATATGTACATCTAGTTTTGTGGGAGTAAAGGAATGTCAAAGTGGGGCACTTATTTCGAAGCTGCCCCCATCTACACCGTCAATCTTCAATTCGATATCTGCACTTCAAAATTCACACAGCTGCCATTATGCTAATGAGCTGCTGAATGTGCACATTAGCACCTCATTAGCCTGCTTCAAATTGCCTCATTATCAGCCCCCCCCCATGTGGCGGGGGATGAGTGTAGAAGCAGCCATAGATTCTGAGGCAGAAGGGACTATTTTCAACATCTTGACTGACTTCCTGTAGAGCACAGGACCTAGAACTCCCTCAAAATAATTCCTACAGCATGATGCTCTTTGTGGAAAAAAAATAAATAAATAAACCTGCTCTTCTTGAGTAAAAATTTTCCAGTGATGCAAAATACCAGTGCAACGCTTGTGATATTATTCCAAAAGTTAATTTCACACATTCTTAAAAATGTACACCATATTTTCAGTCTGAAAATGTCTAGCTTCAACTTCCAACACTAGACTATTATTCAGATAGAATGAAGAGTCCCTTACTGAATATCTGTTCCCTGTGTAAAAACACAGGCTGTGGCCACACTACCACCTCCTTTCGGAGGGGGCATGCTAATGAGCCACTTTGGCAGATGCTAATGAAGCGCTTCCATGAATATGCAGTGCCTCATTAGCATAGTACTGGTTTTGAAAAGCATGCTGCCCATGTAGCTGTTTTTTTTTTTCAGAACAATCCCCCCTGATTTTGAAAGTCCTTTCTTCCCAAAACGTTTAATAGCAAAAGTCCAAGAAACAATTACCATGCCACTCACTTGCAAACATGTGCTATCAGTGACGATTCACTAGTTATTATTACATTTTGAAACATATGAATTGGCCAGGTTTTGAGCCATTTAATGTATGTCATGTTAATTTAATATTATTTTAGTTTTTAAGCAAAATATAAAGTGGTACCAGGCCTAAAGTATTAGAGAAGCTTACATTTATTTTACTTTTGTCTACCAAATTTGTAATCTCACCAAAAAAGATATTACATTAATTTGACTAGATCTGTTTTCCATAATCACAAGTTGATTTGCATTAATTGCATTACCCTCTTGCACATCTTTATAAATTGAGTAGTGTATCTAGCAATTCATTATCTTGTCCAAGATCAATCTGTGGCTGATAGGTTTATAATTACCTGGTCATCCAATTTATCCTTTTTTAAACATTGCACATCAGCTTTCTGCCTGACTTGTGGAACTTACCCAGTGCACCAAAACTTGTTGACAATCAATATTAACAGTTCAGTGAACTCCTCAGCAGCTCTTTTAAAACCCTGTGATGAAAGGTATCTGGATCTGCTGACTGAAAATGTCTTGCTTTGGTAGCTTCTGTTTAACATACTTCAGAAATACTAGGGAAATGGATGGAATGTTATTACCATATTATGAGACTATATCATGTTTTTCTCCTAAATACAAAATGTAAATATCAATTGAACCCTTCCACCTTTTCTGTGTTATGATTTATAATTCTACCATTTCAGACCAATACCATTGTTAAGCCATTTTTTATTCCTAATACAGGATGCATCTCTCTAGTCCACCACCCTCAGGACCTGACTGGTGCTGAACGAGGTCAATATTGTCAAGCAGCATTACCAACATGTCCTCAGCTTATAGAAGACATTTAGAGGTAAATTAGAGCTAAATAACTGCACAGAACACTGAGATCGAGGATTGGTGGCTGTGAACAAACTTTATGGGACATGGGGAACTTGGCCACACCTATGATAAGTGGACATCTGGCTAACTAAAATCATGCTGGACCACAGATACTACCAGATGAGAAACTGCTGAACTAGAGGGGTTCGACCTGTATTTTCAAAAAACTCCTTCCCACTGTCCTTAGGTCTTCTGGACAGAGATCCATCTTAGTGTTCCCTTGCTTTACTTATTAATTTTCTGCAATCCCTAACTTCTGCTTTAAGTTTATTACAACCAACTTTTATATATATATACATATATATAAATTTATAGATGCCTTCTATTTGCTTCTAAATCACATTTTTAATCAGTGGATCCCATTTGATTGGTTATCAGGATGTGGTTCATGTAGAAAAGCAGTATACTTGGAAATCAGAATTTAGTAATGCAGATTTAATCTTCAATTCTTTCTCTAGTTTTCTGTCTTCCATTGAAACTACCTACCTCAAAATTGGGTTTGGTTTCCAATGCTGTGATTTTCAGTGTATTAGAAGGGTTGTTTGGAACAGGTTGGCTATGTCTACACTTGCCCCCTTCTTTGAAGGGGGCATGATATACAGGTTGATGGGAGATTACTAATGAAGTGCGGCAATGCATAACATTTTGGGTTGTAAAGGTGCTTTGAAGTAGCATGGGCACTTCAAAGTGCCTGTGGCTACACAGCATGCCAGCACTTCAAAGTTTGGCACTGCGAAGTTGCCACAGGAGAGAATTTGCCTAATGAAGTGGTGCATATTCACTGCAGCACTTCATTAGTAATCTCCCATCACCCTGATTCAAAGAAGGGGGCAAGTGTAGACATAGCCCTTGAGAGTAGAGGATGACTCAAACTGGAGAGATGGAGTGACTAAGGTATTGAATTGGAAGCATGGGCAGAGAATATCTCTGTCTTGCTCACAACAGTGGCTGAACCTTCGGACTAATGCAATATTTGGAGTTCGGCAGGGAGTGGATTTAAGATTTTGGTATAAATGCTTATAAAAATAGGGACTGTTAGCTAAATTTGTATCCAGTTCTTATATCAGACTTCAACTTTATTGGCAGTATTCACCTCTGACATTTATGTATAAGAAATCTCTAGGAAAATATGTTCCCATATGAAGAAATGACACACTATTTTTGTGCTGCATGGAATGTTAAGAACATACACATTTAATATCAATTTCCTTACAGCACATATTGCTATAGATCATTCACTTATGTTTTAGGTTAGTAAATATCCCTAGTGAGATAGCATTATACCTCTAGGGCCACATGTTGTTTCAGAGTGATTTTATATGTGTTATCACTTTCAAGTGCTACAATATTCCCCTAAAGGCAATAGTCTAGACTTCATACAGAACTCTCTTATCTGCATTATTTCCTGATGTGCCTTGACATCCTGACCTGGCAGTCTTTTGTCTGACAATTTTCAGCTTTTCTCTCTTTCCATCTTAATTTTCTTTGCTATAAGTTAGCTTGCACATCACTACTTATGGCACTTCAGGCAGAACTTGAAAGAATATTGATGATACACAATGGTGGTTTCAGCTACACCTCATTTGTTCTTAGGTATACAGAAATGATTTCTACAGGCAACATTTATTGCGATTATGTAAAAATATTAGTGTCCTCCAGGCATTAGAAGAGGCACAAATAACTAACAATCAATTTTGAACTATATAGTTTCTGTTATAGATTATGTTACGTATTATTTGTATGCTACAGTTACAATGTTAAGAAGCATGAGGACTTGCCAGTTGCTATTCTATATTTTAAACATATTCCTCCTGTAATATCTGAATTCCCCAAAAGCCAGTCAGTAGATTAGTTGGATTCCAAAGGGTGGTATATATTAATGGCAAGTAGCCAGCTTGAAACGTAAAAGAACTGAAACATAAATTCATAGACACCAGGGACAAATGGGACCATTTTGATAATCTATTTTGACTCCCAGTAGGACACAGAAAATAGATGTTCTCCAAAAGAATTCCTGGAGTATGTTATTTGAGAACAAATACATTCAATTTAAAACTTATCTGTGATGAAGAATCTATCCCAGCTTCAGCTTAATTACTCTAATTAACTAATTATTCACACTGCTAAAAAGTTTCACCTTATTTCCAGTCTAAATGTGCTGACATTTAACTTCCAGGCATTGGATCCTGATGCAACTTTATTGAAAAGCCCATTGCCAAACATTGATTCCCGATATAAATTCTTATAGGTTACCTTTCTCTTTGTTAAACTAAATATGGATTCCAAGTCTAACATTCTAATGCATGTTTTATAAGCAAGTAATCATTCTGGTGGCTTTTCTGTGAATCCAGTTTATCAAAGGTCTTCTTAAATTGGGGGCATCAGAAGTGGACATGCTATTTCAGCAGTGGCCAATCCAGAGCCAAATAAAGATGTAAAATAACTTCTCCACTCCCACTTGAGCTTCTACTGTTCATGTACCTGCAAATTATATTTGCCTTTTTTTTCAGCCACAGCATCACAGTGGGAGCCCATGTTCAGCTGATTATTCACAGGAACCCCTTCATCTTTTTTTTCTGAGTCACTGATTACCAGGGCAGAATCTCCTATGCTGTAAATATTGGCTACATTCTTTGTTCCTAAATGGGTATGTTAATTAAGAACATTAAAATGCAGTGTTCGTTTGCATCTACTTTATCAAGTGATCCAGATGCTTCTGAATCAATGACCTATCTTCTTCATTATTTACCAGTCCTGCAAGTTTTTTGTCATCTAAAATTTGTTATCAGGGATAATTTTCTGTATTCTTCCAGGTCATTGATGAAAATATTAAATAGTGAAATGTCAAGAACCAAACCCTGCAGAACCCCACTGGAAACAAACCTGTTTGCTGACAATTAATCATTTGCAATTACATTTTGAGCCCTGACATGTTTTAATCCATTTAAAGCATGCCATAGTAAATTATATCATTACAGTTTTAATTAAAATGTTGTATAGTACCAAGTCAAACTGTTTACTGTAGTCTAAATATATTATGCCAATATTATCACCTTTATCTACCAAACTTGTAATCTCATAAGAAATCATATTAATTTGACCTGATGTATTTTGCATAAATCCAGGCTGATTTGCATTAATTACATTAACCTATTTGAATTCTTTATCAATCAAGTCCTTCACTAGTTACTCTATTATCTTGTCTTGGATCAGTGTCATGCTGACAGGCCTATAATTATCCCATTTACCCATCATCCCATTTACCCTTTTATAACAATTCCGACAACATGGTCTTTCTTCCAAATCTCCTGGATCTTATCCAGAGCTCCAAGATTTATTGAAAATTACTTGGAATCATCCAGTTAGCTCTTCAAGAACTCTTTCAAAACTCTGGGATTCAAGGTTTCTGAACCAGCTGATTTTAAAATAACTTTAATAATAATTACTTTTAAAATATCTTGAGTTAATAAATGGTGTTAAGCGTGGGCCAGAGATAGCCTTGACATGGAAAGTTTTGTTACCATCATATGAAGAGACTAAATCACTTGTGTTCTCCCTCCCCTCCCCCACGCTACGCATGCACTTACGGAACAGAAATATTTGTTGAAAACTTCTGCCTCTTTTGCATTAGAATTGAAAGAGCTACTATTCCTATCTTGTATTGGACTGAAACTATTGTCAGGATACTTTTTGTTCCTAATTTTTTTAAAACAGTCCTTTTCTTGTCTTTAACTCCGATGCCCTGAGGTTGTTATTTATATGCTTGCTTTTGCTTTCCTTAACAATTTTCTTCAGTTCTTAGCTGTTGATTTATAGTCATTATCATCATCTTTCTCCTTCTTCCATTTATATATATATATATATATATATATATATATATATATATATATATATATATAGCTGCATTCATTTCTCCTCTGAATGAGCTCATGACACATTTGATTGTCTTTTAATCCAGTGCAGACTTTTTCCTCAGTTGTGGTTTTTGGTGCACCTGATAAAATTTTCTTAAATTTTTCCCAAGTATTATTCATATTTTTCTGATTAAATACTTCTTTTTAGCTGATTTGACTCATACTTGTCCTCAACTTTGTAAAATTGGCCTTATTAAAGCAGTAAATAAAGCGCTGAGTATACACGCACACATCATTGGTCTGCATTTTATTCTGCTTCTATGTTATAAATTCAGTCTAGTCAGGATTACTTTCATTGAAGGTACCATTAATTTTTATCAGAGAGGTAGCTGAGTTAGTCTGCATCTTCAAAAACAACAAGAAGTCCAGTGGCACCTTATTATCTGTTAGTCTATAGGGTGCCACATTAATTTTTAGTTCTGCAGTGAGTTCCACTGTTAAGATAAATGCTCCTTTTTCATCAATATTTGTCAATATGCAGTATTTCCTGAAAATATTCCACATCAGCAAAATATTTAATCAAAGTTGGGCTGAACATTTCCTGCCACCCCCAAATCTGGGACACCAGTAAACACTTGAGCTCATTGGATTGAGTTTTTTCACATGGGGCAGTCACATGATTCCCTGACAGAACTAGCCCCATGCTCACAGGATAGTCCATAGAAATATTTTTGATATATTATTTTCAGCCCGGTATTATAGGGAAGGATGTACACCTTTTAACAAATGCCAAAGGAGATGGAATGGGTTTTCATTCACCCAAGATCCCTACTAGTCCTCAAATGGGAAAATACCACATAGCTGTTCGGAGGAGAAATGGTAATTGAAAAGTAATCATCAAACTGGCAAGGGAGAAAACAGCAATTAACTCAACATTATGTGAATATTTTCCCCTACTCTTTTAGCATCTTTTCTAGCAACTATTCTTACCAATAGTTATTCATAACAATCCCAGGATCTGTGATACTGGACATTATTATTATTATTATTATTATTATTACAACAGCTCTGTCTCAGACAATCCACTGGACTTGAAATTATCTTATAACATCCTAGAGTTAAATCAAAGAGTCATGGGATTTTCCAAAAGAAAACTAAAAGCCCAGTGTGAAGAGTAGCTTTAATTGTGATGTAAGGATGTAGTTGGGCTAGCAGAGATCAAAAATCAGCTTCAGTTATATTTTTTCCTTTATAAGAAACATTTCAGAGCTTCTCAATATTATATCTAGTTTTTTTTCCTTGTGTATGAAATGTTGTGTACATTTTCAAACTATGCCATTAGCCCCGGGCAAAATTTTTCAGATGATTTCTTTTAACCAAAATGCAGATCCAAACTGACTAATTAATTTTGTGAATTAGTGTTTAAAAATCTGAAAAAAAGTAAAGCATGTTATTTCAATATTTTTGGAACAAAATATTTTCCTTTTTTGGATTTGCAATTATTTTTGTTTTCAATTTTAATTCAATTATTTTTTAAAAGTAAAACTGAAATAAAATGTCATGTTTTGGGTGGAACAAAGCAGGACTTTTTGTGTGTGGTCTGACTGATGAAGCAGCTCTTTGGAAAGTTCTGTATATCATTGCTGTGGCCTCTGTGTTCAAATGTGACAGCTATCGTTCAATATTCTACCTCTTCCCTACCTTACACACTTAATCTCAGCTAAACATTTTTCATTTATAAGCATCCACTGGATCTAAAATTATCTTTCCTCCTTTTCATTTATCATACTACTTGAAACAGCCTTAACTCTCAGAAGCCATCAGCAACAGACAGAAAAGGGCAAACATCAAAAGAGAATGTATGAGCCACTTCAGCAACGTCATTTAACCTTTGTGATTCCAGAACTCTTAAGTTTAGGGTAAAAGAATTCTTCTATGGCCGTGTCTACACTTGCTGCCAACTTTGAAGGGGGCATCGTAGTCAGGGCCATGGGAGATTACTAATGAAGTGCTGCGGTGAAACTTTGAAGCTTGGGGAATAAAGGGACTTTGAAATAGCGTGGGCACTTCAAAGTATCCTCACCTACATGCATGCCGGCACTTCAAAGTTTGAAGCTTTGAAATTGCCGCAGAGGAAAATTAGCCTAATGAAGTGCTGCATATTCACTGCAGCACTCCATTGGTAATCTCCTGTGGCCCTGATTACCATGTCCCCTTCAAAGTTGTGAGCAAGTGTTGACAAGCCCTATGTCTACTCAAAAGACAAGAAGTCCTGTAGCACTTTAAAGACTAACATATTTATTTATTAGGTCATGAGCTTTCATGGTTAAGAACCATCAGAAGAAGTGGGTCTTAACCTCAAAAGGTCATGACTTCATAAATTAATTTCTTGGTCTTTAAGGTGCTATAGGACTTCTTGTTTTTTATGAAGATACAGACTAACCCAGCTACCCTTCTGAGAGTCTATGCCTACTGAGAATGCTACAGTTAGGAAATACTTCAACTTGGGCCCTCCCGGTGTGCTCTGACCATGCTAGATGGCCAGGGGAATCACACAAACCTGATCATAGTTGATCCTGCAAGTGACTCTCCCCCTTAAAAGGTGTAACCTAGATGGTTGCCCATCTGGGCCACAGGAAAGACTACTCTGGTGCCCAGCATGGCCTGGGAGGTGAAACGTGCTCTTAGAAAAGCACTAAACTAGATTGTTCAGAAAGGCAACTAAATCAGCCAAGTTTTCACATCAGCCCCACTTCAGGTGGGGATTTGCACTAATTATAAAGGCAATAAAGGGAGCTTCACGCAGGAGATGTTCCAGCTAAAGAGGTGCTGAAGAGGAGGGTGGATTGTCAGGAGAGGAGCTGAAATATAAGAACAGCAAAGGGTGGGTTCCAGCATGCAACCCATGCATAAAGGATGAAAAGCTTCCAAGAAGGCCAAAGTCTGCACATGCCTTGTTTCCTGTTCCCCTCCATTCCTCATGGACCTTCTCCAACTTGATGATTTTGTCTCAGTGATGAGGTCAGACTGGCCATGCTTCTGGGAAAGATGTTGGGACCAACTCCAGGCTGCCAGGAGATTCAGGGCCTCAGGTGGAATGGCTGGGGCTGGGGCTGAGGCTGGGGCTGGGGCTAGCTAGCCTTCAGCTAGTCTCTTCAGCACTGCCCAAACTGCTTCTCCTGTGGATCTAGTGGTAATTTAAAGGGCCTGGGGCTCTGGCCATTGCTATATGCATACATGTTAGCTTTCTGCCTAGCGCCATTTTTCTAAGGGCACACTCAAGGTCATGGAGATCATGTCTACAAAGCAAAGTTATTTCAGAATAACAGACACTATTTGGAAATAATTTTGAAATAGTGGGTGGCTTATTTTAAAATAGATCAACCTCAGTCCATGAGGAGTAGCTATTTCAAAATAGGAGCTATGTAGACAGGGGCTACTTCTATACTGGTCCCTCCCTTTCGAAAGGGACATGCAAAAATGGCCAATCAAAAAATGCAAATATGCACTGATTTGCATACTCAGTGCCTCCTTTGAATGATGGCAGCCGCTTGCTGTTCCGGAAGTGCTGTTTTCAAAAGCCAAAACAGCCATGCAGCTGGTGTTCCTTCGAAAGGAATATGTGGAAGAAGGGTGCTTTCAAAAACAGATCTCCTTTCGAAGGAACCCCACCTACACTGCTTGTTTTTCTTTTTTTTTTCTGAAAACAGCACTTCTAAGGGCAAGTGAACACTGTTAACAAATGAGGTTCACGACATGCAAATTAGCACCTCATTTGCATTTCAAATAGCCTACAGTTGCATTCCCCTTCCAAAAGAGGAAAAGTATTGTAGACAGAACCAAGGAATAGAGCACATTTTGAAACAAACCATCGTGCATCCAATGGCTCTATTTTGAAATAGGCTCCATTGTGTAAAGATGCTTTATTTTAAAATACTTGAGCACTATCTTGTGTGTGGCGCCATTATTTCTGAGATACAGTAGGCTGTTGATTTGTGCAAGAGCTACATTCCTGGAAAACCAGGCATAACTCAACATTTGTGCAAGTTGAAGGGACAGTGCACCAGCTCAGCACTAGCAGCCACCACCACAGCTGAGAGCAGGGGATCCACCTGTGAAGGGGGACGAGAACTGATGGAGCAATTTGCTCCACCAGATTTGCCCTGGGGTGCTGCCACTGGAGGGGAGGGGAGCTGGGGATTCCCTTGTTAATGAAGAGCCCTGTGTTAACAAGCTGCTGGCTGGTGGAGCAAAGCTCCACCTGCTGAGCCAAAGCCAGCCATGTCTGCAGAGGGGAGGGGGAGGAGATCCCCCATCAAAGGGGAACAGAGCTGGTGCAGCCTCCCCTTAGCACTGTCACCAGTGGTGGGGGTAGGTTGGGGGAGGGGGATCCCCTTATTAATGGGGACTTCCAGCCATGGGGCTGCGGGGTCTTCCTGCCTCCTGGCCAGAGACCCCATGGCTGGCTCTGCTGGCCAGGTGCTGCCCAGATGGCTTCCAACCCTGGGGCAGCAGGTTCCCCCCCCCAGCCCCGATGGGGACCCTGCAGCTGGATCTGCCAGCCAGGTGCTGCCCAGACAGCTTCCAGCTGTGGGGCTGTGGGGTCTCCCTGACAGTCCCCCACGGTACTGCCCCTCATCGTGTAAATGTGAGAGACGCACATTTCAAGTTGTGTGTATCTTGGGGGATTACTGTAAACTACTCTGGAAGAGAGGTTCTGGAATATCTTTTCCGTAACAGCTTATTTTGAAATAATAGTGCTGTGTAGACACAGCCAGAGACAGGGATGTGTCAACATACACTTTATATCATGGAGTTTCAACCTCTGTGTCAGTGTGTGTGTGGAAGGGGTAGGCAAAGGCTGAGTTAGTTCTGGATTTTGGAGTGACCAGAGCTTCCCCACTGTTGAGCTCAGACAGGCACCTGAGAGAGGCAGTCTGTCTGTTGTCCTGTAACTTTTTTTTTCCTTTTTTGGCACTGGAGGGAGGGAGAGAGAGAGAGAGAGAGAGAGAGAGAGAGAGAGAGAGGGGTAAACCTCTTTTGGTCCCTTGTGTGCCAGGGATAGCTGTGTGCAACATGTGCCACAAATTACCCCAGAAAGGTGCCTGAAAAGTACCCTGAGGGTGTTGTGCATCTTTTTGGTATACTTGTAGGCCTATTGCTGCCTGTCAAAGCAAGAGCAAAAGGGTCACAAAAGGCAAGTGTTGTGTTTTCAGTTGCCCTGACCTTAATATTTTCAGTGTCAGCTGGCATAGGTGAATCAGGTCACAATCTTCTTTTGGACTAAAGTACGCTCACATGAACTGAAAAGGTTTGAAAGGCTGATTTTAAGAGATTCCTTTACAACAGTGTTGATGCAAGACAAAAAGTATCTTCTAGAAAATGATAGTCTCACCAATTATCTCAGGGGACACTGGAAAGCAGGTGTGCAAGAGACCAATTTACACATTTTGCCTTTGGTAGCTAATACAAGTGGCATTCTACAAGCAAATTTGTAACACTAAACAATTTCTATTAACATTGCACAATGTTTGTGATTGTATCCCAAGCAGTAGAAACTTAATCAGGAGCAGACAGACATAATTTTCTCTGATACTGTCCCCATCTGTTATTTGTTCAAACATTACTTCAGCCAGAGGGGTGTGGATTGCTCTGTCAGATTTAAAGATGTTGCCATTGCCACAAACCATTTTTCAGGCTACATTAAAAAAAAAAACTGTGAAAATCAATAGCCTTCCTCTGATATAAAAATTCTTGTGTTTATGATTCAGAACATGAAAAAATGTGTTGAGAATTAATAATCTGATGGGGTTTCATAAAAACAAACAACCCCCCCAGCACCACTTCTGTTTGGCCAGAAAAAATACATTTTTTTCAATGTCAAGATCTAAAAATACAGATAGAAGGCAATTCTTGTTATGTAGGAATTTTTAAACCGCAGATGTATGGATAAAAAAAAAATTAGAGTGGTGATGTGAATATAGGGTCTAATTATGTATCACCTGATTTTACATTTCTAAGCTCACAATGAAATATTTACTACATGCATTTATTATACATCCACAGGTACAGACACTCCAGCATGTGTATACAAGGCTACACTTGCATTCCCCTTTTGAAAGAGGAATGCAAATGAGACACTGATTTATATATCTCGTACTTCATTTGAATAATATCTTTTCAGAAGAAGTTCTTTCAAAACAAAAAAGCAGTGTAGATGGGGTTCTTTCGAAAATAAATCCTGTCTTCGAAAAAAACCCTTCTTCCTAAAACAAAATAGCAAGAAATGTTCTTTTGAAAATGGGGTTTGTTTTCAAAAAAAGCCCCGTCTACATTGCTTTTCTTTTTCGAAAGAACCTCTTCCAAAAACGCAATCAGAAGAGATTATGCAAATTAGACTCAAGATACGTAAATCAGTGTCTCATTTGCATTTTTGATTTCCCTCATTTCCTCATTTGCATTCCTCTTTTGGAAGGGGAATGCAAGTATGGACATACCTCCCATAAATGGAACTTGTACTCACCCCAAAAGAGATCAAGACACTGGAGAGTTGTAGCAACAATTATAAAAAGTGTTCATAAAGGGTTTGGAATTGCATAGCTGTGTATGAAGTATTTGTGGTGGTGTCACATGCAATTTTACACACTAACAAAATATAGAACAGCGACCAGGTTGAAATATGGGTTGTGATGTGAGAGTGCATATTTTCTACATATAAAAATCACCATCCAGTTTTTCTTAGATGTCAAACAGATTTTATAGTAAAAGGACTTAAATGTGTCAGGAGCAACAATTAGTTATTAAGTCCATGGACCTGATTCACCACTGCATTATGCAGGTTTTAGGTAAGGGTAATCCACCATGAGGCCTCTGTTCCTCACAGGTATGGACAATACCTGCAAATCTTAGCTTCTGATTGACCTTTATCATAGTGAAAAGGCTTTCTAAACTACTCATTTGCTTTCCCTTTCCCTCTTTAGTCATAGGCCCATGCTGCAAAAGTTGGATCTGGAGCCAAACTCTACCAGATTCCAAAGCAGGGTTCCGGTTTGGGAACTGTGAATAAATTCAATTTAATGGCAAATGGCTTTTACACACTTCCAGGGAACATTTAATTACAACCACTCTAATCAGAGACAAGAGTAGTTGTGTATCCCAAATGTATCAATCAGCTTTTCTCATTGTAAGAAGACTGATTGGTAAAAGTGGCATTAGCCTCAGTCTGGTTCACATTAGCATCAGTAGCTGGGTGCCAAAAACAATTATTAAATCTTTTTCATAATTCATCATGGTCTTGCTGTGATTATGAATTTTGATACTTTGCTCCATTAAAGAGGAGATGATATGGTGATCTCATTCCTTTCCTGGAGATTTCAGTGCATAGTTTGCAACCACTGGTGAGAGACTGCATTGTTATTATGACTGCAAGTTATTTAGAGAAAGAAAGATGACATCATCCAGTGCCATCATATCAAGGACACTAGTTTACAGAGAATTTTTCCCTACCAGACCTTCCAGCTATACTCCACATGCATTCCACTAGATGAGGCAAATACCACTGTCACTCCCACTGGAGCCAATGATGCTAAATGCACTAATCATGCACCGTTGAAGTCAGTGGGAGTTTTGAAGGATCATATCCACAATGCCCTTTATCTCCTACATCTTATCCCATTTTACACTCTTATTATATTTTGCCTTTCCACTCCCAAATTCACCAAGAGATTTCACAGTTGGCCACAGAAATATCGTCTGCATGAAGATTTTTTTCCATCAACACTCACAGAAAATATATAATCAGATAACTTTTTGCGAAAGCCAACATTTAAAGTGTGCGAACATAAATGAAGAGACCTTGTTTCTCGCACAAATTCAGTACAAATGTGCGCTGGTAATCAACAGCCTGTGCCTGTACCAATAGTGACCACGGTACTTAGTTGCTAGTAAGGGAATCAGATCCATTGTAGTCCTCCTTTGCCTGAAGGCCCATAGCTGGAACATGTAGGATCTCAACTTTGGATGTAGAGCAGCGGACTCCCACAAATATTTTCAGAGGCACTTCTCATCAAGCTGTTCAAAGCAATCAGGAAGACATAACTGAACAACAGCAACTTTAAGCAAAGCAGAGCCCCAGGCATATTATGTATTTCATTGTCATTTAGTACATATATAATGTGCAAACACGACCTTGTAATGCAGATGCGTGGAAGAAATAAATCATATTAAAAAAACATTTTCAGGACATCAATCACTATTGTATTTGTTTATTTGCTTTCATTAAGCACATGCTAATGGGAAACTGGAGACACCTGATTACTGGAAAACATCCATACATAGCTGACAGTATCTAAAAGGCATTATGCTTATACTTCATTAATTGCTACTAAGTAGCATTTACCATTCAGTTCACTGCAGCAGGCCAAGCAAATGAGTTTACGCATCTACTGCTGTACAGTATCATATCCCTGAAGTCACAAGACTGAAGTCCTAGAAATGCCCATGCACAAATGCATGTGCACATTTACATAAACTTAGCTGAGGAACAAAAGTGTTCAAATACATAAATTCAAGTCCTGGCTTGTACATGAACACAGATCAACAATATTTGTTTACAAGCATTACAGCTGATCAAATACCACTGGCATAATTCATTATTCAATGGATTTTGCCATTTTTCATGTAATGCTTTCTTTCATGAATTAATTTTCTGATAGGTAGTAATCTTTAACATGTTTTTACATTGCTAAAAAAACCCCAGAAGTTGAAATACCTCTTCCAGTATCAAACCTTCTGTATATATTAAGGGTAAATGCCCATTTTAATTTTCTAACAGTTACAGTGGAGAAAAGGGAATAATGGGTACATTCAGAAAATCAGGCTTGTGCGCCTTAATAGTGTTATATCATTCTCTTCAATATCTCATGGAGATGGCATTGTATTGCTTTGAACCACCAAAGCATGCAAGTGGTAATGAACATCTGAGCCATTAACAGGTATGAATGATACCAATGAATCCAGAAATAGATGTGAGTCTAGGTGGTGAGATACCTATGAGTCGTTGCTGGTGAGTCATACCTTGGTACTGGGTATGATCTTGGCACATGTAATGTATAGTTATTTATAGTTATTTCCAACATACACTTGGAGCATTCTCCACACCTTTACGCCAATGCCAATTATTCAGTGTATTTCAGACAGCTTTGGCCAGTGCTGAGTTGCATTGATTTCAATAGCAGCCCCTTAGGGGACCAATCCAACTATCACTGAAGTTGATGAGAGTTTTTCCAAAGACCTCAGTGGCAGGTGCATAAAGCTCTTAGTCCTGCAGTGTCCAATAGGAATTCAAAGATCGCCACACTTGTGGTTGTCTTCTTTGCATATTTCCCTCCCCCAGAGCCAGGCACTCTCAATGTCTCCCATTCTCACAAAGACAAGAACCCTCCACCACTCTAATTCAATGTCTGAGCCACAGGAGACACCACCAGAGCCACTGTTGGGGCTGCTGGAGCCACAACCAGGGCCACTGCCACTGCTGCCACCACTGCCATATGCTTCTCCCACCGAGCTCTAGGGTGGGTACGTGGAGTGGGCGGACAGCACTCCCCTCGTGCGGCTCTCAGGAGGAGCCATGGGTAATGGCTCCAAGATCTGCACGTGGCTCACGAGCTGTGAGTTGCCCCCCCCATCCCCCGGATTCAGCCACAATGCAGTGTCCTATTCACAACATGTGGTGAGTAGGGGAAGCATTGGACACTGTGGCCTTAATCCCTTTCTGACAAGGTTCACAACACTGGAAACTACTCACTTATCTGTTTCCTGTAGTATGATATGTCATAATATTTCTGCAGTCACACAATTCACTCCATAGTGGACCCAAAACATATCAAATTTAGTGTGAACCAGCCCAACCGCTATTTCAGTAAGCATGCATGGAAGACTCAATGTTGCTTGCATTGAAGGCAATGACAAAACATTGAGGTAACCATCCAAGAGCAGGATAGGTTCTTACCCGTTAATTTTTTTTCTATAATTAGAAGTTTACAACTTTACGGGAGACAAATACCACCAACCATAGGGATTATTTGTGATAAGCTAGTCATAATCAACAGTGAAGCACTTTAACATAATTTCCATCATGACAAGAAATTTAAGCCTGGGACTAGATTTCACCTTGTATGTGTGAGTGCTACTGATGTTTTCTCCAGTTTTGTTACCCATCATAAATGCTTTCCAGCATTAAAATGAAGGCAAAGATATCCAACATTTTTTAAAAAATCTCTTCATAGCCATTTAGATTTTAATTTGTGTGAAATGACAATTTCATTTGCATACCCTGTCTCAAATGTTCCACTTCTAAAATACTTCCTCAGCACATCCACTGGGCCAAGACAGACAACAGTAGCTATGAAAAGAAAAAAAAAAGTTCAATCACTCTATTTTTAAATGGGCTACAAATAGATTTATTATTTCTTCAGAGAAAATATATGTATTAAAGACTGGTTCCTTGATGTTCTCTGACTGTTCATATATTAACCAAGATAAAACTGTGTTCAGTCATCCATGGCTACGTCTACACGTACAGCCAACATCGAAATAGCTTATTTCGATGTTGCGACATCGAAATAGTCTATTTCGATGAATAACGTCTACACGTCCTCCAGGGCCGGCAACGTCGATGTTCAACTTCGACGTTGCTCAGCCCAACATCGAAATAGGCGCAGCGAGGGAACGTCTACACGTCAAAGTAGCACACATCGAAATAGGGATGCCAGGCACAGCTGCAGACAGGGTCACAGGGCGGACTCAACAGCAAGCCGCTCCCTTAAAGGGCCCCTCCCAGACACACTTGCACTAAACAACACAAGATACACAGAGCTGACAACTGGTTGCAGACCCTGTGCCTGCAGCACAGATCCCCAGCTGCCGCAGAAGCAGCCAGAAGCCCGGGGCTAAGGGCTGCTGCCCACGGTGACCATAGAGCCCCACAGGGGCTGGAGAGAGAGCATCTCTCAACCCCCCAGCTGATGGCCGCCATGGAGGACCCAGCAATTTCGACGTTGCGGGACGCGGATCGTCTACACGGTCCCTACTTCGACGTTGAACGTCGAAGTAGGGCGCTATTCCTATCTCCTCATGAGGTTAGCGACTTCGACGTCTCGCCGCCTAACGTCGAAGTTAACTTCGAAATAGCGCCCGACGTGTGTAGACGTGACGGGCGCTATTTCGAAGTTGGTGCCGCTACTTCGAAGTAGCGTGCACGTGTAGACGCAGCCCATGTCTGACATACTTAATACATAAATTTCAAAAAAGGAACTACATGACCCTAGAGTGCCAGGAAAAGGTGACTCAGAAATAGTAGAAATTTTTAAAGTGTAATTCTCCAGGAAGTTCAAGTTTAAAAATAATTGGCTAAAGTACAGAAATCTCTATTTGCCTGTAATAATTATCAGTGTGATAACCAGGGTGGAGCTATACATACAAGGGAAACGTGAATTTATGTTTCATATCAGAATGAGTTGCGGAACTCAGGAGTTATCTCAGTTATAACATAATGGACCTAGCTCATTGAAATCAACATATAGGAATACAGTAAAACCCTGAGTTACTCTCAGGAGCCAGGAAACTGACCAGGCGCTATTGTGCCTGGCTCCTGGCTTCCTGGGGGCTTGGAGAAGGAGGGAGGGAGGAAGGGGGAAACAGCGGGGAGCTGGGAAACTGCCCCAGGCACTGCTATGCCTGGCTACCAGCTCCCTGCAGCTGAGCAGGAGCCTGGAAAGTGACCAGGAACTGCTGTGCCTCGCTCCTGGCTCCCTGGGGCTGAGAGGGTTCCCTTCCCACCTTCCAGCAGTCATGTCCTCCTGGCTTTCCGAGTATGCTCAAGTGCTGAACCAGTCACTCACTTCCCCCAATATGTCAAAATCGCATAAAGGCGGGATTTACTGTATGGTCAAATTATGTCTGGGGATATTTATATCAAGCAGCAGGATAATTCTTTTGGCTTTCTGGAGGGAAATGGTACAATATTTTGCCAGGGAAACAAGCTACGCATGTGGCTTCTCAAAGCTATAGTGCACTGAGAATTTAAAGCAGATTCTAAATTTGTCAGATCACATCATGGGCCTACAGATCCCATCTTTCTGTCATTGTAGGCAGGCTAATGGGCCATAAATGTACCCCCTAACTGGCAACTGAGGATGATAGTGCCTTGGGGAAAATCATGTTGATCCTAGAGCCAGCTCATCTAGCTTTGTAAAGTCCTGTTTGGTCCCTGCCCCCTGCCTCCGCCATCATAGGGAGGAAAGGGGTATGGGCCATAATTCATGGTGTACTAGCAGTCTCTGGCTAAGTTAATAGTGTCTAGTGCAGGGATGGCCAACCACTAGTTAGTGGGACACTTGAGTGGCCCTCCTGTGTCTCATTGAGCCACATTATTGGCAGAGGTGGGCAACCTGCAGTCTACTATAGTTCCACCTGTGACCTTCACACCCTCTATCTGCCCCAGCCCATGAACTTCTTGTGTACTGGGGCACTGGAGCCCTGCACTTCCTACTTACTGCTGGAGGGAGAGGAAGGAGCAGAGATGGAGTGTGAATCCCCAGATTCACAGTGCTCTGAAAGTTGTAGGAGGAAGGGGGCAGATTAGGAAGTGCAGACGCCAGTATATGCCAGGCTTGTGGGGGAAGGAGGCAGACAGGAGGTGCATGGGCCACATTTGGAACCCCAGTGGGCAGTTTGTGGGCTGCAGGTTGTCCACTATTGCTCTAATGGCTACTACAGTCCTACAAATTGCAGCTGCCCTGAGCCTATTCTCTACTATTTCAGTGTTTAATAGGTTTCTGGATCTCTCATGAACAGACGGGTTGCAAAGGGAAAGAACAGCCACCTTTCCCACTTCTTTGGTTGCTGCCCACAACTTAGTTCAGCTACAGACTAAGGATCAGTGCAATGGGATTTTCGGCACCTTTTGTTCCTACCACGAGTTTTTCTGTTGGAAGAGATGACATGGACTGCTATGAACATTTGAAAATGTAGGACTGAAGATGCACAACAAACTCCCATGGGGCACTAGCTTTGCATGCACATATGGATGGCATATGTAGGTTGTTAGCAGTGCAGTGATTTTGATAGAGGAATTAAGATCTCCTGCTGAAGCAGCAGGAGCATGCAGGCCCTAAAGCAAGCAGCTGGCCAGTTCCATTTGTGAAGTGCTTATTTTCTGCAGAAGCTAGTTCTTGACCCATGAGGAAGCAGAACAGAGAAGAGAGATTGGTGTGATTAGTTAGTTAAACTGGAATAAGTTCACACAAGGTATAAAAAAACAAGGAGAGTGACTTTGAACTGGATCACAGGTAAAGGGGGAGTCAATACAATTCTGAGAGGAAAAGTGCAATAAACATATGTTTCCATGTGGGAGGATGTCAGTGCTTGCTTCATGTCTGGAGCTCAAAGAGTCACGGGGACCACAAATAAGGAAACTGCAATGGTCAGCTTAAGAGAAGACAGATACTTGCATAAAGATTTTACCACAGGAAAACTCAAGGCAATGGCTGACATGGACATAGTTGTGGAAGTGGTGATCCACAGATACGGATCTGAGAGCATTAGGAACATAGAATATCAAGGTTACTGTCAGTAAAAGGAAAAGTGAGGCTGACTGGGGTACAAAAAGAGAAGAGTATGTCAGTAAAAATATCCAGTTTTGGGGTATGACAAAAAATTCCAACAGTCTTCTATTGTCTATGCACTAAGCTATGCTCTACTCACAAATAAACACATACTTACATCTATACTAAGTAAAAATTAGAGGACTTATTGACTAGATACCTAATGGGATGTACCAGTCTAGTGCTGGGAGGACTAAGGAAAGCCATTCTGTTATGCTATTAAGACTTCCAAGCACATAATTTCACATTTCCATTCAAAGCCTTAGCAAATTGCCACACCTGCTTTGCTTTCCAGTACAGCTCCTACCAACAGTTTAGACTTAATTCAGCCTGTAATAAACCAAAGATGGCTTCAAACTATTGGCAAAGCCTTCACTGATTAACCTGAAAACGAAAAGTCACACTCCTTAAGTCATAATCTCAGTACAGAGCTGTCTGTTACTGGCACAATTTACATTTTCATTTAGTGTGACAGCACTTCATCATAGTCTTGTTTAATTTACTCTCAATTAGACCATTATATAATTAAATTCCAGCAGAACTATTGGATTATGTCACAGTTGACTAAATTAAAGAGTTTAGGTTACCTTATTTGTTCAGAAGCAGGAGGAAATTAATGTAAATACATCTCTTCGTTTCTTTGTTATTTGAAATGAGTATATAACCCCGGAGCTAGCACACATTAAAGCTTTCTCTGGCAAAGCAGAACCAATTATTCTTTCTTCGACTGAGGTGTTTCAATCTGTACACAAGGTGCTTGCTGATGCTTGTTTTATGTCCCTTCATTCATTATTTACTTCTTTCTCTCATTTCATAATTTGATAAGGTGTTTTCATAGAGAGGTAGGGTCTGGGTGTTGTTTACTGGTGTGCAGCGTAGCTGCTGGCCTGGGCCTATTTTGATTGTGATGGTGAAAGTTGGAGAAATAAGCACTCAAATATGGAAAATATCACCACTCTGTGATAAATCTATCTCTTGGCTTTGAAGTCCCCCACGCCTTTCTGGTTTTTATACAGTTTTACGTCTGTACTTTATATTATTAGCTGCCCTTTAGAATGAAACCTTTTCACTACTACCCAGTAAGTACTAGGATCATTGTAATCACACACATTTTCCAATGTAAGCTTAGCCAATTTTACCTTTGAAAATGACCATAATGTATAACTGTAACACTTTTAACAGGTGGAGTCAGCAGTCACCAGGGCTGGCATCAGTATCTAGGAGGTCCTTTTCAGCTATACAAAACCAGCACAAGCCACACCCAGTAACCTGGGAACATTACATACCACCCCTAGGTACCTCTGAGAGACGATACTTCCCCACGCTCAAGATCAGAATTTAAATGTAGAAAAGCAACTTTTAGGGTGCATCTACACTAGCCAGCTACTTTGAAGTAGCTGGCACAACGTCAAAATAGCACATGTCGCATCTACACGCACCGTGCGCTATTTCAACGTTGAAATCAACGTTAGGCGGCGAGACATCGAAATTGCTATTCCTATCTGAAGATGGTAATAGCACCCTACTTCAGCGTTCAACATCGAAGTAGGGCAAGTGTACATGATCCGCGTCCCGCTACATCAAAATAGCGGGGTCCTCCATGGTGGCTATCAGCTGAGGGGTTGAGAGGTGCTCTGTCCAGCCCCTGCAGGGCTCTATTGTCACTGCGTGCAGAAGCCTTTAGCCCAGGCCTTCTGGCTGCTGCTGCTGCTGCAGCTGGGGGTCCATGCTGTGTTCATGGGGTCTGCAACCAGTTGTTGGTCCTGTGAACCTCATGCTGTGCAGGCCGAGTGTGTCTGGGAGGGGCCCTTTAAGGGAGTGGCTTGCTCTTGCCCCAGAAGGGCTAGTCCAGCCTGTGACCCCATCCACAGGCTTTGCTGGCCCCTTTTTTCGATGGAGAGAGCTTGTGTGTGTGGACACTCCGCAATTCCTTCTGGGGGTGGCTCCTTTCAGTGTTCCCCGTTGCTACTTGGACATTGAACGTCGATGGCACCAGCCCTGTAGGACGTGTAGATGATATGCATTGAAGTAGCCTATTTCAATGTTCTTACTTTGAAATAGGCTACTTCAATGTAGTGTGTTAGTGTAGACATAGCCTTAGTGAATGGAGATAAGTCACCCAACACTAATTAGCGAAAATGCCACAAGCAGGATTCATAATAAAGTAACTATGTCCCACCCACCCCAGAGTGCCTGGTGCAGTTCCTTCTGATTTATGTTCTTGAATTTTACAACCAAAAGTTCCTTTCCTGTGCTCATCTCCACTCAGTGACCATACCTTCACTCACTGTGGTTATTTTCGGTCAGTGAAGACCCAGGATTCTGATATGCATCTGTGTAAATTCACTTCCCACCTGAGGAAGAAGGTACCCTGTGCCACCGTCTGAGCACTTGCTCTGGCTGGCCACCCTATCAGCTGCAGTTCTTCTCCAGGTGCCATCTTACCAGCTGCAGTTCCTCTTTGCTGAATGCCCCATCAGTTGTGCCTTCTCTTACTGGATGCCCTACCTGCTGTGGTTACTCACTGCCTGGTTGCCCTGTCAACAGATGTTCCCTGCATCCTGGCAGCCCCCACTCCCACCCCCCAGCTGGTCCAGCCAGCTGATTGCTAGCCACTTTCAAAGGCTGCCCATGTTACCTTCTGCCACCATCTGCCTTTCATCTGTGACCTCTGCTGTGAATTTTAGGTCACAGCTGGCTGTGCAGAATCACTCCCCCACCACAAGTGATTCTGCTCTTATTGAGAACTCGACAGAACACAATTCTTCCAATGATGCGCATTTATCTCTGGTTTTGGACAGTGGGGTAGACAGTTTAAACCCGCCAAGAAACCATTGAGGAGAGTCCATACCTCCTGGCTGGGACACTTTTCCCTCCAATCTTACTTTTGCGGGGGGTCTCACATTTGAGCTCCTAGCTTAACAAGGTTCTTTCATCTGAGGGTGACCCTCTCATTTAGGATGGGTTAAGTTCAGTTCTGCTCCTTTTTATTCAGACAATGAAGGCAATAACACTGCTAAAACTTAACCACCTTTGCATTCACGGCTGAAATGATTTATGACCCAACACAAGCCAAAGTTAAACACTTTGAGCAACACAACTCTAACTGCAGATTATGTATGCTCATGTAAATACCATGATTCTAGAAGTCTCTTCCCATGCCCATTTAGCTGTCAGGGGAGAGTTCATTCAGACCCCATCTACAACACATTCTTGCTAATTTAGCTTGGGATTCTCAATTAATTTCATGTTGCTAGGCTAGCCAGATTTCCTGTAAACACAAAAACCAGTTTCCTACTATAAGCCAGAAAGCAAGTTGCATTTGAGCTAGTGTCTGTGCAGCAAATTAGTGGGAAGTCCTCTTAAAGAAGTTCATTGTAAAGGAACGATTTATTCAAATAATTACAGCTGGAGTTTTCAAATGAGTCAAAGAAAGTTAAGTGCTCACTTCCACTGGGATTTTCAGCTGATAGGAATACGGGTATTTCGACATGTGTGGAGTCCTTTCAAAAAGGGCTCCTTGTAGATGAGCCACACATGACTGAAACATGGCACTTTTGAAGTGCCGTGGCCGGCAGCATTCTAATAAGGTGCTGAATATTCATTTCAGCACCTCATTACTGTTCTTCCATTTGGCCATTAGCATGGCCCTTTTGAAATTTTGGCCAAGTGTAGACACGGCCATGCACACAGAATCAAATAACAAGGTCCATTCCAGTGTATCAGAGGGATTTGTTTTAGGAACACACAATGTGCCTTGCTTAAAGACAATCTAATATAATTTATTTGATTTGATTTGTTAATTTGATTGCTTTGTTAATTTTGTTATAAAATTATAACAACATCTATCTGTTAGCCAAAATCCATTTCTTTTTGAGCCAGGCTTTGCTAAAACTCACAAATGAAGATATATACAGCAAGGAGAAATAATTATTTCACCTACAATTATTTTCAATTTTAATAACTTTCCTGGTTTACAGAGCTTTTTAAAGAGCGGCAAGGCACAGTTATACTGGCTATAAAATCTGTGACTTCCACCAAAAACCATTTCTTTTTTGTTTCTTAATAATTATCTAACTCTAACTATTAACTGTTGCTTCTATTTATTTCAAAAGCACAGGTAACATGTAGCATGGATATTGAAGCTAAAAGGATATTGAAGACAAAGGATATGTCTATAGTATAAAATATTTCAGTAGAATTTATGTCACTCAGGGTTGTGAATACAGTAGACCTCTGAGTAATGCGAGGGTTGCGCTCCTGCACACCCTCACATAACTTGAATTTTTTGCAAGTTGGGGGGGGGGTGGCGGGAAGCTGGGGGAAGCAGGGGAGAAGCCATGCCACAGCGGCTGTCTGCCCACCCAGCTCCCCCAGCTGGGGGAAGTGGGCAGGCAGACAGACGAGGCAGAGTGGCTTCTCCCCAGCTTTCTCCAGTTGTGAGAACCAGGGGCTGGAGCGGGGAACAGGGGCCTGGAGCAAGGAGCTCCATTGCTTTCCATTTGCACTTAACTCACATTACCGCAAGTACAAGTCAAAATCTCACTTATGGGGGGTTTACTGTAACTCATATCCTTAAGCAACATGAATTGTGCCGAACTAAGCATCAGTGTGCTTCCCACAGCTCCCATTGGATGAGAATATCAAACCATGGCCAATGGGAGCTGCAGGTGGCCATACCTGCAAATGCAAGTTAAACAACAGTTCTTGCTATTTGCTAGTGGCTTTCCCTTATTAGCCACATGCAGCCCATGGGCTATACGTTGCCTACAACTGTCTTATAGAGCTTTTTTAAACCAGAAGCACCACAGAAATGCAGCTGCATTGGTCCAGCTGTGCCATTATAAATGGCATACAGCTGACATAGCCTAAGGTGAAAGTCAACAAAACAACATACCCAGCACTGAAGATTTAAATTCCAGCTCAGAACTTCACCCCTCTGAAGTACAGAAAATAGAACAAATAACTATGCATTATGCAATGCAGTCACCTTTTGGATGAGCTCTCCAAAGTTAATGACCTATTTTTCAGGGAAATCAAAGATGTTATTCTCTTTAGAGCAAGGGTAAAATACATGGGGGATCCAGAAAGAGGATGCATGTGCTGCAGCTACTCATGCTAGATGAACCCAGTTTTCAGCTATCTTGATCCTTATGTCCTCTTGACTACTGTTCAAGTGAGAAATAAGTGAGCATAAAGCTCCTACAAGAACAGAATGGGAAATTTTTATACCCATTTGACACTCATGCTCATACTAATGTAGAGTCCTACCCATGATGCAATGGAAAAATCATACTGATCTACCCACATATTTTGCATCAGTGTAACTATTTCAGTTAGAACATGGCTTTTTTATGAAACTGAAATAGTTATACCAGGATGACTTTTAGTATGGACACATAGATAATGGTATGGAGGTGCTTTGTGCTGGTATCCTCCTCATCATATTAGAAACCTTATACTAATATAACTGTATTCTCACTGAGGCCGCGTCTACACATGCACGCTACTTCGAAGTAGCAGTGCCAACTTCGAAATAGCACCCACCACGGCTACATGTGTTGGGCGCTATTTCAAAGTTGAAATCGACATTAGGCGGCGAGACGTCGAAGTCGCTAACCCCATGAGGGGATGGGAATAGTGCCCTACTTCGAAGTTGAATGTTGAAGTAGGGCATGTGTAGCTGATCCGCATCCCGCAACATCGAAATAGTGGGGTCCGCCATGGCGGCCATCAGCTGAGGGTTTGAGAGACGCTCTCTCTCCAGCCCCTGCGGCGCTGTATGGTCACCGTGTGCAGCAGCCCTTAGCCCAGGGCTTCTGGCTGCTGCTGCAGCAGCTGGGGATCCATGATGCATGCACAGGGTCTGCAACCAGTTGTCGGCTCTGTGGATTTTGTGTTGTTTAGGGCAACTGTGTCTGGGAGGGGCCCCTTAAGGGAGCGGCTTGCTGTTGAGTCTGCCCTGTGACCCTGTCTGCAGCTGTTCCTGGCACCCTTATTTCGATGTGTGCTAATTTGGTGTGTAGACGTTCCCTCGCAGCGCCTATTTCGATGTGGTGCTGCCCAACGTCGAAGTTGAATGTCGACTTTGCCAGCCCTGGAGAATGTGTAGACGTTATTCCTCGAAACAGCCTATTTCAATGTCACTACATCAAAATAAGCTGTTTCGATGTAGCGTGCACATGTAGATGTAGCCTAAGGGTGTTAAAAAGTTTTAGCCATACTCACATAGTTAAAGTGGTACAACATTTATGTTTGCAAGCCCTTCATCTCTATGGCTATGCCTACACAGCAGGCACTATTTTGGTACATGGTGGTATCCCAAAATAGCTTCCCACATAAGATGCATTCGTTGTCTTGAAACAGTTTTGGAAATAACAAGCACACTATTTCAGCATCCCTATACACCTCATTGCAGGAAGAGTACTGGGATACCTCAACATAGTACTTTATTTCGGCATATGGTGCCATTTAGATAGTGCCACATGCCAAAATAGCCTATTTTGAAATCTACTTGGAATAAGCTGTGCAATTTGTGTAGTGCAAATTGCGTAGCTTATTTTGAGATTAGTGTGCCATCTAGACATAGCCCATCTGTCCTCTGAACATGCAGAATAGAAGAATTGATCTTCTAAGAGTATCTCTCATCTCACATTTTTCAGAAGCAATGACTTCATTAAAATATGGTTAAATGATCAAGACAGTTTCACTTATGCCAACTGTTCTGGAAAAGGGCAGATAGTGTCCATCTACAAAAAGGAAAATAAGGCTAACCCAGGAAACTATACAGATTTAAAAGAGCCATCCGACAACAAAAAAACTTCCAAAACACTCTAAAGAGAAACTACAGAGCTGCAACAGCAACGAAGGGTCCTGTGGCACCTTATAGACTAACAGAAAAGTTTTGAGCATGAGCTTTCGTGAGCAAGTGAGTCTGTGCTCATGAAAGCTCATGCTCAAAACTTTTCTGTTAGTCTATAAGGTGCCACAGGACCCTTCGTTGCTGTTACAGATCCAGACTAACACTGCTACCCCTCCGATACAGAGCTGCAATTCATTTGCAGATTTGACACCATCAGCCAAGAACTGAACAGAGATTGGGAGTGGTTGGCCAGTTACAAAAGCAGTTTCTCCTCTCTTGATGTTAACACCTCCACATTAGTCCTGATAATGGGCTACCTCTCCACTGACTAAATTGACCTGGTTTCTTCTCTCTTGATGTTCACAGCTCCACATTAACTGCTAATAATGGGCCACGTCCTCTGTGACTGAGCTGACATTCTCAACTCTGGCCCTCCTGTTGACTGGGACTCTTTCGTTCTTATAAGCCCTTATATTTTAACCCTTCTCTGGAACCCCCACTTCAGGCATCTGATGAAGCAGGTCTTTGCCCATGAAAGTTTATGCTCCAAAATATCTGTCAGTCTATAAGGTGCCACAGGACTTCTTGTTGTTTTGGAAGATACAGACTAACTTGGATAACCCTTTGATACAAATCATTTAGCAATAAACCATAGATCTTGGGGACCTTAGCAGTGTTCCCTCTAATTTTTTTTCCATTCATTGATAGATTAAATTTTGTCATGTGCAGATGTGCACCTTCCGTAAAAGCACATACTGCTGGCTGTGGTCAGTGGTGGGAACTCTGCTAATCAGCTTGGTGGAACCTGAATTTCTCTCAGACAGCCGCCCAATCGCTCAGCCTACAGAGAACACTGGATCTTAACATTGCAATCAGTGGAAGTCCATGTGCCCAGGGCACAAATGTTCATATTCTCTTGAAGCAGGTCAATTCAGTACAGTCAGAGGATGACCCAGATTGGTGATGGAGGCAGATACTTGATATTTTTAATTACAAAAAGCTGATCAAAATAATTGAAACAAGTGTCAAACCTGTTGTATTAGTGTCCTAATGGGCACTAAAACCCACAAGTAGGAATCCTTTGCCTTAACAACCCCTGAAGATAGTTCATGATTATAGTGCATTGACCTTCACTATCTAAAATTTACTCATATCAGTCCTCCTATAAGCAGTTTTTACAACCAAGTTAATCCAGGACTGTGACTCTGCCATGCAATTTGGTAACAATGGATAATAAACTGTTAATAAAAAGTGGGTTTTAATACCATTCCTAAGGGCTCACATTACTCCATCACAACCTCACATGTTCATAAACTGAGTTTGAAATTGCATGATATTTTCCATCAAGTACAAATTTCTTACAGCACGAATATTTCATTCTGCTACAGAGTGGAGGCTTGCAAAGCCAAACCATGAGATTTAAAAGCAATTTTCTGGGTGAAAGACACATTTTGGTTAGAACAAAAAGCAGACAAGCAGCACTTTAAAGATGAGCAAAATAGTTTATTAGGTGAGCTTTCGTGGGACAGACCCACTTCTTCAGCCCATAGCCAGACCAGAACAGACTCAATATCTCTGTTACTATTCAACATTGTGGTTAGGTGTTTTCCTTTATGCTTCATCTTATCAGCCCACTTGTGCCAAAGCTGATGCTTCATACGAGATGCTTCATAGCAGCAATGTTGCAATTTTTGTAGCTGAGAAGGCATAATTATGCACCAAAATTACAGTTAGTTTAAGCATATTTGCACTGACTGCATCTTACAGTGACCCAGCAGATTATCAAAAGGATCATCTATACACATCCATTATTTCCTGGCAGAAGGCTGGGTTTTGTGCCTGAGCAATAAACTTGCTCTTGAGCAGGACTGCTTGAAAAATTAAATTTTGCAAATATATTTTTTAAAAAATGCAGAAATGGAACAAAATACTTCATGAAAAGCAATACATTTTGGCAATGTCCAAAGTTTTAATGAAAAATGTCCATTCCCAAAAATGGCCATTTTTTTTACTTAAAAACCTAGTGTGAAAAATTTCAGCCCCCTCTACTGAGATTTAAATGTTTGCTTAGAAGTTAATTCTTGACAATTTTGTGCTCAGATTGTTATGTGGCATGATTTTAGCATTTACTATTCCTGTTACTCAATTTTCTTGTATTTGTCCAAAGCACTTTAAGATCCCTTAACTGTGAAATTTGAGTTTTTATTACTGTTATAATAATTGAGACCAGGAATCCTGTCATAGTTATGGGTCTGTTAGCTTTATTGTTATACTGGCTCTTTTCAGGAAATAATAACTCAGCAGTTTTCATACCCAGGTTTATTTTGTTTGTTTGTTTTATTTTTGAATTTACTGAAGTTTTATCCAGTAGCAAATTTAACTTGGGTAACTTGAAAGGAGTGAAGAATTATCATAAACAAAGTGATGGTAGACTGAGATTATCAGTGTTTTTATCAAATCTTTAGGAACGCGAATTCTATGTTTTCTATATTTGTACACTGGCTGGCACAATACATAACTGGATTTTTAGTCATGATATTTTCATAGCGCAATATGTATATGCTACAATGTATTAATAGTTAAGCTCTCGTTCAATATTAATAATAAAATAACAACTAATATTGAGTTTTACAATCACTAAAGGCAGTCAATAAAATTAAAATTTCTAATGTTTTCTCTGGGACTATAATGAATGAAGTATCAGGATATAGCACCAATTTGCAGGTTTCTTTTGGTGTCCTGTTTTAAATTTCAATGAACACATTCAGTAACTATTTTCTCCCCTTCATGTCAACATGATAAACTAGCACTGGTATGCATTAACCCACTGTATGGTACTATTCATTGGACACAATATAGTTTAAAATTATCCAAAATAGACATTACCTCCTTCTGTATATCACATTAGCACTGCACAGCTGGCTAACAGTAGACCCCAAGGCTACAGCTGCACTGCAGCTATAACTTGAAATAACTTATGCAATGTGCATTGCGCAAACAGCACCAGAGTTCAAAATAAAGTTCTATTTTGAGGTTTCTGCTACCCCTCTCACAATGAGGGCAAGCAGAAAGGGAATACTTCTGTTATTTTGATTGCGACATTTACGCTGGAGCTGGTACTTTGGGATACATTTGTTTCCTGAAATAGCAACAATAGTGTAGCCATAGCCAAGAGAGCCAGAAAATCAGATGTGGATCAAAATCACCCAGAAGGTTTATCATAAATGAAACTCAATAGCTTCCCCGGATCAGATGTCTACCAGTAGGCTAAGAATTTGTGCCTGTGACAATGGACATGGCTCAGTCAGTTCCCTGGGATCCATCTCTATCGTAGGATGAACAAAGCGATTAGTCAAGATACTCCCAGCATTTATAGACTGAGACAAAAAACCTAGGATATATACCTTACATACCATCTTAGGCATTAATGACATACTTGTTATCTCCTCTTGTACTTTGCTCCTGACATTTCTGACAAAACATTCCTGTTCATCATTAACAACAAGAAATCTTGTGGCACCTTATAGACTAGCAGATATTTTGGAGCATAAGATGTTGTGGGCAAAGACCTGCTTCATCAGATGCATGAGTGGAGGGTGTGGTTTTAGAGGGGTATTTAAAGAGTGGGGTCCCAGTAAAAGGGAGGGCCAGAACTGACAAGGTCTATTCAGCAAGGTGAAAATGGCCCAGTATCAATAGTACGTATCAAAAGGGGAAAAAAGATCAGATGGGGATATGAACCTTTGTCAGAGTCTAATGGGGAGATATTAACACCCAGGGCAGAGAAGGTGTTTTTGTAAGCTGTGAGCCACTTCCAATCTCTCTTTAATCCTTGGTTAATGGAGTCAAATTTGCAAATAAATTGCAGCTCAGAGATTTCTCTCTCCATTTGATTTTTGAAATTTCTTTGTTTCAGGGCTTCCACCCTTAAATCTGCTACTGAGCGTCCAGGGAGATTGAAGTGTTCCCCCACAGGCTTCTGTACATTTCCGTTCCCGATGTCTGATTTATGTCCATTTATTCTTTTACATAGAGGCTATCCAGTTTGGCCAATGTAAATTGCAGTGGGGCATTGCTGGCACATGATGGCATATATTATATGAGCACATCTTGTGGCTTCACTGGAAGATGGAAAATTGGCCATCGAAAGGCTGCTACTATGTACCTGACTTCGGTAATTACTAATTTTTGGTAATTATAGAAGTTTGCAGAAGAAGTGTCTTCTGGAAGAGGCGTTTCCTTTGGAAGGACCCTGCTTTCCTTCCAAAGGAACCCCATCACACAGCAGCTTTTGCTTTGGTAAAAGGATCTTCCAGAACCAAGATCTCGCTGGAATACGCAAATGAAGCTTGTGATATTTTAATCTGCACCTCATTTGCATCTTTTGTTCACTCATTACCATGCACCTTCCAGAAAGCAGGGCAAGTGTAGATGCAGCCACTTTGACTGTGTCACCACTCTCTTTTCATCCCTCCAATCTCTCCTTCTTCTTGACTGAGTCAAACATAAACGGTCTTCATCTTTGAGGCCCTTCAAGGCATCTATTCACTCTGTTGATCATTCATTCAGTATTAAAAGGCCATCTCCCATCTCCAATAAACACGAGGTCAACACTCACAGCCCACTTGCTGAATTTGTAGACAAGCACCTTTGCTCTTTTTCATACTAACCCTCTTACTTTTGGGGGAAGCTCTCCATAAACATCTGCAAAGCTATCTCAGAATTCTTCCTCAAGTCTTTTCCTTGCAGTGAATCTTATACACATACTTGTCAATTTTTAGGTTGCAGATTTATTGAGATTACAGGCTGTCAGACAGACAAATATCAGCTTTGGTCTGCCTGCATCCAAATATCTTTGTTGGTCTGCCTGCATTCATCTGTTATGTCTTATGTATACTCTGTAAATTCATTGGGGTTTGGTCCATTCATTTCTTGTGTGTTTGTATATGGCATAGCAAATAAGTTTTTGGTTTATAGCTGGAGCTCTTAGTTACTATGAAATATTAATAATTAATAGTAACTCTCACCACCAGAAATTCCTATTGCGCTAACCACATTTAATTTAAAATGTCCTTTGTGGTTTGAAAAGCATACCATATAGTTTCTTTATTCCAAATTGTTTCACTATGTTGCCAAACGTTGTTAAATGGAGGCTGAATTCCTTTCTAGGTATGGTCACATTCTTAGGCTATGTCTAGATTAGAGTGATTTGTCAGAAGAAGTTTTTGTGGGAAGATGTCTTCCGACAAAATTTCTGTTGACAGATTAGGACCAGACCGTAGGGTGGATCGAAAGAGTGATCTGCTCTGTCATCATAAGAGCAGCTGAACTGCAGAGCCACCCTAGCAGTAAAACAGCCAACCAGAAGCACAGCAGATGGGGTTGCCCGGTGTCCCAGAAACTCTTTCTTTCAACAGAAGGCCCTTGGAATGTTCAGACTGGCTTTTTGTCGACAGAGCTCTGCTGCAGAGGTGTTCTTCCATGTGGTGAGTTGGGTAAAGCTGTGAACAAAATTGTTGCATTCTGTTAACTTATTTTCAATGGAACACCCTTGGGAATCTGTGCTATCAGTGGGTTTTCTTGACACAGTAGCCATTTTGCTGACAAAACCCTCTAATCCAGACACAGCCTTAGAGTGCAGGAAGTGGCTATTGTATTACATGAGTATAATGGCGTAAGATCATCAAGAGAAAAGGCACTAATCCTTATAAATACAAGAAGCCCTGTGGCACCTTAAAGACTACCAGTTATTTTGAAGCATAAGCTTTCGTGGGCAAAGACCCGCTTCATCTGACGGAGCAGGTCTTTGCCCACAAAAGCTTATGCTCCAAAATATCTCGCAGTCTTTAAGGTGCCAAAGGACTTCTTTTTGTTTTTGAAGATACAGACTAACTTGGCTACCTCTCTGATATAAATACAAGGTATGTATTTAATTTTGTTATAACCAGTGCAATGGTTTTCAGTGGAAATCACAGTATTATATCCCATGAGTGCATTTTGAGGTCTATTTAAACTGTGAAGATTTTCCTTATTGTGATAGGACATTATTTGTTGCAGACAAAAGTCACCCTGATTAAATAAACTACCTTTTTCGTGCATGGCCTGAGAATTCCATTACTAATTTATGATACATTCAACAAATATTCACACAAGACAACTATATAGGACTTGAGCTTGATTATGCCAGACTGAAGCCAGTAAAAAGGTGACTGGGATTCATCTGACTCCTATCTTACAATGATATGATAAGATAATAGGAAAAGAATAAATTTGATTGGACTTCCTTTGCATTGCTTTCAAATTGGTGTATTTATTAGTGGGAAACCTGTGTCTGTCACTGTTTTTGTGTTTCACATGGAAATAAACCCGTACACTGAAATATCTGCACAGAGACAATGTGACGATCATAGCAGTTAGATAGAAAGGAGCTACCAGAATCTACTTCTGAAATAACATTGTCCTATTTCAAAATGACTATCCTGTTCTGAAAATGATCATTTGCAGAAATATCTTATTAGAAAATGTGATGCTTCCAGAATGATTACACCATCAGAATGGAAGAATTAAATCCTATTGTGAGAAGAAAAGCCATTTGGGGGACATTCTTCCCTTGAAGAGTGTTATTGTTTTGCTTTTCAAATTTGTTTTGAGACTGCTTTTATTAACCTGAAATTGCTGTGTTTGGCTGTATCTCAATTGCCTTGGAATGGTGCTTTTCTGTGCGTGTGTGTGTGTTTTTTATTTTGTTTTAAAAACAGCAAAACACAGAGATTTTATAGTCATAGGGTCAGTTTCTGACTTTAGGCATGGTTCTAAACAGCGGATGGTGCATGAGTTGCACAGGTCTCTTCTCAGTTCAGTACAATGCAGATGTAGGTTCTGTAGCTTTCAGTCTCTGCTGGTTTTAAGTTCTGTATCTTTCCGTAAGTTTTGTTTTGTAGCAGCTGCTAGGACTATATGAAGTATTACAAGTTAGTAAGAAATTTGTTATAGATTTTATAGATTTTATTTTTTTCTAACCCATATTTCAGTTAGAAATCCTGTTTCTTCTTTGTAAAACAATTGCTTTCTCTGAAGCGAGCTTTCTTTTGTGTGAGTGAGGAAAGTGTGAATGTGGGCTTGTGTGCAATGGAAAGGAATTGGTTCCTGCAGTCAGCCTGTCTGGACGACCAGCTGCCAGTGTTGCCTTGATGGCCAGAGAATAAAAGGAGCTGAGCCTTGCAAAAGAGCTCAACCAGAAAAGATAAAGAGGCACCGTCAAGAGAAGATCAAAGTCACATCTACTGTTAGCTGGTGACTCATGATCATACAATGCCCTGGGGCAGTGGGACAGGACAAGAGCTGTTGGACTGCAATATATAAAAAGATGGATGCAAAACTACGGGGGAGGAGGGATTTCTTCTTGCCATCACTACTCTTCAGGAGTTACTCTTGGCTGGCTGGGGAGGCAGGAGGAGGCCCAGAATGTTGACCCCACCCCTTCCAGGGTGGATGGTACTGACTGATCCTGAGTACCATGCTGACAAGAGAGCAAGCTGACAAAGGGGGTTGTATGATCAGCTCACCACCCTGGATTCAAGACTGTAGGCAGACACACTGGACCCGCTATGCCTTGGCATTTTTGCTGTCTCTATGCAACTCTTCGCCTGTGTGAGTTTGTCTGCATAAGTGTATGAGTGCAGGAGAGTAAGAGTGTGTGTGTTTGAAAGTTAGTTCCTTTTTTCATTTAATCCAACAGTGACATTTAATAAAATATATATGAGCGTAACCCTGGGGCAGTCTTTAGTGGAAAATATGGCAACAATCCCCTGAATCGTCTTTGCTGCATGGGGACAGTAATTTAATGGTGACCTATACCAGAAGTAAATAATTATCCCTCCCTGGACTAGCTGAACTGCTCTGACCAGTGAATGAGGAACATGGAGCCAAAACTTCCATTCCATTCTCACCTGCCCCATCCCCAGGAAGTAAGTAAGCAGAGATGTATCCACTTTCACTCCTATGTGCATGGACCCAAAGCTGCAAGAAGTCCATACAAGAGAACAAGGGAGTATAAATTGCATAGTCTAAAAATAATTCAAGTCTAGAAATTAGATAAGAAAAGACATGATGACATGTGCTCCTCTGAGACAAATCATGGGTCAGATCAACTCATCAAATGTTGAGCATAAATCTTCATCCATAGCACTGGGAACTATGAAAATGTCCTGTATCTTTCATAGGTTAAGAACATCTCAGGTAGGGATGTAACAGTGAGCACATTAAAGGAAAAAGCAGAAGAAAGTGAAAGATAAGAAATTGCATATTTTAACTACAATATAGTGTAGACCACCCATAATTAGTGTAAATTGATATAGCTCCATCAAAGCCACTGAAACTGGTCTACGCCAGATAAGGATCAAGATGAGTGATACTCAGATCTCTGTGGTTCAGGAGCCAACTTAGAGATCACTACTACCCAAGAACACCACTGCTGTGTAAATTCATTGTTTCTTTTGCTATAGTACTATATATTCATATTTAAACAGAATGACGGGGAAATATTTTCTGACGGCAAAATGATGAAGAATTATTACTGGTTGAACCTCTCTAGTATGGCATTCTCTCATCTGGCATCATCTGTAATTTAACATGATTTTAGTTAGCCAGATGATCACTTGTCATAGGTGTGTCCAAGTTTCCTATAGTCCCATAAAATTTGTTAAGAGCACCAGTCCCGGCTCTCAGTGTTCTGTGCTATTATTTAGTTGTAATTTATTGGAATGGAAGTCTTCTAAGAGCCCAGTAGGCAGTGGAGTATTGGTAGTGCTGCTAGACAATATGGACCACCTGTGTTCTGGCAAATTCTCTCATTTGGCACCGGTCAAGTCCAGAGGCTGCTGGACTAGAGAGTTTCAACCAATATGTTACCCACTTCAACTGTGTTCTGTTCATGGCTCTGTGACGTTCTATTTGGTAAAGCTATTTGATTGCTATGTATCTCGATTTCTTACTTGTAAAGTAGTCATAGTCTTATTTCCTTCCTCCCACAGTTGTCTGTTCTGTCTATGCAGAATGTAAACTATTCAGGACAAGTTCTGTCTTTTGCTCTATGTTTGTGCTGTGCTAGCAGATTGAGGGGAGGGGGCTGATCTTGATGTAGACCTCAAGCACAGCTGTAATGTAAGTTAACAACAGCAATTTCAGTCTTACATACATAAATGTAGTGGGAGTCCTAATGCACTGAATTATAAAGACTAGACTATGCATCCTTCAGTCTGTGTAGACTATGGATCACACCCTTCGTAACTCCATTTAAGATCATCATTTGCAGCGTTGACTGTGACTGTGGAGGCCCACGTGAGAGTGACAGTCCTTGCTATATCTGTTGCATATGTAGTGGGTGTCTGGCAGGTCCTTGCTGTCCTTTCTACGGGCTTGCTTCTCCTCTGCCAGCTGTCTGATCTTCATCTTGCCCTTCTGAAGGCCCTTGTGTAGTTCCTGCTTCCAGCTGCTGCAGTCGTCTGTCAGCTCTTCCCAACTATCTGGGTCCATGTCTACCTCCTTGAGGTCCCTCTTACAGACGTCTGTGTAGCACAATTGGGGGCGTCTGGGAGGCCTTTTGCCAGACGCTAGCTCGCCGTACAGGATGTCTTTTGGGATCCGTCCATCATTCATCCTGTGGACGTCGCCAAGCCAGCAGAGCCAACACTGCCTGAGGAGGGTATGCATGGTTGGAATTCCAGCTTGCTTGAGGATGACATTTTTGGGTACTCTGTTCTTCCATGATATCCCAAGAATGTGCCTGAGGCAGTGCAAGTGGAAGACATTCAGCCTCTTTTCCTGATGGGCATACAAGTTCCAAGACTCGCTGCCATAGAGGAGGTTGTTGAGGATGCAGGCTCTGTAGACTTGCATTTTGGTGTGAGTGTACAGCTTGTTGTTGTTCCACACTCTCTTGGTAATTCTGAACAGAGTTATGGCTGCTTTTCCAATCCTCCTGTTTAGATCAGTCTCCAGCAACAGGGTGTCAGTGATGGTGGACCCAACGTAAGTAAACTCGTGGACGACCTCTAGTGTGTAATTATCAATGCTGATTGATGGAGGTTCAGCAACTTCCTGACCAAGTACGTTTGTCTTCTCTAGGCTGATGGTAACCCCGAAGTCCTTGCATGCTTTGGAGAACTGGTCCAGCAGTTTTTGAAGCTGGCCTTCTATGTGTGTCACTACAACAGCATCATCTGCAAACAGCATGTCTCTAATGAGCACTTCCCACACCTTAGACTTAGCCTTCAGCCTTGCAGGATTAAACAGTTTCCTGTCAGATCTTGTGTGCAAAAAGATGCCCTCTGTTGAGGATCCAAAGGTGTGCATCAGGAGTGCAAAGATGATCCCAAACAATGTTGGAGCAAGGTCACATCCTTGTTTGACGCCACTCCTGATGCTGAAGGCTTCCGATGATGTGCTGTCATATTGGATGGTTCCTCTCATGTCTTCATGGAAAGCCTGGATTATCTTGAGTAGCCGTGGAGGACACCCTATCTTGTGGAGCAATTTAAACAGTTCATCCCTACTGACTGAGTCGAAAGCCTTTGTCAGGTTGATAAGGGCAAGATATAGTGGCTTCCTCTGTTCCCTGCATTTCTCCTGCAGCTGCCTCAGGGAGAAGATCATGTCAACTGGTAGATCTCTCGGCGCAGAATCCGCACTGGGATTCAGGATACACCCTCTCAGCGACCTTCTGGAGTCTGCCAAGGATGACACAAGCGAACAATTTACCAGTGATACTTAGGAGGGAGATTCCATGGTAATTGTTGCAGTCACTTCTGTCTCCTTTGTTCTTTTACAAAGTTACAATGTTGGCATCCCGCATATCCTGTGGAACCTCACCCTCTCTCCAGCACAGGCACAGCAACTCATGTAGGGGTTCCAGGAGTGTATTCAAGGCACACTTGATTACCTCTGGCCTGGGGCCCTTCCTACTGCAGTGCTGTCAATAGCTTTCTTCAATTTGACCGCAGTTGGTTCCTGGTCCAGCTCATCCATGACTAACAGGAGCTCGATGGCGTTGACGGCTGTATCAACCACAATGTTCTCACATGAGTTACAGCTTGGAGTAGTGCTCGACCCATCGCTCCATCTGTTTGGCTTTGTCAGTGATGACTTCACCAGATTTGGATTTCAGAGGTGCCGTCTTGTTCTGGATGGGTCCCATTGCCTTCTTTATGCCCTCGTACATTCCCCTGAGATTACCAGAGTCAACACATGTCTGGATACTGCTGCATAGCTTAAACCAGTAGTTTTTGGCACAGCGCCTGGCTGTCTGCTGTGCTATTTTTCTGGCTACACTGAGTGCTTACTGGGTACTCTGACTCGGTGAGCGTTTATACTCCAGAAGTGCAGCGTGCTTCTTTTCGATGACTGAAATCATCTCATCAGAGTTAGCTTCAAACCAATCGTTTGTGTTTCCAGCTCTTCTTCCAAACACTGACAAGGCCATATTGTAGATCATGTCCCTCAGATGCTGCCATCTGGGTGTCACATCAGCACCCCCAGGGCTGCTGCGCAGATTCTCCTCAAGAGTCTCTCTGAACATTTCAGCTTTTTCTGAGTTTGCTGTTTTTCTGGCATCAATGCGGGGCCTTCCAGTTGGTTTAGAATGGTGCAGCTTCTTGGTTCTCAACTTTAGCTTGGAGCGGACTAGTGAATGATCTGTATCGCAGTCAGCACTATGGTAGCTGTGTGTCAGGAGGACGTTTTTGAGGTTGTCATGTCTGGTGATGACCAAGTCTAATTGGTGCCAGTGTTTTGAGCGTGGATGTCTCCATGACACTCTGTGCTGTGGCTTGGTTCGTAAAAATGTGTTTGTGATGCACAGATTGTGGTACATGCAAAGTTCGAGGAGATGCTGTCTGCTGTCATTCATTTTTCCCACACCAAAGTGACCTAGGTAAGAGGGCCATGAGTCACGATTGGCTCCAACTCTTGCATTGAAGTCACCCAAAAGGTATAGTTGTTCATGAGCAGGTATTTGCACTATGGAGGCACTGAGCTCATCATAGAACTTGTCCTTTGCTTCTGGTGTGGTGTTCAGAGTTGGAGCATAAGTGCTGATCAGGCGGATGGGCCCGGCACAGGTTTGACGTTTTACCTGAAGAAGTCTTTCTGATCCGCCCGTGACTAGTTCCATAATTTGCAGAAGGGAGTTTCTGATGGCAAATCTGACACCGTGATCCCTGGGTTCCTCTTGGGCTTTGCCCCGACAGAAAAAGGTGTAGTCCTTTTCCTTTAGGGGTCCCGAAGCTGCGAGTTGTGTCTCCTGCAAATTGGTGATGTCAACTTGGAGCCTCTTCAGTTCCTCATTGATGACAGTGGTCTTTTGGGTGTCGATGATGTCCTGAAGATCTTCAGTCAAACCAGTCAACATGGTCTGTACATTCCAACAAGCAAGCTTGAAACTTTGATGATTTCCTTTTCTTAATAATTTTCTTGTTGGTTTGTCTGGTGCTCATTTCAGTCACTTGTCAGGTTTGAGAACCTTAAGCCTCATGCACCCAGTGAGGCAAGTGAACTGTGGCGACACAGTACCCTAAAGGCTGGGGGCTGCCCAGCTTAAGGCAGGAGGTGACTGTCCAATGAGATGTGCTGATCTCTCCCACCTTCGGAAGCAACCCCATGGTGCTTGCTCTCTATGCCAATTGAGCAAGAGCTTATAACCAGCATCTGTTGCCTCCTGTATTGGTTCAATGCTGTTAAGCGATGCTGGAGTACCTTTCCAGGCACGAGCCTGGGCAATTTTTATGGAGACCCTCGGCTGCCCAGACACCAGTCTCCCCCTCTCAGCTTTATTGATATAGTCCAAAGGAAAGGATAACCTCTACATTTGTTACCAGCTCAGCTGCAGGAGTTGCTGGGACAGTGCCAGAAGTTGACACAGAACTGCCTTAGGACTCCCCTCTGGATTTTCTGTCAGGGTTTACTCCCTTAGCCTTACTCATTTCCAGGATAACCCACAAGGCGGTGGGGCGTCTTCCTCTGCCTTCACAGGAGTTGTTGATTTGCAGCACCACACCTCCTGGTCTGCCGTTGAGACTGTGCATTAGAAGGGAGAAGAAACAAGTCCCTCCATAAGGTCGGTATGTGAGATAGACCAGACCCCGCTCACCGTGTTTCGCCTGTGAGCTGATGCAGTTGCCTGGGGAATGGTGTCACTGTAATGCACAACGACTGCTAGGAGCCAACAGTGAGAGTTGAGTGGTGGGTGACGACCAGTGCTTCCGTCCGCCTGAAAAAGCTCAGATGCCAGAGAGTCAAAGGTACTACCTCCACCCCAGACACCCCATATCCCCTCATAAAGATGAATACTGTATACGCAAAGAGGAGCAAAGGAGAAGCAGAGACTGTAACGTTGAGGATCATGGGACATTGCCCTACTTTGGGGAAAAAAAGACAAGAAAAGCAAATCAGAGGAATAAAAATGTACTGTCATCCTATTTTATGGACTATATTCATCTGTAAGGTGATAAGAATAAGAATGATCCAAATTAAGGTCACTGCTTAGATAACTGAGACAACACAGCGTACATTTCAGTGGCCATTTTTAACAGCTAGACCCAACACTTACTGAAGTGAGTTGGTTCGTACTGCCTCTAGTTGTTTCTGGATTGGTGTCTGGAGCAGAAGCAGCAGGATTTCACTGTACAGAACTGGCAGGCTCAATGGGAAACCTAAGGGACAATTTGAGAAGGGCTCTCAAACAGCAAACACATTATATATTTTTGTCTATTATAGAAGTGTCCAATGGTCCCAGATAGGACCAGAACCCTACTAGGATATTGCACAAACACTGAAGTAGATGATATCGTGGCCCTAACACACAGTTTAAGAAGATGGGCAACATAAAAGTATTGGGGATCAGTGCAGACATTTTATATACATATATAGATATTAACTTGGGTTCAAAGTGTTCACTGAAGGCTGCTTTGGAAAGAAAATTGGGTTTAGAACGAAACAATTTTTTCAAAGAATATCTGACTTGCTAGAAATGTTAAGGTCTTTCCATCAGAATGTAACCCCAAAGGCACTGAGACTATCTACGAGGGAGAGTGAAGTCTCTACTCTGCAGCCTTGGCTGAGAGCTAGCTGGTCTTCAGCTCATGTGTTAGAGCCTAAGGCTTTAGCCCCTCTGATTGCATGTTCAACTCCTTCTGCTGATGACCTGGCTCCATCAGTGTTACAAGAAAACCAAACGTATCTTATAGCAAAAATAAAATGCCAGCATCCATATTTCTAATAAAAACATCAACATTTTCATCAGAAAACAAAGTTTAAAAACAGCTTTAATAGATAATGACTTATGTGATGACTACATACAAATACACAGGACCCTACCAAATCTACAATCCATTTTGGTCAATTTTGACAGTCAAGTGGGTCTTACCCACGAAAGCTCATTAGCTAATAAATAAAATTGTTAGTTCTTAAGGCGCTACGGGGCTGCTTGCTTTGTTTTGTGAAAAATCAAAGTTCATGATGTCAGCTATTTAAATCTGAAAATTCATGGTGTTGTCATTGTATCAGTCCTGACCCAAAAACCAGGCTGGTGGAGTTGGAGGGTCACTGTTACTGTATTATACTGTGTTTTTGCTGGTGATGGTGCTGCCTTCTGAGAGGGGCAGTTGGAAAGCAGTAGCTGCTAGCTAGAAGCCCAGCTCTGAAGTACAGCCTCCATTAGCAGCAGCACAGAAGTAACGATGGCATGGTATGGTATTGCCACTCATCCTTCTGCAAAGTTGACTACAAAGCTGGGCCCTCACTCAGAAGCTGCCACATGGCATACTGTGATGCACCTGAAATAATCTTGGCCCCCCAGCCCCCAGGAACTCCATTTTGGTTCAGGACCCTCTATTTAAGAAACACTGGTATCCCCCATGAAATCTGTGTAGTATACGGTAAAAGCACACAAAAGGCCAGATTGGGGGTGGGGAGGGAGGGGAAGGAGTATCTTTTTCATGGCTATGAATTTGATGGGGCGCTACACATACATAAGTAAATAAGAACAAAGAGGAAGCCGTGCTAGTCTATACACTATCAAAACAAAAAGCAGTCAATTAGCACTTTAGCAAAAGAGTTTATTAGGTGAGCTTTTGTGGGACAGACCCACTTCTTCAGACAAAGATGACGTCTGTCTGGATCTGGGCGAGTTTTTTCACGTAGTTGATGGATCTCCATTCCAAATGGCTAAACATAGTGCCTTACATGTTGAATAGTAACAGAGAGGAAGCCTGAAGAAGTGGGTCTGTCCCACGAAAGCTCACTTAATAAACTATTTTGCTAGTCTTTAAGGTGCTACTTGACTGCTTTTTGTTTTGATAAGTAAATAAGAATTAACTTTTCCCAATGGCCTATCAGCCATTGTAACCAAACTGCCCCAGATTATGCCATTTTTCTCTAGAGGGGTCTCAATAGCAGGCCTCAGATCTACTTAATTCCAAACATAAGGGAAAGTTTGGTACTGTGGCCAACATTCTCCAAAGTGACTAATGGTTTTGAGTATATCAACATTTTGATGTCCAGCTGGCTTAAAATGGATCTGAGTTTCTGAAAGGACACGGAAAATCAAGTTCCTTTAAGGTGTCTCAAAAAGGGGAACAAAATAGTGAGTCATCCATAATCCCAAATCACATTTAAAAACGTTGGCCAGTATTTGTACTAGAACTTCACATCTGGAGCCCCTGTCTCATCCTTCACAGTACAAACATGCATGGAATCAGTGAACTCAATTCAGGGAAAAAGAAAATATAAGTGAAAATGCAATGTTGTAAGCTTCCCATTTTGTTCTATTACCTCTGTAACATCATAGTCATTTTTACTATTATGATACAAAAGTCAAAAGGCTCTTCACTTTAAAATAAATTAGCTTTTCCAATTACATATTACTCCCAAATCAATACTAAATTAATTGTGATTCATATTGCTAATGAAATACAAATGGATTATTTAAAGGGCAATGCCAAAGTTTCACTTTAAAACTGAAGGGGTAAAACAGCTAGAATAAACCCTTAGGGGCTTGAAGACAGAAGGTGATTCCTTAAGTTGTATTTGTTCTCCTTTGTACAGGCACATTAATTCATTACCCTAAGGTTTCTGGGGAACACTGCCTTCATGACTTCATTTGCTTTTATTTAAAAAGAAAATGAGAACATTTCTTTTAAAGATCAAATTACAGACACAAATTAAACATAAACTTTATAATAAGATATAACATATAGGCTACGTCTACACAAGCCCCAAACTTCGAAATGGCCATGCAAATGGCCATTTCGAAGTTTACTAATGAAGCGCTGAAATGCATATTCAGCGCTTCATTAGCATGCGGGCGGCAGCCGCGCTTCGAAATTGACGCGCCTTGCCGCCGCGCGGCGCGTCCAGACGGGGCTCCTTTTCGAAAGGACGCCACCTTCTTCGAAGTCCCCTTATTCCCATGAGCTCACGGGAATAAGGGGACTTCGAAGTAGGTGGCGTGCTTTCGAAAAGGAGCCCCGTCTGGACGCGCCGCACGGCGGCAAGGCGCGTCAATTTCGAAGCACTGCTGCCGCCCGCATGCTGATGAAGCGCTGAATATGCATTTCAGCGCTTCATTAGTAAACTTCGAAATGGCCATTTGCATGGCCATTTCGAAGTTTGGGGCACGTGTAGACACAGCCTATGTGACATCCCAGTAGATAGGAGGTCAATGTATGGCTTGTAGGTTGTGTCTCTTTACTCCTCCTTGGATGTATATAAACAAGGAATTTTCATCACTTTTCCCAACATTGCTACGGCAAAGCTATGGGCGACACGACAGTTGGGATATGGCCAATATGGTCAGAAATCTTTCCTTGAGATGAGGATACAAACGAATTCTGCCAAGTAAAATTCAAAGTTTCAATAATTCTTTTCTTTTTCATGGCAGGGAACTATTAGGTCACAGGCCATTTATATAATTAGAGGTTTTTTGGTTTTTGTTTTAAATACTGTTTAACTTGCAGACAATATAGGGCCATGTCTTGTAGACAAGGAGTTTGTTTGATTAAGGAAGGCAGCTCCAGCTGATACGTGTGACAAATTGAAATCACAGAAGTCCCCTTGTGTTGACCCTCTGTTGTGCTGATCAGGCCACTGACACACAAATTCCTGCCTGCTAGGGTTCCCCACCATCCTGTTCTGCTGAGCTAGATCTTCTGTTCCCTCCCAGACAGGACACAGAGTTGGGGTTATTGACCTCTGTAGAACAATGCACACACTGAACCAGTTCAGTTCTGGAGGAGCTCAGCACCCAGGAAACCAAAACCCATATGGGACAGGAAACCCTAAACAAATCTGTCTTACCTGGTCTAAAAGTTTTACACAGAGAAAGGTCATGAGCTCAGCTTCTTTCTCAATGAAAGAGAGACATGCATAGTGGTTGCTTCCTCCCCCACACCTCATAACAATTATTTATGCTTGGTTTGATAATAAACAGAAGTGTTTCATGAAATATAAAAAGTAGGATTCAAGTAATTGCAAGTGAAAACAGTAAGAAGACAATAAGTTACTAAATTAAAATGAATAAAAACACTTAACTGGTTATAATCTACTAAGAAATTTATTACATACAATTTTTTATCTTAAACAGTTGCTCTCATTTCAGGTAAAAGCATATGCCTTCTCTTGAAGGTACAAGTGTGTGTTAAATCATAACAATCAGTTCATACATACACTGTCTCTCTTGCAAAGGGGGCCGAATATTTAAAGATTTATTCCCTGAGTTAATGATGTATAAAAGTTTCTATAAAAAGCCTTTTCAGATTTTTCAGTTCTCCTTTCAGTCCTTTTTAGACTTAAAAATTCTGACTTTTGAAAGAAGATGCATAGAGTACATGGCAACATGTCCACACAAAGTTTACAGTGCAGGCCTGAAATAACAAAAGCAAATGCACACACAAATGCAGAATGTGCTAGCAGCAACTGCCACAGAAGTAGGTATCATGTGACATTCTGGAACAAACGTAGAACGCTAATGTGATATGCTAGCTAGGCAACAAAACTCAACTTCCTGCAGGGATAATTGATGCAGAAAGCCACCTGAAATCGGGGGTGCTCTGGGGGCTGGTTTGATGCCATGGATGGTGGATGTGCAGATCGGGGCCTCTGGAAAGTGTGCAGGGCTAGCATGTGGTTGTGCTGCTGCCTGCACGCTCTTAGCTTCCTGCCACAGGAAATCTGGGTCTGTGGTGCTTTAAGGGCTGCTGCACGCGGCGACCATAGAGCCCCTCAGGGGATGGCCAGAGTGTCTCAACCCCTCAGCTGATTGCTGCCATAGAGAACCCCTCTATTTCGAAGTAGTGGGACATGCATCACCTACACATGCCCTATCTTCGGATAGGAATAGCGATTTCGATGTCTTGCCGCCTAACGTCAATTTCAACGTCGAAACAGCACACGTTACATGTAGGCGCGATGTGTGCTATTTTGACATTGTGCTGGCTACTTTGAAGTAGCCGGCTAGTGTAGATGCACCCATGGTGAGTATCCACAATCAGCAGAGAGTATGAGGAAAGAGCAGGGCTTTATCAGAAGGACAAAGACATGGGATATTCCAAAATGTGGCAAACGGATAAAACAAGTCTTTATAGTACGCACTAATTTCACTTCAGTGTTGTGAATCCTAATTAATTGAATATTTGAGAAATTATTTGCTTTGAAAGGACATTATTCATCCTATTTTTTAAATAAGTACTTGTAAATATCAACTATTAGGTAAGGAGTGCATATGCCAAGTAGCTGTCACCTACAATAATAGTGAGGAAAAAAGTTGTAAAATTGTTTCAATCCTCGTAGTCTACATGGGATTCTATTCTGATTAATAGCATCCACTAAATGCATCTACAAATCACCCTATTTGATATTAGTTGCGTTGGCCAAATTCTCATTGACTGCAGCAAGGTAACAATTGGCCAATGGAGTCCTGCCACAGATTTTGGCTCTGTCCTTTGCTAAATGCAGTGTTTCGTATGCAGCAATGTGAGTGTCGAATTAATTCTATTTTATCTCTCTCAATACTTTCCAACTTCCTTTCTTTCAAATTAGCTTTGAAAAATCTTCAAACAAGAAAACAATCCTAAAGTTTCATTAGGCAGAAGAGTTTCTGTGACTAAGAAATGAAAGGATTCCACATTTTGGGAGCCTTTGCAGAGATAACAAGACTGCAGAAATACAAACAAAACAAAACAAAAATCATGAATTTATTTCATCTTGTTAATGGTGCCAAAGAGCTACTTGGAATAGAAGGAACTTTAACATACACAATGTCACATCTACTTCTCACTGTGTGGTATTCTATGGGGACTGTCAGTACTACTTGTCAGGACTTTATTTAGTATAGGATAAAATACGAAAAATGGAACAAAACAAGAGATTCTTCAGGCTGCAAATGAAAAACATGGATGACGTGATTGACAAAGAATGAAATAAACAGAGGACAGAGAAATCAAATTGACATTGTTTTCATATTTACCACATTCAAAAGTAACCCATTTTCATGTGAAAATGAGATTGTGAAGACAGATTCGGATAAAAACAGCCTGACAGTTGGTGAAAAAGGTAGGTAAGTTAAGACCTTATGAATTTTAATAAGCATGTTGGCCTTATACAAGTGCTTTTTAAGATAGTGACAAAGGCTTGTGAAAGAAAATAAGATAGCATTTTACCTACTGATTATGTTACTCTGCATTAAGTTCATTCCAGCCCCTCCTTCTCCCAACCAGAGATTGAATATAAAGAGGATTACTTATCAGCTCAGAAAAGGTTACAAATAACTCTTTCATTCTTAATGCTCACTTATTGTACTTATTGTCACACCAGACAGATGTTTTGAGGTGCTGTACAATAAGCCCTTTAAAAAGCCCTTTCGTCATATAGAGCTCTTCAGCTGAATTTGATGTACAGTACAACAGCAAAGTGGCAGTAAAATTGGTGTGCCACTTAGCTAAATCAAGCAGCAGAAGGAAACGTTGTTAAAATGCATCATTTCATAACAGATATCGCAGGTCAGAGGTGAGGCAGGAAACATTTCTAACAGGTGAGAGTTTAGCAAATCGAAAGTCTGCAGTTTAAAACTAAAACGTGGCATTTTCTGTACTCAGCCATAGACAGGATCCAGCAATATAGAAATGATGCTCCACTTAAATCCTTATCCTGCTTCTTTGATTGGTTGAGTAACATGTAAATGGTCATTTTTTTATCCTTTCTCTATTTGTGGACAATGACCTCTGGGCTGTGTCTACACTGAGCCCTAGCACTGACAGTTTGATGCAAATAATTCAAAATGGTGGCTTATTTGCATATCTGTACAGCTAGTGTGCATATTCATGAAGTATTTTGCACATTCTCAGCAGAAATCAAGAATTGTAGATATGGTTCTGCCTGCAAAAAAAAAAAACCCACCACCACCCTCAACAAACCCCACCCCCAAAATAACACCCTTTGTTGTCAGCCCCTTATGCCTGTTAAAAATCAGTCTACAGTCTTCTTTCATAGCTCACCATTGTATACCTGGATGCCATGGAAACTGGTTTTCCTGAAATACATGAGAAAATGGGTGGTTTACCTGGTGATTATCTGTTTTGTTCATTCCCTCTGAGGCACCTGCATTGATCACTGTCAGAAGGCAGAATACTAAGCTAGATGAAACTGGTATGGCATTCTTATGTTCCCTTAAGTTATCGCAGCCAATAGGAAGAAATAGATTCCATGGAGTAGCTTCAGCTGTTACTCTACGGCCTGGCATAAAGATCAGTTCGGAGGATTCATTACAACTTTCCTCTTTCTCTATTTCCTAAATCCAGCTAATTTGATGAGGTGTCTTATTCTGGGTATTTGCCTATATGGGATCCGACTCAGAGCCCACTGAAGTCAGTGACAGTATTTTCATTGACTCCCTGGCGTAGGATTAGGCCCCAGGGTAATTGATTATAGTAAAGTACATGTGTTACTATCGTTAATTTTATTTCAATATGTATATTGATTTCATTAATGAAATTCATTCCACTGAGTTTTCTAATCCTCTCTCAAGGGGCTTGTCTACACTAGCTCCCTACTTCAAAGGAAGGATGGTAAGTAGGGTGTTGGGAGTTTATTAGTGAAGTGCTGCGCTGCATATGCAGCACTTCATTAAGCAAATTCCTTCCTGCGGCAACTTCAAAGTGTTCAACTTCGAAGTACCGGCTTGCGTCTAGCCGTGGCTCACCCGCTGGTACTTTGAAGTGCCTGGGGTACTTCAAAGTCCCTTTACTCCTCAAAAAGTTTAACACTTTGAAGTTGTTGCGGGAGGAGGGGGATTTACTTAATGAAGTGCTGCATATGCAGCACAGCACTTCATTAATAAACTCCCAACACTCTACTTATTATGCTCCCTTCGAAGTTGGGAGTTAGTGTAGACAAGCCCAAGCATTTTTAGGAGATTGAATTTCCAGGAGTCAGCTATACAGTGCAAAGGGTATCAAATATGGTGATTTGTGGATGCATTTAGTTCCGTGAGTTATTGATAGCCTTGTAATAGCATAGCACAACTGGGAGAGATGGTTGTGAAGTCATCAATAATGAGTGAAAATATATAATGTATCTCTAGTAACCTCTTTGCAAATTTTGTTAAGAAGAGATGTGATTTTATAATATTTTTGCACTGTGTATTTTATTCATCTATTTCAGTATTTTACATTCAAGTTAGCCACCTCTGAGGGAAAAAAGTTGGGAATACAATTGGTGTGAAGTAGGGAAGAGGTAAGCACTTTCTTAGATAGCCTTTAGTACAGATTCAACCTGATTTCACCAGATTCTATTAATAAAATATGGCATTACTCTGCATAAATGATTCAATACACTCCTTATATAAAGATGTGTGTGCATCCATGTGGCTTTGTGTTATTACTGTAGAATACTGCAGTATTTTCTTGAATGACATTGGCTCCGTTTACACGTGCCCCAAACTTCGAAATGGCCATGCAAATGACCATTTCGAAGTTTACTAATGAAGCGCTGAAGTGCATATTCAGCTCTTCATTAGCATGCAGGCGTCAGCGGCGCTTCGAAATTGACGCGCCTCACTGCGTGCGGCGCGTCCAGATGGGGCTCCTTTTCCAAAGGATCCCGCTTACTTCGAAGTCCCCTTATTCCCATGAGCTGATGGGAATAAGGGGACTTCGAAGTAGGCGGGGTCCTTTCGAAAAGGAGCTCCGTCTGGACGTGCCGCGCGGCAGCAAGGCGCATCAATTTTGAAGTGCCGCGGCCGCCCACATGCTAATGAAGCGCTGAATATGCATTTCAGCGCTTCATTAGTAAACTTCAAAATGGCCATTTGCGTGGCCATTTCGAAGTTTGGGGCACGTGTAGACACGGCCATTGACTCCATTTAAACAACCATGTATGGATCTAGAAGTAGTTTTTAGAGGAAAGCTTCTGAAGAGAAAATCTTTACATAGGGAAATCATCAATGAATAATGAAAATTATTCTAGAAAATTATTAGGGCATACGAGCATATTCAACATACCATGTTTAATAAATTCATAGTGCACTAGAGCAATAAAGGAACCTCAGTAATAACCATCTCATATGGTAATGTTGGCCTAAATGTTTTTGCCCTTGGAGCTGCCTCATTCATGACCTTAGAGAAGCATACTAAAGGTGTGTATATAGTAGGATTAGTACAGCAGTTACTGACAAATTCCATGTCCTCAAAAAAGAATTAGTATTCTCTACACTTACTGCAAAAAGTTACACAATGAATTCATGTTAGAGTTAGGCTATGTCTTGACCACAGGCTTCTGTTGACAGTTTTGTTGACACAGCGTACATCCAACTGTAGATCTCTTAGAAGAGATCTGCCAGTTGGGAGTGTTCTGTTGACATTCCTGTGCAGTACCCAGAGGCACTGAGACCTCATCTGGGGTGAATGAAGTCTCTGCTCTACAGCCTTAGCTGAAAGCCAGCTGGCCTTTAGCTCATGTGGTAGAATGCAGGGCTTTAGACCTGCTGCTTACAGGTTTTATCCCTCGGGCTGGCAACTCAGGTCTGTCAGCATTACAACTGGTGCATTGGCCAGGAAGAACTGCTGGAAGGTCTCAGAAGCTTGGGATGTCCTTCCTCAGCCCAGGGAAGCATGTAGTACCCAGAGGCACTGAGACCTTGTCTGGGGTGAGTGAAGTCTCTGCTCTACAGCCTTAGCTGAGAGCCAGCTGGCCTTTAACTCATATGGTAGAGTGCAGGGCTTTAGACTCTACGCTTGCAGGTTCTATTCCTAGGACCAGCAACCTAGGTCTCCCAGCGTTACACAAAGAAGAAGGGATGCCTCAAGTGGGCGGTTTCCTGACATTAATCCCCCATGTATGGGCCAAAAATTGGAAAAGCTTCTCTCAACAGAACCATTGGCAAAAGAAACACAAACTGTGGCACACCATTTCCCTATCTTTTGCCAACAGTTTCCCGCAGTCTAAACATAGCCTTAGTCTTTAAGATTTTGGCCATTAAAAGCTGGGAACCTTAAAAGAGATATACAACGTATTTTGAGGTCTTCTCTCTTCACTATCCCTTTCACAACTCTCCACTGTATTTACAAAGTGTCATGGGATAATTCAAGTGTAGCCAGAAAATCAGGTAAAGTGCCTGCTAAAAATATATCATACCAAACTGTGAATATGAAACTCCCAGTACAGATCTTGGTGCTTGTGTGGTGGTTAGTTAGGAAACTTAAAATTCAGACCAGGTTTACGAAAAGCCAACTTTTTGAAGAAACCTGGACTAATTTATTTTTTCATATCGATAACTGTGTAAAAAAGACACTTTGTTTGACTTTGACATGCATTTTTAAAGATGCAAACCAATGTAAAATGTAACCAAAGGAAAGCGTCAAACAAACTTTAAGGAAAGAAGCCACAGGGTATAGCTATACAATTTTAAAATTCATGGTTTGAGTCTCAGAGTCCAGTTCTACAGCTTGGGTACGTAGGGCTTGTACTACATTGCTAAAAACAACAGAATAGATGTTGGGATGCTGAAACTCTCCCTCTTTCCCAGGCTTCAGAGTCAACACTCTAGCCCAAACAGAACATCTGCTCTACTATCTGTTAAAACAATGGCACAAGCTTGAGTCTGTAGACCCAGGCTTTGAGACATACTGCTGGAGATTTTAAAATGCAGTGCAGACATACCACAGGTTATCACCTAATTTGACTTAATGTTTCTGAGAGCCTAAACCTTTCCCCACTGAAATCAACTGCAAACCTGCCCCTGACTTTTATTTACTTATGTGACTGATATCTTGATGTACAAAGGCATCTATGGTGGGTCATTCCTTCCACTTCCTTGTTGTCACCAGTTGTACTGGGGTCCTGTCGATCCACCTGTTCCACCAGCCTGGTCTCCTTCAACCTGTCCTTACTGCGTAAGACCCTCAAACCTTCTCCAGTACACACACCGGAAGGGCCATACCCAGATACAAAAGGACACAAACACTGAGAAAGTCTCTGTGTGGGAAGACTTAGCCTGGGGATTGTCCAGAACCCAAGGGCACACCCACTCTGGAGTGTATTGTCTTGTATTGTACAGATATTTGTGCTACTAGACATAGCAATGAAAATTGCTCCCTCACTGAATGTAGAGAAGATGTGCACAGCTTTTTGCTCCCACCCAGTTTTGATACATACTCACTAAAAAAAAACCAAGTTTATTAACCAAAAATAATAGATTTTAAGTGATTATAAGGGATAGGAGGCAGATCAGAGTGGATTACTGAGCAAATAACGCAAGCATGCAAATTAAGGTAAAGACATTAAAGACACATGGAGACTGATAGGTTTTAAGGCCAAACAGAATTATCTGGTCATCTAGTCTGGCATAGTGTGGCCTCCTGTGTAATGCAAAGAGAATTTCATCCAGATTCTCCTGTGTTGTGCTTGGTAACTTGAGTTTGACTAAAACATATCATGGAGAAAAGCATCCAATCTCATTCTGAAAACTTAAAGGAGGATCCAGTTGGAGCACATCCACATACCTGAGCAGTAGCAGCTGATTAAGATTGTCTCCTGTGTAAAACTACCAGTCTTAATATAACTATCTTACTCATCTATATTTGTCCAGAAAGATCACTTATCAACACCCACCACAACACACTCCTGCTGAGAATGAAGTTTTAAGCATGATGCACTGTTGGCACTTACACAGAGAAGCTAGAAACTCTATCCAGATTTACTCTTGCTCGTTGTATGTTTTGATAACCTTTAACATTTAGAAAATATTCTCCAACAATTAAAAATAGTCATCTCAAAACTTATACTTTAATCGCCAGTCTGCCTTTTTAAATCTGCTGATCAAAATTAGAACTAGCAACTCAGTCCATTCTGTTTAGCTACACACAACATTGTCATCAGATGTCATATTCCCCAAGAAAACGCCAATGAATGTACAATCTCAGACAATGATATCTGAAAGAACCCATCTCCTCATTCTGTTTTAAAATTCTTATCACACAAACAGGGAGCAAATGAGTATAGGGAGATAGACGCTTCTTTGGTACAATTTACAAGTTTGGCCTCATTAAAACCTTTGTAAACAAAACCCAATGTATTTCTGCAAATTAAGATCATTTTCAGAAAGTTTGTAAAGGATGGTTTTAGAGTGTAACACCAGTATGGGCATGTTTAAGCTATGGGAACTATAGTGGTATAGATACAGCACCGTATCTATGCTGGCATAACCCCATGCATTCAGTCAGCAGTGGATGCCAAACTAGAAAGCTGTCAAAAATTCAGAATAATACCAAACACTGAAAAAAATCCAAAGTAAAAATAATACAGAGGATGGAATGTAATCTAACAGATATGGTTAGAATCTGAATCCCTGAGAATATTCTAGACCCCAGGTCAAGGTCACCATTTCAGCTGGGTACAGACAGCAGCAGCCATGTGCACCTGGACACCACTTTCTCTTCTTCCCTTTCCCTGGCTGGTGAGGGGAATGGGCAGAGGTGTGATTCATACAAGCCATGTACTTTTCCCTCACTCCCTGGCAGTTTGGGCAATGGGAAGAAGAACAAGCAGTCTTTTGGCATACAACGTTGGCACCCATCACCCAACTCCTGACCTGGCACCCTTGGGCCTGAAGGGACAATGGTTTCATCCATCTCCCACTTCTAGGAATAATGTCTTTCATGTCATCATGTACCACTGAAACAGACATGAGACTGAAAATTGATGTTTTGTGATTAAAGATTGTTTCTTGCTCTTGGCCCAAGTCCTCTAATCAGATCCACGCTGGGGACCTTCATGTTTTGCCCAAAGGTATCTCGGAAGTGAAAAGAAACCAGCATTCATGTTGCAGCAGTCTTCTTGTGTGGCTCGAATGGCTAGATTGGGACCTTCATGTTAGAGGGACTTAGCTGCAGAAATTCCTTGTTTGTATAGGGTGCGTTTACACTACAGCTCCGTTTCAAAAAGACAGCTTTCCAAACTAAACGTCAAAAGCCGGCCCTTCGAAACAGAGCGTCCACACGTGCAAATGGGAACCAAAAGTTTGACCCATCCTTCTGAAAGGCCCCCCAGTGCACTTTTGAAAGAGAATGTCTCAGGGTCCTCTTTTGAAAGAACAGGGACAGAAAGCACTGTGGGCATGTTTGCATGGCGGACAAGCCCTTTCTGGTCCGCTGCCTGCCATCCCTTCAAAGGGCCCTCCACTCCAAGCCTCTGACTGCACAGGCTGAGGGCCAGCTACCTGTCCCCAGGCACACAGGGAGAGGGAGCAGAGGAGGCATTCTGGGCCCCCATGGACCCTGAGCAGTGCCCCCCCGCCCATTGAGGCTGTGGCTGGCATACTGGCCACTGTCCTGGCTGCTGTGCACCAGCAGCTCCAGGTGGCCACCTTGCTAGCCGCCCTCATGGAGGCTGTCCTCAGGGCACAACATCCCCACTCAGTGCTCTGGGTCATCTGCCATGTGTTGGGCTTCCCCACAAGCAGCGACTGGTGGGACCGGCTGGTGCTGAAGGACTGGGGCAACGACCGGTGGCTACAGAACTTCAGAATGATAAAGGAAACATTCCTGGAGCTGTGCCAGTGGCTTGCCCCAGTCCGCCAGCACCGTGACACCCGCCTGAGGCTGGCGCTCCGGCTCCAGAAAAGGGTGGCCATCGCCCTCTGGAAACTGGCCACCCTGGACAATCACCAATCTGTCGGCCACCATTTCGGGGTGGGCAGGGCCGCTGTTGGGGCTGTCCTCGATGAGGTAAGCCATGCCCAAGTCACACCTAGACTGCATGTGGGGGATAGGGGGCAGCCTGGCAAGGGACACCAGGGACGGTGCGGGGATGGGGATGAGCAGGCACACAGGGGGCAAGGGGTGGGGATGTGGATGGGAGGGCATGCCACACCCCACCCTACCACACACTCACAAGCTCACCCCTCCACACCCTGCAGGTCATCTGGGCCATCAGGAAGGTGCTCCTGAGGCAGCTGGTCCACATTGGGGACCTGGACGACACAATTTGGGGCTTTGAGGAGTTGGGCTTCCCAAACTGCTTTGGGGCCCTAGATGGCACACACGTCACCATCCAGACCCAGGAGCACAGCCACGAGGCCTTTGTAAACCATAAGGGCTACCACTCCATGGTCCTGGAAGTGTTCATCGACACCAACAGTTGCTTCCAGGACATCTGCGTGGGCTGGTCCAGCCATGCGCATGACACCAGGGTGATCTGGAACTTAGGGCTGGGACACCGCATGGCAGAGGGGACCTTCATCCCCTGGCAGGAGGTCCTTATCTGGGACACCACAATACCACCCTGCATTGTGGTGAACGCAGCCTACCCACTGCAGGCCTGGCTGATGAGGCCATACATAGGGCACACACAGCCTAGCCAGGACATTTTTAATAAGCTGCTGAACCGGGCCTGCAGTACTGTTGATCGGGCCTTTGGCCACCTGAAGGGGCACTTTAGATGCCTCCACACCATCCTGCACAACCTGGTGGAGGCAAAACACAAGCCCTTCCTGCAGGACTGGGCCGCCAAAGCAGGGCGCGGGTACAAACAGCCCCCTGCCACCCATACTGCCAGGTCCATCAGGAAGGGTTGTGAGTACAGGAGGCCCTGCCCCAGGCCTTCGAGTGGGGGCCATAGTGAGCCCCCCACCCTGCACACACTCACACCCCACCAGCACCCTGCACACACACACATCTCTCCAGCACCCTGCATACACACACAAACACCCCACCACACATGCACAGTGGACACAGGGTAAAACTGAACAATAAACCTTTTACTGGAACTTAACTGTGCCTCTCCTTGATCAAGGGAACTATGTACAGGTTGGGGGGAACAGCTAACGGGGAGCCAGGGAGAACTATGTACAGGCAGGAGGGGGGAATAATTAATGGGGACTGGGGGGGGTCTATTTAAAGGGGCATAGCGACCCTGGGTGGGCACCCTGCAGGGGGCTGGGGTCAAGGTGGGGGGCCTTACTGCTTAACAGGGCTCTACATCTGGGATTCCCATTGCCTGCACCTGCCCCTTCCTCCCCATGTCTGGGGGCCCTGTTGGGGTCCCATCAGGGCTGGGCCAGGGCCGGTGGCACAGGGAGGGAGGAGGCATGGCTGGGGCACAGCCCCTGTGGCCTTGCTGGGCTTGGCATGGGGGGAGTGGATGGGGCAAGGCCTCCATCTGGCTGGCTGTGGCCAGCAATCCATGGGCCAGGAACATGAGGCTGGCCAGGGAGAGGTGGGGAGGGACCAGGGACTCGAGGCTGAGATCATGGAGGGGTGCTGCTGTGGGGGCTGGGGGGGGAGTAGGATGGGTGATCGGGGTGGGGGAGATGTCGAAGTTGGGGAGGAGCGGGGACGGACAGGTGACGGGGCATGGGGGACGGTGGGGTGGAGATGGGAGGGGCAGGTGCAGGAGTGGCGTTCAATGGGGCAGTGGCCAGGGCCAGGTGGGTGAACACAGCCTGGGTCAGGACATCCAGGTTAGCTGCCACTTGGTCCCAGGCCTGCTGCTCCATGGTGAGCCACTCCCTAGCACACCCGTCAGGTCCCACAGGGCTGCCATGTGGGCTGAATCCCCTGCCTCCTCCTCCCCACCCTGCTGATGCCAGTGGATGGCCTGGTGGCAGCCCTGCACTGTCCCTGATTGGGGTCTGGGCTGCTCCCCCTCACCCCTGTGGTCAGGCTCCCCAGGACCGTCACTGGTCTGGTCTGGCTACCAGCTGCTGGAGCTGTGGAGACATTAATGCGGGAGGAATGGGTCATTAGTCCCTAGCAAAAGCCCTCGTGAACCCCCCCGCCCCTCCAGCCCATCCCAGAATCCCAGCAGAGACCACATCCTGGGGTTCCCCATCTGGATGCTGGGAGCATGAGCTCCCTTCAGCCTGTCCCCCGGTCCCTCTGTGTCTGAGTGGCCCATGGTGCTGCCCGGGCTGCATGGTGCTGAGTGTTGCACGTCTGCCCTCTGAGGCCAGGGGTGCAGAGCTGTCTGGCCTGCCTGTTCCCTGGGGCCAACGGACATGTGGGTGGGCTGCAGTCACCCTGGTCGGGACCGCACTCCCCCTCCCTGGGCCCCGTGGCAACTGGCATACATGGAACATAACTTTGGGTCTCTCCAGGAACATGGGTGAGAGATGGGGAGGGGTAGCTCAGTGGTTTGAGCATTGGCCTGCTAAACCCAGGGTTGTGAGTTCAATCCTTGTGGAAGCCATTTAGGGACTAGGAAAAATAGATGCTAAGGATGGTGCTTGGTCCTGCCAAGAGGGCTGGGGACTGGACTAGTTGATGTCCCAAGGTCCCTTCCAGCTCTAGGAGATGTGTGTGTATGGTGAGAGGGCTCTAGGCTGGATGGACCAGATGGGATGTTGATGAGGAGGGGCCCCTTGCCCCCAGGTCATTGCTTGGTGTCTGGAGCCTCTGCGGGCAGCTGGTGCCTGCTGCTGCTCCTCTGTGGTCCTCCCCTTTGGTCCCATCTTGGGCTCTGGGTCAGTTCTGGGGTCCCCAGTGTTGAGGATCATGGCTAGGGGTCATGCCTGCTTGGGCACAAGGAGGTAGTCCAGCTACTTTAAGTAGCTGGTGGGCACTGGCCATGTACTGGGCTCTGCAGTAGCCCTGGATTGGCTCTTTCACCTTGGACCTCACCTGGTCAGGGTATGGATGTGGTGAGCCTGTCTGGTGAGGCCCTTTGCAAGGTGCTCAAATGCTGCTGCGTTGTGGCACTGGACACCCTGTCTGGTGCAGGACCTCCTTGTCTTCCCAGAGGGTGAGGAGGTCCTGCAGCTTGGCCTTGGTCCATGAGGTGGGATGAGCTGGTGCTATGGTGCCTGGCTCCCCTCCTGGGAGGACTCTCCAGCATCCTGGCAGGGGGAGCAGTGGTCCATGGGGCTGGGGAGCGAGGTGGGTCTGGCTACAGCCTTGCAGCTTGTGGTGTGCTGGAGAGTTGTGTGGGCTCCCTGCTGCCTGCCTGGGGCTTTGTGGGAGCCTGTGTCTTTAAACACAGCTGGATGCTGGAGCCGGAGAGCTCTGCTTGTGCTGTGAGCAATGCCACCGCCTGCCAGCTGATCTCTGCCATAGAGGACTCCTTCTTTCAAAACAGTGGGCCGTGAAGCGCCCACACTTACTCTCTTTTGAAATAATCTTTCAAAAGGGGTGCTCTTCCCACCTCAGGAACAAAGGACCAACTTCAAAGGAACAGCCCCATTCTTTTGAACTTTCTTTCGAATGTACTTGCTAGTGTAGATGCACCCATATTGTATATTGGCTTTCTTTTTAACTGGCTCCCAACCCAAAGCAGCTTACTTGGTGACATGTTTTTGTTTCCTTTCTGTTGAGTGGGTTGTCATTCAAGTGAGGAGTGGGGTGCATGTTATAACATCCTTTTGAATATACATATTGTATGGTAGGTGTCGGTAGCCATTCTTCACAGTCTACTGTAAATACAGCTTGCGGGCTTTAGTTATTGAAGCCCTAGTGGGAAAAAAAGTCTTCCTTTTTACATGTGGCTGCAATAGTTGCAAAACTGCAGCAAAGATTCCCATTCATCTCAACTCCACTGCATACACTCAATTCAATTGCAATTGCTCAAAAGCCTCACAAACTATTCTTGTGTTTGGATTAATCCATGGGGACTAGTTCTGAGGCTAAAAAGGCAATTGTCTCTTGAAATCCAGCGGGTAACAACAACGTAGAATAAGAAAAACAAGGAAAGGCAGAGATAGGGAGGGGATAAACAGAGCGAAATATAAAACAAAGCAGCAGAAATGTAGCACTTTAAGGACTAACAAAATTATATGGTCACTTAAACAGAATAAAGAGAATATTGTGGAATGGGTGAAGTGAAAAATACAACAATATTATAATATGAAAAGTAACGACACAACCATTGCTTCCTCTGGGTTTTGTGTGTGGTTTGTGAATTTAAATCAAAATGCCTCCCTCCCCCACGCATATATAGCAAAGTACGATCTGGGATATTTTACTTGCATGAGTTAAGGGCTCAACTCTAGGTGCTTTCTAGTCTCAGACTTGAGGGTGAACGAGGAAAAAAAATAGGGCTAGATCCTGAACTGGTGCAAAACAGTGAAGGTACATTAGACTCAATATTACCGTGGTAATGTACACTAGGTAAAGCACTGAACCATAGTCACATGGAGTAGTCAATACTAATAGCAACAGCAGGCAGAATTACTAATGTGAAAGAGTTACTAATATGAGTGTTTGGTTAGATGGAAATTTCAAACCAGGCCGACATTATCTGTAATATGATATATAAACTTTGATTTTTATTCGTATTTCAAATAAATTAGTATATTATTTCTGACTTTCAATCTCAGACAAGAAATGGCGATGGTATTTTGACAAGGCATACCTGCCCCCAGATAAACAAATAAAATCAGCTAAGAGTCAAATATACTAAAAATAAAAGTAAAAATAAGAAATCCCTGCATAACATCCTAAAAAAGAACAACCAGAATGCAGAGAAATGTGCGTAAATAATTGCAACAGCAACACTATCACAAGAATGTAAGTAATTCTTTAGTCAAGTGTCAGAGAGGTAGCCATGTTGGTCTGTATCTTCGAGAACAACAAGAAGTCCTATGTCACCTCGTAGACTAACAGATATTTTGGAGCATAAGCCTTTGTGGGCAAAGACCCACTTCATCATGCATCTGACAAAACGGGTCTTTGCTCCCGAAAACTTATGCTCCAAAATATCTGTTAGTCTATAAGGTGCCACAGGACTTCTTGTTGTTCTCTTTAGTCAAGGACATTCTTTTATGCATTTGTAAACTGTTATCATGAAATAATAATAAATTTTACAGAATGAGAAGCAACACAAAATTTGGGATTAGCAAAACATTTAACAGCCACCCAACACCAATACGGTAGGCAGTCAAAAAGGAAGTGTTTGGTAAGTGATAGGAATTTCTTCCCAGCCTATTTTAGAGTATTTATGAAAAGAACTTAAACTGATTCAGAGGGTGGATTCTGATGAAAGTTGGGTATTTATCTGAAGGAATTTCAAAAGAACTCCGTGTTGGCCTATCTCTATTTCTTTCAAAGCCAGTGGTAAAAAACAATTGACTTTGACAGCATAAAGCTTTTTCAAGTCCCACTTTTACTACCCAGACTTTGAGAGTTTTCATTTCCCACCATGTCCTTCATCTGTCCTCCTCTTTTCAGGTTAACCCTTCCCCCTCACCCATCCATCCTTTCTCACTTTCAGATGTTTTCCTTCACTTGCTCCAAATCCCCAAACATGGACACACTGTTGTCTACTTTGTACAATTATTTCCATTCCTTCCCATGCGTTTCTTTTCTCCAGGTCTCAATTCTCTCTCTCAGAAACTGATCCAAGACCCATTTAGTGACCTTCAGCATACATGTCATATTTATATTGTAGAGTGACTGTCAAGCTCTCAACAGGCTGGTAGACCTGATTCTGTTGCCTGGTTTTAGGGCTGATTAACAACATTGCTTAAGTAATATGGGTTATGGGCTCACCAGTTATTCTGGTCACTAAAATAATAACCTTATTCCACACAGAATTTTCAGGGACCCTCAGGATGTGTGACTAGGAAACTCACACTGAGAACAAAGAGCATCTTTAAGCCTTTTTGTGATAAATGGGACAGTAGTGGAATAATAATCAACTGATAAAAATAATCAACCGATTACAAAAGCAATAATATTGTTCTAGATGTGCATGTTGTAGTATATATGCTAAACATTTCCCATTACATATTCTCACTCCCTCCTGGTGAAAAAGAGACAAAGGACTAGCCTTGCCTTTGACATACCAAGAGAGTTTGATGATACAGGTTCGGCCAGTCTTGCATGAGAGGTGAAGAGTTCAGCAGAAGCTAACATTAAAGGCTATAGAAAGATTACAGAAGCTAATCTAGAGTTTACTTAAAGCTAAAACCAACAACTGAGAACTTCCATGATGTGATGGGTTTCCCTCATAGGGCCCAATGCCAAGCACCATCCTACCATCTCCAAACTTAATTTCCTCAACCACAGAAATGTTAAGGTACACTTACTCTAAAGGCTGACATGTTCCTGCATATTAATGCCATATTTGTAACTATTATAGAGCATTAGCTCATCCTCACTGCTGCTATTTCCATTCTAACAAACTATTTCCATATTTACTTACAGTGTACCTGTGATGTCTGAAAAATGCCATGTACCTGAGTGGTGTTAGCTACTAACTTGCTTTAACTTGCTCACTTACCTATGTGAAAAGTTGCTTACATATGCACTGTGTGCGTTAGCTCATCAAAACCTTTCTAGGGCAAAGGTCTTGATCATATGGGTGTTATCTTGCTTAGCATGACCTACAGGATGTTGCCTGTGGGTTTCTTGCTTTAGAGCTAAAATATACTAATATAAATCGATACAGCTATTATAAGAACAAATAATAGATTCATAATGTAGCAAATGATTAAGCTCACAAGAAAAGATACATGAGACAGAAAGCAGACTTGCTCTATAGCAAAGCTTCTTGACCAGGCTGCCTGCTTTCACCCCACGTGTTGTGTTCAGTGCGTTTGGGACAAAGACACCTCAAACGGTATTGCACACTTGAAGGAAGACCCAGTGCATGAAATTTTTTAACATAACTTTTGTTCTAGGCCCAAAGATACTAGAGATCTTCTATGACCATATCGGTCTCCATTTCGTGTACATGTCACTGCAGTTATAGCCTTGCAGTGATGGGATGAATCCAACCTCTAAAAATGGATGGGCATGTAGTAAAAAGGAAAGGCTGTTTCATTAGTTTGGTGGAACTTGAAATTAGAAGGGCTCCTTCAAACCCTCTCTTCATGAAGATATATTGTATTCCTAGCTGTCGCCATTTTTAAAAAAGGTTTTGTTTAGTCTAGAGGAGACTGATAGGTGACATAAAGTTTTCAAGTACATAAAAGGTTGTTACAAGGAAGAGGGGGAATATTGTTTTCTTTAACCTCTGAGGACAGGACAAGAAACAATTGTGTCAAATTGCAGCAAGAGTGGTTTAGGCTGTGCGATAGGAAGAAACATCCTGATTGTCAGGATAATTAAGCACTGTAATAACTTGCCAAGGGAAGTTGTGAAATCTGTGTCACTGAAGATTTTTAAGAGCGGGTTAGACAAGTATCTGTCAGGGATGTCTAGATAATACTTAGCCCTGCCAGAAGTGCAGGGGACTGGATTAGATGACTTCTTAAGGTCCCTCCAGTCTTATGACTCTATCAGGGACCATCTATCACAAAAGTGAGGCTTGCCTGAGTGGCATGATAGATTGGAGTTCCCCAGGGGACTATCTGTGATTCTGTGGTAAGGCCTTATGCTGCTTGAGAATGTCACACTTGCTATTTGGTTAGTGACATCTAATTAAAGAACACACAGCCAGTTTAGAGTCTGTGTCCTCGTTTACAAAAGTTTATCCTAACGTTGAAAGTCTGTAAGTCTGCCACATTTTTGAGTCACCGCAGGCAGCTAGAAATCCACCACTTGGCCTTGAAATCTCACAGAAAGAGTTGATCTGGGATCCTATGCCCACTCCAGGAAGACATGTCACAAAAAGGGGCCTTCAGCTCAGGAGAAAAACCAACAGTGGAAAGCCCTGATGCTTCAAGGGCCCAGACCCCAAAATTCTTTGAGTTACGGAGAAGCAGTAGAAACTCAGGGAGGGGATGTGGAAGCACAGGATGACATTTGCAATGAGGGGGACAATTTGCCACATCCAGCCTGACCACAAGACAGCACTATTGGTAGCTGTTCACCTACAAAACTCATCAGTACATAAGAAACATCACTTTTACCACATTGAAACCTGGGAATATGATGATTTATTCAACTATGTAACTAAGTGTGAGGGAAGGAGATGAGGAACATACAGTAAACAGAAAGTAAAAGGAGGTGGAGCATGTCTTCTACACATAGTATTCTGAATAACACAGTTAACTACTAGAGTACCTCTACATTACACTTGCACTCTCAAAAAAGCTGATGCAGCAATAGAAGAATGAACAGATCTAACCTTGGCCTAGCTATCAGTGGGACTCAGGTCTCTTTGTTTCTCTCTCTCTTTCTTGCTCACACACACACACACACAGAAATTAGTTGGTCTTACCCACGAAAGCTCATTACCTAATAAATAAAATTGTTAGTCCTTAAGGTGCTACAGAACTGCTTGGGTTTTTTAGATGTAAGTATGTGTAAGTAAAATTTTCATGTGCGTTCCTCAGACATGTAATGCACACAATATGCTGTATTCAAAAACAACACTAAAGAAAAAAAAAGCCCTTGTAAGTTGCCATTGTAAATTTCAGGATTTTTTTCCTGGTTCTATATTCAAGCTAAGGGATTCTGTGGGGAAGCATCAGGTATGGGAATTGCAGCTGTCAATCTGCAAGTGTGCAGTCCACGGTAAGGATGGTCAAACTGTGCCTCTCTGTTTTAGGGATCAGTCTGCATTGTCTTTCTCTGTGACACTCTGAATTCTAAGCAATAGAATAGTGTTTTGCTGCATCCAGAGTACTTTGCGTTTTTATCCAATGCTTCTGTATGCCATGATGTACAAGATGCTGAGAATGAGAGCTGGCTTGCCATTTCTATGTGAGAGAACCCAGCAGCCAAGACATTATGTATCCGCTGATTATATTGAACACACGTGTCTAATCTGAAGTTCAAGATTAACATATTTCTGGTAATTTTTCTGGATCCTCTCAGTCTGGTTAGCTCTTTATCTACTGTTTTTCAAATAACATAGTTATTGTCCTCTTACATCTAACATATTCTCTTTCATCTCAAAGGATCCCAAAGTGCTCTGTAAACTTCATAGCTGTGTCTACACGAGCCCCTTCCTTTCAGAAGGGGCATGTTAATCAGTGAGTTTGAAAGATGCTAATGAGGCACTGCCAAGAATATGCAGCGCTTCATTAGCATAATGGCGGCCGTGGCGATTCAAAAGTACAACTTCTGAATGGCACGCCACCCGTGGAGACGGGGACCAATTGAAAGGACCTTCCCCCCCAGTCTTCGAAAGCCCCTCGAACACCAGATAGGAAGAAGGGGCTTTTGAAGATGGTGGCGGTCCTTTCGAAAGGTCCCCATCTCCATGGGTGGCATGAGATTCAAAAGCTGCACTTTTGAATCGCCACAGCTGCCATTATACTAATGAAGCACTGCATATTCATGGAAGCACCTCATCAGCATCTTTCAAACTTGCTCGTTAACATGCCCCTTCCAAAAGGAAAGGTCTCATGTAGACACAGCTCATGTGTCCTGGAAAAGTAGCTGCTTCCATTAACCTTATTGGTTATGTTTTCTATTTTGATGTCATCCAGACACAAGCAGACAAGTTTAAACTCTGAAGTTATTTGACAAATATGATTGAAATTATCTGACCAGAATCAAACCTAAAAATATACCATTGTTCAGAATTGTTATGTATTTCATCAAGCACTGGTTATTTTTGTTGTTGTTGTACGAGTGCAATTTAGACGATACGTGAGATAAATAGTTATAAAGCAATTGCTTAAAATATTTTACTAGTGAAATGATACTTTATTAGAGGTTCTCCTAGTTCCCAAAATACAAAATGTTGGTCTGGTTCCCATGTCATTTACAGTCATTCATGTAGGTAATTTCATTTATGTCAGAATAAAAGGCAAATTAATAACATTTGCAATAATTTTATTATTAGAAGACATTTTGGAATCACTTTGCTATAGGCCTGATCAAATTTTTTTTATTCTGCATATGTTCATGTTTCTTATCAATGTCTCATGCTTACATTCACAGGTATGTTTTCTATTCAATGAACCGTAAGTGTATCCCATGCAGTACCATCTCTGTTAGTATATAATCCATAGATTTGCAGATACTGAAGAACACAGTATTGAGGCCCAGAAATATGTTCTAAGTTTTTTGTTTTGTTTTGCTTTGTTCTGTATTATTAATATATGAAAAATTATTATATTCAAACCTACCTTCTTCATATAACTCTATGTTATTATTTTTGGCAGTGCTTATATTATATAAACTTCAATGTGTTGATCCAGCTATTATTATTTAACTGTAGAAGCAATTTATTAAAATATCAAGACACCCTCCTGAGCTAGATTTTGGTTTGTCATTTATGCGTAAATCCAGATACAGACCAAATTCTAATTCAGTAGAAGTTTAAAAAAAAATGCTTACTGGAGGTCCAGAGACTTGTTTGGAACAGGTATTCTGATGCCCTGTATCCTATTCTAATCAGGAGACCATTCTTCCTTGTTTTGTATGTACTCCTTTCCATGTCCAACTATGATTCTAAATGGTAAAATTATCCCAGATTATTAAGGTGGTTTTTAACATTATTGTCACCAATGGAATTAATAATTCCAAAAGAACATTTAGTACACTAAAATTTATAATTAAGGGAACAAATCTATGCAAACTTTTACCTGTCTTTGAATTATGAATTTTTTAAATTAATTCCTCAGCATTTATTTAAGCCACTCAAAGAATGTGAAAAATATAATTCAAATTAATGAAATTTAAAGAATACACACAGGAACAGATGTCATTATCAATTGTACATGCCACTTACAGTGAAGTCAGGAATGTGGAGATTTTGTGTTTGACACTTGACTTATCTGATAGCTGACTCATGTATGACTAATTAATACAGATCACTGAAGCGGAACACTATTATCTTTAGTGCTTCACTGCATCTGAAATGCTAGTATGATGATGGGAAATCAACATGAAAGCAATTATTTATAAAACAATCCTATAGCACAGTTTGCTTGCTGCACTGTAATTATTCCTGTTAACAATGCAGTAAAACAAACTTTAATGATTTCATACCAAAGTTTTCCTCACAGCACCAACAATACTGCTTCTGGCTTTGCATTATGATTCATAATGGGGACGTTGGTTATCTGCAAGTATATGCAATGTGTTGATAGCTGCTACTACTACTACTTAACCCTTGTACTCTGAGTGGAGCATAGGTCATCTACAAGTCACCTCCACTTCACTTTGTCCTGGGCCAAAACTGCTAGCTCACTCCAGGAGTACCCCAGTTGTTGTCCTTCAGTCTCAGTAGATCTTCTCTATGTTGTTCGAGATTTTCCTCTTTTGCATTTTCCTTGCAGGTTCCATGTGAGAGCTTGACGGACTACGCTGGATGATGGTTTTCTGAGAGTGTGACTTAGCCATTCCCACTTTCTTCTCTTGATTTCAATGTCAATGGCCATTTCTACACAGGCCACTTCCTCCGAAAGTGGCATGGTAATACACGGCCTGAAATATGCTAATGAGGAGCAGATGCAAATTCCCCGTGCCTCGTTAGCATATGGTCACGTGATTTGGAGTCCGGAAGACTGTTCTTCCAGACTCCAAAACGCTGTTTAGAAGCGCAGCCCTGGGGGGAGCTTCTGGAAGGAAGTTCTTCTTCTGGAGGCCCCTTCTTCCCAAAAATTTTCAGGAAGAAGGGGCGTCCAGAAGAAGGACTTCCTTCCAGAAGCTTCCCCGGGGCCACGTTTCTAAACGGTGTTTTATAGTCTGGAAGAATGGTCTTCCGGACTCCAAATCATGTGACTGTATGCTAATGAGGCACAGGAAATTTGCATCCGTGCCTCATTAGCATATTTCGGGCCACGTCCAATTAGTGTAGAAACGTCCAATTAGTTCTTGTCCTGCTCTGTTCCAAAGCTCATTTGTGACAAAGTCTTGCCATTTGATGTGAATGATGTACTTCAGGCATCTGTTTATGAATGTTTGTAGCTTGTGATTTCAAGACTTTTTAGTATTCCAGGTATTGCCTCCATGCAACAGCACACTCTCCACCTTTGTGTTGAAGATCTGCAGTTTCATATCCCTTCAACGACACAAGTCTTGGGAGGATATGACAATCCACTCAGATTGAGGATGAAGCATGATAGGGAAAGCCAAAAGGAAGTTGCCCCACTGATGACCATTCTCTGTCTCAGGACAGCCACCCAATTGGCTACGTGAAATGTTTGGACCATGTATCAAGCGTGGAAGACAGCACAGATTGCAGCGGAGATGAAACAGTACAAGCTTGCAGTTTTGGGCTCGTGTCAGACAAGGTGGACAAAATCTGGACAGCTACACCTCGCAATAGGTGAATACCTCATATACTCAGGTCATGAAGAGGAGAGTGCACCATACACAGAAGGTGTGGATATCTAGTTAAATTATATAGTAATCAGTGCTAGATGTAAGAGTAAATTCAATTTCAGAGGTCAAACAATTTTCTTTTGGCTAAATCTGAAAATTCTGATGTTTGGGTAAATTCATCTTTGGATTCAGATTTAGAACTCCTGGGATTAGGAGTTTTACAATCTAATGTTTTGGTTCTGTCCATTATGAAGACATGGGTTTGATTTTTCAAAGGTACTGAGTGCCAGGTCTCATAAACCGCATCTACACAGCCCCGCCCTTTTGAAGGGGCGTGCAAATGTAACCAATCGGCAATGCAAATGAGGAGAAGATTTAAATATCTCACACTTTTTTTGCATATTCCCGCATGTCCTGGCTTCTGGAAGAGCCATTTCTGGAAGCCAAACCAGCTGTGTGGAGGGGGTTCCTTTGAAAGGAAGCCCTGCTTTTAAAAACGCCCTTCCAATTTTTTCAGGAAGAAAGGTGCTTTTGAAATGGGGGATTTCTTTCAAAGGAACCCCATCCACATGGCTGCTTTGACTTCTGGAAGTGGCTCCTCTGGAAGCCAGATCCAATGTGGATGTGTGTAGGGTGTGAGAAGAGTTTGTAACGGCCTCTGAGAGCAGGTCGACCCCTCTGTGAACCCCTAGAGGAATCCTATACAGAGGCATGCTGCCAAGGCTTCAAGGCTACCAAAACCAGTCTGTGAAAAGCTGCAAAACTCCTCCTGCCTCACAACACAAGCCATGCATGCCAAGACTCCAAGGCTACGCTGGCAGTAGGCCACTAGAGATAGTGATTAGGAATGCATAGGCAATTTTAGGCAATTTTATGTTAATGAGTTCAGCTTTATCAGCTAGTGTTAGGAGGCCTGTTATTGAGCCTCTCCCCAAGAGAAGCTCTGGCGCGTCGGGTCTTCCCCCACGGGTGACTGCAGTGTCTCCGGGGCTCCCGCCGCGGGTGTCACGCGCTTTCAATAAACCAAATATAGCACTCGCCTTCTGGGTGCAGCCTCGTCTCTGGGGAACCCGAGCCTGGTTGGCTACAATATGCAAAAGAGGCATGAGATATTTAAATTGACACCTCATTTGCATTTCAGTTAGGCTATATTTGCATGCCCGTTCCAAAAGGGAGAGGTGATTTAGCCGCTGCTGTACACAATACAAAATATCTTGGAGAGTTTTGGTTTGGTGATCACCAATAATCGGCTACTCAGCCATTATAGAATCATCCTTCTATTTATGGACTATCATTAAGAGTACTAGGGAAACTATTAGTTGTAAGAATTCAAAGATTTGAAAAGACTTCCGCTGTCACTCCAATTACCAGCTGAGGTACTGTTGCCAACAAAATATTGACAGTTAAGAAATTAGGCATTGTTCACTATTTTCTTTCATTGTAAAGTTCTATCACCAGCTTTATCCTTGCCATTTTACCTTTTGGAAGGGGATTTTGGCCCCTTACTAAAATTGAGTGTGTGTGTGTGTGTGTGTGTGTTTTTCCCTGGAGAAGGGAAAGGATTGATTAGAAGTCAGGACCCAGAGACTGACAGTCACCATTGACTGTCATTGGCGGGCAGGCTAATGAAGGAGTCAAGAAGCCAGAGGGATCCCATTCGCTGTATGTGAGCTACATTTGCCTGGGTCAGAGAGAGTGGGGCTGAACTAGAGGGACAACAGGGGCATGATCTGAGTGATGGAGCAGAGCCATGCTAGCCACAGGGAGCCATAGAAACAGGACAGAGACCAGATCCATGCTGGGAGGAGACTCGTAGCCACAGACCTGGAGTGGGGCAGGGAAGCAGCATGGGAGATGGAGGCAGAGCAGCAGAATGGAGCTGGGATTGAAGCAATCTGGAGAAAAGCATGGTGAGCAACCGAGAAGAACAAGGGGGAGGGGTTCTGGACAGAGTTTCCAGCACAGGGAAATACCACCAGCCAAGAGGCCACACAGGCCAGACTCAAAGGGAGATCAAAACCCCTGCCAGGGGGAGCTGATGCTAGTGCAAAGGCCCAGTCACCCAGATCCTGAAGGCATGTGGCCACCCCTAGAGCAAGTGTCTGACCCACAGCATCACTTCCATGCAGCCAAGTCTTAAGAAGGAGGCCTGAGGCCTACAAGGAACTGACGGTAAACTGACTGTACATTCCAGAGACCCTGTTTGGGGTGTCTAAGGGCCTACCAAATTCACGGTCCATTTTGTTTAGTTTCTCAGTCACAAGGCTTTTTAAACTGATAAATTTAATGATTTCAGCTATTTAAATCAGAAAGTTAATGGTGTTATAATCATAGGAACCCTAAGTCAAAAAAAAAAAAAAAAAAGGAATTACAAGGTTATTATATGAAGTTTGCCGTGCTGCTACATTTCTTTCTGTGCCGCTACTGGTAGTGCGGCCTTCAGAGCTGGGCAGCTAACGAATGGTAGCTGCTGGCCATGAATCCAGCTCTGAAGGCAGAGATACTGTCAGCAGCAACACAGAACAACTTGATATTGGCATTCTGACTTCTGGATTGCTGCCTGCAGAGCTGGGCCTTTCGTCATCACCACAACTTTCTGGCCACACAGCTCTGAAAGTAGCATTACAGAAGTAAGGGTGACATGGGCATGGTATTGCATCCTTACTCCTGCACTGCTGCTGGCAGGATGATGCCTTCAGAGGAGATTATCCTGACAACATTAAAACCACTGCTCTCCAGTTGCCCAGTTCTGAAGGCAGTGAAGAATTAAGGGTGGTGATAGTGTGACCCTCCTAACATAGCCTTGTGATCCCCCGCAATTTTCTCTTGGATCAGGACCCCAAATTTGTGAAATGTTGGTCATCCCTGTTAAATCTGTGTAGTAGAGGGTACAAGCCAACGGCATGCCAGCTTCATGGGAGGATACTAGATTTTGTGGTCCATGACATGTTTTGTGTGACTGTGAATTTGGAAGGGTTCTAGTGATGTCCCCTGCCACAGAACAGGGTTATGTGTTTTCCTTTAATCTTTCCCATTTTCCTTATTCTTTTTTTAATTAATTGCTGTTTAATAAATTGTATTTACTTTCAACTGTATATAGTGATCAGTGGGTCAGGGAAATGTCCAGTGTAGAGAGAGCACCCATGACTGGGTACAGCCTAGGCCCTGCCCTAAGTCACCATAGCATGATTAGAGGGGTGGAACCTTGTTGGGGTTATGAGCACTCCACACAAAGAAGAGAGGAAGGGGAGCTCTCAAGGGCTGTGTCTACACTACAGCAATCTTTTGAAAGATGGCCTTCTGGAACATCTCTTCCATAAGATCATCTTTCGAAATAGCACGTCCATACACAGAAGAGAGGATCGAAAGGTCAATCTGCTGTTTTGATAGCAAGTGTCCACACAACCCCCGCTCTTTTGAAAGAGTGATCTACGGCTTGAAGAATCCAGCACCACGAGGACTGCTCTTTCGAAAAAAGGGCCCATGGAGTGTCTACATGTGCTTTTTTTAAAATAAGCTTTCAGAAGGAAGCACGCTTCCTGATTCGGAAGTGGAAGAGGTCTTCCAGAGGTAGAGCTGCCTTCTTTTGATTTAGGATCAAAAGAGTGCATTTTGTGTGTGCACACTCCACGTTCTTTTGAAAAAGCAATAGATTTTCTGGAAGACCATGCTAGCGTAGACATGGCCAATGTCAGGGAGGCCTATGGGTAAAAGAAGTGGGACTGGGAACTCTGATCCTTTTGCTAACCCATTTCAGCAGGATAGTGTGGAAGTCAGGAAAGTTCCCCTTAATAGTGAGACCATTCCCCCACTTACTTTTGCTTATCATCTGCCCACTGAATGGAGTAATCCACTAACTGCCACCTAAAATAAACTTGAGTGTGTAGGATATTGGTGCTCCTTGGCCCATATATTCAGGGAAAATGTGAAAAAGCTTAACTTTGGCCCGTATCCTGAATGTAGGGTCTGTTCCTAACACAAGGAAGATGACTACAGGAAGGTAGAGTATCTAGCATGTACTGGTGTGGTGTATGTGGTACAGTTCTCATCTGATCATGTCTTCTCCTTTGCCATGAAGGACTAACTCCCTAGACTACAATTTAGGGATGCTATTACAGTGTATAAGACAATATGTAGATTTTTTCACCTATTTGGTCTGAAGAAAGAGGTCTGTGGCACCTGTTTGAAGGTCAGATAGAGGATGGTTGCTATTGATAAATGAGTAGAATTAGGTTGGCTTGTGGATACCCAGAGAGTGATACTAATCCCTATAGTAGCAGTTCTCAAACTTTGGGTTCGGACCCCAAAGTGTGTCATGACCCAATTGGCATGGAATATTAGGGTTGGCTTTGACTTGCTGGGGCCCAAAGCCTGAAGGCTTCATCACTGGCAGCAAGATTCAGTTTGCAGGCCCACTATCTGAAGCTGAAGAACTTGAGCATCAGCTTTGGCTCTTCTGCCTGGAACACTGGGACTTAGGCTTTACCCCCGCTTCCCCCCTGCCCCTGACAACCTGCAGCAACAGGATCCGGCTTCCATCCCCCTTGCCTGGGATCATGAAGTAATTTATTGTCAGATGGGGTTGCAGTGCAGTGAAGTTTAAGAATTCCTGAGCTACAGTGATTTACAGTGGTGATCTGTTTCTTTTTTGTCAAAACTTAACTCCAGATGATCGCTTTCAAATTTGTTCTCTTACAGTGGCAATGTTCTAGTTATATTGTTTTCAATTAATGGCCATATTCACTGCTATAACTGTCTACAGAGCCTGCTAAAATAATGCATATTTATTTTATCTTCTCTCAAAACTGCCTGAATTACTCCCAGGTTCTCTGATGAGAATGACTCAGCACAATAAAATAAATATAAAACTAAATTAATTCCCCATCAACTGAACCACAATGAGGAAATAAATTGAGGACAATGTGGATATTCTCTGCAGATTAAAAAAATAGTAGAGTTCCAAAATAATTGCCATTCTGTGGTATGCTGCCCTTAGTGTATTGATTGTTTCCTACATTATGGAACTATCTCTTTATTTTTTTTAAAACAAAAGAAGTGAAAACTAGATATAGATAATGGAGACTTTCCTAAAACAAGTGCATCATAGAGGATGAGTGCTCCCCTTCTACCTTGGGTAATTTAAGTAGACTAAAGAAGGGTCCACACCATAACACTAAGTTTATAAGTCACTTGAGCCATTAGTACTGCTGCACTCATGACTTAGGAAAAACAGGAGAAAGATTCTACAATCACTTTCTTTTCCAGAGGAGTTAGGTGTTTCTGCACTGATAACACTTCACTTCACTGGCAAAAGACCAAGCGTATATATTGTAGTCTGCATGTTCTTGGCCTGTCTCTTTCCTGCTCCCCACCCCACCACCATTTGACCTCCATTGGCTCTGACTCTGACACATTCCTTTCATGCTCATCCATGTCCTTCTCAAGATGGGCCAAGCTCTTATGGTTCTCAACCATGAGTCTTTTTCCATCTCAGACAACACCTTGTTACTAGTGAGATAAACAAGTAATCCTTTCTTTTGGAGCAAATTGTCCCCACTCTGCTTTCTTGTTACTGTGTCTGCACCAAAGGCACATGAATGTGTTGCATTGGCTATTGTACTCCTGTGTTGGTAAAGCTCTGTGAATGTTCTTGCAGTGTGACCACATTGCAGTGATCCCATTCTGAAGCCAAGTATGTCGGTTTGCTTCTTTCCAACAGCTACTGCAGCACACAGCCTGACTGTACTCTTAGCTGGAACCAAGTTAGAACCCAACTCCATAGCATTAGATACTTGCCCCAGCTGCAGCATCCTTCCTCTCCATTTGAAAGTGGGAGAGTAGTTGTTTCTTTCCTTCTATTCCTGCCTTCTTTGAAGGGCAGTGCAGTTTCATCCCATCCTGCACTCAGACAGTTGATAAACATCATCTCCATCCTCTTGCTTTTCTGGTTTCTATTCTCTTAGTATTTCAGTTTGTTACTTTTCCCACACTCTTGTTTTTTTCCCAGACTTTTCTTACAAGAATCCCCATCTGTCTGTTTCCTTTTATGTATTTTATTTTATCTTATCTCTTTCATATTCTTTTTTTAAAGGTAGCATTCCTCCATTTTAATCTTTCTTCTTCACTTATGCAAGCATGTATGGGTGAAATTTTCATGGAGGATTATTCCAGTGATGGTTGAGACAGGAGGCTGTTATTTCTTCACTAGGTTCTAACTGCAGTTTACAGTTAGTAAAAATCTTTGGATTTATGGGTGCAGATTAAAAGAAAAGGGTTTTTAGAGAGAGGTACAGTTTTTTCTCCTCATAGCATCACCATAGGGAAGAATTAAGGTTGTTTGTGGTCTTGATTGTGCATTTCCATATCTTAAAGTGTTTGGGGTTCTCTACATTTCATGGTAAGTAATGCTTGGGATCATTACAGTAAACAAGCATGCCCTCATATGACAAATTTGTAGCCCCCAGACCTAAATCCTGTTTCATGTAGTTGCTTTTGGGACTAGATAATAATAATAATAATCTCCTTTTCTAAGGTTTGACCTAGCTTACTACATTTATTTTTCCTCTGTCAATTCACTGGTTTGCTGTCCTGGTTTGACTCCTGTCTATCCCCTTTCCCTTATTCCACTTTTTCCTCTGTCTTTTCTACTTTCCATTTGTATCCTATGGCTTTTTATACCCAAGCCATTTCTCCTACTTGGCTTACCTTGGCTACATCTACACTAGCATTCCTCTTTGGAAAGAGGCATGCAAATAATGGAAATTGAAAATGCACATGAGGTGCAAATTTACATATCTGACACATCATTTGCATGTTCTTCTTTCGAAAGAAGAAAAGCAGTGTAGACTTGGCTCTTTCAAAAGTAATCCCCATCTTTGAAAGAACCCTTCTTGCTATTTTTATTTTTTTAGGAAGAAGGGTTCTTTTGAAGATGAGGTTTATTTTTGAAAGAGCCATGTCTATGCTACTTTTCTTCTTTTGAAAGAAAAATATACACGAGTGCCCAATATATAAATTTGCACCTCATTTGCATTTTTGATTCCCCTCATTTGCATGCCTCTTTCCAAAGAGGAATGCTAGTGTAGACACAGCCCCTATGTCTTTACAGTTACCATTACTCAGATATTTCAGTTCTATTTTCCCTTCATCCCCATTCTCTACTAGTTTGCTGTAATTCTTATGGAATTTTCCCAAACCAGATGAGTAGGCTAAGGGGTTGGAAATCCCATGTGACTTGTGGTCACACTTAGACTCAACCTGTGAAGGTTGTCTCCAAACCCAAGTCTGAACAGGTCTCCACAGTTTGGGTCTGTTCATGTCTGAGTGTGTGCTTTGACACACTATAGAGAGAGGAGCTATGAAGATCATTTTCAAATCCAGACCAAACTTCCTAAAAGATTTTTTGGGGTGATTGCATCTAAGGTTTTGGTTCAGCCCTATCTACACAAACAACATGCCTAACTAATTATACTGAGAGGGACAAATCCAAACTTACACTGGAAGAAACTGAAATAAAATCAGGAATATGAATAGTGGGTGGTTTGCTGTTTGTCTTATTTGTGTAGAAGTGACTTCAGAGATTGGTTTCCAGATGATTGCAACATACAAGTGCCAGAACTTTTACTTTTACCCAACATTATTTGGATTTGGCTTGAGATCTTTGGTAATCTCAGAGGAATGTACGAGGGTATGAAGAAGGCATTAGGACCCACCCAGAACAAGATGGCACCTCTGAAATCCAAATCTGGTGAAGTCATCGCTGGCAAAGCCAAACAGATGGAGCGCTGGGTTGAGCACTACTCCGAGCTGTACTCACGCGAGAATGTTGTGGTTGACGCAGCCCTCGATGCCGTCAAGCTCCTACCAGTAATGGATGAACTGGATCAAGAACGGACTGTGGATGAACTGAAGAGAGCCATCGACAGCATTGCAGCAGGAAAGGCCCCTGGTCAGGATGGTATACCACCAGAGGTAATCAAATGTGCCGCGGACACACTCCTGGAACCTCTGCATGAGCTACTGTGCCTGTGCTGGAAAGAGGGTGAGGTTCCACAGGATATGCGTGACGCTAACATTGTAACGTTGTATAAGAACAAAGGAGACAGAAGCAACTGCAACAACTACCGTGGAATCTCCCTCCTAAGCGTCACTGGTAAACTGTTCGCTCGCGTAATCCTTGGCAGACTCCAGAAGATTGCTGAGAGGGTGTACCCCGAATCGCAGTGCGGATTCCACGCAGAGAGGTCTACCGTTGACATGAGCTGTGTCTACACGTGCATGCTACTTCGAAGTAGCGGCACTAACTTCAAAATAGCGCCCGTTGCAGCTACACGCGTCGGGCGCTATTTCGAAGTTAACTTCGACGTTAGGCGGCGAGACGTCGAAGTCGCTAACCCCATGAGGAGGTAGGAATAGCGCCCTACTTCGACGTTCAACGTCGAAGTAGGGACAGTGTAGACGATCCGCGTCCCGCAACGTCGAAATTGCCGGGTCCTCCATGGCAGCCATAAGCTGGGGGGTTGAGAGACGCTCTCTCCAGCCCCTCAGCTCACTGGTGGCCGCATGGAGCGGCCCCTTAAAGGTCCCCTCCCCCTCCCTGCCTCTGCAGGAAGCTGAGGCAACGTGCAGGCTGCAGCCTGCACATGCGGCTAGCCTGCACAACCCTCAGCCACCCACCCAGCGGCGATGGCTAGCCAGGAGCCCCCCCAGCGCCCCCAGGGGACCCCCCCCCCAAGGGGAGCCAGGGCAGCCAGCCCAGCCAGAGGGCCAGCCAGTCTGGGAAGCAGCAGCGGGGCCCCTCCTGGACGGAGGCCGAGCTGCGGGACCTGCTGGGGCTCTGGAGCGAGGAGGAGGTGCTCCAGGTAATGGGGAGCAAGAGGTGGAACGCGGTTGCATTCGCTCGGCTGGCCAATGGCCTGGCTGCCCGGGGTCACCCTGCCTGCACTCCTGATCATGTGAGGAGTCAGGTGAAGGAGCTGCGGCAGGGTTATGCCCGGGCCCGGGATGCGGCCAGCCGATCTGGGGCCGCCCCCGTCACTTGCCCCTTTTACAGGGAGCTCAGGGACATCCTGGGCTCCCGGCACACCTCCTCCCCTCCAGCCACCCTTGACACCTTGGCTGACGAGCCCCAGCAGGCCCTGCAGCCGGCGTCCGCCCCGGAGGCAAGCCCTGCACCCCGGGGGCCCCCCCGGAGGCCATCCCCGGGACATCGCGGCAGGAGGAGGAGGAGGAGGAGGAGGGGGGCTCCTCCTCTGCAGAATCCAGCCTGCAGATCCTCCTCCTGCCATCCTGGAGCAGCAGCAGGGCCTCCGACCCCCGGGGATCTCCGGACCGTGGGAGCGGACCGACAGGTAGGTACCCCTCTCTGGTGGACACCCCTGGGCTTGAGGGGCGGGGGTAACAGAGATGTGTCCAGGGCCCCCCACATGCTCACATGGCCATGGCCCCAAGGACACCAGGGCCATGGCCCTCACAGCACTGCAGCCATCAGCCCCTGCCCCCCCCACACCCTGCATGACAGTGCCATGCCCCATCCCCGGGGCAGGGGGGAGCGGAACCTCGAGGGGCCCCCGGGCGGAGTGGGTGGGACACCCCACAGCAGCAGCATGTGATGGAGTGGGGGGAGTGCCAAAGGGAGACTCAGGCTACATATGAGCCACAAGAGCCGAAGAGCTCCCAGGGCCCAAGGAGGATCCTGGCACTACAGCTGGCAGGTGACACCTCTGCCCTGAACAAACAGGAGGGAGGAGCCGAGCTGGCTTGGAATTGGGGGGCGAGGGCGGGGGCCACAGGTAAAGGCTAGGGGAAGGGAGAGCTGGTAGGCAGCCAGCCTGAGGAGGGGGAAAGCTGCATCCCAGAGGGGCCCCCCTTGGGGTCTTCTCCCCATGACGGGTTGGAAGGACTGTCTCTTCCGACAGCTGGTGCTGTCACTCCTGCCAGAAACTGGCCATCTGTGGCCTAAGAAAGCTCTCCTGCTCTCAGACCCTGCAGGGTGAAGTGAGAGTCGCTCCCACCAGGGGACGGGGTGCAGGGCAGGGGGACCCCTGAACCCCATCCATCACAGCAGCATCTCCCGGGGACGGGGATGGGGAACCTGCAGCACAGGGCGGGGGGGACAAAGGCCATGGCTCGGGGCCCACACTAACGCCTGTCTCCATTCTTCTTTCCCCTCTCCTCTCCTGTGTCCTGCACCTGCACCTGCACCCTCAGAAGGACTGGAAGAGAGCGCCGGCGAGGCCTCAGTTGTCCCGGAGAGCCCTCCGGGACCATTGCTCCAGGGCAGCCCCTTGGCCGAGGAACGACTGGCCCTGCGGAGGGCTAGACGGCGACGGACCTACTACCGACGGCCGCGCCTACTACCGGCGACGGACCCCCAGCTGCTGGCCATCCTCCGCCGGCAGCTGGAGGTCTCGGAGCAGCACCTCCAGCTGCAGGAGCGGGCGCTGGCCTGGCGCCAGGAGGCATGGGGGGCCTATATGCAGACATTTAACCGGCTCGTCGACTACCTGGCCCCCCATGCCGCGCCGGCCGAGCCATCGCCCGCCCTGCCCGCTCCTGCAGCCCCACCACCAGCTGCTCCGCCCGTCGCCGGCCCGTCCGCCATCGCCCCACCAGCCACCCGCAAGGGCCAGAGCGCCGAGGGACCCCTGGAGCCACCTGAGACTCGCCGGCCCCGATACCTTCCGGTCCAGCCCGCTCCCACCCAGCCGCGGACCAGACTGCAGGCGTGGCGGGGCTCCCGGCCGGGCACGCCCAGTGCCGGGCTATAGAGGCGAGGGGCCCGGGATGTGGCCCCCCCCTTGTATATAGTTGGACCCTGTTGTTTTGGTGCCCCCGTTTGCCCCGTCCCCCCCATGTAAATAGTTCTCCCCTTTCTCCTCCCTGGTTTTCTTTTTATTATGTATGCCACACAGTTGTTTCTTTGGATTGTTTTATTTTTGTACATATTGCTTTGGTTGAACGTTTGTACTTAGTTTTCTGTTTGTGGTTGACATATTTATTTACAACCCAAAAAAAATGTTCGGCCAGAAAAAAAAAATTATGTTCAGCCACAAGTTCGTGCTGTCATTTGTCCAGGACAAGTGGGGTGGGGGCGGTGGGGTGCTCCATGGTGTGGGCGTTGGGGCAGGAGTGTGGTGGAGGAAGGGGCGGGCAGTAGGGGGCCTGGGCAGAGTTCACCCCATGGCCTGTTGGTCGAAGTGGGCCTGCAGGGCCTCCCGGACCCGGGTCCCCTCGGGGTCCACCTGCCGACTGGGGGCAGCAGGTGGCTGCACGTCTGCCCTGCCGGCCTCCGCAGCCCAGCCCTGCAGAAAGGTCTCCCCCTTGCTCTCCACGAGGTTGTGCAGGGCGCAGCAGGCACCCACAATCTGGGGGATGTTGTTGGGGCCCGCATCCAGGCGGGTCAGGAGACGTCGCCAGCGTCCCTTGAGGTGGCCAAATGAGCGCTCCACCACCTGGCGTGCACGGTTCAGGCGCTCGTTGAAGCGCTCCTGGCTAGCGGAGAGATGGCCCGTGTAGGGGTGCATGAGCCACGGCTGGAGGGGGTATGCCGTATCTGCGATGACGCAGAAGGGCATGGTGGTGTCCCCCAGAGGGATCTCCCGCTGGGGGATGTAGGTCCCCGCCTCCAGCCAGCGGCACAGGCCCGAGTTCCGAAAAACCCGGGCGTCGTGGGTGCTGCCAGGCCAGCCCACGTAAATGTCCTGGAAACGTCCCTGGCTGTCCACCAAGGCCTGCAGGACGACAGAATGGTAGCTCTTCCGATTGAGGTATTGTCCTCCACTGTGATGCGGGGTGCAGATGGGGATGTGAATCCCATCCAGAGCCCTGAAGCAGTTGGGGAAGCCCAGGGTGGCAAAGGCGGCGACGGTGGCATCTGGGTCCCCCAGCCTCACGAGCCTGTGCAGGAGCATGGCGTTGATGGCACGCACAACCTGCAGAGAAAGCACATGGGACAGCCCCAATGAGGGGTGAGCAGGGTGTGCGTGGCCCTGCCCTGCTCTGGCCCCCCTGCCCTGCCCTGCCCTGCCCTGCGCTGCCCTGCTCTGGCCCCCCTGCTCTGCCCTGGCCCCCTGCCCTGGCCTGCCCTGCCCTAGCCTGCCCTGCCCTGGCCCCCCTGCCCTTCCCTGCCCTGCCCTGCCCTGCCCTGCCCTGGCCCCCCTGCCCTGGCCCCCCTGCCCTGCTCTGGCCCCCCTGCCCTGCCCTGGCCTCCCCCTGTGGGTTCTCTTACCTCCATGAAGACAGCCCCGACGGTGGCCTTGCCGACACCAAACTGCTGCCCCACGGATCGGTAGCTGTCTGGAGTGGCCAGCTTCCAGACAGCGATGCCGACCCGTTTCTCCACAGGGAGGGCACGCCGCATGGCAGTGTCCTGGTGCCTGAGTGCGGGGGTGAGCCACTGGCACAGCTCCAGGAATGTCTGCCGGCTCATCCTGAAGTTCCTGAGCCAGTGGTCGTCGTCCCACTCCCCAAGCATCAGCCACTCCCACCAGTCGGTGCTGGTGGGGTAGCTCCACAGCCGCCGGTGTGTGAGGCAGGGGGTGGAGCGGGGTGCTGCAGGGGTAGAGGTTGAGCCCTGCTGCCCTGGGGGCATCTCCTCCCCTGGGGCAAGGAGGTACTCAGCTGCCTCCCACATGGCATGGGCCAGGGCAAGCCCTGCTCCTGCCGGGAGGGCTGGGTGGACCTCTAGCTGCTGCTGCTGCTGCTGCTGCTGCTGCTGCTGGGGGTCCATGACTGCGGCGCCCGGGGTCTGTGTGCCTATGGCTCCTCAGACCGCGTGCTGTGCAGGCTGAGTGTATGTGGGAGGGGCCCTTTAAGGGAGTGGCTAGCTGTTGCCCCGGAAGTGCTAGTCCGCCCGTTGACCCTGTCTGCAGCTGTGCCTGGCATCCCTATTTCGATGTGTGCTACTTCGATGTGTAGACGTTCCCTCGCTGCGCCTATTTCGATGTTGGGCTGAGCAACGTCGAAGTTGAACATCGACGTTGCCGGCCCTGGAGGACGTGTAGACGCTATTCATCGAAATAGGCTATTTCGATGTTGCAACATCGAAATAAGCTACTTCGATGTAGGCTTCACGTGTAGACGTAGCCATGGTCTTCTCTCTAAGGCAGCTGCAGGAGAAGTGCAGGGAGCAGAGAAAGCCACTCTACATAGCCTTCATCGACTTGACCAAGGCTTTTGACTTGGTCAGCAGGGATTGTCTGTTCAAGCTGCTCCACAAAATAGGCTGTCCTCCACGGTTACTCGAGATGATCCAGTCGTTCCATGAAGATATGAGAGGAACCATCCCATATGACGGCGCATTATCGGATGCTTTCACAATCAGGAGCAGCATCAAACAAGGATGCGTGCTTGCTCCGACATTGTTTGGGATCTTCTTCGCACTCCTCCTGAAGCATGCCTTTGGATCTTCAACAGAGGGCATCTTGCTGCACACAAGATCTGATGGGAAACTGTTTAACCTTGCAAGGCTGAAAGCTAAGACTAAGGTGCGGGAAGTCCTCATCAGAGACATGCTGTTCGCAGACGATGCTGCTGTAGTGTCTCACACAGAAAACCAGCTTCAAAAACTGCTGGATCAGTTCTCCAAAGCATGTAAGGACTTTGGGCTTACCATCAGCCTAAAGGAGACGAATGTACTCGGTCAGGATGTTGCTGAATCCCCATCAATCAGCATTGACAACTATGTGTTAGAGGTTGTCCACAAGTTCGTTTACCTCGGGTCCACCATCACTGACACCCTGTCGTCGGACACTGAGCTAAATAGGAGTATCGGAAAAGTGGCCACAACTCTGTCCAGACTCAGCAAGAGAGTGTGGAATAACAACAAGCTGTATACTCACACCAAAATGCAAGTCTACAGAGCCTGCATCCTCAGCATCCTCCTTTATGGCAGCGAGATTTGGACCCTGTATGCCCACCAGGAAAAGAGGCTGAACGTTTTCCACTTACGCTGCCTCAGGCGCATCCTTGGAATATCATGGAAGGACAGAGTGACCAACACCGCCGTCCTCGAGCAAGCTGGAATCCCAACCATGCACACCCTCCTCAGGCAGCGTCGGCTCCGCTGGCTTGGCCACGTCCACAGGATGAACGATGGAAGGATTCCAAAAGACATCCTGTATGGTGAGCTAGCCTCTGGCAAAAGACCCCCCGGACGCCCCCAGTTGCGCTACAAAGATGTCTGCAAGAGAGACCTCAGAGAGGTACACATCGAGCTGGACAACTGGGAAGAACTAGCAGACGACCGCAGAAGATGGAGGCAGGGGTTACACAAGGGCCTTCAGAAGGGCGAGTTGAAGATCAGACAGCTAGCAGAGGAGAAGCGAGCGCACAGAAAGCACAATAAGGACTTGCCAGACACCCACTACATCTGCAAAAGATGCAGCAAGGACTGTCACTCTCATGTGGGTCTTTATAGTCACAATAGACGCTGTCAATGAAGTCTTCAATTGAAACTTTTAAGGGCGCGATCCATAGTCTATGCAGACTGAAGGATGCCTACTACTACTACTATTTGGATTTGGCTTATTTACCTTCTATGAAGAGAAGCACAGAGGCAGAATAATTTTTAATACTGCTTGAAAGATGTCAAGGATTTTACCAATTAAATTTCAAGTAGACAATCTTTTAGGAAACAGGGAAAAAAGAACAGCAAATAGGAGGCAACCCTGAGCCCTGCTTCTCTATTTTTAGCTGGTCATGATCAAGCTTCTAAATTGGAGCAAGAAAGAAATATTCCTGTCTCTCTAAAATCTATTTTATCTTCTTGGTGTATGTGTCTGGCAGAGCTTTCTAGCCCTTTACAATCAATAATGGAGATAGAAAAAGAATAGCACCTTAATCCACAAGTGCTTCCATTGATTTCAGTGGAACCACTCAAGCAGTAAGGTACTATAACATGAATAAAGGTGTTAGAACCAAGCCCATACTTAAATTCAGTCCCCATCTGAAGGATCTATAATGGCTCAGGGGTAAATTTTAAGTATCTGTGTGCAGCATTATAGAGCAAAACGTTTTTTTAAATCTCTTGTATACATTAATTACAGTATTTACAAGCACAAGTACCTCTTTACCCACAAAAATAGAGTACAAATCAAGCACCTTGGTGCACACACACATTCTGATACAGTAGGGTTTCAACAGTCACAAGGGTTCCGTGTTGATAACCCTCACGAATGTTGAATTTTGTGAATATGGCAGCTGCTTCCCACCTGGAGCCCGGCTGCCAGGGCTCCTGCCCAGAGCCCTGGCAGGGCAGCCGCTGCTGGTGCTCCCTGCCTGGAGTCCTGGCGATGCAGTGGCTGCTGGCGCTCCTGCCCAGAGCCCTGGGAACTGGCAGCCCTTGGCACTCCCCACCCTGAAGTACTAGGAAATGGTGGCTGCCGGCATTCTGCCTGGAGCCCTGGGAAGCAGCTACTCACGAATAATTGAATTAGCAAACCTTACGTTCACGAATGTTGAGACCCTACTGTCTTTGTATGAACACGTGATGGTGTACAATGATTGTGCATGCAAAGATGTACACATATTTGGAAGCTAGTTTGAGACCTTCGGGATATAGTTGGGGTAATGAAAGCTGATACCCTCAAATGATATATTTCTCTGGACTAAAATTTACTTTTGCTAGCCATGTTATGGCAGCAGCAAGAGCTAGCAATAAGGCTAGATTCTGACAGACTTTCCCATGTTGAATAGTACTTCACACCCAGTCCTGCCAAGAGGTGGAGGAGAGGGTGCAGTGGCTGCCATTCCTGCATTTCAAAGGGGCCTGGAGCTCTGGCCACTCCTGCTTCTACTTTGGCAGCAGTGACAGCTGGAGTTCCAGGCTCTCATTGAACTGCCAAGGCAGCATTCTGGCTGCACATAGTTGTGAGGGAGTGGAATGGGTTAGGGCCTAGCACAGTGATCCAGGAAGCTCTGGGGTCTGAATGCCCTAGGCCCTACCCCTTCGATACCTGGCCCTTCCACCTTGGCTTGGGACCAATGGTGGCTGTTAGCACCACTGTTCACACCACCAGTAGCCTCACTGAGCCATGTGAGCTCACACATGGTGCTAGATATTACTCAACATGAGTCTCTGAACATGACAAATTCTTTAATCTCTGACTGGGAGAGGAGCCAAGATAAAAGATGCCTCAGATTTAACAACAGATGACATTACAAAAGATTGAAATGCATTATTCTAGAAATCTAAGGCTCAATGCAATTCACTTTTAACTTAATTTTACTAGGTTCCAACTTAACTTAACAATTACTGTGCTGCTACCCAGAGAGGCTGAGTCTACACTTGCATTCCGCGTTCAAAAGAGGCATGCAAATGAGGGATATGGAAAATGTAAATGAGGTGCATATTTGCATATCTGGCACTTCATTAGCATATTATTATTTTGAAAGAGTTTCTTTCGAAAGAAGAAAACCAGTGTAGCCACTGCTCTTTCGAAAGTAAACCCCATCTTCGAAAGAATCCATCTTCCCTTTTTTCCCATAAAAAAGGGAAGAAGGATTCTTTCGAAGATGGGGTTTACTTTCGAAAGAGCAGTGGCTACACTGGTTTTCTTCTTTCGAAAGAAACTCTTTCAAAATAATAATATGCTAATGAAGTGCCAGATATGCAAATATGCACCTCATTTACATTTTCATTTTCCCTCATATGCAGACCTCTTTTGAAAGCGGAATGCAAGTGTAGACACAGCCAGAGAGTGGGTCCATTTCTGTTATCATACCTTTTGCCATGTATTTGTTTTGTTTCTTCTTTTGTGCTTCGTTTAATAGTCTAGCTAGCTGAACCAGTCAGACTCTCATGTTCAGTGTGATAGCAATAATTTTCTGTCAGCCACCAACTGGCAGTTTCTCATACACTATCTTGAGAATCAGGCCACAGCCCTTATGACTCGTTTATCTTCAGAAATTTTGCAAGCCCTCCCTTTGACAAGCTATTTTTCAAATCAACTGTCCTAGAACCAGCCAACCCTCCTGCAAGAAAACCACCTTACCAAGATCTGCCTGGCACTCCGGGTATTTTCTGTCTGATTTATATGCACTGTTATGGGGAAGACGGACAACAAAACGAAAATAAATGAAGGGATTTTTAAAATAATCATAAATTTTTAACAATTTCAAAGACAGCTAATGTTGTCATTGCTTCTCAAGGGCTTTTGTAATGAAAAACCAGCAGTGAGAGATAGGAAAGAAAGAGAACTTTTGCACAGTAAACTCTCAGGGCATCACCTCCACTTGCGATTTGAAGCTTTGAACTCCTGTGTTTGTTTTAAAAGCTTTTGTTGAGCCAATGCTATTGTGCTCGTTAGAACTGCATTTTGTCCATTACTGATTTAGATATTGTGCCAAAATGCCAAGATGCACACAGACAGCAGGGTACAGACAGTGCCTCTCTTGACAAAGTGGTCACAGATAGATGCTTTTCCTGATGCCTTCCTGTCAATCAATATAATGAATGAGCTAACCTTCAACGGTTTCTGGAGCATGCTTGAATACATATAAAACCACTTACCCAAGTACGAAAAAGGTTCAGTTTGGAACCAGGTCATTCATTTGTCTTTTCTTCAAACTAATAAAAAAAGAAGATAGTAATTTCACTGCCCTGAGGTGCAGCAATACTGAAAATGAAAAATTGTATACCTGTTATTATGCATACATATATAAATTAGTACTCTGCTTTGAAGAAGGTATGCATTGAGAAGCTCAAGTAATAGCCTGGCTGCTGTCAGTGATTGATACTGAATGAGGATAGACCTGAACATGCTGCTTAGCCAATTCTTTTTTTTAGCACTTCAGACATCTTTAGACTCTGTCCAAAGGATGCCGTCTATCTCCTAGCACAACCATTACCAAATGCATTGCCCTCTTGCATACCTTTACTTTACTTGCCCAAGGACTGGGATAAGTAGGGATGATAAGGCGGCTGATCACTTCAGACAATGGTAGCTCTTAGGGCAGCAAAGAATCTGACTTTTGAGGGCAACATACTCTTACATTCATTACTCTTTAAACTTGCACAGCATCTCTCAGCCAGTTAACCCCCTCACATTCTTTAATTAAATTTGACAGTGTCCTTGTGAAGTAGGGAAAGAATTACATCAGTGAAATGCAGCCATCTCAGATGTGGAAGTGGAACAACAACTACTCTTTGTTGCATTGCTGCAAATTATTTCTAACAGGGATGGAAAATACTATAATCCACTTGAAACTAGATTAATAGATTGAAGGTAGGATGAATTTAGTAGACAATGCATTTATCTGAGCTGAAATTTGAAGGGGCTACTTGGACAGCCACACCAACTCTTACAAAAACTATTATAGCCGCATTATGCATTACTAGTGATCAGGAATGCAATTGTGTATCTGATCAGAAAGAACAGTTTCTCACTGTATTAAATATTTATTAGATTTTAAAAGATTCAGCATTTCAAAATGGTATGAAGGAAGTGTAAAACCACATTGAACAGTAGACCTTTTAAGTTTATCATAGTGACTTTTTCCTAGAAGCCTGTGATATGCCTTAGTCCATTACACTGGCTTTGCCCTAGAAGACAGTGAATCATGTTAAGAATCATGAAAGATATAGCATGAGTGGTTTATGCCCTGTTTCTCTTCTACAGATTGGGGTCCATGGCTGAATTATGTCTCCCATGATGCACCACATTCTCTCTTCTTGCTGACCCATTGTGGAGTGTCTTTGATGTTCCATGGCTGTGGGGCATTACTGAAGGTGTAGTGCAACTATCCCAGAAAGGCAGATGTGGGCATTTCTGAAACATTTTGTCTCTTTCTTTTCAGGCAAATTTTGAATCTGGAATGCACATTTTTATTTTTGCGGGTGAAATTTCAGTTTTTGCACACACACATTTTAGTTTTGGGGTTAACTGGCTTTTCAATGAAAGGTTGAAATTTTCTGTGGAAAGAATTCACCTTCCACAAAATTTTGTTCACTTGAAAATTTAATTTTCTGTCAGAAAATTGTTTTGTTAGGAAAAAAAATAAAATCTTGACCTACTTGTAGGTCAAAAAGAAAAAAATGGTACTACTTAAGTAGCACAGTCAGCTGAAAAGAACAAATTTGGAGTCAAACCTAGGTTCCATCTCAGACAACCAGGGTCCCAGTTCCATTAAAGAGGGAGAGGGGCTAAATACCTTGCAAATAGTTTAGCTTTGAAGCCTAGCCTATTGTATCAAGTCTAAACATACAAAACCAGGGATGTATGAATTTAAAATATGTTGCAATGGATCACAAACTAATTTTATCTAAAATTGCAAACATTTTATGGGAAAGTATGCCCACTGACACCCTGCTAAGGAAGTGTCAGGTTTCTATACCATCTTCAAAGCTTTCACCTCTTCTGAAAATATGGAGTCTTCATTTTGGGCATCCCATGCAAATTGTTTTGGCTAGCTCTGACCAAAGAGTCACCTGGACAAGAGATTAAAGAAAAAAATAGGTCATCAGCTCTTCACCTAAGAAGCCCTCCCATTGAGAACACTTTCAGGCCTGTCCAAAATAGCTACTTGTGAATATTTATTCTCTCTTAGGCTACGTCTACACGTGAAGCCTGCTTCGAAGTAGCTTATTTCAATGTAGCGACATCGAAATAGTCTATTTCGATTAATAACGTCTACACGTCCTCCAGGGCTGGCAACGTCGATGTTCAACTTCGACGTTGCTCAGCACCACATCAAAATAGGCGCAGCGAGGGAACGTCTACATGCCAAAGTAGCACACATAGAAATAGGGATGCCAGGCACAGCTGCAGACAGGGTCACAGGGCGGATTAGCGCTTCCAGGGCAACAGCTAGCCGCTCCCTTAAAGGGCCCCTCCCAGACACACTCAGCCTGCACAGCACGCGGTCTGAAGAGCCATAGGCACACAGACCTCGGGCGACGCAGGCATGGACCCCCAGCAGCAGCAGCAGCCAGAGGTCCACCCAGCCCTCCCGGCAGGAGCAGGGCTCGCCCTGATCCATGCCATGCGGGAGGCAGCTGAGCACCTCCTTGCCATACCGGAGGAGGAGCGGCCCCCAGGGGAGCAGGGCTCAATCCCCAACCCTGCAGCACCCCGACCCCACCCCCTGCCTCACACGCCGCCGCCTGTGGAGCTACCCCACCAGCACCTACTGGTGAGAGCGGCTGGTGCTTGAGGAGTGGGACGACGACCACTGGCTCAGGAACTTCAGGATGAGCCGGGAGACATTTATGGAGCTGTGCCAGTGGCTCACCCCCGCACTCAGGCACCAGGACACTGCCATGCGGCGTGCCCTCACTGTGGAGAAACGGGTCGGCATTGCTGTCTGGAAGCTGGCCACTCCAGAAAGCTACCGATCCGTGGGACAGCAGTTTGGCGTCGGCAAGGCCATCGTTGGGGCTGTCCTTATGGAGGTAAGAGGACCCACGGGCGGAGGGGGAGGGCAGGGGGGCCCTGGCAGGGCAGGGCAGGGCTGGGCAGGGGAGGGGAGGGCAGGGCAGGGCAGGGCTGGGCAGGGCTGGGCCATGCACACCCTGCTCACCCCTCATTGGTGCTCTCCCATGTGCTTTCCCTGCAGGTCATGCGTGCCATCAACACCATGCTCCTCCACAGGCTCGTGAGGCTGGGGGACCCAAATGCCACCATCACGGGCTTTGCCACGCTGGGCTTCCCCAATTGCTTCGGGGCTCTGGATGGGACTCACATCCCCATCCGCGCCCCGCAACACAGTGGAGGACGCTACATCAACCGCAAGGGCTACCACTCAGTGGTCCTTCAGGCCTTGGTGGACAGCCGGGGCCGTTTCCAGGATGTTTATGTGGGCTGGCCTGGCAGCACCCACGACGCCCGGGTTTTCCGGAATTTGGGCCTGTGTCGCCAGCTGGAGGCGGGGACCTACATCCCCCAGCGGGAGACCCCTGTGGGGGACACCACCATGCCCCTCTGCGTCGTCGCAGATGCGGCATACCCCCTCCGGCCCTGGCTCATGCACCAGTACATGGGGCATCTCTCTGCCAGCCAGAAGCGCTTCAACCAGCGCCTGAACCACGCGCGCCAGGTGGTGGAGCGCTCATTTGGCCGCCTCAAAGGGCGCTGGAGATGTCTCCTGACCTGCCTGGATGCGGGCCCCAACAACATCCCCCAGATTGTGGGTGCCTGCTGCGCCCTGCACAATTTGGTGGAGAGCAAGGGGGAGGCCTTTTTTCAGGGCTGGGCTGTGGAAGCTGGCAGGGGTGACGTGCAGCCACCCGCTGCCCCCATTCGCCAGGTGGACCCCGAAGGGACCCGGGTCCGGGAGGCCCTGCGGGCCCACTTCAAGGAGGCCGCAGGGTGAACTCTGCCAGGCACCCCACTGCACCCCCCCTTCCTCCACAACACTCCCTGCCCCTACGCCCACACCACGGAACTCCCAACAGCACAGCCCCCCGCCACTTCTCCTGTACAAATGACAGCACGCACTTGTGGCTAAAATTAAACTGGTTTTTCTTCTGGAACTGTTTTTTGTAACTATAATTAAAACAAGAACAAACTATATACAAGACGTCTTTAACAAAAGTAATCTGTACAAATAAAACAATAATAATAAAAAAAGTTTGCATATAATAATATGGGTCTGTTGTTCAATAAAAAGAAAACCAGGGATGATAAGGAAGGGGAGAACTATTTACATGGGGGGGACGGGGCAAAGGGGGGCACAAATATAAATGAAACTGTCCATCATAGTCCTTTTGTGGAAATTAACTATATACAAGGGGGGGGGCACGTCCCGGGCCCCACGCCCCTAAAGTCCGGCACTGGGGGTGGGCAGCCGGGAGCCCCGCCTTGGCCGCAGCCCTGTCCGGGGCTGGCTGGGGGCCGGGCGGACCGGAAGATATGTCCGGCAAGTCTCAGCTGGCCCCAGGTGTCCCTCGGCGGTCCGGCCCTCGGTGGTGGGTGGCGGGGCGACGGCGGACGGGACGGCGATGTGCAGAGCAGCAGGTGGTGCGGCGGGTGGAGCAGGCAGGGCGGGTGCTGTGGTGGCCAGCGCAGCATGGGGGGCCAAGTAGTCCACCAGGCGGTTGAATGTGTCCATATAGGCCCCCATGCCTCTTGGCGCCAGGCCAGCGCCCGCTCCTGGAGGTCCACGTGGCGTTGCTCCACCCGCAGGCGCTGCTCCGCGACCTCCAGCTGCCGACGATGGATGGCCAGCAGCTGGGGGTCCTTCGCCATCAGTTGTTGTTGCGGGGTCCGCCGTCTAGCCCGCCGTGGGGCCGGTCGGTCCTCTGCTGAGGGGCTTGCCTGGAGCAATGGCCCCGGAGGGGTCTCCGGGACCACTGATGCCTCGCCGGCACTCTCTTCCGGTCCTTCCGATGGTGCAACTGTGGAACACAGGAGGAGGGGGGGAAGAAATATGGAGACAGGCGTTAGTGTGGGCCCCGAGCCGTGGACCTTGTCCCCCCACCACTGTGCTGCAGGTTCCCCATCCCCGTCCCCGGGAGATGCTGCTGTGATGGATGGGGTTCAGGAGTCCCCCTGCACTGTACCCCGTCCCCTGGCAGGAGTGACTCTCACTTCACTCAGCAGGGTCTTACAGGAGAGGTTTCTTAGGCCACAGATGCCCAGTTTCTCCCAGGAGTGACAGCACAGCAGTCAGAGACAGTCCTTCCAACCTGTCCTGGGGAGAAGACCCCAAGGGGTGCCCCTCTGCGGTGTAGCTTTCCCCCTCCTCAGGCTGGCTGCCTTCCAGCTCTCCCTTCCCCTAGCCTCTACCTGCGGCCCCCGCCCCGATTCAAAGCCAGCTCGGCTCCTCCCTCCTTTTTATTCAGGGCAGAGGTGTCACCTGCCAGCTGTAGCCCCAGGATCATCCTTTGCCCCTGGGAGCTATTCAGCTCGTTGCTCATATCTAGCCTGAGTCTCCCTTTTGCACTCCCCCAACTCCATCACATGCTGCTGCTGCTGCTGCTGCTGCTGCTGCTGCTGCGGGGTGTCCCACCCCCTCCTCCTGGGGGACCCTCGAGGTTCCGCTCCCCTCTGCCCCGGGGATGGGTCATGGCACTGTCGTGCTGGGGCGGGGGGAGCAGGGGCTGGTGCACTCCTGTGAGGGACATGGCCCTGCTGTCCTTGGGGCCATGGCCATGTGGGCATGTGGGGGGCCCTGGGCACATATCTATTACCCCCGCCCCTCAACCCCGGGGGTGTATACCAGAGGGAGGTACATACCTGTCAGTCCACTCCCACGGTCCGGAGATCCCCGGGGGGCGGACGCCCGGCTGCTGCTCTGGGATGGCAGGAGGAGGATCTGCAGCCCGGACTCTGCAGAGGAGGAGCCCCCCTCCTCCTCCTCCTCTTCCTCCTCCTTCTGCCGCGATGGCCCGGGGGTGGGCTCCAGGGGGGACCCCCAGGGTGTGGGGCTAACCTCCGGGGCGGACTCCGGCTGCAGGGCCTGCTGGGGCTCGTCGGCCGAGGTATCAAGGGTGGCCGGAGGGGAGGAGGTGTGCCAGGGGCCCAGGATATCCCTGAGCTCCCTGTAAAAGGGGCAAGTGACGGGGGCAGCCCCAGATCGGCCGGCCGCATCCCGGGCCTGGGCGTAACGCTGCCACAGCTCCTTCACCTTACTCCTGACGTGGTCAGGAGTGTGGGCAGGGTGACCCCGGGCGGCCAGGCCCTCGGCCAGCCGAGCGAACGCATCTGCTTTCTGCCTCTTGCTCCCCATTACCTGGAGCATCTCCTCCTCGCTCCAGAGCCCCAGCAGGTCCCGCAGCTCGGCCTCCGTCCAGGAGGGGCTCCGCTGCCGCTTCCCAGCCTGGCTGCCCGCCTGGCTTGCCTGGCTGCTCTGGCTCCCCTTGCGGGGGGTCCTCTGGGGGCGCTGGGGGGGCTGCCGGGCAGCCATGGCAGGTGCTGGCCCTGTTCTGGGTGGCTGAGGGACGTGCAGGCTGGCTGCGTATCTGGGCTGCCGCCTGCACGTTCCCTCAGCTTCCTGCACAGGAAGGCAGGGGGAGGGGACCTTTAAGGGGCCACTCCACGCGGCCACCATTGAGCTGAGGGGCTGGAGAGAGCATCTCTCAACCCCTCAGCTGATGGCCGCCATGGAGGACCCGGCAATTTCGATGTTGTGGGACGCGCAACGACTACACGGTCCCTACTTCGACGTTGAACATCGAAGTAGGGCGCTATTCCCATCCCCTCATGGGGTTAGCGGCTTCGACGTCTCGCCGCCTAACGTCGATGTTAACTTCGAAATAGCGCCCGACACGTGTAGCCGTGATGGGCGCTATTTCAAAGTTAGTGCCGCTACTTCGAAGTAGCGTGCACGTGTAGACATGGCTTTAGTCTATGAAGGAATACTGCAGAACTATCAGAACAAGCCTACAGACATGAAAACGAATTCAAACTGCATCTCTCTGCAGAGATCAAGATTCAGTTTATGACTTCAGCCTGCTTTGTCAAGTCAGCTGGGGAAATCTATTAGAGCCACAGAAGTGTTCAGTAGAAAATGTGTCCCTAAGTATGTTGATCTTTCTTCTCAGATAGCTCGAGTTGGCTCCACGAATATCTCAATTACCACGAAAAAGCTTGGCATGACACTAGAGCAGGCATGATAAACGCTGCAGTGTTCATTTTAACCAGGTTAGAGCCAAGTGGGGCTCTAGTGACCCAGGAGTGTTATGCAGCTGCAGATTTGTCACCATTGTCCGAAGAACACCTGTCAACTATATGATATGGAAGTGAGAGTTGCCTCGTCTCTAGGCCTATGGCGAGAGGAATCTGCCAATAGAAATACAAAATTTACATATAAATACCCTTTTAATCCTGATAAATACTAAAGAACTTCAAATATATGGAGATCTTCCTTTTATGTGGATGATGTGGCACCTCTAATATAATTAATCACATCTCAGAATGTTTATACCTTAGCAGTGAGAAACGAATGTAAGTGACTAAGCAGCAGTAATGCAATTCTACAGCACAAAATTAAATTTTTGCTCACAGGATTCTATTTATTATTTTTACGTGGCATTTATCATTGCAACATGTATCATGAAAATATCCCTAAGTTTGAAAGTAAAATTTTAAATAATTTAGTATTAAAGATTACTAAGATCCTGGAAACGCTAAAGCCTAGGAGCATAACTTATTTTTTAATGAATAAACTGTACAAAAGATAAGGATAGAAGGAAAATAATCAGACCCTAAAAGTACTTTAATCACCTCATTGCAGGCCCTATTGAATCTCTAGGTTTACAACTAATCTTTGGGAAGTAAATGCTGGGGGTGACAAGGTCTGGCTACCATTGCTCTTAGTAATGTGGTTCCACTGTCACAGATAACTTTCAGTGTCCAGGGGTCAGAAGACTTAAGCATTCCTGCCACACCTCTTCAAGTGGCCATAGAGAGGTCACTCAAGTAATTGCTACTCTTATTTAGGCAGCTAGAAAAGGGAAACCCTTACCTAGCACCATTGCTGGGGAACTCTGGCCATTATATCAGGGCTCTATTGGGTGGTATCAGAAGTGTTAGACAAATGGGTGGTATCATTAGTGTTAGAAGTATACTTGTACACAAGGAGAAACAGAAGGGTTCACCACACACAGAGCTCTATGCCATCCTGGGGTCACAACACCAAACTCCCTGACAGTACTACTCTAGGGTCCTTTGTATGGGTGAGGGGCTGAGGTTACCTTTCGTCTTAGCAGAACCCAGCCTGCCTGAATAGAGGCAAAAGCATGCCAGACAGAAAGAGGGCCCAGAGGCAGTGGACTCCATCCCCCTCCGCAGTGGTAACCCTTTCCATTTTCAACTCAGTCAACAGCATCATGGGGGGAAGGCAGGGTTTGAAGCTGTCTTATGGTCTTGAATTTATTTAATCTAATTCTCGTCTGTGTTGTTGGATTTCAAAAATTCAGGAGCCTTTTTTCACCTATGATAATTTTACACTCAAAAGACTGGAACTGACCATTGTGATTATCTACTCCGACTTCCTACATAACACAGGCCATAAAGGGTGTGTCTACATGGCAAAAGTTATTTCAGAATAATGGCCAGTATTCCAAAATAATTATGCAAGCATCTAGACAAAGCAATGGCTATTTTCAAAATAATTTCCAAACAGTGGATGGCTTATTTTGAATTTTGGCAAACTTCATTCTATGAGGAATAGCTCCTGTTCCGAAATGGATATTTCAGAATAGGGACTGTATTGACAGGGAATGGGGGCTATTTTGAAGTAAGCTATACTGCATCCAACAGCTCTAATCCAAAACAGACTCTTGTATCCATATGCTCAATTTTGAAGTAGCTGAGCACTGTATCAATATGCTTTTGTATGGAGATGTGCTATTTCGAAATAAGCTGTTCCAGAAATTCTCTTTGACAGTGTCTACACTATATTCCCATTTCATAGGAGGAATGCAAATGAGGGAGGTCAAAAATGCAAATGAAGTGCTGATTTGCAAATCTTGCACCTCATTTGCAAAATCTTGCGCAATTGTGTTTCTGGAAGAGACTTTTCCAAAAGCAAAAACAGCCATGCAGACGGGGTTCCTTTCGGGAAAAAATCCCATTTTCAAAAGAACACTTCTTCCCGAAACAAAATATGAAGATGGTATCTTCCAAAAATGGGGTTTTATTCCAAAGGAACCCCATATACACACCTGTTTTTGCTTTCAGAAAAGTCTCTTCCGGAAATGTGATCACATGAGATTTTGCAAATGAGGTGCGAGATTTGTAAATCAGCACTTCATTTGCATTTTTGATCTTCCTCATTTGCATTCCTCTTTTGAAAGAGGAATGCAGTGTAGCTGTAGCCTTCCAGAATAGCTTATTTCAAAATAACACTGCTGGGTAGACATAGCCAAAGGTCCCCCAAAATAATTCCTACTGCACTAAAACATGAAATTTAGTAGAGTTATACATTATGTGCTATTGAGTACTGTCATAGTTCAGGACAAATGGACCTATGTTTCTCCTCTGAGGTCCAGCAAGGGTGCCCTGTGTTTGGCTTCCACCTCCCTGCAATCACCCTCCTTGGACAGAGGCAAAATCTCTCTCTCTTCTGACTGGAGAGTTTTCAGGATACACTGTACATGTCCAACATTGTATTATTCACAGAAAATCAGATGGTCTAGAGCAGTGCTTTTTAAACTTTTTGGGACCACATAACACCAAACAATATTTTTCTTTCATGTGGAACACCTACGAAAATTATCCTCTACAAAAATTGTTAACAAACAAACAAACAAACAGCAAAAATAAAATGAAGTAATTTAATCAGGTACCATAGCAATGAAGAAGTAACATTTTATCTGGTTTTAATAACAGGAAATATATACCACCAGTGTATTTTTCCAAATACTCATGGCACACCTGCGCGTTGTTTGTGGAACATCAGTGTTGCTCCGAATTTGGTTTAAGAAACAATAGTCTAGACAGACTGGCGTCTTCACTTTGCTCTGTTTTCTGAGGCTATAAACAGCATACTTAGCCATAGATACAAGTAACCACACAGCTCTTTCTAAGCCAGCATATTTGTTCTTAGGGTGAAAGTATTACACAGAAAATGTTAAAGAATATACTCATATGCTAACAAGCTTACCAGAGATCATGCACCCCCACCTCTAGCAGAGATCCTTGTTGGAGTCAGTCCTTCAAATGCCGCAAAGGAGCTTTCCTGTGGCTACATATTGGTTACTGCCTTTGTTCTAAATAAGCACCTCCATGCATAGATTGTTTTTTCCTCTTTACACCCTGATCCTCTGATAAGAAGATTCTTGGAACAGGTAATCAATAGGCAGTGGACTCTTCTCAGGAAGTGACTTCAAAGGACATTTTTTTCATAACCAGATGGGGACAGCAGACAGCTCTCAAAAATGTCCATGTCTCATGTTCTGTTTCAAATGACCATTCCTCTCTACCACTTTTAAATATATGTTTGCAATGGTTTATCACTGAGGTGGTCTGAGGACATTACCTGGAGAATCTTACCATATTTTGAAATCATTTTCCTTGACCATCATTCAAAATATCTCCCACATAAATGGTAGGAACAGCCAGATGGATGGAGGACACCTCTACTTGAAAAAGTCAGAGAAATTCTCTTTGTTAAGAAATGCACATGACTGAAGCCCCTTTCCATCCACCAGTGTTCGACCAGTAGAAGTTTGCTGGAAATTAAAATAGTTTCATGGATGCCCAAACCAGCATGCATGGGCCTCAAGCTCCCTTCCATCCAAGGATTTCTAAGAAGCCCACACACAGTTCATTACTTTATATTCTGGATCCCTGGTGAGCTGGGATCAGATGAATGCAGATCTTTCTGTTTTAGTTAGGAAATAAGGATATTCTTTTATTCCAGGACAATCAGAGTCTTTCACATATCATATCTCTTCTCCCAGAACTTCCTTTCTTGCTCACTATCATCCTCATTCATGTCTATCTCTTTGTTACTATTCATCCCCAATGGTTTTAAGCAGCTTCATAACTGTTCTTTTTCTGGCTCCTATCTTGGCATAATCACTACAGATGGTCATTCTCTGCCTGAAGTTTTCTTCAGAGTTTTCTGCAATCCTCCTTTCCCCACTCCTTTTCTGGGGCTACCCATCTACATTTTCCTTCTTTGGCTATATCTAATTCATGTGTCACCCTTGCCTCTCATTGCAACCACCTGGGCTAGTTTGCCTGGGCCATCAGGGAGCTGAATCCAGTTCATGTAAAGAGGCCAGCCACCCTGTGACACCTCCCCTTTCTTCTTTTGTTTGCTCTTTTTCCCATCACGCCCCCCGTGGAAGTCCTGTCGTACTCTAATGTACAGGGCATGAAAATCATCCTTCCTTTCATGTCCCTCCTGAAAGCACATCTACCATAAAATTTACCACCCTTCTTTTGTTCAAAAAAGTGTTTTTTTTATAATCTTTCATCATCAACAACCACAAAATCCTTGTTATGTTTCTTTCCTGACTTTCCCCAATCCCCTGATGTATTATTATCTGGAGATCTGTCTTGTTTGCTTCTTTAAACTGAGACATCTGAGGCAAAGCTCATATTCCTTCTTCTTCTGTACTGCTCTGATCCAGCTACAATTATAAGCATAATACAGTCACCTTCGCATTCATTCCCCCCACAGTTTTATTCTTATTTGTACTATTTATTAATTGAACTGCAGCAGTGCTTAGAGGCCCCAATTAGGACTGAAATCCCGTTGTGCTAGGCACTGCACAAACATTGAATAAAAGATGGTCCTTGACATACAGATTTTGCATACAAAACAGACAGTATCTAAAACTGTCACAAAGTGATTAAGGGAGTTACCTGAGGTATAACAAGAAACCTATTATGGAGCAAAGAATCAGCGCTGACTCTCCTAAAACTCAGACTAGAGTCTTAACCACTGGATCATCTTTCCTTCCAATTATTGTCATCTGAGAATGCCTCTTTTTTTATTGATTTTTAGTCACCTTCTTAGGTATAATAATATCCATGGAAGGTTTGGCTCTAGTATTATCGTCCAACCATCTGACGTTTTTTTCTGTAACTTGGCATTTAAATTGTGTTCCATTTTGAATTAAAGTTCATAGTATGTATAAAATCCACAAAGAGTCAGATTTCAATTTCTTCATCAAACAGCAGACTGAACGAGTGAATAAAAAAACAGTGATGAAATTTTAGTTGTGAACTTTGAACAAGCTCAGTGAAACATTCTAAAAGGACACCTTGTTGAATGTTGTCTCTTTTATTGCTGCACTGGGCATTGCTTGGTGCTCTATGCACTTGAAATCAGATGACTTTTTAGATGTTTTCGGAGTCTAAAATGAGATGTGATTTAAAAACAATAAAAATAAGGTATTATTGAATAGGAAGCAGTGTTGCCTAGTGGGTAGAGTAAGAGGCAGCCTTCCACTGTTTCCTCATTATCCAGAAGCCTCAGGCAGCCTCCTAACCAGTCAAACACTGATGAGCCACTGTGCCCTCCTTTGAGGTTAAAGAAAGGAGGTTAAAGAAAAACTCTTCAGGAAAATAAAAAGCCTCTTTTTCTTGAAGGTATGTGGCTGCTGACTCGATGCGAGAGAAGATAGGAAGGCCAAGTGTGTGCTGTTGCCTGTTGCTGTTCTACAGCAAAGGGACAGGGTCTGTGGTAGGCCATGATACTCGGCACAATCAAAATTCTGAAGTCCCAAGTACCTATGGACCTGTTACAATATTTACAAGTTAAATAACTTCAGTTTAGTAATGATCAACTGGATGCTCTAAGATTATTCAAAGAGAAGATTTTTTTAATTATTATTATTCAGGCTCCCCTTTTGTAAAATTATCATGAAGCACTGTAAAAAGGTGAGCCCTGCAGATTTGTAAGATCAATCAATGACTGCTAAATAACAATTGAAGGAATTTGGGGCAGACTCTGTCATGCATTTTGACAGAGCCTAGAACAATGGAGACCTGCTCATAATTGGGAGCTACCTTAATACAACCAAGAAAAATAAATAATTGCCCTGTTTGCGCATTAAATTACATTAGAACAGTAGCCATTAAATGGATCATTTCTTCCACTGGCAATTTTCACTGGAATTCTTTTTCTGACACTTTTACCTCCAATCAGGCCTTTTTCATCAAAAGGCCAATGAAGATATCCACTCTTCCTGCAGCTGCTAACTATTCTTAAACATAATTGGGCTAAACATATCTCTGCTGGCTGAAATTCATTCCAGTATGCGTATCTTGGCCTTCTGTCGAGATTGTATTTGGTGATTTTAACACCCCTACTACAGCATTTTCTGGTCTGGCAACATCCATGGTCCAACATGATTTTAGCTAGCTGGATGTTCACTTATCATGGATGTGGCTAAGGTTCCGATGGCGCCATGCTGTTATTTATCTCTAATCTACCCCTAAATGTCTTCTAAGAGACCAGCAAGCAGGGCAAGTGTGGTAATGCTGCTAATCAAAGCATGTTTGTTGTGCTTTATCTACTTAGGTTTATATGGTAACATTGTGTAATAACTAACATTTTGTTATGAAGAAAACTGATAAGCAGCACAACTGAGAGCTGCTGCGGGCCCCAGGGCAAGGTGGGAAGGGGCCCTGGCTCTGCTCCCCTGAAGGGGCAGGGCCAGTGGTAGAAGGGGTGGGGCCTTAGGCATTTGGTCCTCAGCACTGCTGGGACCACAGTGCTGGCCCACTCCGCATTCCCTCCCAGCTCTGTGCAGACACAGCTGGGTTGCCATGGCAATTCAAAGTGTCCTGGAGTTCCATCTGCTGCCAGAGTAGCCTTGAAAGGCCAGGCCTGGGGGAAACAGATCCTTTTGCCCCTTCCTGCCCCCCCCCACACACATTGGCTAGCTGATAAGCCTTGGCTAAGCATTGGCTTATATAGGATGTATCTGCAGAGCCCTGCACGGGCACAAAATGTCTATCTTAATGCACAAAAAATGAGCTATAGATAGTTGTATCCACATCCACAGATGTATACACTTATAGATATAAAGTGGATATCTGCAAATTTTCAGGATTCTAGATACAAAATTTGCATCTGCATCTGTAACCAAAAAAACTGAACCACTGATACCTGTAAGGGGGGCTCCGGGATAAAAGTCTGTACATTTTACCTATCTGCATTCCTGTCTCACCAAATCAACCCTTTTCTTGGGAGAGGGAGGGTGGATGCTGTGTCTGGGATAGCATGGGGCAAATGTGGATCTGTTGAGTTTAGAGGAGAATACATGGGATTACAGCTAAACTAAATCCATGAATAGTAAGGGATGTTTGCATTATAAATAATTCCTGGAAAACTATCTAAATCTAGATCCTATAAGCTAATAAAACACAAACACCATCAAGGACTCGTGAAAGAATTGCAAAAGGTTAAACAATATTTTCTTTCGTCTTCCATATAGACACACATAATGAGTCTGATTTGTATATCTATTTGATTTGCTGTTTAAATTATAGAGGGGTTGGGATAAAGATAAAATGAAAGGATTTTATAATTGGCTAAAGAGTCTCCCAGAACATTACCTGAGAGTTATTGCTTGAGGAAACATGTTTGCAAAGAGTATTGTGGTATCAAGGAATAACTGGACCTTATCTGCAATATCCTTTTTCCCATCTGGGCTGTCTAGTAAATGCACTAAACAGTTTAAAAGGCTTGTGGAACTTGTAAAACCTTACAGGGCAAAAATATCAAAGAAAGAAACAAAGAAACAAAGAAAGAAAAAGAAAGGAAGACTTTATGAATTATGTTAAGTGTAGTAATAAACCACTGTGAACATAACTTATAGGGAAGTATTTTCCATGAAAGTCATGTAAATGTAAATGCAGGTCAATAAAGAACACTGTGATGCTGGGATATGCTTATGAAACTAAAGAAGCTATTAAAAAAAAAGGCCATATAAAACACTAAACTCCCTCTCTCCAACCCCCACCTGTGGTCTGTGTGTCAAGAATGTTGCTGGTAATTACACCACATAGGTTCCCATGACAAGAGCTCTTCTTTAAAGGGCAGCTGTCACGAGAGGGATATAATTTAATTTCATCTTCCATGGTAGTTCATCTCCAGGGCCCCTGTTTAGCTGAAAAGGTGTCTTATAGTTGCTGCATATGCTTACCCGCCTTACAATGTTCACGTTATGTGGCTTGTAGTGAAGAAGAGGTGAACTGTGTTCTGACTGAAAAGCTGAAAAACGGAATTAAGCAACTCATTTGAATAGGAGGTAACAGGATTTTACAGGTGATAAAAAATAGAGGGGTTTCTGAGTTATTCTGCCTTTTAGCATTATGCAGTCAGCTATTGCTCTCTGGTAATTAAATACATGATACAAGTATCAACTTCTTTCAAGTATGGAGCAAAAAAATCTTTCTTGTAGTTAGATAACACACCAAAATACGTTTTTTTTTTAATTATTATAAAACAAATCTGACAAAGGGGCTGGAAAACTGCAGTTCTGGCACTGTATGCCTCTATGGCTTTTGGTAAATCAGATAATCTGTGTCTGTTTCCCTATATATAAAATAAGGACAATAATTACATACCTCACTTGGACTTAGACTTCAGTCCCACAGACATGTGTCCAGAACTGGTGTGCCTTTGTGGAGACAGTGATGGAAAGAGTGGCTAGATGTTTCCTCTTACACAGAAGAAAGGGACAACCTTCCATATAATCCAGCCCTGGCTCAGATAAGCAGGAAGCCATTCTTATTCTCTGGTGATCTTAAGTTATTATCTCAGCACTCATAGTCAATTTGTAGGATCTTATACTCCACCCTTAGAGCTCGGTGCTGTGATTCATTAGTGCTGCCAAAAGCATGCCGGGGAACTGGATTGGACTCAGAAGAAAGAGTACTACTTAGCTAACAGGATATAAGCTTTCTCTGTCATAGGGAACTGTGGACTATTATTTGAAACTTGCCAAGAGTTCATTAAAATAAACAATTGTTTGCAGCACTTTTGTAGCCATGTTGGGCCCAGAATATGAGAAAGACAAGATAGGCAAGGTAATATCTTGTACTGGACTAAATTCTTTTTGTGGAAGTGACAAAGTTTTGAGTACAACAAGAAGTCCTGTGGCACCTTATAGACTAACAGATATTTTGGAGTATAAGCTTTTGTGGGCAAAGACCCACTTCATGAGATGCTTGAGTGGGGGTGGGGTTCAGAGGGGTTTTTAAAGAGTGGGGTCCCAGTAAGAGGGAGGGCAAGAACTGAGAAGGTCTATTCAGCAAGGTGAAAATGGCCCAGTATCAACATTACTTACCAAAAGAGGAAAAAACAAGTCAGATCAGACAGGGGGATGTTAGCCTTTGTCAGAGTCTAATGGGGAGATATTAACACACAGGGCAGAGAAGCTGGTTTTGTAAGCTGTGAGCCACTCCCAGTCTCTGTTTAATCCTTGGTTAATGGAGTCAAATTTGCAAATGAATTGCGTCTCAGAGATTTCTCTCTCCATTTGATTTTTGAATTTTTTTTGTTTCAGGACTGTCACCCTTAAATCTGCCACTGAATGTCTAGGGAGATTGAAGTGTCCCCCCACAGGCCTCTGTACATGTCCGTTCCTGATGTCTGATTTATGTCCATTTATTCTTTTACAGACAGTTTGGCCAATGTAAATTGTAGTGGGGCATTGCTGGCACATGATGGCATATATTATATTAGTAGATGTGCAAGTAAAGGTGCCCCTGATGGTATAAGTTAGTGTTAGGTCCTGTGATGATGTCACTAGTGTAGATATGGGAGCAGAGCTGGCAGCGAGGACTGTTGCAGGGGCTGGTTGCAGGCCTAGAGTCACTGGTTGGTGATTTGTAGTGGCTGCTAAGGATTTGTTTAAGGTTGGCAAGCTGTCCATAGGCGAGGACAGGCCTGCCTCCGAAGGTCTGTGAGAGTGAAAGATCATTGTTCAGGAGGGGTTGCAGATCATTGATGATGCACTGAAGAGGCCTTAGGTGGGAGCTGTATGTCATGGTCAGTGGTGTTCTCTTGTTTTCCTTGTGAGGCCTGTCTTGTAGCAGGTGGCTTCTGGATACCCGTCTGGCTCTATCAATCTGTTTCCTCACTTCCTTAGGTGGGTATTGTAGTTTGAGGAAAGCTTGGTAAAGGTCTTGTAGATGTTTGTCTCTGTCTGATGGATCAGAGCAAATATGGTTGTACCTTAGTGCCTGGCTGTAACAATGGATCATGTAGTATGCCCTGGATGGAAGCTGGAGGTGTGTAGATAAGCATAGAGGTCTGTGGGTTTTCAGCATAGGGTGGTATTTATGTGACCATCACTTATCTGCACAGTAGTATCCAGGAAGTGAATTTCTTGTGTGGACTGGTCCAGGCTAAGATTGATGGTGGGGTGGAAACTGTTGAAAGTTTTGAGTGACACGGAGCCACTCAGGTCCTGGGGAAAATCTCTAGGTATATCAAAAGCTTGTTCTTTCTGCTGACAAAAGACAGTTCTATAAAAGATACTGGTATCTCTACTTTGTCTTGCTCAACAAAAATATATAGGAGGGTTAGCACTTAGGGTACATCTACATGCAATTGCAACTGTGACTGCAGCATGGATAGACATGCCCACCTCCAGCATAGCTGAAAATTACAAGGTAGACATGGCAGCATGGGATACCAATGCAATTATATATCCAGCTTCTCTGGAATGCTTTTAGAGCTTGAGCTGACGCACACGACTCTGTGTCTACACTATTAATTTTTAGAAGCACTGGAGCTGATAAAGCGGGTATAGACATGTCTACCTGGCCATCAATCATTCTCCTGGATAGCACTTCTTATCCGAAGATTTCAAATGCTTTACCAAGGTGGGAACCTTTATTCTCGTGTTACAGGTGAGGACATATAGCCACTGGTGACAAAGCAGGCTAGACAGGAACTTGAGCCAGCCTTCTGACACCAGTCCACTGCTATCATGGTATTATTGAAGCATTAATAATTTGTTTTTATGTTGAAATTATTCTAGTCATTTAAGGCTCACTGTGGCATGCTGTAAAGAAATGAAGTTGAGACTAGGGAGTGTCAGCCGAGGGTTAATTTAAGTTATAAAATGCTAATTGCAGCACTGCGTAGCTCCACAATTTCAATATCCTGTGCACCTTATCTCTTTGACATTGATAGAATTTTGCAAAGAAGCATAATTTATATCTGTACAAATTATATGAATTTAATTTTCTTGTTACATATACATGGAGTGGATATTCTCAAACCTTCTGGGGGGGGTGTGCTGCAAAGATTTATTAAAAGATCTTTAGAAAACTCTGTGGGAACTGAAATGAGATATGGTCTGTTTTTTTTTGTTTAAAGAAAAAAAAAAAAACTTCGCTCTTCTGGGATTTTTTCCCTGTAGAAATTTTATAGAATTTCTGTTCAGGAATAGAAAGTATATCAGGAAAAAAAGTTGCATAAATTTATAGCTCTCCCATCATTTAGATTAATTAAAACTATGCATAGAGATGAGCAGAAACAGTTCACAAGCTCCTGAAAGAAAGGCCACTTAGGAAATGAGTTTTCAACCTAATAAAGGTGTGACTTTTATATTATAAAAAAGTCATGTTATTTTTTTTGAAGTTTGTTCTTTAAATTAAATGTGGTACCCAAGATCAGTTTCAAATGTTCTCAGTTATAGTACTGCATAAAGTCTTTAGGGACTTACAAAGACAGGTTCTTGACTGTAGATTTATGGAGTGAAGTGTAAAATTAAAATGGGATTGGCTTGTCCAGGTCTTTCATTACAGTGGATGATCCTGGGAAGATTAAATAGGAAAAGACCACTTCATAAGGATAGATCAGCAAATGCATGTCATCCCCTCAGGGCTCATCTTAAGAATTGTTTAAAAGCAGGGAAATGATTTTCTTTGAAAACTGACAGGGATATACTGGCATTGTTAGACTGGCCCTACAGGTACCTTCACAGAACATTTTGACACCCTATTTTAAATACTATTACTCACATAATACAACCTAGCTGTGCTTCATCACATCCCTAAGTGATGATAAAGCATTATCAACCCCAACTGATGGGGGAACTTCAGCAGACTTGCCTAGACATTAACACTTTGGAGTTTCTGGCCTTCAGTCCTTAACTTAGACGTCTGTCTTTTTTATCTGCTGACTTGCTATCTTGTCTTATCCATCTCTTCAAATATGTCTCAGTATTCATGTGTCCCCCATCAATGCAAAAGCTGACTGCTAAACAGTTGTCTTCGCTGACAGACAAGGTTGTTTTCCAAGGCTCAGAAACAAGAAAGGGTTCATCTCAGTCATACATTTCTCTTTTATTTGGGAAGAAAATACTAGTATTGCATGTTGAAAGAATGGAGAAGCTTCTGAAGGGAAAAAGAAAAAGAAAACATTCTTTGATAGTGCTCCAATAAATGGAAAGCCAGTGTCGTGTACAATGAATTTCAGCACCTAACCAGCCTCTGTATAAACTGAACAAATAAATAATGAAATTCTCTGAGTTGGAGGAAACGTGGAGACTATGCATATTTGGGAGCGTTGGCTTTAATTTAAATGACACAAGGACTTGATTGGGGAAAATGTCTAAAATAAAGCAAAGGAATGCTTCCTGAATCTGTGTAACTGGCCCCACTGGGCACACAAAAGAATTGATGTCATTGGAGGACTTCTCTTGCTTGCAGTAAGAATTATCCTAGCTTCTCAATGGAAATCAAAGTGAGGGTCATTCTGTGATGGAAAATTTCCTACTCATGAAAAGTAATTACACTGATTATTCCGTTAAATATAAGCACACATGTAGTTACACTGCTGCACTTGAACTCCATCTTTTTATTTTGAGGGGTTGGGCTTTCCTGACATATAGTGGAAGTCATATACTCTTAATCTCATATTAAAATGTAATAGACAAAGGCTACGTCTACACTAGAAGCATCTGTCTACATGTCGGAAGAGATGTTCTGACAAAACTTCTGTTGACAGATCACATCTACATATAAAAGTGGATTGATCTTTTGACCCACTCTGTCAACAAAAACCTCCCAACCCCTGCTCCCCTCCCAAGCATCTGCATGGCTTTTTGCCTAAAGTTTCTGTCAACATAACGCATTTTGTGCATAGATGCTCCACAAGCTTTATCAACAACACCCCAGTTTTATTGACAAAACTTTCTAGTGTAGATGGTGCCAAAGAGCTGCTGACTTTTACCTTATGCCCTTTAGCACAGCCCTTTCTATTTTATATGCATATTGAAAGTAGGAGCAATTTTCACTCGCTGGTTCAGAGAGGGATAAACTACATCTCCCAGTACAGTCTGGACCCAAGAAAGGCCATGAGTCCATCCAGATTGCATGAAAAGTAGGTTTAAATTTGTTGTGAAGACAGCAGGTTTTGCCTTGAGAGAATAATTAGGCATACACTCAGTTAGGATGGCCCTGGCCATGCTCTCACCTCTCAGCCAACCTTCCACTGCTCAGGCTTTGATGCATAACCACTGGAATCTAAAGTACAACAGATTTTATTTTTCCTCTATGTTTGGCATTGGTGTGACAGCTGTGGGAATATTGTGCCCAGTTCTGGTGTCCTCAAGGCAAAAAGAATGTTGATAAACTAGCATTCAAGAAAAGCCACAAGAAAAATTAAATTAGATAACATGCCTTATAGTGACAATCTCAAAGAGCTCAGTCTACCTAGCTGAACAAAGGGAAGGTTAAGGTGCCTACATGGGGAACAAATATTTAACAAAGGGCTCTTCAATCTAACAGAGAAAGTTGTAACATTCCTGGCTTTAACTTTATTAACAGCTCTTTTTTTCCCATCACCTTACCTTTAATTCATTGAAAAAATGTGCGATCTCTTGCCTTGGTTCAATATGGCAACATGGCTACCCTACTGTACATAGAGCAACACCACTGGCAGGTTGTAGCAGAATGTGTCAGTATTTTCATGATAAGCACTCATTCATGGATTTATAACTTGGCTGTGGACTGAAACTTGGTGTACAAAGGAACCGGTTCAAAATTAAAAAACAAAAAACAAAAAAAAAATTCTCACCCTGTTAAATTATTGGCTTTGCAGTATTGCTGACCCCCAATTGTCTGAATGGCTACGTCTACACTAGCCAAAAACATCAAAATGGCCATGCAAATGGCCATTTCGAAGTTTACTAATGAACCGGAGAAATACATAGTCAGCACCTCATTAGCATGTGGGCGGCCACGGCACTTTGAAATTGACGCTGCTCGTCCAGACGGGGCTCCTTTTCAAAAGGACCCTGCCTACTTCGAAGTCCCCTTATTCCCATCTGCTCATAGGAGTAAGGGGACTTCAAAGTAGGCGGGGTCCTTTCAAAAAGAGCCCCGTCTGGATGAGCCGTGCAGCGGTGAGCTGCGTCAATTTTGAAGTGCTGCGGCAGCCCGCATAGTAATGAGGTGCTGAATATGTATTTCAGTGCTTCATTAGTAAACTTCGAAATGGCCATTTCAAAGTTTTTGGCTAGTGTAGACACGGCCAATGACTCAAAGACCAGGCTTTTGGGGATACTGGGAGTATGTCTACACAGCCTAGGGCAGTTAGCCTCACAGCCTAGCTCAGCAGAAGTTGTCACTTAGACTGGAGCTTGGACACTGAAGCCACAACCTTACTAGGCTTCCAAACCTGAGCTCCAGTACACAACACAGTTTCAAAGTACGTCTACGCAGCTATTTGAGAGCACTAGAGAAAGACCCATAACCTGGAGTCTGCTGACCCAGGTGTGGATCTTTGCTGCTGTGGGCTGAGTAGACTCTTGTTGTCGCAGTCATTCCACAGAAGTTAAGTACCTCTGCGGGAATGAAGCTTCAGTCCTGTGAGAGTTTGGAGCAAAGCACCAGTCTGTGCAGCCTTTTATGTTTGGTAAACAATCTTCAGAAGAACTGGCTGTTACTTAGCAGTAGCTGGGTTCCTCAGAGGGTCCCACTCTAGGTAGAAATCAGCAGTTGAAAAACACTTGGGGATATTTTATTGTACTTGTATATGTCTGCAATCAAATCAATCATATAAGTGGTTCAAATCAGCTTTGTGGAAAAGTTTCAAGTGGAAATGTAGACTTTGGACTAAATGAGTTCTTTCATCCAAACAAAAAAGCCAGATATAACCTCAAGCAATTTTTCAAGGAAGAAAATATAATTTCAGCCAAAAATCTTTGCTTTCAGTTTGTAGGAATTGCAAATGTGGCCATGAGGGCATTGGGGGGAACTTTCCAACCAATATTACCTGCCCCCACAAATATTATCTTGTGCTATCCTTTCTCTCAATGTATATTTAACAACCAAACCTGAAGCCAATGTGAGGTTTCTCTGAATAAGGACTTTAAAACTGGGTCTATACAAACTTAGAAGATGAAGAAATAAAATGACAAAGCTATTTCTTGATTGAAAGTGAGCATTCAATGAACTATAGTTTTTGTTCACCAATGAAAAAATTGCTAATGATTTTTATCATTCAAATATTAAACATCCTGATTTGACAGGCGTGTGTTGAACATTAAGCACATGAATAATCCCACTGGCTTCAGAAGATCAATTAACTTAATATGATTCTCTCTGTAGGTCATGTGCATCAATGATTTGATTCAATGGAACTACTCACCTGCTTAAACTTAGGAACATGCTTGAGTTCCTTGTTGGCTGAGGTCTCCAGTGAACATGCAGAAGAGGTGGGCGGGTGGGGGATCAACTCAAGCTTCTGCATTGTGATTATTAATCAAAATTTTCTAAACAAGTAGGAGATTATGCTGAGTATTTTGCACTTGAAAGCCAAAAAAAGCAATAAGTGAAAGCTTGTCTGAAAAGTGAAAGCAATAAAATAACTTTCAAAACCATGAGAGAGATGAAAACATGGAGAATAGGTGATAGCAGAAGATGACATCAGACAACATAGGTCAGTGCTGTCTGTCAGGAAACAAGAAGGTGTGACACAGAAATGGAAATAAACTATCCGTGAGGAGGACAGGACAAAAATTAAGGACAAATGACAGCTGTGAACCAGATTAGTCCCTGGAAGCATTAAAAACTATACCACATCAACTCTCATGCTAGTTAACCCCACTAAAGAGAAAGCTGGTTGATCACACAGGTCATATAAGGTCATATCTAATAAAATGTTAACATCATGGCAAGGGTCATTGTAGGTATAATGAAAGTAACATTTCCTAGCTTGGGGACCAAAGGGAGAAGATATATGGGCTGTAAGGAAATCACCACAATCTGCTCTTTAGGGCTTCAAGGATATATGGAGAGGCGTGAGACTCTGCAATATACATGAAAGCTAACAGTATGTTGGGATGTATCTTGTTTTGAGAGAGTAGGGGAGACAGTGTTTTTCCCTTTTGCCATCTCTAATCACTCCAAAACTGTGAGTCACATTTAAATAAAACCAAGAGTTTAAAAAGAAATTGTGTTTCAAATATGCAGTATATTTTGGCAGGGAGAGGTTTTTTGTTTTTTTGTTTCCTTTCCTGTTATCTGAGCCTCTAGGTTGCAGCTGGATCACATCTGCCAGTACAAAAGAGAGCATGGGGCATTTGTTTTGTCACTGAAGCATGTCCACTAGTATATTTTGTAATCATGTCCTGTAAAATTACATTCAATTATAAAAAGATAAAAGTCTATACGACAACGTGTTGCTTAGAGCTTCCTTGCTTTTGATTCTTTTACATTTTACTAGAAGGAAAAACCATACCAACAATATATTTTTGTATCAATAGTCAAGGAATAACAATCAGCATGAGATTTTCCTCTATTCCCTTTTCTTTTCTCCAAAAGTACCCCCACTCTCTCAGGAAATTCACTCTATAGTCTCATGTTTGAAAGATGGAACATAACTGATGTACTATAAACATTACACATGCATATATTTCTCCTGAGATTTTCATCATAAGAGATTGCTCTCCAGTATTCATTAAATCCTTCTTGCTCACTCTCCCCCCATTCGTTTTGTTTCTGTTGTGGCAAAACCAAGTGGGTTAAGCAAAGGAAAGAGGAAGCAACCACTGTGATTCCAAAATATCGACAGCATTTAATACTATATTAAAAAACACCACCACAGCTGAACTTCACTTTTACATTTCCTCTGTGAAGCATGCCAGTCCAGTCTTGGGGCTAGATCCTGAGTTGCACTACTACTTCAGGCCAGAATAAGGCTGTGTACCAGAGCAGGAGATAGAAGATTGATGAATTTATAATTCAGCCTTTGGTGTACTGGAGGAAGAGGGTCCGAGGCATCTAGATACGTTTCCTGTTTGGCCTCTGTCACAAATTAGCATAGGCTTCTGTTATAATGTGGATAATAGGGCACTATACCTTTATAAACTGAGATGCACAATTCTGTTTGGACTTTATACAAAACAAACTCCATTAGAGCATAGTGTTGAATCTCTGCTGAAAAACAAGTATTAAATCTGCACCCTTGTGTGTGACAGGACTTAGTTTGCAAACCCCAGTGGTATGGATAAAGAATCTGAATTCTTACATAAATACAGTAAACCCTCAATTTAATGGACTAATCGGGGGGAGGGGTGTCCATTAATACCAAAAATCCGTTAAATCTGAATGGTTATACTGTATGACAATGCACTGTCCTTCCCAGCCCAACACTCGCTCCTGTCCTCTGCCCTCCTTTTCCCTTCTCCTCTCCTTCCCTGGTAGCTCCTCCAGCCCTGGTGGCTCCAGCGGCTGTGGTGAGTTAATGGCATTTATTGACGAGGGGACTGGGGGGCAACACTTGCAGACAGCATCCGTTATGTCTGAAGGCTGTTCAATCAGAGTCTGTTAAATCGAGGTTTACAATATCTGGATCATCCCTATACACACTGTACAGTGCACCGCACAAGTAAAACAAAGCATAACCAGAAAAATATTAAGCATGCAATCTTAAAAAATGCCCGATCATTCTACCATTAGAACATAACACAACTTAATACATAATCTTCTCATTCTTAAAAGTCGGGGCATGCAAGTTGGAGATAAAGCCACTCATGGAGCAGATTGTGTAAATGTAAGCCTGAATGGCTGTCCCTCCATCTCTGTCGCCGAGGAAGGCCACACCTCCTTACTGGAAAGCCCTTTGGGTTTCAGTCAGTTAGAGGGGAGTTAGCAGTATTTAGAGCTCAACCCATTTATCTGTCTGGGCAATAGTGAGTCCATGAACTTCAATCCTCAGGCAGGGGAGAGTACCAACAGTAGGGGCTCTAGCTTGCAGTCGGGGTAGAGTAACAGTTTTGAAGCTCAAGACCCTAGCCAAGGTAGGCAGCAAACATTTGGGTGCTCTGGCCTGTGACCAGTCTAGGGGCTTAGGGATGGTGAGCAGCAGACACAGGCTTCCCAGCCTACTGAAGGGAGCCTGACATCCCCACGGTACAGTATCACATGGCAGAGGGACTCGAGCCCAGCCCAGGCCCCAAGCGGTGGCAGCTGAGAGCCATGGCCTTAAATTAACTTAAAAAAAAAGAAATCAGGAGTTTTTATTGGTGCCCAACATATTTTTCCTAATGGCTATGTCTACACTAGCCCCAGAACTTCTAAAGGGGCATGATAATGAACGTAATCAAAAGATGCTAATAAGGTGCTTCCGTGAATATTCAGTGCCTCATTAACATAATGGTGGCCACAGCACTTCGACAGTGCTGCTTTCGATTGTGCATGGCTCATCTACACAGGGCCCCTTTCAAAAGCACCCTGTAAACTTTGAAATCCCCTTATGCCTATAACCAACCCCTATAACTGCCCCAACCCTTGGCCCTCCCAGGGCATTGCAGGCTGCCCACCATGAGCTACACCGCCCCTGTAAATAGTTTTTCCCCAGCCCCTGGGTTGTGGTTCCCCACCCAACTGTAAATAGTTCCCACAAGTAGTCAGAGGCACAGACCACTGTATGGTGCCAGTAAACTGTTCATTGTGGTGTTTAACCCTGTGTCCCCTGTGCATGTGTGGGAGTGGTGGTGGACATGTGTGTGCATAGGGGTGATGCTGGGAGTCCATGTGCAAGGTGGGGGAGTCACTGTGCCCCCCAGCTAAAGGCCTGGAGCAGGGCCACCCATACCCTCACCCCATCCTGCTGGGCCTGGCGGCATGGGGTGGCAGGGGGCTACTTGTACCCATGGCCTGCCACGGCAGCCCATCTCATACAAATGGTTCATGCTTCACTTCCACGAAGTTGTGCAGGGTGCAGCAGGCCCCGACCATTGCTGGGATGCTGTGGAGGCCCATCTCCAGCCTGGTGAGGAGGCATCTGAACTGCCCCTTCAAGTGGCCGAATGTCCACTCACCTGTATTGTGGGCTGGGTTGAGCCGCTCATTAAAGACATCCTGGGTAGGCTGCATGTCCCCCATATATGGCCTCATGGGCCAGGCCTGCAGGGGGATAGGCCATGTCCGCCACGATGTAGGGTGGCATCATGGTGTCCCTGATGGGGATGTCCTGATGGGGGATGAAGGTCCCCTCGGCCATCCAGAAGCCCAGCCCCAAGTTCTGGAACACCCTAGTATCATGGGCATGGCCGGACCAGCCCACACAGATGTCCTGTACCATCCCTTTGCATCCACAAGTGCCGGCAGGACCATGGAGTGGTAGCCCTTCCAATTCACATAGGCCCTGCTGCTGTGCTCCAGGGCCTGGATGGCATCATCCAGGTTGCCGACGCAGATCAGCTGCCACCGGAGGACCTTGTTGATGGCCCAGATGAGCTGCAGGGGGTAGAAGGGTGAATGTGCTCATGAGTGTGGGGTGAGAAGCAGTGTGCCTACCTGTCCCCATCCCCACCACCCTGTCCCTGCCCCCATCCCCTACAGGGCATGACTCCCCATGGCACCATCCCCCTGCACCCTGCATGCCTGCCCCTCCCTGTCCCCTCCCCCATCCCTGGCAGGGACTGCCGTCTCAGTTCCCCATGGTGCCCTGTGCTGGGGATCCCCCTCCCCCCTCCCTCCTGCCCCCCCTACCCCACATGTGGTGGGGGTGTGACCCGGTCATGGCTTACCTCATTGAGGACAGCCCCAATGGTAGCCCTGCCCACCCTGAACTGGTGGCTGACGGATCAGTGACTGTCCTGGGTGGCCAGTTTCCAGAGGGTGATTGCCACCCTTTTCTGGAGGGGGAGTGCTGGCCTCATCTGGGTGTCACAGTGCTGGAGGATGGGGTGAGCCAGTGGCACAGCTCCAGGAATGTTCCCTTGATCATCCTGAAGTTCTGTAGCCACCAGTCATCACCCCAGTCCTCCAGCACCGGCCGGTCCCACTAGTTGCTGCTTGTGGGGAAGCCCACAAGTGGTGGATGATCCAGGGGACTGGGTGGGGGTGTCAACCCTCGGGAAGGCCTCCAGAAGGGCAGAGCTGCTGGACCACCATGGCCTGCACTGCAGCCAGTGTGCTGGCCACAGCCTTGATACCGGGGAGGGTTGAGGGGGGTAGAGCTGATCGGGATCCATGGGTGAGCCTGTGGTGCCTACTGCACTCACCCTCCCTCTGCCTGCCTGGGGACAGTTAGCTGGCCCTCAGTATGTGCAGGCCAAGGCTCTGGGGGGCGAGGGGTGCCCTTTAAAGGGGTGACTGGCAATGGCCATGGAAGAGCTTGGCTACCATGTGACCCTGCCCATGGTGTTTTCTGGCCCTGTACTTTTGAAAGGGTGCCCTGGGATGTGTGGACAGTCTCTTTCGAAAGTGCAGTGGGGGCCTTTCAAGGTGACAGGTCAGACCTTCGCTCCCCATTTGCTAGTGTGGATGCTCGTCATTGAAAGGCCGTCTTTCAATGTTTACTTTCAAAAGCCATCCTTTCGACAGGGCATTATAGTGTAAATGAAACCTGTGTCTCATAAGCTAAAGTTCTATAGACTTTAAAAACAATGATCTAACTATTCTCGAGGTCCCATTAAATACAGCTCTGGGTGAAACAGCAACCACATGAAGGAAGTGGGAAATGCATCTTGCCCAGAGTTAAACATGGTTGTTCAATCCACTTATGGGTGCTAAAGACAATTTTTTTTTCCCAGCTAACAAACATTTGCACCAAAATTGTGTAAAGAGTTTTCAGAAGTGAGACTTAACCCTTTATCCTTAATTCTACTTAATTCAAACAATCAAAAGAATGCTTGAAAATAAAATCACAGGCTGCTGCAAGACAGAATGCATTGTTTTACAGCAGGGTTCATACATCCATTGTGGTCACTATAGAAGGACATTAAGAAAATGGTAGATTAACGATGGAATACCGATATGTAGACATTACACACTTATATTTGATAGAAACATTTGACTGAATTGCACATTGGGGTTTATTGTTAGCAACTTTACATTTCTGGAAAAAGGATGGCATACAGTTGTTAAACTAGAAATTATGCCACTGTAATATAAAAAAATCTATTTGTGATGCAGATTTCCTTGGATTTTGAAGATCCACTTCCTGAAGGATGATTCTATGTCAAGTGTCTCTGCTATATTTCCAACTGAGGGACAAGAGTTACTGGTGGCAATAAACATTTTAAAGATGGAATAGACTATTAATGTTATAAGCTATTTGTGTGCAGCAAAATGAGCTTTTCATCAAGAGCAAATTTAGGATTCTAACTCCACACTGACAATGTGGAAATTTTTGCAGAACTGAATCTTAAAATAGTGGTATTTTTGCACCTTGACGCATGAATACAACATCCATTTGCCTCACCTTGTTCATGTTAAGCACATCCATTAATGCTGAATCATAGCATTCAACCTTCCCTGTGCTGTGATTCTGCCGGATCTCCCAAGCTATGGGGAAGGGGCTTTATTTGAACAGATGGTCACCAAAGACCACCAAACCACTGCAGGAAATGTGGATGGCATGCAATGGGTAGCACTTCTCCAACCAACCTATCACTGAATCTGTGCCCGGCCTTAGTGTTATTGGCCTCTACCTTGCTTAAAGTCTCTGAAGATGGAGAACTCAAGTATTCCCAGTTGTGCTTAAAATTCCATTATGGCAATGTATAATGTCAACATGGTTAGCTATTCTGCTGCTGCTGCTTCTGCACAGATGTGGTACACATTGGTATTATGCATGGTGTTTGGGTGGAGTACTACCTTTTTTTCCATCCTGAAATCAGCAGAGGAAGCTTCCTGTCCGTCTAAAAGTTAGGTAATAAGGAGCTGTGTCTGGTGCTGTGTCTGCTTGAATTTCAAAGCATTCAAGAGAAAAATAGGGTTTTGGTTGCCAGGTTGCTCGTGGGCTACTACATAAAATACACACCCACCCCTCGTTTTGTATTGCTCCATATCTCTGCAGTATCTGGATGCCGTCCATATAAAAGAAATTGGCAAAAATTAGAGTCTGGCTCTTCTCTCTTTCTAATCTCTGCAGAGGTTTTCAGGGGATAAGTTTGAAGAATTAAAAAAAAAAACAAAAAGAAAAAAGAAAAAAAAAACCTCCACATTTGCAATTAACATGTGGGTACCAGAAGTCATTTAGGTTCTGGGCGATCAAAAAACAGAAGGGCTAAATATGTTTTACAAAGTACTTTGGCTAATACATGGCAAATGCATTTTTATTGCAGATAAACATTCACCTATTGCAGAATAGAAACATGTGTGCTAGTAAATCTATCTGCACAGATCCATGAGATAGAATATAAATTACACCAAATGGAAGACTAATCCAGCATAATGACTTTAAAAGTAGAAAGATAAAAAAGGCCCTTCAGCATCACAAACAAGTATGTGATCTGCAAGTTTCATTCTCTTTACCTGCAATTCCCTCTGCAGCTTCAAATGCCTGTAATATTTAACTTAATTTTCCTGTCCCAAACTCTTTGAGGGAGAAAAATAGCTCATAACACCCTTCATTTTTTAAATGAATGAACATCTCTTGGGGTTTCAGGGAGCATATACTCTGCGAGAAAATGCATCCTTATTAAACTATAATGCAATTTCCTGTCCTTTAGAAAATACATTTTAAAATGTTAAAACTGAAAAATACCAAACTGTAGCATATGCAGTGTGTTTACTAATGCACTGAATATGAGATCTGAACGATCAGTAGAAGTGGCAGAGTAAAGAGTTGTTACACTCATCAACTATAGCTGCATTTCAATGAGAGATGAAATATTTTACAACAAACAGACAGAGCAACAGAGGTATAATGGTTGGCACAGTGCTCTGGGATCCTTTAGAACACCACCTATATTATGGTTGCCCAGCACTGACTACTCAGTGTCTTAAAAATTTGTCAAATTTCAGCTGTTTGGACTTAAATTTTCCATGCTGGAGGCCTGCCTCGGTCTCTAGATAGATAAATTCTACTGTAAAAATCACAACTACTCTTCTATAGTGCTTTTGTACGCACAGTTCTCAAAGCCCTTTAAAAAGAAGGCTGGTATAATTATCCCCACCTTGCAGATAAAATTTGCATATCATAGAATCATAGACTACTAGGACTGGAAGGGACCTCGAGAGGCCATCAAGTCGAGCCCCCTGCCCCAATGGCAGGACCAAGTACTATCTAAACCATCCCTGATAGATGTCTGTCTAACCTGTTCTTTAATATCTCCAGCAATGGAGATTTCACAATCTCCCTTGGCAATTTATTCCACTGTTTGACTACCCTGACAATTAGGAACTTTTTCCTAATGTCCAACCTAAACCTCCCTTGCTGCAGTTTAAGTCCATTGCCTCTTGTTCTATCCTCAGAGGCCAAAAAAAGAACAAGTTTTCCTCCCTCCTCCTTATGACACCCTTTTAGATACCTGAAAACAACTAGCATGTCACCCCTCAATCTTCTCTTTTCCAAACTAAACAAGCCCAATTCTTTCAGCCTTTCTTCATAGGTCACATTCTCTAGACCTTTAATCATTCTTGTTGCTCTATTCTGGACCCTCTCTAGTTTCTCCACATCTTTCTTGAACTGCGGTGCCCAGAACTGGACACCATACTCCAGCTGAGGCCTAACCAGCGCAGAGTAGAGCGGAAGAATGACTTATTGTGTCTTGTTCACAACACGCCTGTTAATGCATTCCAGAATCATGTTTGCTTTTTTTGCAACAGCATCACACTGTTGACTCATATTTAGCTTGTGGTCCACTATAACCCCTAGATCCCTTTCTGCTGTAGTTACTTCTAGACAATCTGTCCCCATTCTGCATGTGTGAATCTGATTGTTCCTTCCCAAGTGGAGCACTTTGCATTTGTCCTTATTAAACTTCATCCTGTTTACCTCAGACCATTTCTCCAATTTATCCAGATTATTTTGAATTATGACCCTATCCTCCAAAGCAGTTGCAACCCCTCCCAGCTTAGTATCATCTGCAAACATAATAAGCATACTTTCTATGCCAATATCTAAATCATTGATGAAGATATTGAACAGAACCAGTCTTAAAACAGACCCCTGTGGAACCCCACTTGTTATACTTTTCCAGCAGGATTGAGAACCATTAGGAACTACTCTCTGAGTATTGTTACCCAGCCAGTTATGCACCCACCTTATAGTAGCCTCATCTAAATTGTATTTGCCTAGTTTTTTTATAAGAATATCATGCGAGACCATGTCAAATGCTTTGCTAAAGTCTAGGTATACCACATCTACCGCTTCTCCCTTAACCACAAGACTCGTTATCCTATCAAAGAAAGCTATCAGATTGGTTTGACATGATTTGTTGTTAACAAAGCCATGCTGGCTGTTCCCTATCACCTTACCACCTTCCAAGTGCTTGCAGATGATTTCTTTACTTACCTGCTCCATTATCTTTCTTGGCACTGAAGTTAAGCTGACTGGCCTGTAGTTTCCTGGGTTATTCTTATTCCCCTTTTTATAGATGGGCACTATTTTTGCCCTTTTCCAGTCTTCTGGAATCTCTCCTGTATCCCATGATTTTCCAAAGATGATCGATAAAGACTCAGATATCTCCTCTATCAGCTCCTTGAGCATTCGAGGATACATTTCATTAGGCCCTGGTGACTTGCAGACATCTAATTTTTCTAGGTGATTTTTAACTTGTTCTTTTTTTATTTCAACTTCTAACCCTACCCCTTTCCCACTAGCATTCACTATGTCAGACATTCCTTCATCAGACTTCTCAGACTGAAACAAAGAAGTCATTAAGCATATCTGAAATTTCCAAGTTCCCTGTTACTGTTTCTCCCTCCTCACTGAGCAATGGCCCTACCCTGTCCCTGGTCTTCCTCTTGTGTCTAATGTGTTTACAAAAAGCCTTCTTGTTTCCCTTTATGCCTGTAGCTAGTTTGAGCTCATTTTGTGCCTTAGCCTTTCTAATCCTGCTCCTGCATTCTTATGTTGTTTGCCTATATTCATTCTTTGCAGTTTATCCTTGTTTCCATCTCCCGGTTAAACCAAGGTGGTCTTTTGCCATATTTTCTATCTTTCCTAAGCAGCAGGATAGATTGCTTTTGGACCCTTAACAATGTCCCTTTGAAAAACTGCCAACTCTCCTCAGCTGTTTTTCCCCTCAGTTTTGCTTCCCATGGGATCTTACCTACCGGCTCTCTGAGTTTACCAAAATCTGCCCTCTTGAAGTCCATTATTTCTATTTTGCTGTTTTCCCTTCTACCCTTCCTTAGAATTGTGAACTCTATGATTTCATGATCACTTTCACCCAAGCTGCCTTCCACTTTCAAGTTCTCTACCAATTCCTCCTTATTTGTTAAAATCAAATCTAGAACAACTTCTCCCCAGTAGCTTTTTCAACCTTTTGGAATAAAAAATTGTCTCCAATGCAATCCAAGAACTTACTGGACAGTCTGTCCCCCGCTGTATTAGTTTCCCAACATATATCTGGATAGTTGAAGTCCCGCATCACCACCAAATCCGGGACCCTGCATGACTTTGTTAGTTGTTTAAAAAAAGCCTCATCCACCTCTTCCACCTGGGTAGGGGGCCTGTAGTTGACTACTAGCAGGACATCACCCTTGTTTTTTTACCCCTCGTAGTCTAACCCAGAGACTCTCAACACGTCCATCTCCTACATCCATCTCCACCTCAGTACAAGTGTGTACATTTTTAATATATAAGGCAACACCTCCCCCCTTTCTTCCCTGTCTATTCTTCTTAAGCAGGCTGTACCCTTCAATACCAACATACCAATCATATGTATTATGTATTATCCCACCAAGTTTGTGGCATGCCAATGATTTCATAGTTGTATTTATTTATGTATTAGCACTTCCAGTTCTTCCTGCTTATTACCCATATTTCTTGCATTTGTATATAGGCATCTAAGATATTGATTTGTTCTTGCCTCCCTGTTTTGCCCTGACCCTCTTGTTACTCTGACGCTATTGCCCATGCTCCCTCCCATTTCTGACCCATCTCTTAGGTTTCCATGTTCTCCACTTACTTATGGGCTTTGCTCCCCTGCCCCCGTTGAACCTACTTTAAAGCCTTCCTCACTAGGGCTACGTGTACACGTGCGCGCTACATCGAAATAGCTTATTTCGATGTAGCGACATCGAAATAAGCTGTTTGAATGAATAACGTCTACACGTCCTCCAGGGCTGGCAACGTCGACATTCAACTTCGACGCTGGGCAGCACCACATCAAAATAGGTGCTGCGAGGGAAAGTCTACACACCAAAGTAGCACACATCGAAATAAGGGTGCCAGGAACAGTGGCAGACAGGGTCACAGGGCGGACTCAACAGCAAGCTGCTCCCGTAAAGGGCCCCTCCCAGACACAGTTGCACTAAACAACACAAGATCCACAGAGCCGACAACTGGTTGCAGACCCTTTGCATACAGCATGGATCCCCAGCTGCCGCAGCAGCAGCCAGAAGCCCTGGGCTAAGGGCTGCTGCACACGGTGACCATAGAGCCCCGCAGGGGCTGGAGAGAGAGCGTCTCTCAACCCCTCAGCTGATGGCCGCCATGGCGGACCCCGCTATTTCGATGTTGCGGGACACGGATCGTCTGCACGTGCCCTACTTCGACGTTCAACTTCGAAGTAGGGGACTATTCCCATCCCCTCATGGGGTTAGCGACTTCGACGTCTCGTAGCCTAACGTCGATTTCAACTTTGAAATAGTGCCCAACACGTGTAGCCGTGATGGGCGCTATTTTGAAGTTGGCGCCACTACTTCGAAGTAGAGTGCACGTGTAGACGTGGCCTAGATTAGCCAGTCTGTGTCCAAATATGGTCTTTCCCCTCCTCGAAAGGTGAGGGAGGTGTGTATACCTCAGGACATAAAGCAATAGCTAACTGCTGAGGGAAAAGAAAGAAAATTCCCCTAAGAGCAGGTTACTGCATGATTACCACTTCCTGTTTCACCTTCCCCTAAGAGCATCTGATAGACAGTGTTGAGGTCTACTGTAGTAATTTCAATGTTCCCTAGACTATGGGCATGGTGAAATGGATACTGCCCATGGCAAAAGGAGGAGTTAAGGAGAGGCTATGGCTTGCCTTCCTTTCCCCAAATGTTTTACCTGCTGCCAGTGCCAGACCTGGATGAAAAAGAAAACAAGAGAGTCTGGCTCAGTTTCCGGCTGACTGGTGAAGAGGCAAGGTATAGCTGCCTTCCTACTTGAGGGAAGGATCATTATCCTGCCACAAAGAATCAAACTGCCTCTTCCTCCTCAAAGGAGACAGAGTAAGAAACTTAGAAGCACCCATCCTGAAAGAAACCTGGGAGAGCAAAGCATAGAGATTTTGTATGGTCCTCACCCTGACAATATTATAGCTGTTCATTCTGAAGGGAACTGGGACCATAGCAGGATGCTACTGTAGCCAGACAAAGTCTCTCCCTTACAAGCCAGCTTGCTCGCTGCCCCCCACCCCCACTGAGGAGCACACAGGGCACGGAAACGGCTGCTGACAGCACAGTCTTTGATGCCCTCATTGAGGCCCAGATGTGCTAGCTCATCATGACCCTGAGAAGCAGAAAGCACAGACAGAAGGCTAACAGGCCAAACTGTCAACAAGAAGGGGGGGAACCCTCAAGAAATCAGCCCAGCTGGCATTGATGGATTTGATGCGCACACACAACCATCCCAGAAGGGGAAGTCCCCCACCCACACAAAAAGAATGCCCTGTACTCTCAAATTGCTTATCTCCTGTCTTACAAGTGCAAATTAAGTAAGAAATGCCCTTGTAACAAACTGGCGTCACAAAGACAGACCAGTATGATCTGGCACCTTAGATAAGAAAGAGAATACGTAACCCAGAGGGGTATAAAAGATGGGTCCAGCAGAACTCTAACTTTGAGTGCATTCCACCAACTACCTGCTGGTCGGGTCAGGTGATCGCCTCCTGAGGTCCACAACTGGGGACGCCCAACCTCGTATTTGTCCTTCCATGGAATTGAGTGACCAATCCGGCTTGGCTACTCTGGTATCGAGAGACGCAGAGAGGGTAAGATACACCCATGCTAGGTCTCCGACTTTTTTGTGCACAGCTAAAGAATTAGAGCTCTGTAACTAGATGTCATTGTATCAAGATATTATTGTGTTAGATGGTAACAGATATCTTTGTATTGGATTATAACGTAACTTGTGAACACCTGTACTTTGCTAGCATATAAGAAGTGAACAATAGCCTTTTGTAACCACACGCTTATAACTGTAGCTTAATAAACTTGTAATTAGTTAAGCTCTGAGCCTGACCCTCTTAACCCTTTTGTCACTGCAACACAGCCAGCACAACAAAAGAACTTTAACCGTTTGGTTACTAAAGCCTGGCCGTGGGTGAGAGTGCTAGGAGCTGCCTGCTCTAACAGTAAAAAAACTGGGTTGCTTAGGACCCAGGGGAATCCGTCAGCCTGTCTTGGCTGCTTGCAGCGACAAGCTCCCTGCTCTTGTAGTTTTAAACTCCGATGATAACAAGGGCATAGTTGGTACCTCACCGCACATTACCCGGCCACCAGCTAACAGCTACCCAGTGTCCAGAAGGAGGTAGTTCTGAAGACAAACTACCACGCTATCTTTGACCGTAAGTGTCATGCTGCAAACTGAAGACGCAACAGCGGGAAGTACTCCAAGGTTGAAGCGGTAGTATCCCCACTAGGAGGTCCTCTAATCAGGGGTGACTTACAAAGGGCCCTGGGTTGGAATCTGCAGGAATGGGAGGGGGTAAACTTCCCTTCCTCCCCGCCTTAAAAACTGAGGCACCTCAGCCACAAAAGCAGGCGGTAGGAAGCAAACTAATCCAACCATTAGTTTGGCTGGCCCTCCATATCCCCTCCACAATTACAATGATGTTATGGTCAAACTCTCTGGAGTAGCTCATGAATGGCAGCTTCAGAACAGACTGTAAAGAAACAGGGCATGAACTCCAAACTGGTTGTGTGGTTTATACTTAGATTTCACCAAACGTAGAGAATGCAAATGCCTCAAGCACTTTGACGACCTTTGTGTGGCATGAGGCAGCCTCCTTGAGCATTCCAGTCTATCTTGTCACCCAGGTAAGCCTAGCTTTGTGATAAGATGGTCCCTTATACTAGAATTCTAAGTTATACTGTCTATAAATACACTGATAACAGGAAAAGATATTTGCATTGCAAAGAGTTGTGCCCAGTACTTGGGCCGTGTCTACACTAGCCAAAAACTTCGAAATGGCCATTTACATGGCCATTTCGAAGTTTACTAATGAAGTGCTGAAATACATATTCAGCGCCTCATTAGCATGCGGACAGCCGCGGCACTTCGACATTGATGTGGCTCTCCGCTGCGCGGCTCGTCCAGACAGGGATCCTTTTCGAAAAGACCCCGCCTACTTCGAAGTCCCCTTATTCCCATGAGCAGATGGGAATAAGGGGACTTCGAAGTAGGCGGGGTCCTTTCGAAAAGGATCCCTGTCTGGACGAGCTGCTCAGCGGAGAGCCGCATCAATGTTGAAGTGCCACGGCCGTCCGCATGCTAATGAGGCGCTGAATATGTATTTCAGCACTTCATTAGTAAACTTCGAAATGGCCATTTGCATGGCCATTTCGAAGTTTTTGGCTAGTGTAGACATAGCCTTGATGAGCAATACTTTAACTTTTTAAAGGCCATTATTGTGTAATTCTGATCAGTCAGCAAGATTCCATCCTTAAAAGAAAAACAAAAGTGTGAAGAGCACATTCATTCCCTTCCAAGATGAAGGGGAGCTAAGTCAATAGGAAATTTGGCCTTCCTTTAATACTTCAGCCCAGATGCAGCTAGTATGAATAGGGAAAAATTGTCAGTTTATCCTATTTTGACAGTTATCAAATGTGGCAGTTACAGCTACATTCAAAGGCTTCCATACAGCATTTTTTTTTTCCTTTTAAAGTAATGAGAGATGAAAGATGTGAATAATTCCTGCATGGCATTTCCATCATCTATCAGTGGTGTTTTTCTTATCAAAGTGACAGCACTCCCAGTGCCCAAGGACATCATGAAGAAAGATTTACTGAAATAAACAGGATGTTAAAAGATACAAACATCCTACAATAAGATTTTAATGAGCATTCATTAGGAATTTAAAGGCTGCATCTATTCTAGCCAGGTCTCTTGGAAAATCTGGCCCTTTTTCAAAAGAACACACAGAGTTCTTTCTATCCGAAATTGAAAGAACACAGCTCTTCTTCGGGAAGCCCTCTTCCGCTTCTGTATCAGGAACATTTACCTTCTTGTGAAAGCTTCTTTTGAAAAAAAGCATGTGTAGATGCTCCACAGGCCTTTTTTTTTTGGAAAGAGCAGTCCACATGGCCCCGGATTTTGCTATCCCTGGCCCGTTTTTTTGAAAGAGTGGGGATCGTGTGGACACTCTTTATTGAAAGAGCAGCTTGATCTATCCATCTGCTTTTGTGTGTGGACACAGTCTTTTGAAAGAAGTTTTTTCAGATGAGATCATCTGGAAGGACTTCTTTTGAGAAACCAGTGTAGTGTAGACGTACCCAAAGAGTGATAGCACTAGCAGAACAAGAAAATGGCAGAGGAGTGCACAATCAAAAACATTGTTATCCAGTGTGAATTGAGTTCTTTCCCTCCAAACCCTCCACTCAAACACAGAAATCATATTTGTTAACAGAAAATAACATTTTGTATCCAGAATCTCTTGTGCACAGTTGTCAGTCACTGGTAGGCTGAAGACGACTGCTGAAAGAGAGAACAAACAATCAGTATTTTTGACTGACATGTTCTATGAACAAAAATAATTATAAAAGGTAAATAAAATCTGGAGAGCAGATACCAGTATCATACTTACAGGAAGCTGACTGCCATAGCACATTTATCACTAGAGCCCCTTCCACAGCACATAAACATCAACAGTAAGTATGATAGATATATTGGTGGCTTGAAGGAAATAATAAAGTGAAACATCAGATCCAAGGGAAACATCTCTCTTTTTGCATTTGCATGTGAGCACATGCTGCAGGTTTTTTTCTTTAATTTGGTCTGGTTTTTTTGCACCATCTAATAGGTTTCTGTATTACAGTAAAGTCTCAGCGTACTCGAACCAAGAGGACGTGACCCTGCTCTTATGTGGCTGATCCCAGATCCCTCCAGTAAACCCTGGAAATGAGCAATTTCCAGTTGTGCTTAACTCACTCCCCCACAGCCCTGGCTGAAACCCCCTGGCTCCACATGGCCCTGGCTCAGCCCCCGCCATCAGGCCTACTCACGACTGGCACATAGCTCCTGCTCACCCCCTACCCTCCGCTTCTGGTTCTAGCTCACCACCCCTCAGGCACAACTCTGGCTCAACCTCCCCAGCCCTGGTTCAACCCCCCTGCCAGCTCACCCACCGCGTGTGGCTCCAGTTCGCCCCCTACCCTCATGCCCGGCCCTGGCTCCAGCTCAACCCTCCCCACCACCCGGGTTCTACTCCCCCACTCATGGCTCCAGTTCAACCCCCTGCCACCCTGGTTCAAATCCTTCACGCATGGCCCCAGTGCCGTCCTCGTGCCCTGATTGAAGCCTCCCACACGTGGCTCTGGTTCAACACCCCCAGCCCTGGTTCAAACCCACCATATGAAGCTCCAGTTCCATCCTTGCACCTCAGTTTAAACCGCCCCTCCGTGTGCAGCTTCAGTTCAACCCTCCCCCACCCTGGTTCAACCCCCCAGCCCCCCACGCTCAGGTTCAAACCCTCCGCGTGCAGCCCCGGTTCAAACCCCCCATGGCCCGGCTCACCACCCTCATACACAGCTGCAGCTCAACTCCACACCTCTGCAGCCCTAACCCACGCCAGGCTTAGCCCCCCCGCACCGACCACCTCCCATGGCCCCAACCCACTGCCAGGGTTAATCCTTCCCAGCTGCCCCCTCACCCCAGGACTTACCTTTCTGCTGTTTCCCTGGCTACAGAATGTGTTTTCTGCCAGGGAAAAAGCCAGACCACCACTTCCGCAAAAACCAGGTTATGCGAGAGTGTGTGGAACGGAACCCTCGTGTAACTTGAGCGTCTCCGGTACTGTAATACAAATATTATATTAAAATCTAATTCATCTTTGGAAGTTTTTTGGCATTTGCCCTGCAGGACTTATTATACCCTTAGGTTATGTCTACACAGGCAGTTTCTGTTGACAGATGGGGTGGTTGCAGAGGTACCTCAGCAAAACATCTGTTGACAGAGAGTGTCCACACAACCAAGAGGCTCATCACTCTGTCGACAGACAGCATCTACACAGCACCCAGATCTGTCCACAGAGGGAGTCTCTTAACTGTGGAAGTGTGGCGTGCATGGAGGGCAAATCCCTTCCAGGACTGTGGCTCCACGTGCCCTTAAAGGCCTCCCCTCCCGGACACAGCCCCTGCACATGGTGAGCCTTGCAGATCCCTGCTGGCACAGCCAAGGCCCTACAGGGACCACAGCCTCAGTTTGCAGAGCCTGTTGGTGGCACCCCATCAGCATGCCAAGGCGGCTCCCAGGCTGGCCCTGGAGAGACAGGCAGCTGCTGCTCCTTCTGATTCTGATCCTCATGGGGGCTCTTCCATTACATATGGGAGGAAAACCATGAGAAGGAGCCCACAGATGACTGGCCCGTGACCCCGGTACCCAAAGACTCTAGTGGTATCGCACCAGCAGCAACTGGTGGGAGTGCCTAGTGATAGGTCAGTGGTATGACCACCACTGGGTTTGGAATTTCTGAATGAGGAAGGTCACCTTTCTAGAGCTGTGCCACCAGCTTGCCCCTGCCCTGCACAGACAGGATACAACCATGCAGCCTGCCCTCACCCTTCAGAAGAGGGTGGCCATAGCAGTGTGCAAGCTGGAAATACCTGGTAGCTACTGCTCCATGGGACACAAATTTGGGGTCAGGAAGTCCATAGTCAGAGCTGTCCTGATGCAGGTAAGGCAGCTTTGGGCTGCATTGTGGGGATGGGGAAAGGGAAACAGGGGGACTAGGGGGACAGGGGGTGGGAGAAATGGGGGCGGGGGAGGGGAGGGGGGCTGTGGAGCTCCCTGGGTCCCAGAGTTGCCATCCCCCCAGTGACTCATGGCTGTGTCCAATCTCCTCTCCCCACAGGTGGCGTGTGCCGTCAATGACATCTTACTCTTGAGGTACGTCCACATCCATGATCTGGACACCTGGTAGCCAGCTTCCACAACATGGGCATCCCCAATTGCTTTGGGGCACTGGATGGCACACACATCCCTATCCAGGCCCCAGAACACAGCACTGGAAACTTTATTTATTTGGAAGGGGTAACACTCAGGGGTCATGCAGGCCCTAGAGGACCATTGAGGCTGATTCCTCAACAGCTACTTCAGGTGGTCAGGCCACATGCATGATGTGTGGGGGCTCCACAATTCAAGCCTGTTCCACAGGATGGAGGAGGGCACCTGTGTCCTCCACCGGGAGCTGGCCATGGGTGAGATACAGATGCCTCTCTGCACTGTGGGGGGATGCAGCCTACCCATTCTTCCTATGGCTTAGGAGGCCCTACACTGGCCACCTGGACCGCATACAGGAGATTGTCAATGCTCACCTCACCTGGGCAGGAAACGTCATTGAGCTGGCCATAGGCCGCTTGAAAGGGAGGCTCTGATGGCCCCTGATGTGGCTAGACGTTGGGGAGGAGACCATTCCCCACAATTTGGTGGAGAGGAAGGAGGAGGACAAAGGGGGGGCGCCAGAGGAAGGGGGCTGCTACGAACAGCCCAGTTCAGCCCCCCAACCAGCAGGCACATGTGGACACGTGTGCATTCGGGAGGCCCTGTGGGAGTCTTTTGCCCATAGCCCACAGTGATCTTCCCCAGGGCACCCCCAGAGAGGGTCCCCATCCCACCACACCCCTCTCCTGCAGCACCTCCCCCGACCATCCCACAAGGAGGGACACAGGGGTTTCAGAAACCAATAAAATTTTATTCAACAAAAATACTTACAATAAAAATACAACAGTTATATATACACAATACAGGTGCCCTTCTAATTACAAATTGGGGAGAGGGGCACACCTGAACTGGGGGACCAGGAACACCTGAACTTGGGAAGGGGAATTAGTCAGGTGTGGGGGTTGAAGGCTGTGACCCACAGTGGCCACATGAGCCCCTCGCACCCCATGGTCAGCCAAAATGAGGGGCTGGGTTGGGGCTGGGACCACAGGGATGGAAGGGACTGGGGGTGCTGCCACAGCTTCTGGCTTGGTAGGGCTGGGGTGGCCCTGGGGGAGATGGATTTTCACCATCTCCATTTCCCACTGCATGGCATGTGCCACCACATGCGGCATAGGGTGTGGGGGAGCAGGGGCACAAGGGGGAGCCCTATCTGCCAAGGGGGTGAGGGCAGCAGGCTCTGTGTGTGGAGCAGGGTGGTCCAGGCCACCCAGACCTCCATGATATCTAGGAGCCATTCCACCTGGGCCAGCCACTGGTCCTCTCGTCCTTCCAGCGCATCCACTCCTTGGTTAGTTCATTCTGCCGTCAGAGTGTGGTGGTGTATGCCCGGAGAGTGTCCTCATCTGGCTGCTGATGGGTGCTCTGGAGGCATGGATGCTCTGGGGCTGGTGGGCTGCCATCCCTTGGGGGCACCGGTCGCTCTTCCCCTGCTTCTGCCTCCTCCCTGGGGCTGCCTGGGTGCATGGTGGGGCTGCACTGGCCCTTGGACTCTGCAGCTGTTGGGAGAGAGTGAGTACCTCTTGCCGCACAACCCTCAGGCCTGGCCCTGCCCCTGCCCCGCAGCAGTTGCAGCCCTCACCCTTGAGCTGAGGGATAGAGCTGTCCACGGTGCGCATGTCTGTGCCCTCGCAAAGTGGGCCCTGCTGCACTGAGTGCCTGTCCTGTCAGGGGGAAGGGCCTGACTGCATTTCCCCAACCCCTGGAGGCATGTGAGGTTCCCACCATAGGTGGCAGGGGGCCCCAGTGTTGCCAGGGCCTCCCCAGGACCCCACCACATGCATATGGTGTACACCATCATGCAGAGACGTCAGCAAGGGTAGTCTGTCCCTCCCCCAGTGACTTGGGATGTCACAGCCCCCCCTCCTCCCCACCATGGGGCTTGCAGTGGACTGGCGGCTGCCTGCTGTGCAGGTGGTATGCACCACCTTGGCTATGCACACTAGTGGAGAGGCCTGCCCCCAAGCCCAGTGGGGTATAATGGCCAGGGAACTCACTGGCTGGTCTGGGGATGCCCGTGCAGAGCAAGCAACATTGGGGGTGGCAGAGTACAGGGCAATGACCAGCTTGCTCTGATTTGACTCTAAGGCTCCTGCTGGGGTGGCGCTAGCGAGCTGGTGGGCTCCAGAGAGGCACCCTCCGGTGGGGAGGCTGCTCCCTGGTGTCCATGGGGACAGTGCTGGGGGCCCCGTCCTTGCCCCCAAAGAGGTGGTCCAGCTCCCTGTAATATGGGCAGGTGGGAGTCACTGCCCCAGACTGGATGGTTTTCTTTGTCTAGTTTGGTCACCCCAAGTGGTTTCTCTCTTTCTCTGCAACTAGATCTTTATCTGTCTTCTAGGCAACTGCTTTGGTTTGTTTGTTTGTTTTGCTCATCCAGTTTCAGTCGGGAAAACCTGCATCTGAGCCTGCAAATTAACTGTTCAAGACTACCTCTCCCTATTTATGTGACACAGAACTCATGCTTAATTTGTACAGAAAGAGGCATCAGGACTCAAGCAATTATGTACTAGGGCTCATTTATTTCCTTTTTACACTCATAACTAATGCTACAAGCCCAGAGGTTCCAGGGCTATGGACTCCCAAGCCCAGAAGTGCTTAGGTTCAGCCATGGCACACTGCTGAGACTCCAGAGCATAGTAGGGACTAATGGATTATTCCAAGACTACAGGCGCCAGCCTGTCCCTTAAAGGGATAGTACACTCTTTCATGGTGAGTCTAGTGCAACACTAGTCTGCTCTAGTCCCAAGAGAAATGCTCTGTCATCCAGTTCTGTTTCTATGAGTTCTGTGCATTCAGCGTTGCCTCTGTTGGACATGCAAGTCAGGGCACTGTGATGTGAATTCAGTACTATAGTCATGTCTGGCTCACTTGGACCTCAGTGTTTGTGTCGGCGCTCCTCTACCACTGCCATTGGCCTAGTTTAGCATCCTAGTGGATGCTGTTGTCATTGGCCCAGTCCAACATGTTCACTACACAGGGGTTAAAATCTCCAGGTGAGGAACCCAGAGAAAAACATGACTCTTAGAGAAAATCCAGCCTTTCCAGAAGCAAACACCTCATCTGAAACACAGACTCCTTTCTCCTCCTTTACACTAAACTCAGGTTTTGCTACATAACCAAATTTTGCCAACACAGACAAAGTCCATTACTATTAAGGTTAGGGTGATTTCTCCTCCAGTTCATATCTTGCACACTTCCTGTATCATTTCACCAATACTGTAATTAAAATAATATATTCTCACAACTACTCAACACACATTCCAACCAAAACAACACAACTCAGAAAGTGAATATGTAGATGAACATTATAATTTATATAAAAGAAGCTAATCAGAGCTGATTTTTCCCCAAAAGAAAGACGAGAACTCCATTCTTCTAGGACTTCTAACCTGAGGCTTATGAGTGCATAGGACAGAAATTACAGCATAGTGTATTCCAAAGGTTTTATGAGCATGATTTTGAAAAGCTTTCAAATTTGCAAGTGAGTTTTTGCAGATTATCCCAAAAGCTTGTCAATGCAACTTTTGCACCATTTCAGCTCTCCATGTAAATTATTGTGCACAGTTTTTTTTTAAAATATCTTTGACACTGTTTCTTTTATCTCTTCACCTTTAAACCAGAGTCCTTTAATTCAATGAACAATGAAATCTTGTGGGAGTCTTGAAAATTCAAAAAATAATTTACTACACCACAGGTATATACCACATAATGAGGAGAATGTAGGATGAAGGAAGTAAACTGTCCTTAAAAAAGTTCAGTGCGTACTTGGGTTTAAATTTTGGTGTAAATGTTCCCAGAATTACTTATTTTATAGGAATTATTTTCCCTAAAATGTCCTAATTAATTTGTTGAGATTGACCTGAAAAAACATTCTTCTTTCTTCTTCGGTATTCAGAAATCTCTTGCCCTTCTCTCATCTGCTCATTATAAAAGTTATTCAATTTATGTAATAGTTAATAATCAAAAGGACAACATAACTAAATTCTTGCAATAAAATATTAATGTTGGCACCTCTCCCAATTTTATCAGAAATTTCATACTATTTGATGGTTGTCTTAAATCACCTCATAATAAAACCACTACACTGTTCCTTTCCATCTAAAATGAAGTTTCTAGTCCTTGGCTACCTTTTGTCTACAGGCTTGTCTACACTACCACTTTCCTTCGAAGGAAGGATGGCAATTAGGGTGGTGGGAGTTTACTAATGAAGTGCTGCCGTGCATAGGCAGAACTTCATTAAGCAAATTCCTCCGTGTGGCAACTTTGAAGATTTAAACTTTTGAGTTTAATATTTCAAAATTTTGAGGAGTAAGGGGACTTCAAAGTTGCCCTGGCACTTCGAAGAACCGGCGGGTGAGCCACAGCTAGACACATGCCAGTACTTCGAAGTTTAAAACTTCTAAGTTGCCATGGGGGGGAATTTGCTTAATGAAGTGCTGCCTATGCAAGGCAGCACTTTATTAGTAAACTCCCAATACACTAATTACCATCCTTCCTTTGAAGAAAGGTGGTAGTGTAGACAAGCCCTACAGCAATCTGTCGACAGAAGTCACTGTCGGAAGAAATTTCCCAAGAAGGCTTCTGTTGACAGAGTGAGGTCATGTACAAAAGCCAGTCAGGAGACCACTCCTATCTGTTGACAGAGTAGCTGGACTGCCCAGCTGCTGTCTCAACAAAACAGACACTCAGAAGCACATCAGAAAGAGCTTCCTATTGTTCTGGATGCCCTGTATGCTGCGAGAAAGGCCCACACAGTCTTTTTGACAACAGAATCTGCTGACAGCAGCTTTATGCCTCATGGCTGAGAAGCAAAAGGCTGCCGGTGAAAGTGCTGAGTTTTGTCAACAAACTATTGATACAACTTATTTTGTGTGTGGATATGCCCTTGTGGTTGTGAAGAATAACCTGAAAACATGAACCATGCAGGATCAAAAACCAGAAAGCAAATATTAATGACTTAACATTAATTATTTTAACGTTCCTGCGATTTTTAAGACTACATTATGATTTTGGGATCTAATTCGTGGTTTCTGATCTCTTGGGCATGGCAGTACTGAAACCAGTGCTCTACGTACAGTTTATATATTTGAATAAATGTTGACAAAGTCCCGAGCAAGTCCTAGTGGACCTTGTACTTCAGGTGTTTAAAGTAATGCCACAAAGGCTTGCTGTGCCCTCTTTTGCTGTGCTCCCAAGGGTTCCCCAGGGGTGGGGCACAGACTACTGAGCCATACTGACCATAGGCACAGTCATAAATGGGGGAGATCCCACATGGACATCATGGCTAATCCTGCTCCTTCTTAGCTGTCCTGGGAAGTGTGGGGCAGTCTGGGGGGAACCTGGTCCCCTCCCACTCAGTCAGGTTCCAGCCCAAAGACCCTGGGCAGCTGCTGCTGACGGGGCTGTCTCCCTCAGCTGAAAGGGCACCAGCTTCCTCCCTGGGCCACTCCCCAAGATGCTTCTCCCCAGTACGTTCTGCTGTAGCTCCAGCAAAGCCTTCTCTTTTGCAGGGCTCTCCTTCACAGACCTTTCCTCCTTCTTGGTCTGCCCCCTTTCTCCTTCCCCCTCCTTACCCGAGGAGAAGCATTTTCAAGGGCTCCACAGGCCTTGACTGGCTGCAGGTGCTTGAATTAGCCCCAGATGTTGGATTGACCTAGTGCTGCAGGCTGATCCTTGCTAGGCCTCAGTCACTGGGGAACATAAAAGCATGGACCTATGTACATGTCCTCCACTGGGCTACTATAACCCGCCGTGGGCTGTCACAACATTTACAGAGACATCGTAATTTATTTCTATTATGGTGGCACACAGGACTCTCCAGTGAGGATCTGAGACTTCAGTGCTGTTCAACTAGAGTACAGGACGGTGCCTGTCCTGAAGAGTTTAACAACTTTGTTTGGGAAATCATATCTTCTTTGGGGCATTACTATAGTGGCAGCAGGAATTGTTAGCAGAGAACAGTATTATCTCACCTCTCGGAGTGTGCACTCATGGTATGTCAAAGCCAAATTTCGAGTCATAGTCAACTGCAATGTTCTGAGAAAATAGATCTAATTGTAGGTTGGTTGTTGTTTAAACAGGGAGTGGTAGAATATATAATAAAATTACAACAACTTTCTCTAATTAATATCTGGAAGACTTTATTGTAAATACAGTTGATAAGCATTCAGATATCAAAGAATGTAATGTAGTAAAACTACAGGTTTTCTGATGATTCTCTTGTTTAAGCTGTCTGCTTCTTCAACTTATTGCAAAGATATAATTGAATTCAGCTGAAGAACTCCTGACATCAAGGAGGTCTAAATCAGAACTGGAAAGAAATAACTAGTGTCATTAAAGGCAATATCACAGATTAGCAACCAGATGAATAATTTACTCTTCATTTGTACTGATCAAAGTAAGGCTTCTGTTGCCATTGTCCCAGTCCACACAGCCTACATCTAGTTTAGCTTTTCAGAAAGACCACTGGATGAGCTGATGATTTTTTCTGAACCTGACAAGGGCAGCATGGAGAGCTCTAATTCTAAGAAAATGTTTAGTAGGATAAGAATCATCTATATTTTCCTACGGATCATCTACTCAAGCTCTCTTACCTATATTTCTTATGTACACCTTCTGTAAATTAATTCTAACACATTTGTGAAGCAAGACGAATCATAGAACTGGAAGGGACATCAAATGGCCATTAATCCAGTCTTGTGCATTCCTGGCAGGACCAAGCACCACCTATACCATTCCTGAGAAGTGTGTGTCTAACTTGCTATTAAGCATCTCCACTCTCCAACCTTCCTAGGCAATTTATTCCAGAATAATTATGGGAATGTTTAAATCAATTTACATTGTATATTGTAATCTTAATGGAATGCACTGCACCTACAAGTAAAACAGTAAGATACAAACTGACTAGGAAAATTACCAGCTTGCCCAACTCAATAGCTGATAGACAAAGAAGTAAGAGAAGTTGCAACATTCATATTGTGTCTTAAGATTCATGTCCAGCTACAGAGAAGGAGTACTGTACTTCTAGCTGCAGTTAGTATCTGTGCCAGTTAAAAATATATTAGATGAGGGCAAAGATTTTCAGATTAGATGAGTCATACAGAGATACAGAACAGCTAAAGTCCATTAAGATATTTAAACAATAATAAATGTAATATAATAAAGGTTAAGATGATTCATTTTAATTGAAATTCTACTCTGAAAAGCAGCTGTCTAACTGTATTTTTGGATTCCTTATTTATTGTGTCTCAGTGATCTCCATATTAAAAACGCTCAGTTCATCACCACAAAAATGTTTTTTGCTAACTGCAAAATGTGCCTCAGATCAACATAGAGTCTCTTTCTCAAGCACCACTGCCATTAATAGAGATTGTGCAGATCAAACTATGCCCTTGGTAATGCACATACAATCCATTTGTTAAATTAGACCTAAGCCACACTGTGAAACTCCATTACACTGAATAAGGTGGACAGTGATAACTGACTGGAATTTAGAAAATAATCCCGTTGTCGTTATAAAAAAAGAACACCGTCAACAACAAAAATAAACTAGTTCACACTCGCTCTGTTCATCCTTCAAAACTAACAAGAGTAAAATTTGGTAACTATTTTTGTCTCTGAATAGAGCAGATATGACTCTGTAAACACTGAGGCCATTTCTACACATGCTACTTGTTCCAAAAGCGGCACGCTAATGAAAAGTCCAGAAAATGCTAATGAGGTGCAGACTTAACTTTCTGACACCTCATTAGCATATGGTCACATGATTTGGAGTCCGGAAGGCCGAGCTTCTACACACTATTTTGGAGTCCTGAAGAGCTTCTTCCAGACTCTGAATCATGTGACCGTATGCTAATGAGGTGTAGGAAATTTACATCCACACCTCATTAGCATTTTCTGGGCTGTTCATTAGCATGCCACTTTCGGAACAAGTGGCATGTATAGAAACGGCCAGAGTAAAATTCAGCTCTATGCAGAAGCCAGCCTAATGCCTGTGTAACACTTTTGTCCTCCTCAAGGTATCAAAATAGAGCCTGAAAAGGCATAAGGTGCACCAGACTTGTGCTGGCCTCCAGTACATGGGTCAATTTGACCCATTAAGAACAGATCTGTTCAGTAAGAAGAAATCTAATCACATCAGAAAACAGGTTTATGTGTAGGGTAACTTAGAAGCCTGTCATACAGCCTAAACACAGAATTCATTCTTGTAAGAGCAATACTTATAGTGACCAAAACTAAAAAACAAAGGTGAACTGTTTCAGTCTCCAGTTATGAGTTTGTCATTTCTTAGGTAATACCCGTGATTTTTGAGAAGAGCTAGTACTTGCTCTGCCAGCATTACAAGGGAAATGGTGAATCATCCCTAGAGTTCAAAACAAAATTAGTCATGCAGATTTAGCTATGAAAACAAATGACTGACAAATAAGGCATATGACAAGCTCTTTAAAATAAAGAAATTTCTGACATTTATCAGAAAACGTCGCTGTACAATCAGTTGGATACCCATGGTTGCCTCAGTTTCCATGCCTTAAAAGAGGATGGATGATTTTCTGCTGAGATAAATGGTGCTAAGTGCCTTTTATAAATAAGCACAAAACATGTCCCCAACCAATCTAAATACATCATTGAAACTCTTTGAGGGACTTTTACCTTCTGATTCTTCGATCATCATCAGGCATTGAAGTTCTAGTCCCATATAGATTGGGTTCAGCCTACCCCCACAGGGATAACTGAAGTTTGTTTCTCAAAGGCTTGAGAGAAAAGAGAGTAAAAGAGGAACTGCTAGGATATTTTCAGTAACAATAGATTGTTATATCATAAAGTGACAGAGGTAAACAACACTAAAGAGCTAACTATGCCCTGTATTACATGGCTACAGCATGATTAACTTCAATAGGAGTTATAGCTAGGGAAATGAGAGTAGAATTGGGTCCTAAGATTTTTCTTTAATCAGTACAGTATATTTGGCCTTGAAACAATGAGTGAGGTGAATATCTAATTGTGAAGCCAGTTACCTCAGTTCTTTGGAGACATAAACAGAAAATTATGTTCTCCTGTGTCAATATAGATTGCCAATATCATCTACAAAATACTCTTGCCAAAACCTGAGGTTTCAGAAAAATGCCCATTTAGCTGACAAGGCACATTTCATTAAAAACAAAAAAGTTTGATAAACCCTTTCTGACCAGTTCTGGTGAAAGGCTCAGCTGAATTTAGGAAACAAAAAGCACACACCAGTAAGAAGACAACAAGCTGATAATAAGTCCTATGCCTTTATATACACTAGTGTTAAGAAACACATAAGAAGGGGAGGAGTATGTGGAATACTGCCTCGGATGTATTCTTCTCCCTCCCTCCCTGCTCCTCCCTGTACCACTGCAAGTGTCTCCACTGTTTCCTACCCAATCAAAACTGGCCAGTAACACAAACCTACCAATGTATGGCCAATTGCATCAGGTTTATTCCTTTCTTTGGGGGAACAGATGACAAACTCTCTTGTTTCAAGTTTACATAGGTTGCCAGCATCTTTGCTAGAAAATACTGTGCACAAACAATATATTATTGTTGGCCACTGTTGTAATAATTTGTCTTCATGTAATCTTTTGTTCGCTTGCCTGAGTATAACCTGCAGGCAGCTGCAATAATTCACTGAAAGATGACTCAATAACAGATCTGATCAGTGATTTAGGCAACATCTTAAAAGTAGAGCAGCAAAAGTTCCAGTAAAGCATTTCCCCAAGATCGAGCTCTTACACTTCCATAAATGGCAAATTATATGAACCCATGGTGCCCTGGCACCAGGAGTATTTCTGCCAGCATGTTTGTACATGTGGCTGGGGCCCAGGGAGATGGGAAGTGTCTCTTTGCTTTGCACTGTTCCCAGCAGATGGAGCAGCACACAGTACACACACACACACTCGCATACACACACACACCCCTTTGGCCCCAGGAAACACATATGCTGACAGCCCTGGGGATCAAGTGGCTGGAAGCCACTCTAACCTTGCTGTGCTGTTGGCAGTGGTGCTGAGGACCCCCTGTGGGCACAACTGTTTGTGGCATGACCACAACAGTGTTGCAAGCCATGGCCTGCATGCACCCCTTGCGTGATCAAGGCTTCGCGACCCAGTCAGAACCCAATATGCCAGCGTGCATTGACAGACCCATCCAAGGCACTAAGGGCTTAGTCACACATGCAAAAGTGAGGCCAGCTAAGGGCTTAGTCACATACATGGAAGTGAGACCACCGCCTCACCAAGCATTACAAAATCCTAAAAGGGGCAACTCCTAAGAAGGGCAACTCCTCCAGGGGATACAACGCATTGGCCCAGCGAGTTACTTTCATGTCAAAACCCCCATAAAAGGTCAACTCCCCTCCTCCCAAATCGAAGACTTGTGTACCTTGACAAGCCCGTTGGCCGGCCCGAGTCGCTTGCCCCTCCTGCTGAAAATCCTGACCCTTTTGGCTAGATGTTGGTGTGGGCTCTGCTCACCATTTGCACTTTGGTAACTGCCCAGTAACTACAGGCTTTCCTCTGTCCATCACCCAACAGCGCCTTGGGATAGAGGGCTAGAGCACGCTAGGTATCCCCTCTTAATTCCCCTCATAACACTGATTAAGCCATCATTAGTAAAGCTTTTTTACACTCACTGCTTGTCTTGTTTCCGGCTACCACTCATCCAGCAAACACTTTTACTCCTGGAACACCCGCATATGGATTTAACTCACCCAGAGGTAGCAGGCAGGACAAAGGGATGCATAACAGGAGAGTGTGTAGGGGAAGCAGGCAGACAGCAGTACCTGGAGACCCTCGTCCACCCTGGAGCAACTTCCAGAAGGGAGTGCTCTTATGCAAGTGTGACATGTACTCCTCACACTCCCTTCTGCACCCCACTCCCTTGAGCCTGCAACCCCTTCCCCAACCTTCATCTCCTGCCCCCAAACTCTTTCCCCTCTCCAGCCCCCAAACTTCCTCCCAAAGCCTCCACCCGCCATCCCAGGCCACAGACAGTGTCCAGATTCCAACCCAGAGCCTGCAACCCTCACCCCATCCTGCACCCACGCTCCCTCCCAGACCTTCACCCCAGACTCACACCTTCACCCAAGCTTCCCCAGACCCCACCACTCACCTCTCCTATGCTCAAACTCCCTCCCAGACCATGAACCCTCTTTGCACCCCAATCCCCTGCTCTAGCCTAGAGCCTGCACCAAACAGACAAATTCCCTCCAAGAACCCACCCCTCCCCAACCCAGAGTGCCCCTCAGAACCTTAAGCTGACGGGGTAGGGGAGGAGTTTGAATGGGGAGAGAGAGGCTCTGGGTATTCTGAGCACTAACAAAGTATCTGCAAACCTGACGTCCTTCTACACAGTGCACAAGCAGAACAAGAGCATTTGCATTACTAGTCTACTTGGTGACCAGTGTCACTTCTAAATTTTTGTTTTGTTTATTTTTTTTCCATCCACGGGCAAGATGCATTTTGGTATGTTTGCCCAGGCAAGTGTGGATATGCTCAATCAGTAGAAACATACGCTTCCCACTGTGGCAGCTGTGGGTGCTCTGCCAAGCAGCTGGGTGGACCCAGAATCTCTCCTGGGTGGTAGCCCAGGTGCTCAACTTACAGGGAACGCAGCTGGCAACACTCAATAATGTTATATTCACCCCCTGGCATGGTAAGATCTGTGTGATCAAACAATAACAATGGCTACTGGAATGAATATAAAACATAACAAATATTTCAGTGCATATTATATGACTATTCTGCTAGCTACCTTCATGTGCAATATTCTGCCAGTCTCTGATAGCAGCTTTCAAGTACCTAAACGGGTGTTACAGAGGAAAGGGAGAAAATATATTCTCCTTAGCTGTGAACATAGGACAAAAAACAATGGGCTTAAATTGCAAGAAGGAAGGTTTAGATTGAACATTGGGAACAACTTCCTCACTGTTAGTGTGGTTAAGCAGTGGAATAAATTTCCTAGGGTGCTTGTAAAATCTCCAACACTGGAGACACAGTAAACTTTTTCATATGCAGCATTCTATCCTCCAGAACTCTCAAATAACTGACATTTTAACCACAAGTAAAAGTTAGTTGCATTAACCTTAGGCTATGTCTACACTAGCCAAAAACTTTGAAATTGCCATGCAAAAGGCCATTTCGAAGTTTACTGATGAGGTGCTGAAATACATATTCAGCGCCTCATTAGCATGCGGGTAGCCACGGCACTTCGAAATTGATGCAGCTCGCCGCCGCACGGCTCGTCCAGATGGGGCTCCTTTTAGAAAGGACCCCGCCTACTTCGAAGTCCCCTTATTCCCATCTGCTCATAGGAATAAGGGGACTTTGAAGTAGGCGGAGTCCTTTCGAAAAGTAGCCCCATCAGGACGAACCGCGTGGTGGCGAGCCATGTCAATTTCGAAGTGCTGCGGCCGCCCGCATGCTAATGAGGTTCTGAATATGTATTTCAGTGCTTTATTAGTAAACTTCGAAATGGCCATTTGCATGGCCATTTTGAAGTTTTTGGCTAGTGTAGACACGGCCTTAATTACAGTCCATATACTGAAAGTAAATACAAATAAACACAGTGACTACAGTACAAGTTTACACTGTACATACCACTGTTGTTGGTAAATAAAGTACTCTGCATACTACATTTGTTTGTTTCTTAATATCTAATCTTGTTTTTGAGCCTGCATCCTCAGCACCCTCCTTTATGGCAGCGAGACTTGGACCCTGTATGCCCGCCAGGAAAAGAGGCTGAACGTCTTCCACTTGCGTTGCCTCAGGCGCATCCTTGGAATATCATGGAAGGACAGAGTGACCAACACCGTCGTCCTCGAGCAAGCTGGAATCCCAACCATGCACACCCTCCTCAGGCAGCATCGGCTCCGCTGGCTTGGCCATGTCCACAGAATGAACAATGGAAGGATTCCAAAAGACATCCTGTATGGTGAGCTAGCCTCTGGCAAAAGACCTCCCGGACGCCCTCAGTTGCGCTACAAAGATGTCTGCAAGAGAGACCTCAGAGAGGTAGACATCAAGCTGGACAACTGGGAAGAACTAGCAGACGACCACAGCAGATGGAGGCAGGGGTTACACAAGGGCCTTCAGAAGGGCAAGTTGAAGATCAGACAGCTAGCAGAGGAGAAGCGAGCACACAGAAAGCACAATAAGGACTTGCCAGACACCCACTACATCTGCAAGAGATGCAGCAAGGACTGTCACTCTCGTGTGGGTCTTCGTAGTCACAATAGATGCTGTAAATGAAGTCCTCAATTGAAACTTTAAAGGGCGCGATCCATAGTCTATGCAGACTGAAGGATGCCTACTACAATCTTGTTTTTCTTTAATATTATGCATTGCCAGGTATATCTCTCTATTATCCAGAATATTTGAATATCCAGCAAGTTAGCAACCTTCTGGTCCCTGGGCTGCTGGAAATGAAACAGTTTACTGTATTTAAGAACACATTAGCTATATATCTAACAGGAATGATATAGATGGTGCCCATGAGGGAAGGGAACTGGACTTGATGACCTCTTGACATCCCTTCCAGTTCTAATATTCTGTGATTCATGATGAACATTAATGCCTATGTGCTGGTTTTGTCTGCTTTTCACTACTGTACCAGCAATGTATCCTCTATATTCTGCCTAAAACCCTTGGGCTAGATGCTCTAGTTTCTCCTGAAATCTGGATTTGCCACTACTTCAATTATATAAAAATGAATAATAGCATGACAATTCAGATATAGCTCAGTTTAAAAATTCACCCAAATTAAGACTCTTCAATGAGGAAATAGGCCCCTGATCCACTTATATACCACAGCAAGACTCATCACATGAACCACTATCTGCTTGATGTAATGTTCTTCTTTGTTCCAGGACCACCACATTTCTTGAACCTCTTTTTGCTTGCAACCCTCTCTAATGTGGATCTTCAGCTGGGAGTCCCTCAACATCACTTTCCATTCTATTTTTTTAATTCTATGCCGCCTTTCTATTTCTTCCTAATTTCCCCTTCCTCTCTTCCACTTTGTCTTCTCTGCCCTCACCACATTTTCTCTATTTTTCTATTCTATACACCCAAACTCCAGATCATCACCTTGTCATGGGGAGTGGGCTTGTGTGTCTCATGGCAGTCAAGTCAAGGGTGAAGCTCCATACAAGGAATGATTCTAAAAGTCCTCAATGGCAGAACAGGCTCAGGATAGCTAGCAAAATGTTACAGTGGCTGTGAAGGCAGATGAAGGCTGCAGCAGACAGGAGACTCCCAATCATCATGGATCCCATGCCATTGGACCTGAGTCTTCTATCCATCAAGGATCGTGTGGTGGCTACAGTGCAACAGTCCCCCCATGATCAAAGTCGTCATGCACAGGTGTCTTCCTCTGCATACTGCTCTCTTAATCTTATGCCATACAGCAACTGGTGAATGGCAACAGGAACAAAGACTTGTGGTTCCAGACTGCAGCTGATCAGCCATCAATGGACTCACAAATAGGAGGGTGACATAAAGACTTCCCACTCATTGTCGAGTGACCGCCAAGAGAGAAAGAGAGAGATTCTACACAGATGATTGTACTGTACCCCTCAGCATCGTAATATCTAAACGCCTTCCAGTAGCGACTGTAAAATCATCATGCTATATGTACTCCCCTCCTCCCCGCACTGACCCACGCTACCCTCCAGGTTTCCCTGCCCTTCTAAATTCCCTTTTCCCACTTGAGTCAGCACTCTGCAGATTTGTCTAGTATAATTCCAATATTCGCCCCTCCAAGTGCCTCTCCCCGGTCCCAAGACTACCCCATAAATCAGTCCTCGCCCAACATACGCTCCAGGTTTAGCTTCATCTGCATCCCTCAGACTAACATGTCTGGCTTTTCTGCTTTTTATCTAACCCAAACATTGTGCTAATGATACAGCAATGAACCTTAAATATTAAGATAACTAGATAAGCTTATGTCAGTATCCTTTGTCTTAAAACCTCAGAATAGCATCCCTATCACTTAGCTACTCAGTTTTTTATTTATTTTGTGAGAAGAAGAATTTTATTTTAGCCAAAATATTATCAGAATACTTCACTCACCTCTGCTGCACAAGGTGAGCCTGATCCAAAGCCCTTTGAAGCCAATGAGTCTTAACTCTGAATTCAGAGGATTTTAGCTCAGGCTCCTGATTTGGACAGAGTCTGATCTGATTCCAGATCTCATCTGAGGTCTTTAACAAAAAGACTCTATAGTACAATAAATACCAACCATTGCATCACAAAGCAACATGGCCATATGTCCCTCATTTTAATCTATTTTGATAATCACAAATCACAGTGTACTATTGTTTTTTAACATCTGCGCCCATGAACATACAATCTTCCTCAACACTCTCTTGAAATCCAGTGGGAAGTAGTTTAATGCAGTAAATAGTAAGATTTAGAGAGCGCGCTGAAGTATAAATATGCTAATAATGCCATAAATCAAGTTAATGTGATGCTTGCGTCTGACACTGAGGTATTAAGAGAAGTAAATTCCCTTTATGTTGTTATAATGGAGCAAAAGCATCAACATAATCTTGCCTCAATTGTACTATCAACCACAAAAAATAATCATAGACATTTTATTATTTCAACCCTTCTAACTCCCCAGCACACTTTTAATGTCTGTGTTTTCAACTTTTTCAGACTCCTGGTCACACCACTGCCTTTCTATGGATGAGTTATTCTTGCCCTCTCTTGAAAACACAATCTTTTATTTATATGCAAGAGACTCTATTACAACATCTTGGAATAAAGCCTGATTTTGTCAAGTAGTTGATTTAAAGGATTTGCACTCCTAAACATTTTGTATGCATTTTAATGCACTTAAATAAGAAAACCATCTGTGCATTTCTTCCTTTATTTGAAATTATGCTTGGCAAACAATCATTACAATTATAAGTAGTGTACCATTAAGCATATGGTTAAATGACAACATATTTACTTATTTCAAGATAAATTCACTTGAAAACATTGGGTTTTTTAAATATTAAAATTCATAAATCAGAGTTTTATATAATATAGGATGCAATACACTTTTGCAATAGAATTCCTGGGCCTCAGGGTAAAATACGCTATTATTGTGTCCACAGATTTGGGATTATGAAAAATGTCAGTCATGTCCCTAACTACTGGGTTGAAGTTCATTCTCTCACCTGGGCAACTCTTACCACATTCTTTTCCAACAGCCTAGCAATTTCTCACATGAAGCATGGGAAACAGGCTGTGTTGTATGTGTCCTTAAAAGGAGTTAAGGTGGACTTCATAATTATTTACTATTGCAGTAACTAAAGGCCCCAAATAGGATGAGAACTCTATTGTATAAAGCGCTATACAAATGCACTGAACAAAACCATTCCTGACACACAGCTCTTCCAGTCTCAGCAGGCAAAGCTGACAGAGGGAAGTGTATTACTATCCCATTTTATGGAGGAGGAACTGAGAAGCTAAATAACTTAGATGGGTCCATTCCAGACGTCTTAGTTTTCTGCTTTATTATGGCAAAAAGCAGTGTTACGCCGAAAAGTGATTGTAAACAGGGCATTGTGGGATTGCATGATGCTTCTCAAGGCTTGAACAAAGATGCTTAAGTTATAAGTAAGGAGCTGGATTCGTACAGTCCTTTTCTGTGTGAAAAAAACAACGGACTGCCGCAGATGCACTGACTGCAAATGTCCAGCAGGGGGAACACTGGAACTGAAAATACAGAACAATTTTTTTTTTTTTTAAAACGCCCTAGGCACAGTTCCTTTAAATCCGGGACTGTGCCTGCCAAAACGGGACAGATGGTCACCTTTATCAGTTTGCCCTTTCTTATCACATGGCATGTTTTCAATCTATGCATTTAAGGAAGTGATTGTCTAATCAGTTATCTGACTGGCTAACAGTAATTTTAGCAGTGGAAAAGTCTTCATGGATTCCGAATGACAATTCTTGCAAGCAACTTGCAAGTGGAGGGAAGATGTTTTACACACCTCCGACTGTATAGATTTGGTGATGAAAGACATGAACGCAACAGGCCCCACAAACCCACTCTATCATTGTGCACTGAAACTCTCCCCCCCTCCCCCCTCACACACACACTCATGGCTGGTGGGTGTGTGCCTAGCTGGGAAACAGAGATCTGGCCAGCCTCAGACCCACTGCTGTTGATGTGGGGAAGACTAATATATGGGACAAAATTGCCTCTTTTAAAGAAAAAGGGAGGATGCCTGCAGAGGCCTTATGTAAGGGTCTGTCTCTAAAAAACAGGACAGCTGGTCACCCTATACACAAAGTAAAAGAAACAAAAGTTATTGAGGCTAGGTCTACTTTACCATTTATTTTAGTATAACCCACTTCATTCAACAGCATGTATAAGCCACCTCTCTGAGTGATGTGAGTTGCACCAGCCTAAGCACTGGTGTAGATAGCATTAGGTTGGCGAGAGCCCTTCTCCCACTGGCACAGTTATCACCTTTTGCCACGGCTGAGTTATTATATTGATGGGCGGGATTCTTCCATTAGCAGAGATCACCATCATGAATCATGCTCCAGCAGTGCAGCTGCATCGATCCAGCCGCAGACTAGTCATTAGTAAGTGGAGAGATATAGCTCTGGAAAAACATTGGCATCTGAGTGGTTTTAATGAAGTTCTCCCTGGGCAATATATTATAAAAAAATACAGAGAGAAATCTGGACACAAATATTTCAGATTAAATAAGTGTCTATCAAACAGCTCTGCCATTTGCCAGCCTGGCTGCAGTGCAGATCCTCAAGATGCCAACTTCAGACTGACAAGAATGCTAGCACACTGTGCACACAGAGACAAAACAACAACAGGTGGTTCAGAAGCTGAAAGGAAGTGATCTGTAAAAGAAACTTTTCTTCTGAAACTCCCAATTAGAAAGTAAACACCTGCTGCAATCACAAAAGCAGCATGAAATGACAGAGTTTTGAAAGGGTCAGCTGGAGACACTAACACAAGTTACATGTATCTTTGTCTATTAATGGCTGGTTATTGTAAACAAAAGCAAAAGTAGACTGTGTATTTCCTGGGGGATTAGAGAAGTTCATCTCATGCTAAAAAGGTACTGCCATCTACAGATTTCATTATTAATAGCACACTTGTTAAAAAATCTAGTACTGGTGAAGCTGTCAACAGCCAGGGAGATGGAGCTCCTCTGTTTGGCCATAGAAGAGGTAGAGCTCAGAATACGTGCCAGTTTTGTAGACTCATAGAATTCTAGAACTGGAAGGGACCTCGAGAGGTCATGAAGTCCAGTTCCCTGGCCTCAGGGCACCATCCAGATCAGCCCTGAAAGATGCCTATCCAACCTGCTATTAAATGTGATGGAGATTCCACAACCTCCCTAGGCAACTTACTCCAGTGTTTAATCATCCTGACAGTTAAGAAGTTTTTTTTTTCCAATGTCTAACCTAAGCTGCCCTTGCTGCAATTTAAGACCATTGTGCCTTGTCCTGTCATTGGAGGTTAATAGCAGCTATCATCAACTCTTATTAAGTCCCCGCTCAGTCTTCTCTTTTCCAAACTATACAAGCCCATTTCTTTCAGTCTTCCCTCACAGGTCATGTTTTCTAGACCTTTAATCATTTGTCGCTCTTCTCTGGATCCTCTCCAATTTCTCCACATATGTCTTGAAATGTGGTGCTCAGAACTTGACATAATGCTCCAGATGAGGGCTAATCAATGCCGAGTAGAGTAGAATTACTTCTCGTGTCTCTCTAACAACAATCCTTTAAGTTCATCCCAGAGTCATGTTTGCTTTTTTTTTATTTTTGCAACAGTGTCACACTGTTGACTTACATTTAGCTTGTGGTCCACTACGACAATCCTCCATCTCTTTCTGTAGTACTCCTGCTTGGAGAATTTCCTCGTACTGCCCCATAGCTTTCCTCACATCTCTCATTTTGACTCTGGTATTGGGCAGGAAGGATTTGGGCAGCTCACTTGGCTATTTTAAATCAAGCAGAGCTTCCCCCTAACTGCCCCCTCTTCCTCCCCACCAGTCTCCAATAGCACCTGTGAAGAGAAATATTGTGTTCTCCTCTACTGCTGTTCTTATCGATCTTCTATGTTTGCCAGGAGAAATGTTGGTTCAGAGGAAATAGCAGGAGCCTGTGGGGGTGGGGAGTTAGTGCAGCAACTCAGTCAATCTCTGGTCAGTGTTGCTGCTGCGCTGTACTCCTTTCTGTTACTGGTATAAGAGTGCAGTGTTCAAGACCTGCCATAAACTGCCAGGTCTTACAGACTGCATGCTTCCTTTGAGCTCCTTCTAGAAATATCTCAATACTGATTGAATTAATTTCATGTTCCTTCCTGAAGCAAAACTCCAATAAGATGTATGGTTAGAGATCTGTCTCATGAAGAATTAAGTAACAAATTTATAAGGATTTCAGAAAATGTGGCCCTATATATGCTATCATGTTGTTTCCTTGAACCCCTCTAGCCTAACAAATATTCTATGCTGCTTGCCATCAACTTGCATATTTCTTACATAGCCTCCAAAACAAAACCAGAGGTGTGAATTCCATCTAGTGCTGGGAACTTGATAGCTTTCATTTGTGTTAAATTACTAAACACTTCTGGCTCACTGATCGTGAAATCATTCAAAATACTGCATACACAAACACTGTCAGATGGCATATTTTTCCTGATTTCTCATGTAAATAAATTGGAGATGTATTCATGATATTCTTTTGCTGCTTTGTCATTCTCTGTCTTTTCCTATTCTTTCATCTAATGCTTTAATTTCTTCCTCGACTGGTCATCCTCAGTCTCTCTGTCTCTGTTTCTGTCTCTCTCTGTCTTTTTTTAAGAGAAACATTGTGTGCTTAAGTTTCTACGTGTCTAATTTTAATTTCCAGTTGGCATTTCTAACACATTTTTCCTTTCCTGCATTCAGCATTTTACCTGTGCTCTTTTAATTATTTATGTCTTTTTTATTGTTGTTTACAAGCTTTGAACAGTTGATTGTTATTCTAAATTGATTTAGTTATGTAGTAGCCTATTTAGATAGGATCAGTGTTTATGGAGAGTAGATATGTATATTGCTTATTTTATTTACAACACAGTCCGCTACATTTCACACAGGTTCATTTTAGGAAATTAGATGTCACAAATGTTTACTTTGTATATTTCCAGATATATCAACTCAACCAAATTTGAAGCTTAAAATAAAATACTACTAATTATGTGCTTGCCTCCAGGCTCAGATTTAATCTTTTGTCAAATTCAGTTTACACTGTCAGTAATTTGTCATTTCAGTCTCTATATTAGGCCACGTCTCCTAGAGTAAGCTTTCAGTGTCACAGCTGTGCCAATACTCCCATGTCAATGTAAGAACACAGGTGTAGCTGATCTAATAAAACCACTTAAAATGAGCAGCTGTAGATATGTCAGTTTGAGAACACCTCACAAAGCACTGCTCGCATGAGTACTTGTACCAGCAGAGTTCCTCCAGAGTGGGTTTTTTTCATGCCCTGAGTGATGTAAGTTTTGCTGACATAAGGGTAGTGTAAACATGGCCTTAGTTCAAACTAGCTACTGAATTCGTACCTGATATAGCCCCAGAACAGATGAAAGGCAGCTTTAATCTTTCTTATTCAAGGACTATTGGGGTGAAATGGGCACAAGCCAGAGCAACCCTCAGCTATGCCTGGTGTTACACTCTGAGCTCTCATGGGGATTGTAGCTGTAGGGAATAACAGAGATACAGGCATGCCACAGCCATTCTCCTCTCACCTGCGTGCCAGGGGCTTCTGAGTTGGAACAACAGAGCCATCAAAAGTAGCCCAGAGTCTGGCATAAGGACTGTCTGCATATCTAGCACAAAGTGGCTCAAAGGCAACAATCAACCAGGCCATGGGAGCATATTGGAGGTAAAAGACTCTGCTTTAGACTTTGTTGGACTAACCTCGCTATTTAGCCCTTAATCGTTCTATTTAGTAATTCAAAATCATAATGGAGTCATTCACTTTACTCTTACAATTACACAATTCTAATTATCATCACTAGTTCTCCTCTCATTTTGATCTCTGAAAGCTTTCATGAGCTCAGCTTACAGCCTTAATTCAAGACCGCTAGTGATCTGTAAGTAACCTGTAACTTTCTTTCACCAAACCAGTGCTCATTTCAGATGAGTTTAATACTCCTAGGTTTACTAGTGCAAATAAGTTATTTTCTATGTAAGAGTTTCCATTTTCAAAGGTTTATCCCTCCTCTTTGCTTTTGTGTTTCCTGTTATAGTCTCTTTCCGTCATAGTGAATCTAATTCTTTCTACTCTTATTTACCAGGGACGGGGACATAGATTCACATTCTAATTCACATTCAAGTAATCATCAATGAAATTCAGTTGTATAAAATTCAAATGAGAATATCATTCTCCATTCCTACTTCTTCTACAGGGTCGCTGTCACCTACCTTTCCACAGTGCTGAGAAAGGGAGCTTAACAAAGACCACACCCAGCCTCCTGTTTTCTTATAGGGTTGAAAGAAGCAAGTGCCCTGAAAGGACTTTCAGATTTTGGAGTTCTTCTCTTTCCTGTCCTATTTAGGCCATGGTATGGTAGCCCTGTCCTGAGAGGGATCTTTGGCTTGAGTACTTCACCACATTTTCAGAAGAATGGAATGTGTACCAGAGCAAGCAGAGCCAGCAGATCGTCACTGCTCCATTGCTTCTAACAGGCTGATCCAGACAAAATCTCTTCAATGGTCCCCCATTGGGTTCATTGCTGACATGGATGGCTTGTGGCATATTCTTGCTCCTAAATGCCTGGCTTCAACATTAGTCTGATTTGAACTTCACTCTGGACTCAGACTCTGACCCTAGGTATTGGCCCTGGCCTGGAAGCTGACTACACTTTCTTCTACTAGTCACAGCCTCAGTTTTATCCCTGCTCTGATCCTTGGTCTCAAATACAGTCTTCACCCACCTTATGATGGTAATTCATTCCTGAAAAACCCCTCTTAGGGCGAATTCTCATAAGTTGAAAATGTAATTACCATAAATTTCAATGGGAAAAAATTTAATGCGCTCCTGAGCCCCAAAATTTACACCCATTTATGCTAAAACAACACCAAATCCCATTAAAATGAACACAATTACTTCAATAGTTAACACTAGTTATCATAACACAACCTAACAAGGCGTTTTCCCTTAATTAATTACTCTGTAATATGTCTGTTTACCTGCTCTCGTTAAGCTCTTTCATAGCTCTTACACACCGTACATCTAAGACTACACTCACAAACAAAACATACATATGATACTCAATGTTTATGTAATTCAACCCTTAATGCAAAAAAGAACAGAACAGTAAAGGCAAAAGAAATCAATGAAAACAATTCAAATGATATCACACTCAGCAAACAAGTTGACGTCATGTGGAAAGGCAAGAAGATGAGGTGAGGGAAACTGTGAGGAAAGTCACTGTTGTTCATTGGTTGGTAATGGTGGCATTGGTGAGAAAGGAGTAGAAAATAAAGGCAAAGGTGAGGAGAATGAAGAGTGGCTGAGTTCTTTGCACTCCACAATTTCTGGATCGTTAACGTCGTCTTCTTTCTCCTCCATTGCAATGGGTGGACGAGAGATGCCAGAGGTTTCAGGTTGAGGCTCAGAAGCAGCAGAAGCAGCAGCAGCAGCAGCAGCAGGGGTGGCTGGACAAAAAAACGATAAAATACTTCTCTGCTTGCCTTATCTCACCTTTCTGTCATACAGTTATTTGTAACATTCAATTGATTCTCTCATGAGCTTTCCGAGCTCTTGCAAAATTGCTATAGTTTTCATCCACCAAATCACAAGCACTATCGATAATAGAGAACAAATTGTGTAACTGTTTTGTGCCAAATTCTTTTACTGGTTCTTCCTCTTTGTCGAATTTCCCTTCTTTCAGATATTCATCCTCCTCCTTCAAATGCTCTTCTCTTTGAATTATCTCGTCATCGGTCAGGTCTTCAGAGAGAGACTCCAACACCTCTTGCACATCTTCAGTGTCGACCTCGTCAAAACTTGCTTTCGCTGCCAGCTGTACAATGTCATCACAGATCGTCTTCTTCACGGATTCAAAACTTTGAAAGTTGTGCACAGCCTCAGGATGAAGATTTTTCCAAACAGCATTCATAGTGTTCGCTGTCACTTTGTCCCAAGCAGTTTCTATATTTTAAATGACCATTTTTATGTTGTAATTTGTCCATAATTCCCTGACTGTCACATTGACACTCTTGTCCAAACCATCAACGAGATACTTCATCACAAGCTGCATATAGTAAGACTTAAATGTAGCAATGACAACTTGGTCCATTGACTGTATCAAAGATGTTGTGTTCAGAGGCAAAAATACAACCTGAACCTTGCTACCATAATCAACAATTGTTGCTGGATGGCTGGAGTATTGTCGATGATTAAAATTGCTTTGTTGTCTAGGTTATTTTCTTTGCAATATTTTTCAACGAAAGGACAAAAGTAACTCTGCCGTAGTCTAGAAACACATGTTGGGTCACCCATGCACTTCTATTTGCCAAATCACTGGAAAGCTTACTTATTGATACCTTTCAAAGCCCGTGGATTTTCCAAATGGTATATAAGCAAAGGTTTGAGCTTTACGTCACCCTCACCATTGCCACCAAGCAACAACGTTAACCTGTCTTTAGAGGCTTTATGTCCTTTGGCTTGTTTTTTGTCTTTGGAGATGTAGGTACGAGACATCATTCACTTCCAAAACAAGCCAGTCTCGTCCATATTGAAAATCCGCTTGTTAGTGCAGCCGCCTTCTTGGATAATTTGCTTCAGCTTTTCACTACCTGCTGCAAGATCAGTGGATGCTGCCTCGCCTGTAACCTTGAGGATAGGCAAGAGTCCCCTCTTCCTGAAGCAGTCAAACCATCCATTACTGCCTTTAAAGTTCAAATCCTTGGCCGTCTCGTCACCCTCCTCAATTGCCTGTGCCTTCAATCGCTCAAACAACGATAGTGCCTTTTCTCTTATGAGAAGAAGCTAAGAGTCATGTGGTGTTTTGCCGAATCCTCTATCCAGTGCAACAAAGTTTCTCAAGTTTCTGCATAATGGGGTGCCTGCTCAAAGACAACGTTATTAAACTTGCACCACCAACAGTAGTCTCAACAGTTTTCAATATTTTTCCTTTTGCATGTAGATAGTACGCACAGTAGATGAAGATAAATGGAGTGGCTGCATCACATCTTTCTTACGCCGTCCTTCATCAATATGCTTTATCACATCCAATTTTACACTTAAAGGTGTGGCTTTTCTAGCTCCTTACTCAGTTTTTTTTAGCAATTTCTTCATTTTAGGAGGCATGCTGCAAGAGATTATCACTGCTATAAACTAGCAAACCACGAGTAGTCTGAGAGGAGAACTCAACGCAACACACGCCAACTATACAACTGCAAAGACGACCTCATGGTGGCTCTCGTCTCACAGCGCTCAGCTGCTCGCAAGGCACACGAAATCCAAATCAGTCCTCGTAAATGCGAAGAGATGCCTCGTAAGCTGAAGTAGAGGTATTAAATGAAACTCCTCATAAAGTCGAATTCTCATAACCCAAAGGGGCGTATCTCGGGGTATGACTGTACCCTTCTTGGGATCCTGACACCCAGGAACTGGCCAGGAGGAAGGAGAGTAGTATGGCAAATCAGGGGATGATACACTGGGTAAGTCTGAATGTGCATTTTGCCTTTTAGGGTGAGGCAGTTCACCATCACCCCAATAATGCATTTTTGGCAAAATCTTGTTCTTCATGGGTATGTCTACACAGCATCTGGGACCATGCTTCCCAGACAGGTAGCCAGCTATTCTCTAGCAGTGCTTGAGTGAGCATGGTAAAAATAAGAGTGGCCAAGGATAACACAGACAGCAGCTCACTCTACCTGTCTGAATACAAACCCATCAACTTCCTAGGCAAGTATTTAAGTTGCTAGCTCAAGCCACAACTTCTGTTACTGTCTATTTCTTGCTATTTTTAGCATATAACTTCAAGCATAACTAATTCAAGTCTGTCTATTTGAGCTGGGAAGCTCACTCCCAGCTGCAGTGTAGGTGTGCTCTATGGATTGCTCCAACTCATTCACCTTGTGTGTGTAAAAACCATAGATTGCTGACCTGTATGGTTAATAACTTATCTAATAGTAAATTACTCTCCATGTGTGCCAGTAAATTTCACAATCTACCCTAAAGCTATCATAGGCAGCTTCCTTTCTATGAAGCAAGAAACTGGAGGTTGTTTTAAAAACTTTGCTGATGCTGTGGAAGGCAGAAAGTACACTAAGGAGACAAAATAGCTTATGAAAGTTTTATAAACAGATGTTTTGAGGAAGTAAGAAGCTATCAGTTTAACAGGCCATCTGAAACTGACTTCACTCATCATATCTCTGCACAATATCATCAAAAAGGGGCATCAGAATTTCTGAAAAATCTATAATTTGCCATATCAAATTTGGAATCTATAATTGCAAGAGCAGGACATTAATTAGAAAATTATGGTGTTTACTTAATTCCCTCAGCGTTATTATTTTTGATAATAAAAAGTTGACTAACTTTAATTCTACAAATATTGTCAACTTTAAATTGTCATAAATCAGATACAAGAAGTCCTGTGGCACCTTATAGACTAACAGATATTTTGGAGCATAAGATTTCGTGAGCAAAGACCCACTTCATCAGATGCATGAGTGGGGAGTGGGTTTCCAGAGGGGTATTTAAAGAGTGGGGTCCCAGTAAAAGGGAGGGCCAGAGCTGACAAGGTCTATTCCATCAGGGTGGAAATGGCCCGTTATCAGTAGTATGTATCAAAAGAGGAAAAAACAAGTCAGATAAATCAGGGGGGAGGTGGCCCATTGTCAGAATCTAATGTGGAGATATTAACACTCAAAGCAGAGAAGCTGCTTTTGTAAGGGGACAGCCACTCCTAGTCTCTGTTTAATCCTTGGTTGATGGAGTCAAATTTGCAAACATATTGATGCTCAGAAATTTCTCTCTCCATTTGATTTTTGAAATTTATTTTAGGACTGCTGCTTTTAAATCTGCCACTGAGTGTCCAGGGAGACTGAAGTGTTCTCCTACAGGTTTTTGTAAATTACCATTCCTGATCTCTGATTTGTCTATTTATTCTTTTACGTATGGACTGTCCAGTTTGGCCAATGAAAATTACAGTGGGGCATTTCTGGCACATGATAGCATATATTATATGGGTAGATGTGCGGGTGAAGGAGCCCCTGATGCCATGGTTGATGTTAAGTCCTGTGATGATATCACTGGTGTAGATATGTGAGCAGAGTTGGCAGTGAGGTTTGTTGGAGGGATTTGTTCCAGGTTTAGAGTTACTGTGTTGTGATCTATAGTTGCTGGTGAGCATTTGTTTAAGGTTGGCAGGCTGTCTGTACGCGAGGACAGGCCTGCTTCCCAAAGTCTGTGAGAGTGAAGGATCATTGTCTAGGATGGGTTGCAGATCACTGATGTCAATCTGTTTCTTTGCTTCCTTAGGTGGGTATTGTACTTTGAGAAAAGTTTGGGAAAGGTCTTTTAGATGTTTGTCTCTCTCTGATGGTCTGATGACAGACTGACAGAGCCAGATGGATACCCAGAAGCCTCTTGCTACAAGACAGGCCTCGCAAGGAAAAAAAGAGAACACCACTGACCATCATATACAGCCCCCCAGCTAAGGCCTCTCCAACACATCATCAGAGCCAACTCAATTAGATTCTGACAATGGGCCACATCCCCCCTTACTCATGTGACTTGTTTTTAACTCTTTTGATACATGCTACTGATAATGGGCCATTTCCACCCTGACTGAATAGACCTTTTCAGCTCTGTCACTCCCTTTTACTGGGACCCCACTCTTTAAATACCCTTCTGAGCCCCCCTCCCCCAACTCATGCATCTGATGAAGTGGGTCTTTGCCCATGAAAGCTTATGCTCCAAAATATCTGTTCATCTATAAGGTGCCACAGGACTTCTTGTTGTTCTTGAAGATACAGACTAACACGGCTACCTCTCTGATATAAGTCAGATATGTTCATTTCACGGGTGTTAGGGCAAAAAGCTGTTTTGCTCCTTTTTTATGATTTAGCATGGCTGTTCTGGCTCTGGCATCTATACACTGCTGTTGTCGAGATTAAACTGATCCCTACAAATGGCACATTTGAGGGGCAGAAGAAAGCAGATTGGAATGGGAAGTGACATATTCTCAGATGGAGGAAATCTGTGCTGCAGCTATCAGAGCAGCTGCTAGGTGCTCTGATTTATTCTGAGACTCATTCTGATCACCACTGCACATCTGGAGTGCATATAGGCCTAATCATAAAGCCACTTTTACTTTTGGGAGGCTGCACCTCTCAAAGGACAGAAAAGAATCTAGCCCAACACACACAGGGATTGCAAAAAGACCATGACAATAAACATTTCTGGTTCTCCATTTGGTGACACAAAGTTTAGCCTGTCATGACCTTTCTGTTTGTTGACAGAATGAAACATTTTAAGATCTAGGTAGTGAATGACTGAGATATAAGGACAGGAGTTTACCAGAGGTATCTGTTTCAATATCTACTACTAGGGATGGATGGAAAAATAAGTAGCTATCATTGGTGTTTGAGTCTCCTTGGTTTTCATTAATCTTCCAAATGCAAATTATATACCTTGTGCCTGATCTGAGGGGTGCAATCTACACCTATGATTCTGGTTGCTTTCCCTATCCCAACAGCACACTTCTACTTAATCCTGACCCTATGTTCCATCTTCAAAAAGACACTGTTTGTTCTACTACACCAACCAAGTCTTATGTGAGGTAACTGTATACCACATGCACTTCAGCTTGTGTTTCTACACTAGCTTGCCAACAGGCTGGCTATAACACGTTAAATAAAAGGAGTCCCTACAATAACCTATACATAGAACTCTCAAGGCAGAACCATTGTCCAAAACAGTCTTGGGGGCGTCACTAAAGGAAATACACAGATTTATTCAAGATCAACTCCATCCATTCAGCTTAGCAACTGCAGCTGACATAGCAAAACCACATGCTCAACAGCAGCTAATAGGTCGAATAAAAGAAGAATGCTCACTTTAACCATAACTGTTGCTATGATGCAATGTAATAGTACAAAGTGCAAGGCTATGCACTTATGCTCCAATAATAACAATTTGAGCTATAAGCTGGGGGCTTTTCAAACAGAAGTAACAGAGGAGGAGTGAGACCTGAGTGTGTTGATTGATGACAAGATGACAATGAGCCACCAGTGCAAATGGGATCCTATGATGTAATAGGCAAGGCATTTCCAGGAAAGAGGGGGTGGGGAACGGTATTAATTTCATTGTACAAGGCACTGATAGGACCTCACCTGGAATAATGTGTTTAATGCTGGTCACCCATGTCCAGGAAAAAAATAATTCAAACTGGAAAAGTTTCAGGGAAAAGCTACTCAGATGCAAAAAAGAGAGCCTTGGTAAGCTATCGTTATTCCACATAAACACACCAGGAAGTTATAGCTCAGTGAAGGAACAGAACTATTTAAGCTAAAGGACAATTTTGGTACATGAGCAAATGGGTATTCACTTGCTGTGAGAAATTTCAGACTTGAAAATCAGATGTATAGCTATCAGAAGACTGAGGCTCCAGTACAATATCTCAATAGCTGTTGTGAGATAAAACTCTATAACCAGTTTTGAGAGACAGACAGACAAATTTTTGAGTGGTGTTGTCCGATGGGTCTGCTTGTAGTAGCAGGAGTGAGACTTTGAACAGATCTGGTATCCCTTCAATTTTATGCCTAATGTTCTTAAAGCACATGCTTCAGGGCTTCTGCTGATCACATGAAGAGGCCAGGAAGAGATTCCCACCCCCATTGTATTCTGGGACATTTTTTAACCTCTGGAGATGGGACATTGGATGGGGTGGGCCAATAATCTGGGGTGGCAATGAGCATCCTGGCCCACAGATGCTTGGATTACAGGTTCCTACACACTCATTCAGAGTATAATGACAGCTCATATGTGGAATCAGGCAGCAACTTGCTTCCGAGATCAGATCGCAAAAGAGCTAAGCTTCACATGTGAATGAAAAGAAGTCAATACAAATTTAAACTACTTATAGGAACAACTCACAGCTATCAGTTAAAATACCAGTTGTTGAAACTAGAAATACAGTACACTTAGTCTGGTTAGTCTTTTTGAATATGCTCACCTCAACATAATGTAGGGGGTGTCATATTTTTAGGAAGTGATGTGATAATATTGATAATTCTATTCATAATTACACATCAAAAATAGTTTGCTCGTAATAGTTGTCATTTCAAGGTCATTATTTACCAACAGTTCTCATACACTTCCATCGGGGTGGGGCTAGCACAGATAGGGGACAGTCTACAGGCAAATGATTACTGAAGCATAAAGGCACAGGAAGCAGAATGGAGGAGCTTGAGCATTGATTATTCTGCCATTATACATGTTGAAGATTACCAAATCTACCACTGAGCATCACAAGGTCATTATTTCACACCTTAATCAGATGGTCCAATTTAAATCAATGGGACAACCCTAGTTTCAAGTTGTTCATCCAAGGATTTCAAAACACTTCACAGGAGGTCATCTAGTCCAGCACCCTGTCTAAAGCAGGATAAACCCCAACTAAATCATCTCAGCCATGACTATGACAACCTGGGACATAAAAACCTCTAGGGATGGAGATTCCACTACTTCTCTCTCTCTCGGGAATGCATTCCAGTGCTTCATCATCCCTCCTGGTGAAATAGTTATTCCCAATATCCAACCTATACCTATGCCTCTACCTCTGTAACTTCAGGCCATTGCTCCCCGTTCTGCCATCTTTAGATCCTCCCTTCAGGAAGTTGAAGACTGCTATCAAATTGCCCCTCAGTCTTCTCTTCTGCAAACTAAATAAGCCCAAATCTCTCAATCTCTCCTTGTAAATCATGTGCTCCAGCTCCTTAATTATTTTTGTTGTCCTCTGCTGAACCCTCTCTAGTACGTCTACATCATTTCTATACTGGAGGGCACAGAAATGGATGCAATACTCCAGATGTGGCCCCACCAGTGCCAAGTAGAGAGGAATAATAACTTCTCTCGATCTGCTGGAAATACTTCTCCTAATGTACCCCAATATACCATTAGCCTTCTCGGCCACAAGGGCACAGTGTTGATTCATATCCAGCCCCACATCCACTGTAACCCCCACGTCCTTTTCTGCTGCACTGCTACTTAGCCAGTTGGTCCCCAGCCTGTAACAATATGTGGGATTCTTCCATCCCAAGTGCAGGACTCTGCACTTCTCCTTGTTGAACCTCATCAAATTACTTTTGGCCCAATCCTCCAGTTTATCTAGGTCACTCTAAACCCTAACCCTACCAACCAATGTATCTACCTCTTCTTAGTATCATCCATGAATTTCCTCAGGGTGTAATCCATCACCTCATCCAGGTCATTGATAAAGATGTTGAACAATACCAGCCCCAGAACTGATCTTTCAGGCACTCTACTTGAAACTGACTGCCAGCCAGACATTGAGCCATTGATCATTACCTGTTGGTTCCAACCATCTAGCCAGCTCTGTATCCACCTTGCAGTCTATTTATCCAATCCATACTTCCTTAACTCATGGACAAGAATATTGTGAGAGACTGTATCAAAAGCTTTGATTCTACAAAGCGCAACCTGGAATAACTGAGGCTACGTCTACACGTGAAGCCTACATCGAAGTAGCTTATTTCGATGTGGCGACATCGAAATAGGCTATTTCGATGAATAACGTCTACACGTCCTCCAGGGCTGGCAACGTCGATGTTCAACATCGACGTTGCGCAGCACCACATCAAAATAGGCGCAGTGAGGGAACGTCTACACGCCACAGTAGCACACATCGAAATAAGGGTGCCAGGCACAGCTGCAGACAGGGTCATAGGGAGGACTCAACAGCAAGCCGCTCCCTTAAAGGGCCCCTCCCAGACACACTTGCACTAAACAGCACAAGATACACAGAGCCGACAACGAGTTGCAGACCCTGTGCATGCAGCATGAATCCCCCGCTGCAGCAGCAGCAGCCAGAAGCCCTGGGCTAAGGGCTGCTGCACACGGTGACCATAGAGCCCCGCACAGGCTGGAGAGGCAGCGTCTCTCAACCCCCCATCTGATGGCTGCCATGGAGGACCCCACAATTTCGACTTTGCGGGACGCGGATCGTCTACACAGTCCCTACTTCGATGTTGAACGTCAAAGTAGGGCGCTATTCCGATCCCCTCATGAGGTTAGCGACTTCGACGTCTCACTGCCTAACGTCGAAGTTAACTTCGAAATAGCACCCGACGCGTGTAGCCGTGACGGGCGCTATTTCGAAGTTAGTGCCGCTACTTCGAAGTAGCGTGCACGTGTAGACACAGCTTGAATGTTTACTGGGGTGAGGTAAGGGACACACATGAAACTTTTGGACAACCAATGCTTTGAGTCATCAGGGCTGCCAGGCCCTCAGTAGGATTTATCTAGGACAATCACCATCTTGTCAAAAGGTCTCTGACGGGGATACCAAGAATGTGGGGCTAAGTGGCATATCTGAAAGGGAGCACAACTGGCTGAAACATTTTATAAACTTTAGAATTTCAAGGCAAGAAAAAAAATTGTGCAGAAACAAATGTGAATATTTTCCTCCTGTCTTTGAAAAAAAGTTCTATGTGCTGTCATTACTTGTAAGCTAGATAGCACTTTCAGAATCACGGACTTGTTCAGTTGGAGCATCTTGTGATCTGAAACAAGACTGGGGGACATAAGCCTATTTTCAGAAACAGGATTTTGGATAAAGAAGGTTTGACCAATCAAAGTTGTGTTCTGTCTGAGTCAATAGTTAATTAGAGGCCACTGCGAATTGCTGTGCAATTGAAGCAGGCAGCTCTTTACATAGGGATAAAAATAAACCGAGTAAAATCTGCTCATAGCAAAAATTATTTCTGGCACTGCTCATATGCAAGTCCCCCCATTAGTTAGTCCTGGGGACACACCAACCTGCCTCTAATTCAGAAATAATAATGCTTTACCCTATCACAAAAGGAAAAATAGAATCATCTGATTTTTCTTCTCCATGGAATTCATTATTCTGTGTACCACAAATAAGTACCCTCTTATTTGTCTCCCCACTAAATTAAATGGTTTCTATCATTTCAGTCTCTTTTTGGGATACGGTTTCCCTCTCTTTATTTCTGCTGCATCTTTTTGGGTTTTGTTTGCTTAAATGGGGTGAGTTTATCACAATAGAGTATCCTGTTGAGGGTAGGCCACTGATTTATATAAATTCAGATTACTGGCCTGAATCTAGCCTGTTGCTGTAAACTAATGACAACTAAATATTCATAGGCTATTCTGGCACGGTCCACTAGTTTATTTTACTAATTTACAGTGCTTTTTTTAGTGATGGCACTTGCTGGTACTGAGTACCGGCACCTCAGCAGCCCCAGCCACAGGATTGGCTGGGGAGGGAGGGCAGGAGCTGGCTGAGTACTGAGTACTAGCATCTCTTTGTTTTTCAAACAAAAAAACACTGCTCATTTATATCTGGAATTTACCAAAATAACTTTGATTTTGTTCCTTGTTGTTTGTTTGGATTGCATGTAGCTTTAAAACAAGATGCTTTAGCTAATAAAATGGATTTAAAACCCGTTAGATTCCACTGGGGGGGGAAAACACTTCATAGTGCATATGGCACATGCTTGTCCTTAAATGCACTAAAGATACTGGAGAAAAAGTGTTACTGCATATTTTGCACTTTTGAAAATTGAGCCACATATTTAGATACCTAAATAAGGATTTATGTACCTAAATTTAAGCATTTTAATCTTATTTTATATAATTACTATTAAATCTTATGCCTTTGACTCCTGTTTTCAGTGTTCTGTGAAGTTTTGTTGTAGCAACGAGCTGAAGAACTCCTTTGTTAAACTAGGAAGCTTGTTCAATTAACAAAAGAAGTTGATCCAATAAAAAATATTACCTAGCCCATCTTGTCCTACTTTCAGTGACAGTTCTTGGGTTCTCTTTCTTCTCAGAGCTGCATGATAAACCTTGAAAATAGGGTTGAAGTGTAAAGGTTTTCTTAAACGTGAATTTGCATTTTGTATAGATTTTTACCATATCAGATATGCTCCCATGGTGGGAAACATGAATTATTCTTTGATAGGCTGAGTTTACAGAAAGAAAATTGTCTTTGCTCCATTATCTATGTTGAAAATAAGAAATGTATTTCATGCTATTTTAGCAGGAAAATCAATCTGCTGTGAGATGACAGATTCCAGTTCTATGATTTAGGCCTCCAGAAACACGAAAACCTTGTAAAGACAAACTACTCATGTAGAAATAGAGGAGAGAAGGCTGACTGCTGAGCAAAACACTGACTGAGAAACACATTTGATTTATATCAAGACTGTCATTGACTGAATGCCGTAATAGTTAAATTTCCTGGAGTGCTGTATAAATATGCTTTATATTTTGCTTATCTCATAACAGGTTTTGTTATGTTTGTTCTATATTATGGATGAGATTTAGGACCTGAGTCACACAAGCGTTGCATTTACAGGCATTATTTTTCTGCTAGAGCAGTTTAACGTATAGTGACTCAGGTGTTTTGCTAAAAAAAGAAAAATTGAAGCCTCTTGCACTTAGGCCATGTCTGCATTTGAGAGTTTTGTCCACAAAACCCAGGAAGTGTCCACATTCCTAAGTTATTCTGTCAACAGGAAATCAACAGAATGCTGCACTTTTGTCGACAGCATTCTGCTGCTCCCCCATGAGGCAGAACGCTTCTATCAACAGAAAGCCAGTCTGGATGTTCCAAGGGACCTTCTGTTGACAGACAGGACTTCTGAGACACTGGGCAGGCCTGTCTGCTGTGCTTCTAGTTGGCTGTTTTGCCTGTAGAGTGCTAGGAAGTCCAGCCACTCTCTGTCAACAGAGCTCTTTTGATCTGCTTTGCAGTCTGGCCCCAATCTATTGACAGAAGTTCTGTCAGAAGATACCTTCCAACAGTAACTACTGTCAGCAGATCGCTCTAGTGTAGACATAGCCATAGTCTTGTAGAACTCAGAGTTCAGCATGATGGGAAAAACCCTTTTTTGGTTAGTCAAGCATTTGTGGCTGAGTCATATACCACCATCACTCTTAAATACACATCCAAATACATAATGACCCATTTCTGGCCCACATATGCTGCCTCCACAAATGCCTTGAACCAGTAACAGGTATGAAATCCTTTGCCCAGGATTAAGTAAAATTAGTTATGATTTATTATTACTGAAATACTGCCCATAGAATAACTGAAATCAGGCCCAGTTAAGTAAGGCATTGTATAAACACAGTAAAAGAGAATCTCGCCTCCAAAGAATTTACAAATTAAATAGACAGATGGGAACCTCAGACCAGTTAGATTAAATGACTTGCGCAAGGTCTCATGTTTAAATAACTTATGCTTCATCTATCAACTGTCTTCCGATGAATCTCAACCCACCACTTTTACTACAGGACATCCTTCTTATCAGCACTCCACTTCTCCATTGTATTTTGAAATATAAGCACTGAAAGGAAAAGTGTGAATTAAAGTACATTAGTTTACTTTGAGTTAAGGCTTGTTTTTAAAATAGAACAAAAATATTTCACTTTATTTTAAAATAAAGAGCATAAACATCTAGGGTCAATAGTCTGATAGATTCTGCTGCTCCCTACCAGGGGGTTAGTATCAGCTGACAACATGATAAAGGCAATCTTCAGCTAGTGTAAGTTGCCAAGGATTTACTGGAGTCAATGGACCTACACCAATGTAATATGAAATATCACCTCTTTGAACTTTTTTAGATAATTCGTCTCTCTGTTAGTTAAAGCTAATAACTGTACAATTAAATATTTCCAATGGCACCTACAACCATGAATAGATTGCTAATAAACTGAAATAAAATAGTGGTAGGGGACACAATTTATATGAAAGAATCTATAGAAAATAACACTGTTTTGTATCAGTTATTTGAACTGATAGTTCAGGAATTCAGTACACTGATGGTTTAAACATAAACCACACCTTGGAATTTAAAAACTAGCTACAACTCATGTTAGACAGAATGCCAGCTGAACTTTAAACGAGCAGGTATCGGGCTACATGATTATAGTGGTACCAAATTCAATTTCTAAGCTGCTCTCAGTCACTGGTGAGAACAGAATGTTTGAACAGACTATGTAGATTATATGGTTTGATCCCTGTTTCCAGCTCAGACTTGTGCACAGCCATTGATATACATCTCTCATAAGCACAGTTCCTCTTTTTTATTTCCTCTCCAAAGCCCCTGCTCAATGCTCAAGGAAGGAACATTTCAGGATTATTTTCCCCGAAAGTGAAGAAAATGGAAAGTAAGATATAAAGAATAGCATGCTTTTATATCCAAATGTTAAATGTACAGTGGTTTGCTATGATTATTTACTTCATTCATAAACATCATGCTCGTACGTGACATGTTACAGGTGACATGAAAGCCATTTGTGCTGACAAATTTACATATAATTCAAAGATCTGATTCTCCCATTGAAGTTGCAGGTTTAAAGCAGATAGGCAGGATTTGTTTGAGTTGGACCCTAAAATAGGTATGACACACGGAGAGATGAGCTCAGGCAAGGCTGGGTGGGTACGGGCGGTATTAGGGAAAGACAAAACTTACTAACTTTACAGGTCTGAAGCATTGTCTTGTACCATATATGTCAGTGGAACCATGTGAGAACACTTATTACCTTGATCTTTACCATCAGTTTTGCACATTCAACAGGTGAATCTAACATTTCTATTATACGCAACAAGATTTGTTAAGGTGAAGTTAAATTTGCTGCCTCACAGTCATGCCTCACCTTTTGCACCCTATGCAGAAACTCAAACCCAAACATTGAAATAAAAATAAATCAGGGAGTTGCTTGTTTAAAATCCCTCCTCTAGATTGGATTAGATCATTCTCAGAACTGGCCATTTACATCTGATCTAGGATGACTTTTGAGGTAGTTTTACCAAATATGCTAGTTTTTTCAATAAATCCCCAAGACAGGGTAAGTGAGGTAATATATTTAATGGACCAATGTTTGTTCATGAAAAAGATAAGTTCTTTGTAGCTTGAAAGCTTGCCTCTTTCACCAACACAATTTGGTTCAATAAAAAATCGTATTTCACCCACCCACTTTCTTTAATATGCTGGGAATGACACATCTACAATCAGACACCAAACCGTAAATTCTATAATACAATTAACATAGAAGAGGGAGAGCTATGAACTTTTTAAGCCATGATCTTCATCAATTTTTCCTATTTATTTATTGCTTCATAATTTTGAATACTTCTTCATTTTTCTGAGGCACCATGGTAAATTTCTTCTTTTACTATAGCATATGACCTCTCACCATTGCAAAAACTGATGGGAGAAATTTCTCTGGCCAGTGTTATTGCAGGAGTTCAGAATAAATGATCCTAATGGACACTTCTCACCTTGAAAGTCTATAAATCCACATCTATTACACTAGGGGATTTCAGGGTTGGTATGCTCAGAGTCATTGTATCTTTTAATAATGTATACTGCCCTTTGAAAGCATCATTTTGTGAATGCAACAGTTAGAAATCTCTTAAGAGTTTCAGGATCCTAGTTTGAAGTGATAAGAATAAACCTGAGGAAGAATTTTCTACCGTCCCTTCCAGATTATGACTTCCCTTAGAAATAAGCCATTTGAAACATGAGAGCTGTGTCTACATGTGCAAAAACCTTCGAAAAAAGAGGCCCTTTTTCGAAAGAGTGGGTGGAGCGTCTACACGCACAGACCCGTCTTTCGAAAGAAAATTGAAAGAACAGGGCTCTGAAATCGAAATCCAAACCCCGATCCCATATCAGGAAGATCTCTTCCTTTTGAAATAATAAATCAAAAGAGTACATGTGTAGACGCTCCACGGCCCACTCTTTCGAAAGACAGGTCCGCCATGGTGCTGATCAGCTGGAATGTGGGGCTGCTCCAGCCAGCAGCAGCGGGACTCTATGGACCCTACTTTCGGCTGCCTTGAAGCCCCATGAACACAGGAAACCTGTGGCAGGAAGCTGAGAGTGGTCTTGGAGCAGGCTGTACATGTGCTCCAGCCGCACGCTCGAGCACCATCATGGCCAGCAGCCAGCCCCACTGCGAGCCCCACGGTCCCCCCACCGAGCCCTCCGCAGCCTCCCAGGGCTCCCAGGGGGAGAGAAAAAAAGAGCCCCATCCTGGACAGAGCAGGAGCTGCAGGACCTCCTCAGCCTCTGGCAGGATGAGGAGGTCCTCTGGCACAATGGGGGGAAGTGGCGGAATGCCGCGGCCTTTGCCTGCCTGGCCACAGTCCTCCAGGCCCGGGGCCGCCTGGAGCGTACCTCGGAGCAGGTATACTCCAAAGTTAAGGAGCTCCGTCAGGGGTATGCCCAGGCCACGGACCAAACCAGACAATCTGGAGCAGGTCCAGTGACCTTCCCCTTCTACTGGGAGCTCCACAGTATCCTGGGGCCCCAGGAGAGTTCCCCCCACACCACCTTCCTGGACACCGCCGGGGAGGAGCTGCAGCTGCCCGAGGTGGAGGAGCAGCCTGGATCTGGGACCACGGACTGGTCAAGTGAGGAGGGGGAGCTGACGATGCTGATCCCTTCCCGTTCCTCCAGCCGGGCAACCGAGGCCTGGGCATCTCCAGACATTGCTGGGGAACCCTCTGGTATATACAGGGAGGGGCACACAGCTACTCCAATGAGGGGGGACGACACAATGGCTAGGCACCCACACACAGGACTGTTGGTCCCGGGCCATACACAGGCCAGCCCCCACATGGGATGTGGCACCCTGCGGTGGCACATCAGCCACTCCCAGCACCCACCCTCAGTGGACAGCGCCATAAGCCACGCAGGGGTGGCGGCTGGTCAGTGCCCAACGGCGCCCGGGGCCCACATACCGCAGCCTGGGAAGGGTCTCCTGCGGGAGAGACCCCTGGAATCACACCCAGGCTGGGAGGCCCAGTCTTGGGGTAGGGTGGGGGATGGGTCAGTGCTCCCTGGGGGGTCAGTGTTCCTCGTGGGGGCGGGGACCCCATGGGGTTGGCTCAGGCAGGTACACCACAGCCGAGTCCCGTCCGTTTGGGGCACACTACTGACATGCTCCCCTCCTCTCCAAACAGCCAAACCATCCGGAGGCCCAGGACAGCCCTGCACCATCCCTCATGCTGGAGAGCCCACCAGCAGCTCCTGTCACGATGCCACCCCAGGCAGGGCGTTGTTGGGCCAGGGGCCGGAGGGCTCCCTGGAGACCCGAGGAGGACCCAGCCACCCAGCGGCAGGCTGAGGTGGCCGAGGAGCACCTGCACCTAGCCCAGGCCGACATGGTGTGGCGGAGGGTGGCCTGGGATAGGATGTTGAACATGCTCCAGGGCATTGGCCAGGCCGTCTGGGACCACACTGCCACCGTGGCCCGGCTCCTGGCCCCCCAGATGACTCCCGCCCCTGAGCCCACCCCTGCGAACCTTCCCCCACTGCCCACCCAAGCCTGCCCCTGCTGCCGCCACCAGGCTCACTTGCTGCCAGTACCTGCCAGTGTTACCCGTACCTTCCCCCATCCAGCAGGGACCCCGCATCCAGGGGAGCAGGGGCTCCAGTGGCCGACAGGGCTTGCGGCCCAGCACACCTGCCCCAGAATGAGTGCCCCCCTCCGCCCTCCAGGTTACATGTCCCCCTCCGCCCTCCAAGTTAGGTTCCCCCATATGTAAATAGCCACAAAACATTTTTTTCATAAAGTTTGTTTATTGTTCACCACCCCATGCTGTGCTCCTTAGTGGCTGGTGGGTGGTGGATGTGTGGGTGCGGTGCTGGTGGGGGTGTGGGGTGGCAGAGAGGGTGGGTGACGGATGTGCATGAGATGTGGGTGTGCGTGCGGGTCAGAGGAGGCCTTCAGCAAAAGCCTGCCTGAGGGCCTCCCGGATGTGGTGGCTGTCCTGGTGGGCCTGGCGAATGGGGGGCGGTACTCAGCTGCTCGTAGAGAGCGCCATATGGAGGCCCCCCCCCAGGGACATAGGTGTCCCCCTTTCCCTCCACAATGTTGTGGAGGATGCAACAGGCGCCCACCACCTGGGGCACGTTGGGGACCCCAACCTCAAGGCATGTGAGGAGACACCTCCATCGCCCCTTTAGGCGCCTGAAGGCCTGCTCCACCACGTTGCAGGCATGGTTGAGGTGCTCACTGAACACCTCCTGGGTGAGGTCGAGGTGTCCCCTGTAGGACCTCATGAGCCACGGTGGCAGGGGGTACGCTGCATCTGCCACCATGCAGAGAGGCATGGTGACGTCCCCCGCCACTGGGATCTCCCTCTGACAGACAAATGTGCCAGCCCTCATGAGGCAGCAGAAGCCGGAGTTCCAGAACACCTAGGCATCATGGGTGTGGCCAGCCCAGCCCACGTAGAGGTCCGTGAACTGTCCCCTCGCGTCCACCAGGGGCTGGAGCACCACTGAATGGTAGCTGTTCCTGTTTACGTACTGGCCAGCGCTGTGTGGCGGGGCGCGGATAGGGATGTGCATGCCATCCAAAGTGCCAGTGCAGTTCAGGAATCCTAGGTCCTGGAAGGTGGCAATGGTGTTGTTCACGTCCCCCAGGCAGACAACCCTTATGCAGCAGCATGGCATTGATGGCCCGGACGACCTGCAGAGGGGGAAGGGGGACACTCACTCTAGTGCGGGTGTGGTGGCTATCGCCCCCGACCTCAGGCCCATCCTGCCACCCTCCCCTCCAGCCCCTGGCCCGTGCAGCCCCTGCCCCCCTCCCATGCAGCCCTTGCAGGGGAGGGTTCCCCTTGTCCCAGCCCCCCCCCCCACCTGGCCCCACCTTACCTCCATAAGGACAGCCCCGATGGTGGCCTTGCCCACCCCAAACTGCTGTCCCACAGAGTGGTAGGAGTCCAGGGTGGCCAGCTTCCAGATGGTGATAGCGACCCGCTTCTCCAGGGTGAGGGCTGGCCCCATGCAGGTGTCGTGGTGCCGGAGTGCGAGGGCGAGCCAGTGGCAGAGCTCCTCAAAGGTCTGCCTTGACATGCGGAATTCTGCAGCCACCTTTCCTCACCCCACTCCCGTAGCACCACACGCTCCCACCAGTGGGTGCTGCTGGGGTGGGTCCAGAGGCATCGGGGAACCCGGGGGGGTGTTGGTGGCCCGGAGGGGGAAGCCCCATGGCCCCAGGGGGACTGCAAAGCCACCCGATGAGCTCGGGTACAGCTGCGGCGAGGGTGCACAGCACTGCCAGCAGGGCATCCATAATGACGCCATCTGCCAGCAGGAGCTGTCGCTGGACTTCCATGGGCGCAAGTGAGTGGGCTCTGCCAGGCAGGAACAGGCTGGGCAACACTCAGCTCATGCGGAGGGGAGGGCGGAGGGAAGGGCCCTTTAAAGGAGGCATCTGGCTGCTGCCCCGGAAGGGCTTGTTGGCCATGGGACCTCGTCTGTGGAGTTTCCTGCCTCCCTTCTTTCAAAAGATAGCTTGGAGCCATTTAGACACTCTCTTTTGAAAGACCAGGACGGCACTTCGAGAAAGCGGATCGGTACGCTGATCTGAAAAATGGCAGCGGGTGCTGTCTTTCGATCGCCTCTTTTTTGAAAAATGAACTTCGATTTTTGCCCATTCGAAAGGGCGCTTACATGTAGACTCAGCCGAGGTGATCAGAAATCCCTAGTTTTCCTGCCTTCTTGTGGAAATGAGTGTAAACATTACCCCTACTGCTGTAAATTCAGCATCATTTTCTACTGACAAAAGCAGCTCAGCTGTCTGTTTCGTCTAGCAATTTATATATAAAAAGCTGACTAAAGCACGTCTTTGTGTGGTATAGACAGAAAAAATATCAGGAATGACAGGTCACTCTCAAGGTTACATAGAACATATTCCCTTCTACCAACCTCTCAGCAAGATTGTTGTGCATTTCAAAGGGATGGTCCTGATTGTTTTAAATGTGCCTGTTTTTTGGTTGGACATTGTCTGTTTGTAGGAAATAGAGTCCACTGTGAAGGATATAATATTCTTGCCTTCAGTTTAGCAATGTGAGGGGAAGGAATTGAAACCTTTAAAATGGGATTCTTGATGTCTCTGATAATTAGGGTAACCAGATACCTGGCATATTTCTATTTCCATCCACGTGTGCTATTGAAGGACACTAACTAAGAGAGAGGCCAATTGTTTGTTAGCAAATATGCAAGAAGACCTGTTGCAGTGACCAGAGGAGGAGAGAGCAATTATGTCTGTAAACTGGTCTCTGTGAAAGGCATTCTGAGTCAGTTTAAAGCATTTTAACTGATATAACAATTAATTGACCATCTAAAGCAGCACAATTTTGTTTTGCAAGAGTGAGATGGGAATCAAGAAATGAATTTCCAAGAGCTAATCAAAATTCTAGCAGGTCTATTTTGAACCAATTCAAGTCTATCAAATAAGTCAGACTGACAATCATTAAAACGTTAAAGTGATCAGTTCAGGATTAAACAAAAAAAAAATGATTAGATTCTATGAATCTGGAAAAAAATCTGAATTTCAGATTGAAACTATTCCTCGTGTAATAAAAAGGCAACTTTACAACCGCATTCATGTGGGCCTTATAAATTAGGCCTAATTGTAAAAGAGCTCTATAGCCAGTGTTTTGTGTGTGTGTGCTGGTACTTGCTGGCATTACCGGTACCTCGGCAGCCCCAGCTGTGGGGAGCACTGGTAGATGTGTGGAGGTGTGGGGGAGGGGAAGCCAGCTGAGCCTGGCTCCTCTATTTTTTTTTTCCCCAATACAAAAAAAGCACTGTCTGAAGGTGTCATTATCTATTAATCACCCTAGAACTAAAGCTGGCAGAGTTATTGGTACTGCTTTAGGTAATATTTTTAACCTGTTCAACTGTACAATATCAGTACATTTGCCTGGAATTATCCACTGATTTCACACTTGACAAACAAGCGCCATTCAAAATTATTTGAACGTTGCACAGAAACAAGTGACAGATTAAGGAACTGTTTTCTGTGACTGTTTCCAAGGCTCTGAACTTTTGTACAAAATGTTAGTCACTTCAAAGGGTAGGGCTGCACCACTGGAATTGTTTTATAAAAAGGAGGAGGGGCTTGAAGAAGCCATTGCTATTGTAGCTGCCCACAAGCAGACTAGAACCTGTCAGGCTCTACAGTTTGAGCTAAAAGGCAGCTGTTGCTCAGCTAAGGCTGTAGAGGAGACACATTCTTCTGTGTGAAGTGGTCTAGGTGCCCCTGCATGGGACACTGAACCACACTTAGGTGTGTGGGTTACACGAGCATAAACATTCACATAAAATTTCCTGAGACTGCTACGGAGACGGTTGCAAATCATGAATGTTTATGGAAAAACAATGAAAAAGGGCATGAAAAGAATCAGATAAAAATCATAGGGCCATATCCCCCAGTGAAGGAGAAGTGCTCTGTGCCTTCCCCAACCCAATCCTGAGTTGTGCACTGGCCTAGTCCCTCCTGTTGACTGGAAAAGTGTTAGGACTGAACTATAGCGCATCAGTGACCCATATTCTCCAGGGGCTGTTCTGGCAGCCAGGGATTGCCAAAGTGTAGATATGTCCAAGCTCCAAGCCTCTTACATGAACAGGCCTAAACAGGAGTAAGAACCCACACAGGGGCACTGTGCCATCTAAGGGTTTCTTCTGGATGGTGTGAAAGGTCAAGAAGCAAGATTCAGGACAGCTAGAGCTGGCCTGGCCGATAGTATGACCTAATATCTGAGTTCAAATAGATGGAGATGTTTTAATTTGGTTTCGTATTATTCACATAACTCTCATTTAACCCATGAGAAGAGAAGGAGGGTGATGAAGGTTGATAATTTGTTTATGGAAGTAGAGGCAAATTAATCTGTATTGGTGACCTCTGTTTTGTCCTGCTGTGAGTGCAGGGAACAGGACTTTCAAGGTCTCTTCCAGTTCTAGTGTTCTGTGATACAAGGGATAGTGAGGGATACTCAGAAGTTTTAGCTCAGTCTGCATTCAGTTTTCTTTGTATTATAGGGGCAGCCCGAAGAAGGGGTGTAGGACAGTGTGCAGTCTACACTTTAGGACCCGGAGAAAAAGCATGTGGGTATTAAATAATCATGGAGATAGCAAGATATAGCATGAGGTACACTGGAAAGAACTCAGAGAGCCACTTCATTTAAATAATTCAGGTGGATGGCAGGCATTTGGAGGAAAGTCAGAGTAATGACAATTCCAGTCAAACTCACCCACATCCAAACCACTCCACTGATAGCATGACTGATGCTTTCTAATGCAAGAGGAATGTCTAGCAATGAGATATTGGCCCAAACTCACAACTGGGATGAACTACAACCCAGAATCTCAGAACCTCTGAACTCCAGAATGCAGTTTCAAAGTGAAGACCAGATTACAGTTCTATGGCTCATCCCCATCTGTCCTATCAACCAGAAAAGCTAATAGCACTGCATTAGCTGCTTCGAAAAATAAAGCACTCAACAGTATAGCTAGTACCAGTAAGCAAGATCAACAACATTTTAAAATAGACTCTTATTAGCAAGGTGATGAGTCAATTACTTGTGAAGAAACACCCATTTGAACGTGTTACACTGGTAAATTAGACACTGGAAAATATCACCCAGGCTACCATATTTTCTAGCATTTGTTGATTCAAATCCTTGATTACAGAAATACGTTAGTGCCCCTGGTTAGCCTTCTGAAATGCAAGCCTGCTCTGAATCACTTAACGCCATTTGTGGGATATGTGGGATACAGCTCTTCATGGAAATGCAAGAATCTGAAATCAAATTTATCAAATATTTTTGGGTGGCATGACTAGCATCATCTCTGACCTACTTGTCCTAGGTTGTTTTCATCTGTACTTATTACTGTTCTATGTATAGGGAAGCCATTGGGTGTCTTTCATTTCCTTCTTCACAACATTTATTCATGTGGACTTTCACCTTACTAATGATTTTCTCAGACTCACTTGTGGCCTTCCACCATGACTTCACTGGATTTGTTGTCTTTAGCATCCAATTCCAAAAGGCAGTGAAAATGTTATACTTTAACCAGACAGGACTGAAGTCATACATGCTTTCCATTTGCAGCACTAAAGCTAATTTCCACATATTGGCTACATCTACACTAGCCAAAAACTTCAAAATGGCCATGCAAATGGCCATTTCGAAGTTTACTAAAGAAGCGCTGAAATACATAGTCAGTGCTTCATTAGCATGCAGGCGGCCGCGGCACTTCGAAATTGACGCGGCTCGCCGCCATGCGGCTCCTCCAGACGGGGCTCCTTTTCGAAAGGACCCCAGCAGCTTCGAAATCCCCTTATTCCTATCCGCTCTTAGGAATAAGGGGACTTCGAAGTAGCCGGGGTCCTTTCGAAAAGGAGCCCCATCTGGACGAGCTGCACAGCGGCGAGCCACGTCAATTTCAAAGTGCCGTGGTTGCCTGCATGTTAATGAGGCGCTGAATATGCATTTCAGCGCTTCATTAGTAAACTTCGAAATGGCCATTTGCATGGCCATTTTGAAGTTTTTGGCTAGTGTAGACACGGCCATTGTGGGCTGGATGTAAGCCCAAGCCAAACTCTCAACAGGAGGCTCTAGTGATGCAAAGATGACTTCAAATGTTTACAAAACATCAGTAGCTGGAAAGCCCAATAGAAAAGGGGAATCCTTGTGCAGGTTCAAGCTGAATGATAACAATATATTTAGAAAATAGAGTCTTACTTTCCTTTGTAAACCAGTCAAGAGTACAGTGTTTCAGCCACGCTCTTAAGAACTCACAACAGAAAACACTTGTAATTGAAGTTTTTTTGAATCACTTGGCATTGTGGTCAGACAAGCTAATGTGGCCCAGTGCAGAATGTATTTTGCACTGGGGACATCCTGACCCAGAGACAAGCATAGAGAGGTTTAACTGACTGGGTTTCTTGCAGAGAAATGGAATACACCATGCTAAAAACACAAGAAAGGAATGTTATCCCGAAATACTCGACACTACAAAAGACAGATAGGAAGGGAGAGCTATAAAACCCACAACACTGTGGTTAGGAAAAGAGATAAATCTAACAGTACATAAAAAACCCATGCAATGCAAGACTCAATTTTCATTCTCTTTTGTTTTCTTTTTAAAAGGTATTTTTGACTCCCACCAGCTCATGCATCTGATGAAGGGTTCTTTGCCCACGAAAGCTTATGGTCCAAAATATCTGTTAGTCTATAAGGTGCCACAGGACTCCTTGTTGTTTTTGAAGATACAGACTAACATGGCTACCTCCCTGAAATTTTTGACCTGGTACAGCTAAATCTTCTGCTGCTGTAAATTTCTGTAGCTCCACTGAGCACAATGGTATGGCACCAGCTTATATTGGCTGAGAATTTGGTTTATAGAGTCTACAATCAATGGAGGAACTACAGCAGATAGCAGCCAGAGGGGTAAAGGAACTCAGGGAATTTAGTTAAAAGAGAGACTGGAGAAATGGGCCCATGTCTTTGGAAAAGGAAGAAATTAAGTGATCTCATTCACAAAATGCTGAAGAGAATGGAAGGGACAGATACTTCAAGATTATTTGAACTTGTGTCACATAAAATAACTTTGGGCAAAAGCCAAAGTTTAAGGAAGGAGTACGATTTTAAAGACCTGAGGGAGACTTTCCCTCGAGGTACTGTTCAAAGCATCAAACATGCTCTAATGGACGCATTCAGAATTTTCATCAACTAGTCCAGGGGTGGCCAACCAGTTAGAGACTAAGAGCCAAAACGTCTGTGGATGGAGTGCAAAGAGCCATATTGTATGTGTTTTATGTAAAATGATAGATAGCTAGATAGACATAAATTTAGATATATAGGTAGATAGATAGACAGATAGAAATAAAACTATAATACATAAGTCAATGCCCTCCCACTCCCCCAGAGCCAGGCACTTCCACTCTCCCCTCTCAAATTCAATGCCCCCGCCCCCATGCTCTAACTCAATCCCCACCCCTCCCTCACAGCCAGGCATCCCCAGCTCCCCACTCTAAGCAACCTCCCCCACCAGAGCCTGGCACCCCCAACTCCCCCAATCTAAGTCAGTCCCCCAGAGACAGGCACCCCCAACTCCCCGCTCTAACCCAATCCAACACACCTCTCTAAGACGCAGACACCCCCCAGCCCTCCCACTCTAACCCACTGCTTGGGACTCAATGGAGCCACCACCACACACTTCTCCCTGAAAGCACTGGGAGTGCGGACAGAGTAGCGGCGAGTACTCCCGGTGTGCAGCTCCAAGCAGGAGCTGCATTTCATTGCTCAAGGAGCTGTGGGTTGGCCACCCCTAAACTGGTCCTTATAGCCCCTCTCTTCTCCTATCCCTAAAATTCATTACTGTATGTTCCTAGGCCAGAGATCAATATGCTTTTCATCTGTACTTATTATTGTTCTATGCACAGGGAAGCCATCAGGTGTCTTTCATTTCCTTCTTCACAACATTTATTCATGCGGACCTTTGCCTTACTACTGATTTTCTCAGACTTACTTGTGGCCTGCCACCATGACTTCACAGCAGTCGTTCTCTTCAGCATCCTGTTCCAAAAGGCAGTGATAATGTTACACTTTAACCCAGAAGGTCTGAAGTCATACATGCTTTCCATTTACAGTACCAAAGCTAATTGACTGTAATTTTATTAATGAGCTTTAGCTCTTGCGATCCAAAAATCTCAAAGCACCTCACAAACAAGTATAACTAAGAGTTATTTCCTCCCTTTTGCAGATGGGGAAAGTGAGACTCAGAGGTGATTTATTTGTACAAGAACATGAGGAGGGTTATAGTCTGCGTGCAAAATTTCATGTGTGCAGATAAGCATCTGAAATTTGCATGTCAAACACATGCACTATATCTCAGCCCAGCAGCATAAACTGGAACTTTTGCAGGAGATGAACTCCTGCAGCTAAGCAAAAAAGCAGTCCAGTAGCACTTTAAAGACTAACAAAATAATTTATTAAGTGATGAGCTTTCATGGGATAGACCCACTTCTTCAGATCATGAAAGCTCATTAACTAATAAATTATTCTGTTAGTCTTGAAAGTGCTACTGGACTGCTTTTTTGTTTTGATAGTATATAGACTAGCATGGCTGTCTCTCTGTTCCTGTACCTAAGTGTTAGAAGTGTTGAAGAGCACACAAAGGTGTTTTCAGATGCAAAGTGTTGGCACATAATAATATACCAGCAATGCTGCATACAAATAAGGGGACACAACTTTTGAAAAGCTCCAAGTACAAGAAAAAAAAAAAGAAAAAAAAATCAAAAAAGATGCACTGTGCTCAGTGTAGACTAGAGAGGGGCTGCTAGCACTGAGTTTCCCATTCTTCTGTGGCTAACATCTTACCAGTAGAAAGTGTGGCTTAGACCAAGAAAGTGGGTTACAACCTTACACCCTGATGGGCATCTTGGTCAATAGAATTTCGAGACAAAAGTTGAGTGAGTTGATATAATTTATTGGGCCAACTTCTGTTGATGACAGAAACAAACTTCCAAGCTGACATTTCTTCAGCTGCGTAGCTCTAAAGTTTTGCTCGTTCACTAACAGGAGTCAGTTCAGTAAATGATACTGCTTCATCCACCTTGTGTCTCTAATATCTCGTGACTGACAGAGCTACAACATTGCATACAATAAAGAAATAGCTCATGAACGTCACTTCTGTTTGCTGAATTCCTGGGTCCTTTTAATGTACTTTTATTTTTGCTGTTGGAATCCTAAAATGGAAAGATAGTTAAGTAAAATCTCCAACAAGAGGCTGCTTTTGGTGATCAAATCTGGAATCCCTCCTTATTACCTCTCCTGGAATTATCACATTGCTTCTACTCTTCTGAGTCTCTTTAGCAAGCTGGACAAAAGAATACTTTGAGTGGCTGTGTGTTCAAGATGAAAGCCTTCCTGTTCCTTTCCCGATTGTTATTATTACAGCACAACATATACTTCGCAAGTTGAAAAGTCCTGGAAAGTGCCACTCTACTCAAAATGTTGCTGACAGTTGTAATTCCTGGCTGCGAGGACTAATGTGCACCTATGCACAGGAAATCTATGGTTCCAATGAGACATTCTCTAGCAATAACATGAAACATGAGAGCAAATCATTAATAGGTTATGGGTGCAACTGCAAAACAAAGATATAATTAGAGCTAATCATAGTATTTTGCTTTTATATATCCTTTTCCAGCCACACATTTCAAAGAGCCCAATAATTTTCGATTCAACCTCCACATGGATCCTCCCCTATACAGTTTCCTTACAACACTGAACCCCACCCTGACCCCAACACACACACTATCCTACAATACCCTCAGTGTTGAGGCCAAGGACCTGCAAATAGGAAAGGGGTAGGACAAGGGAGGAAAGCATATCACTTCCTGAAAAAGCCTTAGGGGGAAACCAGTGAAAAGTCATTGAAGCATAAGCTTACAGCATAGAGGTACAAGTATACACAAAAGCATCATCTGTGAAGATAGTATCCTTTACAGAGCTAGTTGAAGATTTTGTGGTTAAATGTTTTTATCTGAAAATGAAGATTAATTGATAAAAAACTTTCTATGGAAACATCAGTTTTGACAATCCTTTTGTAAGGAGAGTTTCTCAGTTTGGGAAAAGGAAAGAAAAATATATTTGTTCAAGAATATCCAGTAGTCCAGTGGTTATTCAAGTTCCTGCTTGAAATCTGGCAGGACAGAATCTTGAACTTAAGGCACCTAAACCCTAGAGGTACTGTCATTAAAAGGAGCAGGGCTGGGGTTTTGGATTATCTAATTTCACTTCTGAAGAACACCTAGAAATGGTGATAGTAAAGAAATGTTAATAAATTATTATCAACAAGCTACCTGGCAAACCTCTCCAACTTCTCCATGCTGTGGATTGATGCAGTTAATTCACTTTATATCCCAGTACCTGCATCCCCTATTACTTACTTCACAATATGCTTCATTCGTCTCACCTCCATGACCTGCTCCACAATCATCTGGTGATCCGCAGACTACAGTTTTGAAACCATGGCTTTGGGCAACACAAGGTTCCATTAATAGCAATGTTCTCTAAAACTGAGAAGGAATTCTTAGATAGATCACTATAAAAATAAGGGAAAACAAAGACCCTTTCCTCCTTCCTCCTTCCCAGTTGAAAAGTAAATTCATGTCTGTGTACATTTGTTTTCCTTTTTGTAATACTTTCAATTATTAAATACCCTGATAATGTTATGAAGAAGAGACTTTAAATATTACATGTGTTTTAAAAAAATGGATGGAGAATTCCTCAAATGTCAGAAAACAAAGTTAGGAAGTTGTCGACTTCTATTAAATCAATTCAGCAGGAAGAAACTACATGGTCAGTCAGACAAACAGATAGCACTGAGGAATGCGCAGGAGACATTCAATGCTAGAGGCACTATTGTTGCTGCCAGAAGAATTTAAATGAAAACAGTTCCTGAGATCATGTGCTGCTTAACACTGTGTTCCTTTCTCTTCACTTGAAGCTAGAAATTAGAAGGCTTGTACCCTGTCCTAGCTTTTCTTCTTTTCTTAAGCACAGTTGTGGAGAAAAACTCAGCAGGAATGTTCTGAATACATTCACATGGCTGATGCAATGAAGAGGTAAGGTGGACAATTCTAATGGTGCTCCAAGGAGTTCCCTCCCCCACACCCCCAAATGTCTAATATCAAATAACGAGAAATTGAAATAAAAGGGAACAGAAGGGGCTCCAGAGACGATGATGACCTGACCCCCCATTTCCCCGCCCACAATTCTTTTCTTGATAGTTCTGAATACATATGATCTGTCCAGAGGAAGCTTGACAAGCTGAAAACATTAACACAGTGAAAGGGAGGTTGAGTGAGTTTAGTTGAAACTACGTGTCCTCTTTACTGCAGGCGGCTGTGATGACTTGGGATAGATGCGGTAATTGGTAAGGGATGGGATATTTTCTGGAAATACCAATCAAGAAGCCAATCTTTTCCAGTTATTTTCAGTGTCAAATTAAAGGAACTCAGATATGACAGTGGTGGTGAATCTCCATCACTAGACATTTTTTTAAGGCCTGGTTTGATAAAGCCATGCAAGGGATGAGTTTGTTGAGATTGGCCTCCTTTGGGCAGGGGATTCGACTTGATGGCCTTCTGAGGTCTCTTCCAATCCTATGATTCTATAACCACAGTGTGGTAACTGTTGGTAAAATTATGACTTTTTAAATGGAACCTCCACACACAAGTACTCCCTTCAAGCGTCACTGAATAGCTAGGGACAGGTAAACTGGTTCATTAAAAATGAGAATCGGATGAAACAGTGAAGATCCAAAAATGTGTATGTTCAAAACAATTTAGTTAAAAATACTTCTGTCCCAACCCCTGGTGAATCTTCTGTATCAGTACACCTGCATCTCAGAAGCTCAGTGGCTCTGGATGGTGCATTTAAATAGCACTAGTATCAGGATTTTCCTCAGGCTGGCAGTATAAGTACAGCAACTTTATCACATCAAGCTGAACAGAACAGGTAACTAAAGAAAAGGGTATGCCATTTCAGAGCAAATTGGTTGGTTTCTCCCTTATAAGCTCAATCTCTCCCAATATAACTGCCAACTTCTTCCATTTTACAATTAATTATACCCCCACCTTTACTTTTAACTGGTTGGTTAATCGTTATTCTCCAGAATGACTTTTCCAGAGCTTCAAAAATTATATTTTAAATCAAACACCTTCCCAGTGTAATTCTGCTGCTATTCACAGAGTTTCATCAGACATTAATTTGGCCTTTACTCTTCAAGCATAAACACTTAATATAAGCTTTTCGGCATGCTCTTAGGAGCAGCTGTTTGTAGGATTTTTTTTTTTTGCTGTGTTCTAAGAGAGGATTAAAAAGTAAAAAGGATAGTGCTGCTGAAATTGCTATTCCCTTGAGTGTTTCATGTACTTCCCATTTTGCAAATGCTGGCAATTAATGCTGGCAATTTCTAGTTTCTGTACAATGGTGACAGGGCCCGCAAAAGCATTTTTAAGATCTGCTCGTCTTACTACATTGTAGAATCCTTTTCATTAGCCAAAACATGGAGACTGCATTGTCCTTGTAATATGGTAAGATACCTTCATTTAGTGTCTGAGTGTCACATTATGCTAAAATCAAAACAATTAATACCCCTACAAAGGGCAACAAAGGTCTGCCACACAGCTATCACAAGTGATGCGAGTCTAATGTAAAGTAAAAAAAGCAAGCTCAGAACTAAGGCTATACCGCTCTGTCCCTGTTGCAGGTTTTTCTGTAAAGATGTAGCTTTACTTATTATATTCAATATAACTTTCCTGATTCACCATGGTCCATTTTTATTGGTGTTAGCAGGACAAGGCATTGGTCGAGACAGTAAAAGGATGAGTAAGTGGAATGAAATTAAGGAAAAACAGGCTGTATAGCAAGATAAAAGCTTCTCAACTGTCAGTATTACTAGCTTGTAGATTAGTTTGGTCTAGAAAAAGGCCTGGGAGACAGGTCTCTAGAGCTCTGCTCACAGCTCTTGTCCTGTGTGACCACTTAGCATTTCTCCACCTCACCTTACCTGAGGATCACCATGATGCCCTACATCACAAGTGTCCTAAGAAAGTTAATGAAGGTGAGTAAAATGGTCAGCTATTCTCAGACGCAAGGTGCATAATCTTTATGATGACTTCACTATTAGCAAATGTAGTAGGAAGAGGGCCTGAAACATTAGGCCTTGTACCAGATGCCTGACGTAAGGTATGAACAAAAGTAGCGGTCAAAGCTTTGCTAATACAAAACAAAGTCAGGGCTGTGAACTAGAGGCGGGCTATGCTCACAGAATTTGGCAAAAAACAGGACTGCTATTGCAGAAACATGCATCCCTAAGAAGTGCTTGTCAGGTGCAAAATATGCACACACATACTGCAGATAGGCGGTACCAGAACACTTCAAAACCAGCACATTCCCCAAAGTCTACAGAAATACGCTGACCCATCCTAAAGATAAGGTAGCGTGATGAATAGGGATGTTTTAATCAAATCAACAGCTCTGTATTCTATCAAACAGGTCTGTATTTTATCTAGCCTGTATTCTATCAAAACAAAAAAGCAGTCAAGTAGCATTTTAAAGACTAACAACATAATTTATTGGGTGATGAGCTTTCGTGGGACAGACCCACTTCTTCAAATCTTAGCCATACCAGAACAGACTTGATATATAAAGCACAGAGGATGGCTATGATCTGAAGAAGTGGATCTGTCCCACGAAAGCTCATCACCCAATAAATTATGTCGTTAGCCTTTAAAAAGGTACTTGACTGCTTTTTCTTTTTGACATAATAGCCGTGTCTACACGTGCACGCTACTTTGAAGTAGCGGCACTAACTTCGAAATAGTGCCCGTCACGGCTACACGTGTTGGGCGCTATTTCGATGTTAACATCGACGTTTGGCAGCGAGACGTCGAAGCCGCTAACCACATGAGGGGATGGGAATAGCACCCTACTTCGAAGTTGAACATCGAAGTAGGGCACGTGTAGACGATCCGCGTCCCGCAACATCGAAATAGCGGGGTCCGCCATGGTGGCCATCAGCTGAGGGGTTGAGAGACGCTCTCTCTCCAGCCCCTGCGGGGCTCTATGGTCACCGTGTGCAGCAGCCCTTAGCCCAGGGCTTCTGGCTGCTGCTGCTGCAGCTGGGGATCCATGCTGCATGCGCAGGGTCTGCAACCAGTTGTCGGCTCTGTGGATCTTGTGTTGTTTACTGCAACTGTGTCTGGGAGGGGCCCTTTAAGGGAGCGGCTTGCTGTTGAGTCCTCCCTGTGACCCTGTCTGCAGCTGTGCCTGGCACCCTTATTTCGATGTGTGCTACTTTGGCGTGTAGACGTTCCCTCGCAGTGCTTATTTTGATGTGGTGCTGCCCAGCGTCGAAGTTGAACGTTGATGTTGCCAGCCCTGGAGGACGTGTAGACGTTATTCATCGAAATAGCCTATTTCGATGTCGCTACATCAAAATAAGCTACTTCGATGTAGGCTTCACGTGTAGACGTAGCTAATGAGTGACATTACTTTTTTCTGAAGCTCTTTGTGTATTTCTACTGCCTTCTGAATCCTGGCTGACCTTGGACGAGAGGCATATTGGGTTGGGGGTTGGAGAGCAGCAAACAAGGGGCAAGAGATGGGGCTGGAGCACATTCGCTAGCCAGAGATCAGCAGGGCATGTAACAGACCACAAGGGACAACGCTAGCTGCTGTAATTTTGGAGAGGAATTAGCAAGATGCTATAGAGCTACAGGAGCACAGAGCAGCATTAGACAAAAGCCAACATCTCAGAGTAATTTTTAAAAGGTCTGTAACTTAAATCTTTTGATAAATTTCCTTTTAACTATGCAGAAATTTCCACCTTTTGCCTTGAGGGTAAACTGGGCAAATTTCAAGCCAGATTAATTTCACAAGTCAATGTCCCAGGAGACAAAGAGAATTTTATAGAGGATGCTGGTTGCAACCTTAGGGCCCCATTCCGTCACAGCTGTTCTCTGCAAGTAGATTTTCACTTTACAAATCATCCCTTGGGTTTCAATTAGGGCCTTAATATCAACAGGTTATAATTTCTCCCCAGTAAAGGGCAAAAACCAGATCCAAGCACCCCTGAACTCTGGGGAATTTTAGATTCTGACTCGATTCTTGAGCCAAACTTCTCAATTTGACTAATTTTTAAATTATAACAAAACCTGCTGCCTTACAGCCTCTACTGGCATATGTTAGGCAGTCTTAAAGGCCACATATCAGTAACCTTACACATACCACTTCCTTTGTCTTTATCTCATGGCTCTGCACAAACATGCTCAGTAATTTTACATTCTACAGGTAAAGAGATGTATTAGTAAGTAAACAGTTGCCTATCTATTTTTGTTAACATACACTATTATCTGTCCACACCATTATCTAAGACTCCAAGTCAGCCAAGCACATGCTTGACCTTTTTGACACTACTCTTCAGCTTAAAGTTAGCATGTGTTTAAGTGCTTTGCTGAACTGAGCCTAACCCAATAGTCTCTGAAGTCAAAGTAATTCTGACACATCTGTCTGATTTGAATTGCTTCATAGACCATATCAGTGTTGTAGAATGTACCTAGTGACTCACGAGCACAGTGGAAAATGGCAGCTCAGAGAAGAGAGTCATTATTTTATTGGTATAAGTGAATGGGCAAAGCTCCTCAACAAAGTAATGAGGAAGCTGTCTTACAAGAGTGAGGATCAGCAATAGATAATGGAGGATGGAGAGGAAAGAAGGAAGGGAACACAATGATGCAATAGTAAGGTTAATTAATAAGGCATATAACCAGTTGGCGATTCATTTCCTTTTCCCTTTTAAATTGATTTATACTGTCACAATATTATTGATCTATAGAGTTTTCGAGAGCTTAAAGTGGTGCAAATCACAATAAAAGAAAAGGGTGAGAACCTAAAACATATTATTCTCTCCATTTGCATCACTATTGCTGAAACCTTGCAGAATAGGCCTTGAGCAAATTCTTAAATGCTAAGAAATTAAACCCTTCAGATTAGGAATTTCAAAACACAGCTATAATCTTAATTATTATGTTTTGAAGGAGGGCAGTGCTATGACAAAAGAAACATCCCAAGTGCTCTTTAATGCTGGTTCCTAATATGTTTCACTTTATATGAGCTGCAATTCAAAGAACAGCTAGCTGATGATGCTCCCAGGACAATATGTCCTTCTTTATGATTGTTTGGCCTAGAGGTTATATTAAAAACATTCTGGTATCTTCAGTCCTAAACTGTGTTAACTCAAAGGTGTGGGTATGGGTGGGGGGTGTTTGTTTGCTTTTTTAAGTTTCTGCTGAATATGCCTAATCTTGCGGCCAGTGAGGTCAATGGCAAAATTCCTAGCCTGCTTCTACATGTGTCAGATGTTCTGGAAAGACACAGACTTCTTCCGGACAATCTGGAGAGTGTCCACATGTGTAAGGCGCTCTTCCGGAAGGAATCTGGAAGAAATCTGAAAGAACACACCACTTCTTCTGGATACCTAATGCTGGTTCCATAAGGGGAATACCACCTTTTTCTGGAAGATTCTTCTGGAAGAAAATAAATGCGTTTGCCCGCGTGCCACTTCTTACGGTAGAAGCAGTCCGCCATGGTGGCTCGCCACCAGAGCTGGGAGACAGTCTAGCAAGCCCCTGGAGGCTCTGTGGTGCCTGCTTCCAGCAGCAGTTATAGCTGCAAGGACCACAAAACCCCAGAGTAGGAATCAGGGCAGCCCTGGGGAGTTGGATCATGGCTACCCAGAGGGGGAGTGACCCCATAAGAAAAGAGCCCGTCTGGACAGAGCCCGAGCAGCAAGATCTCCTCACACTCTGGTGTGAGGATGATCTCTTGAGGGACACATCAAGGCACTGGCAAAATGCCCCCACCAGCACCCGACTGGCCACAGCCCTGGGCACCCATGGCCATCCTGCCCGGACTGCAGACCAGGTTTGGTGCAAGATAGAAGAATTACTGCAGAGATATGCATGGGCCAGGGACAGCAGCCATCACTCTGGAGCTGGACCAACTAGGTGTCCCTATTATAGAGAGCTGCAGAACATCCTGGTGGGCGATGACCCCTTGCCACTTTCTGGATATGGAAGTCACGGACATCCCTGCTGCCCCAGAGGGAGAGGATGGCAACTCCCTGAAGAGGCTGGGGAGGAAGGCGAGCCCACCAGCCAGCCCCAGGGACCCTTGGAGGACTCCTCCTGTGAGGGGTCTCTGGTGATAGCCATGGCCTTGGGGCCAAACAGCTGGGCCATACCCACCTGTGCATCCCAGGACCTATAAAAGGTCACACCAGGTAAATGCGCTGCATGGGGCATCCCTTGGTGGTGGTACATGCAGGCCCCTACCATGCCCCACGCCATAGTGCACCTTGGGGCACTCCACTTGCCCCACTCCCAGGAGCCCCTGCACAGATAGGTCCATGCAGGGGGGGATCCCAGTGCGTACAGCCGAACCCAGCCTACCCATGCCCCAGTCGCAGAGCCCTCTGCACCCAACCACACCCCTCTCACCCAGTACCCTGTTCCTGGGCAGGGCCCTTCAGAGATGTCAGCATTTCCAAGGTGAGGAACTGCCCAGGCTACCATGCCAGGGCCACGGGCCTGCGCTACAAGGGCATCCTGGGTCCAGCCCAGGGGGAGGTGCCCGGCAGGGTAGGGGACAGGGGACTGCCACATGGGGCTTGGCTGGGGCCCTAATCTCCTCTTCCCCAGCTTGTCTTGCAGCAGCGCCAGCCCAGGGATTGGCAAGGTGCTGGAGGAGCCCGGGGCCAGCTGGCGGCATACAAGCTGGAGGTGCAGGCAGTCTCCCCCCAACCCACAGGTGGGGCACAACCCTTGCACGTAGCTGTAGCCCGACAGGCATGGAGGATTTGCCACCAGAGCCTGGTGGAGGAGGCAGCAGCATATGCGGCTGCCCTCCACCAACAAAATAATTGGCAGAGGTGTGCCTGGCTCTCGAGGCAGAGGACCTTCGGTTGCACTAGGACACATGGAGGGGGGTGGTGTAGATGCTCCACCAGACATATTTGACCATCGTGGCACTCCCCCCACCCTCCCTCCTCCTGCCCCCCCATGCCCACTACCCCCATCCTCCCACTGCCCCTGCTGCCCCCTCTGCTGCCCCTGAGGCTTGAGCCATCCCTGCCCCGAGGCCCTAGCTGCCCTCCTTCCCCAGGATCTTCCCACAGTGGACCTTCGAGACCTGGGGGCCTGGCTCCTGGCCATGACAGGACCTGTAGTGGGCCCCCTGCCCCAGGAACATTCCCCCTCACCACTGAGGATGTGCCACTGTCTGCCTACCACCACCTCTTTGTGCTTCTTGCCCCATTGGGGCCCTGATGGGGATGGTGCACCTAGGGCAGGAGAGGCAGCCATGGGTGCTGGGGCTCATGGCCCTCCCCTTCCACACCCAGTTATTACACCTCTGCTGCCCCACCCTTGTAAATAGTTGACCCCACTCCATTGCCTTATGTCAAAGCAGTTTTTCCTATATATATATATATATATATATATATATATATATGTGGACCCCCATCCTGGTGGAGCTGACAGTTGAGGTCCGTGAGTGGCTGCTTATACTCCTGTGGCAGCCAAGCCAGACCACCCTGGTGCTGTGTCCTCTCACATGCCTCAGTGAGGTTCTGGAGCATGCAGCAGGAGGCTACAAGCTGTGGCACATTCTCCACTCCCATACCAAGTTGTGTGAGGAGGCAACTGAACCGAACCTTTAGGCGCCTGAAGTCACACACCACTGTGTTCTGGGTGCATCTCAGCTAGGCATTGAAGAGTTCTGGGATGGAGCCAGGTGCCCCATGTAGGTGCACTGCAGCCATGTACGCTGGGTCGGCTACCAGGCATAGTGGGATGATGACGTTGCTGATGACGAGTTCGTGTTGGGCGATGTATGTGCCTGCTTCTATCCAGTGGCACAAGGAGGAGTTCTGAAAGTTGCAGGCATTTTGTGCCTGGCTGAGCCAGCCAATATAGCTGTCAGTGAACCGGCACCGAGAATACACCATCACCTGGAGCATGACATATTGGCTGCCATGGGTGGGCCGAGGCCCTGATGGGGATATGGGTGCCGTCCAGTGCCCCGAAGCACTGGGTGAACATGAGCTCTGCAAAGCCTGCCATGGGCACGTTGAGGTCCCTGAAGTGCATGAGCCGCCACATGAGCACATCATTGCTAGCTCTCAAGACCTGCAGGGGACAGAGAGTGTGCATGCTCATTGGTGTGCCCAAGAGTACCTGGGCTGGTCCCCAGCTGCTCTGTCCCTCCCATCCTCCCTCCCTATGGCCGCCCTGGTGGGGGTGCCCCTCCAGGAGTGAGCTTGTGTATGGGTGACTTATCAGCATCCCCTGTGGTGGGCCCCCGGACCCTGTGTCTGGGCTTCCCACAGGTCCTTAGGGTCCCTGTTGCCCAACATCCGTTTCCCCAAACCAGGCTGGGGCCCAGCGTGTAGCTCACCTCAAGTACAACAGCCCTGAGGATGGACTTGCCCACCCCAAATTGCTGCACCACAGAGTAGTAACTATCCAGGGTGGCCAACTTCCAGACAGTGATGACTATGCACCTCACCAGGAGACCTGGCCGCAAACTCAGGGGGAGCAGCCAGGAACAGATCTGATGGAACGTGCCCTTCGCCATTTGCAGGTTCCGCTGCCACCATTGGTCATCCCACCGTGTCACGATCACCCCATCCCACCAGTCACTGCTCGTGGTATGGACCCAGACGTGGGGGATGGGCTGTTGGGGGCCTGCCAGGGTCAGGGGTGTGTTAGGACCCTTGGTGCTCATGCTGCATTCATGCAGCAGGCTGAGGAGGGTGGCCAGAAGGCTCCCCAGCACCCTTGTCAGAGTGAGCCTGTGCTGCTGCAGGACCTTGGCATCCATGGCTGGTATGTGGGCTGTTGCAAGAGCAGTCGGACAGTGAACTATGTTGGGAGCAGCATGACATGCCTCAGCAGCGAGTGCAGGGAGGTGCTGTTGAGGGTGTGTGGGGGGGAGTAGCTTTAACACTCTGTGTGGCCGGTGCCCTGAAAGTGCTCTCCAGGCTTGCGACCCCCCATCTGAGGCATTTCCTGCCCTGTTCTTCCAGAAGGGCGTCCATGCATGCATGGTTGCTATATTCTGGAAGACACAGCAGTTCTTTCAGATGCTGCTTTGTGTGTGTGCTCCTTCAGATGCCACTCTCTTCTGGAAGATCTGACACATGTAGATGCAGACCTACAGAATTTAATACTCCAGGAGCATGCAAGTAATGTAATGTGCAAACTCTCTTTCCTGATTTCAGACACAAAGATGGCTATGAGAGGGTGAGTAGAATTTGAACAGGATTGGTTTTCCTTTCTGATTAGGTGATACTGTGGCGACAAAAGAAAATGAAAACAGACAGAAAACAACATCTAATGAAAAAATAAGGTGAACAGTGTAGCAGGGAATGGGCAGAACGAAAAACTTTTTTTACTGGGTATAGTGCGGGATAAGTGCATCCCAATCAATGCTCTGAGGCACAGTTAAGGTATTTCTAGCCTCCAGCTAAGTCAGTCTGGTTACCCTTATCAGGGCAGAGGGGCTTAAGGGTCAGCATCTGTACAGCCACCCCTCTCTGCAGCACCATGGGTGCATCTACACTAGCTGGCTACTTTGAAGTAGCTGGCACAACGTCGGAATAGCACGCGTCATGTCTACATGCACCGTGTGCTATTTCGACGTTGAAATCGACGTTTGGTGGAGAGACATTGAAATCACTATTCCTGTCCAAAGATGGGAATAGCGCCCTACTTCGAGGTTCAACGTTAAAGTAGGGAATGTGTAGATGATCCGCGTGCTGCTACTTTGAAATAGCGAGGTCCTCCATGGTGGCCATCAGCTGAGGGGTTGAGACACTCTGATGATGAACATGCTCTTTTGATGGTGGGCTCCTGTGTAGACACAGCCAAGGTGAGTGCACCATGTGACAACTTGAACTGCCGAACTGACAACTGCACAAGTGTTTTCTTTTTTTTTTAATTGTTTTGTCTTGTGGCTTGTGTTTGACCCCAGCATATCTTTATTGTTTCAATATTGATGTACTATGAGTTGAACCTCTCTTGTCCAGCACCCCGGGACCTAATCAGTGATAGATGAGGGAATTTGCCAGAGAACAGGAGGTCGATATTTTCTAGTACATTACCACCATTTCCACTGCTTACTCAGCTCTTAGAAGACACTTAAGCCATGGCTACACTACCCCCACTTTTCGAAAGGGGATGCTAATGAGCCACTTCGGGGGATGCTAATGAGGCACTGCTATGAATATGCAGCTCCTCATTAGCATAATGGCAGCCGTGCATGTTTTGAAAGTGCTGGTTTCGGAACGCACACTGCTCGTGTAGATGGGCCATTCAAAAGACCTCCGGCCTTTGAAAGCCCCTCCTTCCCATTTGGTTTTGGGAAGAAGGGGCTTTTGAAATCCGGGGGGGTGGGGTCCTTTCAAAAGGCCCATGTACATGAGTGGCGTGCATTTTGAAAGAGCATTTTGGAAACGCATGCAGCCACTGTTATGCTAACGGGGTGTTGCATATCCCTGGCAGCACCTCATTAGCATCTGAGGAAGTGGGTCATTAGCATCCCCCTTTCAAAAGGCGGGGGCTAGTCTAGCCACAGCCTTAGTGATAAATTAGAGCTAAATAGCAGCACAGAACACTGAGAGCCAGGCCTGGTCCCATAAACATTATGGGAGCACGGGAACTTGGCCACACACATGATAAATGGTCGTCCGCCAAACTAAAATCATGCTGGATTACAAAATTTGCCAGATGAGAGAGTTGCAGATTAGAGCAGTTCAACCTGTACTAAGTATCACTACACTGTATAGGAGAAAGAGTTTTGCACCCTTAATAGATTGTCTTGTGATTGTTTAACCAACTCAGTAGACTTACTGGGGGGGCTCAATCACACCTCCTCACAACCACATTCACACATACTCCCTGCATACCTCAAGCTGTCTTTCCAACTATTGGATTTTACTTGGCCCTTAATTACACAGAGAAGAATCGCCAGGTCTGCTGCCTGTTTTGTTGCACAAGATGGCCAATGAATGAATCAGGAGGACTGCAAGAAGACAAAGAAATTCTTCTAGTTTTAAAGCACTGGATGTGGAGACAGGAAAACTGTCTTTGTGGTATTTAAAAAGATTGTCATGCAGCATTCATGCAAGACTGATGATTTGCAATTACACAGGAGGCCGTTTCCTAAACTTGTGAAAGGCTTGACTTTTAATCTGAAGACTGTGGCTTCTCCAACATAACAGCATTATATTTCTCAGAACAAAATGAGGGACTGCTGTTTGCATGACAAAATCTTGGTGTCCTGAAGTTCACACAAGTAGGTTTGGTATTTGAGGAGCACTTGGATAAAGCAGGGCTAGATATGTCTCAGAAGTATCTTTAGGCGTTTCCTGGGCATGCTGGTTTGTACCTTTTCTTGATGAGTCTACTTGGCTTCAGTTTTAATATTTAACAGCATATTTACCCTCTCAAACTGCTTCCACAAACCAGCCTCAAAAACACCATGCAGTTTTCTGTTTATCATAAACAATACAAAAAGATAACTTTTAAAATTGAAATCATACTTCAATAAAATGGTTTGTCCTAAGCAGCTCTCCCAAAGATATCTTTTTCCTTTCATCAATTCCTTCTCCTGTTCCTCAATTACTCTAGTTTGAAATTACAAACAATAAAACCCTCTTGTAAAAGACGAAATTGCACCTCTCAGGCATCTTTCTATGACAACAGCAAAGAACAGAAAAAAATATGTTTTAAAAAGTAGACTGGTCCATTTAATCATTTCTGGGAAGCAGAGAACTTTCTGCATTATATGCTTCAATATGCTCCTCTCTGCTGCTCCTCCACTGTTCTCAGTATTATGTTTTCTCTATTGATTTCTCAGATGCTGCAATGTGAAAAAGAACTGTGTACACCACATTCAGGCTGAGGAGCTACAGAAAGCCTAAATAGGCCAAGCGGTGGCTGTGAAATTAGACAAAGTGCCATGGAAATATCCCAAGCCCTTTTAATTCCTGGGAGAAAGCTTCAAAAGAGCTATTTTAAGGCTGACAGACATTAAGTGTATATTGCATCACATTGCAATTCTGGAGAAAGGTGAAGGCTATGCAAGGATTTAGGAAATGTAGAGAAGCTCTCTGTGCTCTTTTCCATACTGTGTGCCCACGTAATGGTCAAGAAGAATATTGCCCATGATTATTAGCAGTGAATTGACCCTGGGATCAATGCATAATTAATAAAAAAATATAAGGGAGACTTCTTTTTAGAAAGGATTTGATTTAGCAGAGATAGCAGAGAAAGGATTTATTTAATTAGCATAGCAAATTACTGTGTAACTTTCTTATTTAGGCCTTAATCCATGGTGCAAAGGACACAACATGCTACAGAAAATCAACAAGAGGCAGGATCTAACTCTGTATGGGTTGTGTCCGCAATAGTAGTGAATGTGGGGATGGAGGTAAATGTAGCTTATTTTTCTCTTTGTAAATCATTAATGTGCACTGCAATTATTTTTCAAGTTCAGCACTCATTGTTATCTGCTGAGTGTTTTCTGGGACTTGTCCTTGGTCTCTAAATCATCATGAGCATGTGTTTGGTCATCAAAATTCAAGAGCGGTGTTTACTTTTGATTCACAATATAAGAGAGGTTGTAGGTGACTTTTATGAGAAAAGTATTCATTTGACAGGACCAGGAACAACTCACTAGTCAACTCGGGAAGATAAAATAATTATATTATTTCCTCGCTTGAGATTGGGAGCAGATTCTGGTGCTATTTACATCAATTACATATGCATGTACCCTCAGTGGAGCTACTCCAGTTTCACAGTCAAGTAACTGGGAGGACAGTGAGACTTGGATTCAAATCCGAATTAATTTATGATATTGAAATGAAACTACTGAACTCATTCTAGCTTCTAATAGAGATTCACTGCAAAATATCGTGCAAATAAGCATAAATGACGGTCATTGTTTGGAACGTAACTAGACCCTTGCAAGTAAGCAAAAATGTGACATCCGCTCAGCTGCGTACAACCGTTTATAGAGGAACTGCTTATTTGATTCTAGGCAGGGTGACTAGTTTCTGGGGCACTAGACAATATCTTCCAGTCTATGAAACAACTAAAGTCTGGTTACTCTGGGTAACTGTTATTTTGCAGGGCTTTTTAAATATTTGCATAAGGAGAATTACAAAACAGTGCCCAGGGTTGATATTTTGCTTGCTAAGTTTAAGGAGATACTTCGTGGTTATTGTCGTGTTCTTTGAAAGCTACATCGTGCTGACCTTGTGGTGTTGAGGTGTTCTGCTCCCCACAGTACCCAAGGAAAGGTTCTGGCAATCTCCTTCAACAGAAACAAAATGCTGAAACGATCGCACAGTCATTAGGTTTTCATTAAGTGAACTGCCTCTCCTTCAAACTGACTGGTTTGATTCTCAGAACAGGTCAGGAACATTGCATACAGCTTTCAATTACTGGAGTAATTGCTGCCTACCAGTACTTATTGTCTCATTTATCTGGTAGTGTATGCCACATACTTTGTTAGAAATTAGGCAGGAGATAGGAATAAGAAGTAGTGAAACCCCAAGTTTGTACATGATGTGTAAGTCACCTGAAGTAGAAGCTACACGAGGTGATGTTGCTCAAACATCAAACAGTGCAAGTTGGCAATGAAGGACGGCAGGGCATCCGAAAGCCAAGGTAGCTCAGGGTTTTAAATTCAGCGTGTTACACATGGAAAAGGCCCTCATGCATCTTGTAAACAACTTAAATGCTGATGTTCACAGAATATTGTGACTGGTGCGTGGGAGCACCATGGTTTATTTCCATGAGGTGAGCTGAGGGAATGGTCCTGCTTTTCAAGTAAGAAACGGTGGTGCCACTCCAGGGTGCTGCATGATGAACGTGTTAGCCTCTCACTCATTGCCCTTCACTTTGTTCATCTATCAGGCAAGGGCAGAGAAGAAAGTAATACGTTTTTGAAAAGGCATGCCCCCCATTGACTTGGACATCAAAACAAAGCCCAGAAAATACTTACCTTGTTCAGCAGATGGTCTGCTTTAAGTAAAAAGGGATTCATTTCCCAGTCTGTCACAGACAACTGCTGCAGGCTGAAAGTACTTATGATGTCATATGTTCAAGCACAACTAGCTAATCCAAATCTAATACATAATAATAATTCATATGTCAGTCCCTTTCTGTAGCACTAATTCAAAAGAAGGGACAATGGTTCTGCTCCTGCTCCTATGGAAGCCAATGGCAAACTTCCCAATGACCTCAGTGGAGGACGACTGGAACCATGATTTGAATGAGGACCACTGAGGCTATGTTTATACTAGCAATTTTTTTTTTCAAAAAAACACCCAGACAAACAAATAGGGCTCTTTCAAAAAATCCCATGGAGCATCTACACACAAAGTGTGTTCTTTTGATATTGAATTGGAAGAAGGCAGCGGTCCTCTTTCTTTCCTAAATGAGGAAGAACACCTTTCTCTGAAAGATTCAGGAAAAAAAAATGCATAGGCTCCCTGGAAGCCCTTTTTTCAAAAGACCAGTCCTCATGCCTTCAGATTTTTCAGTCCCTGGCCCATTCTTTGAAAGAGCGGGGGCTGTGTGGATGCTCTTTACTGAAAGACTGGATTGATTTTCGAGGTCCGCTTTTTTGTGTGTGGATGCACTCTTTCAAAAGAAGTGTTTTTGGGGAGGAGATCTTCCAGAAGTACTGCTTTGGAAGGTAACAGAGAGGGAGTCTGTTCTGTCTATTGAGTCTGTTCTGGTCTGGCTATGGTGTGAAGAAGTGGGTCTGTCCCAGGAAAGCTCACCTAATAAACTATTTTGCTAGTCTTTAAAGTGCTACTTGACTGCTTTTTTCTTTCGAAGGATTTCTATAGTGTGGACATAGCCTAAGAGTTTAGCATTTGATCATGGATTTGACAATGGATCATGGCCTGATTTTTATCAATGCTGAGCACATGCAAGTCTTATACAAGTCAGAGGAAGCTGGGGGGGCTCCACATCTCTTGAAAAATCAGGCCACAAACTTTTCTGTGAAATTTCATTATTTGTTTAAACTGCGTCACGCCGTTACGTATCAGAGATGTATTGTGTGATGGGGTGTGGTCACAGTATTATTCCTCATGGTGCTGAAACCTCCCTTCTTGCCCTCTGGGGCTCTACTCCATCCTGTCCTGCTGGTCCATATCCTCTGATCTTCTCCAGACAAGGAACAGAGTTGAAGTTACTGCTCCACTGCAGAGCAATGCAAACGACCACTTCAGTTTGGGGGAGGGGGCTTGATCATAAAGAAAAGAGTGAGATTTAAATGGTTGCAAATAAAGACTACTAAGTCAAAGTAAGTTACTAAATTAAAATGAACAGAAAGCACATAGTGAGTTCTGATCCACTCAGAAACGTGTTACATTCAAATTCTTACCTTGAACTGCTGTTCTTATTTCAGATAAAAGTTTCTAGTCAGAATTGGTCTGCAGCCCAATTCAATGTTCTTTATATCTTTTCAGGCTGTACCAGCAGCTTCAAAAGCCAAGGGCTGATATTTTATTTAAGCAATGGGAAGCTTTCTCTCAGGGTAGGATCCTTTTGCTTGGCATCCCTTTTTCCCATGAAAAAACACCAGGTTCAAAATGAATTCATTTACCAGGTGGTATGGTCACATGTCTTACTAGACCAACAACCATTTGGACTGACAGGACAAACAAAGCTGTTTACAGGGTTGTTGGGTTGACCACCCAGCCATAAGGCTTCCAGGGCACCAGTTGCAACTCTCATTAGCACATTTGAAACTATAAACAGATTCACACTTATATAGTCATGGGTGAGGACAAAGTCACAAACTCTGCCACCATTTGTACCTCAGCTTCATCAGAGATATTGTTCCTAACAGCTTGAAGTCCATCTTCATGTGGGATATTGGTGTAAACAGCCTGTACATCCATGGTGGCCAGTATGGCGTTCTCAGGAAGGTCATCTCTGCACAGCTGAGATTGTCCCATAATGATGATAATCCACAACCTCAGCCCTGCAGAATGCAATACCATCAACAGCCTCAGAAACAATTCTGACATTATCATCCAAGAGGCTTACAACGGAGGTGCTGTTGTCATCATGAATAGGGCAGACTACCAAAAGGAGGCTGCCAGGCAACTCTCCAATACCACATTCTACAAGCCACTGTCCCAGTGCATTGGCACTTTCACTGCAGGACTGTCTGTGGACTCACTACTCAGACCTTACACTACCAGCAGTCCCAGCTTTCTTTGAGAGATCACCGACTTCCTTAGGAAACGACAATTCATTGGTGACCTTCCTGAAAACACCATCCTGGCCACCATGGATATAGAAGCTCTTTACAACAATATCCCACATGAAGATGGACTCCAAGCTGTTAGGAAAATTATCCCTGATGAGTCTGAGGCACAAATGGTGGCGGAGCTTTGTGACTTTGTCCTCACACAACTATTTCAGAGTTGAGAACAATTTATACCTTCAAATCAGTGGCACTGCTATGCGCACCCACATGGCTCCACAGTAGGCCAACATTTTTATGGCTGACCTGGAACAACACTTCCTCAGCTCTTGTCCCCAGCACCACACCTCTACTTGCGCTACATTGATGACATCTTCATCATCTGGACCCATGGGAAAGAGGCTCTTAAAGAGTTCCACTGTTATTTCTACAGTTTCAACCCCACATCAACCTCAGCCTGCACTAGTCCACATATGAGATCCACTTCTGGGACATTACAGTGCAAATAAGTGATGGTCATATAAACACCTCCCTAGATCAGACACCTACAGAGCCAGGGAGAGGTAGATTGGCAGCTTGAGTATTGGCCTACTAAGCTCAGGGCTGTGAGTTCAATCCTTGAGAGGGTGATTTAGGGCAAATAAATACAGGAAAAAGGAAAGGAGGGTGCATGGCCCTGCCAAACAATCAGAGGACAGAACTTAATGACCTCATGAGGTCCCTTCCAGCTCTACAAGAAGCATATCTACATACATATTCCTTTTTTACCTACACACCTCCAACTTCTATCCAGGGCACACCACACGATCCATTGTATACAGCCAGGCACTAAGGTACAACCACATTTACTCCAGTCCCTCAGACAGAGACAAACATCTGCAAGACCTTTACCAAGTTTTCTTAAAACTACAATACCCACTCAAGGAAATGAAGAAATAAATTAACAGAGCCAGACATATACCCAGAAGCCACCTGCTACAAGACAGGCCTCCCAAGGAAAACAAGAGAACACCGCTGGCCATCCCATACAGCCCCCAGCTAAAGCCTCTCCAGCACATCATCAGTGATCTACAACCCATCCTGGACAACAATCCTTCACTCTCACAGACCTTGGGAGGCAGGCCTGGCCTCATCTACAGACAGACTGCCAACCTCAAACAAATTCTCACCAGCAACTATAGATCACAACACAGTAATTCTAAACCTGGACCCAATCCCTGCAACAAACCTCGGTGCCAACTTTGCTCACATATCTACACAAGCGACGTCGTCACAGCAGCTAACCACATCAACCATGCCATCTGGGGCTCTTTCACCAGCACAGCTACTGACATAATATACGACATCATATACCAGCAATGCCCCGCTGTGATTTACATTGACCAAACTAGACAGTCTCTACATAAAAGAATAAATGGACACAAAACAGACATCAGGAATGGTAACATACAAAAACCTTTAGCAGAACACTTCAGTCTCCCTGGACACTCGGTAACAGATTTGAAAGTATTAGTCCTACAACAAAGAAACTTCATAAACAAACTCTAAATTGAAACTACAGAGCTGTAATTCATTGGCAAATTTGACACCATCAACCAAGGACTCAACAGAGACTGGGAGTGGCTGACCAATTACAAAAGCAGTTTCTCCACTCTTGATGTTCACAGCTCCACATTAGCTACTGATAATGGGCTACATCCTCCCTGACTCAACTGACATGATTTCTGCTCTCTTGATGGTCACAACTCCACATTAACTGCTGATAGCAGGCCACATCCTCTATAACTGAACAGACCTTGTCAATTCTGGGCTTCCCCTTGACTGAGCCTCCCTCTTTAAACCATCCTCTGGAACCCCCTTCCCCGCCCCACCACTCATGCATCTGACAAAGCAGATCTTTGCCCATGAAAGCTTATGCTCCAAAATATGTTAGTCTATAAGGTGCCACAGAACTTCCAGTTGTTTTTGAAGTTACAGACTAACTCGGCCACCCCTCTGATAGTTGCAAAAATGGTGGTACAGTAAGTGCTCAAGGTACACAAACTCAGAGTACGCGACCCTGATTCCTACAGTAAACCCTGCAGCACAAATTCCACTTGCACTTAACTCACTCCCCCCACCCTGGCTCAACCCCACTGGCTCTGCACGGCCCAGGCTCAGGCCCCTGCAGCGCCGCTCACCACCCGCACATAGCTCCTGCTCACCCCCGCCCCCCCCAACCCAGCTTCTGGCTCTAGCTCACCACCTTCAGGTGCGACTCTGACTCAACCTCCCTGGTCCCTCTTCAACACCCCATGCCAGCTCACCGCCCGCACGTGGCTCTAGCTCACCTGCCACCCCAACCTCTGGCTCTGGCTCACCGCCCCTCGCACATGGCTCTGGTTTACCCTCCAGCCCCCCGCCCTGGTTTAAACCCCCCACGCACGACTCCAATTCGAACCCCTTGCATGCAGTCCCGTTCCCATACTCCTGTCCCAGTTTAAATCACCTGTGCAGGGCTCTGGTTCAACCCCCACCCCCAGCCTCCCACACGCAGCCCCAATTCAACACCTCACCCCCAGTTCAACACCCCACCCCCCCGCCAGCTCACCACCCACGCCTGCGCACAGCTCTGGCTCACCTACCACCCCCACCTCTGGCTCTGGCTCACCACCCCTCAGGTGGCTCCAGTTTACCCTCCACCCTCCACCCCGGTTTAAACTCCCACGCGCAGCCCCAATTCAGCCCGCCCCCGCACTGCTGTCTCACTACTGGCACCTGGCTCTGGCTCCGGTTCAACCTCCTGCCACGTCCTGGCTCACCGCCTGAGAAGGGCTGTGACTCACCACCCCGCACACAGCTCCAGCTTAACTCCACCTCTCTCCCGCCCAGCTCTAACCCACCGCAGCCTTATCCTAGCCACCCACCTCCCATGGCCCCAACCCACCGCCAGGCTTAACCCTCCCCAACTGATCCCCACCCATCCCAGGACTTACCTTTCCGCTGCTCTCTTGGCTACCGAACATGTGTTCTACCAGAGAAAAAGCTGGACCACCACTTACGTGAAATCCAGGTTACACAAGGGCACATGGAATGGAACCCTAGTGTACTCTGAGACCTTACGCTATATGACCTGCTTTGCATAAAGCATCTTCAAGTTATGCATATTCCTAAGTTAATTTTCATAAGACCTGGGGAGAGGGTGGAACCGTCACATACATTTATGGCCATCCAAAACATTTCAGATGCTAAAGAAGCCCAGATAGCAAAAGAAGGTATCAGCCATATAAAATGTCTATGAAAATATTAGAAAAGAATGTAAATTGAACCTCCCTGGTCCTGCACCCTTGTGACCTGACTGGCCCCAAACCAGGGAATTTGCCAGACCAGTGGAGGTCCATGCCAGCCTCTCTGTTGGGGCTTTGCTCTGGCAGCAGCAGAGGGGTTGGCATCAGCAGGTCAGGAGTAGGTAGTAAGGCACTTGCGTGAAGAGGCAGAGTGGCTGTGGAGTCCTGTGTTCAGGAACCAGCCCCACAGGAATGCACCAACCCCTGCTCCCTCTACATTGCATTCCTGACCAGCAGCCATGGGACTCTGAAGCTGTCCTGCTTCTTCCTACTGGGACCATCCCATCTGCCTTTTCCCACTTCCTTCCTGAGCTTGAATACCACAAATGAGCTATTTTAGCACTCCAGAAGCTATAGCAAGACAGGGGAGGAGTTGCTGAACACAGAACACCTGGCTTTTCCTCTGATTGCGCCACCTGGGATCAACCACAGGGATACTGGATCACAGACGTTGCCAAACAAGGGAAGTTTGGACTATAGAGGTTCAACCAGTAGCTGGTAAAAGGAGCCTATTAAACAAGCAACTGGGAGAATCCCACAACCCCATGTGACTCTTGCATCTATGAGTTATGACTGCATGCAGGGGAACACTAACTTGAGGACAAGAGACAATGCTAATCATATTAACTTGAGCATTTAAACAGATAATCCTTTTCTAACAATTATTTGCAAACATTGGGACATATGGTGCTCTGTTATAGCAATGTAAATGTAGAATGACTCCATTGGAATCAATGGAACATCTCTGGATTTATATCAGTACAACTGAAACTATCCTGGAATTATACCACAATGGTGGAAAGAATATGGCTCTTTGTGTAACTCTTTCTGAAACTCAGAATTAAATGACTGCGCTGATGAAAAATATTTAATCCAAATTATAATTAAAACAAAGGAAATATATGATCACCACTCTGAAAGAAGAAGTAGAGGTTTTATGTACACTGGGCTACAAAACCCTTCATTATTTCCCTTATAATGTATTAATATGTTTCTTCAAAGTTCTCTCTTGTGTATTAATAGCAAGCAATTCATAGAGAGTGATGCAGAGAAAAATCCCAGTCAATAGCTTTCAGGTTTTAAAAGTGTAAAAATAGGACACAATTTGTAGTAGGTCTCCTAATGCAACAATTAAGACTCCTGGAAGACACTCCATGTATCCAAAAAATTATGGAGATGTTGTTACTTAATTACATCTAAGAATATAAAAGAAATGAACAGAGCACAGTCAGCAATGGAATAGACTAATACATTTAAAAAAACGATAACTGTATGATCAAGCTAGATTAATTCTGACTAGAAATAAAAGTGCATTTATAATCTGTGTTGATAATTAACCATTTTAACATCTTACACAGGAATGTGGTGAATTTTCCACCTGCTGTCATCTTTAAATCAAAGCTGGCCCTCCCAGAAATTATGGGCTCCATGCAGGAATCATGGGCTACACTTACACTATCGAGTTTTGCTGTCAAAACCCTCTGTTTTGTGCTCAAAACTGGTGGAAAGTCCACACACAAAATGTGTTTTGTCAACAGTACGTCGACAAAAGTCAGCACTTTTGCCAACAACCTCGTGCCTCTCCCAGATGAGGAAGAGCGCCTTTTGCTGACAAGTCCTGTTGACAGAAAAGCTGTGTGGATGCTCGGGGGGGTGCTTCTGTACACAGACAGTGCATCCAGGACAATGGGCAGCCCTGCCCGGTATGCTTCCCGGTTCCTGTTTGTCGAGAGAATGGCCGGGCCGTCCAGCTGCTCTGTCAACAGAGCACAGTGCTCTCCTGATTGGCTTTTGTGTGCAGCCACCTCTGTCCACAGAGGTTTTGTTGGGAAATCTCTTTGGAGAGTGGCTTCTGTCGATAGATTGGTGTAGCATAACTGTAGCCATTGGGTATAGTGCTGTGGCCTGTCTTATGGAGCTCAGACTAGATGATCATAATGGTTCAGTCTAGACTTAAAATCTATGGCAGTAGGGCTCTCTAACTGGCTCCTTCAGACAACGAGCTTCACTTCACCAAGGCCTCCGGTGATACTGATCTTATACTTGGAGGCTTTGGACCCAATTCAGGAAAGCACTCTAAGTTCATCACTTTTTGGAACAGCCCTTAATCATATGCGTAGACCCCATTTACTTCCATAAGCAAGTTTTGTCAATCAGGCTTAAACCTCTAGTGCTGTCCAAAATAGGGACTTTTTCTTAAATTGGAACTTTCTGGAACTGGCTTATTCTTAACAATTAGTGCAATATTTAAAGATCCAGGATAATATGTTCTTATGCCAGAATTCAGCTCCAATAATCTGTACTTCCTATCTGGATATAACTTCTATTAACTTACAACCAGGATTTCCCCTAACCACTGAGTCATGCCCCTGAACACCTTCATTTTCACCATAACCCAGCCCAAGAAGTCTTTGTTGGAACCATTCTCTGCATTTTCAGATTTGATGTCAGAAGAAACTTTATATCCCATACATGGAGGTGCTTAGAAAGAAATATTTAAAACATCATCAAAATCAACTGATCAGACCAAAGAATGTTAAGAGTAAGGCAGATTGCGAGATACTCAGGAAGATGTTTGCCACTTCAAGGGACAGAATTCTGATCATAGAACATCACTATAATGGAATAGGAAAATCACCAAGTACATCTGAGCTCTTTTACATGGTTTGTTGAGGAACTGTAGACTCACAGGTTTAGTTCTATTGAGATAATTGTTTTTTTCCTTTTCTTTTTTTGGAGGGTGCCCTTTTTCTCAGAAATCAATACAGGAAGGGTACATAAGTTGTATGTGGGTTAGTATCTACTGTCTGAGGAGCATTACCTACTTTGAATTACTCCTAGATAAGTGTGTAAATACAGTAAAATTCCTTTAATTCAGACTCTGATGGTCCGGAAATCCTGATGGTCTGGCCTCTGGCAAAAATAGTCCCATTTAAAGAAATAATCCGGCAAAATTTGATGGTCCGACATACAGTAATCCCCCACTTTATGCAGCTTTACGTTGTGTGAAACTCACTTTAACATGAGTTTCACACAATGTAAAGCTGCTGGGCACTCAGCCTGCCTACCTTCCTGCAGCTGTGGGCAGCCAATGAGCTAAAACCCCCTTCCCCCTGCTTACCAGAGCAGCGCCTTTCGACAACCGCGCTGGTTCACCCTGGTAAACCACTAACTGGTTCAACACCCCACTTCCCCACCCCCATGGCCCCAGCTCACCTCCCCACAACAGGGGGCTCCAGTTGTACACCTGGGGCTCCCCTCCACCCCCTGCAGACACAGCACCAACCCTTTGGCCCCAACCCTGGCTGCATGCCCGGGGCCCCAAAACCAATGTGGCCCCAGCTCATCCACCTCCATGCAGCTGGCTCAGCATGCATGGGGTTCCAACCCCCCCCCTTAAGAACCCCACCCTGGTGCACCCCTCTTCTACCCCTCCCCTCCAGCTCACACCCCACCCCATGCACAGGGCTCTGGCTTCAACTTGTGCATGGCACTCTGGCTGCCAGTCCCAGTGCACAGCACAGGGCTCCAAACCTGAGTAAGTTGGGGAGCTTGGGTGGTGGGTTGGGGCTGTGGGAGGAAGCAGAGGTTAAGAGTGTGGTGGGTTAGGGCTGCAGGGGGGCCAGAGGGTGGCAGCAGTGGGTGCTCTGGGCCCCAGGGAAATGGCAGCCATGGGAGCTCCCACCCCCTCCCCCAGCCCTCAAGGGCCTAAATACGAGACAATTCATCCCTTTTAAAAAATAAGCAGGGATACCTTTTTGGTGTCCCATATACAGGACGGGCCTGCCCAGTGTGGGATGGTTGGTCACCCTATGAAGCGGGAGGAGCGCAGGAGTGAAGAAGCTGAGGACGTGCAGGGGTGGTGAGCTGCAGCTGGGCGTGGCGGGGGTGACATCTAATAGTCTGGAAAATTTGGTAATCTGGCACCTGTCTGATCCCAGATGCGCCAGATTAGAGGAATTTTACTGGAAGAGTAGAAGGAAAATATTGAATGACGAGAATGGAAAGCAATTCAGAAGAAACAGAAAACCAACTGAACAAATGAAGGAGTTGTTCGCTGAACAGATATGGAAGTGAAAACTGGTGAACATTTCAAATACCATACAAAGCCAGTTATCCAAATACCTTTTATCTGAAAATCCTAATCACTGGCATGCACAGTGTTAATTCCTCACTCATAACTTTTCAGTTAGCTTTCTAGTGCCAGTTAGTACTAATCAGTATTTTGTATTTTATCAAATTTGTATATCAGTCCTGATCAGTCATCTGAAGTGTTGGGACCTGATCCTGTTACAGCAGCACAAAACATTAAGCAAACACATTTTCATCATCTGCATCACTCCTTTCATTTCCTGAATTTTTACGTCAGTGAAACCGCTGCTCAAAAGGTTTGGGTCTCTCTAGCCCACTCACAGGCAACATAGAACCCATGGGTTGCATGCAGCCCACTAGGGCTCTGCCAGCTGCCTGCTGGCCCCCTGGCTGGCCCCTCCCTGCATGCGTTTCTTGCATACCAGGGTACCTGAGCACCATGTTTCCTAAGCCTCCCTTTTTCTCCCAGTACTTTAGGAGCACTGCCGATCACCTGATTTGTGCTTTGTCCCTGTTCTTCCCCCTACCATCCCAGAGCTGGAACACCACAAGTCAGCTGTTTGCAGTGTTCTGGCTCTGGGACGGAGGAAAAGGAATGGGGTCAAAGCACAAATCAGCTGATTGGCAGTGCTCCTAAAGTGCTGGGAGCAAGGCAGAAGCGTAGGAAGTGCAGGGCTCCAGTTCTCTGGTGGGCAAGAGGAGCATACAGGACGCCGGGGGGGAGCTGAGAGATGGACCACAAAGCCAGAGGTAGAGCTCCAGTTGGCTGTTGGGTGAAGGAGGGCCACTCATGCAACCTACTCACCATTTATGTGTCCCCATTGCCCCCCTAAGCCATTCAGACAAATGAAATTATACCTTATAAATAAGAGCCTTCCTCCAGTGTTGCACCATTGTAAAAGCAACTCCCCTGACTTCAGAAGTCTTCAGCCCGGTCTACACTAGGAAATTAGGTCGGTACAACTACACTGCTCACAGATGTGAAAAATTCACAACCCCAAACAACGCATTGAAACAGCACTTACCCCCAGTGTAGGCAGCACTGGCTTGCTAGGAGATACTGTCTCTTGAAGAACAGGAGTACCCCTGCTGACAGGATATGCCCTCGCATTAAGCATAGGTGATGTCACTGCAGGGCTGCCATGATGGATCTGTGCTGTTACAGCATTTTAAATGGAGACAAGCACTTTGCAAAGTTATCAGCATCTGTTACCAGCAACTGAACAGTGGTTAATGAACCAGAGTAAAGTAGACATCAGAACTAGGCACTAAGCTCCCGATCCTCACCAGACGTGTATTAGCGTATCATCAGTCAGTGAAATTACACCAGCAGAGGAGCTGGCCTCCACTATTGCAAATGGCAAGGAAAGCTATACCTAGCAATGTGATAAAGAAACAACATCTCCAGAGAAACAGGAAGCCTGTAAAGCTGAAAAATGAGAGAACGTAAGTGTAAAGCAGCAGCAACCATGAGAAAGATAATACGGGAATCAAATATTGAAGATTCCACACAAAAATACTGCCTGTGTACAGTAGAAAATTATTGCGACCACGTGTTTTTCTGCTGCACAGACACACAGGCACACACGCACACACACACACACACACAAAAGACTAACAGAGAGGAAGCCGTGCTAGTCTATACACTATCAAAACAAAAAGCCGTCAGGTAGCACTTTAAAGACTAGAAAAATAGTTTATTAGGTGAGCTTTCGTGGGACAGACCCACTTCTTCAGACCATAGCCAGACCAGCACAGACTCAATATTTAAGACACAGAGAACCAAAAACAGTAAGCAAGGAGGACAAATCAGAAAAAGATAATCAAGGTGAGCAAATCAGAGAGAGGAGAGGTGGGGGGGAAGGTCAAGAATTAGATTGAGCCAAGTATGCAGACAAGCCCCTATAAGCTGTGTCTACACGTGCATGCTACTTCGAAGTAGCGGCACTAACTTCGAAATAGCGCCCGTTGTGGCTACACGCGTCGGGCGCTATTTCGAAGTTAACTTCGACGTTAGGCGGCGAGACATCGAAGTCGCTAACCTCATGAGGGGATCGGAATAGCGCCCTACTTCGACGTTCAACGTCGAAGTAGGGACCGTGTAGACAATCCGCGTCCCGCAACGTCGAAATTGCCGGGTCCTCCATGGCAGCCATCAGGTGGGGGGTTGAGAGACGCTGTCTCTCCAGCCCGTGCGGGGCTCTATGGTCACCGTGTGCAGCAGCCCTTAGCCCAGGGCTTCTGGCTGCTGCTGCTGCAGCAGGGGATTCATGCTGCATGCACAGGGTCTGCAACACGTTGTCGGCTCTGTGGATCTTGTGGTGTTTAGTGCAAGTGTGTCTGGGAGGGGCCCTTTAAGGGAGTAGCTGGCTGTTGAGTCCGCCGTGTGACCCTGTCTGCAGCTGTGCCTGGCACCCTTATTTCGATGTGTGCTACTGTGGCGTGTAGACGTTCCCTCGCTGCGCCTATTTCGATGTGGTGCTGCGCAACGTCGATGTGCAACATCGACCTTGCCAGCCCTGGAGGACGTGTAGACGTTATTCATCGAAATAGCCTATTTCGATGTCGCCACATCGAAATAGGCTACTTCGATGTAGGCTTCACGCGTAGACGTAGCCATAGTGACTTACAAAGTTCCCATCACAATTTAAACCATGTGTTAATGTGCCGAATTTGAATATAAAGTCAGCTCATCCACTTCTCTTTCCAAGTCTCTATGTCTTAAATATTGAGTCTGTTCTGGTCTGAAGAAGTGGGTCTGTCCCACGAAAGCTCACATAATAAACTATTTTGCTAGTCTTTAAAGTGCTACTTGACTGCTTTTTGTTTTGACACAAAAGACTGTCTTTTATGGCATCAGTAAAGTGTCAGCAGTGCAAACAAGGCTTCTGGACCGTCATGTCTGCTGATATATTTTGTATGAGTGTCAAAGTCACGAGCCCGACTAGGGTTTGCAAGCTTTTTTTTCTTTTCTTCAACCGTATCTCCAAATTAGGACAGACATGAGATGGAGTCAGCAATGGAATTTGTGCAGAGCACAGGAAAGCAAGAGTTTAAGGAGAGGACAGCTGCAGTGGAGGAAGAAGTTGACTGGTGTGGCTGATAGTCAATAATAATGGAAAAGCACATATGGAGAAACAGTCTTCACAGGAATCTATGGACAAAATATTGGCTTCTCCTATGTGGATGCACTAGAGGGAAAATAGAAATCTCCTTTTCAGTTCACCATTCCAGGATGCAGCCAGCTATGGTCAGTTGTCCTCTGCTTGGCTGATAATGCTATACATTTGAAAAGGAAACAACTATCACAGCAGGCCAGGGATGAGTCCAGAACCCTTCTACCCCAGCTAGCATACCGAGTGCCTGATGGAGTGAACAATATAATTTTCTTTATCTTTGTGGAAAGTGCTACCACTGAGCACATGTCCTCAAATCCCTAAGAAAGTTATGTAGGCATATCATCTCCATGCACTCAGATACTCACCTCCCAGGCATAACACTTGACTGATTCTGGAGCAGTAATTTAGCTCTGCATATTTATTTTAAAATATCCTTAGCCTTTGAATGGTTTAAAGCCAAATTAAAGTCCTCTAACACAACTTAACTAGGCAGAATTTTACCATTATAACACTGATTTTTTCACCAACCTGGGGAGAATGCTTTAATAGCCCTATGGCGCATTGTGCTGCAAAAGTACAGCAGAAAACATGTAGAAATTGCATTTATTTCATGTCCCAATACACATGTGCTATATGAAAATTAGCACTTTTGGTACAAAGAATGACATTCCCACCTCACTGCACAGGAGGCATTTGTTCATGTATTGATATTATTAAAAAATAATTCCCTAAGGTGAACGCTTCCCAAAATGTCTTTGCATCTTCCAAAGCTATAAAAAAGCTGTGTGTGTTGTGTGTGGGTTTTTGTTGTTTGGCTAATCTATTTAAGCATAAAATCAGTTTTCAGGCACAGGGTCAGATCTCTAAATGTCAGAGGACACTGCAACATTCACCCACAATTAATTTATTCTTCTATTCATATAATGCCTGATACCAATACTGGGGGAAAAGATGCTGACATGAAATGCCCTGTAAGCTATAACTGCGCATTGTATGGGTTTTTTTTCCCTGTTTTGTTTAGTGATTGTTTTTCTGTCACAAAGATTTAGGTCAGCTCACATTGTTCATAGGTAACAACTAGTTCAATTGCAAATCCTGAATAGAATGCACATATTGTTGGCGGGTTTACATTTGCCCAAAGGGGATGCTAATAAAGAGAAATGAGGACTTCAGTCATCATCACAGCCATATTCCCTTAACCTTAACCTACATAAACACACATTCAAAATATTTATATAGGCACAAAAATAAGCAAGTAAAATAACACTGGTGAGAATATTCCACCTGGAAATATTCCAACCTTAAATAGCATGCTTGTAAGACATCGTTTTTGTCTTTTATTTTCCAATGTTGCCACAGACTGTGCATTAACTACTTATCTTTGGTAAGAAATTTGTTCCCACACAGGATTGGAGTTTTGACCTCAACAGAACCACTTGCTCTGTTGAGAACTTTACATTCTTGCCCCCTCTAGTGTGCTGAGATACCACCGACATGCTAATCTTTTTACTATTTCTTTTCAGAATTTTTTTCATTATTTCCTCTATGCCAGCAAAATAAACGGGTAACAAAAGACCACCACAATTGTCATATACCCAAGCTATGGTCATTAGCTAACTTCCAACATAAAGGCAAAAGAAAATGAGCATGCTAGTCTTTCTTCAATAGAACTGTGTGTTCATGTACACGTACACAGAGAATTCAGGGCTATCTGCTTAATAAAACTGTTTTCTAAACTGGAAATAGAAGAGAAGTTTACAATAACGCTTAGTGTGAGCACTTACAGCCTGTTTTCAGGCCCAGTGGCTAGAAGATGGGACTCTCACCAAGTAATGAACTCCTGAGTAACATGATTATCTGTAACAGGACAGCAATCAGCAAACGTACCACTTTTCCCTGAAGGCTGATGCTAATTTTTTGCTGAAATTTCATTTTTCATAAAAAGGATGATTATTCCTTATGGTTGCATATAGAAACCTCGGAATGCAAGTTCAGCAAAACTGGCGCAATGATGTCTAGCTGAATCTCCAGCCAGCCTGAAACAACTACGTTGAGAGCCCCTCTAAATGTCTCTCACTCCTCTCAATGGGATGCAACAAACTCTGAAAACTGTTGATAGCACATCAGTACTGTTAACTAGCTAACTGCTGAAGTGACGCTTGCAAGAAAGATAAAGGTCTGACTCATCTACTGTGGATAATATTTCATTTTGGTACAGGAAGTTTTTTTTTTTTAAATGAAATATTTTTTCACATAATGCACAGTCAGGCTGTGAAACTCCTTACCAGAGAATGTTGTAAAGGCCAAGACTATCACAGCATTAAAATAGACCCAGATAAGTTCCTGGAGAATACGTCCATCAATGGCTGCTACCCAGGATGGTCCAGGAGGGTGGCCCTAGCTTCTGTTTGTCAGAAGCTGGAAATGGGTGTCACTTGAAGACTGCCTATACTGTTTTTCCCTCTGCGGCACCTGGCATTGGCCGCTCTCAGAAGACAGGGTACTGGGCTAGATGGACCTTTGTTCTGATCCAGTATGGCTGTTCCTACAGTGTCAGGAGTGGGAAGAGCTTTGGTCGGGGCTGTGTAGGAAAATACTAACACTCACTGCTTTCCATTCTGAATTCTGACAGCAGTTAGAAAGAGATACACACAAACAATCAAATAAAATATGAGTGGTCAAATTCTCCAACTCCACTGAATTAGTGCAATCCATTGATGACCTGTAAATTAGCTGGTGGAACTTTGCTTCCAGTAGTTTCTTGAAGGCATTTTGAGCAAACCATTACTTTTTTGTAATGTATAAAACCTCTTGGATAAGACTATTTAGAATTAATAGGACTATTTTGTTAAATGAATAGGGCAACTTTTTTCTCTTTTCCATGCCTCTGAATTACTGTGCCAAAATCACTGCAGGCACTTCTCTTCCTAACTTATAAGTATTCATTCACATTCACATAAATAGTCTGCCATTAACATCTATCAATTACTTAATTATGTGACAAAGTCCTTAGGGATATGTCATAGGGTCAAATCCTGCCCTCACATTTTTGGGTCGAGCTCCCATTAACTTAACTCTTGGTTGTTCCTGGTCTCCAAGAACAGATTTAAGTCTGACTTTGGTATTTAAAAGGAGTAATTATAATTCTCTGTCAAATACCTTCCAGCTTCAAAACGGTTTTGCTGAGCACTGGACCACTGAGCTATGTTTTCATTGTAAAGGTCCAGCATAATCTCTTAACAGACTCTTACCCTTCTTTTAAAAAGGAGTGTTGTCTGAAAGAAAATAAATTATCTTTTCTCCCCTCCCTTTAATTTTTCTAGACTATTTGTTCTCTGTTTGGTCCCCAATCAAAACAAGATAAAAGCAAATTAAAGATCATTTTAATCTGCTATTCACATCTGTATAGAATGCATTTCCTGTTACTCTGGTTTGTGTGAAAAATGGAATCTAAAGCATTTGCAAAAGATAAAGTTTTACTTAAACTTGGTAAATATTTGTATCTAAACATGAGCAAAACATAAATCCCAGCATGGAAAATTAAATGAACAGCAAAAATCAGAAATTCATTTTCTAGATTCTTAGAACACTAGTACTGGAAGGCACATCAAGAGGTCATCAAGTCTAGTCCTCTGCCTTCACAAGACCAAGCACCATATATATCATCCCTGTTAGATATTTTTATCAAACAATCGGTGTGTTTCTTCATTCTAATTCACTGGGGAAAGAAATAATGGATGGGTTTCACAAAAGCACCAAATATTTTTCATTTATCCTTCCTCTCACTGCTTTGACCAAGGGGGAAAAGAGGCAGGAGACAGGAAAAGTCAAAATTGAGAACACAAGAAAACAAAACCTGAAAAATAATTTGTGATTTTGGTGATAAAACTTTTTTTAAAAATGCCTTATTTCTAAGACTTCATTCATTAGAAAAAATGTCAGCACCCACAGGATGAACCTCTCTAGTCTGGCACACTCCGGTCTGGCATGATTTTAGTTAGCTGGATACCCACTTACCATGGCTATGACCAAGTTTCCCATGGTCCCATAAAGTTTATTTACAGTCACCAGTCCTGGCTCTCAGCGTTCTGTGCTGTGATTTACTTCTAACTTACCCCTAAATGACTCCTAAGAGCCCAGTTAGCAGTGGTAGTATTGATTATGCTGATAGGCAATATTAACTTCCTGTGGTTCAGCAAATTCTCTCATTTGGCATCAGGCAGGTCCCAAGGGCGCCAAACTAGAGCGGTTCAACTTCTAGTCATGTCTGAAAACTAGAGAATTTTGAAAGGCCCTTTATCATAAGAAGCACAAATTAGAAAGCATGGAACAATGTTATTCTAGGACTGATATTTTACACTTAGGCTTATGGTGCAATTGAAAAACTAAATTTGTGTCACTTATGGCTGCTTAACCCTTCCTCACACTGAATGACAAAAGTTTTGCAGTAGCTGTGTTGAAAATATTGTTGCTAAAAACCACATTGTGTAGACATAGCCTAAGATTGTCACCTCTTCTGGGCAAGTTTGAGTTTCTGATGTACTAGAACAGTGCAGTATGGCCACAAGACATTACTAAATTATATATAATAGCAGGATGCAGGTAGATTGTTGCATGTCTGGGAATGCCTTTAAAGTCAACAGGGTTACATACAAGGCATAGCAGTCTGCCGGTGTGCTACCTATTGCATCACTGGGGCCTAAGCCAGTATCACCATTTATTGTTTGGCAATCTGGCCAGGAACTTTGGGACAGCCTAAATCATACATAAGCAATTAACCCTACAAGTCACAAGGACAGGCTGGAACTGAGAGATGAAAGTCCACACAGCACACCGAAACAGACTAGAAACCATGAGTAAGTTTCTTCTGCTTTCACCAGATTCATGTACCGAGTCGTAGTGAACAATGTATCCTTACCAGTTTGCCCCCTTAGTTTGTGAATCATGGCATCATTTGACTATTATTAAAAAGTCAAAATCAGCTGCCAAATAATTTCTATGGATACGTTGGTCTGTAGATTTGCAAGCATCTTGTGAGGTTTCAATATGGATATTTTGAGCTTCAGTGCTTCAATTTTGATGAGATACATAGGTTGCACAGTATTGACTTGGTTCCCTGACTCGATTATGCTAATCTTTGGAACCAATTTGTGGTGCAAATAACTGCAATTATGCACAATTTTTTCTTCTGTTAATATTCCCTAATATTTGCTTATGTGCTGTTTCCGCTAATATGCCTAGCAGGAAACTGATTCGCTAGCAACGTGATTCACCAATACTACTTAAGGACCACAAAATAATTAAAGGCTATTAAAAAGATTGAGAAAATCCTGCATGTTATTGGGGCTTAAATTTGTGGCATGCTATTAGCTGTCCAGGTTTTACAGCATCATCTGATGGTGAGAGAGACAAAAGTGGGTACTAGGTCTTATCGGTCTCCCTGGATACTTAGAAACAAGAGGGAGACAGAATTGGAGCAGAAGCTGGAATGAGTGATGGGCTCTGGTAACAGCAGAGATCTGCTGGAAAGTCTGCCACAAGGAGAAACAGCTCAGATTTTGAGGTCATTCCTGCTTTAAAAGTTGGGGGCAGGAGGAGGGGAGAGAGAGAGAGTCTGTGTAACATACAGCAAAGGTGAAAGTATCATGACTTTTGCAGGGCTGAGTGAAAGTCAGTAACATGGAGGACAGGGTAGAGTGAAGGTCTGCAAAATAAACATTCCATAGAATTAAAGAGAACTTGAAGTCTTAGCAGAAGTAACCTAGGCACACATCAAGTCCTATCCCCAAGAAGAATTTCTCATACCACCTCTGCTGCACATGGTCTAGTTTCTCACACATTCAGCAAGTCAAATATGTGCCAGGACAACTAAAATACACTCATAATAGATAGGGAGTGAGATCCATAGCCAAGTGTTTCCCTCTTCTCTTGGAGCTCTTTATAATTGCTGGAAATGACCAGCGTGAGCCCTCGTCCAGAGAAAGAGATGTCTGGTGTTTCTGTTACAGTCTGGAGGTGTGACGCTCAGGAGCCAAAGGCTGTGGCCACATTGACCCCTCCTTTCGGAGGGGGCATGCTAATGAAACACTTCGGCAGATGGTAATGAGGCATTGCAATTTGCATAATGGCAGCTGTGCGCAGTTTGAAACTGCTGGTTTCAAAACACATGCCACCCTTGTAGCCAGGGGCCTTTTGAAACAACCCCCGCCCCCGATTTTGAAAGCCGCTTCTTCCCATCAGGGGAGTTGTTCTGAAAGGTCACCAGCTACATGGGCTGCATGCATTTTGAAACCAGCACTTTCGAAGAGTGCGCAGCTGCCATTATGCTAATAAGGTTCTGCATATTCATGGTAGCGCCTCATTAGCATCTGCCAAAGTTGCTTATTAGCACAGCCCCTCCGACAGGAGGAGGTAGTGTGGCCACAGCCAAAGAGACAATGAAAGCAAGTGATGGGGGGCCCTGCAAAATCATTTTGCTGCATTGGTTTGAAGCAGTGACTCAGGCTGCTGCTACACTATCACTGTCCTGTTGGAGATGGCATGGTAATGTGGCAATTAGAAGCAGGCTAATGAGGTGCTAATGTGAATATTAAGCACCTCATTAGCATAATGGTGGCCATGCGAATTTCAAAGTGCAAACTTCGAATTGCACATGGACAGTGAAGATGGGGCAGCTTGAAATAAGCGCCCCACGTTGACATTCCCTGACTCCCACCTTGTTTTGTGGGAGTAAGAGACTGTCGAAGTGGGGCGCTTTATTTCAAAGCTGCCCCCATCTTCACTGTCAATCTGTGACTCAAAGTCTGTTCGTGCAGCTGCCATTATGCTAATGAGGCACTGAATATGCACATTAGCGCCTCATTAGCCTGCTTGGAATTGCCTCATTAAAATGGCACCTCCAATAGGAAAGTGATAGTGTAGCAGCAGCCTCAGGCATTCTTTGCCTTTGCTAACCTTTCCTTTCTAATCCCTGGTTCCGAATCTGGTGCACACAGCCTATGTTTTCTTGTAGCTAATGCAGGTGAACTGTAATTGCACATGAATTATTGAGGGCTTGTTTGTGTTTTGAGAAATTGAGAGTTCCTGGTCTTTGTTTCTTTCTTTTCCCCTTTTTATGTAATAAAACTGTTGTTAGTAATCACCTTTTAAAAATAGCTGCTGAGTCAGCCTGTGGTGTGTTTGTTCTGCTGACACCACAAGTTCTTTCTGGGACAAAAGGCCTTTACCTCCTTCACCCCCACAACCCCCCGCATCAGAAAAGATCTGGGGCACATAATTTCTCAGAACACGTCCATGAAATAAAAAGTCATGGGGGAATAAAACACTGCTACAAATATTTTATAAAATACATTTTTCTTAAATAATAAATGGGGAGGAGAATGTGTGTTTGCCAGGACAACTCCAAACAGTTACTGGATGAGCATGACCTGGCCACCAAGATTCAGGGGAGATTGTGGGAGTGGGGAGGGAAGGGTGATAATAAGGAGATAAAGTCCCTAAGTAACTGGGAGTGGCAGGGTGGAAAGGGCCGGGTCACACAGCCCAGATTTGGTCAAAATATTGTAGAACAAGAAAGGTAAGGGGTTCTTTTTCACTGAGGTTTACCTAGTCCTCGTTGAGTTATTGCTGATGACAAGGTAATCTAGTTCTTGGGAAAATTGCAGGACAAGCAGCCATGAAGGCTGAATGCCTTAGGCTACATCTACACTATGAGATAAATTCAAATTTGTGATTCTGGGTTTTATAAATTCAAAATGTGAGTATCCTCATCTCCCCACAAATTCCCCGCAAATTTAAATCAGTGTTGCTACATCAAATTGCCAGAGATCGACTGTTGCAACATTGCATTTTGGAAACCTGTCCCACAGTTCCCTCAGCTGCATAGCATTCTGGGTTTTTTTGCTGGTGCAGTAAGAGAAAAAAATGCCCCAGAAGTGGTTGTAGGTATGTGATGTCATGTTTCCACATTGCATTGCCGTCATTCCCCTCCCATAGAAAGCAAATGGCCATTTTTTCAGAAAGAAAGAAGGAAAAGCAGGGAATTCCAGGCAAAAGAAAAGCAAACAGGCTGGCTTCAGAAGGTGACTGAACCATGTAAATTAGCTTCTCAGCTGCTTTTCCCCCATAGAAAGAACATTTTTAGGTACAACTTTTGCCTGATCAGCCAACTACAGCACCAGGAAGGAGACTGTCATACCCACGTGACTGTGTCCTGGGATCACCCAGGTGACTGTGCCATCTCAGCTGGCCACCCAGCCTCACTGAAAATATTATGGGACCAGATTACACTTTGTGATATCCACCCCCGTGCCCTCCCTCCCCACACATACACATTCTATGATGGGCTATTTTTGAAGGGCCCATTGACAGTGTCCATTCGGGGGCTTTCTTCATCAGGGGAACAGCCCCAAAAGGCAATGACAGTGGGGGCTGCTCCCTCCCACCCCCCAGTCCTGGATGTCAGAAGCTGTAATCTGTTCCTGTTCAAAGAGCTCATGGAGAAGGGATTGGAGCCACTAGCTATCATCTTTGACAAGTCTTCCCCTGCCCCCTCAACAGCCAGCCCCCAAAATCTTTGCCACCTCTGGAACCTTCACCACGTACAAGCCAGGACATGGGTGTGGCATTGTGGGATACATGTGGGACTCCTCTGGACTCCAGTAAAACAAGTTTAAATGGAAGCTGTTTCCACACTACCATTAATCCAAATGCTTGAATTCAAATTTCCCGTTAGTCCCACTCAAGTTGTTGGAATATGGACCATAGCCCCACTAAATGCAAAATACAGGTATTTGACATGTGAATAGTCACAATTTAAAGCTAACTAGGTGCCTTAGATTTGAATTTACGCTGTAGTATAGATGTAGCCTTAGGCTACATGTACACTACAAGACAAATTCAAATTTATTAAAATTGGTTTTATAATGCTGGTTTTTCTAAATTCGATTTTGAGTATCCTCACTTCCCACAGGCTCACAACAAATTTGACACATTGCTTCTGCACTGAAACCACCAATCATCTACTGTTGCCGCAGTGCAGTGTGGGAACCTATCCCACAGTTCTCTCCATCCTGCATTCTAAGCCAGGAGCAGGAACATTGTCAGTTTCCTGGGTCCAGCGCTTGAGGGACCTGGAAAACTGACAGCCATGTAGCCCTGGTCAATGTCCTGGCTCTTGGTAGTACAGTAAACCCTTCATTTAATGGACTAATAGGCTGTCCATTCTTCTGCATAGTCCCTTAAATGTGAGGGTTTACCCCCCTCCCCAGGCTCCTCCAGCCCCAGTCCCACCCCAACTTCCCACACAAAACAACCTCTCAAAAACAACCCACCCAAAAAAAAAAACAACAAACACTCCCGACCCACCAGAAAAAGAAGAAACCCTTTAAAAAAAAATAACCAAACCCCTGCCACTTACGGGCTCTTGTGGAAAAGCTGCTGGAGCCTGCTAGCTGAGGGCACCTGCTCACAGATGGCTATAGGCACCTGCAAGGTGGGTGCCTGCCCATGGGCTTCTGGCCCTGCACAGCTTCAGCAGTGTGGCAGTGGGGTGCCTGGCCTCTGCCACAGGAGTGTAGCAGCCTGGTCAGTTTCCCAGCTCCCACCAGTAGCAGGGAGCTGGGAGCCAGATGCAGCATACGTAGTTTTGCAGCACAGATAGGGGACACCTCTGCAGGCTAATAGATTTGACTTTACACATGGTGCTTCCACACTAGCCTTTAATCAAACTTCTGAATTCAAGCTTGACGCTGTATCTATCAGGTAACTGGGTTTTTGTAATCTCAAGATTAGTGCACCCAAAATCAAGCTAATGGGCTTTACAGTGAAGACAATCACCTGGTAACATCAAGCTACCAGGAAAGTATAGCATGATCAGCCCTCCTTACAAAGAATGGTAGGAATGTTGGCCTTGGTCCCATACAATGAATAATCAGCAGATGGGATGGGAAATAAAACTTTGCAGCAGTGTAAAGGGATATTTTCAGGCAGGAAAATAAGGTGGGGTAGAGTAATATTCCTGACACAGGCATTAAAATAATCTGATATTTGGTGTCATCTGATACATTCAATAGGACTCGCCTCCTCTTCCCTCACTAAAACACCATCCGGCCCATACTATCTCTATCCCTATTGTGCCACCTCTAACTCCGTCATCCTTCTAAAAGTCATCACTCCTCTAAGACAGTGCAGTTTTGCTTTCTTTCCCCTCAGTCAGCCCAACTACAGGCTGAATCGCTCTAGTCCGGCACTTTCTCATTTGGCAACGTCTGTCATCAAGCATGATTTTAGTTAGCTGGATGTCCATTTATCATAGGTGTGGCTAATTTTCCCATGGTTCCATAAAGTTTGTTTACAGCCAACAGTCTTGGCTCTCAGTGTTTTGTGCTGTTATTTAGCTGTAATTTACCCCGAGTGACTTCCAAGAGTCTAGTAAGCAGTGGAAGTATTAGTAATGCAGCTAGACAATATTGACCTCCTGTGGGTCAGCAAATTCTCTCATTCAGTACCAATCAGTCACCAGGCTGCTGGACTAGAGAGGTCCAACCTGTATTTCATCTTCTACCCTCAACAATTTCCCTCAGAACTCTACTAATGTTCTTTATTCCACTTGTTTTCTTCTGTCCACACAGGTCCTTTGGTCCTTGCCCATCTCCCCCTCCTTTCCATCTTTGGTTCCTCCCCTTAATTATTTCTGGTTTCCTCCACTCCCCTGCACCAAAAATGTCATTCCTTTTCTCAGCTGGCCCTTAAATCAAGTTAGTCTGTGGCAGCTCTATCTGCCTTATCTCCCTCCCTCCAGGCTTTTTCTATCCCCAATATCAACATCTTCTGTGGCTGTGATTTGCTCATCCACAAACATTCCACTTACCTTTCAGTAGGACTGTAGAGACAGTTAGGTGGGGAGGGCTTATAGCCTGATGTGAGTAGTAGGACAGCTGGCTGGGAAAAGGCAGTGGTTTGCTGACATCTGCTGAGCTGGGAGACTACAGACTCTTTTTCCTCTGATATGAAGCAAGGAACAGAGTAATATAACAGATGGTCCCAGCTGCAGCCCACGGCAGCTACCACTGTGTCACTCTATCCTGCTGCTCCTTCTCAAACCTACCCTGTGAGCACAACCAACACTTGCTAGAAGCAATGCCAGAAAGTATGTTCAGTACATGTGAACTGAGTCAGGCAAAGCAATGGAGGTCACATCCAGAGAGAGTCACAGCAGCTCAGTCCAGGCCTGCAAACTTCCTCCTCCACATCATCCAGCAAGGTCCTCTTAACACTTCTGTGACTGGGCCAGCCATCTCCAAGACTCTGTAATATGTTTCCCTGTCTGCTCAGTTATTGGTAGGTTTTCCAGGACAGTATGGTGCTATGAGAGCTGGGCTTGAACAAGGAATCTGAAGAGACAAGTCTGTATCCTACTGTTGCATCCCCTGATTTAGCCAGTAGATACATGAAATCAGTCCTAAGTGACCACTCATTGGACTGATTTTTTAAGTAAAGGAAAAACATATTTGGTCTTGTGGATAAGCATATGGGCTAGAAATCATGGGATCAAGAGGTAATTCCTCTGTCTGCCACAGATTTTCTAGGACTTACCTTGCACATGTCACTTAATCGTTATGTCTACACTAGAGAGTTTTGTCAACAAACTGATGTTTTGATGACACAACCCACAGAGCATCCACATTCCTAAGGTGTTCTGTTGACAGAAAATCGACAGAACGCAGCAGTTTTGTCCACAGCATTCTGCCGCTCCCCCATAAGGCAGTACTGCTCTGTCAAAATATTCTGTGGACAGAAAGCTGGTCTGAATGCTCTGGGGAGGTGGGGAGGTAGAGGGGTTGTCTCTGTCAACAGACAGGGCTTCTGGAACAACAGGCAGCCCTGTCTGCTGTGCTTCCAGTTAGCCATTCTGTCGAGAGAGCAGCCGGGCAGCCTGGCAACTCTGTCGACAGAGCAGATCGCTCTTTCAATACGCTTGGCAGTCTAGTCATGATCTACCAACAGAAGTTTTGTCGGAAGATATCTTCTAACAGAAACTTCTGCCAACAGATCACTCTAATGTAGATGTAGCCACTGTGCCTTGATACTTCCTTTACCCATTATTTGTCTTTCTTTGACATCTACAGAACACTGTCTCATACCCAGCATTCTGGCATCTAGAGCTCTCAAATAACCAGCATTTTATCCATAAGTAAATTTTAGTTATGCTTGCCATAACTACAATATAGTGAAAGTAAATACACATAAATACAGCAAATACAGCATAAGTTTACAGTGTACAATATTATTGTTGTTTGTAAATAAAGTACTCTGCATACATTTTTGGTTGTTTCTTAATATCTAATCTTGTTTTTCTTTAGCGTTATGCATTGCTAGGTATACCTCTCTATCATCCAGAATATTTGAATGTCTGGCAACCTCCCGGTCCTGGGGCAGCCAGATATGAGTTTACTGTATTTATATTTATATTGCAAGGTCTTCATACTAGGGATCATTTTGTGTCAATACAGCATGTAACAATTGGATCTCTGATTGAGGTGAGTCATAACGCAAATGTAAATACATTTGGGAATGCTTTGGAAGGGCCTCAGAGGAAAGTTACATTGTATACCCAGAAACATAAGAAAAAAAAAGTTTGAAATTTCACTGTTTAATTTTTTTCCTGTGCTTTGTGAACTACCCACCACAATAATTGAAGTCAATGAAAAGACTGTTTAAATGAATTGGTTTAGGAATTAGAATGTTCTGCCATATAAAATGGTCTCTGATCACTATTTCCCTGATCCTATCAAAAATTGTATTTCTTCAGCTTTGGTGATTAAATAGGTGCAAGTGAACAACAATAAAAAATTGGATCTGCATGTATCTGTATGTATGCAATCTTTTATATATCTATATTTTTGTCACAAATTATTTACTAGAAACAGAGACTTCTTCTGTACTCCAGATCTTTAAAATACCATGCTGAGTTCAATGAAAAATAGGCAGAAATGTCTGACCCCTAAACTGATCGTTTCTGCATTATGTGACAAGTTGGAGCTGTAGAAAATTTTTAGTATTTTATCTAAAGAATGGTATTATGGAAAACACATTACAATAATTTCCATTGTGGTTTTCATAATGAATTATCTTATTTGCTGAATGTTTATTAACTGAATATTACAGACGCAGTACTGATTAGGGGTAACAAATCATTTAGTAAATAATAATCAGTCTGAACTTTTGCCAGATACATGATGCTCTGAGATTTAAAAGATCACTATTTTTTTCCTTTTTAATATTACTTTGGGTTAGTATGCTGGTTTCACTTAAAAACAAATTTACGTTCATATAAAGCAATTATTAGAGTAATTTTGACCCAACGAAAATTAGCCAATAAGTCCTTTTATTGTAAGATTCCAGCTCACTTTCTAAACCAAAACATTTTTCGTATGTGGTGATAATGCTAACCTGATGTGAATCATAAATTATATTTTATTACCTTTTCATAACCTGGAATTCAAAGATAGGATGAAGGGGGTAGTAAGGCATAGCCATGTGTAACCTTACTCTGCACATCTCTGAGTAGTGCTAAAAGCCCCTGGAGTTATTTTATTATAACATACATTACTATTAAGGAGTTGCTGATTGCAGTTCAAAGGTCAAATTTACACACACTGTTCCCATTATAAGCCTTATCTGACAGTCCTAACTCCTAAATACCTTTACGAGATACTGGTCTGATTTCTTCTATGATTACCATGTGCTGTAGATTGGTTCTGATGATCTTCAGAAGTGTATGACAGGTAGGAATTTAAAAAAATCTATGTATTTTACAATATGAGAGATCCACATTATTTCCTGACTAGTCTTATCTGAATATAGATTTACTGCACAAGTCTAAAAAATCATACATGTGCATATTATACATGCTCAGGAACAATGCCATTTAGAAAACTGATTTCAAGTTTGTTAATTTTTTAATGTTTCAAAACTATGTAGTGATTGTACACATCTGGACAGTTGCTATATAATATACTTGATGTCAAAGACATCTGACCAGCTGACAGATTCCAGTTCTCCATCAATGCAAGAATCTGTGATACATTTACTTTACAAAACCTATGTTTCTAAATCCATCTTTGATAAAATAAACTTGGAAAAACTAAATGGGCGTAATGTTAATCTAAACTACTGGAAGCGCCGTAGAAAGGAAGCTTTGTCAAATATATTTATCATTAGATGAATCTGATGAGAAAAGATAACATTTCTGATACCAAATCATCACATAACTAGTGATAAACAGGGCGCACAGATGTTGTATGGCCAACAGACTGTATAGCCTATTAGCTACAGGATGTATATATTCTGGACAAGGTATGTTCAATATATACGTTTTATCATATTTATTATTTTTGGATGACACTGAGAGAGAGTGAGAGAGAGAGAGAGAGAGGAGACAGCAAGAAGCACCAGGATATAGAAGTACTGAAAGGATGGCTCAGGATAAAGAGAGGCTTGTAGGTTAAGTGCTGACTGAAAGAGGCTTGGAAGTGTGAAAGCAAATACTCTATGTTTGTCTTCCTGTTTTCAAGGAAACAAGATTTTGTACATTCTTTGTACAGAAAAAAAGATTGCTTCAAAGAAAGAACTGCCTCTATCCTTAACTTCCCTTCTAATGAAAACTCTAGGACCTGTTGTTTGGTTAATTAAAAGGGGCAAAAAGGATAACAGTATGTAAACAGAGCTCTGGAATCATGTTAATACAAATAGTAAACTTTGGCACAAATATCAAACACACATACCTTGAATTACCCATATTCATAATCTTAAAATGACACATAGGGAACTAGTTGTGCTCTGAGTAAAGTCAAGGAAATAATTATCATTCTCTTCAACAGAAGTTGGGTTGATTCCTAAAACAATAACTGTAATAAAAAGAAAGTTAAAGTTGGTTGGGTGCTGGTTATTCAAAATTTCTCTGTATCATGATCTATGTGCATTCACTGAGATTTAGGGTTGGTGTCAGAACAGTCTACATAGCAATGGCTTGCGATTTCCATACTTTCTACAGTTCAAAATTTCTGGGGATGCATTTATGATACCTCTCTAGAATTGCATTAGCAAACCGAACTCTACCTCAACATTTTTATTTCATTTTCCTGAGATTTGAAGGAGTACACATCAAAGCAATCCCATGTGATTTCACCTGCCATTCTTCCTTGATAGGAAGATCTGCTGACTCCTTTATATTCTGCTAACTTTCTACCCTTTATTCCTCAAGGTATTTCTTTTAACCATGGCTGGAATTGCAGACTGGCAAATGGGAAGAAAAAAGGTAGGTAGTATGGTATTCAGACCTGCAATGATTTTGGTGTATATACAGATCTTGCCTATTGGATTTACCTCTTATACAGCTGAAATCCAATTTCCCCATGTACTGATGATAATGGCAAAATCAGGTGAACACATTTACTCATTTGATCTGCGTGAGTGCATCGCTGTCTTTCTTCAAAGTCCCCTGGCATCTTTAACTGATCTTCTCAGGACATTGCATTTATGCATACAAGAAGGGCTAAAATTTGGTCCAATGTGTTTCAATGTGGCAGTGAGTATAACTGGACTGATGAAACAATCCTTGCGGTGATGTTAAACAGCAACAAGAAGAAAGAGAGACTTCTGATGTCTTTTCAGATGACTGAATTATTACTCAGCACAAGAAGTTTCATTAAAGCACACAGTGGGATGTCCTGTGCTGGATGATTTCTCTGCCAGAATAAGAAAGGTGTAATTTCCATTTCACATTTGCTGCCCTGATCTTTACACTTGCCGGAACCCTTTTGTATGTGGTGTAACTATCTTGTGTGTAACTCTGGAAAAATCTTGTCTTATTGAAAGTGTTTGAGGCAGAATTCCTCACAGAAGCTGTCTGACCTCAGCTGTCACTCAACCAAACCAAGACATTTTCATTGGTGGCTCAAGCTGATCCATTTTTAAACCAAGAAAACAAACAAAAGAAAAGCATGTTTGCAAGACTCTAATGTTAAAGATATAATTTCAATTCTCTAGAGGTGGATCAAGAAAGCTACTATTCTAACCTTACTGAGCTGAGGTTGGTGTCAGGCTTAAGCCCAATCTAATCACAGTCAACTACATCAGACAGTCACAAACCATTCACATGAGTTGTGGCTATAAATGGTACTCATCTTATCAACACAAGATCAGATTATTTCAACAAGCCTCCCACCATTTTAACTGGGAACTGAGACCATAAGATTTAACTGGAAACTGTGATCATAAGAACAGATCTTATAACCATAAGACTTGATGTTATTCTGAGATTTCCATTAACTACATTGGACCAGATCTAGGAGACAGATTCGCTTTGTTCTGGATTGAAAACCATATGGGAGGTTAAGACCCAAGTAATTAAAATCCTAAATGCGTGAGGATCTTGACTTAAGGATCAGGTTTGGGTCCTTCTCAACTTATTTTATTCTAGACCTGTGTAAAAGTGACATAAGATCCTTCTGGCAGTGAGGTTAGTGGAAGCCTTTTCTTTTTACTTCAGCAAGCATGGATATTGGCTTTTAAACAGACAGATGTAAAATTCATCTGCCCTATTTCAACTTTAGCATTTCATTCATTCCTTTGTTTTAAATTCTGAGTTCAGTTCTCATTTCATCTGCAAAGTAAGAGGCAAGCTATCTGACATGGAGAAATCAACCACCCATACCAGAAATCTCATAAGAGGGTATACTTTTTGTTTAAGATCCTCTGTTGTCTTTGATTGAAAATCCAAAGATGAAAAATGCATAATATTTCTGTGTGATTCATAAATTCAATGACTCTGTCAACATTAACATACAATTTGACCTTTTCTTGGAACAGATACTTTTTCTTTAATTTAAAAAAAAAATCAAAGGCTAGACTTGAGACATAAACTTCCAGAGTGCAGTATTTCAAAGACTAGGAAAATATCCTTTGAGACAGAACCCAGTACACTGGAACTCAATTAGATTTTGACCTTCTTCAACCAGAAAGGATTGGGAGAGAGACATTGTTTGTTACTTGCTTCAATTAAATTGGGAGCCAAGAGAGACAGATGAAAAAATTCAAAGAAGAGAAATACAGTTAAGAGAACTGCATTCAACTGTCACTCTAAAATAAATCTTATTTACTTTATTCACCCACTACATTAATATAGTATTCAACCATTTACTCAGAAAAATTACATTTAATTGAGTTTTCAGGATTAAACACTTTGAAAAGAGTAAGAATGTGTTTTGAAAGTAGAAACCTTGAGTTCTAAACTCTTGAAAATAGCATCATGGTCCTAAAGTACACCTGTCAACATGAGAATCAAAACCCCCTCTCTGGGTTGGCTTGAAAAGCCTAAGGCACAAGCCTGACACTTTAAAATTACATCCTGCTGCAACATGGTTTTAAAGCCGTGACACAGGAACACAGATTGTCTCTGATTAGATCCTTTTATTGCAAAGTGTACAATTTGATTTTCACAGAAATTATACCACAGAAATATCTTTCTGCTAAATCACAGTGTTCCAAGATTTCAGCTATCGGATAATGGAGCCCAATGAAAGTGATATCAATAACTGTGCAGAGAGTTTCCAGACAGCTTGTTTATTAAAAATAAAAAAAATGCTAAGAGCTTCTGCCATGTATCCCAGTCCCCTCCCTCCTCCAAAGTTCTGATGTTTCTCTAGCCACAAAAATATGAGGTGGGTGAAAAAGACTGCAATTTTATTAATTAAATGTTAATTTCTGTCCCACGTTTAAAAGATGCACATTTATAATAAATATTGAAGGCTGTTAGCAGAGCCCTGTCTGAAGAACCTGAGATCAGAACAAATAGACTTGAAAGGTTATTGATCAATGCCTGCACACTTATTTATTTCCAGTATGTTCTTGGCTACAAATACATTTTGACCTTCTCTTAGAATATTAAAAAACAATTAAAAAGTTAAGAAAATACACCATTATTAACAATATACTTGAATCCCTAAAGAAATAATCGACAGGTGTTAGGGAGAACTCATTGTTAAGTATGATTTATGAAACCCTGCAAAATTTACTTAATATAACTGCACTAATACCCCCTTTGACAAACAGCCCTTATGGAATATTGTGCTTCTTTTTGTACAATAAAGAAGGCTAATTTAGCATATCACACACAGAATGGAATGAATGCAGAAGTCAAAGTGTGCTCATTTGTGTTATTAAATACAAATTTTGTACTATAGCATGGATGTTCCTACTATCCACTGAATTTTGCTTATGGTGTCATGTAATGATTATGATATTTAATGCGACTAATTGTATGAATAGAGTGCAACCCCTCACCTTCAGAAATTATTATAAAGATTGAGATTTCACATCAGGCCTCATAGTGTGTTACAGAGTTGCGTTAATTAGGCCAAATGTTTTATCATAAAATTCCAGTTATATAAAAGAGAGCACTTTTTGTGTCTGTGAGTCTAGCTGGTATTTATGGTTTTTGGTCTACAAATTGCAATCTTCCCCCTCCCTCTCAGTATGGCTAAACAGCTGAAAAGTTTTATTAGCTGTAAAAAATATTGCTGGACTGTGACTTGTATTGAGACTAAGCTGGCAGATGGTGGTGATGATTAGTGGAAGAATATTCTGCAGAATAAGACGCTTCCTCCTGCTGAGTAGCAAAATTAAGAAATACCTGCAAGACACAATGTAAGAGGGCTTATCAGATAGAAATATAGGAACAGGATCTTTTTGTCTCCTTTTGTGACTTTTTTAGGCCACTTTTATTAAAATGTTTTGTAAAGCAAAAACAGTAAAAGGCAGCGTTCAGTAGCAATAAATCTCCTCAGAGTTAAATTTGATCAAGAACAGTTTGTAAGCAAATTGCTTGTAACCCCACGTCTTCAAGTCAAATAATGATAAAACAAGTTCAAATTTTACATGAAAAGTATCTGTATGATTATCCACATTCCTTGGGAACACTGAATTTTGCTTGTTGAATAAACTAATCTAATTTTTAAAAAATTAGTAGGGGCCTGATCCTGTGCCCATTGACTTAACTGGCAAAACTCCTAGGCCGTGTCTACATTAGCCCCAAACTTCAAAATGGCCACACAAATGGCCATTTCGAAGTTTACTAAGGAAGCGCTGAAATGCATATTCAGCGCTTCATTAGCATGCGGGCGGCCGCGGCACTTCGAAATTGACGCACCTCGCCGCCGCGCGGCTCGTCCCGACGGGGCTCCTTTTCGAAAGGACCCCGTCTACTTCGAAGTCCCCATAAGGGCTAAGCCCCAAGTCCCCATAAGGGGGACTTCGAAGTAGACGGGGTCCTTTCGAAAAGGAGCCCCGTCGGGACGAGCCGCGCGGCGGCGAGGTGCGTCAATTTCGAAGTGCCGCGGCCGCCCGCATGCTAATGAAGCGCTGAATATGCATTTCAGCGCTTCCTTAGTAAACTTCGAAATGGCCATTTGCATGGCCATTTCAAAGTTTGGGGCTAGTGTAGATGTAGCCCTAGTGACTTAAATGATGTAGGACCTAAGCCCAAATATCTACAGCTAACATTTATATTGAGTAACCTTCAGAACATTAATGTGAGCTAACATCTGTTTGAATTCCAGCGTCCTTTCCATTCTTTTGGGTCCCCTGATTGTTTCCTTTTCACCTACATTTTCTTGAATGGGTATTTTGATTATTCAGATTTTTGAGGGATACAGTTCTTCATTCCCATAAGAATATTCCCATGCAAGCAAAAAAATTCACACAAGAGCAAATCTATTTGCTATTCAATAGTCACTCTTTTCTTGTTTTAAATGGTAACTTAGTCAGATTACAAAAAACAATGCCATGTGACTGAGATTGGCAATCACTCACCATAAATAATGAAAAGCAAACAAGCTTGAGTGAAAAGTCCGGGAAGAACCCATTGGCTATTTGTTTGCATAAATTATTCACGGAATAATTAAAGCAGCAGGCACTGATAGATTAATACAAATCAAAGTCTGTTCATGAATGATTTGCACTTGGAGAAAATAGCTAATCTCACAGCAAATGTTATACATAATTAATGTTCTGACCAGCTTGATGCCTCAGCATTTTCAGAATAAACAAAAGATGTTATATCCATAAAAGCTGTAGCTCAACTCTGGCACCCAGAAATTCACGATCATCAGTATATTATACACAGTGTAAACCTACGATTGCACAGACCTAAGCAGAGACCCCTTCTTTTTTTGGGTTTCTAATGTGCTTATTGTCATGGGTGGTACCTAGGTTGCATATGCAGGCAAATTGCATAACATTTGCTTCACAAGGAAAGATCCCAACACCTCCATTAAAGTATTATAAAGTTTAGCTATAAGGTTACTGTAGCATCTGAATCACAGTAGGACAGCTCTAAACTATATGTTATTGCATTCATCTTCAAAGTGGCATAGAGTATTCAGATAACAAAAGGCAACACAGAGGAGGAACAAACCTGCTCTAAAGTAGTTTGGCTAATGGAATAATGTTTGATTTGCTGCAGAACTTTATGGTTCTCTAAAACTTTGAAGAGTTCTGGTAAACAGCCCCATCTGTATGGTACATGATATTCCTGCAGGTTAAGGTGCTGGCCCTTTAAACAAACATAAATAATTGTTAATGAATATCCCGATTAAGTTATATTTATTTTCAGCTTACCTGGTTTCAATATGATCCTTAGCTGAAAAATATGAGTTTGTAAAAATATACTAGATGGAGCTTGATTGCAACATCACAGAAGGTACAACTTGGTGGGGTTCAGAAAACACACAGACACATGCACACACACACACACACACACTATAACCTAGACCATAACACATTAATACAACATGAGTTGGTTGATACAGATATGGATAGATTCCTTCTCAGGAGGGTCCTCTTTTCTGAAATTTCAAATCTAATAATCCTAACAATGGCCAAGCCATAGCCTCAAATCAAAACCACGTCCTGATACTCAGGGAACCAGAAACCTATAGCAAGAGCAAAATTCTGTAATTTGGTACCACGTACTATTATAAGATACATTTTCAGAGACTGACTTCTCAAGCACACCTAAAACTCATTTTGAATGTGTGTATCTTTATGTATATATATTAATTTACTGAGTTTGATATTTATGCCTGAACACACATTTTGGAGATGTGACATATGGTTGCCCTCTGTTTGAAAATGTTACTCTTTTATCATGTTTTCATATACAATATATGCAAATCCAGAACACTTATGAATACAGTAGACCCCTGACTTATGCAGGGGTTGTGTTCTTGCAACCCCCACATAAATCAAATTTCCACCGCAATGCAGGGAAGCCAGGAAACTGACAAGGACACCAGCCCTGGTCAGTTTCCCCAGCTCCAGAGAGTGGAGAGGAGCTGGGGACCAGGTAGCAGACTGGCTCCCAGCTACCCTCTGCTTATGGGAGCCAGGAAACTGACATATTGCTGGTCAGTTTCCTGGCTCCAGATGGAGGTGAGCCAGGCATAGCTTCTCCCAGCTGGGGGAAGTTGGGGACAAGCCACAACAGCACGGCTGTCTGTCTGCCCAGCTTTCCCCAGCTGGGAGAAGCCATGGCGGGGCAGACAACTGTGGCGCAGTTTCTCCCAGATGGGGGAAGCCAGGGAGATGCTGCAGCAGCACCACTGTCTGTCTATCCCACTTTCCCCAGCTGGGGAAGCCTGGCAGGCAAACAGCCACAGAGCAACTTCAAGTTGTGCTTAACTTGAGCTAATGCAAGTTAAGCACAACTTGAAGTCACGTATTTCAAGGGTTTACTGCAGTAGGAAGACACCTTGGCTATGTCTACACTACAGAAATCTTTTGAAAGAAGTCCTTCTGGAAAAGCTCTTCTGAAAGAACTTATTTTTCATGCATCAGCACACAAAAAAGCAGATCAAAAGAGAAATTTCCTCTTTAGAAAAAGATCATCCACACAGCCCCTCCTCTTTTGAAAGAACAGACCAGGGATTGAAAAATCAGGCCCTGTGAGGACTGCTCCTTTGAAATGGGTGCTCTTCCTGAGATGGGCAAGGAAGAGCGATTTTCAAACGGAGCACCACATTTTTTCAATTTGCTTTCGAAAGAACACTTTTTGTATGTAGATGCTCTGTGGGATCTTTTGAAAGAGACCCCTTTCAAAAGAACTTGCTAGTGTAGACAGAGCTATAATTGACTTTTCCTCTGCGACCCTGAAGAACAGAGGTCCTTCAGAGCACTGGACTATACAGTTATCTAAGTGCAGACATTGGCAAGATTTGAAAAAAGAAGAACAAAGTTTATTGACTAGTGGGTACTGCAATCTATTTTATACATGCACAAACACACACAAACCAGCTGGCCTGGGGTACCATAGGAAGCTATTATGAACACAGCTAAGAGGAAAAGGTGAGAGTTCTGTATCAGCAGAATTATATAACCCAATAGCTGAGTGATTGTAAAGAAGGAAAACCTCAGTACCTTTAAGTACATCTTATAAACCTCATATGGTTAAGATATTGCACCTGCCTGTCTAGATGGATGGGCAGACAAAAGAAAGGAAAGAAAAAGGAAAGGAGGGGTTACAATGTCTTGAGAGAAAATGTCTAACGTATAAGTGGATCTCTCGATTATGATGTCCATTTCATTTCAGTTCAGTTCATTGCATTAGTTCAGCTTCAGAAGAATTCCCCTATTTTAATTCTTTGTTCAGAAAAGGCAGCCTGCTTGGAAAGGAGGATAAAGTTGTAGCAAAACATTTCAATCAACTATTAAAAATGTATTTGAGGGCTTTTTTTGTGATGACATATATTCATGGTAATTGCCATCCAACAGTCAAGAGTTATCACACAATGATATCTGGAATATGATAGCATTTCCTTACGCATAAAATAGAAGGCACCTGAGACATTTTAGAGGTCATTGTGTGGTAGCTGAGGATAAATGCTGACTTTCTAACAGTGATTAATGCAGTATGATCACCCTCCTGCCATTTTCTATATACTGGATGGTCTGGGAGAGGACAAAGAAAAACATAGTTTATTCGATGTATTGACTCATAAGTGACTTCCATTCACTTCAGTAGACATAGGGTCAGGCGCAGAACCCACCCTTTGCAACTTCTTTGAATAGAGAATTTCAGCCATACCTTAAACTGTGTTCCTGGAAAATTCAGCTTCAGATAGTCCAAAACAGTACTGTGGTGACTTGTTTCTTTGCTGAGCCAAATCTTGACAGAATAACCATCTCCAAACCTGAAAGCAGTGAGCACAGATACAGATATACATATTCTGTTCCATGAAGATGAGACGAATGCCTAGCTAAATTGATTGTCACAATGTTATTAAGTAACAGCATAGATGCCTATTGTATTATCATCACTGGGATTTTATTGTCATCAATCACACACTGATAACCACAAGGAAGAGACATTGACATTCATATTCTATAGTGCCACAGAACCACTGTTTTTAAAGGAGAACACATCTTAACGACTATACAACTTTCAACAGTCAGTGGAACATGGCATTTGTAACCAGAAACAAATACAGAAAAGGAGGATGCCCAGTAGGAGAGAGAAAGTATTAAACTGTAGCTTATCACAATATGTTGCATTTAGTGAGCCCCTGGCATGGAGAAGCTCAAATGTTTTACAAACATGGGTCTTAGCTCTATTTTACAGAAGTAGAAAGTAAGCCATTGAGTTGTCATGCACTGTCTTAGCACTCATGCTACAAATCACAGTCATGAGAGAATGCTGCAGTTTTTCTTAGGTTCCAAACGCAAAAATTGCAGGATTCCTCCAGGACTGATTATCAACAGAATTTGGTAACACAACCCAGGTCTCCTGATGGCTCATTGCCTACTTTAGCTACTTGCTAATGCTATTAATCTTGTCTAATAATACCAAGAATTTATTTTCCTCTCTCTGGACACATTTCATCATATGTAAATAAGTCAAGTTTTGAAAAAGTAAATAAAGCATTATTTTTATTAAATGTATTCTATTCTAGCACATTATGTGGAGTGTTAATTTTATACATAAAATAGACATATAAGTGATGAAAGTCACCTCTGCAGGATTATATGTTTGCTCATGATCATTTTTAAATACCAGTGTACACACAAGAGCTTTTCATGCTCCAAAACAAAGTCCACTTTCTATGTAGACTCCAACTCCCACCCTCCTGTCCTGGGAGTTGGCTAAAACATAACACCACACAGTCATTATAATATCAGTTAACAAACTTTATCCCCCGATTATCTGTTCCTAGGGTTCCTATCTCAGTGCTGCTCAGCTCATGCCCAAATCCTCTCTGACAAGAAAGCATTCCTGCACACTTCACTTACATCAGGGTGAAGTTATGAGTTGCTACCTGTGTCAGCCAGATGGGAAGAAGGGGTTTTCGAAATCAGGGGGTCATTTCGAAAGGCCCCCAGCTACGTGGGCAGTGTGTTTTTCGAAACAAGCAGTTTTGAAGTGGGCGCAGCTGTCATTATGCTATCTAGGCACTGCAAATTCATGGCAGTGTCTTATTAGCATATTCTGAAGTGCCACATTACCATAGCCCCTCCAAAAGGAGGGGCTAGTGCGGCCACAGCCTAAGTGACTCAACTGGACCCACCTTCTGTTTGCTCATAATAATAAGGGGATTTCAAAGTTGGTGTGGTCCTTTTGAAAAGGAGCCCCATCTGGACGAGCCACGTGGCAGCAAAAAGCGGCAATTTCGAAGAGCCACGGCCATTGGCATACTAACGAGGCACTGAATATGCCTCATTAGTAATCTTCAAAATGGCCATTTGCATGGCCACTTGGAAGATTTGGGCTAGTGTAGACACGGCCATAGAAGGCAATAACATCAAAATACCAGTAGATGTAATGATATGCAGTACACTCTCATTTACCTGAAACTCCATTATGCAATCTATTAACCTGGGAGGAGGAGGAAGAAGCTCTGACATGGGATAGGTCATCCTGCTGCTGAAAGGCTCCTTTGGCAGTGCAGAGACCCCTTTTGCAACCTCATTAGTATGGGAACAAATGTACTTGGACATGACAGCAGAGCTGCAGGGGGCTCCTTGTGCTGCTGCCCTTTCTGTCAGCTGGGATGAGATGCGGGTCAGTGACCTCTCAATACATGATAAGCGTTTACAACTCCACTGTCACAAGAATGAGTGTGCAGGGCACAGTGGAGACACCTCACCTGGGCTGCAAGGAACAGCACAAGTTCTTGTCCATTGAGAAGGCCTCCCAACCACTGGATGACTCCTGCACCCTTGATTCTCTCCAACCCCACATCCCACAGGTGATTCCAATAATATGGAATAAGCTGTATTAGATATTACACGTGTCCTTCATAGTAGGTCTATACATGTGCATTGCATAAATTGAACACCTATAAAGGTACAAAAAATGAAGGACTAACAATTGCTATAAGCCACCTGGAACCCTCTGATCAGTCTCTCCTGATAGTCTGAGAAGGACAAGCAGCGAAGATAAGATGATAAAGCACAAGCTGTGGATTCAGGAGGTGTTTTCGCTGTCCATCACAGATTGCCTGTGTTCCTTTCAGCACACACCTTCACCTCCAGATGACCCATTTTCTCATTAAAACATGTAGATAATAATAATGGCTGTGACATTTGCATTAGACCACATCTTTAGCTGGTGTAAAGCCACAGACCTGCAACAACTACAAGAAAGCTATGACATTTAACACAACCTGAAGACCTAACCAATTATTTCAAAAGTTTAGCTCCACAGATGAACTTCTAAATGAACAAAGTATTGTTCTCATTATTAGACCTAGGGCTTGTTAGAATGTTTGGTACAAAGGCTACATAGAAAAACTGCTTTGTAGAAGCCTAAAATATGAATATGAAGACTTGTTTAAAAAGATATACTTAACACCCCAACACTGCCTGTATTTTGTTTTATTTTTTTTCCATTGCATTTGGACACAATCATTACATATGACCAAATGGAGCTGAAAAGGTAACATGTTGTTATATAGTTTTGGTCAAATTCAGCACTACCCAAGCTGTGCTCTTCCTTTTCAGTCGTTCCTTGAGTAGCATGAAGTAACACAACAAGGGATCCAGAACAATGTGGAGTTTAGATCAGCAACTAGATGGCTTCCCTTGTAATAATATATTAATAGATCACTAATTAAATCTTCCAAATGCATAACATTGTTCCTGCAGACAAGAGAAAGAAAATGAAACTACGACTGAGCACCCTTAGTAACACTCTCTATTTAGATGAAAGCCAAGCTGAGGTAACCTTTTAAAAGAGATCATTGATTTTGATCAGTCTTCTGGTGCATGTACACAGAGGCCACCTGGAATTTTGTATGCAGTGAAGTTCCAGATGCAAATAAAACAAAATTCTGATTAGCACAGACAGAAATATACACCATTTAATGTAATTTTAATCCTCAATGGCATAAATACCAACATGGGTACAAATAAGCAGTTTTCAAAATGGAAAATGTTTCTTGCTAGTCAAATTACGTATTTCCTATTCCTTGAATTCATATTTTATTTTCCTGCAGAAGTTTTCATATACGCTAACACTGATCACCCAGAACATCTCCCTCCTTTACTGTTCTCGCCAGCAAGCTGCTTTTTGTGGCCAACTGAGGCAATGGAAATTGAACTGACCGTTGTTTTGCTCTGCATGTTTTCCTCTCCCACCCAACAGATACATTTAAAGCAAACGCCCAGAGTTGAATTACACAGGCTACCATGTCCTGATTTGATTAGCACTGCTAGGATCAAACCTTTACTACCCAACAGTTCACAACCTGAAGAGGAAAACATAATCATTAAAGCAGCATCATTGGAGCCAGAGCACCTGTTCAGCAGCCATCTGTTGCCCTATCTTTTGCATTGCTCAGCAAAGGTGTTTTTCATTGCGATAAGCAGATACCATCACATCAGTTTAATGCTACCTTTATTTGTTTTTCATGTTGCTTTTTATCCTGATCAGATTATTGGTTCAATCTGGACTGTAACCAAAGCCAAAGGGACTGCTCAGGGGAGTAAAGTTACTCACTGAATGACCAAAATACCTTTATTTTATAAATACCAAATATGTTACAGGACAGGGCTGTACTCTGTTCCCTTTGTACAACGCAGGCCATGTAAAGAGTGTGGAAACTACCTCCTCTAATTGGGGATACTCCAGTGGGCGCAAAGTCATACAAACATCTTCCTGCTAAACCAGGTTGGCAGCTGTGCTAGCTGGTAGTAGGCACCAACTTCAGAAGCGTGAAGGTGTGCTTGTAACCTGCACCATGAATTGGCAGACTATCAGACAGCTACAGCAAGAAGCTCCCCAAATTCCCGATAACTAGCCACATTAGTTAATCTTTTAGCTATATTTTACTATTTAAAACACACTGCTCCTTGATGTTGTGCTTTCTGGTTTTCCTGTCTCTGCCTGGAAATATACATCATTAAATTAAAAACTGTCTGAAAATTTGCTACTGAAAAATAATGTGCACCCTTTGTCTTTTAGTATAAAACTAGCTTGATAGAGCTTTTCCTATGCTTCATAGAATATCAACAGATTACTCAAAGAACAACATTATATCAGACAATAAAACAGAAGAATTATTGGCATTTGATGTGTGGAAAGGAGACCACAAGCCACATCCTTCAGTACATTGGTGAACCAACTCATCATTGCAATGCTTAATTATTTATTTTTGTTCTGATTAATTTCCACGTACTGCATGCAACTTTTGTTCCCTTAAATGAATAGTCATCACGGGTGCCAGTAGATCTGCTGATTCGATTAGCACTACTCACATAAACAAAGGATCAGACCCTGTATTGGAAGCACATGTGACTCTTCACACAATGCCTAGTAAACCTGTGGAACTCATTGTCAGAGGATGTTGAAGGACAAAAGTATAATTGGGTTCCAAAATAACTTGACAATTTAATGGAGGTAAAGTCCATCACTGGCTACTAGTCAGGTTGATCAGGGCCACGATCCAACTCTCAGCTGTTCCTAAGCCTCTGACTGCCTGAAGGTGCAACTGGATCACAGTGAATGGATCACTGAATAATCGCTCTGTTCTGTTCATTCCTCCTGAGGCAGCTGGCCTTGGCTCCTGCTAGATGACAGAACACTAGGCTAGATGGGTCACTAGTAAGGCCTAGCATGGCTGTTCTTATGTAATAAATTTAACAAATACAAATGTATTTGAAAAGAGAAAATATTGAGGTAAATTTATCTATTAATAATTAAAAGTGATGAAACCTCCGTTTTCTTCAAAAAAAAGTCTTGGTCATAAATTCAAAACTGGTACCAATTGCTATGTACTGTTTCCTTATTATGTTATGGTTATGCAAAAGTGGAAGAATTTCAGTGTTGCTGGAACAAATACAGACTCATGAGTAGGTTATGTGTGTATGTGAATAAACTTACTGATATTTTGATATACAGTATGCTCCCCTTCATACAAAATTCTATTATCCAAAGCTCTTCCTTGTCCTGGTGCAGAGGAGCCCTGGGTCAGACCCCTGCAAAGCGGACCCTGATATCTTAATTATCTGAAATATCAATTATTGGAATAAAATCCATGCCCACCCAGCTATTTTGATAATTAGGGGCATTCTGCATGCAAAATAATCAAGAGTTTAAAAATAGGTGTCTACCTATAACATCTTAAGTTCGCTTTGGTGAGAGTTACTGGGAACTAAGCATTTTAAAAATTATGGAACTTACTTCAGTACTTAAGTACAGACTTACAAGACTAGTTTTTGAACAACCTGGGCTTTGAGTATGAAATATATGTGCAATACACTAAATAGGGTGCACACACATGTATCCATATGTAAACTCTGCGCGTGCATGTGTACACACACCTCCTCACCCATCCCATTGGCTTGATTCACCACTGTGATACTCTGGTCTGCCGCTGATGGAAAAAAGAAGCATTGGTTCAGACCCTATATATTACAGGCCAGAATAGAGGTTGAAAATCTCTAATCCAGTACTTTCTGGTCTGTCTTGATTTTAGTTATCTATATATCCACTTATCATGGGTGTAGCTGAGTTTCCTACGGTCCAATAAGCTCTGTTTACAGCTACCAGTCCTAGCTCTCAGTGTTCTGTGCTGTTATTTGGCTCTAATTTACCACGAAAATGACTCCTCAGAGCCCACTTATCAATGTAAGTGTTGGTAATGCTTCTAGACAACACTGATCTCCTGTGGTCTGGCAAATTCTCCGGTTCATTATTGGTCAGATCACCAGGGTGCCAGACTAGAGAGACTCAACCTGTAACATTATGGCCTCTTGATGTTTCCTGATACATCTCTATCTAAGATCCTATTTTCAGTTGCTTGTGACTTTACCAACCTTTATCAATTTATGCACCGCAGCGCTTCCTTAGTAAACTCCCAAGACCCCAATTACTAACCTTCCTTCGAAGGAAGGTGGTAGTGTAGACAAGCCCATTGAGAGGTAAAGCACAGAAAAGTCAAAATTAAGGATGCCCTATGCGACCTTCATTGGCCCCTCTTTTGCAAACGCATTATGGTAAAGTCTTTAATTACCACACTTTCCTCCCAATCCAGACCTCTCCTCATTCTGTATACAGGCAACTTTAAATTCTGGACACTCCTACCTTCCTTGTTCTTGATTTTGCAATTTAGTCATGTTCTTTTAATGTAAAGCTTTGTGTTTGGTACGCATAAGCATAAATAAATAGAGCCCATCCTCAGACTTCTCATATTTGGGATTTTTAAAGATCCCCAATATTTGTAATGAAAATGTACCTTTTCAGGGTGTTTTAGCTGGACTTCAGTAAAAGCTACTTTCAAACTTAACTCTTTTTTAGGAATACAAGTTAAACCTCTCTAATCCAGCAGCCTCGGTGATCTGATTGGTGCTGAATGAGAGAATTTGCCAGACCAAGGAGGTCAATATTTTCTAGCAGCATTATCAACACTTCCACTGATTACTGGGCTCTTAGAAGACAGTTAGAGGTAAATCAGAGCTAAATACAACCACAAAACACCACGAATCAGGACTTGTGCCTGTTAAAGTTTGTGGGTCCGCAGGAAACATGGCCACACCTATGATAAGTGGTCATCCACCTAAGTAAAATCGTGCTGAACCACAGACACTGCTGAATGAGAGTGTGTTGGACCAGAGAGGTTCAAACTGTACAATGAAATAGCTATATTACACATCTATACCCACACATGCAATAGCAGGTTTGTCAAACACAAAAATACTTTGGTTATTCAAGCTAAGACGCTTTAAAAGTATTATACCACACTGTTACGTGCACGTTTTATGATTCTAATAAAAACATCATGACTGCATTACCTCATAAATACTGGGATCCTCCAGTATTGTAATTCTGTTTCCACTCAGAGTGGGGATATTCCTGAGATTTTTAAATTCACAGCTCTCCTTTCATTCTTAGAAATCCACATGTATGTGTATCAGAAGAAAAAAAGATGAAAATCTTCCCAATCAACCAAATCTTTAAATAGTAAAGTGTAACTACTTTGACAACCCATTTTCATTCCAGCTCCACCATAACAAATGGCATAGTTGTTGGGTAATGTAATCAGCTGCTTTGCTGATATTATTTGTGCACAGGCTTGATGTTCATTCAGCACTTTGTTGTAGGTATTGCAAGCTAGTAGAAATCTTCCAGATGGACCCAGAATGAAAGAAGATATTCAAAATATTGTCCCCAGTGGATTGGACAGCTGTATCTAACATAAAAATACTTCTGTGCAGTCTTTTAAAAAAACATAAAACAGAAGATGATGGAGAGAGCACAGAAATATAATCCATTCTCGATATAGAGTGACTGACTTCTTTGTCTGCAGTCAACTGAAGTTAGGCTTAAGCAAGCACATCTACTAAAGCATGTTACTCCTGAAAGCCATACCTAGAATCTAACTCTAAGCTCACTATTCCCAGGTAACAGTGTTTTATTGTCATTCTCTTCAGATATTTATCAGCTGCAATAAGAGAGCCTTTAAGGGAACCAGACAAAAACGTTTGAGATATTTTAAATCTGTGTCCACATACATAAAATATAGTCTCACAGAGTGCTTTTTTGTTTAAAAAAAAAAAAAGGAGCCAGCACTGCTCCTCTCCTCCCCTTCCCTCCCCCGTCCCCTCCCCGCACCAGGTTCCCACAGCTTGGGCTGCCAGGGAGGCAGTGGCGTGGGAGGGCTCCCAGCTCTGCTCTGCCATGGGATAAAGGGACTCTACCTCCTAGCCCCATGGCAGGCAGGCTCCCAGCCTCCACTCTGCTGTTAGGCTTGGGCACTCCAGCTCCTGGCCCCACACTGCTGCAGGGCCAGTGGGGGCTCTGGCTCCTGGTCACTCTACCATGGCACTTGGGGGCTCCAGCTCCTGTCCCTGGGCTGTTGTGGGGTTTGGGGGCTCTGGCTCCTCCCCTGTGCTGCTGGGGATCCAGCAGGAGCTCCAAGTTCTGATCCCACTCTACCATGGTGCTCAAGGGCTCTGGCTAAAAGGGTGACAGTACGCCATAAGGGTACATACCATCACAAGAAAGCACTGGTGTCACAGATGGATCCAAATCTGAACCAGAGACAGACTACCTGCAAGAGTCAGTTGGATCTTGGATGAACAGGGCACAGATGAGATGAGAATATGGAAGATGGAAAACAGGAATGGAGAATAGGAAAAGAAGGAAAACAGCAGTAGAAATGAATCAGGACTCACATATTCAAGATAACAAGTGTGGTACCTTATGGCACTTCAGAGCTTTCTCAGATTTCATTACATTCCAGATTCTGGCCGTGCATTTAATTGTAGAATTCTGTACTGCCATCTGGAGAACCTGTATTTAATCCCTGAGCATGATTTCTCACTCCTGCCAGGTGCTGAAGGAGTGTTAAAAGAGGAAGCTAAAAAGCCTTGGGAGTGAGTGCTCCATAACATTCAGCACCTATTTCCATGACTAAAGAGAGACTTTAACAAAACATATGGAGTCCTATTAAATCTTCCCCATTCATCCAGGAAAATGGTGGTTCACCCAACTCTCAGTTGGATTACTATATCTACAAGTGATTTGGACATTTTATTCCATATAATTTTTAGAAACAATTAAAAAGCTAAAGAATTTGTCAAAAACAAATTATAAAAATAAAAATATGCAGACCTTCAGTACAACCAATACAAAAAGTTTAAATGACACATTTCATTTCGGGAAATTAAATATAAAGAAAGTCTCTGACAAAGTCCCTCCCCAAAGGTTCTTAAGTGAAATAAGTAGTCATGGGATAAAAGGAAAGGTCCTCTCACTGATAAATAAATGATTGAAATATAGGAAGGAGAGGACAGGAATAAATGGCCTGTTTTTACAGTGGAGGGAGATAAATCGCAAGATGCCTCAGGTGCCTTATACTCAGGCTATCACTATTCAACATATGCATACATGATCTGGAAAAGAGAGTAAACAGCTGACAAAACCTGCAGATGATGCAAAATTACTCAAGACAGTTAAGTTCAAAGATGACTGCAAAGAGTTACAAAGGGATCTCTAAAACGAGGGCAACAAAATGCTGATGAAATACAGTGTTGATAAACGTAAAGTAATACATATTGGAAAAGATAATCCCAACTATACTCAGAAGATGGTGGTGTCTAAATTAGCTGTTATCCTTCAAGAATGATTTTGAAGTCATTGTGGATAATTCCCTGAAAACATTTGCTTAAGTGCAGCAGCAGTTAAAAAAGCTGACAGATGTTAGGAACCATTAGAAAAGGGAAAGATGATAATGCAGAAAATATCATAATGCCACTATATATATATCAATGGCATGCCCCAACCTTGACTACTACATGCAGTTCTGATCATTCCAGCTCAGAAAATATATATCAGAATTAGATCAGGTGCAGAGAAGGATGACAAAAAATATTAGGGGTATAAACTATATAAAAGCTTACCTAGGAGGAGATATTAGAAATATTAGAACTGTTCAAATGACAAGGCAGATAAGAGGGGGGCATGTTACATGTCTATAAAATCATGAACAGTATGGAGAAAGTAAATGAGGAAGTTCACATAACATGAGAACTAGCAAACATCAATGAAATTAATAGTCAGCAGTTTTAAAATATAACAAAGCATTTCTTCACACATTGTCTAGTTGACCTGTGGAACTCATTGGCAAAGGATGTCAAGAAAGCCAAAAATTATAGCAACTAAAATTTAAGGAAAGGCCCATCAGAGATTATTAGAAAAAATAGTTAAAAGCTGTAACCCCATGTTCTAGGGGTTCTTAAACCTTTGACTACCGGAAACTGGGACTCAAGGAGAGGTGATAGAAATTCCTGCTTAAAATGAACTACAAATAAAACAATCAGAGAGGTCGCCATGTTAGTCTGCATCTTCAAAAACAACAAGAAGTCCTGTGGCACCTTATAGATTAACAGATATTTTGGAGCATAAGTTTTCACGGGCAAAGACCCACTTCATCAGTCTATAAGGTGCCACAGGACTTCTGTTATAAAAAAAATGTGTCGCCTGTGTGCCTAACACACACAAAGTCTCTATAAATCACATTTATATGAGTCAGATGGATTTCCTTGTGACATCATCAGTCCTGGGTGAATTCTGCAGTTTTAATATGGCTCCAAATACAACAATTGCAGAATTCCCCAGGATTACATAATTCATAACCAAGACAATCAAGTACTATTATGCCTAAGAACAATACATGTTATCATCCAAATAGAATGGGATTCCACACCTCCACTACAAACATTTTCACTTCCAGAATGCACCACACACAGCACATATCAAATCCCTCCAGTCATACTGTGATACCAATGGGCTTTTCAAATTAAGGCACAGCCTATCAATATAGCCTACAGTCATCATGCTGAAATCAGAGTTAAGGCTGTGCATTTGATTTGGAAGTGGAAGGGAGATTTTGCTACAGATGGGAGAAAGTCTGCAGTTATATTTCGACAGTACTGCTGGTTAGAACAATTTTACGTAGATGCTAATGTTGCCTTAACTGACTGACTGATTGAATTAAGTTTTACTGAGGCTGCGTCTACACTATGAGATAAATTTGAATTTATTAATATCGATTTTGTAATGCTGGATTTTATAAATTCGAATTTGACTATCCTCACCTCCCCACATGCTTCCTCACAAAGTCGACTTATTGCTGCCACACTCAATCCACAAACATCAACTGTTGCAGCAGTGCATTGTGGGAATCTATCCTTCAGTTCCCTCATCCCCATAGTAGTTTGGGTATGTTCGCTGGCATCTGACATCTTCCCACATTGCATTGCCCTCATTCCCCTCCCATCATAGGCTAATGTCCATTTTTCCAGTCGGAAGAAGGGAAAAGTAGGGCGTTCACAGAGATGGCAAAGTTAACAGAAAGTTTGTTCTTCTGTAACTGAATTATCAAAGATTTTATATAAATCATCAAATATGTGTCTTCTCAACTGCCCCATCCACTGACTGTCCCCTCTCCCTTGATTGCATCTAATCCCTGAAAATAAGGCAGGGACAATGAAAAGCATGAAGGGAGAGTAGCATGTAAAGATTTGGAAAAAGAGAGTTGCTGAGGAAAGGGTTCTTGGGTTCTCAGTCCACTGTGCAGTTTCTGTGCACACTCTGTGTTCTCAGCTGGCCCTCCACCCACTCTTCCCTGCGTGAAGGGGTGCAAAGTTAGAAGAAAGAGGACAGGAAAGGACAGGAAAAAAGATTTTTGTCTTCCCTCTTTGCTACGCAGAAATTGCCAACACATGGGATGGGAGCAATAAGTCTACTTTGTGAGGAGCATGTGGGGAGGTGAGGATAGTCAAATTTGAATTTATAAAATCCAGCGCTACAAAATCAATATTAATAAATTCAAATTTATCTTGTAGTGTAGATGCACCCCTCAAATCTTGATCGCCAGAGAGAAGTGGAATGTTCTGAGTGCAGGGGGACTGGACTGGATGACCTCTCAAGGTCCCTTCCAGTTCTATGACACAGGTGTATCTCCATATAAAAATGCTACAATATCTTTCCAAAATGTGGCAGCGGTGAAACCTCAAACACTGAATTTATAATGGAAACAGGAATCTCAACTGGCCCTCCACCCACTGTTCTCTGTGTTTTTGCAGGGCCAAACAATGAAGAAAGAGCATAGAAAAGGTTAGGGAAAATATTTTATAACAGAAATATCAAAGATTTTGCAAAAAGCATCAGGTGTCTGCAATGGGCAACAAGCCTCTGAAAATATTTTTGGTGGGGGGGGTCTGTGGCTGCAGAACCGGTTGAAATGTTCCCACACCCCTGCAAATCTTAGCTGCTGGGGGAGACTCCTCCCCCACAGGTGGAAGCAGGCCCCCCAGGTCCTTGTTGAGGCATGGGGAGGGGTCAGTGGGGGGAGTAGTTGAAGTAGTCTCCCAGTGCACCAGGAAGGTCCCGAAAATATTAGCTGCCAGTGGAGACTTCACCCCGTCAGTAGCAAGCCCCCAAATGCATATTTGTGGTGCGGGGGTTGGGGGCTGGGATCTGCGGCTGCACAGCCAGTTGAGGAGGTCCCTTGGGTGACAGCAAGCCCCGAGTATATATTTAAGGTGAGGGGCCAGTTGAAGTAGTCCCCTGTGTGGCAGAAAGGCCCCGAAAATCTTAGCTGCCAAGGGAGACTTCACCTCAGCGGTAGCAAGCCCCCAAATGTATAACTAGAGTCAGTGGTGGGGACAGTTGAAGTAGTCCCCTTGGCAGCAGCAAGCCCCTGAATATCTGAGCTGCCAAGGGAGACTGCCCCCTGAGATTTGAAAGCCCCTGAAATTCTTTCGCATCCTCAGAGCCCTCACCACGTGCAAGCCAGGCCAGGGTGCTGCCTGGCAGCATGGTCAGCACTGAAGTGCAGGCAGGTCCTTTTATTGTGTTGGGGCTGATGTGGGTGAGTGTGGGAAAGACCCCGACTGTGTGGCACCTGTGGTGGGAGGGAAGAGGGTTTCGCACACAAATGTAAACCGCTGAGAGGAAGTTTCTCGGCCTCTTATGCGAGCGTAACCCCACCACAGCCTTGTTGCCATATGGTATGGCAGGGCAGCAACCGGCACCAGAAACAAGTCAGTGTAGAGACAGAACCAGGAACTCCAAGCAGGAGCTATTTGTAATGGGCAGATGCGCTCACAGCGCTAATAGCAAAGAAAGACAGACATTTCTCGGGCTGTCATACAGACATGACCCCACAGCCACAGGCTTCCTGACCCCGATCTGAAATTCACGGATTTCCTGTTACCTAATTCCTGCGCACCTGGAGAGCAGCATGCAGAGCTGTGGGACACTGTGGGATACATACACAACACCTCTGGCTTCCACACTGGCCTCTAATCGAACTTTTAAATTCAACCTTGATGCTCAACCCAGAAGGTACTGAGGATATTATGATATCATCATCATCGTTCCCTAAACTGAGCTAATAGTATTTGTGCTGAAGACAGTCATGTACTACCTGCATAGGGTAGAAGAATAAAAAAGGTAACTAGGGGGTGTTGAGTAGACAACCTGGAGATGTGGGAAGGCAGGAGGAAGTTGTGAATGAGACAAAAAGTAGGCAGCAGCGGTGCTTGTGAAGTGCAGTAGATTGAGGAAGGAAATAGTGTTTGGCAACTGGGCATGTAGGATGTCACGAAAGCAGGACGTTCTGAGTATAAGTTGTTTTGCGTTACAAGTTGTAAGGTTTCAATAGGGCAGTGGGATGAGTAGGGCTGAAAGGGAGATGGGGGTGGGAGGTGGGGAGAGTAATGAATGAACTATAAAGAGAAGCAAAGGTGCAGGAGTGTAAAGAGGATTCCCAAGGTTGGCTGTGAATGCCCGAGGTGCATAGACCTATCAGTAGTGCTGAGCAGGGAGCAAGAAAAAAGTAACTAAAAGAGATAAGTTCCAAAGCAAGATGATTTGAATTGATCCCTTTGGAAAAGTTAGTAATTATTTTTCCACCACTACGAAATCATCCTCTGGAGAGTAATTGTGATATATATTTGGAAACTAAACTCAATCAATCAGCCACCGAGCTGTGAAATAGAGAACAGCATCATTCCAGCACACCGCACCGTCTGTAAGAACCTAGGATGTTAGAGAGGTAACCATGCAGGGGAATAAAGAAACCTAGAGTCAGAAGCTGGCTTGGGATACTCGTATGGAGTGGAGCTGGTGACCCAGTGAGGAAGGCTGGACACTGAAAGGAAGTTGCAGTGAATGTAAGTTCATGGAGGATATTGAGATTCTCATTGCCTTCCCTTGGGCTACATGTAAAGTGTGAAGATGCATTTAAATTTTTACTTTGCCCAACATGTCATTTTTACTGGACACTTATGTGTGAGATTCTGAATTAGGGGTTACAATGGTGGCTTACGTCCAGGAAGCTAAAGACTAGTGAGATTACTGGTGCTATTTTTCAGAAATAAGTGATATTAATTGATTCCTCTGAAAAAGTCACTGACTAAGTTCCACCTTCTGCTCTCTAGTCTCTCAAAATAGGGTAGAAAATATCAAAGGTTTCTGACCATGAATGGTAAATTTGGAGACTAGATTCAATCAATTCTACGTTCAATCAATGAATCTGAGCTCAAGAGATTTTAATCTTGCTTTATGTGAAAATCTCAGTGCAGCTTCAACTATGGGCTCACTTCAGATGCCTCAACGATATTTAAAAACAGAGCACAAACTATGACCAATATGGTCAACGTTTTCCATTTAAAATAATTAACTTTACAAAAATAATTTCCTAAAGTTTGTGTAAGACACTCATTCTTTTATGAATATGTTCTGCTGGAATCTCGTCTTGGAGAAATGGAAGAAAGCTCATGCAACTTGTTGATTTGTGAGCATTCTAAAAACAGAAGGATTGGGCAGAACTTCTGGTGGGTCACCTAGTTTATTGCCCTGCCTACTCTGTATTGGCTCCAATCACCTGATAGTTGCATATCTATTTTAGTCTTGGTATTGCCAGTGATGGTGAGTCCAAAATTTCCCTTTAGAGCTTGATAATATGATTAAATTTGCTTCACAGTTATAACTCCCAATGTTCAGCTGGTGTAAATTAGCACAGTCTCACTGATACGAATGGACTTCTGTTGATTTACACCAGCTGAAAATCTGACCCTCAGTTTATTCTAACATTTCATCTCAATTTTCAAAACTGAAGTTTAACTCTCTGCTTCGTTCACTGTTTTCTTGATTGCAATCTGCCCTAGCCCTCTTTGTAACACACCAACTTCCATGGATCATGTCTGACTTTGGAGCACCAAGAAAGCAGAATTCAGTATGCCCAGTCCATGAATAGGTAAGAGAGGAGCAATATTATTTAAAAAGAAAACCTTATTCTGAGAGCGTACAACTGCCACTGAAGTCAGCTCAAGAGAGTATTAGGAAAGAGGGATAATTAGAGGGCCCAGAAAGCATTCGTTTAATGGCTACTGTTGTCCTACATGCTTATTACTATAAGCAGAGATGCATGTAATGAACAGAAGGCTTATTTTATGAATCCTGCAAAGTGTCAAATTGCACACAACCCATTTCTCAGGGTGCAGCAGGAACTGAATTTAGATAAAAGCAGTCAAGTAGCACTTTAAAGACTAACAAAATAATTTATTAGGTGAGCTTTCGTGGGACAGACCCATTTCTTCAGAGCATAGCCATACCAGAACAGACTCAATATGTAAGGCATAGAGAACCAAAACAGTAATCAAAGTTGACAAATCAGAAAAAAATTATAAAATGCTCACCTTGATAATTTTTTTCTGATTTGTCAACTTTGATTACTGTTTTGGTTCTCTATGCCTTAAATATTGAGTCTGTTCTGGTAAGGCTATGGTCTGAAGAAGTGGGTCTGTCCCACGAAAGCTCACCAAATAAATTATTTTGTTAGTCTTTAAAGTTCTACTTGACTGCTTTTTTGTTTTGATAGTATATAGACTAATACAGCTCCTTCTCTGTTACTGAATTTAGATAGTTTTTTTTTTCTTTTTTGTTCTTCGGTGGTTTTTTTGGTCTTTCAAATACCAGTGCAAATTAAAGAGTACTTCAGCAATGTAATATATCCATTTAGTTTGCTAAGATATCTTAAAAGCTTCTAACTTAAGTAACAGTAGGTAAGAGGAAATTGTTCTGCATTTATATTTATACTCTGTTGACACTCTTAAAACCTCTAGTTAAAACTCTGCCTGAATTTAGCCACAATAGTTATTTGTAAACAAATCATACCTGTTTTTAATATGCTGTGGAGAACCAAGACACCTAAAACTGCCATTGACCATAATAGCAAGCCGAGTGCAGAGGGCTTCACACTCTTCCATACTAGAGGAGAAATATTGAAAAGAACAATAATTAGGCTGGATGAAAGTTACATATGACTAAATTTAATTAAAATTTGATGGCGTCTGGATGGCAGAGAAGATATGATACAGAATCCTTCACTTCTAGGTCAATGGTTCAAATGCATTACTAGTCAGTAGAGACCAAAAGTCATTACCACATGACAGCTGGTGGAGTCCTATAAAAATAAAATCATGTTTTCAGTCTGTTTCTAACTGGGTAGTTCTGGCCATGTTACAAAAGCCATAGAACTACAGGCATTAATTAACTACCTTATTTGCAGTCTCAGCAGAGATGCTAAGGACTGGGCCATTGGCATCCCGTGTTCTCTAACATGCCCCGTGGTAGTTGCTCCAAAGTAGGATTGGAACATTTGACAGGGCAGAGTGGTAAAACTGGACTGCTTCTTTTGAATCATGCTAGTTCGTGTGAAGTAAAATACTACTAAGTACACTTATGGGCAACAGAGTGGAGTCCTCAACATGACTCATACAAAAATGAATTTAGGCTTCAGCACTAATGTTCAAACAAGATGCATGATGCTGTATTTGAATTCTTTAAATAATAATGAATTACAATAATTTACAAATATTAAAGCAAAAGTGCTACCCTCACATATTTAGTATGAAACTGAATAATTCTTTCAGAGCATAGAAAAATTAAGTAAGCCAAGAGCATAATAATACATTTTGCATAATAGCTCATTACAATTGTACATTTCCAAAACTAACTTCCAGTGGGGATGTGTGAGGGTCTGATTTTCAATGGACCCTCAATGGATACTCCACTTGTGCAGGTATAATATTGTTCTTGAGAATAAAGGTGTCTGCAATTCAGACAAACTCAGCAGTGAAATTCTTCATAATATATCCTGATGCAAACAAGTAGTTAGATGTACCAGCTGTTCTGTGTCCCAGCCTATGGCCCCCACTTCATACAGCCAGGTGGGGTAGGAGAGCAAAGCATCACTGTCTTTGTTTGACCCACATACGCACAGGCTAGAACTAGATCCATTACACATGGGGATGCACTGTTAACTTACTTCCTTGAGAGCAGCTCACTGTGTAGGGATACGTAAGGATCAGGTAGGTCATAGCTCTGTCCTGCTTGGTAAGTGGGGATGATTTTGAAATAGCTCTCTGAATAGCACAAATGGAAAGCAATCTCCAAGGGGATCCTCTTTGAGCTACAATGCCTCCCAATTCTCTCCTTAGTGCGATTCCAACTGGCACTGCCCTCAAATAGGATTGCGGCTAACTACCACAATCCAACTGTGTGGGAGCAATTAATACAACCTCAGAAAATTAATACAACAAAGCAGAAAATAGTAAAACCTCCAAAAATTAAGCCCATTAACTTCAAAGTCTAAAATTTCAGAAGATGCCTTAAAAAGCACTCATATATTTTACATGTCCACATCTTGATGCACAAAAAAGCTGTATTTACAAATACAAATGCATTTCCCATTTAATAAGTCCTTTGAAAATCTGGTCTCTTGAATCCAATTATACTGACGGGGAACTAGTCATAGCAATGTGGTATGAATTGAAATTGGAATTCCTGTACACTACCATTGTTTATTGTTACTACTTTCGCTTAAAATCATTCATTCATGTAGCTGAAAGAATAATTGTCAATAATTTACTTGATGCATTTATTTTCTTTTTCTGCTTACTGAACATCTGTGAGTGGATCATGACTATCCTCAGTTTATTTGTTATTTGAAAATGATGGTTTTACTCAGTGGTTTGAAAGATAGGCGGTGATCGTTAGTCGTGACTGTATATTTAATCACATTTCTATTCCCTAGCTAGATGAGTAGGCTAGCAATTTGGATACAAACATTCATGTATGTGAATTTAAAGAGTCAGTTTCCATGAATGCCAAAACAACTTTGAAATTCATTTTCTGAGAGCCTCAAGCATTTGCACATTGAGCATTCAGAGAGAGAAAACATGCCCTGAACACATCTAACAAACCTTTCGTTTAAAATAGCTAACAACTCTTCTACTGTGGCATTTTATTGATTCATTTACTAATTAAGGAGTTAATTTGGTCAAAGTATTAATTCAGTGTTTTGATTAATTAGTTCTGTCCCTTCTAGGCATTCTTTCATAATTATATGGATAGAGGTGCCTATGAGCAAATCAGATGGCTTACTCAATGTAAACCATTTATGTATAATTATACTTGCTATACAGCATGCCCTGCAGGGAACATGCAATTTAGTCAAGTTACCATAGATGCTGCAAAACCTTTTTAATGTCTCCTCCATTAAACTGACAAAATGGAGAACATATTGGGGAAGACGCATAAGATGTTTCATGCCATGTTGTAGATTATGAACACTCTTTTCATCCCAGTGGGGCACAGTCATTTCCAATTCAAGAAATGCAGATTCAAGTGTATACTGGACATGGCTTAAGTTATGATAGAATATTCCCAGGAGACACGAGGTGTGTAGCTTCAGTCCAACCAGGTGTGCATGGCTCCGGCCCTGGGAATTTAAACATATTCACCTGTGCTCTGCTCTGAAGAACTCTGGCTGAATTTAAGCCCTGACATTGGCACGTCCTTTAAGATGGGGCAGAGTACTTTCCCCCCTCTGATGCTAACCATCATCTTTGGTCAGTTTAGAGGAAGGAAATTGCCGTGGACCTCTCCTCGTCCCCTTTGGTGATGGCTAGTTTCCTGCAGCGTGTTATTGGCAGAGTTTTAAAAGGCATAGCCTCAGTTCCCCAGGGAACACACAGATTGCAGTAATGGTTGATTCTCAGATGGGAGCAGGAAGGGAAGTGGAGAGGGTCTTATCTCCTCCCTCTCGCTAAATATACCCATCAAATCATAATGTAGCTCTTAACACCAATATTCAGGCAATTTGAGATTTCATGGATGAGAAGGAATTGCCATAATACAGCAAGAGACCTTAGCATTGTTACTTCTGAATGCAAATATCAACTTCTCTCCTTCAGAGGAATGTGCCTCAGAACTCAAGTGGAGCAAGCATACAGAACAAGAGAGGATGCTGGCCAATGTGATCATAGTGCACCTGTGGGATGTCAGCACAGCGGCACAGCCATCCTGAACCTCCTTCATGATGGCTTTCCAGAGGTATCGCTTGGAACAGGGATCCATTCCTGTGCTGGGCTCATCCTACAGAAACAAATGTACCAGTCACAATGAGGGTGAAGGTGGGGGAGACAGAGAGAGAATTTGATGCAGATACAGGGCCTGATACTGCTCACATGATCTATTTGCATGCAGGGGCAGGCGAGCTCTCTGATTTGGGATTAGTAAAGTTCCTCTGTTTTGTTTACAGTAGTGATTGGTAGCAGCACAAAGTTTTCTCCTCCTCCCTTCCTGGGACTCGTGGATCTGCCAGAGGCACAGGCTAGCAAATGAGAGGTTCTGTACGTCCTTGTTGCCTCCCCTGCACCTATGTACATGGCTCTTCAATGCTCTATGGTAGCGCCGGGTTCTTATGACATGCCTTCCGCCAAGGGGCATTCCGATCTGGCGGGGGGGGAGTGGGGAACCATGTGCCTACATACTGACCCAGACAGCACCGCCTTGCTGCATAGTCTCCAGTATGGTCTGAGGAAAGACAATGTGGCAGAGGCTGGCCATCAGCCCAGCCTGTCCCTTTCATATCCCAACACTCACAAAAGCTGTGGAAGCTAAATCTCCTAGTCACTGAGGGCTTCTGTGGGGAAGGAAATGCTGCATTCAATGCGCTGGATAAGATGGATTTTGATACCTTTTTGCTGGTGAAGAGGAAGACACCACTTGGCTCTTACTTTTTAAAATCATCCTCTCCACTTTGGTAGTGACAGAAAAGACAGCCCTTTCAATGCTTCCACTGAATGCAGGGTGTCATGAGGGTAGTGCTTTAATAAAGAAAACACTTAACATGGTATTACTTTTGTTCCTTAATTATGGATCCTTCCTGAATAAGCCTCTCTAAAAATCCTTTACAAGGAATCCTTCCCACAACACTTGGAATATATATAAGCCTTTTAAAGCATTTGCATTATTCAAGTACTTTCTTCCCCCAGCAAGGCTTTACATATGTAAGGCTGCACCTTTCACAGTAAGGGGCAAATTGAAATGGCTGCCTGCAGTGACAGATTGTCCTAAAGAGATTACATAACAGTTGGAGTACTTCTGAGAGTAAAGGAAGTGTTGACTTAAGAAGATAACCTCCTCCTTTCACCAAGCCATCCAAGATCAGTTGGAGCAAAAGTAAAACCATCCAACCTATGTGTGGATCAGTGCAATGAGATTAGAGGAAACACAATATCTTAGGTTGTAAGAATATATGCCAGTTCAGAGGCATGGTTTGGTAAATGCGTTAATCTAATTTCACCCATTCTGACAAACCAAGACAGCAGTCATGTAGCACTTTAAAAACTAGCAAAATGATTTATTAGGTGATGAGCTTTCGTGGGACAGACCCACCTCTTCAGATCTGTTCCATGAAAACACATCCCCTAATAAATAATTTTGCTAGTCTTTAAAGTGCTACATGACTGCTGTTCTGTTTTGTTAAAATACAGACTAACATGGCTACCTCTCCGTGACTATCAACCCATTCTGATTCAGTTTGGAGGATTATAAGATTTGCATATTTTACTATTTCCTCATCCTGGGCATAGAAAGGAGGATTAGAGGAGACTTTGTTTCCTCTAATAGAGGTTTTACACCACACGACCGGTTAAATATAAGATAAGAAGAGGGAGAGGGCACTCTGTACGTTTACTACATCTTCCTGACACATTTAACTTTTATCCCAGTCTCCAGAAGATGCTTATAAAGAGCATGATTTTTGCCTATGATACCTATCAGATTCCACCAAGTGGTAGATAGTTTCAAACATATGGAATATTGAGGAGGAAATATGGCTAATAGAAAGATGTGCCTCACTGTTCATCTGCAACCAATCGACCAGTTTAAGGAACATGTATTAAAATTCTGAGAAGACAGGCCACCCCAGAGCCCCTCACCACAAGCAGGGTGGAATGGCAGTGGGGACAAGGCTGCTGGCCCACGGTACCCAGGCTCATGACTGATGGGGCACCACCCTCTTGCCTTGTGTCTTCACAGCCTCAGCATCTGCCAGCCACCCCAATCCTCTGGATGTGCCTGGGAGCCCCACAGCAGCAGAGGAGGGTGAAGGGGCAATGCCTCCCCAGACCGGGCACTGTGGCAGGAGGAGCCACCGCTGCAGCTGGGCAGCAGCTCACACAGCTGCATGGCGGGAGCAGAACTGCTTGGTGTGGGAACAGCTCTCAATGGAGCGGGTGGCCTGGGACCAGGTGGCTGGGTATCTCGACACCCTGATTCAGGCCATCGCCAACCGTTTGGCCCAGCCGCCTGCTCTGTGGATGGCCTTTCCCACAGCACCCCCCTCTGACCCAGCCCCTGCTTCCTCCCCAGTACCCTCCTCCTCTACGCCACCTCCCTGTGCTCCAGCCTTCTCCTCTTCCCCGGCCCCGCTCCACCCCAGCCTCTCCCTGTTCCCCACCACCCCCTCTTCCTCAGCTCCTCCCTGTTCACCAGCCACCCACGTTTCCCTTCTGCCCCCAGCCAACATGACCCCGGCTGAGCAGCGGGAGCTGGCGAGCTGGCTGTGGCCAGGTGAGCCCTGCCCATCTGTGGCTACCCCCCATCCTCCCCACAAGTCCGAGCCCCTAGATACCCTGGTCCAGCCCTACCTCCCTGTTCCACCTGCCCCATCCCGGCCCTGCCATGGTCCCCGGACCTGGGGCGCCCGCGGCTCCAGGGGCTGTCGTGGCTCCCGACCAGCCACTCCGACGGAGGATGAAGGCCCCCCACCTCCCCATGTATATAGTTCACCCTCGTCCCCCATGTAAATAGCTCCCCCACCCCATAAATAGTCACACGTTCTTTCTGTTCCAAACATAGCACTTGAATTCATTTATCGGTGTGTGTGTCCTGCCTCGGGTGGGGATGGCAAGGGCGGTGCTGGTGAGGCAGGTGTAAGAACTGGGAGTGGAGGGTTGCATAGAGTGAGCAGGGCCAGGTCATGGGGGCCCCGGGGCAAAGGTCTCCCGGAGGGCCTCCCACACACACACCTCGTCCCGCTTCACCTGGCAACACAGGACTGCACCCGGCTGCTCATAGTGCGGAATGGCCTCAGCTGCCCAGTGTGCCACAAAGTGCCCCTGCTCGCTCTCCACGAGGTTGTGCAGTGTACAGCAGGCGCCCATGACCGCGGACACGCTGGGCAGGCCTACCTCCAGGCGCATCAGGAAGCACCTGAAATGTGCCTTCAGATGGCCAAATGCCCACTCCACAGTGTTCCTGGCATGGTCGAGGCGGGCATTGAAGAGGTCCTGCCTGTCATTGGTGTGTCCCATGTAGGGGTGCATTAGCGAGGGCTGGAGTGGGTAGGCAGCATCTGTGACGATGCACGGGGGCATGGTCACGTCCCCCACCAGCAGCTCCCGTGGGGGGACGTAGGAGCCCTCTGCCGTCCTGTGGCCCAGCCAGGAGTTCTCACCTGTGCTCCAGGAAGGGCTTGTCGGCCATTTGACCCTGCCCTCACCATTTCCTGCCCTGTTATTTCAAAATGAAGCTGTGGCAGTGCAGCCGCTCCATTTCGACATGATTGGGAGTCATTCTGATGTTGCAGATCACAACGTCGAGCTGCATTTCGTGTGTTGTCGCTTCCATGCCACTTATTTCGAAATGGCTTATTTTGAAATAACATAGGGATAAACCATTTCGAAATCACTCTCTAGTGTGGCCACAGCCCAAGTCTTCCTTTAAATTCTTTTGAGAAGTCTCCAGTTTCTGGTTTTAAATCCCACTGGCCTTTTTTTTTTAATTAATATTTTATTTTTTATTTCTTCTGGCACTTTTGTTATTTGTCCCAATCTCATTCTTTGGTGACTGGATCCTGCTACTGATGCCAGGATTACCTCTTTTGGAACTCACTAAACAGACCCCGACTTCTGTGGCATCTAATTCACACTGACAAGCTGTCCAGGCACTATGTCTGACAGTTTTTCTGTTCCACTGCTAGGTCTCAGTGACTGATATGGAGAACCATGCCTGCCTGCAACTCTGGGTTCCAGCCCAGAGATACTATGACTTGGAATACAGAACAAAATCAGTCTCAGCTGTAGTTTCCCTCAATATCTTGCTACCCAAACACTTCCCTGCTCTCTGGCTACTTCCTCCCCCTCAGCCTCATGCAGACTCCCTAGGACTTGGGGCTTTATTGTCACCCTCAACTTCCACCCTCTTCTTGATGCTATTTTCCTCTTGAGAGTGACTGCAGGCTGCTTCCCTCAACCTCCTCCTACTCTTCATCCCTGGGTTTTTTAATCTGACTCCCGCTCCACCCTCAACAGGGTTTCATCTGCAATTAGTGCTGATCAATCCCTGACTTCCCTCGTAATGCAACATACAAGGTGCCTTGGTCCCTTCTGGCTCAGTTTAACTCAGCCAGGGCTCATGTGGGGGTGAACAACTGCTACAGTTCTACTTTTGTATTTTGATTTTCTTACACTGTGCACACATATTTGCAGAACATACACTATGGTTCATAATACATTGAGCAGTAAATTCTATTTTGTGTGTTCTGTGAGTCAAAGAGGTCTCTCTCTAAAATTCATACCCAAGTCACAGCAGGAATGTAGCAGTTGTACCAACACTGGCTTGGAAAGCAAAGTTCCAACTGGGGAATGTTGGAGTGCCTAGTAAAGCATGTTTATTCAGGGAGCTGAAGGTGACAGCTGCATTTCCTGTGTGCCACTTACTCCCTGGAGATGATTTGGGAGCTGTACTGTACTTCTGCATGAGAGGTAGGAAAATAAAATAATGAAATATGTTAATGTTTCCAAAGCAATACCCGTGTTCATTCTACTCACCAGTAAAAGTATTTGGGGTTTGCCAACTAAAGCCAAAGCTGAAGAAAGTTTCCTCTTCGTGCCACCGCTATATGTGCTCACCAATTTATCAATATGGGCATCGAGGTGCAATCGACTTACAAGGTCACCAGCTACCTGCAGTTAAGAAATTGCAAGCTTGGTCAGACTAGTATATTCAAGAGAAGAGTGTTCTCCAATATGTTATTTGCAGACTCCTAAATTTTTTTGAATAGAGGCGCAGAAATCTTCCCTTTGGAAATCTCAGACAAAGTGTGTGGACCACAGGTTGAAAACTACTATTCTATGATAATGACAACCTTTCACAGGCCCCTTAAGCCTAGCCTGAGGACTCCCAGGGGTCTAAGGACCACAGACTGGAAACCACTACCATACAGTCTGCACTACTATGGCTTTTTTTCTGTCTGAGTATATTAAAAATGAATATACACAATTTCCATTTTTCTCATCTGACACATGCTATTACTTTTAAGTCCCGGAAGAAGACTCCCTGGAATCTGTCAGGCAAAATGTTAAGGAATAAAAGGCTACTGCTAGGGGACCCCCAAGAATAAGATGTTCTCTTGTATAGAAAATGTAGCTTTATCAACTCTTGTAACAATCATTTGCATTCATTTTGAATTGTTGAGTCCATAATTTAAAATCCTCCTCATTCCAGCTGGTTCCTGTAATAGCTCTCTGATCAAGCACATTTCTCAAGTGCTAGGGAATCAGAGAGAATGAAATAATAGGTCAGACACAGAAAGATGGGATCAGCAGAAAGGCAATCACATGAGTAATGGGTTCAGCTATTCTAAATGACTAAGTTGAACAACACGCTTGATAACATCTCCACTTACAGGCTCTAAGCTCGTAAAAAAGAAGGGCAAATGTGACAGACAGTGTCCATATATCCCAGAGAGTGCAGAGGATCTGAACTGCAGAGAATAAGCAACTGAGTAGTTGTATGCAACATTATTGTGCATAACTTTACATAAATGATGGTCTTTTAAGAAAGGTTGTAATGTTCTGAATGTGATGACAATTAGGAGATATGTATGCAGGGGATGGCTAGGAACGTGTGTGTGTGTATGTATGCGTGCATGTATGCCATTGTAATTATCGCTGTGGTGCAATTGCAACATCATAAGCTCACAACAGGAAGAAAAGTAATTAGGCAGGCAGCAGTCCATCGCAGGGTAGCTCTTTACAGAAAACCAACTTAATGTACCCATCCATAGTCTAACCAGGAAGACGCAATTGCCAACCATTGAAATTAATGGACAAAAGGGAGTCTACCTCACGCTGAACAAGGATTAGTCATCAAGGCAGAAGAGAGAAGAGAGAAAAAAAACAACCCCTTTTTTAAAACAGGCTTGGTTTTGAGATTTGGTTGCCAGAAACGGAGGGCCCGCCTCTGAGTAGGGTGCTGTCTGTGCAATATCAGATCCTGGCTATGAAAGGGTGAAGTCATCAAGCAAGGAATAGCACCTTTTCTAACACAAGCTACCTTGTGTTCAGTTATCCAGTATGTCCTCTTTTATACTGAGGAACCAGTATTCTGCAAACAGCATTAAGGCATCCAAAGGTGCAAGGCAGTAACAGAAACCCTTATCAGTCTGGGTGATCCCCAAAATGTCACAACACATTATTCCCAACTGTGTTTCTTTAACTTGATCACGTGACCGGGGCATTGGGTGAGGCAGGTTAGGCTGGCCCTCTTCAGGGACACTCCTCAGATTCAGGCTCTCCTGCACAGGGCACAGTTGGTATCCAAACATTTCTGCTTACTCAAGCCTTTAATGCAGCTAGTTTTCCCAATATGAAAGTGAGCCACATCTTCTAATACACCCAGCTGATGCTGGATACAGCAGTGAGGGGAAGAGCAGTCACACTGTAGGTTAAAGTTCCACGATTCGCTGCCTCTCGTTGGCTCTACCTGAAACCATCTGCTAGGAAATCGTAAGCAGGAGTCAGGCATATTTCCTCTCCCTCTTCGCTGCCTGAATGTCAACAGATAAAGTGGCGGGAAATCTAGAGTTAAATTACACTGACAGACAAACCCCAATCAGTTCTGTGAATTCACAGAAAGTTATCAGCACAGCAAAGTAAACATTTAGTACCTAGTACTGGTATGTACATGAACATGCCTTTCCTCAACAAGCTCCTATAAATAAATTGCACTTAGGCAAAATTTCACCAGGAGCAGTTGAGAACCTCAGGACACCCCAGAAAGCACTCTCAACTCTACACTTAGGACCAAACCATAAAAACCCAAAAATCTTACAGAGGGATCTCCAACCCAACTCCCTCTTCACTTTGTGCAACGTACCATGTGGAACCATTTACATATACCATATTCCTGCAAGGCCCTTTAACTTCTTTCTCACTCTTCTCATACGATCGAAGAACATGATTTGTTGGGCAAAAGTCAGCATGGTTTCTGTAGAGGGAAATTGTGTCTTACTAATCTATTAGTGTTCTTTGAAGGGGTTAACAAACATGCAGACGGGGGGATCCAATGGACATAATATACTTAGATTTCCAGAAAGTCTTTGACAGGGCCCTCACCAAAGGTTCTTATGTAAATAGGTGGTCATGGGACAGGAGGAAAGATCCTTCCATGGATTGGAAATTGGTTAAAAGACAGGAAACAAAGGGTTGGAGTAAATGGTACATTTTCACAATGGAGGGGGGTAACTAGTGGTGTTCCCCAAGGGTCAGTCCTGGGACCAATCCTGTTCAACTTGTTCATCAATGATCTAGAGAAAGGGGTAAGCAGTGAGGTGGCAAAGTTTGCAGATGATACCAAGCTGTTCAGGGTAGTCAAAACCAAAGTAGATTGTGAAGAACTTCAAAAAGATCTCAGCAAACTGAGTGACTGGGCAGCAAAATGGCAAATGAAATTTAATGTGGGTAAGTGTAAGGTAATGCACATTGGGAAAAATAACCCCAATTATACATACAATGTGATGCAGGCAAATTTAGATACAACAGATCAGGAAAGGGATCTTGGAATTATAGTGGATAGTTCTCTGAAAACATCCACACAGTGTGCAGCAGCAGTCAGTAAAGCAAATAGGATGTTAGGAATTATTAAAAAAGGGATAGAGAATAAGATGAAGAATATCATACTTCCCCTATATAAAACTATGGTACACCCACATCTTGAGTACTGCATGCAGATGTGGTCTCCTCACCTCAAAAAAGATATACTGGTATTAGAAAAAGTTCAGAAAAGGGCAACTAAAATGATTAGGGATTTGGAAGGGGTCCCATATGAGGAGAGGCCAGAGAGACTGGGACTCTTCAGTCTAGAAAAGAGGAGATTGAGGGGCGATATGATAGAGGTATATAAAATCATGAATGGTGTGGAGAAAGTGAATATTGGAAAGTTATTTACTTGTCCCCATAATATAAGAACTAGAGGACACCAAATGAAATTAATGGGTAGTAGGTTCAAAATTAATAAAAGGAATTTTTTCTTCACACGGCGCACAGTCAACCTGTGGAACTCCTTGCTGGAGGAGGCTGTGAAGGCCAGCACTCTAACAGAGTTTAAAAAAGAGCTTGATAAATTTTTGGAGGTTAGGTCCATAAATGGCTATTAGCCAAGGGTAAAGTATGGTGCCCCTAGCCTTTAGTCAAAGGCTGGAGGCAGATGGCAGGAGACAAATCGCTTGATCATTGTCTTAGGTTCACCTCCTCTGGGGCACCTGGCACTGGCCACTGTCAGCAGACAGGATGCTGGGCTGGATGGACCTTTGGTCTGACCCTTTATGGCCGTTCTTATGTTCTTATGTTGAACCATAAATATTCTGCTATGTTTGGTGCATACTCTGGCTGTGAGGAAGGCCAAAGGACTGGGTCTTAATAGAACTGAGCACTCGAGTTTTCCTTTCAAATAAAGAGTCAGTCAGTGCAAAGTTCTATGCACTATCAACTTCCACTAACACTAAGAAGAAACAGGAATATTGAGAAAAAATAGATCTGCAACAGCATTTAAAGTCATTATCTTTGAAATATAAGTTTTCCAGTTTATCCACTAAAATAAACTGCTTTAGTACCATTTGCAGGATGCATGCACTACTGAGTACCTGAGTGTTTGATTTTTTTTTTTAATACAAACAAGAGAAATATGCTGGGAATTGATTGGAAAAGGCTATAAAATTGAAAATAAGAATAGCGAGTTGACAGTCTGCTCCCTTGTGCCTTGCAAGCAAAGTTTCAAGGAATCTCAAGAATGACTGTAATTTACTCTGTATTACTACTTCAACCAAAATACAAAGAAGATTACTATATTTTAACTATAATACAAGTATTTTTCTCTAACATGGCCTTCAAATGTTACTGCAAGTCTTACTATAATCAACCAAAATTTTTTTTTAAATGACAGTCAAGGGGGAAGGGGGGGAATTTGGAAAGCTCAAGGAAGCAGTTCAAGGAAGTCAAGTCAGATGTTAGAGTTTGCAAGCTCCAAAGAGGCTGAATCATATGGTTTAGCAAGCTATTCCACCTGTAATTTACAGGCCAACTGTGTCATTAATAGAAATATAAATATTGTGTAATTCCCAAGTCATGGGGAAAATCTTTTCTTTGCTATAGAACCAAAATATGCCACACTGTTTGATTTTTCCCCCACAGAATATGCAGTGGATAGGGTGAGATGCTGAACTCTGCCATTGTCAGCACAGTTTAGGGAAGCAGATATACCCAGTTTTATAAATTTCAAGGCAAGAAGGACCCCTTTTGATCAAATGGTCTGATCTCCTATTTACACCATAGGCCACAGCACTTCTAATTAAGTCCTAGAGCATATATCTCAGAAAACCATCCCATCATAATGTAAAAATTGTCAGTGATGGAGGATACACCATGACTCTTGGTAAGTTTTTCCAATGTGATTAATTGCTCGCAGTGTTAAAAAATATGCCTTATTTCTAGTGTGAATTGATCTAGTTTCATCTTCCAGCCATTGGACTGCTTCTCTAATAGATTGAGAAGCTCATTATTAAATGTTCATTCCCCATGTAGGGACTTTGAATGTAAATCAGCTGGCCATCCATTTTGTCTCTCTCTTTATTCAGTTAAAAAGATTGAGCTCCCTGTGTATAACGTGATATAGCATTGTTTTCTAATCCTTTAATCTTTCTCATGGGTCTTCTTGGAACCCTCTGAGATCTATCAACATCTTTTATGAACTGTGGACAATGGTACTTAACACAGTATCACAGCAACAGTCAGGCCAGTGCTAAACAGAGAAGTAATTCAATTTTCGACAGAGAGTTCCACCCTCCCTCCCCTTTTCCTAACATTTAGAGATGGTTACAACATGTACACAATCTGACTGAAGGTCCAGTACATAATCTGCACTGGAGAAGTAAGAGATGTTAAAGAGTTAACTGGTAACCATACCAGTAAGCATGAGGCTTACCGCTGTGCTTACCAGTTAAGTGGTTAACCAGTCCTTGTCAGTTAACTTTAATGGAAGCTAGGCACACAAGGCTGCAGCAGCCCTTTCTGCAGATCAACCAGTGGGCCGAGCAGCAGGACCCAAAAGCAGCGTCAGGATGTTATGGTTGTGGCCGGGCTGGGCAGCTAGGTTAAATCAAGTAAACACTAACACACGTAACAGGTTAACTATTTTAAGATCTTTAAAGCTGGGTCTACATGCGCACGAAACATTGAAATATGTGGCCCTCATTCAAAAGAATGGGAGAAGCGTCTACACATGCGACGCCTTCTTTTGAAAGAAAATCAAAAGAACGTGGTGAAGACATTGAAATCTGAACTCCGATCCCATATCAGGAAGATCGTCTCCTTTTGCAGCACTAAATCAAGAGAGCACACTTGTAGACGCTCCACATCCTGCTTTTTCGAAAGAGGGGTCCTCCATGGCACTGGTCAGCTGGAGCATAGGGCTGCTCCGGCGGGCAGCAGGGGGCGCTCTATGATTCCTGAGTTGAGCCATCTTAAAGCAGCATGCACGCAGGAAACCATGGCAGGAAGCTGAGAGTGTGCTAGGAGCAGTCCCAGCACAAGCTCCACCTGCATGCTCTGAGCAAAGCCTGGGAGCAGCAGCAGGCCATGATGGCCAGCACACAGCCCCCGCATGAGCCCCAGGGTCCCCCCCTCCGAGCCCTCACAGGCCTCCCAGGGTTCTGGGAGGGGGAAGGGCCCCCTCCTGGACGGAGTGGGAGCTGTGGGACATCCTGGGCCTCTGGAAAGAGGAGGAGATCCTCTATGAGATGGATGCCAAGCAGCGAAATGCCACAGCATCCACCCGCCTGGCCCGGGGCCTCCTCACAAGGTGCCACCTGGAGCAGACTGAGGAACTTCCACTTTACTGCATACCCTGCCTGCCTGGCCCCTGCAACCAGTGGTTCCCCTCACCCCAGCTCCCCGCCACCTGCCCATGGGGGGCGCATGACCTCAGTCTGCCTTACCTCCATAAGTACGGCCCCAATGGCGGCCTTGCCCACCACAAACTGTTGTCCCATGGAGCGGTAGGAGTCTGGGGCGGCCAGTTTCCAGATGGCGATCGCGACCCGTCTCTCCAGGGTGAGAGCAGGCTGCATTCAGGTGTCCTGGCGCTGGAGTGCGGGGGTGAGCCAGTGGCAGATCTCCTCAAAGGTGAACTGCCTCGACATGTGGAAGTTCTGTAGCCACCTCTTGTCATTCCACTCCCCCAGCACCAGGCGCTCCTACCAGTTGGTGCTGCTGGGGTGGCTCTAGAGGCACTGGAGCACTGGGGCTGGGAGAAAGTCCAGGGAGGTGATGTCCTGGGAGGGGGTGGGGCACAGCCCCACGGGGACTGCTCAGCCACTCGAGTAGATGGGGGGCAGCTGCAGCGACAGTGCAAAGCACTGACAGCAAGGTCTCCAAGATGAGGGTGTCCTCCTGCAGGATCTGCTGCTGTGACTCCATCCTGGAGGATAAGTGGGCTCTACTGGGAACAGCTGGGTAGGACTTAGCTTGTGAGGCGTAGGGGGGTGGAGGGAGGGACCCTTTAAGGGAGTGGCTGGCTGCCACCCCAGAAGCGCTTGTTGGCCGTGGGACCTCATTCACAGCATTTTCTGCCTCCCTTCTCTCGAAGGAGAGCTTGGAGTCATGTGGACGCTCCCTTTTGAAAGACTGTGGCAGCCCTTCAACATGGCACATTGACCTGTCGATCCGCTATTAGTGTGTAGTCGCTCCCTTTTGATGGCCACTATTTCGACCTCCAAATATTGATTTTCGCTCATTCGAAGGAGTGCTCACAAATAGACCCAACTTAACAGAAGTATAACAGTGTAACAGATGAGGACTGATTCACAATGGTTCATAGGCAGAAGTATTATAAAATTTTCTCACTCTTAGCACTTTGAGGGTTATGAAGAGAGTTTGCTTTGCTTAGGAGCCTCTAAGAGCACTCAAGTCCTAGTATCTTCCACTAAACCTTATCCACTAAAGAATTTAGCTCATCAAATGTAACATCATATATTTTATACTACCAAGCTCTTCAGCAGCTGTCCCTCCCACTACCTCTTTTTCATTAGAACATCTATAGCGAGAGACTAAATTTGCAGTAATAGCCCAAAGTCATTAATATAATTTAAATAGTAATGAAGATGCCATATAAATTACATCTAAATTAGATATGCTGTAAAGTGGCCAGTATATCTCCATTATAACTTCATTTAGCTGCATAACTAATGGTGTTTTGTTGTTTGGATGGTGTCTCAAAATAAAGTATACATGAAAATACTTCTCAGCTTCACTTAACCCAAATGTGGGACATGATAGCTACATCTACATGTGTATGCTACATCGAAATAGCTTATTTCGATGTAGCAACATCGAAATAAGCTATTTCGATGAATAGCGTCTACACGTCCTCCAGGGCTGGTGCTGTGGACGTTCAACGTCGACGTTGGGCAGCACCAGATCGAAGTAGGCGCTGCAGGGGAGTGTCTACACGCCAAAGTGGCCCACATTGAAATAAGGGTGCCAGGAACAGCTGCAGACAGGGTCACAGGGCAGACTAGCACTTCCAGGGCAACAGCTAGCCGCTCCCTTAAAGGGCCCCTCCCAGACACACTCAGCCTGCACAGCACGCGGTCTGCAGAGCCACAGGCACGCACACCCGTCACAGCAGTATGGACCCCCAGCAGCAGCAGCAGCCGCCGCCGCCAGAGGTCCACACAGCCGCCCCTGCAGGAGCAGTGCTTGCCCCGCTCAATGCTATGCAGGAGGCAGCTGATCACCTTCTAGTCACAGGAGAAGAGGAGCTGCCCCCAGGGGAGGAGGAAGCAGCCCCAGACCCTGCTGTCCTCCACCCCCACCCCCCACCGCACACGCCGCTGGCTGTGGAGCTACCCCACAAGCACCGACTGGTGGGAGTGGCTGGTGCTCGGCGAGTGGGACAATGACCACTGGCTCCAGAACTTTCGCATGAGCCGGCAGACATTCCTGGAGCTCTGCCAGTGGCTCACCCCTGCACTGAGGCACCAGGACACCTTCATGCGGTGTGCCCTCAGCATCAAGAAACGGGTCAGCATCGCTGTCTGGAAGCTGGCCACTCCAGACAGCTACCAATCCATGGGGCAGTTTGGCGTGCGCAAGGCCACCGTCAGGGCTGTCCTCATGGAGGTAAGAAGACGCACGGGGAGGGAGGGAGCCCTGGGGGTGGAGGGCCAGACACACCCTGCACCCCCCTCACTGGTGCTCTCCCATGTCCTTCCCCTGCAGGTCATCCGCACCATCAATGCCCTGCTCCTCCACAGGCTCATGTGGCTTGGGGACCCGGATGCCGCCATCGCGGGGTTTGCCAGCCTGGGCTTCCCAAATTGCTTTGGGGCTCTGGATGGGACCCATATCTCCATCCGTGCTCTGGAGCACAGCGGAAGACGCTTCCCGAACAGGAAGGGCTACCATTTGGTGGTCCTCCAGGCCTTGGTGGACAGCCGGGGCCACTTCCTGGACATTTACGTTGGCTGGCCTGGCAGCACCCACGACGCCCGGGTGTTCAGGAATTTGGGCCTGTGCTGCCGGCTGGAGGCGGGAACCTACATCCCCCAGCGGGAGATCCCTGTGGGGGACACCACCATGCCCCTCTGCGTCGTTGCAGATGCGGCGTACCCCCTCCGGCCCTGGCTCGTGCACCCTTTCATGGGCCATCTCACAGCCAGCCAGGAGCGCTTCAACACGCGACTGAACCATGCGCGCCAGGTGGTTGAGCGCACTTTTGGCCACCTCAAAGGGCGCTGGAGGTGTCTCCTCACACGCCTTGATGCAGGCCCCACCAACATCCCCCAGATTGTGGGTGCGTGCAGCACACTCCACAACCTGGTCGAGAGCTAGGGGGAGGCATTCTTTCCGGGCTGGGCTGTGGAGGCTGGCAGGGCTGACATGTAGCCACCCGCTGCCCCCAGTCGCCAGGTGGACCCCGAGGGGATCCGGGTCTGGAAGGCCCTGCGGGCCCATTTCGACCAGGCCACGGGGTGAACACTGGCAGGCCCCCCACTGCACCCCCCCATCCTCCACAACACTCCCTGCCCCCACGCCCACACCACAGAGCACCAAAGAGCACACCCCCCAACTTTTTTTGCAAATAAAAGTAGACCTGTTGTTTTTGAAACCCAAACAAAACAGTGATTTCTCTTATATTAAAATACACACTCTCTCTCTCTCTCATATATGAGAGAGAGAGAGAGAGAGAGAGAGGGGAACTATTTACATGGGGGGCAGGTACCATAAAAGAACAGGGGTCTAACACAAACTATATACACAAATATTATATGATGGGGGATATGTACAAAGGGGGGTGGGGCACGTCCTGGGCCCCACACCCTCTACTGTCCAGCACCCAGGGTTGGTGGGCGCGACCCTTGCCTTGGCCTCAGCCCTGGCCAAGGCTGGCTGGAGGCTGGGCAAACCAGCAGGTATTGCCAGCGGGTGTCAGCAGGCCCCAGGTCCCCCTCGGCGGAAGGCCCCAGGGTGGCGGATGGCGATGGGACGGCGGTCGGAGCAGTGGGTGGAACAGCGGGTGGAGCAGCGGGCAGGGCGAGCAGAGCGGTGGGCGGAGTGGCATGGGGGGCCAGATAGTCCACTATGCGCTCAAAAGTGCGCATAAAGGCCCCCCATGTCTCCTGGCGCCAGGCCAGCGCCTGCTCCTGAAATTCCAGCCGCTGCTCGTCCACCCGCAGGCGCCACTCCGACATCTCCAGCTGCCGCCGGAGGGTCGCGAGCAGCTGGGGGTCCGTTGCTGTCCTCGGATGGTGGTGGCTCCGCCGTCGGCCCCGCTCTGGGGCTGGTTGGTGCTCCGCTGAGGGGCTGGCCTGCAGCGATGGCCCCGGTGGGCTCTCTGGGACCACTGACACCTCGCTGGCGCTCTCCGGGCCCTCTGATGGTGCAGCTGTGGAACACAGGGGGGAAGAAGAGTGAAGACAGCCGTTAGTGTGGCTCCCGATCCGTGGTCCTTGTCCCCCACACCCCTCTGCTGCTGGTTCCCCATCCCCGTCCCCGGGAGGTGCTACTGCTGCTGATGGGTGTTCCACTCCCCCCACCCCCAGGGATGGGGCATGGCACTGTCCTGCTGGGGGGACAGGGGCTGATGCACTCTTCTGAGGGACATGCCACTGCTGTCCCTGGGGCCATGGTCATCTGGGCATGTGGAGGGCCCTGGTCATGTCTCTTGTCCCCACCCCTCAACCCTGGGGGTGTGCACCAGGGCGGGTACATACCTGATGGTCCGGTCCCACGGTCAGGGGACACCTTCTGGGCGGACGCCCAGCTGGAGCTCCGGGACGGCAGGATTATGTGCAGCCCCCAGTCGCTGAAGGAGGATTCCCCCTCCTCCTCCTCCGGTGTCCCAGGTGTGGGCTCCTGGGGGGGCCCCTGGGGTGCAGGGCTTGCCTCCGGGGCGGACTCCGCCTCCGGGGCCTGCTGGGGCTCGTCAGCCGAGGTGTCAAGAGTGGCCAGCGGGGAGGTGGTGTACGGGGGGCCCAGGATGGACCTGAGCTCCCTGTAAAAGGGGCAAGTGGCGGAGGCGGCCCCAGATCAGCTGGCTGCATCCCAGGCCCGGGTGTAACCCTGCCACAGCTCCTTAACCTTACTCCTGACTTGGTCAGGAGTGCAGGCAGGGTGACCCCGGGTGGCCAGGCCCTTGGCCAGCCGAGCGAACGCATCCGCATTCTGCCTCTTGCTCCCCATTACCTGGAGCACCTCCTCCTCGCTCCAGAGCCACAACAGGTCCCGGATCTCGGCCTCCATCCAGGAGGGGCCCCGCTGCCTTTTCCCAGGCTGGCTGCCAGGCTGGAAGCCCTAGCTCCCCTTGGAGGGGGTGCCCTGGGGGTGCTTGGGGGGCTGGTGGGTGGCCATCGCAGCGGGGGGGTTGTCCTGGGGCTGCAGGGAGGCGTGCAGGCTAGCTGCGTGTTACTGCTGCTGCCTGCATGCGCTCTCAGCTTCCTGCACAGGAAGGCAGGGGGCGGGGAGCTTTAAGGGGCCGCTGCATGCGGCGCCCATAGACCTCAGGGGCTGGACAGAGCGTCTCTCAACCCCTCAGCTGATGGCCACCATGGCAGACCCCGCTCTTTCAATGTTGCGGGACACAGATCGGCTACATGTGCCCTACTTCGACATTCAACGTTGAAGTAGGGCGCTATTCCCATCCCCTGATGGGGATAGCGATGTCGACGTCTCACTGCCTTACATCAATGTCAACTTCGAAATAGCGTTTGCCCCGTGTAGACGTGGCGGGAGCTATTTCGAAGTTGGTGTGGCTACTTCAAAGTAGCCGGCACATGTAGACGCGGCTGATGTGTCACAAAGACTTCAAGTAACACACAAACAAAATATTCATGCAGACAACAGAAAATGCTATGGGATTTCTCCCTGGTAGCACTAATCTCTCTCACAAACAAACTCAGAGTCCTGAGTTAGATGAATCTTTATTTTTGGCATAAATGATTTTCCATGGTTTAAACTGATATGACTCCTCATTTTGTGTCAGCTATAGGTGACTTGCAATGAAATAAGAGATACAGTAAGGATTTGTACACTAGTATATACATTGTGACTTTCTCCAAATCCGTAGTTAGTGTTTCTCACCTGAGTACCTCCTCAATTCACACATTAAGCTCTTTCCACTCTTCCCCTCTTTCCCAGAACCAAGATACTAAAATAACTCTTCCCATTCACAGATCAACAACTCTATCCCTAATCTCCAATGTTCCTTAAAAAAAACTTCAAAATGTGTTCTGGTAATAATTCTAGTTCAGTTAAAGAGCTCTCCTCTTCCTAAATCAAATCCAACTGACTTAAATGGGAGCAAATTGGATGCTTAAACCTTAAAACTGAAAGCCTAGATTGTTTGAACTCCTGCCCACACACTTAACTTTACACATGAACAATCGCATTTAAGACAGTGGGACTTGTCACGTATGTGAGGCTAAACACCTCTGAAAACATGTAGGATTAGAGGCTGAAGTAGGGACTGTGCTTTTACCTATCAGTAAAGTTCCAGGAATAAGTTCCAGGAATACTAATTACACTGAAAAATAACACATATTTGATTGATTATTAAACCGGAGACTTTTTTCAGTCTTTTACAAAATCAGTAACAGCAATAAAGTAAATTATATACAGGAAGAGGTACTGGGACTCCCTAGGTACTTGCTTTAGATTTAACATCCAGACTAGGAAATCCTTAATATTGGATCTTTATGCACTCTATCCACTTCCAAAGATACAAAATTAAGAAATTATTGTATCAAATAATCACTTCTGAATAGGACTAAAGAGTATAGTGCAGCACTCATCATCCTTATAGCATAAACAAATATACATACAGTACACACACAAAGAGAGAAAGATAGATCCAACTCTTGGTGAAGTTTTCTGGAAGGACTTGCTTTGAATTTCACAAGAGTTGGACTGCACCCATATAAACTGGTAATTCCCAGGGGAAAAATACAGAACTAGTGAAAGTTTCAAACATAGAGGGATTTTTAGTAATGTTTTCCCCATCTGGGTGAACCTAGCAATTTTATGGCAAAGAGAAGTTACTCACCTGTGTAGTAACGATGGTTCTTCGAGATGTGTCCCCATGGGTGCTCCACCGTAGGTGTCGGGCTCGCCCCGGCGCCACAGCTCGGAAAATCTTCAGCAGTCTCCATCGGGTCGCACATGCGCCGATGCGCGTTGGCTCTTCGCGCGCTTACGGTCACGTGTGCAATCCGGTCCCCGCCAGTTCCTGATCGACCGCTCCGGACGTCTCTGACAAACACAAACAGAGCTCCGAAGTGGGGAGGAACGGGTGGGTAGTGGAGCACCCACGGGGACACATCTCGAAGAACCATCATTACTACACAGGTGAGTAACTTCTCTTTCTTCTTCGAGTGGTCCCCGTGGGTGCTCCACCGTAGGTGACTACCCAGCAGTAACCCCCCCCCCCCCCGAAAAAGGAGGTGGGTACCCGATTTATGCGCAGCTTGCCCTTGAAAGGACTGCTGTCTACAGGCGTGTATCCTCATCAAGCATCCTGTGCATGGCGTAGTGCTTGGCGAAAGTGTCGTAGGAAGACCACATCGCCGCTCTGCAGATGTCTCTCAGCGCGATTCCCTTGAAGAAGCCCGTCGACACCGTCATCGCCCTAGTGGAGTGGGCCCTGGGCAGAACAGGCAGAGGAGTCTTGCGAAGCTCGTAACACAGTCTTATGCATGACACAATGTGATTTGAAATCCTCTGTGAAGATAGTGCTTCCCCTTTTGACCTGGATGCAATGGACACCAGGAGTCTGTCCGTTTTCCGGAAAGGCTTAGTTCTATCGATGTAGAAGGCCAGCGCCCTTCTCACATCCAATAAGTGCAACCGTGCCTCTTTACTCGAATTGTGAGGCTTAGGATAGAACGAGGGAAATACTATGGGTTCGTTAATGTGAAAATCTGAAGAGATCTTTGGAACGAAGTCTGGGTGCAAATGTAAGACCACCGCCTCCTTTGAGAATATCGTGCAGGATGGTGTGCACATTATGGCTGTGAGCTCGCTCACCCTGCAAGCTGACGTGATTGCCAGGAGGAAAGTCGTTTTCATGGTAAGTAGCCGAAGGGGAACCGTAGCCAATGGCTCAAAAGGCGGTCCCGAAAGCATGTGTAGAACCAAGTCTAAACTCCATGACGGCGGTATTGGTTTCCAAGAGGGGTACAGGTTTACCAACCCCTTTAGGAAGCGTGTGACAACAGGATGGGCAAATATGGTTGATCCATCCTCTTCATGTCGAAAAGCTGATATAGCCGCAAGATGAACCTTTATGGAGGATAGAGAGAGCCCCTTTTGTTTGAGTTGTAGCAGGTAGTCCAGAATCGTAGGTATGGGGGCGTCCAGAGGTGTCAATTGCTTGGAAGAGCACCAAGCAGAAAAACACGACCATTTGTGCTCATAAGTCTTTCTGGTAGAAGTCCTCTGACTACACTCCAGGACTTGCTGCACTCCCTCTGAACATGTAGTCTCTCGGGCTCTGAGCCATGGATTAACCATGCTTGTAGCCGAAGTCTCTGCAGGTGCGGATGCAGTATTGACCCTCGAGACTGTGTGAGAAGGTCCGGTACTGTTGGTAGGGGAAACGGCCAGTGCTGTGCCATGCGTAGAAGCAGTGGGAACCATTGTTGCCGATCCCAGGTCAGGACTATGAGTGTCATGCGTGCTCTCTCCCTTTTGGCTTTCTCCAAGACCTTGTGTATGAGTGTTGTGGGAGGGAACACAGAGTAGAGGGCCCTTCCATGGGATCATGAAGGCGTCCCCCAAGGATCCCTGTCCCATGCCCGCTCTGGAGCAGTATTGGAGACATTTCTTGTTGTCGTGAGTGGTGAACAAGTCGATTTGGGGAAACCCCCATCTGTGGAACACTTGGTGAAGCAGGTCTGAATGGATCTGCCACTCATGTGTGGGCGCAAAGTGTCTGCTGAGTTGGTCTACCTTTACGCTGTGGACACCCAGTAAGTATGAAGCTCTTATGGTTATATTGTTGGCAATGCACCAATTCCACAACTGGACTGCCTCCGCACAGAGTGCACGAGACCTGGCCCCCCCCTTTGTCGGTTTATATAAAACATGGTGGTGGTGTTGTCGGTATTTACGCCGACTACTTTTCCGTGCAGATAATTCCGAAAATGCCTGCACGCATTGAACACTGCTCTGAGTTCTAGTATGTTTATATGCAGTGTCTTCTCTACAGGGGACCATAAACCTTGAGTGGCTTTGTCGTCCATGTGTGCCTCCCATCCCGTATGGGATGCATCTGTTGTAATGAAAACAATAATTTGTGGTTGGTGGAAAGGCACCCCTGTTAGTAGATTCTTGGGGTTTGCCCACCATGTTAGTGGCCTTCGCGCCTCCATTGTGAGTGACACCATCTTGAGAACGGTATGGGTTGATGGTTTGCATGCAGTCGCGAACCCATGCTGCAATCCTCGCATGTGTAGTCTGGCGTTTTGTACCACAAACATGGTGGTCGCCATGTGCCCCAGTAACTGGGAGCACGTTAGGACTGAGACAATGGGGCTGTATGTTATTAGTTGTACTAGAGACTCGATGGCGCAAAAACGGGCATCAGGCAAATATACCCTTGATGTGACAGAGTCTATCCGAGCCCCTATAAATTCTATATTTTGTGTGGGCTCGGTCTTTGACTTTGAGATATTGATGTTGAGGCCCAGTGAGATAAATGTGTTTGTGGTGATGTGTATCATCTGCAATATCTCTGCCTGGGAAGTTCCCTTTAGCAGGCAATTGTCCAGGTACGGGAAGATGAAGACGCCCTGTCTGTGCAGGTATGCTGACATGACCGCTAGGGTCTTGGTGAAAACTCTGGGTGCCGAAGAGAGACTGAATGGAAGGACTCTGTACTGAAAATGATCTGTGCCTACGATGAACTGGAGGAAGTGCCTGTGCGCTGGATGAATTGTGATATGAAAATATGCATTCTGTAAGTCGAGGGCTGCAAACCAATCTCCATCATCTAGTGCTGTGCTTATTGAAGCCATCGTAGTCATTTTGAAGCGTTGTTTGCGCAGATATTGGTTGAGGGCCCGTAGATCCAAAATGGGTCTCCAACCTCCTGTCTTCTTCTGTCAGGAAGTACCTGGAGTAGAAACCTTTGCCCTGAAATTGCTCCAGTACTCTCTCCACCGCCCCTATGAACAGGAGGTGGTCCACCTCCCGCCTTAGTTCCATGAGGTGAGAGGGGTCCCTGAGAAGGGGCGCGGTGGGAGGATTTGGTGGTGGTAATGATTGAAAGGGGATCATGTACCCCGTGGCTATAATCTCCAATACCCACTTGTCCAAAGTGATGCTTTTCCATTGTGGGTAGAATGGCTTGAGTCGATGATGGAACATGTGCTGAGATTGGCACTGAGAGACGGTCTTAGTTTCGCGACCCTCGACATACCCGTCAAACCTGCTGTCTTATATTCTGCCCTGAAGAGGCGTGGCCTTGTTGATGTCGACATCTGGGGCCTTGTACTGTGGTGGCTGTTGATGACGCCCCTGGTCATACCCCCGTTGAAAATGGGTACGTTGCAGTTGGTAACTATAACCACGTTGTTGAGGATAAAACTTTTTCCTTCTGTATGGTGGGGTATATATCCCCAAAGTCTGAAGTGTCGCTCTTGAGTCTTTACTAGAGTGCAAGACTGAGTCAGTTGATTCAGCGAATAATTTCATTTTGTCAAAGGGAAGGTCTGCTATTTTTATTTGCAGTTCCTTGGGAATGCCTGAGGTGTGGAGCCATGACTCCCTGCGCATTACCACCGCAGTGGCTACGGCACGAGCCACTGTGTCCACTACGTCTAAGGCAATCTGGACTCCTGCTCGAGAAGCCGCGTATCCTGCTTGTACGATTGCCTTAAGGACCGGCTTCTTATCCTCCAGGAGGAAGTCCATGAGAGCAGTAAGTTTAGAGTAATTGTCGAAATTGTGGTTCAACAAATGGGCAGCGTAGTTAGCCATGCGAAGCAACAGGGTAGATGATGAGTAGGCCTTTCTACCGAGGAGGTCCAGTTTCTTTATATCCTTGTCCAGTCCCCCAGATTTATACTGGGACGTTTTGGCTCTATGTTGAGAGGATTCAACCACCAGCGAATTTGGCTGTGGATGACTGAACAAAAACTCCATGCCTTTGGCAGGGACAAAATACTTTTTATCTGCCCTTTTGTTGGTAGGAGGAGTGGAGGCTGGAGTTTGCCATATGTTAGTGGCTGCCTCCATAATTGCATCTTCCAATGGTATGGCTATTTTAGAAGAAGAAGGGGGCCTGAGGTTTTTAAGGAGCTTGTGGTGCTTTTCTTGTACCTCCGCCACTTGAATGTCCTGAGATTGAGCCACCCTTTTGAACAGCTCCTGGAATTGTTTTAGGTCATCTGGGGGAGAGATGTCCCCAGGAACAACCGCTTCGTCTGGGGAGAATGAGGAGGCATCAGTGTGGTATCTCTCCTCCAGTTCCTCGGGTTCCTGGCTGTATTCATATAGTTGTTTGAAGTTTCGAAGTGAGGTTCAAAATCCTTTGAACCAGTCTCTGATTGGGAAACTTGTGGTGTTCCCCCAGGTTGAAGCTGTGCACTGTGACGTTGAGGAGGGGTTGACGGGGATCTACGACGAGATGCCGAACTCCTATGTTGATGTCCTGTATAATGGTGGTGGTCATAGCAACAGGGACAGGGTCCCGGTGATGGGGACCTGGACCACGACCCAAAAGCGTAAGGATGATGCAGGGAATGACATGATCATCGAGATGACACCGATGTAGGGGGAGATCCTCTGTGATGATACTCATAGGGGTCTCTGCTGGAAGATGGTGAGAAACGTGCAAATCCATGAGATGGACGTTGGAGAAAAGGAGATGGAAGCCTGTGGCAGGCTGAAGGTGTTGCTGCTCGCTGAATCTCTGGGGGGCATCGTGGTGATAATGGCAGCGCAATTACCTCAGGGGAGGGACTGCGGTGCCGGGTCTTTGCTTTGGCTTTTGCTCGCTCAGGTACCACTGGAGGCCTGATCGGTGCCGGAGGGCTCGGCACCGTAGTCGGTGCCGTGCTGGTTTCCGCTGCCCCCGGTGCCGTGCTCGGTGCCGGCGTTCTTGGTGCCACTTGGAGTGTTTCACTCGGCCCTGCAGGGCTCCGTGCCGGGTGTTGACGCTCCAGTGCCGTCGGAGCCGAAACTCTCGGTGCTGCAGTAGCCAGTGCCGATCTCTCCGGTGCCTGCACGGCCCTCGGTGCCGTTTCCTTAAGAGTCGCAGGCCCCTGTGCGGGTACATGCGCCGCGGCTTTCTCAGCAGAAGAAGCCAGCGGGCCCGGGCCCCTTACTTTGCTCGTCCCGCTCCCAGAGGTGACAGGCAGGGATTGAGCTGGAGAAGGCTCTCTCTTCTTCTGCACAGAGAAGGTCAAAGAGGCAGCCTTCCTCTTGTGCAACCCTGAAAAGCCCTCCTTATGGGGCTTTTCCAACGTGGTAGGCTGAAGTGCTTTGTCAAAGAGAAGCATTTTGAGCCTCATTTCTCTATCTTTCCTAGCTCTAGTTGTTAATTTAGAGCAATGAGAGCACTTCTGGGGGACGTGGGTTTCCCCAAGGCACCGGATGCATTTGCTGTGGCCATCCAAGGCAGGCATGGCCTCCCGGCAAGATTCACACTTTTTAAAACCGGGGGACGACATTGTTAGACTTTAAGCCCCTGAATCCTTAAGTGCTAACAGCGCACTTAGCAGTCTATTTGCCAAACAATAGCAACTGTTAGCCTTTGAAGGCTTGTCAAAAATAGCGGGCCTGCCCAGAGGCGGCCACTCTAATCCCTAAAACAGTCTTTTGCTTCTAGAAAAAAAACTATATACACAGTAGAACCAATATTATAATACTAAATAACTATTAACTATAACTATAACTAGTAAAAACGAATAAAACGGAGTTTATCTGTCTCAGGCATTGGAGCCGGAGAGGATTCCGTCTGCAGCCGTTGGCGGTTGAGAAGGAACTGGCGGGGACCGGATCGCACATGTGACCGTAAGCGTGCGAAAAGCCAACGCACATCGGTGCATGCGCGACCCGACAGAGACTGCTGAAGATTTTCCGAGCTGTGGCGCCGGGGCGAGCCCGACACCTACGATGGAGCACCCACGGGGACTACTCGAAGAAGAAACTCAGGTTATTAGCAGAGATCACATTCAGCACTGACCCTGAAAAGAGCTGCATGCAAGCAAACCTGCACAGCTCAGTTGACTATAGGACTAAATTCTGCTCCGATTCCAGATAAATCACCAAAGTATTAGAGCACAAAATAGCACAAAGCCTTCATAGAGTACAAGTCAATGGATCTACATGTGGGACTCACTGAAGGAAGAACACTGTGCAGGCTGCCTTTAGGTTTTGAAGCCCTGATAAAAAAATCAGGGAAGCTTGATTGGAAGCACCTCCAAACAGAACATAGTAATTTTAATGGAAAGAGGCTCCGCTTTGGAACACTTCATCTGTTATGTTTTTCATTAGGTGCAGTTAATAGGTGCAGCAGCTACTTGATGTCATCTGGACTCTGCTCCGAATAAACATGTGCCAAATTCCAGTCTCATCTACTATGGTGTAAATGGGAGCAGAATATAATCCCAACCATTTCCACTGATATTTGAATTAAGCACTAAAATAAAAATAAGTATTTTTTAAAAAATTTCTGACAATCCAGTGTGGTCACCGATGGAACATCCCAAAACAATTGCATTATTTTAGCACAACTCTAATCCCGTCTAGCTTCACATACAGGGATAGTCAAACATCTATATGTGGAGGGCAGACCAGAAGGCCAACCGTGCCATGCATGGGCAGCAAATTCCATTCCTGCCTGAGGCTTGCAATTCTGGGTCCAGTGTGGAATCACTGGGTCTTGCACAGGAACCAGGACCACAGGGCAGCAGATGTGCAGGAACTCCCCTACCCAGGGAGGGAGTCCTCAATGGGGATGTAGGGTGTTGGAGGAGGTACGTAAGAACATAAGAATGGCCATACTGGGTCAGACCAAAGGTACATCCAGCCCAGTATCCCGTCTGCCGACAGTGGCCAATGCCAGGTGCCCAGAGAAGGAGAACAGAAGACAATGATCAAGTCATTTATCTCCTACCATCCATCTCCTGCCCTGGTACTGAAGGCTAGGGCACCATACTTTACCCTTGGCTAATAGCCATTTATGGACCTAACGTCCAAAAATTTATCGAGCTCTTTTTTAAACCCCAATAGAGTCCTGGCCTTCACAGCCTCCTCCGGCAAGGAGTTCCACAGGTTGACTGTGCGCTGTGTGAAGAAAAATTTCCTTTTATTAGTTTTGAACCTACTACCCATCAATTTCATTTGGTGTCCCCTAGTTCTTGTATTATGGGAAAAGGTAAATAATTTTTCTATATTCACTTTCTCCACACCATTCATGATTTTATATACCTCTATCATATTGCCCCTCAATCGCCTCTTTTCCAGACTAAAAAGTCCCAGTCTCTCTAGCCTCTCCCCATATGGGACCCATTCCAAACCCCTAATCATCCTAGTTGCCCTTTTCTGAACCTTTTCTAATGCCAACATATCTTTTTTGAGGTGAGGAGACCACATCTGCACGCAGTACTCAAGATGTGGGCATACCATAGTTTTATATAGGGGAAGTATGATATCTTTTGTCTTATTATCTATCCCTTTTTTTTAATAATTCCTAACATTCTATTTGCTTTACTAACTGCCACTGCACACTGCATGGATGTCTTCAGAGAACTATCCACTATAACTCCAAGATCCCTTTCCTGATCTGTCATAGCTAAATTTGACCCCATCATGTGGTACTTGCAGCCTTACATATGAGGTGGGGGCAGTGCTGTCCTGGCATGGAGGCTGGTGCAGGCTGAAAGTTTAGTGCAAGCTCAGCAGATAACTCTGCCCTGAAGACCTCTCCCTCTCTCCAGGGTGGGGAGCCTGGCCCTGTCATCCCTGCTAGCCAGGCTCTGAGGCCCCACCATGACCCAAGCAGCAGTGCAGAGAGTGCTTGCTGTTCTGCTAACCTGGTGGCCCAGGTTGGGTGTGGTCCAATAGCTGCAGGGGAAAGCCCAGTCAGGCCATGGAGATGGCTCTTCCTGAACTCCAATGTTCACTCCACAAGGAAGAATCCAATCTCAAAGTCCACTCGAACGGCAAGCAGACTACCAAAAAACAGTCAACATCCCTGAAAATCCCAACACAAGGTAACTAGCTTTGGGGATGGAGGACCCATGCATCAACCTCAAATGTCTCATATTTTTTACAACATGATCTAAAAGAAAAATCTAGGTCTGATTTAAAAAGCAAATTAAAACTTCATTTAATATAAAGTTTCACATCAATAACCAATGACCCACATTCTCACTCTTTCCCATTCAGTATATTATTGTTTTCGAGCGTTAAGAGCACTCAACTTTACATCAGGCCTTTAACTTATGCTGCTGCCAGATCTGGCTACTGAAGGATCAGATCCTTGAAGATACTGCTTTAATAATTATATTTACTTATGCAGCCATGCATACCATAAGTCACCTGCTTGCTTGCCAACTCACTGAAAAACAAAATTAACTCAAGTTGCTTTCCACCCTGGAATCAAACTAGTGTTCCCTAATTCATGTTCTCTTTCTTCTTTTGTTAACACACATTTAACAGTAAGCACACACAGAACATGGCCTGGAGCATAGCATAATGTGTGGGATGGAGACAATAATAACTTACATTTCTATAGGACCCAGTATCCTCAAGGACTCACAAGCACTATATTTTACTAATTTAAGCTCAAATACGACTACACAACTTTACACAAATAGAACTTTTCATTCACCACTGAAATTTAGCCATTTCTGAGGTGCTGTCCAGCAGCTGTTTCACACTGTACTGCAACACTAAGAGTGTAGAACAGAAGTGAATGTTGGTATAGCATACCTGAGTCAGAGTCACATATTAATTCTTCCCCTGCCCCAACCCCATAACAAGGTTTAGATTTAGTCTGAGTTTTGGGGAAGGTTGAAGATCAGTTATTCTATATTATTTACAATAGCTCTCAGGCATAACACTCATCTGGTGTGGCACCGGACCATCTTGCAGTTTTAAGGTTTGTCCACCACTTGGTATTCAAACAAAACTGGACATGCCTCTTTTAGGCAACTAAATACCATTTGAAAAGCTGGTGCTGAGTTCCTTTGAAAATGGGATAAGCACTTACGGAAAGAAGAATCAATAAGGCAGATTCATTAGTTCTTGGAATACTAAGCTGATCCTGAATAAAAATAAAAAAGAAGTAGTCATGTAGCACTTTAAAGACTAACAAAACAATTTCCTCAGTGATGACCTTTTGTGGGACAGACCTGCTTCTTCAGATCATAACCTTACCAGAACAGACTCGATATATAAAAGACCAGGGTCCAAAATTGTTATCAGGGTTGACAAATCAGAAAAATTATAATCAAGTTTGGCAAATCAGAAGACCAGAGGGATGGCAGGGGGTGGGGGCCCGGAGGGTGGGGAAGCGTGGGAATGTTTTACCTAGATCTTAACTTCCCCACCCCATAACCCGAACCCGAACCCCGCCTGCTGTCCCTCTGGTCTTCCAATTTGCCAATCTTGACAACATTTTTTCTGATTTGTCAACCTCGATAACAATGTTTGGACCTCTGTGCTTTATATATTGAGTCTGTACTGGTAAGGCTATGATCTGAAGAAGTGGGTCTGTCCCACAAAAGTTCATCACCTAACAAATTATTTTGTTAGTCTTTAAAGTGCCATATAACTGGTTTTTTGTTTTGATAGAATACAGATTAACATGGTTCTCTCTCTGTCACTGATCCTGAATAAGTTATGGATGACATGGCATGTCAAATGTTTTATTGTAATTTTTCCTTAATTAAAAAAAAATGGATTTTTATTACTATGTGTGGCTTTAGGAGCCATGACCCTAGGCACAAATCTATAACCTATGTTTCAGACTGTCACTGAATCAAGGATACCCCTCATGGCAAAACAAGATGTAATTTAACACAGTTGCCACTCTCCCAGGAATGACAAGGCAGTTTTCCTCCTTCATTCACTCGTTCAAGGTCCATTTAAGTTACCCATCTGTCCTGTTTTGCACTGGATTAATTCCAGCTCTGGGAAGAAATATGTTTATTCTGCACACTTTGCACGCAATAGATGAGTCAGTCAGTTTGCTTAGACTGATGTTGTGGGCATATCATGTATGTTTTCCACACTGGGGCATGTAGCCAGACATGAACCCCCCATTTGGCCTTTTCTTCCTCTCCCCCACACTGGGAGAGACAGAGAGAGAAATAAGCAGGGGAGACAGGCGGCCTTTGATGTCCTGGGAACACAGGTGTGCTGTCTCGCCCAGCCTCTCTACTATACACAAAAACCAGGCAGTGAATGGGCTAGCTGATCTCGGTAATTAACATGCCTTGATCACTTCCCCAGGAAGGATGGGGAACCACCCCCCACCCTTCACCTCCAAAGGTGCCCAATTGTCCACAATTCACAGGTGCAAATTGAGCCTTGCATCTTCCCTGGGAAACCTGGGGTTCAAACACTCTCCTCCCAATTGGCCACTTAAGACCAGGAAGAAGCCTACGTGCCACAAGGGCTGTATCTACACGTGCCCCAAACTTCGAAATGGCCATGCAAATGGCCATTTCGAAGTTTACTAATGAAGCGCTGAAATGCATATTCAGCGCTTCATTAGCATGCGGGCGGCAGCGGCGCTTCGAAATTGACGAGCCTTGCCGCCGCGCGGCGCGTCCAGACGGGGCTCCTTTTCGAAAAGACGCCACCTTCTTCGAAGTCCCCTTATTATGGGAATAAGTGTATATACTATGCTAAGGCATTAATGTTGATAAGTATGTAGCTGGAAAATAAGTGTATATACTATGTAGTATGTACTGGAAAGTATGTAGCTGGAAAATAAGTGTATATACTATGCTAAGGCATTAATGTTGATAAGTATGTAGCTGGAAAATGGAATTTACAGAAGTACACAAATAACTGAAGAGCACAGGTCCTATTGAAAGTCAGTAAAAATTGTGTTCCTAATTCACTCAGAAACCTTTATAAATCATACCTATAAGCCCCTCAATATTATGGGAATAAGGGGACTTCGAAGAAGGTGGCGTCCTTTCGAAAAGGAGCCCCGTCTGGACGCGCCGCGCGGCGGCAAGGCTCGTCAATTTCGAAGCGCCGCTGCCGCCCGCATGCTAATGAAGCGCTGAATATGCATTTCAGCGCTTCATTAGTAAACTTCGAAATGGCCATTTGCATGGCCATTTCGAAGTTTGGGGCACGCGTAGACGTAGCAAGGGGTATAAAGGCGCTTGGCAAACCACCCCCCTTTGAGTTTCAATCACCTACACCTGCTGGCCAGGTCTGGAATTAACTCCCGAAACTGGGGATGCCTGGTCCGTATCTACTTCATCCCAAGGGATTGAGAGAATCTGGGTCACACTGGATCTAGGAGGCAGGGGTAAGAATTACATCTGTATTACACGTCTTTTGTATAGGAATTGAGGGAAAGACTCTGGTTCCACCAGGTCTAAGAGGCAGGGGTGAAAAATCACACCTGCAACTTGCCTCTCTTGTGTACACATTACTTGTATTACTTTAAGCTAGCTAGTTTGTCTAAAACTTTTCTTAAGTTAAATTCTGTTGTTTCCCCTTTAAAAACCGCGGGTACCAGCTGTTTTGGGCTATAAACTGCTAAAACCATTAGCCTGTCACTCAAACCGCGGGAAGCCCTTGTCTTATCTTTAAAACGCGTTTACCCCTTTGATCTATTGGAACACTGCGATCCTCCACCATCTTTTACACAGAACTGTAGAAAATCATTATCTTGTCTATCAAACCCCAGGGGGTCCCTACCTTACCTTAACTGGCGAGCCGCGGTCAGCAATTACCTTCTGTAAACATTAGTAACCACAAGAAAAGCCATTATCCTGTCACTCACTCGGCGGCCATCTTGGTTTCATTCATAAATTGAGCGGTCAGTTTAAAACCCCCTTTTACACGCGGCAGCCGCTTCTGTTGTAAAATCGCTGCCAGCGGTTTCCTATTAACTGTTAGTAAAGTTATAAACAAAAATTCACAATTGTGGTACTTTGATCACTTGTCTTAGTTATATTGTTTCCATCTTTGTATAAATAAAATAACTGTTAAAGCCTCTCTAAGTGTAATTTTCCTCTTGCTGCTGTACCCGAACTAAACACAAACCAAAGAACCCAGCCTGCCCTGGCTGCTTAGCATAGCTGCTGGTGTAGCATCACCCCCCGCCCCCTCTTGCCTCACCAGACCTTTAGCTGGCACCTGGGCATCGGCTCACAGGGCACCTCTGCTTAAAACACTCTGTAATATTGAGGGGCTTATAGGTATGATTTATAAAGGTTTCTGAGTGAATTAGGAACACAATTTTTACTGACTTTCAATAGGACCTGTGCTCTTCAGTTATTTGTGTACTTCTGTAAATTCCATTTTCCAGCTACATACTTATCAACATTAATGCCTTAGCATAGTATATACACTTTGCCATATGGGCACCTACATTACAAGGGTGCATTATCATCTGTTCTTTTTGTAGTACAGAAAGGGTTAAGAATGAAGTTTTACAGCATGTTAAGAATTGCTGCTTAATTAAATAATCAAGCTCTGATTCCTGCTTTAAGTTACATTTATGACCAAAACATATCTGATGACTTAGGTGCGTCTTCTGAATATTAATAGCTTTCTCTTAAATGAATGTTTGGCTGCAAGCGACATGCCAGACATTGTTCTCATCCATGTCTCCATTAAATGCCATGATAATAGACAGATAGTACAGTTGTTCTAAAAGCTGACCGTAAAAAGGGAACTGTCACTGTATGGTGATGACAGGTAATTAAAGCCAAGAGGTTTAATGAAAAAACAATTATCTCTTAATATATTTCCCTTAGACCAATGGGAACAAATCTTCATGTTTGCAGGGCTCTGACCATTTTTAATCCAAAACTAATGAAGTGACTTGACAGCATTGAACAGCTAAGGGAAAGATTGGGTGCTGAATTTTAAGTAGCCATCCTTAATGGTGCCTGGCACTGTTGACATGGGTGCCTTGTTAAGATAGTGAGCTGCATTCTCATGTCCAGCCAAGCTCTGCTTCTATGCATATGGCCCCAATCTGGGAGCTATATGAGGGATTTACTGAGATTTCAGGTCAGGATAGACTAGCTCCAAAGCTTCTCTAACTTGTGCCCAGTTGCTAAGTCTCACCATAAGAATGGCCATACAGGGTCAGAATAAAAGGTCATCTAGACAAGTATCCTGTCTTCTGACACTAGCCAATGCCAGATATCCTGGAGGGAGTGAACAGAAGAGGTAATTATTCAGTGATCCCTCTCCTGTGATCCATTTCCAGCCTGGGAAAAACACCATTCCTACCCAGTCTGGCAAATAGCCATAGACAGACACAACCTCCATGAATGAATCTATCTAGTTCTTGTTTTAAACCCTGGTTTTCACAACATCCTCTCCTCAAAGATCTACCTTGAAACTGACACTCTTCCCACACAGATGTACTTTGGCCACAAGATCTGACTTCAAAGTTGTGTTGCTAAAAGGCCATAATGGTTCCCCAGGACCTGAAAGTGATGAGGCTACATATGCAGAATTTTAATTCTTCTGTATTTTGTGGGCCAAGCATTGTTCTCAAACTAGTGCAGCTCCAATGATGTCAGTGAATTTACTCTTGCCGTACACTGGGATGAGAAGAAAATTGTGCTACTTTTTAAACTTGAAAGGAAGCCAAGACTCTTTGGAGGGAAATTCTTTATAACCAAAACTGTTAAAGACAAATGTCTGATTTAAATGGCATTTTCTCTGGTGCAAGAAAATGAAACTGTTTTGTCAATCTTTGGCCCAGCCTCACTCTTACCTATTTCTTGCAAAGCTAAATTATGGATATTTACCTTCGGGATACATTTTTTTGGAACTCCATGAAGAGTACAGTAATAATAAAGATGCTCCCGTCCAGTTAGAAGTTCATCCAGGGCATCTTGCTGTGGGCAGTAGCCAATCAGAATCCCTTCAGAGATTGCAGACAATATATCCATTTCAGACCTATTTAAAAGGAAAACAGTGGTTGAAACACTTGAGTGTGATATTCCTTAATACTGTAGCCTGAGTGTTATTGTTTTACAGCCTTAATTCATACAGTTCTCAAGAATAAGGATATTCTCCTTAGAAGTTTAAGAGGAGGGAGCAGAACAGAATCATTTCTCTCTCTCTTCTCTTTACCTTTCCCAGGATAAGCCCAGCAGCTCTGTGTTCTTTTCACTGCCACGTTTTTCCTCTTTCTAATCCCACATTCCCACCACAAGTACCAGAAGAGGAGCCTCTGGTTCTAGTGAGCTTGTCTACTCTTCATCTGTTCTAGCCAGCAAACTCCAACTGGAGACAATACAACTTCTGGGCTATAAAGTGTGTATCTGACCTAAGCTGCTTTTACACATGCCACCTCCTGTTGGAGGCTGCATAGTAATGAGGCAATTTGAAGTAGGCTAACGAGGCACTAAAGTGCATATTCAGCACCTCATTAGTATAATGGCAGCTGTGCAAATTTCAAAGTGCAGACTTTGAATTGCAAATTAACAGCATAGATGGGGGCAGCTTTGAAATAAGCACCTCCCTTACTTCCACAAAACTAGATTGGAGTAAAGGAATCTTGAACTGGGGTGCTTATTTCAAAGGACCCCCATCTACCCTGTCAGTCTGCAATTCAAAGTCTGAACTTTGAAATATGCATAGCTGCCATTATGCTAATGAGGTGCTGAATATGCATGTTAGTGCCTCATTAGCCTGCTTTGAATTGCCTCATTACCATGCCACCTCCAAGAGGAGGTAGCATGTGTAGAAGCAGCCCTAGTTTCCCTCGAAGCCACCCATTCTCCGCTGCTTTTCCACGTGAAGTACGATGCAAATCAAGTCTCCTGTGTAGGCTCTGGCGGAAGCAGAGGAGAGATGTGGAACATAGGAATTGTCACTATCAGGGGGGTATTTTCACCCTCCATCTCAGTAAAGTCTCCTCCTGAAGCATTTCTTTCATACAGATGAATGAGCATACCTGAAGACGCAGAACAGCCAGTTTCAAAAGGGTTAAGGTTATTTATGAGCAGAGCACAGTGTGCCAACATTGGCAGCTAAGCAGATCTCTCAACAATTAACAGAGTGGTAGGGGTATGTGTGTGTGTGTGTAAACATTCCTTATATTCAGAAGTTCTTCAGGAAACACAACTCTCCTCCCTACCCCACCCCACCCCACCCAAAAAAAGATACAAAATAAAAGCCTAATAGTGAAAAGGATGATAGCCAGACAAAAACACACCAATCCCTTATAAATTATTACCCACATTTCAGTCTCTGGCCTCAGCTCTGTAGCCATACAGAAAAACTAGAAACCGTGTTCACTGCAAAGAAGCAGGCTTGATTGCAACACTATCATTACCCATAATGATACTAAATGTACCCTTATTTATCCCAATACCTAATCCAACATTTGGTGGTGCTGATTTAAATTTACAGAAAATGATTTAGACAGACATCATAACTGTTAAAAATCTAAATGCCTTTTTGCAAAGTCTGAGTTCTGGGGGGGAAGGGGAGTTTAAAAAAGGCTTTGCATGACAATGTGATATTCTATTTTCCCATAGTGCTTGTGTGTTACTAGGAATCTGATTAATAGGGTTGAATACACAGCTCGTCATTTAGAAAAGGAAAAGCAAATGCTCTTTATAGACTGACTACAAATGCCAAAACTAGAGGAAGCGTAAATATGTATCTGCTAAGGCTTTACAATGCTCTCTTCTCTGGGAGGAAAGACGTACAAACTGTGTGTTTTACATACTTAAACATATTATCATAATATTTAAATGCTCTGAAAAGTTAATCAATCATCATAGGCTACATCATGTTGGGGAGTGATCAGATGGTCTTCTTTCTCTTAACACAAAAAATACTAAATTTTAATACCTATGTGAGTTTGGACAGAACCAAGAACAACATTAAAGGAGCTCTACCAAATTCTAAAATGTGACCCAACAAAATGGAAGTTAGGACTAAACGCCACCATTTGCCCCTGGTCATTTCAAGGGGTGTTCTTTAAAAAAAAGAACACACACACACACACACACACACACACACACACACACACACACATTACAGAATTACTCCTAACACTATATCAAGCATATCTAAATAAAATTAAATGGCTTTTTAAAACCATCTGCACCTCAGGGTATGGATTTACTAATGTGGACTACATTAACATAAATTGGCAGAAGCAGTGTATTCCTTCCGTAGTGAACTCTGACATACACAAATTCTATTTATAGTCAACTCCTTTCTGGGTGCCAAAGACATTGTAAGAGATACACAAAGCAATCTCAAATAAAACAACAGGACAAAACAAACCTTCCTTCTGGCACAGCTGTTCCTTTTGGAACACTGAAGTTTTGGCTTGAGGCAATATGCAAGGCACTCATATAAGAGGCCTGATTAAGTACTGGGGGAAGTTTGCTAACTTCTGAAAACTTTCATAAGCGTGGAATTTACTTTGGTGAGTCTAGAACTGGATTGGCAACTCCCATCCTAAATGGTTCTACTATGCAGGACGTCTTGGAAGCAAAATAACAATCAGCTAAAACATTCATTAGCTCTCAATTTTGGGTGACTGTTCCTCCATAGGGATGTGCTAAGATAGGTTCTAATTCACTAAGCAAAATAGAAAACTATTTAGAATCCTTAGCTCCACTGTTTCTCCAAGACCATTAGCAATGTCTTGCTTCCAGTTAAATATAAGACCTAGAAATAAGTGGTCCCTGTGAAGAAGTACAAGGTCCATAAAGAAGGAAAACACTGCAAAGGAGTTTAAAATATTTGACCACTGAGCCTTGCACACTCTGGCCCTGATCCTACAAGAAGTGCAATTAATGCAGACCCTGTTTCCAACGGGGACTCTTACTGGGTGCAAAGGTCTTTGCTAGGAAGATTAGAGTCTCTATTTTTTTTTCCTACACCTAGAGGACCTTAGCTGTTTACATGATAGAAGAATGCCACAGATTCTTTACAGAGGAAAAAATGCCTTTTCAAGTGGTGAGTGTTCGAGACTTTACTGTTACATGTAGCGTCATGCCTGTTCTTCCCTTAATGCGGTATAAGCAATCTCTCTGACTGGAATGACTGTGAAACGAGTGCTTTTCAGCTTGCTCTTATGCTTTTGTTGGATGCTGAAAATGCTGGTTAAATCGAAAGGACTTAGCTCTCAAATGTTACTCCCTTGTTCCTCACCTCTTCAAAATGAAATGTCCTCCAAAGAAAGCTCATCTTTCCATTTCACTTTCATGTGTACAAGAGAAATTAGCATTCCCCCTGTTAGCACAGTGTTATACCAAAAATCCCCCTCATTATAAAAGGTGCTGTACAGGATTTTGAGCTAAAACTGTAATTTGCCTTAATTTATATTTTAAAGCTATTAGTTGCATTAATTATGTTCTCCTACTCCCTTACCGCATATAATATGCGTAATGTTATTAGGCCATCCATGTTGATGAGAAAAAGAACAGGAAGAGAAAATGCAGATGATTTTATGTGTGAAACAAGATTCAAGGATGACAAAGCCTCACTCAGTCTACAACAATTGAATACATCAATAAGCACAGTATTTCTCAGCATAATACCCAAACAATAAAGGCAGTAATACAGAAATCTACACTTACATAGCAACTTGCTTCTAAATTGCTTTAAAAATATTAACTCTATTGCTTATCTTTTAAACTTGTCAGTAGATTTAGGTAATATCTTAGAATACTATATATACTGAAGTAAAGTTATTTATATAGGCACTCTCTATCACAGCTTTACAGAAAATTAGGTAATGTTCCAAAGGTTGAGGTAACTTTATCAAAGGTGGAAACTAATAAGACTAAGGTTGAATTGTGCAATAATAAAATAATAAGGCTTAGCTCTTCTACAGCCCTTCTCATTCACTGATTGCAAAGTGCTTTATAAAAAGGCATAGTTTTTGTATCTGTAGAATAAGGATGACTGTAGCATGAAAAACAGCATAATACATTGATTCAGTGACATAACAGCAAATAAAGCACAGAAGAAAGAAGTTTATCAACAGAGGTCGAATTCTCCATTTTGTGACTACAGTTTTGTGCTAGCGTCACTCCACAGATTTCTCTATTTTGTTCAGCAAGAAGATGCCATCTCTAAACGTCATCTAGATTTCTGTCCTTTAACTAGGGACCTACCAGAATAACAGCCATGCAAAATGTGTCGCCTTTTGTGTGTTTTTATCCTATACTATACAGATTTGGTGGGGGAGACCTGCGTTTCTTAAATTGGATGTCCTGACCCGAAAAAGAATTGCAGGAGGATCACAGGATTATTTTAGGAGGGAAGTCTTGACACCCTTACTCCAGCACTGCCTTCAGAGCTGGGCAACTGGAGAGCAGTGGCTGTAGTGTTGCCCAGGTCAGAAGGCAGCACTTAGTCAGCACAGTGTATTGACCCTGGGATTAAAAGGGCCTCCATCCCAAAGGGAAAGACAATGAGAATTCTACAGAGAATTTCAACAACCCTGCAGTACTTGCTTGAACTTTAAAAAGAATTTATGAATTGATTGAAAGCTGGGCTCAACATTCCTTTGGCAAGAAGGGAGCTGGAGGGAGTACTGAGGAAGCCATATGTTTCTGTGGAATTTGAGAATCCAATATGCAATGCAAGCATAAAGTCCAGTTTCCAATGCATTTTAGCCAAAACAGAATACACCATTGACAAAGGCTGGTGGTTTTCTCCTTCACTGCCATCTAGAAGATGTAATCTTTCTTGTACAAGGGGAGCTAACAGGAGAAATAAGAACTCTTCTTTGTGAAGCATGGTTACACTATACTAAATCACAACTGAAAAAGTTGAGGGAGAAACTCCCAAAACACCACTATAACAGAGTCACAGTGGTCTTTCCCCTTTTTTCATCTGCTGACATGAGAGCATTACACCAGTCTCTGAGCTCACAAAGCAGGAACATTGGACAAAGTTTAAGAAAAGTCAAGTATGTGAGGAGCTGAGAGAACCCTTTTTCTGGTAACAAACAGCCTTCCCAAAGTGAGATTTGCACTGATAAATTTGTTACTCAATAAACAGCAGTTTTCTGGCAAGTTCTTCATTGTCCTGATTGATGTGCAAGCACTGAATGATTGCACCAAGGAAAGAGAAAGGACATATTTCACTTGTTCCTAAGACTTCAAAAAGAAAGACACAAGGGTCAAGTATCAGAAATCAAGTGCCAGTAGCTCAGCCACTGAAAGAGGCAGCCTGGGGTACTTGCAGTTTGAAATAAACAAAGGATACTATAAACTTCAAAGCCATGTAAGAAATAATATCTGTAAACGAAATTAACTTCAAACTACAAATGGCTAGATTCTCAGCTGATGTAACAGTTGATGTTATTCATTCCACCAGAATCAAAAAAACAGGGCATTTTGCACCAGCTGATATCCTGGCCCAGACTCTTCCACCATGGTTAGCCAGAAAAGTGACTCATTTATTTCTTTTCATGCTCCCATGTTTACATGCCTTCTTCCATGTATGCTCTTATGCCTGGAATGCTCCCTTTGAGGTGGTCTGCCATACCTTAAGCCTTCATTTCTTAAATCCCTCTTTAAAAATACTTCCTCTACATCCTGCAGAGAAGAATATATTCAATATATTTTAGTGACTGAAACAAAGATCACAGAAGTAACATGCTGAACTGAACAGCTCATTTGCACTGTTTTTCATTATATTCTATTGCTCCATAGCCCATTTGCATACTGCATACACAGATGGTAGGATCTTTGGGTCTTTCCCTTGTGGCAAGGTGCCCCTTTTTCTGGTTTGGGTCCTCCACCTCTGCCCCTGGCTGTAGGGTTTAGGCTGTGGCAGCATCTGCTGTTCTCTAGCCTGTTAGTCTCTTTCCCTCCTCTAGTCACAGCCAAAGTTGTAAGCCTTGCTGAGGGAGGGGAGCCCAGGCACTCTCCCTTCCCCAGCTGTCCTTAAGAGTCTTATCTGTTTTGACTTCTTCACAACTCTTCTCCCAGTGCCTTCTCTTACTCTCCCCCATCCCTCTTTGACTGGGCTGCTTTTCAGCCTGCCAGCAGTCAAGTCAGCTGGTTTTTGTTAGTTAGTTGCAGATTGCTCTCATCTGCGTTGCAGAACAAGCTGATTCCCTCCATCAGGCTGCCAGACTGAACTGCATTTTTACTCATCCAAGCAGGGTCTGCTGTCCTCCCTGTTAACATCCCCTTATGTGGCCATTCAGGAAGTCATATCATTTTAACCACTTTTGAACTTCTTGCAGAATGACTGGAGAGGTGGAGGTAATCCCAAGTGTACATATAAAATAAATGGGTCTAAACCAGCTGTTACCATTCAAGAAAGAGAACTTGGAGTCATTTTGTATAGTACTCTGAAAGCAGACTCAATGTGCAGCAGCTGTCAAAAATCCTTCAGAAAAGGATAGATAAGAAAATATATTATGTCTATATAAAACCATGGAATGCCTACATCTTGAATACTATACACAGATGTGGTAATTTCATCTCAAAAGGATACACTGGGATCAGAAAAGATACTGAAAAAGGTCAACAAAATGACTAGGGGTATGGAACAGATTCCCTCTGAGGAGACATTAATAAGACTGGTCCTTCTTAGCTTGGAAAAGGGATGACTATGTGTTGATATGATAGATGTCCAAAAAATCATGACTGACATAGAATAAAATAAATAAGTATTATTTACTCCTTCTCATAACATAAGACATAGGGATCACCCAATTAAATCAATGGACAGCAGGTTTAAAACAAGCAAAAGGCAGTATTTCTTCACACAATGCACTATCTGCAAAACTCTCTGTCAGAGGATGTTGAAGACCAAGACTGGAACAGGGTACAAAAAAGAACAAGATACATTTACGGAGGATAGGTCCGTCAATGGTGGGATGGGTAGAGATGGTGTCTAACCTCTGTTTGACAGATGCTGGATATGGGAAACAAGGGATGGATCACCTCATGATTAAGTGCTCTGTTCATTCCCTCAGAAGTATCCAGCACTGACCACTGTCAGAAGACTGGATACTGGTCTACATGGGTCTTTGGTCTGACCCATTATGGCTGCTCTTATTGGGTAGGCAGAGGCTAAGCAGGAAGAGGTGAACCCTTACTCTCCCCTCATCATGCAGAGCAGTGAAGCTGAAACAGCATGCAAGAGGAATTAGCTGGCACCTAACTGAAGGGCACAAAGAAAGCTACTTCCCCTCGGGGGTGATGAGCGACAAGGGAAGGAACTGAGACTCAAAGCCACGGTGCCCTCCCAAAGTGTCACATGAAGGAGGGCAGCCCGAAATAGGGAATTTAGCAAAGGTGCAATCTAACTCTAAATAATCAAAGAAAATGGGAATTAATTTATCTGAATATATTTAGTAACAGAGCTGTGAAAGAATGGTTTTCCCATCTTAGAATTTTTCTTTTTTTTTTTTTTTTTTTTTTTAAAAGCACTGGAGTCTAGCAGATAGAAAAGAGAAATGGGAGGCCTTGGACCTATTCCATACATTCAGTCTAATCTTCCATATAAAGTCTCTGTGTCTTGGCCACCTCACCTGTAAACTGGGGACAATAAATCTTCCTCTGCATTGTAAAATGATTTTAGAAAGTTCAGGGAGTGGGGAGAAAATCTTTTTTATAAAAACAATGTTGTTTTTGCAAAGTGTAGGAGTGTCTATGAAAGAAAAACCTATGGGCAGGTGAGGGTGGGGGAAAGGAATAAAGCAGGCTCACTGAAGTCAGCGGTGGGGATCAACTTTTGGTTTACAATTTTGTTTTCTTTTTTCTTTTTTGTTTTTTCCACTAGCTTACTTATGGTCTCTTCAATCAGTATCCCCAGTATATTCTGACAAACATTCATACTCCCACATGAACAGAAACGCACGTTGGGACAATGTGGGGAAAAAGACCATAGGGGAATGCTAGAAAAAACATCATTGGGTAAAACATGCTCATTTCACACAAATCAGCAAACTGTCCTCAGGAAAACAAGTGGTAAGTGTGGCAACCACCATACTATGCTGTGATGTCAACAGAAATAGAATTTGGAGATTTAAGGGGTAATTTTTAGAGGTGCTCTGAACCCAAAGCTCGGACTGTCTTAAAAGCACAATTTGTCTGGAAATGTGCCATCCTCACCCATCTCCACCTTACAGTACTGGGTGACTTGTATTGTTGTTGAGACTAATTTGCACTTAATTTGATTTTCGCAACTTCATTCAGGCAGTTTGAGAATAAAGTAAAAGTAATGATATAATCCGGTACCAGCACTGGCTTCAACAGAGAGATAAATTCCATTAATTAGTCCAAATGAAATACAAATTTACAAATCACAAAAGTAGTTAGGAACTTCATTGTGCTTATAACTGCACATTTGATTCAATGCATACTAATGCTCAATTAACATTATAAAAATACCAAGGTTAAAAAGTATAATTAGTGTAACTATAGCTTAGTTATAATTAAACTAATTAGACTGATATACTCTGTTACAACAGCCATCTCATCCATTATATTCATGCAAATTTATTCTGCTTTTGAAGTAAAGCTATTTGAATTAAATGTTTAATTATTTATTAAGCTGAATATCATAACCATGAAAACAGTCCCAGATCTGGTTGAAAGTAAATACAATACTTTCTCCTTTTTGGAGAGGTAAGCTCTGGTTTTATGAATTTTTAATCCAAGAGCATAGATAAAAATGACTCCTGGTTCAAATAATAATTTTCCACACAGAGAATCTCTCCATATCCTGGAAAGCACGGAAGAAATTAAATCAGTCATATTAGGAGTGTCAGATATTAATTTCTTTAGTCACTAGTTTCAGTGTCAAAACAAAAAAGCAGTCAAGTAGCACTTTAAAGACTAACAAAATAATTTATTAGGTGAGCTTTCCTGGGACAGACCCACTTCTTCAGACCATAGCCAGACCAGAACAGACTCAATATTTAACTTGTGCCCATCCTATCTAAACAGGACTCTAATTCAGCAAACCACTTAAGCATAGGCTTTGTCTTAAGCCCATGCTTAAATTCATGACTATTCGGCAAGGCACTCAAACACAAGTATGTGCTAAGAATCAAGCTTAAGCACCCATGTAGTAAGATCTAAAACAACTATTAATTTATCTTATGCTGGTCTCTGGCTAACAATTCAAAGTGCTTTGATATCTTCCTGAGGGATCTTTGTCAAGCCTTCTTTAGCAGCAGGGGCTGTGTGTCATATAGGCTATGTCTACATAGACACGTTATTGTGAAATAACAGCAGTTATTTTGAAATAACTTTGACGTGTCAAAACAATGCCCATGCTATTTCACAAAAATTTTGAAAGAGAGGGTGCATTATTTCAATTTCAGTAAACCTCATTTCCTGAGGAATAGCTCCTCTTTTGAAATAGACCATAATGGGCTCCAACAGCACTGATTTGAACTAGAGCTATGGACCAGAAATGCTATGTCAAAATGCATTTTGTGTCTGGGTGTGTTATTTTGAAATAGTAATTTCAAAATATCATAGTTTGGAAAAGGGCTGTCGTGTAGACATATCCATAGAATCCTTGAAGACAGTAAAGAAGGATAACCAAGGTGGGGAGGAACAAGGCAGCTACCTAAATTAATTAAGAAAACAGCACAGATGTATAAAGCTGATTTGTGTGGTATGGCCTGGTATTTAGTTTCTAACTGTGGTATCTAAATGGGAGCATTATGGTCTCTTTTCTTTTTCTGTTTAGATGTTCTGGATAAGTGCATGCTTTTAAGAGTAGAGGTTACACAGTCTTGTTCCTTACAGCATGAGAATCCAATACCATATTGTTGAAAATAGATGGCTATCACATGCCGATATCATTCAGAAACTGTATATATGGCCAAATTTTCCTAATGCATTTTATACTGTCATTATTTTTAATATAGGAAAGGGCATTTTGAATTTTTAATATGATTTTTGTTCTGGTTATATCATGTATTGCTCTTTTTAATATTTATGACCTCTGTCAATGAGAGGAACAGTATTCCATTGTACTGGTGCTGCATTTCCTCACCTTACAGAGTAACTACTTGTGGTATTGTTGCATGGCTTGAGTTAACATTAGTTCTCAAATTAATTAGGAGGAATTACTTTATACATTTGTTTGTATATATAAATTAGATGACTCTGCCTCTGAATAAAGCCCATGCTAATGAGATGCACGCAATATGAAAAAAGGCAAAACTGTTTTAAGTGATATATTGCTATTACTGTGTCATGTTTGGTTGTAATTACTGCTAAATTTGTATTATTTCTTTTCTGAAGCATTTTTATTGGAGCGATTAATTACAGTTAGAACATGGTAATAAAGCTTTATTGTTTGCCTACAGCCTTCAAATCTGAGGAGTAATACTAAAACAAAAAATGCAGTTCTTTGGAGGAATGATTGTGTGCCTTGGACACAGTAAATAGGTTTCAGTAGGAAGCTTAATGAAACCTATCACAGGGCTTTTGAAAACAACACCAGGTAGGAAGAAGGGGCTTTCAAAAACTGGGGTGTCCTTTCAAAAGGTCCCGTCTCCACAGGCGGCGCACGATTCGAAAGCGAAACTTAGAATCGCCGCGGCTGCCATTATGCTAATGAGGCACCGCATATGCATGACAGCGCCTCGTTAGCATCTTTCAAACCCACTTACTAACATGCCCCTTCCAAAAGGAAGGGGCTTGTGTAGACACAGGGGATGTGTATTTCAAGAGGTCCCTGTCCTTTTATTGTGATAGGTCTCATTAAGCTTCCTACTGAAACCGAAAGGAAGGGACTCATGTGGACCCAGCCATCCACTTTAGTCTGCAGTAAAGAATAATATATTAACAAGTATAGCACATATAGATCCTGGAGAAGATGCTGTTGAAGCCTGTGAACTTTCAGGAAGGATTAATTTGGCCCTATTTATTGAACATACAAATGACTGCTCTTTATTATTGATAACATCATATATTTTCAATTCTGGATGCTTTCTTAAAATATTATTTCCTTTCCACCTTTTAATGCATTTCGTGCAACTTGAATAGTGAAACTTGAGAGGTCAATTCTCTTCTTTGGTTCTCATGTGCTACACAGCACTTTTGCTTTCTGGGTTTCATCCAACATTTACAAAATAATTTTTAGTGCTTTTTCTTAAATACATGAAAAATCTCCTCTTATATTAAGTTTTTCAAGTACCATCTTGTCTTAAAAAGACAAATTTTAAGATCAAGATTTCCAATTGTGCCCATTATTTATGGATACCAACTATCCTGAAGGGGGCTTTATTTTCACAGGAGCTGCAACCACACAGGTCCTCCTTTTAGGAAGGGGCATGCATATGAGCAAGATCAGAAATGCAAACAACACACAGATTTAAATAACCCTCGCTTTATTTGCTCTTTCCCATGTGATCTGGCTTCCAGAAGAGCCATTTCTGGAAGCCAAAGCATCTGTGTGGACAGGGTTCCTTTGAAAGGAAACCCCTCTTTTGAAGCACCCTTCCTTGTATTTTGTTTCAGGAAGAAGGGTGCTTGCAAAAGAGGGGTTTCCTTTCAAAGGAACCCTGTCTACATAGCTGCTCTGGCTTCAGAAATGGCTCTTCCGGAAGTCAGATCACATGGGAATACGCAAATGAGGTGTGAGATATTTAAATGTGTATTTCATTTGCATTTCCAGACTCACTCATTTGCATGCCCCTTCCAAAAGGGAAGGGCTGTGGAGTTGCAGCTAGGGTTTGAGAGTAAGAGGCACTTTCTGAAAATAAGGTCCATTCCAGCTGACAAATCAGATACAGTAAAATAAAAGGTACTCGAAATCACTAGGTACTTTTGAAAATCTTGTCATAAATACCTAAGCCTAAACAATGGACCTTTGGTATAAACAATGTCAGATCAAAATCATTCCTGGTGTTAAAATTACTTCAGTAGAATTACTTCAGGGATGCATTTGGCCATTTCTGACTTTCCTTATTTCAGTTTGCAAGACTCTATTGCTGGATAAAGGCATGCAGGAAAATATTGAGTTGTTGAAAAGTCTTTTGAGATGTTTTGGGATTCCTTTTCAAATTATCTTTCCCTTTGATTAATGTCAATTAGATTATCAAATATCTATACCAATGACATCATGTAAGTAGCAGCTCAGGACAGAGAAGGATAAGCCGCATCTGACAGTGCAGGAAGGATTCATCTTCTTCCACTCATGACTTATCCAGTAGATTTTGTACTGTGTAGGACTTGACCATTAAAAGTAACATTTTGACCTGTTTTTCATGAGACAAGCCTTAGCTTATCCATGGTTGTGCTGAGACAAGTCTGTAGACTCTTCCCAAGAAAAAATAAGACATCTTCTGGAGGTACAAGATGTGTGTTCATGTCAACCACCCATACGACAGTAACAGAGAGATAGCCCTGTTATTCCGTATTCGATTTAAACAAAAAGCAGTCATGTAGCACTTTAAAGACTAACAAAATAATTTATTAGATGATGAGCTTTCATGGGACAGACCCACTTCTTCTGATCTACAGCCTTACCAGAACGGACTTTACATATTAAGCACAGATGTCCAAAAATTGTCATCAAAATTGACAGACCAGAAAAATTACCATCATTGGCAAATCAGAAGAGCAAGAGAGTCACGTTAATTACAGAATCATTGGCACATTCTCCTGTTCCTCAACTAATGTCATATATGCCATCATGTGCCAACAATGCCCACATACTTTGTATATAGGACAGATTGCAACCAAAGAATGAGCAGACATAGAGCAGACATCAAAAATCTCCAAATACACAAACATGTCAGGCAGCACTTTAATGAAGTGGGCCAGTCTGTTAAAGACCTGGGAGCTTGTGTTCTACAGACAAGAGACTTTAACAACCGTCTACAGAGAGAATGCTTGGAACTAATGCTCATAGTCAAATTCGACACATTAACACATGGTTTGAACATGGACAGCAATTACCTGACCCGTTACAAGGACTCTTTTACATACCTTGATGTTTGATCTAACACTTACTTCCCAACCCCTCACCCCACTCTCTTGCTCTTATATCTGATTTGCCAACACATCTAGGGCTGTAGATCTGAAGTGGGTCTGTCCCATGAAAGCTCATCACCTAACAAATTATTTTGTTAGCCTTTGAAGTGCTGTGTCACTGATTTTTTGTTTTCTTCCACAAGATAGGCAAGATTGTGTCTTCAAGTTGCTGCCCATGGTGTCAGTGGCTGTTCCCAGTGGTACAGAACTCAAAATGGCTAGCAACCTGAACTGCCACTGCTGCATGGGTTTCCCAAACCCAAGCATAATTCTAACAGCCAGTAAGGCTGCATCTACACTTGCATTCCTCACTTCTTCTTGAAACAAAATAGGAAGAAGGGCGCTTTCGAAGATTGGGTTTATTTTCAAAAGCCCCATCTACACTGCTTTTTGTCTTTTGAAAGAATCTCTTCCAAAAAGAGATTATGCAACTGAAGCATGGTATGTAAATCAGTGGGGAAGGGAAAAGAGAAGGTTTCCTTCACTCACCCCAGCCTCCTTTTGTCCCCACCCTAATCTAGTCCATGTAAAAGCCTAGAGACCATTCATGCACAAACAAAATGCAACCACTTTCTCCCACTTATTGATACCCTGCTTATTTGTTCTCAGTAAACAGACCTATAAAATTAGGAGGAAAACAAGACTGGAAATTTAACACTGACTTTCCTGATGTAAGAAAAACTACTGAGTGCACATAGCATCCTCAAAGACCATCCTTCAGTGCACAGCAAATTAGAGGAACAGAAGCCTTTCCATGACTCAGTGAACTCTCAATCTTGTTTCTGCCTCTGTAGACTCGCATAAATGGGGTAGTTAAGGAGCCAGGATGTAGTCGCTGACATTCTATTTTCAATGCGTGAACAAATGCTGCACAGTCAAAACATACAGAGCTGGGAAATATTTAACACACTCCCCAAATAGAGAACAGCTACCAATATATCTCAAAATAGTCCATTTCCTTCTGGTGGCGTTTCTTTTTTAGTGGGATGGTTGGATTGAAGAGGGGGTTCTATTCATGTTCTTTTTAAACAGGCTCCGTTTGGCAATTACATCAAAAAAACTGATAGATCCAGATCTATACCAGAGCACAGTCATTTTTGCGTCCGTCTCCTGACTTTCCTACATTAAATCTTGGTTTAAATGATACACAGACCATGCTCTCCCTCTCTCCCCACATTGACTTTTCAATTTCACCTGATCACATTCAACACAAAAAATTACTAAAGCACTGGAGGAAAGTTAGTGTGAATGCTGCCTGGGAAAAGTCCAGGCTGAGTACATCAAGTAAAGGGCATATGGCTGGATAAAAGGGAATGTAGCCAGATTGTTACTGTGCTCCAGCAACCCTCTCCCGTGAGAACATTCCCCCAAAGCTATTCTCAGTAGCTTCTTGGGAAATTACAGGTGCCTCATAGCACCAGACACCTTTGTATGCTACCAATGCATTCTCTCTCTCTCAGCAGGTATCTGGTCATGAGGCTCAGCCCCAAAAGAGAAGCGAGTGTACATTTTGAGGAGCAAGTGTACATTTTTCAACTCACAATACTAGGCAAGTCTGCTCGACACAGCACTAGGTGCTAAAGCATGAAGGAAACAGTGGGGGAGAGAGAAAGTGAAAGTGGGCACAGTCATAAATCACCATTAATTTCCTTTTACTGTTTATCCTGCACTCAATCCCTCCCCCAATGCAATGTACAAGTCTTATATAAATAAATCATTGACTTATGGCTACAGCTTTCTCATTACCACCAACCTGGTCTAATGGTGCAGGTTTGAAGACAAGGTAATACAAACACCTATTTTATACATATACAATTTCACACTTTTTCATTTAGCCACTGGAATGTTGTTGCTTAATCTCTCCTTTAAACTAGGATGTCCTAATCTTTTCAATCAGTCTCCACCTAAAAGCCTTTCTGTACTTAATTTACAGTGATTTTAGCATTTATTTTTGTGTTGCTTTCCATTTTTATTTTACATTTAATTTCTTTGAAAAAATACATGCAAATGAAGAACATAAAAGCAATAAGTATACCAGGGTTAACAACTCTATGCAGGCAGGAACAATATCTCTTTGCTTTGTAATATCTCCTTTCCCTGATCATCTCTGCACTTGAAGACTAATTGATGAATCTGGGGGTTTCTGCGAAGCATTTTGAAATCATCCCTCCTGAGTACTGCTACTGAGCCTAGCCATGAAAATCCTTTGGTCAGGTATTGATTTATGGAGCTGTTTATTTTGGCACCTGTAGGATATGTGCTAATGTTTCCTATTTCCCACTCTATTGGTATTGAACCAATCCATTCCAAATTAACTGAGGTGCCACGCAGGATCAAATAATGCTAACACTGCTTAATCCAGTTGGATGGTTTTAAAGCTTTTTTTTGGGCACCACAGATTTTGTAATAATAATGCAGTGTGTGGGAAATTGTGAAAGGTTACAAACCACTCCTTGGAATACAGTATAAGGAACTGTAAACATGCTGAGGCTTCCGTAGGTTTGATCATAAGCCTTAAAATCTAGTAATAGTATTGTGATTGAGCTCTGTTCTGTTTACCCTGTAGGAGTTCTGATGATGGCACACCCCCCAGATGGGGTGATGTCTCCAGTCAGCATCTTAAATGTTGTGCTTTTCCCAGCACCATTTGCTCCCAGGAGTCCAAAGCACTAAAAGGAAGAGGGAAAAAAATCATTATCTCTAAAAAGATATCACAACTAACAACAGTTGTTTTTTTCAAACCTAGACAAGTTTTGTACTGAACATAAATATACACATTATTTGACTGATATAAGCCATGTCTACACGTGCACGCTACTTCGAAGTAGTGACACTAACTTCGAAATAGCGCCCATCACGGCTACACATGTTGGGCGCTATTTCGATGTTAACATCGACGTTAGACGGTGAGACGTCGAAGCCGCTAACCCCATGAGGGGATGGGAATAGCGCCCTACTTCGAAGTTGAACGTCGAAGTAGGGCACGTGTAGACAATCCGAGTCCCGCAACATCGAAATAGCGGGGTCTGCCATGGTGGCCATCAGCTGAGGGGTTGAGAGACACTCTCTCTCCAGCCCCTGCGGGGCTCTATGGTCACCGTGTGCAGCAGCCCTTAGCCCAGGGCTTCTGGCTGCTGCTGCTGCAGCTGGGGATCCATGCTGCATGCGCAGGGTCTGCAACCAATTGTCGGCTCTGTGGATCTTGTGTTGTTTAGTGCAACTGTGTCTGGGAGGGGCCCTTTAAGGGAGCGGCTTGCTGTTGAGTCCACCCTGGCTACGTCTACACGTGCAGCCAACATCGAAATAGCTTATTTCGATGTTGCGACATCGAAATAGTCTATTTCGATGAATAACGTCTACACTTCCTCCAGGGCCAGCAACGTCGATGTTCAACTTCGACGTTGCTCAGCCCAACATCGAAATAGGCGCAGCGAGGGAACGTCTTCATGCCAAAGTAGCACACATCGAAATAAGGGAGCCAGGCACAGCTGCAGACAGGGTCACGGGGCGGACTCAACAGCAAGTCGCTCCCTTAAAGGGCCCCTCCCAGACACACTTTCATTAAACAGTGCAAGATACACAGAGCCAACAACTAGTTGCAGACCCTGTATATGCAGCACGGATCCCCAGCTGCAGCAGCAGCAGCCAGAAGCCCTGGGCTAAGGGCTGCTGCCCACGGTGACCACAGAGCCCCGCAAGGGCTGGAGAGAGAGTATCTCTCAACCCCCCAGCTGATGGCCGCCATGGAGGACCCCGCTATTTCGATGTTGCGGGACGCGGATCGTCTACACGTCCCTACTTCGATGTTGAAAGTCGAAGTAGGGCGCTATTCCCATCCCCTCATGGGGTTAGCGACTTCGACGTCTCTCCGCCTAACGTCGATTTCAACTTCGAAATAGCGCCCAACACGTGTAGACGTGACGGGAGCTATTTCGAAGTTACTGCCGCTACTTCGAAGTAGCGTGCACGTGTAGACGCAGCTCCTGTGACCCTGTCTGCAGCTGTGCCTGTCACCCTTATTTCGATGTGTGCTACTTTGGCGTGTAGACGTTCCTTCGCAACGCCTATTTCGATGTGGTGCTGCGCAACGTCGACGTTGAACGTCGACGTTGCCAGCCCTGGAGGATGTGTAGACGTTATTCATCGAAACAGCCTATTTCGATGTCGCTACATCGAAATAAGCTACTTTGATGTAGGCTTCACGTGTAGACGTAGCTATAGAAATGCATAAGGGAAAAGGAATGTGATAAAGATACTTTCTTGATCACTGAGCATAAAGTTCTCAAAAATGTCCAAAATCCCATTTTACAATAACTGCTTAAACTTTTATAACCCTTTGTATCATTGAAAGTCCTATGCAATGAACACATTTAGCTACCAGCAGTATTATAAACAACTAATACATTTTCCATTAAAGTCATGAAAAAAGAACAAAAGCAGGAAAAATAGAACTGTGTGTGTGTGTGTGAGAGAGAGAGATCAATCCTTGCTGGATATTGGACAGTTTTAAACCTGTTTAAATAATATTCTTTGGAAACTAGGAAAGGAATTCAACATTTTCAGGTTCCCATTTTCCTTTTTTGCACACAGTTGCTGACAGTGAGTGCCTAAGGTGGGAGAAAATGTACTCATACTTCCTCCCAACACCTCAAGGAGAGAGGAAACACAATATCCTTGCCAACTGGATGAGGGCAAGATAACACTAACACACATGTCCCTATGAGAGGTGAACCACATGCACCAATGCGCCTTCTTCAGAAAGAGCTGGGATGTTCAGCTCACAGTGCCCAATGATCAAGAACAATGGCAATGAACCTTCTTGTTGACGCCATGACCATAAAAGATAACAGAGGAGCCATGTTAGTCTATATAGTATCAAAACAAAAAAGCAGTCCAGTAGCACTTTAAAGACTAACAAAATAATTAGGTGATAAGCTTTCATGGGACAGACCCACTTCTTCAGATTATAGCCATACCAGAACAGCCTCAATATTTAAGGCATGGAGAACCAAAACAGTAATCAAAGTTGGCAAATCAGAAAAAAAAAATATCAAGGTGAGCAAATCAGAGAGCAGAGGGGCAGGTGAGGGGAGAGTCAAGAATTAGATATTCAAATTTGACACATTAACATGTGGTTTGAACCAGGATGCAAACTTTCTGGGACATTATAGGGGCCCTTTGGCATACTTGGCTTAATCTAATTCTTGACTCCCCCCTCCCCACCCCTCTGGTCTCTGATTTGCTCACCTTGATAATTTTTTTTCTGATTTTTCAACTTTGATTACTGTTTTGGTTCTCTATGCCTTAACTATTGAGTCTGTTCTGGTCTGGCTATGGTCTGAAGAAGTGGGTCTGTCCCATGAAAGCTCACCTAACAAATTATTTTGTTAATCTTTAAAGTGCTATTTGACTGCTTTTTTGTTTTAATAAAAGATAAGGGTGAGAGTCAATTTACCAGTCTCAATGCCTTGAGGAGCAAAAATTAGTATCTAGCAGGTGGGACTCTGCATCTTCACTTCCTTGCCCTAGGTCTGAGTAAGGGAAGGAGTGGAGGGCCGTGCTCAGTATTTTCTTTTTCTCATCTTACCGCCCCACCTCGAACTATCATCTCAAACTGTTGATTTAGAAAGGCAGAAATTCAATATTCTTCAATATCTATCTATATAGATATATCCCTGGATGCAGAGGACTAGTTTTTAACAGGGTTAGCTTCAAAATCTAGGTGGCATTCACCACAGAAACACAAGCTCCTGGAATTTCTATACAGGGGTAAACTTCACAGTAAGTCTGGCAAAGCTTGCAAAATCTTTCAGCAGGGTTTACCATCCAGACAGTTTTATAAGACCTTATCTGGAATGTCTCACAAACAAATCTGAACCACATGGAATCAAGGAGTCAAGAATTCTTTCCCTAGTTTCAACTGATCTTTCAGAGTATGCCCACTGCTAATGCACTATTCAGATTATATAATCCTCCTCAGTGAAATTGCTTGGGGTCAGAAGAATTTACAGACATATCTGGAAGAATCAAATCAACAGCTAGAATTGAAGGAGGTCCCAGAATCCTCTAGTACAACCTGTAATGTTTGTTTCCCATTTAAAAAAAGGGAAGAAGGATTCTTCCGAAGGTGAGGTTTGCTTTTGAAAGAGCAGTGTCTACCCTCGTTTTCTTCTTTCGAAAGAAGCTATTTCAAAATAAGAATACGCAAATTAGGTGTCAGATATGCAAATTTGCACCATTTGCCTTTTTGATTTACCTCATTTGCATACCTCTTTCGAAAGAGGAATGCAAGTGTAGACACAGCCTTACAGTTGTAAATAATTGTTAAAATAAAACCACATTAAAAGATATTACGGCTATCTAAAAAGTTTTTGAGAGTCTGGAAGCGCAAAGTTAAGAAATATTTGAAAGTCAGGAATTTCACAATTGCTGTCTTATGACCAAACCTGACTTTGAGCTGACACAGATACTAAACTTCTATCTTTCCACCAAGAACCCTCTTAATCAAGGCCACTCTATTGCTGAGTCAATATACCTCATTTTTATTTGTGAAATACACTGCAAGCCTTTATCCAAATATAGTAACAATATAAATAAATAACGGTTTTGGACTTTGGCTTCATTACTTACTGTAAATACACCATCAACCCTATGGGTATACAGTAAAGAACTACAATTCAGTGCAGCCATCACATCATGACATTAACTGCTACAGATTTAAATAGGGCCTTTCCTGTACTGCAAACATTCATTCACTCTAGGAATTGACAAGATCTCATTTCTTTTTCCCACAGCATTGTGTGCAATCGGGAAACACTTTCTCACAGACATCACTGCAAAAAGGAGATTTAAATCTGCTTTATCCGCTTCCATAATACATGTGGATTGAAACTGTCCACATCTTTGTAATTCCTGGAAATGTCTTAGTTACCACATCAGAAACTGGCTGCGTTGGGGATGAAGATACAAGGCCAGACACAGAGCTGTTTGAAGTTACAACTGTACATTCTAATAATCAAATGTGCTTACTGCCTAACAACCAACCAGAACCTAAAACTCACTGCACTGCACTGTGAACTTTAACAGCTCCCTCAGGAAAACAATGCTAATCCCTGATTAATATGAAGGAGGACTACGAAGGACCTGTCTGTGTGCTCTACCATTTCAGCACACAGAGGTTGCCTGGAATTTTGAGGAAAGTGCACAGACTGTAGAAGAGCATTTCAAGGAGGCACTAGAAGTTAGCCAGTATACACATGCTGGAATGCTAACTACATACCTGCAGCTTTTGTGTAAATAGTTCTCTTAAAAAGCCAGTTGAGATTGTACAAGCACTGTCTTTTCAGATTATTACCCAGCATGCATTATATTAAACATTAACAGATCAATACCTTGGATGGCAGTGTTTTGAAATGTGCTAACCATGTGTGCCCCTAGCCCAGCACTGAAGGGTAAGTGCTAATGGCTGGGGAGTTCCCTCTGTGATCAAAGTCATTCAGTTTGTGCACCGCAACATGTACCCAAGCTAAGACAGGGCTTGCATTGTAGGGGTCTATGTTATTTTAATTTAATTAAGCTATTTATATTTTCAGCTATGTTTTAGTGGCATTATAAGTCTGATAAGTAGGCTTACGTTAGTAACAAGAAGCTCTGCATTTAGCACTTCATAGCAGTGGATCACTGTTCGGTTAAAAACCTACTGTGGCGCACAATGAAGTTTCACCTCCTCCAACTGGTTATTAGGAGCCATGATATGCTGTTCCTTCCATATTAGCATTTATGGAATTTAGGCAATAATTCCTCACATGCTTTTCTGGTAGTTAAATTTCCACCTACATCTTAAACTGGAAAAAACTAGTTAGTGATCCTCTGAAACCTTCAGATTCAGTGTTTATCATAGAATCATAGGGCTGGAAGGGATCTTAGGAGGTCATCTAGTCCAGCCTCCTGCTTCAAGCAGTATCAGCCCCATCAAAGTGGGAGAGACCACTGCATTGGCCGGTTTGAAAACTGATATTTAGTTTTGGGTTCATTGCAATATGCTGGGACTGTTTCTTTAGGGCCAAATTTTTGTGGTTTTAAACTCTTTCCTAGCTCAGGCAAAACTCCTATTTTAGTTAATTAGAGTTTAGCCCAAGGACAGTTTAGACTTTAGTCCACAGTTTATGAATTGTTAACTAGATATGCACAGTAGTTTTGTGTCTACACAATACTTACTTCCCAATAAGTGCAGGCTGAAAATCTATGCTGCTTTGTATCTTTCAGGTTGCACTAATCTGTACAGTACCTCCATAAAAATAAGCCAAGAGAAATAAGGCTCTTTGATGCAATGTACACATGCACAAAAAAGACACATAAATGAAAAAGTAATGTATCAATCACTGACAATTGCTTCTAAAATGTTAACAGTCCCCAGCAGTGCTTTCAATTCTGCCCAACATTATTGATTTCTCAGAAATTACTGCAGTTGGAAGGCTTCTGCTCACAAGCACAGAGCTTTGATTTCAGACTTTCTGAACAAGCCAGAACAATTGCCCATGATTACACAATTGGGTTTTTTATAACAAAAAAAAAAAGAAAAAGAAAAGAAACTAAGAAAAATAAAAGATAAGAAATGGAATCTTTTACCTCCCTCCTTGGTATCCCCAAACTAATGTCTTTCACAGCAGTCTTCCTCTTGCTGAAACCTCGATAACATTTCCTGAGATTGTACAGTAGAAGGATATCATTTTGAGTTCTTCCACCAAAGAGCCTCTTTTGTTCCATTTGTACATCCATGTCTTCGGAAGGATTGACAGTGCTGCTGATGGAACTGTGAGTCCTAAGAAGAAAAAGATGGTGACTTACACACTGTTACATGGATAACTAAAAAGGAGAGCTTTTCTGCTTATTAGAGATGGGAGAGAAACAACTTTTAGTTCTGCAAATATTTTTGAGAATTTTTAGAGAAAAAAGTTCAGCCCAAAACAGAACAAAAAAGTCCCAAAATCAAAAATGTTAATGGATCTCAAATACAGATTGAATCTCTCTAACCTGGAAGTCTCTTGTCCAGCAACATCTGGACATTCAAACATTATTTGAATTGGCCACTTATAATGGGTGTGGCCAAGTTTCTCTGTGGTCCCATAAAGTTTGTTCACTGACGCCAGTCCTGGCTCTCTGTATTCTGTGGTGATATTTAGCTGTAATTTACCCCTAAATGTCTTCTAGAGCCCTAAAAGAAGTGAAAGTGTTGGTAATGTGCTAGAAAATGTTGACTTTAAACTGGCAAATTCTCTCGTTTGGCACCTGTCAGATCTCAACAGTGCTGGACAAGAGAGGTTCAAACTGTATGTGTTTGTTTTGGAGCCTTGACTCCATTGACAATTTGTTGGTATCAAACCATTTCCATGCAACATGTCAATTTTTGCAAGTTGACCAATTAACAAAAACTGTGCTCATGCTTCATTAAAGTGCAGTCATTCAAATCTCAACAGGATCCAATACTTCTCAGCAAACCCTACACATTAGCTCTGCAATTCCCTTTGATTCTGACAAGTATGGTCCATCTTTCATTTCTTTTCTTTTTAAAAAATGGGAAGAAATAGTATATTATTCTACAGAGGAAATAAGAGTACTGAAATTAGATTGAAATGTCATTTGAGCATGGAGAGAAGTCTGCCATATGTTATGAAAATACAGTTGAATTGGGGAAAGTGGGAAGAAGCCGTGCTTAAAAATGTGAGCACAGAGAGTAAAATGCATCTAGATATGCCTTTTTAATGTTACAAAGTGAAATGACTTTAAAAGAATGAGGCCACTATGAAACTCCTCCTGGGAAATACTTGCCACATTCTTTTATAGCATAAGTATATACAACCAATGGAAAAACAAGGATAAGAGATCAAAGCAAAACAGGCAGCTGCCTGGGGCACCCACAGGAAAGCTCTACAGGTCTTTTTCCATTAAAAGAAATAGAAACTAATGCCTTGATATTTGCCTTCCCATGAAAAAGATCCTGCTAGAGAAGCCAGAAACATGAGGTGGCTTTTCTAGACACTTTCAGGGGACTCTTGAAATGAGGCAAGCATTAAACAAAACATATATTGCCTGCCTGACTGTGGAAGTCACACAATAAGGAAAGTGGATTACTAAACTGTTGTATATCACAGATGCTCCCTTACTGAACAAAAACAGTTGAAGGTGAACATAACGTGAGCATAAACTCTCTCTGGTTCAGAATGCCAGTGCAAAGTGAAGATTAAGGATCAAAATGACAGCTTCTAACCTTGGCATGTTCTAGCCACCTATCCCTCCTCATACAGCTGTATGTCAAGTCCAGTAGACTGCCATGGGTTTGGTGACCTCTGCTGTTCTCTTTAGTTTCACAGAGCAAGTCCCAGAATGCAAAAGAGGAAATAATGCTGCCGAAGGCATCAGCAATTCCCCACAATTCTACTGTATCTAGATGGTTTTGAAGATGTAAGTACTCTCTATCATCTCAGTCCTCACGTCATGTCCCATCATTTTCTCAGTTCAGACAAAGATCAATTCAGCAAGCTTTTGTAGAGAAGGCAGACTTCAGTGGAAGCAGGATCAAACATTAGAAGCAGAGTTTGGTACCACTTACCACATTGTAAGATGGAACATATACAAGGCTGGGTGTAATTATTAATGCTAACATGTTTCACAGACAGGGGCAAGTCATCAGAAACATTTTAGAGGAGGAGGAGGAAGATACTGCATGTTTTCCAAAATGATCTTTCAGTACAATAGTAAGTGGAGAAGGAAGAAGTGGCTGCCAGAGGTAATTTGTTATAGCACAGCTTTCGTGGAAATCCTGCCCCCTAGAGTGAAGGCTAAAGGGAGAAAATCTAAAATGTTATGATACTGGCAAAATTTCCATCTCTGTATGCTACAACAGAACTGCTATTAGAGCTATGAAATTTCATAGGAATCTGCCCCTGGTTTTAAACTAATCAAATAACTGAAAACATTCTTCCATCTGGCTTGTTTGAAAAACCTTTCATGTTCTCTTTCCCAACTTAGAAGGCTAATAAAGACACAGAAATAGAAAGTCTTAATGTATGTTCTCATTAGAGCCAAAAGAATAATGATCAGATAGTCTATCTTTTCTTTTTCAGAAGGGTTTAATCTTCTTCTCTCTCTGGGAAATTAGTCCCTGTCCATGAAAGACGAGTATAAATGATGTATACCACACACCTGGTTTTCTGGAGCAGATCCCAGTGTAGCAGAACCCTCAGGAGGAGCATAACTGTGCCCTGCAGGGCCATTGCCACAAAAATCCAGCCCAGGAAATTCATCTCAAAAGGACTCACATAAGAATCGATTCCAAAGCTGTTTGTCAGGTCAAACTTGATCTGATTGTAGGAAAGTTCCAGTAAACCCTGTCCCAAGCAGAATTGTGGGAAAACAATAAAGGCCCACTTCAGGATGTTGTAGATATTCTGAAAACTCTGTAAAGAGAGGAGTTGGGTGGGATTGGACAAAAACAAGAAGGAGAAAATGCTGAATCTCTTAGCAACAGGAAATTAGCAGACTTAAAAGCTACGAGCTTTACTCTGTTCTCACATCAGTAAGACACTGTTGTAACTCCATTTATTTCATAGAGTCTATTCCTTTTTACACCACTGCAAGACAATAACGAGGCCCTAGACCATTTCAAAATTTTGAAACTTAGGTACATATACAATTCTAGCTCACAGCTTATGTTGGCTAGACATTGTTCCTTATTCTAAGTTTGTGAGGTGCTTAGTTCAATGTGTTTGGGTTCCTAAGTAATGCCATTATAAAAATCGTAATTGTTTCCCCCTTAAACACTATCTGTAGCAAAACATGTAGGGAACTGGTTTTCTCTCGAATCTAAAATAGAAATGAAATGTCTCTAGTTTTTCTTGATGACGTACCATGACAAGAAGTACTCAATGAATGCACGCCTAGCAGTAGTAAGTACAATGGAATGATCATGATCAGTACACTCACCATTCCATTCCTCTTGGAGTTTTAAGCTTTGAGTGCCATAAAAACCAAGCCACAACCCTAGTCCAAATTCATTCCCAAATGCGAACCCCCAAATTTAAAGCTGAAATTGAATCCAGATCTATTCTGAAACATCCCTTCCTCAGTATAGGTCATTTTGATAGGTTTTGAAACACTAAGGAGTTCCATCTCCTTCACCCAGTGCATGTGCATAAGTCCCATTAAAATCAGTGAGAGTTACATATGTGCACTGAGGAGATATATAATTATTCACACAATACACTGTATCTCCTTTAAACAATTGGCTTATTTCAATAATAGTGAAACAAAATTTGCAATGCACATTATCTATTTAGTGGATCTGAGCGGATCCCCTTAAGTGCAAATTATGAATTAAAGATCTGGAAAATATTAGTTTCAAACAAATTTGTTTTTGTATTATTAGACTGCTTTTTAAAAGCCAAGCCAAATGACCTCCGGGTTCATAAAATGTTCTGGGGAGTAATGGCTTATGGTGATTTGGAGATAAAAAAAAAAGTAAGTGATTTCATCATAGATTCACTGCAAGTGTTTTGGCATCGGAAAACACATCCCTATACATATCACTTATGGGGTGTGGTGCTGAGAGTTCACACTGACCTGCGTTTTGGAAATCACAGCTAACAAATGAGGCAAGAGGGTCGCCAACATGGTACAAAGGCCAAACACAAAGTTTAAGGAGATATAACAAATGAAAGCTATGTCTGAACTTGAGAAGAATCTGGACATAAGATACATCCATGGTAAAGTTGCATATCTGAAATGCACAAAAAAATAGAACAACATCATGAATAATTTATCCTTTACTCCACTAGCTGACTCATGAGCTCAGTATCCTGTGTGTTTCTGTAAAGAACTGTAACTGCTACCCATTGATTTCACTATTTATACCACCTGTCCAAATCCATCAGACTCACTGGTGGAAATACGTACCTATCTGACTCACCATACTTCCTGTATTTCACATACATATCTTCATATCTATATGACAATTAGCTGCAACTAGTTCTTTTACATTTATTAAACTCAAGGGTTTTTTTTCATGGCTCCTGCTACCTCAGCACCTTGATGTCTGAGCAATTGCAAAACCAAGCTATTTTCTACATTTCATATACAAGGAGACACTGTAAAAAGAAATTCATTTAGCTGTAAACTTTGGTCATACAACTGTCATATGTTCTTATAGATTTCACCAAAAAATTATAGCCCGCTGTAATTGGAATTATGAGCCCTAAAAATGATGTCCAAGGGATAGTTTATTTCTGTTCCAGACAGCACATTAGTATTCTGAATTACCTCTGACTGATAAATATTTAGCACAGTGGTTCCTGTCAAAACATCAATATTAATCCAGAGTTCCCACACAGTAGTATCTGAGATACGGCAACCTATCCCTGATTGTCAAAATCCGGGTAATATTTAGATGACTAAGGAAAGAATGAGCAGAGAAATTATTGGCCCAGTCAGATCCTCTGCTGCACAAAAGATCAAAAATATCAGCTTCTTGACAAAGATGAGTGAGATGTACTACAGTACTATAGTAGTACATTATGTTGCCCATAAGCATTGTTTAGAGCAATCACTTGAGCATGAGAACTATGAAAAGAACAGTGTATTGAAGTGAAATATGCATAACAGGACATGGACAATTGATAAACTTCAAACATCCCAGGGAGATCGCTGTGCTAATCTACATACTGTCAAAACAAAAATCCAGTCCAGTAGCACTTTGAAGACTAACAAAATAATTTATTAGGTGATGAGCTTTCGTGGGACAGACCCACTTCTGTGGCTGCCCAGTTTTCTCAGAAAGTGAAGGCTGATAACTGGAAGAAGTGGGTCTGTCCCACAAAAGCTCATCACCTAATAAATTATTTTGTAAGTCTTTAAAGTGCTACTGGACTGCTTTCTTGTTTTAAACATCACAGTTCCTCCTGTTGATGGCGCTGTTATCCCAGTTTACATGCACAGAAAAGTAAAGTGACTTGCTCAATGTCTCCAAAGAAGTTTATGGCAAAGTTTAGACTAAAATGTTGATTTCTGAATTTCCAATTCCAAACTTTAATGATTAAATCAGACTTGTATACTTGTTTCAGATACTATTATAAAGCAAATATCATCACCATTTTACTTAGTAGAAGGTATTTCACTGTAAAACATTAACTTGGGTAAATTAGCTGAAGCAGGCCTATGTAAAGGCCATAATATTTATTGGAGGTATATTCTCAACCAGCCCAGACCTCAAATTTGGCCAGCTTGCTCACACCAATGAATTTAATACAAGACCTTCAGCTTTTGATGATATTCTATAACCCAGCCACTGAAACTCAAGTTATTTTTGGCACCTAGATGAGTCCTTTAGTGAGAATAACACAAAATCAATTTCTAACCATAAAAGATTGTTATATAGCTTGATTGTCTTCCTGAGACATTTTTAGTACTATTCTCATTATGAGTGAGCAAATCTCCCTTCCTTTTTCCCTATGGTGCATTCAGCCTCATGCTGAAGCTTGTTCTCTCATTATCCATTGCTGTCTTGTAATCGTTTGCAAAGACAGAAAATCATGCACCCAGCAGCAGGTGCACACCAAGCCTAAAGATTTCTGTTTGTAAGAAACAAGTCGTAATCCTAGAGCAGCATCCCCAATCACATACCCAAAGAGTATCAGCAGGAGAGCTGTGGCTGCCAAGTTTTCTCGGAAAGTGAAGGCTGATAACTGGAAGGCAGCAATAACACAGATACATAGGCCAACTGGAACCAGGTAAAACAGCTAGAAGGAGAAGAAAAACAGAGAACACTGTAGGTGAACATCTCATAGTGATCTTATCCAATGAATATGGAAATATCTTTGGAATTTGTAGCAACTCTATTTCACATAGTGTACTACAAGTTGAACCTCTCTAGTCCGGAACTCTCTCGTCCAGCAACATCCATAATCCAGCATGATTTTTGTTAACTGGATGACCACTTATCATGGGTGTGGCCAAGTTTCCTGTGGTCCCATAAAGTTTGTTTCCAGACACCACTCCTGGTTCTCAGTGTTCTGTACAGTAATCCCTCGATTTACTTGCAGGTATTTTCCTTTGCAATTTCTGAGTAAATCAAATCTCGCATAAATTGGGGTGGTTGGGGAAGTGGGCAGCTGGGTGAAGTGGGGGGGGGGCGGCCACGCATCCTCAGCTTCTCTGAGCTGGGGGGCACACAGCTGCTTGCACCACTCTTTCTGAGAAACCATGCCACAAGCAGCTCTGTGCCCACTGGACTCCTCTGCTGGGGAGCTCTGCACACAGACAACTGCTTGCAGCTCCGATTCTCCCCACTGTCTGTCAGGGAAGGCAGCCTGACTCACGGCTGACACCCCGACAAGGGTGGTATCCTGCTCCTGTCAAGGATGGCAGTTGTGTTAACCTGAAGCACATGCAACTAGATTGCGTGTATCTCCAGGGTTTACTGTACTGTTATTTAGTTGTATTTTACCCCCAAATCTTTTCTGAGAGCCCAGTAAGTAGAGTAAGTGTGCTAGACAATATTGGCCTCCCATGATCCAACAAATTCTCTCAGCTGGTCAGGTCCTGGGGTGCTGGATTAGAGAGGGGCAACCTGTACAAATCTATAGGCAGTGGAGTTCTGCAATCTAGTACTCAGTAGTTCTGGCACTGGGCACCTAGAATATTGTCCTGCTCAACAACCCTGAGAAAATACCATCCGGGGTGTGTGCATGTGTGCGTGCGTGCGTGTGTGCGTGCGCACGTGCGCGTGCGCCTTTGTTCCAATCTAGTTGCCATGACTTGCTTTATTAATTTGAAAACCTAGCTTCTGCATGTAATAGATCCATAAAGGACTGCTGCTCCAATGCCCCAGCCTACATTGCATGCATTCTACTATGGGCAGCAGAATCAAAACCCACCATGGTTTCATTGAAGAATCCTGCAACCACAGCAGACCGCTGAGAAAAAGTTTCACCATGACTTTAATAAATGAGAAAAGATGTGCAGATGAAGCATCACCTAACAGTTTTAACTGACCATATTTGCATTTACGCACAGCAGTAACATAAACGCTGGACAATAAAGAATCTAGCCTTCCCTTGATACATGTTCCGATCTGCCATTGATACAATAGTTAGCCCAGGGAATGAGAGTGGTTGAAAGGATCAGGATGGCGACAGGAAGTTACAATATCTGGGTTCTTCTCCCAGTTCCACCAATGACCTGATGCGAGACCTTGGTAAGTCCTTCCTCTTTGCCGAGCTTCAGCTCATCTTCCCATGATTTGTCTCTTGTGTCAAGTTAAAACATAAGCTCTCCAAGGCAAGAAACCTCTTGCACTCTAAGGCCAGAAGGCACCATCGCAATCATCTAGTCACACCTCTTGCACGTTGCAGGCCACAGAGTGGCAGCCACCTGCTCCTGAAATTGTCCTCTAACCTCTGGCTAAGTTACTAAGGCTGTCAAATCATGATGTAAAGAAGTTACAGAAAATCCACCATTTACTCAAGTTCATACAAACAAGTAACTTGTGCCCCATGCTGTGGAGAAAAGTGAAAAAATCTCCTGGGTCTCTGCCAATGGTGTGGGAGAAAATTCATGGCTATCAGTTGTATCAGCAAGACATACCAGCCAAATAACTGGTAAAGAAGAATGGTCTATGATAACTCCAAGAGCCCTTCCCACCTAGTACCCAATACACTAGCAGTCAAACATGTAGTGAGTGTCATCAGACCACTCCCTCCATAAATTTATCAAGTGCAATCTTGAAATATCTTCAATTTTCAACCCATTTGGAAGGCTGTCTCGAACTTCACTCCTCTGATGGTCAGAAACCTCCATCTAATTTCAAGCCTAAATTTGATGGCCAGTTTATATCCATCATCTCTCCCCTCACCCTTCACTTATGTAGGAAAGTAAAGTAGGATTTTCATTCCTCTGACTGTCCTTGTAGCCCTTCTGTGCACCTGCTTTAGTTTGAATTCATCGTTTTTTTCAACATGGGAAACTAGAATTGCACACCATATTCCAGATGAGGTATCACCAGTGCCTTGTGTAATGGTGTTAAATTGTCCCTCTCTCTAGTGGAAATATTAGCATTGCATTAGTCTTTTTCATAGCAGCACCACATTGAAGGCCATAGACCTCCTGTGACCAACCAATATACCGGGGTTTATTCTTCCTGTGTCATTTTGAACTGATAAATCTTCAGCTTGAAACACTTGTTAATCCCGAAATGCATGACCTTGCACTTTGTATTATTAAATTTCATCCCATTTCTATTACTTTCATTTACAAAAGCATCCTGATCTGGTCCTTCTCTGTATTGACTACTTTCTAATGTTGTGTTATTCTCACATTTTATTAGCATGCTTCCATTTTTTTTGCAGCAAGATCACTGATAAAGATTATCCCAAGACCAGTCCTTGAGGAACTCTACTCGTAACCTCTCTCTGGCTTAACAGGTCATCTTGCTGTATAACCTGTTGATGTCTCCCCTTTAACCAGTTCTTTATCCTTTCAGGTCTCATATTAATCCCCTTCTCCGAGTTAAATAAAAGTTTCCCATATGAAACTCTATCAAATGCTTAGGAAATCCAGGTACATTATATCTACTGCATTTCCTTGGTCTAAAAAATTATCTTTTCCCAGTTATGATTTACATCTACATCCTTAACTACATCTCCTTTCAAAATTTTGACAAAACTTTGTATACAATTGAAGCCAAACTAATGGCCTGTAGTTTCCCAGGTGCGTTCTCTGCCTTTCTTAAAAATAGGCACTATATTAGCATTTCTTCATTTTATTGATTCATTAAAATCCTTGCTATTAGGCTTGCAATTTAATGTGTCAGTTCCTTTAATATTCTTGGTTGGAGATTACCTGCCTCCATCTCATTTAGTCCCATTGAATGGTATGATTTTCACTTCTACTCCAGATGCAATAATTTCTACTTCCATAAATTCACTCCCTTTATTCACATTGCACCTACCCCCACACTCTTCTTTACCCTCATTCACAACTGAGGTAAAGTATTTGTTTAGATGTTGGTCCACATCTATATTATCATTGATTGCCACACCAGCCTCAGTGTTTAGCAGTTCCACTTCTTTGCTTGTTTTCTTCTTATTTAAGCAGTGAGGTGGCAAAGTTTGCAGATGACACTACACTGTTCAAGATAGTCAAGACAAAGGCAGACTGTGAAGAACTTCAAAAAAATCTCATCAAACTGAGTGATTGGGCAACAAAATGGCAACTGAAAATTAACGTGGATAAGTGTAAGGTAATGTATCTTACTGCCCCTATATAAATCTATGGTGCGCCCAGGTCTTGAACACTGTGTACATATGTGGTCTCCTCACCTGGCACTGGAAAAGGATCAGAAAAAGGCAACTAAAATGATCAGGGGCTTGGAACATGTCCTGTATGAGGAGAGGCTAAAAAGACTGGGACTTTTCGGTTTAGAAAAGAGGAGACTGAGGGGGGACATGATAGAGGAATATAAAATTTTGACAGGTGTGGAGAGGGTGAATAAGAAGTTATTTACTTGTGCCCATAATACAAGAACTAGAGGACACCAAATTAAATTAATGGCTAGCAAGTATAAAACTACTAAAAAAAGTTCTTCACTCAGTGCACAGTTAACCTGTGGAACTCCTTGCCAGAGGAGACTGTGAAGGCTAGGACTATAACAGAATTTAAGAAAGAGCTAGATAAATTCACAGAGATAAGGTCCATAAAAAGCTATTAGCCACAGGTAGGAATGGCGTCCCTGGCCTCTGATTGTCAGAGGCTGAAGATGGATGGCAGGAGACAAATCACTTGATCATTGTCTTCGGTCCACCCCCTCGGGGGCATCTGGCACTGGCCACTGTCAGCAGACAGGCAACTGGGCTGGATGGACCTTTGGTCTGACCCAGTATGGTCGTTCTTATGTTCTTATTTATATGGCTATAGATCCTTTTAACTTAGGGCTTTAATTTCCTTTGCAAGGCCTGCATCGGCTCAGCTTTTCATACTTCTCACTTTTCCCCTACACTTTGTGACCTCCAGAAGGCAGCTTTCCTTGCTGATCCTTATCATCTTCATTCCTTGTAGGTTTTCTGGTGTATCTTAATTATGTGTTTGAGATGCTTCGTCATCCAGCTTGGTCTATAACCATTTCCTAAGATTTTTCCCTCTTCCTTTACAGTCCTCAAAACCTTTCAATCAAAGCAGCAGAAACTAGCTCCAAGATCCCTTCATATTCAGATCCTCAAGTTCTTCAGTCCAGTCCACTTCCCTCTCATTATGTGTTGTACAATGGGTTAGATTGGGACCTCTAGGTCCTATTAGAGGAACTACAGATAATGATTAACAGCAGCAACCTCTCTCTTTATTGAAGGAATGATATCAGGGGTCTCATTTCTAAACAGACCTTTCTAACTGAGGAATGATATGAAACAGATTTATCCCTTAGATAATGACTGATTAATTGCCAACTAATTTAAGACTGTCATTTTCTAATATTTAAGAAATGAGAGGATGAAGGTGTGGTATTTTCATTCTGTTCACATTACATGTTATTCAAGCTGCTGATCAATTTTTAGTCCCTGTAAAAGGGCCACAAACACCATGTTTATATTTGCATTAGGGCTAAAGAACTGTATAAGTAAATTTGGGTGATTGTTTCCATTAATATTGTCTGTTTTCAGTTGCTCATAACTTTCAGAAACTGTCACCTACTAGTCTGAATATTTCCCAGCCTGGTAATTGCCCGAAAATTAATAAGGATACATACACATCTGTTTCACACACACACGCACACACATCTGTTTCACACACACGCACGCGCGCACACACACACATGCACACCTGTTTCACACACACTCAACTGTTTCATGCAACAAAGGTCCATAAATGCAATTTTCAGCTATACAGGGGCCCTTGCATAATTCAGGGTAAACACTGAGTGGAATAAGATATTCCAGTATTGTTTAAAGAGCTCCCATCCATGGATTTTTTTCACCAAAGAATTCCATAAGAATAGACTAAGTAGATGTGATTATTTTCCGGTAAGTATTCAAACATCAGAAATTTCAAATGTTAATTTTGCCCTCTGTTTCTATATGGTTTATGATGCTCTTACAATAGCCCGGGAGGAGCCCACATTTTATTTTTCAAACATTTCTGCATTCAAAATGTCCAACCTACCTGAAGTATGTTTAGCACTTAAGCAGTGCTTGTTCTTTCCCAGGTCAGAATACATATTTTAGAATATGTGACAACATTCTGAAAGCAACAGGCTGGCAACACTAATAAGGAGATGGCTTTACTGAACAACCAAGCACTTGGTGAAGCCATGCCCTCACTATGAGGGAATAAATTCTCAGGCAAACACCCATATTTGAAAAGAGAGAAAGGGAAGCAAAGAAATTTACTGGCTAAATAAATGGCTTTTTGTGTAAATGTCCTTGTATTTTATGTTTTCTCGAGTGTGAAAGTCTCATTTGAGAGCACAGCTGGGTGAAGCTCTAGGAGTTCAGGGTCAGAATAGTCTGAATTATAACAGCAAATGTTCTAAATATCAGTGTGCCAAGAATAGCCTAGCGTGCTTAGAGCTTTCAAATGGCATGTGCCTGACTTGGATTGCATTCTGAGCCTTTCTCTCCCTGGAACAGCAAGGATAAGGAGTACTGCAGAAGAGTGCTCCTCCTTTGTTACATGGATGTCTTGAAGGTGAAGGTGAGGTGGATAATGAAACTGGCCTTAATTGATCTCAGAGGTGGTAGAACCAAGTCTCAAGTCAGAAAATATCTCTGGGAAAAAATACCCACCAAAATAATTTTAAAAACAGAGTACAGGTTGGAGCACTACAGTCCAGACTTCCATCCTCCAGCAACAAAATAAAAAATAAATAAACAGAGGTACACATCTCCTAGAACTGGAATGGACCTTGGGTGAAGTCATCTAGTCCAGTCCTCTGCCCTCTTGTCAGAGCAAAGCACTATCCCTGACATCTATTTGCTCCATTCCCTAAATGGCCTCCTCAAGGACTGAGCTCAGAACCCTGTGTTTACGAAGCCAATGCTCAAACCACTGAGCTGCCCCTCCACCTTGTGGGCCACCTTCCCCTGGGTACTTTCACTCTAGCACACTCTGCAAAGACTCCACAGCTATTCTTTTCTCCCTCACACACCTTCCAGAGCTTCTGGAGCAACACAAATAGCTAATTTGGAGCGTTCAGGAATGAAGGGGGGAGGAGGAGCAGAGGACACTTGCAGGGAACAGGCTTGGTGGCCGTGGAACTCAGAATTTGTGGGCAGGAGCACAACACTCTGCCTGGAAGCCAGGGCCAGGAGTACAACCCAGTGGCCATGAGCCTATGTGTGCCCCCACGGGGCTGCACTTCTGGCCCCAAGCTGTGAGGCTCTGCAGACACCCTTCTTCTTTCTCCAAGCACCTCCTGCATGATAATTTCTACTTGGTCAATAGGGGCCCTTCTGCTGCCACCAGCGTAGAGCAGAGCTTTGTGGCCAGCAGTAACAGAGGGGCCAAAATGGACCACCCTTGGTCTGGCAAATTCCCTGGTTCAGGACCAGTCAGGTCCTGACGGTGCCAGATCAGGGAAGTACAACCTGTACTTGTATCTCCAGGAGATAATTCTTCAGCATGCCATGGAGAAGGGGCTCTGCTTTGCCTTTAAATCTGTCAGGGCTGTTTGTGGATGGATTGAAGAATACATGAGCTGAAACATACACAGGGGGCACAAAATGTCAGTAACTCTGAATAGGTCGCACCACAGCCTGGCTGCAAACAGGAGTGAGGGAATGGAATTTACCATTCCAGAGTAGCTCCCTGCATAATGATTATTTCCCCACACTTTAGCTGCGTCTACACTAGCCGGCTATTTTGAGATAGCCGTGCCAACTTCGAAATAGCGTCCGCCGCGTCTACACGTGCTGAGCGCTATTTCGAAGTTGAAATTGCCGTAAGGCGGCGAGACATCGAAGTCGCTATCCTCATCAGGAGATGGGAATAGCACCCTACTTCGACACTGAACGTCGAAGTAGGGCACATGTAGATGATCCGCGTCCCGCAACATCGAAATAGCAGGGTCCTCCATGGCAGCCATCAGCTAAGGGGTTGAGAGACACTTTCTCCAGCCCCTGAGCTCTATGGTCACCACGTGCAGAAGCCCCTTAAAGCTCCCCGCCCCCTTATTTCCTGTGCAGGAAGCTGAGAGAGTGTGCAGGCAGCAGCACAGCCAAGTGTCCAGCCTGCACGTCCTCACCAGCCCCAACTCAACACCCAGCACCCATGGCATCCAGGCAGCCCCCCAAGCACCCACAGGGCACCCCCCTAAGGGGACCCAGGGCTCCCAGCCTGCCAGCCAGCGGGGGAAGAGGCAATGGGGCCCCTCCTGGACGGAGGCCAAGATCCGGAACCTGCTGGGGCTCTGGGGTGAGGAGGAGGTGCTCCAGGTAATGGGGAGCAAGAGGCGGAATGCGGATGTGTTTGCTCGGCCGGCCGAGGGCCTGGCTGCCTGGGGTCACCCTGCCCGCACTCCTGACCACATCCGGAGTAAGGTAAAGGAGCTGCAGCAGGGTTACGCCCAAGCCTGGGACACAGCCAGCCGATCTGCGGCCGCCCCCGCCACTTGCCCCTTTACAGGGAGCTCAGGGCCATCTTGGGCCCCCAGTACACCTCCTTCCCCCTGGCCACTCATGACACCTCGGGCGACGAGCCCCAGCAGGACCCAGAGATGGTGTCTGCCCCGGAGGCCAGCCCTGCACCCCAGGGCCCGCCCCCAGGAGCCCACCCCGGGACACCAGAAGAGGAGGAGGAGGAGTCCTCAGGCAACGGGGGGCTCCAAATCGACCTCCCCTCCCACAGCTCCAGCAGGGGGTCTGCCCGATGAGTGTCCCCCGACCGTGGGAGCAGACCGTCAGGTATATACCCCTCCTAGTGCACACCCCTGGTGTTAAGGGGAGAGGACAAGAGACATGACCAGGGCCCTCCACACACCCAGATGACCATGGCCCCGAGGACAGCAGTGGCATGTCCCTCAGAAGAGTCCATCAGCCCCTGCCCCCCAGCAGGACAGCGCCATGCCCCATCCCTGGGGATGGGGGGAGCAGAACCTAGGGTCCCCCGGCGGGGCAGGGGGGGGTTGGACACCCCTCATCATCATCAGCATCTCCGGGGGACGGGGATGGGGAACCAGCAGCAGAGGGTTGGGGGGACAAGGGCAATGGGTCAGGGCCCAGACTAACGGCTGTCTCCACTCTTCTCCCCCCCTATGTTCCGCAGCTGCACCATTGGAGGGCCCGGAGAGCACCGGCGCAGCGTCTGTGGTCCTGTACAGCCCACTGGGGCCATCCCAGCAGGCCAGCCCCTCGGCAGAGCACAGACTAGCCCCAGGACGAGCCCGACAGTGGCGGAGCCATCCGCATGTGTCCACGGACCCCCCCAGCTGCTTGCCACCCTCCGGTGTCAGCTGAAGGTGTCCGAGCGGCACCTGCAGGTGGAGGAGCGGCGGCTCGATCTCCAGGAATGAGCGCTGGCCTGGTGCCAGGAGGCTTGGAGGGCCTTCACGTGCACCTTCCAGGACATTGTGCGGCATTTGCCCCCTCCCCCCGCCACTCTGCCCGCCGCTCCACCCGCCGCTCCGCCTGCCATCCCTCCACCATCCGCCGTCCTGGGGCCTGCCGCCGAGGGGGACCATGGGCCTCCAGACACCGCCCGGCCCTATCTGCCAGTTCTCCCGGCCCGCACCCAGCCTCGATGGGGCCTCTAGCCCAGATGTGGGTCGCGCGCCCCCACACCAGGCGCAGGACAATAGGGGGTGCGTGGCCTAGGACATTGCCCCCCAAGACCCCTTCCTTTGGACATATTCCCCCCATCCTTGTAAATAGTTTTTGTTCTACCCCTGTTTAGTACCTGTCCCCCCATGTACATAGTTCCCCCCTTCTTCTTTTAATAATTAATACGTATTGCACAGTTTTGTTTAAAACAAAATTCCATTTATTGCACAGAAGTGTGGGTGTGTGTGTGCTCTCGGGTTCTCTGTGGTGTGGGCGTGGGGGCAGGGAGTGTTGTGGAGGATGGGGGTGGTGCAGTGGGTGGCTCACCCGCAGCTGGCCCTGCCAGCGTTCACCCCGCAGCCTGCTCAAAATGGGCCCGCAGGGCCTGCCGGACCCGGATCCCCTCAGGGTTGACCTGGCGACTGGGGGCAGCGGGTGGCTGGACGTCGGCCCTGCCAGCTTCCACAGCCCAGCCCTGGAAGAAGGCCTCTCCCTTGCTCTCCACCAGGTTGTGGCATGTGCCACACGCGCCCACAACCTGGGGGATGTTGGTGACCCCTGCATCCAGGCGGGTGAGGAGACACCTCCAGCGCCCTTTGAGGTGGCCGAAAGTGTGCTCTACCACCTGGCGCACATGGTTCAGTCGCGTGTTGAAGCGCTCCTGGCTGGCTGTGAGATGGCCCATGAAAGGGTGCATGAGCCAGGGCCGGAGGGGGTACGCCGTGTCTGCGACGACGCAGAGGGGCATGGTGGTGTCTCCCACAGGGATCTCCCGCTGGGGGATGTAGGTCCCTGCCTCCAGCCGGCGGCACAGGCCCGAATTTCTGAACACCCGGGCTTCATGGGTGCTGACAGGCCAGCCAACATAAATGTCCAAGAAGTAGCCCTGGCTGTCCACCAAGGCCTGGAGGACCACGGAATGGTATCCCTTCCTATTCAGCAAGCATCCTCCGCTGTGCTCTGGGGCACGGATGGGGATATGGGTCCCATCTAGAGCCCCAAAGCAATTTGGGAAGCCCAGGCTGGCAAACCCCGCGATGGCAGTATCGGGGTCCCCAAGCCGCATGAGCCTGTGGAGGAGCAGGGTATTGATTGCACGGACGACCTTCAGGGGAAGGACATGAGAGAGCACCAGTGAGGGGTGTGCAGGGTGTGTCTGGCCCTCCCCCCGGGCTCCCCCGCCTCCCCTGGGTCATCTTACCTCCATGAGGACAGCCCCGACAGTGGCCTTGCCCACACCAAACTGCTGCCCTACGGATCGGTAGCTGTCTGGAGTGGCCAGCTTCCAGACAGCGATGCCGACCCATTTCTCTACAGTGAGGGCACGTCGCATGGGGGCGTTCTGGTTCTGGAAGGCAGGGGTGAGCCACTGGCAGAGCTCCAGGAATGTCTGCTGGCTCATTTGGAAGATCCGGAGACAGCGGTCGTTGTCCCACTCGCCGAGCACCAGCCGCTCCCACCAGTCCATGCTCATGGGGTATCTCCACAGCCGGTGGCGTGTGCAGCGGGGGAGGGGCTGTGAGGGCAGCAAGGTCTGGGGCTGCTTCCTCATCCCCTGGGGGCAGCTCATCTTCCTCAAATAAAAGATGGTCAGCTGCCTCCTGCATGACACTGAGCAGGGCAGCCACTGGTCTTCCAGGGGTGGGTGTGTGGGCCTCTGGCTGCTGCTGCTGCTGCTGCTGCTGCTGCTGCTGCTGCTGGGGGTCCATGGTGCTTCACGGGGTGTGCATGCTTGTGGCTCTGCAGACCGCGTGCTGTGCAGGCTGAGTGTGTCTAGGAGGGGCCTTTTAAGGGAGCGGCTAGCTGTTGCCCCGGAAGTGCTAGTCCACCCTGTGACCCTGTCTGCAGCTGTTCCTGGCACCCTTATTTCGATTTGGGCCGCTTTTGTGTGTAGACGCTCCCCTGCAGCGCCTATTTCGATGTAGTGCTGTCCAACGTCAACTTTGAATGTCAACGGCACCAGCCCTGGAGGATGTGTAGATGCTATTCGTCGAAATAGCTTATCTTGATTTCGCTACATCGAAATAAGCTATTTCAATGTAGCATCCAAGTGTAGACGTAGCTTTTGTGAGCAGAGCCATGAATTCCAGCCAGAGTGATGATTTAGCTGTGTGAGTTAAACCTTACATTCCAAAAGTCATATCCTACTTATGCACGTCTTTGAATTTGATAACTAAGATTGAGAAAGATTTAGAAAACAATCATGTCCTTGACATTATCAAAGGATAGAGAGATTTCCAATTTTTTCTGTGCACTAACTGCAGATAAAGAATGTTAGCATGTAGGAGACTAAACTAATGTTGATAATAATCTAACCTAACTGCACGAGCACTGATACAGTTAGTGGAACTCTGTAATATAGAGATTTTACTTGTATATCTACATCTGAGTTAGGAGGTTCACCGTACATGAACCCATATATTCTATTATTACTATATAGATCACCTGCAATAGAAAGAACAGTTTAGAGGTCAACTTTGAGAAACACAGAGAACACAATCCCTGCCCTCTGGTGTTTTATCTTAGAGTGGAAAAGCATGAATTGGTAAATTACAGTGGATGTATCCATAACTGATGTCTTTATATTTACCAATCAAACAGGGTGTTACCCTAAAGAATCGTAACAGAATTCCACGCATTAAAAATGTATTTTATCATGAAAAAAATTCCTTCACTAGTTGAGTCTGCTCAGAGCAACCCACTGAGAAATAAATCTGTGGCCATGCAAAGACATGTGTTGCCTTATACAGTACATACCATATCATACAGGAAGTTAGCGAACCAGTAGGTCCTGTAGCCAAGTCCAGAGATGTGCTGCAGCCGCTTTGCACCAGACACCCTGTCTTTCACTACTGAGCTACCAATGGAAGCCGTAAGAATCGAGAAACCCAACATGATACACAGCGCAACGCCACACTGACGAATATTCTCCATTCTGTGGTTCAGAACAAAATGGCACCATTAAAACACAAGCAGGCAAATGTTTTCAAGTCCCACTTATCACAAAAGTAGTTGCTACTTACCTTGATAAATATGAGATTAGTAGTATTATATACATGCAGATACATCCACAGTACAAGCACAAATATAGATGTTAATAATCCGATTAATTCTTTTCTGTTGAAATATTTGATTCAATTATATCTGAATTATTCCTCAGAGTCTTTAGGCTGTTAGCAAAAAATATGCTGAATTCTAAGGCCCAGAACAGTGGCCATTGATCAATAAGTAACCCTGTTCAGGAATTCTGCACATTAGACCGTATCTAATAAGCCACAGCATTTCTTTTTCAGTAAAACTTCAGATTGTCTGAGAAATAATCCCCTTAATATACATACATACATACATATATGTAAAATGTTTATATAGATATCTATATAAACCTACAAAGCTGACAAGGGATGATTGTTGGAGCAGATATTTTCTTTGAAGAATCAACAGAGAAAAATGATTATGGGTAAGAAAGGCCCACTGAAAGATATTTTGAATAACTGTCTCACCTCTAAATCAGTGTTTCTAAACCTATTTTTCATAAACTACCCCTTTTCAAAAAAAAGATTATGAGTACTCCTAGATATCTCTTGTACACCCCAATGGTTCATGTACTACCAGTTGAGAAACATGCTCCTAAAGTAATCCGAGGTCACAGAACAAGTGCTATTCAGCTTTTCTAGATTACTTGTACCCTTTTCAGGACCAAGATTTATTTTGCATACCACCAAGTTATACCTCATTTAAAAACTACCTACTTACAAAAACAGGCAAAAATATCACAGAAAACTTGCTGACTTTCTACCATCTTACTATCAAATAAATGAATTGTAATAGAAATGTTGTACTTACATTTCAGCATAAGGCATATGAAGCAGTAGATAAAAGTTAGTGTCTGAATGAACTTTTGTATTATACTGATTTTACTAATGTTTTCTATGTAGCCCCTTGTAAAACTAGGCAAATATATAGATGAGCTGATATACCCTGTGGAAGACCTCGGTGTATTCTCAAAGGTACATGTACCTCTGATTGAGAAACACTGCTCTAAATAACTTTGCCTTCACACATAAATCAAGTAAACAGAGGGCACATATATACTCACAGGAAGATCAATATTCTGGAGGTCAATCTTTCAGGATTATATTTATCATGTCTAGTAGGGGCATGCTCAATTAATGTTCAGAAAATTCCTGTTGACTCTGGTACTCCTCACAGTTGCGAGGAATAGGGAAGTAAACAGGAGAGCTCCTCCAGTCAACCTCTTGCTGGGGGGACTGCGCAGAAAGTCAACCTAAAATACATCAACTCCAGCTACACTATTGAGATAGCTGGACTTGAGCACCTTAGGTCGTCTTTCTCCCCTAGTGTGGGTCTGCCCTGAAAACGTATAGAACTGCCATACCATACCATATGTTTCTTTTCACAAAGAGTGTCTGTTGCATAATGACACTGCAGTTGGAGTTAGTACAAGACAGACCCAAATCTTGATCTTAGAAAAAAAGGGTGCTAATATAGCTATATTTTGTACTCTGTATAGTGCTGTCCTAATTTCTGATAGATAATCTTTGATTAAATAATCCCAATTTAGCCTATTCTTTGACATTATTGAGTCACCATTAACTCAGACTTGCAACAGGGAGAATACACAGATGCACCTTTACCCAAACCTTCATGTGCATGCTAAACTCATCAATCCAATCAGAGAACAGGAAGAAGATTAAACTGCCAATTTAACTAAAACCTGAAGCACACATTTCAAATATTGAATATTGAATATTTACACTGAACCTTTTGCAAAATCTTCCCTCTTCACAGAGGATGAGCATCTTCATACAGAAAATCATTTCAAATAATGAATACCTCTGATAATATTGTGTCCTGCTTTCAAACTTAGTGAACAGGAAATTGGTGAAGGTCAGCAAGAAGATACATGTGATTTTTTTTCTCTCCAAACGAGATATATATATATATATATATATATATATATATATATATATATTAAAATGCTTTTTAGAATATACTGGCAATGGGAAGTTATAGCTAAATGGCCTGGTGCACAGTCAAATTACTGCATGGCATATATTTGTGTTTAAATTAACACCATTCATTATTTGGCCCACTGGAGCTTTTCTTTTGAATTATCATGTTTTACTTACATTTTGTCCTCATCTAGCAAGGCTCCTCCATATGGATGGCTATAGAGCGTGATGCCTATGAAGAGAAATTAAGAAAGGCCAACATCAATACTACAAGCTACAGAATTAACAGATCCTGAATTTTATATTAAAAATCATTGTCCTCTCTGATTTTCAAGTTCCAAATTTATTTCAGAGGTTTTTCTGTGAACAGAGTGGAGAGGTGGCCAAGTTTATGATAGTGTGAGATAGAATGAAAAAGAATAGTGAAAAGAAGAAACAAAAGAAAGATTAATTCATTTTGAATGTTCTCACTTTTGTACGTGCACATTATTTGACCTCTCAGTGTGCCATTAACATGGAGGATTGGTGTAAGCAGCTCCACAGTTGAGTCTCCCACTGTGCGAACTGACCTTATTCTGTGCATTTCTTAGCCAACCTGTGATTTAGACAATTGGAACTGGTGATGCTCAAGATTCAAGTGTGAACTTCCTGCAGGACCAGGGACTAAGTTGCTTTGATTTCTGAATTCCAATTATTCAAAGATGTTATACTTTGAAAATATATTGTACATAGACCTAATATAGCTAACCAATGAGGGATGAAGTTTACTTCCCTGTGTTGGCTTGATTCTACAAGGAGTTTGAGTGACACTGTCAAATTAGCAATTACCCCCTGTAGAAATGTTGTCAATTTCACAGGAGTTACATATGAGGAGAAATGTGGGCCAGTATCCTACATTAATCTTTATCAGATTGTACTATTTAAAAAAAAAAACAAAAATCTTATTTTCATTTTCAATGTTTATGTAGAAAACTGAAGGCAGTTCTTGGTGTCAGAAACTTCTCATTTTGCTCTTTATGTTGGTGGTTTATGTCTCTGAAAAGATAGCAAATTCCCTCTTGGAGCAAATCCACAGTCTGCTCTGGACAAGAGTTTTTATATTTTCATTGCAAAATAAAAAAGCCCTCTGCCGGCAAAAATGAAATTTCGAGTGTTATCAATCAGATTAGAAACTTCCATGCAAAATACTAATTTTTCACATGGGAATGCATATGTAAACTGAGTTTTACATAGCTCTAACTGAGCATATTTTTAGGAATGGTCATTCGAAATAATGCCTCCACATCATCTGTTAATTGGACATGCTGTTTTTACTTTTAGGCCAAAAGAATTCAGCAAGGCAAAAAGCTGATCCCTCAGTGGCTGAATTTGAGATGAAAGGAACTGGGTTATTGCCAAAGGAAAAAGAGGTATTGTGATATAATAAAATATAATGATATTGTTAAATAATAATAGTTTTAAGTTATTTTATTCATCCATTTTCTGGGATGTTCACAAACTGAGATGCTGCATCCTTCATTTATTTTATGTCTCCATATCTTTGGCAGATGAGGCCGTTTGAAAGAACACTCATGAAAGCTGATGACTATCTGGAGCTGAGTCAAATTCATTCCCATCTCCCACATCCATTCACAGACTTTTGTCATTGGCCTTAGATACTAAGCTGTTTTCCAAGCCTCCCAACTTCTGACGCTTCCCATCCCTCACAAAAGCCCCCTCCTTATCTGCGAATCACTCACCACAGTGAAAAAGGGAAAATCTGAATATACAATTCTAGAATATGATAGTTGCTGATCTCCTTCTCGGTCCTGCTGATTGTCTGCTAAGTGCTCAGTCTGTTCTGACCTGCCCTGACCATGCACTGCTCTGCTGTACGTGCCCTTCCATGTCTCTTAGCACTGGGACAAAGATGAGAGCAAAACACTAGGGGAGCAAGGTAAATAGCATAAATAGATCAGGAAGGAAAACTGGACAAGTTGCAGCCAGTTCCTTCAGAGCAGCCCCTTCTCTTTATAAATTGGTCCCTTCTTGGTGCAACACCCACTGCTGCCCCATTCCCGCTCCAGGACTGTTAACCCATCAGGGCTGGCCAGTGCTGAACATTGGTCAGGGTTTGCCAGTGTTATATGGTTTACAGTGCAAAAATAATATCAGCTCTCTTGCATTCGGACTGGGGAAGCAGGTCCAACTGCATCATATCTCATTAGTGGATTTGTTTCACACAAGAGAGATAATAGGGATTCTATTGTAATGTATAAGTTTTATGTATTCTCTTTTCTTGAATAGTTATGAAGATTGCTCTTGAAATCTAAATGGAACAATCGCTATTTTACCACTGTTTAAATCACACCTGCGGGTTTTCTATGCAGCTGATTTCTTTTGTAGCAAAGGCTTCTCCAGCTGATGTACCAAAATAAAATAAAATGAAATATTTAAAAGTGTAGGGTTTCCTATTAAAAGGTAAAATGCCTGATTTGGTTGGCTGAGCACAGAGCTAGTGTGATATTCAGTCGTATGTTCATGATGGCTTTTGCATACAGGCAGGTTATAAGAAACTTGTAAACTTATTATGAAAGTCATTGCTTTGCAGGTTGGAGAATTTACTAGGGTCTGGAGTAGTGGAGCTGCTGAGATGGCAGAAAAGTGAGAGGTTTGAAGAAAAGAAAGGAGGGTCAGAGCAAGGACTGTAATTGTTTGATCCTTTTAGCTGTTCCTGACACAGACAGCACCATCTGAAGATTCCTCGTTGCTGGCTGAATCACAGCTGCCTGATTGGAGCAGCTTTAAATGCAATTTGGAACCACTTTCATGGCATAACCAACCTCATCTGAGGTTAGCATCCGCCCATGTGTTTTAACAGAGAGCAATGTTCTTTCCAAATCCCACCCAACAGATCGCTGCAGAGTGTCAAGTACATGAATGAACTAACCATAACCATTTAGGGTCTACATTCATCCCCAACATAAACTTAAATATCATTCTGATAATAAGTTCAATCAGCCTAAATAATCTACGTTACTGTCCTGTTCCCAGAGTGCCTCTGTTTCTCAGCTTCAAGACAATAACACTTAAAGGCTACGTCTACACATGAAGCCAACATCGAAATAGCTTATTTCGATGTAGCAACATCGAAATAGGCTATTTCGATGAATAACGTCTACACGCCCTCCAGGGCTGGCAACATCGATGTTCAACTTCGACGTTGCGCAGCACCACATCGAAATAGGCGCTGCGAGGGAACGTCTACATGCCAAAGTAACACACATCGAAATAAGGGTGCCAGGCACAGCTGCAGACAGGGTCACAGGGCGGACTCAACAGCAAGCCGCTCCCTTAAAGGGCCCCTCCCAGGCACACTTGCACTAAACAACACAAGATACACAGAGCCGACAACTGGTTGCAGACCCTGTGCCTGCAGCATGGATCCCCAGCTGCCGCAGCAGCAGCCAGAAGCCCTGGGCTAAGGGCTGCTGCCCACGGTGACCATAGAGCCCCGCAGGGGCTGGAGAGAGAGCATCTCTCAACCCCCCAGCTGATGGCCGCCATGGAGGACCCGGCAATTTCGACGTTGCGGGACGCGGATCGTCTACATGGTCCCTACTTCGACGTTGAACGTCGAAGTAGGGCGCTATTCCGATCCCCTCATGAGGTTAGCGACTTCGACGTCTCGCCGCCTAACGTCGAAGTTAACTTCGAAATAGCGCCCGACGCGTGTAGCCGCGACGGGCGCTATTTCGAAGTTAGTGCGGCTACTTCGAAGTAGCGTGCACGTGTAGACACAGCTAAAGAAGAATACGGATGGAAAGCCATCTTGGAATCAAAACTTAAACATTGGAAGCTTAAAGTAAAATTCTGAGACTTTCAAACACTCAATGCTGCATGTCTGTGCATAAAGCTTATTACTGGTTAAAGAGTCAAAGCAATAAGGCTTTGATTCATCACCACCAAGCCAAATGTGCTGTTTGCAGGAGCTTTTTCTGTCCTTTTTCCAGATGAGCTGTGTGAAGGTTTACATTTTTTATTTTTCATTTTATTTTATGCCATTAATTTTCAAAAGACAGTAGCTGAAATTTATCTGAAACAGAAACAAGAATATCAGAGATTTTAGCAAAAATCTTTCTTTACAACAAACTTTCCTTCATTACAAATGGTATGTATGAACTTATTCCTCAGAAAAGTTTCCAAGCTTTTGCAGAGACGGATACATATTAGTTTTTTATTTATTTCTTTAATTTGGGCTTCTGGTAGATACAGATAGAACCATTTGGATAAAATAAGAATTCAGCTAAACCATCACCAGAAAGTCAAGCTGAACTTGGCCTGTTCTGAAGTTCGAAAAATGTCAGTTGAACTTCCTTTCAATGCCACCCCAAGCTCATTTTTCATTAACATCTGCAACTGAGCATTCTGATTCTAAGCAAAACCCAGATCTCATTATATCAATGGCACAACTTCAACAGATTTTAAAGACACAAGAAGTAGCCAGTCCCAAAAAGAAGAAAAACTGCTCCATGAAGGTAATCTTGCTAGACTTTCAGTGCAATTTTATGGTCCTATAGTCTTAGAAACCAAATATTAGGTCTTCATTCCAGGAATACCAGGAATTTCATATCTCTCTGCTACTAACTGACACATTACAAATATTATTTATTTAGATGCAGAAAAACAGAACTTGGGATTCTTGAAACCTGTGACATCCCCTAATTTCAGTGTCCTAGAAACCTCTGATTTTTTTTTGATTTTTTTTTATTTTTTAAGGTCAGAGTCTAAATCTTCTCTTTGCAAAGATAAGTTCTGATCCCACAGAGTGCTTACGCACATGCATTTGAATTCAATGGGATTATTGCAGTGTTTGGAATTAAGAAAATAAAGTGGTCTGCTAGATCAGGACAACAAAATGCAAACTGATGTATACTGATTGCTGGGTAGAAAATTTACCACTGACAGACATCAGAACTCACAGGCCAGTGGTATCCTCACAGACATTAAAGACTTGCCTTTGGATGTAATGAAATTTGCCAAAAGGGATCTTCCAGTTTAGTGGACACAGAAGACCAATTCACAGCTGTTGGAAGTGGTGCTGTCTGCAGGTATATGATTACTGTCTTGAACAGCTAAGGTGGTCTGTGGCCACAATCAGGAATAACTTAGTACTGTGAGAGGCTAAGTGGTCTAACAGACTCAAGCACAGATCTGAAAGCGAGAGATTCTGGCTTTCTCATCTATGATCTGGCATTGACCCTACGTGTAATTTTAAATCAAGTCTGTACCGACAGAATCTTCCAACAGTACCCATCAATTTGAGGGTACATAGGACTTATCTTTGGAACATCCCCAACCCCAAATAACAACCAAAGGGACAATTCATCAATGGCAGCTGAGAGCACTCTGTGCCTCTGCATATCAATCCTCAAAGTGTCTCTAATTATGCACCCCAAATTTTGAAAATGCAGATCTGATGCTCTGTCTGAATTTCCCCATCAGTAAAATGAGGACAATATTTCCCTCTTTGGTTCCCAGAGGGTTTGTGAAATTAATTAAGTTACATGTAAATGCAGCAGAAGGCCTACAAAAATCCTAGGGGCACCAAGACTGCTCACTCAGCTTATTCAGATAATAGTCCCTTAAACTGTATTCTGTATTTTGGACATGGGTCTGGATGAGTGGGTATTACTTCTTCTGCAGCTGGACACAAGTTATAGCGTGAATACTAACCATTCTATTTCTTATTTAAGAGGAGGTAGCTAAAGAATCAGTTTGCTTACCTTCCCCATAAATCCAAGAATGATGCTGGGCAGAGAAGTCACTGAGCTTTTGAGGAAGGAGGAGCAAAACTTATTTTACAGATTTACTCTGGAGACAACGGCTACGTCTACACGTGCAGCCAACATCGAAATAGTCTATTTCGATGAATAACATCTACACGCCCTCCAGGGCCAGCAACGTCGATGTTCAACTTCGACGTTGCTCAGCCCAACATCGAAATAGGTGCAGCGAGGGAACGTCTACACGTCAAAGTAGCACACATCGAAATAGGGATGCCAGGCACAGCTGCAGACAGGGTCACAGGGCGGACTCAACAGCAAGCCGTTCCCTTAAAGGGCCCCTCCCAGACACAGTTGCACTAAACAACACAAGATACACAGAGCTGACAACTGGTTGCAGACCCTGTGCCTGCAGCATAGATCCCCAGCTGCCGCAGAAGCAGCCAGAAGCCCTGGGCTAAGGGCTGCTGCCCACGGTGACCATAGATCCCCGCAGGGGCTGGAGAGAGAGCATCTCTCAACCCCCCAGCTGATGGCCGCCATGGAGGACCCGGCAATTTCGACGTTGCGGGACGCGGATCGTCTACACGGTCCCTACTTCGACGTTGAACGTCGAAGTAGGGTGCTATTCCTATCTCTTCATGAGGTTAGCGACTTCGACGTCTCGCCGCCTAACGTCGAAGTTAACTTCGAAATAGCGCCCGACGCGTGTAGACGCGACGGGCGCTATTTTGAAGTTGGTGCCGCTACTCCGAAGTAGCGTGCACGTGTAGACGCAGCTAACATGGGAAATAGCGGTATAATTTTTTGACAACTGACTGTTTCAATTTATCTCTTTATTACAATGCTGGCTACATGAGCTCAAAGAATTAATCATAGGTGGAGCTCTCCACACAGGAAGGCGGGAAAATGGACAATGACATCTGATAAACCTTAGTTCCCAGTGCTCAAAAAAGACAGCCATGGGGGCAGTTCCTCCACTAGTCTCTGGCTAACAAAGCCATAGAAAGGGGAAGAAACTGGCAACAAAGCAGAGATGAAGACCTGTTAAAAGCAGACCTGAAAAAACACTGTAGGGTGAAGAAGATACATACTCTTACGATCCCAATTCCCAGAATGAATGCCTGGGATAAAAAAAGACCTTCTTAAACTTGCAACAAGAGGATGGGGGCAGTTATGTGAGATAAATTCAGACTGTTTATTGTCTAAAGATTTGTTTTTCTGAATATCTTGATTCTGAATAAACTATGCCTTGTTTTATGACACCTGCTTGGTTGCTGTAATTACCACTTGACAGAGATCCCAAAGAAGACTACCTTGGACAAGAGTCAAATACAGTCAGACCTGCAGAGACATTCATAGTTGGTAGCCAAGATAGCTACAGCTCAACATTTGATCTCAGAGAGGAAGCTGCAGAGTCCCTCCTGAAAGATAAAAATGGTGAGGCTATTGCCCGGGTGGGATGAACCACAAGGGACATGTCTGAGATGCAGCTAGCTTGGCAACTGTGACTTACCCAAAAGTGTGAAGGCTGGCTCCACAGAGCTAGAACCAGACCCTCAGCTGGTGTATATTTGCATAACTGTGCCAATTTATACGTTCTGAAAACCTGGCCAATAGATTATACAAAAAAAATCATGAATGCTTATAATAATTTTCTGAACCAAATCAAACAATATGAAATTTGTGGAACATGCAAAGACTACTAGAGATGAAATAGCATCAAACATTTCACTGCAAAAGGACAAAAGTTTTTCAGTGACATTCTCAATAGCCTGAAAAATACCTTCCCTTCTGAATGTACAAAAGACCTGTATTTATTGAATGCCACAAAAAAGCCAAGAGGAAACATGAACAAAAGTGTAAAAATGACTAAGCCGCTACTAGACAAGGATCCCATAGAAGAAATCATAGCATATGATCACAGAATGCACACAGATAAAAGAAAATAGAACAACAGCCAAGAAAAAAAATATATCCAAAGGGAATAAGAGATGCTTTACACAGTTGCATAAGACAATATTTACTGAAAAAGCAAACTAGCAAAAGAGCTATCCTTTAGTCAAGTTGTAGTACTGGAAAAATATGCAATCCACAACGATGAACAGAGGCACAAAAATGTAATTAGCCTTCTTAAAAATAGAACTATTGGAGTGACTACATTCTGTTTCCATAATGTTCAGAATCAGAATATAGATTAAAGAAAGGAACAGGATTTTTTTAATGAATAAAAATAATTGGAGTTGAATCTATTGGTCAATTGTCTTTACACAGTATCTGTTATTGTATGGCTAGTTCAGAGCACTGCTACCAGTTTCTCTTTTTCCAGAGCACTAAATGCAGTTTTTAATTAATAATGTGTTGAAAAAAGTTGCATATAATCTAAATTGAAATAGAAAAAATAGAGCTACAAAATGTCATATTATATTAAAATGAGAAAATGTAGTTTGATATATCCTTTCATATGTCACATATTTCTTTTTTTACAAACTTTACTTTTCTAATCTACCAACTCCTGAAGTTCTTATTTCTAATCAGCAGTGCCCTCTCACTTCACATATATGCTTGTTCTCACCCAGTTGCTAATAGAAATGGGATGCACATATTGGTAGCTTACTTGCCTTTATGTTCCTTTTTATTGCCCAGACATGCTATAATGGCTTTTGTTAAAGTGAAAACCAAGCCTGTAATTTTTAACATCTTGAAGCTCTTTCTTCAAGTTTGAGTCATAACTCAAATCAAGGAATGTAAATGATGATAAAAATAAGGTGGTTCGAAATAAGAAAGCTTCTGTTTAATGGATGTGTGTCATGTTTTATTCAGGGATTTTTATGGAATGTGCTTGGAGGACTTATAAGAAAAGTATTCAAGGCAAGTTTTACAACATTGGTATTCACTGGGGAAAACATGTCATGCCACATTGACTAATGTGATTGATTCAGTTGTAGTCCTCTCTGCTTCTTTTTATAAATTTATTAATTCAAAATGGATTGTTTCACACCTGAAAAATAACACCCTGCCCTGTTGATTTACTGCACCAGATTTTTCCAATGGCTCCAAAACATCTTCCCTAGAAACTTTAGTGGCTGTCAAGGCCACATGCTAATCTCCAGTAAAAAGTGTCTTTTGAATAGAAACACAGTATTCACGTTATCTTTTATAGTGAGGATTTAGGGTAGGGCTTTGAAAGCACATAAGTAACTTCAGAGCAAAAGTAACAATGTAAGTTGATAGGACATGCATTCCCAAGTCATGTCTTTGTTTCTGAAAATGCCAATCTAAGGCTCTAATGCTGCAAGCTCCTGTGCATTGCTCCGCTGAAGTCAGTGGAGCTATATCTGGACACAGGATTTTGCCAATACAAAACCAGCACTAGGACTGGACATTCATGACAAAAAAAAAAAAAAAACCATGTAATTTCCCTATTACCATACTACAGATATTCTCACAGGGTTGACATTTCTGGAACTAATCACAGGTTTCTGCTGTTATTGATCCATATGTATCTTCTCTCAAACCTTGCTAATGGCACGTGAAAAAGACCTGTCTGCTAACCAGATGGATGAGAACAAAATGTGTTGTTTCTAATGTGCTGCAAGTTAACCTCCTTTCTAAGTGTCTGATGCAAAGTTCACTGTAGTCAGAAGATTAGCTCTATCACCTCCCCCTACATAAAAATCTTTGAATGTGGACTCTGATACCCGAGTCAGTCCCAAAGGATCAAGAGCTTTGTATCCCAGTCACCAAGCATCAGAACTTACAACCAGGCATTTGGAAATATGTGAGGATTTGCATGTATGTCTTTACTGTGGCGATACTAGTTCTCAGAAAAAAAAAGTTTTCTTTGTTTTCAGAAATTTCTTTTGCTTTTTTTCTGGGGCTTTTACTGGACAGTTCATTGTATAGATACAGCTTTTGAGGAACATGTTCTTTGTGTCTGGTATCTGTTCTTCACTGTGTGCAGTGAATGTCTTCAAAATTTCTATAGCTTGGGAACAAAAAGGTAATATATTTTTTGTTACCAACCCTGACATTCTCATTGCTGATAGGAGAAAGGAGTGACACTATGATAGCTCATCTCTGGATTTTTTTTTATTTGCTGTGCTAAATGGAACACATTGTCAAAAGTGTGTCATGGTAGATGCAGGGATTCTGGAGATTACCTTCCCTAGAGAGCAGCGTCAGAAATCCCTCACCTCTCTGCCAGTACATGTTCTTATTAGGTTAGTTGCTTCCATTGGAACTGAGGAAAACCATTTGGCTAACACAGATTTAGCTAACAATACTTGTATATTATGAGGCTGCTCTGCTGAAATGGAGAAGGAAAAATTGAAGCATCAGAATAGTTAAGAACAAAGAAGTCTGTAAAGAGCTTCAAAAAGATCTCACAAAACTAAGCGATTGGGCCACAAAATGGCAAAAAAAATTTAATGTTGATAAATGCAAAGTTATGCACATTGGAAAAAATAATCCCAACTATACATACAAAATGATGGGCTAATTTAGTTATAACCACTCAAGAAAGATCTTGGAGTCACTGCGGATAATTCTCTGAAAACATCCATTCAATGTGGCAGCCAAAAAGTCAAAGAGAATGTTAAGAATCATTTTAAAAGGAAGAGAGAATGAGACAGAGAATATCTGATTGACTCTATATAAATCCATAGTATGCCCGCATCTTGAAAATTGCATGAAGATGTTGTTGCAAAATCTCAAAAAAGATATATTGGCTTTGGAAAAGCTTCAGAAAAGGGCAACAAAAATGACTAACAAAACAAAAAAGCAGTCCAGTAGCACTTTAAAGAGTAACAAAATAATTTATTAGGTAATGAGCTTTCATGGGACAGACCTACTTCTTCAGATCATAGCCATACCAGAACAGACTCAATATTTAAGGCACAGAGAACCAAAAATAGTAATCAAGGTTGACAGATCAGAAAAATATTATCAAGGTGAGCAAATCAGAGAGCAGAGGGGCAGAAGGGTGGAGGGGTCAAGAATTAGATAAAGCCAAATGTGTATACGAACCCCTATAATGACCTAGAAATTTCCATCCTGGTTCAAACCACATGTTAATGTGTCAAACTTGAATATAAAAGAGAGTTCAGCAGACTCTCTTTCCAAACTGCTGTGAAAATTCCTCTTCAGTAAAATGCAAACTTTCAGGTCATTAACAGCATGGCCCACTCCACTGAAGTGTTGACTGACAGGTTTGTGAATCAGGAGTGTTTAAATTCAAATTTAAAGCAGTTAGCTTGATATTACCAGGTGACTTTCTTCACTGGAAATATCATTAGCTCAATTTAGGGTGCAGTAATCTCGAAATTATGAAATTGCAGTTACCTGACGGGTATAGCATCAAGTTCAAATTTAGAACCTTGATTAAAGGCCAGTGTGGAAATGCCACATCTTAAAATTGAATTTATTAGCCTCCAGACGTGTCCCCTATCTATTCCACAAAGCTATGTGTGCTGCACCCGGCTCCCTTTCCTCTCCCTAAGGGAATGCCCTAAACCTCAGTTCTGCAGTCAGACTAGGACTTGGGACTTGAATCATTTTGTACTAGAAAGGGACATTCTGAACTGGCTGATGACAACTGACAGCTGAGCTATTATAAAACAGCAGCTGCATGAATAGTGCACCAATACTTCACTTCCTGAATACAGATTTTTAAAAATGTCTTTCACTATTTTAACAATAATGCAGATCCATTTTTATATCAGCAACAGCCACCTGGATTCCCAAATGTTTCTATTCTCATAGTTCCAACCTTCTCTACATACATAATACCCAGGGACCAAACTGTGCCTTCCCATTTATGCAGACCCATTTAGTGCAGATTATGGGTCAAGGAGGGTAGAGATAGCCCAAGGATGTTCAACTACAGCTGCTGTCATGTTCTATAATTAAATTTCTAATAGTGGAGCAACTATAACTATAACAGTGCATTTATGACCAGATAAATTCAGTTCACAAAGAATCATAATAATGTATTCCTGATTAAACTGGTGTCATGAGACAGACTATAGAAATTAATGGTATTAAAAAGACAAAGTACCGGAGAAAATTGCTACAACAAACTTTTTTTAAAAAAAAATCTCTCCTATAATCATTTGCGTAAATGAGACACAAAAATGGTGAAAAGTGTGATTGTAGCATGGCAAGAACAGGGGATAAAGATTATTTCTGAACATAACTGAAAATAGTATCACACTGGGAATGAAGATAATTTCATGATGGATCCTTTCACATGCAGAGAACATCCATAAACCTGTATATTTAATTCTTTCCCAAAGTTGCAGATATAAATTGTACATTAAGATGGATTTGTAGTTATGGGAACCAGCGTTTGTACAGAACCTACCATACCATGAATCTTAACAGACATTAGCTTAAAATAAAAAAAAATGTTATCTTAGGTATCACAGACAGGTTGCACTTCTGTAGTCTAGCACGCTTGGGACCTAAACAGTGCTAAACCAGGGGATTTGTTGAACCATGGCAGATCAATATTGTCTAGCAGCATTACCAACACTTTCACTGCTTACTGGGATCTTACAAGACATACAGGGGTAAATTACAGCTAAATAACAGCACAGAATACTGGGAGCCAGGACTGGTGGCTGTAAACAAACTTTGTGGGACCACAGGAAACTTGGTCACACCCATTATAAGTGGACATCTGGATAACTAAAATCATGCTGGACTATGGACATTGCTAGAGCAAAGCATGCCAAATTAGAAAGGTTCAATCTCTACACATTTATCTTTCTTCAAATATTCTATATATGGTAAGAAAATAAACTGAGTAGAATATATTGCAGTCAAAAATCACACGTGTTGAGCCAAATCCTCTGTTGTTGTAAATCCTCATAGCTCTATTGACTTTTTATGGTATTACACTGATTTATACTCACTGTGGATCAGGCTCATCTAGGGCTAGATTGGGTCCAGTCCTGCAAGGTTGCAAAAGAAACCTTCCTTCTTTTCTGTCTCTGTGCAGTCTACTGCTAGTAAAGATGCTAGACTGAGAAAGAAGCCAGTGAGAGAGTAGTTGGGACCATGATACCATAGTTGCCATCCTGGATAACACAGCTAGCTAAGATAGGAGAAGTACAAGCTCTATACTTCCAAGAGTGTCGCAGTTTGCATGCATCACCCCTGTTGCATGCATGGGTGCTTCCATGAGTTTCCATTGGGGTAGCCTATCACTTCTTTTCTACCCAGAAGTCCACTGATACTCAGTCCAAAAAGTATAACTTCGCACTAAGCTCAGGAGCTTTTGAGAGAAGTTGCTTTGGAACTGCAATTTCAAAACTGAGCATGTTGGCTAGAAAGACAGACAGGTCCAACTTGTGTGATAAGCCTTCCTTCCTGTAGAACACTATAAACTGTTTGCCAGCTCAATTCATGCACAACCCACCTTTCCACTCGCCAGCTCTTTGCCATATGGCCAGATGTTAAAAAAACTGCAGTTCTGTAGTATGAATGAGAAGGCCAACAGCTCTTAATACTTCACCTTGCTGGATGGGAAGAATTATCTACTGCTGGTCTTCATGTTTAATTACTGTCTCTGTCAGACAAGTCTATCCATCGGGCACTGACCCCAAAAAGCAAACGTAAGCACAGGGAACCTTTTTGGCTGTACAATCCCTAATGCCCTGAGTTAGCCTTTAATTTCACTGCCCTTTGCTGTAAGCATTTGGTCGAGAGAGAGCACTCAAAGGGTATCTCTACACAGCACCCTAACCTGAAAATAAACTATTTTGTTAGTCTTTAAAGTGCTACATTTCTGCTGCTTTGTTTCATTGGAGTACAGACTAGAACGGCTGCCTCTCTGTTACTACGCAATTTGTGCTATACAAATTGCATAGCTTATTATGAGTAGATTTTGAAATAAGCTATTTCATCATGTGGTGCTGTCCAAACAGCGCCACATGGACTGGGTCTACACTTCTCCCCCACAGCAGCTTCGAAGTGCCAGCATGCGTGTAGCCGTGCGCACTTTGAAGCACCCGTGCTACTTCAAAGTGCCTTTACTCTTCAAAATTTTGGGGAGTTAAGGCACTTTGAAGTCGTGCAGGCACTTCGAAGTGCCCACGGCTACACACATGCAGGCACTTCGAAGTTTGACACTTTGAAGTTGCCACAGGGGAGAATTAGCCATATTCACTGCAGCACTTCATGAGTAATCTCCCATCGCCCTGATTAACGTGCCTCCTTTGAAGTTGGGGGCAAGCGTACATCCCAGCCATGCTGAAATAAAGCACTATTTCAAGGCATCCCTGTACTCGTCCTGCAATGAGGTATACAGGTATGTTGGAATAGCGCTCCCGTTATCTTGAAAACTGTTTCAAGACAACAGGCGTGTTGCATAGATGTGGGCAGCTATTTTGGGGTACTGCCATACCCCAAAATAGTGTCCGTCATATAGACATAGCCCAGAGGCCCTCGTCTCCAGTTACACCAATCGTTGAAGTCTTAAAGTTGACTGTGCACCATGCCACTTAGGGTGTTCCCTACTTCTGTAAATAGTTTATCTCAAAAATGACAAATCACTAAACAAAAGATTACAAAGTCATTTTCATTTAAGAAAGGCATCCCACTTCCTTGTAAGTGTACTGCATTAATATATATTGTATGTCTCATTTTCATCTTTTTTCATATTTTGTGTTCCAGATTTCAGCCCTGACAGCTTGATAGTTATAGCCCATTACCCAGATATATTTTCCCCTGCTCTGTGTATTGTGTAGGACACTGCATATTATCTGCCTGCCCAGGACCTCACAACTCAAGGATATCTGCATTCAGCTGATATAAGAAGTCTGTGAATGAACAGGTCCATATATGGATGTAAAACATTATCACCAAACTATTACTGACTGCACCAGCACTAAGTGGCAGACACTAGGATATTTTATTCATGAGAGTATAAGTGGCATTCCACTCCAGACATTGATGGATTTTGTTTATAACAGCAATGGACAGGTTATCATAGGTTTTCACAGGTTCTTCTTGGAGGGAATTTATATTTATGATGAAAAATTTTAAGTCTATTTGCAGGGTGTTTGTGTTTAATGAGACATTTCCATTTTACTGAGACTTACAACATTTATTGTATGGAGTATTTCATGGAGAGCTGCTCATTGATGATTGACATCTTTTCTCCCCTCCCCCACTAGCCATACACAGATAACAAGGTTGCTTGCACAGAGCTCTTAGTGGGACCCTGGTTAAAGGGTTTAAGGCTCCAATTTTGACGAAGTTTGAGGAGTTAGACAGACAACTCCTACTGAAACTAAGTGGGAGTTGGGGAGTTGCCTGTCTAACTCCTTTAGGCTCCTTTAAAATATCCTGACCTAAGTAAATGAAGACATGCTCTTGGGCTTACAATGAACCCCTGCAATGAGGCTTAAAACAAAGAGACATATTTCAACATTAACACAAGGGTTACAATGGATGACCACTGCATATGCAAAACCCCACAAATTTCTGTGCTTGCAGACTCCTACCCTTTCAATAGTGATCTAGGAATGTGGTATGGCCACGGGCTATCACCAGAGAATATAACAAATACTCGCTCCTTTCTTTTTTGTATTATAAGCATTTTTGGGTAAGGCCTTCCTATTTGCCTTGCTTTGCACATTTAGGGGGCTACTGCAGTTCCCCCAATAAGGAAAAATACTATATTTTCATTACCCCAGTATATTTTTTTCAATCCTCAGCTGAAGCTGTCTTTTTCCTTGTCTGAGCTTATTTTTTTGCTTCCTTTACTACCATGTTTACGAATGGACCCATGCTATCTGAGCCTGGGGACAGCACATGTATGATATACAGTCTACAAAACAAATATTACAAGTACTTAATTATGTGCATAGCGCTGCTCTAACATAGTACAATGGAAAAGAAAACCAACACATTTACCCTTTACTGTTGAATTTCCCCTCAACATCAGTAGGAAAAAAAATAACGCTTAACTTTTCATTTTCCTGCTGATTCACAGAATTTATAAGCCAGAGTGAGCATTGATCAATACTATCAGGGTGTGTCTATGCTTGCATTCCTCTTTTGAAAGAGGCTTGCAAATGAGGTAAATAGAAAATGCAAATGAGGCATAAATCTGCATATTTGGCACCTCATTTGCATATTCTAATTTTGAAAGAGCTTCTTTCGAAAGAAGAAAGCCAGTGTACATGCTGCTCTTTCAAAAGTAAACCCATCTTCGAAAGAATCCTTTTTCCCTTTATTTAATGGGAAGAAGGATTCTTTCGAAGATGGGGTTTATTTTCAAAAGAGCAGCATCTACACTGGCTTTCTTCTTTTGAAAGAAGCTCTTTTGAAATTAGAACATGCAAATTAGGTGCTAAATATGCAAATTTATACCTCATTTGCATTTTCTATTTACCTCATTTGCAAACCTCTTTCGAAAGAGCAATGCAAGTGTAGACACTCCCTCATTGTTTATGTCAGCTGTGAAAGACAATAACGCTTATTTCCCTTTAACACCAGCAACTTGTGATAAAAGGGATGGATTATTGTGGGAGTTGTGGGTGCTGTTTGCTTTTAAACACAAAAAGGAAACAGATCCAGGTTCATACTAGGTAAGGCCCTATGAAGCTCACAGCCATGAAAAACATGTCACAGATCATGAAATATGGTCTCACCCATGAAACCTGATCTTTTTGTGTGGTTTTATCTTATACAGATTTCATGGGTGCGGAGGGGAAGGGGAAGCGAGTGTTTCTCACATTTTGGTCTTGACTCAGAAGAGAGCTGTAGAGGAGTTACTAGGACTACGTCTACACTAGCCCAAAACTTCAAAATGGCCATGCAAATGGCCATTCTGAAGATTACTAATGAAGCACTGAAATACATATTCAGCACCTCATTAGCATGCAGGCGGCTGCAGCACTTCGAAATTGCCATGGCTCGCTGTCACGCGGCTCGTCCACACAGGGGTCCTTTTCAAAAGGACCCCGGGAAACTTCTAAATCCCCTTATTCCTTTCAGCATATAGGAATAAGGGGATTTCAAAGTACCCGGGGTCCTTTTAAAAAGGACTCCTGTGTGGACGAGCCACATGGCAGTGAGCTGCAGCAATGTTGAAGTGCTGTGGCCTCCCACATGCTCATGAGGCGCTGAATATGTATTTCTGTGCTTCATTAGTAATCTTCGAAATGGTCATTTGCATGGCCATTTTGAAGTTTTGAGCTAGTGTAGAAATGGCCTAGGTTATTTCAGGGTGGTTGAAATTGTGCCACTCTTAGTTCCAAGCATCTGAAGAGTGGCAGCTGCTGACTGAGGGCCAAGCTCTGCAGGCAGCAATGCAGAAGTAAGGGTGGCAGTACCATACCATAAGAAGTCCTGTGGCACCTTATAGACTAACAGATATTTTGGGGCATAAGCTTTCGTGGGCAAAGACCCACTTCATCAGATGAAGGGGGTCTTTGCCCACGAAAGCTTATGCCCCAAAATATCTGCTAGTCTATAAGATGCCAAAGGACTTCTTGTTGTTCTCAAATATATCGACTAACACGGCTACCTCTCTGATACTTAATATCATACCATGCCATCCTTACTTCTGCCCTTCCTATGGCAACAGCTCTGCTTTCATAGCTGGGCTTCCAGCTAGCAGCCCCTGCTCTCAAGATCCCCAGCTCTGAAGGTGGCACTGCCACTGCTAGTAGTACCAACCACCCTCACACTTAGTAAGCTTGGGACACCCTCCCTCCCCCTACACACTCACAACTCTTTTTTTATAATCAGGATCCCTACAGTTACAACACTGTGAAATGTTAGATTTCAATGGCTGAAGGCAACAAATTTGCAACTGTTAAATGCTACGATTGTGAAAAAGACCAGCTGATGGGGAATTAGACAGGGCCCTAATTATAGGGCTACAGGTTGTTGGCCACAGAAATACTGAAGAGATGCTACTTTTAGCTATCAAAGTATTCCTGAAATACCATTTCAAAATAGATCACTGATCTATCAATACTGTGTACATTGACTTTGGCCTGCTGCTCGTTTACTATACGGCAATGTTTTTCATCCTATGGTCTGCATACCACTAGGAGCCTGCAGATTATGTATAATGAATCCACAAAAAGTTGTCATTAACATACAGCAGTGGTTTTCAGTGGTGGACTAAGAAGACTATGTTGAAGATTACCAAGGGGGTCCATACCTCTGTTTGAAATATTACAGAGGTCCACAAATGAAAAAAAGTTTGCAAGCCACTGTCATAAAGTATCTCCAAAAATTTACATTTGAATCTCTAGATGCACATGTTCTTTGAAAACCATTCACTCAAATCAAATGCCTGAGTATTAAAACTATGTGAAACTAACAATTTCTCACTTTCTAATTGCCCCCACAATAAAATACTATTTGATATTTGTGAACCTGAACAAACAAGAAATTCCATCACCTCTCCAAAAATATAGATTGTTGAGTGACAGAGGTCAGATTCCATTGGTATTAATACTGCTGGACAACAAACTAGTCACCAAAACATCCCCTCCCCATTCACACACACAAATTTAGAAAGATCAAAGTCAGACTACTATTTTTGATGACATTGCACAAATCCGATGGCCTTTAAAAAATCAATAACAAATCTTTAGAAACCATTAATAAAAACAAAGTTCCATAAAAGTTAAAACCTCTCTAGTCCTCTAATTCTCAAAGCCCTGGCATCCCATGAATTTGCTTCCCTGATATTTTAACAGCTCCTTTCCTGTTTGAGGAAAGGACAGCAAGGAAGCCAGAATTCATTCACACCCATGAGCCATGACACTCAGATCTATGCTGGGTCTAATCCCATGGTTTTGAGTGAGTCAGTGGGATTACTCACACTGAGCAGCCAAGAAGGGCTACCTCAACATATCTTGTTTCCACACCACAATAGCCTCCTCATCTCTGCTTGGCATTATAGGCACAACTATGTTCTTTCATGTTCCAGTGAATCTCTTGCAATAAAGAAATATCTATTTTGTTAAGATAGGAAGAGAACTTGTTTTCCCCCCCTTCTGCTTTTGAAAGTTCCTATTATTCTCTTGACACTTAAAGAAATTCAATGGTACTATTCATCTTGACAGGAAAATGTTATTCTCTGATAACAGAAAAAAAAAGGTGTTAATGCAAGGGAGGATTACACATTTCAGCAAGCTTCCTAAAAGCTTTTTTTCCAGCAATATGCTAGTATGTGTCTTTCACTCACCATAAACATAAACTCTCGAGTTGAATTATCCAAAATAAAAAGCAAATCTAACAAATATTCTATCATCAAGAAATTTAATAATCCCTGGTAATCTTTTGAACATCACTTTTGAAAATTATTTTCTATCTTTTGCTCCTATCTGAAAACACACTCTGATGATATTTTTCTACCTCAGAGTTGCATGTTTATGAAATTTGTCCCACTGGATGTCATCAAAACCCTCCAGAGATGCAACAGCAAAGCTGTACTTGTTAAAATGTTTTTTTCTGCTTCTTTCAAATAGCCTAACACCAAAAAAATAATCACAGTAAAAAGTTTTGTGGCATTAGCCTCAAATTCCAAGTTTTTCTCCATCAAAATAAAACAAAACTGGGAGTTGGTAACTACCTGCCTTTTGTGCCTTTGAAAACCTCTACCTATTTTTATATATCTTGACCCCTTTCTCTTTGTAAGACATTTCTGTCCCTTTCTCCCACTGGGTCTCCACAGCTTGATCTACACAGCCACATTGAGCCTTTGCAACAGAGACACATTATGATAATACACAGTGCTTTCCAGCTTATAGACTGTCTGTAGGGACGTTCATCCAGGTCATGCCATCAGGAGACAACAGAAATTGTCCCATACTGATATAGCATTCATTTAAAGACCCCATGAACCTTTTTACCGGGCATCCTCTTCTCATCTAAACGAGCACAAAACAACCCCACACCACTGAACTGCTTTCAATTGACGTTTTCATACCTAATTAGGAAAACATCTCCCAATTGTTACAGAGTACTTCTAGATCTAGAGGCTAGTGTGCTTTACACAATTGGGTCCCATTCTGTTACTTGAATACAAACCATCAACCACAACTAAACTTAATTGCAACATTCTAATGAGCTCTACCTGTAGCCATTGCAAAATAGTCCCGATCAATACAGATTTTATCCAAAAAAAAAAACGTAAAATGTAAACTTTGGTGCCTTTCACTGCGCTACTATTAATTTTCTCCAAACCAAGCTAATTGGTCCTTTGCTTAGGACCTCATGGGGAAAAAAAAAACAAAAAACAATTTGTGTAAGATGGATCAAACCTACAAAATACAAAACACAACCCAGATTTCAATGTCCCACACACACACAAAAAAAATGATCTTTGGATTTGGTGTTTTGATTTGGCCCATTACAAGGAAATTGTCCATATGGAAAATTTCTAACTGAATTTGGATTTCAAATAGTCCAAAACTCAGACTTCATTCAGGGCCTATATTTAAATATGCTGAGCATCATAATCTCTTGTTCTTTCTTCCCAGCTAAGCTTATAGCCCAACATGAAACATCACTTTGAAAACAGTCTGATGTTTGAAAGTGCTTATGATTCAAAACAGAATATTTTATATTTTAAACTTTTAAATTAGTTATTATACATCATTAATTTTGAGCAGTACAACACATCTATAGATCATTTCAACAACTAATATAACCTTTTAATTACATTAATATTTTGTGACCCCAATTTATAACCTCCCTGAAAGTCTTCAGGTCTACTTTTGCCCTTCTCTGGGAACTTTAAATACCTCCAAATTACACAACAGTGTGAAAACATATGATTTCCATTTTTTTTTTTTGCTTTTTAAAAAAAAATTGTCATTTTTAGAAGAAGATGAATGCACATTTGATCAGAGGTTTCAAAAATTTTACCATATTGTCTCCAATCCACAGAAGGCGGCAAATTCAGCCACAGAATAAGGTTGTTGAGTTGATTTAAATAAGATGGCAGTGAATGGAAACCTTTCTGGCTGTACCACACCTGAGAAAGCAAACAGAAATATTAAATGAAAGATAACCTGAACCAGGATATTAGTGAATTTGGGATGCAATATTATGGAAGATTACAGCATCTGTGTGCTCTGCTGCAGAGATGCACATACAGAATCTGAAGAGCTGTAGAGAGAGCTCCATGGGTTGAGTACAGTGATAGTCAGCCCTTTCCATTCTAGGGCTCTCCATCCAAATAGCAACAAAGGAAGAGGAAGAGAACTCATGGGTTAATGGACCACCTAAACCAGCCCTTGCCAGGTGAAATACACATGAAACACATAACACTCCTATTTGTGCAGAAAAGGTAACATTAACTGCTTTAATCAGAAACTCGGTGGGAGAATTTAGAAAACAATAACATCTTGAGATATTTTAATTTTGAAATTTCAAATTGAGATCTGTAAGCAATAGAAAAACATAACGATCAAAGCTGAAATGTGCATTGACCTTATGCTCAAGAAAAGTGGGGTGGGACAGGAAGACTCAAAGATAAGGACTGCATGAAATTAACAAAGTTAGACATGCCTTATGGAGCCTGGAGGAATGAGATCAACATCTATCGTCCATTTCTATTCAACAGAGTTTGCTAGGCAAAGAAAAGCATGAATAATGCCAGTGCCTTTTTTGTAAAAAAGAGGAGCCAGTACTCAGCTGGCTCCCCACTCCTCGCCCACCCTGCCCCCCATCCTCCACCCCAGCAGGCTCCCAGCCTGTGACTGTGGTTGCTGAAGTGTGGTTGCTGATCCTGTGACTGTGGTTGCTGAAGTGTCAATTCTCAATACCAGCAAGCACCAAAACAAAGAAGCGTTGAATACTGCCCGTAACAGGTTTGAAACATGTTCCTCCCGTGCATGATGAGACGAGCTGGGAGGCACAGTACCTTCTCAAACAATGCAGCCATATACTGCCATTAACTTTAAAGCATAACCCAGTCCTTCTCCAATGAACAGGTAGCACCTGTTCCTGTCACACAGCCTGAACAATATGCCTCAGCCTCCAATGGAATTACCACTTTTGGAGGAGGTAAAAATAGCATGTTCTCTGGGCCCTGTTAGACAGCACCAGCAACCAAATGGTGATGACCTTCACTCATGACTGGGATGATCCTCTCCAATTCATTACACATAGGCCACTGCACAGACATTGTATGGAAGCAATTTTAACTTCTTTACACACAGAGAATATTTATGTCTATAGAGCAGATAATATTTATTTCTTTAATTCCCTGTCACTGTTCTACAGTATCACCACTTCTAGTGTAATTTTACTGATTGTAAAATTGAATTAGAAATTGTTTTGTAGTTTTTTAGGATTTGTACATGCTCCAGTCTGAGATCCGGCAGCTGTTTCATCAGCAGGAAACCTGCTATTGGTTCAAAAATACAAGATACACATGGAACAGGCCATAAGTCTGCTGTGTAAAAGTGCAGGAACAATCTCCAGATAGTCAACTTTCAGGTCTTGTCCCTTCCTGGTCACCTGTGCAAATATGTGCCAGAACAGAATCAAAATTGAACTACCAAAGAGAAACAATTCCAACCCTCCACACACATACCATCCCACTTCTTCCTCTCTGTGTTCTGCTAAAATGTTTCAAAAGAAGAGTGTTAAACACACATAATGGAATCCATTGCAATTATGCACATTGTAAAATAAAAAGCAGCAATTACAAAAAAACAATAATGCAAGATTTTGCTGACACATCCTCAGCTAATTGGAGGCAAGAATATCTTAGTAAATTTCATAATGTTACCACACTAATAAGGAAAGCAAAAAATTGACAAAAACATTGTCTGGAACAATACATTTAGAAGTCCCTGCCCAATAATTAGAATCACAGAATCTACAGAACTTTCATGGCATTGTACATCCTAGAGTGCAATAAAATAATGTAATTTTGCCAGGACATCAGAAAATAATCAAATTAAAGTAAAATATTTAATCATTTATAATGAGGCAAAAAGAAAAAAGAAGTCTTTGATGTTACAGGTTGCACCTCTGAAGTGGCATTCTGTCATCTAGCAGCATACAGCAGGAAGCAGGATGCTCCTGGACCAGAGGGACGGAGTAGGAGGGCACACAAGCTCACTTCCTGGCAACCCCATAGGAAGCTGTGGGTCCAGGTCCAGATGCGATGTTCCCCAGCAACCCTGCAGGAAGCCAGAGCCAGGTGGCCAGCAGACCCCAGCAGCCCCACTTGGAGCCGTGGTCAGGGAACCGAGATCCCCTGATGCAGAGCTGTGGTCAGGGAGCTCACGTCACCCAGCAGCCTGGTGCAGAGCCAGGGGTGTGGAGCCAGCATCTCTCAGGAGCCCAGCATGGGGCCAGGCTAAGGGAGTCAGCAGCCTGGCGCAGAGCCGGCACCCCCTGAAGCCCTGCATGGAGTCAAGCCCTGGAAGCTCACTGCAGCAGGCTAGCAACCAAGAGGCATTCACCTCCCCGGGTCTGGCAAAATTTACATACCAGCAATGGATCAGCTGCCATCCAGTGCCTCTGTGGCCTCACGTTGTTCCCGGAAGCAACACTTTGCTTCAGTTCACCTCCTCAGGGGGCTTCTTAGAAAACACTTCACACTAGATTTCACAAGTCCACTGGCAATAGCCCTCTCTAGGGTTTGATTTTATTCACATTAAAATCACAAACAGAAGACAGCCTTCCACCTCAGCCTTAAGCTGGGCACCACTTCTTGTTCCTGAGACCTGACTTTCCCTACTCTCTGAGAAGCTGGAGAACATTCAAGACCTGACTTGCCTTTGGGTCTTCTCTTTAAAAGAAATCATACTTACAGATAGGCTTTCTACGCAGTCACACCCATCCCAGCAGGGGTGACCCTCCTCATATCAGGTAGTACCGCAGAGAACTCTAGTTTTTTGTCTTTCCTTGAACAAACTCCTCTTCTTGCAACGTCCTGCTGCTCTTATGGAGGAATTGTCTGACCCCTGCTAAAGTGTGTCTCCTTAGTAACTCAGATTAGCTGGTGCCAGTTCTCTGCCCCTTAAAAAGGACAAGCCACCCTACTACAAGGACTTTATGGCCAAATTATGGATAGAGAAAATGAACACACAACACAACAAAGGAAGGGCCGGGTGAGGGCAGCACTGAGGTGTTGTGTTCATCTACACTCTTCTGTTCCGTTACAGTCATCTTTGACTGTGAAAAGCCCTAGGGTTCCCCCCCATCTCCAGTGTGCTTGGCATGTGACACACACTATAGATGTATTCTTGTCACATAGCTAGAACAACAGTCATTTAAGGTGCTAGCCACCTTCCATGTTTTGGCTGGATATTGTTAAAATTGAGAGCGGGAAGTTAGTTGTCATGCTTATCCTGAAGTGGAGAGAAATAATTTGCGAAGGATTTAGAGTTTTTCTGCAGCATGATAAATGGTACAGTAAGTCGCTTCAAAGGCAAATTTCCTGTTTTCATTCATAAAAGGGTAGGTGAATGGTACATTCTCTGCCTTTTAAACAGGCCCAAAAGGTCTAAGTAAAAGACTGGTCATTAATAATTGAAAGGTTAATGCAATAATTTGACACTACATCAGTTGAAAGCCACTTCAAGGTGGTAGTTTGGATAACATAGTGCCCTTTATAAGTCTAATGCACTGTTAGGTTGACTCTGAAAAATGAAGCTTACTCCTTAACTGTAGAACTATAATTTATCCTTGTGTTGATGACAGGTGAAGTAGGCACCAAAGACAAAAAAACAAAACAAAAAATGGCTGTCAGAGAAACACCATGTATGGGAGCCATCTGAACTCAAGGGCCCAATTCTACATTGACAAAGTGCTCAAAACTACAAGATGTTTGGGAGAACAAATTTAAAGATTATGTTATGGGTGCTTTTAGTAACAGGGACAGATCTCGGGCAATAAACAAAAATATTTGGAAGCCTGTGACCCGTTCATGGCTTTTACTTAAACTACTATACAGGGTGGGAGCCAAAGAGTGAAAGTGCAGATGGGGGGCAGGGACAGCAGAGAGAGGTGGTACATGTTGCTGTTTCATCTCTAGGGATAAAGGTTACTCCTTAAGGCCAGGGCACCCACACTGGCAGCCCAAGGGCCGACTCTCAGCCAACTGCTCCACTGGCTTGGGGACCTCTGCTCTGGCAGCTTTGTATCTGGACACTAGCACCTGTTCTAGCCCCACCACTGCTCTTGTGGCAGGGGCTGATCTCTCCCCTCCAAATTCCTGATGCTTCAGCACCAGGAACATTGTTCTGGTGGCTGAGGGCTAACAGTTGGCCCTGCTGCTGCAGAAATCTGGAAGGCCATAAAGTCATGGAATCTGTGACATCCATGGCAGGTCCCCAAAACCATAAAGAACCATAAGGAAAATGCAAACAGTTGGGTTTTTGACAGGCAAATGTAGATGGCAAAGGTGCCAAGCAAAACTTCAGATGATAAGGAATGTTTATCTATGACCCATTTAAAAAAAAAAAAACCCTACATCCCCTGCTGGAAGTTTGGAGTAAGTCTTTGATAAATGGTTCCACTTCTTCCATTTATAGGAAACTAAAGTTTTTAATCCCCTTTGCGACCTATATAAAATGTTTAAGTAAGCGCTTCCTTCTGCCTAACACCAATTTAACATACTAATTTAACATACTAAAGGTATGTGTGTTACTGAAAAGGAATTATCACACCGTTCTGGAAAGGGAAACAGCCAAGCTGGCTTTTATATTCAAATTCGGCACATTAACACATGGTTTAAATCGTGATGGGAACTTTCTGAGTCACTATAGGGGCTCATCTGCATACTTGGCTCAGTCTAATTCTTGACCTTCCCCCCCACCCCTCCACTCTCTGATTTGCTCACCTTGATTATCTTTTTCTGATTTGTCCTCCTTGCTTACTGTTTTTGGTTCTCTGTGCCTTAAATAGTGAGTCTGCTCTGGTCTGGCTATGGTCTGAAGAAATGGGTCTGTCCCACGAAAACTCACCTAATAAACCATTTTGCTAGTCTTTAAAGTGCTACTTGACTGCTTTTTCTTTTGACAGTGTACAGACTAGCAAGGCTTCCTCTCTGTTACCAATTTAACAGTTAGAGATTATGTCCCTTAACATACATGGCAACTCACTTCTTGAGTGCCTTTCATTTGAACAAAAACACAAAGAGCAGTCAGTCAGAGACGCTGAACCACACCTTGAAGACTCCTCTTTCCCTTCATTTTGCTGTATTCCCCCTTCAGTTTGCTGAACAATTGTACAAACCTTACAGACTTTTCAGATGGTCTGAGGAAAGTCTTAAAACCAATGGAAACATACTAAAATCTGCTAGGCTACGTCTACACTAGCCAAAAACTTCAAAATGGCCATGAAAATGGCCTTTTCGAAGTTTACTAATGAAGCGCTGAAATACATATTCAGCGCCTCATAAGCATGCGGGCAGCCACGGCACTTCGAAATTGACAGGGATCGCCGCTGCGCAGCTCGTCCAGACAGGGCTCCTTTTCGAAAGGACCCCAGCTACTTTGAAGTCCCCTTATTCCTATGAGCAGATGGGAATAAGGGGACTTTGAAGTAGGCGGGGTCCTTTCGAAAAGGAGCCCCATCTGGACGAGCCGCGTGGCGGCGAGCCGCATCAATTTCGAAGTGCCGTGGCCGCCCGCATGCTAATGAGGCGCTGAATATGTATTTCAGCGCTTCATTAGTAAACTTCGAAATGGCCATTTGCATAGCCATTTCGAAGTTTTTGGCTAGTGTAGACATGGCCCTAGATTGCTAATTCCCATGGGACCTTGTACCCTATCTAGTCTCCTATGGTGCCCTCTCTGAAGATATATCCAGGGCACTTAAGAGTCCAGGGTTGGTGGACAGAGGACTTTTACTCCTTCATTCCTTGCCTCTAATGGACTACTCCAAACCAGTTCATCAAGAAAACAGGTAGTGAGCTGCAGTACAAGAAGTATGGTGTACTGCTCAAAATATAAGTCTGACAGCTGAGAGATTGGGTGCTAAGCCACTAGTTTGTTATGTAACCTCATGCAAAACATGTGAACTTCACAATTTCTCCATCTGTAAAAGGGAAATAGTATTTGCTCATATTTATTTGTAAGGTTTTTAGGAGCATTTTACAAAAGTAAAGACTTATTTACTTATTACTGTTACAGTAGGTACTCCCCCTCCCCTCCCCTCCTCTGGCTCTGCCTCTCCCCCAACCCCATTTTTACTCTTCTAAAAATCAATGAAATTGCTATGTATATTTTAGTTTGCTTGTTTGGAAAAAAAGAATATTGATCACAAGACTGAAATAACCATCAACAAAACACAGTTTATAATTCACTTTACTTCAGCCAGTTCTGAGATTGATTTTAGTAGGAATGCATGGGAAATTAAGAAAAAAAATTAGGCTATTGGGAAATAGTTTTAAAAAGTATGCTCACTTCGATTATGAAGTGATCTCCCAAATGAAGTAATGGAAACCCTTCTTTTGAGTTATTTACAACAGAATCAGACAAAGTACAGAGTAATACAACAATACCAGATGGAGGAACGGACTAAAAATTCTAGTATTTTTTCCCAAGTTTTAAAAGCAAGAACTTTAAAATGACATTACTGTAAAATGAAATTGCAAAATTGCAAACACCTTAGGAATGGAAGTTGTTCGTAGCGCTGAAGTGTTTGTAATGCAGAACAAAATATAGGTTTTTTTTTCACAGATCTACAACTGACCACAGACTTAACCAAGCTTTGAAATTGTACTAAGAAGATGAAAAATGCTGCTTTCTACCACCTTGATTTATAGGAAACAAGCACAGAAACTGTTGCCTTAGCTTGTCAAATCGTTTATTTAAACTTTCCCTTTATTTTCTTACTAGTTTATGTTCAACATGGTTCTGAACTTCATTTGCATTTTTCTTTGCTCTCTGCTGCTGCTTGATGGTGTACTTCCTGTTCCAAATGAGATGTGTGGTTGACTGGTTACTTCATAACTCTGAGGTTCTACTGTGTGTTAAGATTCAAGGGGTAGCAGTCTGAATACTTTGACATTGAAACATGGACTGGACTCTGTATGCAAACCTTACCTTAGCCAGAGGCTTAGAGGATGTTTTATTCAAATTTAGGTCTTGAAGTTCAGATGTCTTCACCCCAAAGGACCAACCTCCATATCTAGTAATTGAAAATAAAATGATAGTGGGTTATTTGTCAGCAGCTCGACTTTCTTAGCATTATGAGGAATATTTTCTTGCCACACAGAATTCATATATGTCTTTACTAATATGTTTTAGAGTTCAAATTAGAAGCACAGCTCAGCTTCATATAATTATATTTGTATGTGAAAGAGAAGTCTAATCTAGTCCTTATAGACAGGTGAATGGTATGTGCTCTAAAGTGAATATTTTCTCTTTCAACTCTGCAGATAAAGCCCTTATTTTCAGAAAAGGAACATGCAACAAGATGAAGAGAGAAAGGAAGGGGTTATGAGCATTTGAGGTAGATTTGATCTCCATGTAAGTGTTTAAGCCCTCGATAGTTTCTACCACTAAAAACACTTTCTGGTCTTTTCCCCCAAAAAACATAACTTTCCTCCATGTTTTCAAATCAGTCTCATGTGGTTTCTCACATGTAATATTTCTGTCTTATTGATAAAGTTACACTTGCTCATTTTTGTAAGTATGTCAGTGGTTGACAATTAATCAGAGCTGAATTAAGGCATAGGCAAAATATGGAGCCATGTCTCAGGCCCCAGCGCCTGGAGTTATATGATGTCAGAATCAGTGTTTTCACTTTCACTTAAGCTTCTAGTTCTCATGGTAGTGGATGGGGCATTGATGATGGTGCTGATGGTATGGCACATAGTGAGACACAGCACACCTTTGTAGTGGAGTGCTAGCTTCTGTCATTGTCTTCCAGTGTCATTGACTTGGTGCCTGTCCTCGTCAGCTTCTTAGCAGCATCAGTGGCACTTGTGAGCTATGGATACTGGGCTGGTATCATCTTGGTTCTAATGGTACAAAGAGTATTCTGTGTGCTGGAGATCACTTACAACTGGCTTGAGGGTCACTCTGGGGACTTACTTCTATCTTTTTGATAACTTGAGGAGGGGTCTGTGGCTGATTTCTTTGACCCACAATGTTGGTGGCTGGAAGGAAGATTCATGCCTGCCAGGTAACTCCTGGCGTGGAACCAGGGAAGTCCTGCAAGTCCTGGGACTGAGTTGCCAGCAAAAGACAACATTTCTGTGGAATATGGCCTTCCCTACTGCAGCGTATCCGCTGGGAGTGCTTGTCTGCAATGCAGGTGGCTTCTTTGCAGGAAGAATAATTCTTGAAGCCCAGTAAACTGGTCATACCCTGTGTGTGGAAGGGTTTCAGATGGAAAAAGTAGTGGGGAAGATAATCTTTTTTGTTTGTTTTTATGTTTAGGAAGAAATTACAAAAAAGAAGAAACTTCAGCTAGGCCTAAGGAGATTAACTCTAGAAACGCAAAAGGTGGTAATGGTCACAAACAGACTGCTATATAGCTCCATCTCTAGCCACGAAAGTTGAAAGAAACAAAAGGAGGTTAGCCTGTGCGTGTTGCCTAGTCTTGGGACTGAGCATAAGGAGAAAGAGCACAAGCATGGTATTGAAGTTCTCTGATCAGCTGAGCAGGAAAGCCAGCACACCTATATTGGAACACTCACATGGACACTACTGGAAGAATAATTTTAAAGTTACCTTGCATTGCCTGTAGGTATGATTAAGTATTCTTCCATATTCAAACCTGAGAGGTTGTAAAGAATGTGCCCCTTCCTGTTCTTCAAGTAGGCAACAGACACATTGAAGCTTGGGCACTTCTGGAACAAAATATACATATATCACTAAAGTTATTTTAAAAACCTTAGCCAGTATTGTTTAGACATGATTCTAAATTAAAACTCAAACTTTACTGCCTTGTTTTTCAACAGGATTGTCCTTTATAACTTTTTCAACAAATTAGTTACAGTTTTTATGTTTATAGGACATCTGATATCATGGTAGCTGTCACTAGTACACAAAAACCAGCTTTTATTTCTGTTGTAACCTTATCGGTCAACATTGTTTTGCAAACAACATTTTTATGCATCTAATTTTGGGAAGGTTTACAGAAGTGACAAGGCAATGGGACTTTTACGGTCACTATCATTCATCTGCTGAAGCTGAAAATAAAGACAAAAAATCATTGAACAGAGATTATGGGGAAAAACAAGATTCAAATTCACATGACATGTTTGATAGGAAACACGTGACTTTTTTTAAATGATTTATTAGATTTCTGTCCTTTCATCTGAAAATGGGATGGTATGAGAAAAGAATAAGAAGGAAAAGAAACCCCAAAGATCTGGTGAATGAGGGGAACCTAATATGGTGAACATATGTTCCCAAACAACAATCTATTCCAACATCTTTTCCTCAGAGGCTGGCTTCATTTTTAATATGTGAGGAAATAAACTCAAAAGATACTGTCATCATTATCTGCAGATATCCAGCTTCCATTAGGTGGGAATAGAAACTATACAATCTTCCAATTTTTAAGTAGACCAACCTTCACTTTATTAGATGTTACTTTGTATTTAACCTCTTAATTTTATCCTTTGAGTTTTAATTTCCATATTGTATTTAAGGCAAAGTTCCATGTGCTGATATAAGTTCAACTTAGTGCTCACTATATGAAGTTAATAGAACATTACTATATAGATAGATTCTCCTCCCTCCACAAAATTTAGCGTGATCATCTCCAGAATAGATAAGAATAAAGTAGAGTAACACAGGATGAAAATGGAGCTGTGATCTGTTAATTCTCCTTTCAAATACAAGACTATTGCTGGATCCAAATAAGAGTTTGGAAAGAGATGAGGGACAACGTGCACACAAAGTCCCAGAGTGTTGGTGCATAAGGTGGAGGACAAATGTTCCCATGGGCAGGTGCTAGCCACATTTGCAGTCTTTGTGCTACCTTGCATAAAAGGACTGCTTCCTGCTAGTGTTTCCCTGGTTTCCAAAAACCCTTCTCAAACCTGAAAGGATGAAAAGAAGATGATAGCAGTCCCCAGCCTTCTCTGCACTGACAAGTTGTATTTGATAGCCATGGATCTTCTAAGATAGGTGTGAGCTCTAACTCTACTAAACACCCAGTTTGTAGTTTTGATGGGCTTCTCGTATTCAGATTTATACATAGTTATATCTGAAATGCCTTTTTACAAAAAAAAATCATATACAGTGCTTCACAGTCATACATTTCTGGAAGATATGAGAGTTTCACAAGTTTCACATAGTGAGTGCAAGAATAATATTACTTTACACGCTATGTCCCTGAAAACTTTAGAAGATTAATTCAAAGCAATACTGGAGACAGAATGAAATCACCAGTCATAATGAAGTCAATCCATTAGTTTCATTTTGGTAAGGAAAGGAATAATATATACCTGATGATCCATCACACACCCACATGCATCCAAGAAATCTGGTGGATTAAGCTCGGTCTGCCAACATGAATCATTTTGTCTGCAAAGCAAAAATAACAAAAAAGAACAATCATAAGATAAACTATAAATAGTATAACAGTAGATGATGAAAGAATGAAAAACAGTTGCTGTATCTTGACCACTTACACAAAGTTGGTTCTAAAACAATGGTTTTATTGTTGTTCCATTCAATTTTGTCAATTTTGTTCATCGTGGATCAATGTCATAACTTCTGACACCTCCAACTTAGTGGCTTCTAACTTATCAGTGCAAACATCTGACATGTGTATGCAAATCAGGTGCTCTCCTGAGTAATCAGCCAATTAGCTGTGCATCAGGTTTGCAGGTGTGTACCGTAAAAGCAAGTAAATGTATTTACCCCAACTAGGCATGTCTAACTTGCAAAATCCGACTTTCTAATTAATGAACATTGATTCATTATAATGACACATGCAGTTACTGTTTGTGCCACTAACCTTCCTTCTTACTGATATTGGGCCTGATCCAACTCCTACTGAAATTAATTAAAAGATTCCCACAGACATCAATGGATCTTAGAAGCTTATTAGAAGCCAACTGATTCATCAATACAAGGCATAAAATGTGAAGACGTACTGCATAAAATAGGACATAAAATTATTGAAACATGGGACTCCACACTATCCATCCTTTTAATTTTGGATACACGTATATTTCATAAGGAAAGATCAAACCCAGCACTCAACATCTAGTAAAGATTATTGCTTTTTAGGCAGCTAATAACTTATAACTGTTTAGTGAATAATTATTATCACATTAACATTACATGTTACAAAGTATGACATGTAAATAGCAGCTATTGATTCCCTTCTATGGGCAAGAATCTCTGAGAAAATGGCCATAATTATTCATATATTGTGTTAAAAAAGTTTCATTGTTCACACTTACACATCTTGTCTTGAATAGGTGCATGGGTGATCCTGGCCTGCAAAATCTCTCTGCAGCACAAAAGAAAGGTTTCCTAGATCATCACTTTCAGTGCTGCTCAGAGGAAAGGATGAATAAATAACAAGGTAATTACAACTAAGACGACTCAGAATCCCGTACATGAGGTAGAAATTGAGGCAGCATAAAATAGCTCTGTTCAAAATATCCACATTAGCTATATATTCATAATAACTATCAGACCGAAGAATAGATCACAGTTTATTTCACCAATTAAAAACTAAATATTAGGGCTATATCTGCATGAGAGACTTCTCCTGGGAAAAAATCATGGAGCATCTACACACAAAATATGCTTTGTCGACAGTTTGTTGACAAAACCCAGCACATTCACCAGCAGCATTATACCTCTCCCCATTCAGCTATAGCAGTGTTCTGTTGAGAAAACAGCCATGTAGATGCTCTGGGGCCCTTTTGTTGACAGACAGGGCTTCCAGTTCACTGGGCAGTCCTGTTTGCAGAGCTTCCAGTCAGCCATTCTGTCGAGAGAGGGCCAGGCAGCCTGACTGTTCTCTGTCAACAAAGCAGATTGCTCTTTTGATCTGCTTTTATATGTAGAGGCAGTCTGACAACAGAAGTTTTGCTGGGAAATCCCTTCCAACAGTGACTTCTGTCGACAGAGGCTTCTCATGTAGACGTAGCCTAAATGTGAAGGAGTTTGAAGAAAAGTTTACTCCATGTAGCTTAACTCTGTCTATCCTTCAGTACCCAGCATGAATCTCCACCAGTTTCCATAAAAAGCAATGCAAGCCTTCCACATCATGCATAAGTTCAACAGTATGGACTTTTGCTTTATGGTAGAACCTGAATTTGCAGACCGAAGAAGTGCCTAGGCAATGCCTACAGACCTAGTACACTCAGCAGAAATTATATAAAAAAATTATGACCAAGCTGGAAATAGATTGACCAATCCAGGCTGATCACAACCTCCCCTCTTTCTCCACCATTCACTTTGTGTCTTACCACATAATGGCCATGTCTACACTAGCCCAAAACTTCAAAATGGCCATGCAAATGGCCATTTCGAAGTTTACTAATGAAGGCTGAAATGCATATTCAGCACTTCATTAGCATGCAGGCGACTGCGGCACTTCGAAATTGACGCGCCTCACCGCCGCACGGCTCGTCCCGGCGGGGCTCCTTTTCGAAAGGACCCTGCCTACTTCGAAGTCCCCTTATTCCCATCTGCTCATGGGAATAAGGGGACTTCGAAGTAGGCGGGGTCCTTTCGAAAAGGAGCCCCGCTGGGATGAGCCGCGCGGCGGCGAGGTGCATCAATTTCGAAGTGCCGCGGCCGCCCACATGCTAATGAAGTGCTGAATATGCATTTCAGTGCTTCATTAGTAAACTTCAAAATGGCCATTTGCGTGGCCATTTCGAAGTTTGGGGCTAGTGTAGTTGTAGCCAATAAGATATATTTCTATTTCTCAAATAGATGCAATTTACCCCTCGCTACTATCCACAAAATTCAACTAAGTGACTAACATACATTGTTGATGGGATGAGCAGCTTTGAAAACTTTGTTTTGTTTTGGTTTGTTTTAAAAAAAAACACAGTCACTATAAAATGTGAGTGATTACTCTACTTAGAGGGAAAAAATTGTAATAAATCAAAAATGATGACCATGCTTCAGAGATATTAATGATGATGAATGGGGTTTGTACCTAAAGAAGGAGGATTCTGCTTTGTCGTAAAGGCCTGGCATCAGCTTGAGTGAAGGATAATCAATAGCTAATGGCTTCACTGTAAACAAGGCCATTGCCATGGCAACAAAGAGGACAGGCAGCAGAACATTTGACACTGTTCCTTTCCCATCTCGCCTGGTATGTTGAAACTGCTTCATTAAAAGGGCAGCAATCTGCGAGAGAACAAGTATCGGTCCATGCATACTCTGGGCATCCATGAGCGAGTTACCTGCCAGAAGACAAACAAAGCTTTTCACAAACATGAACTGTCTTTTCCATGAAATCACATGATTCTCATCTGATGCTAGATCTTCTGAGAACATGGGCACGCCTTTAAATCTTCTCTCTTTATTTACTTGCTTGGCAAACATTTATCCCTATCAAAGATAAAAATAAAACAGCCATAACAAAAAAGGATTCTGAATCAATATCATAGGACATCTTGCACTCTAGATCTATCTCAGAAAAAAAAAATCACTGTGGAACTCCAGGACTGAAATCCCCCCCTTTTTCTTCCATCAGACCAAGCCGACTAACGGCTTGTCTTCATAGAGGAAAGGATAACCAGTGCTTGCACACCAGATAGAATTTTAAAAGTTCTCTCTGACTCCTAAGCAGGTTGACTCTTGCTGTTTTTTGTTCTTTCACACAGCCTGTTGATTAGCATCTTGCTCAGACTGTGAATAGATGCCAATTGCAAAGCAACCTATGCTTAATTTGCACGTAACCAGACATGTGACATACATGTTTCTTCTTCTTTACCTCCACAGATATGAGGGGTATGAGAGAGAGAGAGAGAGAGATGGGACCTTGGTCCCAGCTCACCTCTGCTGCCTTTGGGGGTCTCTGCACATTTGGGAGAGCGCTAAGCCCAGAGTTTTGTCAGGCCCTTGCACAAGCCATTTAAAGGGGGGTGGATTCCCTTGGTTCCCTGAATCCAGGATAAATGCCTGGTACTATAGACTTGACCTGTGTGGACATCAGTGATTTGATTTAACTCCCCCTGAAATCAATGAGCCTTTTTCAGTTGGCTTTAATAGGAGCTGGACCAACCATCAAGAGAAAATATGATCATATCACAGGAACTAAACATGGAAAAGTCCCATTAATGCATTTCTCACCCAGTAAAGGAATCTCCCCTATAATACATTTTCTAATGTTTTTTCCAACCAAACAGACCCAAATCCCAGCTGTTGGCTCTTCCCTCACTAACTATGTAAGTGTTTTATGTTCCTTTAGTGCTCACATACCACAATTTTTCCTGGTTTCTAGGATTTTCCTAGGTTTCATCTCCTTCATAGTTAAACCCCAGTGAATCTAGCTAATTGCTTCCTTTTCATTCTTCACATTAATAGCCTTCAAATACATGTAACATTCTTAACCTCTCTCTTGCCCCAATTCAGTTGTAGATTAGCCGTACTGTGTATTGCTTGTGAATGTATGTGTGTGTTTCTGTTCAACTTTCTCTTTTGGGTAAAATACACTTATCTCTGGAGTTCCTTTTTAACTGCAGGTATTCATGCTGGAGTAGGACTGAACATCTTCTTTGCACTAGGGCTCAATAAGATCTAAAGGAGAACAGTAATATCTCATTAAACTTGTCTCTCTTCTCTTACGTTCTATATTGAGCTTTTCACAGATGTTATTTTTGTTGTTTGTGCAGGTGCTTTCAATAGCCTCAGGGCCAATTGTCTCTTCCCTTTCACAGTCTCTTCTGGTGCAGTGGAATTTTCTTTTTCTGGTTTTGAGCGGAGATTCCTCAGATTGACATGGGGCAGTGTTTTATATAGAGAATCATCTCAGTTAAACATAAAATCATGGCAATTGCAGAGGGAGAAGAAAAGGTTAGTGAGTATAAATCCCAGGAGAAAAGAGTTAGTTTTGATACAGATAAGAGGAGAGAATCGGTGTCATGAAGACTGAAGTAAATTTAGCTTTCTGTATTGCTTCTATCCTTTGACTTCTGAAGAACACAGACCAAATTCCCTTCTTACTCCTGTACTGTGCATGCTCAGTAGAAGTCTGCTGATCTGCTTGATTCATTGCACATAACTCATTCAATGGATTTCTTGATACATTCAAAATTCTGCATGTTTTGTCATAAGATATTGCAGCCTTATAACTGAACTTTAATTAGAATTTCCTGAAAACAGTATTGAAACTGAGACTGTATTTTTGTAACCTACGCCTATGGGGCTGGTGAGAACAGGTAGGAAACTAGAAATGTATATCAAACTTGTTGATGAAATGTAAGCTTTACTCACTGACATTTTGAATTAAACATTCTGAATTATTTTGAATTAGGAAATATGAACAGTTTGAATTAGTAGTTTTGGAGGGGAACAAAAGGAAGCAATATCCTCCTTGGAGAAATTTCACTTTTCACTAATGATCATCACACCTTGGCTCCCTATTTTGCAGCAGTCCCATGTAGCTCCCTGTTCATGCTCTTATAGAAAGGTTGCAAACTCTGGCAAAACTTTAATTAATGACAATTTTGAAAAGCTTCTCACAATTGAATTCCCCTGGTACCCCACACAGTCAGCAACACACATTGCAGACTTGATTGTGGCTTTGAAAGCCACGGCAATGGAAGAGGGATGATAGCAATATCATATTAGTGGGCTGCCCACTGTTTTCTGTTTCCAGACCACTCAGGCAGGCAGATGCCTCCAATGGACTGCAGAAACACAGTACATCTCTGTTTTGTGAGTTTTGAATTAGCAGTATGCACTTCCTGCACTCAGACCTTCATCTGGGGCTGCCCTAGTGCTGATTCAAAGAGGCAGAGAAGGTTTCCCTGCTTTCTATTCCGTCTCTCTCTCTCCACTTGGGCTCCCATGCAGTGTCAGAAAAGGTGGGCTATATGATGGGTAAGAAATGACAATGCACCTTGGCATAAAATATGCTACTGAGCCAAAATATTCACTAACGGCTTGATACAACACCCAATGCAGCCTACAGACATTTTACCACCAACTTTGATCGACAAGAAATCAAGGCCTTCATGTTGTTCCATTCAAGTTACAGAGGTTACACTAGTCGTGGGGAACATCTATCCCACTCTTCTACCATCTTTTACTCCTCATAAAAGTGATTTTTTTTAATTTCAGAACACGGAAAACAAGCCAGACTGGCTGAAATAAATTACTGTAAAATCTCCATGAAAGAGAAAGCAGAATATATTTCTCCCATGGCAAGAAACTTATTTTGTTTCAGGAAGAAAGGTTTTTTCGAAGATGGGGCTTATTTTCAAAAGAGCCCTGTCTATACTACTTTTTTTTTTCTTTCAGAAGAATCTCTTCTGAAAAGAGATTATACAAATGAAGCATGCAATATATAAATCAGTAGCATATTTGCATTTTCAATTTCCCTCATTTGTACTCCTCTTTTGAAAGAGGAATGCCAGCGTAGGCATATATTGAGACTGGTGTGAACCATGAACATTGAAACTATGTAAGCCACGACCCAAACCACTGAGACTGGTGTGGTGTTCATCATACTAGCTACTAGCCACATGTGGCTATTTGGCCGGTTGAGCACGGCTAGTTGGCTTGAACAATAAATATATTTCAGAATAACGTGGCTCGTTCACTATAGCAGTAGCTGCTATTACCACTACGTATGTTCCGTGACCGGTAATTATTCTTACAACTTGTCTCTGAACCCCCTCTACTTCTGCAATATCAGTTTTGGGATGAGTGACCAGTTCTGCACACACTGTTCCAGGTGATGATGAGCCACTGAGTTATACAAATGGCATCAAACAGTTTTATTGTTCTCTATCCCATTCTTTAGGCAACTTAATTTCAATTGCTTGTCTATCATATCTAGTAGGAATCTGGGAATGTGCAGTCACAAGCATACCCACAGCAAAAGGCCCTTCCCTCCCAGGCTAAATATTATACAAAATTTACCTCAACTTTCTTTCTCTAACTATGCCCAAACTTTTTCCTGGATTCCCAAGATATTAAATCACTTGGTAAAAGAACAATTTGAATTTTATTTCTACGTACACTTGAAAGTCGCCCAGGCATGCCTTGTTTTCTTCATTGGCCATTTGCTTATAAATGAAATTTATAGAGTCATTTTTACTTCCAAGTAATTCCTTACATTCCTTTTGTAGATATGTCAGAGGTATAAGTGAAGCACAGACTTATGAGAATCAAGGCTTTTTTTCACAATTGGTTAAGTAATTATGAATAACAGAAAAGGACTAGCCAACCTCCCAGTTATGAATCAAACTTTCATGATGACAGCATATAGAAATCTTCACATGAATAATTTAGCTGACAAAATTAAAAAATTGGACCCAACTGTTAGAAATTGTCTTACATGATTTATAAGCACAATTAGGTGCAAAAACTGCAATTATGTCCACAATTAAACTGTACTTCCCAACTCACCCAGATTCTCCCTTTCAATTTCAGAGATGATTACTAGTGTATTTTAATACATGAAGCTAAAAAAAAAAAGAGACAAAGCAATCAGCTCATTTCAGTAAGTCCTGTAGTTTTGGACTCCAGGAACCAAAAATCATAATGCATTCAAAAGTTTGGATGTTTCAGAGTTCTGAAGGGTATGAAAAGTTCTGAAGTTCTCAGTTAGGATATAAAACTGTTGTGTTAAGATCAGTTGGAAAAAAACCAGTATGCATGCTTAAATTTATAACATAAATACTGTGAGAGGAGGGTGTACAATGATTACAGCAGGTGACTGGTAGTCAAAAGTACAAGCTTCACTTTTGAATCAGCAATTGATTCAACTGTGGGGTTAAGGGACCTGCCCAAAGCCCATCTCGGCATCTGTTTATCCATCTGTAAAACAAAGATATTCACAAGTGCTGTAAGGATTTTCAAAAAGAGCTTTGAGACTTTTGGATGAAAAGAGCTTTAAGAAGGAAAGTATAAAGGGATTAGACATGGCTTGGAATCCACAGAGTCATAAGACTGGAAGGTACTTCAAGAGGTCATCCACTCATCTAGTCCAATCTCTGGCACTCACGACAGTGCCGGTTTGTGTGTAGCTATGGCTAATCTGCAGGTACTTCAAAGTGCCCAGGCTACTTCAAAGTCCCTTTACTCCTCAAAATTTATATCTGCATCCCTCTGCAAGAACAGCTCCCTGTGGGGCTTAAGATCCACAAATATAAGAGGATAAGCAGCTGTGGGAGACAAGACCCCCTAAAAAAAACATCTGGAATCTGCTGGGGAATTACTATAGCTGAAGCTGGACAGGAGGCACAGAGAAATTCAGTGCAACTCTATGAGCTGAGTAGAAGGGATTTTCCTGGTTCCAACTGCAGATGGAGCTAGCCAATTTATTTATTTATTTATTTTTCAGGCACTGGGTAGAGGATTTATTTTATTTATGTAGTAGTAGTAGTAGTAGGCATCCTTCAGTCTGCATACACTATGGATCGCGCCCTTTAAAGTTTCAATTGAGGACTTCATTTATGGCGTCTATTGTGACTATGAAGACACACACGAGAGTGACAGTCCTTGCTGCATCTCTTGCAGATGTAGTGGGTGTCTGGCAAGTCCTTATTGTGCTTTCTGTGCTCTCGCTTCTATATTAGGTGTTTTAGCATGTGGGCTGTAAGGACTGAACCTGGAAAACCAAGGTTATGACCATCAACATCTGATAAGCAAGAGGCTGAAGATTTTGGTGACATACAGAACTTAATTCATACACAAAAACAACAGTACCCGCAAGACAACAAAGCAGACACAGTACATCAAAACATGAAGGAGTTTATTAGCAAAAACTTGATAGCGATTTTATTTATTTATTTATTTATTTATTTATTTATTTATTTATTTGGTGGCCAATAGCCTCTCTAGATTTCCAGTTGTAGCAATTCTCAGAAGGAAGAAAGAGGAAATCCCTTCACTTGTATGCCACAGAGCCTTCTTTGCTTTTGGTGGAATAAGCTTACTATTCATAAGAGCTACGTCTACACTAAAGAGCGATTTCAAAAGGCCCCCTTTCAACAACAGTGAATCGTAAGATGTCTTTTAGAAGTTCAGTGTTCACACACAATCAGAGGCTGGTGCTTCCAATCTGCCCTCTCGAAAGGGCCACCCACTCCTTCAAAAGAGAGCGCCTATGCTGTCCCAAGTGCCCTTTCTAAAGGAAAGACCAGGAAACACCATGGACAGGGTCGCATGGCAGACAAGCCCTTCCAGGCTGCAGCTGCTCATCCCCTTAAAAGGCCCCTCTCCAACAGCCTCACCCTGCACAGCATGAGGCCTGTGGAGCTGTCACAAGCCCAACAGACACCAAGCACACAGGGCAATATAGACCAGCAGCAGCAGCAGCTGAAGCTGCTTCTGGCTGTCACCAGCGGCGTGGTCACCCTGCTTTCCTCGGTAGTGGTGGCCTCCCTCTTTCTCCTGCTGGGGGCTGGTCCCCTGCCACGGCCGTGGAACTCCTGGACCCGTGACTCCTCTGGAACCCCCCAGGGCTCTCCGCTGAGTCTGGAGCTACCCCACTAGCTCCGCGTAGTGGAAGCACCTCGTCATGGGGGAATGGGATAACAGGTGGCTCGGAAATTTTCAGATGCGGCAGCAGACGTTCCTGGAGCTCTGCCAGTGGCTAGCCCCTGCATTGCAACTTCAGGACACCCAGATGCAACGCGCCCTCCCTCTCAAGAAAAGGGTTGCGATAGCTGTCTGGAAACTGGCCACTCCAGACAGCTATTGCTCTGTGGGCCGCCAGTTTGGTGTGGGTAAGGCCACAATCAAGGCCATCACCATGGAGCTGAGGCAAGCTCAGGCCACACACCCACCAGGGGGAGGGGGATTCCAGGAGAGGGGGCCTGCTGAGGAACATGAGCCAGGAGGGGCCTGGCTCTCCACGCATGCCCTCATGGGTGCATATGTCCTCCATTTCATGCAGGTGGTTTGGGCATTGAATACCATGCTCCTGCAAAAGGTAACCCATGTGGGGAACCTGGACATGACCATTTCTGGCTTCACATTGCTCAGGTTCCCGAACTGTTTCAGTGCCCTGGATGGGAACCATATTCCAATCCACACCCCAGAACACAGCAAGGACCAATATATCAACAGGAAGAGGTACCACTCTGTGGTGCTCCAGGCCCTGGTGGACAGCAGGAGCTGTTTCTTCTGTGCACGGTGGCAGACGCTGCCTATCGCCTCTGTGCATGGTACGTCTGTGCATGGTGGCAGATGCTGCCTATCACCTCCAGTCCTGGCTCATGCAGCCCTATATGACCAGCCCAACCCCAGCCAGGAGCTCTTCAACTCCTGGCTAACCCCTGTCTGAAATGTGGTGGAGCACACCTTTGGGTAGTTGGAGGGCTGGTGGTGCTGTCTTCTGGCACATCTGGAGGCAGGCCTCCCAAATGTCCCCCAAGTGGTGGGCACCTGCTGATCTCTCCATAATATTGTGGAGAGTAAGAGGGAGAGATTCATGCAGGGGTTGGTGGCTGAATCGGGCCTGAGCTACCCACAGCCAGCTGTTGCCCCTAAGTGCCAGATCCACCGGGGTGGGGTCCGCATACAGGAGGCCCTTCATGAGCACTTTGCTCAGAGGCCCCACTGATCGCCACCTCAGCCACCCCCAGCAGGTCCCCCGCACACTTCCCTCCCCTCATCACCACCACCCAAACCACACATGGGATGTGGGGAAGATGAAGTATGTTCTGTTTAACCAAACTGTGCAGTCAACAACAACATAAAATGGAACCATGTAACTATGTACACAAGGGAAAAGGGGAGCAAACTACTTACATAAGGGCAGGGGACACGAGTGCTCCTTACGGGGGTACCTCATTGCAGGAAAGGTGTGCAGGGCCTCATGCCATGCCATCCCTGGGATCCATAGCCTCTTTGGGTGCAGAGTCCCCGACAGGGTTGGAATGGGACAGGGAGGGGCAGTAGCAAGGGGCCACAGTAGGAGGAGCAGCGGAAGGGGGCAGCCAGGTCAGGAGCTCCCAGAAGGTGCCTGCCACATCCCTGAGGGTCCCCATCAGCTCCCCACAGGCCAACTTCCACCAGGTTGCTTTGGCCTCCTCCAGGTGGAGATGCTGTTCTGTGACTTTGATATGGCACTGGACGGAGGTAGTGAGGTGCATGTCCTCGGAGTGCCTCCTCTGGCCCTTCCGGGAGTGGGGATGGCCTGGAGTCAGTGGTGGGTCTGTCCGGTCATTGTCTCTCACCTTCAGGGGGCTGTCTGGGACCACATAGAGTGTGAGACTCTCCTGGCCCTCTGATGGCACAGCTGCAGGAATGGAAAAGAAGAGAGGGACAGGCTGTGAATCCTGAACCTGTGCCCTGTGGGCAGGCAGCAGGTCCTCATCCCCCATCCAAGAGCAGGGTGGCCCTGGGGAATACAGAATACAGAAGGGGCAACCCCCTTGCAAGTTTTGGCCCTGCCCACCCCTTCCCACTGGGAGCAGGCCATGGTGCTATCCATGGTAGCAGGTGCTGAAGGGCACTGGCAGCCATGATGCTATCCCAAGGGCCAGAGCCCAGATGGACTCTGGCCAGCCAGGGTCTGCAGGGGGCCCTCTGCCATGTATAGAGCCCCCCACCCTGTGATCCAGGCCGTGCGCCCTGTCGGGTACTTACCAGAGGGTCCACTGCCAAGGTTAGGGGATGCCCAACTGGCAGAGACACATCTGGAGGAGCAGGAGCAGATCTCAATGACCAGCTCACCCTTTTCACTTGACCACTCCAGAGCTGGCTCTGTGTCTGGTCCCAGTGTGGTGGGGCTGCCTGCAGGTCCCAGCTTTTCCTTGTCCGCTGGGTGGGGCTTCTTGGTGGCGGTGTCCAGGATGGTGGGCTGGGAGGTGGTATCCCTGGGCCTGAGGAGGTGCCGCAGCTCCTTGTGGAAGGGGCAGGATGTAGGCGCTGCCCCTGACTGGCTGGCCGAGTCCCTGGCCTTGACATAGCCCTGCTGCAGATCCTTGATTTTACTCTTGACCTGGTCAGGCGTGCAGACAGAGTGGCCCTGGGAGGACAGGCCATTGGCCAGCTGGGCAGAAGTGGCCACATTCCATTTCTTTGTCCCCACAGCCGCAGGAGGTCCCTGAGCTCATGCTCAGACCAGGAGGGGGCTTGCTTTTCTCCCTCCTGGCTGGATCCCTGCCAAGCCATGGGCATACTCAGAAGGGGAGCCCTGGGGCTCCTCATATGTTTGGCTGCTGGTCATGGTGCTCCAGGAGCTGCTGGAGATCTCGCTGCAGTGTGTAGGGGCAGCCTGTGCAATGGCTGCTGCCTACACACTCTCAGCTTCCTGTAACGGGGTTTCTGGGTGCATGCAGCTTTAAAGGCCCACAAGCCCTAGGCAGCATGTCTCTGTGTTCCAGCTGGCTGGCGCCATGGCGGACTCTGCTGTTTTGAAAGAGTGGGTCATGGAGTAGCTACACATTTTCTTTCAAAAGTGCCTTTCGAAAGGGGGAGCTTTTTCTATTTCCAGTGAGAAAGAGGAATTTCAAAAGCTGGGGCATGTTCCTTCGATTTTCCTTTCAAAAGAGACTGAGGTGTGTGTAGATGCTCTGCGCTGTCTTAGGAAGAGGGCCTGGAATTTCAAAAGTACTCTCTAGTGTAGACATGGCTAAGGAGAAATTTATTTTTAGTCCTTCGCTACACCGAAACTTACTCATATGGGGCCTATTTTGAACAACCTACCTCAGTGACTACAAATAGATCTAGGTTTCTCTGAACGGAGGCTGCTAGATCTCACAAGACCTTTCCCACAACAAAAACAAAAACAAAAACAAAACAACCCCCCCGACACACAGAGCTATAAAAGCCAGCCTAAATCCTAATACCACACCACATGCCCATTCAAGGAAGAATGTAAAGCAGGACTTGCATTTAGTTCTGTGCTCTGGACTGGAAGGTCTCAGGATGATTGCAGCAAAAAAAGTGTCCAAAGCAACAATCTCATAATTCAGAAATGAATAACCAAAAAAAAAATGGAAATAAGTGATTCTTACTAGAAAAGAAAATGTCTCAGAGTGGGCATGAGTTATTTTAGCTGAAAATGTGTTTTATTTTTCTTTTCAGAAATCTGTAATCAAATGAAACTGCAGTTTACAATGAGATACCATTAACTCTATGCACAGTCTTGTTCCACAACTCTAAAACATAACAAGCTGTATTTTATGTATGGTAGTGATTCATTAGGTAGTCATGCATCAGATGAGACAAAACATCAATGACTCACCATCACAGCTCTTTCATTAGCTATTTTATAAACTATATCAGAAGAAAGAGTTCTTTTAATTAGCAATTTGCATTCTTAGTAGTAGTTTTCCTGCTGTACAATAGAACACCATAATACTTCAGCTTCAGATACACCTGAATAATTTAGTTATTCTGAATTTTGTGATGCAGCTACGTAAGTTATGATATAAATTGACCTTGCAAAATAAAGCAAAGTTAGTAAATGCCAGAATTAACTTTATGTAGACAGACTGGAGGTGGCAACCAGTTAACGAATTAGCAGGCTTTCAGTATTTCATTTTTACCCTCTTCAGGGTGTGGCATTCCTGCCACCCATTACTATATCATCCAAAGTCTCTAATGCAATAATAATCGTTTAAAAAAAATCATCCCAGGCTTTTCAGTTTCATTCACTGCTGTAGTATACACTGAAATTCATTATTATTTTGTTTCTTTTATTGAAGTAGCAGAAAGTACCTTTGAAACATCACTACAAGGGAGGGAATAATTGTATTTCAATTTTACATGGAGAATTAAGTCAAAGTGTAAAGATCAAAATTTAGCTCACCTTAAATTTTGTTCCCCAAAATATATAATTTTTCCTTTTCTGAATTTAAAAAGACCATGCACTGTAATGTACCATGGGTTTTATGGTAGTAATTTCTTTCAATAATACTTATATAATGCTTACAAAATCTATTTTTTTATGTTTAACACAGTTAAAAATATTTTATGTAGTCTGAGAAGCCACAGCACAGTAAGGTCACATGTATGTTTGCCTTGTATATGTAATATGTAAATTTAATATGTAGATTATTATACTTTACATAATACAATGACTTGCAATTTACATGAAAAGTAAACACAGAGCCTTTGATGATGCTAATTTTATAATGTTCAAATAAAGTACTGTAAACTATTTACCAAGAACTGCCTTGATTTCCAAACGTCATTCTATTTTATGCTACATTAGACTTTATTACAAACACTTTCCCCCATTCACCATGTTTTCATTTTCTTCTATAAAATAAACTAAATTTAGAGTATGACACAATAATTTCTCTCTAAAAACTGATGGATATCTCTTCTAAAGACTTTTACTAGGCATGTCAATCTGAGTCATACAGTGCAGGATTATATATTTGCTCATCATTACTCAATGGAGAAACAAGGAATATCTAATTGAATTAACTCAAGAAAAAGCACAGAGATCAGAACTATCTAAGCAAGTCTGGAAAAAATGACAGCAAAATGAAATTGAGAATAGGGGAATGAGAATTCAAAAAAGCTGTATTGGGCTGTTGAGACAAGGCCTTAAGAATAAATATATGGTTTAACACCCAGTATACGTAAGGATCTGGTAATTTGTTTCAATGACTTAAACTTCTGAAAACTAACTGAATTATGGGGCAGAGGGAAATTCATCACAAACAGGGAAAACTTCAAGTGCCAACTTTAGAAAACTCATATTAATGAATGAGAAAATGAAGACCTAATCCAAAAAAAGGAAGACGGGGGTGGGGCTAAAGGATCTGATTGGTGATGTGGACAAATAGATAATGTTATTGAGCAGTTACAGTTAAGATAAGTGCAAGCATTTTATCTCTACTACCTGTTATTTTTGCATCTGCCTTTTCACTTCACTCTTTTAGTACATTGAAGTAAAAGGACAACCACAACCTATATGTATTTCTAGGAGTAAATTCTGGAAATGTTGTAGAAGTAAAACAAGTAGGATCACGACAATGCCTGTTCAGTAAAAGCCACATGCAATACATCTACACTGTGAGAAAAAGTGGACAAAGCATATTCGTAAATCCAGTTAGCTAATTTAGAATAAATAGCAGTGAATACATGGCAACTATTTTTCTAACTTGCACTCACAGTGCAAGTAAAGCATATAAAGCAGGTTCAGGCAAGGTCTGGCCCACCAAGCCTTTTGATCCGGCCCACTACCTGCCTCAGCTTGCAGATTCATTGAAGTGACACATAGCCTTGAACTGGAGAGGGGACTCTGTGTGATGCTCCTGCCCCCAGAACAATCACAGGAGCCCCCCAGTAACCAGAACCAGAACTAGCCAATAGGAGCTGCAATGATTCTGGCTGGTGGCAAGGGCAGCAGGTAAAATCTCCCCCCCACAAGGCGTGTGCGGTACAGAGAGGCACATGGAGAGTGCCGCGAGATGTTTTGAGCAATCTGGGTCTGCAGCAGGCAAGGATCCTGCTTTGGCATCCCACTCTAAGCTCCTCCTGGCCAGAGACTGCCTCTGTCAACTCACCCTGTCCCACTCCCCAACTCCCTGCCCCTGGACATCACCCAATCCCTTGAAATCTACTTTCCCCTTTACCCAAGTCACAATTCCCTCCCAGATCCTCCTCTCCTTCCCACACACCTCCTCCAGGCCAGAATCCTCCTCTGCATCCATTCCTCTGTCCCTGGTAACAACCCCGTCCTTCACCCAAACTCTCTCTCAGACTTCTGATGCTGGGTTGGTGAGTCTAATTATAGAACATACAACTAGTTTGGAATCTCTGCCCTGTTTTTGACAGACTGCTCTGAAGTTGGCACTAAGAGCCATGAACTACTCCAGACAGTGTGATATGGCCACCAAATTAAAAAGTTCATATTTGGAACCCAACGCCTCCTGGTTTGTGATGTGCATCTTCATAGAAACTGGGATAATAATCTTATCCTCACATCATGAAGCCCAGCCTCTTGGACTCTTCCTTGTTAGGGGCAGGAGTTAGCACCATGTGTATAACTGGAAATAACTGTCCATGGTAAAAAAAAAAGTCAATGGTAATTTTTGGAAAAAATCTTATGAAACTCTGAACAAAGTTCCTCTTCTCTGAATGTTTAAACATGGGAAGTAATGAAGCTGGAGTACTCCACAGCTGATGATTGCAGACTCACAGAGTTGATGACTGAAGAATATTCAGCAGTTATCCATAGTGTCCTGCAGGAATTTTGCCTGGATGCCCAAGGTAGTACCCATTCACTTTAGAAAATACTGATATGCTTTAAAGTCCTTGAGCATAAAGAGGAAAATTCCAGCATCGTAGAGTCATCTACAAGGGAACCAAGAGGTGGTTTGCTGGGCCAACAATGCTGCTGCTCTCTCATCACAGGATCTACTCAGAGTAATGCTTGAGGTCCAGAGGAACTAGGTGCAGCAGTCACCTGCAACAGCAAATGTGATGATATGGGAGTGGAAGCCATCATCAGAACCAGTGATCTCTTCTTGGGATAGGTTGAGGAGTGTAACCTATGGGATGAAAGAGTGTTCCAAGGAGGCTACTGAGCATACAGGTGAGGATGACATTGTTAAACAGTAGCCACTGGGCCAACAGTCTCTCTCCTGACTGCAGAAAAGATGCTGATCTCAGAAATGATGGTGATCCAAGAGTGATCTTGAGCCCTTGTCAGGTGGTGATGAAGTAGAGGATGACTTTGAACTGGACATGAAAGAGTCCCTGAGGTTCTCTGGTGACAACAGGGGAGTCAGACCTAAGGGGGCAAACAAAGTTGCCTGAGGCCCAATATGGGGCAGCTTTGGTCCAAAAGAGGAATGGGGGATTAGCGCAAGCCATACTGAATGAGGTACACTCTCATCCAGTGATGGGAGAGGTGCTATTGCCAAAGCTAAGGGTAGTATCAAATTGTATAAAGGGACCTGCCACCAAGACAGCATATATGTGCCAGCACTGAGGGAGGCTTTGGTGTTGGGCCTGGAGTCAGCCTTTGCGATGCATTCTGAGGCTGTGGTACTGATGAACCCAGCAACTCTGCAATATGGACAGAAGGTGCCAAGAGTACAACTGAGGACAAGGAGGAAAAAGCCATGGAACCAGAGTGCTCTTGAGTCAGTTGAGAAACCAGGAATGAGAGGCAAATTGGGTATGTTGACTCCAACTGATATGCCACTGGTGTGGAGAAAGTGGGTGCTGGTGCCAATGGCATCAATTCCGAACTCAAAAGACAACCTATGGCCAGAACAGAAGTTGATGATATGGGGTCTTGATTATCTTAGTTTGGAGAGTAGTTGAACAGACCTCCATGCCACATGCCAAAGGGACTGAAATTCCAGTAAGTATTGCTCTTTGAGGACTATAAGCCCCCCTGCACTGTGGAGCAATCCTAATTCATTTTACAGGACCTCTTCCTCGCCACACCAGAGTGTATGCAATCCCTTTCCCTCTTGGTGGAAATGCCAGAGCTTGAACATGAGGTGGCATCACCTGTTGGATCCAACAACAACCAGGGCCTTGGTACTGAAGTGATCTCTAACAGGCATCTTCAGGTCTCACTGGGCTGAGTCCACTTAGTGAACATCTCGCAGACAGAGCACTGCTCTTCTGTATGTAATTCACTGAGACACAAGCAACTCATGTGGGAGTTGCTGTTGGAGACGCCCCCACACCCAGATGGACAATCTAGAACCCTGGTGAGGGCATCACACTGGGGCAACCATTTCCCTAATACTATTCTAACATCAAAGTTAACCTAAGATAATAAACAACTACTACATACAAGGAACATTCTCAAAAACAGAAAATGAAAGTGAGTGGAAGACACAGCACAGAGCTCTAGCTTCCACAATTAGTGGTAAGAAGTAACTAAGGGGGTTAAGGTACCACCTCTCTGATATGTTCAGGGTGGAGCTAAGGATGCTGGACATTAATGCCACGCCTAGAAGTACTGCTAGGCAAAGTGCTCCAGCTCTAGTGTACTGGGAGCACACACCTATGCAAAATACAGAGTCAACGAACACCAGTTGCTCCACTACCCTGCTAGCTACCTCTTCCCAACTTGATACATTTCTACTGACTGTGAGAAGCCAGTTTTCTCTGTGTGCGAACATTAATTTTTTTTTAGTAAGACATGCAGACCTCGTGTTGAAAGATTTATTACAGTCCATCATCCATCTTCTTTTTTATGCAAAACTCTCCAGGGGACAGAAAAGAAAGTTCTGTTTAAAAACTCTCCAGCAGCAAATATGTCTGCAGATATATTATACATACTGCCCTCCTGCCATCTGCAAATTCTGTAATTCTGTCAAAAGTAGGCATGTCCACCCAGGATTCAAAAGGGTTAAGGCCATAAAGTCATTTAGTCTGAACCCATTGTGCAGACCAATACTTTTCACCAAGCTACGTCTGAACTGAGCTTATAACTTACATTTAGCTAAAATAAGTTTTCCACAGTTATGCAGTACTGATATGAGGATGTCAAGAGAGAGAAGTGTCACCACTTCCATTCCTCCAGTGGTTAATTGCCCTTATGGTTAGAAATACACAACTTATCATCAATTTCTCTGGCTTCAGCTTCTAGCTATGGGGGCTTGTTGTGCATTTCTCTCCTAGATTAACGAGGCCTTTATACTGAGCTTTTTGTCTCCGTAGAATTAGACACTCAAATTGCCACCACTTCTTTTTTTTTTTTTTTTAATAAACTAAGTGGATTGAGCTATTTATAATTCTCAGGGTATGGCATTTTCTCTCCCCTTCAATCATTTTGGGGAATCATTGCTGCAGCCTCTCCAAATTTTCAACATTCTTTTTAAAATGTGGATGCCAAATTTGACATGGTATATCAGTTGTGGACTCTTCAGTGCTGTATACATATGTGAAATCACCTCAATATTCCAAATTCACACTCCTCTCCTCCTTATAGGTCCAAAGATCACATTAACCCTTTTTGTGACAGCATCACAATGGGCTCTCATGTTCTGTTACTGGCCTACTATGACCCTTTTTCAAATTCCAACTTTCTAGAACACCAGACCTCATTCCATAGGTATGGCTTGCTTTCCAAGATGTGTAACTTGGTATTCTCAGAAGACTTGACTCTGACACCCTTATACATACCAGGTAGCACTTATCAGAATGTTGTCCAGAATGTTTTGACCTTCTCTACTTAAAGAGCAAATGGAACAAGACATCTTAAATGTTGTAAAAATAGATTTAAAGGGAAAACAGATCATATCAGCTTTCAGCTCTGATACACTCATTTGGCTTTATTATGGACTTGAATTGGATAAATTTATCAATTCCAATGAAAGATCATTGATCCACAAAAAACTTTCTGAAGTACAACAATATGGGAAGTTACTTTCGGTTCCAACAACTGCTTCAGGACATTCATGCCCAGGGCTGAATGTTGCGAGGGATGGGGAAGGGAATAGATAGCCCCACTGTGGGCCCTGTAGCAAGGTTTCATGGGGGAGGCAGCTCTGCATCCCTGGAAGGGGCAGAGCCTCAGCTGGAAGGAGCAGGGCCTGGTGCAGTTAGTTCACAGCACTGCCTGGGCCATGGCACTAGGTGCCCCACCCCCCAGCCCTCAGAGCAAATTGGCACTCTTCTGGCAATTCAAGGAGGCCTGGGGCTCCAGCTGCTGCTGCAGCTGCAGTAGGAGCAGCAGCAGCCAGGAGCTCTGAGCACTTGTGAAACTCCAAATCCTAGTGCAACTGCCCCGCTGCCATCCCCCTTGTGGGGCATGCTCACTGCACAGACTTGACCCTTACAGATTCATGCTAACCCAAAAGTTATTGACATGGACCCTTACATCCATTTTCCTCTGGTTGGTGTGGCCATGTAAGATAGATAGTTCTTCTGTAGGCAAAGCAAATGAGCAGTCCAAGGACTGACTCCAACGATGTTCTCTAGCGTGCTTCATCCCAACAGCTCCCTAACCCTAATTTGCTTAATCTCACAGCTCTTAAATTTTGATCCTCCTAATAATTCAGGCGTTTGCCTTTGTGCCCTTTCAAAATCCACTGAATTCATTTGACAAAGGAAAAGTTTTCAACTGCCTTTCAGTCTGCTTTCAGATACAAAACTACACAGGTCAAGCTATTGCCCATGGAGTATTCTGGTTAACTAACAGAGATAGATAGCTTTCTTGAGCAATTTCCAGAGCCCTTATGTCTATACTTCACAGCTGTCCCTAATGATGAATGACAGTCATCAGACATGAATGAAAATTTCTCCTCCATCTTCCTTCCCATGGAAATGGCATTATCTCTGTACTTTCTTAACTGTAAGTTTTCAGCCTCAGGAATACGGAATTAATGACCAAATGAACAGCCTGGAAGGTTAGGTAGTTACTATAGCTTAAATTAATAGGTACAGTACAATTCAAATATTGATTAGTGTATAAACTGCAATTATTTGACCCTAATGAAAATGCCACATAAAGGGAACAAACAAATCAAACTGCTCTGACACTGCACAGTGCTATCTAATTGGAGTCTTCCATTAATACAGACTTCTATGTTAGTTATAAAATAAAAGGATAACCCTAATCTGTACCTTTTAATCAAACAAGCTTTTTCATCTTCCAGGGAGTTTTCAATGTTATTTAATTTTATTTTTCAGATGAACCCTTGTCACATTTGTTCCCCATTCACATCTCCACTGCTATACATGTACAACAAGAAAAATAATAAGCAGGAATAGTGAATTATCTAATGTATGAGTTACCACACACTATTTGCAGAGAGATTTTTGAAAAGCATTCAGCACTGGCCTCACTGCTTCCATTGATGTCAGAGATAAAACTCCCACAGATTTCAATGGGAGGGGAGCTGAGCCAGTCACAACTGGTTTGAAAATACCAACCCACCATGTTTGCACTTGGTGAATGAGAGTTACAATTAGGTTACAGTTCTCTTTGGCACAGGTCCTCTGTCTTGGGGACAGCGTTGTTTGGGGCTTATTGTGACAGAGGACACAAACCTTGGCTCAAAACGCCCCTTCTCAAAGTGAGAAGCATGAGGAGAATTACTCAGTTACTTCACATGCACAGCAAAGGGCACTCCCAGAGCACAGCAGGAACCTATGGTAACATTCTTCACATGATGCCTAACCTAGGAAAGTTTCACCCTGTTCGGCTACAAGTCTCTTGCTTGTATGAACACAGCTGCTTTTGAGGAAAGATTAATTTTCTACTTACAGTTTTGGTAGGTTGGTTCACAGCTATTAACGTCAGAGAGCCCTGAATCCACTGACAAGGGAACCTGCGGCATCTTCTCTGTGTCCTGCAGCAACTTCAGAAACACCTTTTGTGAAATAGAAAAGAATGAGATCCTATTTGTTGTAATTGCCTTTCACCTTTCATCATCTATGGTGTTAGACAAGGATGTAACACCCCATTCCACTGTGCCGGAATTCGGTTCCAGTATAAGCTTGCATAGAAAATCAGAAGAACTTATAACTCCCGTGAGCACCTTCAAGAGGTCTCACTAGAATTATAAGTAAATTGGACCCTATCTTGGTAAAACCTCCTGTTTGGGAGTGTACATCTAGTTCTGATTATAACAATGTTAAAAAATGTTCATGGCTATATTTAGTTGCTCCCACAAAGGAATCCAGTACTGGCTATACCAGAAGTACATAGTGACTAAGGAATCCACCATACAATAGATAATCAAAATCAAATTCAAATACATCATCTTTATGGCAAGGCAGCTTTTTGTTCCACTGAGAAACTGCACAGATTATGTTTTGTTTAGTCAATATAATTGCCATTTAATAGCGATTATGGACTGCCTAGCTAACTGTGAGTGAACTGTTCGGGCCATTACCTCAAGGACAGAGAAAGTTAAATGTCTCATGCTGTTTCTGTACTACAGCCTACAGAAGGATACCAACTTTCCAGATCCATAACTTGACTGGCTCCTTTGAGACAATTTGGTTCTGTGAACCCATTTCCAGTATTGCAAAGCAGGAGCTCATAACTAAAAACTGAACTAAATACCTCCTGCAATTAAATGCTTCACTCACATACCATGGTATTTTGAACTCCCCACAAGCATTAATGAAGTTATCCTCAATACTCCTTAGAGTCAGGAGTACATCACTGACCCTACTGCACAAACAGAAACAAAACTATGCCAATTGCAACTTATCCAGTGCCCCCCAAGGATTGTGACAGAGCTGGGAACTCAGTGGGAATGTTGTTACCAGTACTACAATCTCTGAACTAAGAGGGGGGGATTAGGTGAAGGGCATGAATAGGTTCCCCCCTACACCATGTCAGTATTGATGTGTGTCTAAGCGGTGGGAGAGAGGGAAGCCTCCTTAATAAGGTGGAGAGAGAATAAAAAGTAGATGGTGGAGGAAGAGGTTGAGGAGAACAGTGAAAAAATTGAGACTGCCCTTGCAACCAAAGTATGTCTATTATTTCAGCAGCATTGTAGGATCCTTCAGTCCCATTTAACCTAATTTCTGATGTAAAAACCAAACTGATAAATATTCATTGAATTGTTTATATTAGAAAGCAGCTGCTGGTCAAAAACGGGCTGATGAAACAGCTGCCAAGATCCAAGGGGTTAAAATGAAGGAAACAGTCAAAACTCCAGTCCTAAAAATGTTCAACACTGAGGATATTGTGTGTGTTTATTTTTAGCTTTTCTTCAGACATGGAATGTCCTAATCCTGCTACAGTTGGACTCAGTGGCAAAAAACGTATAGATTTAAATTGTTGAGGAGAATGCTCAGAGCCATTAATTGTACTTCTTGTGCCAACAGCAGGGCAGCTGACAGATGTTGCCAGGTTCTGGGCAGGGATGGGGCAGTTCTGGGGCCCCAGAAAGGCAGGGGCTTCAAGCAGAAGAGGCTGGGCTAGCCTCCCCCAGCCATTCCTTCAGTGCCACCCAGACCTCCAGCAGTGATTTAAAGGGTCCAGGGTTCAGGTCACTGTCATTGTTGCTACAGCAGCAGTGGCAGTGGCTGGCAGCCCATGGCCCTTTAAAAGGCCCTATCTCTTGGGCATCTGCCTCTTCCTCTGCTCCCAGTCATCGGTGGGCCTCTTCAACAGGGCAACTGATGCATAAGATTTAGCAAACACCAGGAACATATTTATTTAGCTGTAACATTCAGGGCTCATCTATATGGCTACAGTTTGAGCTACGCATGTGTGACAAGTAAGTCTATATTAATGGAAAATAGGAACGTTTTAGATTATAGCTGCAACATCCACAAGGGAGTTAACACCACAGAAAATGAGGCCCATTCCTAGTCACACAAGTGTAATCCGAACAGTGGCACAATATATACATGACCTCAGAAGAAGGCAGCTACAGAGAGTCCACCAAAGAAAGAAAGAACGAAAGAACCTGTCTGCATTTCAGTGAGACGAAAGGAGGTACATAACAATCGCCAGCAGATTCACACCAGAAGGGACCTCCCACTCTATAATCATGTAAACTGGTTCCCCACATAACACAGAGCTCAAAATTGCCCTGAAATAAGCCCGGATTGAACTAGAGAAGATGAGACATGGATCAATGAGAGATCACGACTGAAGGCAGAGAGCCAAGATGGTATTCAGACCAGACTTACACTACATTCATATTAAAAGAAAAAGCAGTCAAGTAGCACTTTAAAGACTAGCAAAATGGTTTATTAGGTGGGCTTTCGTGGGACAGACCCACTTCTTCAGACCATAGCCAGACCAGAACAGACTCAATATTTAAGGCACAGAGAACCAAAAACAGTAAGCAAGGAGGACAAATCAGAAAAAGATAATCAAGGTGAGCAAATCAGAGAGTGGAGGGGTGGGGGGGAAGGTCAAGAATTAGATCGAGCCAAGTATGCAGACAAGCCCCTATGGTGACGCAGACAGACTTCTAACTCCCTTAGACAAAGGGTCAATGGGCACAAAACAGACATCAAAACACTCCAGATCCACAAACCATTTAGTCAACATTTTAATGGAATGGGGCATTCTGTCAATGACCTAAAGGTATGTGTGTTACTGAAAAGGAATTATCACGCCGTTTTGGAAAGGGAAACAGCTGAGCTGGCTTTTATATTCAAACTCGGCACATTAACACATGGTTTAAATCGTGATGGGAACTTTCTGAGTCCCTATGGCCACGTCTACATGTGCACGCTACTTCGAAGTAGCGGCGTCAACTTCGAAATCGCGCCTGTCACAGCTACATGTGTTGGGCGCTATTTCGAAGTTGAAATTGACGTTAGGTGGCGAGACGTCGAAGTCGCTAACCCCATGAGGGGATGGGAATAGCGCCCTACTTTGAAGTTGAATGTCGAAGTAGGGCATGTGTAGACGATCCGCGTCCCGCAACATCAAAATAGCGGGGTTCGCCATGGCGGCCACCAGCTGAGGGGTTGACAGACGCCCTCTCTCCAGTCCCTGCGGGGCTCTATGGTCACCGTGTGCAGCAGCCCTTAGCCCAGGGCTTCTGGCTGCTGCTGTGGCAGCTGGGGATCCATGCTGCATGCACAGGGTCTGCAACCAGTTGTCGGCTCTGTGGATCTTGTGTTGTTTAGTGCAACTGTGTCTGGGAGGGGCCCTTTAAGGGAGCGGCTTGCTGTTGAGTCCGCCCTGTGACCCTGTCTGCAGCTGTTCCTGGCACCCTTATTTCGATGTGTGCTACTTTGGCGTGTAGACGTTCCCTCGCAGAGCCTATTTCGATGTGGTGCTGCCCAACGTCGAAGTTGAATGTCGACGTTGCCAGCCCTGGAGGACGTGTAGACGTTATTCATCGAAATAGACTATTTCGATGTCGCTACATCGAAATAAGCTATTTCGATGTAGCATTCACGTGCAGACGTAGCTTATAGGGGCTTGTTTGCATACTTGGCTCAATCTAATTCTTGACCTTCCCCCCCACCCCTCCACTCTCTGATTTGCTCACCTTGATTATCTTTTTCTGATTTGTCCTCCTTGCTTACTGTTTTGGGTTCTCTGTGCCTTAAATATTGAGTCTGTTCTGGTCTGGCTATGGTCTGAAGAAGTGGGTCTGTCCCATGAAAGCTCACCTAATAAACCATTTTGCTAGTCTTTAAAGTGCTACTTGACTGCTTTTTCTTTTGATAGTGTATAGACTAGCAAGGCTTCTTCTCTGTTACTATTCTACATTCATATTAGTGGAACTGACTAGACCACTCCTGATGACATTTTTCACTGAAATTTAGTGTTTTCTTGAAAATAAAACAATTGATGGAGCTGTAGCTCTATCAACACAATTTTACCAGGAAGATGTTTGGGGCCCAGCACGGATTTCCTGTTTTTTTCCAGAAAGAAACATCTGAATAGAACATCTTTTCAATTTGAACATGGGTGTTTCATCACAATTCTATTTTTCAAAATCACTCAGATGCAGAATGAACACAAATTTCAAAAACCTCAAAAGTTGTAATGAAATGATTTAGCTACCCTTGGCTCAGATCTAAGGTTTATGTAGAAATTATATTAAACTATGGTCCTGAGTCTCCCTGCATCTCCACTTTTGGCTTATTGTTGTTATGTTATTTCTAATTCAGAAAAGGTGGAAAGAGTTAAAATAAAATCTGACACAATAGTGGCATGTTTTCCTCTCACTAGATGTTTCACAGGCATAAGTGACAGTATAGTCTCCCTCAAACAGATAAGATTTTGAAAGGGTACAGGTATTCCACATAATGGACTAAAAACCACAGGAGGGTGAGAGAGAGAAAAAAGCCTCTGTACATACAATAACGTGATACATTTTCCATTAAAGTCAGAGTTCTTTGTTTTGAGATTGAATTGTTTGAATAGGCTCAATAGCACTATTATGTGCTAATCATTTACTTGACAATGCAGAGTCTTTTGATGAGAAAATAGAGAATGAGCTTAGTAACAATGAGAGATGACAAATTACCAGAGATTAATATGTTAGTCTTCAATGTACTGCATGATGTGCCAATATAGGTTGCCATTTAGAAAAGCTTTTTTTCTTGTCTTCCAAAAACAATCAAGAATAGATACCTTTAAACTATATGATTCAGAGTAGTATGCTGATGAGTGTTATATGTTTTCTATAACTGGCTTCTTTAGGTCTATAATTGCCCTTTATGGAAATGTGCTATGGAATTCAAGATGGATCAACTAATAAGATTTTATAGAGGATATTCTAAACACTTTTAAATTTTAAATACACTATATCCTTCCCATACAAAGTTAAAAATACACTCTCTATAACTTCAAAGGCTGTGTATCCACGTGCCACTTCTTCCGGAAGAAGCGGCATGCTAATAAGCTAACCAGAAGATGTTAATGAGGCATGGATGCAAATTTTCCATGCCTCATTAGCATAGCAATACGTGGTTCGGAGTCCAGAAGAAGCTCTTCCAGACTCTGAAGTACACGTGGAGACGTGTAGCCTGCGGGGATCTTCCGGAAGGAAACCCTACTTCAGGAAGCCCCTTCTTCCCCAAAATACTGTCACTAATGCCTGTGAAACATCTAAGGAGAGGAAAACATGTCACTGTTGTGTCAGATTTTAACTATTTTCTCTTTTTCTAAATTAGAAATAATATAACAGTAAGCCTAAACTGGGAGATGGGGGAAGAAAATTTTGGGGAAGAAGGGGCTTCCGGAAGGAGGGTTTCCTTCCGGAAGATCCCCACAGGCTACACGTCTCCACGTGTACTTCGGAATCTGGAAGAGCTTCTTCTGGACTCCGAACCACATGCTGCTATGCTAATGAGGCATGGAAAATATGCATCTGTGCCTCATTAACATCTTCTGATTAGCTGATTAGCATGCTGCTTCTGGAAGAAGTGGCACATGGATATGCAGCCAAAGACAAATACAACCTTTCATAGGCTTCTTTGACTCACCTGGTAGAATTCTACAGCAAGGATAGAATTCACCATTAAATTCTAAAGACTGGCTATAAAAACCTATAACATATCTTTATTACTATTTTAGCTCTCTTATTGCAGGAGCACATTGTGCTAGCTTTTGTACTCTGATATAGCAAAAAGAAAGCCCCTATGTCATAGAGTTTATATATTTATTCAGTTCTGCAGGACTTTGTGGTAAAGGTCCAGTCTCATTTAACAACGTTTTATAATTTAATGTAAAGGAAATCATTATACTTGCTGATATATATTATTCAATTGGACCTCAGTCCAATTACTGGATCTGTAGATATTTCTAAACTACAGCAAAAAACCCATGGCACCAAGTTTCAGAGCCCAGGTCAAGCTGATTTACACTCATGGGGTCAAGCTATGGGGCTATATCAGTATAATGGATACTGTCTGGGCTGGAGCCCAGGCTCTGAGACCTTAACCACTCACCAAATTTCAGAGCTCCAAATCTAACTTGCATTGGAATATCTATACTTTTAGCCCCATCATCCTGAGATCCCTATCCAGTGACCTAGATCCACATAGCTATAACCTGTGTGTGGGCAAGCCAACTGTGTGCATTAAAAGCCTTATAGATTTCTTCAGCACTTCATATAGTTACAAGGTATGTTCCAATGCGGTGGCATTCAACCTGCCCAGACTGCTGTACTCCTTCCAGGAATCTGATTTGTCTTCACCCCTCAGAAAATCTTGCTTATAAAAATCAAACAAGAAATTAAAGTGCACTGTACACTGTTGCTGAAAACATTGCTTCCTTATTTTTACCATACAATTATAAAATAAACCAACTGAAATATAAATATTGAATTTCATCATCATCATCAACAACCACCAGAAGCTCAGCGCCCATTGGTGTCTGATGCCTCTCTCATTATTTCTTCCATCTTTCGCTGTCCAGTGCAGAGTGGCTTAGTTTCTGTAGACTAGCTCCACACCAATCTACTATATCATCTACCCATTTTCTGTGGGGTCTGCCTTTCCTATTCAAACCGTCCATTATGCCAAATACGAGGGTCTTGATTCTTCATTCATCATTCATTCTGCAAATATGCCCAAACAGCTGCAACTTGCATTGTATAACCTTCTAGGTTCTCTTTCAGATGTATCTTCCAACATAATTCCTCTTTGGTGACCTTTTGCATCCATCCTATGCTCAGGATCATTTTATAATAACCCCTCTCGAACACCAATACTCTTCTCTTCGAATCTTTCATTATCACCCATGCCTCACATCTGTACAACATACTGATGCATACACACTTTTTCAAGACGCTCAGCTTCATTCCTAAGTTAATCGCTTTGTTTTTCTATATCTTACCCTTCAAACTCGCTCTTGCTTTTGCTATTCTAGTTGCTATTTCCTTCATACAGTCTAGATCATACACTATGTTGATCCCCACATACATGAACTTCTCTACGTTCTCTAGTTCAATCCCAGTTACACTGATCTTCCTTCCTATTTCCTTATCTCCAAATACCATTGTTTTTGTTTTATCAATGTTCATAACCAGTCCATACTGCTTCCCTTCCTCACTTAGCACCTGTGCCATTTTCACTAGCTTCTCCTCATCTTCCTCAATGACAACGATATCATCCGTGAACCTCAAGTTCTTAATTCTTATCCCATGCACAGATACCCCTTCTACCTCTTCCTTTATCTTGTCCATTGCTCTCTCTAGATGTGTGATGAAGATACTCGGCAATATCAGATCTGCTTGTCTCATGCCTCTTCTCGTTCTAAACAAACTTCCAAACTCTCCACATGTTCTCACTGCTGCCTCTGCATTGTCATTGATATTCCTCAACAACCATATCAGTCTGCTATCCATTCCGTATGACTCCAGCACAACCCAAGTCACTTTCTGATCCTTACTGTCAACCACCTTCTGAAAAATAGACAAAGCAAGTGTAGATGTTCTTGTTCTTTCATTGAACTTTCTCTGCTGTCAGTCTCAGTGCCAATATCTGCTGTATGGTACTTCTATCTTTCCTGATCCCTGCTTGCTCAACCGCTAGATGTTCTTCTACCTGCCTTCTCAGTCTCTCCATCAGTATCATCACGAGCACCTTGCCTAAGTGACTCGTTAGGGCAATTGTTCTGTAGTTCTTGCACTTCGATGCACTTCCTTTCTTGTGTATTGTCACTAGCATGGATCTTGTCCATTCCTTAGGTGCCTTCCCTTCTTTCCATGCTATGTTATGTAGTCAGTGTATTTCCTGAATCATACTTTCTCCACCATATTTAATTATCTCTCCCGTGATCTTATCATTTCCAGGGCTCTTGTTGTTCTTTAGTCGTTTCACTGCTCTTTCTACTTCTTCCTTCAAAATATTAGTCTCACTCCTGATACTCAATGGAGATATCTCTTTCAATTCTTCCATCAGTCTCTCTGAAACACTAGGGTTCAACTGTGCTTTGTATAGATAAGTGAAGTATTTCATCCATCGCTACATAATCTTCTCCTTGTTCATGAGCATCTCTTCATTTTCATCTTTGATCACTATTTGCTTCAGCTGCCACTTCCTATTAACATTCCTAATCATCTTATCCACCTCACTGGTCTTACATTTGCTGTAATACTTTTCTATATCTTCACACTGCTCCTCTAACCATTTAGCCACATTTCAGTAAATAGTATATAGAGCAGTATAAATGAGTAGTATGAAATTTTAGCTTGTACTGACTTCGCTGGTGCATTTTTCTGTAGCCTGTTGTGAAATTTGGCAAATATCTAGATGAATTGAGTACCTCTTAGAAGACCCTTCATAATCCAAGGGTACACATACCCCTAGCTGAGAGGTAGAGAGTATATTTAGGAAATATGGGCTATGTATTTCCCATCATTGTAGTCTTATTTGTATGACTAGAGTTTCCTTTTTTTATTTTTATTTTTAAATAAAATGTCAATTCTAAACTGGCAAAAAAAAAAAAGGTCTCAGTGTTTCAAACTAGAGAACTGCTAATCGTTTTTAATATCTGACCCTATTATTTTCTACGTGCTTAGTTCATCTTGCAGAGCTACAGCAGATAATTGACGTCCCAGATGACAGGCTTTCCAGAGTCTTGGTTTCATAAGCCCAGAAAAGAGATAAGTGGCTTCCCTAGAAGGCATTCTCTTCAGACTGTTACTAATAATACAACATACCTTCCCACTCTTAGGGCACAGGGTACATAAAATGACTGACAGCTTACTATACACTGTGTGGTGAACTATCTCAAGAAGTACTAAATTACAAAAATGTGCATTTTGTATGCTTGTCAGTTGTTTTGTTCTTGGTCACATCCTAAGTTTTCTTTCTGTACATGTTCGCTTAGGACTGTCCACAGAACTAAAGGAGATCAATGGAAAATCCTAGTTCTATCAAGTGCTGTTGAGCGGATTGTCCACACACAAAAAAGCAGATCAAAAGAGTGATCTTCTCTTTTGAAAGATAGCATCAACATAGCCCCCGTTCTTTCGAAAGAATGGCCCAGGGATCGAAAAATGAGGTGCCATCACGATGCTCTTTCAAAAAAAAATAGCATCTGTGGCATGTCTACACGTTTCCTTTTGAAAGAAGGTGCTCTTCCTGAAACAGGAGTGGAAGAGCACTTTCAAAACGAGCATCATGTTCTTTCAATTTAATTTTCAAAGAACACTTTATATGTGTAGATGCTCCACTGGATATTTCAAAAGAGCCCCTTCTTTTGAAAAATATTTTGAAAGAACTTTCTAGTGTAGAGGTAGCCACAGCGGTTTTGGGGCAAAGCAATATCATGTAAAAATTTTCTGAGACCAGTGAAGACAGGAACAACCTTTCAAAAGACAATATTACCCTTTTGGATGGATCAGACAGCTGGCATGAATTACAGAAGGAAGGTGTTTTTTGCCCTTAAATACAACAATTTTTTAAAAAAAAATCTATATGCAATTGAGATGTTTTTTCATGCTTCCCTCAGGAACCTGTCCTGAAATATTAGGCAGTAAAAACATTATCAAGAAGAATGGAAGCTTGAAGAGTATCTCTGGCCACAGACATTTAATATACAGAGAGAAACAAAGTACCTCTTCCAAGGTGGTGTCTGAAATGCCATAGCCAATCACATGTAGATATTCAAGGTTTTCATCCATTGCCTGAAAGAGGCCTTTAAAGGAGGCCTTATCTGCTTTTGCTGGAATCACATAGGTCAGCTCACTTCCACTATTCTCTTTTAGGAATGCTTCTGGTACATAGGACTGTACCAGAGATGTAACTTGAACAGTGTTCTTGGGATCCTGGATTTCAAACACAGAGGGCTATGCAGAAAGGAAAATAATAATAAATGGAGCTTATATGCTATAAGGCAGTTTCAAAGCAGGTCAAACTAAAAACAAATTTTGGGCCAAAGCTGGAAACCGTTCCCCAGGTGTATAATCCCAGTGAAGTTCCTAGGTCTAATCCTCTGAGAAAGGGCAGATCTACACTACAGTGGAAGGTAAAATTCAGATACATAATTCCTGCTATGTTACATATGTAGCTAGAGTCAATGCACTTTAATTTGGACTTCTGAGCCATCTCCACTCAGGGAAGTTGACTTCCCTCACTCCTAAAGGGGGCAGGAATATCAGTGTCAATGAAGGAACCCTTTAAATTCTATTTAGTATGTCCCTAGTAGGCATGCTATATCTAAACCTGGAAGTTTGACTGCAGAATGGTTGATGTTTCCCATCGTGAAGATGTACGCATACAGATTATTCACCATGAGGAAGGGATTACAGGATTTGGCATCTATTCTGCAACTCAGCATATTACTAATGTTACTATGTTGCGAGATTATTTTGCATGAAAATTAATTCAAGTAGGAAGGTTGTGAAAAACATTTGTTATCCATCAGGGTTAAATAAGCCAATTCTTTCCTGCATCCATCATTAAGTAAGGTAAAAACATTGCCATATTTAACTTGCACGCGAGCTACAAGAAATGTTGCAAGGTTCTCTCAGAAAAAGCAACATGGCCATTTCTTAGCAGGAAGATTATGATGTGCAGAGCTTCCTTACCGTACCTTTTTTATGAGTGTTAGGCTGTATCCCTGGCCATATGTTTCCTTCAGGTAAGAAGGAGGACCATAGCACCTGAGCTGCCCATGCTGCAAGATGGCAATGTGATCACTGAGCACTTCTGCCTCATCAAGATGGTGAGTGGTAAAGATCAAGGTGCGCCCTATGCAGGAAGAGGCAGACACAGATTTGATGGATTTTAAAGTGTTTTCTCATGAGACACACTTCCCCTGCCCCCAGGAGGACACGTAAGGGGATAGTAATTCTATAAATTTACAAGCACGCAGAACACAGGCACAAAATGCCTGCTAACGTATGTCCCACTACACTGACTGGAACCATAAATATAATAAAACTTTTCACAGTTTATACTGGAATCTAAGAGACACAGCAATAAGTAGTTGCAATTTCAAGGCTGAGGAGGTGTTTCACAAGCTTAGGTAATTCTTAAAATCTTAACTCTGGTGTCATTTTCAATAGATCATTCACTGTGGTTTGTCCCAGCTAATAGGAATCTGAGGTTTCTGCTACTTATGCACAGGTGTGACTACTTGCCCTTTCCTGGCTTTTGCTTGCAGCCACTCTGCAATCATGTTCAGAAAAGAAAAAAGTATCATTTAAAATATAATAATAATCCAACTTGTTCAGCCTTTATTAATAAATTAAAACCTACAGTCAGTTTTAGCTTGTGATACCTGAAAATTAATGGAATGGTTTCACTGATAAGTAGTTCTTTTATAAGAAAAAAATATTGATAGTTATATGAGAAACAGAAGGAAGTGTGAACCCCCTCTGGAAATGAAAAATCAAAGAGCAATGAAAATAGGATACAGCACTTCTCATCCAGGGCAGGGTCAGGATGTATTCATAGATAAATTGAAGATTTTATAAAAACCACTAGACCAACCACCTTTGCTGATGACAAAGAGAAGTAAGCTTTGAATTTTAGTTCTCTGTTTTAAAATTTCAAGAGCTGAATGGAAGAGTTAGGTGTGTTAGGATATCTGCACAGCTGGAGAAATACTGCTCAGAATCGCCCTTTGATGGCAAGAATGTTAGCTAGAACATGACTTGAATTCGTACCAGTTCTGTACTTCAACAGAATATCCCAGATTTTCCGACGTGAACATGGATCCACACCACTGGTGGGCTCATCAAGAACAACAGTCTTTGAGTTTCCAATAAAGGAGATAGCAACTGAGAGCCTTCTTTTCATTCCCCCAGAGAGGGCTCCAACATGTTCATGCTTATGGTGGGATAAATCCACATCATCCAGGGCTCTGGAATAAGAATGCAAATAAAACCATAACCTTTGAGAATCACAAGCCTTTTGAGATCAGCTGGCACATCATCCAACCCACAATGGCAGTGATCAAAAGTCACATGTATGCAAAATATTCATGGTGGTTCAAATACAGCACAGCCTGTATAACTCTTGAGTCTTCAGGTATTCACAGAAGAGAAGTAACATCAATAATGAAAATAAGTTATTTTAACTTCATGCCCTCAATATCCTCTAGAAATAAGCTTTTATTGACCATTGTAAGAGGAAAAAATAAAAATAATTCAACATTATAGGCCTCAACCATGGACCAAGTGAAGTCACTGAGGGCTTGTCTACACTACCACCTTCCTTCGAAGGACGGATGGTAATTAGGGTGCTGGGAGTTTACTAATGAAGTGCTGCCATGCATAGGCAGCACTTCATTAAGCAAATTCCCCCCCGCGACAACTTCAAAGTTTTAAACTTCAAAGTTTTAAACTTCAAAGTACCGGCACGTGTCTAGCTGCGGCGCACCCGCCAGTATTTCAAAGTGCCGGGGCAACTTCAAAGGCCCCTTACTCCTCAAAATTTTGCCAGTGTGGTTATATACATATTAAATATTTCACAGTCTTTGAACTATCTTCAGTAGACACCTAGTCTCCTGTCTCTACAGGTTCTCATACAATCTAATCTAAATCTTACTGAAGTCAACGAAAAAACTCTCAGGGCTTGTCTACACTACCACATTCCTTCGAAGGAAGGATGGTAATTATGGTGTTGGGAGTTTACTAATGAAGTGCTGTTGATGGCAGCGCTTCATTAAACAAATTCCCCCTCAGTGGCAACTTCGAAGTTTTAGACTTCAAAGTACCAGCACGCATCTAGCCATGGCTCACCCGCCGGTACTTCAAATCATAGAACAATAGAGCTGGAAGAGACCTAAAAAAGCCATTGAGTCCAGCCCTCTGCTCTAAGCAGGACCAAACCTATCAGATCAGCCCAGCCAGGGCAACGCTGAAGTACCGGTGGGTGAGGTGCAGCTAGGCGCATGCCAGTACTTCGAAGTTTAAAACTTTGAAGTTGCCACGGGGGGGAATTTGCTTTATGAAGTGCTGCTTATACACGGCAGCACTTCATTAGTAAACTCCCAACTCCACAATTACCATCCTTCCTTCGAAGGAAAGTGGTAATGTAGAGAAGCCCTGAGAGTTCTTCCACTGACTTCAATAAGATTTAGATTAGATTGTATGAGAACCTGGAGAGAAAGGAGATCAGGTGTCTACTGAAGATAGTTCAAGGACTCTGAAATATTTAATATGTATATAACCACACCAGCAAATTAAAAACCCACACACTGATTTGAAAAAGAAAACAGTTATAAGAACAAAAGGATAATCAGCATATTCTATTTCTTTATACAAAACAATATCTTTCAGATTGCAAACTTGCTAAGAGATTTCCGCCTCCCCCACACATGCAAGCATTTACACTGCTGTGGAGTCTCCTTGCACGAATGGGAAACCACACAGAAGCAACAGTATGAAGCTCTGATGAATTCAGTGCCTGTAAATAGGTGTCAGATTGAAAGGCAAAACCAACAGAACAAACAATAAGAACCACAGCAGAGCAAATCGCCCCCTACTTATCAATCAGAGTGGCTGAAGGTTCGCCTCTTGAGAAAAGGGGTAATTTATTTGCCACAGGCTATTTAGTCCTTAGCCATTATTTGATGCTGCCTCCATGTATTGTGTGGACACCTGTCCAATAAAAAACAGACTGCAAATCCACCAACTTATTTCATGTCATTCAACAGACACTGGCTGCTAATTGCTTTCAATCGCTACCAACCTGGGTTGATTTGAACTGGCAAGCAAAAGACAGGATATCCCAGTACTTATCTGCTGAGTGATCCATCACACTGCATTCTAGGTTCAAGTAAGCGTCCATTTTAAAGAAAGGAAATGTCTATGGCAAACAGCTGACTTGATAGAAACTTATAAACCATTTGTTTTCTAATCTTCTCAGAAACTACATTATAATTTTGTGTTGCTTTGTTTAGAAAACAAGGGATTTTACTGCTGTCAATGTTTTTTTTTAAAAAAAAATTCTCATTCCTGTAATAGACTTAGCAATGGGTGTTTAATTCATTACAAATATTTGTTTTCTAGAAAAATACCCAGTTAGTGACAAAAATCTATTTCCTCTTCCACAGCATTATTACACGGTTCTAGGGTTTTCAGTAGTCTGAGTGCTCTAAGAATTTTCACTTCATCTATGCTTTAGCTGAAACCACTACAGAATTGTTTTAGGTCTTGTGCATAATATTCTTACTCCATTTTTTATTCATAATTGTATTACTGAAATTTAAGATCAGGAAGTATATTAACACAGAATTTTACAACACAAACCCAGTCCTTAGTGCTCTCAGGATTCCACTTTGTTCACCGGTGATTTTGGAGTGGTTTTGAAGGACAGCCTCTGTACGGGTTTCCAGAAAGGAAAATATGAACCACTAACCTACTGACTTGCTGATGTAACTGTCTGTTTGACCACTGAGGTGCTTTCACTGAACCATAAAACAGCAGATGCTCTCGTACAGTTAAGGTGTCAAACAGCACATCGTACTGTGGACAAAGGCCCATCTCCATTCTGATAGTATCCAGATCAGTATGTATATCCCTTCCATTGACGACGATGGTCCCAGAGCTGGGTGGGTTCAGGCCTGTCAACATTGATCTGAGATGAGAAATAACAGTGTTGATTAAAGGACAGAAGCAGAAGGGTTCTGTGCAACTCAAAAGCTTGTCTCTTTCATCAAGTTAGGCCAATAAAAATATCTTACCCACCTTTCTCCTGCTCATAACAAATAACACAAATTCAATCAAACTACTAAATTCAGAACTTACTGCATGTTGTATCCTGAATTTGATCAATTAACTTCTTGTACTAATGTTTAGTGTAACAGCAGCATTATTTAAAAGATACTGAAATGTGTTTGGAGGAAACCTTGTTATCAATGCAAAAAAGGTTATTAAAAATATTATAATTTACTCTTACAATGTCAGGCCTTAAAAACTTGCCTGCACCTTTACATTTATTTTGCTTAGAGATTTGAGTGCATTTTTTGTTTGTTGTGGTTGCTTATTAAATGGAAAGATGCTTTTTACTAAATAGATCCCTTTAGACAATCTTTCTGTCAACATTTGACAAATCTCAAATATCAAAGGCCTTTATGTTTATACAGAATATAAAATGTAACTTTTCTTGTCTATTTTGCTTTAAACTTTTATGCTACTTTCTTTTATAATTTGTTTTGAAAACAGAGTGTGACCATACCAAATGTTTTCCATAAAATATTTAGCACACACCTTTACTTGTAAGGTATAAATATATTGCAAAGACGGTTTATAAATCCAAGGACAGACAAACCATAATAAAGAGACCTTGTCAAAAACAGGACACAATTTGTGTAACATACCAGGTGATATAGATACGATCTTACCTCAGGGAAAAAAAAATCTTGTTTGATATTTACAATTTAACAAGAATCCTGACTTGACAAGAAGGTAAGACTGTTGGGTTTCAAAAAAAAGGAAGTTAATGCTTGTCATGTTGGCCGTGTCTACACGTGCCCCAAACTTCAAAATGGCCACGCAAATGGCCATTTCGAAGTTTACTAATGAAGCGCTGAAATGCATATTCAGAGCTTCATTAGCATGCGGGCGGCAGCGGCGCTTCGAAATTGACGCTTCTTGCCGCCGCCCGGCGCGTCCAGACGGGCCTCCTTTTCGAAAGGACCCCATGGGAATAAGGGGACTTCGAAGTAGGCGGCATCCTTTCGAAAAGGAGCCCCGTCTGGACGCGCCGGGCGGCGGCAAGAAGCGTCAATTTCGAAGCGCCGCTGCCGCCCGCATGCTAATGAAGCGCTGAATATGCATTTCAGCACTTCATTAGTAAACTTCTAAATGGCCATTTGCGTGGCCATTTCGAAATTTGGGGCACGTGGGCCGCGTCTACATGTGCACGCTACTTTGAAGTAGCGGTGTCAACTTTGAAATCGCGCCCATCATGGCTACATGTGTTGGGTGCTATTTCGAAGTTGAAATCAACGTTAGGCAGCGAGACGTTGAAGTCGCTAACCCCATGAGGGGATGGGAATAGCGCCCTACTTCGAAGTTGAACGTCGAAGTAGGGCACGTGTAGACGATCCGCGTCCCGCAACATCGAAATAGCGGGGTCCGCCATGGCGGCCACCAGCTGAGGGGTTGACAGACGCTCTCTCTCCAGCCCCTGCAGGGCTCTATGGTCACCGTGTGCAGCAGCCCTTAGCCCAGGGCTTCTGGCTGCTGCTGCGGCAGCTGGGGATCCATGCTGCATGCACAGGGTCTGCAACCAGTTGTTGGCTCTGTGGATCTTGTGTTGTTTAGTGCAACTGTGTCTGGGAGGGGCCCTTTAAGGGAGTGGCTTGCTGTTGAGTCCGCCCTGTGACCCTGTCTGCAGCTGTGCCTGGCACCCTTATTTCGATGTGTGCTACTTTGGCATGTAGACGTTCCCTCGCAGCACCTATTTCGATGTGGTGCTGCCCAACATCGAAGTTGAACATCGATGTTGCCAGCCCTGGAGGACGTGTAGACGTTATTCATCGAAATAGACTATTTCGATGTCACTACATCGAAATAAGCTATTTCAATGTAGTGTGCATGTGTAGACGTAGCCGTGTAGACGTAGCCGTTAAGTGTAAAACTAAGATATCAAGTGGGTTTTTCACCCCTCCACACACACTCTGTCAACACAAAACCTCAAATTTAAAACCTACTCATAAGATGCTAAATAATTTTCTTACTGAAAATAATTTCTTCAATAAGGTCTCAAAAGTGTTCATTCTTCAGACTAAGAAAATCCTGTATAGCTGGAAAATATCTTACAGAAGTTGTTTATTACTTTTATCTACCTGGTGTTTCCTTTCAATAATTCAAAACTATTTATTTTTTAAATGGTTGAAGAAGGCACGAGTGTTTTTTGAATATAGAGTTGGAAATACTTTATCTAACCACAAAACTTCCTTGCATCTTTGTTAAATAGTAAGATGTTTCATGAATTAATATGGAAGCTATTGACCTTTCTGTGACTGATCATTAATGGAAAAAGTCCTTTGCATATACTACACTTTTATTAATTGGGAACTTCATTAGTTATCTGGCAATGCTTAATCACCTTGCTTACCAAACTGAAAAGACAAGCAGCACCTCTCCAAAGACTGATTAGAAGAAAGGACAACAATTTATTTAATGCATATTCAAGTTAAAAAGCATCAAGAATTATATTTAAAAATCTAATTCAAAGTGGAAAAATATCTTCCATATCTAACATACGGGTAGCTTGGACGTATTTGAAATAAAATTTCAACTCCTGAGGAAACCTAATTAACAGGTCAAAAATGTGCTCAATAAAAAGTTAAAACTCTAACATTAAGGATGTTTTAACAGTTTCCTGTCACAATACAGGAACAATACACAATAACTGCAAAAGCAGTTAGAAGTTTACATTTATGAGGTAAGAGTTTTTACTGAGACCAAACCAAAAGGCATTGAGCCAATGAAAGGACGGTAACAGCTAATTTGATTCCAACTAAATCTGAAAGGGGTGATTTATCCCCTTTCCATGAAACTAAAGGGAAGAAAAGGCACAAAGCAAACTACCAGTAACCCCTTGCTCTGATCCTCAGTCATGCAGTCCTCATCACAGCTCATCCTATTCATCTCTGCACATGAGCAATGACCAACTTCTAAGAAGAAGAATGACACTGAACAGCATCATGAAGCAGCAATCTTCTAGCTCAAATGGTATCACCATCAAGACTTCAGTGTGGATGGATGAGATGAAGTTGTAAGAGACTTCCAGGAAATTAGATTAACATTTTCTTTGGCTATTTCTTTCATTAAATGCCAAATGGTTTAGATAATTTGTTTCTAGCCTGGAGCCATGGGTTAACCTTTTGCAAATAACCAGTGGGATTTTATTCAATTTAAGATTCCAGATATTAACTTACCTGTTTCAAGACCACTCCTTGAAAGGCTTCTTTTGAGTAACTGACTGAAATACTGTCTTTGGCTTCCATAGGACTCATTAAAGATTTTAAAATCTTTGCCCATTTATTAATTATGTTATCCATGATAAACCAAACAGGATTCACATGCCCTTACACAAATACTATTTTACCAATCTATTAATTGTTTTAGTTATTGAGACTACTCTGATACACGACTCCCTACTAATTTTGGAAACAAGATACTTTGGGCTTCTGTCAGGGAAGACAACTTTCAAAGGTATCACCTGTTCAAAATCTTCTATGGTCACATATATATAAGAATTTGAAACTGAACTCTGGATTCTCAAAAAAAGAAAAGATGGGGGCAGGGAGTCACTTATCAATAATAGGACCTCTGGAAAAAGTAAACTAAGTTAAGTGGGATGGGTGCCATTACTGCGAATATGAAAGATGGGGAAATGTTCCTTGTAATGCGTCTGTTTTCCACTTCATTTCCACGTGATGAAGGGGGTCTTACCTACAAAAGCTCATGACCTAATAAATTTGTTAGTCTCTAAGGCACCACAGGACTTCTTTCTGTTTGTGTTATCTTTTGTTTTTCATGTTTCCCTTTTAGTTTCTTTAGTTAGGTAATCAGTAACTAACTTGGATTATTTTGTTTGTTTTAATCAAAATCACTAAAATAGTGGGGCTCAGGTTACTGAACTGTCATTATGAGAGACAGACATGAAAGTTTTAGTAATTTTTCAAATAAAATCAGTTGGTGCTCAACAACTTGAAACATCATTTTGTAAAATGATATAACTCTATTAGGTGCACTGGGGACAACAAGAGCTTGTACATGTGGAATATTTGTCTTGTAATAATTATAGAATTTTTTCTAATGGGAAAATCTTTTGTTTAATTAAACTCTATCTCAATAATTCGTTATGTTTCTTGCTATCTCCCAAACAAGTCTCTTTTGCCTACCAAGAGAGAGATCGATTGGTGGACATTCAAATGATCAGTGTTTTCTGGTAAATCTATATCTATAAACCAGCTTAGCTATAACTGCAGGATAAAAATCTCCATTTCCTAATTTATAGAGGGTCAGTCCTGCCATTCTTACTCATGTTAATCAGGCTGACTAAATCCAAAATCCAGTTCATTCTTATTATTAATTTATGCACCTGCAGGGGTTGGGAAAAAATGGTCCTAATTCTTGATATTTCATTAATATGAAGAGCAGAAATAGATTCACTTTTTAATTGTCATGGTTTTTAATTTTTTTATATTTCTGCTTTTTATTTTCCCCAGCTGTCAGATCGTTCTCTTCAAAATACAGGAAAAAAGTTTGCAAGTCCAGAAAGCACTGAGATCTCCTTCTGATGGAAACACAGGTACCCATGCCCACAATAACCCCTTGTTTCCTAGCTACCACTAACGCTGCTCAAAATAATATCTTCACCATTGATTTTGTAGTAAAGATGACCCCATTTTTCCACTGCCATACATTTATTTTGACATGGGCAATGTGACCCAGTTGAAGTCACTTCAGTGTCATCTTTTGCATGGTAAAAATGTGCAAAGACTATTAACAAGCAAATAGACAGAATCATTGACTGATGTGCAGAACATTTCAAAGCAGCAAATAAGGTAAAATGTGTAGTAAGCCATCGTTCAGCAACGGACATACATAACTGTAGTCTTGCCGGCTCCATTGGCACCCAAGAGAGCTGTGATTTGATTCTGGTAGAAAGTGAGGTTGAGATCTTTAACCGCAGTCTTTTTGTTGTCTTTGTATTCTTTGGTGAGAGACACAAGCATAACTCCTGTGGGGGTTCCTCCTTCACTTACGTGTTTCTCATCCCGGGGCAGAGAACCTGTCGAAATGAAGAAGACAGCTTAAAAAAACCCAAAACTGTCAGTTATGTAGTGAAGACTTACTGACTTTACCTTCCTGAAATGGTCCTCACAGTTGTACATTTAAGCCATAGGATCAGATTGTGTAAATTGGCATAAATGTTCCTTTTTTTAACCATAAAGGACAGGGACCACCATTATATTAGGTATCTAACAAATGAAAACATTTAATTGAAGCTTAAATCAACCCAAATAAACCTGATAAACAGGTGTATATACTCCTGTTGATATAAATATGCACCTATGTAGCAATAATTAAAATATTAACGATGTGTACTAAAATGTATTTCTTTCACAGTGACACTTTTTCAAAGGAATAAGGAAAAATTGAGTTTGTGAATGAGAGAAAATGGGAAAAGTATAGCTTGATTAAATAGAATGGCAAAAAACAGAATGCACACAACATAAATGAACAACAGAGACTAGCGTTTGGAGAAACAATTCAGCTAAACTATGAAACAACCAGAACCCTTCCGTTAGCTTTTCTGCATCGTGTTTCAGAGTCCAGAATCTTTGACCATTCTGGACCTTTCTGCTACTTGACATAAATCCGAGGTGTACCCTGGAGCTTCTACAAAGGTGCTGGGCGTGCCATTGCTGGGGAAGAAGAAGAGGGAAAGAAAGACTAAGAAGAGCAAGGAATCATCAGGATGGGGAGGGAAAGTGAAGATTTCTATCTAAAATAAATATCAAAGTTAAATGTGACTCCTACTGAGAGAGGAAAATGGAGCCTCTGAGGAGACAGCACTCTGTGGAGGGCTTCAAAGACAAGATAGTTCAGATAATATTCCAATGAACATCTACATATTAAGACAATTAACTGAATTTCTGAAGCTTTTGAGGTTTGTCCCTTCAGCACTTGAGAGGTACTGACACAAAATTCTCTTGGATGTGGATCTTCACTATAGATCAATGAAAGAGTCCCAATAATATGTAATTTCAAATGATCACAGAGGACATCCAAGGCTCGAGAATAGATGTGGATGGCATTTATTGTACATCCATGACTCTTTAATCACATAGAAATGCATAACAATGTAGTCAGATGGGACATAGAGAAATGAAAATAAATCTGATTTTAAACAGCAAAACATTTAGGGAATTTGTAAGTAGCCAAACATAGAATTAGAAAGAACAGTGAAAATGGTGGTAGGCAGCTACAGCCATGGAAAATAGAGATGATGCCTGTGTTATTAAAATGTGAGACTAAAAAAGAGTCAGAAAGGACAGAGTTTAGATAACAAGACAGACTGAAAAAAGACTTCACATAAAAGACATAAAACTTTCACTGAAACAAGAAGAAGATAAAACAGAGCTTTATATTTGATTTTATCAAAAAAAGTGTGGTGGTAGCAAAACAGAACTCTGACCATGAATTTTATTGAGCACAAAATTGTTTGGGTTAGTGAACACTGTAGAGCACTGTGAAGAATGTCAGAGGAACTTTAAAAAGCTAGATGCATGGGCAACAAAATGGCAGGTGAAACTCAGTGTTGAGAGATACAATGCAATATATATTGTGACAGACCCCTCATCTGTTCCTGCACTTCCGGGTGGTTCCTTGTGTGCCTGAGAGACTCAGAGAGGCTTCTTTGTTGTCCTGGGGCTTCCCAAAGGCAAGGGTAACCCTTTACCAAGCCATTTTCATCACAGGCCAGTCTTGAGTGGAGGTGGAATAGGACCCTCTCCACCAGTCTCAAGCTGCCCCGGTTCATCCCGAGTTGGGTACCCCTCCAAGAGAAGGGTGGGGGGAGTTCAGTCCCACCCACTGCCCTGTACGCTGGCCCAGGGACCTTAGGGAAGGAGGGAGCTGGCAGGACTTTTGCCCCTGTCCCAGGACAGCGACCTTTCCCTTGGCCTCTGCACCCACCACTTCCCTCTGGTACTTTGCAGCTGGCATCACTCGGCTCCACTTGGGCCTGTCCTGCTCCGCCATTCTCTTAACCCGCTAGCCCCCTTCTCTCTGGGCACTGGTCTCCCTTTCTGCTGCCTGGTGAAAGCCTTTTGTAGGGAGCCTGGAGGCCTTAACTGGCTGCGGGTGCTTGATTGCAAGCAGTTGCTGGCTGACTCCTCACGAGCCCCAGCTACCTATCCAGCCTGCAGGTCTACACCCTCTGGGAAATTAGGATGGGAACAAAAAGGTGTTCCTCCAGCACCCAAAATGTTCATCTTCCATCAGGGATTTGTCATCTGCAGCTTCTGGTCTGCCACAATATTCATAGAGTCATTTGAACCACTTATACTACAGTACCAGAGTACAAAACATGTAGGCATGACAGAATAGGTCAGGAGAATTGAGGGAATGGCACTTTATGGGAAAGAAAGCATAGAATGAAATATAATAAAAATCTTAAATGAATGACACTATACCACAGAATCTCTTAGTGTATGCCTGCACAGCCAAGTCATTTTGAAGTAATGACCACTATTTCAAAAAAACTGTGTAAGCCTCTACACAACACAACTGCTATTTTGAGGATTAACAAAAAATAGGTATTTCAAAATAGGGACTATGTAGACAGGGAATAGAGCCTCTTTTGAAATAAACCATAGTGCATCCAATGACTCTGTTTCAAAACAGGCTCTATTGTGTTTAGACACACTACTTTAAAGTAGTTGAGCACTATTTTGAAATGTATTTTGTGTGTAGCTGCACTAGTTCAGAATAAGCTATTCTGGAATACTTCTTCCAGAATGGCTTACTCAGGAATAATGCTGCTGTGTAGACATAGCTTTAGAAACACCATGTTTGACTGATCAGAGAATAGTAGTAGGTACATACTACTGACCACCTTATCAGGCTGGTGATAGTGATTATGAAATGTTCAGGAAAGTTAGACAGGTTGGAATTCACAAATAATGTTTCTAGACACAAATAATGACTGCTCCTTGGAGCAGCTTGTGCTTGAAATGTCAAGGAGAAAGGCAAATTTTGATTCAGTTCTCTGAAGCATAGGAGCTGGCCCAAGAGATGAATATAGCTAAACTGCTCAGTAAGAGTGACGATAACATGATTAAATTTAACATTTCTCATAGAGGGAGAAATACCTACCACATTAGCATTTAACTTCAGAAAGAGAACAACTCAAAAATGAGAAAACTCTAAAATGAACATTAAAATAAAGAATAGTAACAGAGAGGTGGTTATGTTAGTCTGTATTCTAACAAAAAAAAACAGCGGTCATGTAGTACTTAAAAGACTAACCAAATGATTTATTAGACCATGAGCTTTTGTGGGACAGACCCACTCCTTCAGATCTATATAATTTCTGGACTGGAAATTATATAGATCTGAAGGAGTGGGTCTGTCCCACGAAAGCTCATGATCTAATAAATCATTTGGTTAGTCTTTTAAGTGCTACGTGACTGCTCTTAAAATGAAGAGTTACATAGGGAGATTATGGTGGACCACTACCAGTGAATGTAATATTGATTATCATACTTGTTGCCCAAAACAGCCAAGTTAGTAGATCTGTACAGTAGCCTTAGCATATGTAAACTAGGAGGCCAGGGGCAACTGAATGACCACAAAAAAGAACCCTACCCAGCATCCTTCCTGAGATCTCTGTTGAAATTATTGAAGTATGTGTTTTATAAAATAGGAAACATATGTATATTTGTCCTGAGAGATTGTATAAGAGGCCCTTAAGCATGCAAACTTTGCAAAAAACACATTTTTCTCCTTAGCTGTCTGAAGAAACCTCTTGTTTAACCTCTGGAAATGTTTGCTTAATAAGTATTTTTGTTGCCACACTAACAATAAATAAAGGGATAGAAGTCAAGTTGGATCACCTCATGGACACATCTGAGGGTGCTCAACAGCAGATGGAGGATGGGGCATCAGACAATTGCCATTGTGCCACTCGAAAACTGCTCTAGATGTTGGCAATTATTGAGGGTTGGAGTGTTTTCCTAACCTGCTGCAGACACGTGTAAGGTCTTTAGATTAAATAAAGTGTAGCAAGCACTCTTGTACTGTAATGTCAGTTATCTGTCAGTCAGTCAGTCATGTCCCCTACATAGTAAATGTTACAAAGTGCTTTGGGTTTGGAAAATCCCAGACAACACCATCAAAAGACTGAAATGACTATAAACTGTATTAAAATTTTAAAAACACTAAATAATGGTTCAATTTAAATGTATGCCCCAAATTAAAAGTATAGTAACAGAACCAAAGCCAAACAAACAAAAAAGTCTCTGTGGCTCAACAACAGAGTTAAAGAAACAGAATCACTCTTTAAAAATTGAAAGTCAAATTCTATTGAGGAAAATGGAAAGATCATCAATTCTGACAACTCAAGTGGAAAATTATAATGAAGCAGACCAAAAAAGAACTTGAAGAGCTACTAGAAGAGACACAAAATTTAACAGCAAAAATATTTAAGTACATAAGAAACAAGAAGCCCGCCAAACAAACAATGGGGCTAATGCATAACTGAAGTGCTAAAGGAGTACTCAAGGAAAACAAGGCCATTGCAGAGAAAATAAATGAATTATTTGCATTAATCTTCACTGCAGAGGATGTAAGGGAGATTCAAACAACTGAGCCATTTTTAAGTGACAAAGCTGATTCAGACTGAGATGTCTTGGATGGCAAGAGATGGTCTTGGAAAAAAAGTGATAAATTAAACAGTAGTAAGTCACCAAAACCAGAAGGAACTTGAATATGAAATTGCAGAACTAACTATGTGCTGGGACCAGTTCTGTTCAACATATTCATAAATGAGGTAGAAAAAAAAAAAGAATATATGGTTAAATGACAAGGTTTGTTGAAGATACAAAACTATTTGAGATAGCTAAGTCCAAAGCAGACTTGAAAGAGTTACAGAGGGATCTCATAAACCAGAGTAACTGGGCAACAAAATTGCAGATGACATTCAATATAAAAAAATGTAAATGAATGCATATTGGAAAACATAATCCAAACTATATATACAAAATGATGAGGTCTAAATTTGCTGCAACCACTCAAGAAAGATCCTGCAGTCACCATGGATAGTTCTACAAAATCATCCACTCTGTGTGCAGAGGCAGTCACAAATGCTCACATCATGTAAGAAATCTTTAAGAAAGGGTTAGGTCAGAAAACAGTAAATGCCATAATGCCACTATATATCCAGACTAGTACACTCAGATTTGGAATACCTCAGGCAGTTCTGTGGTTGCCTCATTTAAAAAAAAAAAGTGTATTACAAATGAAACATATACCAAAAAGGGCAACAAATATTATCAGGGTTGTGGAAAATCTTCCGTAGCAGAAAAAATTTTAAAAAACGGGACAAGTCATCTCTTTGTCAAACTGAATAACTGGGTTGTGACTGAGGTCTATAAAATCATGAATGGTGTGAAGAAAGTCAATAGGCAAGTGTTATTTCCCACCTCCATTAAGACAAGAACCAGTAGTCACCGAAAGGAGTTAATAGGCTGCAAGGTTAGAACACATAGGCTGGGTCTACACTTGCCCCCAACTTCGAAGGGAGCATGGTAATCAGGGTGACAGGCTATTACTAATGATGTGCTGTAGTGAATATGCAGAACTTCATTTGGTTAATTCTCCCCCACAGCAACTTCAAAGTGTTAAGTTCAAAGTGCTGGCATACATAAAGCCACAGGCACTTTGAAGTGCCTTTACTCCTCAAAATTTTGGGGAGTAAAAGCACTTTGAAGTAGCCCAGGCACTTCAAAATGCCCGCAGCTACATGCAAGACAGCACTTCAAAGTTGGACACTTCAAAGTTGCTGCAGGGGAGAATTAGCCTAATGAAGTGCTGTATATTTACCACAGCACTTCATTAATAATCTCCCATCACCCTTGCATGGTGACAAGTATCAGAGAGATAGCCGTGTTAGTCTGTGTCCTCGAGGACAACAAGAAGTCCTTCGGCACCTTACAGACTAACAGATATTTTGGAAGCTTTCATGGGCAAAGACCTGCATCTGATGCGGTGGGTCTTTGCCCATGAAAGCTTATGCTCTAAAATATCTGTTAGTTTTTAACGTGTCACAGGACTTCTTGTTGTTCCTATCACCCTGATTACCATGCTCCCTTTGAAGTTGGGGGCTAATTGCAGGGGATACTGCGAAGGCCAAAAGTGTAACTTCATCCAGAAAATAATTAGATATGTCACTAGAGGACAGGTCCATCAACTGCTATTAGCTAAGATGGTCGAGGATGGAACTCCATGCTTTGGGTATCCATAAGCCTCTGCCTGCCAGATTCTGGGACAGATGATTTCCCTGTTCCATTCATTCCTTTTAAAGCATCTGGTGCTGACCACTGTCAGAATACGGGATACTGAGCTAGATGCACCATTAGTTTGACCCAACACAGAACTTCTTATGAGATGGGTTCTAATAGATGTGTCACCAATTAGACGTCTTTGTGGACAGCTTAATGAAAATTTGTTACTCAAAATACCTTTTTAATCTCAAAAAGTCAACTAAATGTTAGCCTGCATATGAAGAATAAAATAGAAATTGAAACAGATTCACCCAGTTATGTGAGAAAATTGATTTAAAAGAGTGAATTAGACAGAAAAATAAAATAATGTTTACTGAAAGGCTCCTGCAGTTACAAACCTTTTTCAAAGAAATGTTCATTGAAGAAGACCATATTGGGATTTAGAAAATGTTTCCTTCTCTTCTCTGTACCGCACAGCTTCTTCCAGTAAGAGACAGTAAAAGGGAAGTACCATGGCTTTCTGAACGCCAATCTTCCTAAATGTTAAATAAGAGCAATACTTGAAACATACTTTAAAAAATTCATTTGTTGTTCAATCATATAAACTGCTCCTATTATCATTTTTCTTTGTTATTTTCCAAGGGACCAGGGATAAAAAAAAAACCTTATTTATACTGTGTAACATAGATTTTGATATAGCCCTTCTCTTTCCAAAGTATCTCAAAGCAATTTGCAAGCTTTGGGGTTAATCTTACTACCATGGCAATCAAAGATCATTTGACACTACAATTTGCTAGTGCAAAGGGCTCTCTTAGCAGAATCTTGACTCTTGTAAATAAAGATTTTTGGCTCAGATTGAGCTGAAAAGGCATCAAGCTTTTTACTTGCCCAACCCTGGCATTATTTGGACACTGGGTCAGTCCCTCAAGCAATACCAAGGCTTAGTAACATCTTGGCCCTGTGTGCTTTCTCCCAGCTTTGCTTCCTACAGTAGAGGTATGAGAAAAATTGTAAAGCCTGCTGCGCCATCTGAGTGGCATCTAACATACTTCTCCCTACCAGCAGGGTCAGTAGCCACCACAGGCCTGCCAGCACGGTGGGAGGCGGGCCCAGCTATCCAAACCTGGAAGGGGTGAGTCCAAGGGCAGAAGTGATGGTGCCCGACCTACACTCCCTCAGATCTGTGCATAGAGCAGCAGCACAGTGCTGCCGCAGAATTTCAGACACCTTTGAAATGCTGGGCCTGAGGGCAACTGCCGCCATTAGATCCCCACCATCAGCAAGCCTTCTCCATAAACAAGTGGGATCATCAAGGGGACAGATTTGCTACCTTTTCAACTGCTTTGCTGCACCATGGCAATGCAGCAGCTATCACAGAGGGGAGAATCTAGCTTTGTACTATAGTACATTTACACAAAGGGACAGAGTTACAGCTACACACACCTCCTTAACATCGACATTCCCTGACCTTTTCCATGCTTCGCTTCACATTGACTTAATGCGGTTTTTATACCTGTAGAGTCACAGCATGTGGTACTGAATAGCAAGTGACATCCTTAATTTTTCAAGTTAAAGATTTTTGCCTGAGAGATTGTTACATTACTGTACTCCCTTCTGTTGCCATGTCAAACTTCTCTGTTATTCATTTTGAAATAAGTATAGAATAAGCAGGGAAAAAAACATAATATGCCAAACTATTCCATTCAATTCCAGGACACTAAAGAGGTTTTTGGAAATCATTTCAAATGCCCCAACAACCAACTGAAAGCCATCAATAAAAAAAATTGGCAATGGGAGGAAAAATAAACTTCCCAACTTCTGAGAATAAATTTGGGATTTAATTAATTTCAGTTGTGACCCAGACTTATTTTTTGTGAGGGATGATAATCAAGAAATCAAATATTGTTCATTAGCATTCTGAAAACACATTGTTAATAAGCAGCCTTAATAAAGGGTAATCCTGACTTGGACAGAACACCCATTTAATTCAGTGTGAGTTCTGGACTGAACTCTGTCATTATGAAGTGTCAGTCAGTCTCACAAGTCATTTCCGTGTATATATTAAAAAAAAAAACCACTATGAGTGCTTGTTCTTACCTGGAATTACGTTGCTGAAATACCAGCCAACTAATAAATAGATAAAGGAGTCAAAGAAAATCATCCAGAAAGCCCATCCAAAGGTCATGGATTCTCCTTCTGCCAGAGGCTGGTAGATGTTGCTCCACTGAATTCCTAGTAATAAAAAAAGGTCAGCGCTAAATCTGTAGAGCACCACAGGTAGCAGGATCATAAACACGTCAACACAAAGCACCCACAAGGTATTTGAGCACCGATAGACAAAAAGAGCAATGCTAATAACTGTAATTTTAACTGAATAGAAACTAAATGTTAGGCCACTCAGTTTCCGTTTAAAACAGCAGGTAATATACTGCAGAACAAATAAGAAAGAACTCATGGTGGCACAGAGTTTTTAAGAAGATTGTTATTTTAGTTTAGCTGCCCTTTCATTTTAGCCAAAAAGAAAAAAGTAGGACCAATAGGCAAAATGCTGAATAAAATATGAGAGAAGCTCTTTTGCAGCTGTTCAACAAACCAGGGATTAAGACAGTTTGCTGATGCATGAGAACAAATGGTTTAAAAGAGATGTGCAGCAGATTTATTTAGCTGAAACCTGAAGATCCTGAGTAAATGCTGTCCGTTATACACAATGGGCATTTCTACACTTTTCTGACAGTGGCATGCTAATAAATGGCCTGAAAAATGCTAATGAGGCATGGACGTAAATTTCTGGTGTCTCATTAGCATACAGTCACATGATTTGGAGTCCAGAAAATGCTCTTCCAGACTCCAAAACAGTGTGTAGAGGCGCAGCCCCCGGGGGATCTCCTATAAGGAAATCCTCTTTCTGGAAGCCCCGTCTTCTGAAAATTTTTCCGCTGGTTTTCATCCATGCAGTATTTTTCCTACCAGTATTACTGAAATGACATACCTCACTTCCTATGCTCTCGCTTTACATGTGAGTGCCAACTGCACACAACACTGATTATGAGAACTGTGTGTTGCTATGGTTCAATAAGAACACCCCGTAAATTCTAGATATTCAAGGAGAGTTAGCAAATCTATGCTATTCTGGGAGACTAACTTGACTGTGACAACCTTGCAGCCCACTGAGATGCAGAGGGCCTCTCATGTAGCCCAGTCAGTAGCATAGGTTGCCCATCACTGACTTAAACTCATGTTCAATGAGGAAAAGGGAGAAAGTAAAGAAAACAAAAATGTGATAGGAGTTAAAATTCAAATGTAATACCACTACTCTATTTCTGAATTGAAAAGGTATTTAGAAAACTAGAATATAATAAACTATTGCAATTTCCAATTTTTATAAAGGTAACCGGATAGTTCGCAATAGAGCTCCTCAAGAAATGTTTTTTTTTCCTATGCGTGCAGGGGCAGGGAACACTTCTTCTTTAAAAATTTCAGCAAAAAATGACTTTTTTCACAAAAGCATATTTTTATGGAAAAAGAAATCTGATAGCAAAATTTCCACCAACTCTTGTTTAAAATTACTCTTCTGATACGTTATCAGCTTGCACATAAGTAGAATACCCTCCAACAACAGCTCATGCTTCACATGATTTCCATTTTGACATCAAAAATGTCTTGCTATTAAAAACTCCAACTGAAGAGAAGATTCTACCCTGGATCTGTCACTGTGTTCAAAAATCCCACCTCAGGCTAACAGTGAGGGTATTTCATTCACTCACTCACACGAGCTGAGATTTTCAAAACTGCTTCGAGGATTTGCATATTCAGTTCCTGCTGATGTTTGAAAATATCACCAAAGGGTTTTTTTTTTCCAAATTATGAAAAGAATAAAATACTATTTGACCCCAGTGGGTTTATAGGGCAAAAGAACCCCAGGTGGTTAAAATGACCCCGGTGTTCCACAAACTATCATCGCTTATTAGGAATAATGTACACGTTACAAAGCACAAGGCACCACGTAATCAGATATATAATGCTTGATTCAGCATCCACTGAAATCAGTGATAGCACTGACACTGAGGACAGTGAGCTATGAATCTGACACATATTACTCTTACTGACACTTATATTTTGCACCAGTATTCTTCTGTAAAATATATATATATTAGACTGAAATATGGGCACTAGTTTTATCAAGTGGAAAAAATACAATTTTGAAAATTATGTTTTGATAATCTATTCATCCATAAAAGTCTTCAACAAAAGGTTTTTAATAATACAAGTATATTTTATAATTCAAAAATCTTCCAATTTTTGGAAAATCAGAATTAAAATTATTCAACATTATCTTAAATCCAATCTTTGCAAAAAGTAAAGGAAAACTATCTGGAAGTGTCATTTAGAAGAATATTATCCAGTGTCCAGAGGTAAATCAGAAAAGCTACTGCTTTTTATTAAGAGATGAATTAAACTGCAACATCAATATGGAATCTCTTCTGTGATTCATAGCATTCTACTCCCACAAATCCACCAGCAGGCTACTGAGAGCCAGCCAGTGAAACACAACAGGCTAGCTCTTGGGGTTGGGTCAGTTAGCATAGCTCCATTGAATTTGACAGACACTCTCACTGGCTGATTTTACCCTAAAAGCAGCATGTTGCCATCTAGCAGCTTCTGAGAGTTGATTAAATTTTTCATGCATGTCATGAAGCGAAGTGGACAGGGAGCTGCAGACAGGGGAGTTTAAGAGGGAGACAAAGTGATCCTGCCACTGCAGAAGCTACAAGGTGAGAGCGCCAGCTTCTGGGGTGAGTGAATGTGCTTCACTGTTTGAATTTGAACTGCCATTTTGATTTCAGGTGGGTGAATTTCAGTTTCAGTCTCTGTGGCAGCTGGGGCTGCCTGACTGACCTTTGTTCTCTTGATTGGCCTTCCACTGTGTGACTCACGGGGGGAGGGCCTGACCCAGGCCAGGAGGCTTTAAAAGCCGGAGGCAAGGGCCACCAGGGGAGTGAAGCAGAGAGGGAGCTGCAGACAGAGGAGTTTAAGAGGGAGTTGGACAGAGGGAGGCCTACGATGGTTAGGAAGACCTGCAACACCTGTGCCAGCCCTACTGCTGTCTCCTCCACCTGTGCCTCTAGCCAGACAGACTGCCTGACCATGGATGCCTCTACCCAGATCCTGGTGTGGCTTTGCAGGGACTGTGGCTTGCAATTCCCACTCACTGATATCCAGGCTGTGGGGACCATCCAGTGTGAAAGGTGCCTGCTGGCGGAATCTCTCAGGCGATGGGTGGGAGAGCTAGAGGAGGAGGTAGTCACGTTGAGGAGTATTCGACTCCACAAGCAGTTCCTGGATAGTATTCATGTGGAGACAGCTGAGGTAACTGTCCCAGTATGCAGGACAGCTGATAAACCAGTGGTGGAGGAGGAGATAGATCAGGGTGGACACTGGCAGCTTGTTACTTCTGGCAGTAGGCAGTGTTCCACCCCTGCTCAGAACCCTCCCACCATAGTACTAGGAAACCGTTACGGTGTACTTGATACAGGAGACAAAGGATCGCCCTGTACAGCAGAGAAGAAGCCTCATACCCCCCCAAGGCTGGGAAGTCTGCTGCCACCACTGTGAGGAGGAAATGTAGACTAGTGGTGGTCAGGGACTCTTTTCTGAGGGGGACGGAGGTGCCCATCTGTCGCCCTGACAGTTCATCTCGGGAGGTGTGCTGCCTGCCGGGGGCCCATATCCGAGACGTTTCGGAGGTGTTGTCGAGGATTATCCGGCCCTCTGACTACTATCCCATGCTTCTCATCCATGTGGGCACTTATGATACTGCGAGATGTGACGCAGTGGTGGTATTCTCCTCAATCCTGCCTGTCAGTGTTAGGGGCCCAGGTGCATCCTAGAGGTGAATGCCTGACTTTGAAGATGGTGTCGCCAGGAAGGCTTTGGCTTCCTCGACCATGGGATGCTATTCCAGGAAGGACTGCTAGGCAGAGATGGTGTTCACCTTTTGAGGAGGGGAAAGACCCTATTTGGACACAGATTAGCTAACCTAGTGAGGAGGGCTTTAAACTAGGTTCGACGGGGGCAGGGGAGCAAAGCCCACAAGTAAGTGGAGAACATGGAAACCTCGGAGATGGGTCAGAAATGGGAGGCAGCATGGGCAGCAATGTCAGAGTAGAAAGAGAATCAGGGCAAAATAGGGAGGCAAGATCAAATCAATATCTTAGATGCCTATATACAAATGCAAGAAGTATGGGTAATGAGCAGGAAGAACTGGAAGTGCTAATAAATAAATACAACTATGACATTGTTGGCATCACGGAACTTAGTGGGATAATACACGTGATTGGAATGCTGGTATTGAAGGGTACAGCCTGCTTAGGAAGAATAGACAGGGAAGAAAGCGGGGAGGTGTTGCCTTATATATTAAAAATGTACACACTTGGACTGTGGTGGAGATGGATGTAGGAGATGAACGTGTTGAGAGTCTCTGGGTTAGACTAAGAGGGGTGAAAAACAAGGGTGATGTCCTGCTAGGAATCTACTACAGGCCGCCTACCCAAGCGGAAGAGGTGGATGAGGCTTTTTTTAACAAAGCCATGCAGTGCCCCGGATTTGGTGGTGATGGGGGACTTCAACAATCCAGATAGACATTGGGAAACCAATACAGCAGGGCACAGACTATGCAGTAAGTTCTTGGATTGCATTGGAGACAATTTTTTATTCCAAAAGGTTGAAAAAGATACTGGGGGGAAGCTGTTCTAGATTTGATTTTAACAAATAGGGAGCAATTGGTAGAGAACTTGAAAGCGGAAGGCAGCTTGGGTGAAAGTGATCATGAAATCATAGAATTCACAATTCTAACAAAGGGAGGAAGGGAAAACAGCAAAATAGAGATAATGGATTTCAGGAGGGCAGATTTTGGAAAACTCAGAGCTGGTAGGTAAGGTCCCACGGGAAGCAAAACTGAGGGGAAAAACAGCTGAGGAGAGTTGGCAGTATTTCAAAGGGACATTATTAAGGGCCAAAAGCAAGCTATCCTGCTGTGTAGGAAAGAGAGAAAATATGGAAAAAGACCGCGTTGGCTTAACCAGGAGATCTTGCACGATCTCAAAATAAAAAAGGAATCATATGAAAAATGGAAACAAAGACAAATTACAAAGGATGAATGTAGGCAAACAACACAAGAATGCAGGAGCAAGATAAGAAGGGCTAAGGCACAAAATGAGCTCAAACTAGCTACAGGCATAAAGTGAAACAAGAAGGATTTTTATAAATTTATTAGAAACAAGAGGAAGACCAGGGACAGGGTAGGGCCATTGCTCAGTGAGGAGGGAGAAACAGTAACAGGGAACTTGGAAATGGCAGAGATGCTTAATGACTTCTTTGTTTCAGTCTCCACTGAGAAGTCTGATGAAGGAATGCCCAACATAGTGAATGCTCGTGGGAAAGGGGTAGGGTTAGAAGTTGGAATAAAAAAAGAACAAGTTAAAAATCACTTAGAAAAATTAGATGTCTGCAAGTCACCAGGGCCTGATGAAATGCATCCTAGAATACTCAAGGAGCTGATAGAGGAGATATCTGAGCCTTTATCTATCATCTTTGGAAAATCATGGGATACAGGAGAGATTCCAGGAGACTGGAAAAGGGCAGATATACTGCCCATCTATAAAAAGGGGAATAAGAATAACCCAGGAAACTACAGGCCAGTCAGCTTAACTTCTGTGCCAGGAAAGATAATGAGGCAGGTAATAAAAGAAATCATCTGCAGGCACTTGGAAGGTGGTAAGTTGATAGGGAACAGCCAGCATGGATTTGTAAGAACAAATCATGTCAAACCAATCTGATAGCTTTCTTCGATAGGATAACAAGCCTTGTGGATAGGGGAGAAGCGGTAGATGTGGTATACCTAGATTTTACTAAAGCATTTGATACGGTCTCACAGGATATTCTTATAAAAAAAACTAGGCAAATACAATTTAGACGAGGCTACTATAAGGTGGGTGCATAACTGGCTGGATAACGGTACTCAGAGAGTAGTTTTTAATGGTTCTCAATCCTGCTGGAAAAGTATAACAAGTAGGGTTCTGCAGGGGTCTGTTTTAGGACCAGTTCTGTTGAATATCTTCATCAACGATTTAGATACTGGCATAGAAAGTACGCTTATTATGTTTGCAGATGATACCAAGCTGGGAGGAGTTGCAACTGCTTTGGAGGATAGGGTCACATTTCAAAATGATCTGGATAAATTGGAGAAATGGTCTGAGGTGAACAGGATGAAGCTTAATAAGGACAAATGCAAAGTGTTCCACTTGGGAAGGAACAATCAGATTCACACATACAGAATGGGGAGAGACTGTCTTGGAATGACTACAGCAGAAAGGGATCTAGGGGTTATAGTGGACCACAAGGTAAATATGAGTCAACAATGTGATGCTGTTGCAAAAAAAGCAAACACGATTCTGGGATGCATTAACAGGTGTGTTGTGAACAAGACATGAGAAGTCATTCTTCTGCTCTACTCTGCGCTGGTTAGGCCTCAGCTGGAGTATTGTGTCCAGTTCTGGGCACTGCAGTTCAAGAAAGATGTGGAGTAATTAGAGAGGGTCCAGAAAAGAGCAACAAGAATAATTAAAGGTCTAGAGAATGTGACCTATGAAGAAAGGCTGAAAGAATTGGGATTGTTTAGTTTGGAGAAGTGAAGATTGAGGGGCAACATGATAGTGGTTTTCAGGTATCTAAAAGGGTGTCATAAGGAGGAGGGAGAAAACTTGGTCTTCTTGGCCTCTGAGGATAGAACAGGAAGCAATGGATTTAAACTGCAGCAAGGGAGGTTTAGGTTGGACATTAGGAAAAAGTTCCTAACTGTCAGGGTAGTCAAACAGTGGAATAAATTCCAAGGGAGGTTGTAGAATCTCCATCACTGGAGATATTTAAGAACAGGTTAGATAGATGTCTATCAGGGATGGTTTAGACAGTCCTTGGTCCTGCCATTGGGTCAGGGGTCTGGACTCGATGGCCTCTCGAGGTCCCTTCCAGTCCTAGTATCCTATGATTCTATGTACACTACAAAATAGCAGAAATGTTGTGGGTGTGCCTGGCACTTCCGTGCATCCTGCATTATCAGCCTCTGAGGGAGAGGGAGCTAACTGCCAGCTGCAATAATTTAGAGCAGCCTTAAGGCTTCTCTAATTTACTGCAGAAGACAAACACTACTGACCTGGCCTGGAATTAATAGAGCTTAAAACTACACCTACATGCTTCAGGCCTCAGTTGTATTGCTTGGTGAGGACCAGAGAGTCTACCAAGTTTCACTTTCAAAACAAAGCAAGTGAAATAAGTTTCCAAGTTTAATTTTTTATGAACCACGGTCATTATCAAAACTTTTTGCTAACTGGCAATCTTACCTATTTCTTGGCTTTCAAAGAATGTAATGAAAAATAATCCTTGTCCAAAGGCAGTTGTAGGCAAAAAACACTGCAACAATAGAAAAGAAACAGGATATGAATATAAATGATATCTATTAAGATATTGTGTGATATTAATAACTATTGCACTGTGCAATATCAATGGAAAAACAATGGACCCTTCAGTTTTAGAAAAGCCTAACAATCCAGTCTATCACTTAGCTTTCTGAATCTGAACAATACTTACCTGCGTGTTGCTGAAATGTGCTCTCCAAATTAAAGACTGCTATGGAGCTGGTTATTAATATTTAAATGCATTATTTAATGTTACCACAATTTATGAAGCACCATAAATTCCCCACATATTGCAAATATATAATGTATAACATTGGAAAAGTGACTAATGCAATTTACTTTCTGTAGTAAGAGAACGACCCTAGAACTCACAAGCGGCAGGCTGACAAAGTACACATTATGCTGTACACTGGGCAAGTATTCTATTGCAAGAAAATAACATTTTATTTCCAGTGGAGCAATATAAATTGGACTGTACTTCATCAGAACAGCACAAAATGGAAAATGGCTAACTTCAGGGATGTGACATAATAAGAAAGGAAGAATTATGGTGTGTGGGAAATCACTAACCAACATCAAAACATCACATGTAAAAAAACCCCCAAAACCTAATCCCTCTGCCCCAGGAGCTTATGGCATTCACATACTGTGAGAAGACTGCTGAAAAAAACAAATAAAGTATATGGGAGGAGGGCAAGGTAAGCAGTGAAAAAACAGGGGTAGCTTGTGCATCCTACTGCATGGAAAACATGGATCTGGAATAACAGATACCTGCAGTATGACCAAGGGTTTGGTCCAGTTTCCATTATACTCAGCAGGAGTCTTGAAACACATCATTCATATTGTGAATGGGTAAATATGTATTCAACAGTGCAAGGGTTAAATGCATGCAGCTGGCAGCTCTACGTGTAGGAAATTTCCAATTACAATGTACTATTTGACACTAAACACTGATCTGGTTTGTTTTGCCCTATTTACAGTGACACAGAGATAGTTTAATTCTTTGTATATAATATTTAAATTTGCAGATATGGAAATAGCAGGAGCTTAACTGTGAATAAAATTGAATTGTTATTAATAATAAAAATGTTAAAAATACAATAAAATTCCACAGCATTGGTTTGACACATACTCCTAAACTTATTAAAGAAAATACAGTCTTTGCATAAGCTGTTTTTCCTTCTATTCTTGTATTAATGTTCAAGAAATTTAGGGGCATAAATTATGCTATTCCTACAGAAAGTTAAGGAACCTTCCCACCTCCATTGGGCTTCAACTGAAGAACAGATTCAGGTTTAGATGCCTTCTGCAGTATTTATAGACATGGCATCAATTGTTTTCACTTGTGTGTTCTTCTATGAACACTTTTGAAATACAGTGCTGTTCAGTTTTATATTAAATTACAACTCTTGTTCATTGTACATTACCATTTTATATCTCCACCCCATCTGGAGAGGATTAGATATATCAAATGGAAAAGAGAAATCTTAAAATGTAATCATAGTCTCAGGGTTTGTTTGCCTGTTTGGTTTCCTTCAACAAAGATATTACAGGTGGAAGTGGGTCAGGTGAGCTGCCAAAGCTATGATCCTGACCTGACAATACCTCCAGCATGAGGAATACAGATTCTAAAGTGTACAGCCTTTAGGAGAACAAACTCTGCTTAGTTCAGACCTTATCAGAGATTCATTGTGACAAAAGGAGGAGGCTTTGCAGAGCGTAGGGAAATGCAAAGTAGAAACTAGGAAAATACTATAAACAGATAATTTGGTAAAGTAGTTCATAGATAACTGTTTGAATCATAATTTATATTCTAGACTAGTGGACAAAAACAAAATTAAGGACCTTCACTTTTTCAGGAGAATTTTAAAAGAAATCTCATTCCTTTCCCCATAGACAGTACTCTCTACAAAGAGCAGGATCTGCAGTAAGCATTCTTACATAGCTATTTGTCTTGTAGTTGTATTTTAAACAAAGGAGTGATTTCTGCAGTTCACTGCTAAGATTTACACTGAATTTCTACCCAGAATAACCACTAATCCTATAAGGATTAGGACAATATTAATTTTCAAAAAAAAATACAAAAATAAAACCTAGCAGTCCTGTAGTATCTTAAATACTAACTATTTTGATTATTAGGTAATGAGCTGTCGTGGGTAACACCCACTTCATCAGATTCTGGAACAAAAATGACCAAACAGGGTATATATATGGTGGGGCGGGATGAGGGGGGAGGAGAAAGAAGAAGAATTAATTTTCCAAACTACTATTTTTACTTTAAAAATGTCAATAAAAATGCATCTTTTTTTCTCAGATGTGCTGCACTGGATATATCATAGAATCATAGAACACTAGGACTGGAAGGGACCTCGAGAGGCCATTGAGTCCAGCCCCCTGCCCCAATGGCGGGACCAAGTACTATCTAAACCATACCTATGCAGACTTATGCTTTCCAAAGGGTGCTGTCAATTTCTTTGAATAGTTATTTTAGCTTCTCCTCTGTTGTATTTCTCAACTGGTTTTCTGTCTAGATATGCCATACAATTTCAGTGAGATGCAAGAGCAAAGCAGGAACCTCTGAACAGGATAATCAGAGGATTTGCTAAAGGTCACATAACCATGGAAATGAATCAATCAACAGTTTTTTAAAAAGAAATACTTACCGCAATGATCTGGTAGGCAAAGCTAAGTTGGTTCTGCAGGACCAACAAAACGATGTACGGTAAAAAGCTGATCATATATATAAGGCTAGCACAGAGAGCTGCTGTATTGGCATTGCTAAAAAATGCACCCAACAGGTAGCTTAGCGTAACCACTGCAACTGCAAAATCGAGGAGAAAGAGGAAGACTAGGAAGCCATCACTGAATGCAAAGATGCTGCTTGCTTTTAAAATGATGACCAGAGCACAACTGCTGATAGTGAGCATAATGACGTTCTCCAGAAACCAGGCTAGAAAGTGAATGGCAGGATTCACACCCATGGTCTTCATATACTACAAGAAGAGAGAGACTTTTTATAATTAGTTAACTTCTTTTAAAAAATTGTGACCATCAAGAGATATGCGCTAACCTTCCAAGTGACTGCATAATAATATTATCCTTACTCCATGTTATACTTTTCCCACTGTCTTTTCATGTGCTGACAAATTAAGATAAGAGCAACAGACAGCATTAAGACCCAATCCTGTAGAAACTTGCTTTTGAGCACAGTACATATGAGTTACCCTTTTGACTCAAAAGAGATTATGCATATTCATGAACAAGTGTTTGCAGGATTAGACACTTAGATTATCTCTTGGGTACAGAATCTACCTTTATTGCTTCTTTCAAGTGCCGTGCACATCTATGCCACTAATATTAAAGAACAGCAGCAATACAAAGGCACTATAAACATAAAAATAATGCAAGGCTATGAATGATTATCAAAGAGATTAAAAGTGCTCTGTAAATAAAAGACTATATTGTACAAACACATCAAATACTTCCTGTCCTTTGTTTTTGCTGTTTTCTTGCTGAATTTAAAAGCAATTTCTGAAAAGCCAATGTGCTATTTTCACCCAGACGTCAGTTTATGGGAATTTACAATCTTGCCTATTGCAAAATTTTTCAAAGGAGATAGCAAAGAAGGGAAAAAATTCGCTAGGAAATTAACTTCTGCGTATACAAGCGAAACTCTCTGATTTAACATTGCTCATATGGCCAGAAATAATTGTCACATGCATTCGAGAGCACCATTCCAAAAAACATTTTTAGGATTGTAATACACTATTTTTCTAATGCTTTTCATCTTACAAACACTGGTAACTTACTATTCAAAACACTGCTGCAAATTAGATAAGCCCTATTTTACACATTGAAAAACAAAAGTCTAAAAGAAGTCAGATGACTTGTTCAAGGTCAAATAGGAAGTTCTCAGCAAAACCAAGAATAGCATTTGAATTCCTGGGAGGTAAGTGCTGTTATATCCATGCGTAAAATATGTGGCTTAAAAGTCTCAATCCTGCAAACTGCCAAACACCTGATGAGAGCCATACAATTGCCTCCTTAACTTCAATATTAGCTGTGATTATTTGCCTATGTAACTGTTATGCCTTTGATTTCTGTATGGACTTGAAATACCTAAAGACTAAAATTTCCACTCATTTTTACTCATTTCAGTGTACTTCAAAGACGTCCTTCTTTTCTAGTTTTGGGGTTCTCCTGATTGAAAATTAAGGTCATTCTGAGGCCTGGGGTTGTTCTTTGAGGATGGATAAACATAACAGCAATTGAAGACATTCAGCACCATGCAATATTGGGACCTTTATCTCCAAAACTCATTTCAAAAAATAGTGCTCAGCTTTAAATTTCATACTTCTGTCATTCACTGCTCTCCTTCCTTTCAACAGAGATAAATCTCTGCAGACCAATGGGACTCAAGCAATATCCCAGTGAATCTTATTTGGCAACTGGAACTCAGATTAAGATCCCAGGAGAGAATGAAAGACAAAGCAGATGCATCGTTATCCACAGAACCATCTCTCTCCAAACTTAATGTGTATTGTCTGTACACCCCTAGAAATGTTTCACAGTTAAAGGCTCAGCTAACTATTACCTCTTCGAGATGAATTTCCCTCTCATAAACCAATTGCCGTACCATCCCAGCAACAGATATCATCCATGTTATCATCATTATGAATGGAAAAAAGAAACCAATATTGTTCAAGAATCTGTAATCAAAAATACAGGTATAAGACTCAAAGGAGAAAGAGGAAAAATAGACAATTAATATTTTAATACTCAACAAACAATTCTTGAGGTTGTGATTTTACTTAACTCTGTTAACAATACTTCCTTGCTGCTGCTAAACATACCTACTGTATTTTAATGGCAATACATAGGCTTAGTAGAACACACAAAATGTACCTCCAAGACAGTGGCTCTCTATAGTGAAAAATATCCCAAATTATTTTAATGTTTTGCAAGGTGCTAATTGCAAATGTTGATATTTCGAAGGCCTGTTATGTTTACTAGGCAAATTCTTCCCGAAGGTGGCTGCATTATACTAGTGAGACATTTCAGATTAGCTGGGGCTCTTTCAAAAGATCCTGTGGAGCATCTACACACAAAATGCATTCTTTTGAAAGGAATTCAAAAGAACATGGCACTTCTTTCAGGCTATGTCTACACAAGACACTTTTCCCAGAAAAACTGAGCTTCTGTAAGGGAAAAACTGCGAAGCGTCTACATGCAAAATGTGCTTTGTCAACACATGCACCAGCAGCATTATACCTCTTTCTGTTCAGGTATAACGCCTCTCTCAACACCATTCTGTCAAGAAAACAGTCATATAGACTCCCCGTGGCCCTTCTGTCGACAGACAGGGCTTCTGGTTCACAGGGCTGCCGTGTTTGCAGAGCTTCTAGTCAGCCGTTCTGTCGAGAGAGGGCTGGGCAGGCTGGCTACTCTCTGTTGACAGAGCGGCTTGCTCTTTCAATCCTCTGATGTGTGGCCACAACCTGTCAATGGAAGTTTTGCCTGGAAATCCCTTCCAACAGCCACTTCTGTTGACAGATGCTTTTCATGCAGACATAGCCTCAGAGGCCTTCTTCCTCTCCCAAATGAGGAAGAGTGCCTTTTTCCAAAAGATTCTTTTGGGAAAAAAAGTGTGTGTAGATTCTCCATGGCCCCTTTTTTTAAATGAGCAGTCCTCTTGGTGCCAGATTTTACGATCCATGTCCTGGTCTTTTGAAAGAGAGGGGGCTGTGTGAATGTTCTCTTTTGAAAGAGCGGATTGCTCTTTTGATCCACTATTTTGTGTGGTATGCACTCTTTTGAAAGAAGATCTTCTGGAAGAGATCTTCCAGAAGATCATCTTTCAAAGGATCACTGTAGTGTAGATGTGGCCAGTATGTCTATAAAGCAAGGTTATTCTGGAACATCTTATTCCAGAGTTGTTATTTCAAAATAAGCTAGTGCAGAACAATGCATATCTACTACAGGGAAGCCCTGGATTAAACAAAGTTTATTACAAAATAGTGTGTCTAAACACAATAGCACCTATTTCAAATAAGAGCCCCTGGAAGCAGAATTATTTCAGAATAATCTTATTCCAGAAGAGCCTATTTCGAAATAGCCTCTATTCCCTGTCTACACAGTACCTATTCTGAAATATATATTTCAGAATAGGTGCTATTATTCTTCGTACAATGAGGTTTACCAAAGTCCAAATAAGCTGTCTGCTATTTTGTAATGATTTCGCAGTAGTGGTTGCATCAGATAGAGACTTGCAAAGTTATTTGGACATAAATTTGCTATGTAATCATACCCCCAGCATTTTCATCTTGCATTCCAGTCATTCACTTCTATCTTTTGCTTATACAAAACTAAACACTAAATTCCCACCGCAAATAAGTGAACAAATTCTCAGCCTCTGGCTACGTCTACACGTGAACGCTACATCAAAATAGCTTATTTTGATGTAGCGACATCGAAATAGGCTATTTCGATGAATAACATCTACACGTCCTCCAGGGCTGGCAACGTCGATGTTCAACTTCGACGTTGGGCAGCACCACATCGAAATAGGCGCTGCAAGGGAACGTCTACACGCCAAAGTAGCACACATCGAAATAAGGGTGCCAGGAACAGCTGCAGACAGGGTCACAGGGAGGACTAGCGCTTCCGGGGCAACAACTAGCCGCTCCCTTAAAGGGCCCCTCCCAGACACACGCAGCCTGCACAGCACGCGGTCTGCAGAGCCATAGGTACGCACACCTCAAGCGACGCAGTCATGGACCCCCAGCAGCAGCAGCAGCAGCAGCAGCCAGAGGTCCACACAGCTGCCCCTGCAGGAGCAGTGCTCACCCTGCTCCATGCCATGCAGGAGGCAGCTGAGCACCTCCTTGCCACAGAGGAGGAGCTGCCCGCAGGGGAGGCGGACGCAACCCCCAACCCTGCAGCACCCTGCCCCCCCCCCCGCCTCACACGACGCCGGCTGTGGAGCTACCCCACGAGCACCGACTGGTGGGAGCGGCTGGTGCTCAGAGAGTGGGACGACGACCACTGGCTCCAGAACTTTCGCATGAGCTGGCAGACATTTCTGGAGCTATGCCAGTGGCTCACCCCCACAGTCAGGCACCAGGACACCTTCATGCGGCGTGCCCTCAGCGTCGAGAAACAGGTCAGCATTGCTGTCTGGAAGCTGGCCACTCCAGACAGCTACCGATTCGTGGAGCAGCAGTTTGGCATTGGGAAGGCCACCGTCAAGGCTGTCCTCATGGAGGTAAGAGGACCCACGAGGGGAGGGGGAGGCAGCCCTGGCAGGGGAGCAGGGGGGAGGGGGGCCCTGGAAGGGCGGGGGAGGGGAGGGGGGCCCTGGCAGGGGAGGGCCACACGCACCCTGCACTCCCCTCATTGGTGCTGTCCCATGTGCTTCCCCTCCAGGTCGTCCGCGCCATCAACGCCCTGCTCCTCCACAGGCTCGTGAGGCTTGGGGACCCAGATGCCGCCATTGTGGGCTTTGCCACCCTGGGCTTCCCCAATTGCTTCGGGGTTCTGGATGGCACTCACATCCCCATCCGTGCCCCAGAACACAGTGGAGGACGCTACTTAAACAGGAAGGGCTACCACTCAGTGGTCCTCCAGGCCTTGGTGGACAGCTGGGGCCATTTCCTGGACATTTATGGGGGCTGGCCTGGCAGCACCCACGACGCCCGGGTATTCCGGAACTTGGGCCTGTGCCGCCAGCTGGAGGCGGGGACCTACATCCCCCAGCGGGAGATCCCTGTGGGGGACACCACCATGCCCCTCTGCGTCATCACAGATGCGGCATACCCCCTCCGGCCCTGGCTCATGCACCCGTACACAGGCCATCTGTCTGCCAGCCAGGAGCACTTCAACCAGCGCCTGAACCACGCGCGCCAGGTGGTGGAGCGCACATTTGGCCGCCTCATAGGGCGCTGGAGGTGTCTCCTCACCCACCTTGATGCGGGCCCCACCAACATCCCCCAGATTGTGGGCTCGTGCAGCGTCCTCCACAAGCTGGTGGAGAGCAAGGGGGAGGCCTTATTTCAGGGCTGGGCTGTGGAGGCCGGCAGGGCCGATGTGCAGCCACCCGCTGCCCCCAGTCGCCAGGTGGACCCCGAAGGGACCCGGGTCCGGGAGGCCCTGAGGGCCCAGTTTGATGAGGCGGCGGGGTGAACGCTGGCAGGCCCCCCACTGACCCCCCCCATCCTCCACAACACTCCCTGCCCCTACGCCCACACTAGAGAGCACCCAAGAGCACCCCCCCACACTTTTCTTATAAATAAAAGCAGACAGTTGTTCGTCAACTCAAATATCTGTAGAGCTCTTTTTATTATTATCAACAAGACTAACTATTTACAGGCAAAATCTAACTTTTATATATATATATATATATATATATATATATATATATTATAAATAGGGATAAGATGAAAGGGGAAGACAAAGAAGGGGAGAACTATGTACATGGGGGGGTAAGGATCAGCATAGTAACAGGGGTCAAATATACAAACTATTTACAACAAACTAACATCAAACTGGGGGGAATATATACAAAGGAGGAGAGGGGGTGCCACGTCCTGGGCCCCACACCCCCTAAAGTCCAGCGCTGGGGGTGGGCGGCCGGGATCCCCGCCTCAGCCTCAGCCCTGGCTGGGGCTGGCTGAGGCCCGGGCAGACCGAGAGATACGGCCGGCGGGTGTCAGCTGGCCCCAGGTCCCCCTCGGCGGAAGGGCCCTCGGTGGCGGGTGGCGGTCTGATGGAGGACAGCGCAGCGGCTGGAGCAGCGGGTGGAGCAGCAGGTGGAGCAGGCAAGGTGGGTGCAGCGGCAGCCGGCGCGGCATGGGGGACCAGGTAGTCCGCGATACGGTTGAAGGTCCGCAAGAAGGCCCCCCGTGCCTCCTGGCGCCAGGCCAGCGCCCGCTCCTGCAGCTGGAGGCAGCGTTCCTCCACCCGCAGCCGCTGCTCAGCGACCTCCAGCTGCCGACGGTGGAGGACCAGCAGCTGGGGGTCCGTCGCCGTCGCCTGGTGGTGCTGGGTCTGCCATCTTCCCTGCCGTGGGGCTGGTCGGACATCCGCCGAGGGGCTGGCCTGGAGTGATGGCCCCAGAGGTCTGTCCAGGACCACTGACGCCTCACCGGTGCTCTCCGGTCCTTCCGATGGTGCAGCTGTGGAACACAGGAGAGGGGGAAGAAGAGTGGAGACAGCCGTTAGTGTGGGCCCCGAGCCATGGCCCTTGTCCCCCTACCCCTCTGCTGCAGGTTCCCCATCCCCGTCCCCGGGAGATGCTGCTGTGATGGGGTTCAGGGGTCCCCCTGCACTGCACCCCGTCCGCTGGCAGGAGTGACTCTCACTCAGCAGGTACAACAGGAGGTTTATTAGGCGACAGATGCCCAGTTTCTCCCAGAAGCGACAGCACAGCAGCCAGAGACAGTCCTTTGAACCTGTCCTGGGGAGAAGACCCCGAGGGGAGCCCCTCTGGGGTGTAGCTTTCCCCCTCCTCAGGCTGGATGCCTTCCAGCTCTCCCTTCCCCTAGCCTCTAACTGCCGCCCCCGATTCAAACCCAGCTCGGCTCCTCCCTCCTCTTTGTTCAGGGCAGAGGTGTAACCTGCCAGTTGTAGCCCCAGGGTCATCCTTAGCCACTGGGAGCTATTCTGCTTGTTTCTCGTATGTAGCCTGAGTCTCGCATTTGCACTCCCCCCACTCCATCACATGCTGCTGCTGCTGCTGCTGCTGCTGCTGCTGAGTGTCCCACCCCCTCCGCCCGGGGAACCCTAGAGGTTCCGCTCCCCCCAGCCCCGGGGATGGGTCATGGCACTGTCGTGATGCGGGGGGGGCAGGGGCTGATGCACTCTTCTGAGGGACATGCCACTGCTGTCCTTGGGGCCATGGTCATCTTGGCATGTGGAGGTCCCTGGTCATGTCTCTTACCCCCGCCCCTCAACCCTGGGGGTGTGCACCGGGGGGGTACATACCTGACGGTCCACTCCCACGGTCGGGGGACACCCGGGAGGTGGATGCCCGGCTGGAGCTCCTGGATGGCAGGACGATCCTCAGGCCGGCGTCGCTGGAGGAGGACTCCCCCTCCTCCTCCTCCTCCTCCTGTGCCCCGGGGGTGGGCTCCTAGGGGGGCCCCCGGGGTGCGGGGCTTGCCTCCGGGGCGGACTCCGCCTCCGGGGCCTGCTGAGGCTCCTCAGCTGAGGTATCAAGAGTGGCCAGAGGGGAGGAGGTATGCCGGGGGCCCAGGATGTCCCTGAGCTCCCTGTTAAAGGGGCAAGTGACGGGGGTGGCCCCAGATCGGCCGGCCACATCCCGGGCCCGGGCGTAACCCTGCCGCAGCTCCTTCACTTTACTCCGGACATGATCTGGAGTGTGGGCAGGGTGATCCTGGGCGGCCAGGCCCTCAGCCAGCCGAGCGAACGCATCCGCGTTCCACCTCTTGCTCCCCATTACCTGGAGCACCTCCTCCTCGCTCCAGAGCCCCAGCAGGTCCCGAAGCTCGGCCTCCGTGCAGGAGGGGCCCCGCTGCTGCTTCCCCGCCTGGCTGCTGGGCTGGGATCCCTGGCTTCCCTTGGGGGGGGGTCCCCTGGGGGCGCTTGGGGGGCTGGCGTGCGGCCATTGCGGCAGTGGGGTGTGTGTGGGGCTGCTGAGGGACGTGCAGGCTGGCCGCGTGTCTAGGCTGCTGCCTGCACATTCTCTCAGCTTCCTGCACAGGAAGGCAGGGGGCGGGGAGCTTTAAGGGGCTGCTCCATGCAGCCACCATCAAGCTCAGGGGCCGGAGAGAGCATCTCTCAACCCCTCAGCTGATGGCCGCCATGGAGTACCCCGCAATTTCAATGTTGCGGGATGCGCAACGACTACACGTTCCCTACTTTGACGTTGAACGTCAAAGTAGGGCACTATTCCCATCCCCTCATGGGGTTAGCAACTTCGACGTCTCGCCGCCTTATCTCGATGTTAACTTCGAAATAGCGCCCAACACGTGTAGCCATGACAGGCGCTATTTCGAAGTTGGCGCCGCCACTTCGAAGTAGGTGGCACATGTAGACACGGCTTCTGCTATCCATAATAGAGTGGATAGATCACACAGAAGCTGGTTTCTTCTGCATGATCACTGAGCTATTTCTAAGCTAGCTCCAGCCTCAGTATAGCTTTGAACATCCTTGAGTCTCTTATAATGTGCATGTGCTAATACAAGCTCCCAGATGGGGCTGTCTGCCAGACAGGAACTGCCCAGTGAGCTTTTATCATGTCCTCTTCTCCACATATTCCTTCTGCCGAGAATGGCAAAATGAGATGCACAGGATTCAGCCACATTGGTTCTATGCTATAATGGGGTGGTCACCAGTTAGACAGATCTAGCAGCTTTAAAACCCATTTGTATAGCTCATCCAGCTCAAAGCCATGCTATTAAGAGTGCTAAACTGTGCTCTAAAGCAGGTCATTTACTTACAAGTCACTGGTGTGGCATGGATATGGCATAGCTTGGACTTGTATTTCTGGCTTGGATGCATTTTCTCCAGTATGTACTGCAATGATGGCGCTTTCAATCAAGTCTTGAAGTGGGATGAAGATGTGATTGTATTTGAAGCCATCACCTGGCAGGTGCTGGGGATGGGATTTCCACATTGGGTTTTTTACCAGATCTGTTCTCATGCTATACAGAACACTAGTTCTAATTGTGTATGAAATATGTTGTGGGAGGTGGTTAGCAGAATCTCGTCTTTGTCTCCTGTTACTCGAGGTGTTGAATATTATACCTAATCAAAGAAAATTTGAAAAACAAGGTGTTTAATTGGAAATAAGATTATGAATAAAAGGCCTTCATCACTTTTCATTCTGGAAAAATACTAAAAAATGGTTTTGACTTCTTTTGTCTCCACTAGATGCAGCTCAGGAATAGTCAGTCACAGAATTACTGAAAGCCACTTACCATCTTCAAAAAGACCACATCATCTTCTTGTAACGAATGTGGATGTGTATTTTATCTGTAAAGTCTAAATGGTTAAACTGTACTGGTATATTGCTTTCTTGTGCTGTAAACCTTGGACACATGCCAGTGATATTCCAGCACGGAAACATAAAATCTTTCAAGTCTACACTCACCAATGTATTTTTAAGTACCATATGGCACTTTTGACTGTTAATGTTAGCACAGTTAAAGAGCTCGATATTTTATCTCAGTATACCTATTAAGATCTAGAATTATCCTCTTTTCTGTGGGCCTCAGAAAAATCTGAAGAAAAGCTTCCTTGTACTTTGTCCTGATGAACTTTTTCTCCAGACTTGCTTTATTTTTAATTAAAATATTCCCATTACCAGGCCAAACTCTACAGTCCTTTACTGGGCAAAACTTGCAATGAATTTGGCCAAATAAGGCCTAGTACACACTTAAAAATCAGATTGACTCAGCTATGTCATTCACAGACATGAAAATTTTGCACTGTATGCAACATGGTTGGGAAAACTTACCTTCCTAAGTTTAGATGTAACAAGATCAAGAAAGATTTATGTTGAGTCTCCCAGAAGTACCCTTTCCATTGATGTAGGAAGCGTCTATTCTATGCACAGCAGCAATGCTGTTGTTTTGCCACTCCAGCATAAGCAAATCTTGGAATAATACTTCATGGACCAATGAGTATTCTTCAGAGGTTGATTTTAATTAATTCATGCTGAACTTTATACAGAGATCATATGGAATAACTTGCTTTGCCCTAGTGGCATTTCTCACCATTCATATTTTCGATTGCCCTCTAACCCTGTAACAAGGGTATGGGTCAACCCTCTTTCTGAGGCTGGAAAGATGAAGTCAGAGTACAAGACTTCCCATATTCCCTATTATTCCACTATATTTCCTTCTTGATTAAGGCCGTGCCTACACTAGCCCCAAACTTAGAAATGGCCACACAAATGGCCATTTCGAAGTTTACTAATGAAGCACTGAAATGCATATTCAGCACTTCATTAGCATGCAGGTGGCTGCGGCATCATGGGAATAAGGGGACTTCGAAGTAGGCGGGGTCCTTTCGAAAAGGAGCCCCATCGGGACGAGCTGTGCGGCGGGGAGGCGCATCAATTTCGAAGTGCCGTGGCCACCCACGTGCTAATGAAGCACTGAATATGCATTTCAGCGCTTCATTAGTAAATTTCGAAATGGCCATTTGCGTGGCCATTTCGAAGTTTGGGGCTAGTGTAGACGTAGCCTAAGAGAAAAAAAACTGTCTTCTTTTAAAAAGTGTGATGGGGTATACAAATTCCACAGCGGGCAATGAGGGGTTAAGGAGCTGCTCTGGGCTTGCCAGCAGCCCTGCCCCACCATACCTTCAAGAGAGTCACTGGCTGGAGGAGAACAGCTAACTTTTGGGCAGTCCAAGGAAGAGAAAGGACCCCTACCCATTAAAAAATAAATAAATAATAAACAAGCAAGACCTCTCCTATCAACACCTGCCTGAAGGTCCTTCCCTGTGGGAAGGGAGGGACTGTTTTTGACAGACCCTGAGAAGCATGCACTTCCCCCTCTCACATGCTAACTGAGTTTATTTGTCCCAGTTCCCTGTGTTTTATGTATAGACCACTCCTGGAAGAGATAGACTAGGAACAGACCTGGCTGGAGGGCCAAGGCACAAGAGCTACCAGGCCACACTCAGGTGCAAAGAGGTGCCAGGTGGTGAGCCCCCTCCACACTTTTCTGATTCAGACCACAAGCTGAGGGGAGGGCAGGCTCTGCTCCAAAAATGCCTCCATGACAGGTCAAAAGGCCTAAGATCCTGATCACTAGGCAGTGTTCTCCATGGGACAAACACCATCACAAACAACAGAAAACTGAAAGGAAAGTTAAAATCTCTCTCATATATGTGATCCCTAGAAAAAAATCAATATTCTCAGAATGTTTCAGTTTCTGCTCTGCAGTTTCTTTCGACTAACCAAACGCTAATTAGCCAAAATACTAAAATTTGCTTCTCTCTTAAATGGGCAAATATATATCTAAGAGGATTTTGAAGGTACCACCACATCCTTCAAAAAGTATTTTATTAAATTAAGGAGAATTAAGCTTCAGAGACCCACCTTTTAATGGAAAGGAATACAGGCCTGCATCTGATGAGGTAACAGGAACATTCTCTCATTATGCCCACCTAAGATGCCTTATTTGTCACTTACTTCAAGATTTCAATATATTTTCAGGATGTTTTGAGCCTAGGTCTCTGAAAACAGTCACAGTACTAATGTATATGGGAACCTCTACTAAAGGAGCAAAGATGACAAAAAACTGCATTGCTCAAGACCAGTTGACTGCCACATTCTTCCCGGCCTTTAAGGAGGTGTATGCTGAGGGTGGGGGGAGGGTACAAAGAGTCTCTCCACCTCTGTGCAAAGCACATCAGAGCCAAGCAGAATTACTGGTCACCATTCCCCTCCAGTGTTTTTCAATGGGATGGGATATCACTGCCAGACAAACTACATAACGTGTAAAATCACAGTTTTCTCCATGGCAGAACTTGAATAGATACAGTTCTTTTGAGTACTTGTCACATGCCCACATTTTATTTAGTCTCATCCTCTGTTTCTGATTTGCTCTGTCTTCTCCTGTAAACTCCAATGAGGCCAGGGGGCTTCAGTACTAAACTTATTCAAATCCAGAAATTAAACATAAAAACTTGGCTAAAATCCTATCCCCATTGAAGTCACTGACGAAGCACCTCCCCTCTAGAGAGGGCTACATATGAAGATGGAGCACATCAGGCAGTGAAAATAAATTTCTACAATGGTGAATGACTGTTCTCTTGCTTCCTCTTACAGCCGCCTCAGAAAAAGGGAGAGATTTCCAGCAGCAGAGGAGGCATTTCAAGGAGATGGGATAGAGACTGTCATCCCAATGAGCTGAGGAACAGCAGAAACTATTCAGGAATTAACACACTCTTAGTAACTGAGCTGATGTGAAAGCTATCTTCCTAAGCAGCCAGTGCTTCCTACAAAGATTAATATTCTTAACCATCCTCTGAAATCCCAAAGTGTATGAAATTTAAAAATCAGAGGAGAATAAACTAGGGGATGTTGCCCTAAAAAGCAACAAACCAGTTTCATTTGCATATTTTGTTTTCAAACCTTTTCATTCTATGACCTTCTTCAACTCTTGCTGTACATGATATTAATATTGGTTGTTCCTGGTATCATAGTTTTAGGAATAACCAAATTCCTCAGTTATAATAGAAATATCGCTAGTTATTTCTTGCATTACAGTGTTCAAAAATTAGGGGCATATTTTTATCTGACAGGTGTGCCTTTTTTTCAAAAAAAAAATTGTGTTTGTACCATGTGTGTTTTCTGTATATTTGTATGTATGCAAGTCTTTCTGCCTGCCATGTTACTGAAACACTTATATAACTGGGAAATATGGGAATGACAGTTTTATGAATTCAGGGGTTACATATCAGTATGGATTTTAAATGATATACTTACTAGCCAAGAAATTGTTTTGTTGCATGAGCTCTTGTGCCTTTTCCTCCAATTCTTCCACAGACTCCAGATGCTGGAAGCGATCGAGTAACACACAGGAGGAGATATTTACCATGAGCTGTGCCAATACATTCATCTGCTCCATTGCTGAGTTGTTCAGCATTTTATCCATCATGGGCTCTGAAAAATGTGAACACAATAGAAGCTATTGTTTTCAAGTATCACGGAGATGGCCATGTTAGTCTGTATCTGCAAAAACAGTGAGCAAACTTCTTCTTGTTCTCAATGAGGAATCTCATGACTAATAGAATTATTTACAAGTATCAGAGAGGTAGCCATGTTAGTCTGTAGCTTCAAAAACAACACGAAGTCCTGTGGCACCTTATAGATATTTTGGAGCATAAGCTTTCGTGGATCTGATGAAGCGGGTCTTTGCCCACGAAAGCTTATGCTCCAAAATATCTGTTAGTCTACAAGGTGCCACAGGACTTCTTGTTGTTTTAGAATTATTTACATTGATCTGACAAAGCAGGCTTTTGCCCACACAAGCTTGTGCCCAAATCAAACGGTTAGTATTTAAGGTGCCACTAGACTCCTCATTTTGGTTTCAAGGTAGCACACAGAAGCCAGAGCCATGGTTTCTTGTAAGTATATTGCAGAAATACAAAATTCTTTGTAAAATATAATTTAAGAATGAGACTTTCAGAAGTACCTATGCTTGGGTTCAGGCACCTGACTGGAAGAGGACAAGTATACAGAGAGCAGGGACACAGGAGAAGGGTGGGAAGGGACACAGTGGGAGGGACACAGTGGGACAGGGGCATGGCCTGGGCAGGTAGTTACTGCCTCCCCAAGTAGAAGCTTCCCCCACTACCCATGGCAATAGCCCTGCCGAGGCCTAATCTGTGATTCTAAATCACCTCTTAACTTATCCCCTTGACAAAACCCTCCTCTTCCTCAGAACCTGCCCCTTCTCTGTTTTGTGTGTTTGGTTCTTATTGTCTTTGGTGGTGTCATGGCTATTTGTGGAGGCAGGAGCCCAACATGCCTGCCCCAGTAAGGGTCAGTAACAAAGAGCAGGCTGGGCACAATGTGCCCTCTGGCAAGCCCAGGAAACCTCCCTTTTTTTTTGTTTTTGTTTTTCCTTTTTTAATTTTAAGATGTTGAAAGCTCACATTGGACCTCCTGGTAGCAATGGGTGTAGGGAGGGATAGCTCAGTGGTTTGAGCATTGGCTTGCTAAACCCAGGGTTGTGAGCCCAATCCTTAAAAGGGGTTATTTAGGCAAAAAGATCCTCTAAAAAATGGTACTTGGTCCTGCTAAGAGGGCAGGTGACTGGACTCTGTCCTCCCAAGGTCCCTTCCAGCTCTATCTGATGTGTATCTCCATGTACTTTATTATTCCCTCCTTCAGTGTGAATAATTTGTCACTGGAGCTGCGTCTACACGTGCACGCTACTTCGAAGTAGCGGCACCAACTTCGAAATAGCGCCCGTCGCGTCTACACGCGTCGGGTGCTATTTCGAAGTTAACTTCGACGTTAGGCGGCGAGACGTCGAAGTCGCTAACCTCATGAGGAGATAGGAATAGCGCCCTACTTCGACGTTCAACGTCGAAGTAGGGACCGTGTAGACGATCCGCGTCCCGCAACGTCGAAATTGCTGGGTCCTCCATGGCGGCCATCAGCTGGGGGGTTGAGAGATGCTCTCTCTCCAGCCCCTGCGGGGCTCTATGGTCACCGTGGGCAGCAGCCCTTAGCCCAGGGCTTCTGGCTCCTTCTGCGGCAGCTGGGGATCTATGCTGCAGGCACAGGGTCTGCAACCAGTTGTCAGCTCTGTGGATCTTGTGTTGTTTAGTGCAACTGTGTCTGGGAGGGGCCCTTTAAGGGAGCGGCTTGCTGTTGAGTCCGCCCTGTGACCCTGTCTGCAGCTGTGCCTGGCATCCCTATTTCGATGTGTGCTACTTTGACGTGTAGACGTTCCCTCGCTGCGCCTATTTCGATGTTGGGCTGAGCAACGTCGAAGTTGAACATCGACGTTGCTGGCCCTGGAGGACGTGTAGACGTTATTCATCGAAATAGACTATTTCGATGTCGCAACATTGAAATAAGCTATTTCGATGTTGGCTGCACGTGTAGACGTAGCCTGGGAGATCAGCTAGTTTTGTGGGTCTGGTAGAATTTCCTCACAAGATTCTGTTAAATCCAAATGCAGTAAGAATTGTTTTGAACTAAAATGGCTTTGTTCTATACATCCCTGGTTGGGATTATTCTCTCCAATATAATTAGTACAATACAATACGAATAATTGCAGGCACTCCTCTAAAAGTTTAGTGTGTTCATACTCCTGGTTCAGCTGTGATGTTTCAGATTCAAACGTCACTAATGCTCTGAAGGCCACCAAACCAGGGATTTCTGCAGCCGAGTGTCTCCCACAATTATGTTACAAATGGGCTGCTCCCATCCTCTCTGCAGTTTCTGGAGGCAGTGCCAAGCTGCAACACACCATGTGCTGGCCACCCCTTTTTCTTCTGCATGCTGCCTCATCTTCAGCTTCTGTGACAGCAGTCAAGTGGTATTTCATTAATAAATATATTAAAAGGTAAAATCCTTGGGGAAGTTCCAGAATTTAATAAAATATCCTTGCCTGAATTTTCCTTCGGATAACTTAGGGAAACTAAGGCAGCAAACTTTGCACAGCTATGACAATTACTTACTTTCTGTTTTATTACCTATCTTAGACCCAGTCCTGTAAGAGTCAATTTTCAGTGACTTCACTGAAGGCTTTCAGCTTAACTGAGGAGGCGTACAAAACCTGGCAGAATCAGGTACCTTTTTTGCACATTCTGATACACAGTCAATTGCCCAAGAAACACTAAGGTCCTGACCTGACAGTTAATGAGTACTTGCCAGTAGAGCAGGTTGAGAATTTTTTCAGCAAAACTTTTGGGCATCAAAACTTAATAATTCATTGAAACAGTTTCTTGGGTACATACTGGAAGTTCTGTTTATGACCAGAGAGTAAGAGAAACAATTTCCCTCCAAAAGAAGTCAGGGGTTAGAGCTCAAACCTGGATCAAGGCACTGCTCCAGCACAGTCAGATTTGAACTTGGGTGTCCCACATAGAAGGTGAATGCACTAACCACTAAATTATATAGTCAGTTTTTTCCTGGCTGACACAGTGGATTTAAGTAATTCAGAATAGATCAGCCCGCCCCCCATAAGGAAAACTAAACAAATGACTCCAAAACCAGCAGAGCAGGGACTTGAACCTGGATTATTGACCTCCCTGATATGCACCCTGACCATCAGGCTACTGACTGCTCTGTTCCATTCATTTTTACACAAATTATTTCAAAAGGTCTCATTTTCTTTCCCATGTGGAATGGAAACAAGTATCATACCCTCTTTTTTTTCAATGAAACAGATTTCTTGTTTTACTTGCAGTCCTAACTTGCTATTCTCACTTGGATTCACAAAAGATGTGGCTGTTTAGCTCTAAAAGGATCAGGCCCATTATATTGGAAAGAATTGGATTCAAATGATTTCTAAGATAAGTAATTTGCTATTTTCAAAGGCATCATCTTGGTCTTTTAGGGAAGTGGATGAATTTTATTTGCATGTACATGATGCAGGACACAGTGAAACAAACTATTTTTATTTACAAGATGATAAATGATCAAATGACATTTAAAATGCTTGAAACTAAAATGAGATAATGGTAAAATGCACTTTAATGTTTATCTAAGAGCTATGAGAAGCATAACCAACAATGGTTACTCCTCAATACAAAATCTTGGGGATAATAAATCTTTATATCCATATGTATATAAACCTACCATACTCTTGCAGCTTTCCAATGAGTTCCTCCACATCAATGTTCAAGTGCCTTTTTATTAAGTTCTTTATAAAGCCACTTTGGACAGATTCCTAAAATAAGAGGAGTTATTTACATTATAGCAACTGTGATATTCACTATTGCTGTATTTTACACAGACACCTCCCTGCTCAGCCATGGATTCCTTCAGTGTGACCTTGTGCATGTCACTTAGGCTACATACACACTACAGCACTCTGTCGACACAAGTTACAGTCGGAAGAGATTTACAGTAAAACTTCTGTTGACAAATCATGTCCAAACACAAAAGCAGATCAAAAGAGATATCTGCTCGGCTGACAGAAGTGGCCAGACTGCCCTGCCATTCTTTCAATAGAATAACCCCTGGAAGCTCAGACTGTTGACAAAATGCATTTTTGTCTGTAGACGCTCTGTGAGGTTTGTTGACAAATCCCAGATTTGTTGACAAAAATCTCTAGTGTAGATGTAGCTTTAGTGTCTGGGCCTCAGCACATCACCTGTAAAATGGCCCCAAAGAAGTATTAGGAAAAATACACTGAAGATTGTCAAACAGTTTGATTCTACATGGATGGAAACTAAACAAATGCCTGTAGCAGACCAATTATCATATCATATATTTCTATCTCCATCTTGTTTTCATTATTGAATGGAGGTTATAGTTTTCTTAATTGGCTGTTGAAAAGCAGCAAATAGGAAAAAACTGTTTATGTTGTTTCAAACTATCCCTGGTGAAGGGTTGTCCTAATTAAGAGTTGAGAGCTGTTAGGAAATGAACTGATATTTGGTATCTTTCAGCCATTTTTCGTGATGCAGTGAAGCCAAAGGTGTGACCAGGCCTTTTCAAATGTATGACAAGCCAAAACTCAGGTACACAACAAAATTAATTAAGATGCTTTGGATTTTTTTTATGTCATGTACAGTGGGCTTTTGAATAGTTTGTTTAGCTTTTTACATTTTGTTATACTGTAAGTGGAGGATATGCCCAACGTCTGCTCATACCTTCACTAACAATAAAGAGATATTTTTCAAAGATGCCCACTGTTTCTATAAACTCAGCTTCAAAATTCCACATTTTAGACATTAATAATCGATAGCATTAGTGAGCTAATGCCAGGTTTGCTTATAGTGGAAGTGAATGTGGCTCTGAAGTGGCCAAAGCACTTCACGGTGCATTGAAGTTAAAGATTAAGCTTATAGTTCCAACAAATTTGGGTACCAAAAAAAAAAAAGCCACTTTTAATATCAGTCCTAGGGACAAACCCAAGCTCAGGGCACTCACGCCTTACAGGCTCCACACTTAATGGATTGTCAATGACAGCTCTTGTAATGCTATGAATCTGGCACTGACAGAGTGCATAATCAGTAAGACAATTGGTTACTAATTAAAATCATCCAATGCTAGATGAAAGGCTTTACAAGCGCTATCTCCAGCGTCCAACACAATCTCCCTTTCTGTTTTTAAAAACATGGCAAATTCCCAGTGGCATAGTACAGAATATCATTTATTTGAATGTCTCTAGCACAAACATCTCACATTCTAAACTTCAGCATCAGAGTCTGAATTCTGAACGCTAAGGGAATTTGATGGATTCTTGTTGCTATGTCCTTCCAAATACTTATTTGTGTTCCAATAATTTAGTGGAGACTCAAGTGAATAATTTCTCCTTTATCGCAAAGTAGCTATTGCTCAGTATAAACTACAATTGCTTCCTGAAGCTGATAGAGTCCTGGTAGCACCTGTTCCTCACTCTTAGTCTTGGATACCTTGTAAAAATAATGGTTTCCAATTGACAACCCATACCTGTGAATGTACTAAGGTAATACAATTGTAAGGATAAGACACGGTATCTTAAAAGGTTATTACTGTTACTTACAGGCTTACTTTTCCTTACTTTTATAGGTTTTGTCTAAGCACACAGTAGATCCTTAGTGTATTTTTCCTCACAACACCTTAGTAAGATAGGGCAGTGCTACTACCTATATTTTACAGGTGGGACCTAAGGCACAGAGAGGGTAAGTGACTTGCCCCGGGGCACACAAAAAGTCTCTGCTAAGAAACTAGGCTAGTGCCCAAACCACTGGATTGCACTTTCTCTCCAATTCTAAATCCCTTGGTTCAGTATAATATCTCCTTATTCCCGAGGTAACTTCTTGACTTTAGTGGGATTATTCATGGAACAAAATAGTCTTCAGCAAGGACAGGAATACCAGGCTCTGGAGCCTTGAATTTAGCAGGTACATAAAAATGTGCACATGCCTAAAATAAGTAACCACACAAGTTTACTTTTATATACACCTTTGCCCTTCCTCACCTCTTGCTACCTCAACTCACTTAGTGACATTTGCAAATTGGCTAATGCAGAGACCTTTCCTTTTGCTTGTTCAGTAGAATACAACATTTTGGAGCATAGCACTATTAGCAATCACACAAACAACATTCTCCAGAGAATGGCATCTTCCATTTCCATGTTCATTGTCTCCATTTCTCCATCTCATTTGCTCAGTTTACAATGAAAATGACTAAAAATTAGCTCTGAAAAACCTTTCAGAGATCACAAGTAACATTTCTTAATTGAATCTTAATTAACAATTCTATTGTTGATTCACGAGCATCAGTTTATTCTTCCACAGCTTAATGGCTCTGCAGATGGTGAAGAGTAAAAAGTGCCAAAATGACATTTCAGTGACTAAAGAAAGAAGATATGACTTGGAAACCAGACAGGAAGAACTGCTAATAAGGAGATGTGCTTCATTTATGTAATCATTACCACTGGTGCATTTTAAACTCCCTCCATTATTCCTGTAAGAACTGATGAATTACAAAGGAAGGCACAATTGCATTAAAAAAGTAAGTGCAAGCTTTAATAAGTATTTTAAATAACCTGTCAATTGCCTTAGATAACTATATGAATTTGCAGTTGTACTATTCACTGTATTTCCAATATCATACCATAAAGCTGCAAACGGGGGTAACTACTTATATTATCTACTTTAAAATTGAAAAGATTTTTGGGTCCACACTGTTGTATGACTGTAATCTAAACTTCAGCAGGACCACACTATTGTAGAACCATTCATAAGGGGGGAAAATGTCATATCTGTTGCACTATCCTGAAATAGTTTTAGTAATTGCTTCATCTCAAAGCCAGGATCTTTGTAAATGTTGATCTAGAGCTCTAGTATTTCTAGAATTACCATTTCTTTACAAGCTACTTTGGCTCTTCAACTTTTTGTCTCTGTGATTAGAATTGAACATAGAAAGTCACCCACAATTCACCAACCTGGAACTGACTGATGTTGAAGAAGTTTTCACTGTTCTTAAATACCTCAGACGTCCTCAGCCAAGTTTCAGAATAGATTTTCAGTTTCTCCACAAAACCAAATGTGAGATTAGCCTAAAAGGGAGAAGTGAAGCCAAGTGAAATTAAAACTGTACACAGTAATGCCTGTGGGAACAAAAGTAAATTGGGTTTCGGATCTCCTGAAACATAACAGCATATCAACTTTAATTGTCAGCAGTAAGTGAATTGTGTTTCCTTTATCTTCAAAGGAAACCAATAGTGATTTGTATCAGAGGGGTAGCCATGTTAGCCCATGTCCACAAAAAATTGTAAGTCCTTTGGCACCTTTAAGGCTAACAGGCTTTTGAAGCATAAGCTTTTGTGGGCAAAGACTCGCTTCTAGATTTGACAAAGTGGGTCTTTGTCCACAAAAGCTTATGCTCCAAAAATGTCAGTCTATAAGGTGCCGCAGGGTTTCTTGTTTTTTCAAGAATGATTTCCTATTCAGAGACTAACATATCAAAGGAAAGGTATCTTGCTCTTTCTATGTTTCCCACATGAAGAGTAACAATATACAACGTATTTTATATAGTGTCTTTCATACAGGGTATCACAAAATCCCTTAGTATGAGTTTCAAATTAAAGCATCTGTCTTCATCACAGTGATACCTGCATGGGAAGATGTGGAATATCTGGATGGGACGTGCTGGCTGCATCTACACTGAGCTGTAGTGCCAGTAGCTTGATGCAAATGAGCAGTCTCAAAAATGCAAATGGATAGTTGCATAGCCAATTTGCATACTCTCATAGCTAATTTGCATATTTGTGCAAGACCACCCTGACAGCAGAGGCTGCTGCCAGTGTTAAACAAGCAGTGTAGATGTGGTTCTCCCTGCAAAAACCCCTTTGCCAGCAGCCTTTTGTCCCTTACTTTTTCCAGGCATAAGGGGCATCCAACAAAGGGGTTTTGTGCCAACAGAACCACATCTGTGATGCTTGTTTTCTGCCGGCAGCAGCCTCTGCCAGCAGGGTGATCTCTCATGAATATGCTAATTATTTATGTGAATATGCAAATGAACACTCAATTGCATTTTTGAGAGCCCACTTTTGCAGCATGTTGCTGGGAGCACGGCTTAGTGTAGATGCAGCCACTGGGTTCTTGCAACCCTGAGGACTGTTCTGGTGCCAATTGAGGGAGATTTAGCAAGGCCAGTAAGTAAAACATCAGAATTAGGTAGTTTTTCCTTTGACTGTGTGGAGGAGCAGCCAAGTCCTTTCCTTCTTCCTTCAACCAAGAACGGGCTTTGAGCTACATGGTGGTTCTGACAAATACATGAGATATGAAAAACTTCACAATCACAGTGCCTCAGTGTCAGTGATTTTATTCACTGAAGGATCAGCAGATCAGTTCATTTTTCTCATTTAGCTAGATCTAGTGGTGACCATGAACTAGCCAACAAGAAGGTTTTGTGTGTTCCACCATCGCTCAACGTGTCTGCAGCTAAGTTTGAATTCATATACTAATGTCACCGGTGTGTGGCAAAAAAGAGATCTAATAAAATGAGCAAAATCATTCCAAATTGAAAAAGCCTTTTAGCAGTGAAACACCAAAATATTGACTCAGAAACAATTTCAATAATGTCGAATTGGCATAATAGTAAACATATCACTTATATTAAATATTTAAGCTAAAATGAGGCAGGTTAATATTAATTAAATGAAGCTTTTCACAAGAGAAGTAAAATGAGAAACAAATAACTCTTATGAACTTTTTTCTTCCAAAATATCATCTAAATGTACGTTACTGCAAAATGTTTTAATTTTGACTAAATTGCACTTTCCCACAAAAAATTGTTTTCTGAAAAAAAATATGCCACTCTAAATGTTGTTATATATATAAAGACTCAAAAGATTATTTTTGTGATAAAATTGAGGTATTAGTTAGGGAATAACAGACGAACAAGTCATAGAGCATGAAACTGACAGACAATGCAAAGTTTAATTTGATGATTGTGTGATTGAAAATAGCAAAAACAGACAGGAAATTGATATGAGTTATAGAATCTGATCAAACTCAATGTTTTATCAATACACATACACCTGTAAAATAATTATGTCGGCAAATCTGATTGAACTATGATAAAACACTAACCTACCGTAGCTAATGGTGGCTTTAAGTTAATTCCGGAAATACAGGCAAGCATTATTTGAAGTAGGGCCAGTTCTGTCCGAATGCTTGTAAGAGATCATTATCATCATGATAAAGCTAGATTGTATAAAAGGACTATAAGAGAAAGTGTGTTTTTGTGCATGTGTATGTGTGTGTAAGAGACAGAGACCTTCTGAGTTGCAAGTTGAAAATAAAAGGATCCATATTATTAAAATAATAGGGAAAAATAAAAGAATCAGTATTATTATTTCAGATAACTCATCTGAAAGATCATTTAAACCTGACTAAAATTTAGATTGCCATTTTCAGAGAAAGGGAAACACAGTAGATCTGTGGCATCAAGTTATATATTCTACTGAAATACACCACTCCATCATCTCTGAGGGACACTATGGCTATGTCTGCACTACAGACATCTTTCGAAAGAAGGTCTTCCATAAGATCTCTTCCAAAGAACTTCTTCCACACACAAAAAAGTGGATCAATAGAGTGATCTGCTCCTTTGAAAAAGAGCATCCACACACCTCCCAGCTCTTTCGAAAGAACAGGCCACGGATTGAAAAATGAGGCCTATGAGAACTGCTCTTTCAATAAAAAGGGCCTGCAAAGCATCTACACATTTTCTTTCAAAAGAAACTTTCGAAAGGCGGCGCTCTTCCTGAAACAGGAAAGGAAGAGCTCTTTCAAAAGGTGCACCACGTTCTTTTGATTTACTTCTGAAAGAAAGCTTTTTTCCACGCAGACACACTGTGGGATCTTTTGAAAGAGCCCCCTTCTTTCGAAAAATCTTTTAAAAGGACTTGCTATGGTAGATGCAGCTTATATGTCCAGCTTTATTCCAAGATAATACAATTATATCCCTTCCCTGCCCCAAGCTAGCACATGTGTAAGTGTGTGTTTGTGTTTCGTTCTGGCAATTAATTTTCTATTGGCGCAGTTAATAATAAACAAACAGGTATTTGCATATAACATACAAAAATTGGCAATGGATAATACATCTAATTAACAGTACTTTCATAATATATCTGTGTCTCCACAGCATCAATCACATGTTTATGGACAACTTGTTATTAGGGGAAATCACTAGTATTCCAAAGTATCTTCAGTAGTGTAGTCAAGCTAAGATGTCTGATTAAATAATAAGGAAATAAAGGTTAAACACAGCAAACAGATTGGAAAATACACTACTGAAAAAAATATATTCCATCTGAAATCACTGCTGTGGGGCCAAATCCTGTGTACCCGTCCAGCACTTTAAATGACTAGATTATGCGTCCTCCCAAGTATCTGTAAACTGTCTGTCGTATTTTGCCCAAGCCTAACATATTACGAATCTACTACCCAAGGTCAGTGAGCGCTGGGATATGTATTTTGTTTAAGTGAATACTCTAGCCATCGTAACTGCTTTTAGGAACCAGATATCTTCATTATGCTCTAATGGTGGTGTTCGGGTAGTTATGCACACCATTACCCAATAAAAAAATCTTCTACGCTAAATTGCAAATTAGAATTGGGAATAGATTTATTCTAAACCTTCCGGTCAAAAGTGCAGAAGTTTGGTGCAGCCCCACAGTATTAATTGCCTTTTACAAAGTTACACTTCCAAATTTTGTCTGAACGTATCTGTGAGAGGTACGTGACTAAGCAGCAAAACACCTGGGAAAGGTCATTAGTGGCCCATTTCACTCACCAGCTGTGCAGAAAATGCAATGTTGGTCACTGGCAGGCAACTGCTCTGGCAATATTGTCTTTAGAGAGGTGATGCTGGTTGCTAGTGTGGGAATACGATTGTTCGAGAGAGGCTACAAGACCTACATTACAAGTAGGGAAGTGGGCAGAGATGGATGCTTAACATTTACATATATGTAGCTTAATCAACCCTCAAGGTTCAGGTTCACCGTTTTCTATTTAAATCATGGAAAGTATATAGATCTTGAAGAACTCTATGTGTGATGCATGAGTACTGTGCCTTCAAGGCCTGAAAAATTGACATGGAAGAGTTGAGTGGAGAGTTTCCTCGGAGGTAAGCAGATGCATCTAAAGAATAGAGACAGTTGCACTGAATGTGTGGGTAGTCGCACTGCCTACTTTTAAGCCGCCTAACAATTCTACTGTAAGACCTTGTTAAAGGTTCATATAAACTTGGCCACACTTCAGCTACCTGGGCTGAAATTTTTCATGTCAAGCGCCTGCCTGAGGCTGAATTGTGTTGAAAAATGTCAGCCAAAATGGTTCAGCTATTTCTGAGAAAAAGGTTGGGAAGAACAATACATTTTTCTTGACGTTAAAAAGCTTTGTTGACCTTTTTAAAAAAGTTCAAAAGCTTTCATGTGTCTCACAGCAAGTACAAGAAACTGGGCAGGGATCAGCCTTTCTACTGTCCCTGTGAAAATCTGACCAAATTTAGAAAAGTTAACATCACTTTGAAACAAAACAGTTTGCACAAGCTCAGTAAAGACTTGTTACAGCTTCACAGCTTCAGTCTAAACTGAGCATGCTCCATCCTGGGACTGCAGGAGGCTGAAATAAGATAAGCTGCCAGACAGCAGCTTTGGTTCAAGTTGGAGGCTTGAGTTCCACCAAAAGTCCCCTCTGGTATTGCCTTCAGACTCAGCCTTGTATAAACCCCTGGCTGTCCTTACCCATACGCAAAATATGCAGCTACATAGGGCACCTGAAAATTTGGGGCGCTGCTGGGCCTCAAAGTCTACATAGCTGCCTCTTCCTATCCCTTGTTCTGGGGCTTCACATCCTCTGGAGAGATCTAGTTAACTTAAAGCGAAAAAGGCTGCCAGACCTATTAGTAGAACACTGAACCTGTGAAAGAGCCATTCAAGTGGTAATGAGGCCATTTAATAGACATTTGTCAACCCCTGGTATTTACTGTCAGTTTTTGAATTTACTGTGTTCTTCTACATGACCTTAGTTTAAAATTTGCTTTAAAAATATTTCATTAGTGTGGTGCTGAAGATTACAAAAAAATCACATCTCTCCCCCTCCAGCTGCCATCGGTCATAGAGGCAGCAGGTTAATAATCCTGCATTGAGGCCCATAAAACCGAAGGGTGGTTCTATATAAACCTCTAGCTTCATGAATGAGGGAAAGCATAAAACATCCTTTAGAGGTTACTTGTCAGCCTGTGAAAGCATTGCATTGTAATATATTTTTATTATAAAGGATGTTAAAACAAGTGTGTTTTTTCCAAAAGCTAAATTTCATGAAGACTACTCAATTAAAAATGTAGAATAAGAATCTCTTTATATTGTTATGAAGGTTTGATGTTTATAAAGAAAGGCTTTCATATTAAGGCTTGGTGAGAGAGGAAGCAGGAATCCAAAATCAGGATGATTTTTTCACTTGTTTTCTTACTTTTATTGTTGAATTGTTTTGATGTATTTTTATGTACATTCTGTTTTAATCAGAAAAAATGGGAAAATATCTTTCAATGGCTATAAACTTCTTAAATGTAACATCTCTTTTTTAAAACTCTCCCTTTAAATGGAGATATATTAATATAGCTAGAAATACCACATTGCTTTTGAGGAGCCAGTCAAGAATCAGAGATTCATACGTCCTCAGAGTGGAACAAAAATTTTCACTGAACTTAGCTTAGGTCAAATTAGCATGCAGTCTTTTATTGTTTGTGGAAACTGATTGGTCACTATAGAGTTGAACCTCAAGATCGTTTATCAGAGGAAGAAAGCAAATTTAATGGCTTTTTAAGAGTAGTTTTCAGAAATTTCACTTATGAAACAAAATGTGAAAATTACCCTGAAATGCAAATAGATTACTTCCATTCTTTCCTTAGGGTTACCATATTTAACCTTTCAAAAACAGGACTCTTCTGTGAAGGAGTATATCTGTATCAAAAGAAGAACTATAAAAAGAATATGTGCAATGTTTTGTTTTAAAAACCTCACCAATTTGCTTTGAAGGCATTCACCTCAATTTTTATCAGTACATGTGATGCAGGTGATATTTTCTTACTGCAGTATCTCCCAACTCACGTTGTATTAATACACACACGCGCGCGCACGCACACACATTATAACGCATTAATAAATGAGTTGGGAGATACTGATACAGATACACTCCATCTCTGAGGGGCCTTCTTTTTTATACGGTAACTTCTTTGCGGCATGTACTTGGCTACTCCTAGGCAACAGCATTTGAATGGGTACAATCCTTCAGTCCTTGTTTGGGCAAAACTTCCACATCTACTTCAATCATAGTTTTGCCTAAGTGAAGGATACAGGACTGGGCTCAAAACCACCATTTAGGATATTGTTATAATTGAGATGTATTTACATTTTAGTTTGTCTTAATGTCCAAAAGACATAATAATACGACTAAGGCAATGGAAAAAATAAAGAAGGATTTGATGGAGGGACCTATCTGCTAGGTTTATATTACAAATGAACAGACAATTTATCATTGACCACTTGGAGAGTCTTGCATTTATTTTTAAAAGACATCTTGAATGAGCTGATGGAACTGTCTGAGGGCCAACCATGTTAATAGATTTATTGGGCTATAATATCTGATAGAATCTCTGTGTAGTTTCAGAAGATGGGTGGGGGAAAGTAAAATTGTCTCATTTTAAGATAACTTGGCAGTCTCAGAGCTGTTACTGAGTAGACTTCATTCCACTTAAGATCTTCAATAGGATTCAATGTGCACTGAGAGATTTATCTGCCTTATCATGGATCCTATTAAGATAGTGGTCAGGGCATACTAAACGGCAAAATAACATTGAAATGTCTGCAACACATTATTCTTGGTGTCTCTGTAACACAGAATGTACTTCTGCTTGCAGAGTTTTAGACATATTACCACTGAGAGTTTGCATCCGCATAAGTCAAAACAGCACCTTTTTAGAAGAAAGCCTAAGGTTTTTAAATGCGTTATATTCAACTTATCAGATCAAGGGAGAAACAGCCCATCACCCAAACTAAATTCTTCATTTTAATTCTAAACAAAGAAACTACAGAAATCTTAGTTTTCTTTCACAAAGGGTACAGTGATGTTACCAAGTAGTTCTAAAAGTTACTTTTCAGAGTAGAAGCAGGAACAAGTTACTGACCTTTGTTTACTATGAAAAATATTGCTAAGAAAGTATTGGGTAAACCATTAACAAGCAGTGATGTTTTATTTCAACATTTTAAATTAACCTAAATTAACATTCCTATACTAACTGCAGCTTAATAACAAGTACCAGATTTGAATACAATTATTTCCTCTGACTTCCAAGCCATTTTTAAAATAAAACATAATAGCTGATATTTATTTGCATTGAAATTGTTACTAAGAGCCTTGGTTATGGACCCCACCATGCTAGACACAGTGCAAACACTGAACAAAAAGAAAATCTGTGTACACAACTGTAAACAATTTGGGACTGGGACTATTAAACAGACATTTCCAAAATAAAAGCCTTAGAATTTTTCACTATATGATTAGTCATCCATGTTATCAGACATCCGTGCATTTGTATAGTATAGCAGTAAAATTCATAATAATTGGCTTAACACTCACCCATCCCAGAAGATTAAATTTTAAGGAGTAAGGGGACTTCAAAGTTGCCCCGGCACTTCAAAGTACTGGCGGGTGCGCCGTGGCTAGACACGTGCTGGTACTTCGAAGTTTAAAACTTTGGAGTTGCTCTGGGGGGGAATTTGCTTAATGAAGTGCTGCTTACGCATGGCAGCACTTCATTAATAAACTCCCAACACCCTAATTACCATCCTTCCTTCGAAGAAAGGTGGTAGTGTAGACAAGCCCTAAGTGAACTAAAGGAAGAGTTCCACAATTTGAGTCTATGGTGTTTGTCTGAGCATATCTAACATACTTCCATGGAGTAGAAGGATGTGACAGTCATACCACATACTGCACGGTTAGGCAAGGACCACAGATGGGATTTGCAAGTGTGCCTAAGAGTGTCAGGCACTCAGTTTCTATTGGCTCTCTTTTGGATTCCTGACTCCATTAAGTACTTTTAGTAATTCCACCCATAACCAAAAACAGGGTTCCCAACATTTTCAGTAACACACACTTCAATGAGACTAACAATTCCACGGCACACCCACTTTTACCAGTGAAAACAAAAAGCAGTCAAGTAGCACTTTAAAGACTAGCAAAATAGTTTATTAGGTGAGCTTTTCTGGGACAGACCCACTTCTTCAGACCATAGCCAGACCAGAACAGACTCTGGTCTGGATATGGTCTGAAGAAGTGAGTCTGTCCCACGAAAGCTCACCTAATAAACTATTTTGCTAGTCTTTAAAGTGCTACTTGACTGCTTTTTGTTTTGATAGTGTATAGACTAGCATGGCTTACTCTCTGTTACTATGTTACCAGTGGAATGGATTGCTCATAAATGCAGAGCCATGGAATGGGGGAGGGGAAATTGGTGCCCCTATATCAACTGGGGGCTCAAGTAGCAAGGCTGCCTGAGTCCCAGCTAGTTCAGGGTTGTCAATTTCCTTCTGACAGCTGCTTTGCAAAATCTCTACAAGGTGAAATTGACCGACCTCATGCCAGCTAGGAATCAGGCACCCTTGCTGCTTGAGCCCCCTGCTGGCCCAGGTTTGGTCATTTTCCCCTCCTCTCATCTCGCTGCAGAGCCACAGGGTAGGCGGGGGGACAAGGGGCAGAGGGGGTAAGGAGGGAGGCAAATTCATAAACCTGCACCGGCTGGTAGCTCAAGCAGCAACCCTGCCTGATTCCCAGCTGGTACAGGTTTGGTCAATTTCACCCACAGAGGCTTTGCCAAATGGCTGTGGGAGGGAAATTGATCAACCTGACACCAGCTGGGAATCAGGCAGGGTTGCTGCTTGAGCTCCCAGCTGGTGCAGGGTCATCTAAAAGCACCATGAGATTTCCTCAGTTTCCCTCTCCCATCCCTTGGCTCTGCAAAAAGCTGCAGAGAGGGGAAATTGAGGAAATTTCCACAGCACACTTAGACAGTTCTCATGGAACAACAGTTGAAAATCACTGATCTAGAACTCAGAGTTGTTATTCTATCACAATTGGGATCCATCTACAATGACCAGAAAAACTATGTCAGCAAATTAATAGCCACAAGTACATTTTAGCATGAATAAGAAAAAGAATGAAGCAGAAAGGAAAAAACCAGTTCTGCTCAGTAAGGTCTTTTCCTCAAGGGCTAGTGTTCATAAGAATAAAGTAAAATAAGTTAATAGAATTAGAAAGAGAACATAGAAGCACTTAAGTCTAGGATTTACCCCAGTCCAGTGAAACTGCATTTGCATCTGATCTTCCCAAAGGCATTTTTCTCTTTATTACAGTACAGGTGGAAACTCTATAACCCGGCATTCTCTGGCCTGGCAACAATATTGACTTTATGGCCGTGTCTACACTAGCCAAAAACTTCAAAATGGCCATGCAAATGGCCATTTCGAAGTTTACTAATGAAGCACTGAAATACATATTCAGCGCCTCATTAGCATGCGGGCAGCCGCAGAACTTCGAAATTGACATGGCTTGCCACCGTGTGGCTTGTCCAGACGGGGCTCCTTTTCAAAAGGACCCCGGCTACTTCGAAGCCCCCTTATTCTCATCTGCTCATAGGAATAAGGGGATTTCAAAGTAGCCAGGGTCCTTTTGAAAAGGAGCCCCATCTGGACGAGCCGTGTGGCTGCAAGCTGCATCAATTTCAAAGCACCGTGGCCACCCACATGCTAATGAGGCGCTGAATATGTATTTCACTACTTCATTAGTAAACTTCGAAATGGCCATTTGCATGGCTATTTCGAAGTTTTTGGCTAGTGTAGACGTAGCCTCTGTGGTTGAGCAAGTTCTCTGGTTTGGCACTGGTCTGGTCCCAAGCATGCCATACTAGAGAGGTTCAACCACCTAGAAGCTCTACTCATGGACCAGGAGCACACAAACATGAAATTAAAAGATTGCTCCTCATACAGCCTTTTCGGTGAGTAGCAGTGCAAAAGGAGACAAAAGTGGAGTTGAAGTTAACCCTTACACACTGAGGACAATGTAGGCCCCCTGCACTCCGACACAGCAGGGCTCATTACAGCACTTTTAATGGGGTTTTTTAGGCTCACATGAACAGGGTTTACAAAACTTAAAGACAAATTCTCTTCAGTGACACTCATGCAAACTCACTGTAATCCATGAAAACACGGAAACACTACTGTTATCTGTGGCTACGTCTACACGTGCAGCCAACAACGAAATAGCTTATTTCGATGTTGCGACATCGAAATAGTCTATTTCGATGAATAACGTCTACACGTCCTCCAGGGCCAGCAACGTCGATGTTCAACTTCGACGTTGCTCAGCCCAACATCGAAATAGGCGCAGCGAGGGAACGTCTACACGTCAAAGTAGCACACATCGAAATAGGGATGCCAGGCACAGCTGCAGACAGGGTCACAGGGCAGACTCAACAGCAAGCTGCTCCCTTAAAGGGCCCCTCCCAGACACAGTTGCACTAAACAACACAAGATACACAGAGCTGACAACTGGTTGCAGACCCTGTGCCTGCAGCATAGATCCCCAGCTGCCGCAGAAGGAGCCAGAAGCCCTGGGCTAAGGGCTGCTGCCCACGGTGACCATAGAGCCCCGCAGGGGCTGGAGAGAGAGCATCTCTCAACCCCGCAGCTGATGGCCGCCATGGAGGACCCGGCAATTTCGACGTTGCGGGACGCGGATCGTCTACACGGTCCCTACTTCGACGTTGAACGTCGAAGTAGGGCGCTATTCCTATCTCCTCATGAGGTTAGCGACTTCGACGTCTCGCCGCCTAATGTCGAAGTTAACTTTGAAATAGCGCCCGACGCGTGCACGTGTAGACGCAGCTTGTATGTGCAGTGGGAGCAGGATGAAAATTTGAAGGAAATAAACTTGACAATTTTTTTTGACAATCTTAGACTTCCCACTGTTTCTACCATCCATGTAAATACAGGCATTTGATTTCATTTCCTTAGAAACTCACCTTTTCTATCACCATGTTAAATTCCTTGCTGTTGGGAGTGTACAGTATCTTCCCATGTAATAGGGGTTTCAGGAAGGTCCATATCAAAGCTCCATTAGGTGACTGTAAAATTTCCTGATAAAGCTGCAGGCAAAATGGAGCTGCAGTAAAGAGAGACAGAAACACAGAAAGATCGTATTTAAGAGAAGGTTCAAGTGGATTATTTATTCAACAACATAATGCCTATGCACTTTAACTTAGGGCTTGGCCTCTGTAAGATGCCAAAACCCCTCACTTTGTCACTGAATTATCACTCCAGATCTTTGGAGAGATGTAGGTCATTCATCAAGTTCCTGAACCTGTGGAGAGCTGGGAGTTCACAACTCCAGCTTAAGCTGGAGAACAATCAGTACCCAAAGAAATTAGAATCTTAGGGCATGTCTACACTAAAGCCCAAAGTCAACCTACGTTAGGTTGACTTTCAGCCTTTGCAGTAACTAAACGTTAATCTCCTTCTGTTGGTGGTCCATGTCTCTACTAGGAATACATGGAGCTGTGAAATTGACAAGACATCCAACAACCAATATAAGTAATGTTGGCTGTATAGACACTGTCACTAACTATACTGACATAAGCACTGCACCTCTGGTGAAGGTAGAGTTACTAGGTTGGGGTAGCAGAGCACATTGATGGAAGGAAGGCTGTAGCGTTTACACTGACATCATTAGGCCATTCTAAACTGACTTATGTCAACCTAATTACGTAGTGTAGACCAGGGCTTAGTGAAAAACACTGCATAAACTGCACCCATGCTAAAAGCTGTGTGGGTGTATTACAGTTCTGTAATACAAGTACATAGGCAAACACATATAAAATAAAATGTTCAGTAAAGAGTCAGTGCTGTAAATTCTCACGCTAATCAAAAGCTCTTTAACGTATAAGAGACTAGCATCACCAACTATAAACCAAAGAAAGATTTCAAATAGTCTGGTAATTGTTTGCAAGACAAGGTGAGCATAGCTCTAATCAGCAGCTATGCACCTTCTTACTTGTAGAATTTTCTTAGACCATTCAAGGAAGACTGTCTTTTCAATTTGAAAAGGTGGATCTTGGGGTAACAATGAAGTGTCTACTGGCCTCTTCATCAAGAAAGGTAGCACAACCTATTTCAGAAAGCTGAAGACAGATGAAAATGTGCAACTGAACTGTATGATGCTTAATTCTTTCTTAATCTATCTATATTTCAGTTGCCTAACTGAAAAATCTATTGCCCTAACCTAAAACAAGTAAAATTTGGTTGTAAGCAGCAACATGTGAACAGATGCCCCAGGCTGTGTCTACACTACAAAAAATAACTTCAAAGTTGCTTACTTGGAAGTACAACAAGTAAGCACCTTTGAAGCAGAGCGTCTATACGCACCCTTCTTCAAAGTTAAACTTTGAAGCAGGGCACTAATCCATTCCCAGGAATAGAGTAAAGACTTTGAAGTTGGGCTCCCTACTTAGAAGTTACCTTCAAAGCAAGGGAAAATGGGTGTAGACTCTCTGTTGGCTACTTCCATGTAGTGCCTACCTTCAAAGTTAACTTTGAAGTTAGTTCCTAGTGTAGATGCACCTCCACTGAAGTCAAGAAGCCCATTCTTACAGGATCACATCTAAATTTTTATGCTTAGTTTACGTTAGGTATTTTGTGTTACTAATAGATTTAGAATTATTTATTAATGTTCTGTTGTGATTTTCATCTATGGCATACTTTACTTAGAAACAGTAAGTAATGGCACTAGTTGACCTAAACTAATAATTGATTTTTCAGTTTGGTGGCAGACCAAAAAAAAAATTCAAAAACATTCTAACCAAAATTAAGTTTTCTTTTTTTCCCCAAAGCAAACAAAAATAATAACTCAGAAAAGTTTATTTGAAACTGAACGTCAAATCAAATCATTTCAACATTTCACAAGAAATGTAAGGTTTCCCATCTAAAATTTTCTGTATTTGACCTGAATTCACAAATTGAATCTTTTTTGGAAGATACTATATCTAACACCACCCATCTCTAGTTACAAAATCTCTGCAAGGGAAACAAATATTATGAACAGCATTTTACATAGAAGAACTGAATTATAAATCTCAAGCGAACTGCCCAAAACTAAGGAGTGAGCATCAAAGCCAGGACTGTACCCAAGGAGAGTTTCAGGAACCCAGACCTTTGTATAGATTGGACCTCCACAATCTCTCTTTAAGAAAGTAGTCCTCTCATTACAAGATCTGTAACTAGAGAAAAAATAACAAGGGCTCCAAGGTATTCAGGCCAGAGTGACCACATGATTGCCATACGATGCACTGGACCTATCTGTAGACTATGACTTATATGAAAGAGTTGTCCAGCTTTTGGTCTGTTAATCAAGTTCAGTAGTAAGTACACGGGACTGGAAGGTGGACTGAAATTTATAAGACTGTGGGGAGCGCACAGGAAGGATAAGGACCCATACACATCCCCTGTAGAGCCTCTCTGTAATTCCCCTACTAGTAGGGGAAGGACAAGAGGAGACTATGTGATGGGTACTCCCTGCCTGTGTCAGTGGTAGGACTCAAGAAGAGTTTTGGCTCCACACTCAGTGTGCCATCTCAGAGAGCTGAGCCCAGACAAAATATTCTAATTTGCTAGTAACAGAGCCAGAAGCAGAAAACAGAGAAGCAGATATTTTTCCCATCACCACCACCACCCCTCCACTGAGGAGCCACAATGGAATCACACCTGTGTCAAAATTCCTATCCTGAAAGATCACCAAAATTAATTCACATGAATCACAAATTGGAGCAGGGATGTGTGATAGGTCTAGAAACCAGGCTCAAACAAATGATGTAAGAAAAGTAGCAGGTTGCAGACAACGTGGAATATTAACTCTAATGATAATGAAAATATCTTCAAGAAAAAAGTATTTTTCTCTATTTATATTCAGAGGGTTAAGAATTTTACCATAAAATACCCTAACATCAACCTCACAGAATAAAAGTACATAGCTATAGATTTGTAACCTTGTATCTAGTAATGTATTCAATATTGGACATTCTATAAACTTCCAATATACATGACCTTTCTGAGGCAGGGGTGTCTGATTTATTACTGTTATATGCAAGAACACAAAATTACTCAAATTGCTTTTCACTTGCTTCCATAATAATTTTTGTGTAATAAAAGCTTTACATCAATCATGCCTTGTGTTCAAGACTGCAACATCTGCTAGCTGAAATATATCGACCATTCCATTTAAGAGGAAAAGGTTGACAATGCACGGCAAACTCTGAATGTAAGCATGTTTGGACACAACTTGCAATTTATGTTTTTCTTACTTGAGTCTTGAGGAATGCTGTATTTTGCCATATCATCCTCCAAGAGTTCAGTGGTCCTGGGCATGTCAATGAACATGTTGGTGTTGCTGAAGAAAGAGGATTCTTCTTTACACACTGCCCCAATTAAAGACTGAAGGGATCCAACAACGGAACTTCTAGTTTTTCCAACCTGTAAGAACTAGAACAACCGATACTAAGAAGGGTATTCTAATTACACCATGGTTGTCTTAAACTATCCAGTCACAATTTTTGCAGCTACAGTAGCAGTCCAGATGTTCTTCCTCTTTGCTGCATCCAAGGAGGACAACAAAATGACTGTGTTCAAATTGTCTACAAGAATACATGCATGCTGTGCTCTCTTCTGTTCTTACGATCACCTTTGTCAGAGGACGATAGTGCCATTTTAATGGCCACTGTACTCTGTGAAAGACAGTAGTATAATATGCAACTGTAACCTTTTGAAAATATTGCAATTTCATGGCTTGACTGGACAGAAAAAGAATATAAATATCAGGCCCATCATATTGCAGACCTCTGTATTATTTTGTCTGTTTTCCTACACTCTAATGCCCTGAAAAAAACAGAAGTGGATTGCTCTTCTGTCACACTTTATAAAGAATGCAACAACAACCAAAAAGAACCTTTTTACAAGATGGGAATGTCTGTCATGAAAATGAGCCTGCTGCAAAGAAAACAATTGTACTTCATTCATAATAAAGTGTAGTTGTTCTTTGAAAACTAATTTTGGAAATGGTACATTCTTATTAGATCTGTTCCTGGTGGTATGAAGAAACATAGGTTTTTATTGACATCAGTCTTATAAAACTGATGTTCTGAGAGATTGATCTGACTGCTTTTACACCTTATACACCTTCAACACTGTTGTTAACCAAGTTCCGAAAACAGCCCATCTGTGCAATAGTAATTTTCAAATTATGTGCTTACAATTGTGCAATCCCACTGGTAGCTATACGATTGCACAATTGTTCCCAAGGACACATACAGATGACAGTCTGGCTGCTAAGACATAAGTAAAAGAAGAATTTGGCTTGTCTGAAATTTATCACATTTGAAGATGTCCATGTCAGAAAGAACTGACATAGATTTTCAGCTTTCAGGCTGAGTTTGCAACACTAGGGCTGTGTCTACACTTGCATTCCTCTTTTGAAAGAGGCATTCAAATTAAGGAAATTGAAAATGCAAATGATGTGCAAATTTACATATCTGACATCTCGTTTGCATATTGTTCCTTTGAAAGAGCATCTTTCAAAAGAAAGCAAGCAGTGTAGACTCCGCTCTTTCGAAGATGGGTTTTAATTTTGAAAGAGCCATGTCTACACCACTTTTCTTCTTTCAAAAGAAGCTCTTTTGAAAGAATATGCAAATGAGACACCAAACATGTAAATCTGTACCTCATTTGCATTTTCAATTTTCTTCATTTGCATGCCTCTTTCAAAAGAGGAATGCAAGTATAGACACAGCCTAGCAGTTGGGAAAAAATATTTAAATTGTTAAACTGAACATGTATAATATGGAACTCACTGGACCACAATAAATGTGTAACATGATTTTCTTTTTTCAAAGTCAATTTTCAAAACATAACTTCTCTTTAGGAATGCAATAAGCCATGGTCAGGTTGTGCCTTTCAAAATATTTTCAATTAAATGTGTCAGAAGAATTTGCTGCCCCGATATTTACAGAAAGAATTTTATGTATAGCAGAATATACAAAGGCAAAGAATTAGGAATTCATGTCATGACTCTTTGCATTGGAAAACTTGTTTCTAAGAATTAGGTTCACCACCCATCAGTGTACAGAAACATACTAACCTTTTCATTACGTAAGCATCCAATCAAAATAGTTTGCATTTAAACTCCTGAATGCTTGCAATGAACAGTTTGTGAGTGATATACAGACCAAGAGTTGGCAATAGAAATGATTCAGACAATAATTTAAATTTTCAAATAAACTGGCAAAAATCATGATCAGTTCACTAACAAAAAATGATTTTTCTCAAATAAATTATCCATTGCACAACATTTCTGTCGTTCAATTTAGAACAGAAAGCAGAACTGTATTACAACCATTAGAGTAAAAATCCACCCTGAGGGAGACGGAGGAGAAATAGAAAGTATCTTAGGATATGCCAAAAGGTAATATTTGCCATTACCAGGGGCCAGTGAGGATAAACTGAGAAGTGAACAAAATAATCAAGGCTAAAAGGGCACAGGCTAGAAAGTAGCAAAATGTTGCCAAGCCTATAAAGCCTGAGAAAGAATGGAAGATTAAGATAAATAATTTTATTTGCTGGTATATAAAGGCAGAAAAGGTCAGTAACATAGATAGAAGGGCCTTTGAGAAATCACATGAGTAATTTATTGACAGAAGAGGTAGACACCGAGTTGCTAAAACAATTAGATGATTTTTGTTCTTTAGGTCTGGGTGTTTAGAGAGGAGTCTGAATGGCAGATAAAGGCATACATTTCCCAGGGGAAGAACACACACACACACACACACACACACACACACACACACAAATACAAAAAATATACAGATTGCACCAGGACAAGTAATCAGGAAATTGGAAGATATGAAAAGACACAAAACGTCAGGGTCAGATGGGCTGCAGTCCAGGATGACGTCAGTAGCAGTAAATGAGAGCAAGACCGTGATGAGCTGCCCTGCCCTGCCCTCCCCCGACTCGCTGTTGGATTCTTCTATCTGCACAGTTTTGTCAAGATTGTTTTCAAAGATTGAATCATCCACTTTGGGGGAGAGGGATTAGGTCCAATCAACAATAGTGTATTCCACTTGGGGAAAGCCCCAAATCTGCTGTAAATCAGAGGAAGTGCTTTGAAAAAAGATAGGACTATATCCTGTAAATCAGGGTATCTCTATTTTCTTCAACAGAGCTAGAATGACTTACATTAACTGAGGAACTAACCCAAAGACTGGAAGGTCATGAGATTAGCTATGAACACAAATGCCCCATCGCATTAGAAGAACGAAGCCTATAAAACAGCCAAGAAAGCCCTGAATAAAAGAAAAGGTTTAAAGGACAAACAGGCAATTCTATCTGACTAACATTTTGTCTTTTTAACTTTGACAGACAAATCACAGCCTCACTGGAAAACTTATACCACTACTGAAATAATTGTAGTGATGCTGATTTATGTTGGCAAAGGGTATGGTCCTTTCTGTGGGATTTAAGGAAGCGCTGACTACTTTATTGTAGTTAACTGATAGCTGCTACCTACCAGTGAGGGGTTTTAAAGGTTTGCAATTTAAGGACTGAGTTCTGTGATCTTTACTCTCAGTAATGCCTTAATCCAGAAAGTAGTGCCACTGAAATCAATCAGGCATTCTGTTGGAATAAAGTATTACTCAATGGGAGAAAGGGTAGCCAGTTCTGGTCCTTAGGGGAGTCCTTTATTATGACCTACTTTTTTTAATTTATTTTATCATAGCTCTCACCTTGTGCTAGTTGTTTGTATATACACATGGTTAGAGCCCTTGCCACAAAGAGCTTAAATTCCAAAAACAAAGAGAAAGTATCATCATCACCTTACAGATTGGAAACTGAGGTGGAGAAAGACTCAAGTGGTATAGTCAAAGCCAAAAAGAAAACAAACAGCAAAGCTAGGAACTGAAACCTGCTGGCCTGAGTTCAGTGCCTTGTGCACAAGACCTTCCTTACGACTAAGAAGGCCATTTTCAGTTAGTGGGAAAAATCAAGGACCCAACACTATGGATCTATCAATTGCTCACGTAGTACATTGGGAGAAATGCATTATGTGATTTAATATAGGTAAATAATTTTCATTTTAAATAAGAAAGAGATGGAGAAAATATGCCACACCAGAGTCAAAGAAATGGCTTTTTAACTGAAAAAAAATTGTTAAGAGTGAATGCTCTCTTAGCTCCACGACATACAGAATACTAATAATTTAATATTTAATTTAATATAAAGTATTTAATAATAAAAACAACAACAGACAGTAAGTTCATAGAATCATAGGGCTGAAAGGGACCTCAGGAGGTCATCTAGTCCAGCCCCCTTCTTCAACCTACACCTCTCCCTCTTTAACTTCAGACCATTTCTCCTTGTTCTGCTATCTGACACCACTGAAAGATCAGATACTGATTTCATGCAGTAACAAAAAGAGTAGGCAGTATTTGGATGGGAGATCACCAGACGAATCCCTGGCTATTGCAGGAATGAGTACTATGATGAAAGAAGCCACCAAATGTACCAAGACCTAAGCACAGCACATTGAACTAGCCCATTACCCAATGCCACTCAGCTTTCATTCCATTCTATGGGGCACATCATGATTATTTAGGACTTGTACTATAAATATAGCTAATAGATGGAAGATCACACGCAAACCTGTTGGAATGCTGAGACATCAAGCACATTATTGCTTCTGAACGTTTGGAGGAACATGGGAAGACTTTCAAGGATATGTTGGACTTTATTTAAAAGGGAGCTGATGCTGGACACCACTTCCAACAAGACATTCAATAACTTGTTGACCTCAGAAGGTAACATGACCTGAAAAAGAGAAAAATGTGAAGATCAACTAATATCAGATTCAATCTGTTCATACAGTACCAAGTTTATAAATTATTTAGACTTTTTGCATTGCTTTAAAAGGCTCCAGCAAACACTGTTTCCCCCCACTGTCTGGCTGTGGCACAAACAAGCTTTCATGATTAAGAAAGAGACTTCAATGTCCTCACAATTTTATAAGTATCCTGAATGTTTTTATTTGACCAAATTTTGTTGGTGAGTGTGACGGGGTGTATCAACCTCGCACTAGCTAGTGGGGTGGGAGCCAGTCTTGCTGCATGGAAAAGACCCCTCCCTGGTGGCCCCACTTGGCATGCTCCAACTGCAGCCCAGGTATAAAGGCCAGGGAGGCCAGTCAGTTGGGGCTGGCCACTAGGAGAGGAGGAGCTCCTGCTAGAACTTGGGAGCAGCAGCTGGACGAGGAGGAGGGTAAGGAGAGGCAGAAGCAGCCACCGCCATCTGGAGAGCAGCAGAGGTAGCAGCAACAACTGCAGCAGCGGCAGCAGCACCAGCAGTCCAAGGAGGAGCAGCCAGAGCCGGAACATAGTTCAACTAGTTGAAGGGACAGCACACCTCATCTAAGACAGGGTCAGAAGTAGCCCAGGTCAGGGAGCTGGGAGGCATCCTGCTAGCTCAGTGTGTTGTGGTGGGCATCCCCACTGAGCTGGTGGTTGGGAGACACGCCCGCCACCAACAGGACCCTGGGCTGAAGCCACGTGGAGTGGGAGGGTCCAGGCTCCCCTACCCCCACCTCGGTGACTCCAAGGAAGGGGAAGCACTGAACTGCAAATGCTGATTTGGCTGTCAAGCCCTAACTAGGTCGCCGAGGCCTTCGAGCCCTGACTAGGCCACTGAGGCCTGATGAGACAAGCTGGGACTGACTGAGAGGATAGGGATTAAATCACTGGGGGCCTGAGGGCGGTGACAAAGTCCTCAGAAAAGTTGCAGGGCTGAAGGCCCCTCCGTAGCAAGAGAAACATACAACAATTACAAAAAGTGTTCTATTGTTAGAATCCCTTTTGTTTAAAATTGAAATATGCAGAGCGTGTTTCTGCTATCTAGATACACAACAGTGCCTCTCTCCTGGACCCTTTCAAGACAATGGCAAAACTCCCATTAACCTTGATGGGGCCAAGATTTCATGGCACCTTTACTGCAGAAGTTTAAGATTAAAATAAAACAAAATCACAACCTATTTATTTAGCTGAGCTGCCAGTAGGTTTTTAAAGTCATGTTGAATTGCAATTTCCTAGTATGCAAATTTTCCCCTGTCCTCCCTTCACCTTTTTCACAATTATTGTCTCATGGCTAGAACACTCAGCTTTGTGTGTTTCATCTCCTACTTGGATGTAAATGCAATTTGTCTTCTGCCTTTGCCAGTGGAGATCTTAGAGTATTGGACAGGTTCTGTATGTTTTTATAGGACACTCTGATGTTACATTAATGCAAGTTGGTTTCAATAAGGTTAGCTGTTTAGAGGGAGAGGAAAATTGTCATTTTTCCATTGTTTTACATTTTCTATTTTCTTCTTCCATGCATATGTTACTGGTTCATTTTTTATTATGAACATTTAGTCTGTGAAATGTATTGGCTTTTCTAATTTCATCCTCTTTTGCATATGTTACTGAAGTAAGAAACATTCATGAATGGCCGCATCTACACTGGCAAGTACATTCGAAATCAAGGTCAGAAGACAGCCTTCTTTCAAAATAACCCATGGAGCATCTACACACACCTCCAGCTCTTTCTAAAGTAGCATCGAAAAAACGGAGGCATTCCATCCAAGTTGATCATTTGTTTCCATGGTGGGAAGAGCGCCTACTTTGAAAGAGTATTCCGAAAGAGAGTAAGTGTAGATGCTCTGCAGATGGCTATTTTGAAAGAGGGAGTCCTCCATGGCAGCGATCAGCCGGCAAGCGGCAGCACCATTCTCAGCATAAGCAGAGCTGTATGGCTCCCGTGTCTGGCTGCATTTAAAGATGCGGGCTCCCACAAGCCTCAGGCACGAAGCTGAGAGTGTGCAGGCAGCAGGGAGCCCATGCTGCTCTGTAGCTCATCTGCTCCTGCAATGCCTCAGCCAGCCCCTCTCCCTCCTTGGCCCCATAGCCAACCACTCAGACCCCCGCCCACCACAGGGGCCCCCCTCCACTGCCTCCTGGGGCCGAAGGAGGACGGACCCCCCAGTTATCATGCTGGACACAGATGAGCCCAACACTGAGCTGGAGACGACAGAGGTTGGGAAGCACCCAGGACTGGCAGCCAGCACCAGGCACCCATGGATGGCACTGCAACTCTACCCCACCAGTGATGATGAGGGCTCAAGTGAGGGATTCTCCATCATTGACATCCCGTCTGGGATGTCCAGCCAGGCCCCATCCGCCCGTGCCTCACCCCACTTCCTGGAGGGACCCACAGGTAGGTGGCATGCATGCCAGCCACCCGGGGACCTGGGGAGGGGGTGTCAGGTCCTGCCCAGTGTGGCTGCAGGCCTCCCATACAGCCACCAGCCCCCGTGCATGTGGGCCCTGCACTTCCCAGGCCCCAGGGCTGACACGCAGCACTCAGCACCATGCGGATGGAACAGCACCATAGGCTGACCAGCTGTGGAGGGGCTGAGGGACAGCAGAGGGAAGCCCATGCCCTTGACACCCAGGCAGAGACCCCGGGACATGGGCATTGCATGGTCCCCAAGACAGGGGAGGGGGTTGGGCAGGGACATAGGATCCTGCATCTGGGACTAAAGGCCCATTCCCTTCTCCCCTTCTGTGTCCACAGCTCCTGCAGCCAGCAGCCACAGCAGCCCCACCACTGAGGGCAAGGGGGAGCAACCCAAACCCTGAGCAGGGACTGCATGGGTCTGTCACCGGGCCATCCACCGACGCCATCAGAGCGGGGAGGAGGAAGCAGGGGATGTTGCCCACACCGCAGCCCTGCGGGACCTTACAGGTGTGCTGCAGGAGTGGCTTGCCATGGAGTGGCAGGCCTGGGACTGGGTTGCAGCAATACCCTGACCCAAGCCATGGTGGTCCACCTGACCTGGCTGCTGCCCCCTCGCAAGCCACTCCCACTGGACAGCTGGGGCAAGCCAGTGTTAGAGATCCAAGAATGTCCCCTTGGTCATCCTGAAGTTTTGCAGCCACTGGTCATCGCCCCAGTCCTCCAGCACCAGCTGGCCCCACCAGTCGCTGCTTGTGGGGAAGCCCCACAAGCTGCAGGTGACCTGGGGGACCAGGTGGGGATGCCGTGGCCTGAGGACGGCCTCCATGAAGGTGGCTAGTAGGATGGCCACCTGGAGCCACTGATGCATGGCAGCCAGGACTGTGCCCAATGTACCAGCCACAGCCTCGATGGGGGGAGCTGCTCAGGGTCCATGGGGACCTGGGGTGCCTTCTCTGCTCTCTGTTGGTCTGCGTGCCTGGGGACAGGTAGTTGGCCCTCAGTGTGTGCAGACCAAAGATTGGGGTGAGGGGCCCTTTAAAGGGACGGCAAGTGGCGGCCCTGGAAGAGCTCATCCACCATGCAACCCTGCCCACAGCACTTCCTGCCCCTGTACTTCTGAAAGAGTGTTCTGAGAAGTGTGGACGCTCTCCTTCGATAGTGCAGTGGGGGCCGTTCGATAGGGCAGGTCGAACCTTTGGTCCCCATTTGCCTGTGTGAACACTCTGTTTCGAAAGGTCATCTTTTGACGTTAAGTTTTGAAAGCCATCCTTTCAAAAAGGAGCTGTAGTGTAGACATGGCCAATGTGTTTTATACAATGAAAACAATTAGCCAGCTAAGTCAGAAAAAGTCTCACAAGCAAAAGAGGAGTAATTGATTGAAACAGTCAAATGAATAATGCAATCCTGTACTAGACATTTATGAAAACCAACAAGGCTCACTGGCAGTGCCACTAGGAGAGTCTCTGTTTTGTTCAGGTTGACCTGTGTTTCAAGAAGTGACACAAAGTTCCTCTCCTTACATCAAGTTATGCATACATTCCTGGAACACTTCAGTCTGCCATTTTCAGGAGTTTTGTCTGTTTGTTATAAATCTGTCGTCATACTCATCTGTTTAATTATACAGTGTGGCATCAGAACCAAGAATTTAAGACCTTGGGCTTCAAAAAGGAACATTTCTCTATTTCTGAGCTCAAGTAAATACCCTGCAACTAGCTGAACTAACTGGCCTTTTCTCATTCTGGAGATCAGCAACCAAGAAGTGGAATGCATGCACATTAGCTAACACACGTCACCCAATACAGGATAATTTTCTTCATAACTGTCTTCTCAAGCTAGGAATCTAGGCTTGTCCCTGCTTAACAAATAATATGGCCCCTTTTAGTCTCAAGAGATGGTGGTTAGCAGTGGCAGTGAGGATCTATGGGCAGTGTTTGAGTCTGCAGCTTCTCTCATGGGTTATCCATCCAATATTGGATTTGCACAGTCAACTGCAATAATCTCATGTCAGTCTATTTCCCCGGTTAACAACGCCCGTATATGTTCACAGTGGCAATTCAGTTTCAACAGCAAATGCTTGCTCATTCTTCATAACGCAGAAAGGTAAGTATAATGCCAGCACTATGATTCTCTAACCTCACAAATGCTTAAAACTTCCTAACATCCACAAGGCTCAGTCTACGTGGGCAAAGCATTGCATTTTTCAATTGAGTTACATTAATTCAACTGAACCCCATCTCATTTTAACATCCACCTTGTCACACAGTTTATTACCATTAAAATCATGGAAGCCAGTCCTAGGATAGCCACTTAAATGCTTTAGAAGTTTAAAATTCTGTTAACAGAGAACAAGAGCTGGGGATAGAATAAATTAAGATAAGTGGAGCTAGCTAATCTGCTGAACAACTACCCTGTGGACAGACCCAAAGCAAGGCATTCTCAACTTGCAAATTCTCTATTACAACAACAGAGGCTTACAACCTGTGATAATTTTGTTGTTCTTTCATACAGAGGAAATGCATTAGCCAGGAAACACACTACAGGAAATTATCAAGTAACCTAGGAACCAGAAACAGACAGAGAAAAGGGAAAAAGGGAAGACAACAGAAATCAAGGAAGGAAGGACCAAGCCTGCACGCCCGACATTTTTGCCACATTCATGGTATTCGCAAGGTCTCCATCCACAAACCAAATTGTGGTAGAACAAAAAGATTCCCTGTTGCTCACCAAGTCCAGAAGTCCCAGCCTTAAAGAAGCAATGTGCCACAATGTGCTGTCTCCGTGTTATGACATAGCTCTCAAGAGCATCAAAATTATCTCGCTTAGTTTCTTCTGGAAGTGCAGGTAAGTATGGTTCCCCCACACATTTGCTTTGGACTAATATAATCCTCATACACGAGAGTCGGCTGTTGCAAATATCATACCATAACCCATGCTATTCTTCTCCTGAAGACATGAGCTATTATAAAATCACAGGCAATATTTTTCAAAAGCGCTATAAGTAACACTGCCCCGTTAAAAATTTTCAAAAACACCCAAGTCATTTTGGACATTCCCACCACCAGCATTCCCTGTAAGCTGAGCACTTGGGCAGCTATCCAGGAGAGAATCGGGTGCCACTCAGCTGATTGGCAGAGCACGCATGGCCAGCAGCATTTGTTTCTAACAGTGGTGCACATTTGCACATGCCTCAATATGCATAAATTTTATTCCACACAGGGATGGAAAATCTTAGAGGGAACAATGTCCACCAGCCTCCCCTGACTTCACATCCCAAGTTCCAGTCTGGCTATTTTTAGTAGAGTAGCATGAGCGTCACAAGATTGAGTCTGTCAGCCAGGGCTCATGAGCTCACTGCCATGGGCTGGAAGTAGAAGTCCCACTGGAACTTAGAAGCCAACATTCCAATAAAATTTAGATTCTTAAGTCACTAAGATGATTCAGGAAATTTGGACCATGGTACAATCTCACTGCTCCCAAGTGATTCAGGGATTCTATTGTCCTCAATCATAGAATTTGGTGGGAATTTTGATCGAAAATTTTTGATCTGTTCATTTATCTTTTTTAGTCAAAGTATTTGTGCAGAACAAAAAAAATCCCAGTGCGGTTATGTATTGAAGGTGATGGCTCTGTATTTGTGTGTGGAATGAACATATTTAGCCTGTGCACATGGTTACTGTTATAATTTCAATAGCATAGGGAACATTTTTACAAAACCTAGTAAAGCCAATAAAGCACTTATCTGTGCACTGTTGTACTAGATAAATGACTTAAGTGGTATTGGGGTTTGCTTTTTGTTTTCTCACAAATGATGCCACATGATGCCACATCAGAGATGCTCAATTTACATGTCAAAAGATGACTAATTGTAAGTTCCAGTCCTGGAAACTCAACAAAGGTCTGAAAATTGAACTGTGTTTTTATGGACTCTGAAGTTTCTGTGATTAGCATTTAGCTGACCATTTTATTGATGATTCAGGAGGCAGAACATAATCAAATAACACTCCTGTGGCAGCTACAGTAATTGCTCACATGGAGGACTAATACTAGAAAAGTATTTACGCATTCTTAGCTTCATCCAGTTAGCAACAGGAGTTACAACATTATAACCACCCAACTCTCAAGGAACTTTGAGACCATTGTTCGGGAACTATTTGTTAGTGCTAAACAAGCAAGCCTGACCCACAAATTAGCTCCATGTTGCCTCAACACTTTCCTAGATGGTGCAGTGTTAATTACAGAGCTGTCTTTCTTTTGGGGTGAGATACAAGACCAAGGTCTGGATCTGCTAGGTCTCTAAAAGATTCCACGCACATTGTTGCAATACCTGAGGGTGTTTGATCTGGTGTTATGCTGGCCTCCAAACTAATCTTGCCTGCTCACTCTAACACACTATTATCAATTAAATGAGCTATTATTTACCCACCATTCTGAAACTGTTGTGTCACAGCCCGGATTAGAACTTGGGGTTCCCCGATTCCCGTCTCTGTGCCTAAAAGCATACTCCTTCGTTAAAAATAAAGTTACTTACGAAACCTGGGAGAAAACCCAGCCTGAGGCCTCAGTCCTACCACCCTCTTTCGCATTAGTGTGGGAAAGGAGAGGGGCAGAACATAAGGATCTCCCTGGATCTTCCTTCCCCATCCCCATAAACAGCAGGGAAGGAGGCATCCTCCAGGTCTGATTTAATTCCCACTGACTTCAGTGAGAGCTGGACCAGGTCTTCACACACAGGAGTACATCCTGCTGCAGCCCTACTGGTTCCACAGTGCAAAGCAAAGTTATGGGAACACCAGTAAGGGCCGTGTTTGGATTCTACTGAGATAAATACCTAGGACAGCAGTTTTCCAACTGTGCATTACCAACTGAATTGCCAGGACTGGTGTTAGACTTGCTGGGGTCCAAGATTGAAGCCAAAACCCCAAGTCCTACTGCCCAGGGCTGATGCCCTCAAGCTTTGGCTTTATGCAAGCCTCTTTCCCCACAGAGCAGTGGGGCATGGATTTTGGATTCCCTCCTCAAGGGAGAGGGGCTTGGCATTTGGTGCTCCTTCTCAGGGCTGTGTAGTAATTTAGATTCTCAGAAGGTGGTCACAGTGCAATGCAGTGTGAGAAACTCTGATCTACGAAAACAAAATATATGGGGCAGGACAATGGGCAGTAATTGGGTTAATTGCCTGCTGGCTAAGTTCAGGATTTAAATACTTGCTCCTCTTACCTTGTAAGTAATATCACGCAAGTTCAAATTCTGAGCAATCAGTACAATCATGGTATACAAGTCCAGTGCTGGGAGAGAACAAAGTTCCTTCACTGCCAGAGAAGTTTTGCCATTTGCAGGAAACGTCAGCAAGAGACTAAGCACTTCTTCATCACATCTTCCAGCTAATGCTACCCCAAGGGCACTGGATAGAAACTGTTGTAAATGTACATGAATTAAAATTTATCCTGCCTGAAAATATATCAAGATTTTTAAATGAATACACTGAATCTCCCTCATCACATAAATAACTATTTATAACAGTTACCAATAGAACTGGAAGGCAAGAGTTACATATTTGTCAAGATGACATGCTTGACATAACTTTATACTATATAGGCATCTAAAGAAATAAATACATTGCTCATTACCATTTATTTTAATTTGTAAATCTGTTAATCATTCAGTTACTAGACACCATCCCTGGATTTTGTCATGAACCCTTAAAAACACTCAAAATTCATATAAAAAAAGCTCTCATACATTTTAAATACAAAACTGGCTAGAAAAGGTTAGAAAGGGATGGCGCAAAACTTGGTGACTGGGAGACAAAATAGAAGATAAATTCAACATCAATAATTGCAAAATAATGAACAATGGAAAATATAATCTCAAATCTACATACAAAATCATAGGGTCTAAATTAGCTAGTATCACACATGAAGGATCATGGCAACATGTTGGAGAGTCTCTGCAAACATCCAATCAATGTGCACTAGCTATCAAGAAAGCTAACAGAATCTTAGGACTCGTTAGGAAAAGGATAGATAATAAAACATACAATATCACAGTGTTACTATATAAATCCATGGTACGCCCATATCTCAAATACTGCATACAGTCCTAGATGCCCATCTCAGCACAAGAGATTTTAATTCACAAAGGTGTAGAGGAAAACTAAAATAATTAGGTATATGGAACAGCTTCCATATGAAGAAAGATTAGAAAGACTGGGACTGTTCAACTTAGAAAAGACACAACAAAGTGGGAGACAGGACAGAACTCTATAAAATCATGTGTGGTATTGAGAAACTAACTACAAAATTGTTAGTTATCTCTTTGCATATTACAAATGGTAGGTGTCACCTGATTAAATTAATAGGTTTCAAGTTTGCTTAAAACATAATTACTTTTTCACACAGTCAACTAGTAAAAACAACAAGGAGTCTTGTGGCATGTGAAAGACTAACAGATTTATTTGGACATAGGTTTTCACAGATGAAACCCCACTTTGTTAGATGCAGTCCACCTTTGCAATGAATTGCAATGAGACTTTTGAAGGTCAAAAAATATAACTGGGTTCAAAAGAGAATTACATAAGCTCATAATTGACCCATCAATGGCTATTACCCAAGTTGGTCCGGGATGCATAACACCAATATTCTGCATATCCCCAAATCTCCAACTGCCAGAAGATCAAACTGGACTAATTAATAATTTCCATGTTGTGGTCACCATGTTCAGTATAGGGCACTGGCCATGGTTGGAAGACAGGACATTGGGCTAAGTGGAGCACTGGATTGGCCATTATGTTAATGGAATGTATGTCTACACACCACACTAAGGTTTGATTCAGATTTAAGCTCATGTCCCTTTTCTGCCCACACACCAATCCGTCAGACTCAGGTAAGGAAGCACTTAAGACCTAGGTCCTAACATCCAAGGGTCCAAGCCCTGCCATTTTCAGAGCAGATATAGCTCAAGCAGAAGATCCGAGTCTTATTGTTTGAATAGTGCAGTTTGGATGCATTAAAATAGCTATGAGATCAAAGTTCAGCACAGTAAACCCAAGTTTACCATGCAGTGGGGACACTCAAGCTTGGCTTGGAAACACAAAGTGCATAGCTCTGGACCTTTGACCAGGGCATGTCTGCGGATTGTGTCAGTGTCACACATGGACACTTGGAGGGAGGCTGGTCCCTCAGTAATGGCATCACAAGATATAGATGGCTGAAAAATCATTGACGAATAATGCAGTTTCAGTCAAACTATAATATTTTGTGAGGAAACTGTCATTTCAATAAATGTTTCAATAGGAAAAAGGCAAAATAGTTCATTTTGACAATTTTTTCACCTTAGTTTATATTAAAATGTTAATGTTAAAGATATTTTACTATTGCGTATATATTATCCATATATTTACTATACATGTGCAATAAAAGTTTTTATACTGTAAAAACCAATAATTTTAATGGCCCCATATTGAATCTTCTATGAATTTTGTTTCATGGAATTTTTTAAATGAATTTTTCATCGAAGAGAATTCTGATTCCTAAGCAGCTTTATTGCAAGCCACTCATGGCTTTATCCAACAAATTATAGCCCATGCTTTGAGCTCATTCTGGGTATTGAGAAGTAGGGCGGTTTTCTGGGCAACAGTTGTATGTATGGTTGACATAATAGGCCACTAAGTGAGAAGTCTGTTAGATTCCATTTCTGAATGGTCTTTTCACACAGAATTGCAAAGAGCACGTGACTGTAGTCTATAATTGAGGTGACACCAAGGTACAGATAAGTGTACCAAGGACAGCAATCTGAAAACTTGGTTAAACTCTCCCCGCCACCCCAACTGCAAATGAAAAAAAATGGATTTCATAACTATATCCACTACATGCCATATATGTAACAGATGCATAAGTTGCACCTCAACATGCTTGAATGCTGTGAAAAAAGTAACAATGTATTACCATGCCCCATATGGATTGGGTGTGTTCAAGGACTGTTTTTTCCACAAGCAAATGTTGTATGAATATACGTATGTGGTATTTGTTTGCACATCAGTGTGTGCCACAATTTTTGCAGGTATAAGTCAAGTGATTGCATTTGAAAATTCAGCTCCATGGCATTATTATTTCAAGAAGAACAGGGATATAAGTTTACTGTCCAATTCCTCTTATACTGAATCCCTTCCAGGTACCTTGTCTACTTTTATTGTTAATGAAGTAATGCAATAGCACCAATGGCAGTTATTCACAATGACAATAGAACAGAAGTCAGAAATAATTAAAGTTAGGATTGTCTTGTGAAAGTCTTCAAACTGAGAATTGCCATTCCAAGGATCAAGCCTTCTATGGACAAAACCTGCACTGTCCTCCCCTGGTGGAGCATGGGTGACATCCAGTGGCTACTTAATTGGTCTGATCCATTTCAGTCAAGGACCAAAATACCAGTTCATTTCCAACATGTGAATGCACAGACACAGAGGAAATAACAGTTGTAGTTAGCTGCCCCCTTTATGAGTCATACTTGACCAAGGAGAGCTAATGCTACTACAAGCCTCAGAGAGAGGGAATCTATCATAGTCATGGGAAACAAGAAAATAACATCAAGCATCTTGGCAGAGTAACAGATTGACAGCATCCAGAAAGTGATATACTTGCCTCACTAAAATCTGTGAGTTCTGGGGGTCACAGTGCAATTTCTCTATGGCACCTATGATTCTCCAGAATTTCCTGATAGTCGGTAAAAATGGGTTAAACTCCACTGAAACCAATAGAGCATTGCCTATTTACAGGAAAATTGGCCTTATCCTTTCCCCCATCCACCCACCAACTAAAACCTGAAACATTTGGCTCGTTAAAGAGGTAATACAATGTAAATTATCCAAGCAGGTGAAAACTTGAAGTTTCTAACAGACTTTGCAATGCCTCAGGCTTTGGCTGCTAGCACCACAGATTATTTCAGGGGGCTTTTAATGCATTTTGGATCTCCCAGACAAAAACAGCCTTCCCCGTATAAAATGGAAAATGAAAACGTAGGAGGCCCCCCTCCCGAACAAGTCTAGATCGTTTCTGCACCAGCTAAGAGAGGCGGCGAAGCATTTTTATAAGTCAACATGTTAATTCAGCACACTTCTCTCATCTCATACCTTGGAGTGAGAGGTACTGGATTCCAAGAGCGTGTCGACAGTCTCTTCAGAAAGGCCAACTGAAGAACGAAGCCTCAGTGCCAGCTCGCTAGCATTCTGCACACAGTCTTTGATTTTCAAGTCTTCAGTGCAAGAAAACAAGTATTGTCAATTACCAACCAAACTGTTTTAATTAGGGTCACTAGGCAGCCCTCTATTTCCTGGCAGATCTATGCTGAGAAGCCATGAAAGGGGTGAGTACAGTTTCCAAGGCATGCTGTTCTCTTCCTTGGTTAGAAGGCATTGTAGGGATTCCAGACCCACATGCAGAGAGGTTTACTCCACTGGAGTGAAATCATGGCCCTACCAAATTCACAGCCATGAAAAATATGTCAAAGACCAGGAAATCTGGCCTTCTGTCATGAAATTTGGTATTTTTGTGATTTTACACTCTACTATACAGATGTCATGGAGGGAGATCAGTGTTTCTCAAACTGGAGATCCTGACACAAAATAAAATTATGTGGGGGGGAGGGGTCATAAGATTATTTTAAAGGGATCATGGTACTGTCACCCTTACTTCTGTGCTGACTTCAGAGCAGGGTGGCCAGGGAGAGGCAGTTGTTAGCTAGGTGCACAGCTCCAAAAGCAGCACCGTCGGCAGCAATGCAAAAGTAAGGGTGGCAGTATCTTACGTCATCCATCAAGCCACCCTCTCCAGCTGCCCAGCTCTGAAAGCAGCACTGCCACCAGCAGCAACTCTGAAGTAAGGGTGGCAATACAATATCATATCATCTTTACTTCTATACTGCTACAGGTGGCAGCTCTGCCTTCAGAGCTGGACTACCGGCCAGCAATCTCTGCTGTGCAGCTGCCCAGCTCTGAAGTCAGTGCTGTTGCCAGCGAAAGCACAGAAGTAAGGACAGCAGTACCACAATAACCTGCAACTCCCCACAGCTCCTTTTTCGGTCAGGATCTCTACAACTGCAACACTGAACGGTCAGATTTAAATTGCTGAAAAAAACCTTTTTGTAAAATCCTATGACACAAATTATCTAAAAAGGACTGTGAATTTTGTAGGGTTCTAAGCATAAGCTAATTCCCCACATATGGTCTGGGAAATAGGCTCCTTAAATTACCAAAGACATTTTTCAATCATTTAAACCGGCTTCTCGCTCTGCTCTTCAGATCTCCCTGCTCAGAAGGATTCCAAGAGCATGTGACTGGGGCAGTCCTAGTCAGCAAGGTTTCCATAGATTCAATGTGGACAGGGGGTCAGTGGCAAAAAGCAGGCTAGGGTGACAGTGGGGAGGACAGACCCAGTGTTCTCTGTAAGTTGAGCACTTGGGCAGCCACCCAGGAAAGAGTCAGGTGCCACCTGCTGATTGGCACGGCACCCATAGCTGCCCATAGCCAGCAGCATGTGTTTCTATTGGCGGAGCACATCCACCCACCCCTTGGTGCACAAATATTTCTTCTGAGCATGGAGGGAAACAATTATCAGGAATACTGGACAGACCCCATATGACTCCTAAGACACCAATATTGGTGCTTTCCATAAGCAGCATTCTTTTAATTTTATGTTTTATGTTTTCTCTCGCCTTGTGAGCATATGATGATCTCTAAAACAGCACGGTACTTAAAGTTAGCTCCTGTAAAGGAACCAGGTACTCACCATTTGGCAGACTGAAGTTACTGAGAAAAGCTACCACTGGATTTCCTGACAAAGATTCTCCCAGATTTCCAGCCAACCTGAAACAACACTGTAAGTTTCACAAGAAGCCATTTCCAAAGAGTGGGCTCTATCTTATGTTAACCATACCACGTATAGGGATTATCCTGGACTACTGTAGTAGCTATAATTAAGCAAAAGGTTAATTTTCTAAGGGCCAGATGAGGACTGCTGCTTGTAGCTGTGAGCTGTTATAGGTGGGGAGGGGGCCTTCCTACTATGCACACACACTCTGCTTGGGCAGGGATAATCACATTCCCTGCCCAGGGTGAGTTATGAGAGGAAATGATTCATGACAAGAGCTCACTATTATTAAGATGCCTGTTAAGTGTCCACATTTCTGAACTATATAAGGTAGAGAAGAAGAAAAGATATTTTCACAATTCGGAGTCAAGTCAGTAACTGTTGCTGCAGTACTGCTGACCCCTCTAGTGACTGCAAAGTAACATGTGCTTTTCTTTGAATACTTCCAGCTCGTTTTTATAAATAGGGATTTTAATCATCATGGATCAATGGTATATAGTGCTGTTGGGAACTCTGACCAATCTCCATTTAACAAGGATCTTATACTGTTAACCAAATAATAGGTGAACTGAGTTCACACTGTAACAGTGCAAAATTTTCATGACTGTGTATGAAACAAGATCACTATAACTATCAAAAATAGCGTATAACAGCACCACATGGCAGTGAAAACTAAAGGCTTTACATTTGTATATGTTTCTGGATGTGCTCAAACGTGAGTTGATGTTCACAGCTGCTACAGGTGGTATTTTGTAGTGTTCTGAGGAAGCTCTCCACGGCACTAGCAAGTTTCTTGTTTGCATACAAAAGGTTCTCACAGTACCCTTCACTGGAAGCTGACCACATTGTTTCCCGCTCCTGCAAAAGATGGCAACTGTAATTAAATTTACATGCAGTATATTGATTTGCCTGAAATAACAGGCCTTAACTGCTAAATATTATGTATTTTCTGAAAAACTTTGCTTAAAAAGAAACATGCATCGACATGTGGATAATGATTTATTAAACATCTGCAACCATTTGTTGCCCTCATATCATGACTTTTGTATTGTTATCTCTGTTTATCCTTTTATCTAAGTATTCTCTTGCAAGTTTTTTTTTGCACTTTTTTTACATGCGCTTTGTGTTGGTGAATGACATCATAGAGAAGGAGAAAGTGAGAGAAATAATCAAGAAAATCATGGGCTGCATCTACACTATGAGATAAATTTGAATTTAAGGCAGCTAGCTTGATATAGCTAGCTTGATATTACCATGTGACTGTCTTCACTGTAAATACCATTATCTCAATTTTTGAGCACTAATATGGAGATTACAATATCACCGTTATCTGACACGTACAGTGTCAAGTTCAAATTTAGATGTTTGATTAAAGGCCAGTGTGGAAGTGCCACGTCTTAAAATCGAATTTATTAGCCTCCACAAGTATCCCATATGTATCCTACGAAGCTGTGCACTGCACCTGGCTCCCAGGTCCCTGCTACTAGCTTGAGCCGGGAAATTGACCAGGGCTGCCGCACCGTCAGTTTCCCAGGTCCCCCAAGCTGCAGGGACCCAGGAAACTGACAGCACTGCTGCACCTGGCTCCTGGCTCAGAATGCAGGGCTGAGAGAACTGTGGGTTAGGTTCCCACAATGCACTGCTGCAATAGTCGATGTTTGGTGATTTCAGTGTAGAAGCAACATGTTAAATTTGTTGGGAGCCTGTGGGACATGAGAATATTCAAAATTGAATTTTAAAAAAATGGCATTATAAATTAGATTTTAATAAATTTGAATTTATTTCATAGCGTAGATGTAGCCAGGCAAAATTCTATTCTCAGAGCTGGCGGCCAACCAGTCTACTCACTTCACATCAGGGCTGGGGTAAATTATGGCCCTGGCCCACAAAGATCATATCAGACCTTTTAGTCTTACCCTTAAGTCCCTTCCTGGGAGCAGGATTAGGGCTTTGCCCTGTTTTGGTGCTTTAGCTGGGAAGTGGCATTGGGAGCAGGGTCAATCAGGGGTCTGTGTATGTTGTCCCCACCACAAGGGGGTTTAGGCTGCTGCTGCCTCCAAGACCCACTTCAGGTAAGTGCCTCCTGCTTATTAAACTTGAGACCCTGCCCGCAGCACCCCAATCCCCTGCTGCAGCTCTGATCCCCCTCCCACCCTCCAAACCTTTTGACCCCAGTGTGGCACACCCTCCTGTACCTTAAAACCTTCATCCTCAGCCCCGATCCAAAATTTTGAACCCCCCAACCAGATCTTTACCTACCTTTGCACCCCATCCCTTGCCTGTGCCTCCTCCCACTCCCCTCTATCCCAGCTCAGACCACCTTCCTGCACCCCAAGCCCACATCCACAGCCCAACCACAGAGCCTGCACCCCAGCCACACTCCAATCCCTTGACCTAGCTGAGAGCCTCCCCTTGCACACCAAAGCCCTTGGTCTCAGCCCAAAGCAGTCTCCTACACCCTCCATTCCTCATTTCTGAAACCACTCCAGAGCCTGCATGTCCAACAAGAGCTCTCATCCCCTTCTGGACCCCCAGTCCCCAATGTTGGGACCATTCATGGCCCTACATACAATGTCCATACCAACATGTGGTTCTCAGGCCACAAAGTTTGCCCACCCCAGCCTTACATATTCAGAACTCCCACTTACTCAACAAGAGCTTGAGCTAAATATCAGAATAGAGAACCAAAACTGAGAAAAGGAGAACTTTATAAAAAGGATGAATTTAAGGTTTTAGTTGTCTCTGATGGTTTGGTTCCCCTCTCACTGAAGTCAATGGCAAACATCTCTCCAATTTCAATAGATCAGGACAGTGCACTGAATGGAACACTAAATGCTACAATTGTTGATCTTCCAATTATGACTTTTACCATACTTGAGAACTGTTTAAGATACACAGATCAATCACTCTTGGCAAGCACAGTTAATATGTACTCTGGGTGTTACTTTAGTCCACATTATTCTTACTAGTAGGGTCATTTGTATTTGATTGGATTTTATCCTTGTCCTTTTAAATTTTTAATGCTGTGGAATAACCTGTAATGCTGGGATAGATGCTGTTAATAATATAATTCAAGAAAAATGCCATTTGCTGTTTGGTACTCAAAGATTATCTAGCAATTCTGTTTACAACTTTGAGCACATATTTTGTGATTTACTGAGTATTACTATCAAGCATGACAGAACAACATTCCTTTAAAATCCTGATAACACACAAACATAGTGATTGATTTTTCAGGCAGGAGGGAAAAAAAGATGGAAAATCCTCAGGAAGTAAATTTCCAGTGTGAAATTTCAAGCATGACAAAAGGATGTTTGCAGGATTAGAAATCCCTCAAACCTGATACTGCTTGTGAACCGAACTGATTCCTTCAATGGCAGAAAGGAGGAAACGTCTTGTTGGGTCTCCCTGGCAGTTCGTAAAAGCACAGAGAAGGTTGCTGATGACAGTAGGGTTTTCTGTAAGAGAAAACAGGTAGGCTGAATCAGTGAAAATATCACCCTAAGGCCGTGTCTACACTAGCCCCAAACTTCGAAATAGCCATGTAAATGGCCATTTCGAAGTTTACTAGCGAAGCACTGAAATACATATTCAGCGCCTCATTAGCATGCGGGCAGCCACGGCACTTCGAAATTGACACGGCTCGCTGCCACACGGCTCGTCCCAATGGGGCTCCTTTTCGAAAGGACCCCACCTACTTCGAAGTCCCCTTATTCCTGTGAGCAGATGGGAATAAGGGGACTTCGAAGTAGGCGGGGTTCTTTCGAAAAGGAGCCCCGTCTGGACGAGCCGCGTGGTGGCGAGCCGCATCAATTTCAAAGTGCCGCGGCTGCCGCATGCTAATGAGACGCTGAATATGTATCTCAGCGCTTCATTAGTAAACTTCGAAATGGCCATTTGCATGGCCATTTCGAAGTTTTGGGCTAGTGTAGACACGGCCTAAATGTGATTCTCTGTCGGTAATGCCAATGACATTGAGAAGGATGAAGCATGAGGAAAGAAGTTTTAAAGGCAAGGGCAGGCAAATCTTGTGCTGTACACAACTGCTAGATATTATTTGTAGGTAAAATCATCCATAGGTTACATGAGAGAAAAGGGCATGTTACCATTACAACCACTCCGTGGTGTACTGCAGTGTCCCTAGCAATAGCCGAGGACAATCAGGCCTGGTGCAAAAAAACTAGCAGAGAGGAACTTAGTGATGGCTTCACAACAGCAAGATGCAGAGCCACACTGGGGAGGTTAAAGCAGACCTTCAAAGACTCCCCCACCCCTGTTATATCTAACATAAGATACTGGTCTTCAGTTGCAAAGCCACTTAGTCAATTCCCTCCCTATAATCTCTAATTTGCCATCAAACTCTTGACTTGTGCCTCTGATTGGTCTAAGATGTCAACATCCACTGCCTAGTTAGAATATTTTAAATAAAGCACATTTGTGCTTTCTTCCATACTGCTCTTTGTTGGGAGTTCCTGGTAAATATCTGCAAAGTGCTACTTCATTATCCTCCTTCAAATCCATCCTCAGATTTCTCCTTCGCTGAAGTGCTTGCAAAAACTTGACAAAGATTATGCCACAGGGATGATGAAACTACTGCCCATCACGACGACCTATACTGTCTCACTGTTTATTTGATCTCCTTCCATTTGTCTATAGCCACCTAGTGCTTCTTATCTCACACTTAGACTATAAGTTCTTTGGTGCAGAGACTGTAGTTGTATTCTCTAATTGTACAGCACCAAGCACAGTGGGATCCTGATCCATGACTGTAACAGCAAGGAACGGTCCTGTGGCACCTTATAGACTAACAGAAAAGTTTTGAGCATGAGCTTTCATGAGCACAGACTCACTTCATCAGATGCTGGTCAGATGAAGTGAGATGAAGTGAGTCTGTGCTCACGAAAGCTCATGCTCAAAACTTTTCTGTTAGTCTATAAGGTGCCACAGGACCCTTCGTTGCTGTTACAGATTCAGACTAACACGGCTACCCCTCTGATACTTGATCCATGACTGGAGCTCCTAGGTATTAGGATAAAAACAACAAGTAATGGTGTCTTTTCACGCTGAGCAGCTCTATAGGATTCTTAGCACCATGTTTCCCTGTGGTGAGAGCTTAAAGCTACCATACCCCCACACAGCAGCAACAACTCTGACCAAGCAGCTGCCAGTGGAGAGAAGGGCCAGTGTGTAGGATAATTTACAGAAGAGAGATAATCCTACAGTTTGTGTATTGGACCTTTTATCGTCATCTGTTTGAGCTCTTAGAGAGGCAATCTTTACAGAGATGGTCAGCCACCGTATGCAAAGCAAACAGTTCCATTCCATTGATTATGGTAAGTCTGTACATGTGACAGTCAGGAGAGAATTTGGCCTAACACTGCACTTTGATTAACGTAACACTATCCAGCTGCCTCACAGAGATGAGTTGTCCCACCAGTTAACAGGAAAATGAAAAAGTAATAAAATTAATTTCTGTCATTAAATCAGCGATCTTTTACTGCATAAACATAGGAGACAAACGGCAATGCCAATTCACTCCAGTCACTTTTTCAGGACAATAATTTTTAAAGCTCAATTTATTAAAATCCAGCAGGTAAAATTTTGGTTAGTAGTTGAGCAAATTACTTCACAGAAAACAAGCACATTTTGTGTGTTTTTGATAGAGTTCTTTGTGTTTTCCCTTGACTCTGAAGAGCTACTATAACGAAATACTACTAAGATGAAGACATACAAAGAGCAGTCTAAACATTCTACTCCTACCTGACCCCTAAATAAGTGACCTGATTTTGAAAGGTCAGTGAATTCTTATGGGTGCTCAGTGCAACTGAAAACCAGAACTTACTGACTTATTTATGAGTGGAATTTTCAAAACCGGTGTTGGCTTACTCTGGTCCCATTGTAATTACTGGGAGTTTTGGCCAGGAGGTGGTTGGATCTGTATTAGGCCAACACTGACCATTTCTGAAAATCCACCCACACCTCAATCTAGGATGCCTAAATATGAAGTTAGGAACCTAAACTAAAGTGTCCATTTGTGGGACATCAGGTTATACCAGGCCTTCTGGGTCAAACTGTTTTCAGGTGTCTCTCAACTTCATTCTGAGGCTTGAGACTATCCAACTGAACTGACCACTGTGAAACATGAATGCCCTGAGCACAGTCTTAGCAACACTATAAATAATGAACCTATCTTGCTAATACTTGTTACTATAGCAACCAACCTGAAAAGGCTGTAAACACACTCCAAGCCATAATCTGCACTCTCTGTAGCAGTTGGGCATAAGAAGGGCTTAAATGCTTCTGGAAAACCTGGCACATCGCAGAGACTCTAAAGGAAAAATAATAAGAAACCATAACTTTTATGAGGATGTAATCAGAGATTGGCTTCAATAAGGACTCCATGTTCTATTACAAATATCAGGGGGGCAGACACTCATTGCAATTACATAACAGTGTAACGAGAGTGATTTCAGTGGATTCACTCTTGATTTTTGCCAATGTGAACTCAGTCAGAGTCAAGCCAAGGGTGGTGGCACTCTGTCTTCATCTGCTAGGTGGAATGTTAAGTCTTTAAAAACTTTTCTTATGTTGGCCACTGCAGTTTTCTCCCTATCCACTCTCCTTCAGATTTCTAAACCAATGAGACTTTGACTTGAATGCCAGCAGCAATAGTACCTCTGGGGGAAAAAAATCAGACCTGGACACTCGTTTTGAAAATAAGCCAGACTGTTAATATTTACCTTTGTTCTTTTAGTGAGCCTTGTCGCAAATATTCAGCCAAATAAGCCAACTGTCTGCCATACTTTTCATATGCTGATAAAGGATGGAAAATCAAATCAAAGTAATACATCATCCTTAGTACACGAGTTTTCAACTGGGCTACATCTGTTGTACCAGTAGTTCCCTCAGAAAACAATTCCATAACTGCTTGGAGTAAGGCTCCTGTGGAATTCACTTGCTGACTACTACTGGAGTGCAGCAACTCTATCCAAGGATTAGTTCTATTTAAAGTGGCCTCAATCATTGTCTCCCAGCTGGACTCTTCCTTCTGTTGGTGGGCTACAACTTGGTTGATAAGGCTGGCAAAAAATGACCTCGGGTTGAAGCTTCCTCCTGAAATATTTTTCATTAATTTGAATGATTCCATAATGACTTTTAAAGCTTTAAGAATGTCATCTTGGTTGTGTGTAAAAGGCAGCAGCAGATTTAACTTACTTTCATTCCACTGGTTTTTGCAGAAAGTTCTGAGAAAGGGCTGAGCTATACCTCTGACTGAAGCTTTTATTTCTGTCATGTTTCTTTTGCACAAACAAGTAATTGCTTCCTGAATTCTCTCCCATTTTTCTCCTTTCATTGGATCATGAGTAAAATTCAGTGCGGAAGTTAAATGTATTTTGCTAATTATATCATTAATGGGTACAAAGAAATCAAGAAGATCTTCTATTAGACTGACAGCATCATCAGTTGAGTTTATGCTTACACTGGTAACAATAGCAGCAAATCTCTCCAGTTCTGTAGAATACTTCTGCATATTTGCTAAAGACCTAGTAATTTCACCTGCAATACCATTTAAATCATTCAGTTCACTCAAATTTGCAACCAGTGCGGTTGACGTGTTTGCAGTTTCAGAACCATATGAATTGGAATGCTTAGCTTGCATAGACAGGTACGTCAAATCAAGAAACGCTTTCACTGTATCTGCCACTTGATGTTGGTTTGAATGCAGACCCTCCGCTGTTTCAACTTCAGTTAACCGTTCTACTGCACCATATACAGCTCCTTGGAGATTTGAAAAGACCATCTCAATGTAGTCCAAGTTTTCCACTGCATGTGAGTTTATTGATGATTCCAAAATATTAGCTACCTTTTCTGAAACTTGCTTGGACAATGTCAAAAAATTAACAATGACTTCTACTATCTTTGCGAGCTTTACAAATTTGTTGCTTGCCCACAATGAGCGCAAATCAACAGCAATCTCTGGAAAAGGGCTGCTAGTATAGTTAGATTCCCTGCTCCAAAAGATGAGGCCAAGTAATTTCTCTCTGATTTCTGTGAGCTGCCTGTCTTCCAAAGGAAGCGTTTTATCCACTGAATCCAACAGTTCACTTATATTAGCAAGTACCATTTCTTGAAGAATGGGATAGTTAACTAGGAAATCCTTGAAATAGCTGTTAAAAATATGCTTGAACCTTCCCATTTCTAGAGAAGTTTGCCTCATAAGTTGAAGAGTTTTAGAAAAATCTCTAGTCAGCTGGACAAGGTCCTCAGAATTACTATCATTAAACAACATCTGAGACACAAAAGTGAATAGCTCACTATTTCTTCTGCTGCCATTTTTTACAGAAAAATCTTTAAACAGAAAATTATACAAATTTCTGGTAAAGTTCAGCCCTTTTGCACTGTAAAAATGAAGTGTCCCGTTTTCAGATATGGCTGCATCCTTGATTAGTTCATAAATATTTTCTTTCAACTCATCAACTTGTTCCTTTAGATTGACAGACTGATTGAAGCTTATCAGAGTTCCAGTGTCATCTTTGGGGAATATCCTGCAACAGATATATTTGCTTATTCAAATTACCATTTATGTAAAAATATTTTAGGGAAAAAAGTAGTAAAATATGAAGTATTACCACAAAATGGAGAGAGGTTATCAGTAAGCTATGATTAGTGTCTGGCTGTGGACCCTTGTAATACAAAAGACATTCTGACTGGTCAATCAGATCTTTTGGATGATGCTATAATAGGCATCTCGTCAATGAAAAATCCATATGACCAGAGATGTAAGTTGGCCAATACAGAACACCAGTAAGATGTGGCCATCAGTATTGGCCCATACATAGGAAATAATGAAGTGCTGCTAGAACCTCCTGGCTGGGCCACTTATGGAAGCAGAGGTGGGGGGCAAAAGGACCAGCTGCCCCAGAGCCCAGGCATATAAGAGGGCTTGCAGGACTCCTGGGCACCACTACTGCCACTACCACAGAATTGGCCAGAGCCCTGGGTTATTTAAATCACCACCTTAGCCCAGGATGGTGCCCATTATGCACTGCAGGTCTAGCTTGGGAGAGCTGGTCCGAGCTCCACCCTTTCTGTCTGAGGCCCTGTTCTGGACCCCCATACCAGGAGGATTTTTAAATTACTTTTACTTCTACCTATCCCCAGTATGTTATACACTGGCTTAGGAAACATGGAAGCAGTTAAGAAAATAAACAGAAGAAAATGGAGGCTGGAGGGTGCAGAAAGACATTGTGAAGTACTATTAATAAACATTACCCAAAACTATCTAGCAGCTGTGCGACATTGATTATTGTGGCCCTCGTTCGTAACTGATTTATTTCACGTTGAAACTAAGTAACTTCATTTCAAAGGCCAGATTACCTTGACAACTGAACTCGATAGAATTACATCAGCATAAAACTGGAGTTGTTTTTTAAGTCACAATATTTTACTTCTATTATGATGTTAAAGCAGAATCAATTTAAAGTCTGTTTAGGCAAGCAGAAAGGAAAACTCCACAGTTTACACACATAACTAGAATTACTGATTCCAGAAACTTTCAGTTAGGATGTTTTTTTGCTGAAGAAAAAGCAATTCAAACTTGAAGAAAAACTGATATAATAATTTTAAGAAGCATTTACAGTTGGAAAAAACTGTAAGTACATTGTATTTTTAATTGCTTGGTTGAGAAATCAAACATAAAAAAGAAAAAATTTAACTTTTCTACATTAATTTGGCTAACTGTACACATGACATTTTCTGTTCTTTTTTGTTTTGGTACCTTCATATTTTACTGTATTACTCAGTTTTGGATATTATACTACACGCAATGAAAGACAGCAGATGTGAAATGGATGCATGTGTACCTACATTTTTCTTATTGTGTGCTTGATTTCCCAATTTTAATAGTGCATTAACAGCAGTTTAGTGATCATTTTTACATGTACAACAATAATGTCCCCCCACCTTTGGCAATTTAATTATTCTGACACAAAAATTCATGAAAAATTCATAACTCAAGACGCATTGCTTGGGTATGAGGAACATTAAAGTCTGAATGAATTATTTTTATTCATTTTTAATATTAAGCAAAATCCATTTCAAATATAAAATTTAAGGGACATGTTCTCTGTTTGGGTACCTTGAAGGCAACCGAGTTTAGTTTTGAGTATTTCCAAATTATTTGGCACAGCAACCTTATACCACTTACAAACAGGCCCCTTTTAAAAGATCTAAAGAGAGCCTTCAAATGTTCTGCACCATAATTCTTTTCAGATTTTGTATCCTAAATTCCAACATTATTACAGTAATTTATATAGATAAAATAATAGCCTTGGTGTGTTCAATACAGCTTTGATCTCAGATGTAGGTTTATTACGTGTTCAGTTCTAAAGTTCTACTAATATACAATAACCCTGTCTCCAGAGCATTTGGGCGAAAGGTTAATAGACATATACACACTCACCTCATTTCTGCAATGATATCCTCGTGTAAGCTTTTTAGTAAGACAAATATTTTGTTCCTATAATGATCTCTAGAAGATGGAAATATTTTTAAAAACTCTTTTATCATCTGCACTATCTTGTTTTGGAATGGGGTGATCTCCTTTCCATAATTGTCATACTGTACATCGTCAAAAAACAAGTCAATGAAGTCCATTATCTGAAGGTCTGTATCATTTAAGTGCAGTGTCTCTTCTTCAGTAGTGAGGTCAGAGACCATGTTAAGCAGACTGTTCTGTAAAATCACATGAGCAATGTGAACATTATTCAGCTTTTCCCCACTAAGAAGATCAGTAACAAATGAAATATCAATGTGATCTTGTTTGGAGCCATTTCTGAACAGCTCCAAAAATTCAATGATATCATTGATAAATAGTACTATGTCATCAGATGACTTTTCATTGGCCATCAGGACAAATAGAGCATTTATTACTCTAGAAAAATTTTTATTTGTGTACTCATGTAGCCAGTCTCCAACAACTTCTTGAAAGTCCTCAAAGTTTCTTAGTAGAGTTTCTAGTGATGATGAATTAAATGGTTTTAATAAACTAGCAAGTGCCAATGAAGATTTTTTTCTGGATGCTGTACTTAGTAATTGAACTTCTTTGTCCATCACAGAAAGTAAGTGCTGAACACTAAAATTGACTAATAAATCTTGTAGGTCTCTCTCTGTATCAAGCCAAAGGGCCTCCAAGTCACCAATCAAATTACTGTTTCTACTCAAAGCTGATAAGGCCGTAAGTACCATATAAGTTTGGTTTCCAACAGGAGACAGTGTCAGCAAAGGCTGGGCTGCAGAAAGAAAAGATAGAGTATCTTCATTATCTAGCACTCCAGAGATTTCTTTGGCCATACTTTTTAAATAAGTAAGAAGAGTGTTTATAGCAGACATTCCTGTGCTTCTATCCAAATTTAGGGCACCATAGAAATCTGTTAGGTGTTCAAAAATAACTCTGGCATTTGCCATCTCCGTTGACGACACATTGTTTAGTGCTTCTACAAGCTGTAAAGCAGCTCGTCTTTTTGGTGTGGAGGGGCAATAGACTGAGATGGTGCTACTATTTCCAAACACCAGAACATGCACAGATAGCTTGTTCCAGAACTTCAGTAGCTCTTTCAGAGCCAAACTGTTAATGTTGTGGATCTCAGAAAGCTTCAGAAGAATGGAGTTCCACTCTTTGAATCGATGAAAGAAGCAAGTCATTCTGTAAGAGATCTCCCTCAGATCATCTTCATTTGAACATAAAGAATGTTTCCCAGGAATTGTCAGCCTGAGCTGCTCAAGTACATTTGCAATCGTGATGTAAACAGAGGAAAAATTTGTGTATGCATTTAAGTGACAAGTCCTGAGAGCTGAGTCATTCTGAGGCATTGTCACTGTGAGGTTCCTGCAGATAATGGCAGTAAGACAACTCAAAGTCCTTGCAGATTCTTCAGGCATATTAGTTACCACCTCTAGTAACTCAAGAAAATTATCTACTTTATTGGATAAATCTTCCTTGGTAACTATTGATGTGTTTGCTTCCTGAGCTGATACAAAAGTGTACACTTCAATTAGGGCATCGGTGATGTTTTTGTGAACCAGTCGCTGTATAAGATGGACACCATCAGGAAGAAGGTCAAGTACCTGTAATATATCATGAAGCTCAGTCTCATGAAATAATTGAGTGATTTGCCATAAGTTGGTCAAGTTCCAAGAATATGAATTGTTCTTAAAGAAATCTAACCAGCCTGTCAACTTGCCCAGAAAAGAATTTTCAGTGTACAAAACTTTGATATTTTTAAAGAAACGACGCAAGCTTTTACTGATTTGCTTGAGTTGATCTATTAAGAATTCTACATCTTCATTCTCAGTGTTTTTAACCAAAGTTGCCAAGTTGGTAAGGTTATTAGACTTTAAGATGTCTAGTAACTTCCTTACTAGTTCCACTTTCAAGTCTGCTGCTTTCATCCATGTTTGCAGAGTTATGTTTTGCATTCTTAGTATATTATGAGGCAAGTTTGACATTATGTAACTAATTAGATGTTGAAAGGACTTCCTTAGGGGGCTCATATTTTTGTTTTGTGGAAGAGCTTCAAATGTATTTAGAAGAAGATTTACAGCGTCCGAAGGAGATGAACTGTTTTGTAGGATTTCAGAAGTTATATTCTTCAGAAAAGGTTGAATTCGTCTCAAAAGTGCTTCTGAAGAAGGCTGGAGACTCTGAGACAAATTAGAGATTTCCCTTGAATTCTTGATGGCTCCAGTGATTAATTTAGTAAAATGCATCTGTTCTGAATCAAATGCATATTGTAAGAAACTCATTACGTCTTTGACAGTTGCTTGAATTTGGTCCATTAGCACATTCAATAAAGTAAAGATAAAGTCATGGATCATTCTGTCATTCTTATCAGAAAATGCAGGAAGAACTTTTAAAATTTTTGCTACAATGCTGAAATAAGTATCTGCACATTGTGCATCAAAACCATTTAGGAAGCATGGAGATTCTGTGAGGTTAAAAGTCAAGTTAACAAAATCCAACGTATTCTTTAAATTCGTTTTAGTCTCATTATGGGTACCCAAAGATGTCAACAGAAATAAAACATGCTTTGCATTTCCAAGGTGGGAACAGGCGATGTATTTCTCACTGAGGCTACTGATAATATGAATCCATCTTTTATATCCCTCAACTACATTCACTAAATTATCTGAGGTTAGGAGAGGATTAAGATGAGACAGAAAGCTAACATGTGAAACATTTTTCTCTTTCAAAATGTCTTCCAGTACAAAGCTGGTAACATTCTGGAAAATAATCATACAAGACACCAGGTATTGATCCTGTGATATATTTTTAAGGAATTCAGCAGTCTCCCTTAGTTGTGTGAAAACAGTTCCAAATTCTTCCCCAGAAAGTGTAAGAATATCTGACAGTGAATGCCCAATAATATTTACATGTGTATCTCCAGATTTGACTTTAGAGCTCAATGGAAAAAAAACATCAAACCAGAAATCCAAAACCTCCCTGCTAACATTAACCTCTAGTAGAGATTTCTGCAATTCAACAGTTGCATTTTCAATTGTTTGAAAAGCTTCCTCTAAATTCTCTCTTTTAATTGACCTGATGACATCAATTGCATTGCTAAGTTTACTTATGAATTGTCCTAGAATCTCAGAGTCTTTCCATTCATTAAAATTATAAGCTTCTGTTATTACTTTCAGTAGATATATTGCTGATGTCATTTCTGCACTGATTGTAAATGTTGTATTGCACAGTTCAGCATGGGTTATATTTTCAAGATCTTCAGAAAATTGAGTCAGGCCATTCCGAAGATCACTGAAAAAATTTAAGTCCAACTTTAATATTTCAGATATTTCTTCCAAAATCTCTGTCCACATCTGAAGCCAGGTAGCTGTGCAATGCATGGCAAAAGGCACATTTAGCTCACTTTTGAAGTTTGATGTATTTGACAGAACTCTGACCAATGGGAGCACAAGTGAGGTGTGAAGCTCTCTTGCTTGCCTCAAAGAAGAAGTATTAGGCATGTAGCAATCAGCACATTCATTATTTAGCATGTTTTCTGATGAGATATCAAAAAGTTGTTTCAAATACTGAAAGGCAGCTGCATGAAGCTCTGTGTCTATTATTGCAGTTTTAAGGCTTTCCATAGTCCTATATACCACTTCTATCTCTCCTTTCTCTTTTTGTGCTAGGTTCTGTGCTTGGAGCTGTATGTAGTTGTAAACTGCTGCTAACTTTGCACAGAGGGGTTTCTGGGGGAGGCTTTGGAATAGATTAACAACTTCAGAAATAAAGCCCAAAACCTCACTCATGTTTTGGAAATCAAGTTGCTCTAGAGTAGATGACATGTCTTCTGAGATATTCTGGAAGAGTGATAGCAGAGAACTATTGCTCTGGGAACTTAACTCATCGATGTTTTGATAGACAGAGAACAACATTTGGACAAGTGAGGCTGCATTACTGTTCCCCACCTCAGGGATGCTTTCATAGAAATTGGACACAATTTTCCCTACATCTTGTACCTGAGATATAGAAGTTGTATTTGATACTAGAACAGAAGAAACATTTCTCATAGCATGGTGAGTACTGAAAGCAGCAGGGAAGTGTTCTTCGGTCAATACTCCAACTTCATAGAGATTCCATAAGAATTCTTCCGTAAAGTTGTTCACATAATCCAGAGCAACAAAAGATAATTCAGGCCAATCTGTAAGGGTTTTCTGGAAGACCGGCAGTCTTTTACTAACAAGGTTTGGATTTTCCCAAAGGGAAAGCATAGTTTTAGATAAGAACATCTTCAGCAGCTCTGCAGCTTCTACCTGGCTTCCAAACATTTGATGTTCAAGTTGATCCAACACCTTTTTGACTACTTGCCAAAATACTTCCTGCTGCTCATTCTGTCGGAGCCTCACAAGAAGTTGATAGTTCTCTAGTATGTCATTACTGATGTTCATATATTTTCTAAACTCTGTAGCAGATTCCATATTGGCAGAAGCATTCAGCCACATAATAGCATTGTTGAGGACTATTTCTGTTAGAGACTGAAGGTCATGAAGGCTTGAAGGTGCTAAAGAATCAGACATCAACATTTCTTGTATGAGCTCTGCAAGGTGTAGAATGAAGAGGAAATCCTCCTCTTGAAGAACGTCTATGTTGTTCTCCTTCTTCAAAAGTTCTTTCACAGGTGTCAAGATCCTGTAAAATTGATATTTTTTTCAAATTAGTAACCTCCAACCAGTCAAATGTAATACTTTACCTTGTATTTATTATCACATCGTTACAGTTACACATCTTAAAATCCAAATGCATTTCACAGAGGCAAAGCACATTTTGCTCAATATAGAAACAATTAAACACACCAGAACTGTAATACATTAACAGCTTAACCTATTAATAAAAAAAAGTCAAAAACAGGGATTAGAACATCAACACATAAGTCCTCTAAATACAGAGGAAGCTAGATTTCTGTTTTAAGAAGATCCACTTCTATTAGCATAGTAAACATCTCCATTTCACAAAACTTGCATATTCTGCTTATTAAACTAGAAAAGCCTTGAAGCTCCACTGACTGAATAGCTTTACATCAAGGATGTTAAAAATAAAACAGATAGAAAAATGTAGTATATTTTGCATACATTTGACAAGTGTGAATGTTTTCAAGGTTTTTGCCAAAAAAAAAAAAAGATCCAGGGTTATTTCCAATAAAGGTTTGGTTTTAGCTTTTTTAACAAAAACTTACAATATATCAAAAGCAGGCTGCAACATGAAAATGCTGAACTGGAATTCATATGGAAATTTGACACCATTAGAATGGGTCTGAATAGGAACTGGGAATGGCATTCTTATTACAAGAAGTAATTTACCACTTCAAGCATTCTTACCTTTTTATCCACATCCACCCTGGTTGAATTGACTCTGATCTAACACTCCCATCTCTGTATCCCTACTCTTGGTTTCTTTCTTGGGCTTTTTTTTTCCCCCACTTCATGCATCTCATGAAGTGAGTTGCAACTCACAAAAATTTATGCCATAATAAAAGTGTTAGTCTTTGAGGTGTCACTGGACTCCTCATTGTTTTTGCTGAAACAAACTAACAGGGCTACCTCTGAAACCTGTCATTTTAACACAGGCATCTTTCAATGAAAATAAGTTTTGACCTAAATAAATTAAATAAATAAATATGGCCAGCTGTTCTTAGAAGGCTGGTTAAAAACAGCTAAGCTGACTCACTAACCAAGGAGTGTTGGGATCAGAAGGCCTCAGGACATGGACCTCCAATCCAGAAAGCATATACATTATGAGAGCAGAGCCAAGAAAAATTATATGTGGATTTCATATGAACAGAGAATCTAAACCACATCAGGCACCAGTATCTAGGAACTATCTTAGTGTCACAATCCCCATTCCTCATCTTTCTTTACTGACATTTTTATCAGACTGGACAAGTATATTTGCTCCTGGGTGGATGATAGGTGATCTGATTTGCTCTCAGTGAATTAAATGCAAAAGTCTCACTTTCTTCACTGGGAACAAAATTCAGCCTTATTACTATGCACAAAACAAAACAACAAGAAGTCCTGTGGCACCTTATAGACTAACAGATATTTTGAAGCATAGGCTTTCATGGGCAAAGACCTGCTTCATCAGATGCATGAGACAAAACAAAACAGAAAACCATATCATATCATCACTATAAGGAAACCCTTTGTTCAAATCATTAGGGAGTTCTCCTTAACGACTCAGGTTACAACACAGGCCATGGGATGAGCAATGCAATTCAGTTAGAAGCAGCCTTGCTCATTCTATTTCATAAGATAAAAAATAAGTCAGCATTTGGCAGCCATACAGAGCATACTCAATGACTGTGGCTATATTTACAAACACCACTCAACATATCATTTAAAGTGTATTTTTTTACAATTAAGTATGCCACTGATGTATTTGGAATCATGGACACACGCTGGCTGGCGTGAAGCTGCACTCTGATGAAAACAGTACATAACAGTGTTGATTAAATGGATTCCTCTCTACTCTTTGTGTAGACATTACTGCCCTGACAATAATGCAAGCAGTTTTGTGGGGGGAGCAGGGGAGGTACATTAGAGGCTTCCAAAAGCCTATTGAAATGGACACATGGGCTGTGCCTACACTTGCATTCCTCCTTCGAAAGAGGTATGCAAATAAGGGAAATTGAAAATTCAAATGAGGGAAATAGAAAATGTAAATGAGAAGCAGCTTACATATCAGGAGCCTAATTTGCATGTCCTTTCAAAAGAGCTTCTTTCAAAAGAAAAGCAGTGTAGATGTGGCTCTTCCGAAAGTAAGCCCCATCTTTGAAGGAATCATTCTTTCTAAAAGAAGATTGGGAAAAAGGGTTCATTCGAACATGAGGTTTACTTTCCAAAGAGCTGTGTCTACACTGCTTTTCTTCTTTCGAAAGAAGCTTTTTCAAAAGAATATGCAGATGAGGTGTCCAATATGTAACTGTGCACCTCATTTGCATTTTGATTTCCTTAATTTGCATGCCTCTTTCTAAAGAGGCATACAAGTGTAGACGCAGCCCTGTAGTAAAATGAAGTGAGCAGAGAGCTGTTCTATTAAAGCTTTTGAATGAGGGCCACAGAGATATAAACATCTGTGATCCTACAGCAATAATATTTCCTGTTGGTCAAATGTAGAAGTTCTGTCTCATTAAGACGAGAAAAATAATCTAATTTAACAATGTAAAATACCTGAAATAGAAGAAAACACAAGAATGTTCTGGAAAACAGTTAAGGAAAGCATTTAGAATTAATTAGTTTAACTAACCTGGTCCATGAAGGGAATGTGGAATTTGATAAATTTTGCAGAAATGCTAGGTAACTATCAATGATGACCTTGAGACTGAGCTTTTCTCCAGAACAGACAGACATTTCAGTATCATCTGCACACAAAATACATTTTGTAGTTTAATATGAGAAGTAACATGTATTGTGTTTTCAATATGTAGGCATCTGTGTGGCAGAGAGAAGCAAAACGAATTGATCTATTCAACAGGGGCCTTATCCAAGTCCCACTGTTATCTTAGAAAAGATTCCATTGAGCTCAAAAGTTGGATCAGATGAAAAGAGACATACAACTACATTCTCCGATACTGCTATAGAAATCCAAAACAATGCATTTTTAATGAAGAAAGGATATGGCCCTTTTAGTAAGTGTATTTTGATACCAACCAGCAATGAATGGTTTAAAGAATAGTGATAGGGTCAATAAATAACAGATCTACAAAAAATGTACCAGTAACCACAAACCCCTCATAGAAAGAACTGAGGCTATATTTGAATTAAATACAAAGTCCAAAGCTACAGTAAAATGAAGACTGAATTTTATTATGCAAATATATTCTGAATGTCCCCCACATGCAAAGGGAAAGGACTTCAACACACCAGTAACCTTTCATTTCCCAGAGCCTCAAAAAAGTATCTTTATGAAATTCACAGGCATGTCCTGGTTATCCTGTAGTGCATCACAGTGATCAGAGCTCTGAATTCCATACAATCGTCTTGCTTTGTGGGAGACTTTCAGGTCATGCCAGCCCATATCATAAGGGTGATTTTTTAAGAAATCCAATAATTTTAACAGTTATTTTGTGGTCAGTTTCTCTCAGCAGCTTTCTTAGCGCAGGATATTCAGTGCTTATTTCCAATTAACTGTTGGAGCTTTTCACTTCGGTTGTGAGATGCTGATTAAGAACCATTTTCAAAATGTGTCAGTCTGCTAAATAAAAAGTGTCTTTCAAAATGTGTGCAAACATAGGTGAATTCAGGTGAAGGAACGATAGGAAAAAACTGAAGGAACCATGTGCCTGGTATTAGCGCTATTTAACTAATGTATCCATGGTGTCAGTCAGACTGTCAAATAGCTTTCCTGTCCAACAAAATTTTCCAAATATTTCAGAACGCTTTCCTGCCCCATGTCAAGACAAAACCCAAGATCTTTTGAAAAAAAATTATGAAGCACTCTCATCCAAGAACTGCTAAGAGCTATGTGGCCCAAATACTAGCCTTAGACAGAGGGTGGCTACCCAAGTTCAAGCCCTACCTAAGATGTTTTTTTAAAAAAAAAAAAAAGAAAAAAAGCTTCATCCACCTCCTGTCTGGTTAGGTGATCTGTAATAGTCACCTACCATGACATCTCCCTTGTTTTTCACGTCTTTTAACCTTATCCAGAGACTCTCAATGTGTCCATCTCCTATGTCCATCTCAACCTCAGTCCAAGTATATACATTATAACATATCCTGTTCCCCACCCCCGCCTAGCATTCCTGAGTAAGCTGTACCCTTCTATAACAATATTCCAGTCACATGTATTATCCCACACAGTCTCTGTGATGCTAACTATGTCACACTTGTGTTTATTTACTAGCATCACAAGTTCTTCCTTCTATTCCCAATACTTCTTGTGTTTGTATATCGACAACTAAGATACTGATTCGATTTTGACCCCCGTGTTTACCTTTTTTCTCTCCTGTTGCAGCCCATGCTCCCCCCAATTTCTGACCTATCTCCCAACAGATACATTGCCACAAAAAGCTTTGGGGTTTTGATGAATCAGTACACTACCAGCAAAAAAAACAAAAACCATACCTACACCAGTGTAAATGCACACAGAACCAGATTATGTATTCTCTGGGTTTTACCTCAGCTAGCAGTTTAACTATTGCCTTAATCCTAAGAGTAAAAGCTTTTTTGAAAATAGATGTGCACCCATTATGAAACTTCCTCTGTTTCTTTTTTGAGTCCTGTACTGTGAAAAACAAATAGAAGGCAAAAAAAAAATCTACTCGATCAATAGCTATTTGTTTACTTACTTGAGTGACCTCTGGTGAAACCTTCTTCTTTGTTCACATATTGAGCTATCTCACATGTTCTCCTGACAAATGTTGTTAAGTGCTTCCAGTATGGGTCTGCCTCAAACTCAACCCACATTTCTTCAAGTGTACAGATAGCCCTAAAATGAACAAGGATCCATAAGTGGGATATATAATGATCACAATGATGATTTTCTGAATTAAAATCCCTGGGTTCAGCACATGGTTCTGCTGTATGGGTAGCACTCGATCCTGCTATTGTTTTACTTTTACGAGCTGTCCCACTGATTTCAATGCAGCTATCACAGGTGTAAGGCAAGCAAGGCTCATGGCCAGGTCCTGCTCACACTGTCATCAAGGGTAAAACTCCCACTGATGTTCAAGCAAACAAAAATGGGCATCTGACTCTTAGGGGCACCCAAGTTACTGATAAACATAGAAAAAGTACCATGAATTCAAGAAACACTGACAAACAGTTTAACTCAAAATGTTGCACACTAAAACCAATACAACCTGGGAAGGAAGTGCATCTTCCTGATTTTAACTACCTACTTGTATTAATAATCCTCTGTTGCATCATTAAAAAGAAAGATCAGTCCAAACAACAGCATAAATTCTTGTGTGTCTACATTAAAAAAGCACTTTCTAGAGCCCTTTGAGTCTGCATAAGAGCCCTCTGTTGGTCTCAAAGCCCCATGGCCAGGGTCATGCTGTAATTATCAGCAAGGCTGGTGCTCAAATAAGAGAAGCAAACCAACAGACCCCAGTCAATTTCCAATTAATTTAGAAACACGTCGGGGGATAAAAATCAATTTTTCTGACAAATATGAAAAAGGGACAAAAGCGAGGCACTAATAAATTATCTAATATAGAGGGTCTGGTACAAGCAATGGGCTTGCTCCTGCTTCCCTTTAAATCAATGGGTTTTGGAGCAGTGACTACAATGGAATTAAGTTTAGGCTTAATGGAGTCTTTAAAAAGAAGCAAACCTTCTCTACAGAATAGCTTGATTCTGCAAATACTCATGTGCCTGAATATCTTCATGCAGAAGTGTAATCTCTTAATGAATGGGATGGGATGCTGCATTCGTAAGTATCTGTAAGACCCTGACTGTTCGGGCCTAACAGAATACTTGATTGTATTTGTATCATACAGGGAACTTTATTTTAACAACCTTGTGCCCAAATTTAACTTTTGAGAGGAAATACAAAAATAAATTCATATGTGAGCAACTTTTCTTGATACAAGGCTGATTTCATTTGCACTGATTCCACACTGCATTGACGTCAGTGGAGTTTCTCCCCAATTTAACTTGTTGTGAGGGAGAATACAATCAGGCCCTTTATAAATAACAACATGTATAAGTCATTACAATGAGAGGAGTAGCTGCTTCTGACAAGAGTGAACACAGACTTCATCCTGAGATGGTGCCTTTGTGCCCAGCAACTGATTAATTTTACAGTAAACAGCACTATTTTCAGTGAGCCGCTGTTCTATTTCTTTCCATCCCAAATATTCTTCCTTAATTGAATCTGGCAGGTTCTGTTCTCCAAGAAGTACTTTCTGCAAAAGTAGGACCTTTGAAAACAAAGAAAGCAATTATTTGTAAGCAGTGAGCGATTAAAGGGGACAATTCTTTTTTCAGATTTTTACCCTGTCTTATCCTTCTAACGTAAATTTATTGATTTTTGTAGTACTGTTTCCAGTTCATATAGGTGCAGGTGAGATTGAGAGAGGGGAATCAAGTCCTCAATCGATTCTCCTTCTGCATGTCCTAGCAAAGTGGCTCATCCAAATGGTCATGAGCACACAAAATGTGTATGTGTGTTACCATAAATTTATTATAAATAATTTAATTTACTGTAGGTATTTTACTACTCTGGGCCACTATGAATGAACAAAATGAAATAAACCAAAAATGCACCTCAGGTCTTATTAAAAAAAAATCAGAAATACTTACAGACTTCTTTACTGACTGGATTTGGTTGCTTAACTCAAAGGAATCATTTGAATAGTTGTGATGGCACACAATTCCTGCTAAAATCTCTCTGACCTTAAAGTCTTGTGGAAGCTGAACAGCCTTGTCAAACATTGTAAGTAAATCTTTGCAGACACAGGATGTATTACTCATCAAGATCTAAAACGCAATTAATACACCATCGCTGTGAAAATGCAGCAAGTGAGAAGACACTGATTTAATAGAACTCCACCTATCCCACCCCACAACCATGACACATAAAATAAAAACTAAACCAATTCCAACAAACAGAATCGTGAACTGCTTATTTTAGCAACCATGCTCTTTACCAGGAATAAAAAGAATCCAGTCTTAATCTGTAGATATTATGTGCATTAAAGACCAAGAATAAGGAATGACTTGCCTGTTTTAACTCCAAAAAGAGTGTTTCAAGGTCAAGATGCATGAAGCCATCCTTTTCAATAAAGGGTTTCAATTTTTCCAGGTTATGTAAAATTTCTGTAAGACATTCATACTTTTGTTCAGAAAAAAGAAATAGTTATCCCTGTGATTTAGAATGTGCTCTATGAAAGAGACAAACATACTTCTAGATTTATACACGCAACATGGTGTAATGTAATTGTAATAACTCTTAAGACAGACCACACTAGCAAGTTCTTTCAAAAGATTTTTTGAAAGAAGGGGGCTCTTTCAAAAGATCCTATGGAGCAGCTACACACAAAAAGCATTTTTTCAAAAGTAAAATCAAAAGAATGTTATGATCCTTACAAAATTGCTCTTCCTTTCCCATTTCAGGAAGAACGCCTGCTTTCAAAGGCTTCTTTTGAAAGGAAACATGTAGACACTCTGCAGGCTTTTTTTTTTTTTTTTAAAGAGGAGTCCTCATGGGGCTTGATTTTTTTTTATCGCTGGCCCATTCTTTTGACAGAGCCGGGGGCTGTGTGGACATTGTCTTTCAAAAGACCAAATTGTTCTTTATATCTGCTTTTTTGCGTGTGGATGCTCAGTTTTGAAAGAAGCTCCTCCAGAAGAGATCTTGCAAAAGGCTTCATTGAAAACATCTCTGTAGTGTAGATGTAGCCACAATGTGTATTCATTGGAAAAGCACAAGGATTCTTCTTCACCCCTTTGCAGTAGGTGTGTATACAGCTACAGTTTTTGCACTGTCAGGGTATGTCCACACAGCACACGTATTTGAAAATAACAGCCGTTATTTTAAAATAACTAACTATCCATGTGTCTACAAGATGCAAGAACTATTTCAAAATAATTTTGAAATAGCAGTCGAGTTATTTCAAAATTGGTAACCCTCATTTTACAAGGAATAGTGACTATTTCAAAGTAGATGATGTTAAAATAGGAATTAGTGCTTATTTCAAAATTGGTATTTCAAAGTATGTGTTATTCCCTGTCTTAACAGAGCCTATTTCACAAGAGGCACGTTGGCTGTACCTGCACATGCCCCCTCCTTTTGGATTTTGATGGGGCAGTTTGGAAGATGCTAACGAGACACTGACATGAATATGCAGCACCTCATTAGCATAATGGCAGCTGTGCACTATTCGAAAGTGCCACTTTTGGAACACATGCTGCCCATGCATATTCATGTCAGTGCCTCATTGGCATCTTCCAAACTGCCTCATTAACATACCCCCTCCAAAAGGAATTATTTCGGAAATAGCTTATTTCAGACTAAGGCTGCTGTGTAGACATAACCTCAGAAAACAAGGGCTATCATTGTCTGGCATCCACACCAAGCAGGCAAGGAGGAATTAAGTCCATGGATCTGCATGTACTCCTACATCCAGATGGTACTGCTGCCTTTGTACAGCTGGAACACTTGCACCGTGCTTCTGTGGCACAAGAGTCATGCTCTCCTGGACCTCTGGGAGTCATTGGGCAATATCTGCTACGGTGAAGGAGCTCCCAAGTTTCCATCACTGGGCTGCTCTGGTGTGTAGTCCTCTTTATACTTTCTACCCTTTATACTACCAGAGCTGTAAAAAGTCACCCCAATACAGCCAAAAAAATGGATATCCATATTATACAGTGCAGGAGGGCAACAAAAAGCAGTGGCACTCATATTCCATTCCTTGCAGTTCTTATCTCTGACAAGAGTCGCAGTGGTACAGAGCCACTGACTTAAAATAGAGTTCCAGATTATTTATACCGGTATTAGAAAAGAATTGGATTACAGGACAACTTCTCCACAGGTGTGTCTACATGAGCCCCCTCCTTTGGAAACGGCATGTTTATGAGGCGCTGCCATGAATATGCAGCACCTCATTAGCATAATGGCAGCCACAGCGATTTGTAAGTGCTTTCTAATCACACTCCGCCCATGTAGCCAGGGGCCTTTCGAAGGCCAGGGGCCTTTCAAAATGATCCCCAGGACTTCCCATTTGCTTTGGGAAAAAGGGGCTTTCAAAGACAGGGGGCTTATTTCAAAAGACCCCCGGCTACATGGGCGACTTGCGATTCAAAAGTGGCACTTTCGAATTGCCGTGGCCGCCACTATGCTAATGAGGTACTGCATATTCATTAAAGTGCCTCATAAGCATATTTCGAACTGCCTCATTAACTTGCCCCTTCCCAAAGCAGGGGGCTCATGTAGACACACACTATGAATATTTGTTAGCCGGTGGCCGGGTAATGTGCGGTGAGGTAATCCCCTGGGTCCTAAGCAACCCAGTTTTTACTGTTAGAGCAGGCAGCTCCTAGCACTCTCACCCACGGCCAGGCTGTAGTAACCAAATGGTTAAAGTTCTTTTTGTTGTGCTGGGTGTGTTGCAGTGACAAAGGGATAACCGGGTCAGGCTCAGAGCTTAACTAGTTACAAGTTTATTAAGCTACAGTTATAAGCGTGTGGTTACAAAAGGCTATTGTCTACTTCTTATATGCTAGCAAAGTACAGGTGTTAACAAGTTACATTACAATCCAATACAAAGATATCTGTTACCATCTAACACAATGATATCTTGATACAATGACATCTAGTTACAGAGCTCTAATTCTTTAGCTGTGCACAAAAAAGTCGGAGACCTAGCATGGGTGTATCTTACCCTCTCTGCGTCTCTCGATACCAGCGTAGCCAAGCCGGATCGGTCACTCAATTCCGCGGAAAGACGAATACGAGGTTGGGTGTCCCCAGTTGTGGACCTCGGGAGGCAATTACCTGACCCGACCAGCAGGTAGTTGGTGGAATGCGCTCAAAGTTAGAGTTCTGCTGGACCCATCTTTTATACCCCTATGGGTTATGTATTCTCTTTCTTATCTATGGTGCCAGATCATACTGGTCTGTCTTTGTGATGCCAGTTTGTTACAAGGGCATTTCTTACTTAATTTGCACTTGTAAGACAGGAGATAAGCAATTTAGGAGTACAGGACATTCTTTTCTGTGGGCGGGGCACTTCCCCTTCTGGGATGGTTGTGTGGTCATCATATCGATCAATGCCAGCTGGGGTGATTTCTTGAGGGTCCCCCCCACCTCATGTTGACAGTTTGGCCTGTTAGCCTTCTAGCTGTACTTTCTGCTTCTCAGGGTCACGATAAGCTAGCACATCTGGGCCTCAATGAGGGCATCAAAGACTGTGCTGTCAGCAGCCGTTTCCGTGCCCTGTGTGCTTCTCAGTGGGGGGGGGCAGCGAGCAAGCTGGCTTGTAAGGGGGAGACTTTGTCTGGCTACAATATTGCATATAGTGAAAGATGTATTATTTATGGGGATTGAACCACCAAGAGTTTATGAAATATTCATTCCATGCTAAAGCTGTCCCACCATGTTAAAGCTGTTTTCTTCCACCTGTTCTTGCCAAGAATGTGACAAACTTTTCTGCACCTTAAAGAAATTATTTCTCCAGACACTCAGAGGGTATAAACAAGATAGTTCTATTGATACCAGTATGGCCACACCAATTTACATCAGAATCTCATATAAAATACATGAAATGAATACCTCTAAAAAAACCCAAAGACTCCAGGCATGATTCTGAATTTCTTAGAGGTTTGGGGTGCACAAGTAATTCAGAACTGTTACTGATAGTGCAATGTGTTTAGGAACCTGAATCGTGAGGATAAGGACTCCATTGTGCTGGGTGCACAATATAGAACAACAATGAACAAATAAGACAGTTTCTGCAGCCTAAAGAAATATTCACAGCATGCAAAAACCAGTGAGCAAATGTTTTAAATTAGTTTATGGGCCTAATCCTGCTATTATTTATGACATGTTAATTTTACTTTGGTTTCACTCCAATGACTTCCATGAAGTTATCCTGATTGATGGCCATTTAATGTAGAAATATAAAGTGGCTGATTGTGCACTAAGTTTGTGACTTAAAATTGTGCTTCTACTTTGAAAAAAGGTTATGTAAAGAAAACATTTTCCTTCCTCGCCAGGTCTGCTCCCTGTTGTGCACTCAGAGTAATGTTGCCCTCATTCAGCCACTAAAATATATTTGCAATTCCTCTCACTCTCCCCACTTACTCTGAGCCAACACAGCCAAGAGGCTGGCTTAGATTATTCTTGTGTCTTGTACAACAGCAAGAGAGCAGGGTACAGTATTGAATTTCAATTACAGACCCATCAGCTACAAACCCATTAATGACAACAGCAACAGAGTTATTACCGATGCTATAATCTGAAGAAATAACCACTATTATCACTGAGAACATCATGTGACCTTTAAAAACCTTTGTATCTCATAATAGTGCACAAGGATGAAAGTATTGACTCAGGATGTCGTGCTTGATGTTGCAAATACTTTTATATGTAATCTGAGAACATGTGATGTGGGAGTCATTAAGACAATATAATTATACATATTCTTCAGTCATTTTTTAGAATAGAACTGCACGTCAAACACTGAAATTTGATTAATTAGTGTAACATTTAAAACTGACTAACGTAGAATCATCCAAAAACACAAAAATCTGACAGCTATTTGCAATCATAAAACACACTCTAAAGCTAGAATGTTCACATTGTACAGGCAAAAAGAAACAACAGGTCACTGGCAGGGAAAAACAAAAGCCACAAAGATCAGAGCTGAATCCTGATGTAAACTGTTTGTGAGTGTTCATACCCAGGGTTTGGGGATAATTACACTGGCAGAAACCCAGCGACAGATTGAGACCAGGATCCAAAACTCTTACAAAGTACAGTATTGCACAGATCTGGAGATCTTGTTCAAGTCCACATGTGTAGGAGACAGGACATATGTTGTACAATTATTCACACCTGCTTGAATTAAATCCTTGAAAAAAAACAAGCATATACTACTTCACAGGCATCTGTTCATCAGGATGAAAGCAAACGGCTTTCCTTACTAAATTTGTGAAATGAAGATGTGTGTGTGGTGTGTTTTACCATTAAGAGAAATGAAATCTGAACAACTCTAGAGACACCGGAAATATATTAGTGTGGGATATATAATGCAGACTGAATGCTTTCCAAGATGTACAGCATTATTGATCAATGCATGACAGCCATTTGAGAGCTAGTGAAAAGTAACCACAGTGCAGCTTTACCTTTAGTGAAATATAATTTTTGGATGATTACATTCCTTATAGCTCCATCCACCAGAAGCACTCTCTTCACAAAAGGACACTGAGGCAAGCTCTGAATCACAGTCCGCAGCTTGTCCAGATACAGAACTCTGTAGGTAAAGAGAAAGAAAAATAGACTGAGGAGTTCAACATATCATCACCCAGAAGGACGTAGTACTACAGAATGACTTTATTTTTGTATTGTACTCACATCTATTCATATTTTTGCAGGTGTGATACATCTTGATTTTAGTAAGGCTTTTGATGCATCCCACACAAAAATCCAAACAATCTAGGGTAATGTAGTCTACATGGAATTACTATGGGGGTGGGGAGGGCAGAGAGGCTACGATACTCAAAGACAGTACTCAAAGAATAGCTGCCAGTATTTCACTGTTGTAATTGAAGTTATTTACCTTGGGAAGCCCAGCAGGCTCCTGGCCTGGGTCTGGCATGATTCAGTATTTTCATTAATGACTTGGATAACAAGGTATAGAATAAGCTAATACAATTTTCACATGACCCAAGCTGTCAGGGGTTGGTTGCCAGTGGTGCAGAAGACTGGTATTAGAATTCAAAAAAACTTAAACTAGCCTCATGACTGACTGCTAACAAGATAATTCTGTTGGACTGGGAGAATAGGAAATTTAAAGTATTTCAACATAAATATATTGTTTGCAGTGTTGCATGCACTAGTCAAGAATCTTGGGGTAAGTGTTATTCCTTTTATTGTTGAACATGCATAACTGAAACAAGATTTGCATCTGATCCTGTATACACATGCATGCATGCACTGAAGTCCATGGAACTACTTGTTTGTACTTGCATGTGTTACTGGGGATCATAAATTTTAGTGAGTCCTCAGGCAGTTCCTAAGTATTTTGTTATATTTGTTTTTAGATGCATAATTTGTATGTAATTCATTTTTTCTATCGGGGTGGGGGTGGTCATTTTTAGATTAATAGTTTCAAAGTATACAATGGCATATAAAAATTAAAAAGTAACAACTGAAAAAACAACCTTTTAGTACTGCTAAAGACATGCAAATAAAAAAAATCAGTGCTTGAAGATTAACTGGAATGCTAACATGAATATTCAAGCTAATGACAGCTTTATATGGTGAACGTCAATATGAACTGCTTTGCCTCCTGTTCTCATTCCACTTACAGAGCCATACATTCTGTGGTGTTTTAGCAAACTCACAAGTCTCAGAAACATTAAGGGAAGAAAAACTTTTCAACTCTTGGAATTTACTTTGCAGATCAAAAGAGAAAGGGGGGGAAAAAAGTCTCCAAGGTTCCTTAACGACCTTATGACAAGGTAGCTAGTCTCTGGTTAGCATGAGCCAAGCTATCCCGGACTGGACTAGACGAGTTAGAGAGACTGACTACACCTGGGTCTATAAAGGGCTGCTACTAGATAGCTGGGGAGAGAAAGGGCTGAGACAGAGCACTGGGGAGCAAAGCCATGCTGGAGTGGAACTAACTCCTGGGTCCCTGAAGCAATGGGCTCAAGGAAATAACCCCATCACTGTGGCTCCAAGAGAGGAGCAGAGCTAGTGTGCCAGAGACCTCTAGCACAGGTGGCCCTGAGGCTTGGGAGGTTAGGTATAGAATTGAGAGTGAGGCCTTTGTGTTGTTTAACCGTGTGATAAAAGATTTATCTGAGACTGTTTATGCTGGATCAGGGAAGCAGCAGAAGGCCTCTTGCCATAGTACCTCACAGTTGTGAAAGTGGCTCCCTGTTAGATGGAGAAGTGTTATTAGGCCCAGTTTACATATGGAGAACTAAGGTACTCGGGGACCTAGCGAATTGCCCAAGGTTACACAAGAACTCTAAGGTGAAATAGGGACTTCAACCCACATCTCTCAAGTATCAGGCCATGAAGCTAACTACTGTACCATTCTTTCTCAGATTATTCTCCTTCTCTTAATTTAGAACAGGGGTAGTCCAATTTCTATTTTTTTTTTCTATATCCAAATATCTTGGTCAAGGTACAATGCAGGCCCAGACTCCACAGAAACATTATTCACACTGCAGTAACAGTAAGTAAACAAAAAGATTTTGAGGTCAATTCAAAAAAAGAGTCTGGTAGGGCCACCTATTGACATCCCCTGATTTAGACTAATGAGAGAATATAATTAAACCCAACATGGACACACAAAATTCCTTTCAGAATGAAGTATTTCAAGGAGTGGCACTGGTGTTAGCACACAGCATTTCTTTTCACACAGCGCCCTTCTTTTTCAGTTTATTTTATTTAACTTTTCCTGGAACTTTCTCTCTGTTTATTACAACAAAACAAGCGAAACTGATGCAGAATAGTTGATTTTTTCTGGGTAAATATCAAGAGTTTATTTTGTGAAGGAAAGGAAAGGGGTAAATGCACCTAGTAGATTAATACTTTAATGAAAGGAATTGAATGTAGTTTTCTGCAGAATTAAAACACAACCCGAAACATAATGCCATCTCTGAGTTTAAGAAAACACCATATGTCTTATCCCCACTTAAAACTTTTCATTTGAATAAATAGTTTTCTGTTATAGATTTCGAGCTACTTGCCTATAAATATTTACATTTAATAATTGATCACATCATTTTAAGTGCTTACATTCAGCTTCAGCCTTTCCCTCTGTTTTGGTTTTTAAACCTTTCAAAGATTTCCTTGTGTTTGAAACCTATTCTGACATAGATTTTCATGTTCTTCCCTTTTTAGTGTGTCAAATCTTTAACTATTATCTGCTAACAACTTGAAATATGTATGTAGTAGGCATGAAATTCATCAGTATATTCAAATCAGCACACACTTCAGAGTTTGAGTGCATGTCTGTTTGTGTATTGTATCAATCTACTAGAGCAAGGGTCACCAACTCGCAGCACAGGTGCCAAGAGCAACACACAAGCCAATTTTCATCGATATATGAGGCAAGAGCTCAGCCCCATACTTCCTCCCCCATGCAGCCAGGAGCTTGCTTAAAGCCATGCTGCCTGTGGATTAACAAAAGCCCAGCTAATGCTACCAACCACCACCTGAACGGTGAAGCTCTGCATCCTAATTTATTAATGAAGCTGTTGTAAGCAGGACTATTAGTGACTTTAAAAAGTATCACCGGCTCTCAGGCTGTACATTGAGGTCAAAAAGTGAAATTTTGGCACTCCGCCTCAGAAAGGTTGCTGACTCCTGTACTAGACTAACGTATAGCCTTATTTCCACAGTTGCCTTTACACATGCACACAGACTTCTGTATTACCGCTTGTATGTATCTCTCATGATCAAGTCTGCAAAGAGGAGATGATGTAAACAGCAATATCAACAGCCACCACAGGTCTGGGGGCAAAGTGTGAGGGGGCTGGCTGTGGAGACTTGGGTGGATGGGGCAGCATCAAAGGCAGCCAGCCCTTCATGCCACCCAGAGCACAACATTGGGGGGTCCCTCTCCAACCGTCAGAAGTGGCAGAGTGATGCTCCCACAGCATTTCAAAACAGCCTGGAGCTCCCAACCACCACCACTGCCACAGCAGATATATATGGCAATGGCTGGGAGCTCTGAGCCCCTTTGAAATACTGGGCCCCTGTGCCTTTGTTTCCCCCACCTTGTTTCCCCCCCTCTGTCAGCAGTCCTGTGTATAAGAGCAAATGCTTTATTAAGATATTATCCTCTGATTATCACAGCTAACATTTATGCCATTCAAGTAAAGTCTACATAGCCATATCTTCAATAGTGAATATCAAAATGGGGATATGTAACTTACACATTCTGGGATTCATGAATTTTTTCTGGAAAGTTAAGTTCCAAGTTTGGACTCACATGTTGCATAAGGATATTTATTGCTGAAATAATTTTCTTGGCCTCATTGTCATCTGGATATTGAGACACAAGATTAGCCATGCTTCTTCCAAGTTCAAAAAGGAATTTCTGAGGCTCGCTGCTACTAAACCCCTGCTTGAATACCTAGCACATTAAAAGGAGAAATAAAATCTGCTTTATTACCAGAATGGAGCACTTTCCATTTTGCAAAACACAAATATTCTTTACAAAACTATCTAAAATCATATTTTCTTCCTCAAGAGTTACAATGTACAGTGAAAGTTTTCTCTAGTGATTCATCTATACACCGAAAGGACTAGCTTCATGAAGGCCCATGATAAGTATAATCAGCATGCATACCCACTTGGCAAGTACAGGGTTTTCAGTTATTTCACCTACTTCCGCATACTTAGGGCCCAAATACCTTGGCCTGATTCAGTGGCCCTAAATTCTGCTAGTTGCAGGGAGTCGCTAGCAACTGCTGCTCCCCTCTTACTTACCAACTTGCCCCTTATGCTCAAGGGGATATATTTAGCAGCTATACCAGCTTTACTTTGCGAGGGATAGCTGTGTAAAAAAGTAAGTACTAGGGATAGCTTTTACATCAATAGCTGCCCTCTTAGGGGTCAAAAGGAGGGCCAAAATCTGGAACAGAGTATACAGTCCTTCAAGTGGTCACCACTAAAATGTTACCATATAGTAATATCTTATACTACCACAGGAATTTAAGTTAAATATAGTAATTATGTGGTAAATACTGACCATTATATAACAGTGTTATACAGGAAGGAAGGGTGGAGTAGTGAATGGGCCTCAGGAGACCTGGTTTCTCGTCTTTGTTCTGCCAGTGGCCTCTTTTGCAAGTCACTTCCCTTTTCTGTGCCTCATTTTCCCTATCTGTAAAATGGGACTAGGGAAACCGACCTCATTTGCAAAGAACTTTAAGGTCTGCTGATGAAAAGCATGTTCTAACGATAAGTACTATTATTACATTCTTTTACCAGGAATGCTGCTGAAGTGCACAACGTGTTTATGAAAACTACACACAAGCTCTGCTCTGCTGTCCTTAGATTAGATTGGAAATTCCTCAGAGCAGAGACAGCAGTTGTGTATGGTGACCTGCTGTGCACTCCTAGGACTCCATACAAATAGCCTTTATCCCAAGAATACACACTTCAGTTAAAGTAAATGGCAAAATTCAGACAAGGTGTGATCATCTTTAAATTGTGATTCCTTAACTGTACTTCACTTGCGATCTATGTGGAACCCTTAGCCTCTTCTACAGGTGATGACACATGCATGACACCACTAACCTAGCTGGATCTTACTTTTCAAGACATCCCATAACAGGAGAACTTGTAGTGATACAGAGGAGAGCTAGAGATGCAGCCCTGTGTTCTGCTTCCAGTTGTATCCAAACACTCTCTCAAATACAAATCTAACTAGGGTGGTAATTCATTATGAGTGAAATTCATTCCTCTGCAAGTAGACAGCACACAGTTTATTCACTAGTGAAATCCTCAAGGTGGAGTTTAAGAGGGACTGCGTGCATGAAGTGAATTTACACAGAAGTGAATTTCCCTCTGTACGAGCTCTGAGGTTTTATGCCTCAGCTTCAGTTAAAGAGGAGTTTGAGCTAATTAGAAACTGGATAAATAGGATTTCCGTTACATTTCCAACATAAGCACTCAGTGCTAACCATGCAGCATGCCCTTTTTTAAAAAATAGAGCATAGCCAGCCTTTGGTCTTGAATGTAGCTCAAAAACAGCAAAGGGTTGACTAACAGTATATAAGCAAAACATATATCGTATCAGCTGTCCTATTAAAGCCCGCCTGCACGTAGAGTTTGATCTTGTTGACAGAATTAACAATATAGACTTTGGCCTCCGGCCATTCAGGAATACAGCCTCCCTCATTATCCTTTCTGTTAGCTTCAAATTCTGACAGGCTGGACAGGACTGAGTACACAAACTGCTCCAGTGTGCCTTCTGTGGGAATCTGGCAGTGACAAAAGCAACTGATGAGCACCTCAGATAACCAGTCAGTATTATCACCCATATCAACTTACTTGTCAGAGTCAAACAAACAGAGCCAGGGGGCTGTTTTCAGGATGAACAAAGCCCAATTATCACAATCAAGTGATTGGGCAAGACTGCAAATGTACTCAGTGCATTTTGACAGGAAACCCCCCATCACCAAAACTCATTAGTCACTACCCAGCTGTGAACATTTCTGGGCTTGTCTACATGAGGGAATTTTGCATTAATGTAGCTTGAAACCAAATAAATGGTACTGACGCAATCCCCATTTTACAATGGTTCACCATATGACTTCAGGAATTTTGCACTGGGATAGCTTCCCTAGTGTGGCCACGCTGACACAACATTTACTGAAGCAAACAAGCTTTTAGATGCAATGGTGTATAAGGCTATGATTATTTAGGACTAATTACTCATTTCAACGTATTCTAGTTCACAGCTTGCAAAGTCTGCCAAATATTCAGAATGCTTTTACCTCATGTAAACTCTATCTGACTTGCGCTAATTTCTTTTTATTTTTCCAGTTAAAATTCCTCTGTTTCTTAATAATACCATTTCAAAGCACCACTCTGTACATATTGACTCATAGTAATCCTGTAATCAGACTTTTGAAATTGTGACATATCAAAGCAGTGCAGGGCTAGTAGCTACAAAGTGCCTAAACCTGCATCTACTAGTGTGACCAGGGACAGCCACATCAGCGGTGAGGCTGGAGGGGCGATACAGCCATGCCAAAGCAGCTCCCAGCCAGGGCACAAAGTCTGGCAAGCAACAGCCTGACAGCTGCTTGCACCTCTGTGGTACTATCAATATACAGGCCCATTTGGCAGTGTAAGTACCATATTGTCTGTTCTTTTCTTAACTTTTACATACCAAGGGTCCAAACATCTTGTTCTGACCCTGCTGCTCTAAATTCTGATAGTCACAGTGATTCATTGGCAACTGCTGTTTGCCTCTTACGCTCAGAGGAATAGATTTAGGTTGCCAGTTTTAGGTTGCTAGGGATGGCTTTTACATCAAGGTCTGCCCAGCAGCTCCACGGATATCCAATTTATATCCACAGATAAATTTCATATCGACACAGGACTCTACCTATGACAGGTTTATTTGTCTGGCAATAGAATAGAAACTCTGTGTACTCCCACTTCACTGGAGTTCATTTAAAACAAAAGCATACTTTCTCTTTCTGCAAATAAATCTGTTCTTATCACTACGCACAAAATAAGCGGAAGATCTTTTTTTGCTGTCTGTCTACCAGGGAGCACAGTGTTGATGATAGCATTTATAACGTGCACAATATCTGTCTAACATGACAATTCAGTTACCAGTCAACCTTTATCATGGTGCGTCTTCGGACTCATTTTCTTCTCTTTCATTCAGGATTTTCACCTTCTTTAATTGAGTGGCAACCTCCTAGATTAAACTTCTAAACAATACCCACCTAAAGCAATCAAAATTTATAACAGTGAAGGGGGCAGGGGACTGTTATTGTAATTACAATTATTTGGTCCCTGAAGTTTTCATCATATTAAACAGATTGAATATATTAGTAACTGAATTAAGTTGAGGGCACTATAGTTTCATTTCTTCTGAAAACAGAGGAGCTGGAGTCCAAAGTGCATGACCAAATATTAAAGATCAGCAAATGCAGACAGTTTCAAAATTAGCATTTAATTTGAGAGTTTAAAGGAACCAAACCTGAGGGCTTGTCTACACTTAGCACTGAATCGACATGTTGGAGGTTCACCTTCCGGGGTTCAAGTTAACTAAATCCAGTGCCGACAGCACCTCCAGCGACTCCCATACTCCCTGCAACTGTGAGCTATGCTATTCTCATAGCTGTAATTGCATATCTTAGGTCAACTTTCTAATATGTAATAATCTAATGTGCAAACTTTATATTCCTTTAGGGCTAAGCCAAGCTAAACAGCTGGAGACCCCTTGTATGTGCTTAGTGATGTTGGCCCAGAAGAACCCTGAGCTCTGTTACTCCAGTTCTGAAGAAAAAAGACTGAGGGAAGTTCTACACTGGGGACATAGACTGCAGAAATAGAGCCAAGTATTCAAGAGAATTGTCTGTGCTTCCATGTTCAGGCTGTCCTAATGCCTGTGTTCACACTTGATAGTTGGTTGATTAAATCTAATGGATTATTACAATGTTTAATTCTTGACTATTTTCTCACTACTAATAATATTAAAGAGGCTGTCATTTTTGAATGGAAAGATTCACACCCACAGGCTTTTATCTTCAAACACAAAAATTCTGTTTTAAAACACATGAGGATAAAGGTTCAAGTGTCATTTCTGAAAGGTTAACTACCAAGATGGCAGAACCCCATCACCCTCCTATAAGGTGAACAGAGCATGGCATGGAAACGATTATTTGTTTTTAAGCAGTTCCATGTGCAGACATGTCTGCTGAAGCTAATTACATTTATTCTGATGGGAAATGAAATGAGACAATTTTCACTCTTCTGACTGCTGCATAGATTTCCATCATCTCATTGTAATATATATTTACTTATATGGTATTTCAAAGACAATGTTAGGCAAATGGAAATATATTTTGGTTCTCCCCCCATCCCCCACCACCCTGCCCACCCCGCCACTTCATTTTGTTCTGCATTGTATTTCAAAAACTCTTATATTTAATAACATTTGAGTGTGCCAACACTGCAGCTGAGAGAGTGCTTCCTTACACTAGCTCTGCTCAAGCTAACACGCTAGCAGAATGCTGCAGGACTATGATGTCTCAGACAGCAGCCCAGGCTAGCTGCCCATGTACAATCCTGTCTGAGCACCACAATGCATACTCAGGTGACCAACCTACCTCCAGTGCTGTGGCAACCACACTCCTGTGTTTAGCTGGCTAGCTTGGACCAAGATAGAGCTCTTTGTCAATTTGCACTGAGAAGCGCGCTCCCACCTGCAATGCTGCCATGCCCATGTTAGATCTCAAGTTGCCTGTTTCCCTTCAAGCTATATATCCCCCCATGGAGGATGCAAAAAAAGCAAAAATAGTTGGCTTAGTTGACTTCCTTAAACTCTTGTACAGGTTGAACCTCTCCAGTATAGCACCTGCAGGACATGACCGGTGCCAGAAGAGAGAATTTGCCAGACTGCAGGACGTCACTGTTGTCTAGAAGCATTACCAATACTTCCACTGCTTACTGGGCTCTTAGGAGATGCTTAGAGATAAATTACATCTAAATAACAGCACAGAACACAGAGCCAGGACTGGTGGCTATGAACAAATTTTAAAGGCCTGCAGGAAACTTGGTCATACCCATGGTAAATTATCATCCAGCTAACTGAAATCATGATGGATTACAGATGTTGCTGGACATGAGTGTTCCGGATTAGAGAGGTTCAACCTGTACTCTGGATGGAGCATAGGCCATCTACAAGTCTCCTCCACTTCATTCTGTCCTGGGACAAAACTTCTAGCTGATCCCAGGAATATCCCAGTTGTTGTCTTTCAATCTCAGGAGATCTCCACATTTTCTGAGGTCTTCCTCTTTTGTGTTTTCCTTGCAGATTCTATTTGAGAGCTTGACGGACTGTGCTGGGTGATGGTTTTCTGGGAGTGTGGCCTAGCCACCCTACTTGTTTTCTCTTGATTTGAATGTCAAGTGGTTCTTGTTCTGCTCTGTTCAAAAGCTTCCTGTTCGTGACCAAGTATAGGGTGCGAGAAGAGTTTGTAACTGTCTCACAAGAGCAGTTTGACCCCTCTATGAACCCTTAGAGGAATTCTATACAAAAGCACGGTTGCCAATACTTTAAGGCTACACGCTGCAAAACAAATTATCCTGCCCCACAACACCTGCAAAACAAGGCTTGCTTGCCAAAACTTTAAGGCTACACTGGCAGTAGGCCACAAAAGGTAGTAATAAGAAATGCATAGGCAATTTTAGGCAATCTTATGTTCATAAGTTCAGCTTTATCAGCTAGTGTTAGGAGGCCTGTTACAGAGCCTCTCCCCGAGTAAAGCTCTGGCGCATAGGGTCGTCCCCCATGGGTGACTGCGGCGTCTCTGGGGCTCCTGTCGTGGGTGTCACGCGCTTTCAATAAACCAAATATAGCACTCACCTTCTGGGTGCAGCCTCGTTTCTGGGGAACCTGCACCTGGTTGGCTACACCAAGTCTTGCCATTTGATGTGAAGGGCATACCTCAGGCATGTGTTTATAAATGTCAATAGCTTGTGAGTTGAAGATTTTTCATATGACAGGTCTCACATCCATACAAGAGCACACTCTTCATGTTTGTATTGACGATCCATAGTTTTGTCTTCTCAGATCATATCTGTGATCTCCATAGCCGCATCTACACGAGCCGGCTACTTCAAAGTAGCCGTGACAACTTCGAAATAGCGCCCGCCACATCTACACATAGTGAGTACTATTTTGAAGTTGAAATCGACGTAAGGCAACGAGACGTCGAAGTCGCTATCCCCAACAGGAGATGGGAATAGCGCCCTACTTTGACATTAAATGTCGAAGGGCACGTGTAGACGATCCACGTCCCGCAACAACGAAATAGCGGGGTCCGCCATGGCGGCCATCAGCTGAGGGGTTGAGAGACGCTCTCTCCAGCCCCTGAGGGGCTCTATGGTCACCGTGTGCAGCAGCCCTTAGCCCAGGGCTTCTGGCTGCTGCTGCTGCAGCTGGGGATCCATGCTGCATGCACAGGGTCTGCAACCAGTTGTTGGCTCTGTGGATCTTGTGTTGTTTAGTGCAAGTGTGTCTGGGAGGAGCCCTTTAAGGGAGCAGCTTGCTGTTGCCCGGGAAGTGCTAGTCCGCCCAGTGACCCTGTCTGTAGCTGTTCCTGGCACCCTTATTTCGATGTGGGCCGCTTTGGCATGTAGACACTCCCCTGCAGCGCCTACTTCGATGCAGTGCTGCCCAACGTCAACGTTGAACATCGACGGCACCAGCCCTGGAGGAAGTATAGATGCTATTCATCGAAATAAGCTATTTCGATGTAGCATACAAATGTAGACGTAGCTCATATGAGACAAAGAGTCTTGAACGGAGCTATTGTTTTTCCTAATCTGGCACTGATAATCTTTTCTGGCCCTCCATCTCTGCTCACAATACTCCCCGAGTACATGAACTGCTCCACATCTTCTAGGTCACCCACTCCCACTGTGATGGTATTGTAGTTGGACCGGCTGATCATCGTCTTGGTCTTTCCCTTGTTCCTTCTCAGATTAGTCATTAAAGCCGTGTCTACACGTGCACACTACTTCGAAGTAGCGGCACTAACTTCGAAATAGCGCCCGTCATGGCTACACGCGCCGGGCGCTATTTCGAAGTTAACTTCGACATTAGGCGGCGAGACGTCAAAGTCGCTAACCCCATGAGGGGATAGGAATAGCGCCCTACTTCGACGTTCAACGTCGAAGTAGGGACTGTGTAGTCGTTGCGCGTCCCGCAACTTCGAAATAGCGGGGTCCGCCATGGCGACCATCAGCTGAGGGGTTGAGAGACGCTCTCTCTCGAGCCCCTGCGGGGCTCTATGGTCACCGTGGGCAGCAGCCCTTAGCCCAGGGCTTCTGACTGCTGCTGCGGCAGCTGGGGATGCATGCTGCAGGCACAGGGTCTGCAACCAGTTGTCAGCTCTGTGTATTTTGTGTTGTTTAGTGCAACTGTGTCTGGGAGGGGCCCTTTAAGGGAGCGGCTTGCTGTTGAGTCCGCCCTGTGACCCTGTCTGCAGCTGTGCCTGGCACCCTTATTTCGATGTGTGCTACTTTGGCGTGTAGATGTTCCCTCGCAGCGCCTATTTCGATGTGGTGCCGCGCAACGTCGAAGTTGAACATCAACGTTGCCAGCCCTGGAGGACGTGTAGACGTTAGCCTATTTCGATGTCGCTACATCGAAATAAGCTATTTCGATGTAGGCTTCACGTGTAGACGTAGCCTAAGGCAGTTTTGTGTAATGCTGTGACATTTGTTGCTTCTAGTGACGATTGATCTTCCTCAAGAAGCTCATCATGTATCTCAATGCAAACATAGTCTGAACAAAACCCACAATGCTTTTATTTAAGTTTGTAGACCGAGGCAGGGCTGGTGTTATTTATCCAGTATAAAATTATGTGATGACAATGCCTACCAAGTAGCTACCTCAGAAAGTTATTGCTTTAGTGTCTATAAGGCATGAAAAGCTCTTACTAGTTACAAAAGAAAAAAAACAGAAAAGGACTGTTGACATTTTTAGAAATTTACCTTATTTAACTCTACTGTATAGTTCAAGATTTTTCCAATATGAAGATCATCTAAGCCAAATCTGGATTTAAGTTCCATTTTGACTGCATGTGGATCCCACGCCAAATCCCAAAGAGTCAGATTGTACCGAGGGCCTATGAGAAAAGATTAATTTATGTTATACATTTCTTTAATGTTGTGATTGTATCTTTCTAGTAACCTATCTATGATAAGTTCCAGATGCAACAACGTCACCTTCTGAGAGAGGTATGAAGATTTGAGTATTTGCATTCATATTGGAGACAGAAATATTGCATATGCACAATTTCATTGGAAGACTTGTGAGTGGAGTTCGTCTAACTGCACAAAGCCAATACTACATCTGTTGACTTTTGGTCTATACCAATAGCCAATACCAGTTTTACTAGGATTAGAAGACTCATCCCAAATATCAAAAAATATATAGTGGAGAGCTTTTGCATTACTCAAGTAGAGTCTGGGTGGTACTTAAGACTCCTGACCAGTCCTCCAGGATGCCAAAGCATTCATATTTTTGAACTATAAACAACTTTCATTTCTCTTAGACTTAAACTAATGGTTACCTCTGTAGTGAATACCTCATTCTTTTGGATGGAAACTGCTTTTTATTATAAGAATAAAAAAAAGGCTCAATTTTCAAAAGTATTAAGCATTGGCCTAACTCTGCTTTTACTAAAATCATGGTGACTTCAGAAGGAGCAGAGTTATGCCAACACTGAGTGATTTTGACATTTCAGCCTAAAATAAATGTTCAAATTTACCGTAAACTTGCTGATAGGTACTACATCAGATAAGAAAGAAACAGGGACCTATTGTATGCTTTTGAATGTGCTGGCTTACTGCCCATGATCTCTGAAGCAAAATAACTGATTTTCTGTTCATTTACTCAGTCAATAAGTAAAGACAAAACACTACAAGTGCATTTATCAACTTTATTTTATAAACTTGGAAATGTCACGGCCTTGCATACACAAAACTGCACTTCACCTTCCAGAAATTCTATGTGTATACATTAGGAATATAGGAGGCAGAAGGATCTACATCTGGAGCAAATATTTCTCAAATGCCCGTCGTTTCAGGATGAGGATTCATTTTAGTCTTAAAGCTATCTATGTTCCAAAGAAATCTGGCACCTCATCTCTTTTCTAGTTCAAAGTTATTTACATGGAACCACAGAATTCTAAAACTGAGGTTACAAAAAGTTCTTTACACTAACAGGAAGAATCCCACCACATTTTATGTTTCTTGCCTAAGTAATATTTTGTTTGTCTTTTATACTGACTTTGTCCTGCTGTCTTCACAGTGTCTTACATCTGAATCTAACCAGGCTGAGAGGTCTCACAGGGTGGAATGCTGCTTATACAATCTCAGTAAGATGCTTCCAAGAAGCTACATTTTCTGTAGCCTTCAAATCCACTTACATCCTTCCCTACTTTTCAGAACAACACTTGCATGCAAAGTCTTTTCACTTCTCCCTTCTCGTCTTCTCAATATTATTTCAGTTGGGAAAAAAAAGTGATTCTTCACTTTGCTTGACCATGTTTTTATGCTTATGATTTGAGTTCCTTACTGTATACCATAACATAACAATGACGTCTACTGGAAAGGAGGACCACAATTCAAAAACAAGTCCTTAACTCTAACTAATAAAGGAAATCATTAACAATACATTTAGAACCACTGTTTATCAATCTACTTTTCTATCTTAGCTATTGCTGGCACCTTTCACTCCTGTATTCAAGCAGTACCTAGGTGGATAATTCATAGACATGCCTTCTCCCCTTTTCTTTGAATAGTTTAATAACCACATTTCCTTATCTCTCTCATGACTCTCTCAGCTCAGTCTACCTAGGGCATGGAGCCAGATGTGGAGTCAGCATCTCATACCAAAACAAGCCTAACAGTGATTAGTTACATACTGAAATGTGACATATCATGTCGAAAACAGATGTAAAGAGCAGAACAGATGGCAGGATTCCCCTCAGAGTGAGTGCCAACAGACCTTGCAGCATGTCATTTATCCAAATTAGCATGTGTAATTTGGCATGCGACATTGAAACTGTGTGCAATTGGGCTGGAATAAATGATCACAGGGGGTAAATGGACTGTATTGTGCTATTCGGTTTGAATGAAGATGCAACGTCTGTTCTCTGGAGTTTCAGATTGTGTACAACATTTTAGCTTCTAAAATCCTTACTTAGGGCTTGTGTACGCTTAAAATGCTAGAGTAGCATGACCATCTACTGAAGATATAGTCCTTCAGTGTAGCTGCTACCTATTCCAACAGAAGGATACTTCTCTCAAGAGCTAGGTTAACAGAAGCTAGGTCAACCTAGTGCTGTTTACATGGGAATTTAGGTTGGCTATACCCTCTGATATGGATTGCTCACAATCTTGATCAATGTAGTTCAACTGATTTAATTTTCTAGTGTAGACCAGACCTTAGTTACAACTTCTCTCATCTTCAAGAGATATCCATACATATTCATGCTGCACACAACATTTAACACAAAAGCCTCTCCTATTCACAGAGGCTGCGTCTACACGTGCACGCTACTTCGAAGTAGCGGCAGTAACTTCGAAATAGCGCCCGTCACGTCTACACGTGTTGGGCGCTATTTCGAAGTTGAAATCGACGTTAGGCGGCGAGACGTCGAAGTCGCTAACCCCATGAGGGGATGGGAATAGCGCCCTACTTCGACGTTCAACATCGAAGTAGGGACGTGTAGACGATCCGCGTCCCGCAACATCGAAATAGCGGGGTCCTCCATGGCGACCATCAGCTGGGGGGTTGAGAGATACTCTCTCTCCAGCCCTTGCGGGGCTCTGTGGTCACCGTGGGCAGCAGCCCTTAGCCCAGGGCTTCTGGCTGCTGCTGCTGCAGCTGGGGGTCCGTGCTGCATATACAGGGTCTGCAACTAGTTGTTGGCTCTGTGTATCTTGCACTGTTTAATGAAAGTGTGTCTGGGAGGGGCCCTTTAAGGGAGCGACTTGCTGTTGAGTCCGCCCCGTGACCCTGTCTGCAGCTGTGCCTGGCTCCCTTATTTCGATGTGTGCTACTTTGCCGTGTAGACGTTCCCTCGCTGTGCCTATTTCGATGTTGGGCTGAGCAACGTCGAAGTTGAACATCGACGTTGCCAGCCCTGGAGGACGTGTAGACGTTATTCATCGAAATAGCCTATTTCGATGTCGCAACATCGAAATAAGCTATTTCGAAGTTGGGTGCACGTGTAGACGTAGCCAGAGATAGCCATGTTAGTGTATATTCTATCAAAACAAAAGGCAGTCCAGTAGCACTTTAAAGACTAACAAAATGTCTGAACACCCTGGGGCTTACTTTCTGAGAGAGTGCGGGGGAGATAGGGAAGATCTGACCAACAGGGAGGGAGTTTAGCACACAAGAAAGTGAAAGAACAATAGCACTGATTACAGCCCACCTGACTAAGTGAAATTCAGTCCTGTATAGGGGGCCAGCATTCAGCCCAAGTACTTGTTTATCCTTAATTTGAGGATTTATGTGGGATTTAAGAGTGAAACAGGCCTACATAGGAGGGGTTGTTTCACCCAGTACAAGCAAATACTACTTGTCTGTCTGCTCACAGTTCTGCCAATGAATCATAATCCTGATCTTACCCTGGGGAGTCATAAGTGGGAGAAAAATGGAGTGGTATCAGTCATTTAACAGGCACAAACACCAACTTGAAAGCCAAGATAACAAAGGAGGAATTAGAACAATTCATTGTTCAAAGCTCAGCTGAAGTGTACCTGTCTTGCCTAGTGGCTGTGGTTGTACAAGAGCTATAGGAAAGGACAACACTCGAACACATACTGAAAGCCCCAAGAAACTTCATTGATTTCAGTGGGATTTCAGCACATTTATTCTCCTTGACTGGAACCTCACGGCAGTAAGGGGGAGAATCTGGACACAGTCTCTAAAGACCAGACTGTGGAGTACAGCATTTCTTAAGCTCTCAGCTAGATTCTGGCTGGCTGGTCACACAAGGGGAAACCTCTCAATCACTGTTTCTACCTCAAACTCACTCCAAGCACTTATGCAGCAGAAGGGATTCAGCCCTTGAGCAAAGACTGGCAGTCACAATAGAAGCCAAAGGAAGACTAAGATAAGAAAGCCACGTTAATTTTCACTTGCACCTAGGCCACAACTTGAATCCAGTTCTCTTCATAACCAAATGCATTTGAACTAACTTACTGTGAAACACCCTCCCCAGAGAACCATCACTAAAAAGGAGCTCATTATCATTCTATTGTGTTGTCTGACTGTGTTTATAAAAGGTTTGTCAGGATGCCTGGACCATCTTCAATGACCATCTTTGCAGAATCTCAGCCAGCTGCTTACAAAAGCATTTTGGCTCCATCCTGACATGCCCGTAATTCATGAGGAAGAAAAGGAGAAAGAAAGAAGCTAACATACACACACTGCTTTCATTTACCTTCAAAGCTCCAGTTTTCCAAAAAGCGCAGCACTGTAATGGTTACATTCAGTCCTATCTTCACTGCTTCGTAGAAATTTTGGTTTGATGGAACCACATCTAAATCTTCTAGGGATATGAAGGAACTGAACACAAAAGTGAAAAATCAAGGACTTGTCAGAACTCAGTAGGCTTCAGCATACTCTCTGGAGAGGTAGCAGAATGTGAAGTAGAGTGGAATGAAAACATTTTTAATCAAAAATGGAGCTTTGTCAAATGATGTTGCTAGTGAAAAGCTCTGCTTTGCTAAGTTTTCTACACAAAATCCTCTAGAAAACCCTGAAATACATGAGTTTGGTGATGGTTTATGATAGATATCTAAGATCTGTCCATTATCTTGCAAAAGCTGCACTATACCTTCAAAAGATGAGCCTGAGTGCTTTAATTCATAACTTTACTGGACACAAATATTCAGGGACTGAGTAGGCAGATTGTTGTATTAAGCCATAAATCCACAATCTGTAATCCAGTTTAACACATCACCTGTTACAGGGAGGAAAAGGGGGGCTAAATGGGACACACCACTTCGAATGATCTATTGAAATGCATTAACTACTGATGTTAAAAACCATATATTTAGCTACGACACTTTCACTACATGTCCTAGATCTGAATAATAGTTCTGTGCAGCTCAAAAGCTTGTATCTCACACCAAAAGTTCATTCAATAAAAGATATTGCCTCATCCACCTTGTGTTTCTAATATCCTGGGACCAGCTTGGCTACAACATTGCTTACAACAAAATAGTTTGGGGTTTTCCTCTAAATTTCTCAGGCCAGTTTTGACCAACTCTATTGTCAAGTTGTTGTCACTGCAATTACATGATTTTTTTTCAAATCCACACCAATTTTATCCAACAGTTCTTACAGCTTCTGTCTATGGCTGTTACACAAATGAAAATCCCACCTTTTTTTTTTTTTTAAACTTGATAAGCTGTCGATGTACTTTGCTATTTCAAGCATCAAAAAACTGCTAAAAAATTAGTTGACCTGCAGAGCTGGGAGGGGCTGATGTTTAGACCAGGGGACACCATATGATAGCTTTGTACTACAGTCCCCTTTCTCATTTACTTCTCAGATGGTAGATTCTTTTGTGCATCTCCTGATAGGTACAGCAAAAATGACAGCCCAGAATTCTGCCTGCATTTTGTACAAGCTGAGAGCTCTAACTTATGACAGCCTTCTACAGCTGCCAGTGTAGCTCATCTTCCACGCAGAATGGCCTAGAATGCAGCATGTAAGAACAGTCTCCCTAAAAATCCCAGCTGGGCCCAGTAAGTTCAAAGCTGCAGAACAGCAGCAACTGGCATTCTTTGAATTCTCCCCCAGGCCACTGTGGTTCTTCTATGGCACCATGGTAAAGAGAAGCAGGGGACAGACAGGGATCTTCCTTCGATTAATGAAAGTGACAGTGGTCACACATAACTCTCCAACCAGAAGAATCCCAACAAACATGACAAAACTGACACTGATATATACAGAAGGATCATTTCAGCCATCACTAATATGTAGCAATCTCTCAAAGATTTTTTTAGCTGGGATGCACATGGAGGAAAGGGAAACTTGTGAAGGGGTCTAAGGCAAAAGAGAGGGACTACAGAAAATAAGGAGGAAAAAGCACCCCAAGCTTTCCAATAGTACAGGTATGTGCTAAGTGAAGGATAGGTGTAAGTGTAGCAAAACTAATGCAAATTCAGAATGTTCTTCCTAACACTCTGTGTGTTGTAACCGCGCACTTTGGGATTCCCAACTGAATAAGAATTCTAATAATATTGGGCCTGATCCAGGGACACGAACATACCAGAACTCAGTATTAATAGACAATTCTGAAGCGATCAGTATAATTTAATACACAATCAACAGATCTGGCAACAATAAGGCCCAGGGACTTTTTTCTTGGGCGAGAGTTCATCTCACTCTCCACCCACATGAGCCATCTGTCAAGCTAACATTGACCTCAGTGCAAACAGAGAAAGGGCAACACAGACAATCCCAACCTATGGCTGCAGCCTACTACAAATTCTCCTACTATTCATTATGCAAATGGTAAGCACAATGAGTTAGATAACAACATCAACCCGTGGCCATAAGAGAAAACACAAATAGCTCCTGATATATTATCTAGCTTTTAGTACTTACTTCTTAATAATCTGCAGAAACTGAGCTGTAGCATTTATCCCGTCTTCTTTGCTGGCCTGCAACCCTGGGAGTGAATTCAGAAAGTCCCAGAAATCGGTTTGACTGTAGAGGCGTTCAACTGCAGAAATCATCTCCTCAGTTTCATTCAAGTCCATCTCGATTTTTAAGAAAAGTGTGTTAAATATGACCCAGTTATTTCATTGGAACTAATGAGGAATACAGTAACTGTCCTTTACCTTGCTTCCCTTCCCACTGACCACATGTATTTCTAACCATTTAAAACCATTCTTTGCTGTGGCGGCACTGTATTGGTGAAATTTACCATGGGAGCAACATCCTTTTTCAACTGGTGGTGTTTGTAACTCTGTTGTAAGAAAACTGTGTTATAAAATCCTAAAGAGCCTTTTCCTCTGCTTCAGTTCACAAGTGCATAGAACATGCCCTTGCTAAGAGATGGATTCATTTTGAACTCTGAAAGATGAATAGGTTGACCATAGCAAAACAAGACGGGAGGATTTTGAGAATCAAAACTACTAGTCTGGCAGGGACAAAGAGGAGTGTTATAACGCGGCCTGTATGGATGCCAAACCCACTTCACACCTCTTCATGGAAGCCTCTCATGCAGACAAACAAGAAAAGGATTAAGGGGATGGACTCATTTCTGCTTAACTGACTGTGACCAGAGAGATCTATTTGGCTGGGTCCTGCTTTCAGATGCTTCTGTAAAACATACAATAAGCTATGCTAAACCCTAGCTTATGCACAACGTTGGTGAGACCTTCAGCAGGATTTCTCAGCGTAAGTACTAACCAACACAAACAAGGCTTGTAAAAATTCAAAGGCTCCAATTTTTACTTTTTAGATGAAAATATATAAAACCTTCAAGGCAAAATTCAATGAAAGAACATCGACATTTTTCTTTTTAAAATGTGGATGAACCCATTTTCTGTTTTTATTTTCTCTTCAGTGCCAGGGAGAAAGCTTCATGCAGCTTCTCTCAATTCAGGCTCTCAAGGGCAATTTACAAATGGTACATTAAATGGCATCCAATCTCAGTTTATAAACTGGAGGTTGAGGTTTCATGAAAAGTCAGAAATGGTCACTTAAAAAGTATGGAGAGAATCCACTATTTCATCCTTTTTTTAAATAAAGGTAATGATTGGGGAAGGATGCAGAATTGACCATACTGGAGTTTGAATTCTGTACCAGTTCAGTCTTGGACTGCTGTTGAGGCTGCCAATTATTATGTTGGTGGGTGATTTATCTAGTAGGGACTGGACAGACAGACAACTCTTTTCACAGAGGATATCACAGGGTCCCATCCAACCCCACTGCGTGTTCTCTAAAGTTAGGGTGCAATCTCTTCTAGGTAGCAACCACCTCGCCCTCTTTTTCTGTGAGGTGCCTATCACCTTTTAGGTGCTGTAGAAATACTCAATAATGCTCAGTACCTAAAGCTAAATCTTTTAAAGATGTTTTATATGATGCTTTTATATGTTTTTGTACACAAGAATGACCTAATGCACTTTTGTTCAGAGAATAGCCTAATGCACTTTTTAAAATTTCTAGTTGTATCAACAGACTTCAGACGAGAAAAGCTTTTAGGCAATAATATTGAAGGCTGCAATCCAACCAAGGATATAGCAATCAGTGACCCTCTATACTAGGTCCCTGAATCACTGTATCCTCAGCAACACTCAACTTTCTATAACACGCTTTAGTAAAACTTGAAAGAAAAAAAAAACTATGCATTGTTGCTAAGCCAGAAATTGTAACTTTAACACACACACACACAGAGAGGGTACAATTACTTACGGTTAAGAAAGTTGAACAGTTGATGGACCCTGTAAAAATAAGAAGTTTTCCTTTTTCACACATTTACATATTATTCACTGCAGAAGCATCACTGCTATACACTGTGAATTAACTCAAGTTTTGTTGAAAAGTAAAAGGCACAAAACAAGTAGTGCAGGCCTGTGTGCAGGAAGGGTGAAAAAGGTGTGAATGCACACCACACACCCCTGTATCTGCTTTCTCTCCCTTCCTCCCTGCTGCACTCTTCAGGGGAAGCCTGCAGGGGATGATGGGGGAAGCCAAGGCACCCTGGGAGCTGTAGTTTCTTGGCCAGCTCCCTGCCTATAGAGCTGGCCCAGGAGTAGGGAAGGGATTACGTTCCCCAGCACACCATTGACTGCTAGAAACAGGAAAAGAAGGGGGACGTGGGATTATTGTTTTTCACTTACAATTTTACAGCAAGATCCCAGAAGGTAATTGCTGTAACACCTCTATTACCTTATTATAACCTTTATTACTGTTTGTTTGTTTGTTTGTTTGTTTCAGAGTATGACTGACTGCTGGTGTTTTGTTTGTTCAAGAACTCCTCTTGAACTGTAAGATCTATGAACACAAAATTTGGCATGCAGCTTCCTCTTACCCTAACATAAACCAAGTTCGGGGTTTGGTTGTCCTTGGAAAGTGAGAAATGCCTGAAATCCTAACGTTTCTCAGAACACATAGGGATGGGAAGGAGGAGGAGGGAGGCAAAAGGGAGGCACAGGCAGGAGGGATGTTGAACTGAGAGTGGCCACTAGGGGCAGCTGCAGCACCAAGGGAGAGGCCAGCAGAGCTGAGGCTCCACCATCTTGCCTCTCACAAAGACCAGGTAAGTAGCTCTCAGCTCCAATCCCAGAGCCTGTCTCCCAGACAACCTACAGGCCATGGGAGGCGATTCTGGAAGCTGGGGCAGCCCCCAGAACCTCACCCCACCACCACCAAGACAGCCTGCGGGCCATGGAGGTAGCGGGTGGGGTGCAGCTGGAGATGGCAATTCCCTGAAGCCTGGCCCCTCAACAATCTCAGACAGCCTGCGGGCCAGAAGAGGGTGTGGCCAGGACAGCCCCCCGGAACTTGGCTCTACCCGGACAGCCTGCAGGCCAAAGAGAAACAGTTGGAGCAGGCAGTTTCCCACAGCCTGCCCCACTAGAAAGCCTGCAGATTGCACAGGAGGGGAAGACTGCTGGAGGCTAAGGGCAGCTCCAAGAGCCTCACCCCACTTCAACAGCCCAATGGTTCCCAGCCTTTTCCAGAAATGGACCCGTTTTGACAATTCAGATGACCTGATGACCCAAGGCAATTCAAAAATGGGAGTGGGAGGGCAGAGCAGTGCCATAACTAGCTAATTTTGCACCTGAGGCAAGAATATAAAATTACGTCCCTTCATGTTTATATATTCATACTGATTTCATAGAAAAGGGGAAATATATTAATAAAAATAAAATAAAACTACATTTATTATAGTTAATTATTATTTTATTACTATAGTTGATCTGATTTGTGGTGGGGCAAAGACCCTTATCCCCAAACCACTCTCCCCTGCTCCCCCAGATTAAACCCACACTCAGAGGCTAGAGGGGCTGTGGGGTGTCACACTCAGGGGCTGTGGGCTGGGAGGTTCACAGTCAGGGGATGGGTGGAGTCACAAACAAAAAATGAAAACTGACAAATCAGCTACATAGAACAGAAGGGGGACAAAAGGACGGTAGGGAGTAGGGGGGATGAAAATTACTTACTGCAAAGGCTACAAATATCAAGGGTGGAGACACTGTCTTTGTACCATGTAATTGCTTCTCTGTTGATAGAGCTGCTGGATGTGGCAGCATTAAGGAGCTGGAATGGCTTCTTCAAGAGCCACGTGCAGCTCCGAGCTGCTGGCAACCCTTAACAAATCTAATCGTGACACATGTCTGGGTCCTGACCCATAGGTTGGGAATCCCTGGCCTACAGGCTGAAAGGGTGGGGGGTGTTTGCAGGAGAGAGGATCAGCCACCAGAGCCTGTTCTTCCATCACCCCACCCCACCCCACCCCTCCCCACCCTCCAGACAGCCTGTAGGATGCAGATAACACTGGAGGTAGAGGGAAGCCCGCAGAACCTGGCCAGCCCCTATAGTGCCCCATCAAAGCACCACCCTGAGAGACCAGTGCAGGGTGGTCGGGGGATGCAACTAGATGCTGGATTCAGCCCGCAAAGGACTGCCCTGTCCCCTGCCCTGTCCCCCCCAGGCTGCAGGACAGGGTGGCCACTACCACAATCAAAGACCTTCTGGTGAAGCTGCAGGCCTGGAGGGCAACAGCCGAGTGGGGGGCTGCCCCCATGGTGCTGCTCCCTCCATAGGCTGCAGGCTGTGGGGTGGGGGGACAGCTGGAGGCCAGGGCCAGCCCACAGAACCCTGAATCCTTCCCTCACAGAAGGAATTGTTGGGCAGGGAGCACAGACCAGTGTTGCCTTGGCCCCTTGGGAGGAGCTGTAGCTGTAGCAACATCACTCTCACTGCCACAGGTGGCCCTAGTAACCCCACCACCTCCCAGGCCCCCATCCTCAGAACCCTGCCCTAACTTCTGCACCTCCCACCTGCATTGACTGGCACCTCCACCTTCTGCCTTGAGCCCCCACCAATTTTCTGCCCTAAGCCACCCACTACCTACTCCTCCTCACCCCAGAACCCTCACTCCAGCCTTCATTTGTCTTCACTTTTGAAAAATACTGCCACTGGCAAAAAAGCAAGTGCATTTTTCATTTATTTTCAATAATTTCAGTAAAAGAGCCGAGCAACATTGGGTACATCTGCCAGTATAACAAAATCATTTAGCAATCCCATTCCTTCTCTGATAAAGACTCATTGCATGACTATTTTTAACTCTTTTATATTTAAAAAATGTGGTCCACATTTACAAAAAAAAGCACACACCGCAGACATTCCTGCATACAGGCCTGCAGTGCACCAAAGAACTGGTAGTCTGATAACCTTTTGTACCTCTGCATATTTGTAGGTATTATTACAGAGTCAATCTTAAAGAAATTAATAACCGGGGTAATTTTCACTGTGAAGGCCAAATTCCCACGTACGCTGTATACAAGCAATATGGTTGCAGCATCGCTCACTATTCTGCACAGTTACCGGAGTGCTGGGTGTCTTTCACAAAGAACAGGGTAAATCCCACCCTATTTCATAGTAAATTCTGCAGAGTGGAGGTACTGAAGAATGTTCAAAAGCAGATGACTGGGAGTAATACAGGGTGCTAGTGGTCAATCTGTAGGGACAGCAACTCTGCCAGGGTGCTTTGTGCGAAAAGAAAGGATGCATCTGAAAGTCAATCTTGCTTTAAAAGAGCAGTAATGAGTCAGGCCCTCTCTTCCCAGTGTGCTACCCCATTCTGAGATCCCCATAAGCTTATCTGGTTCTATACCAACCCCTTACTTAAGCCACTGCCTGAAAGTCTCAATTTTGCAATACATGCACTATCTGCAGCATAAGCACTAGGGAAGTTAAGGACTAGATCGTTCCCATGGTCTACAATAGACTGTGTCTTGAGACTGGCGGGCCAATAGTAGTCAGGACACAAGGGCCTCGTGCCTTTGTGCCAGGTGTCATGCCGTACTAGGTCTTCTCCTGAAACCTGATCTTCTTTCTCCAGCCCTACTCATCATAGTCCTCTCCCCAGCCACGTCCCTGTCATGTATTGCCCACCGCCGCTGTCATGTCTAATATTTAGACTGTAAATTGATGAGGGAGGAGTATCCAGGGGACTGTGGAACATCCAACACAATCCTGGGCTCAATAAAACAATGAACCCTCCCCCAACAATCATAGTGATAACAATGGCAATGCTTGAGATCACCTTCTTAATTAAAATAATGATTGTTTTTATGATAAAAAGGAAGCATTTTTTTCAGTGGCTTTGATTAAGTGCCTGATAAACGTGTCAGTTGAGTACCAAAGTGGATGACTTACCTGGGACATTTGACTCTTCCTTCCACAGCTTTTGTAAAGCAGTAGCTTTTTCTGAGAGCTCTGAAATTCCCACTGCAAGGTCTTGTATCTCTTTCAGGAACGTGAGGTCAGTTCCCATAAAACTGTCTTGACTGCCTGGGAAACTGGAAGTGCTTTGACAGAGGGAAAGGGAAGGTCATATCAAAATAGGAAATGGAAAAACATGTCAAAAAAGGAATTGGAAAAGTTCCGCTCTGTCAGCTGAGAGCTCTACTGTGCGGGGTTGGGGGGGAAGGATGGATGAAAGTTTTTAATATTCCCCACTTTTTATTTGGAAGTTCATCACAGTTGCCGTGAATTGGGCAAAACTCCCACAAAGCCATGAGCAAGACAACAAGAGCTGCCATGCTGGAGTAATCCAATGCAACCAGTATCGGTGTCTTGACTCTGAGTAGGGTTGCCAACTTTCAAAGCACACAAAACTGAACACACCACTCCTGCTCCTTCCCCAAGACACTGTCCCTTTCCTCCCTGGCTCTGACAGCCTTCTTTTCAGTGAGTGCATCCCCCCGACTTCATCAACTGCGCTCTTCTACTCTCACTCACTTTCTCAGGGCTGGGCTGAAATTAGGGGGTGGGGGGCCTACAGCTGAGGGTCAGGAGTGGCACCATGCGTGATGTGTTTAGAGTGCAGGAAGGGGCTCTTGGCTGGGATGGGTTTTGGGGTACAGGAATGGATGTACAGTCCTGGAGGTGCTTACTGTGGCTCCCAGAAAACAGCCACCACATCCATGCAACCCAGCAGCCCCTCTCACCACCAGGTGCTATCAACCCTTCTCCCCTTGGTCATGGCTTGCAGCCAATGGCAGCTGTACAACCACCACTGGGGATAGTGGGAATGTGCAGAGCCTCCCTGTGGCCATTTTGGGAGCCACATGGAGCCAGGGCAGATAGGCTGGCTGCCTTAACTCCAGGTCCACAGTGCACCACCAACTGGACTTTCAATGCTTCAGCGGTTCCAAACGAAGCTGCCAGGGTCCCTTTTCAACCAAGTGTTCCCGTCAAAAAACGGATGCCTGGCAACCCTAATTCTTGCACTGGTCAGTGATAGACTTTTCCAAAGAAGTCTAAATGAATTAAAATACACATAGACATGATAGACTGCGGGAGAGAATTTCTTCCTGAACTCAAGTGGTGGTTAGTTCTTCTCTTCAAGACTGGGGATTAATAGGCTAAAATAGCAGTGACTATCTAGAATAGTGGTCCCCAAACTGTGGGGTATGGAGGAACATTCCTGGGGGCAGAAGTGGGACAAGCCCTTGGTGGAGGTGAGAAGGAAGCACCACTGCACAGGTCTCACAGTGGCTCCAAATTTTACCCTTTGTACATGTTACTAACCTACCAAACTGTCTTGTAAACATTTTGTTGCTTATTAAGGCACCAACACTAGAAATAAAAACTACAACCATAACAAAAAGCAGCACTAGCAACAGCTTCTGAGGCAGACACAGTGGTGATGGCAGTTGCCTTGCTACTTAAACTACAATTCTACTCTGAAAAATCACTATAGAAATGGAGTCATGGATAAAGGTTGATTGTCTTCTGCTGATTTTCATATTAAATGTTCTAATAAAATAGAAATACATGGCACAACTCCACACCTGTGATTACTGGGCCATCAAAAGTTGTAGATACAAAGATTTTATATAAATATGTGCAAATTTCATGCAAATACAAGCTTATGTATTTGATGGGATAACACAGGCATGTCTGGGGACACGTAGGAGACTCTGCTTTATTGCTAACAGTTTCTATAGACCTCAGGGATATGACAGTTAAAAAACAATATGTTACCTGCACTTAAAAAACAATGTCACCAGCACTGAATTTCACCCAGATATTACCACAGACACTTTTTTTCAGCTACATCAAACTGTACATTCTATAACAGTGCCATCTGGTGGTTCACTGATAGGCAAGACAGTTTTCAAACCCTGAATATCAGTTGTCAGATGAAAACAAAACATCTGACCTATATTTCTCTTTTCTTTATACAACAGAAAACCTAGGAATGGCCCTGGACACAAAAAACTTCTTAACAGAAAAATTCTAATCAATACATTTCCTCAATTTTTAATATTAGAGGGATCCCAGGAACAGAATTCTGGTCCAGCTGTCAGCTTCCCCTGAACTTTAAGCATGCATTTCAATCTGGGAGTTCAGGCCTCATTCCTACAGGGAGCTCTGTGCAGGCAGACCCCAAAGTCCACATGAAACATCACTGACTTCAGCAGGGCTGTGCAGGGATCAGCCCATGAGGAACTCATTGCATGACTAAACATTAAGGCTTGTCTTGAATTTTGCATCTATCTAATCATTTAGCTTCTCATATAGCTGAAAGGGTTTTGATGTCAGGAATATTTTAAATATGGTTTTGGGATGCTTATGAAAGCCTAATCAAAGATATTTTTCATTGACATTACTGTAGGGGTCAGACCTGAAGTCCAGCTAGTTCGGTGTCTTGCCTCCAAGAGTCATCCACAACAGATGCTTCAGTCTAATCTGCAAGACACCTCAGTATAGGCAGATACAAGCTATTCTGCCTCTCCCGTGAGGTCTGCTTCTAGTCCATTTAATGGGGGTTGGTTCTAGTTAATATACAATGCTCACCAGGTAAAGGAGGCTACTTCATGTTATAGTCTTCATATAGGTGGAGAAAAGCCCATATCTCTGAACCAAACTACAATCCCAAACCTACCAAGATTAGCCCCAACTCACGATGTAAATCAACTGGAATTAAAACTTCCCTTCCTTCCTGAACTTCTACTCAGCTGATCAACACCCTCTTACCGGTCATTGTTATCCCTGCTCACAAGCTCCAGAAATGGAGAAGCCTGTCATCATGAACTGAAGGCCAACAAATTCAGTCTATTTCACTCTAAAGGAAACAGCAAGTTGAGGAGTACTTATGGAAAGCAATCTTCTGCTGGACCCTTTTTTTAACCCTTATCCATGGGACTAATAGGTTGAGTGCCTCTGTAAATCAGAACAGCGGCAGTACTACCCTGGAAGGAGATTGCCTCTCAAGTAGGCAGAGCACAAACCATTTAAAGGCTAGTTTGCAATAGTTCAAGCTTCCTGTAGAGCTCACTGACAACCACTGAAGACACCAGAGCACCCACATAGCATTCAGAGTGAAATCCTGCTTGATAAGCAGACAGTTGAATTCTGTACTATTTTACTGGGAGCTCGAACAGGTCTGGGTACATCTAGAGAATGCTAATAGTTTTACCAAGTGACAGATCATGGCTAATTTGTAGCAAAGCAAGCTCAGTTGGAAAAATAATCTTAGTCCCAACACCCACCTGGCAATGCATGTGCAGCCAATAAACTAAGGTGACCTTCTCATTGCAAATAAGAAGGGGAAAAACAAAAACAAAACAAGCCCTTCCCTCAGTCAGTGAGGCCAATATCATACTTCCAGTGGGTTTTGTTTGGCTTGATGCTCATCCAGCATGCTCACACACGAATTTCACACACAGCTCTTAACTTGTAATGCAAGAGCTGCGTCTACACGTGCACGCTACTTCGAAGTAGCGGCACCAACTTCGAAATAGCACCCGTCGCGTCTACACGCGTCGGGCGCTATTTCGAAGTTAACTTCGACGTTAGGCGGTGAGACGTCGAAGTCGCTAACCTCATGAGGAGATAGGAATAGCGCCCTACTTCGACGTTCAACGTCGAAGTAGGGACCGTGTAGACGATCTGCGTCCCGCAACGTCGAAATTGCTGGGTCCTCCATGGCGGCCATCAGCTGGGGGGTTGAGAGATGCTCTCTCTCCAGCCCCTGCGGGGCTCTATGGTCACCGTGGGCAGCAGCCCTTAGCCCAGGGCTTCTGGCTGCTTCTGCGGCAGCTGGGGATCTATGCTGCAGGCACAGGGTCTGCAACCAGTTCTCAGCTCTGTGGATCTTGTGTTGTTTAGTGCAACTGTGTCTGGGAGGGGCCCTTTAAGGGAGCAGCTTGCTGTTGAGTCCGTCCTGTGACCCTGTCTGCAGCTGTGCCTGGCATCCCTATTTCGATGTGTGCTACTTTGACGTGTAGACGTTCCCTCGCTGCGCCTATTTCGATGTTGGGCTGAGCAACATCGAAGTTGAACATCGACGTTGCCGGCCCTGGAGGATGTGTAGACGTTATTCATCGAAATAGACTATTTCGATGTCTCAACATCGAAATAAGCTATTTCGATGTTGGCTGCATGTGTAGACGTAGCCAAGAAGTGCTGGGGCTCATGCATTTTTTGGTTTTAGGAAGAAGGAGCTTTCAACGACTGGTGGGTCCTTTCAAAAGGCCCCCATCTACGTGGGCAGCACGTGGTTCAAAAGCGGCACTTTCAAATTGCTGCAGTCATCATTCTGCGTCTTTCAACCTCGCTCATTACCATGCCCCTCTCAAAAAGAAGGGGCAAGTGTAGACGTAGCCATAGAGATGAAAAATATGAGATTGACTAGCAAGAAGCTTTCTGTGAGGCACATTCTGCCAGGGACCATTACATTAACCCCCTCTGCGCAGTTCTTTGTGGATGAGGTAGGTACCTTTCCCACAAGCCTTAGGAAATTCTACTGTACTAGTAGAAAATGAAATAAAGTTTCCACTGGCCTTTTGACTACTTAACTAAATTTCACTAGTTTGCTGATTGCTGAGACAAATTGTAGGACTTATTTACACTTGGATTACCAGCAAAACTGTTGGATTTTCATAGTGATTTAATGCACAGGGCTCAGTTTTTCAGCTGGTTTAGTGTTTGCATGATTTTGAAATTGGGCCCATGAATGCTGAAACAATTAAGTACCTATCAACACCTCAAGTCTACAAACTTGGGCATATGAAGAGGAAAAATGGGAACTTTTTATTGCATTACAATATAATGGACTAAAATTTCTGAAGGAAGAGAGTAGGAAAAATGGTCAAAGTTTTGCTAAAATACAGGAAGATAATCATATTGAAGATAAATCTACTCCGAGAAAATGATATATGAAAAGTATTGAGGAGTTCTGAACTTTTCTCTGGAGAATTTTCAAAATAAAGTTCTGATCCTGAAAACTCTCAAGTTACAAATATTATTTCTCCTCCTAACCAGCAACCCTTAGAATTCATTCTGGGCTTTGAGTACCAAATTGTAACCTTGCCCTCTTCCATCTCACCCCTATTAATTAATGTTCTAGCAACACAAATTATGCCTTGCAGCTGTGCAAACCCACTATCTTCTAATTATGCCTCAAACACCTGCGCACATTTACTTCCTTGGGTTTTTTTTTTTTTTTTGTGAAGGTGTACTTCAGAATAGAAACAAGGTGTTTTGTTACATTTTGTTTTTTTAAACAGTTAGGGCAATTAAACATTAACACAACCTCCATCACTGACAATTTTTGAAAATTTTTCTAAAAGAGATACTATAGATTAAACAGGAATTAATTCAGAGAAGCCTCATGATCTGTTTTTGCAGAAAGTCAGATTAGATAATTACGGTGGACCTTTCTATTTTTACAACCTACTAGCATACTTACACAGCATTGCTTCGGTCCTTAACTCAATTAAGTCTTTTTCTTTGTTTTTAAAAAAGGAAAATGTGCATGGTTTATTTATGAACTTTATGCCAACTTGGAATCCTTCTCTCTTGAATAGGCTGTGTACTTGTCAACCATAGATCTAGGGTCTATAGCTATACGCTGTGTCTACACATGCCGCTTCTTCCGGAAGCTCTTTCAGACTCTGAAGTACATGTGCTGCTATGCTAATGAGGTGTGGAAAATTTGCATCTGTGCCTCATTAGCATCTTCTGGATAGCTCATTAGCATGCCGCTTCTGGAAGAAGCGATGCATGTAGACACAGCCATAGGTCGATATTATTTCTGGGTAGGGTTGATGAAATCCTTGAATTATTGCATCAGCTTCCCCACCAGATCTCTGGAAAGAAAGAAACTGCCTCCAGGAAATGTTTTCCTGTTTTTACACTAAGATGAGATGCTATTTTAAGACTATAATCAGAGATGTGCAAATATTCATGCACCACAGACAATCAAGATAGCTCAGTTAGGTACACTCATCCCTCGCTCCACAAGCACAATTGGTTCCCAACTTTGTGCGCATAGGCAAAAAGTCATAAGAGGGACACTAAATTACCATTAAAATACATGTAAAAGTCTCTGATTGGTTCTTAGAGGTGGGTAAAGGAGTGAGATCAGGTGGCACTGCTTTTGAAAGGTAAGTGAAGCTTGGTTTGGGGGATTGGGGAGGGTTAAAGGCTGGGGACAGTTTGGGACCATGAGTGGGAGGGAGGGTTAAAACCTGGTGGACAGCTGGGTCCATGGGACGGGTGGAGGGTTCAGGTTGCTGAAGGTTGAGTGTGTGGTCTGGTGGGGTCAAGTGGAAAGGGGAGGGGAGGTGGGGGTCAGGCTGCTGTGGGGCCAGTCTGCGTGCCTGGTGCGGGGGAGCAGGCTGCCGCAGGGTTGGTGGAGAGCAGGGGGTCAGGCTGCCATGGGGCAGCGGAGGGCAGAGGATCAGGCTGCCGTGGGGCGGTGGAGGGCAGGGAATCAGGCCACTGCAGGGTGGTGGAAGGCAGGGGATCAGGCTGCTGGGTGGCGGCGGGGGTGGGGTCAGGCTGCCATGGGGCCAGCAGGGGTGTGGGGGCGGGGATCAGGCTACCACGGAGGGACGTGGGTCAGGCTGCTGCAGGGCTGCAGGGCTGGCTGTGGTGGGGGGCAGGGGCAGGCTGCCGCGGGTTGGGGCTGCATGGCAGGGGATCAGACTAGGGCAGGTTGGAGCTGGGAGAGGGGATTAGCCTCGTATTAGTGGGGGAGTTCACTTGTAGAGTGAACAAAGTTAAGTAAAGGTGTCCCTCGCTTAAGGGAGTATTCGTTAGTAAAGTACTCGTTTAATGAGGGATGAGTGTACTTCACTACTGAGTGTCATGTTCTGATATCCAGAGATTCCAGCCACCTCAGACAGAACACAAAAAAATATGTGTTTTGTTTTGTTTTTTTTTAAATACGATGTCTGTGTCAAGGCATAGTGGGTTGTTATTTTAGCACTAATTTGTATAGTAGAGAAATAAATTAAATTATAATTTCAGAGATACATTTTATACATTCTATAACACACTGAGGAAAATTACCTGTCTCAGATAGCTAGTCAGTTTAAACAACTTATATCTGTTCATATCTACTAGTAAGTAACATGACTTACTATAAACACTGTGGCACATAACATACATTGACATTAAAATCTTTACACTGGATCCATGTCAAATTCTACATTATCTTTAAAATTAAGCTTTTCGCTTTCAAGGCCTAGAAAGAAACAACTTCATTTTACTTGACTAATCTGGGGGACAGGGGGCAAAGGGGCGGTGGGCTATATACTCAAAGCTAGTCACTGTGTTCTGACTGACTGACCTAGTTATCCAGCTTGCACCCTGCTCACTTACATTTATTGTTCTCAGTCTGCAGCAGTACATTGAAATAAATTAATGATTTACGAGTTTGCTATTACGCTGACCTATTACCAAACAAAAATGCTTTTTAAATTCAGCTCTTCTGTGGCTGTTTATTGCTTTGTTTGTGTGTTTTTATTTTGTTTGTATTGTAATAGTACCTAGGGGCCTTACTCCTGCACCAGAACCCCAATGTGCTAGATGCTGTCCAAACACTTACAGAACAGAAAGAGCCCCAAAGAGCTTAAAATCTACGTGTACTCTTCAGTTTTCTTTTCTTGGGTGTTTGAGATAGAGCATGACAATGAATCAGATTTCTTTTAAATGTGAATTTGCTCTCTATTGATTTTCTTCTGACCACTCCTTTAGCTCCTCCTGTTTGCTTCTTCAGTTCTCTGTTGCTGTCCCTCAAGATACTGTCCTAGATTCCTGCTCTCTTCCCTCTGCACCCCATAGCTGGGAAACCTCAGACAAGCCCAAACTATCCCAAACACAAAGGTGCAAATAGAGTATTATCTTCCACACGCAGCACCTCAACATGTATCAACAGAACCTCTAACAAGCGTAAATTATTATGTTTCTTGTGTGAGTGCATGGAGGGTTTGGAAGAGTACAAGAAGTTTCCTCACCTTCTCCCCTGATCCTTTTAGACAGAACAACATTGCAGCCCCTGAAAGAAGCAACTGCTAGTCCCTTGTTATCTCTGTGGAGCAAAATCACCCTGGGAAATGTAAGGAGTGATCAGAAGGAGCCCTGCCACTGCCACGGACACAGCAAACTTCAGGGGAAGCAAGCTAGCACAGGGAAATCAAGTTCCTGCAACTCCTAGCTACTAGACTATAATAATCCTTCTTATTGGAAGTGACAAGAGTCAGAAATACTGATAAACTTACCGGAAACTGTAGCGTTTCTGAGGTGTGTAACTGCTGTTCTTGCACCTGGAGCCAACATTACAGAAGAGACTTTCAACAAAAGGATAAAGGCCCCGACTTGGCAAATCTCGAGCTTCTAAATAACCTATAAAACAACAGCAGATAAACTTGTATCACTGAGACTGAGGCTTTAAAGCGGAAGCTGTAATATTATTCCCTTACCCATAAAACTAGTCGGAAAAATGACACTGTGACACAAACTTCTGTCGAAGACTGGCTAATTTCACTGACATTGGAGAGGAAACCCTATCTGATTTCCTGCCAGTTCATTTCCTTAGATCATTGGCAGTCTAGCTTTCCAAAGTATGTGACTCCAGGGCAGCCCACCATGTTGCCTTCATCAGCATGAAGCACCCAAGGTGTTAGAGGGTTCATAGCTTTGGGGGCTGCCAGTCTTGTGGACTATCCCAACAATGGGATCCCCAAGGCTTCCAAGGGCTGAGGCTCTGGAGCACCTACCAAACAACCTGCTCTGTAACCAGAACTCCATTCCTTGTCTCAGAGAAATTAAAACTTTGGTGTATTCAAACCTAACTAAAACAAAAGCAAATTCTAAAGTATTGAAATCACAGATTCAATGGATTTATCTTTCTCCACACAGCTCTGCCTACGATAGTAATTTGTGTGTAAGGCAGCTATCCCTGTCTCATACTGATTAACTTTTACATTGCACTACTGTGCATTCAGTTTGTATATGATTTGCCTAGTACTGAATCATAGGCTATGTCTACCCTATGGAATAAAGTTGAATTTATTAAAGTTGACTTTGTAACACTGGGTTTTATAAAATCAAAGTTAAGTATCTGCAACTCCCAACAAAGTTGCCTTAGTGCGTCCCCACTAAATCACCAAAATTTAACTGTCGCATCAGTGCATTGTGGGAACCTAGCCCACAGTTCCCTCAGCGCCGTAGCATTCTGGTATTTTTGCTAGAGCTCTAGGGGAAAAAATGCCCTGTAAGTGGTTGTGGGTGTGTGATGTCATCTTCTCGCACTGCATTGCCCTCCTTCCCCTCCCTTTGAAAACAAATGGCCATTTTTCAGAATTCTTTTTCCCGGATGAGAGAAATTGTTTGAGACATCCACAGTATGGACCTTTGAAACAAATGTGTCCTGAGAGCACCCACTGTCATCTTCCCAGTCCGCAGTGCTGCCATTCCCCTCCTGTTGAAAAGCAACTGGCCATTTTTCAGAAGGAACAAAGGAAAAGTAGGGAATACCAGGGAAAGAAAGCCATGACTCAACCATGCCAACAGGTTGCTCAACTAGTTTTCCTCTGGTTAAAGAACACCAAATACTGGAATAATCTAGAATCGTGTGAATAGGCAAACACTTAATATTAGTCACAGAGAAGGAAAATAGGGAATCCCAAGGGAAAGAAAGCCAAACAGGTGGTGGGCTTCAGAAGCTGAAGCATCCTTTGCAAATGTACTCTGGGAGCACACAGCTGACTGCGCCATGTCAGGTACTTCAGTTTTCTGCCAGTGAAAGAACACCTTTCACAAGACAGCACATCAGGGAACGGTCAATCCCGCCTCTCTAAGATAGAAGTGAATTAAAACCAGATCACATGCAGAAAGGTAACAGGGAATCATGCCAGCAGGTACCTCAGTTTTCCCCTGGTAAAAAACAGATAAGAGGCCACTACTGAGACTGTAGCTCCCCCAAGCCACACACTTTGCGAAGGGAGAGTACTGCAGCAGCGTACCTAGGCAGGAGCACCAGCCACAAAAATAATTGCAGCCGGGGGGCAATCCCCAAAATAAGCTCAGCTGGCAGGGGTGAGATGAGGTGCCTGTTGACATGGTGCAGTCACCTGGTTTCTTCTTAGCCATTTCCCCCCCTCCTCACAGTGCATGTTGCCTCATGGGGGCCAGACAGCCCCTGAATATCTTTGCTGTGGGAGGAGCCATCCCTCTGGCGATAGCCCCCTGAAATACTTTCCCATCCATGCACAGAAATCCTTCCAGGTTAGTATCATTCTGTGAATGTAAATTATCAAATTATAAATGCAACTATCAAAGTTAAAACGAAATGAACATGAACTATGAATCTCAGTTATTCGCCAAGAGTGAAGCATTACTAACAGTATCAGTTTCTATCTGGAGAATTGTGACAACAAGGTTACTGATAGAGGTCACTATTCCAATTTATAGATGTGTGTTCTGTTCAAAAGAATGATGAATTAGACAGAGAAAGTGGGTCTTATACTAACATTAAATAAATACCAAGGGTCTGTACATGGCATGATGCAGCATTTGGAACAGTGCATCAGACATCAAGCTTAATTAACAGCACTCAATCTAGAGGCTTTTTATATAGATAGTAGCTGTGCGTGTTTAATTTATAAGCAAATATAAAGGAACAGATTCAGTTTCAGGTCTCATGAGATTTTCTACAAGGAAATAAGCTTTTACACATATGTCTTAAATAGAAGATTTTTTAAGCTCCTCTACAATGGCTTGACTGACTTGCATTGTTTCTTTTGTTGTACTTCCAATCTTGTTTTAAATTGCATTGGACTACATTCTTTTTCTGGAAGTTGAGAATGTGTGGACTGAACCCCAGATGCCATTTCCAGGTGAGTTATAAAATACATACCACAGCAGCAACTAAATAAAATATAACAGAGCACAGCAGTTCCCAAGCTCTGAGTCACAGCCTATTTTTGTGGGGCCACCAGGGTGATCTAGATTTGTTGGGTCCCAAAGCCAAAGCAAAAGCCAAAAGCCAGGCCCCACAGCCCAAGGAGGCTGGGCCAGGCTTCGTCTTCAGCTCTGGGAAGAAGAGCTCAGTTTACAGGCACAGTAACATATACCACATTGGTCTAGGTAAAATGATGTTTGAAAAGGATGAAGGAGAAAGAACTATAGACTGCAGGGAAAAATAGTTGTATAATGTTATGGGACACAAAATAAAAAACAAATAGAGGACCTGATCCAAAGCTCAGTGAAGTTCATGGGCTTGGATTCAGACCTACTGCTATTTCCTTGTCTTGAAGAACCTCTTTAGAACATAGTCAACATGTGCAACTTTAAGATTAAACAAGAAACATACAGTTTTCCTTGTGTTCCGGAGGCTGCTGGATGCGAATCGCAGCCAGAATTAGGAAAAGTATGCATGGCCAGAGTACTTCTGAGAGAGACAGGACCTGAAAAGTGAACCCAAAATGATAATATCAGCATTATAGACATTGAACATGAGAACAGCATCATACAAATATACATTTTTACAGGGACAAACAAACTAATATAACAGAAGAGATGCCATACAAGAGAAATGATTAAACCAGATCCTGTTTTGTTTAAAGTGCACTTCTACGTAGAAACACATCTTTATATTATGGAGAAAAGAATGTTGCGTTCAGAGCATGAGTGTAAAGATCATTGTCTTTTTTATGTGCATGCATCTTTTCCTCTACATCCACGCAACATAATGAATAGAACAAAATGTCTGTACACTGGCACACTGTTCTCCAAAATCTAGACAACCAGTTTACGGTAAAGTGAAGGTAAGTCTTTTTCATGCCTCAGTTATTCCAGCTGCAAAATGGGGGTGACAGTGCTAGCCAGTTTGGTAAAGAACAGTGGGATCCTCCTATGCCAAGCATTTCATTAACAAGCTCCTATTTCAGAAGCAGTTACGTATGGCAGAATCACAATAAAAGTTAAATTTGAGGAATAAAAACATTAAAGAAGTATGGTCTAGGCAGGCTTTCATTATATCTGTGTATTTCTGGGGCTTATTACTTGAGTAGCATAAATGCTAGATACAGTACTTACACAGTCTGTAGCAGACAAGCTATTCCAAAAGGTAATATTATTACACAGAAAACCCAAGAAAAGTAGCAGAAGATGGTTCCTGCAGAGCAAACGTGGATTCTGGAAGCAGTAGTGTTGTGAAAGTGAAGCCAGACACTCCTATGCTAAAATAAATGACTTTACTCTACAGTGACAAGAAGAAAAGAAGTGCTTTAGTACACCTCTGACTCCCATCAGCTTCTCTCATGCTATCCTGTCCGGCGTACAAAAATTGATCAGAAGTATACTTTCACTGATAATCCCCACCCACATATGTAGGTGACAGAAGTGGTCAAAAAGAAGAGTGACATGCATTGTATTTTTTTAAATTTTACCTTAATTGGAATTTAATTTTTTTGAGAATTTTCAAACAGTTTTATAGGTAATATTGCTATGAGAATAACTTCTAAGCAGGATTTCAGATGTTAAATAGTGTGATATTGTAACCAGAGCAGCCCACCTGCTCATGTTAAGATTTCAGATACTTTTAGTAGCTGATTAACTCAAATAACATACAGTTTCATCTACTACAAAGACTTTAAGCTACAGAAATTCAAAGTCAAAATACTTAATTTCTAATTTATGTATTCTACTGAACATGAACATGGCCCCAAACAGTGATTTAGGAGAAAAAAAAAAAGCCCTTCTTGGGAATACATGAGATAACATTGAATTGTGTTAGAGATCACTCTTCAGTAATATATACAAGATAACTATGGAAAGCTTGAGATCCTGAGCTACGCCAATAAGTAAAGATGTTGTTACTGCCTACGTTTTAGACCACCAAACACTTCCTATTAAAACATCCTGTATTCATTTGCTTATAACTTTACAAAACTTTTAACTGCTTGATCTGAGACTTCCTGTGTTGGGTGTCCATGTTAGACTAAGTTATTTTGGAAAGTTTCAGTTAATGCAATTTACCCACTTCTGACAACCATGTTGTTTTACCCAAGTAAGAAAAAAAGAAAAAACATCCCTTTCATTTCAAGGCTCCAGCTTTTCCATGTTTTGGAACAGGAACCTGAAATTTTGCCCTGAGATGGTCTTTGTATCAGGAATGTTCCTTTTGCCCCCCACCCCCCATGAAAATCCCACCTCAGTTTAGCTAAGTTAAAGGACTTTCAAAAATATCGGTTCGCAAATGCTCCATTCAGATTTGTTAGGGTTTGCAAGCTAAATGCCCCCTCTGAAGATTCCTGTAGAATTATGCATGCTCCAGCCAAGGGTGCCAGGGTTGAGCAGAACTTTCCCTGCAATTGTTACCCAACTGTAAGAAGCCACATTTGGGCTGGGCACCAGAACTGAGAGGATAGTGAGTATGCTTCCTGTATTCTCCATGGTGCCTGTACAGAGGCTCCAGCAATAGGGAGAAGGAAGCCTCTTGACTCAAATAAAGAATGGAAAGTAGCTGAACCTTGTACAAGTCGCAACAGGTGTGGACTGGGACAAGGAGTTGGGGCATGTAGGGGATGTGACTGGAGGCGGGTACTATGGAGAAGAGAAAGAAACTGAGTCAGAATTGGGATTTGGGAGAGATACTGAGACTATCTAGAGAGGAGGGCTGGAAATTAGGGAGAAATACTGAGAGCCAGCTGGGACAGGAAAGACTGAGACTGGAGGGGGGTCTGTGACTGCATGGGCATCCTGTGCACTGAGTAAAAATAACCTTTCTGTACAAAATATAGTACATGAACATGTAATTAAAGACTGAGTCTGAATTCTAGCATTTCCCAACTTTTGAGTGCTCAACTTTGCACACTTAATATCTTTTCTTTATGTAGCTATTTGCATGCAGTCGAAATACCTAGCACAGGTTGCACCTCCTAAAACCAGCAATCTCTGGCCTGGCAACATCCTTTGTCTGGTAGAACCAGGAATGCTTCTGGGTCAGTGAGCTGGGGTAGGAGGGCAAGTGAAGCCAGACACCTGGCAGCCCTGTAGGGGACAGAGGTGGCATCCCCTGGCAGGCCTGAATGGGGCTGGGACAGGAACAACAGGGTCCCCTCAGCATCTGGGGCTGGAAGCCAGGTGTGGTGGCAAGCTGTGGCCAGAGAGCTGGGGAGCTGTGGCCTGAGGGCCAGTGGGGGCAGCCAGGGACGTGGTGGTGTTAACCTGACCTTGTCTGGCAAAATCCCTTGTTCAAGACCACTGAGGTCCTGAGGGTTCTGGAAAAGGGAGGTGCAACCTGTACAAAATTATAAACAAGACATAACTGGCTCTGGTATGGCTTCATAAGAGACAGCTGACCACTTCTGATGCAACTGGAGTATCAGGGGCATGATGTGTTTGTTAGTGGAATGCCTCATTGCAAAAACCTTTCTGGAAATATGCGTCAATCAGAATTTACCCAGCATTGCTTCACATTTCTCCTTCTATTGTGTCATTTGTTCTTGCCATTGTTACTCAACCAATGATCCTGGATGTTCATGACAAAGTGTTTATAAAAAGTGGTTGTTTGACTGGCTAACACATTGATCTTGTATGTGGGAAAGTGATGTCCTGGACATGACCCATGGGAGAGATACCCTTCTGGAAGTGGAAAAATTGTAATTCCTCCAGTTGAACAAGCTCCTATTGTAAGGGCAAATCAGCTGCAATGAGCCAGACTGTACTTTCTGTGAGCTTGTGTTGAGGCTTGCAGTATTTTCCTTAATCATTCTGTCAAGAAAGGGTTTACCCATTCTTCTCTATTATCCATGCACCAGTGCTTGTTTTGTGCTGGTATTTGCCGGTACTGAGTACCAGTACCTCAGTAGCCCCAGCCACAGCACTGGCTTGCTGAGGAGGGAGGGGGAAGGAGCTGGCTGAGTACCGGCTCCTTGCTTTCTTTTACATAAAAGCACTGTATGCACCCACCTTGCAACAGCCATGGAGCTGGCAGAGCCTCAGGCCTCAGAGGCACAATGGGAGAGATTCTCCAGTTGGTACAGATAATCCATCTCCCTGAGAGGCAGTAGCTAGATTAATGGAAGAATAACCCTGCCAACCAAATCAACACAGGGATTTAGGTCAACTTAATTTCACCACTCCGGGGTGTGGATTTTCCATGTCTGTGACTGACAACGATAAATCAAACTGATTTTCTAGTATAGACCAGGTCTAAGATCATACCACCTGATGATCTGGCTAGATGAACTGGAATCCACAGCCCTTCTTCACAGAGGGCCTTATCCTGTGTGCATTATTGTGTTAGCTAAACTCCTTTGTTTCACTGCTTTCAAGGCTCTCTTAGCCATTTCATTTTTATATGTGCCCTTCTACTTTCAGAGAGTGGGGAGAAATAAGTGCCTCTGTAAGGTCAAACACAGCACAAATGCTGGTGACAAAACAGGAACAGAAGTGGAGTAACTCTATAATGCAAAGGACAAAGAAATCACAAAGGCCTTTGAAATCTTTGTACAAGGAAGTACATGACATCCTGAACCAAAACCACAAAACCCACCTGAGAACATGCAGAAACCTGACATTCTACACCCATCTGTGGGTCTTGACAATGCAGGCGAGAATTGTTCCAAACACAAAAGACTGCTGAGAGGCTCAAAGGGAACCAGGTACTGGAGAATATATGGAAACATTTTTCTCTACTGTGAAAATAAATGTGTTTTAGTTATGCTCACTCCTCTTTTCTATTCACTTTCTACAAACATTTCAGTGGGGGTTCCACTCCCATGAAACATTAAGAAAAGTGTGGGGTAGATGCAGATGTTATTCAACATTAGGAAGATCAACAGACCTGGACCCTAAGTAAGTGCCATGTTGGAAGAGGTGGCAAAAAACATTAGTGTTGCAATTCCACGTATAAACCCTAATTCAGGAGTATTGCCCACATGGGGAGACCCCTGCCCATGGCAGAGCTACAAAGCAGTTGGAAGTATCCATGCTCATGGAGCCAGGCCATACCAGGCCAGACCCAAGATATTTCAGGCTAGTGAAGTGTGAGAACTGCAATATCTGTTGCAAAAAGCACTGCTAATTCTGTAGATGAAGTTATGCTGCGTACAAAACAACTAAATTAGGTCTGATTCCTGAGGAAAATAAATGCATGGCTCTGCTGCAGCTTAGTTGTATTGTTAAGAATGTTCATAACCTATTTGCTGCCCTTCCTTTGGGAATGTGCAAGATGCTCTGCCACACGAAAAGAAAGTTATTTAGTGTGAGTGTGAAATGGTTCCATCTGGACAATTCTTTAAAGACCAACACAGCTTTGCTATACTCTTGCTGATTGACTTCTGTCTGGGTCAATGGACTATTTTCCTCCAATATATTTATTTAAAGGAGAACTACAAGGAGTCCCCATTATACATAAAATTTAATTGTTTGTTAATGGGATAGCTGGGTGGTTAAGACATTTGACTAAGAGGCAGTAGATCAGTGGTTCACAACTCTGCTGTAGACTTCCTATGTGTCCTCCTTAATCTCTCTGGCCATGTGTACACTTATGAAAAACTTCAAAACTTCAAAAAGGCCATGCTAATGGCCAAATCAAGGAATACTAATGAGGCACTGAAATGAATATTCAGTGCCTCATTAGCATGCCACCTCTCACCCGCAACTCTTCTACACGGGGGTCCTTTTCGAAATGACCCTGCAAACTTTGAAATCCCCTTATTCCTATCAGCTGATAGGAATAAGGGGATTTTGATGTTTGCAGGGTCCTTTTGAAAAGGACCCCCATGTAGACAAGCCGTGGGCGAGTGAACCGCGGCACTTTCGAAGTGCCACAGCCGGCAGCATGCTAATGAAGTGTTGAATATTTATTTTAGTGCCTCATTAGTATTCTTTGATTTGGCCATTAGCATGTCCATTTTGAAGTTTTTCGTAAGTGTAGACATGGCCTCTGTGTTGGAGTTCCTCATCTGTAAAATAGCATAATGTGAAATGCTTCCCACCCATTTTTGTCAGCGTAGATTGTGATATCTTTAAGGCAGGGACTGTCTCTTTCTGTGTGCGCACAGCAGCTAGCATAGTGGGGATCCAGTATTGGCTCTCTAGGTTCTACTGTATTAAAATCACTGTTTATTTAGACTCCTAAGTCCTGAGTATACTCATCCTTTCCCTTTTGGATTAGTTATGCAATTCATAATTACAATCACTAAAAATAATACTTGGCATTTATTATATCATGTTCTAACCATACATCTCAAAGAGGTTCACACGTGGGGCGGTATTCATGATTATTAGTCCATTTTATAGATGGTGAAACCAGGGCACAACTAGAGTTATGTATCTTGATGAGGGCCTCACCAAGAGTCTGCAAGACAGCCAAGAAAAGACTTCAAGTCCCTAACTTGTAATTCAGGTTTTCCTATCCTTCTGCTCACCATGATCCCTCTTTGAACGCTATGTTCCTAGGTGCAGTTGATTCTCTTTGTCTTCTTGCCTTGTCACCGCTTGTGCTACATACTCACACATGTTGGGTTTTTTTTTAATTGGGCTTAGTACTTACAGAGTCAACTATGCCAAATTTGAACACATGGCAGTGAGCCCTGTGCGCTAGAGTCTCCACCCTCTTCTACCTGCTTTGTGTTATTCCAAGGCTATAGACCATGCAAGAAACAGGTATAAAAGAATACCTATATAGTGAGGGGCTATTATAGCCAATTCTATGCAACTCTGTCTTTCTGTCCCCACCAGAGGGTGCATAGTGGTGACTATTACAATTTGAAGGAGCCTGGAAACTCTAAGATATGCCTGGGGACAAGCACCCCAGCACCCACTAGATTTGGTAGGTGAGATAGTAGTAGAAACTAATCTTCATGCCCACTCAAACCCAACCTGCATTAAGCCCATAAGGCCAGTCTGAAAATTCTGGTCCGGTGTCTACCTTTTATTATGTGGAGTAAAATCCTGGCCCTTAGAAGTCAACTGGAATTTTGCCATTGATTTCAGTAGGGCTAATATTACATTCAAAAGGCTGAAATTTCAAGTAGAAACCACAGGGGATTAAATGCCTTGGTGAGAAATAGACATATGTATTAGAGGGCACAAGGGGATAGAATTATGAGCTTATCCACCTCATAAAAGCCACTGTGAAGAGAGAGAACAAATGTGATTGAAACCTATTCGGGGAGAATATAAGTGGCCATAAAAATCATAATATTGTACAGTATTACTAAAATTGAAGTACAACATATCATTTATACTGTGAGCTGCCCTTGTCCTAGCATTCATGGTTTTCAGGAAGTTACACTGATCAATTCTATTCCTTTGCTATAATAAAAAAAACTATGAATTATATTAAGTTAAATTGTCATCTGACAAGAAAGCAAGGGAGAACCATGTTTCCCAAGAATTCAGAAGTCTGTTTATTCTAAAATGCCAATCTTAGGGAATGCTTTTAACCCCAGAGTTTACATCCAGATAAATACAGAAAGGTGCAAAATATTGGTGCTCTCATCCTCCATTGTTTTCCTATTTTATTAGACTATAGCATTTATTGAAAATGTGCTGTATTAAATGCCACAAGAACCCATATTTAGGATAGCTGAGAAGTGATAGGGCTTTCTCAGTGAAAGTCTCTCTTAACCTTTGGAAATCAGACTCCCTGGCAACCCATTAAAACCCAGCTCTCAATTCCTCTGGGGGCAAGATACATGTGTAACCCTTCTGCCACTCACAGCTGACAGCAAGAAGGGCAAGATTCAGTATCTCAGAGGTTCTTCAAATAATATAACCAAACCAGCTCAAGCCTCCACCCAGTCACCTGCAAAAATTTTGGCCTGCTTAGTGGGCACCTTTAGCGGCAATTCCTACCCTTTTGCAAGCAGAGAGTCTGCAATAAAAAGCCTGTTTAATAACAATAACTTAGCATTAATCTGAGAAAACAGTATATGGAGTATCCACAAACAAAGAAAAACACCCAGGAGCAAGGCACCAAGTTCCTGAGCCCAACACCCTAACTCACATGATGTGACTTTCCCCTAGTTCAACACCCCATTCACAGCTTTGTACGGTCAGTGGAGACCCAGAGTTCATAGGCGCCTCTGTATGTAGGCTGAAACCTTCTGACTTTTCTGTTGTTGGGTACCAGCAAATTTACAAAAGCAACGAAAGGTCCTGTGGCACCTTATAGACTAACAGAAATGTATGAGCATAACCTTTCGTGGGCAAAGACCCACTTCGTCAGATGCAGGTGGTCTTTGCCCACGAAAGCTTATGATCATACATTTCTGTTAGTCTATAAGGTGCCACAGGACCACTCGTTGCTTTTGCAGATCCAGACTAACACAGCTACCCCTCTGATAAGTGAATTTACAGTAAATATCCTTTGAGCCTTCTGTCCTCCCAAAGGCTCTGGGCAGTCATTCACACTGACTCCAGGTTTATCCAGCTTCACAGTGCAAATAACATCTAGTGCTGGATCCCTGAGAGTCTCTACTAATCACCCTCTCTTTCCAGTCTTAGGTACTTCCCACTCCTGGAAGATTTCAGTAGTGTGTTCCAACCAGAGTTCAAAAGTCCTCCCTAAAGGCCTCAAGTATCATTAGGGAGGATCACTAGTATTTCTTAGGGTCAATGTTCAGTCCCTTGCACCAATCCTCTAGTATGCAGACAGCCATTACGCAAACTCTTATTTGTCCAAAAGTAACAGGACTGTTTTCCAAAAATAAATAGTCTCCTTAAGATGTGCTTGCGATGGGTACGAACCCAGCTAGCATCCCAGATGTGCCCCCAAAAATGTAATCCTTCTGCCAGTAGCACTTGACAGCAAGAAGGGCCACATTCAGTATCTAGGAGGTTCTTTAAATAATGTAACTAAAGTGGCTTGAGCCCCTATCCAGTAACCAGGGAAAATTTCATCGTATTCACTGGGCATCTTTAGAGGCAGGTTTTCCCCTTTAGGAAGTATGGAGTCTGAAGCAGAAACAGTCTGTTTAATAGCAGTAACTGAGCATTAATCCAAGAAAATAACATGTGCACTATCCACAAAAAAATAAGAAAACCCTTGAGTAAGACACTCTCCCCAATGACCATGGGATGGGCTCCTTTGCTTCAAGTTCTTGAGCCCAACACCACTACTCATACGGTTGGGGAAATCACACTTCAGCACTAAACTCAGAGCTTTGTCTGGTCAGTGCAGACCCAGAGTTAACAGGTGCACGAGCATGAAGTCTCCCCTCATTGTGCATGGGAGGGGCTGGGGGTCAATGCCACCACACTAATTGCTCCCACTGGCTATCTGCTCACTCACTGCCCATCACCTGCCTGCCTGCCTGCCAAAAACCCATCATTTACAGCTCTCTGTGATTTCAGCTCTTGGCCCAGAACGCAGTTCAGCTACAAGAAATTTCAAGATCCACTGGAATACATTTAAAATAATAAGAGAGACACCTTACAGAGCCTGTTTTAGTTCTACTCTTGAGACAGTGGGTAGAAACAGGTTGAACCAAGCTCACAGCTAACCCCTTGAGGGTATGTAGCCTGCTGCTTGAGACTCCTGCCCTCCCTACTTAACCTCACAGAAGGCTGGCAGTGAGTCCCTTGTCCAGCCAATGTTCTTTAAGCTGACAATGTTTTCCTCCTCTGAAAAGGGTTAAACATAGTTTGCCTTTTCTGTACCTCTAGCTAACTGCAGGGAAGAATTCCTTCAGATCTTTTTTACATGTGGTCTGATCCAAAACCCACCAAAGTTAATTGGAGTCTTTCCATTGATTTCAATAGGCTTTGCATTAGAGCAAGACAGCTCATTTAATTAACTGACGTTGGCTTCTCCTTAGTCTTTCATATTGGCAATAATATTTTACAAATATTTATGACACTTTGCAGTTAAAGTCCCCTTTCTCACAGTGATGGGTAACACTGAAGTGAGTAAAATATAAGAAGAGGGGAGCTTTTTCTTGTGCTGAGGGCAAGAGAGAAAGAATCTTGGGTGTCCTGACATTGACTGCAATGGGTCCCAGAATTTCCACTCAGGGTTCCTGAGCAATCTGGGATCACTTCCAACTCCTTCCAAAGCAGAACTTTAAGTTGGTGTGTTTTGGTGAGACTTACTGTCTTTTGGGTTATGTAATAGCTAAAGTTATAGTGCAGTTTCCTAATGGAGAGCCACCTCATGTATTTTGCTGAAATCCAGGCTACTCTAAATTATGCATAAACACATTTTTGAGCTATGTTCTGTTACAAAACTTTTCTGCAAACACAGTTGTACTTGGGAAAATGGGGTTTTCTCCCCTGACTCCCTTTTATAAATTCAATGAGGCTCAATGAGATTCAATAATTTACATATTTTGACCAAATTCTACTTATATTCTATGCTTATATTCTACTCATAGTTGGACCAAATTCAACCTGTATTTGGACGTAATTACCACCATCTCAGACCTAGTCTGAACCTACAACTTAGGTCAACCTAGTCACATTGCTCTTTGATCAAAATAAACTAACTTAAGACCCTAAAATCACACAGACCTAAGTCCCTTTGGAGACATGACTAGGTCAATAGATGAATTCTTCCATGGGCCAAGTTACTGCCTCTCAAGGAGCTAGATTTACTACAGCAGTGTAACAATCCTTTCCATTCCTTTAGCAAGTGTCTACACTGGAGTACTATAGTGGCATGGCTTAGTATATGGGACAGAGAATGCAAAAAGAATAGCAGGGATGGCTGAAAAACCCTGGCCCACATATAGTGCAGAACAATGATCTGTGGTAATTCTTTTTGCAGCTCCCTGGCTTCCTTCTCCTTGTCCTGAGGGGAGCTACAGAACGGACAACCTCCATTGTCCCAAGCCAGGCGTTTTAGGAAACAGAGAGAAGGAAGAAGCAGAGTTGCCCTGAGCTTTTGGGCTCATTCTGTTCCCTCATCCCACTTCTGCTTCTGTGTGAACAGGTTTGGCTCCAGAGCAGGTATGTGAGAAGAGCTCTGTGCCCCATCACAGCTCTGAGTGGTTTGTAGGCCCCAGGAAGCAGGGAAGCAGGGATAGCTCCAGATCAGAGGGGGCTTTCCACAGGCAGGGCTGTGAGGTGCCCCCAGCCTTCAGTGCCCCCACTGGAATGGTAGAAATTTTACTTGAGGGTTTGTGAATCTTTTCAAACTGCTGCACTTTAAATGCTGTATTTGACGGAGGGGGATGGGAGGTCATGGGGCTACTAGATATATGACTCTATCAATCCACTGGCCTAAAACCATTTATGGGAAGAACTCCATGGGCCCAGATTCTTCACAAGCCTATGAACTGTAATAGCAGCTGAACTGCAAGGTGGTAGTTGTCCTTTATGCTTGTCTCATTTTTACAACTACTTTCCACAAATTCAGGCACTCAAAGACCTAAAAAATAACATGAAACTAGTGATCATTCTAAAAAAACAATTTGTCTAATAGTTGCTATTATTTGGAATGCTAATTTCTTTTTTGCACTCTTCTAAGGATTTTCATTTGAGGACCTCAGATTTGAGATGATGAGTGGAATATGAGGTTCTACACGGAATAGAATCTTTACCTACGCTAATAAACTGACCCCTATAGCTCTTCACTGAGGTAGCCAAGTAAAATGTCTACTTTACTTTCTGTGCCCAGTTAAACTTAGCTGTGTGTATTTAAACATGACAGAGTCACTGTGGTACACAACCAAAGATTACACATGGTTTTGATAGATATAAGTGCATGGGTTCCATGCCAGGGTTACTCTATTTGAGAGGTTGTTTTACATTGGGATTTTATGCCATCGAGATATGGCACTGAGATATGATGTTGCATCCAAAAAAAATCACATCATAGCATGTCAAAGACAAGGATGAACAGCTCAGTAGTAAGGACGGATATTAGCAATACTAAGGAGGAAGACCCTGCAAGAGCTAGTAAGAGACCAGACATGAGGGCAAAGGACAGAGAGAATATGAAGATGACATCTAATTACATATGTTTTTACACCATGCTCATAGTTGTGATGTCAGGAGATGAGACCTTCCCCCCTCATAAGTGATAAATCGCATTAGTGAGAGGAGAGGACTTAAAAGGAAAAGTGAAACATTCTGTTCTGCACCTATCTGACAATCAAGCCCCAATATAACTGCTTGTAATTTCAATGGAATTATACCCAAAGTAAATTTGGCATACTGAAGACTGCTGCCAGATTCCCAGATTGCATCTGCAGAACAAATTAAAAAGAGGGGAAGAAGTGAGTGACATAAAGGTAGTTGTAAAAGTTATCTTCAAAGAAATATTAGCTGACATCACTGAGGTGGATGAAATCACCTACTGAAAGTGCATGATAAAGTGAGAGGAGGGGACGGAGCAGAATGCAGAGGAACGGATACCAATAAGGGTGGGAAGTTAGTAGGATGAAAAACTACCAAAGGAGGCAGTGGTTGAGGTAGGGAGAGCCAGAAGAGAGTCACGAAAGCTGTGGAAGAAAGCAAGTGGATAAAGAAATGATCAATGTTTGAAAATTCCTTCACATAAAAAAAAACAGTTGAAATCCCGAGATTTTTAAGGTGAAGGAGGGGCTGTCTCCTTCTAAATCAAAAATTGCTGATCATATTTATATTGCATTTTCTGAGATAAAAACCAGTGTAGTGACTTAGTTATCAGTCTGATCCTGTTTAAAACAACCAACACATGTCATTGTAAATCCCCAAATCAGGATTAACAGGAGAAACAATGACAAACCATCAACTATAGTGACTTTTTAAAATACAAAAATCCAACATCAGCCAGAAGAGTCCTTTTTTACATCCTTTGACAAATGACAATCACAGGTCAGTCATGGTGAAGCAAAGAGCATTTCCTCTCTTCAGCTGACAGCTATTTTCACCTTCTGCATATTTTAGCATAACTGTCTGCTTCCTCTGCTCATTTTAGTTTAATCAGCTGTGCCAAGCTTATAGAAAAGGAAAGGAGAGAAAAGATTGGCAGCCAATATTTGCACTCTGCTGCCCCACACCTTGTTTTAAATCTTTTGTAAGCTAGAGTCCAATCTCAGTAAAAACAGTGTTCTCTCACTGTTGATGTGTACTTTAAAACTGAAGGACAAGTGGTTTTCATCTTTATGATACCATAAGCATCAGCAGTGCCCAATGATCCAATGTGGAGTTTCTGTGCCTCCTCAAAAATATTTAACTGATTTCCTTTAGAATTTGCACATTGGACGGTGTTGATCTTTCAGCTATTTCAGTGTTATGAAGTGCAAGATTCTTCTCTACTCCCATTTTAAATCATCAGGAGCTCAGATGCAAAACATGAACCATTTGCAGCCAGCTGATCCTTATTATTCTCTAAGGCAAAGGAAGGAGTCAAAACAACAGACACACAGAAATGCAGAGAAGAGGAAAAAAATCCCTGTCTTACACACTTGCAAAAACTTACCGGTTGTCTCAGTCGGCAGAGCCAGTTCTTCCAGAACAGCGCCTTGAACTGGTGAACAGAATGCCTCATATTGCCGTGTCTGTTCCCCATCCACTTGAAGAGATGGTATTTAAAGACATGTCACTCTTAGTCACCTGACCACCTACCAAAGGAGGCAGTGGTAACTAGTTAATTTCAGCACAAGTACAAGGTGCAAGAGGTGTGCCTGCTTACGAAGAAAAGATTAGATTATGTTTCTGCCTTTTGTTCTGTATTCACTGAGGAATCTCATTTTCCTATTTGCTGCTCAGTGTGATGAACAGTAAAGGGACGGTTTTATATAAAAGCCTCAGGATGTTTTAATGTGCACTGGCTTTTGACTTTCCAGAAACAGACATAACTGCAAACCATCACAATAAACAGCCTACAAGTAAGAGTTCATATTTAAGTCTCCTTTCCATTTTCAGAACTAGGTTACTACTCCAACCCTACACTCTGGCCACAATGATTTGGTATTTGTGCCCTGGCTTGGGGCTTTTGGCACCAGCCCCTGGTTCTGGAGCATTGGCCTATGACTCTGGGGCTCCAGCCCCCAGTTCTGGCTATGGTAGGTTGGACTCTGACCCTTGGCTAAAGCTGCTTGTCTCAGCTCCCCACTGTGCAGCTTGCAGTTATTGTTATTTCGACTGAACACAGAATGGTTTTGAGTGTGTGTGTGTGTGTGTGTGTGTGCGCGCGCGCGCGCGCGCGCGCGCACGTGTGCACACATGCATGTTTGTGTGTTGGGGGAAGGGGTGTTACAGGAGAGCAGCAAATGAGGGAGAAAACCAATACAAAGGCAGCGAGTACATTCAGATATATATATATATATATATACTTTGTTCGTTTGCTTTAATTTATTTTTCTGTACAAGCAACTAATTTATACATGATGTAGAATATATAGACCTCTCATACTAATATATACCCTAGGCTACTCTTTCAGATGAAATTGTTGTGACTGAATATCAAATATTCACATTAAAACTGTCACATTCAAAGTCATAACAAGTTTAAAATTTAAAATTAAATCATTCCTTGAGTCCTTGCAGCTCTTTTGTTTCTTTACATTACATTCCTACAAGTTAATAGGTGAAGGGTATGACAAATTTACTGGGTTTTCCCCCAGCCCCAGGAGCAGGGGAGCAGTGGATAGAGAGACAACAGAAATTAATGAGACCTAAAAATGTAGGACATTTTAAATTTTTCTGTTTCTTCTTTTCCGCACACAAAAATAGCAGAGAAGTATTGTATTATATTAGGCCAGAACATGGATACTGATGTTAAAACACATGAACTTATTTCTGACAGAGCAAGAGATGTAAGGCAATGAAAATAAGGCTTGCTGGATTACCCTATTTTGCATTACATTTTCTCATCACATCCTCACAAAGATATTGTATTTGTGCAGGTTATCAGTGCTATTTGCTTCATTCATACAGCCACCCCCTTATCTTCCCTCAGTTCCCTCCTCAGAACCTGCTTCTGCTGGTATACGGGGATATATACATAAATTTCAATTCCCTCACTCTTGGAAGGGCGTCTTCTGTGCCCCTACTGGGGCCTGAGGACTGAAGGAACTCACTGTCCCAGTGGGGCTCCAGAGCTGGAGGAGCTCTTGTGTTCTCTTCACTGGGGCCCTGGATGCTGCGAGAATAATTGTGCTTTCCCCACTGCGGCTATGGGACCCAGACTATATAATTCTTTGAATAATACTGAGCCTGTTTGGGGACAAGGACCAGTCAACCCTCAGAGTGATAACTGGGAAAGCTTTAATAATCTATGAGTTTCTCTACACTACCACGGAAGACTGACCCACTCAGGGTCGATTTTCTGGAGTTTGATTTCATGCATCTAGTCTGGATGTGCAAAACTGAGCTCTCAGGGGTTGAGTCAACCTCTGTATTCCTTGTGAGATGCAAGGAGTAAGGGAGGTTGACAGGAGAAACTCTCCTGTCAACCTTCCCCTGTATAGACAGACAAGTAAACCGAGTGCAGAGATGTCAATTTTAGCTACGCAGTTGGCATAGCTAAAATTGTGTATCTGCGGTTGACTTTCTTGGTTTAGTATAGAGGTAGCCTGAATAGATTCATAATCTAAAGATCAGGCAACAGTGACAACAAGTTGTGATCACTGCTAATAGTTGGCATGTGGAGCTATCCTATCTGCTATTATGTTATTCTTCTTTCCCTGCTTGCTCACATACATGCTTTACCTGCTTGTTATATGCCCTCATTACATCTTTCAAGTTCTCTGGGGTTTGATCTATTATTTGTATTTTTGGTCTATTATGTGTATTTGTATTTGTATTTGTATTTGTATTTGTATAGAGCCTAGAATAATCAGGTTGTCCCTGCTGAAGACTGTAGGCCCTACCACAACATAAATAATATTTGTCAAAGTTTTGGTCACATGTCTCTACCTCTCTTGTTTGATTAATTATCTCATACGAAGAGGCTTTGCTCATGATGTGGGGAAGGGTTAGGGAAATGCTTTACATCTCCAGAAAATCCCAGCAAATATAGTTGTGTTGCCTACTAGAGTCTTGCATAAAACTAATTTTTCATCCCACACCCCCTCACTCCCACATTCCTTGCCAATTTTTTATCTTGCTCCTGCTGTTACGGCAGCAGGACATAAATTCAATAAGCAATATTGGAGCAAGTCAGAGCAGGAGTGGGCGCAGCAGGGTGGAATGGGAGTGAGATTAAAACATTGTCCTCCCATGCTACAAACAACATGAATGCTGTTGCCAGCAGCCACCACTCTCTGGCCATACAGCTCTGAAAACAGAGCTACTGCCTGCAGTAGCACAAAGGTAAGGGTGACATGGTATCCATAATAGTGGGAAAAGGATGCAAATTCAACAAACAGGAGCAGGACGGAGTGAGGGTGAATATTACAGAGTGGAATGAGAGTGGAAATAAAAAACGGTCCCCTGCAGGGCTTTAGTAGGGAGCACAGATATGTTTGCTGAACTCTTCTGGAGCAGTGTATCACTTCCCCAGCCTTTCCCCATATCACAAGCAAAGCCTCTTACCACAGAGACAATTAATCAAACGAGAGAGGCAGAGATATGTGACAAAACCCTTGACAAATATTAGTATTTATGTTGTGTTGGTGCGTAGTGTCCTCATCTCCATCTCCCTCCAGTACTTCCATGGTATTGTATGGTCCCACCCAACAACTAGGGTTTGACTTGAAGCAGAGGGTCATGAGGAAACATGCTGAGTGGACTAAGAGGATACATAGAACTTAGATAGCAGTCACACCTGCATCCCCTCGCTGCAATATTTTGAGCCCGGAAGAAAACAGGATTAACTGCTATCCCAGCTAAATGTCACCTGGGGCAAAGAGGTGACCTCCAGGGATACGCCATTCAATGGAAACAGAGAGGTAGCCATGTTAATCTACACTCCCAAAAAAACAGAACAGCAGAAATGTAGCACTTTAAAGACTATCAAAATGATTTATTCAGTGATGAGCTTGGCCATTTCGAAGTTTTGGCCAAGTGTGGCCACAGCCCTTGTGTTACTAACTGTTGTACTCTACATAACTCAGCTCCTCAAAAGAATTTTTACAAAGGTTTGGACAACCTACGAAAGGTCTGTTTGGTTAGTAAGCCCTTCCTTTCCTAGCCTCATAAGTGTCCTTGTTGCACTTTGTGCATGCATATGCACACACATGCATACACACCCACATGCACCCCAGAAATTAGTCTAAATTGGAATATTGGATCCAACACTTTAGAAAATCAGACATGATTATTAAGTCAATATTCTGTGAACTAGGACACAGATGTTAAAAGTTCAACATTGACTTTCCGCAAAAGGATATGCTGGAATTATTCCTGACAAATTATAGCCAAAATGTCCTTTTGGTCATTTAAAAGGTCTTATTTAGATGTGGAAAACAAAGTTCCTGTTATTAACATTCTGTTAGTCTACGTCTACATGGTGTTGGCAGGGTCATGCAAATGAAGGCACTTGCTAAGGCAAATGAGGCACTCATTTACAAATTGTGTGCCTCATTGGCGTTCTCTCACTTGATTGCTGTCCTGGCAGAGGCTTCAGTTGTCACAAAACAAGCTGTGCAGACAAGGTGGGGGCTGTTGACAACAGAACCCCATCTTCACGGCTTGTTTTGTGGTGACTGAAGCCTCTGCCAGGACAGCAAGCAAGCAAGAGTATGCAAATGAGGCATGTGATTTGTAAATGAGTGCCTCATTTGCATTTTCAAGTGCTCTCATTTGCATGACTTTGCCGGCAGCAGCACTCTGGGTCGATGCAGCCTTAGAGTTTGGTAGTTATAAATGTTCACTGACCTAAATATTTGTATTTTACTATAGTAGGCATCCACATAACAGCAATAAAAACCTCATTTACTCATGAATGTCTTAGATCATTCTTACTTTATTTTCCCATCATCTCAGCAGCTTAAAGATTTCATTCCTACCTAGTGAACGCTTTTCTACTAAGAGCTTCTATTTTTCTGGTAAGATACTTTAAAGACTTAAAAAGTCTCTGATGAATATACAGCTAAAAACCACCATCTGTACAGAATTGTAGGGAGTTGATTCTAGAGCAGGGGATATTTGACAACTTATTATAATTAATAATTAAGAAAGTTATTTGTGGTACTGTAAAATATTAGAATTAAAAATAGTATATCTAAAAGAAGAAAATGCAAATAGAGTTGTCCGCATTAAAAATTAAGCAAAGGTTTGGAGTTCAGTGTAGAAAACACGTCTGTTTTGAATTCTTTCAGACAGACTTTTAATTATCCATATTGCTCCTTCCCTGAGGACCCATTAGTATGGGTTTGTTTTCATCAGCTCAACATAAGGTCAGGCAGTATACTATGCATCAAAGAACCTTATGAATACTTTTCCCATAGGAACTGTGTGCTAAAGAAACTCAAAAGGTTAAACCACAGAAACTTTACTCATGAGCTAAGTGTATTTTATACCTCAAAAGTCAGCTTAGTGAAGTGACTATAGTGAACTGGAGCATACTGGGAACACCAGGTCATTTACGGGTCAAGAGAAGATGATGATGTGTTTCATCTAATGCTGCCCTTATTACTGTCTGGAATGGAACATATAAAATGTTTAGAATCAAATCTTTAGAATGAATAAAGACAAAGCAGAATAATCTGCTACAGCTCTTGCTAGCTGCTATTTAACTGTCCAAGATCTTTTCTAGTCTAGGGTTGAAAAGTTGTTTATTAGAATGTGTAACATGTCTTAACCAATACAGTATGTTCTAAAAGTCCAGTGTGGACAAGACAGTGTCTTCCTTACAATAATGGTACGCCTATAAAGCTTTAAAATGAAACCAGCTTAGCCCATTACTGCTAGTGTACCTTTTCTCTACTAGACTTTTGAAACATATTAATTAGGATGCGTTAGCTAACGCACTTTCAGACCTTAGTCTGGACAAAGGCCAATACTCACAAATGTGTGGTGGCTAGGAACAAGGTCTAATACTTTGAGATGAGGAGTGGGATTCTAGAGATTTACGGTGTCTTCCTCACTCTACCAACAACTTGCTGTTTAACCTTGGGCAAGCCTCTAAAACTTGTAAAATGGGGATAATAATAAGGTGGCAGGTCTTATTAAGGGCTTAAGTAAGAGGTGTGTAATCACCAGCACTAATCATTGACGTGCTCAACCAGAAATTTTCATTCTAGTAACTGAAGCTATTTCCCTTAACTCTATATGCTCCAAATCAAAGGAGTGCTACCAAATATGTAGGGCTTTGCTAGATGCATAAAACTGTAATATTTTCATTATGTCATAAATCACCATTTGCTATTTGGCCATTGTCAATCAGTAGGTACCTTTTCATCATTGTAACATGCATCTCTGGCTTTTAATGGGTATTGGTCATCAGTTTGGAAATAATTGACCTAACTTTGACCTTCCTTTGCAGGTGTCCTTATAGGTACTCACCTAAAAAAAGAACAAAATTACAGCATGATCCTGCTCACATGGACTGCCCTTTACAATATTAGTAGTAAATATTTATATTTCAAACCAGAGTTCTGCAGGTCGAGAGCCTGCAAGCTTGCAAACAACCTATAGCACATTTTCCTGGTGATACACCCCTATTTATTCAAAAAGAATGAGGAAAAAGGCTGCTAATTGAAGAAGGTCATCTTTAGAGAGGTTGTATTCAGAAACAAAATACACCCTGATTCCCACAACAGATACACTGGTTCATTTGAACTTCTGGTCAGTTCTAGGAGTGTTCTGCTTGTACTGTGAAAGGCTGATAATAGGCTTTTTAAAACTTTCACACAGAGACATATTCATAACTGAGAAGAAGCAGCTGGAATCAGGTTTCAGTATTGTGCAAAACTGGCTTTATCTAACTTGGAGCTTCAGTAGAATCACTACCCCCCTCAACACTAGTGCCACTTGTATAAATGTACTGGAGAGTTTCAGATTTAACACTGTTCTGTTCAGTGACTTCCTTTCTCTACATTACACCAAAGCCATCTGACTTTATTTTAGCCATTGTCTAGTTCATTTTTCCCTTTCTGTGCACTGCAGTCTTTTATTAAAGAAAAATCTATTACTCTATATTAATGGTAGTCCATCAATCCGATGATGACAAATCTGTGCAGATCATCTGTTATTGGTCTCATGGGGTGCCCTCTGGTGACTATAAGCCAATTCTAGAGGTGCACATTTTGCTGCAGATGGTGCATGGGCAGTTTGCAATCTGTGGGTTGTGCATTGCTGATGCTCTATGACGTCATTCGCGTGCCTCTTGTAGATGTCAGCAGTGGTCTTCCTCAAAGGCAACGCAGGTATTTCGGACTTTTGCACGCCACTGTGTTCTGTCATCGGCAGCGGCCTCAAGGTCCCTAGGTTTGATACTGCAGTAGTGCAGATTGGCTTTGATGGTGTCCTTGTAGCGTTTCCGTGGATAACCTATACACCAGATGCCCTGGGAGAGTTCACCATACAGAAGCTGGTGATGGATTCTGTTGGCATCCATGCGGCTGACATGACCAGTCCAACGTAGTTGTGACTTCATAATCATCATTTCGATGCTTGTCATCTGGGCTCTCTCAAGGACCTCAAGATTGGGCACTTTGTCTTGCCAGCGGCTCTTCATGATGTTAGGGAGGCAGTGCATGCGGAATGCTTCGAGCTGCTTGATGTGACGCCTATATAGTGTCCATGCTTTGCACCCATACAAAAGAGATGAGAGAACAACAGCTCTGTACACAAGCAGTTTTGTTCACATCCGATGTTATGGTGGTTTAGAACTTTGACATGCAGACAGCCAAGTGCCTGGCTCGCTTTGGATATTCGCACGTTGATCTCATTATCCAGCAATCCACCACTGGATATGACACTACCCAGGCATTTAAAGTTCTCCACTACTTTAAGCTGAGTGCCATCAATGGAGCTACTCGGGACAGGAGCATTTGATCGAGGTGCAAATTGATGGAGAACTTCTGTCTTTCCGAGGCTGATAGATAGTCCGAAAAGTTGCGAGGCCTCAGCAAACTTGTTGACAATGTGCTGAAGATCATTTTCAGTGTGACCCATAAGGGTACAGTCATCGGCAAAGAGTGCCTCAGAAAGGAGTTTCTGCACTGTCTTAGTCTTTGCATTCAGGCGACGGAGGTCAAAAAGTGAACCATCATGCCGGTATTTCAGGTATATACCTCGATCCAGATCTTTCATTGCATGGTTAAGGATGCATGCAAAGAACAGGTTAAGTAAGACAGGAGCGAGAACACATCCTTGTTTCATGCCATTGGTGACATTGAAGGGGGCTGATGTGGCTTCATCAGACAGTACTTCACCTGTCATGTCGTCATGGAAAAGGCATATAATCTGGACAATTTTCTTGGGCAGCCAAGTCGTATTAGAATGGTCCAAAGGGCTTCCCTGTTGATGGTATCAAACGCCTTTGTCAGATCTATGAAGACAGCATACAGGTACATGTTCTGTTCAATGCACTTTTCTTGTATTTGTCTGATAGCAAACACCTTATCGGCTGTGCTCCGGCCAGGTCGAAAACCGCATTGACTTTCAGTTAGATTTGCCTCGAAAATACTGGCTATTAGGTGGTTCAAGATTATGCGGGCAATGATCTTCCCTCCAACGGAGAGGAGGGATATGCCTCTGTAGTTTCCACATTCTGCTTTGCTGCCTTTATTCTTAAAAAGGGAGACAATAATAGCATCACGGAAGTCCTGTGGTATGTTTTCACCCTCCCAGATGCTGATGATCACGCTATGGAATGCTGCTAGTGCTGCTGGACTTGCCGCTTTATATATCTCTGCTGGTATTCCATCTTTTCCAGGAGCTTTTCCTGAACTCATCTGGCTAATAGCTTTCTTAATCTCATCTATAGTGGGCAGAAAGTCAAGATCTGTCAGGACCGGTTGTTGTGGAATTTCATTACTTTATATATTTATTTATTATGTTGGAGGTATTTTGACTTTTCATTACTACAGAAAATTCAAATGGAGAGAAGGGGCTTTTAGATTAATAAAAAAATGTGTATCGCAATCATTGGGCCCTAAAGACTGAGACCCTTTCGATGGAAGAGAACAGCCACATTCCGCATGAGATAGTATGAGGGTTGGTCTACCCTAGACCTTACAGTCGACTGCAGATATGCAGTTCTACCTTTGACAATTGCACAGCTAGAATCGACGTATCTACAGTCAACTGTAAGGTCTGTCCTCACTGAGGGAGGTCGATGGGAGCATTTCTCCCATTAACCTCCCTTACTCCTCATGAGAGGAGGAGTACAGGAGACCGACTGCTGATTTTGTGTGTCTGCTAAAGAAGCGCAAAATTTAGGTCCACTGGCTGATGATGGGGTGGGTGTGTGAGGTTGGTGGTGGGGCAATAATGCACTTCGTGGGGCTGGCCATTCACCTTGCCTGTCCGTTGGCACAGCCCTCACTGTGAACAGACTCCCGGCTAGCAGGGTCCCACCATATCCCCTTTCTGGCTGGCACTGGCTGCAACCTTTGCTGTCCAAACATTGCCCCCTTTACATGCTTTGCCTCTTGCTGTCCTCACCCTGCTTTGCCCTTTTTGCTTATAGCCTGCTGATTATCCATAGCCTCCTGGAGGTGTTAGCTGCCTTTCAACATTGTGTGGGCAAGAATGGACAAGCTGCCACACGGGTGGTGGGGGTGGGGTGGGGGGAGGAGCAGGAAATAAGGAAAGAGATGACCTCTGCAAAGACATGATCTAGGTCATCTCTCCCACCTCCTCCTTTTCCCCTGCAGCTGGAAGCATCTCCTATCCCTTCCCTCCTATACAGTGCAGATCAGTGTCCCACTCCCAGTGCTGTGCGAAGAACCAGTCCCTGGTCACAGTGCTCAATTTACTAACCGCCTGGCCAGCAGCCTCCTTCCTTCTCCCACGGCCTCTGGCTGTGCTGGTGCCCTGGGAAAGCCCAAGAACTCCAGCCCAGACCGCTGGCCAAGAGGAGCCAAGCCCTGCATGCCAATGCCCTGCACAGCGCTGGCACAGGGAAGCCTCTCTGTCCCTCAGCTAAGCTGTGGAGTAGCATGGGGGAGGTTATTTCTAGCCTGTTCATACCCTGCACCTGCAAGATCAACATCAGCCCCTGAGATAGGAGTGTATCACTCTCTTCACCCCATGCCTCCTCCCCACTCTCCGACCTGCCCCCAGAGAGTGCAGGGCTGCTCCATTATCTAGGCACCCTCCTCTGCTGAGCCACCTCTCTGGTCAGGTTCACTGAAGCCCCTGCAGTCGGTTTCCTGGACTCTGGTGCACAGTACATCCTTAGGGCTGAACCTCCTTATGCCTGTGCTGTGGCCAGGGGAGAAGAGGCGGCTGGGTTATGTCGGTAGCCAGCGGTCTGGAGGTGTTAGCTGCCTTCTGACTTTGTGCAGGGAGAAAGGGACCAGCAGCTTTCTGCCACATGGTAGTGGGTGGGGGGTAGGAGAAGAAGGAAGGGATGAGGAAGAGGATCGGAGCAAAGACAAGGGCCAGTGTATCTCTTCCCCGCTCCTTCTCCCTTGCATCTGGAAGCAATGCCCATCCTGTCCCTCCCACAAAAAGGAGGGAGAAAGGCTGCTGCTGACCACTTGCTGATGTGAATCCTGGCAGGAATCTGGGGAGTCAGGGACATGTGATGCTGTGTGACCCTCATACATGGTGCCTCAGGAAAGTTAAATGCTAAGAACAGGCAGGTCCTCTTGAGGGCCCAGTCATGCTTGGAGGGAGGAAAGTCCTGGGCAGGGAGGACCAGGTCTATTAATCACCCCCACTCCTCCCCGTGTCAGAGAAGTGAATAGGTGTGAGTGTGTGTGAGTGAATGACTTCTCCCCATGTGCAGGGGGAAGGTGTGACTCATCCCTCCCTGTGTAAATCCTAAATATGTAAAGATAAGAAGGTTAAAAAAATCTGTCCGCAGAGTGTTTATTTTTAATAGGGGCTCAGGTATTTCCTGCTTTCCAGGCACAACCAAACTCTGACCTTGGTTTAAGTTAGGGTAAGAGGAAGCTGCATGCCAAATTTTGTGGTTGTAGGTCTTATAATTTAAGAGGAGTTCTTGAACAATGTAGCACCAACACCAGAGAGGTAGCCATGTTAGTCTGTATCTTTGAGAATAAGGAGTCCTGTGGCACCTTATAGACTAACAGATAGTTTGGAGCGTAAGCTTTCGTGAGCAAAGACCCGCTTGATGAAGCAGGTCTTTGCCTATGAAAGCTTATGCTCCAAAATATCTATTAATCTATAAGGTGCCACAGGACTTCTTGTTGTTCTCAAGGCACCAATAGACAGCTATCTATATCTACATGGACTGGTGGGCAAAATTGAATGTATTTGAGGAAATTTAAATGAAAAATACACAAATGTCCACTAGATGGCAGCTGCCAAAATCTTACTGAAAGTCTTTTTTACTCAAAACCAATTACAGTAGAGGCTTCTTTCTGGCTTGCCGCTGGCTTGCCCTGAGCACCTGCTGTTATTAGTGGGACCAAAGCCATATGACAACTTAAGGGTGTTTCAGAATGGGTGGGACAGTCAGGGAGGCAAGGAGCTGGGGTGCATATAGGGGAAACCCTGAGTTTGGCAGAAATGTGACAGGGAAATCTCGAGTTTAAAATGGGAACACCGTCTGCAAAACATCTGAGCAAGCCTGGCTGCCAAGGATGGGCTGAGCATGCTCCCACTGGTGGCTTCATGTTCCATCATGAGGAGAGATTAATGGCTGGGAATGGACAGACAACACTGCAGCCTGTAATGGAAGACAGGTGTGGCCCCTATCATGGATAACTGAAGGGAAGGGACAGGTTAATTCCTGGGGATGGATAGGTCCCTGAGCCACCCTCTGCAAAACAACACACCTGCTCCCTGTTGCTGGCAATCAAGATGGAGGGGACAGCTCAGTGAGGGTTACCAACTACTTAACTGCTTAAAACCAAACAGCCTTGCCCCACCCCTGCCCTTCTGCAAGGACACCCCACCCCATTGCTTAATCTTCCACCCTTAAGTACTTTCACTGGGCTGGGGCAGGAGTTGGGTTGCAGAAGGAGAGTGGGGGCTCTGGTTGGAGGCATGGGCTCTGCAGTGGTGTTAAAGAAGTGGCTCCAGGCTGGGGCAGGCCTCTGGAGGTGTCAGAGGTTGAAGCCTACACCTGGGGGTGTGGGTTCCCAGTGGTGCCTGTGAGCAGTTCGCACCTGGGACTGGGTGGCCTAGTGGTTAGGCCCCCTGGACAGGGCCTGTTGGGTAGGTCTTCATCCCCACCCGAGAGTCTATGGGTTAAGCTTGGGGCATAGCCCTGAGAATCTAGCTCCCCCTTTGGCAGCAGAGGGGTTCCCTGGTGGGGGCTGCACCCTCCAGCAGCAGCTCTGGTTTGTGGCCTGCTGCCTCAGAGCCAGCTCCTGCCTCTTGGCTGGTCAGCCTCAAGCTGAGCTGGCTTCCCTCCCTTTATACCGCTCTAGGCCTGACACTGGCTGCAGGTGAACCGGGGTGGGGCTGATTGGGCCAACAGGCCTTGTTTAACCCCTGCCTTGCCTGGCCTTCCTCTCACACTCTTAGTGCCAGAAATGAGGTGTTCAAGATGTAGGGAGGGCTCTAGGCTGGGGGTGAAAGCTCCAGCTGGGGGTGTGGGCCCTGGGCTGGGGCAGGGATGAGTGGTGTGGGATACAGGAGTGGGGTCAGGGCTGGGACAGGGAGTTGGGGTATATGTAGGGGGCGTGGGCTTTGGGAGAGAGTTTGGATGGGGGAGAGAACTCTTGGCTGGTGCGAGATTGGGGTGCAGGAGAAGGTTGGGAATGTGGGTTCCAGGAAGCTCTTATTGAATCTCCCAGGAAGCAGCTGCCAGGTCCCTGTAGCCCCTTGGTGCAGAGAGGCTCCATACATATGCTGGCCTTGAACCCTCAGGTGCCAGGCCTCTGTGAGGGTGGTTCCTGCAGGTGAGAGGTCAGTGCATGAACAGAGCTTCCCTGCACCTAGGGATCTTGCAGATGATTCCAGGAGCTATGCATAGCTAAGGTAGGTAGGGAGCCTGTTTTAGCCCCAGGCCTGTTTTAGCCTCAGTCTGCTATGCTGCTGACTGGGCTTTTAGTGTCCCAGTCAGCAGTGCTAATAGGATCCCCCAGAGTCCCTCTTTGACCCCGTGTACCAGTCAAAACACAAAGCTCAGTAGCTGTGGCGGGGTGGGTTGGCTGCCACTACAAAAGACCAACAGCCTCCCTGCACCTGCAAGCCAGATGCTACCTCCCACAACCTGCAAGCCAAATGCTGAGGAAGTGAGGAGTAAACATAATGTATATACTGTAACACATTAATACTGATACAAATACAGTAAAATTCCTTTAATCCGGTCTCTGATGATTCAGAAATCCTGATGGTCCAGCATCTGGCATATCTGGCATCAATCCAGCATGAGGCTCGCTCGCTAGCTGGAGCTACCATAGTTTTACATGACCTTTTTTCAGTGAAGAAGTGAATTTTTGTTGCATTAAGAAGTGAAAGGTTTCTTTAAGTATTTAAGTCACAATTAGTATATACAGTACAGTATAAAGTTTAAGTTTCTGATAAAGAAAAAAAAAATACAATTAAGTTGTGCATTACAAATTGTATTTAAGTGTCTATAGTACAATTTACTGTATTTAAGTGTAAAAGCTGTGCTGCACCCTAATCTCCTGCTATGGGTACATCATCTATTGCTATGGGTACTTCACTTTATGGATCATCTATACAGTATTGGTGAGTACAGTACAGTAGTATTTATAGCATAATAAATGTGGTGTAGTATGGTAAATAATACAGTATCAAAATAGTGTAGCACACATACATTAGTGAAATTAGAATGTCTTAGGGTATCATTATGGTAATGTCCAATAGTCTGGAAAATTTGGTAAACCAGCACCTCTCCAGTCCTGGACGTGCTGGATTAAAGGAATTTTACTATACACTCCTTCTCGGGGTGTCCCCTTTTTTGAAATTTCAAATATGGTAATCCTAGAAATAATAACAGAAAATTTGGAACTGCCAGAAGTGTTTGACTTCTTTGTTTCATTTTTCACTAAGGCTAGGGCTACACTGTAGCCCTATCTCAAAATAACTTATTTCAACCTCAGTGCCAGCTATACAGCATCGAAGTTTGAAATAAGTTCCTATTTCAATCTTCTCACTATCCCTCTCACAATGAGGGGTAATGGGAATGAATACCATGCTTGGCCACAGGGCTTCTATTTTGGGATACAAATATATGCCAAAGTAAGGCTCAGTGCAGATGGAATGTGAAGCTACCAGCAGCAACATCCTCAATCTATCCTTGGTAGCCAGCCTTGCTCAGCTGTTTTGCAGACAAGGGGTTTCCATTTGAAACCCAAAGTTTCTCTGTTAATTACTGCCAAACTCAGTAATGTAAGACTCAGTGCAGTCTTAGCCCAAGAAGGTTAGTGGTGACTGGAGGCCTAAGATAGTGAGTGCTAGTGGAAATGGGGTAGGTTTAGAAGTAAAAACAGGGGGGAATAATAAGTTAAAAATTGCTTAGAAAGTTAGAGATGTTCAAGTCACCAGAAGCAGGACCCACCAATACTAATGGGAGGGAGACAGAAAATATGGGACTATTTGTTCCTTTTTAAGAAAAAGTTGGGACACGGCCAGGGAAGCTTTAAGTAAGAGACTGTCCATTTAAAGACAGGACATCTGGTCACCCTACACACTGCCCTTCCAAATTGCTTCCCTTCTGTCTCACTCATTTTTTACCTCACTTTCCTCTAAGCTCTCCTCTCATGTTGCATTTGTTCAAACTGTCTTACTCAGTCTAATCCCTGAGCCTGATCTGCCACTGTCTTTACCCTTGTCTTGACTTTCGCACCTGGGCTAAGTGGGTGTGAAATGCTACCAAACCAGAATTCTTCACTCACTCATACTGACTGGCTGAGTACACAATATGTAACGTAGTGGAAAACAGATAGAACCACTCCCTGATTCGTTTCTATCTCTTCACGTATCAGTGAACCCAATGGTCTGTTATGGATACAGTATATTTTGGATATATACAGTATATATGGATACAGTATATTTACTCTGATTTCCCCCTTGTTCTCAGCCATAGCAGCTCCCAAAGAAACACCCTCTCTCCTCTCAGCCATCCCCACCGCTTAATCTTTTGTCTTCCATACAGATCCTCCTCTCTCCCCAGTGCATTGGACTGTTTTGAGCAGTAGCTCTGGGCTGGGTGCTTTGGGCAGGGCCCATGGGGCCCAAGGTGGCCTGGGAAAGTAACAGGGCACCTGGTATCATCAGCAGGGGGCCAGGGCCCTCCCAAATTTACCATGGCAAGGGGAGGCAGAGTGACCCAAAAACCAGTCTGCTCCACTTCACCATCTCCACTGCATCACGATATCAGAAAGCAAAGCAACCTGGTCCCATCCTGCTCTGTTTCTCCAAGTGAGGTGTCTGGGAGCTGGCAGAGTGGAACAGACTGGACCCAGGACATTCTGCTTCCTACAGCCATGGTTAGTGCAGGGAGAGGACCCCTGCTGCAAGTGCCAGCCCTCGTCCCTTCCCCAGTAAACCTCCAGGTTGTGTTGCTCATGGAAGGGTGCAGAGGGAAGGGGTGGCAACAGGGACAGAAAGAGGAGAGGTAGAGGCGGAGCAGAGGCAGGGCCTGGGGAAAGAGTGGAGTGGGGGCAGAGTAGATAGAAAAGGCAGGGAGGGAGATGGGCGTTGTCCTGGGACCTGCACCTGCTAGGAATGACCCTAATCTTCTAAGACCCTACCAACTGACTGATCGTCTGACATCTCTCTCTCACCCTACTATTCAACTTATCCCCGAAGTCAGCCCTTCTGCCAGCCAGTCTAGCCTCTGCCTCCTCCAGCATATGGATTCTTTGCCTCTCTCCTATATGGGCTACGTCTACACGTGAAGCCAACATCGAAGTAGCTTATTTCGATGAATAACGTCTACACATCCTCCAGGGCTGGCAACGTCGATGTTCAACTTCGACGTTGCGCGGCACCACATCGAAATAGGCGCTGCGAGGGAACGTCTACACGCCAAAGTAGCACACATCGAAATAAGGGTGCCAGGCACAGCTGCAGACAGAGTCACAGGGCGGACTCAACAGCAAGCCGCTCCCTTAAAGGGCCCCTCCCAGACACAGTTGCACTAAACAACACAAGATACACAGAGCCGACAACTGGTTGCAGACCCTGTGCCTGCAGCATAGATCCCCAGCTGCCGCAGCAGCAGCCAGAAGCCCTGGGCTAAGGGCTGCTGCCCACGGTGACCATAGAGCCCTGCAGGGGCTGGAGAGAGAGCATCTCTCAACCCCCCAGCTGATGGCCGCCATGGAGGACCCGGCAATTTCGACGTTGTGGGACGCGGATCGTCTACACGGTCCCTACTTCGACGTTGAACGTCGAAGTAGGGCGCTATGCCGATCCCCTCATGAGGTTAGCGACTTCGATGTCTCGCCGCCTAACGTCGAAGTTAACTTCGAAATAGCACCCGACACGTGTAGCCGCGACGGGCGCTATTTCGAAGTTAGTGCCGCTACTTCGAAGTAGCGTGCACGTGTAGACGCAGCTATGGAGTATATGCCATTACTGTGTTGGGGTGTGGCGCCAGAGACCAGAGGCTGTCCCATCCTCCTTTTTGAAAGGAGGGCTGTGTCCTGCAGAGGGCTAAATAAATCAGAGTGCCAGCAGTTCATGTCAGGATCTTCCCGCTCAGTTATGTAGTGTTACAATAAATTAGTTTCACTACTACTACTACTACTACTATTACTACTACTTCACCCTCTTACTCCACATGGAGCATAGGTCCTCTACAAGTCTCCTCCACTTCACTCTGTCTTGGGACAAAATTTCTAGCTGGCTCCAGGAGTACCCCAGTTGCTGTTCTGCAGTCTCAGTAGATCTTCTCCAGGTTATCCGAGGTCCTCCTTTTTTGTGTTTTCCTTGTGGGTTCCATGTGAGAGCTTGACGGACTATGCTGGATGATGGTTATCTGAGAGTGTGAATGAGCCATCCCCACTTCATAGAATCATAGGGCTGGAAGAGACCTCAGGAGGTCATCTAGCCCAGACCCCTGCTTCAAGAGGATCAACCCCAACTAAGTCATCCCAGCCAGGACCTTGTCAAGCTGGGACTTAAAATCCTCTAGGGATGGAGAATCCACCACCTCTCTAGGCAACGCATTTCAGTGCTTCACCACCGTCTTCTCTTGATTTCAATATCAGTCGGTTCTTGTCCTTCTCTTTTAAAAGCTCCGCATTTGTGACTAAGTCTTGCCATTTAATGTGAGGGATGTAACTCAGGCATCTGTTTATGAATGTCTGGAGCTTGTGATCTGAAGACTTTTTGGTATGCCAGGTCTCACATCCATGCAAGAGCACACTCTTCACATTTGTGTTGAAGGTCCGCAGTTTCGTCTTCGCAGATATTATTTGTGATCTCCACCTGGGACAGAGAGTCTTGAATACAGCTGTTGCTTTCCCTATCGTGGCATTTATATCCTTATCTGTTCCCCGCCTACACCCATAATACTCCCCAAGTAGGTAAACTGCTCCATGTCTTCCAGGTCATCGCCTCCCATTCCGATGGTGGTGCTGTTGGACTGGTTGATCCTCACTGTCTTGGTCTTTCCCTTGTTAATGCTCAGTCCCATCACTGAGGTAGTTTTGTCTAGTGTTGTGACCTTTTCTTTCATGCTTTCATGTTGGTGTGAAAGGAGGGCGACATCATCAGCAAAATCAACGTCCTCTAGCTTTTTGAAAAGTATCCACTGAATGCTTCATTCATGGCCATCTGTTGTCCTGTTCACAATCCAGTTCATTGTGATCAAGAACAGGAAAGGTGACAATAGGCACCCCTGTCACACTCCCAACAGTATGCCGATAGATTCTGTCAAGACTTCATTGTGAACAACTTGGCATGTCAAGCGTTCACAGGTTGAATGAATCAAGTCAATAATTTTGGATGGGATGCCTGGGTATTGCAGCAGTTTCCACAAAATGTTTCTATCAATGCTGTCAAAGGTTTTTTTCAAAGTCTATGAAGGTTACGTGCAGGGCGGCGTTTCACTCGAGTGACTGCTCTATGATCACTCTGAGAGTTGCTATTTGGTCAAGACAGGATTTCTCGTTTTAGAAGCCAGCCTGTTGTTCCCTGAGCTATTTATTGATTTCTGTCTTCATTCTCTCCACGAGAATCCGATTGAACACTTTTCCTGGAATAGACAGTAATGTGATGCCCCTCCAGTTCTTGCATTCCTTCAAGAAGCCTTTCTTTGGAAGCTTGATAAGGTAGTTATGTTTCCAGTCTTGTGGGATTACCTCAGTGTCCCAAGTTTTCCAAATTAAATTATACATCATGTTGACTGATGTCTCACTACCTGTCTTGACTGCTTCTGTGGGGATGTTGTCTGAACCAGGTGCTTTTCCACTTTTCAGATGGGTAATGGTTTTTCTGATTTCCTTTTTGTAGGTCTGATGCTGTTAATTTGCAGGTGGTAACTTGGGAGGTGCCATGTGGGCAGGACAGTTTAGTAGCTCTTCAAAGTGTTCCTTCCATCTACTGAGCTGCTCACTTGCATGTGTTAGCACATGCCCCTTCTTGTCCCATACTGGCTGATCCACTGTATGCCATGACCCAGCTAGCTTTCATGTGATGTTATAGAACTTTTTCAAATTTCTCTGTTCTGCAGCTTTTTCAGCTTGCTATGCAAGATTTTCCGCCCAGTTCTTCTTGTCCCATTTTATAGCCTTTTTACCTTCTTTGTTGGCTTCTGAACACAGTTGCTGAGCTTCTACCTTGGCTGCTCTTGTTTAGTTGTTGTTGATTGCTGCTTTTCTGTCCTTTCGATGCTTCACTTTTCTTAGAGTTTCTGCTGTGTTCCTTTCTTTGTGATGGCTTGTCCTCTTTCCCAATGTTTTATCACCAGTTCCTTTCCAGGCTCTTTTGATGCATTCCCAAATTGGTTCCACGGTAGCATCTTTTGGGATGAGGTTTGCCAGAAGTTCATATCTGTTGGACAAATCCACTTGGAAACAGGCTCTTGCCTCTAAATCCTTCAGCTGCTCCATACTGAATCTCACTCCCGGCCTGGTCACTCATGGTCCACTCCTTGTTGTGGTGAGGTGGCTTGTGTATCTCAAGGACCTGGAGAGTTATACCAGCAGGAGCTACAGCTCCTGGAAAGGTCACCCAAAACTGGACAGGTCAAAGGGTGGAGACCAAACAAATTTGGATCACCTCTCCCCAAGATAAAAGGGGTTGGCTTAGGGTTAACAACTACAGCCGTGAAAAACAAAAAGTTACAGAAACATCTACAAAGAAATCTATACCTACACAAGTCTTGGGAGGAGTTGGCAATCCACTTGGATTGAGTATGAAGCATGGAAGGGAAAGCCAAAAGGCAGTTGCCCTGCAGTAGACTCTTCTCTCACCAAGGACAACCACCCAGTTTGGTACGTGGAATATTCGGGCCACGTATCAAGGAGAGACAGCACAGATTGCAGTGGAAATGACACCGTACAAGCCTGCAGTTTTGGGTTTGTGTGAGACAAAAAGGACACAATCTGGGCAGCTACGCCTGGCAACAGGTGATACTCTCATCTCTTCAAGACAAGAACACAGAAGGTGTGGGCTTTATGTTATCAAGAGGTGCTTTAATGGAGTAGACAGCAGTATCATCACGCATCATCACAGCCAGATTCTACACCAAAGTGTGAAAGGTACTAATTGTGCAATGAAGCAGCTGACGAACCAATGAAGCAGCTGAGGAATGTAAAACAGACTTCTGTGAGAAACTACAAAGTGTGGTGAACCAGAAAGCAAAGAAAGATATGATGATTTTGATTGGTGACTTCAATGAAAAAATTGGACGCATAAATACAGGCAGAGAACAGGCCATGGGAAAAGAAGGCTTAGGCAACATGAATGAAAATGGAGAGCACTTCAGTGACTTTTGTTCCTTCAACAGATTGGTGATAGATGGTAGTGTTTTTCCACACAAAAGGATCCCTAAGGTCACTTGGGTTTCACTGGACAACCAGTCAGAAAATCAGTCATATCACATCTCTATCGGCAGTTCTTCCAGAAGATTGATGCAGGACGTCCATGCTAGAAGAGGAGCAGATGTAGGTTCAGGACACCATTTGGTCACAGTAAAACTCAAGTTCAAGCTCAAGACGTACACCACAAAGTGACCAAGCCGGAACTGGCTTCACTGGTAAGTACAAATTCCCCAGGCCTTTCAGAACAAGACACCTCCCCATTGACCCTGCACCTCTGCAACTGCAGCAAATTGACATAGCATGTGATAGAGAATGTTGAAGCCTAAGGGATGGATCTGTAAAAAGGGAGTTTAAACGTAAAAGTTTGTTGAGTACATTAAAGCCTTTCATTGAGTCATATATAAAATGAATGGGGAAGCTAAGGAAGGAGACCCAGACTGCAGGGTCAGGTGCACACTGCAGCATGATTTCTTCTTTCCTTTGTCCAGTCACCTTCACAAACAGAGAGTGGGTAATTCTTAGCCCTGAGCAATGTTCCTTGAAGAGTTTTCTCTACAATGAGGAGAAAACACAGCTGTTGTTAGATTCCATTTTAGATCATGGGAGGGGAATACATAGTGCTATTTCTAAGCAGTATTTATATTTGTGTAGCACCCTCTGGAGTTAGGAGTTCAATATTGCAAGGAAAGTTGTGCTTCAGCTTCCCATTAAAATTTTTCAAGTAAGGAATTGTGAGATACTTGGTTTGCATACACTTATAATTTTGGTTTGTTCACTGGTGTGGCGAGTTGCTTGCTCTTGACCTGAGGAAGTGTAGTGAAGAAATGCTTTCACAGAGAAAAATACACAAATGAAGGAAAGAATGTGTGAGAAGAGAAACCCCTTGGAGTGAGTTTAATGGCTAAAATGTACAAGAGATGGATCCATAGAGCTATTAAGCTGGTCTCGAGTATTATAGCACAAAAGCACAGCCACTGCACGAAAGGCTGAGGTGGGGCCTCAGACCTGGTTAGGGCATAGTACTTGTTAGATTTCAGTGTGAGAACATCAGCAAGAAGCTTTCTTGTCCTCAAATGTAATTTGTATGAAGAGATTACTATTTCATGTCATTGTTAATATGAGAACTTCCTAAGTTAAATTGATATTGTTATGGTATCTTTATAGACATTTTTATATCCAAAATTGGCTTAAGATTATTACTGTCGTTTGTTCTTTACTGTTTTCCTAAGTACAGGACTCACTTTCTTTGCTATGACTGAATTACCATAATGTGTGCTAATCCCAGTAGTATTGCTCCTTGTAAATAAATAATGTCCTGATTCCTCACAATCAAACAGTGTCTTTTTTTCTTGCTGTTATCAGCTGACTTCATTTTATTGGGGGATTGACATTTGAATGACATATGCTGCAGGTCTCATGCTGCCAGTATTAAAATATCCTTGGAATTTACGGCAGTTAACATGCAGGAAATCTGTATTAGATCTTGTACTAAGAGACAAAATGGAATTGATCACATTATGAAAAGTTAATCTTAGCTTAGGTATACATGAGTATCACTTGACCACATTTACAATATGCAGGCAGAATGAAGCCCAGCCCTGTAATACAGATACTTGGTGCTTTAAAAGGCTAATTTCAGAAAACTGAAAATAATTATGAGCCAAATCATCTGGGAGGAAGAATTTAATAAAAAAATGTGAAAGACTTTTGGGAATAATTTAAGAACACCTAATTAGGATGCCTAAAAAAGCCACAATCTCACAACTGAGGAAGAAGGCTGTGCTGGTTTAAAAAAAAAAACACTGGTTGAGAGAGGACATGAAGGAAGGTATTAAAAGCTAATTTGATTTTTTTTTATGAGGTTGCCAGTTTCACTGACTACAGTAATAGTATTGACACAATATATTTAGATTTCTGTAGGTGTTTGACTTAATAGATGGCAGGTTTAAAACCAACCAAAGGAAGTTTTTCTTCACAGCATGGTCAACCTGTGGGACTCCTTGACAGAGGATGTTCTGAAGACCAGGACTTTCTCAGGGTTCAAAAAAGAACTAGACAAATTCATGGAGGTTAGGTCCATCAACACTTGTTAATTAGGATAGGTAAGAATAGTGCCCTTAACCTCCGTGTCAGGGGCTGGAAATGGATAACAGAAGAGGTATTGCTCAGTGACTTCCTGTTTTTTTTCACTCCCTCTTTTTAAGCCATAGGACTTAAGCATGTGCTTTAATGAATACATATGGATGTAAATATTTAAATATATTTGATCTTGTTGAGTCATTGCCTGGAAGCTGAAGAATGACTTGTCATTGAATTTGTGTTGATATGAAAACAATGCAGTTTACTCAAAGCTTAGTAAATATGGAACACAACAAGGATTTAAAGTACATCGTGGGTTTGCATAATCAGTTGTGTGAAATGAGAGCACAAAGGCAAAGATAACTATTTACATGGCACTTCGATGTAATGAAGAATGTAGCTCATCTTTTAAAGCTAGTTTTAATGTTTGCCTTTGCAAATACTTAACATTTTCTTCTTTCTAGAACAAATAAATAAAGCTTTTTATATATTACCGTAGTCTAATGCTGCACATTAGGGCTACTTTTCCAATATACAAAAAAGTGTAAAACTATGTCCTCTGAAATAATACAAATAAACTAAACTTTCATTTAAGATTATTCAGCAATTTCTGTTATTAAAACATATAGTTAAAATGATTTTGGTTGGTGTGAGCTATCATGAGGTAAAAAAGAAGTTTTATAGGCATTTATAGTTATGAGTATTATTGCAACTCAGAAGAAATACTGCTAATAATCAGCAAAGCGATGTTTACATCACACTTTCCCAAGGTGCTTCTTAATAAAGTGACCCACTAATTTCTGCGGTCTCTGCTGATACTCCATAAGTACATCATGTGAGCTGCTGATCTGATCCCCTTCAAGTCGATTCAGAAGTGTAACACACACCACAGCAGCTACAGATAAAAGGAATAAATCACAGTGTTAGAAATGACTGACAACTTTCACAATGAGACAGCATGACAGCATCTTCTATTTGTACACCCATGTCCAAAGTATCAAAACAGAGAAGTGGCAATAAAGCCAAGGAAACTAATAGTGTGGTTGGTTTGGACAGTTTGCAGGGGAAATTATATTACATTGCAATAACTAGTCTAAATATCTATCTTACTTTACATGGTATTTAAAAATTAATAGTTTTAGAGAACCACAAAGCTGGTAGCAAAGTCAAAGCAGGTGTTCCAACATTTCGTCACACTGAGAACATTCATGGTCATTGCATCAATAGAACCTTTCTCTGAATGGGACTTTTTTTCAAGCAGCCTGTCAAGATGTGTGAAGCTGCTTGGTAAAATTGTGTTAGAAAACAATATCTATGCACGGGCTAGCCTAACTGAGGTATCTTGACTTCAACTACTATGGGGTACAACTGTGACAAATAGAGCACATACAGTGTGGGAATCCCTACGAGGGAATAAATAGGTGGCAAAGGGGTGGAAGAGGTAATGAATTCCTCACAAGTCATGCTCTCACACCTCAGACCAGTTAGCCTGCATCTGAACTACGAGACAAATTCAAATTTAAGGCAGTTAGCTTGATGTTAACATGTGACTGTCTTCACTTTGAAAACCATTAGCTCAATTTCGGGAGCACTAATAGCGAGATTATAAAATCACAATTACCTGACAGGTACACTGTGAAGCTCAAATTCAGCAGTTCTATTAAAGGACAGTGTGGAAGAGCCACGTCTTACAAGCAAATTTATTAGACTCCACAGGTATCCCGTATGTGACCCATAATGCCCCTCTCAGAGCTCTGCTCTGGCCGCTGCTCTCCAGTAACAGGAAGACCATGAATTTCAAAGCGGGAGCAGCGAGCCTTTGGCTGTGGGCTCATGTTTGTATGAGAGCCTGAAAATGTCCATCTTACTTTGCTATTAGCACAGTGAGTACATCTACCCATTACAAATAGCCCCTGCAGAGAGTTTGTGGCTCTGTCTCTACACTTATTTTTTTCTGCGCTACCTGGTGCCAGCCACTGCCCTGCCGCACCACCTGGCAACAAGGCTGTGGTGAGGGTTGTGCTTGCATGAGACACCAAGAAACTTCTTCTCAGCAGTTTACGTTTGTCTGCAAACCCCTCTTCCCTCCCACACAGGTGCCAAGCAGTCTGGGTCTTTCCCGCAGCCTGCCACATCATATGGGTAGACCCCAACCCAATAAAAGGACGTGCCTGTCACTCGGTGCTGACCATGCTTCCAAGCAGCACCATGTGATAGACTGCGTGCATTTAGGGCTCCAAGGGCAGAAAAGATATTCGGGGGTTTGCTGCCACCGTGGGGAAATCTCCCCTGGTCGCTAAGATATTTGGAGGCTTGCTCCCACCGTGAGGAACCCTCCCCCAGTGGCTAACCTATTCAGGGGCTTCCTGCTACCATGGGGAAGTCTCCCCTGGTGGCTAAGATACTCAGAGAGGACCACCTCAACTGGCCCCCTAGGCCCATAGCGGGGCTTGCTGCTGCCGGCGGAAAGTCTCCCCCGGCAGCTAAGATACAGGGGGGCTTACTGCCACTGGGGGGAAGTCACCCCTGGTGGCTAAGATACTGGGGGGGGGATACTTCAGCTACTTCAGCAACTGCAGACCACAACACCCCACCACACCCCCCACCCAAAATATTTTCGGGAGCTTGCTGTCCATTGCAGACACCTGCTGGTTTTATATTTCTGTTATATAACCTTTTTGCTAGCATCTCCTATCCATCTTCATGCTTTGACCCCCTTAGAAACGAGGATGTGGTGGGGGAGGACTAAATTGATATTCCTGTTTGTGTTTTCAGTGTACGTTATTTCACTGACATCCTGACATCACCCAAGTTGGCATTATTTGTGTAGTGTAGGGGAAAACCTTCTTTTTCCCTAAACTTTTCTATCCTCTTTCTTCTCACTTTAAAATACAGTCCAGGCACCTGTATTATTTTCAGGGATCACATGTAATGACAGAAGGTGGGACACTGAGGGGATGGCCAGTTGAGAATACAGTCTTTGTACACATGTTGGCAATATAGTGTGGGGGAAAACCAAAAAAAATTTTTTCCCTAGACTTTTCTATCCTTTTCTAACTTTAAAATACAGCCCAGGCCCCTGTATTATTTTCAGGGATCACATAAAATGATCGGAGGTGGGACACTCAGTGGCTAGCCAGTTGAGAACACAGTCATTGCACAGAAAACTTATAGTACACCCAAAAGCCAAAGACCCTCCCCTCAGCAACTCTCTTTTCTGAAAAACTTTTCTATCTTCTTTGTTCATGCTTTTCGGGGTCCCTGCATTAGTTTCAATAAAAGTCAAAAATCTTTTTTCCAAGACTTTTCTATGCTCTTTCTTCTAACTTTGAGAATACAATTAGGGTCCCCGTATTATGGCCAGTTGAGAATTCAGCTACAGAAGAAAGACATTTCTGTAAACTTTTTTGCCGTCTGTGTGGCCTACCTTTGCTTCCTTTCAATGGGAAAAACAGATGTTTGCTTAGCACAGGAAAGGAATGAGGAAAATGCAATATGGGAAGATGATGTCAAAGACCAGTGAGCATACCCAGAATGCCTTAGGGATGAGGGAAATGTGGGATAGGTTCCCAAAATGCACTACTGCAACAATCGATGTCTGCCAATTTGTGTGTGGCAGCAATGAATTGACTTTGTGAGGAGCAAGTGGGAAGTGAGGATGATCAAATTCAAACTTATAAATTCCAGAATTACAAAATCAATACTAATGAATTTGAATTTATTTTGTTGTGTAGACACAGCCTTAGAAAAGGAAGAATTTGTGAGCCTAGAACAAATACATAGCATGTGGGAGACTAAATTAAAATGACTATTCTAAAGTTATGTTTGATCAGATTTTCTAAGGTCACCTACCTAAACTTTAACTATTTGATAATCAAAGTTCCCAAGAGTACACACTTTTGTAACTGAGAGCCACGTTATCCATCAGACAACTAAAAAGCCTTCTTAATTATTTTGGAATTGAAAATGCAAATCGTTCTTTCTTTCTCTCTTTTCATGCAAGCAAAGAAAGTGACTATAGTTTCATATGCACAGAGGCACCTGATTGATTGACGTTACTCAAGTTTCCTATTTGACTTTAAGGCAGTTACACTGGTCCCTTTGAATACCTGGGTACTTGAATCATTGCTTCTTAGTGCAAGGCAAAGCTGGAATAGCTACTAATCAGGACTAAACTAGATAAGAGCTGTGTGAGAGAGTTCACATAGACCAGGCACACACATATTGCATAGCTCTAGCATAAATTAACTGCATCTATAAATATTCATAATTATATATACAAGTAGTGTAGTATAACTTTCCACTGCAATGAATTTAATGCTTTGAAACTCTGTACACTCCATGTTTGCTACAACACACACGATTTAGTCTAAAGTGCCCTGTATCCAATTACCTCTGAGAGAACTCAGATTACAAATAGCAGCAAAAACTGAAGATTCCATCTCAATGTTTCGGACTCCAGCATCATAAGCTGCCTTCAAATATTGCAGTTTCTCTTCTTCAGTATATGAGCAGATTGCACCATCCAGGCGGGCTTGACCTAGAAGCATATGATGAAAGCACGGGGGACAATTTCACTTCCAATGGATACAAGATCACTACAATTTCTAATATGCCCTTCCCAGTTTTTAATCACTGCACTAAACTCGGTTTTTGCCTGAAAGGCACTATATAAATGTATCTTTACTTACTATTTGAATTTAGGATCAGAATAATTGGAAATGAAAAGAGCAACCAATTTCATAAACAGGAAAATGTAAGGTATAATCCCTCAGATGAATGAAGCATCAGATTTGTAGCATTTCCTCTCTCCTTGTGTGATGCGTTTATTATGTTAGAAGTTAGCAGTCCCTTAGAAAAGCATCCAGATGTGCTAAAACCTTGCTGCTGCAGAGGGGACAAACAATCTCATCCCTTTTAATGCTTATAAGATTTTTTAGATAAGGAGAGATCAACAGTTTCTTAAACTCAGGCAATATTGAGACCTAATTAGATGAAAGAGTTAGTTTTTTCAGCTGTTTGGGGACTCAGCACCAAAGGGAGTTTTTTTTTAAAAAAAAGTATTATTATTATTACAGTAATCCCTCAAAATGTGAGATTTTGAGTTGCATTTAACATGCATTAACATGAGTTAAGCACAACTCAAAATTTCGTTCCCCCTGGCCCTGGCTCAACCCCCTGGCCCCTCACAGCCCAATTCAATACCCCTCTGCCCCATGCAACCCTGGTTCAACTCCCCCGACATGGCCCAGGTTCAAACCCCCGCCTGCCCTGGTTCAAACCTCGCATGACCCTGGTTCACTCCCCCCACCCCATGGCTCCAGCTCACTACTCCCACACGCAGCTCTGGTTCATCCATCCCCCCCCCCCCCCCCCCCCCCACATGCAGCTCCAGCTCAACCCCCCGCAGGGCCACACAGCCCTGGCTCAACTCCCTGCTCCGTTATTTAGAAATAATTTTGCTGTGTAGACATACCCACTGAGATCAACTGAAGTACTCATCTCATTAAAGATAAACTCATATTTATGGGCTTTGTTGGACAGAGGCCTTAATCCTCTAATCCAGTTTGATATGCATATGTTCCTGCTTACTAATTCACTTCTCTAACTCTACTGCTTATCTTACCTTCATAGAAATCCAACGTGCACATGGTATTTCCAATAACTGTATTGAACTGATTTATCTCCTTACTGCACTGCATCAGTTCCTCAGCTATTTCATCATCTAGGTTGGTACTGCGAATCACAGTCTTGCCCAGAATAACCTGTTCAAACTGAGGCTTGAAGGTAGCATCTACTGCTTCCCTGGTTATTACCACTGAGCCTGGTTCCAGACCTGTTGTTAAAAAATAAATAATAATATATACACACACCCACACACACAGAGTGAGGCGTTTGGCTTTTCTGCTTACATGTAAACAGGGTACATTACAGCCCAATCCAGCTCCTACTGAAATCAATGAGAGTTGCCACTAAATTCAATGGGAGAAATATTAGTATTTCTGTGCACATTTGTATTTATTATTCCAAATGCTTTCAAATAATTCTACAGCTGAGGCACAGTATACTACCATTTAAAAAGTTATTTATATAAAAGACAATGCAAAGGGCCATAAAGTAAGCTTAATAGCCTGACAAATCCAAATTGTTACAGAAATGTTCCACATAGGTCATAAATAACTTTTTCCCCAGCTTGCTGCAGCTGTCTTCAATCAAAGTCATTTACCTGTCTGGAGAACTAGATATCATATTTTATTTTCAAATTATGTAAATCAAATAATTCTTTATCTGATAGGTAATTAGGTCTAAGTAAAAATAAGAAAGCTGTGTAAGACTGAAAACACAAACACCACTCTCTCTCTCTTTCTTTTTATTTCATGGTCCAGGATTCTGAATTAAGGTGTGAAACAAAGGCATGTTCTCTAACGGAACAAAAATCTATTTACTGGGATTGTGTAGCAGTATTTTTAAAGATTATATTAAAACCCTGCAAAGGTGTGGTTTTGTTTTTAAATATGGGACTTGCATTCTTTTTCACTTCCATATGATGCCTTAAAGACAACTTGAAAAGAATTTCATCTACTTTTCTTAATGTTAGAACAATCAGGAAGGTCAATTTTGGTGCTCCCTTATTTGTATGAAGGACTTCCCTGGGAAGCATTGAAACTTTCATTTAAAAGGTGTGACGGCTGAATCTTGAACCTTTATTAAAATATTTAATCTGAATCTTCCTTTGTTAAAATGTTTAATTATTTGGGTCAGATATATATTAACAAAAATAAGCCAAAGGCTTTACACAGTCTGATTAAAAGTCTCTTTCTGTTTTTCAGCTTTCACTCTCTTGACTCCTGTGTCACTATTTCACTAGTTCTCCAGTCAACATACAAAACATTCCGGATAGCCAGGAACACAATTATTTATGTAAAAAAAATATATTTTTAAAAAATCTTCAGGACTTCTGTATGCCTTGTAAAGAAGGAAAAGAGGGTTTCCAATTTTATTTTTCTTTGAAAGTCACCTTAAGCCTCTGCTTCATCTGTCAAGTGAGGAGGCTAACATTTATCCAGTAAATATTAACAAGACTGTCATGAGCATTAATTAATTTGTAAAGCCCCCTGAAAATGAAATTTGGTGGACAGAATCATTACTATGCCTATGTTATATTAACCTTTAACTCCAGAAATACTTTCATTTCAAGAAAAGGGAAATATCAGAGGACAATACCTATTCCACCAGAGGTGCCAATGCGAATAATGATTATGTTGGAACACTTGGAGTGATACAACAGCTTGATCAGCTCATGCAACATGATTGCAATAGAGGGAATGCCCATACCATGCTGAAATGAAATAATAAAACCACATTCAATATATAATAAACAGGAGAATCAGGAATTGGAGCAGATCTAAAAATACATGCAAAATATTCGTATCTATGTTTAGCCTATGGGCCAATGTTCCCTCCCATTTTTTCCATCCACATGCAGGCATGTGCAGATGTGCACCGCCAATAGAAACGCATGGTGCTGGCCGTGGGCAGCCATGGTTGCTCTGCCAGTCAGCTGGGTGGCATGTGAATCTCTTACAGAGAACACTGCTGTGAGCCAAGGCAAAAGAGATCAATGGAAAAATTCCTATTGACTTCAACGGTCCAGTGCTCCCAAATGCCATGGATGCTGTTAATTTTAAAAGTTATAGTCTCTATACTCTAAAAATGAGCCCCATTCTAATCTTTCATAGTTACATGCCCTCACACGGCTTCTACACAGCCCTAGGGAAATGTTTCCTCCAGTACTTAATGACTTGAAGCACTATGAGTCCAATTAAGCTAAAATCTTACAAAATGAAAAAAGAGTCCAGTAGCACTTTAAAGACTAACAAAACGTAGGTGATGAGCTTTCGTGGAACAGACCCACTTCTTCAGACCCTAGCCATACCAGAACAGATTCAATATTTAAGGCACAGAGAACCAAAAGCAGTAATCAAGGTTGACAAATCAGAAAAATATTATCAAGGTGAGCAAATCAGAGAGCAGAGGGGCAGAACGGTGGGGGGCGGTGGGCAAGAATTAGATGAAGCCAAGTATGCAAAAGAGCCCCTATAGTTAGCTAGAAAATTTCCCATTCCAGTTCAAACCACGTGTCAAATCTGAATATAAAAGAGTTCAGCAGCCTCTCTTTCCAAACTGTTGTGAAAGTTCCTCTTCAGTAAAATGCAGACTTTCAGATCATTAACAGAATGGCCCACTCCATTAAAGTGCTGGCTGACAGGTTTGTGAATCAGGAGTGTTTTTATGTCTGTTTTATGCCCATTAATTCTTTGTCTAAGAGAGTTTGAAGTTTGTCCAATACACAAGCATCTGGGCATTGTTGGCATATGATGGCATATATGATGTTAGCTGAGGAACATGAGAATGTGCCCATGATTCTGTGAATAACCTGGTTAGGTCCAGTGATGGTATTTCCAGAACACATATGTGGACAAAGTTGGCAACAGGCCTTGTTGCAAGGAAAAATTTCAGGACTGGTGTTCCTGTGGTATAGACTGTGGCTGTTGATGAGAATCCAGAGAGATTGCCTGTGGGAGAGAACAGGCCTGTCACCTAGGGCCTTCTGGAGTGTGGCATCCTGATTAAGGATAGGTTGTAGGTCTTTAATAATGCAGACCACTGCCACCATCTCCATCTCCGTTCTGCCCCCTGCTCTCTGATTTGCTCACCTTGATAATATTTTTCTGATTTGTCAAGCTTGATTACTATTTTTGGTTCTCTGTGCCTTAAATATAGAGTCTGTTCTGGTATGGCTACGGTCTGAAGAAGTGCTCATCACCTAATAAATTATTTTGTTAGTCTTTAAAGTGCTACTGGACTGCTTTTTTGTTTTGATAGCATATAGACTAGCACGGCTATCTCTCTGTTACTATCTTACAAAAGGCAGCAGCTGTACTATTGTCATAAAGTCTGAATGTGCTCCAGCTTACATCATGGTAAAAGGCACAATATGGTTACAGTTGTGGACCTGATGCTATGAGCTCAAAGTGGGTTTCAAAAGTTCATATGGGTATGTCCACACTGAAATAAAAAACCCAGGTCATCAACTCCCAGCACCAAACAAATTACTCAAGCTCATTGGTGCTGCATGTCTACAAATTGCAATGTAAATGTTTGGCCTTGTGCTGGAGTACTGGCTTATGGTGGTCTCCAAGCCCACGCTCCACCCTGAGTCCAAAAAATCTACACAGCAATTTTTAGCCTGTGCCTTGAGCCCCTCAAGTCCAAGTTCCCTGACCAGGGCCAGCTGCGGATGTTCTATGGGTCTTTATTCCAGAGTAGACATAGTATATGTGACTTAGAAGGACAAATCCCATGGACTTTCACTGGCAAGTACCTTTTGAAATCTCACCCGGGATCCTCAGCCATAGCTGACGTTTGTTCCTCCCCTATCTGCACTGAAGATGAGCCATCTCTGTGTTCTCCCTAGCATAGGATGAGTAGGGTAGAAATCATGCTGCTTATGATTACAAAGGGTTGTTGTGGCTCCCAGAAATCACTGAGATGCAGGAATAGGCCAGCTATGTCCTTTTTCTCCTTCGAAAGCCTTACTGCAGTTGAACCTCTCTAATCTGGCACACTCTTGTATGGCAACATCCATTATCCGGCATGATTTTGTTAGACAGACAACCACTGATCATGGTTGTGGCCAAGTTTCCTGTGGTCCCATTAAGGTTGTTCACAACCCCGAATCCTGGCTCTCCATGTTCTGTGCTGTTATTTAGCTGTATTTTACCCCAAATGTCCTCTAAGAGTCCAGTAAGCAGTGGAAGTATTGGTAATGTGCTAGAAAATATTGACCTCCCACTGTTTGGCAAATTCTCCCACACAGCACCAGTCAGATTCCTAGGGTGCTGGACTAAAGAGGTTCAACATATACCTTGAGGTCTGGAAGGAGAGGTATTAAAATCATTGCATCTATGTGATTCACTGGTTACCCTCACATGGGGGAATTCACAAGGAGCTGGAAGAGTCAGCTTTCCAGCTACTTTACATTACTGAACTACACCTGAAAATTTGAATCTATAGCCTCTAAAGAAATGTTTAATACAAATATTCATGCTTGTCCCTTTTAAAATATGCTTGAATATCTGATTCTGTTGTAACTACTGCATCGTAGATTGAAAAAGAAAAAGTCATTCCATTCAACTTCAGGCATTCTCAAAACAAAAGTCACAGACTAGGCCTTTTCCCTTTCTTTAGAAACACTGGCAAATACAATTCCTCCTCCACTCCCTTTAGTGCGTGATACTTACACTGACTGATAACACAGGGCCTACTTTGTACATCGCGTAACGGTCAGTTCCTGCACAGATATTGGGATAGTCACCACTGGCGCTCTCAAGTCCAAGCTCTTTAGCTATGTAGGTGATAAAGGTTTTCATCCGTGAAGGGCTTCCTCCAACACATACAAACTAGCATGGATAGAGTTCAACACACCACAACAATTATTCAGCTGATTACATAATGCACCATTTTCAAGAACAAGCCAATGTAAATATAATAAAAAAAGTTTTGATCACAATTGTCCCCAACTACATTCTTTATATTATTACACTCCTAGCAGAGATCTGTAAAGATAAATGTTTGAAAAATATAGCTTAAAATGACCTCTGAAGTTTTCTTTCATTGCCTGACAAAGGAATTTCATTAGTATCATACAAATTATAGAACTAGTCCTCCATACATTGCAAATGGCATTTTGTTTGATTGTTTTTAAAACTAAGCACCAGATGCAGAATGAATGTAAAGAAGAAATTATCTGACTACGCCAAGGGATACAGGGCTCCATAACTGTATTGGCATACAGGGAATGGCGTCTGAGAAAGCATTTCCCAGTTGAGAAATAGTGGTACAGTAGTGCCTTGATTTATGCAAGGGTTGTGTTCCCATGCACCCTCACGTTACTTGAATTTCACATAAGTTGGGGGATGGCTTTTTCCCCTGGTGAATGAACGTTCTGCAGCTGGGGAAGCAGCAGGGGCACCTGGAGCTTCTTTTGAAAAGTTAATCCTGAGTTGGAGGGCAGTTGGGGAGGATTAAGCCTGGCGGTGGGTTGGGGCCATGGGGGGACAGGGGTTAAGCCTGGGGTGGGGTAGGGCTGTACGGAGGGCTAGGGGGTGGTGAGCCAGGGCCATACAGTCCTGGGAGGGGTTGAGCCAGAGCCACACGGGGTGGGGGTGAACTGGAGCCAGGTAGGGTGAAGGCAAGCTAGAGCTAGGTGGGGTGGTGAGCCAGAGCTGGAGGCAGGGATCAGAGGGTGAGCTGGAGCCAGGCACAGGGGTGTGAGCTAAAGCCAGGCGTGGGAGGGAGTGAGCCAGGCTGAAGCCAGGCACAGGGGGGTGAGCAAGAGCCAGAGCCAGATGATGGGGGAAGGTGAGCCAGAGCCAGGCACAGGGGTGAACCAGGGCCAGGGGGGTTTGAACCAGGGCCGTGCAGGCCAGAGGATTGATCCAGGGCCAGGGGGAGCAGGATTTGAGTTGTGCTTAACTCACCTTAATTCGAATTAAGCGCAACTTGAAATTGCGCATTTCAAGGGATTAGTTTACTGCCAAAACAGCAAACCTAAATAACCTCATGAACTATATTTCTGACTCAGTATCCACACAGAACCCATTTTCAGGACACATTTGCTGTAAATGAATGTATAAAATACATCTTACGATAAGTTTGTAGTTGTACTTTTTGTCACCTTATGTGTGGGGTTTTTGTTTTAAATCAATTGGGCAGCTCATCTCACTGCATGTAGACTTTGTGAAAGAAGCTACCACACTAAAAGCAAACGGACAAAATGCTACTGTACTCAGTACATGCAATATGTGCCAAAGCCTGCACTACCCACTCAGTAATTACCCAGATAATTAAAAAACAAACAGACAAAACCTTCAGTTAGGATTCCACAACCTTGGGCCTGTTTCCACTGCAATAAGTGAGTGCTTGGAACTGACTTCAAAGGAAACAGGATAAGGCCTCAGATGGGAGATTCTCCTGGCTGATGTCTGAGTAAAGACTTCAGCATTCAGCCCAATAAGCATAAAAGGATGCTAATTTGCTAAATCTAAGAATTATATGACGATGCCAGTGTTCCCACTGAGAAAGTCTTACCTGCTTTCCATGCATTTCTCAGAACGATTCATGCTGCTGTCTTTAATCTAGTCCTCAACACAATTAAATTTTAATGGGAGCTGCAGTGTGCTTATATGTCTAAACTTCCGGAATGACATCAAGGTTCTTACCTTTACATCTCCAAACAAGGCAGGAAAATCATGGGTGCCAGTCCCCAGAGCAAAATGGTAGAGGACATCATCTTTCATTTTCTCAAGGTGAGGGTTGGAGAGATGAATTAAGTTGTCTCTGTCACAGTAAAGGAAAATATATATTAAATTCAAAAAAGCCTAAGTTAGAAGAACACAATTAATGTTATAAAAGTCTAGTGCACAGAAATTAGAAAAAGCCAGAATTGAGGGAGTTTGTGCATCTTTAATTCAAACCTTTGTATATATACATTACGAAACTCTGTCACATTGGTTTTTTTTCCCTAGAAGACCTCTGCCTCATTCAGTGTACAGGATGGACTGTGCTCATTTAAAGGAGAAGCTATTCAGTATTTTGTTTTATCCTTCTTGACCAGTGTGTGGTGCCAGGCCTTATTCACTGGACAGTATTCAAACTTTTCTCAAAATAGAAAAGTATTAATTTCCTCATGGGTGTTTCTGTGGTGCTCATCACTATAGAATCTGAGTGTGTCACAAACACTAAGTTATTTTCACAGCCCCTCTGAGGGTGCGTCTACACTATGAACTAACTGTGAAGTTAACTTCAGAGTTAGGAACTACTTCGCAGTAGCCAGCAGAGAGGCTATACACATTTTCCCCTATTTCGAAGTTAACTTCCATACAGTAATGGCACCATTTTGAAAGCCGGCTTGGCAGCTCCAAGCCGCATGTGGCTCTTTAAGGAGCCATTTTCAGCTCCCCCTGCTGCCACCGATCACTACCGCTCCAGCTCCCTACCCTGCTGTGCTGAAAGAGTAAAACTCAGTGTAATTGGTTTAACTGGCAGCAGGTGGGATGTGGCTGTAAAACCAGTTAAATTAAGTCCATTATTTCAGCACAGTAGTGTAGAGCCGCACATGCTGCAGGTGGGAGAGGGAGTAGGAGGGTTGAGGAGGTGGCACGCAGCCGTACTGAGGAGGGGACGGTGGCTCGGCAAAGGTGCAGTCAGGGGTGACAGCACCTGAAGCTCCTGTGTAAGGAAAGTTTATCCTGGGTTTGGAGCTATGAAGGGTTAAGCCTGGGGGTGGGGTGGGTCGTGGTTTGGGATAGCAAGGGGTTTAACCCTAGAGGCGGAAGAGCGGTGGTTTGGGGCTGCAAGGGGTTAAGCCTGGGGGAAGGGAGCAGTGGTTTGGGGCTGCGAGTCATTAAGCCTGGAGATGGGAAGGAGTGGGTTTGGGACTATTTTGTGTTCACCCCCCAAGAACATGTAAAAAATTGCCATGTGGGCCTCGATGAAAAAAGGTTGGACACCACTGTCATACTACTTACTGGAAAGTTGGTGCACTGAGGAACTGGAATATGCCAGGAACAAATAAAATCCTTGACTTTCATGGCATCTTTATGTTAAATTTAATGTGGACAGGATAGAGCAAAATCTTCCACAACCTCCACCTTAGACCATGGAAACTTTGCAAAAGCCAGCTTCCAAAATGCAGCCATAACATGCTGGAAAAACTCTAACTATAAGATACAAACTGGTGCAGACTATTGGTGGTACACCTCTAAGTGCTTTGTGATAAATGAGGCCAACGGCTAAGTGCCTCCTGCACCCAGAAGCATGAACTAATAGTTTAGGCTTGATCTACAGTTGAAAGTTATATCAGCATAGTTGCATTTATTAGCAATGATTAAAAAAAAACAAAAACACATCTCTGACTGACATACTGACGTAATACCCAGCGCAGGCACAGTGTTTCTATTGAGGTTGTGCCAGGTCAAAACTTCAAAGTGCCAGCTTGAAAATTTTGAGGAGTAAAGGGACTTTGAATTACCCCGGGCACTTGAAAATACCAGCAGGTGAGCCGTGGCTACATGCGAGCTGGCACTTCGAAATTTAAAACTTTGGAGTTGCCGCGGGGGGCAATTTGCTTAATGATGTGCTGTATATGCACCACAGATTTTATTAGTAAACTCCGAACACTCTACTTACCATCCTCCCTTTGAAGTAGGGAGCTAGTGTAGACAAGCCCACCTGGAGTAGAGTTCACGAGGTAGCAGCCATACCCCAGAGCATGCTGATGAACACAGAAGAAAGACCAAGCTGGTCCTGGTCCCGAGGAATGTGGCTTTAGACAAGTTGGGAGTGGGGGGAAATTTCAAACAACACACATCCCAACGCTACTGTCTGCATGATTGTCTTTAATATTTTTCCCCTTGCTCCTTGTGTCTGAATTTTGCCCTTTTAGGCCCACGTCCTATTATCAGGTGCACACAGATGGACCCTGGCACCCACAGATACATTGGGTCTTGGACTCTGATCTTGCAAAAGTGAGCCTAGCTTGGTGGGTATGCGATTAACTTTACTACAATGAGTAGTACCATGACTACAATAGTGACGTATTTACACAAAAGAAGCATTACAGTGAAAGCACTTCAGGGCAGAGAACTTTCCCTCTTGCATCTGTATGAATTGCCTACTACTTTTCAGGTATTATCTAAGTAAATAAAAATATCTGAGGGCCAACCACTGGTGTTTGACCCTCATTTTCTCATAGCAATATAAATCTAAAGTAAGACTGAAGTAAGTCGATTGCAATATTTGTTCAAAGTTCCAAAATACACGTGATTAAATTCTGACACCATTCACATCAATGATAAAGTGCCCACTGACTTCAGCTGAACCAGGATTTCATTCACAGGCCTACTCTACACTTTATTTGCAAGTATAGGTATAACGGAATGGCTATTCTAGCAACCTTCTAATGTAGACACAGCTCATCCTGGCAAGAATGGTGTTGTTGATACAGGTTACACCAGGTCCCTGGATTAAATAAAACTATGCTTGCCAAAGCACTTTTTTGCCAGTATAGCTGAGTCCACACAATAAGGCTTTTACCAGTACAAAAATGCTGGGAAAAAATCATGTGCCTGATATTACAACAGCAGCAACAGTTCTGAGTTTAAACCTGGCCACTGGCCACAAATGTTCTTTAAAGTTTTACTATTGAAAAAAATTAGGTTATGAAATATCCTAAGGGTATGATTCGCCCTTGGGGTGGGAGAAGTCCTGGGTTCACGTCCCAGACAAGCCATTCTTCAAAGGGGAGGGATACCTTACTGGTTTGAGCATTGGCCTGCTTAAACCCAGGGTTGTGAGCTCAATCCTTGAGGAGGCCATTTAGGGATTAGGGCAAATAGATGTCAAGGATGGTGCTTGGTCCTGCCAAGAGGGCAGGGTACTGGACTAGATGACCTCCTGAGGTCCCTTCCAGCTCTAGTAGATGTGTGTCTCCAATTATAAAAATACATAACAGACAAGCTATTTGGGAGGAATGAAAAGTGGTAAGATTATGTAAATTCAATGTACATATTTAAATTAGTTTTGATTCTTACTTTGATGACTGTTCATCCTCAGTCTTCTTCTTAGATGCAGCACCAGGTGCCATTCTGTATCGTTAGACCTTAAGAAAGAAAACAACATTTGGCACTTCAGTGACAAAAAGGCCCTAATCCTGTAAGGACCCACATGTGCATTTAATTTACACATTGAGTAGTCCCATTTTAAATTAACTTCACTTATTGCAACACAGATATTCCATCTAATCTATATAATCATTAATCGTAACCCCACCCCCCAAAATTAATGATATTTCCAAAAATGACACTATCTTCTCAAAACGGTGAGATTTCAACAATGTGAACATATGATCATTAGATTTTGTTTAAAATATTCATTTACCTAAAATTAAACTGGACAATCTTACAGCTGATACTAACAGTTTAAGGAGCACTGCATCACAACTTGAATTACCCAAAAACATGTTTGTCATTCTTATGCAAAATGGAATTGACTCACTCAGTATGACTAATAATAATAATAAGGAGATATATATATATCTCATACAACTGGAAGGAACCTCGAGAGGTCATCAAGTCCAGTCCCCACTATGACAGATTATAAAATGTCTAAAGGACATTCTGCATCATGATTCTTGAGCCCAAATAATAAACAAATACATGGGACGTGATTATTATTGAGTCAAATCTCTTCTTAAAAAAAAAAAAACACGCTCAACCTAGTGACAGCAATAGGAAGGAGGAGTCAGATTTTGTAAGAAAATTACAAAATACATTATTTCTGAGAAAGAAACAGGGAGGATCTGATGAAACAAGCCTGAAGATTAACACATGGAAAAGGAGAAGTCTTTTGTCCCTTTTTGATAGCAGTGACTAGTTAAAGTTTGGGGGCCTGGGTATGTTCCAATTCGAAGTAGAAGTTGATGGAGGCTGGACAGATTGCAGCCACACACAAAAGCAGATCACTCTGTTAATCTGCTTTGTCGTCAGAGAGTGGCTGAACTGCCCGGCCGCTCTCTCAACAGAATAGCCAACAGGAAGCACAGCAGACAGGGCTGCCCAGTGACTCAGAAGCCATGTCTGTTGACAGAGGGCCCCCACTCCCCCCCAAAAGCATCCACACCACTTTTTTGTGGACAAATTTTATAAAGAAAGGTATTCTGCCTCACGGGGGATAGGCAGAAGGTCGTCAACAACAATGCCGAGTATGTCGACTGAACACATTTTTAGTGTGGATGCTCCATGAGGTTTGTTGACAAAACTGGGCTTCTGTTGACAAAACCGGGCTTCTGTTGACAAAACCCTCTAGTGTAGATGTAACATTATCTGTCCTCAATTTGTATGTGATCTGAACACACAAAACACATTTGTCTTCAGTTTTTGCGTGACATCTCTCAACACTTATACAACCTACCCATAATAATACTCAGACCATAGCTCCCAGGCAGGTTAATACAGGGCACGTTGTTTTAGATGGAGGCTTATGCGTACTGTTATCTAAAAGATCAATCCACCCTTCTGGAAGTCAAGGAGGTTTTAACTCAACTTTTAACAGGTTTTACCCAGCTCATAACTAGTATTGAGTACTGGAAATAGATTGATGCTTAGAAAAAGGATTTTTCCCCTTTATTTAAGATAATCAATTCTATCAAAAGAAACTATATTAAGTATGTGTAGAGACAATGCAGTAAAATAGAAAAGAACTGAGTAAAATTCCATCACCAGTTTCACCTAACCAACCCCACGGACTTGCCTCTGTGAAAGCAGTGCATAAAAGATGTATTTCCATTTATGGTAACATGGAAACTATTTAACTATCTTCCTTTCCTATGGTACAACGGCCATGATAGCTGTTAAGAAATTGTCTTCTGAAAAAGGCACACAGTATATACTACACAACTGGCGAAACTTTCAAATGTAGAAGTAAACTCCCTATTGCAATCAGAGTAGGAAACATGGATGGGGTCACATGCCTGACAAGCCCTTCGGAGAGCCATAGCCAGATGTTCCCTTTAAAGGGCCCCCCCGCCAAACACCCCTGGCCCTGCACACACTGAGGTCTGCAGAGCTGCCACAACCATCGCGCAGCCCGTGCACAGATATGACAGCCAACAATGCCCAATGGCTCCCCACCAGCAACTCATGGCACTAGAGCAGGCATCCTGGGTGTTGTGGTTGGACAGCTGACCACAGTGATCGCTACCACCCTCCACTTCCTACTGGGGGGCAAGCCTCCCCCACACTGCAGGGGTCCTGGAGCCCTTCCACCAGGGATACCACCGGCACATACCCCCTCCAAGGGCCCTAGCACCTCTGGAGCCACCCCAGCAGTTCAGACTGGTGGGAGCAGCCGGTGATGGGGACTGAGACCATGCCAGATGGCTCCAGAACTTCCACATGAGCAAGCGGACCTTCCAGGAGCTCTGCCACTAGCTTGCCGCCGCCCTGAGACACCAGAACACCTGCATGTGGCCTGCCCTCCCCCTTCAGAAATGGGTTGCCGTTGCTGCGTGGATGCTGGCCACCCCAGACAGCTACCAGTCTGTGGAGCACCAGTTAAGGATGGGGAAGGCCACCGCTGGGGCTGTCCTCATGGAGGTAAGGCATGCTTGGGTCACGCACCTGCCACAGGGAAGGCGGGAGGGAGCTCCCAGGCAAGGGGGACCCTTGGTGTCTGGGAACATGGGGGAGGGAGCTCAGGAGGAGGGCAAAAGGGCCAAGGAGGGAGCCCAGGGGAGGGGACCCCGGAGGTGGTATGGAGGCAGGGGCCAGGCACACCCCATCAAGCCCTTATGAGAGTGCTTGCCCTCCCTCCCATGCGATCCATGTGATCAAAGCCATGCTCCTCCACAAGGTCATCCACGAGGGGCATGCGGATGCAGCTGTCACAGGATTCAGTGCAGTTGGCTTCCCAAATTTCTTTGGGCACACATCCCCACCCATGCCCCAGAACACAGCGCTGGCCATTAAATCAACCGCAAGGACCAACACTTGGTAGTACTTCAGGTGCTGCTGGACTTGAAGGCCCAGTTCATGGACACCTATGTGAGCTGGGAGGGCCAGACACACAATGTGCGGGTGTTCCTGAACTCCAGGCTCTGCCAGCACATGGAGGCTGGAATATACATCCCCCCGTGGAAGCTCCAGGTTGGGGGTGTCACCATGCCCCTCTGCATGGTGGCAGAGGCTGCCTACCCCTTGCAGCCCTGGCTGATGCGACCCTACACTGGCCATACCCACCCCACCGAGGAACTTTTTAATAGCAGGCCCAACCAGGCTCACAACACAGCTGAGCAAGCTTTTGGGCATCTGAAGGGCTGGTTCAGGTGCCTCCTCGACTGGAGGTCGGGCTATGGCCTGTCCCACAGGTGGTGGGTGCCTACTGTGCCTTCCACCACTATGTGGAGGGCAAGGGCAAGGCAGTCTTCCTGGGGTGGGCAGCCAACTCTGGCCCCGCTATGAGCAGCCAGCCACTGCTGTGAGTAACCAGGCCCACTGGGACGGGGTCTGCATTAAGGAGGCCCTCCGTGAGAATTTTGCTTATGGGCCCCAATGAGCCCCACCCACAGCCTGCTGGACATTGCTGGATATCAACATTCTGGGGGTGGCCATGATGCTTCCTGCCACGGGGTTTCTGGGTCTGTGCAGCTTCAAAAGTGGCGTGACACAGGGAGCACAGTGGTCCACTGCTGTCTGGCCAGTGCCATGGAGGACTCCTCTTTCTAAAGAGTGACCCAGGGAGCATCTACACATTTTCCTTGGAACGAGTCTTTCAAAAGAGGACATTCTTCCTAATATGGGACTGGACGAAGGCTGCACTGCGTTCCTTTGATTTCCTTTCAAAAAGGCTCATTTTGTGTGTAGATGCTCCACGCACTTTCAAAAGATTTTCCAAATGTTCTTGCTAGTGTAGATGCAGCTATTGGGAAGATGCCTACTGGTATTAATTTGAGTTGGTTAGGTCTTCAGTTTGCAGTATAAACAATCTTACTTCTTTATATTAAAATTCCTGGGAGCATATTTTTCCTCCTCATTAAGTGAGTGCTTCCATTACACAGCACTTCTTTAATAGGGGTTCCTTTCTTATTGTATGCCTACTCATATAACACTCCTATAATAACAGTTATGTTTGACTTTCTTCACACATATAAAGAAGACTCCACAGAGCTGGGCTGTTAGCCTACTGGTAAAAAACATGAATGCACTTTGCTCCAAAGCAAAACTATCACTCCCCACTGCAAATATCTGACCCAGAAAGCTCTCTAGCTGTGCCAGCAAAAAATCAGGCATTTCATAAAAGAACAGACGATTTGGCTTGAAGATTTGTTTCCTCCTGAGCAAGAGGAGGGTCAAAAAAAAGGGAAATCCCAGTTTAAACCAGACGTTTCCAGTACTGGATTTTTAACCAGAAATGCCCTATATTTTAGGCACACTAGGGCAGTGTTTTTTAAACTTTTTGAGACCATAGAAAACCAAACAATAATAATTTTTATGCTGAACACCTACGAATTGTTGTCAAACAAAAAAAAACCATTCACTTGTTGATGGTATGATGGTACTAGTTCCTCAGCAGTAGTATTTTCACTCACTTCTGGCTTTTTTTAAAGGAAATGTAACTTGCTCTGTTTACTCATATTGGTGAAAATAATAAATTCAATAAATCATCACATGCTATACACATGCGCTGGCTGACAGCAAACAGCTGACAGTGTACCCACCACACTGGTGTAGCACATGTGCCGCACATCATTGCTCGTTGCTCCGCAATATAGATCAGAGAAGAAAATTACAGGAGAGAGAAGACTAACACAACGTTAGAAAACCTTGCTGTGCTGCCAGACTATCACTCTCACCAGAGCTGTGTCTACACGTGCACGCTACTTCGAAGTAGCGGCACTAACTTCGAAATAGCGCCCGTCGCGGCTACACGTGTCGGGCGCTATTTCGAAGTTAACTTCGACGTTAGGCGGCGAGACGTCGAAGTCGCTAACCTCATGAGGGGATCGGAATAACGCCCTACTTCGACGTTCAACGTTCAACCCGTGTAGACGATCCGCGTCCCGCAACGTCGAAATTGCTGGGTCCTCCATGGCGGCCATCAGCTGGGGGGTTGAGAGATGCTCTCTCTCCAGCCCCTGCGGGGCTCTATGGTCACCGTGGGCAGCAGCCCTTAGCCCAGGGCTTCTGGCTGCTGCTGCCGCAGCTGGGGATCCATGCTGCAGGCACAGGGTCTGCAACCAGTTGTCAGCTCTGTGTATCTTGTGTTGTTTAGTGCAACTGTGTCTGGGAGGGGCCCTTTAAGGGAGCGGCTTGCTGTTGAGTCCGCCCTGTGACCCTGTCTGCAGCTGTGCCTGGCACCCTTATTTCGATGTGTGCTACTTTGGCGTGTAGACGTACCCTCGCAGCACCTATTTCGATGTGGTGCCGCGCAACGTCGAAGTTGAACATCGACATTGCCAGCCCTGGAGGACGTGTAGACGTTATTCATCGAAATAGCCTATTTCGATGTTGCTACATCGAAATAAGCTATTTCGATGTTGGCTTCACGTGTAGACGTAGCCCAGATGTAATAATAAAATTAGTTCACTAGTTTTCATTATTGCTACTGTAAAATGGTTATTTCCTGTACATCTTTGAATTATTTTGCCAAACGCTTGCGGCACACCTCCAAGTAGTTCATGGAACACCAGCGTTCTGCAGAACATAGTTTAAGAAACACTGCTCTATGACAGCATCTCTCAGCCAAGGGTACGTGCACCCTTCGGGGTACACCGAAGTCTTCCAGGGGGTACATCAACTCATCTAGATATCTGCCTAGCTTTACAACAGGCTACATAAAACACACTAGTAAAGCCAGTACAATCTAAAAATTCATTCAGGCAATGACTTGTTTCTGTTGGTTCATACGCCTTACACTGAACTGTAAGCAAACTATTTCCCTTCCAACTCACTTATTTGACTGTAAGATGGTAGCCAGCAAGATTTCAGCAGTAGTCTTCTGTGATATTTTTGCATGTTTTTGTAAGTAAGTCGTTTTTAAGTCAGGTGCAACTTGGTGATATGCAGAACAGCTCTGACTCCTGAAAAGGGTGCGGGAAACCTCGGACTTTTAAGGACCCCGATTTAGAGGACTTTGGGAACAATGGATGTCCACCAGCCCCCCGCCCGGCTCGCTGTTCCTCAAGTCTGCTTAATTGAAGCCTGTAAAATACTAACCCCCACCCCCAGAAAAATAAGGTGACCTACCCGAGCGGCAGGAGCTGCCACGGCTGAACCTTCCACCGGAGTGGGAGGAGCGCGCGGCGGCTCCAGCGGTGGCAGTGGCGGCTCCCGCTGCACGCGGCAGTGAAGACGCTCGAGCCGGGCGCAGCAGCGGGGGTCCCTGCCACATGGCGGGCCGGCACCTCCTCCAGCCCCCCCGGGGGATGGGCTGCGGCCCCTCCGGCCGCTCCTCCAAGAGCGGCAGCGCTGGTGAGTGGCTGGCATTTCTCTGGGGAGGCGGGGGCTGGGGAACCTGGCGGGGGTAGGTGGGCAGTAAACGCTGGTATTTAATGGACCTTCAGGGCTAGCGGCCACCCTTCCCCCGCTCAGCGGAGGGTTTGCTGGGCAGTGAGCTGGGAAGGGAGGCGGGCGCTTGTTCCACGAGCCCAGGTGACCTTAGGCCCACGTTTCTCCGCCCCTGGTTGGCGTATCCCTCAGGGCGACGCGGGAGAAGTCGGGGGCACTTACCGTGTCTTGTAACCAAAGGCCGAGAAGCGCTGTCCCGGGTCGCCTTCCCGACCAGCCCTGGCCTGAGCGCAGCGCCGGCTCCAGCCGCCTCAGCTGGGACCTACGTGGTAGAAAGAGAAGCGCAGCTCAGGCGGCTGCCCGACCCCAGCCGCTCTCGTTGGCGTCTCAGTGGCCCCCGCGCTCGCCTTGGCCGGCTGGTGCCCGGGCTGTGGCGGGGAGGGCAAAGCCGGGCGCGGGCGCGGGCGCTGCGGGGGGCGGGAGCGTCAGCGGCAGAAAATGCACTAGCCCGGCCTTAGCAACGGCGTGGCCCCTGCCCGGTCCTGCTCGCCGGAGACCTCGCGCCGCCAGCCCCGTGGCCGGGGCCCTCGGGACCGCCCCGCCCTGCGCTGTGGCCGCCTGAGCCGCGGGGCGACGGGGGCCCCGGGGCTTCGCACTCAGCGGGCGCACGCGCGGGGATGCACCTGCTGTAGGGCTCTGCGCTCCTCGCGTCCCCGTCGCCGCCGCCGTCCTCTGCGGCTGGCCTGGATGCTCCGGACAAAGCCCGGCGGGTTGGGGTGGGGGCAGAGGCGGGGTCCTGGGTGAGCTGTGCGACTGGCCTAGCCTGCCCCGCCCCGGCGGCGTGGGATGGGGACACGCCGCTTCCAGCCGGCCCTTCCCGGCGTGTGCCTGTGACGTGCGTCTCTGCAGCAAAGCGGGGGGAGGATGTAACGGTGGTGTGGGTCCTTCGGCGCGCAGGGTGTCATTGTGTCACAAAGGGTGTCTGCACAGGGGGGCGGGAATGAGACGTGTGGGTGTAGGTGCCCTGGGGAATGTTGAATTCTGGGGTAAGGGGGGGAGTAATTGTGTATGAGAACCCAGCTGTGCTTACAGCTATCTGTAACTGGGTCGGTAAAAATGTACATACCCCAGTCATACCTAATCACACCGGTGTAACAGACCAGAGCAGGTGTATTTGGCCTTGTGTAGAGTAGGGCATGCTTAAGGGGTTGTGGGGTGGAGTGGATGTATATGGCTGCGTGTGTACGTGCAATGGGAAGTATGTGTACCTTTGGTTCTGAAAAGGTTAGGGATTCTTTCATTGGTCCAGTACGACTGTGTCTTCACGAGAAGCCTCTGTCGACAGAAGTCACTATCAGAAGGGATTTCCTGGGAAACCTCTGTTGACAGATCGCATCTACACACAAAAGCAGATGAAAGAGCAATCTGCTCTGTCGACAGCAGCCAGACTGCCCAGCCCTCTCTCCACAGAACAGCTGACCGGAAGCTCTGCAAACAGGGTTGCATGGTGAACCTGAAGCCCTGTCTGTCAACAAAAGGGCCCCAGAGCATCTACATGGCTGTTTTGTTGATAGAACACTGTCAAGAGAGGCGTTATACCTAAACGGGAAGAGGTATGATGCTGGCGGTGGATACGCTGGGTTTTGTCGACAAACTGTCAACAAAGCACCTTTGGCATATAGATGCTCCATATTTTTTCTGGACAAAAGCCCTGTTTTGCCATGAAAAGCTTCTTGTGTAGATGTAGCCTAAAAAACATTGCTGCCCACACTTTTGTTTCTCTAGTATACTGAAACAGATGTGGCTACAACACTGCCTACTCTCACGTTCCACAGGATGTGTCAGGATGAGAATTTTACCGACCATGTACATATGATATCATAATATTGAACAAATGGGAAGCCCTAGGAATTGAATAAGGCGAAAAGTGCAAGCAAAGTGTTGTCCATTTTATATAACTAATGAAATGTGGCCATGCATTCAGGTAACCTGTGAGCTGATTCCTTCTAAAACTAAGGGCACATCTGTGCTTACTAGACAACTGATGCACTGTGGCTGATCTTCCAAAGTTTGATTTTGTGCGTCTGGTGAAAATGTGGCAGAATCAATCTCTCTGGGCTCAGCCATTGACCCCTGTATTCCACACTATTGTGTGGAGTAAGGAACGTTTACACAAGATTAAAGAGGCTCAGACAACACTAGGGAAGAAACTTGATTTTTGGTATGTCAGTTGTAGCTACACAAATGCCAGAGCTAGAATTTTGTAGCTGAAATTCTCCGTAATGCCTAGTGTAGACCTAACCCTAGTAATTTTTCCTTATGCCATTCCCAAAATTTTCATAAGCAACATTAACATGCTTATTGTGTTTCTGTGAATTTCTGAACAGTTATAAAACAGAGAGGTAGCCGTGTTAGTCTGTAGTCTATCAAAACAAGAAACAGTCACGTAGCACTTTAAAGACTAACAAAATAGCTTTCGTGGGACAGATCCACTTAGATCTGAAGAAGTGGGTCTGTCCTACAAAAGCTCATGACCTTATATTTTGTTAGTATTTAAAGTGCTACATGACTGTTTTTTGTTTTGAACAATTATAAATGTAATGGGCATTGCACATAGTCATTTTGAAAGAGCAAAATAGTTTAGTTAGAGAATTGGATACAGTTTACAAATAACAAGATTCACGTAGTACCTTAAAGACTCTATTATATAGTGTATAATCTGAGGAAGTGCGCTTTACTCACAAAATACATTTGTAAATAAATAATAAGTTTGCTTGACTTTAAGGTGCTATATGACTGCTTGTTATTTGCGAAGCTACAGACTAACACATGTTCCCCACTGAGGCTTCATACTGTTTAGTTATTTTACAAGTATTGTGTGATTAACAGATAAGAGTTTTATGCAAATCATGAGGCTTTATTCATGCAAACTAAGTGATATATTAATGTAATCGCAAGTTTGATGTTGAAGATAAGATAAACTTCCCTCCCTGATTTTTCAGGCCAAAAAAAAAAAAAGGGAAATGTTATTAACAGGAATAAAAGAAGGTGAACCAAGATAATTTAAACCATTAGCAATTTTAATCTCCAAGTATGTCAGGAGAATGGTTTGTTTAAAAGACACATATATATGATTTGGAAACGAAGGAGGAGAAATTCAGTTTTTCCCTTTAAAATGGTGAATTGTTTAATCTCCCAGCACCGTAACCATCTTTTCAATTCTCTCACACATTTAAATAGTCATTCAGGCACTCCCAATGGTGATGATCACCATGAAAAACCTAAAAATAGGTTACATATGACATAGGTGTCAGATCTGAGTTATGGGAAAATGGAACAAATGAATGCTTATGAGCCTCTCTACAAATAAGATTTTATTTAATTGAAGGACTCTTGCTCACTCACAAATGGCATTGCTCCAGAATAGTTTCCTTTAACACGTATGTTCTTGCAAACAGGAAGATCCAGAATTTCCCTTGGCATACTTCTATTAATTTACTGGTACAGCAACTCTGTGGGCAAGAATTTAAAAAAAAAAAAAAGTGTCTCTTGCTGTGTGCACGTAATGCTTCCTTCCTAGACTTTGTCTTAGTAAGAACTGCGTGAGTCACAAGTATGTCCCAGATTGCTGCAGGATATGCTATACTGTGTCTGAGAGCTAGCTTCCCAGCCTGGGCACAATGACGTGCACCAGCAGGGACTGAGTTAGCTCATTAAAATAGTGACATGGACTTGGGCTCTTAAGCCTACAGAGAACAAGTTGCAGCTGAAGGCAAAGCATCCATTCAGATATTCCGGGAGTAGGGGAGAGGCTGAGATTGGCCAGATAGGAAATTAGGGGACTGTATTCCACTTGCCATGAGGTCTCACCCTTTGTATGGTCCTATCTATGCCCCAGTGGAAGCAACACACATAATGGGGTGGAGCACCCATGTGGACACATCTTGCATATTATTTTATTTTGCAACTTGGCTGTTCTGACTTGAGTTAGGCTAGTGGGAGAACAGGTAACTCCAGTCAACTGAGAAACCCTGACAAGTGCTGACTATGCTGCCACGAGGCACCACTTTTGCACATTTGCCCAGAAAAAGAGGACACACCCATCTGTTTGGCTTCCTTTTTTGATATACCCACCCAAACATATGATAGACTGGGATCTTGTAAACCTTGGAGGCTGCTACTTGTCACAAGTACATTCAGAAACTTTCAGGCACATAAAGAGGTCAAATAGCTCACCAAGATACTTTCTGTTGGAAATGGAAGAAAGGTTAGAAAAAAAGGCATTTAGTAGAAATGGCAGAACATATTCACTTTACAACTCTCTTTACGAAAAATGTGAACTAAAATTAATCATAATATATTCTTTAAAATTATAATATGACAGATCTGTCTAAAAAATCTCTCCATAAAGTTAATTTATTCTCCATTATACTTCCTGCCATTTTGTTCTGTGTTAAGTATCCTGTATAATATCTGGCTGTGACCCAATGTATAAGCCCTTGTGGGCTAAGAAACTGTTCTTTGATTATCGGAGGGGTAGCCATGTTAGTCTGGATCTGTAACAGCAATGAAGGGTCCTGTGGCACCTTAGAGACTAACAGAAAAGTTTTGAGCATGAGCTTTCGTGAGCACAGACTCACTTCATCAGATGCTGGTCTTGGAAATCTGCAGGGCCAGGTATAAATAAGCCAGAGCAAGGGTGGGGATAACAAGGTTAGCTCAGTCAGCAAGGGTGAGGCTTACTACCATCAGTTGATCTGGAGGTCTGAACACCAAGGGAGGGGAAGCTGCTTTTGTATTTAGCCAGCCATTCACAGTCTTTGTTTAAGCCTGAGCTGAGGGCGTCAAATTTGCAGATGAATTGTAGCTCAGAAATTTCTCCTTGGAGTCTGGTCCTGAAATTTCTTTGCTGTAGGATAGCTACTTTTAAGTCTGCTACTGTGTGGCCTGGGAGATTGAAGTGCTCTCCTACGGGTTTTTGTACATTGCCATTTCTGATATCTGATTTGTGTGCGTTTATTCTTTTACGTAGAGACTGTCCAGTTTGTCCGATGTATATAGCAGAGGGGCATTGCTGGCACATTATGGCATAAATTATATTGGTAGATGTGCAGCCGAATGAACCCACGATGATGTAGCTGATCTGGGTGGGTCCTGTAATGGTGCTGCTGGTGTAGATATGTGGGCAGAGCTGGCAACGAGGTTTGTTGCATGGATGGGTCGCTGAGTTAGAGTGACTGTGGTGCGGTGTATAGTTGCTGGTTGGGATTTGCTTGAGGTTGGCAGGTTGTCTGTGGGCAAGGACTGGTCTGCCTCCCAAGGCCTGTGAAATTGGGGGATCATTGTCCAGGATAGGTTGTAAATCCCTGATGATGCGCTGTAGAAGTTTTAGCTGAGGACTGTAGGTGATGACTAGTGGTGTTCTGTTGGTTTCTCTCTTGGGCTTGTCCTGTAGTAAGAGGCTTCGTGGCACACGTCTGGCTCTGTTGATCTGTTTTTTCACATCCTCAGGTGGGTATTGCAGTTTCAAGAATGCTTGGTAGAGATCCTGTAGGTGTTTGTCTCTGTCGGAGGGGTTGGAGCAAATGCGGTTATATCTTTTTGTTTGCCTCACAACATCAGTCGTGCGGAACGCAATGCCATCCACAGCCTCAGAAACAACCCTGACATTATAATCAAAGAGGCAGATAAAGGAGGAGCTACTGTCATCATGAACAGGTCTGACTACCAGAAGGAGGCTTCCAGACAACTCTCCAATACCAAATTTTACAGGCGACTTTCCTCAGATCCCACTGAGGAATACACTAAGAAACTACACCATCTGCTCAGGACACTCCCTACACAAGCACAAGAACAGATTTATACCAACACACCTCTAGAGCCCCATCCGGGGCTATTCTACCTACTACCCTGTAGCCAGACAAAATCTCCCCACTACAGACCAGATTTTGCCTCCCCTCCGGTGCCTCAGAGCACACGGGGCACTGAACAGCAGTTAAACAGCACAGTCTTTGATGCCTTCCTAAAGGGGCCCAGACGTGCTGGTTCATCATGACCCTGAGGAACTGAAAACACAGATAGAGGGCTAGCAGGCTAACCGTTAACGAAGGGCCTCAAAGAACTGCCCTTGGCTGGCATTAATGGAGTGATGCACCCACACAGTTGTCCCAGAAGAGAAATCTCCGCCCTTGTAAAAGAATGTCTTGTACTCCCAAATTCTTAATCTCCTGTCTTACAAGTGCAAATTAAGTAAGAATTGCCGTTGTAAAAACTGGTGTCACAAAAGACAGACCAGTACGATCTGGCACCATAGATAAGAAAGAGAATATGTGACCCAAGGGGTATAAAGATGGGCCCAGCAGCACACTGACTCTGAGTGCATTTTCACCAACTACCTGCTGGTCGGGTCAGGTGATTGCCTTCTGAGGTCCCCAACTGGGGACGCCCAACCTCGTATTCGTTTTCCGCGGAATTAAGTGACCGATCCTGGCTTGGCTACGCTGGTATCGAGAGACGCAAGGAGGATAAGATGTACCCACATTAAGGTCTCCTTTTGGTGTACACAGTTAAAGAATTAGAGCTCTATAGATTGATGTTGTTGTATTAAGATGTCGTTGTATTGGATTGTAACGTAACCTGTTAACACCTGTACTCTGCTAGCGTATAAGAAGTAGACAATAGCCTTTTGTAACCGCACGCTCATAAACTGTAGCTTAATAAACTTGTAACTAGTTAAGATCTAAGCCTGACTTCTGTTATTCTTTGTCACTGCAACACAGCCGGCACAATCAAAAGAACTTTAACCGTTTGGTTACCACAGCCTGGCCATAGGTGAGAGTGCTAAGAGCCTAGTATAGAGTTGTGCGGCCTCCACGGGGCAGACTCCTGGGGTGCCCGTCAGGCAATCCTAGCTGCCCGCTGCGACAGGACAGTGCGTCCTAGCAGTTGAAGTCTCGGTTGTGGAAAGGCTCTTAGTGCTACCATTGGGGCACCCGTCAGCCAATTTTGGCCGCCAGCTGCGAAGGAGCTCCCTGCTCTAGCAGTAAAAGACTCCGGTGTTTAGGACCCTGGGGCATCCGTCAGCCTGGCCCAGGCTGCCCGCTGCGAAGGAGCCCTGTGCTCTAGCAGTTAAAGACTCGGATGGTAACAAGGGCATAGTTGGTACCTCACTGCACATTACCCGGCCACCGGCTAACATACCCAAGATCCACAAACCTGGAAATCCTGGACGCCCCATCATCTCAGGCATTGGCAGTCTCACTGAAGGACTGTCTGGTTATGTGGACTCTCTCCTCAGACCGTATGCCACCAGCACTCCCAGCTATCTCCGAGTCACCACTGACTTCCTGAGAAAACTGCAATACATTGATGACCTACCAGAAAACACTATCCTAGCCACCATGGATGTAGGGGCTCTCTATACCAACATCCCACACAAAGATGGAATAAATGCTGTCCGGAACAGTATCCCTGATGATGCTACAGCACATCTGATGGCTGAGCTCTGCAACTTTATGCTCACACACAACTATTTCAGATTTGGCGACGATATATACCTTCAAATGAGCAGCACAGCTATGTGTAACCGCATGGCCCCTCAATATGCCAATATTTTCATGGCTGACCTGGAACAGCGCTTCCTTAGCTCTCGTCCACTAACACCCTGTCTCTACTTACGCTACATTGATGACATCTTCATCATCTGGACCCATGGGAAGGAGACTCTGGAGGAATTCCACCGGGACTTCAACAACTTTCACCCCAACATCAACCTCAGCCTGGAACAGTCAACACAGGAGATCCACTTTCTGGACACCACGGTGCTAATACACGATGGCCACATCAATACCACCCTGTACCGTAAACCCACTGACCACTACGCCTACCTTCATGCCTCCAGCTTCCATCCCAGACACACCACACGATCCATTGTCTACAGCCAAGCACTAAGATATAACCGCATTTGCTCCAACCCCTACGACAGAGACAAACACCTACAGGATCTCTACCAAGCATTCTTGAAACTGCAATACCCACCTGAGGATGTGAAAAAACAGATCAACAGAGCCAGACGTGTGCCACGAAGCCTCTTACTACAGGACAAGCCCAAGAGAGAAACCAACAGAACACCACTAGTCATCACCTACAGTCCTCAGCTAAAACTTCTACAGCGCATCATCAGGGATTTACAACCCATCCTGAACAATGATCCCCCAATTTCACAGGCCTTGGGAGGCAGACCAGTCCTTGCCCACAGACAACCTGCCAACCTCAAGCAAATCCCAACCAGCAACTATACACCGCACCACAGTCACTCTAACTCAGCGACCCATCCATGCAATAAACCTCGTTGCCAGCTCTGCCCACATATCTACACCAGCAGCACCATTACAGGACCCACCCAGATCAGCTACACCATCGTGGGTTCATTCGGCTGCACATCTACCAATATAATTTATGCCATAATGTGCCAGCAATGCCCCTCTGCTATATACATCGGACAAACTGGACAGTCTCTACGTAAAAGAATAAACGCACACAAATCAGATATCAGAAATGGCAATGTACAAAAACCCGTAGGAGAGCACTTCAATCTCCCAGGCCACACAGTAGCAGACTTAAAAGTAGCTATCCTACAGCAAAGAAATTTCAGGACCAGACTCCAAGGAGAAATTTCTGAGCTACAATTCATCTGCAAATTTGACGCCCTCAGCTCAGGCTTAAACAAAGACTGTGAATGGCTGGCTAAATACAAAAGCAGCTTCCCCTCCCTTGGTGTTCAGACCTCCAGATCAACTGATGGTAGTAAGCCTCACCCTTGCTGACTGAGCTAACCTTGTTATCCCCACCCTTGCTCTGGCTTATTTATACCTGGCCCTGCAGATTTCCAAGACCAGCATCTGATGAAGTGAGTCTGTGCTCACGAAAGCTCATGCTCAAAACCTTTCTGTTAGTCTCTAAGGTGCCCCAGGACCCTTCGTTGCTGTTCTTTGATTGACACAGATCACCAGCTGAACAGTTTGCAAACACTACTAGTGCAGTGAGAATATGTATTTTGGTAGAAATAAAACAGTTACTGTAATATTCATATTATACCTACAATCTAGCTACTAAAAGGGTGCTATGTGCTTAAAATAAACACTAACTATACAACAGTGCTTTGCAGAAAAACATAGTTGATACACTACCTGGAGAAGGCTTTGCTTTGAGATGCTGAGAAAATATTTGGGAACTGAAAACTATATATACAACAAAGCACTGTCGTATCCTTTCAGTCATCCACTGTAAGATAGTGAGGATGTGGATTTAGATTCAGATTTTGCAATATCACTACAGAATTCCTGTGTGGCTTTGGTCGAATTACTTACATATGGGTCTAAGACCCAAACTGAATTCAGAGGCAACTAAGTATCTAAATGCTCTTCAGGATCTAGCATCTAACTTCTGCGTGCTTTAGTGTCTGTCTTTCACAAAAGGATGTTGTCAAATAAATTAATTACATTTGAACAAAACATTTTGAGATCACATAGAAGATGCTTTATAAATAAGTTGTGTTACAGTATTACTTTTCAGTCTTTGAATTTTGGACTAAATGTCAGCAAAGCAGGCAATGGGAAAACATGTGATAAAAACCTCCTGAGAAACCCAAATGGAAAAAAAAAAGAAGAAATTTGAAATATTTAGAGGTAAATGACAGAATAAAAATATATTTATTTTTCAAATTTTCATGTGAAGTCTTTCATGGAGGAAACTTTATGGTGGACTAGGGAATTAGATCTAACTATAGATTAACTGAAAAGACCCATTGATGTCAACTGGTGTTAGATTTAAGTCCATATAACACAAAGGAGTATAAGTTTTAAAAAATCAAATCAACAATGTGATTGCTTTTGACACAATGTCTGTGTCTACACTAGCCCAAAACTTCGAAATGGTGTAGTGCAAATGGCCATTTCGAAGATTACTAATGAAGCGCTATAATACATATTCAGCGCCTCATTAGAATGCCGGCGGCCGCGGCACTTCAAAATTGACGCGGCTCTCCACCACACAGCTCGTCCAGATGGGGGTCCTTTTCAAAAGGAACCTGGGAACTTCAAAATCCTCTTATTCCTAACAGCAGGTAGGAATAAGGGGATTTCGAAGTTGCCGGGGTCCTTTCAAAAAGGAGCCCTGTCTGGACGAGCCTTGCAGCAGAGAGCTGCATCAATTTCAAAGTGCCGCGGCTGCCAGCATTCTAATGAGGCGCTGAATATGCATTTCAGTGCGTCATTAGTAATCTTTGAAATGGCCATTTCGAAGTTCTGGGCTAGTGTAGACACAGCCAATATACAGTGGCTACATCTACACTAGGACACTACATCGAAGTAGCCTATTTTGAAGTAAGAACATCAAATAGGCTACTTCAATGCGTATCGTCTACACGTCCTCCAGGACTGGTGCCGTCGATGTTCAGCATCGAAGTAGCAATGGGGAACATTGAAAGGAGCTGCCCTGGAAGGAAATGCAGAGCGTCCACACACACAAGTGCTCTCCATTGAAATAAGGGGCCCGCAAAGCCTGCAGACGGGGTCACAGGCTGGACTAGCCCTTCTGGGGCAAGAGCAAGCCGCTCTGTTAAAGGTCCCTCCCAGACACACTCGGCCTGCACAGCTTGAGGTCCACAGAGCCAACAACCAGTTGCAGATCCTGTGCACGCAGCATGGACCCCCAGCTGCAGCAGCAGCAGCCAGAAGCCCTGGGCTAAGGGCTGCTGCATGCGGCGATCATAGAGCCCTGCAGGGGCTGGACAGAGTGTCTCTAACCCCGCAGCTGATGGCCGCCATGGACGACCCCGCTATTTCGATGTAGTGGGACACAGATCGTCTACACATGCCCTACTTCAACGTTGAATGTCGAAGTGGGGCTCTATTCCCATCTCTGGATAGGAATAGCAATTTCAACATCTCGCCACCTAACGTCAATTTCAACGTCGAAATAGCACACGGCGTGCGTAGACGCGATGTATGCTATTTCGACTTTGTGCCAGCTACTTCGAAATAGCCGGCTAGTGTAGACACACCCAGTGTGTTTAAAGCAAAAGCAAAATGAGGAGGATTGAGATAGCAAACACAAGTGAAAAACAGTAAAGACACAAAAAGAAACCAAAAAAATTCCCAACTACTAAAAGAATAAGAGGTCAGTGAGAGAGACCTATGGTCCCTTGAGGCATTGTAAGGAGAACATAACAGATGTGCTGAGAAACTAAACATTTCCCTATCTCAATAAGAAGAATGATGAAAATGTGCTGGGAAGTGGAGATATATATTTCCCAGGGACATAAAGTTTGGGACCCAGCCTCACAATCTTCAGACAAAACTCTCATTGGCTGCAAGGAATGTAGGACAAAGATGCAAAAATGACCTGTGAGTGTGACAAAGGTTTAAAAAAATCAAACTAGAACAAAAGTTTTCCAAACGGTAGTCTGTGGAGCACCTGCTTGTGTCAGCAAAGACCTAGCTGGCCATGTAGCACCAGATGGTCCAACTCCTTATTTACACTTCTTAAGCTGTGTCTACATGTGCACGCTACTTCGAAGTAGCGGCACTAACTTCGAAATAGCGCCCATCGCGGCTACATGCGTCGGGCGCTATTTCGAAGTTAACTTCGACGTTAGGCGGTGAGATGTCGAAGTCGCTAACCTCATGAGGGGATCGGAATAGCGCCCTACTTCGACGTTCAACGTTGAAGTAGGGACCGTGTAGACGATCCGCGTCCCACAACGTCGAAATTGCCAGGTCCTCCATGGCGGCCATCAGCTGGGGGGTTGAGAGATGCTCTCTCTCCAGCCCCTGCGGGGCTCTATGGTCACCGTGGGCAGCAGCCCTTAGCCCAGGGCTTCTGGCTGCTGCTGCCGTAGCTGGGGATCCATGCTGCAGGCACAGGGTCTGCAACCAGTTGTCAGCTCTGTGTATCTTGTGTTGTTTAGTGCAACTGTGTCTGGGAGGGGCCCGTTAAGGGAGCGGCTTGCTGTTGAGTCCGCCCTGTGACCCTGTCTGCAGCTGTGCCTGGCACCCTTATTTCGATGTGTGCTACTTTGGCGTGTAGACGTACCCTCGCAGCGCCTATTTCGATGTGGTGCTGCGCAACGTCGAAGTTGAACATCGACGTTGCCAGCCCTGGAGGACGTGTAGACGTTATTCATCGAAATAGCCTATTTCGATGTTGCTACATCGAAATAAGCTATTTCGATGTTGGCTTCACGTGTAGACGTAGCCTTAAAGTGATTTAAAAGAAGGTCAAAATAATATTCTTAATAAAATACTAACATTCATTTTTGATGTAACCAATTGTGGTAGTTGCTACCGTGATACTGTACCTAATTGCTGGAACTAGGGGGTGCAGCTTGAAGTGCTTTCCATTAGATACAGGGGTTTCAGTTTGCTTCAGTGATTCTCAGCACCTTCTTCCCCTCCCCACTAGAAAAATTGTTTCAGCACCCCTGATACTGTGTGACATTTAATGGGAAATGATATGGCCTATGCAATGAAAATTGAGAGGGCAGGTGACCCATGACATGCTTTTTATTGTATGGTCCAGGCTAAGTTTGGAAACTAGAAATAGAGCAATTAAAATGAGATCATGGAGAATTCAAATTCTGGAACAAACACCATGCACTTTAAAATAAATAAAAACAACTGTGGAAGCTCTCTATGTCTTCATTAAAGAGAATTTAACAACAACTTATGTTTTTAAAAAGTTGTAAGGATTAAAAATAACAGCAAAACCTGTCCCCTGTACTGGAAATTATTCTAAAGTTACCAATCACAGACTAAATAGAATTAAATATGTATGAAATGGGCTAAAAGGTCTTCACATAAATAAATGTGTTTGTTACTGCCTCATCCCTCCTCTTCAGGCACAGAGGCTATATCTAGATTAGAGCAATTTGTTGACAGAAGTTTTTGTCAGAAGATATCTTCTGACAAAACTTCTGTCAACAAATCACAGCCAGATCGCCAAGCAGATTGAAAGATGGATCTGCTCTGTCAACAGAGAGCAAACAGACCACCCAGCCACTATGTCGGCAAAATGGCCAACCAGAAGCACAGCAGACAGGGTTGCATAGTGTCCCAAAAGCCCTTTCTGTTGACAGACTCCAGAGAAACAATAGACACTCATCAGGAACCCACCGATAGGTGAAAGTACACAGGGAAGAGAGCAGAAAGCTCCAAGAAAACTTGGATGGGAATAAAATTGATTGGAATGCTGAAAGAGTGGGATCCATAAAGGGGCTTAGGCATTGCAACAGTGTGCAATTGAAGCTAACTTCCAGGTACCCATGGGAAAAAAAAATTGCAGGAACAACACTGCAGTCCACAAAAGACAGCTCAGCAGGCAGCTCCCTTCCCCCTACCCTCCAGTTTGTCAACTAGAGATGCTGGTGTGTTAAACTCTGCCCATTTCTCAGAGCTTAACTCTGTTACTAGTCCATGAACAGGACATGCCTCCCTCCCAACCTCCGGATTAGGCAGGTGCCTTGTGCCACATAAAACAAGAGGTGGTGAACCCACCTTATAATTTTTAGTTCAATAATGAGCTTACTTACCTGGGATGTAGGAGAGCCAGCTTCACTTCCACGCAGGCCCAGGCAGAGCGTGAAAAGGGATTTGAACTGGAAGAGGAGCGATAAACTCAGGAGAACACCCCCAGTCACTGATAATGAAATTGTTGGCACTGATTTTGTAGGAGCTCTGGGGCTGAAGCACCCATGGGGAAAAATAGTTGGTGCTTAGCACCCCAGCTCCTCCCTTGCTCTTCTGATGTTACTAGATTTTTAATTGAATGTCAAAGCCATTTATGTAGCCATTGTATGTAATTGGTACCAAGCCTTGTGCTAAATGGCCAAATGAGGTGTCTAATGAAAGTTGGTAATGCCCTGAATCTGTTTATGTTATTTGTATGTCTGTGCCGTGTTTGTATATGAAGTTGTAAATATTGGCTCTGTAGCTCTATTAAAAATGTTTTAGTGTTGAGATTCACAGTAGGAGGCATGGTCACCACCCCAGACAGGATGAGGGACTCAGACATTGAATACACATCTCTGGAATTTGGGATTTGTCATGTGGAATGCAGCCAATGGCAAAGTACAACAGCAGCCCATCTGGTCAGGTGACCTGGGCTGAGCAGTGGGATTGAGATCAGAGGTCCAGATGTCCATTCCATATGCCATGTAAACGGACTGAGGCGTGCTGGCAAAACCAGCAATCAATTCCCAATTTGCCACAACAGCTCACCTGGGCCAGGTAACCCTGACCCTCCAGTACCTATGTGAAGGAGAAAAGAATTTTCCCTCCGCCTGAGAAACTATCAGATGGGCCCTAGCAGTGACCATCTTTGTTCCAGGGTTCCAGTCTTAAGTTCTCCCGCTTCTAGAAATAAACCTATGTGACCTGGGATCCCACCCCTCATGGGGTGTGGTTTCAGAGACTTTCAGCATTTATCATTGCTGGCCTGCATCAATAACTGTAAATGATGTATATAACGAATTGCTTTAACAATTTTTCTTTTTCACCCTATTCTCTTTTTTTTGTTATTAAACCTTTAAGCTGTGTCTACACATAAGCACCCCTTTGAAAGGGACAATATCAAAAGATGGCATTCGAAAGCACGGCTTTCAAAAGAGAGTGACCACAGGTAAATAGTGGATTGACGGGTCATATGCCTTTTCGAAAGATCACCGCAGGCTCCAGGCACTCTTTTGAAAGAAGGGGTCCAGAAACACCACGGACAGGGTCCCACGGCCGACAAGCCCTTCCGTGGCTGCAGCCAGCCCCTCCCTCAAAGGCCCCTTCCACCACCCTCCACCCTGCACAAGCTGAGCGCTGCCCAGCTGCCCCCAGCCAAGCAGAGCTCACAGTGCCCCAGACTGGAGTCCCAGAAGCTGTTTCTTGCTGAGGACACTTTGATTATGGAGACCATACTCGCAGTCCTGTGCGCTGTTGCCACAGCCGCGCCCTATCTACTTGGGTGGCTGAGCAGCCCCCCCTGGGGCCGAGGACCCCTCCCATGTAGGACCCTCCCCAGGTCTCTCCCCCGGGTGCCCCAGTGCCTCTGGAGTCAGTGCGCCTGGTGCTGGGGAAGTGGGATCATGCCCGATGGATTTGGAACTTCAGGATGAGCAGGCAGGCCTTTCATGAGATCTGCCATTGGCTTGCCCCCGCATTCTGGCACCAGGACACCTGTATGCAGCCTGCTCTCTCCCTCGAGAAGCAGATCGCCATAGCCATCTGGAAGCTGGCCACCCTGGACTCCTACTGCTCCATGGATGCCAGTCTGGAATGGACAAGGACACCGTTGGGGCTGTACTCATGGAGGTAAGTCGGGCCCAGGTCATGCACACCCGGGGGAGGTTGGAGGGGGTCCAGGGCAAGGGAGACCCTCGGCTGTGGGGGACAGGGAGCGGGCAGGCAGAGGGCTGGGGCCAGAGATGCCACACCACACCCTCACAGGAGTGCGTGTCTTCCTCCTCCCCCATATAGGTCGGCTGAGCCATGAACACCATGCCGCCATCATGGGATTCACCTCACTGGGCTTCCCAAACTGATTTGGCACCCTGGATGGGACACACATCCTCATCCCTGCCCCGGCATACAGCACTGGGCAGTATGTGAACCTCAAGGGCTACCATTCAGTGGTCCTCCAGGCCTTGGTGGACTCCAGGGGCTGGTTCACAGAGGTGTATGTGGGCTGGGCTGGGTACACACACGACGCCCATGTTTTCAGGAACTCTGGGCCCTGCCAGCAAATGGGGGCTGGCACCTTCCTCCCACAGTGGGAGATTCCAGTGTAGGGGGATGTCATCATGCTGCTCTGCATGGTGGCAGATGCAGCTCACCCCTTGCAGCCATGGCAAATGCACCTATGTAGGGGCCACCTAAACACCACCTGGGAGGCATTCAACGGCCGCCTCAGCCAGGCCCACAACGTTGTTGAGCTGGTCTTCAGGCACCTTAAGGGGTGGTGGTGGTGCCTTCACTCACGATTGGAGATTGGGGTTCTGATTGTGCCCCAGATGGTGGGCAACTGCTGTGCCCTCCACAACATTGTTGAGGGAAAGGGGGATGCTTACATTTGGGGGGTGTGGGAGGGCCAGCAGGGCCTGCCCCGGGTATGAGCAGCCAGGTGCCACCCTCATTTGCCAGGCCCACCAGGAAGGCCTCAGAATTAGGGAGGCCCTCCGATGGAGCTCTGCAGCCAGGGTCCAGTGACTCTCTAACCCATCCCCACCACCACCACACCCACATATCTGCCATCCACCATCTCTCCCCGAAGAGCACAACACATGGGGGTTTCTGCACAATAAAACTTTACCTACACACTATTAAACTGTGAATGGTAAACTGTGTACAGGGTGGGGGAACAACAGTGTACCGAGGTGGGGCAGAGGGGCTGTCAACCTGGAGTGGGGATGGGATGGATCAATCCAGGGCTGGGGAGGTAGGCCACGAGCCCTGTTGGCCGCGGGATCTCCTGCCTCCCTGGGTGTAGGGTCCTCAGTGGGGCAGGAAGGGGGCAGGGAACTCTGGGAGGTAAGGCAGTGTGAAGGGCTCAGCGGGGGAGTCGTGGGGACTCACCAGGGAAAGCGGTGCGGGGGCAAGGAGGCAGGACTCATTAGCCTCATGCTCCCACAAGGTGCTGCTGATGCTCTCCAGATTGGTAATGAGCCTGTCCCAGGCTGTCCTCCACTTTTCCAGGTTGGCCTTGGTGAGATGTAGCCACTCAGCTACCTCAGCCTTGCGGCAGCTGGCTCAACCCTCCTCCACCTGCCAAGGGGCTCTCTGGCTGCGTCCCTGACAGTGTGCCACATGAGGGGGGCCTGAGCACTCTGCACCTCCGCCAGGCAGCTTTCTGGGGTGAGGGATGACATGGAGCTCTCCCAGCCCTCAGATGCAGCTGAATGGCAAGGACGGTACCATATCATGGCCCTGCGGGCCGTGACCATGCGGTGGCATCCCTCCCCCTTGGGACACCATCCCCCCTCCTGGGGGGCCACACATCCCATCCAATGGCATAGCAGCCAGGGGGCATTTCAGGCGGGTGGGGGTTCCAGACCCATGTGGAGCAGTGCCCAGGTGCTGTGTAGCCCCAACTACCCATCGTTATGCACGCAACTTGCAGCGCTGTGCACCAGGGATGGGTGCTGGCCATCACCAGCGGCTGTCGTAGGGTGGCAGCTGTCACTGGTGGCTGTCACAGGGTGTAGTGTGCCACACCAAGCCAGGAAGTGTCTGGCCCAGGACCACTGGTCCTGTGCATAGCCAACTGGCAGGTGCATCATCCCCACCCTGCAGACCAGGGTGCACGTCCCATCATGTACATACCTGAGGGTGTCTCGACGATGTCTGGTGATACCCAGCTCCTGGTTGCCTAGCTGGATGAGCAGGAGGGATGTGAATCATGGAATCATAGAATGTTAGGACTGGAAGGGACCTTGAGAGGTCATCGAGTCCAGCCCCCTGCCCTCATGGCAGGACCAAGTACTGTCCTCACTCAACCACTTGGTGGTGACATCCGCTTCCTCAGTTCCCAGTCTGGGCTGTTCCTCTGCCTCTGGCTGCAGCTCATCCGCTGAGGTGTCCAGGATAGCCAGTGGTGGGGAGTTGTCCGGGAGCCCCAGGATGCCCTGTAGCTCCCTGAAGTAGGGGCAGGTGGGTGGAGCTGCCCTGTACTGGCCAGCCTCATCCCGAGCCTGGCCATAGCCCTGCTGGAGCTCTTTCATTTTACTGAGGACCTGGTCCGCAGTGCACTCCTGATGCCTCCTGCAGCTAGAGCAGAAGTTGGCACTTACATGTGGCATAATCTGGTGTGAGAGGGTTCCTTCAGTCTCTGCTGTTGAAACTGTTTCACTTTAGGTAACAACTTCAATAGTTATTGGTCCAGAATGAAGGAGTTAGAATGACTGTAGCCTGCTGGGTAAGGCACTGGGGAAACCTAGGGTCCAGATCTGCTTCTCTAATGGCACTTTCATTATTTATCCACAATGGCACAGCTTCAACAGGAGAAACCGAGGAAACCTCTCTTCAGAATAGCCCATGGTTAGGTTATTAGGGTACTTACTAGAAAGTGGGGAAGACTTCTATGCAGATCTCCCATGCCAAGGAGGAGAAACTGAACTTGGGTAGTCCCTGTGACTAGTGAATTTAAGTACAAATCACAAGAATTTCAGTTAGTCCAAAATCTTCTGACTTGTTTCATTACAAGATGTGATCCACCACAAACTGGCTAGTTGCATGCTGTAAAATTCCCTCCTTGTGTCTTCTTACTAAGTCACTTTAAAGATGCTAAATGTACATTCAACTACTTGGAAAAATAACCTTAGGCAAGTAAGGGATGCTACAGGGATGTTAAGCAATTGTTTCATACCTTCTATTTACATTCTTTCTGTTCAAAAGTAGTCTAACAACTGAAGAAATTGCGAATTCTTGATGTAATTGCTTTTACGTGCGTTAACTAGGGCACAGTGAGATTGGAGTGCTTAGGTGGTCAAGTCAGGAACATAGTGATGAAACGTGATTTCCATCCCAGCTACATTGATTGCATAATTTTTTTAGGCAAGAATCAAACCGTGGAATATGGCAAGGAAGAGGACTTATATACCCAAGTCAAAATTTTTAAATTAATTTGGGAAATTTTGCATACAGCTGTTTGAAGAGGAAGCAGGAAATATCACAGCTATGAAACAAAATGAGCAATACAATACAGAAAAGGCCTAATCTGACTCCTTTGCTTATTATTACCCTTTCCAAGTCAAGGGCACTAAATAGTTTACTACTCCCTGTAGCAGTTCCTTTAAATAACAGGTTTTAGCAGTGCATGTACCTACCTTTAAGTCTACATCACAGACTATAAAATAATTTGATTAATTTCAGAACATTTTTCTAAGAAATATTTAAATAAATTGTTTTGTCCTCCTTATTTTCTCAGTTCCACCATATATGTTCTTGAATGGAACTCTTTAAAAGGAAATTTGATGGGTCAAAATAAACTTTTAAGCCTTTTTAACTGACTGAAAGAAGTTCAATATCTGTCTTAAATATTTGGTCACTAATCAGCATAATACAAAAACCTCACAACATTAATAAGCAAAATATAAAGAAATTAAAAAGTGGGGTTTTCCCATAGCCTTCCTACAGTTGGATTGCTTAAATCTGAATAATTACTTCTGCTTTTTCCCTCTTCTAATTCTCATTACCTCTTCCTCTTGTTTTCCATTACTAAAGCCTGCGATAATAAGCACTGAAGAACATTCCACTGAATCCAGAAGGTTTTCTTTTACAGTGACAAAAAGGAGATTAAGACAACAATATTACTTCTTGCAATTTAAGTAATATTGGTTTTCCTGAGGCTTTTATCAATGACATTGAATTTATGGTCATAGATGATCATTGTTAGAAATGCACAACTAGAGCTGTCCATTGTTTTGAAAGTCACTCTGATCAGACACTGACAATTGATGTTATCCTGTCAGCAGGCATAAAGATTACAATGCTGTTTCAGCTGACAAATTCTGAATTTGCAGGATGTGGCTTGGAGAAGTGTATATGTGTATGGTTCTACATGTTCCAGCATGGTCTGGACCTATCTGGTGCTGGACAAGAGAATTTGCTGGGCCAGGATGGTTCCCTGCCATGGCACTAGATTGCTCCTCTACCATCGGCTATGGGGCTGCCAGGGGAAGCTGGTTCTGGCACATGCTGGAGATGCAGCTCCAGCCCTGCACGACTGGCCTAGCCCCACAGGGTAGCAGGGCGATGCTTGCTCCGGTCCCTTAGGGTTGCCAGCAGATGCCAGCCCCAGCCCTGCACGCGTGTCCACCTACCCCAGGGCTGACAGAGGATGTGTGCTGCACCCTCCTGCCTGGCTCTCTGGCCCAGTTGCTGGACCAGAGAATGCCAGATTTAGGAGTTCCAAACTGAACAAGTTTTCCACAAAGCTAGGCAGACTACTTATTCTGTTGAATGCTTTGTGGAGTTACAGGTATACAAGAACTATAGCATTTTGTATTTGGGCAAACCATTTGGCTATTATAAAGCAAGAGCGCTTACAACGTTGCTTTTTGGAAATCCTGATACATAGTTGCCCACAACCTGCCTGGCATATGTAAACAATTTCCAAACACAAATTCCTTTTTTTCCCAATAACACAAACAAATTATGGAAAGGTGGTAGCTTCTGCATAGTTCATATTTCATTATAAAGTCTTACTTTAGGATCTCTACATTTTTCACCTGGAAAGGCAAACGCCTTCTGCAAAGCAGGAAGAAACATTTCCAAACTCTTTTTCATTTATAGGTTGTAAAGAAATTGCTATGAATTTGAAATTCTGACTTTTGGCTGAAAGTCTTTGTCTTCATATTTCTGAAAGACATTTGGGCTGCCAAGCGATTAAAAAATGAATCACCATTAATCATGCTGTTAAAAAGGATACTATCTACCCCTGATCACCAGGAGGAAGAGCATGGGGTAAGGGGTAGGGATGGAGGCTATGTTTGCACAAAGATGTAGGACTCGTCCCCCAGGGGTGACTCAGGAGAAGGGAGTGTCTCCTGGCAGCACAGAGCAGAGACCCAGCAACAACTCATAGCAGCAGGACTCAAAGTGCTCAGACAAACCAGCACCAGAACACAGTGCAATCTCTGCTCCCAGCAGCTGCCAGGGGAAGGGAAAGAGCCCTACCCTGCCCCAGGGAGCTGCCCCCACAGTCCTCCCCCTCTTTCTGCCACTCCAGTCCATGGCATATTGATCTATAGCATGAGAATTCTCTGCTGCTGCTCATTTAAAGGCTTTGAAAATTTTAAGATCCTTGGAGCCAAAATATTCAGTAGAAATTAAAAGTAGTTATTAAAAGACCCATTCCTAGAAGTGGGTCTTACCCATGGACGCTCATGACCTAACATATTTATTAGTCTTTAAGGTGCTATAGGGCTGCTTGTTATTTCTTTAATTCCTTTTATACTTCCCAAACGTTGGTAGGGAGGAATGCTAGAGAACATTAGAGTTGCCTAATCCCCACACACATCAGGCTTATAAATACAAAGGGACAGGAGTCACTTGTTTTTTCAAGGGCCAAATGTCACCATGTAGCCAACCAGGCTCGGGTTCCCCAGAAACGAGGCTGCACCCAGAAGGCGAGTGCTATATTTGGTTTATTGAAAGCACGTGACACCCACAGCGGGAGCCCCAGAGACGCCGCAGTCACCAGTGGGGGACAACCCGACGTGCCAGAGCTTCGCTCGGGGAGAGGCTCTGTAACAGGCCTCCTAACACTAGCTGATAAAGCTCAGCTCATTAACATAAGATTGCCTAAATTGCCTATGCATTTCTTATCACTATTTTTAGTGGCCTACTGCCGGCGTAGCCTGGGAGTTTTGGCACGCAAGCCTTGTTTCGCAGGTGTTGCAGGGCAGGATGAGTTGTTTTGCAGCGTGTAGCCTTGAAGTATTGGCAGCATGCTTCTGTATAGGATTCCTCTAAGGGGTTCACAGAGGGGTTGGACTGCTCTTATGAGACCATTACAAACTTTTCTCGCACCCTACACTTCTCCCCGTGACCCCTTTGTGAACGCCGAGGCTAGTAGGAATTGAGTGAGGTGGTTGAGGCCCCTCTGGCAAGACGTCTGGCCACACAGCGTGCACCTGTAGAACAGACTTGACAACAGCACATGAAACTGAGGTACCCGGCACAGAGGCATAAGAGCCCAAGGAATAGGATTTGCACCAAGTGGGCTGCCCAGCCCCGCAGTGAGCCAACCCAGGACCAAAGCCAGCTACTGATCTAGCTTTGTTGGATGCCATGAGCCAGGGCCTCCAAACGATTTAGGTTGGTTTTTCCTGTGTTACCGACATTGGTGATGTTGAAACAACACATACCTTTAAACTTAGCACGTGTGTTCATGTCGCAAAAGGAGATAATCTATAGCCATGCGGTTCTGTATTACTCCTTTGTGCACCTCCCTGAGTTCCTGATTGAGAGCCGCAATAAGAATGGAGGTGAAACTGATAGTTTTAGCAAGGGCACACACAAGGTGAGTTATAGCATAATAGTTATGGCCCAAGAGACCGCAAAGACCCCCAAAAGCAAAGATTAGGGCTACTGCCTCTTTTTTGGCAGCCAAAGTCACCCTCGGATTACAAGTGGGTGGCAGAGGCAGTATTGGTAGGTCACGCGCCGAACGGCGTCGAGCCTTGCGTCGCGATGGATAAGGGCTGATAAGGGGTACAATCCTGCCAATGCTACAAGGGCTGCCCGAGCTATTTGTGGGTACATATGTGCAGGCTACACAGCCACACAATAGGAACCACCCTGTTGGCAGCAAAAGGGGGTTACAGGTGTATGAGACAAGTTGGGTCTGAGCACACTGTAACTTGGTGTTATTAAGATCTGCTTGGGGCCCTGGTGCATTAATAAACAACATGCAATGTGTAGCTCACGTTATGTTGGCTACGCGAAACGCATATGTGCGACTGTCTGGGGCTGCCAACACAGTTCCCATATCATACAGATTGGCAAAGGTAGCAGTAAGAGCAAAGTTACTTAGAAGGGTATGGTTTTGCAAGAGAGCAGGAGTAGCACTGACACCTATGAAACAGGTGTCCATGAGCTGTCCCACGGCCATACTTTGGGGCAGACAAAAGGCAGATGCGTTGATGGCAGTCTGTGCCAACGTTACCCATACGTTGGAGCGGTCACTGATACGTGGGCCCCACTTTGAGGCCGTTGCTACAGCAGTTCAGAGGTACCAGCGCCACAGCCAGGCCATGGTTACAGGGTCCATAGCGTCAGTCTACGGGAAGAAATAGATTGAGGATAGTCCTCACCTTTAAGGAGGACCATGGCCATGCCCGAGCCTTCTGCTAAGATTGTAACTGCTTGTATAGCCCCCGAGGGCACACCACGGCACCAGGCACTAATCAAAGGTGCACTGGTTGCTGTGGGGCCACACTCTATGTGTGCCATTGTGGGCATCACAGGGACCAGCTCGACTAGCGGTTGCCCCCCTTCCCAGACAACTGGCTGGCCCGTGTGGTTGTAACACCGTAGTTCAGCCAGTGGTGGGCCAGGAACTGACCAGTAAGTTGGCACCCAACTCAACCCAGGTACTCAGGTATTAACAGCAAAGAGGATCTCAGGGGTAAATTTAAGTACGTCCACTCCCGCCCAGGGTTTGGCAGTGGTTAGGGGTGCTACAGTTTCTGGAGTTCCAGCAAGGAGCACCAGCCGGTGTCCTTTCACTTGCACCTGGCCCGGGAGTGAGGCCTGCCTGACACGTACTACAACTCCTTGCTCAGGGGCAAGGCACAGGCGCTCATAGGGTGTAGTGGGTTCAACCGCCTGGTTGTTAAGAAGGAAAACAGCACAGTGCACCACCTCCCCCCACCCTTTTAGGGTGTTCGTGGGTGTTAGTTTGCGGATTTGCTCCTTTAGGAGTCCATTCATCCGCTCAATTAGCCCACTCGCAGTGGGGGTATAGGGCACGTGGAATGTCCAGGTTACCCATAGGTTGGCTGCCCAGTCACGGACGTGTTGGGCAGTGAAGTGTGTGCCCTGATCACTCTGAATCACTAGTGGGACACCATACCGTTCACTGAGCTGGGTGAGTGCTGTGATCGTAGCAGCAGCGTCTGCATGCTTGCAGGGATGTACAAACAGCAGGCCAGTATAGATGTCCACAGCGGTTAGCGCATAGAGCCACGAACGCAATGGAGGTAGCGGTCCGACGTAATCGATTTGCCACTCACTACAGGGCAGGTGCTCGCAGCATACGCTTCCTGTGGCTAGCGCTAGTGCTACTGGGGTTAGCTTGGTGCAGATAGTGCATTTCAGTCAGGCCGCCCGATACGCTACCAGGGGGAGGTTCTCACCCTTGGTTAAGCCATATTGGCGGGCTGCGTGAGCACCTTGGTGCCCTGACTCCACATGTAGGGCCATGGCGCGTTCTGTGATCGTGTGTCCTGCCATCTGATTTATGGCTGCATTGAATTGCGCCTCCCAAATCGTCTGTTTGGTATGGGCGTTAGCATGCCGCACTGCCAGGGGCTGCTGCCGAGCAAAAGCTAAGAGTTGTTGCCTTAAGTTGGCACCCCAGAGGCGGCAATCTGCTATCTTCCATTCCTTGGCTTTTCATGTTGTTACCCAGATGCGCAGACCCATGTAGACTACCCAGCTGTCAATATAGATAAAGGTCTTTGCTTGCCCAGCTTCCACCACCAGCATTGCTGCCCACAACTTCGCCCATTGGCTTGAGTTACCTGTTCCCCAGGCAAAGGCGATTTTATCCCTGTAGGGGGCGTATGCGACTGCTCGCCACTGTTTCTGTCCCGTTGCAGTGTACGTAGCAGACCCATCGGTTACCCAGATGCTTTCTTTTCTCTCCTTAGGCACAGTATCCAATGGAGGTGCCTCCGCCACAGGCAAGGGGGCTACTGGTGGGTCGATGGCGGGTAGCTTATCCGCTAGCTGGGGATCATGCTGAAAAGTAATGGTTCCCAGGAGAAGGAACCAGGAACTGTTCCCAGGAACAGTAAGTGTGGGGGCTCCCAAGCGCATGCGCTGCTGTAAGTAGTGTTTTCACTTGAAGTGGGTAGCTGCTTGGGCCACTCCCATATGTGCACGCTCAGAGGTATCCATGACCCACCCCATCAAGGGGATTGGGGTTCGTACAGTAACAGGGGCAATGCCCGTGACCCGCTTAGTGTCTTGCATAGCCCACACCACTGCTAGGATCTGCTTTTTCAGGGGGATGTACCCACCTTCGGCTCCGCGGAGGGTTCGTGACCAGAAGCCGATAGGTTCTTTTCGCTGGGTTCCTACCTGCTGCCACAGACCCCAGGATGCCACGTCGCCAATGGTTGTTACCTCCAGTTTAAACGGTTGGCCCTGCAGCGGTGCAGTGAGGCAGGCGTGTGCCACCCCCGCCTCTTTGCAGAGATTAAAGGCTTGTTGGTGCTTCTCTGTCCAGTTCCACTGCGTGGCTTTGTGCACAAGCTCCTGTAAAGGATGCATAAGAAAAGCAAGGTGCGGAATAAAAGCGCGCCAGAAACTGAGAAGGCCCAGAAAGGTTTGCAACTGCTGTTTAGACGAGGGTGTGGGGAACGCCTGGATGGTATGCCGCACTTTTGGTGGAATGCATTTGTCTGTACCCATCCACAGTACACCCAAATAGACCACACTGGTGGCTGGCCCCTGCACTTTCTTGGGGTTAATAGCCCACCCCCGTTCTTGCAAACCTGTTACAACGGTGTCTAGGGCAGCTAGAACAGTTAGTTCATCTGGTCCCAAGATCATAACGTCACCGCTGTAGTGGTAGCAGGCCGTCTGGTCAGGGAGGTCCAGACGCTCCAGATCAGCCTGCACTAGCTGATGGCAGATCATCGGGGAGTGCTTAAAGCCCTGTGGTAACATGGTAAACGTGTACTGCTTTGTTAGCCATGTGAAGGCAAACTGCTTCTGACTCTTGGGATGAATGTCAATTGAGAAAAACGCATTGGCCAGGTCTATGACGGCATGCTATGGCAAGGCCGCCACGGTGATACGCTCCAGAATGGTAACCACGTCCGGAACTACGGCTGTTAGCTCTGGGGTTACCTTATTGAGTTCTCGATAGTCCACTGTCATGCTCCACGAGCCATCCGGCTTCTTTACTGGCCAGATGGGGCTGTTGAAGGCGCTTAGTGTGGGGGTGAATAATCTCTGCCTAGAGTAATGCAGCAATAGTGTCACTGATCTCACGCTCTCCACCGGGAATGCGGTACTGCTTGACTGACACCGGGGTCTGGGGAACTGGCAGGCGCACTGGGTCCCATTTGGGATGTCCCCGCAGTAGGGGCTCCACAGTTCTGATTGCCCGAATGTACTGGGGATGCCCAAAGGCAAACAGCCCATACTGCGTATCCACACACCAGCCATGCAAGACATCCATTTCAATGATGTATTCACCTAAAGGTGCAGCCAGCACAGTCACCCAAAAGGAAGGGGCCTTCACCAGCGTTAGGGTGACCTTCACCGAATAAGCAGTGGTCTCCGCTCCTCCGAAGCCCTGCATGATCAGTGCGTGACCCGCAGTCTGGGTAGAATGCAGAATGGTCACCACGGCTCCAGCGTCTAACAGAGCTAGCACATGCTGCTCCCCTCCCTGGGGCCACTTGATGGTTAACGGGACGAATGGGCGCTGGTCCCCTGCTACCTGTTGCACCGCCACAGCCCGTACCGCAGGGGACCCACCTCTCCATCACTTCCTAGGGGGAAGGGTCCAATCGACCGGGGCCCTGGGCTCGGTCCTCCCCCCAGCTCCTGTACCTTTCTGTGGTGCCTGCATCTTGCCAGCCCTCTTGGAGGCACCCACATCCTCACTCCGCTGGGTAGGCGGCAGTTGTAACCAACGCTTGTACGAGTCTGGTGTTGGCAAACCATTGATCTCCTCACGGGGCACTCCTGCCTTTAGCAAGTCCGTCCACATGGTTCTTCGGGTCACCCTAGCGTGCCCTTTTTCCTGTCCAGGGGCTCCCACCCGACCGCCTTTCCCTTTTGTGGCGCGGACCGCTTTTGTGCCTATGACAGTCTCTAACTGCATCAATGTTCCAACCAAGTCACCTACATTCCCGCCCGCTGCCATGACCATGGCCATAAGGGAGGCCTTCAGCTCGAGAGGGGCAAGGCGTAACGGAGTGGCCTTGATGGATTTCTGGACCGCTACATCATCCGGTCCCATGTCGATGAAAGCCGCAGCCCATGCCATGCCCTGCTGCCGCAGCGCACTCACCCCTTCTGGGATCATACGCCAGGGCCTCACCAACGCTTCCAGTTCCCCCGGGGAGGGGTAGACCTGGTCCACTGCCGCAGTCAACCAGCGGTACAGGGACGGCGCTTCCACGTGCATCAGTTAGACCTTGCATAGTCTGCAGTGCCTGTCTGACCTGTGAATCCTGGGACAACACGCCCATCTGGTGGAGTTCCGCAGGCAGCAGCAACATAGTGTTGCCCGCGTTGTCCCATACACGCACTAGCCAGGCCAACAGGCCTGCCCCTGGCTTCTGCTTAAAACTCTTCACCATCTCCTGCAACTCACTTGTCTTAAACGTCTGCCAGACCTCATTGCAGTGACCTCCTTCTGCCCTCAACTCCCGAATGGGGCGCGCCTGTCTCGGGTCAGTTTGCACAGCCTCCCTGTTCACCTCCTCCTCCTCCTCAGACGAGGAAGAGCTCCAGATGTTCCCATCCCAGGTCTCAGTGTCCCAAGTGGCTAGCGCAAGGACTGCACGCGCTTGGGCCATTGACACTGGTTCCTTCCCTACTTTCATGCGCCGCCAATTCGCAACTCTTGCTGCCAACACCTCACAACGATGGGTTAACTCTTGCGTCCTTTTGGACTGTGAGGTAACCACCTCCTGCGCTATTGCCCGCGCATTCGCCAAATCGCGACATTCCTGCTCCTTCCCTGCCAGCGCCTTCTGCAGGCAGAGAAGCTCATCATCCAGGGCCCAGAGGGCAGTTAGGAAAAGCCATGCTACTTCTCCCACCGCCCTTTTTTCCGTCCCCGGCTGGTGGCTCAGCTGCAGCTGACGCAACGCTCCTTCTACCTGTACCGGCGTCACGCCTGCTGCCTCCTGCAACTCTGGCCAGTCTGCCGGGGCTGCCCAACAGGCCACCATCTGCACTACCGGTCCCCATCGCTCTGTCGAGGGCCATCCTGGTATGCGCTGCAGGGACAGCGCTGGCTTCCCTGCCTCCCCCGCTTTCGACCAAAAAGGCATTATACCTGGAGAACCCTGCTCGCTGCGCCAATTGTAGCCAACCAGGCTCAGGTTCCCCAGAAACGAGGCTGCACCCAGAAGGCGAGTGCTATATTTGGTTTATTGAAAGCACGAGACACCGCAGTCACCAGTGGGGGACAACCCGACGTGCCAGAGCTTCGCTCGGGGAGAGGCTCTGTAACAGGCCTCCTAACACTAGCTGATAAAGCTCAGCTCATTAACATAAGATTGCCTAAATTGCCTATGCATTTCTTATCACTATTTTTAGTGGCCTACTGCCGGCGTAGCCTGGGAGTTTTGGCACGCAAGCCTTGTTTCGCAGGTGTTGCAGGGCAGGATGAGTTGTTTTGCAGCGTGTAGCCTTGAAGTATTGGCAGCATGCTTCTGTATAGGATTCCTCTAAGGGGTTCACAGAGGGGTTGGACTGCTCTTATGAGACCGTCACAAACTCTTCTTGCACCCTACACACCAACCTCAAATATGTATCTTCAGTTTCAATTTAAGTCAGCTTTCTTTAAGGTCACTAAGAATTACAGTTTATAGGCAGCATTTGGCAGTTACTGTTCTGGTACACTGATGTACCATTATTGCAATCACCTTGACGTTATGAGTTAAAAGATAAGCACATACAAATAAGGACATTTGCAGTTCGGTTCTGAATAATAATTTACTGTCAGTAATTAAGGTGATCCTGCAAAGCAACATATAACTTCATGCAACAGTTCTAGTGAAGTAAATGGACCCACTCACATGCCTAAAGATAAGCATTTCCTTTAAGTCTTTGCAGTGGTGGCAAATGACATTTTAAATGTGGTATCTTGAAAGTGAGACTATAGAAAAGGTTACAAAAGTTATTCAGCACTTCTAGAGGGTAGTGGGCACTTCACAAATACAAATGAATGAAGACTCATCATGAAAGATCCTCCTCTGGCAGCAGGGATCATCATTTTACAGATGGAGAAACAGAGACAAAGCTATGTGCACCTGGAAACAGAAAGTCCCCTCTCCTTTCCTCCTGCTCCTAAGCCCACACAGGAGTGGGGAATGCTGTAACTGGAGCCATGTGGTTCTAGCTGCTGTTGGATCAGGCTGGGAGCAGGGCATAGGTGAAGCCAGGTCTTCACTGTTCTTCTTCCCCATGTCATGCTGGGCTGGGCACTGGCAGCTGTCTGCTGGTGGTGTGGAACTGTGCTCATCTCTGGATTCAAACTGCAGACTGTGCCCCAGCTCTTCCAACCTTAGTGAGCCCCGCAGCTGCCCCAGGGACTCTCCCTAGCTGCAGCTTTCACTTTCCTGCTTGCCTGTTTGCAGTCTCCTCTCTGCCCTATGGAACACGTGAGTCCCGAATTAGGGTTATTTATTAGGGCTGTCAATTAAATGTGATTAATGTGCATTTTTTAACATGCAGATTTTGCCTTGCATTAATCACAGGCATTAACACACGTTAATTGACAGCCCTAAAAATATTTTACTACCTTTTCAACCTTTCAGAAGAGTTAAATCTCCTCAAAAAATTCATGCATTTCTTTACACTGAAGAAGAATGTGTTTGCTTAGTATGTAGACATTATAATGTTTATTTAAAATTTCGGTTTTGTAAATAATGAGATAAGTACAATATTTGCCATTATTTAGAAACCTGAACTGGTGCTTGAAATGACAAGAGAAATCTTGATGCCACTGAAATGAATGGCAAAACTCTCACTGTTTCAATGGGGTAAGATTTCACCCTAATTTTTTTTTATTTTAATTAGTAATAGGCCCTCTTTCATAAAAGTATTTAATCAGTTTCCATACAAAGCTAATTTAAAAAGTATTGCTAAATCAATGCAAACTAATTCAGAAAACAAGGCATTCAGACAGATTCATTTTTGGTACTATGACGTAAAAGCTTTAATTTTGGATTAAACAGATATATCATGAATAGTGAGTATATTCTGAAAAGGAAATAACTGAATTAAATTTTCAGCTATAAAAATCAATTTTGCTTATTTCACAGTATGACCAAGTTTCTTAATGAACTAAATCAAAAATTATGTCCATTCTCCAGTGGAATCTACTTAAACATATTTGGTGTTTGTGTGATTTATGGGATCCAATGGATAAACCCTAATTCAAACAGACAACAAAAATGTGAAAATAAGGTACTGAAAATTATAAATACATACCAACTTTCAGAGTAACATCTTTACAATTAGTGTTCATTGTTATTTCAAAAATATAACTGTTTTTTGCTTAACATGAACCAACAACACAGAACTCTAACATTAAATTGAATTTTGTTGACAGTCAAAATTTCAAGACCAACAAAATTACTAAGATTTTTCCAGGCTTAAAGTGCAGATAACATGCATTGTTCACATCAGTCTCACTGTTTGTTCTATTGAACCACTTGCAGTGATGCAAAACATGCAAAACTACGACACGCAATGCTACAAAATGTGCTGAATTGTTCTTGTCCATGAAGCAATGCCACCGATCAACTAATTCTTAGGTAGCAGGTGCGGCGCTGTAATGCTGTAAGAAGGCCACAAGCCTAGTATAAGGGCTTGTCCACACTTACGCCAACTTCAAAGCGGGCATGGTAATCAGGGAGATGGGAGATTACTAATGAAGTGCTGCAGTGAATACGCAGCACTTCATTAGGCTAATTATCCCCCGCAGCAACTTTGAAGCATCAAACTTTGAGTAAAGGCATTTTGAAGTAGCCCAGGCACTTCAAAGTGCCCACAGCTACACGCATGCTGGTGCTTTGAAGTTGCCACAGGGGAGAATTAGCCTCATGAAGTTCTGCATATTCACCGCAGCACTTTATTAGTAATCTCCCATCGCCCTGATTAGCATGCTTCCTTTGAAGTTGGGGCCAAGTGTAGACCCAGCCTAAGAGTTTTTCAGTTGAGGGTGTGATTTTATCGAAGTAGTTATACCAGTACAATCCTTAGTAAAGACATGTTTACATCAGTATATTTCCTCTTCTTTTAACTGCATAACTGTGCACAATACAGGGGATTGTACTACTTTAATTATTCTGGTACAGTAGGTATGTGTAGATGAGCCTTTAGTGAAAGGCAAATGAATGGTAATGCTACAGTATTAGCCTGGAGGAACAACTAATAATAAAGGCTTCATTTTTGTATACTGGCATGAGATTAGACATATACTGCAATAGCTGTTGCCTACACTGTAAAATTTAGTGGAATGAAACAATGAACCAATTTAGTCTCTGGTGTAAAGCTACAGAAGTAAATAAAATTACATCAGCGATGAATTTAACTACTATTGTTAGATACATATAATCGAACATGTATCAACCTATAAACATAGAAGCTTGTTTCATAAGGCATATCATACATCACTGTTCTTGATGCTCTTTTAAAAATATTTATATCTTTATGACACCTCTGAAGCTGAAGTTTTTAGTTGTCTGTTGGAGTCAATTCGGGCTGGGATGTTTCTGAACCTGCAATACAAAAAATTAAAGAATAGATGGCAACTTCTGACCATCAAAATAATATAGCCAAATGCTAACCTTTCACTTGCCAAAGATAAAGTGTTTATAAACTTTAATACCTCTATATTTGTAAGTGATGAGGAAAGCAAATGTTACATGTAAAGTTTTCAGTGCATTGCTGATCTCTGACCAAGCATCAAAGCCCTGTAATGCTTCCTTGTATGCTACCAATTTGTATACATCCTGGCTATGTCTACACTAGCACACTACGTCGAAGTAGCCTATTTCAAAGTAAGAACATCGAAATAGGCTACTTCAATGCGTATCGTCTACACGTCCTCCAGGGCTGGTGCCGTCAATATTCAACGTCGAAGTTGCGACGGGGAACGTTGAAAGGAGCCGCCCCGGAAGGAAATGCGGAGCGTGCACATACACAAGCACTCTCCATCGAAATAAGGGGCCAGCAAAGCCTGTGGATTGGGTCACAGGCTGGACTAGCCCTTCTGGGGCAAAAGCAAGCTGCTCCCTTAAAGGGCCCCTCCCAGACACACTCAGCCTGCACAGCACGAGGTCCATAGAGCTGACAACAAGTTGCAGACCCTGTGCACACAGCATGGACCCCCAGCAGCAGCAGCCAGAAGCCCTGGGCTAAGGGCTGCTGCATGCGGCGACCATAGAGCCCTGCAGGGGCTGGACAGAGTGTCTCTCAACCCCTCAGCTGATGGCTGCCATGGAGGACCCTGCTATTTTGATGTAGCAGGACGCAGATTGTCTGCACACGCCCTACTTTGACGTTGAATGTCGAAGTAGGGCGCTATTCCCATCTTCAGATAGGAATAGCGATTTCGACGTTTCACTGCCCAACATTGATTTCAACATCGAAATAGCACACAGCGTGTGTTGACGCAATGCGTGTTATTTCGACGTTGTGCCAGCTACTTCGAAGTAGCTGGCTAGTGTAGACACACCCCTTGTGTGGTAGACAAGTGGCAAAATAGCATCAAATATAGCAATGCTCCACACATGAAGCCAGCTGTAGAGGAAACCAACAAAAACCTCTTATGCGGAAGTGAATAACCAGTGGAGATGCCTAGCTATACATCTGCCACTCCAGCTCTACTATGCCCCTAAAGCACCTCTGGTCATGAGAGCATGAAGGGAACCCCAAGCAGAACTGAACGCCATTTCTTGTGAGAATATGCACTTCCTGTGTTGGGCCACCATATTCTGATGTTCAACTGTGCAGCAGAATTGCAGTAGCTATTCTCTGTAGGCTGCATCTACACTACAGTGGTCTTTCAAAAGATGATCTTCAGGAAGATCATCTTTCTAAAGAGTGCATCCACACACAGAAAAGCGGATCGAAAGACTGATCCATACTTTCGATAGTGAGCGTCCACACAGCCCCCACTCTTTCAAAAGAATGAGCCAGGGATCAAAATATCCAGCACCCTGAGAACTGCTTTTTCAAAAAAAGGGCTTGCAGAGCATCTACACATTCTTTTTTTTGAAAGAAGCTTTCAAAAGAAGGCTGTCTTCCTGATCCAGGAGTGGAAGGGGACTTCCAGAAGAAGAGCCGCATTCTTTCAATTTTGGATCAAAAGAGTGCATTTTGCCCATGGACGCTTTATATGTTCTTTCAAAAAAGGGCCTGATTTTCCTAAAGAACTTCCAAGTGTAACTGTGACCTATCTGACAGGCTCCATATTTATTCGGGAAGGGGAAAAATTTACAACTTCATTTAAATGTAAATTTACAATCTGAGTCAGTGAAATAAATTTTAGTTGCAGACGAGATCTACATTTGTAACCTCCCACCCCTCTTTCTATCTTCAAAGATGACTCAAGACTAATACTTGTTGCTAATTGTAAGAAGAGGAGGCAAAGAACAAGATTATAATAAAAAGAGAAAAAAGCTTGATGTCGGGGAGGTAAGGATAAATAGAAAAAGGCAGGAAATGGAAAAAGATGAGAAAATGCAAAAAACATAAGCAGAAATCATCGTCCTAATATTTGTATCCCATATAATTTTCCAGCTGATTATGTGGAGAACCAAACTGAGAAGCTACCAATATGTGAACTGTAATAGCTTAATGTCATGCAGTAAAACAGTTATGTCCTCCTTTTCTAACTTATCTTAGATGATTTGTAAATGATTGTATTTAATGTGGTAGGTTTGTATTATCACAATTCTAGGGAACTCTCAACACCTGTTGTGCCCTTTTACATATTTCTTTGTATGGTTGTTATCAAATTTTCAAATTGAAAACAGGTTGCTTGGAGGATGATTAGTGAAGTATTTAATGGGTTCTCTGTGGATAGGGACAATGGGTGGCATACATGTTGAGCCTGAAGAGTGGCTTCTTAGGCAGGGCACCTATTTCAGCTCCAGACTCAGATCTGGGTTCATCCTTTATTTTTGCAACAGTTTTCCTTTTTAATGGCAAGGTATACTTTTTAGCTTTCTGCTTTTTTCCTGTTTTCTTCTGGTACTCACTTGAAGGAAGAGAGTCTACAAGAAAGCAAACAGAAAGAACACTCTACTAAAGGTGCCATAATAATAAAATTAACAGTGTGTGTAAAAACTGAGTAAGCAAGTTCTAAAATTCTTAAAACATAAATCAATTATTTGTCTCTACACCAATTTATATTTATCTATTTGCACCACAGTTAAAATAAATATTTATATTATTTGAGTGACGTTTTGGGAGTATATTTTACAGTCACAGTTTACATATCTTTCTCTTTTATATTTTTATGCACGTTTACAAACAAATTATAGACAGCCACATCTTTATGCAAAATCAAGAACATATTGCACAACTTATTAATTTGTTTTTCGGAATATTCCTATTCACAAGCACTTTAAAAAGCATTGTGCTACCTAAAAAGGCAAATGTTTCTAAATTAAAGACAATGTAAAAAGCCAGAGGTACAAATGAGGACACCTTTGAAATAAATGCATTTAAAGTACACATGGGTGGATGATATTGTAGGCAATGTCTTCGCAAACTGTCTCACATGGTGCCACCCATGCTCCACTGAAGGCCCTCAGGTTCCCTCCCTCAACCTGCTATCGTACTGGCAAAGGCTGGGGCAGACATGGTGGTGGTTGTGCAGCACTGCCAGAATTAGAACTGGTGGCTCGACTTGGGAATTGTGATGGGGGAAGGCTGCATCTGGACCGCCTGCCTGCTGCTTGGAGCTCCAGGGCCAGCAGAGGCTGCAACCATAGCCCAATGGCTCCTTGGAGCTCCAAGACACACCATTTCAGGTGGGGGGCCAACAGCCCCACTGTGTGTATCTTTAAAGGTGAGGTAGCTGGGAAGAGGCCAGTGGCAACAGTGTGGGAGGCCAAGCCTCAGGTGGAAGGGATAGAGCTGAGTGTGTTTGTCTCCCTCAGTCTGTGGGGTCACCCAGCACCCATGTAAGTATTCAAATTTACTATAAGAAACAGCAATTGCACAGTTTCACGAAACGTCAGTACAAACACGTTTACTATATTTCAGATGTGAACAAAGGTAGAGGCACTAGAAATTTGTTGTAACTGGCTTGTAGAGTGCCAGGGAGTCTTGTTAACTCAGGCGCGGATAGATTACATAAAAGGGAAATGAACTCTAAAAGTCAAGGAGCCAGAAATATATTTGTGTGTTTAATACCTATTAATAATTAATAAATAATACATTATAATTAATAATTTTGTGTGCCAGTGAATATGTAGCTTTAAGACTAGAATATAATGCTCTATATTTTTAGTTTTATGGAACAGTGAATGACAAAGGGAGAGTCTAAAGCATGGGCACAGCCCAGCTTTGTTTTGTTGTTCATGGGATCTTTTTACACTAACAGGGTTTCTTCAAAACCCCCATGCTCGAAAGTACACAGGAATTGGTTTTTGCATAATGATACGCAACAATCTACCTATCATTCCACTGGTTTTTGCTGTGTTTGTCATGGAGATTTCAGAAAAGGGCTGAGAGCCAAGTTCTATGCATCTAAGCTAGGATCCAGCAGCGAGTTTAAACATTTGCTTAACTTTAAGCATGTGTGTTGTTCTGTCTACTATACGATAAGAGCATAACTGGCTGGATAACCATTCTAAGAGAATAGTTATGAATGGCTTGCAATCACACTGAAAGGGCACAAGTGGGGTTCTGCAGGGGTCCATTTTGGGACCAGTTCTATTCAATATCTTCATCAACGATTTAGATATTGGCATAGAGCATGGCTTCCCAAACTGGGGGGTGTGCCCCCCAGGGGAGCATGAAGAAATTCCAGGGGTGGCATGAGGCGACCCAGGCACCCCCATCATTCCCCCCATCTGAAGAAAGAGCCAGCCTTTGCTTCCAGCTCTCAGACTCTGCCATCTTATGTGGATGACACGGCACAGCCACTATAAAAAGCAGGCAGCCAGCGAAGACCCACATGGAGTTAGCTGCCTTTTGCAAAGGTGAGTAAGTGTGGGTTTGGGGGGTGGGAGGAGGAGGATGGGGTTATATGGGGAGATGAGGGTGCGTGGCTGGGGTGAAGGGGATGGGGTAAGAGCAGGGAGCTGGTGGTACCTGGCTTTGTGAGAGGGGCTAGGGTGGCCGGGTCATGCGGCTTGCAGGGCTCAGGTGGCTTGTGGGGATGGGGTGGCTGGCCCCAGCACCACAGGGTTCAGGCGTCTTGAACTGGAGGCTGACCCAGCAGTGCACGGCTCAGGCTGGCAGGTGGTCATTATGGCCCTGGCAGCATGGGGCTTGGTCGGCTGGCCCCAGCAGCACGGGTGGCTGTTCCCAGCAACAGAAGGCTGAGGCGGCTTGGGCTGGCAGATGGGCAGCTGGCCCCAGCAGCCTGGGGCTCAGGTGGCTGGGACTGGCGGGGGTGGCTGACCCCTTAGCATGGGGCTTGGGAAGCTGGCCCTGGCAGCGTGGGGCTTGGGCGGCTTGGGATGGCAGGCAGGTGGCTGGCCTTGACAGCGTGGGGCTTGGGCACGTGGCTGGCCCACAGCTGCTGCAGGTGACTGGTCCTGGCAGCACTGGGCTCAGGCAGCTTGGACTAGAGACTGACCCCAGCAGCTCAGGGCTTGGGTGGCTCAGGCTCGTGGGTGGGCAGATGGCCCCAGCAGCACGGGTGGCTGTCCCCGGCAGCAGGAGGCTGAGGTAGCTTGGGCTGGTGGGTGGGCACCTGGCCCTGGCAGTGTGGGGCTTGGGTGGCTGGGGCTGGTGGGTGGGCAGCTCAGGTGCCTGGTCCACAGCTTGGGCAGGCATCTGGTCCTGACAGCTCAGGGCTTAGGCAGCTAGTGGGTGGGCAGACAGCTGGCCCTGGCAGCGTGGGGCTCAGGTGGGCAACTCTGGCAGTGCAGGTCTCAGGCAGGCAGGCAGCTGGCACAGGCAGCTCTGGTGGCTGGCATGGGGCTCAGGCAGTTGACCAGCTGGGGCTGCACCACGCAACAACAAGAGTCCAAGAAAAATTATTTGTGCTTATTTTTAATTTTAAATAACATTTTATATCAAGTTTTTGTGTTTATTTTAAATTATGAATTGAATTTTTTGTTAAAAGTGGGGTTGGATGATGGCAAAGATGAGGTTGGGGGGCGTGAGGTTTCTCAAAAATCAAAAGGGGGTCATGATGCTGAAAAGTTTGGGAACCACTGGCATAGAGAGTATGCTTATTAAGTTGGCAGATGATACCAAGCTGGGAGGGGTTGCAACTGCTTTGGAGGATAGGGTCAGAATTCAAAATGATCTGGACAAACTGGAGAAATGGTCTGAGGTAAACAGGATGAAGTTTAATAAGGACAAATGCAAAGTACTCCATTTAGGAAAGAACAAATCAGCTTCATACATGAAGAATGGGAAGTGACTGTCTCAGAAAGAGGGCTGTGGAGAGGGATGGAGGGGCCATAGTGGACCACAATCTAAATATGAGTCATCAAAAAAAGCTAACATGATTCTGGGATGCATTAACAGGAGTGTTGAGAGCAAGACACAGGAAGTTATTCTTCCACTCTACTCAGCACTCATTAGGCCTCAGTTGGAGTACGGTGTCCGGTTCTGGGCACCACATTTCAAGATGGGGATGGGGTAAGAGCAGAGAAGAAATTGGAGAAGGTCCAGAGAAGAGCATCAAGAATGATTAAAGGTCTAGGGAACATAAGCTATGAGGGAAGACTGAAAGAACTGGGCTTGTTTAGCTTAGAAGAGCTGAGACTTAGAAAGGACATGATAGTGGTTTTCAAGTACCTCAAAAAAGGTTACAAGGAGGACAGAGAAAAATTGCTTTCCTTGGCCTCTGAGGATAGGACAAGGACCAATGGGCTTAAACTGCAGCAAGGGAGGTTTAGGTTGGACATTAGGAAAAACTTCCTAACTGTCAGGGTGGTTAAACACTGGAATAAATTGCCTAGAGATTCCACAACTGCCCTATCACTGGAGATATTTAAGAGCAGGTTAGATAGACTTCTGTCGGGGGTGGTCTAGACAGGGCTTGGTCCTGCTGTGAGGGCAGGGGACTGGACTCAATGACCTCTCAAGGTCCCTTCCAGTTCTAGTATTCTATGAATCTCTTAGGTAAATAAAGCAAGCAGAAGTTAGCCAAAAGACAAAACCAAAGCACATTTCACAAGTTAAAAGATATACAAAGACCTTGAAAACTTTGGCCTCATAATGAAAGTCATATGTATTTTTTAATTTCGGTCCATACTGGAGCACTTCGGGGAAAATAATGAAGTCAGTGTAATCATAAGGTAAGTCTATACTTACAAGGATTGACACACTGCAATTGATCTTCCAGAGGTTGATTTTGCCATGTGTGTGAAGACACAGAAAAATTGATCTCTATGGGCTTGGACGTCGACCCTAGTACACCACACTGATACAAGGAGTAAGGGACATCGGCACAAGCTGCAAATCCCCAATCTACACCAGGGAACAAAGTCGACCCTGCTAATGGCATGACGTTGCTAATGACGTTGCTAATGGCATGGCTAGAACTGCGTGTCTGGAATTGACTTTGATCCCTAGTGTAGACCAGGTCACAGTCGAAAGTAAGATGTGTGAGGTAATACAGCCAATAGAGCCAATCCTGGTTACTAACTTTAAATAACTGCTAAATTTAAAAAAAAAGTCAGAATACACCTCACCTTTAGGCTGCTTGTTATTCTGGAGGGGTTGCTGAATCTTGTTCTCCAAATCATTATGCTGTTGAATCCAATCATCCCTGTAACCATTGCTAATCAGTTTGCTGAAGTTTACTGGTTCACTGTTTTTCTGAGAAGGCCTGTATAAAAATAAATAAAAGAAATAAAATATATACCAGGCAAGAGTTCAGAAATAAAACAAGAATTGGTAGCAACCATTTGATTTACAGAAGAGAATGTATCATCTTATGTCAAGGTCTTTTATATTCAAGTAAATAAAATCAGAAATGTCACTTATATTACTTATTTTCCCAGGGTTTCATTAGCTTAATATGAATTTAACATGCTTCTTAAAAATATGTCATAAGGTTTGCATAATCAATCACAAATAACCACTGACTTTTGTCACAATTAAGAGACAGAATTTTGAAGTCCTCACTTAATAAAAGATTTGTGTGTTTGAGGGCTGCAAAATTTGGCTCTGAAGTAGGATGGTAAAGTGAGATGAAAAGGGTAATTATTGTCAAAAATGAAGAAGTAACGCGAATACAAGTCAACAAGTTCAAAAACTAGATTCCTAAGCAATGCTGACTCTCTGGGTATATCTACAAAGCATTTGCTGCAAACTTCCCAGTTCAGGTTGACAGACTTGGGCTAGCATGACTCATTGTAGCACTCTAAAAATTACTGTACAGTTTTTTAAGTCGTATATCAAGCTGTGAAGCTTACAGAGAGACTTGGACTTCAAAGCTCAAGCTTCAGTGTGAGCCACACCTTCAAATCTTTATCTGTATAGCGGGCTAGCCGGAGTCCCATTCATGTCAGGCAGGCAGCTCACTTTAAAATGCTGGGTAGAAAATTCCCAAGTTACATGAATGTGGCATCATCTATTCCTATTTTGCTGTTAAGTATATACATAGTGTTTTCTGCTCAAATTATTAAGCATATATTATAAATCATATTGGGACTATACACATTCCTTTTCATTTATAACAATTAAAACAGGCATGCTTTTAAACCAAATTGAAAACTAATCTATCAAATTATACATGGAGTTAACTGATTTAAGCACATATTCCTATCAATTGTGCTTGTTCTCCCTCCAATTGTTCCTTATGTCACTTGTGTCTGCTCTTAAATTAGATGGTATCTTCTTCAAGCCAAAATGGTAGCTTAAAATGCTTATACAAAATCCATCTCAATCTTGCCTGGATTCTTTGCACACTATTTTAATACAAAAAATGATAATGGGTATTACATCCTATATACTGCATTATAGAGAACCAAAACACACACTATTATAAAAAAAGTCTTCTGTTTTCTTAAACAAACAAACAATAAGTACTGGATATGCAGAATAAACATCATTATAGGAACCTTTGTGTGTGCTTTCTTTTTCAACTTTGTAGTTACATTTTATGGTATATTCCAAAAATAAATAACGTGACTTAAGATCCTTATAAAATCACTTTAATGTTTTAGATAGCACATGTGGTATCTCGAGAGTCAAGGCCCATTACAGATATAAACACTGATATTGCCAGCATTTTTATAGGTGATTAAAATTACTCTTGTACAAATGTTTTTAGGATCAGGACCTTAGTTAATATAATGTTTGTTCTACTTACATAGGTGGAAAGTGAAGCCTATTTCCCCTGTGGAATTCCTTATTTGCAATAGATGGTGGTATTCTGTTTGCATATTTGGCGTTTATGGCAGGAAACTTTACCTGTGTTAAAGAAAATCTAATTTAATAATAATGTTTTGATTACAGAAACCTACATAGTCAGAGAGTATCTGAAAAAGATATTACTTTGTTAGCTATAAATATCTTCAATGTATGCACAGTTCAAGGTACAGTATTTCAGTAGTAAGTTTTGGGAGGTAAATGATAGAACTGAAGAAAATGAGGTAACATTATTTATTTATCACTAGTTATATTAGCAGATTTTTAAGGGACACCACCAATAAATCTGTTAATCCATGCATATTCTTTATGACAACAAAAGATATTCCTAACTAAAACTTTAAAATTGAAATTTACCAATCACAGTTTCTCACTATAGCTCAGCTGATGCATGGAAGAAATTAAAAAATCTGAAGTAAAATCCCAGTCCCGCTGAAATCAATAGCAAAGCTCCCTTTGACTGCAGTGGAGTCAGGTTTCATTCTTGCTTCATGAACCACACTCCATTTGCTTAAGAAACAAAGGGTCTCCCGTACAGTGATAAAAGCACTGTACAATATTAATTTGAGGTAGGAAATTTCAAATAAATTAGATACACTAAAGGTGATCTCAAAATAGGGCTTTCCACCTCTTTTCTTAATTATCTATAAGCAAGATTAACAAATATATTTGGGCATAAGCTTTAGTGGGCTGGAACACACTTCAACAGATGCATGAAGTGAAAACTACAGTTTGTCAGGGATATATATATACACAGATGTAAAGATGGGAGTGTTACATTAGTATGCGGAGGACCAGTGCTAACCAGGCAAATTCATTTAAGATGGATGTGGGCCACCATCCATCCTCCACTCTTCTCTTCTGATGACTGAACAAGCACAGATCCGTCAGCTTCTCCTCATAAGTCATAGTCATATGCTCCAGCCCCCTAACCATTTTCTCACCCTCTGCTGGATTCTCTCCAGTGCATCCACATCCTTTCTGTAATGGAGGGAGGGGGCAGAATTGACATAATACACTAGATGCAGCCTCACCAGTGCCAAATAAAGGGAAATAATCACTTTCCTAGATCTTCTGATAATGCTTCGACTAATACACCCTAGATGCCATTAGTCTTCTTGGGTACAAGAGCACACTATTGGCTCGTATCCAGCTTCTCATTCACTGTAATTCTCAGGTCCTTTCCTGAAGAACTGCTACTTAGATAGCCAATTCCCAGCCTGTAGCACATCTTGGGATTACTCTGTTCCTTGTTGAGCCTCATCAGATTTCTTCTGGCCCAATCCTGCAATTTGTTTAGGTCTCCATGGACCTCATCCCTACCCTCCAGTATATCAGCTTCTCCCCCTAATTCAGTGTTATATGCAAACTTCTGAAGGTGTAATCCATCCCTTCATCCAGGTCATTATGAATGATGTTGAACAAAATCAGCCCCAGAAAGGAGCCCTGGGCTATTCTGCTTGATACTGGCTGCCAACCAGACATAGAGCCGCTGGTCACTACCCTTTGAGCCCAATGACCTAGCCAGCTTTCTATCCACCTTACAATTCATTTACACAATCCATACTACTTTAACTTGATGGCAAAGATACTGTGGGAGACCACGTGAAAAGCTTTGCTAAAGTTAAGATATATTACTGTAAGGGCCCAACACTTGCGAGTCTAATGTTCATGAATTCAATTATTCTTGAGCGGCTGCCGCCAGGGCTCCAGGCCAGGAGCATGGCAGTCGCTGCTTCCCTGGGGCTCCAGGTAGGGAACGCTGGTGGCTGCCACATCCCCCAGTCTCCAGGCAGGGAGCATCTGCAGCAGCCACTTCCCCAGCGCTCCGGGTGGGGAATGCCGGTAGCCACCACTTCTCCAGGGCCCCAGGCAGGAGCGCCGGCAGCTGCCACCTTGCCGGGGCCCCGGAAGAATGATATTCATGATTCATGAAATTCAACATTGGTGAGGGTTCTCAACACAGAACTCTCACAAATGTTGCAACCCTACTGTATATCCATTTTGTACTGTTTCTGCAATGGAAAGACCAGGGTGAAAACCTGACCACCAGGAAATGGTACATTTTCACTGACTTCAATGAGGCCAGGATTTCACCTGAGGTGATAGAGACCAGCATCTGGTAATGAGCAAGATGATGGGTTATTTCAATATGGTTAACATGACGGTTGAAGAGTTGAGGCTTAAAAGGATGAACAAGATGAAAGATACTGCTGTCAAAATTAAAACTGATTACATAAATAATAGTTCATGTAGCTGTGATTTTCACTCAGACTGGGGCCATGTCTGGATGTCCATTTAGCACAACGCTGCTGCCGTCAGCACTATGTTACTGACAGGTCACGAAATTGCAAATGGAGGACCATTTGCAAACTCATGCAGCTAATTAGCAGAGCCATGCGAGATACTACTGTCAACAGGAGATAAAATGTCATGTGGTATGCTAATTAGCTGTGAAAGTTGGCAAATGATCCTCCATTTGCAATTTCATGACCTGTCCTCAGCATAGCGCTGCCGGCAGTAGCACTGTGCTAAACAGCCATCTAGACGTGGCCTGGGAGTTATATATTTCAGCTGTTTAGATTCATTCTCCTATTCCATCAAGTACTGAAAAAATTCGAAGTTTATTTTTTTCCAAATAATTTGTTTGTGCCTTATATTTCATTGTAATTTTCCTAGGTGCAATAAATCTGGTTTTGGTCCCTTTCTCTATTCCCATCAAATTTCAGGATTGTGATCATTTATATTTATTTTTATCAGTTTAAGTATTCAATTTGTGGAAAATTATGCAGGCTCAGACAAAGAGGGGGCTAGACAAGTATTCACTGACAATAGACACTGAGATTCAAAAAGTAAAGATTTATACTGGATAAAACCCATATTATCAATATCACATCTCAAAATAAAAGAGAGAAATCAAAGACTAATAAAAATTTAAGCAATGTTTTTCTTACTTTGTCTATCTGTAACTTTTGATTACTACTGAGGGAAACATTTTTTTGCATTGGTTTATGCATGATTAAGTCAACGTATATCAAAGTTTGTTGATAAAAATCTAATCCTTTGTGACCCAAACATTAAGAATGGCATAGAAACACTGTTTGATACGGTTACAGATACTATGAACAGCAGATGGAAAGAAAAGAGAAGTCTGGTTTTGGCAAGGAAAGAAGCAGGAATATAAGATAGAGAAAGAAGGAAAGCCCACACTATTACAAAATGTAGGACAAGGAAAACTTAAAGTACAGAGGAAGACAAAAGCCTATGTCTTTTGACTGCTATTAATTATTTTTATTTTATTTGAATTTTGACAAACAGCCACCTTACAGCTGAAGGCCAAGGAATAATTCAAGGAAGTGCCTCCTGATGCTCTGAAAACCTTAGCTGATTATGAACATGAAAAAACTAAAAATGATATTTTGCCATACTTATTTTATAGTGTTGTGTTCAGACTGTGATCAAGGCGGACTCTCATATTTCCATAGTTAATTTTAATAATTCTCATTTTATGTGCATTTTGTGAAAAAATATGAATAATCAAATTATATGTAATCACAGATTTCTTTAAATCACAAATGAACTGGAGATCTAGATTTCTCATCTAGCAAACAGCTCATTCGTCATCTTAGGGAAACCTACATAAATTGGAGTAGATGTTGGATTTAAGTTCAAAAATATAATTCTCTTGCCTATAAAAAGTTTCCCCAGCTGAATGTATGCTAAATATATTTGAATAATCTGAAAGACATTCAGGCAACTCACCTACTTGGAAAATATAACTGTCTCTAAGGTTTATCAGGCAACACACACTGCAGCAACAATTCAAAACCAGATGAGAGAGTATTCTAGCATAGGGCAATGAAGCCATAAGAAACTTGATTTTGGCTAACCAATACAGTTATTAACATTACGAGCAGTGAAAACTCAAGCTATTACACAGGTGTAATTTGTTAAGTCATTTTTGTATAAAAAGCAAAAAAGTCTGAAAAATCTTAAAAAAAGACTAGAGGGTAACACACTCCAAAAGTGAAAAACAAATTGAATGCAGTGATATTTTAAATATAGCTGTCAAATAATCCACATTAACTCACATGATTAACTAAAAAAATTTCAATTAATTGCACTGTCAAACAATAGAATACCAATTGAAAATTATTAAATATTTGTTAATGTATTTCTATATATTCAATATTGATTTAAATTCCAATACAGAATGTAAAGTGAATATTGCTGACTTTATATCAGTGGTATCCAAAACAAATGTTATGGATTGCCACAACCCCTACCCCCCTGCCAGGCGCTGCCTTCCTTAAACCAGGCCCCCTCCCAGCCAAGCTACACACTGGAGCCACCCCAGGGCTGAAGCCTTGCCGCACCAGATGCCTGGTGGCTAAAAGCCGCGCTGCACCAGCCACCCAGGGCTAAAGCATGGCATGAGTCACCCTGCAGCCAGAGCCTGCTGGGGCTGAAGGAACTGCCTCCACTCCTGCCACTACATGCTTGTGCCACCATGAAAATAAAAGCAGGCAGCTGTATCTCCCATCAGATATAATTTGTTTGTGTTAGTGACTGGCAAAACAAGAAGTAGGACTGAGTTGACTTGTAGGCGAATCGGAAAATATTTCTGCTGTATTTTTCCTTTTTATGGTGCATGTATTTGTAAACAAGAAGCAGGAAGCACTTTCACTTGGAAATTGTAACCAAACCAGAGCCAGTCATCATCGGGTTTTAAACTGTTTCATTGGTTGTACAAGAGAGACTGAACAGATATCAAATTAAAAGCTGTGTAACTGTGGTTCACTATTACAGTACTATATTTTAAAGATATCTTATAGAAGAGTGACTGATTGATGCATATTCCACTGTAAAGTATTCCAACTTCATTTGAAGAGACACTTATAATTAAAAAAACACTGTAAATAAGTATATTTACCTACCTGCTTTTTAAAATGCAATCAATTACTAAGTAAAATAAATTTCAAAAACACTCACTTTTCATTATTTATGTCATAATCTGCTTACTTTTGCATTTTCCTTAGCAATGAAGTTGATTCCAGTGGGTGAAATTCCTCTCTATGCAGGATGTCAGCACAAAATTTATTTCAGTCTGAAATAAATCATTTCAGTCTGAATAAGTGGTTCATAGGTCTTGTGCTAGCCTTTTGCATAGCAGTGAATTTCACATTCAGGTTCATAGTACTGAATGTTTGGGTCTCAAACATCACCTGGGAATGAATGTTTAAAAACAATGGATTTCATTGAATTTTTTTAAAACTGTGCAGATGAATCCACTGTCCTTATGTTTTATAAAAACTTAGAAGTGCTTAATTTTCCAAGGAATAAATGGTAAAGAAATATGAGGAAGCAAGGAATTTTTAAGATATCTTTACATGAAACCTATGTTTTATTCTTAAACCTTTTTGTTGTTGCTTCTCATATGCTCATATAGTAAATAATGACCTTTTTTAGCTATTAAATAAAAATAGCTGAATTTAAGATTTATGCTTTGAAGACATAAGAATGAGGGATAGGAAAGAAAGCTGAGCAATTCAGGTAGTTCAAATAAAATCTGTAGTAATATCAAATACCTCTGTGATTTAGTGATAAATTCCTGTTCAAAAGTAGGGTGTTTTAGATTGCTCTCTAGAGTTTAATACTATTTTTAATTTGTATAATGAGCCCTGTAAACTATGTGTAAGAGGATTCTGAGATAATTTTACTACTGAAGTCAAATAGGCTGTATCTACACTTGCATTCCTCTTTCGAAATAGGTATGCAAATGAGGTAAATTGAAAATGCAAATTAGGCACAAATTTGAATATCTGACACCTCATTTGCATATTCTAATTTCAAAATAGCTTCTTTTAAAAGAAGAAAACCAGTGTAGACACTGCTCTTTTGAAAGTAAACCCCATCTTCGAAAGAATCCTTCTTCCCTTTTTTTAAGGTCTTTGCTTTAAGGTCTTGAAGAAAAGACACTCTAACAAGGCAAAATAACTAGAGTATAAGCCATCTCTTTAAAAAAAAGGAAGATTGTCACTCAATCACCAGATTATCCTTTCAAAAACATTTTACAACTTTAGATGCAGAACTTAGTTTTTAAAAATAAGTTTGGGAAATTTTAATTATAAACACATAGCTAGTTCTAAATCTCATATTAAAATGATTAAAATGCATAATACCCAAGAAGTTGTTCACAATACAAAGTGTTCTGTACATTAGAGTTAGTAGATAAGATATGAGGAGATAAATTTTTAGAAGGGAAAAAAGAAAGCAAGAGTAATTTGAGCCCTAGAAGAAGGATTTTTTAGCAAAGAAGTTAAGCTAGTCAAGTGCAGAATAACAACATAAATTAAGTCTGTTTTGGGTACAATACTTTCTGAAAGGTAAAATATACTCTTGGACAGTCCTATACAATGGTGAGTGCATTAGACATCTCTCTTTTCTGTCAAGCTATAACCCTATTGTAGTGATATACGCACCTCTTTTGTGTTGCCCACATGGACCTCAACTTGAACAGCATTTTCCTGATAGGAAAAGTAGCAAATATTGTGACGCATGGAAGAAACATGACTGTAAATGGCAATAAAATTTACTCACAGTTATTGCAAAATTTGACCTGCCTGCTATGACAGGTAAAATCAGAGATAATACCAGCCATGGAAACCTAGCCATGGAAACCAATGATCAAATGTGAAATAATGGCTTGGAAAGAGGGTGACAAAAGTTACATTTCAGGATGATTATGTTAAAAAATCAGTACAAATATCTAAAAGTCAAATTTCAAAGGGTAGGCCTACACTACAGCAGAAGGTCTAATTAAGGTATGCAATTCCACCTATGTTAATTATGTAGCTGTAGTAGATATTCCTTAATTTTGAACCTATGGTTTCTTAGCATTCCTCATGCCTAATCAATGTGAGGTCATCATGGATGAACTCCAGCTGATTTAATTCAATTTACAACATAGAATTTTAAAATATTGAAAATATGCTGGTGGTGGACAAGCATCTTAAAATGTTAATGGATTTCATGACTTCTCTCATCACTGAATGGGTAACATTCACCCTATTTCTAAATAGTTCACAGTTTCCAGGTCTTATTGGTTCCTTCCTTACAGCTTCTCTGATATAGGCCTCATCACTACATGTTTTTATTATTTTAATGTAGGACTAAAGTAACGTGCGGTATTTGGGGTTGCTGTTAGTAACCTCTTGAAAACAAATTCTGCCTCTCCAAAAACTAACATCTTGAAGGATGCTCAATCCTTGGTCTCAGCCTCTTGCAATAAGTTTGGTGGAACTCTGCTGGCTCTTAGGCTCTTGACCATTAAAGGCAGTAAAAGTAAGTCAGAGCATGTTTCAGGTTAAACTAAGCATTCAATTAACTTTGCAATACACAAAATGTACAGTGTGATTAGCTAATGTATTCCTGATACAGTATGCTGCAAGAAGAACACTTCATGACAGAAGGATGTATTTTAAACCACTTCTGTAACTTAAGTACAAAAATGTGCTGTTCTAATATCCACTTTCATAAGGAACTAAAGAAGAAAAAAATTTTTTTCAGGAGCTTTACATCAAGAAGAAAGTCTTTAAATCATACCTTTTTTTTCTCTTTGTTCTCCTTTTCCTCAGCATCCCTCTGCCAAATACTTTTCATATCAAAATCAAAAGGCCCTCTTTTTGCTTCATAGTTACTATTGCGCTGGTCAGGTTTAAACTCTTCATGAAACATGTAGTCTGGCACTGAAGAAACCTGGGCTCTGTAGACCAAAATATAACAATCATTCTTCTATAAGAGAATTCCATGCTGTTGCAGAAGTATTATTTCAAAACATAAAACTTAACAGAACAACAAAAGAAAAATACAGTAGGTTATAAAAAGTTACAACGCCTCCATGGAATCACAGCATACTTACTTAGATTCATCAGCTGTTGGTGGTTTACTGTGGTGAGTATACCAGTCAGGTGCAGTATATGCAACTGCGGATGTTTTTCTTGTACTAGGTGTAAAATGTTTCAACAAATCTTAAGTTTAAAAAAAGATATATTAATGCTATAGTATTTTCTGTGACTACAAGTGAATATTTTATGTTGCTATTATCTTTTTCTAAAAATATTTATAAAATAAAAACTATTTATATTTTTAGCCATTACTGGGATTCAACTACACAATCAGAACTTTCACTACTTTTTAATCCTAACAGGATAATCACCATCAGTGAATATCCTCAACGCCAGTAAGTGGCAGCATTTTCGAAGATCTGGCCAGTTAATTTTTCACTATTAGTTCCAATATTGTATTTCAATTTTATTGGGTATTTCATTTTTCATATCTTGACATGCAGTTGTAGAATTCAGTGTTCGATAACACATGTGGATGTATTTCTCATTCTACAGACTGGGAATCAGTAAAACTTTGGAAAATGTATGTTTGTTCATGTTTTTTACATGTTCAATTAACTGAAAACAAAATATATGCATAATAAAAACTACTTATTTGCAAAAACTGAAATGTAATTTTAATAAAACCTTTATAGACTTTTTCAAATTTATGACAATTTCCTTTTGGGATGAGACCATTTCCTCCCTAAGGTTTAATGCACAATGTATATTTTTTACAATTACAATAAACCTTCCAAAGCTCAGAACCCATGTAGAAACTGTTAAACCCAAAGTACATTGTTCATATCCGCATGTAATGCAGCTTAATAATTTATACTGTGGTTAAAATGGATCAACATTAATATGCACAGTTTATATCATAAAGATTTAACAATGTCCTAAATTAAATTGAAAAGGAATAGGGGGGAAAGATCCAGATCAGGTGGAGTTAAGAGGGCTACTAAATGGATTTTAGCCTAATAATATTTTAGCCATAAAAGACAGAGAAAGAAGCACCCAAGCTGGATCAGAAAACTATTGAGCTTCAGACAATGACATTTTGGGGTTATTGCCATGCAACATTAGACTCCAGCAATTAAAATGACTGATAGAGGTTACTGCACTGTTTTCTTGAGCGTTCAACATATTTCAACAACATACCACACTTCCCTTTCCATCTTTCCCCCCAACATATGTAACTTTTAAAAATTCTGGAACAGCCTACAGTTATATTTATAACATATTTAAACTCCTCAAACAACCAAAAATGCTAAAATGAAGTGAGGTTCACCAGGTTGTCCTCCTTGTTTTGCCAGCTTTACATATTCTGAGTCAGTATCTTTGATCCATTTCCTGCGAACTCCAAACGTAATATCATTGTAATGCTCTCCAAGGTTGCTCAGACCTGGGATCTGAGATGATGGAGGGACTGGGATTTCTGACTTCGCAGACTTATCTGATTGTTTCAGTGGAACATGGTAGTACCATTCTGTAATCATTAAGAAAAAATATTTAGGTTAAACATTTAGTAATAATACTATGTAAAAGGGCAGATATAATAATTAAAGTCCACATTAAACTACAGAGGTAACATACTACATTTTATTAAGGATGTAAAAGATGCGAAATGCTCACTAAAGAAAGAAAAATAAATACTTGCTACACCTAGGTGATTACACATTCCAAAAACTGTGAAACTGCTACTGAGCCTTGTTTAAGAAGCCTTTAACATTATTTCAAGTTGTCAGTGCAACTGTCCTACAATATGATGTTGTGCATCTTCCCCATTTAGAGAGCTAGAGTTATGGATACTGAGACCAGCAAAATGTAAGAAGGCAGCAGTAAAATGCATTAACTCTTATGTTAATTAAATGCATTCTTACTTTTTACACTAACAGTTCTTTACTTGTTTTGTTTAACTACTGAAATAGAAATAATGATTAAATAATGAAAATAATTAAAATAAATAATAACAATAAAATTAATAAAATACGCCTAAGTCAAATTTTGCATAAGTTGGGACCGGGTGGGGGAGTGGACCTGCCCCATTTGGGTCCCCCCATCCTGGCTGTGCCTGGCTCCCTGCTCCCATGAGCAGCGGGGAGCCCAGAGCCAAGCGCAGCAGTGCTGATCAGTTTCCTGGCTTCTGGGAGTGACAAGGAGTGATTAATCAGGTGGCAGTCTGGCTCCCAGCTCCCCTCTGCTTGTGAAAGCTGTGAAACTGACCAGCACACCTGCACTGGTCAGTTTCCTGGCTCCCCACCACTCATGATTTTGACTTGCGTTATTGAAAGAAATGTGTAAGTCAAAATTGTGTAAGTCACGGGTCCACTGTATGATGTACCACATTTGCCCTGAATCCGTCTCCAAAATGTTTTAGTTTTACAAGCAAGTTTCCCTTTGTTTTTTTCAAATATTCTTCATTCCTATTACTGTAGAAAAAACCCAAACAAACAAAGGTTTGAGAACAACCTTGAGTTTTTAGGCCACTGCTCAGGCATGTCCTGGAAAGGGAAAGCTGACTACGCAAGAAAAATTATTAAATTGAATACACACAATTGTGCTGTCAAAGCATAAAATAAATATACAGGAATAAAGAGAATTTTTAATTACTTAGCTTAAATTATAACCATCTCAGGTATTATTTGTCTATGTAAAACAGTTTCAGAGAAAAATTTGATCTTTAAGTTAAAAGGTCTCTTTAAGCAGATATCCAAGTGAATTCAGTTAATACATTCCATGCAGTGGCTATGGAAGAAGTATATAAATGGCAAAACACCCTTCCTTAGTTGCAGGGGCAACAAGCATTAGATTGTTGGTGGAGAGGGGTTTCCACCAAATTTACTACAGTAATCTCTTTCATATCCAACATTCTATTATCCAGAACTGTCAAATAACCATCACTTTAACCATGAGTAAATTTTAGTTATATTTTCCATAAGTACACTATAGTGAACATAAATACAAATAAATACAGGAAATACAATAAGTTTACAGTGTACAATACTACTGTTGTTGGTAAATAAAGTACTCTGCATACATTTTTGTTCTTTTTTTAATATATAATCTTCTTTTTCTTTAGTGTTATGCATTCCTAGGTACATCTTCCTATTATCCAAAATATTTGAATATCCAACTACCTTCTGGTCCCGGGGCTGCCAGATATGAGTTTACTGTATTTGGTTCACCAAGAATGGTATCTTTCATCCACCTGATCATTACCATGAGCCTTTTCATCCTGGTTAATGTCAAGAAATCCTGTCAGAGAAGCCCCTGGCAGGGTTTTGAAACGCCCCCAGCCTCTGGTGTACTGCTAGGTCTCCTCAGTGACAGGTCATGCTTGAGAAATTAACAAAACACAAAGTTTTGCCTCAGAAATTTCTCCAGAAAGTGATTTTAACTTAAAATCAATACATAGCCATCCATTTAGTCTGAGGGGGTAACTTTTGGCAGGAAAACAACAGCCAACAACTATGAATACTTATGAGAATCATGATTATTAATTAATTGTAACTGGTCACTCATGACCAAAAAAGGAAAGACTTCTAGAAAAATCCAAAGTCTCCGGACCTGTCGGGGTAGTTCCCTGTCAGGTCCGCACCGAGCCCCCAGACTCATGAATAATTCATAAGCTAGGTGTGTTAAAAAAAGGGCAATCACCACGGACGAGGCCCTTTGGGAAGGCCCTATCTTATGACTTGGACCAGTCCCTTTTGGTAGCCCCTCGGGGTGAAGCAGCTGAAAATCACTTCGCATCGTCCTGAGGGACAGCGCGCCACTGGACAGACAAGCAGCACTGAGGGGACCTGGAGCACTGCACCAGGCGTTGCCTGCAGCTCGCAGCCATAACATCGCGGTGAAGCCCAGCAGTGACAGTGGTATACCATAACACCTGACACCGCTCGCCAGCAGGGGCCGACTGGGCGAGGGCCGGCCTTCACTCCAAAAAGACTTCTTTACCAGACTGGACAACTCATCAACTAAGCAGCTGTGAACCAAGGCTACAAACCAAAGGCCGCTCCAGCTGCTGTATCCTTCCAATATTGACTCTTTCTCTTTGTTTCTATTCAGTTACTGATATTGTTGATTATTGTTATTACTGTTGTAATTGTTAAGTATTAGGCATAGTATTATTATTATTAGAAGCTTATTGTGAAGTGTCTCTTAGGCTACGTCTACACGAGCCCCAAACTTCGAAATGGCCAAGCAAATGGCCATTTTGAAGTTTACTAATGAAGCGCTGAAATGCATATTCAGCGCTTCCTTAGCATGCGGGCGGCCGCGGCACTTCGAAATTGAAGCAGATGGAAATAAGGGAACTTCAAAATTGACGCGGCTCGTCCAGATGGGGCTCCTTTTCGAAAGGACCCCGCCTACTTCGAAGTCCCCTTATTTCCATCTGCTCAGAGGAATAAGGGGACTTTGAAGTAGGCGGGGTCCTTTCAAAAAGGAGCTCCGTCTGGATGAGCTGCGTCAATTTTGAAGTGCCACGGCCGCCTGCATGCCAATGAAGCGCTGAATACGTATTTCAGCACTTCTTTAGTAAACTTCGAAATGGCCATTTGCATGGCCATTTCGAAGTTTTTGGCTAGTGTAGACATGGCCATATACTTACAAAATCATCATAAGTATAAATTGCCATTGGTGTCAGGGATTAGCAACCCCTGGGCCAAACACGTATAAATAAGGGTTGTCAGGAAACAGCAGTTCCAGGCTCTCTTTTAGGTAAACACAGGGGATAGCAGGGTCCCCAAGCATATTATACTTGAACACAGTACTATACTGTCTTATTTTCTTTTTGGGTCCCTGGGGAGTAGCGCCCCAGTGGACTTAACTGACAGCAGGGACTGTTGTCCAGTTTAAACAACGCCCTGTCAGTCATATAGAGCAGTGTCTCCCGCACAGGGGCACAACAGTGTGTATTCTTTGGTACTTCTTCGGACAGTCTGTCAGAAGGCATGGGAATGGCAATTGTATTCATCTTTTATGTAAGTAAATGTAATCAGCTGGATTAACTGTAACCAAAGGGTTTTTTTAGTGAACACTTATACTAAACTTCCACTATTTTTTTTTTTTTTTTGCAACAGCTAACTACTCTCAGCCTTCATTTTTTCTAGGCCATACAGGGAACTGCAGGGACCTAACACCGGGGACGCCCTCTAAGGCACTCTATTAGCTACTGCTGACACCTGTGTTTCTTTTAATCTGACCACGGTGCTAAATTGCCCTTGGGTCTTTTTAATTCAACCAAGCATCTCTGTGTTTCATTTTAAAAGCAAATTGTTTTTATTAAAAGAGGGAAACCCACGAGGGGTCGTTACACCACAGACTTAGAGCCATTGTTAGAGCCTAGGTCTGATAGAGCGCAGCATTTTCGGTCGGCTCTCGCTGCTCACGCAGCACCCTCATCTTGCGGTTGCTTGCCACATTTGGCGTCTCAGCAGCGGCTGCAACAGTTAAGTTGCTGGGTAACTTCCAACTTGGAGCCCTACCATATTTCAAACTTATTGTTATGTTTGTATGTAATACTTTAAGCTCATTGAGAATTTTCACAGCTAAATGAGAAACTCTTTAAAATTATTTTATAATGGAAATTGTCACTGGCTTCCTTCGCAGTGGCAATATAAATAGTCCATGACCTTCTCGGAATCTACTATAAAAAGTGACCGGTGTCTAACTGAACTTGCTACGATATGTTCTGATTTATAACTCAGATTGTGAAAGCTGGCTTTAGCTCATGCAGCACTGGGGAAGCAGAACATCTGCATGTTTTAGAAAGCAGCAAAATAATTGTTGGCATGGAAAGAGTAATACGTGCAATAATGAGCAGCAAACAAAAATCATGCTCAAATCTCTGTGAAGCATCTCAGGAAAATACACAAGGCAGGAGGAAAACACAAACTACAGATTTATAGGAAAGATATCATTCCATAACTACAAATTCCACACAAACAGTCCATAAAGAAATATAGTTAACTTCATCAAAGTTCACTTCCTTCTTTCACAATGCTATTTATAGGGGAAAGGACTTTTAAATCTGAGTTGACTAATTTTCATTAAAAAGTTTGGGAGCTTTGCGACCGGGTGCTGGCAAACAGGGTGCGTGCTAACAGGAGGGAGTTTGGAGAGGCTCTCCTGGAGGAGGAGAAGGAAGGAGCAAACTAAAGCACCTTGGGGTAAGTGGCTGCTTATATTTGGAGGTTTTGGGCTTGTGTGTTTGTTTGGAGTTTGGAGTTTGTTTGTTTGGAGTGCTGTGCTGAGCTGAGTGTGTGTTTGTTTGTTTGAAAGGCCGTGTGCTCAGGCAGGCAGGCAGGCAGGCAGTTGGAAGCTGATTAGGTTTGAATTGAAACACCGTGTGCTGATTGGCTGAGCTGTAGGCAGAGGGAGGAGCTATCAGGGAGGCTGAGCACTTAAACCCTGCTAGTAAGCGACCAGGGAGCTTTGCGACCGGGTGCTGGCAAACAGGGTGCGTGCTAACAGGAGGGAGTTTGGAGAGGGGAGTTGAGAGGGGGAGCTTGGAGGGAGCCAGTGACTTACTTCTGTTGCCCTTAAACTAAATCCTTTATAACAACCTCTATCTGAAACATTTAATTAACCCTCGTATATAACTAGAGTAGGAAATGGAGGCAGAAGCCCAGCAGCAGAGTGGGGGCTATCCTGTTTATTGTGTCGAGTGCAGTATGTATGACTACCTACCCTGTGGGCGGGTGGCGTATGTGTGCGCTCGATGCAAGGAGCTCCTGGCCCTCAGAGACCGAGTGCGTGCTTTGGAGGCCAGGGTGGCTGAACTGGAGGAGCTAAGGAAGGCAGAGGTGTTTGTGGATGAGACTTTCCGGGACATAGTAGGGCTGTCCCACCTCCAATCTGACAGTCCTGAGGCTGTTACGGAGGATGAAAGGCTCAGGGAAGGAGAGCAGTCAAGGGGAGCAGAGGGAAACCATCCCGTAGTTGGGACCCTCCTTCCAGAGGGTGATGTTGTATCCTCTCGTGCCGAGGATACTTCTCCGGGGGAGGGAGCGCCAGCTGTTAGGAAGAAGCAGGTTTTAGTAGTGGGGGATTCCATCATTAGAAATATAGATAGTTGGGTTTGTGATGACCGGGAGAACCGTATGGTGACTTGCCTGCCTGGTGCGAAGGTTGCGGATCTCTCGAGGCATCTAGACAGACTTATGGGCAGTGCTGGGGAGGAGCCGGTCGTCGTGGTACATGTTGGTACCAATGACATAGGGAAGGGTAGAAGAGATGTTCTGGAGGCCAAATTTAGGTTACTAGGAAGGAGACTGAAATCCAGAACATCTTTGGTGGCATTCTCTGAAATGCTTCCAGTTCCACGCGCAGGGCCAGATAGACAGGCAGAACTTCAGAGTCTCAATGCGTGGATGAGACGATGGTGTAGGGAAGAGGGGTTTAGATTTATTAGGAACTGGGGACACTTTTGGGGTAGGGGGAGCCTATACAGGAAGGATGGGCTCCACCTAAATCAAGGTGGATCCAGACTGCTGGCATTAAACATTAAAAAGGACATAGAGCAGTTTTTAAACTAAGAGGTGGGGGAAAGCCGATTGGTGCGGGGGAGCACCTGGATCGGACGGAGACTTCTCTTACACGAGGCTCCATAGACAGGGATTCCCTAGAAGTTAGTCAGATAGGGAACGTGGGAAATAATATATGGGCAAGATCAGATGTGAAACAATCGTGCATAAAAAAATCCACCACGTCTGTGAAAGGCGGACATATAAATAGTGGTAGTTTTCTAACATGCTTTTACACTAATGCTAGGAGTCTGTCTAATAAGATGGGTGAACTGGAGTACCTCATATCAAAGGAGGAAGTTGACATAATAGGCATCTCAGAAACATGGTGGAATGAGGACAATCAGTGGGACACTATCATACCGGGATATAAATTATATCGGAAAGACAGAACAGGTCGTGCGGGTGGCGGAGTGGTACTATATGTGAAGGATAATATAGAATCAAATGAAGTAAAAATCCTAAAGGAATCAAAATGTTCCATAGAATCATTATGGATAACAATTCATTCCTCTAATATGAATATGGCATTAGGAATATATTACCGACCACCTAACCAGGACAGTGATAGTGATGCTGAAATGTTAAGGGAGATTAGAGAGGCTATCAAAATAAAAAACACAGTAATAATAGGAGATTTCAATTATCCCCATATTGATTGGGTGCATGTCACCTCAGGACGGGATTCAGAGATTAAATTTCTTGATGCCTTAAATGACTGCTTCTTGGAGCAGCTAGTACAGGAACCCACAAGGGGAGAGTCGATTCTCGATCTAGTCTTGACTGGAACGCAGGATCTGGTCCAAGAGGTAACTGTTACTGGACCGCTTGGAAATAGTGACCACAATATAATAACTTTTAATATTCCTGTGTTGGGAAGAACACCGCAGCGGTCAAACACTCTGGCATTTAATTTCAAAAAGGGGAATTACACTAAAATGAGGAAGCTAGTTAAACAGAAACTAAAAGGTAGAGTAATTAAACTAAAATCCCTGGAAGCTGCATGGAAACTGTTTAAAGACACCATACTAGAGGCCCAACTTAAATGTATACCCCAAATAAAAAAACACAGTAAGAGACCTAACAAAGAACCACCATGGCTAAACAGCCATGTTAAAAAGGCAGTGAGAGAGAAAAGGGCAGCTTTTAAAAAGTGGAAGTCAAATCCTAGTGAGGAAAATAGAAAGGAACATAAACACTCCCAAATTAACTGTCATAATGTAGTAAGAAAAGCCAAAAAAGAGTTTGAGGAACAGCTAGCCAAAAATTCAAAAAACAATAGTAAAATGTTTTTTAAATACATTAGAAGCAGGAAGCCTGCTAAAAAAGCAGTGGGGCCCTTGGATGATAAAGATATAAAAGGAGCGATCAAGGAAGACAGTGCCATTGCGGAGCGATTAAATGATTTCTTTGCTTCAGTCTTCACGGCTGAAGATGTTACAGAGGTTCCTAAATCTGAGCCAGCCTTTTTAGGCGACAAATCTGAGGAACTCACTCAGATTGAAGTGACATTAGAGGAGGTTTTGGAATTAATTGATAAGCTGAATAGTAACAAGTCTCCAGGACCAGATGGCATTCACCCAAGGGTTCTGAAAGAACTCAAATGTGAAATTGCGGAGTTATTAACAGTGGTTTGTAACCTATCCTTTAAATCCACTTTGGTACCAAATGACTGGAAGACGGCCAATATAACACCAATATTTAAAAAAGGCTCTAGAGGAGATCCTGGCAATTATAGACCGATAAGTTTAACATCAGTACCAGGCAAATTAGTAGAAACACTAGTAAAGAGTAAAATTGCAAGGCACATAGAAGAGCACGAATTGTTGGGCAAAAGTCAGCATGGTTTCTGCAGAGGGAAGTCGTGTCTGTCTAATCTATTAGAATTCTTTGAAGGGGTTAATAAACATGCGGACAAGGGGCACCCAGTGGACATAATATACCTAGATTTCCAGAAAGCCTTTGACACGGTCCCACACCAAAGGCTTTTATGTAAATTAGGTGGTCATGGGATAGGAGGAAAGGTCCTTTCATGGATCGGGAATTGGTTAAAAGACAGAAAACAAAGGGTGGGAATAAATGGTAAATTTTCACAATGGAGGGGGGTAACTAGTGGTGTTCCCCAGGGCTCAGTCCTGGGACCGATCCTGTTCAACTTGTTCATCAATGATCTGGAAAATGAGGTAAGCAGTGAGGTGGCAAAGTTTGCAGATGACACCAAGTTGTTCAGGACAGTCAAAACCAAAAGGGATTGTGAAGAACTACAAAAAGATCTCAGCAAACTGAGTGATTGGGCAGCAAAATGGCAAATGAAATTTAATGTGGGTAAGTGTAAGGTAATGCATGTTGGAAAAAATAACCCAAATTACACGTACTACATGATGGGGTCAAATTTAGCTACGACAGATCAGGAAAGGGATCTTGGAGTTATAGTGGATAGTTCTCTGAAGACATCCACGCAGTGTGCAGCGGCAGTTAGTAAGGCAAATAGGATGTTAGGAATTATTAAAAAAGGGATCGATAATAAGACAAAAGATATCATACTTCCCCTATATAAAACTATGGTACGCCCACATCTCGAGTACTGCATGCAGATGTGGTCTCCTCACCTCAAAAAAGATATATTGGCATTAGAAAAGGTTCAGAAAAGGGCGACTAAGATGATTAGGGGCTTGGAAAGGGTCCCATATGGGGAGAGGCTAGAGAGACTGGGACTTTTCAGTTTGGAAAAGAGGCGATTGAGGGGCGATATGATAGAGGTGTATAAAATCATGAATGGTGTGGAGAAAGTGAATATAGAAAAATTATTTACCTTTTCCCATAATACAAGAACTAGGGGACACCAAATGAAATTGATGGGTAGTGGGTTCAAAACTAATAAAAGGAAATTTTTCTTCACACAGCGCACAGTCAACCTGTGGAACTCCTTGCCCGAGGCGGCTGTGAAGGCCAGGACTCTATTAGGGTTTAAAAAAGAGCTTGATAAATTTTTGCAGGTCAGGTCCATAAATGGCTATTAGCCAGGGATAAAGTATGGTGCCCTAGCCTTCAGAACAAGGGCAGGAGATGGATGGCAGGAGATAAATCACTTGTCTTCTGTTCTCCTTCTCTGGGGCGCCTGGCATTGGCCACCGTCGGCAGATGGGATGCTGGGCTTGATGGACCTTTGGTCTGACCCAGTATGGCCATTCTTATGTTCTTATGTTCTTATGTTCTTAAGCCATGTATACTTCATGTTAAGATAACATTAATGTGTTGATGGTAGTTTCCTTTCCAAACAACTTTTTCATCAAAGAAGTGATGTCATGTTTAAAACTTTAAAAAACCACCAGGCTTACTATTAATTTCTGTCACACAGAGCACACGAGTGTAATCTTATATGAATGTACTGACTCTTTACTGCTAAGGCTTTGGCTTGATACTACATTATGCAAAACTCAAGTTTTTGAACAACCTTGTGTTTTTATGCCAGTATTCAGGCATGTCATGGAGATAATAGTCTGATGACAGAAGCAGATAATGTCACTTGGTAAAGAGTACCAAACTACTGGATTATAGTGTGGTATTAACTTCTGCCTTGAAGCAAGAAAGGCAAGTATTCTCTACAAAATGAAAACAAAAGATGACCACAAAGGAAAATGATTGTTCCTTCACATCAGTGAGACTGAAGAGCATCTCAGCATGTCTTGAATGTCTTGTCTGACCAAGCCAGAAAGAAACCAAAGGAAATTCCACTAACTGCCTCATCTCCTCACTCCCTCCCCCAAAATAGCTAGTATTATGATATTGAGGGATGCATATTCCTGACAGCATAAAATACTGATGTAATAGGTAATATATGCAAAGTCTCCTTTCTTAGGAAGCAAAGGGTCCATTTCATCTTGCATGTCCAAAACATGTCAGAAATGTACATTTAGGTGAGGAGAGGAAGCAGTATACTTGCCACAAGAAGCGTATCGATTGGGGGGTCTACAGGCTTCTTTGCTCATATTCCTCATTCCTCAAGCCTATATGAAGGAAAAGACAAAAATATTGTTTAACAGGACTGCACACACCCATTGTTTTATTGGAGCAAGGCTAAACTTAAAAAACAATAAAAAAGCTGCTGTTGACCATTGCTTCAGTGAGTTGCTTTGTATCAAAAATTAATCTGTCCATGGTGAGATTAACAAACTTCTGTTCCAGGCTCAGGGCTTCCTTTCATTAGTCGTGCAGTTCCTCATCTCCTGTTCTGTTGGAAGGGACAGAGCCTGTCCAAGTCCCCATTTTATTTACCCATATTTAATGAGACGGTGCATAATCGCGCAAAACACGCCCCCCCCCCCCCACCCGCGCAACTCCTTAGGCTCCTGGTGCCCTGCATCTTGGCCATGGACAGCAGAAGGCAGAGACCCGCTGAACCAGAGCAGCACCTGGGCATGATGGGATGTGACATGGAAACACCCCCAACAACAGTGGAAAGGGCTCAACTTTTCGTACCCCGCCCCTGGTACCCACAGACAGACACCCCCCCCCCCGCGCCGCTCCCTTACAGACACAGCCCCGCCGCCCCCGCTTTGGGGTCCCGTACCGGGCGTGCGCACGACCCCCTCGAATCCGGCTCCCACGACCACGCCCGCAGCCGCCTTCAGCAAGAAGCACAACAATCCCCGTCTCCGTGGCAACGGGGACGCGTTTCGGGCCGCACGTGGCGAGGGCAGGACGCCGGGGGGAGAAGGGGCGGAGGGAAGGAAGAGCGGGTGAATGTCTGAGTGACTGGCCCCGCGGCGAGCTCCGGCCCTGGCACGTGAGCTCTGGGTGGAGCTGTGCCCCCGGGGTGACTGGGAGCGTGCAGTCAGGGCCCGCCCCAGCAGCGAGGCTTGGGGCCTATGGTTGGGCCGGGTCCGGTCACAGCTAGCTCGGGCAGGTTCAGGCTAGCTGCTGTCGCATGTCTGCCCGCTGTAGGCGTGTGCTGGGTAACCTGCCTTAGGGTGCGCCAGATGTGATGGGCATGTTGGTGAGTGCACCTCAGTCACTTTGCACAGCATCATGGGTCCTGAAATATCAGGAGAGGCTCCAGTGAAAGAGCAATACAGTGGGCCTCCAGTTTGCAATAGGGGCAAATGCCAGTCAACTGCAAGGTGCATGAGGTGCAGCCCAGCACTCAGGACTGGCATGTCTGACTGAGTTGGGGGCATGAGCCAGGGTTTTTTCATATTTTCTTTGGATGTGCCCCAGTTCTTCCCACTGCAATTGCCAAGACCCTCTTCCTTCATGGTTGTGAGTGCACAGCACCCCTGTGGCAGCTGTAGCAATTGCTTACGTAGAAAAGTAATAAAAGGAAATTATTTTTGATTTTTCTGTTGATTCTGCTGGTTTCTAAATCTGGCTCCTGTTTTTTCTCTTCCTGTATAGCAGCAACTACAGGGACAGGCAGCCAAGCAACTGTCACCTTTTGCAGACATGAAAATGCTTATTTGCAGTGAGGACCCAGGTAGCTACAGAAACAATTACAGGCTGAAACTTAGACAGCACCCTGCTCCATCATCATCAGCAATCCCATGAGTACAATGGCACTAGGGGAGAATGGTAGACTGAAACCAGGACCACTGATGGTTTAAGGGAAGGGTGAAACCCCAATGGCTAGGAGCAGAGGCCCAGGGGCTGGGAGCCAGGTCCAGCTGCCACGAGTGGAGCTTTGGTGGCTGAGAGTGGAGGGGCCAGCACTGATGTCCCCTTGTTCAACAAATTCCCTGGTGGTCCTGAGAGTGCTGGACCAGGAAGCAGTGGAGATAAGAGGCTGTAATCTGCCAACTTGTGACAGATCATAAGAAATGTACCATAGTGAATTTAGGAGAGCCTGCCTTAATGCTCATTAATGAATCCAGGGTAGTTGTATGATTTATGTAGGTCAGCAGTGACCACAATGGTTTCTTCTTAGTCCTGAAAACTAAACTTCAATGCAAAATAGGAGTTCAACGTTTCACAGAAGACAGCCTTGAGGGATTCAGCCGCATATTTCTTCAGTCATTGAGTCTTTTAAAATGTTGAGTACATGCCCTATCTTGTCTGGCTGACCTCAAGAAACTTATGCTTGGCTTGTTTATTATGATATCACCAAGAACAGCCTGTGACATACTTAGCAGCACTCAGTGGGGGCTAAGGAAATTCCAGGTTACTTACTATGATGTTACTGACTATCTTGAAGGCAAGTGCAGTACAAGGACAGCTTTCCTTTCAAAGAAGACTTAAATTTATTAACATTTCAATTATTTTAATTAATTATTAAAATTGTGGCTAATAATAATATATGCTAAATATCTTATTTAACCTAATTTTAATGCTCCTATTCTTTCAGTAGTGAATGAAAAGCACATGAAAAGATGTACAGAATTCCAAAGTCTTCAGGTAGCACCTATCAACTGCGGGATGAAACAATCCATGACACCAACAGTGACAGCTCAGACACAGAAAATCAAAGTCAAGATTTAAGTTGGTATGGATACTTTTCTTTCAAAATATTCAGTCTTTATGTATTAACTTTTGTCATATATATGCAAGTTATATAAATAATTTTAAAACCTTTTTAAAGTTATTAAGTTTCCAAATATAATTACCAACCCTTCATCCACTGAAGAAGAAAAAGAGAATAATAACACAATGGCATTTTCTATGGGTCCAATCAAGTGCTTATTTATGTTGGTGGCAATCATTCAATTGATTTCAGTTGGTCCTAGGCCAGGCAGATGGCAGCTTTATAATATATATAACTCAAACATTTGTGCTGCTCAGTTATATAAGGATTTACAGAGATCAAAAAAAGCCATTCTGTTTTGAAGCCTATAGATTAATTATGTAATAACATCTAAATTATTGAGTAACTTAGTGTTACTTTCTTTTATATAAATTGTGGTATAGACGTTAATCCTTCTTGCTCTGTCAATAATGTGTCCCACTTCTGTTACTAAAACATGATCCTTTTTGCACAAATCAAATTGATTCTTATTCAAGTTCTGTTTTATGAAATAATGTCATGTATTTAAGTAGGGATGTGACACAAATACTGTATTCTTATGTGATTTATGTGCAAATGTTACCATTTTAAAAGAATTTCTCTCTGGCCAAACAGTGAATGTGAGTAGGAAAATGTGATCACATGAAAGCAAAACGTTATCTTGAAATCTTTTACTGTGTATCAGAGTAACCCAAATACTCATTTTTCTTTAAACCAAATCATTTGCTTTTCCTACACCTTTGACAGTCTCAAACCCTTCTTCAGTTTCTTCACTATTCTTCTCTTGACTGCCACTCACACTGGCCCCCTGCTCTAAGCCCCACTGCCAGACACAAATTCCCTCCCATGCTCTGCATCACCTCTCAACCTCTGGTGCTCAGCCCCTCACACACTTCAAACCACCTTAATTAATTGGCATTTTTAATTTACAAGCACCTCCTGATTCCCCAGCATGCTGATTAAAAGAGCTCTTACTGGAGTTAAGTCAAATCAGACTGTGAAGAGTTACAAAGTGATCTCACAAAACTAAATGCCTGGGCAACAAAATAGGAGATGAAATTCACTGCTGAGAAATATAAAGTAGTCTATTTTGGAAAAGAAAGTGATAGCTATAAATAAAAAATGATGGGGTCTAAATTAGCTGTTACCACTCAAGAAAAAGATCTTGGATCCATTGTGAATAGCTCTCTCAAAATATCTCTTCAGTGTGCACCAGGAGTCAAAAAACTAGGAAAATATTAGGAACCATTAGGAAAGGTTTTGATAATAAGATAGAAAATATCATAATGCCACTCTATAAATCCATTTTGTGCACACACCTTGTATACTTCATGCAGTTCTGCTCATTTCTGTCTTTTAAAAATGACGTATTAGAACTGGAAGACGTATGGATAAGGACAATAAAAATTATTAGGATGTGGAACAGTTTCTGCATGAGAAGAGATTAAAAAGACTGTGTGACTTTTCAGATATCTGTGAAACCATAACTTGTGTGGAGGAAGTAAATGAGAAAGTGTTACTTATTCATTCACATAACACAAGATCTCAGGATCTCTCAATGAAATGAATATACAGCACATAAAGTGCTACTTTACTGCTTTTTTGTTTTGATATTATATAGACTAGCATGGCTTTCACTCTGCTACTAAGCAAAAGGAAGTACTTCTTTACGCAATGCACATTCTACCTGTGAAACTTGTTGCCAGAGGATGTTGTGAAGGCCAAAACTGTAAAAGGGTTTTGAAAAAGAACTAGATACATTCATAGAGGATAGACCCCTCAGTGGCTGTTAGCGAGGATAGTCTGGGATGCAGCCCCATGCTTTGAGTGTATTGAACTTCTGATTGCCAGAAGCCTGAAATGGACAATAGGTCAGTCAATATTCCTGTTCTGTTTATTCCTTCTGAAGCACATGGTGTTGGCCGCCGCAAGAAAACAGGATACTGGGATTACTGGACTATTTGTCTGACCCAGTATTACTGTCCTCATGTTCTTAGTGCCCAAACTACAAGTCTGCTGATCAAGGTTCCTTCTCAAAACACGGCTCTCTTTTTTTTTAAGGCTGTAAATTGTAATCCTCCCCTCAATGAAGTGATGAACTGAAAAAATATCAGTAACTCCAGACTGGCCAACAAACTTTGAATAAGCTTGGTGTTCATGAGGGGCTGCAGGTCGTAGAAACAGAAACAAACAGTAAAGATACAGAATGGCACACAATGGTCTTTAAAGTGCTTACTCTTGATTATAAGAATGGGTAAAATTATTTATTCATTTTTTTAAATGTCAAATGCTTGTTCTTCCTTACTAAACAAAAATACTTGGTTCTAAAACCTGTAAGGATCTATCAGACCATCTGGTCAGGCATCAATCTGTTGTAGCAGGCAGCATGTGGGGAACAGGCTACTATATTTGGGTGGCAAGGGACAGGTGACATTAAGAGGGAATGGATGGGACTCTGGGCTCAGAGCTGACGTGAAAGGAAGATGCTGCAGTGGGAGAGAACTGATGAGAGAGTATAGAGTCAGGACTGTCAAAAGCATGACCAGTGGGAGAGATCAAATGAATGATGAGAGCTGAGAATCTGATGGAATGAGTACAGGACATGGCATACTATCAGGGTACCCAAAAGAGGATTCTGAATAAGCAAAACAGAATCTGAGCCATACTTAAAATATCCTACTGTCATATACGGGTTGCCATTTTAGTTATACCCTAGATGTCCAAAATTTATGTCAAATTTCAGCAGATTTGTATAAATTTGAATGCAGCAAAAACAGCCAGTTTTATACCTGTAGATTTCATTTTGAGATTCATCACATCTTTCTTTAAAATTTCAAGCATCTTGTAGAAGACAAAGTTTATAATATTTCTATATTTTTGGTACAGATTATGAAATGATGTCTCCAAAGACTTCTCAGTTGGTCTTGAAATCATTAAAATATGTGTGTATTGTCAGTACTCATGCTAACAAAAAAGAGCTTTACCTCTTTGTTTCTTTCTCATTTGAACAGTCAGCTCATGGCTACAGTTACACTCCAGTGATCTGTCAACAAAAGTCACTATTGGAAGAGATTTCCTGACAAAACATCTGTCGTTAAAGTGCAACCACACACAAAAGCCAACCGGAAGAGCGTTCCGCTCTGTTGACAGAGCAGCTGGAGTGCCCAGCTCTTCTCTCGACAAAACAGGCACTGTGAAGTACAGCACACAGGGCTGATCATTGTTCTGGATGCCTCGCCCGTTGAGAGGAGACACCCCTCCCCCCCCCCCGCAAAGCATCCACACAGTTTTTTTGTCAACAGAATCTGTCAACAGCATCATACTGCCTCATGGCTGAGATGCAGAACGCTGCCTGCAAAAGTTCTAAGTTTTGACAACAGACTGTTGACAAAATGCATTTTATGTGTGGACATTCCACCAGTTTTGTCAATAAAACCAGGGTTTTGTCAGCAAAACTCACTAGTGCAACTGTAGCCAATATGCCCATGAATTTAAATAAAGAACTACATTTCTGCACTGTGAAGCCTTATTTATCTCCGACAGTACTGCAACTGCAATGTTTTATACAAAATGTTTGATGATAATAAGTGTGTGGCATGTTGGTTGTTGCATCTTTTTCAACCCTGAAAGATACGGAAAGGCTTTGTTTTAAAACATGTATTTTTTCTTTTGTTTTTTAAAAAATTGCAGGTATGATTAAGTTATTGCAAGTAGAAAACATAAGGTCATAGCAAATAGTATTCAGTATGGATCATAATCCATTCTTTATCTGATGCTTTTGGGTAGTTGCTTAAATATATCGATTAAAGGGAAAATATGTTGAAAACATTAGGGTTGCACAGTTAACTCCAGAGTCAGGTAAGTTGCATGTGCAACTTAAGTGCTGGCATTTCCTGGCTTTAAAATGTTGACTGTGTGCCTTTGAATTTTCCTAATGTAAGATTTTTAATTGAATTTTTAAAAAGGTAAAATGAAGGGAGTTTCTTTATTATTTTTATGTATTGTTGCCAGATCCCAGAGCCAAGTGATAGTCCAATTAATTGAATTAGCTGTTAGGTAGATATGCTGTAGAGCACAAATTAGAGAACTCTGCCTCCTGTTCTATGAAAAGATAATAAAATCAAGACCTAAAATATTGCCTCCCACTGTTTACATGTACAGTTAATTGCACCTATTTGGATAACTAATTATCTGATTTTGTAGACTCAGTCAGATATGGATAGGTAGGCTTTTGAATGAGTGTAACTGTGTGTGTAAATACTTGTACTTTAGAACTAGAGGTTGTTTTTGAAACTGTAGCTTGTTTGTTTGTTTGTTTGTTTGCCTGCATCTTGCCACTTATACAATGCCTTGGTTTCTAAAGCCCTGTACTATTTTCTAGGCTATCTCAAAGGCAAGGACTCACAACCAGTAGTACCCAAAGCCAGATCCCTGTTAGTCTCAGGCAAGAAGATAGACAGTTTCAGCGCTCACCCAAGAGTAAGTTCAAGTGATTAGTGATAGTAAACTGTCTAGTTTTTTTGTATTGTTGTATGTTTTGCACTAACAATGTGTACTGTTATGGAGCGGTAGCCATGTTAGTCAGTATCTGTAACAACCGTGTACTGTATAGTGTATTTATATACAACCATTCTGTTTTGTAAGTTGTTCTGTTGTGTGCTTTTACATTTTGGATTGTCTGCATAGCTAGAGGGATGTTGGTGATAGGCACATCCTATAAGGTGGGGCAAAATATATTGAAGCAGAAGTGAATTAGGACAATGTTAGGATTACATGGCTAAGCAGTGAAAAGTCAGGAAGTTGCAAACTCAAGGTTGTGTGTGCCACATTAATTGTGCTCAGGCTTTAATTACATGCTCATGTGCTGTTTCACAAATAATTCCATGCACTACCATGTAATTTTTCTTCTACATGCCTTTAATGACAGGAAACATACTGTTATGTACTAGTTAGACAAATAGCGTTCCAGACAGTCACTTAGATATAACTAGCAGATGTACCTGGCATTGCTCAGGTCTGTGTGGGGGCTCAGGGCAGGGTATGGTGGGTGCAGGAGTCAGGGCAGAATGTGGGTGGTGTAGAGAGGTTCAGAGTAGAAGGGGTGCAAGAGTCAGGGTGCAGGTTTAGTAGGGGCTCAGGGCAGAGGATTAGGTTGGGTGGGGCTCCAAGCTAGGAGTTTGGCCACCAGACTGCCCAGCAGGAGTCTCCCCTGTGCTGGCCGGGGTGCTGGGGATCGCACTGACTGGACAGAGGCACCCAGGGACTGGATGGGGCAGCAGGGGCCATGCTACCCAGGTGGCGGCTTTCCAGGATGTCCAGGATGCCGGGGGTGCACTGCATGGCCAATGGATCACTGGGATGGCCCGTGACAGCAAGGACTGTTTTGCTGCCCCCTCTGGTCATTATCAAGTATAACTGTCTCTACTACTAGACCTTTACCTTGTTTTAAGTTATGCTAAGTGAAAACTACACGCCGAATTTGGTGATCCTAGCTCTTATCCTAGCTCTTATCGTTTAGGAGGAATTCTTGAACAAAGAGACGACATGGACAGACAGACTCACACACACTCACAGACAGACGAATGCTCTCAAATATATAGTAGATATTGGCAGAATCTCGAAACCTAGAGTTCCATGGAAATCTTTGTTTCCTTCACTCTGCACCATAAGAGACTCACTTACAGTGCTGGAAACACAGGAAATGATCACTGTTTAGGCTCCATAATAGATCTATAGTTAAGGTTCACTGGGATTATATAGGTTCAGGTAGAATAGCTCAAGAGTATCAGTTTGAATAAACTTTGTTTCATTGAAGATAAGACATTAGTGGGGAGGATGTTTGACTCAGAAATAAACCACCTGGACTGTTTGCAGTGGCGGTGATAGGAAAAGTAGCAACATCTTTTTCTTTTATAAACTGAGAAAATGTGATCTAAAACAACTGATATGACTTTATCAGTGAAAAGAAAAACTGTTTTTTAAACTTGGGTTAAAAGAGCAGTGAAGATACAGCAACTCAGAAGGGTTAGCAGCTCCAGGTCAACCCCAGGCTTTCCATATACTTTAAATCACGTGCTAATCCAAATCACTAGATAAGTAGCAGTTTAAGAACACCTTTTTGCAGTGAAGGCATAGCCTGAGAGACAAACGTGAACCCCATTATGCTTATTTTGCGGTGACTTTTTGGTGTAGAACTGTTATTTTAACTATATCTGTGCTCATTTATCTGTATGCTTGTTGCATGTTTTCCAGAAGGCATCAAGCTTGTATTCCACTTGCTAGCGCTATGTGTAACTGTTCTGTGGCACTTTGTGATGAAAATCTGCAGCACTTTAGCAAGGTAAAGATTTCAGTCTTTTTCTCAAGGGTGGATGGGGAAATAGAGAAATGCGAGTGGGCAGGAGAGACAGGTTGCTATTAATCGTGCTCCCGAACCTGACAAGAGTGTGATTTACACTGGCATATCTCCAGATCTGAAGAAGTGGGTCTGCCCCACGAAAGCTCATCACTTAATTATTTTGTTAGTCTTTAAGATGCTATATGACTGCTTGTTTATTTAGGTGTCAATCCAGTTTCTGCTGAAACTAGTTGTCACAGTTCTGGGATTAGGAGTCAAAAAACCCATCACTAATGTGTCTTCTGCAGCAAGAGAGGTTTAGGTTATACATTAGGAAAATCTTCGTAATTGTCCAGGTGGTTAAACACTGGAATATCAATTGCCTAGGGAGGTAGAGGAATCTCCATCACTGGAGATATTTAAAAGCAGGTTAGATAGCCACCTTGCAGGGATGGTCTAGAGCATGCTTGGTCTTACAAGAGGGCAGGGGACTGGACTTGATGACCTCATGAGGTCCCTTCCATTTCTAGTTTTCTGTGACACTATGATTCAGTTTTTGATTCAGTTCCTGCATCTCCACCGCTGAAGTTAAAAGCAACTTCACCATTGACTTCGGTACATTCAGGATCAAGCCCATGATGAAGCCGACTATGTGGGCTTCAAGAACCCTTAAAGAAACTTTTTGCTAATATGTAAATGTGAAACGTATGGCTGGTGCTAACCTTATGTTTTCTTTCTTCTTATTGTCCCCCAGGAAAATATGGGCTCGAAAGATTATTTCACTGGTGTTCTTCCTCCTTTCTTTATTCTTTTTTGGTGAGTTTCTATAAAGTACAGTTAACTGAGACTCTGTAAGTGAAACTCAACTATTTGTTCTGCCCTGACTCTTTATGCTGCTTTGACATAAAGGAGCCAGGTCAGAACTGGAGTAGCGGCTGGATATCTCGGATGGTTCTATATGCCTTTCTCCTGCCCGTCCACTCTCTCGCAAGAGACTGAGGGGGAGGGCCGGTAAACAGAGACAGGAAGTGCCCTCACCTAACCTAGCCATATGGGGCAGAATTTTCCCAGTCTTGAGGAGCAGCAGAGGTTGGCCTTCATTGAGCCCAGGCAGCAGAGCTGCTACTTCACAGTCTCAGAACCCCATGGGATATCACTAATTCTTTTTATTTAAAATAAAGAAGAAAAATGATCTTTATTGATTATGGGGCAATGACAACGTGTGAAATTGGTGTCACCGGGGAACTGTTTGTGTTGTTTTGATTCAGCTGTTTTTGTATCTTTTCTGATAGTTATGAACACTTATTAAAACTAAGGTAATGCAAAGAGGGACGTAAAACTAATTACATAGAAATAGGCAATAATAATTTTTAAATAGAAATAGTATTACAAGAAGTTAAAAACATAAGCTGTGAAAAAAGTGGAAATAAGCAGAGGTTAAAAATAAACAAGTAAAGCAACTCTCCAGTTGCATCAGAAATCATGTACCACATACCTCATCTTTCCTTCTTTCACCACTGCTTAGTTTGTTAAACCCCTTTAGTTGTTTCTTGTTTCAATTTTTGGCTACAAACCTGCAAAGAATTATACATGCTTAACTTTATGGACAGGAACAAAATTAAGTCAAAGTGTAATTCTTTGCAGGAGCAGTGACTTAGACTCTGGTGTAGCAATGAGCTCCAAGGAGGCAAATCCTTGAATGTGCCTAGAGTTTACTGAAGCCAGTGTGCCTCTGTATGTCCACAAGGTCATGCCCACATGGAGATCATTGCAGGACTGAGGCCACAATAATCCAGTTCCAATTAATTGTCTTTTTATATGACCCCCCCACTACTTCAAGTGCCTACACTGGTCAACAGACATGTTGACTTGACAGTGAGTAAAATCAAATGCACACTCTCAGGATTAAGGCCTATAAACATAGGAGACTGATCTCAACTGTGGTCTGTAGATAATACTTCTATATAAAAAATCCACATGTAATACATGAACAGTTTATTAGAGAATAACTTTTTGCATTAGATAATTGATTTTAATCATGTAAACTATAATGCTCCATTAACATGTATTGAAAATGTATTTTCCAAATTTTTCCCCAGAAAAGAGTAACTCCCCAATACAAAATCTGTAAGAACATGATTCCACCAACCCTTGCACAATATTCAATTTGGAAACTCAAGTGAAGGGATGGTAGGTATATAGAAAGGGAGAGGAACGATAGAGAGAGAGAGAGGTTGATTGTACTTACTGAAATGCTGATGACAATTAGTACAGCCCTTGGAAGTACCTCCAGGCAGCATTTTACATCCATTCCACAATTAGGCCCCCCGTCTTACAAACATTTAAACATGTGTTTAAGTTTACTTTGGTGGTACTATTCCGTTGTAGGTTTACTAAACCTAAGTAGATGTGTGTTTCATAGATTGGGACTTGTTGCTTTTGAAGAAAATAATTTGCTACAGGTGATTATGTTCTAAATTTAAACAGAGTTGTTCTTTTTATAACTAACAGGTACTTATTACATGGGATTGCTTGATGGAGGAGGAATTCAGATGGCCAGAGGACTATATAGTGACTTTTTCTTCTATGATTTCAACCATTTCTGGCACAAGGTGACTTTTATTATTAGATTTAATCAAATAAAGGCTCTGACTGCCAGACTAGCTCTAGGACAGAAAGAGCTTATGCAATAACTTGCACCTTCTTTCTGCAGAGTTTTAAGTAGATTAGAAACTCCAGTGTCTTAGAATTTAATTATATTTAACCACACAATATTTTTGTGAGTCTTCTACTGATTTAGTATATGCTTTTGAGCAAATCACTTGGACTAAAATTTTCAAAAGTTGCCTTTGTTTTTTATTTTTGTCATTTCTGGTTGTTGAGCTTTAGATATCTGGAATCCCTTATCAGACATACTATACTGATCCCCTACAACTCTAGCTGAAGGCAGATGACACCAACAAAAAATATAATACAGCCACTTAAAAGAAAATGTCTTTTGTTATGGTGTCAGTGTTAGTTTAGACTTGTGTTAAAAAGAGAAACTATAATAGGAGCACACTTTATCATAGAGAGTAATGAGTGTAGCCAGTAGAATTCCAACCTTTCCTCATAGACAGTATATTTATTTACATCAGAAGACAGTGAAGTAATGTACTGATAGTAGAAACAGAATTCACGGTTATAGGGGCCCCAGGAAACAATTGGAAAAGAAAAGAGGTGAAACCTAATATGAAGTTAGTAATGGAGAAGTTTTAGGGAAGGTTCAGACATCCAGTTGGCTGTCTGCTTCTCATTTGACCCTTTTTCAGAACTGTAAAAGCTGCTTCAAGAATGTGATTGGATTGAGAGTGTGGAAGGCATGCTTTGAGTTTACAGTAAGAGAGATAGTTGTGTTTGTTTTGAGTTTAGAGGGGTTTGATGTAATGGGTAGCGAGAAAGTTGACATAAAGCTAGCAGAAAATAGGTGACTCACATGTATCAATTAATTTTCTGTGTTATCAAACTAGGTGCTTTGCTTCTTTAAGTGTCAGAACCAATATCCAGGAGTTTGTCATGTAAATTCTGGGGTTTTTTTTCCAATTATAGTTAATAAGAAAAGTAATGTGTAAAATTCTGGATATTGCTTGGAATCAGATATATTTGAATTGTACTATAACAAACATTTACCTAACAGCAAGATTTGAGTTCCAGTGTTTTCCTTGCTCCCCCCACTGGAAAAGACATTTCCTTTTATTCTAATGTCTCTTCCTGTTTGCTGGTTGCAAAATGGTAGCCTTTATGGAGTAAGCTCAGAGACGTTTACAGACTCAGAAAAGTTGAAAAATTCAGTACACATTTTTGTGTACACATTTCCCTACATGATAATTGGTACGTATGGTGGTATTTTGTTTATAATAAATTATATTTACTATCTTAGAAGAAATAAATCAAATGCATTATGGGAGACTGTGATATCTGCTTCATAAACTAGAAAATGTCTGATATTAATCTTACATTTTGTTTTATCATCTCTTTCTCCTGGGTATTAATAGGGTGCCAGTTACTGTTGCATGTCAGTGTTAAATACTTATAGCATGTAGGTGTTGTGCTTCTAAGTGTCTACCAATTCACATTCCTGTAAAAGTCATTGTCTCTTTATGCGGGAGACTTTGTTTGGGCTGTATTAGTATTTGTAATTAATGTTTTGGGTTTTTTTGTTTTTGTTTTTTTTTTTAAATATTTCCTTCTAGGATGAATCAAAGATATATGGAATGGATCTGCAGTCTTTAAGGTAAGATGGATTTCTGGAGTACTTGACTCATTGCTTTAAAGGAATTCCAACCCTGAGCACAACAGCTACACAAATGGAGGAGTATAAGAAGATGTCTGTTGCTTGTCTTGCATTCTCATGGCATAGCACAAACCAGATATGCCAGGTAAATTGTGCTTTGTGTCACTTTTCCATCACTTTTTCTAGGCAGGCAAGACATGTTTTGAAAGAAATCCAATCTCTTAAAGAACAAATAGATAAGCTACAGGCAGAACTTCATTCTCTAAAGCAAGGTATGAAGGACATCACCCAGCGTGCTATTCGTGAAGCCCTGGAAGGGAGTGAGATCAAAGGTGTTACAACATGGGTAAGAGAACATTGCAGGTTTTGTAGGTAGCCATTTCCATCTTTCTTTGTCTCTCGGATATTTCCTTCTCACACATTATTTTACACTTCATTGCCAGATGTAGAGTAACACCATTGGGAATTGAGGAACAAATATTATGTTCACCCCAAAATGAAAATTTTCATTTTGGGCTGCAGACATTTTTGAAGAGTAGCTGGAAGGATGAGATAACATAAGTAAGAACTTCCATCACTCTAACCATCACTGGAGTTTGGTATCCCATACAACCTGAACAAGATAAACACTACATTAGACATTTGAAGGAAGAGCAGTCAAAGTTACAATATTATATGTTACACCAAGAGAATGATCTAGTGGAAAATTCATAAGGAGAACCTGCAATCCCATTTCTTGAGTCACTTCTGGTACTCCTTAGGCTCCCTTTGAGCCTTGGCAGCATCGCCCATTGGTACCTGCTGCCAAGGCTTCCCCCCAAGTCTCTCCCCAGGAAAATCCTGTATGCAGGGGCAATTTCACAGAGCTTGCTGGGGCTATTATATGTGCCCTTCTGGCCACAGGCCCTTACAGGGAGTTGTCAGCACTGATAATATTATCTAGAGAGTCTGTCCATTCAGCTGCAACAGCTGGTCTTTGAGGTAAAAGTGAATATAGTAAAGCTTCCATTTAATGGACTAATGCGGGGAAGAGGTATCTGTTAATGCCGAAAGTCTGTTAAATCCAATTCTGCAGGATTGGAGGCACCTTGCAAGGTACACTAGGGAGCATGCCATCCAAGACCTGAGAGGAACACAATGGGCTCGCGACAGAGAGCTTGGCAGCAGGCTCTTTGCAACTGGGGCAACCACCATGGCTGGGGCCATTAGCCCCGGTGACCCCAGTGGCTGCAGCAGCCCTAGCGGCTACTCCCGCCCCAGCGGCTACTCCCACCCCAGTGGCTCCTCCCGCCCAACCCTGGCAGCAACTGCCAGTCCTGTGGCCGCTACAGCCACTCTGGCTTCTCCTCCAGCCCCAACTCCTCCAGCCCCAGCAGTTCCTCCAGGTCTGGTGGGCCCAGCCACTGCAATGGCTCCGGATGCCCCTCTGGCCTTGACAGCTCTTCCAGCCCTGGCGGCCCAAGTGCCAGCAGTGGCTCCTCCAGCCCCAGCGGTGGCTCCAGTGGCAGCAGCAGCTCTGGAGGCTCTGCTGCATCGCTGGCATTTATTTTTGTGGGTAGGGGCTGGCAGACAGCATCTGTTATTTCCAGAGTCTGTTAAATTGGGGTTCATTAAATTGAGGGTTTACTGTAGTATGGTAAACTTTTCCCAGGTGAATTCCGTTGAGAGTGTGCACTCAGTATTCTTGAGGACAGAGTGTACCAACATATTTGCTCTTCTCAGTTTCCTCCTGTTTCTTGGAAGTTGTAGGAATTTAACCAATCAATGTGATTACTCACTTTTATGAACTTAATGGACCATAATTATATTGCATCTACATAAGGGATCATTAAATAATGACATGGGAGGATCACTATATAGTTACCACCATTGTGACATATATCAGATGGGGTAGCCGTGTTAGTCTGTATCTGCAAAAACAACGAGAAGTCCTGTGGCACTTTTTAGACTAGCAGATTTTTGGACCATAAGCTTTCGTGGGCAAAGACCCGCTTCATCAGATGCATGTGGGTGTTTCCCCACGAAAGCTGATGCTCCAAAAAAAAATCTGTTTGTCTATAAGGTGCCACAGGACTTCTTGTTATTTTGACATAATATAAACAATTGCCCGGACAGTTTCACACACTCCTGTAAAGGTGGCTGTTGCCAAAATTGTAGAGCAAGGTGAAACCAGTAGTTTTCTGACAGCTTCGTTGAGACGCCCGTTGATTTTCGAAATCTCTAACAGGTGGTCTCTGATTCAAGAGATAATACATGAACTTGATAACAGGCCTTCATGGTCTGCTTCTTAGGGCGCGTTCACAGTTTGACCTGGGAGTGTACTTTCAAAAAGCTATGGATTAATTCATACAACTAACTGAAATATTAATCATGATTAAAAATTAATAATAGTTTTAGTTGCACTGCTAAACAATAAAATACCAATTTAAATTTATTACATGTTTCAAGGTTTTCAATTCAAACACAAAATAGAAAGTGTGCAGTGCTCACTTTATATTATTACAAATATTTGAGCTGTAAAAATGATAAACAAATAGTACTTTTCAATCTACGCCATACAGCTATTGTATAGTTCTTTTTATTGTGACAGTGCGACTTACAAATGTAGATTGTTACATGACTGCACTCAAAAGCAAAGCGGTATTAAATGTTAGAGCTTACAAATCCACTCAGTCCTACTTCTTGTACAATCACGCAGAGAAACAAATTTGTTTGCATTTGCAATAGATAATACTGCTCAATTCTTATTTACATGCATATGTCTTTTGTTATTCGGACAACATCCCAGGAGATATGCTCCATGCTACTAATGCTTGTTAAAAAAAATGCATTAATTATATTTGTGACTGAAGGCCTGTGAGAACAATTGTATGTCTCCTACTTTCTCAGTTTTACCCACATTCTGTTATATATTTCATGTAATAGCAGTCTTGGATGACGATCCAGAACATGTTTGTTTTAAGAACACTTTCATAGAAGATTTGACTGCACACAATGTATCAGTATAAGATTTCTAAAGTGTAAGTGTATATCAGTGTAAGATTTCTACCCACAGCTCTTGATCCAAGGTTTAAGAATCTGAGGTTCCTTCCAAAATCTGAGGGATCCTTTCAGAAGTCTCAAAAGAACAACACTCTGATGCAGAAACTATAGGACCTGAACCACCAAAAAAAGAAAATCAACCTTCTGCTGGTGGCTTCTGATACAGACTATGAAGATGAACACTTATTAGTCCCCACTGCTTTTGGTCATTATTACACAGAACCCACCATCAGCATAGATGCATGTCCTCTGGAAAGGTGGTTGTAGTGTGAAGGGACATGCAAAACTTAAGTGTATCTGTCATGTAAACATTTTGCAATGTTGGCTACAACAATGCCATGTAAACACCAGTTTTCACTTTCAGGTAACATTGTAATCAAGAAGTGGGCAGCATTATTCCCTGAAAATGTAAACAACCATTTTTGTCTTTGTGGACAAGAAGTAGGACTGAGTGGACTTTTAAGCCCTAAAATTGTACGTTGTTTTATTTTTAATGCAGTTATTTTTGTACATAAGTCTACATTCGTTAAGCTCAATTTCCATGGTAAAGAGATTACATTACAGTACTCATAATAGGGAAATTGAAAAATATTTATTTTGTTTTTACAGTGCAAATATTCATAATTAGAAAGATGAATTGAACACTGTACACTTAATTTTCTGTGTTGTAATAGAAATAAAAATATTTGAAAAGGTAGAAAACATCCAAAATTTAAATACATGGTATTCTATTATTGTTTCACAGTGTGAGTAATCATGATTAATTTTTGAAATCACTTGACAGCTCTTGTTTGTATTTATTGTGATTGAGCTAGCATGTGAAATATAGAGTGTAACTACAGTGGTGCGAGTAGCAGAAGGTGCTAATACCCCAAGACCATGCCGAGTATCTTGGATAGATATGTATTTGAGATGAATATTTGTTGTGCCACCACAGGTCCACTTTATTTTTAGTGCTCTAACATCTACTTATTAGAGAGAGAGGTATTTTTAACACCTCTCACCACTGTGGCTTTGTCAACCTCAATTTTAAGTGTAGACCAGACCTTAGCCTAACATAATGGTTACTTCATGATTGTTTTACACGTATTTTGGAGTGGAGGTGAACTGGTGTGTGTGCAACGTGCAAACTTCTTTCCCCTTGTATATACCTTCACAGACTGTAAAAAGGATGCTAAATAAAGTACTTGAAAAGCTGGATGAAGACCAAGTCCAAATGCCTGATTATGCCCTCAAATCATCAGGTATTATAATTATTTCCAGTTAGAATTAGGGTCTCTGTTGTGCTACACACTGGGCTATGTCTATACTTAGAGAAAACTTCAAAATGGCCATGCTAATGGCCAAATTGAAGAATACTAATGAGGCGCTGAAATGCATATTCAGCTCCTCATCAGCATGTTGCCGGCCGTGGCACTTCAAAATCGCCGCTTTTTGTTCCCGTGTGGCTCGTCCAGATGGGGGTCCTTTTTGAAAAGACCCCGCCAACTTCAACATGCCCTTATCCCTCACATAGGATACGCAACACTTCATTAGGCTGATTTTTTCCCCCACAGCAACTTTGAAGCTTCAAACTTCGCAGTGCTGGCATGTGTGTAGCAACGAGCACTTCAGAGTGCCTGCACTACTTCGAAGTCCCTTTACTCCTCAAAATTTGAGGAGTAAAGGGACTTTGAAGTGGTTTGGGCACTTCAAAGTGTCCGCAGCTACATGCATGCTGGCATGTCAAAGTTTGAAGCTTCAAAGTTGCCATGGGGAAAATTAGTTTAATGAAGTGCTGCGTATTCACCGCAGCACTTCATTAGTAATCTCCCATGGCCCTGATTACCATGCCCCCTTTGAAGTTTGGGGCAAGTGTAGACAAGCCCTACGTGATGTACAAGTAAATGTCACCTACTATAGGAGGGAAGTAGAGAGAGGACAGTGGCACATTAAAATAAGAATACTCATTTACATACTCAGACAGCATCCCAAACTTTTTTTACAAAAAGAATTATTTCTTTTGTATTGTTTTTATTAATAATTGCTTATTTTCAGTTTTGTTACCCAATGCCTATTATCAAATTTGAATATTTTAATTAGTCTTGGCATGTTACAATTGAGAGAGACTGAATAAGTGAAAGAGAGACAAATATTGCTATTAGAAATTGGTCAAAACCTGTGCTTGTTCTGGTCAAAGTATAGTAAGAGACAACATTCTTATGGTATCACCATTGGGGAAAGCTGTCCTGACATTGCTTCATGACCATTTGAGAAGTAAGCAGATGTCAGGGAGAGAGAGCTATAAGAATTATGACTGGTGTATGGAGTTGTTTAGTAATTAATTTTTTTCTGAGGGTCACATCCATGTCTGGTTTGAAATAGTCACTCACGTAAATGATATTTATAACGATAATTGTATTACAGAGGCTTTTTTCCTCTAGGTATGTGTCCACATGGAGCTTATGTCTGCCAATGAGCAGCCCCAAAATTGCAAATGGCTGCTCATTAGCCTCTGCATGCGGCTCCTTAGCATAGCCATGCGAGATCCCATTAGCATGGAACTGCTGGGAGAGCAGCTCCATTTAGACACAGCCTGTGTGCTAGATATTAAGCACCCAACACCTGGTTTTTGTCATTAGATCTTTGTATTAACCATTGTTAAGAATACCTGCTATATTAGAAAGGCAGAGTGGGTCTAACTACTGTTGGTGAGAGAGAAAAACTTCTGAGCTTACTTGGAACTTTTCTTCAGGTTCTTATAATGCTATATGTGAAATTATCTCATTATTGTATGACTATTTTAATTTCAGGTGCCAGCATTGTTCAGTCCAGAACTACCAGAAGCTACCGTCATAATAGGGGGAAATTCTTTTGGTTATCATTTCCAATGCTGGTTTTTGTAAAGTCTCCAGAAGTTATTCTTCAGGTAATAATCAAAATAAAAAAGGTCTTGAGAGTTTCCTTTACCCTTTCCTTTCTTCCTTTTCTGTCACATTTTCCCACTACCATTCCCTACATCTGTTTCCCTGTTCTCTCCCCACTGCTTGCAGTTCAGGGAAGGATAGTTGGAGACAGTAGGCAAGCTGTTTTTCGTAGAAGTTTTGCAACAAACCTGACTTGGCATGACACCACATGTGAAAGAAACAGAAATATAAGCAACAGAATCAAGAATGCAGACCTGAGAAAAAACATTACTCATATGTGCAGGGAAAAAGGGCAAACCTCGGCAACAGAGCTTTTTTGAACTTCTGTGAGCGATGCAGCCAATGCCATGAATCTGAATAATTTGTCAGGGAACTAGTATTCATCCTCAGTATTAAAAATATATATTTTACATTTACATTTGATTTTAATTAATGAAACTTTGAACATATCACAGAATCATAGAATACTAGGACTTGAAGGGACCTTGAGAGGCCATTGAGTCCAGCCCCCTGCCCTAATGGCAGGACCAAGTACTGTCTAAACCATCCCTGAGAGACATCTATCTAACCTGTTCTTAAATATCTCCAGCGATAGAGACTCCACAACCTCCCTTGGCAATTTATTCCACTGTTTGACCGCCCTGACCTAATCCTCCCTTGCTTCATTTTAAGTCCATTGCCTCTTGTTCTATCCTCAGAGGCCAAAAAGAACAAGTTTTCTCCCTCCTCCTTATGACACCCTTTTAGCTACCTTAAAAATGAACTGTATGATTACTTAAATCTCATTGACGTGTCTCAAGCTAGATTCTAAGGTGCCAAAGGAATCCACTGATGTCAGTGGAATTATACCATTGATACCATTAGCCACAGAATTGCCTAAGCCAATCATCATTGTTTTGTGTTCTGGTTTTAGCCAAAGAATTACCCTGGGGACTGCTGGCCTTTCCCAGGAAGTCAGGGTGAAACGGTCATCAAACTGGCTGTGGAAATAATTCCAAGAGCAGTTACAATGGAGCACATTTCCAAGAAAATCTCCCCTACAGGCGAAATCTCCAGTGCTCCAAAGGACTTCACGGTCTATGTGAGCATCTTCCTTAGCTTTTTACATAAGATTTATAAAAACGAGGGGAGGAGACTATGGGGGAAATACAGGAAAAAAGCAAGTTCTGTGTATTTCCTTCACATCTCTAGCCGCAGGGCCCCAGGCAAGGTTTGTGAGGAGGCCCAGCTCCATGGCCCTGGAGGGGATTTGGCCACAGGTGGAAGGGGCCGATTCAGGGCAGCCAGTACTTCCTGGACCTCAGCACAGGACCCCTCTCCCAGCCCTCAGAGCCATACAGAGTTCACAGTGCAGTGCTCTGACAGCAACTGAAAGGGGCCCAGGGCTCCAGGAGCTACCATTGCCACAGTAGCAGAGGCTGGAGCCTCAGGTCCTTTGAATCACCAGACCTCGGGGCAGTTGCCCCCTTGGTCCCCCCCATCCACAGACCTATCTATAGCTTACTTCATGCTATGGGAATGAGCAAGATATATATGTAACTATCACCACAATCCTTGTTATGCCATTTACTCTTCAAAATGAGACTTTATTATTCCTGCACAACCTCCTGTGACTACGTGCTACCTATAAGTAATGTGCACAGGGCTAGGTATAGGAAATGCCTGATTTCTAACCCTGACTTTGCCATTAACTCAGTCAACCCCTTTCAATTTCTCCATGGGGATAGTACTCACTTCCCTATCTCACAGGACGGATGTGACTATTAATGAACCAAAACATAAAGTGGTAACTCATAACCCATAGTTATCAGGCCTCTTCTCGTCTTGATAACTTTGGATATCATCTGATGCTGCCATCATGGTCAGACGTGGTTTTGGAAATGGACATGTGCTTCAAGGACCTTTGTTTTACAGCTTTAGAAAACCACTCTGCATTTGGGATATCTGAATAGCAGTATGCTTTTTATTTTAACTGTGTCTGCATGAAGTGAACACATATTTAAACTTGTTGTAATTCGATTTCCACAACTTTTTATTTTCTCTATACCTATGTTCTTCTACAGGGTCTGAAGGAGGAAGATGAGGAGCAAGGAACTTTCTTAGGACAGTTCATATATGATCATGAAGGAGATTTATTTCAGACATTTCAACTGAAGGTACATTAAAGTGACTGAGATTAAAAGAGAATCTATTTCTAGAAACAAGGAGCTTGAGTTTCCCTACAGATGTGATCTGGAGAATTAACCCTAGGTGGAAAGGATTGTAACTTAGTCTTTAGTTCTGTTAATGGTGGCTTTTAAATGAACCATTTTTCTGCAGCACTATTGTGATTATGTTACCTGCCTTTAATTTGTGTAATCTACCCTTAGGCTGCATACAAAGAACACATATCAAATACCATTAAAATATTGGTCCAGCAAATCAAATATTACTGATAATTGTAAATAAATCTTTTTTGCTACAGATTACTGAAAATTAATCAGTGCTTTTTAAACTCTTGTCTGTGAAGAAACTCTGTTCACAGACTTCATATAGATATAAGTGGGATTTCTGTTTACATGTCATGGAGTCAACATCTAAGACAGAGAACTTTATAGAGTTACGTTGCTTACTGAAGCAGACGATTGGTTTTGTGGCTACGGGTATGTCTACACTACAAGATTAGGTTGATGTTTTAGCATCTGATTTTGTAAAGTGGAACGTGCATGTCTCAACTGTGCACGAGTTCGACAGAGCGCAACCCCAGTAGGGTTGGTACCTTTGATTTTGACAGTGATGCACCGTGGCTAGCTATCCCACAGTTCCCACTATCACCTTGCATTCTGGGTTAGGATCCCAGTGTCTGATGAGACAAAAAACAAGGTCACGGGTGGTGGTTCTGGGTACATGTCATCAGTCTCCCATTGTACACTTATCTCCTCCCCCTCCTGCTTGTAACCAACAGCAAACAATGTTTTTGTGCCCTTTTCCGACTGGTTATCCTTGGAGATGCCATAGCAAGGCAAGGACCCCGTCCAACTTCAAACTTTTGTGGCAAGCATCATGAACACCTCACACATTATACTGTGGTATGTGCAGAGGCTACCAAGAAGCCACTAGAATGAGGAAGGATGTGAGGAGAACATAGACACAGATGTGTATGAAACGCTGGAGTGGAGCCACTGGCAAATGCTGGCTGCAATTGATCCTGTTCACACAGTGGAACTCCTGTTCTGGTTCCATGACACAAGCACAGACTGGTGGGAGCGCATTGTTATGCAGCTATGAGATGATCAACACTGGTTGGAAAACTGTTGCATGTGTAAGGCCACTTTCATGGAACTTTGTGAATTACTTTCCCCTGCCCTAAAAGTGCAGCAATGCAAGAATAAGAGCCACTCTGACAGTTTAGAAGCAAGTGGCTATAGCTCTGTGGAAGCTTGGAATGCCAGACAGCTACCAATCAGTTGGAAATCAACTCAGAGTGGGTAAATCTACAGTAGAAGCTGCCGTGATCCAAGTGGCCAAAGCAATTGATTCCTTTTTGCTCTGTCTCTGTGTTGGTACCTGACTATTTTGCCACAGAGTACGTAAACTGCAGGGCTTACTTCTCGATGTTGCAGGTGCTAGTGGATCAAAAAGGCCATTTCACTGTCATTGGTGTGGGATGATTGGAAAAGATGCATAACATGCACAACTTTAGAAACTCCAGTATCTTCCTAAAGCTGTAGAATGGAACTTTTTCCCAGACCAGATTACCAGTGAAGATGTGTACATGCCACTAGTTATCCTTGAAGGGCCAGCCTACCCCTTGCTTCTCTGGCTAACGAAGCTGTACACAGGCAGTCTGGACCACACTAAGAAGCAATTCAACTACAGGCTGAGCAAATGCAGAATGGGGGAAGAATGTGCTTTTGGCCATTTAAAAGCAAGGTTCTGAAGTTTATTGACTCAGATCTCATTTTGAACCGATAGCGTACACCACCGGCCCCTGTTCTTCATTAGTTGTCCCCTGCAATCAGTTGAGTCTGCGTCCAGCAGCCCTTCCCACTTGTAGTGTGAATAAAAATGTGTTCTCACCAGAAGTGCCCTCCTTACTCTCAGGGCCCATCAGCATCCTGGAAGGAGGGGATTGGCTCCAAAGATAAAATAATGGTCTTGGCTGTCAGTGAGATCAGATGTTCTGCTCAACTGCTGAACATTCTCCTCCTCCTCCTCTTCATTATCCACAATGTCCTCTTTGTTGTTGCCCAAGGCTGCCTGAAGCATCTCTTGGGAGGTATCTATGGACTACTTTGGGACAGAGGTTGGGTCCCTCCCCTAAAATCCCATGCAGCTGCTCATAAGAAGCAGTATGTTTGCAGCGATGACACAGATCATCCATTTGCCTCCTTCATCTTCTGGTTATGCCTCCCTGAGCTTCTTGATTTTCATACAGCACTGCTGGATGTCCCTGCTGTACCCTTTTTCCACCATGCTTTGTGCAATCTTGGCATAAGTATCAACATTTGTTTTGTTTCTTCTTTGTTCTGCTTGTCCAGATTCCTCTTCCCACATATCAATCAGATCCAGGATCTCTTGAATGCTCCTCCTGGAGCCCATTTGCTACCGTGGGCATTCATGGTCAGGTGTGCTGCTGAGATGTGCTGCCAGCTCCATTGGCCAAACAGGAAATAAAATTCAGACTTTCTGGGGTGTTTTCCTGTGCCCCTGGAGAGCAGCAGATTTCCAAGTGCTGGCCAGAGTAGTCACAATGAGGCACTGTGGGACACCTTCAGGAGGCCAAGAACATCGACTTTGGTAGTGCTACATTTACACTGTTCTGAAGTTGATCAAGCAAGGTTGAATTTAAAATTACTCGTCATGAAAAGCAAGAATCCTGAAATTGACCTTAACAGCCCTTAAAAATCAGCGCTTGGTGGTATGAACTCATTGTTAACAAAAGAGACCTAAGATGGCTAAGTTCAACATACACTCATAACGTAGATCAGGCCTCAATCTCTATAATTACTCTCTTAAAGTACAATAGTAACAGAGAGGTAGCCATGTTAGCCTGTACTCCAACAAAACAAAGCAGCAGAAATATAGCACTTGAAAGACAAACAAAATGATTTATTTGGTGATGAGCTTGTGTGGGACAGACCCACTTCTTCAGATAAATCTAATTTCCAATACAGACTGACATTTATAAGTACAGAGGACCAAAAAAAAAACAAACTGGCAAATCAAATAGGATTGGAAGGGGGTGGGGGCGATGTTCAATGTCCTGTCTGAGATAGTTACAAGCATCAAAGGAAGGGAAGCAGTCCTTGTAATATCTGAGGTATTTGATGTCTCTGTTCATACCACATATTAATATGTTGAATTTGAATATGAATATGAACTCCAACTCACAAATTTCTTGCTCTAATCTGTTTTTAAATTCTTTATGCTATAGGACACAGATTCTCAGAACACCACTCATCATCACTGATAGCCTCCAACTCAAACCTCTGCAATGTATCACTAAAAACTTACAGCCTATTCTGGATCAGGATGCTACACTCCAGAAGGCTCTAGGTGACAGGCCTGTCCTTTCCTACAGACAATCTCTTAACCTGAGAAAGATTCTAACCAGCAATCACAGGCAACACCACAGTAATACTAATCCTGGAACTTTTCCTTGCAACAGACCCAGCTGCCAACTTTGTCCACATGTTTATTCTGCATATGCCATCACTGAACCTAACCATGTTATTTACAAGATCAAAGTTCTTGTGCACTTCCAGCAACATTATATATATGCCATTATGTGCCAACAATGCCCTGCTACTATGTACATTGGACGGAGTGAGCAAAACCTTTGCCAAAGAATAAATGGAAATAGAGCTGACATCAAGAAACTCAATTCACATAAGCTTCTCAGTGAACACTTCAGTGGAATGGGCCATTCTGTCAAAGACCTGAGAATTTGTCTCCTAGAGCATAACGAATTTAACAATAGATCAGAGAGAGAAGTTTGTGAGTTGGTGTTCATATTCAAATTTGATACATTAACACATGGTACGAACCAAGACATCAATTACCTCACACATTACAAGGACTGCTTCCCTTCCTTTGGTGCTCATATTTATCTCAGTCAGGAAAATTAACATCCCTGCACCTCTCACTCCCTTCCTTCAATCCTATTTGATTTGTCAGTTTTTAATTGCAATTCTTTTTTTGGTCCTCTGTTCTTAGAAATATCAGTCTGTATAGGAAATTAGATTGATCTGATGAAGTGGGTCTGTCCCACAAAAGCTCATGACCGAATAAATCATTTTGTTAGTCCTTAAAGTGCTACGTTTCTGCTGCTTTCTTTTATCCTAAAGTACAGGGCGTAGAGGTGTAAATATCTTTATGTATTGTGGGGAATGGTTTCATGTGGTGGCAAAAAGTAAAATGGTGAAAAAGTCACCTCTGCATGGTGCTAATTGTTTATGAACAGTGAGAGACACATGAAGTAAAAAATAATAGCTTTAATTTCTTTTCTTTCAGAATGAACTTTCTGAATTCATGAGGTATGTGAAACTGAAAGTGATGAACAACTGGGGACACCCAGAATACACCTGCATATATAGATTCAGGGTACATGGAGATCTAAAACATACCCAGGAGTTCTTTCAGCAGAGCCCAATACCTTAGGAACCCAAAATGGCAATAACACCAGCAAGCTAAAAATGAAATTCTTAAGATGCACTCCACTTCATCATCCAAGTGAAAAAGACCACAGCGAAGACAAAAACAGAAAAATAAAAAATGCCAACAAAATATTTTGGAAAAATTGTTTTTATTCTTCAGAAAGTTACTCTTTCTGTAGAAAAGGGTACAGGTATATGTTGAGTAAACAGAATTTGTTCAATATTTCTGAAATTGTTTGAATTAGGAAATTCTGACTCAAAGCAAAGAGGGTTCCAATGACATAGAAATATGTTGTATTGATTTATCTTCAAGTCTAAGTTATTAAGCACAGAAAACTTATATTGCTTCCTTAAAGATGGGCTCTTTGTATTTCCTGTTAAAGCATTTCCAGTTGTTCCATGTGACACTTTTCTTCATTTACCCTCTGTTGACCCACTCTGGGCTCTGAATTTAGAGACAGTTGGACAGTTTCAACCTTAACCTACCCATCACTGTAACGAGGTTGGGGCAAACGAAGTGCTCACCCTGTGCACAGCATAATCAGGGGCACAGCTCTGTAAGTTGCAAGGCCCTTCCCCCTCTCTCTCCAGATTGTCTGTGCTGGCCCCTGCCCTGGCCTGGATGGGCAGCTTTAGGACCTAAGGGGTTAATCCCATCTCCCATGCTAAAGGGCTCTGCCCACTGCTCCTGGAGGGGGATGAAGGCTAAGCTTCCTGGTCCCACACTGCTGCCACCTCCATGTGCATTGGGAGCCTGGGCTGAGCCACAACTGCTTACCCCAGGGTGTGTGTAGGAAGCAGAGCTCTTCCCCAGCACCCCACTGTGCCTGGCCAGGGGCTGAGGCCAGCCCTGAGTTCTTCCCACTCCAGCTCCAGAGCCATGGCCTGCATTGAGGAAGGGGAGGCACTGGGCAAAGGGCTGTGCAGGGCATGGGCACCATCTGCTGCAGTGTAAGGGCAGCGAGCCAGAGGGCAGCGTGTATGTGTGTAGGGTGAGGGGGCAGGGAACAGGGATACAGCAAGTAGGAAAGGGAATTGAGGTTGTGTGGTGCTGGAGGGAGGCTGATGAAACTAACAGGAATCAGGGCACATAATCACTAGAGATATTTTTTAATATGGAGGAGAGGGGGCCATAAATAGTATCTGCCCTAGGTGCAAAAATGCCTAGTTTACATCTCCGACCCAGAAACTGATGGAGTCAATTTCTCAGTTTGTGTAAATTGCCCTAACTCCATTGACCTAAGTATTAACAGCTTTTTCCCACCGGGAATCTGTCTGTTGGACAATATTTTTTCCTGGTGAATTGCCAATCTCCTCTCTCATTTTCACATGATTTCAAAGGAAGATAGGATCCTAAATGTGGTTGAGGATTCAGGCCTGTATGTTTCTGTTGGTGAGAAGAGAAGCTTCTGTACTGTATTCCCCAAACTTTTAACCCAAGATAAGACATTTTGCCACTAAAACCCCATCAAGTCACACAGATAGTTATTTCTGATGTATATGTACCCTCTCAGCTTCTCTCTTCCCTTTAGTTTTTGATTTATCAGCTGGCTTGGTATAAATAAGATAGCTGGCATTCACCCCTTGAATATTTCATGCACCATCTCTGAGACATACCATTTTCTTTTCCCATAGGATTCATCCAATAATATTAATACCAACAGCATTGCAGCTTAGTTGCTAACTACCTGTGACACCAGAGAGTAAGTTTTTTCTTATTTATAAATATCTGCCATATGCCTTAGTCCTGTATGATGTTTCTCAAAATCTCTGATAGTTATCTAAAATTCAGCCGATGACCATGAAATTACATTGTGCTAGCTGCATTGTTAGGTATAGAAAATTTGCTTGAATGCATGGCATTGCATTTTTCTCTCTCTTTGAGAAACCAGATTCCATGGTTAGCAAACTTTGCTTCCATGGCAAACAAACAGCATCTGCAATTTTTTCAGATCACTGTACCCCCATCTTGTAAAGTGACAAGCACTTTATGCATGGTGCATAAGTCTTCATTTCATATGTACTTCAAGCTGAGCAAAGTGAACACATCAGGGAATTGCTCCCCTTGTGTTTCAGTTATTAGGCCCTGTGGGTTTTTCCACTCTGAGTCCGGAGAAGTATTTACTTGTAGCTTGTTTTACTAAGAATAGTTTGGAGGTTGTGAAAAATACAGCTGACATAAAAGCAAAGCAAAATAAGCAGATGTTAGTTCTGCATGCGTTTTAACCCGTTTATCATTTCTTTTGTTTAGTTGTTTTCATTTTTCATATTTAACATGCAGAAATACAATTCTAAACCACTGTAAGCAGCATTAACCAAATAGAACAGAACATGAAAATGAACTTAATTTAACAAACTTGGACCAATCATTAAAATATTAACAGACTTTAAAAAGATAAATCATAAAAAAGAAACAGTGGTACTGGAAGATACTACTACATACAAATGCAACATTCTGTTTAAAAAAGAATGTAAGAACAAAGAATGAAGAGAAAATCAGTTCTGATCAGAGGACTTCCATGCAGCACAAGTTACAGGCTATGTGGAAAGCAGACTTGAATCTCACTTTTTGCTCTTGATTTATCCTGCAAAAGCCCCTGAGGCCCTGCACCTATGTGACAATTTAGAACTGCTCAATTATTTTGGGGTGAAGAGGAATCTTGAGCTTTGTTCCTGTCTGCCTGACTGACAGTTCTATTTTTAGAAATGGGAACTAGCTTGTCTCTTCAGGGTACCCAGTCCCTTTGCAGTCCCGTTAACTCAGTCATATGGGGAGAAGACAACTCATCAGGGACATCTATTGCAGTTGTTATACAACACCTATTTTAGTGGTATCATTCACTATCTTTTATGGTAATGCAGTAGGGGGAAACATGCATTCTGCCTCCCAAGAGTGGGCTTTGGTGGCAAACCGATCCTTGTCAGCTGCTGAGGGAGATGCTTGGGATCTGATTAGTATACTATGTGAGTGCAGACTCCAGAGAAGTCTCAGGGTTGAAGCCTGGATTTGGCCTGATATGCTTTTGTTTATAACAGAACCATCTGAATGTGTTCTAAGAAATTTTTGCCCAAGTAATTTAAATGCAAGAATGCAACTCATTGTCATTTCTGTCAAGTGTTCTCCATTTTGCCTCCTGGCCCGCCTCCTCTAATATATGATGTAAACTAGGATTACCATATGTGAACTTACAAATAAGAGGAAACTCCTGAGAGGAGGTGTATCTGCATCAATATCTACCAACTCATGTATTAATGTACTATGTGTACAATTACACATCAATACAATGTGAATTGGTAGATGCAAATACACTCAGGGATGTCCTCTTTTTTTTTGAAAGTTCAAATATGGTAACCCTAAAAAAATTGACACATGAATTTTTCACACAAGGTGGATTGATTAATTATCCTCCTTGTAGATCCTACCACTGGAAAATTCATGCACTTGTTATTGTTGCTAGTTTATTGTGTAACAACCCACTGCTTTTATTAGGAGTCCAGATGGATGCCAAGGTACCTTGCATTGCCATTCCAATGAGTATTTGCCTGTTTAGGCTATTCCCTTCTAGTCGCTAGGGGGAATGAGAGCTGTAATCTATTTACAGTCACCTCTAGTTTCACCCTCAGCGGTTCTCTGATGGAAGGTAACCTATTCCCTCCACTACACCCACTGTTGCTTTCCATGAGAAGAGCCTCCTTCCTCCTCCCAGTCGCACAGGGTAAGAGATTTTTCCTTTATTTATTTAATTAATTAATTTTAGTTACTTCAGTTGCTCTTCTCACTCTAACCCATCTGCCCAGATAGTTATAGGGAGAAAGAGGGCACAGGACCCTTGCATGCTCTTCGACATAAGGACTGATTTATTGTTCTGTGTTTGTGCAAACACCAAACATGGTGGGATCCTTGCCCCTGACTATGATTCCTGTCTGCTATGAATACAAATACATAATAACAGCATCTTGGATCCTATGGTTTTAAGCACTGATTCCATATAGGAACCACCGTGTACCAAGACCAGCTCAGCATAAATGTCTTTTGTACTCTAAAGCTTGGTTTTTATTAGTACGAATAGACTTGTACATCCCCTCATGCTATAACCAAGGGTGAACTCCCCAGCCCCATCTAGCGTTCGCATTACATCATTAGCTTTTCCACACGGCAAGTGCTTGCCAAACTTCTTTACAAATATCCAATCGCCGTACCCTTTTCTCCTCTGCTTCTTTTCACTGTTTCCTAATCTTTATTTAAGCCTGAGTCCTCTACATGGCAACATTAGTTTACACCAACGTAAATAATTGGTGTAATATAACAGAGCGGAGAGTCAAGCACAAATCTAACCCCACCTTTAATTGTAACCTAGTTTCACTTTTTATTTCCCTTCTTTTGTACCATTTCTAATACTGTGGCTTTTTGTTCAACGCCTACCTTTTTATGGGGGTGGATTTTTTTGTTTTGTTCTGTTAATATTTGGTACCAAATTTCCCCTCCCTCCTTTAACTCGTGATTGTTTTTAAAAGGAACATAACCATTACCACCACCTTTGCACATGCAGTAGCGGAGTGCATTGGGAGTGGGTCTGTGATCTGAAACAGCCCCTCTCTTGTTGTTGGCCGCGGGCACCGCTTTTCCCCCAGCTCACCTCCCCGGTCCGCCCTCCCGGAGTAACGCCGGCGTGACCCCATTGCGAGGGGAGAATCAGGCCCTTTGTCACGGGGGGGCCCCGAGAGGTGGAGCAGCGCAGGAGAGGGAGGGGAGAAGGGAAGCGGAACTGGGCTGCTCTGGGCGGGTTTGTTTTCTGCTCCAGCCTGCGCGGGTGCTGCCATGCGCTTCCGAGCCAAGATCGTCGACATCGCCTGCCTGAACCACTTCACCCGTGAGCGGGCTGGGCTGAGCAGGGCCCGGCCGGGGGAGAGGGGTCCTGGGCTGACGGGAGCTTGGGGGCGAGCAGGGCTGGGGGAATGGAGCTGGCAAGCTCTGGTGCCCCCTGCCTTTTAAAAGCTGGCCGAGATTTGCCGCGAGCCCCCGAGAGCGCAGCACCACCACGGCGTGACCCGCCGGAGGCGAGGAACTCAGCGCTGCTTTCCAAGCACCCCCGGCCCCACTGAGACCCCTCACTCCCCTGGTGCCCCAGCCCCCGTGAAAGGGGAGGCGGGGCCCAGGTTTAGGGCTTCCCCCAGACCACATTAACTCTTTTTGGGGTCGTGGGACTAGTAGGTTTTGTGGGGCCCCCTAGGCCCTGGAGAGGGGCCAAAAAGAGGCGTTCGTTGGCAGGGTGGGGGATGCCGGGGAGTGGGCAGGTGGCGCAGAGTCTAGAGGGGAGGAGGGTGCAGGAGCAGGTTGGGGTTTGAGGATATGAGCAGGAGGGAGGTGCAAGAACAGATTGGGGGATAGGGGGTATGGGCAGGAGGGAGGTGCAAGAGCAGGTTGGGGGGTAGGGAGTATGGGCAGGAGAGGGGTGCAGGAGCAGGTTGGGATTAGAGGATACAGGTAGGGGGTGCAGGAGCAAGTTGGGGTGTAGGGGGTATGGGCAGAAACGGGGTGCAAGAGTGGGTGGATGTTATGGGCAGGAGGGGGGCAAGAGCAGGGTGGGGATGACAATCTTGGAAGGAGGGGTTTTGTGAAAGTGATGGGGGTGCTTACCTTGTGCATCTCCAGAGGGGCGCACATGGCTTTGTGCCCCTAACTCCCTCACCCCCAGCATGGGCTCCCTGCTGCAAGGGGGTGAGCTGAGCCTCATGGGCCACACTCAGGCAAACAGCAGACCAGGTCTGGTCAACACGCCATAGGTTCACCACCCCAATACAAAGCAATTAACCTGGTTTCTAAGCCTGCTGACAGATCAGTATAATATTTGGTCCTTGTGTAGAAAATTGTATGCCCAAAAGCCATTGCTAAGAAAGATGGCATTGTCTTCATTTAACAAATGAGAAAACTGAGGCACAGGAATGCAACATCTTGCTCAAATTTTCAGAAAAACTCAATAGTAGATCTGGCAATATCTGTCCATCTGGGATATTTCCAGGGCATGTTGCAATGTTACATGTCAACTTAAAGGCCTAATATATTTTATTATACAGTGTATCTCTGGAGAGTATGACCAGGTCAGTTCTTAAACATGTCTGAGAATGCACTACATTTCTTTCGTTTCCTTTTGTAGGTGCAGCCAGATAATTTGAAATGCCCCCAACTAAATAATATCTGGGACAAATTTCAGAGATTTTCCCTTTTAGTAAAAATGTTTCCCTGAAAATCAATATATTCTTTTTTGCATTGTGGTGTGGTTCACACAGATTTACAGCGTGCAGTACACAAACATTTTCAACCCTGTTTTAGTATTCCTTTTAATTTCACATTAGCAGTTTTTAAATTGTACGCTAAGTAGGATGCTCCAAAGCTAAACCATGTCAGTGACAAATTCTGGGGATTTGTGAGGTGGGGAGGGAGCAGAAGATTGCCATATTCCACGATGTTTACTCTCTTTTGCCAGTAAGCTATCACATTAGACAACCATTAATCTGTGGCTTCTTCCTGTGTTCCAACCATTTTCTTTGTAATGCTCCATTTTTGTTTGTGTATTTGTTTACTGTTCGTGGTAATAATAGAACCTATGAACCCTAAACAAATGGGCCTCCTGCAGAGAAATAACCAGACCAAAAAAGGCCCAGATTTTTTAGAATTTAGATAACAGCACATTGGAGATAGGTGTGTGAGGCAATATCTTTTATAGGACCAACTTCTATTGATGAGAGAGACGAGCTTTAGAAACACACATCTCGTGTCACTCAAAAGCTTGTTTCTCACCAACAGAAATTGCTTAAAAAAAGATTTTGCCTCAGCTACCTTGTCTCTTAAAACAAAATAAAGGGGTGCGGAAGGGGACCGGGGAGATCAAAACAGAGTGTAGCGAAATAAGGAGGCCATGGGTTGCCACTTTCCATTGTTTTATTTTAATAATATTCTTTCAAGCACATCTTTTTTTGTCCTGTTCTAAAAGTTTTAGGAAGCCATTTAATGAAACTTCATCCCATAGGCGTGATTACTACAATTGCCAAACTAGCCAAGACATGCACTCTGCGCCTTACAGTGGACAAACTTTACTTCATCCTAACTGATAAAGTGGCAAATGGAGGGGTCAGCATGTGGTGTGAGTTAAGTCAGGTATGTGCTCAAGAAATAGGTTGATACTGCGTAATTAACTATATGTGAAATAGCTCTCATTGTCTTTGAATTAAGGTGATGGTTCTAAGATGTCAGAAGGGCTATAGTAATGTATAGACTTCTGCAGGAATGTATTTCATCAGCAGTCAAAAAAGCAGACTGTGAGGAAGCATTAGGAAAGGGATAGATAAGGAAGAGAGAAAACATCATATCACCACTATATATGTCCACAGAATGCCCACGTCTTGAATACTGCATGCAGCTCTGGTTACCCAAACTTAAAAAGATACCTAAGAATTGGAAAAAGTACGGAGAAAGGCAACAGAAATTAATAGGAATATGGAACAGCTTCTCTAGGAGGAGAGATTAAATAGACTACGAATGTTCAGTTTAGAAAAGAGATGACTAAAGGTGGATAAAGAGGGAGGTTTAAAAAATCGTGAATGATGTAGATAGAGTGAAAAAGGAAGTATTATTTACCCCTTTACGTAAGAGAAGAACCAGAAATCAATTAAATAAATTAATAGGCAGCAGTTTTAAAACAGACCTAAGGAAGTTCTTTTTCACACTCTGCATAGGAAACTTGAAACTCTGCACTGGGATTTTGTGAAGGCCTAAAATGGAACTGGGTTCAAAAATGTGTTTGATTAGTTGATGGGGATTAGATTTGCCAATTGCTATTAACGGAGAGACAACCACATGCTCTGGGGTGTCCCCAAGACTTCTAGTGCCAGAGTCTGGAACTGAATGGACCTGTTCTGTTTATTCACACTGAAGCCTCTGTAACCTGGCCGCTGTAAGCAGGATACAGAGCTACATGTATTGTTGGTCTAACCCATTGTGTCCTTCCTTAGGCTCTTAACGTGTCCTCACATGGCTGAATTCTTTTGTTTCACATATGTTTGGGCTCAGATTTTGTGTGTAGTGCCACTATTAGTGATGTTTTAACTTCGTGTTCAATGGGAGGTGGCATGTTAGGGACTGAAGTTAACAGGTTAAGTAATGGTTTTGCCATGGGGACCCTTATTCCTGTAGTCTGTTTTGTAACAAATTGAACACCCAGAGCAGTGCAAAGTTTCAATTTATAGATGTTCAATTCTGCATATATGTTACAATACTTTAATTCTCTTTATTGTGAGTTACCATATTTAAATATAAGCAGTTTTTTCTGATCATCCCTCTCCCGCTCTGGTTTTCTGTTTTTGTTTTTTTTTTTTTTTTTAGGGGAACTTCTTTGATGAATTCCAGATGGAAGGGGTAGCAGCAGAACATAATGAAATTTATTTGGAGCTGACACCTGAAAATATATCAAGAGCTTTAAAAACAGCCCAGAACGCCAAGACAGTAAAAATCAAGTTGACTAACAAGCACTGCCCTTGTCTCACAGTAGCTGTGGAGCTGGTAAGAGCAGGAATGCTTTTTAAATGGCATTGGGGGCAGTGTAGTAAACAATGTGCTGTTCTCTAAATCTTATAGCTCCTTTTACAGTTATTACTTTCCTGGAATAGTCTTAAATGCTGCTAGGGTAAGAACCTAATTTAACTATATTGGTGGGACCGTGTCTTCTTTTATGCTTGGAAACCATCTAGCATAATGTGGGTGATACTCACCAGGCAGGGAAAGGGCTAATAAAATATTACAGAATGAGTTATATCTTGTTTACCTTTACCTTGTTGTGTGCTTCCATTCTTCTTCCTCCATCCATTGGGCCAGGTTTTACCCTGATTTATACCTCATGCATTCCCATGGATATCGGTAGGTTACATAAAGTAAAAGGGCAAAACTGTTGTTAGGTTGGTTTTTTTTTCTTTTAATTTAGATCTGCCCCATTCAGGATTTTAATATTTACATTGTGTTTCTGTAAGAGTGTTCATTAGCAGATCCTGAGTGGTTTAACAGACATTAATGAACTTAGCTTTGCAAAATCCTCGTCAGGAAGGGAAGTATAATTATGCCCATTTTCTGAAACAGAAAGCTTAAATGTTTTGACCAGGGCATGTTACAAGTATCTGTTAGAGCCATCATTAGAAACCTGATCTCCCTGATCATTAATCTTGTTCCTTAACCACAAGAACTTGATTTTTCTCTCTCAAGCCATCATTATCAAGCAGTAGTCGCATTGTGACACATGATATTCCAGTGGGAGTTATTCCCAGAAGACTGTGGCATGATTTCCGAGAGCCCAGTGTACCAGACTTTGATGTAAGCAACTGTTTTTAAGTCACTATTGAATACACGGGATTGGGGTGAAATGCTATAATCTGCGTATGTTGTTAAACTTTTTTTAAAAAGCCCATCTTGAAAGGTAGCCCAATTATTATCATTATGTGTAACTCTCAGATGTCATCGCAGATGTTTCTTTTTTGAGGTACAAGACGCTACATAACTTTTCACAGAGCTACTATCACCCCAGGTTGTTCACCTGGTACACCATTTTCTATAACTACATTCTCATAAGGTATAGACCCTTTTGTCATGAAATCTATAGAAATGTAAGAAAAAGACCATGTTCTAAAGAGAACAAGTTTTATTTGTAGTTTAAACTGGTTTCTGTCTGCTTACTCTGTTTCCTGTGCTAGCTGTGTTCCCTGGAAGTTGAGTGGGTGGGCTGCCACCCAGGAGAGATTCAGGCACCATCCAGCTAATTATCAGAGTGCCCACAGTGGGGAGCATGTGTTTCTATTGGTGGTGCACATCCACACATGCCTTGGTGCACATAACAAAATTTATTCCAACCATGGATGGAAAAAATTGGAGGGAACGTTGTACACTAGATGTTCAAAACCTTTCATGAACAAGAAGAGTTTTGAATTCATGTAGCTTGGAAATAACTGGGATAAATTGTTGTCTGTTTCACTAGTGAAATTCTTCTGAATACTGAAGTTACTTTGAGTTTACTGGATGCAGTTTTTTCCCCTAGATGTTTCTCTAGATATTTGTTTTGGTAACAAAGCCATACCCTCACAAGTTCCCAGGAATGCTTATCACTGAAGAACAGTAATTCTGATACATATTTTGCAAAATTATTTGTATGAGACCTGCTGTTGGCACTTGACATAGATTAGAGACGTAGGGGAGGGGAAGTGTACATAATTACTGCTCCTTCTAAAGTTTTGTCAACTGCCAGAGGGGCAGCATGCTAGTCTGAATGAACCAGTGGTGTGATCAGGTAAGGGAGATTGTCTGTTTCTTGGTAGTGCACTAGCTTATTTCATTCTGTTGTGCAGCCCTTGCTGAATAAGCATTTGATAGACATTGGGGTTCCGTCTAAAATAAATACAGAAGTAAAGGAAGACCAAGTATTCCACCTAGGCCTATTAACTTGGGAAACAGCATATCACATTGCAGTGTATTTTATTTTTAAATGCAGTTGATGTGAATTTTGTAGGTCAGTATTTACCTACCAGTGCTGAAGACCATGAAGAGTGTTGTAGAAAGAATGAAAAATCTCAGCAATTATATTGTAAGTGATAAAATCTCTCCTGATGTCTTGTAAATGGGACCGTTTGCATTCATTACATAGAATATTTTCTTCTCGCTTTCTGTAGTTGTCCCTTGTTAGCATGCTTGGGCTAGGTTATTTCTTCTGTGGGAAATCTTCAAAGAACATCCAAATGCTGCAAAAAGTGATGGGATTCAGTGTTACTGTTATTTTACAAAGCCAAAAAGTATACATTGTGCTTCATAGTAGGTGGTGCTCTCCCTTCTGTATCAGCATGGAACAATTGCACCAGTGTGATGTTAAAGAGAATTGTGATGCCACAGCTGCTGTCTCTCAACCGAGATGTAAAATGAGTTCCTACTTGGATTGTAAGAGTGTACAGGTTATACTGTCTTATTGATCATACAACAACCTGAGTCCCTCATCCTTCAAATACAGATGTGTATGCTTAAACGTATGAATGTTTGCATTCCCATTGATTTCAATGGGAATATTCATTGAAACAAAGCTGAGGATATGTCTGTGTTCTGGAATTGGGGGGTCTAGTGTTTACAGTTCAACCTGTGTTCTCTTAGCAGCATTGAAATCTTTGCTTCTTGTCCAAAATGATTGGCTAGCATTGCTGAGCTCTGTTTAATGGCTGTCATGTTCCATACTAGGGACAGCGGCTTATCGGTTTTGGATAGAAAGATCCTATTATATCCATTACTTTCCATTTAGGATTGTTGTTTGCCTTAATTGTTGTTTGTTTTTAAACTACTTTGAAATCTTCCGAAGGGAAAGTGCTCTACAATTGCAAAGTTACTTTAGAAACACTATTACTAGCAGAGTTTGCATTACCGTAAATTTTTATTTCTGTGTGATAAAAAAGAATTATTTTGATTGCAGAGGTAGCAGCTCAGCACTTCAGTCATTCAGGTGATATGTAGACACAAAAATCATCTTTGTAAAAAGTGTTCTCATGTAGTCTTTCCCTTTTAAAAGGATAATATCTAGAGTTACAGTCTTTACAGCTCTCTTGGGTGAGCTTATATTTGCTTTGTCCATAAAAGTGTGATCAACATTGAGAAAAGGGTCCATTGAAAGATGTAAATTTTTCATAAGCTTACCAAAGGTATCAGAGAGGTAGCCGAGTTAGTCTGTATCTTCAAAAACAACAAGAAGTCCTGTGGCACCTAAAAGACTAACAGATATTTTGGAGCATAAGCTTTTGTGTGCAAAGACCCGCTTTGTCATCTGATGTCATCTGACAAAGCGGGTCTTTGCCCACAAAAGCTTATGCTCCAAAATATCTGTTAGTCTATAAGGTGCCACAGGATTTCTTGTTTCCAAAGGTACAAATTGCAGTCATCTGACAGCTTTTATCCCAAAGGCTTCACATTATATTAACAACTCTGGCCCAGATAATACCCACATTAGAGTAAATGGCAACACTTCCATGCATTTCAGTGTGTCAGTTCAGTTCTTGTGTGTGCAGTAAAGTTCTCAACCAGGGATACCTGTACCTGTGGGGGTATACAGAGATCTTCCAGGGGATGTATCAACTCCTCTAGATCAGTGTTTCTCAAACTGGAGTTGGAGGATGAATTGGTGGGGTGGGGAGACTCACAAGTGCGGGGATGGCATTAGGATGTGGCAGGTAGGTTAATTACCAGGGGTTCCATGTCACAGGGGACCCACAAAGATAAGTTACATACTTTGTCCCCAGACAGTGGGCTTCAAAGTTCACAAGTGAGATTTAAATACAATATTTATATTCCAGTTGATCAAAGTTTCAATTTTAGAGTAAGTCAGCATGTTTTCAGTAACAATGTGCTGTGACACTTTTGTATTTTTATGTCTGATTTTGTGAGCAAGTAATTTTTAAGTGAGTTGAAACTGGGAGCATGCAGGACAAATCACATTCCTGAATGGAGCACAGGAGTCTGAAAGGATTGAGAACCACTGCTATACACTGAAATACAAGAACAATATTTATATTCCAAATGGGAAAGTAAGCAGTTTTTCAGTACTAGCATGCTGTGGCACTTTTTGTATTTTTAGGTCCGATTTTTAAGTAGTTTTTAAGAAGGGTGAAAGTTGGGGTCACTCAAGCCATATCAGACCCCTGAAAGGGTTACAGTCACCTGGAAAGGGTGAGAACCACTGCAGGATAGGGATCATTTCATTTGCAACTGGCTTGCATCCACCTCTCTCTCTTTCATTTTTCTAAGTTGGTATCAAGGAGCCAAGCACAGCTGTGAAGAGCTCTTTAAAATACTGGGGAGTGACCGAATTCTCTGCCACTGCACAATACCAGCTCGTCTCCTCTCTAATCCCCATCAGATGTTAATCATGGGAAAGATACTTATGGGTTGCAACCTTAAAAAAACAAATCTATATGAAAGTTTTTTAAAGCACTGAAGGTACATTTTCAAAAATCGGTCTTGGGATCTTGGATTATGCCTCACTGAAAGTCTCTGGGACTCTGGCTTCTCAGGACACAAGTAACTTTTGAAAAGGATATTTAAGGTCCTAAACCATATAGGCACTTTTTGAAAAGTTTACCCATTCTATATGGTCAGATGATGTAGTCAAGCTTGAGATATGTCTGATTATTCCTGCTAAGGAGTTTTACATTATTTATGTCCTGTTGCATTATCCTTTTCAAGTATAGCTGTTCCATAAAGTGGTACACTAAAATGCCTGTAAGGTTTCAGACCTGGCATTGCATAGTTGGGTTTGAACTCATTTCGGAAGCAAGGAGAGAGTTGGTAGAGAGTGTAGTACAGGTTGAACCTCTCTAATTCAGAACTCTTTCATCTAGCAACATCTGTAGTCCAGCTTGGTTTTAGTTAGCTGGGCGACCATTTATCAGTGGTGTGGCCAAATTTCCTGTGGTCCTATAAAGTTTATTTGCAACCACCAGTCCTCAGTGGTCTCTTATGTAGCTCTAATTTATGTCTAAATGTCTTCTAAGAGTCTAGTAAGCAGTGAAAGTGTTGGTAATGCTGCTAGATAATATTGACTTCTTGTGGTCCTGTAAATTCTCTCAGCCGGCATCAGTCAGGTCCTGAAGGTGCCAGATGAGAGACCTTATACCTGTATTATCAGAGTGATGTGCTTATATTGGTCTTGGTGCTTTTGAGGTAGGCTGGTGTAAATTGTGTAAGTTGTACATTTACATAAAACTAAATTGTTTTCAGAGGGAGATATGATTGACAAATGATTTACTTACTTGTAGGTGCTTGAAGCAAATCTAAATGGAGAAATGAATTTGAAAATAGAAACCGACTTAGTGTCTGTTACAACCCATTTTAAAGGTCTTGGAAATCCTCCATGGGGTAAGTCTCCCTCTTTGTACTATCCAGTTGTCTATTTTACCTTATTGCATTGGTTTTGGTACTGTTAAACCTAACTCTAGGGCCTGATCTGGTTAATACCTTGGGAAACTCACTCTTGAGAATGCTGTAACAATTAACATATGGTCAACAGATGTTAAATTCAAATAAAATAATGTAGGTTACTTTTTTTAATGGTTTCAATTTTTTGAGCATTTGAGTTTAATAAATTGGTGAATCATTTTGAAGGTAATAACCAAGCACGCTAGTAAATTTGTTCAAAGATTGTGGTTATTAATTTTGTAAGAGACAAGGAATTTTTTCCCTACTTGTAAAAAAAACAAAAACAAACAAATACATATACAATAGTGCATATTGCCTAGAACTGATAATCATCTTGTGTGTGTACTTTTGATACAAAGTCCTCTTTTATATCATTTTAGTATCAGAGGATGAGTCACAAAATTCTACTGAAGACAGAGATCCGGAAAGCATGGCTGAGGCACGCATTGACATTAGAAAACTCCTACAACTGCTTGCTGGGCAACAAGTAAATCCGACCAAAGCCTTGTGCAGTAAGTTCAGTGAATATGACTTGAAGAGAAACTTATTCAGACTGCCATTTTCAGGTTTTAGGTAGGAAGCCTGAGATGACATAGAAGGGCCTAATTTTCAGAGCATATTGAGAACCCACCTTCTGCAATACTAGACCATTTTAAGTGTTGGAAATAGGCACCGAAAATCACAACCCATTTCTGGAAATTTAATCAATAAATTTAAATTAAGCCAATGATGTGCCATTGGAAAGTCCAATCCCATCCCTTGGCAAAATTCTCAAATCTCTAGAAAATAACATAGGTATCTTAGCTACCCTTTCTTTTCTCAGATAGCTTGCCAGAGCATTTAAATATGTTTTTCTAAATGTATTTAAGTGTATAAGATGTGCTATCAATGTGCACTGTCACTGCACTTCTATGTTGAGGTAGATACAAAATCCTACACCATATTTCTATCTCATACAAGTTCAGACCATGGTGGGAGGAGAATACTGGATCACCTCTACATTTTGTTGAAATGGGCATTTCCTCTGAACTTGACAGATTTTCTGCCTCTTCTATATAGAAATTGTACTGGGTCATGTATTTGTGCTACCCTTCCAACTGGCTTTGTGGTGTGTCTTTTACAGATATTGTGAGCAAAAGGATTGTTCACTTTATTTTGCTTCATGAGGAGGTTTCCCTTCAGTACTTCATTCCAGCACTTGCATAAAATCTCTCCTACAGACCAGCAATTCTCTCATCTGAGGACTCTACAAATCGTGAAACAAGCATAAAAAGTGTGGATTTTGTACATCAACAGGCTCTTGGTCTATAACATTTAAATAAGTTGTTGTATATTTTTGTTATATATATTTATAGAATTATTTTAAGGACTTGATATTATATTTTTGTGTTGGTTATATATTGAATTAAAGTGAAAGTATATAGAAAGGTGGCCTTTTTAATGTCCTGGGCGGGGAAATTGTAGAAGTTCACACAGGGTGCTGTTCACTCCCCTCACTAGCTGAAAAAGTAGGTAAGTGAAGAAGTTGTAACATGAATGTCTCTTCAACATTTTATAAGCAGGCATAAACACAAGTTCAACTCAGAGCACTTGAGAATTTTTTAGATGAGGCAGCAATATGAGAGTATGAAAGAAAGGTTTTGCGGGGACCAGGGTACAGACTGAAATAAACACTCCTGGAATTAAGGGCCATCATGAGGCTCACCACCTTCTGGGGGCAAGATGCATTTCTTTGATCTTACTTCTTACTGTTAACATAGTCATGTGTTTTTATAAAACTTGCAAAAGATCCTGGACTTGCCCCTTCTAGGGAGGAGAAGAGAACAAATGGGATAGAAGCAAGTCAGATGTCAATATCAGTTAAGTGTCTCATGGCCCGCAATCAAATTACCCTTATGGGCCACATGCAGGCTGCCACTGCCCACCACAGCTCTAGGGCCTAGATTCCCTCTGAAGCCTAATTAAGTAGTAACTGACCAGTCACATATGCAGTGTCATCTTCTCTTTCCACCCTGTGACATCAGAATAATAAAGAAACATAAAAACCTGTTATTACTTAGGAACAGAAGGTTCCCCCCCACCACTTCACCCCTGATTAATTATGCAGACGTCATAAGGCCTGCAGGATTGAGTCCTGGGGGACATCATTTTGCTGTCACACTTGCAATGAAATGCTTATGTCAGACATCCTGAAATAAATTAACCACTGCAGTGCCTCATTTCGCCACATTTGGCCTTTCCCCACATTTGGCCTTTCCAATTTGTTTCTCTCCCTCACTGGCCAGAAAAATGATAAATTAAGTTAAAGATTTTTGTCTGGATCAAAATGCGGACGCAACTGTAATACTGTATATACTGTATATTCCCCACTGATTCTCATTTTTACTTGGTTATTTCCATGTAGGGGAGAATAGGTGGTTCTACTTCTGATTCTAGTACACAAAATGCTCTTGAATCTATAGGCCATTTGGACACGTGTGCACATTCATACAGTGCTTAATTTAGTTTTAGTCACAGGCATAGTTTGACATCTAGTGGTAAATTTGTTGTACTGCTACATTATTCTCTCTCTCTCACACACTCACTCTCACACACACACACACAGTTATTTTATTTCAATCTATAGTAAATCTAAACTTAGTGCTATTTGCCTGTCATTATGTAATTTAATGCATTCAATTTTAGTCATCTGTGAGTTGAGAAAATGTTATGGTTACTAGTAGTTCTCTGTTTAAAGAAAGAGACTAAGGGATGCATATCAGGATATAAATTGTAAGTCCAAATTGTTGTACTTTAACAGATTTAATCAAGATCAAACTTTAAAAACAAAACAGAAGATACCAGAGAGAGCAGTATCAACTGCTAAAAGCCTTCCAACACAACTATACCTCTTGGGAGTTAGATATAAAAACAGTTATTAGTATGTTTTGATGGGAGGCAAAGTGTTTATCAAGAAATGTGCACATTTGTTTTATGGACGCACAGTGATAAACTAGGTGAAGGAATGTATTGGCTTCGACACATCGACATAGGAAATTTTAGCCTGATTTCCTCTCCTTAGCCAAAGAGAGTGGAAAAATATCAAACAACCTACATCCTTGAGATTACTTTCTTTTTATGTTTTGTGATAGTCTACATATAATGTAATTGTTCAGAGAACCAGGTTGTCCATACCTTGCTGTGCATAAAACCTCTGGAAGATGCTTACATGATACCTAGTTTTGCGTACACTGACCTGCCTTGTATTGTTGGAGGGAGTCTCATGCAATAGTTTTAAAATATTTAAATTACATTATTGTTTGAATATGTTGTGCTTCAGGTATGTGCATGTCATTTATAGTCATTTTAAGAGTTATGTAAGTAGGTAAAAAATCATAAAAAGTGTTAATTTTAAGTTAACAATGTTCTTTTACAGTTTTGTTTTATCAGTTTTGTCAAGGCCTTGAAGAAAGATAAATGCTAATATTATTAGTATGAGTTTTAATTGATAAGAACCAGTATATGCCTAATTATGGTCTCTTCTGTCAAAAGTTCAGTGAGCATGTTTCTACTTGCCTACCTGACAAATGTAATCAATTTCCTCAACGTTAATGAACCTTTGAAAATGTACTGTCTCGGTCTAATGAAAATGTCTGGGTGGTCAGGTGTTGCAGCTCTAAATACTTAATTCTAGTAATTAATTGTTTCAGTTTTTTCATAATCTAGGATTAACCTCAAATTTGTAACTGCAAATCTGCTATTAAATTTTAGAAACAATGTTTTTGCAAGATTTGGATGCAATATGTACTTGCAAATAACTGAAACCCAAATAATCCTCTTCAGTTACTGATCTGTTTTTCAAATTTTAAAAAGCAAAATTAAGCATTGGGCATTTTGAAGAAAGAGACCTATTTTATCTGATTTTTCACTGGGTAACTTGCCTATTTTATCAGAACAGGGCCAAAAGAGAAGGTATAAAGACCAACACTGTATTCAGAGCTGCCTCCAAAGCAACAAGCCCGACAGGTTTTCAATAGCTTGTTTGCTGTAACATGCTTCCAAAATCTTAATGAGCTTTTCTTTGTTTATTGTTTAATTGTCAGCCAGGGGATGACAATTGTATGAAATTAAACTGCCTGTTTTTTGGCAGTCAGTATGCTAGAGGCTTCAGTATATCTCTAAATAGAGGTACCAAAACAAATGGTGGTAGTTCTGCTATATAGTACACTCTGTTTTAACTGGTATTCAATCTCCCCAAATTCTCAGACATATGGCACCAGGTGTTATCACAGCGCCTAGGCTGCCTCCTCCATGGGGCTACCGGATATGACCAAGTTTACAGTAAACCCTTGATTTACGCATAGGTTGTGTCCTGAGCAACTGCCACATAAATCAGTTTTTGCACAAATTGGGGGGAAAGGAGGGCTGGGGGATCCCCAGAATTCCCCTGGCTGGGGGAAGTGGGTGGCTGGAGCCTCTGCTGCAGCCAGCAGATCCAGCTCCCCCTGCAGGAGGATGGAGCAACTACTGCTCCAGCCTCCGGCCACGCGGCATGGCATGTCCCCAGGAGTGCTCGGGCAGCAGCAGCTCCAGCTGTGGTGCTGGAGCCCTGTGCAGTACCAGCTGCAGCATGTCTTGGCTGCAGGGCTCCTCAGGCAGCGGCAGCTCCAGCTGAAGCATTGGAGCACTGGGCTGCTCAAGCAGCAGTGTGGCTTGGCCCCAGGCAGCTCCAGCTGTGCCTGCCCATCTCCATCCCCAGCATTGCGAGCCGGGTAGCAACAAGGCAGGAGCTGCCTCCTAAGGAGCCCCTGAGCCAGCCAGCAGCAGGAGGCGAGTAAGTGACAAGGTGGTGTGCAGTAAAGTAGGCTCCCCACCAGATTCACCTCATGTTAATATAAAAATGCTTAAGTCAAATCTGCGCAAAGTGAGGGTCTATTGTACTGTATTTCATAACAACTGGAACAATAATTCAATCCAAACAGCTGGAGAATGCAAAGAAAGTTGGCTTCATTATATATTCATGCCATAAGTCAAATGAAACTGAGACTCCCTGGACTAGGGAGAATTGCATTGCTCTAGCTCCATGTCTGCATTATTCATTTATTTTGGTTTTGTATGTGGTAGTTTCGAGAAGCCACAGTCATGCATCAGGGCCCCCTTGTGCAAGGCACTGTACCAACACACAACAAAAAGGATTCCAACACTGTAGTGCTACCCTATTAAATACTGTATAATAAGATGTATACTTTAAATACCTGGGTAGTGTCATATCCAGTGGTGGATCACTGGATAATGAGATCAACGTGCGAATATCCAAAGCAAGCCAGGCACTTGGCTGTCTGTGTGTCAAAGTTCTAAACCACCATAACATCCGGATGTGAACAAAATTGCTTGTGTACAGAGCTGCTGTTCTCTCATCTCTTTTGTATGGGTGCGAAACATGGACACTATACAGGCGTCACATCAAGCAGCTTGAAGCATTCCACATGTGCTGCCTCAATAACATCATGAAGATCTGCTGTCAAGACAGAGTGCCCAATCTTGAGGTCTTTGAGAGAGCCCAGATGACAAGCATCGAAATGATGACTATGAAGTCACAACTATGTTGGACCGGTCACATCAGCTGCATGGATGCCAACAGAATCCCTCGCCAGCTGCTGTATGGTGAACTCTCCCAGGGCATGCGACATATAGGTCGTTCATGGAAACGCTACAAGGATACCATCAAAGCCAATTTGCAGTACAGCAGTATCAAACCTAGGGACCTTGAGGACGCCGCCAGTGACAGAACACAGGGGCGTGCAACAGTCAGAAATACCTGCATTGCCTTTGAGGAAGACTGCTGCCGGCATCTACAAGAGGCATGTGAACGACGTCACAGAGCATCAGCAATGCACAACCCACAGAGTGCAAACTTCCCATGCACTATCTGTGGCAAAATGTGCACCTCTAGAATTGGCTTATACAGTCACCAGAGGGCACCCCATGAGACCAATAACAGATGATCTGCACAGATTTGTCATCATTGGATTGATGGGCTACCATTAATTGATTATTAATAAGATGTATACCTCACAAAATCTTGAGCATTAGAGACTTAGGTTGTCCTTCATTTGTACTAAGAAATGTATGTTATCCCATGTGGCACTGGAGAACAAGGGATAGATACAGTTATTTATTTGGTATATATGGTGTGGTAGAGCCAAGCTGCAGGAGTTCTTATTTATTTTCATGGCACAATAACTTCCAGGAAGCTGTATCATAGTACTCAATGCTATGTGTCATGTGGTTGCTCACGTGGTCATAGTGGTCTGTTTCTGAAAAGCCACCAAAGTTCCACCACAGAAAGAATTCCATGTCTAGTATGAAACCAGTTCAAAAGGCTCCATTGCCTTTGTGGTAAATCAAACTTGGGTTGACATTGAGAGTAGTCTGACAAGATTATTATTTGTCACTTTCTCTGTGAACCATATAATTCCATATCACATATCCTCTGCCATAAATATGTCATCTGGTAAATTTAACCACAATGAGCAACCTGAGGGCACACAATCGTGATGGATTTAAAGTCTTTAACGGTAGATGTGACATATCATGCAATTTCATCATGAGCTTTATTACTCTCTTGTGAACACTGGGCAGAACAATATTGCAGAGAACCTGTAATCAGAGTAGAGGAGTAGATTTAAGTGGGCCTGAAATATTTTGTGTGAGATGAATGAGTCTATAATGCAGCTCAGTACTTAGCCATTGGATAAAGGAGTACCAAAAGTAAAGTATGTAGCTTTTGGCCATTGGTACTCCATCTTACTCCAGCAGATTTTTGTGCATTTTGGCAGCTTCTACACATGCCGCCTCCTGTCAGACTCCCACAAAACTAGATCAGAATAAGGAAATGTTGAAGTGGGGTGCTTATTTTGAAGCTGCCCCCATCTACACTCAATCTGCCATTCAAAGTCTGCACTTTGAAATTCGCATGCCTGCCATTATGCTAATGAGGCACTGAACATGCATGTTAGCCCCTCATTACCGTGCCACCTACAATGAGAGCATGTTTAGAAGCAGCCCTAGTCTTTATTCTCTGACTTTATAAGATGCTTACAATATAGGAGAATTGGATCCAACATAAATCCACACAAGTGTAAAAAATGCTTTATTCACTGATCATTTAGAACTGTATTCAGTTTTCTGCTGGCTTATGCACGATTTAGTGGAGAATATTGATGCTTCCATTTGGTATCAGGCACCATATCTGCATTCGGAATACTCATAAGTACATCAAAGGAGTGTGGCAGAGTGCTAAAGCACATATTTTCTGCATAAAGTAATAAGGCAGGGCATTGGAATATAAATTGAATAAAGTTGGAGAATATGCTGACCCTTGCAGGAGGGGGTTCTTCTGGGGTCTCCAATCTCTTGTTCTATTACCAATTGCACATGGAAATGGTGATTTCTCAGAAACGGAGCTTTGTACGTACAGGCCAACTTGACATAGTTCTAGACAATTTCACATTCAGGTCAAGGAAAACTGAATCAGTCTTCAGCTTATGCTGGAATTAATTTTTGATTAAAGTTGTGCCATCACTAGCTCTCATGTACTATAACCGTGCTTGCTCTGGTGTCAGCATGATTTCCATGAATAGTGAAATTAATTTCAAAATCAGATGCTGAACACCTAAAAACAGACCCTTAAAAGAATTGATCTGTAGCTCAAAGGCAAGCATGGATCTTTCCCAAGTTTCAGCAAGGCAATGACCTCCTCTCGGCCACCAGATTCTTCTCAGTCCGGATCTTACAGAACTGTGTTGAAAATATCACAGGGTAAGTCTACATTACAGTGAAATACCCACAGCTGGCCAACATCAGTAGACTTGAACTGGGGTTATGGGATGTTAGTAAATATTAATCTTTTGAATTACACTTGACCAGACCAGAATCTTTGTGTTAGCCAAAATTGCCAGTTAAACACTGTCAGAAGATTTTGTTTTAGATAAGTGCACATTTTTGTCCTAGTAGGCCTGTACTTCATTATCCACTCTGTTTTTACCCTGAACTTTGGCTGACCCTAATGAGCTGGTTTTTAGCTAGATCTAGTGTATTATGAAATAACAGACTGTGCCCTTTTTACTCCAAATTCTTGGCACTTAGAAACATATTCAGAAAGGAACCACTTGTAAGTCATATGGGACAGGTGTTTCTTTGATTTATAAGACTATATTCTTTTGAAGGATGTTTTTCGCTAGTCAGGAATTACTCAAATAGATTATTTCTGTCATAGTGACTTGGTTAATGATACATTGTTTAATATATGCCTTTAGGTTATCAGTTATGTAAACCAGATACCATGAAAAGTAGTTACTGGTCAATAATTCATTTTCTTTGTCTCCTTTTATGAACACAGTGTATAAAAAAGATGCCTGTTGTTATAAAAGTATTCAGTGATGGACTGTGACAGGGTTCAGCTCACCATTGCAGTACCCGCTGCTGGATTTTCCGGGGATCAGCTGTATGAACTGGTGTGCCCTTTTCTGATGGCATCTCTCTGCTGTCACTTCTGCTCCAGGGATCCACATCACTCCTAGGACTGCAGAGTTCTCTTTATGACACAGGCCTTCTGCTGTGATACACTCTTTTCTCCCATATTGTTTGGGAACAGAATCACAGTCCATGGTTCACCCAATTGCAGCTTCTTCTTCGAGTGTCCCCGTGGGTGCTCCACAATAGGTGTCGGGCTTGCCCGGCGCCGCAGATCGGATCTTCCAAGCAGTTTCTGCTGGACCACGCATGCGCCGGCGCGCGCCGCTGCCTTGCACGCTCCTGGCCATGTGCGCTATCCGGTCCCCGCCAGTTCCTCTGAACCGCCGTCGGCTGCAGACGGAATCCGAACTAGGCTAAGGCCAAGTTAGCGTATTCAGTGGTTTTAACTGTTTTTTCTTTAAAGTTTTCTTAAAGTTTTCAAGTTCTTAGGCTACTGCAAGTTAGCCGGTTGTTATTTTTCAAAAAAAAAAAAAAAACAAACAGCAAGCGGGACGGCATTCAGTCCAGTCCCAGCAACAAGCGCCGGAGGCCAGCAGCCTAGGGCCATCAGCCCTCCTGCTGCGGCAGGCCATCAGAGAAGGGGAAAACAGCACAGAGAAGGTGCTAAGTACCCGTTAACAACTGAAAGACTCACCAACAATGTCCTCTTCAGGATTTAAGAAATGTGAGTCCTGCCGAGAGGCAATGCCAGCGTCTGATGGGCACAGTCTATGCATAAGGTGCCTTGGGGAGTCCCATGTTACACAGAAATGCTCCTTCTGTGCAAAACTAACAGCCAGAGCAAGGAAGGACAGGGAGATGCGGCTTAAAATGCTGCTCTTCGACAAGGCCCTCCAGCCGGACGTGCTGGAGTGGCCGCAGCAGGAGGGACCCTCCGGGGCCCATAAAAGGAAAGCTGACTCCCTCACCCCATCAGTGCAAAAACGGAGGAAAGCCTCCCCAGCCCGATCCCTGCCGGCAGCAACAGCGAGCGGGACGGGAGGAGCAAGCAGCCCCCAGCCGCAGCAACAGCTGATCGGCGGCGGCACGGAGAGCCACGTGGAAGCGGCTCAGCCTCCGATAATCAAGCAGCCGCCCCGCACCGCAGGCAGGGCGGCGGCTAAACAAGTGCCGGTACCGGCGGCACCGCAAGCAGCGGCACCAACCCCCAGGGAACCGGTGGTGCAGAGCATGCAGGCACGCAGCCTGCAGGCACCGGAGGACACCGCGCGTGCGGCACCGCCCTCGAGCGTGCCGAGCACAGCGCGGATGGGGCAGAGATCCCCTACACGCCAAGGGGCGGAGTTACCTCCTCAAGGGAGGGGGAACGCTGCACACAAGACGAGGCACCGCAGCCCCTCTCCAGACAGGGCTGTGGAGTTGCTTTCTCTCAGCCCTCCGCTTTTGTTGCAGACTCCAACCAGAAGGCAGGGGTCCCCCCTAGCCTACCCGGAGCCCCCTTCTCCATTTTTGCAACCAGCCTCACCCTGGCTGGGACCACCTTCACCCTTCCTGGGGTTTGAACCGCTGGAATACTATTCAAAATCGCTCTCTCCAGTGTCCCAGATCTCTCGACGATCTCTCTCCCCCAGACGCAGAGGGTATGCACCAAGGGAGTGGTCTAGGTCACCTTCCCAAGAACAGTGCCTATACTGCCATGGTCGCCCCTATCACGCGGGGCATAGACACCACCGGCAATCTACAAGGGAAAGATCCCCACAGACGATCTCGTATCCCCGAGGGCAATTGCAACCGGGGACAGAGACTCAAGCATCTCAGGGGGGACTGGTTATGGAACCCCGAGATTTTCCCTCACAAACCTCTAGTGAGAGGGTGTACCATCACCAACAGGAACCGGAAGGGTCCAGAGAGGCGTACCCCAGCGGTTCCTCGCTCTCCTCCCCAGACGAGGCTACAGCCCCGGGGGACATCCATCCCCCGGACGATCTCAAACAGTTTCAAGAGCTTTTTAAGAGGGTGGCCTTCACGCAAGGGATCCGGACAGCAGAGGTGCAAGAAAAACACCATAAGCTCCTCAAAAATCTGAGACCTCCGGCCTCCTCCAAAATAGCAATACCGCTTGATGAAGCAATCTTGGAGTCCGCCACTATGATATGGCAGACCCCTGCGACTATTCCGCCTGTCCACAAGAGAGCGGATAAGAAATACTTCGTGCCGGCGAAGGGCATGGAGTTCCTGTTCAGCCACCCACAGCCAAATTCCTTGGTGGTGGAGTCGTCGCAACAAAGATCAAAGACATCTCAATTCAGGACAGGGGGAACAGACAAAGATGCCAAGAAGCTAGAGCTGTTCGGCAGAAAGGTCTACTCCTCCTCCACTCTAATGTTGCGAATGGCAAATTATGCAGCGCATTTAGCGAATCATAATTTCGACAACTATACTAGGTTAACCTCCCTCATGGACTCGCTTCCAGAGGACAAGAAGCCGGTGCTCAAGGCCATCATGTAAGAAGGCTACGCGGCCTCGAGGACGGGAGTTCAGATCGCCCTGGACGTTGCGGACACAGCAGCACGTTCCACAGCTACGGCAGTGGTGATGCGAAGGGAGTCCTGGCTCCAGACTTCGGGTATACCGAGGGATCTGCAGGCAAAGATAGTTGACCTTCCCTTCGACTCGCAGAAGCTGTTTGCTGAATCAACTGACTCGGTCCTTCATTCCAGTAAAGATTCAAGAGCCACACTTAGGACCCTGGGGATTTACACCCCTCCATACAGAAAGAAAAAGTACTACCCTCAACAAAGACGGTACCAGTATCAGCAACAGCGTCCCCAGTACCACAGGGGTTACGAGCAAGGGCGACATCAACAGCACCAGCAGTACAGAACTCCCAGGCGACGTTCACAACAGAGCCGTGCGTCCTTGGGGCAGGGCCAAAGGCCACAAGTTTGACACACAGATCCAGGGCTGCGCCATCACTACCATCGCACAAGGTCATCCGAAGCGGCTATTCCACCATTGCCTCCGACCATTCTACGACCAGTGGCAAAGGATCACCACAGACAAATGGGTGCTGGAGATCATAGCCACGGGGTATGCCATCCCCTTCCAGTCGCTCCCACCGCCACGACCTCCACCCAGGCCCCACCTCCAGGAGGCCTCCCATGTAGCGAGGCTCAAGCAGGAGGTAGACCATCTCATGCTCATAGGGGCAGTGGAAAGAGTGCCGGAGCAACTGCAAGGAAAAGGGTTCTACTCGAGGTACTTCCTCACGGAGAAAAAGACAGGAGGCTGGAGGCCCATCTTAGATCTTCGCGGCCTCAGCCGGTACCTGCGCAAGCAACGCTTTCGGATGATCACAATCGCCTCCATCCTTACAGAACTGGACGATGGAGACTGGTTCGCAGCCCTCGATTTACAAGACGCGTACTTCCACATAACTATCCATCCAGCTCACCGGCAATTCCTCCGGTTCATGGTAGGCAACGAACATTTCCAATACAAGGTCTTACCGTTTGGCCTCTCCTCGGCCCCCAGAGTCTTCACCAAGACCTTGGCAGTGGTGTCAGCCTACCTGCACAGACGGGGTATTTATATTCCCGTATCTGGACGACTGCCTGCTCAAAGGGGCCTCGAAGGGGGAGGTACTACGCATGATACACGTCACAGCAAACACGTTCTCTTCACTCGGCCTGGTTATCAATCTGGCAAAATCAAAAATAGACCCCACACAGGACATAGAGTTCATAGGGGCTCGCATAAACTCTATTACAGCGAGAGTATATCTACCAGAGGCTCACTTTCGGGCCATCGGCTCCCTCGTGCAGGTCATCACCTTCAGCCCTACGGTGACGGTCTTGACGTGCTTACAGCTGCTGGGCCACATGGCAGCGGCGACGTTCGTAGTACAGAACGCCAGGTTACGCATGCGCAGCATGCAGCACTGGCTGGCGAGCGTATACAAACCGGCAGTACACACCGTTCACAGGGTGGTGTCGCCCACAGCGGAGGTGTGCAAATCCCTGCAATGGTGGGTAAACCCCAGGAACTTGCTAACAGGGGTACCCTTCCACCAACCACAAATATCGGTTTTTCTCACTACAGATGCCTCCCTCATAGGGTGGGGAGCGCACATGGGCGAAGAGGTGACTCAAGGACTGTGGTCCTCCACGGAGCAGTCACTGCACATAAATATACTGGAGCTCAGAGCAGTGTTCAATGCCTGCAGACACTTTCGAGACCATATACAAGGCAAAGTCGTCGGGATCAGTACAGACAATACCTCCACCATGTTTTATATAAACAGGCAAGGAGGAGCTCGATCCCGTGCTTTATGTGCGGAAGCAGTCCGATTATGGAACTGGTGCATCGCCAACAATATAATCTTGAAAGCCTCATACTTACCAGGCCCGCACAATGTGAAGGCAGACCAGCTGAGCAGGCATTTTGCACTCACGCACGAGTGGCAGATCCATCCTGATTTGCTACGGCCGATTTTCCACGCATGGGGTTTTCCCCAGATAGACCTGTTTGCCACTCAGCACAACAAGAAGTGCCCACGATTCTGCTCCAGGGCAGGACTGGGATGGGGGTCCCTGGGGGACGCGTTCGCGATTCCGTGGAGGGGCCCCCTGCTTTATGCTTTTCCTCCCACAATGCTGATCCACAAAGTCTTGCAGAAAGCCAGGAGGGAAGGGGCCCGGATGATCCTGATAGTCCCAACGTGGGATCGACAGCAATGGTTCCCCCTACTCCTGTGCATGTCGGACCGTCCACCGATGCCTCTTCCGGTGGCGCCGGATCTGCTCACGCAAGCCCAGGGGTCCATAGTGCACCCGCACCCCCAAAGCCTGCGACTACAAGCGTGGTTAATCCATGGCTCAGCTCCCTAGAAAGCACATGCACAGAGGAAGTGCAGCAAGTCCTAGAAAGTAGCAGGAGGACTTCCACCAGGAAGACCTACAAGCAGAAATGGACTCGCTTCACGGCTTGGTGTTCTACCAAACAGCTGGCCCTCCTTTCGGTGCCTATACCTACAATACTAGAGTATTTACTGGACCTCAAGAGAGGAGGACTCTCGTTATCCTCGTTGAAGGTCCACCTTGCCGCCATTTCGGCGTTCCGACACGAGGAGGAAGGGCACACGGTGTTCGCCCATCCTATGGTTACCAGGTTCCTCAAAGGGTTGGTAAACCTATACCCCCCTCAGAAACCGCTTCCACCTTCGTGGAACTTGGACCTGGTGCTTACCGCGCTAATGGGACCACCGTTCGAGCCCTTGGCCACGGTCCCCCTCCGCCTCCTTACGATAAAGACGACCTTTCTTCTTGCAATTACGTCAGCTCGCAGGGTGAGCGAGCTTGCGGCAGTCATGGCAACGCCACCCTGCACTGTTTTTTCCAAGGAGGCGGTAACCATACGGCTGCATCCAGCCTTTGTTCCCAAAGTTTCTTCTGAGTTTCACATTAACGAACCTATTGTTCTACCCTCGTTTTATCCAAAGCCTCATAACTCCAACGAAGAGGCGCGCCTACACCTCCTGGACGTGAGGAGGGCGCTAGCCTTCTACGTAGACAGGACCAAGTCCTTCCGGAAAATGGATAGACTCCTAGTCTCCCTCGCTCCCAAATCGAAAGGAGAAGGTCTCTCTTCGCAGAGAATCTCAAAGCACATCGTATCCTGCATAAAAATGTGCTACAAGCTCAAAAAGACTCCTTTATTGGCCACTCCCAGGGCTCATTCCACTAGGGCGGTGGCGGCATCAACAGCCTTTTTCAAGGGCGTTGCATTAAAAGACATTTGCAGAGCGGCGACCTGGTCATCCTACGACACCTTCGCCAAACATTACGCCCTCAGAGGGTATTCCAAGAGGATACCCGTCTCTCGACAGCGGTCCTCTCGGGGACAAGCTGCACATAATCCGATTACCCACCTCCTATCTTGGGTTACTGCTGGGTAGTCACCTATTGTGGAGCACCCACGGGGACACTCAAAGAAGAAAGACAGGTTACTCACCGTAGTAACAGTGGTTCTTTGAGATGTGTCCCCGTGGGTGCTCCACTACCCGCCCATCCTCCCCGCTTCGGATCTCTGTTAGTGTTTTGCAGGGGCATCCGAGGCGGTTGGTCAAGGAACTGGCGGGGACCGGATCGCGCACATGGCCAGGAGCGCGCAAGGGAGCGGCGCGCGCCGGCGCATGCGCGGTCCGGCAGAAACTGCTTGGAAGATCCGATCTGCGGCGCCGGGCAAGCCCGACACCTATTGTGGAGCACCCACGGGGACACATCTCGAAGAACCACCGTTACTACGGTGAGTAACCTGTCTTTTTTCAGCCAATTGACGGTCCCTTCCTCAGTGGCAAGGCAGGAGAGAAACAGAACTACTTCTCTAGGTCCTGCCCAAGAATCCTGTAAATGGCAGCTATGTGCTGCATCCCCTCCAGCATCTCAGAACCTTTTTCTGGGTCACTGCTCCATGATTCCCAGCACCGTCTTTGCTCTTGCCACAGGGTCTCAGCCTTCAGTACTGCTCTGTCCAGAGTGCTTTCTACCTTCAGTGCAGAGCAACCAGCATTTCTTCCTCAAGTTCCAGGGGGTGATGCTGCTCTGAAGCCCTTCTTATGTGGGCCAGCCTGGCCCTGATTGGCTGCTCCTTACAGTCCATCTGTGACTGGCTGCTTCTTGCATAGCCTCCCAAGGTCTCTGTTAACCTTTTAGAACCAAGCACGGGGCAGGCACCCCATCATATGGAGACAACGGTGTGATAAGGGAGGCATGTAACTGCTCTGAAATTGATTAAAATTAGTAACGGACAAAATGGACAAACAACAGATGGTATTGCAGGTAGGTGCTGTCAGCAAAATGTTAATAGATGCATCAGTGGGTAAGCATTAAGAGGTAATTGTCACTAATGATTCTAGTAATGGTAACTTTGATACAAATATCGTTGCTTATTTATTCAGAATAAAATCAAGCATGAGAAAATACTGCTCTTTGTTCTCAATCATACAATTTTGCAGGGCCCTAAATCCCAAGTGTAAGTCTGAGACAGCTGATATGAGCCAGGTGTGGGTGTTTTATTACAGAGTAGGTACAAACACAGCTGCTTCTGTAAATGTAAATGATACTCATTTGTTTTATCTGGTAGTGCTTTTGTACTTCATGACAGCTCTTGATATGCATGATACCAACATACAAGAAGGATAGGGAGCTCCAAGAGACAGGCAACCACACTTATCTTATAACTCTTTAATATTTTGTGCTGTGGGGAGGGCATTAGGAGCATGTCACACAGTTAAATGAGATAAGGAGGATTGGAATGTCTGACCACTGAGAGATTTGGGATCAGATTCACTAGTATGAACTCGTTTATGCAGGGACCAAAGCTGTCCTGCATCCCCGGAATGGTTCGTAGCTAGGGCCCTACCAAATTCATGGTCCATTGTGGCCAATTTCATGGCCATAGGGTTTGAAAATTGGTGAATTTCACATTTTCAGCTGTTTAAACCTGAAATTTCATGGTGTAACCATGGGGTCCCAACCCAAAAGGAGATGGTGGCCACCAACCTGTTGTGGGGAGGTGTGGTCATGATATTGTCACCCTCATGTCTGTGCTGCCTTCAGAGCTGTACTCTGAAAACAGCAACCACAGAGCTTCCTGCAGCCACAGAACGTTCCAAGAGGTAGCGTTGGGTCTGATCTGGTTCCCCCCACCCTGCACCACCAGAGCAGTTTGCAGTGGAGGGAAAGGTCCTCTCTTCCCCTGTCCAGTCAGAGATGGGAAGGCCCCTTGAATGGGGCAATCCCAGCAACACAGGGAAGATCAGATCCAACTTCACAAGACTGCTCCAGCTTCAAGAACCTCAGGCTGCAGGCCAGTCTCAGACAGTGTCCTGCTTCAGAGGGAGGCACGCGGAGGTGGGTCTGCTCTCATTCCACCCCCTCTTTCACCACTAGAGCAGTTTTCAGAGGAGGAACAGGTCCTGTCCTTCCCCTGCCCAGTAGGAGGTACAAAACCCCTTGTGTTGGGGCACTCCTAGGAACAAGGAGACATCAAATTTTGTGGAGAAGGGCTTATTTCATGATCCATGATACATTTTTCATGGCTGTGAAATTGGTAGGGCCCTACTCAGCAGCCAGACCATCCTGGAAAATTCAGTCTTTTACCTAAAGCAAACTTTGGCATAGTCATGTCAGTGTGTGATGTCAACTGTCCTCACTCTGGATAGTTATTAACATAGCTTCTTGCTATATTTAACACTTGTACTCCCTCCTCGCATCCTCACACTGTTGTTGAGGACTGCCTTGGGCCTTTAGAGCACATGATCATATCATATCATCATATTCATTTTCAATAAATCTTTCAATGAATTTCTCTTTGAAACTACCACTGCTATTGCCAAGCACATTTGGAAGGATTTTGCTGTAAGTTTCATTCTCTTAATACTGTTGTAATATCATTAGCTTCAAAGGAGTACTTCAGGATTTGTAGCAGTGGAAATAAAAGCCCCATCTACCCCTCTTCTTTCTCATAAACCTGTTGAGGACAATAGCAGTAGATTGAGAGTGCTTGTTATTTTCTAAAAAGTGAATACGGTTATCCTTAGAGACTTATGCCATGCATCTTTCTGATCTAGTTCATAAACAAAGGCTTCTGAGCCTTCGCAAACTGAGCACCGCAGCCAGCTGTAACTCTTTTCCAAGAGACCGTCTTTCCTTATGCCTTGTCTCTACTAGGTAGTGGATCAACGCTGCAACAATCAATTTACCGTTGGTTGATTCATCATGTCTGCTTAGATGTAATAAATGTATCTCAGAGCACTTTCCCATTGATTCCAATACTCCACCAGGAAAAGAAGAGTAGCCCAGCCAACCTTACCATATTAAAGATACCATGGCAAATATTCTCATGGCAAATATTCTCACATTGTTAATCTGTAGCTTCACAAAAACAAGCAGCCCTCTAGCACCTTAAAGACTAAACATTATATTTATTAGGTAATGAGCTTTCATGGGTAAGAATGTCAGATTTAGCTATGCTATTTGCCTAGCTGAAGTTGCATAGGGCAGATCAACAACACAAGTGTGGGCAGGCCTTGTTTAGTGATTTGGTTGGGTTTCTCTTTGAAGGAGAGAGCATGAACTTTTAAGTAATGGTTCTAAGTGGTGGAATGCATTCCTATTCTGCCAGCAATAGTGAGGGTGATTGATTATTCAGTGTGATCCCTATTGCTGCAGATACCATTATGCTGAGATGGTCAAAAAGGCCTATTGAAAGTGATGTTGGGAAAATCTATGGTGATTCATTTGTAAGTACTCTTAATGCTAGGTTGCATTTTCTCATTTTGTGGGTTAGACCATCAGACATATTCTAGCAATTGGGGCATAAGCACCTCATGACCACATGAGATCAGACACCATTTACCAGGGTGTATATATCCCACAACAGAAGGGTGTACTGTAAAAATAATATATAACACAGCGACACAACGTATGAGTGGGCCAAACTATTGTTGGTGTTATGCTTTCATAACACTGTCTAGAACTCTGGTTAAACTCCTCAGCCAAAATGATAATTTGCTGTGAAATATTACTCCTTCCATTGGAGTGGGGCTTTTAAATATTCTTGGTAGACTCCTCAGAAATGCTTGATGTTGGCCAAACTCTTCTCCCTTAAACAGAGTTCTATTAAAGCCCTTAGGTACAAGAGTTCAAGTTAGTGATTGGCAACAAGTCAGAGTACGGTATGGCAGGTCATTGATGAAAATTAAAACCTGAGTCAGATTCATCCCTGGTGCACCTCCATTGACTTTAGTGGAGTGATATTTCAGGCATACCTTTGGCCCTGAGGATTCTAAACTACTGTGGTTTGCAGATTATAAAACTTCACTAGTCGATTGAAGAAGTCTGCATAGAAAAGATTCTTCTGGTTATTTGAGTCACCTGGCTATCATCTGCTCCAAATTGTACCCTATTAAAATGTACTCCACTCTGGAAAAGTAACTTTATAAATACAACATTTTCTTATTCACCATATCTAATTTATGTGTATTTATTGTCCTGTCTGTTTTGTTTATTTGCCAAAATATATATTCAATGCTTCTTATTTCTAAGAGATGCTAACTTGCATTTCATTTTTCCTTATGTGTCTTCAATAAAATTTGTGCTGTGGTCCCAATCAATTATATCTTTGTGAACCTATTGGAAGCAGTGGGAGTGCCCTGGGTCACAGAAGTCCTAGTCAGAAGACTGCCCCAGAGTTGCAGAATCTAGAAGCACTAAAATATTTTATGCTGGCGCAGTCCACTGGGTAGGTGTGCCCTATAGCTTCAGACAATGGATCAAGCCCACTAATAGAAGCAATAAAGGGACAATTGCCCCAGGGGCTGGTGATTCAAAGGAGCCAGAGCTCCTGCTGCTGCTGGAGCCTTGGTACCTTTAAACTGCTGCCAGAGCCCCAGCTGGTGTGCTCTGTGCAGGACTGAAGGTAAGATGGTGCATTCTTTTTCCTCATTGAATAGAATCTTGTATTCTGAAAGAAGTCGTCGTCTGCCTGATCATGAGCATACCGTGAAGAACTGAAAGTGCCAGACCCATGAGAAGCCTCCAGAGATGAATGCGCTGCATTTACTAAGTTCTTTAACAGAGTTGTGCAAAATTCCAACAAGAAACAAAGAGGGATGTAGATGTAGTGCTTCAGAGTGGGCTTGTGTAGGCAACATTAATTGGTGTGATGATTTTAAATGGCTGTGAAACATTTTTCAGTTTTTACTGTGGTGCCATGTAGCCCATCTTCACCTACGTGGTTCCCTGTTGGTTCTCATCCCCTCCCTTGGAAGTGCACATAGGTAGGCCTCTCTGTACATAGGAGCCTCTGACTGTTACTGTGTGAGGCAGTCTGGCTCTAGAGACTACAATGCCCATGAGGAGGCTTTGGGAAGGAGAGGTTTGGTTTTGGTTTTTGGTTTTTTTTTGCCTAAGCTGGAAAAAGAAGATGGTGGTCTCCTGTTCTTGGAGGGTTAAGGCTGATAGAACAGACTACTTCAAGGCAAGTGTGACATTTTCTCCCAGACAGGAACTGCTTTGGGGAGCTGCAGCCTGCCAATGAGAGACCCTGCAGGGAAGGGACTTTTCTCGGTGTCTGTGCTGCAGAGGCCAGCTCCAGCTCAGAGGGCCTGGTCAGCTTGTTGCCTTGCCTGGAGTGACACACAGAGCCCTCACCAGGCTGTCTGGAATCCAGTGAACAACAGCTGCACGCCAACGCAAGCAAGTAACTGGAACTTTGATAATGAAAGAGTGCACACTCGGGGTGGGAGAACTGAGGGCAGTTTACATGCCAGTTAGGTTTCATTTATTTCTGTGTATATTGTTAATTGATTTCATTCATGTTTAGTCTGTCACCCTGTCTCCTTAAGTTGTTAAGTAGAGGTGTGTGTTGATTCTAATGAGGTCTATTAGATATATACTATTATAATTGTTGTTTTGGGAGTAATTCCAGTTATAATCTGGATTTAAGTTTCCTGGAGGTTTCCAGGGCACACCGTTAAGTGTGAACTGGAGCCAACCAGGTGGAGGCACCACCATTTTACAGAGCTTTAGAAATCGGGTGGAAGGGGATTCCTAACTAGCCAATGTCACCACTGGGACACTCAGGATCTCCTTTCATATTGAACCCTTCAGGGGCACAGACATGCAACTGAGTGCTGCCTGCTCCAGAGTAACCCAGGGAGGAGGCACAAGGGGTTACACATACACAACCCCAATTTCAATCCCTGGAGAAAACTTTGATTTCCCCCGCCCCCAAGGAAATATCCGTTTGGGGAAGTTGACTGATTTTCTGATCTGGGGAGCTGCTTGAGTCAGGCTCAGAATTGAACCTTTTTGATACAGTCAAATGGCAGGAAAAAGAAATGAAACCATGGCAGCCGCAACAAAACATTTTGTAGTGAGGACCAATCAGCAGGAGAAATTAAAATTGTAGATGTTATGCCCACTTATTTTAGTGGGGAAATATTAGATCCAATTGCTTTTCACCAGTTTCAGTGGTTATTTTGTTTATATGGTAATTGTCAAATGTAAAGGACCATATGTTATGCTCACAGCATTTACTGACATTGCACCTCCAGCAACAAATCCATCCGATTTAACTTTTATGTGTTAATGTGCTATGCAGCTCATCAAAATGTTCTATTGGCTAAGGAACCGAATTTTGAATCTTTCTTACCGTGGCAAAATTTTGACCAATGTGAAAAAGAATCACCCAGGAAGAAATATGAAGGATGTAGGGAGAGCCATTAGCCAAAACCATATGCAGCTAATTATCTTGTTTCTTTTCAATTTGCATTGTCCTTCTTCTCTGACAGATCTTTAAATATTTAGTCTTGCACAGATTTCTACTCTGTCTTTTATTCTTTGGAATAATGGTCCTAAATTGTACAATGTTTGTTCTGGTTAATGTTACTGAGGAGGTAGATAGATATATATTAGTCCTCTTTTGCCCACATAAAGTAACTTTTATTAAATAAATCTGTTTTCATTGTACAGTATTTTGGGTCTGTATATAGTTTTCATGGTCTGTACATCAATAGATCTTCTTATCTTTCCCACCCAGACTGGTCGTGTCATTGACTTGGATGAGCAACCATTTCACTACAAAGACTTGTCACATGCAGAAAGACTAAATGTGTTGCTGCTAATCTGATAGAGCTGGGTCATGTCATTGGCAAAACATGTGAAGGGTTCATGCCCATTAACTTAAATATTTTATTTTTCAGAAGCGTGTAATGGTAGTTGAGGAAACTACGGAAAATTAAACATGTTGCAACAGGGCTTGATAGGGGATGTGCCATAAAGGCTGGCTGGTCAAATGGGCCTATTAGGAGTTGTGCTCAAGTCCCATTGGCTTCCTTTTGAAAATGACATTAACATTGCTTCTTATCTGTAGTTTGCCGTTGATACCAAGTTCTAATCAAAAGTAATTTGCCATCTAATGGCTCTTACAACCATCTAGGAGAAATGAGTTGAAGCTCTCAGTCCGTAAATGGAGTGAGTTTTGCCTTGTACACCAGTATGAGGTCGTGTGATGCTTGTTCAGCTGTATGCCACCAGGGCACCACATCCATCAGTTACTTACAGAGGCCTTTTTAAAGCAAGCATGTGCATGCGCACATACACACAGGGAAAGGGGGAGCCCAGCCATGCGTACACCCCCCAAGAGGGAAGTGGGGAGCCCAGCTACTTATACACACACACACCACAAAGGGAAGGGGAGTCAGCCACATGTACATACACCCCAGAAGATAGAGGGAAGCCCAGGCACATAGGCATACACAAACACACACACAGAGGGAAGGTGGGAGCCCCGCCTCCCACACGCGCCCCAGAGGGAAGGGGATGGCCCAGCCACACACACAACAGCGGGGGTTAAGAGGGGAAATTGCCCTGTAGTAATTGCAAGCTGGGATCTCTTGGGCCCTTTGAATGGCTGCATGGAGCAGTTCACAGGGGCTAGAGTGGTGGTGTGCCTTTCTGCCACTCCACCAGCTTGGGAGGGAGTTTGAGAGCTGACAGCCCTCAGCCCCACCCCCTCTCCCCTCAGCCCCGTCCCTTCTGATACCTGGAACTGGGCCTCCTCCCTCCTTGCCCTGCATCTCCGTGTGACTGTCTGTCCCACTGCTGCTGTTTATGGCACTCAGTCCTGCAAAGGAGATAAAATGTGGAGAGAGGGAAGAAAAAAAAGGTGCTATTACTCTGACATCCACAGTTACAGCACATATCTCCATGGGAATATGCAAATTCAAGTAAGGAGTTTAATTTTCTTGCAGTTCTCAGAATTTCTGGTGTAAAGGGAAGGCTGTCATATTTCCTGCTATTGGAGGTATTTTAAACATAATGCTTTGAAGAAAATGTTTGTTTTCTGAACAAGAAACAAAACTTGTAAAAGGAGCTTCCTTCTGAATGATGCCAAGGCTGGGGACCTGAATGACTTCCTGGCCTATCACGAGATACCACGCAGTGTAACACTGCACACTACCTTTTCTTTGAGAATAGTTGTCAGGAAATAGCTTGTAGGGTTGGCTGAAAACTTGCAGTCAAAGTTGTTTTTTGAACAAGTGGGTTTTCAGTTCAATGCAAAAAATGTTGATTTTGTTTAACTTATAAAAGACGAGCTGAAATGTTTTTGTTTTGATATCCCAATAGGTGCCCCATAGGAACAGTAATTCAACTGCTCATGTCCTCTTTGTTCTCTATTGGACACTGATGACGTACTGTTCTAAACACTACTGTCTATTGCACAGGTTGAATTCTCGTGGTACAGCACCCTCAGGACCTGATTGGTCCCAAACCAGACAATTTCTGCACCAGTAGAGGTTAATGCCAGTTTCTCAGCTCCCAAGGGCTCTCAAGGATCTGCTCCAATGGCATCAGAGAGGTCCACACTGAGAGATCAGGGCCAGGGGATGCTTAGGGCAAAGAGAAGGGATGGCTACAGAGCCCCAGGGCCAGGGACCCAAGAGCACAGTCTCCTGGCAGAGGCCTGTGGCCACTGGGTTGCACTCTCTGTCCCCACTGCCAGCTGTGGGAATGCACTCCCAGCCCCAGGCCATGCTGGTCACTGGGGTTCCGCAGCCTTCCCACCTCTTTCCCAAGTGCCTTCCAACCCCACTCTTCCCCATCCCTCCCTGAGCTTGAACACTGTAATTCAGCTATTTGTGGCCTCTGGGAGATCAGGGTTGGGAGGGGAAAGGAGTTGCTAAGCATGGGGCCCCAAGCCTTTCCATGTGAGTGCACCAGCCCCAGCCCACCCACGGATGCTGGACCACAGATGATTCTGGAAAAGGGAAATGTGGATTGAAGAGATTCAACTTGTACTTCAGCTGGGGTCTCTTTAATGCAATACCTGCTCTCAGCATCATGGGAGATTAAGTCCAGCTTGGGAGATTTGCCTATAAAGATGAATGGGAGCATGAGATAACTGAATTATGACTTTCATGGAACATTATGGCAGTATTGGCATATGGAAGTATTTTGTTTTTTAACCTTTTGCCATTGAAATTTGAAGTTTTCCTCAGAAAATAAGCCCATTTTCCAACCAGCTTTAATAGTAAATTTAAGAATACTTCAAGGGCTGGCCTACAATAGAAATTGCCTCACCATCCATGACCCAGGGAGAAGGTAATTAAGTATGATAATAGAGAATGTCTCAGAGTAATCGTAGGACATTATAAGGTTAACACTGAGAATAGATAATGTTGCTAATTTATCTACCACATTAGTATAATATAATATTTGTATAAGTTAGACCAGAAATAGAAGTTTAAATTCAGGTTTTACGGTATCTGCCCTGGACTGACATTTAGCAGCACTGCAATTTAATCAAATCTTCCATGCTTTAGAATGCCTAAGACAATATTCATAGTTCATTAAATTTGACTGCTTTATTGAGACAGCAAACTTCAACTGTCAAACTATACATGCTTAAAATCCTCTGTCTATATCTAGGAAGATGTTGGCCCATGTCCAGCTCTGAGCTGTGTTCAGGGCAAGCTTAGAGAGAGGATGGAGTAAAAGTGCATTATTCGCTTTCTGAATTCCTGGGGCCAGGGGGTCAACATATGTTGCTCAGTCCCCCCAGCACAAAACAGAATACGCTGCTCTGTCTGTCTCAAATTGGACATTCCAGCAGTTGTGGATCAAGCTGGCATAAGGGTGCCTTTGTCATGCCTCCATGGTAAGAGGCCATGGAGAAGTTAAGCATAAACTACATCAGTTTTCACTTTTTCTAAATTTTCCTAGGAACACAAACTAATTTCTGAATCAGCCCGTTTGAGTTTAACCCTCAGCTAGTTCTCATATCTTTGGACCATCTTATGTTCCATTCATTCTATGAACTGTTTCCTCCAATGGCCTAGGCTTGTGGTCAGTAAGGAGCTCAGATAACTGTAGTTTTCTAGTTCTGACAGCCGTCTTTACCTCTTCACCTTTCTTGGGTTTAATTCTCTATTCTAGTTGTCAATCCCTTCTGCGTCAGTCTGCCTCAGAAATTAGTTCTCCAAATTATCCAAAATTCTACGTCACTTTAACACTTAACTATGTTCCATATTCATAAAGGCTACATCAGTACAAGTACAAAACTTCAAAATAACTATGCAAATAGCCATTCTGAAGATTACTAATGAGGCACTGAAATGCATATTCAGCACCTCATTAGCGTGCCGCTGGCCGCAGCTCTTCGAAATTGCCACTTTTTGCTGCCATGCAGCTCGTCCAGAAAGGGGTCCTTTTGGAAAGGACCCCACCAACTTTGAAATCCCCTTATTCCTTTCGGAAAGGAACCCACCAACTTTGAAATCCCCTCATTCCTATCAGCAGATAGGAATGAGGGGATTTCAAAGCTGGCGGGGTCCTTTCCAAAAGGACCCCTGTCTGGACGAGCCCCATGGCAGCGAAAAGCAGCAATTTCGAAGAGCCGTTCCTGGCAGCATGCTAATGTGGTGCTGAATATGCATTTCAGCGCCTCATTTAGTAATCTTCGAAATGGCCATTTGCATGGTCATTTCAAAGCTTTGCACTAGTGTAGACATGGCCAAAATGTCCTTAGAAATGACTCAAGTTTCAGCTGCAAGTCTAAGACCTGCTTTTCAAGGGCCTTATGGCAATTAAAAATACAGAAACTCAATTATTCAGTATCACTGAATGTAAAATAATGATCTTTAGAACAATCTTGGCTACTCATGAATGACTTTAATGTAGTTTCAGAGAGCGTAAAAAGTTTATTCTGGAAATCCTAGCATCCAGCATCTTTCTTTGCATGCAGACGCTTTGGCCAACTCTTCAGTTAAATTATACAGTTAGTGGTTTGGGCTCAAGTTCACAGTAAGAAGTAATGGCTGATGTAACTATATAATGATTAGATAACCATGTCTAGCAAGCTGTATTCATTTGAGACTTTTCTTGACTAACTAAAAAGAGACTTCATCTTCATTAAATGAAGTGTTTCGTAATATTAAAACATTGGTAAATCAAGTGCACATTATTTAATAAATTATTTCATATGGCACTGTCTATTTTGGCTCCCAGTTTACATTTAGGACTCATATTCTATAGTCCTACTCAATTCATATTGCATTGAAGAGATAGGATGACATCCTAACCCTGTTGGCTTCAGGAGGCCTATGATTTTACTTACAGTGATCTGATAATCAGTACAAAGCTGAACTTTACATGTTTCTTTTTATTTGATGCCTATGTATGCACTCAGTGCATTTTGAAGAAAATGCCAAAACTGCTGTATTTAAAACAAAAAAGCAGTTAAGTAGCACTGTAAAGACTAACAAAATAGTTTATTAGGTGAGCTTTCATGGGACAGACCCACTTCTTCAGACCATAGCCATACCAGAACAGACTCAATATTTCAGGCATAGAGAACCAAAAACAGCAATCAAAGTTGACAAATCAGAAAAAAATTATCAAGGTGAGCAAATCAGAGAACAGAGGGATGGGGGGGGAGTGAAGAATTAGATTAAGCCAAGTATGCCGAAGAGGCCCTGTAATGTCCCAGAAACTTTGCATCCCAGTTCAAACCACGTGTTAATGTGTCAAATTTGAATATGAAAGAGAGTTCAGCAGCTTCTCTTCCTAAAGCAGACTGAAAATTCTTCTTCAGTAAAGTGCAAACTCTTAAGTCATTAACAGAATGGCCCACTCCATTAAAATGTAGCCTAACTGGTTTGTGGATCAGGAATGTTTTGATGTCTGTTTTGTGCCCATTAACTCTTTGTCTAAGAGAGTTTGAAGTCTGTCCAATATACAGAGCATCTGGGCATTGTTAGCACATGATGGCACATATGATGTTAGTTGAGGAGCATGAGAATGTGCCCGTGATTTAGTGAATAACCTGGTTAGGTCCAGTGATGATATTGCCAGAATAGATATGTGGACAAAGCTGGCAGCGGGCTTTGTTGCAAGGAAAAGTCCCAGGACTGGTATTCCTGCGGTGTATTTCTGTTCTGGTATGGTTATGGTCTGAAGAAATGGGTCTGTCCCATGAAAACTCACCTAATAAATTATTTTGTTAGTCTTTAAAGTGCTACTTAACTGCTTTTTTTGATAGTATATAGACTAGCACGCCTCCCTCTCTGTATTTAAATAGACGTGATTGTTCACAACTGAACCAGTAGATGGTGCTAGAGGGCAGAAGAAATCTGCTACTTTTAGTATCAGAGAGGTAGCGGTGTTAGTCTGTATCTTCGAGAGCAACAATAAGCTCTGTGGCACTTTATAGACTAACATATTTTGGAGCATAAGTTTTCGGGAGCAAAGACCCACTTTGTCAGATGCATGAGTGGGCTTTTAGCTCTCCTAACAAATAAAGCTCAGCTGTCTTAGTTTGAGCAAATCAAAGCAACTAAGAATAAAACTCCTTTCATAGCTTTCATCAATTTGATTTTGCTCCCCTCTTTCATGAATGAGACTTTTCAAACGTGCAGTCTGGCAGATACTTAATTTGTACTGGTACCTTTTGATTCAGACAAAAGAAATATTGCCTCTGCCATAAGTTTCCAATGCAGGCTTAAGCAGATTGCTTGGAGTCTCTGGCTATCTCCACACTAGAGCGATCTGTCGACAGAAGGTACTGTTGGAAGTTATCTTCTGAAAAAACTTCTGTCAACAGATTGCAGCCAGACTGCAAAGTGGATCAAAAGAGTGATCTGCTTTGTTGACAGAGAGTGTCTGGACTGCCTAGCTGCTCTCTCAACACGACGGCCAGCTGGAAACAATGACACCAGGTTGGAATCACAGACACAGCAGAGCCACACAGACACTGAGATACACACAGCTCTGGGAAGGCTCAAAGGGATTTGACATATCACCCAGGTTCACAGCCCCAATGGGACCCAAACAGCAGACAAACCTGTCTGCCTATGCATAAAGGTGATTCAGAGTGAGCTCAAAAGATGTTTGACCCCTTTATCAATGAAAAAGAGATATGCACAGATGTAGTCCCCCCCACAACAGGTAACAAATATTTACTCTGGGTTTATTAATAAAAAAAGTGATCTTATTAAATATACATGGTGGATTTTAAGTGGTTGCAAGTAATAGCAGACAGATCAAGGTAAGTTACTAAGCAAAATAAAACAAAACATGCCAGCTAAGCCTAATATACGAAAAGAAGTGGTTGCAAATCATAATTTCTCACCCTAACTCTTATAGCTGTAAAAATCTCAGGTTAGCATTTCTTCTCCACCCCTGTCATTCTATTCCTTTTGTTTCCACGTGTTTTCAGGTATAGCCTCATGGGTGGGGTGGGGGGAGTCTGTAAAGCCAGCTGAAGACAATCAAGACAAAATTCAAGATGGATTCCAACATCAGATTACATGAATACATGTCTCTGTAGTACATGTGTAAGGAGACAATTCTCCCTGGATCAATAGTCTCTTGCCAGTGGGCTATTAGTTTTGTGTCTGGCCTCTTCATTGTTGTTCCTGATGGGCTGGAAATATGCTTTTCTCAACAAGATCACATTGATACTAAGTATTCAGTTAATGTTCTTAATTTCAGATGCAAAAAATGGTATCCACATAGGGGGAGGCTGACAGATTTGCTGGGCCCCTGGGCAAAGTGGAGGGGAGGCTTTGTGCCCCTGGAAGGGGTGGGGCCTCAGGCAAAAGGGATGGGGAGGAAGGGGTGGGGCTAGGAGCAGCCAATCCTCAATGCCATCCAGAGCACACCTCACTGCAGCACCTCCCTCCCCAGCCACCCCTCAGAGATGCCCAGAGCACACCATGTGGTGCTCTGGAAGCAATTTAAAGGTCCTGGGGCTCCAGCCACTGCTGCTCCTGTGGTAGCGGTGGTGGCAGCCAAGAGCCTCAGGTCCCTTTGAAGGAGCAGGTCCTGTGGCAACTGCCCCCTTGCCCTATTTGCATACAAAGAGACTATATATATTCAGGGAATTGCATACTTTCCAATGGTAAGTTACGTACAATAGCCTGCATAAAACTTACTCAAGTTAGGCATATTCATATTTACAAGCATATTTTCAAAGAATATGGAGTGTCACCTCACACTGTGCCAATGTTTTTCATGCATCCAAAAAACAGGGAAGGACTGGCTTGTCTAATGATGCAGGAAAACTGTGTATTGTCCTTTTTGGTCAGTATTTATTAAGGTTCTCAATAAGCGAAATTATATTACTAGTAGGGATGGATTTTCTAGAGAAGACACAATCACCACCAACACAAGCAGGAACACGCTGGGGTTTCTGTTCTCAGATCTGACTCTGCTCCCATCCAATTAATCCTGGTCATTTAATTTGAGCAATCTGGTTTGTAGCAGTTTTGCCTCAAGGTCAAATAATGCAAAGGAGGAAATCCAGTTCCTCTAAAGTGAAATCAATTTTCAGTAGTTGAGAAGGCCCAGGGAAACCATAGGTACTAGGAAACTCTGGCCTGGCCATACTGCTGAGTGAGATCCAATAGACTTTCCATTCCTCTTTATCAAAGGCCTTTTTTGCATTTCAAGGTCACCAAGCCAAGCCAACCTCTCAGGTACAGAGAGGAGTTTGCTGAAAGAGGCAGTAAGATTTCAAGAAGCCAGGTAAATTGTTAGCCAGGGGCTAATTTTAAAAGTGTAATAAGGAAGGGGAGAGATGTGGACAACACTTTATAGGCTCCTTGACTCATTCTAGCACTGAGGTGGTGAAAGCCAGATTTGAAAAATTAGGGAAGGAGCACACATTAAAAGATAGATTGTGTGTCTTGAAAAGAATAAGATAAGAAAGACTGTAATTGCTTTATACAGTTCTGCCTCAGATGTGTGTTGGCCCAAAGCCTTAGCAGTAGTATTTCTATTGTTTTGCTAGCCTGTTTTATTTCACTTGGAGACATGCTCAGGAACCAAAGCAAGGGAGGTGGTGATGTCCAAAAACTCAGACATAGGTGCAGCCTTAGTGACAGACTGAGGGGAATATAGTGCTTGATCAATGTCCCAGACCTGTCATTGGTACCATTAACGAGTTTCATTTTGGGGATGGCACAGACTGTAATGACCCTTGTCCTAGCCTAACTAGAAGCCATTTAGCCTTATTTTACTGTGTTGGGGGTGATAGAACTGGAACACATCTTATATGCCTCATGGCACAGATGGTGCTTGTCATATTCTGCAATGCAATACAGACCAATGAGGGGTTGTCACCAGCTGATCCACAGCCTTGGGTGCCTCACGGTGCTTTGCCGTTGTAGTTCCCGACCTGGACTGCTCAAAAACAGCCTGTCAGCATGGAAGGTCACATTCTGTGTGTCTGCATATAGCTGCAGTCCTGAGCCGACAGGTCTGACCCCAGCAGCCTGTGAGCAACACACCAATCACACTCTGGTTTCCGCCAGCCTTGGTTATTACTTACAAGGTGACCCCAACACACTCCCAATTCTGAATTTTCTCAAAAGCATGTGTTCTGCGCTATCCAGTCTTCTCCGGGATAGTTCAGATCTCAAGATCCATTGCACATGTACAGTGTCAGCCTTCAACAGTTTTCCACTTTAGCTAGAGTTAACAAACGGGTCAGTTTAAACACAGCGTGGAGTGGGGTTAGATTGAAGAACAAAGCATATGTATTAAGAAAAGAATATATGATTTTAAAGTGAATTCAAGTATAAGAAAGAAAGTTAGAAATGGTTACCAAAAATAAAAGTGAAAACATGTCTGAAAAAGTCTAAATTTTAATCTACAGCGTTTTAGTTCAAGGCTCTATTTAAGATGCTTCTTTCTCACAGTGTTCTAGCAAGATGGTCACTGACCCTCTCCTCTGTCATGATCGCTCCCAGCTGCTCTAAATTGTCTTTGTCTTCTTAGGGGAATGAGAGAACACAGGGTTTCTGCCACTTTCTTTTATAGTTCAGTGACCTTTTGAAGTGGCTTCTTCTGAAGCTTACCCCTCAAAGTAAAGGAGTATCAGAGAGGTAGCTGTGTTAGTCTGTAGCTTTGAGACCAACAAGAAGTCCTGTGGCACTTTTAGACTAACAGATATTTTGGAGCAGCAGCTTTCGTGGGCAAAGACCCGCTTCATCAGATGATCTGATGCATCTGATGAAGCGGGTCTTTGCCCACAAAAGCTTATGCTCCAAAACATCTGTTAGTCTATAAGGTGCCACAGGACTTCTTGTTGCCCTCAAACTAAAGTTTATTCAGTCAGTGAAGAAGGTGGCACAGAGTCTGGTGATAAAGGAGGCTCCATGTTCTTTCTTCGCCCACTGTGCTGAAATGCACATTCACTCTGTCTCCGGCCATCTCCCCCGCTTCCTACTGTCTTGCTGTCCCTGGTCAGAATGTATATATAAACTTGAGGTATAAATGCATTCTTTACTTTAGGATAGGCCTGTGTAACAACTTTTGCCTAGGCGTGGCTATGTATTTCTGAACATATGCTAATAATAGTAGAGACGTTTCAAAACTCATTCCTTCACTGCGGTAGTGTTGTGCAGCCAGTTATTAGTATTCAAATGATACTTCAATACACATATTTTGTTTTCAGTTGCAGTACTATAAGCAAATTACTCTCTAAATCAGTGTTTCTTAAATTATAGTCCACGAAACACTGGTGTTCCGTGAATAACTCACAGGTATGCTGCAGCAGTATAGTTATCTTTATATTGTCTGTTATTAAAACTTGATACAATGTTACTTCTTTATTGCTATGAGACCTGATTGAAGTACTTCATTTTGGTTTTGCTGTATACGTTTCTGTTTGGGGATTTTTTTTTTTTAGCCTGACAATTTTTTTGAAAAAAAAATTTCATAGGAGTTCTGCATTAAAAATATTATTGTTTGGTGTTCCGTGGTCTCAAAAAGGTTAAGAAATACTGCTCTAAATCATTCAACATCTCTTGCAAGCTTTATACAGTTATGATCAGACTCTTTGGACTGGAACCTTAACTGGTATAAATCAGTGTAAGCCCATGGACTTCAGTGGAGCAGTTCTGATTTACGTCTGTTGGAAATCTGGACTTTTTACATTTGGCTGCAGTATAGAAAATAGCTCCCATGAGAGAGGCCTCAGCAATGGAATGTGTGTTTAATGCTACCAGTATGGTGTATGTTGCTTATTCAGTAATATGCTGCCAATATTTTAACAAGGGGAGACCACAATTTTTCCCCCTTCAGCCTGTAATAAACTCTGCATCTCAGCAAGAGGAGAGTGTGCTGAAAGAGAGGGGAGGGAAGAGGCTCTATGGAACATATTCCTTTGGTTTCCCATTAAAACAAAAACTTTCTCATAAACAGAGAGCTAATGCCACTTAGCAAACAAACATATTCAGTGGTACTTGACTAGGAATGGGTAAATCCAGAGACACTCAGCCTGGCCTTAACTGGGGGGTTGCAACACAAAGAGGCAGTCCCTGAGGACAAAAGTATCCCAAACTATCGGCTAACATGTTGGATAGTAACAGAGAGGAAGCTGTGCTAGTCTATACACTATCAAAACAAAAAGCAGTCAAGTAGCACTTTAAGGACTAGCAAAATAGTTTATTAGGTGAGCATCACCTAATAAACTATTTTGCTAGTCCTTAAAGTGCTACTTGACTGCTTTTTGTTTTGATATCTGCTAACATGCTCCCCATTTTAACTTGAAGCTAGTCATTAGTTTCTCCGACCAGGATCCATTTTAGCAATGCGCTTAAACACATCCTGGTGTTTATCCCTTTTGCACACAGCAGCAGTGTACATCTTAAGTTCCTCGACTTTAATGAGAGTTAAGAACAGATTTGACAATGATACTGAATACGGATGGTTGGCTAGAGAGGGGCCAGAGATGTTATGTAAATCAGTAGCTCTTGAAAATTTTTAACATAAGAGGCTACGGTTACACTACAGCGCTCCATCGACAGAAGTCACTGTTGGAAGAGATTTTCTAACAAAAGCTGCTGGCTGCACAGTGCGGCCACACACAAAAGCCAATTGGGAGAGCACTCAGCTCTGTCGGCAGAGCAGCCAGACTGCCCGGTTGCTCTCTCAATAAAACGGGCACCCAGAAGCACAGCAGACAGGGCTGCCCGTTGTTTTGAGTGCTCTATCTGTCAAGAGAAAGTCCCCCTGCCAGAGCATCCACACAGCTTTTTTGTCAACAGCAGTGTTATGCCTCATGGCAGAGAGGCAGAATGCTGCTGACAAAAGTGCCAAGTTTTGTTGAGATACTGTTGATAAATCTCATTTTGTGTGTGCACACTCCAGGAGTTTTGTCACAAAACCAGGGTTTTGTCAGCAAAACTCGCTAGTGTAACCGTAGGCAGAGGCTACAGTTATTCTTGGCTCAGTTCCACTGATTTTCATAGAGTTACAACAAGGATTCAAAAATTTTGTTTACAAGAAATAGAAGTACAGGTTGAACCTCTGTAGTCCAGCGCCCACAGGACCTAACTGGTGTGGAACGAGAGAATTTTCTGAACCATGGGAAGTCAATATTGTCTAGCACATTACCAACACTTCCACTGTTTTCTGGGCTCTTAGAAGACATTTAGGAGTAAATTACAGCTAACTAACAGCACAGAATAGAGAGAGCCAGGACTGGTGGCTGTAAACAAACTTTATGGGACTAGGGGAAACTTGGCCACACCCATGATAAGTGGTCATCTGGCTAAATAAAATCATGCCAGATTACGAATGTTGTTGGACAAGAGAGTTCCGAACTAGAGAGGTTCAACGTGTAACTTTTATTAAAAAAAGATCTGTAGGACGCAGTAATATGCCAGAAAACAATTTAATTGCCATTTAATTTGCATTCAGACAGCCAGATTGTTGCAATAATTCCTATGTAGTAAATCTTCTTTTATATAAATATCCCTTTGTTTCCTGCTCCCCTTGCCTCTATCTATCAAGTATCCTGTCTGTCTTAGATTGTGAGGTCTTCAGGATGGGAGCTGTGGTTTCCTGAATGTCTGGAAAGTGCCTATACGTCACTGGTGCTCCCATAAACAAGAAACATGTCAAGGAAATGGTGGTGATTACATTCGCGGCTTTGCTTGCTGATGTGATGTCCCAGCTTTTCAACCTGGGTCTGGGAAATTCCCAGACAGTGTCTGCACCCTGGCCTTACCCTGTGTATGCTGATGGGCGTGGGAAAGAGGGTAACTGCCACAGGGCCTGGCAATGCAAAAGGGTTCAGGTTTCCTGGCAGCTGCCACTGTGGAAAAGGTGATGACCAGAGCCCCCTGTGGCATGTTCCATGTGGAGCTCAGGATTGCCTGGGGGTGGTGCAGTGCTCTCTGAGCAGTCCAGAGGGCTGTTTACTGGTGGTGTGGAGCAGGTACTTCCCTGCTTTGTCCAAGGGCCTGGCGAGGCTGTCAGCCCCACTGAGTAGGACCACAGACTCAGCCACAGCATCACCCATGGAAGCCCTGATTTGATGATCAACTGAGCTTCACTGATTCGACCATGCTAGTTAAGCCAGGAGATAAAGTGAGTTCTCTGAGCAACACGTTGATTTCTTGTTGTAGCTGCACTGGATCTTGCATCCAACCCTATTCCTGATTCCTGCTCTGCTTCCTGGCATCTTCTTCAGCTCTGACTGCATTCCTGCTCCCAGCATGCTCCTGTTCCAGGCTCTATACTTATCTCTCCTCCAGTTCTTCCCTTATCTCACTTCAACCATCACTTACCAGTCCTATCTCCAAGCCTGGCTTCTGGCTTCTGATTCTGGCTTGGTCCTTGACTCTGGCATTTGGTATGTGACCTCAGCTCTGACCCTCAGTTTAGATTTCTGAGTGGTAAAAAGCAGTTGATTCTGGTGCTGAACCTCAGTTTTGTTTCCCAACCTGTATGTCTACTCTGCCCACAGGTTTTAAGTTGATATAATGTACTCAGAATGGAAATAAGAAACATTCTGTAACATAGGTCGAAGGATAGGAACAGCCATACTGGGTCAGACCATAGTTCCATCTAGCCCAGAATCCAGTTTTCTGACAGTGGCCAATGCCAGGTGTCCCAGAGGAATGAACAGACTAGGTAGTTGGGGGAGGGATAGCTCAGTGGTTTGAGCTTGGGCCTGCTAAACCCAGGGTTGTGAGCTCCCTCCTTGAGGAGGCCATTTAGGGATTGGGCCAAAAAGGCATGAGGGATGGTACTTAACCCTGGTCTTCACAACATCCTCCAGCAAGGAGTTCCACGTGTTGCCTGTGCAATGTGTGAATAAATACTTCCTTTTGTTTGTTTAAAACCTGCTAACTATTAATTCCATTTTGTGATCCCCTAGTTCTTATGTTATGGGAACAAGCAAATAACTCTTCCCTATTTACTTTCTCCACACCAGTTATGATTTTATAGCTGTCTATCATATCACTCCTTAGTGTCTTCTTTTCTAAGCCGAAAAGTCACAGTCTTTTTAATCTCGCCTCTTACGGCAGCCATTCCAAAATCCTAATAATTTTTGTTGTTCTTTCTGAACTTTTTCCAGTGCCAAGGTATCTTTTTTGAGATGAGACGACTACATCTGCACACAATATTCAAAGTATGGGAGTACCATGTATTTAGAATGAGGCAATAAGATATTCTTTCTTTTATTCTGTATGCCTTTCTAAATTATTCCTAATATTCTATTTGCTTTTTTGACTGCAGCTGCATGTTGAGTGGATGATGTCAGAGAACTATCCACAAAGACTCCTGGATCTCCAAGATCTCTGTCTTGAGTGTAAATATCTAATTTAGTTCTCATCATTTTGTAGCTATATTTGGGATTACATTTTCCAGTGTGTATTACTTTACATTTGTCAGCATTAAAATTCATCTACCATGCCCAGCAACCTCATATTGTGAGATCCTTTTGAAACTCTTCATGGTCTGTTGTGACTTAATTTTCTTGAACAATTTGTTATCATCTGCAAATTTTGCCACCTTTCTCCAGTTTATTTTTGAATATGTTGAATAGGATTGGTCTCAGTATGGACCCCTGTGGGACACTGCTAGTTATCCCTCTCCATTCTGAAAACTGATCATTTATTCCTACCCTTTGTTTCCTTTCTTTTAACCAATGATCAATCAATGAGAGGACCTTGCCTATTATACCATAACAGCTTACTTTACCTAAGAATTTTTAGTGAGGGACTTTGTCAAAGGTTTTCTGGAAATCTAAGTACACTATATCCACTGGATTCCGCCCCCCCCCCCACCCTCTTGTCTACATGCTTGTTCACCCCCTCAGATAATTCTAGTAGATTAGAAAGGCATGATTTCCCTTTACAGAAATCATATTGACTTTTCCCCCAACAAATGATGATTATCCATGTATTTGACAATTTCGTACTTTACTATAGTAAGTAATACTAGTAGCAAGCCTCTTCACCTCCTTCATCTTGGCACATAGGCTATTGATGACCATTCAGCAGAATCCTCTGACCACGTGTATCCCATCTTTTTAGTGTCTGCCTCAGGTAACTATGCCAGGTGTTTCTTTACTATAATTTCAACTAATTTGCCCAATGTTGACATTAGACTTACCAGTCTACAATTGCTAGGATCACCTCTACATCCCTTTTTTGAAGTTTGGTGTCATAGTAGCCATCTTCTAGTCATTTGGTATGCAAGAGGTGTGTCTACACTAGCCGGCTACTTCAAAGTAGCTGACACAACATTGAAATAGTACGCGTCATGTCTACACGTGCCGTGAGCAATTTCAATGTTGAAATCAACGTTAGGCGGCAAGATGTTGAAAGCGCTATTCCTATCCAAAGATGAGAATAGCTCCCTACTTTGACATTCAACGTCGAAGTAGGGAGTGTGTAGACGATCCGGGTCTGCTACTTCAAAACAGCGGGGTCCTCCATGGCGGCCATCAACTGAGGGGTTGAGAGACGCTCTGTCCAGCCCCTGTGGAGCTCTATGGTCGCCGCATGCAGCAGTTCTTAGCCCAGGGCTTCTAGCTGCTGCTGCTGCTGCTGCTGCAGCTGGGGGTCTATGCTGCATGCACGGGTCTGCAACCGGTTGCAGCTCTGTGGATCTCATGCTGTGCAGGCCGAGTGTGTCTGGGAGGGGTGCTTTAAGGGAGTGGCTTGGGGCTTTACTGGCCCCTTATTTTGATGGGGAGTGCTTGTGTGTGTGGACACTCCACATTTCCTTCCAGGGCAGCTCCTTTCAACGTTCTCCATCGCTACTTCGATGTTGAATGTTGATGGCACCAGCCCTGGAGGATGTGTAGACAATACATGTCGAAGTAGCCTATTTCAATGTTCTTATGTCGAAATAGGCTTCTTTGACATAGTATGCTAGTGTAGACGTAGCCAAGAAGATTTAAAGGATAGGTTACAGACCAGAGGAGCAGGATAGTGATAGTTTCCAGCAATGTTCCCTCTAATCTTTTCCAACCATATGCTATTTTTTTCTGTCTATGAGTGGAATAATTTTTTTATGTCCACCAAACCATGCGTGAATGTTCACCACCAATTAACCACAAAACCAGCCATGGGTATTCTGCTAATTAGCTGAGCAGCATTTACATTTCTCCTGAGTGGCCACACAAGTGCACAGTTTATAAAGAACACTAATTTCCACTTAGGTAGATCCTTGCATCTCAAAGTTCTTCCCACCATAATGTATGTAAGTACAATGCCAACAGAATAGAGGCAAGTTTGATGCAGAACATCTCACCTTCATACTGTATAACCAAGGTTGGTGGGGGAAATGTACTCCAAGCGCAAAGAGGTAACAGATACATTTCTCAAGCCACCATGAAGCTGGGGAGAGAGATAGCTCAGCATCTAGAACATTAGCCTTCTACACCTACACTTGTGAGCTCAATCTTTGAGAAGCCCCTTCAAGGTTTCATGGCAGGTTAGAATTAAGTAAAAGAAGCTGTTGAGGGTAAGGATGGCTTTTTTTTTTCCCAACCCAAAAATGGTCTCTTCAAGGATTGAACTCACAATGCTATCCTGCTGTGAGGGTAGGGAACTGGACTTGATAGACTCTTGAGGTCCCTTCCAGTTCTCATGTATGTGTGTGTGTGTATATGTATATGTATATATATATATATATATTTACTCTAACTACAACATTTAGGATAGGAATTCCAAATGTACTCAGCTTTGACCTAATTGTATTCATGGTGAAGCTGGTAATCAAACCTCCACTGATTTTGCTGACTGCAGAGATAAGCCAATACTGAGCACTTTGGAAAAACTGAGCCTCAATGCCCAAATCAGTCACATAGGGCCTCTATTTTTAAGAACTCATCTGAAAGCCACCTATACAGTAAACTGCAGGGCACGGTAGGCCTACAAAGCAGTTGGGAAACATGATTCCAACATATGTACCTTTGATTGAGTCAGTTGCTAATACTAGCAGTGTAGCTGTGGCAGTCCAGGTTAGTGTGCCTGAGTACAATTCCACCTGGGACTTGTATTAAGTTAGGTGGAAGGAATGTGCCAAAGGTGTCAGCAGAGTGGAGTCACTGTGTGACATTAATAATAGACTCATAGAACAACAGAGCTGGAAGAGACCTAAAAAAGCCATCAAGTCCAGCCCCCTGCTCTAAGCAGGACCAAACCCTTAAGATCAGCCCCACCAGGGCTTTGTCGAGCCGAGACTTAAACACCTCCAGGGATGGAGACTCCACTGCTTCCCTGGGTAGACCATTCCAATGCTTCACCACCCTCCTAAATTAAACAAGGTCTGGGATTAGGTATACAGAGGCCTCATCCGGCTTAGTACCCTGGCAAACAGATTAGAAAAATCCTTTAAATTTTTTTTATTAAAGATCCAAACAGAAAATAAAATGGTTAAAGCATTTGGAATGTAAATTACTAAGTAAATATTTTATTTTAACAGCATCTCCTTTTCCCCTTTGCTGGAGAGAATTTTAGGAGAACCCCTTTATTTGATAGGCTTAGATGTATCAAGGGGATGATAACTGTCTTGCTGGGGAAAACAGAAGATGTTAGTTGTCAAAACATTTCATCCCAGGTGGTGGTTGAGTTTCACTTGATGCCAGTAGAGGTGGTAATATTAAATGGGTGTCACTCTCTGGCCCTATCAAGCCAGGACATCTCTCAGGATTAGAACACAGATGATCTGGGAACCCAGGAGCTAGGTTGTGTGAGTGACACTCATGATGAAGAAGGTTGTTCCCACTGCTTATGTCTTTTCTTAATTATTTCAACCACCCCTCAAAGTCAGCTCTTATTTTTTTTTAAGCCCCAAGAAGTGAGTGGTAGGAGGACTAACCATCTACTCATTATTTGTTAGTTATGACAAATATCTGACATACCAATTTTGGTTCATTAAATTCTGGTTCCACACCTTGGCTGTGTCTATATAGGAGCTCACCATCTAAAGGGCAAAATTGAAAGCCAGGAATCAAAATCCCAGCATTTGAAAGCGTACGACCACACAGCAAAGGCAGATTGCAGGTCTGGCCTCCTCTTTCGACAATCCAGCTCGTTCTTTCAAAAGGGATCGTCCACATGGCTATGAGCGCTCTTGTGAAAGAAGGGAGGCAGAGATGCAGCGGACAGGGTCGGATGGCTGCCAAGCCTTTCCAGGGCCTGCAATCAGCATCTTCTTTAAAGGACCCCCCACCCAAGCTCCTCTGCCCTGCATGAGCCAAGCCCTGCTGAGCTGGCAGCAGCGACAGACCCTAGCGCAGCAGCACCATGGTCAACAACACCCTGCTCCTGGCATTGGACACAGACATCATAGACACCATTGCCCACCTTGTCTGCTTGGTCACTGCGGCTGCCCCCTCCTCCTCAGGAGACAGAGAAGCCCCCCTGAGGACACAGAACCCCCCAGCCTGCACCTCACTCCCTGTTACCCCTGTGCCTGTGAAGCCACCCCAGCAGTTCAGACTGGTAGGAGCTACTGGTGCTGGGGCAATGGGACGATGCCATCTGGCTGCGGAACTTCTCCATGAGCTGGGACACCTTCCAGAAGCTAAGCCACTGGCTGGCCCCCGCACTGAAGCACCAGGACACCACCATGCAGCCCACACTCCCCCTCAAGAAGTGGGTCATGATCCTGATATGGAAACTGGCCACCCCAGACTCCTACTGCTCGGTGGAGCACCAGTTTGGGGTGGGCCAGGCCACCATCACAGCGGTCCTCATGGAGATAAGCTGGGCCCAGGGCACACCTCCAGCACAGGGAGGGGAGAGGGGCCCCCAGGGCCTGAGGACCCCCAGGGGCTGCTGGCCAAAAGAGGGCAGTGGGGGGGGGGACACTGGCCGGGAACACCCTGCTGCCCCCTCATGAGAATGCATGGCCCCCTCCCATGCAGGTTGTCTGTGTCATAAACGCTATGCTCCTGCATCAGGTTGTCCATGTCACGGATCTGTAAGCCATCATTGGGGGTTTCTTCTTGCTGAGGTTGCCAAACCACTTCAATGCCCCGAATGGGCAACACATCCCCATTCGCGCCCTGCCATATAGCACCAGCCACTATATCAACCAGAAACGCTACCACTCAGTACTCTGCCAGGCCCTGGCAGATCACAAAGGCCAGTTCATGGAAATCTACATAGGCTGGGCGGGGCGAACCCATGACACCAGGGTCCTCCACAGTTCTGGCTTGTGCCAGTGTATGGAGACCAGCACCTTCATCCCCCAGTGGGAGATGCCATCTGGGGACACCACCGTGTACCTCTGTGTGGTCGTGGATGTGGCATACCCCCTACTGCTATGGCCCTATACTGGCCACCTCGATCCCAGCTGGAAGGCCTTCAGTACCCACCTCAACTGGGCCCGGCATGTGGTCGAGCAGGCCTTTGGGAGCATCAAGGGGTGATGGCAATACCTTCTCAAGGTCAGAGTATGCAGTGTCCCACAGGTGGTGGGTAACTGCTGTGCCCTCCACAACATCATGGAGGGAAAAGGGGCCACCAATGTCAAGGGGTGGGTGGCTGAGGCCGCTGCAGGATTTGAGCAGCTGGCTGCTGTTGCCAGTCATCAGGTGAACCACGATGGGGGTCCAGATCTGGGAGGCCCTCCAGGTGAGCCTTGGCTCTGGGTCTCACTGACCCTCCCCAATGCCCACCCCTCACCACCCCCCCATGCATCCATCCCTCACCACATGTACCACCACCATCGCCACCTATGCTTCCCTCCCACAAGACCCTGGGACATGGGCAGTGGTGTGCAATAAACCTTTATAACCATCACCCACAACCCAGTGCCTGTGCAAACGTGCAGCTATTTACAATGAAGGGTGGGGGAGCCAGCCATGTACATCACAGGTTGGGGAGGGGCCTGAACTGGGAGGGTCACTCAGGGATAGGAGTTGTGGGGCAAGAGCCCTGTCAGCCCCAGAGTCCCCTTCCGCCTTCTATGCAACTGTGCAGTGGGGGTGGGGAGCACTGGAAGGTAGGGGTATTGGGGGAGGTCATTGAGGGTGGTGTTCATGGGAGCCCCTGCTGTGGGGGGAACCTCTGTCAGGGGGACTGCACGGAGGGCCAGGAGCCATGCTACATTGCCCATGTGCCCCTGCAGGGTCCCATGGATGTCCTCCAGACAGGACATCAGCCGCTCCCACACCTCCCTCCACCATGCCAGGTCGACCTCCTCCAACCAGAGGTGCCACTCAGCCAGTTTGGCCTGGTGGAAGCTGGAAGTGTTGTCCCCCATGCACCACTGTGATCTCCAGCTGCAGGCATGGCACGGTGCATCGCTGCTGCTGGAGGCATCTGGCCCCTGTCTGCCATCTCCAGGGGTCTCTCAGGGACCACCGAGGCTGGTGGGCTGTGCCGGACCTCGATTGCTGCAGCTGAAAGGGGAGACAGATAGCATGTCAGTCCCTGACAGGGACTACATCCCCCCATTCTCCCGGGATGCTGTCCCCGCCAGGGCCCAGGCATGATGGGCACAGCGTCCATGCGGTGTCAGAAGCACACAGGGATTCCCTGTCGATTCTCTGGGTGTAGGCCAGCCCCATGCAAGTCCCACTATGCATTTGGGTGCCTGGAGCTGTCCATGGGTCTGGATGCTGGGTGGTGCGGGTGGGCACCACAGGCATGCCATGGGCCACAACTGGCCAGGGTGTCAGCCCCACTGTGCAGTTACCAGAGGACTCCCTTAATGACCTCCAGTGATGCCCGGCTCAATGACTGCGAGGGGACGGCTATGATGAGGTCTCCCTCCTCACTGGACCAGTCCTTGGTGATGTCCGTCCTCTGGCTCAGGCTGGCTGGTCCTGGCTCCTTGAGCCCCTCTGGATTGGGCTGGTCTACAGATGTGTCCAGGACCACTGGGGGCAGGGATCTCTCCCAGGGCCCCAGGATGGAGTGCAGCTCCTGGTGGTAGGGGCAGGTGGTGGGACCTGCCCCTAAGCGCCCAGCCTCATCCTGGACCCAGGCATAGCCCTGCAGGAACTCTTTTACTTTGCTCCGGACTTGATCTGGGGTCTGCTCCGGGTGGCCACAGATGGTCAGTCCTCAGGCCAGGTGGGTGAAGGCTGTAGCATTCCTCCACTTGACCTCCATCTCCCAGAGAATCTCCTCTTCTTTCCAGAGACCTAGGAGGTCTCAGAGTTCAGGTTCTGTCCAGAAGGGGGGCCCTTTTTTCATCTCTGGGGCAGGCTCCTGGGAACCTGGAGGGCTTGGGCAGTGGGTGGGGGAGAGCTAGGGCTCCAGAGGCTGCCGGATGTGGCCCCTGCTGTCGTTGGGGGTGGCTGAGCGGGTGTGCTGTTGGCAGCTTATGAGGTTGCAGCTCACCTGCTCTCAGCTTCTTGCCACGGGGTTTCTGGGTCTGTGTGGCTTTAAGAGTGGCTGGATGCACAGATCATAGAGCCCCACTGCTGCAAGGCAGGGCGTTTCCACACTCCAGCTGTGTGCCACCCTGGAGAGCTCCTTTTCCGAAAGAGTGGGTTGTGGAGCATCTAAACATACCTTTTTTTATGGGGGGGCGTTCTTCCCACTACAGGATCGGGGTTTGGCTTTCGATGTCTGGGCTGCATTACTCCGATATCCAATAAAAAATGTGCATGGCTTGTGTAGACATTGCCTCTGTTCTTTCAAAAGGGAGACTGACTTTTTGAAATAACGTGCAGGTGGAGACACACCCCTTCTGTTTTAAGCAACCATCATTTTAACATGGGCTTTGTGACATACTAGTTGGCCTTTTTGAATTGTCTAATTCAGTTTTCTTCTTTTCACAACTTTTCCAATCAAAAGTTATTATAGATGTATCATAGAGACCATGCCTACTCTTTCTCAAAACCTCAAAATGGCCATGCTAATGGCCAAATCGAAGAATACAAATGAGGCACTGAAATGCATATTCAGCACCTCATTAGCATGCCGCCAGACACAGCACTTCGAAAGCATCACAGTTCACTTGCCCGCGGTTCGTCTACATGGGGGTCCTTTTCTGAAGGGCCCTGTTAACATCAAAATCCCTCTCTTCCTATCAGCTGATTTTGATGTTGGCAGGGTCCTTTCGAAAAGGACCCCCGTGTAGACGAGCCGCAGGCAAACAAACCGCGGCACTTTTGAAGTGCCGCAACCGGTGGCATGCTAATGAGGTGCTGAGTATGCATTTAAGTGCCTCATTAGTATTCTTCAATTTGGCCATTTGCCAGATGTAGCCAGAATTATAGAACACTAGAACTGGAAGGGACCTCAAGAGGTCATCAAGTCCAGGCCCCTGCCCTCACAGCAGGACCAAGCACCATCTAGACCATCCCCAACAGATATCTATTTAACTTGCTCTTAAATATCTCCAGTGATGGAGATTCCGCAACGTCCCTAGGCAATTTATTCCAGTGGTGAGCCACCCTGACAGCTAGGAAGTTTTTCCTAATGTCCAACCTAAACCTCCCTTGCTGCAGTTTAAGCCCATTGCTTCTTGTTCTATCCTCCGAGGCCAAGGAGAACAATTTTTCTCCCTCCTCCGTGTAACCATCTTTTAGGTACTGGAAAATCACTATCAAGTCCCCTCCAAGTCTTCTCTTTTTTAAACTAAACAAGCCCAGTTCTTTCAGTCTTCTTTCATAGCTTGTGTTATCTAGAGCTTTAATCATTCTTGTTGCTCTTCTCTGGACCCTTTTCCAATTTCTTCACATCTTTCTTGAAATGTGGTGCCCAGAACTGGACACAGTACTCCAACTGAGGCCTAATGAGCACGGAGTACCTCAGAAGAATGACTTCCTGTGTCTTGCTCTCAACACTCTTGTTAATGCATTCCAGAATCATGTTTGCTTTTTTCCAACGGCATCACACTATTGACTCATATTTAGCTTGTGGTCCACTATGGCCCCTAAATCCCTTTCTGCAGTATTCTTTCCTAGACAGTTTTTATGTACAAGGCTGATTGTTCCTTCTTAAATAGAGTACTTTGTATTTGTCCTTATTAAACTTCATCCTGTTTAGTTCAGACCATTTCTCCTGTTTGTCCAGATCATTTTGATTTCTGACCATATCCTCCAAGCAGTTGCAACCCCTCCCAGCTTGGTATCATCTGCAAAGCTAATAAGCGTACTTTCTGGGCCAATATCTAAATCATGGACTAAGATACTGAATAGAACCAATCCCAAAACAGACACCTGCGGAACCGCACTTGTACCCTTCCAGAATGACTGTGAACCATTAATAACTACTCTCTGAGAATTGTTATCCTATCAGTTATGCACCCATCTTATGGTGGCCCCATCTTAGCTGTATTTGCCTAGTTTATTGAGAAGAAGACCATGTGAGACCATACCAAATGCATTACTAAAGTGTAGGTATACCACATCCTCCACTTCTCCCTTACTCACAAGATTTGTTATTCTGTCAAAAAAGGCTATCAGATTGGTCTGGCATGATTAGTTCTTCACAAATCCATGCGGGCTGTTACCTATCACCTTATTTTCTTCCAGATGTTTGCAGAAGAATTCCTTAATTACTTGTTCCATTATCTTTTCTGGCACAGGAGTTAAACTGACTGGTTTGTAGTTTCCTGGGTTGTTCTTTTTTGCCTTTTTATAGATGGGTACTATATTTGCCCTTTTCCAGTCTTCTGGAATCTCTCCTGATTTCCAGGACTTTTCAAAGAAGATACCTAAAGGCTCAGAAACTTGTAGACATCTAATTTTTCAAAGTAATTTTTAACTTGTTCTTTTTTATTTTACCATCTTCTAAACCTATCTCCTTCCCACTAGCATTCACCATGTTAGACATTTCTGCATCAAATTTCTTGGTGAAGATCAAAACAAAGAAGTCAAGCACCTATGCCATTTCCAAGTTTCCTGATATTGTTTCTCCCTCTTCACTGAGCAGTGGGCCTACCCTGTCCTTGGTCTTCCTCTTGCTTCTAATACATTTATAGAATGACTTCTTGTTACCCTTTATGTCTCTAGCTAGTATGAGCTTGTTTTGCACTTCTGCCTTTCTATTCTTACCCGTCTACATGTATTGTTTGTTTATATTCATCCTTTGTAATTTCTCCTAATTTCCACTTTTTATATAACTCCTTTTTGATTTTGAGATCATGCAAGATCTCCTGGCTAAGCCAGGGCAGTCTTTTACCGTACTTTCTATCCTTCCTATGCAGCATTATAACTTGCTTTTGGGCCTTTAATAATGCCCTTTTGAAAAACTGCCAACTCACTTCAGTTGTTTTTTTCCTCTTAGTCTGCTTCCCACGGGACTCTACCTACCAGCCCTGCCTTCCAGAAATCCATTGTCTCAGTTTTGCTCTTTTCTCTTTCACCATTTCTTAGAATCATGAACTCCATGATTTCATGGTCACTTTCTCCCAAGTTGCCTTTCACTTTCAAATTCTCAGTCACTTCCTCCTTCTTTGTTAAAATCAAATTTAGAACTGCTTCCCCCCAGTAGCTTTTTCCACCTTCTGAAATAAAAAATTGTCTCCAATGCAGTCCAAGAACTTTCTGGATAGTCTGTACCTTGCTGTGTTAGCTTTGCAATATATGTCTGGATAGATGAAGTCCCCCATCACCACCAAATCCTGTGCATTGGATGATTTTGTTAGGTGCTTAGAAAAAGCCTCATCTCTTCTACCTGGCTAAGTGGTCTGTAATAGACCCCTAGCATGACATCACCCCTGTTTTTTACCTTTTACCTACCTCAGGGACCCTTGAGGCATCTGTCTCCTGCATCCATCTCCACCTCAGTCCAAGTGTGCACATTTTTAATATATAAGGCAATACTTCTCTCCCATTTACCCTTCCTATCCTTCCTGAGTAATGGTAGTCCATCGATCCGATGATGACAAATCTATGCAGATCATCTGTTATTGGTCTTATGGGGTGCCCTGTGGTGACTGCATAAGCCAATTCTAGAGGCGCACATTTTGCCGCAGGTGGTGCATGGGAAGTTTGCAATCTGTGGATTATGCATTGCTGATGCTCTGTGATGTCGTTTGCGTGCCTCTTGTAGATGCCGGCAGCGGTCTTCCTCAAAGGCAATCAGGTATTTCTGACTGTTGCACGCCACAGTGTTCTGTCACTGGCAGCGTCCTCAAGGTCCCTAGGTTTGATACTGCAGTAGTGCAGATTGGCTTTGATGGTATCCTTGTAGCGTTTCCGTGGACGACCTATATGTTGCATGCCCTGGGAGAGTTCACCATACAGCAGCTGGCGAGGGATTCTGTTGGCATCCATGCGGCTGACATGACCGGTCCAACGTAGTTGTGACTTCATAGTCATCATTTTGATGCTTGTCATCTGGGCTTTCTCAAGGACCTCAAGATTGGGCACTTTGTTTTGTCAGCTGATCTTCATGATGTTATGGAGGCAGCAAGTGTGGAATGCTTCAAGCTGCTTGATGTGACGCCTATATAGTGTCCATGTTTCGCACCCGTACAAAAGAGATGAGAGAACAACAGCTCTGTACACAAGCAGTTTTGTTCACATCCGGATGTTATGGTGGTTTAGAACTTTGACACGCAGACAGCCAAGTGCCTGCATAAGCTGTATCCTTTTATACCAATATTCCAATCAATAAACTATTTTGCTAGTCTTTAAAGTGCTACTTGACTGCTTTTTGTTTTGATAGTGTATAGACTAGCACGGCTTACTCTCTGTCAATATTCCAATCATGTGTGTTATCTAACCAAGTCTCTGTGATACCAATTATGTCATAGTTTGTTTGTTTATATGGATTTCAAGTTCTTCCTGATTATTACCCATACTTCTTGCATTTGTATATAGGCATCTAAGATATTGATTTGCTTTTGCCTCCCAGTTCTGCCTAGTCCCTCTTTTTTCTTTGCTGTTTTAGCCCATGTTACCTCCCATTTCCAGCCCAACTCGCAAGTCTCCAGGCTTTTTACTTATCTGTGGGCTTTGGTCACCTGTCCCCATCAAACCTAGTTTAAAGCCCTCCTCACTAGGTTATCCAGTCTGGATCCAAATATGGCCTTCCCATTCTTTGAAAGGTGAATCCCATCCCTGCTTAGCAGTCCTTCTTGGAATAGCATCCTGTGATTGAGGAAGTCAAAGCGCTCCTGGCAACATCATCCTCACAGCCAGGAATTGACCTCCAGGATGCACCTGTCTCTGCCTATCACCTTATTTTCTTCCAGATGTTTGCAGACAAATCCTTTGACAGGAAGGGTTGAGGAGACCACCATCTGCATTCCCAACTCCTTCCCCTGTACTCTCAGAGCCCTGTAGTCATGCCTGATCTGCTCAAGGTTACACCTTGCAGTATCATTCATGCCCACATGGATGAACAGCATGGGGTAGTAGTCAGCAGGTGGGATAATCCTGGACAACGCCTCTGTAACATCTCAGATACAGGCTCCTGGCAGGCGGCATACCTCCCCAGACAGCATGTCAGGGTGACAGATGGGTGCCTCCATCCCCTTCAGAAGAGAGTCTCTGACCATCACTACCCTATGTTTCCTCCTCTTAATGGTGGCAGTGTAACCCACACACCTATGTGTCATTCACTGTCCCATGTAGTGGTACCTAGACCACTTCACAGAGAAAGAATAAGTGTCCTTTGCAGCCTAAGCTAAAAACTGTGTGGCCTTTAGCTCAAGCTGTGGCTGTGCATGCCCTAAGCTCCACAGATTCCCAGGTTTGAGTCTGTCTGTGGGTACTTACAGCAGCGGACCTCCCAGCCTTATGGGTATAAGGTTTCTCTGCCCCTGCTGTAGGGGAGATTCCTGTATCCAGAATGGCATAATGGCTTCCCCATACAATGTTAGGAGCAGGAGTGGAGCAGTACCTGCAGCCAGAAGTGACCAGCTGTCAGTCTTCCCCCCCTCCCCGAGCCATCTCTTCCTCCACCAATGGTGTGTCAGCAGTCTTTTGTGGTGGGACAGCTACCTTAATCTCAGCTGTCTTTACATGAATACTGTCCAGGACTTGCTCGTGGATTCAGATACTCCTTAGCCTGTCCACCTTCTCCTGTATCTCTCCCACCCACTTCCTGAGAGATTCCACCAGAAGACACCTTCCACATGGGAGGGTCCCCTCAGCCTGGACTTCAGTAAGTGAGAATTGCAAGTCACAGTCCCTGCAAAACCAAACCAGGGTATGGGTAGAGGCATTTATCATGACATCTTATGAATTTTACATACATTTTACAATTTAGCTCACAATTACAGTAGACTTTCTGGCCGAATTTTCATGACAGACCTTAGGTAAGTACTCTAACCTGTGCAGCCATATTTCTATCAAAGCTAGTTGAGGTATGCCTAAAATGCTGTCCTGATTGCTGTGCAAACATACGCTTGGTCAGTAAATTTAGCTACCTTAGAAGGAGAAAGAACTTAGTGTACCGACCTGACATTTGAATTTGTGGTTGCTGGGAGTCTACATTTGTCAAATCTGATGCTTGACTAGTAAACCATCCCCCCTCTGGTATGTGCGGGAATGATGAATATTTACCATAAAAGTAAAATAATATTTTTTGATTTTGACACTTTGCAACAGATCGTAATGTAACCTGCTGTACCAAGACCTCTTTCCAAGAAATCTCAGAGTCTGTGCAAAAATATCTGATTTTCACTTTGAACACAGTAAGACTTTCAGGTTGGCTTTCCACATATCAGTAGAATAAAATCCTTTATTTGTTTTTCATTTTAATTGTTGTTTGCTTATTTGGGCTACTTCAGTACTAGCTGGATCCAACTGAGAATGGGACACCATTTGCCACTGGAATGGTGCCTATCTTGAAGTGTTTATGCTTTAAATAGATAAAACAGAAAAGAGAAGAAAAGTATTATTATTCACATTTTCCTGACAGAAAAATGAGGCCCAAAGAGATAAAATGACTTGGATGAAGCCTATGGCAGGTCTGGAAATTAAACCTGCCATCATTTCTGTCTTGGGGTGGCTTCACTTGTCACCTGTTAAATACTGAACTGTTACTCACTCCGACAGTCATTGATTAATAGCTTTTCCTTGGCTGCTTAGATTGCTTCTGCATACTTACCTCAGTGCAACTGGATGAAAATGCAATCCATTTTGTGCTTCTCCTCAGTCAACTAAGATTTCCCAGCTCTACTGCATATGTAGTAAAAAAAAGAGCTACCTTTGATAGAAGAATAAACGGGTAGAGCAGACTTCATGGCAAATCCATTGGCCACATGAGTAAATGAACTCTAAGTCCAGACAGTTCTGGGCTTCAGAAAGTAAGTTTGACTTCAGTAGTCTGTTACTCAACTGTGGACTCATCCTATGTTTTGCCCATATTTGTGTAACATCGCTAAATGTCTGTTCTTTGCAGGTTGGTTTAATTCCAAAGGAGCTGTTAATGGCAAATTTGCAGTGAGGGTTAGAGGTAATTTTGCATATTCATTGGACGAGAGCATATTAATGGGTCAGCAGAACGGAGCTTTACACCTTAAGGTAGTCGCAGAGTGTGCGGCACTTGCATATGTGATGGTGATGCCTGATTGTGACCCATTTCTCCATTAAACTCCTCCTTACAGGTGAGGACATTGGCATATGCCTAGCAGGCTCTGAGTCCACCTGGTAGCAGCCAGGGTACCAGCCTTTCTCTGATTGTTTGAGTAACATTAACATATATCCAGTCTCCTTGCACATTCACACCATGGGTTCTAAATCACCACTCCCACTGAGAATTTGAATAAAGCAAAAGAGACTGAAGTATGGTGAGAGTGCTGTAGGGTACCACTGTTGGGGCAATACTCTGTGACTCTAGTTCAATTGCCTGTTCCACCAGAAGCTTCCTGTGAGACCTTGTACAAGTCACTTAACCTCTCTGTGATAATACCACTGAATGCAACTACCATTTGTATGGCATAGTCATAGCATATTGAACAACATTCAAGAGATAGGAAATTTGTCTATGAATACAAAGCAACCCCTGATAAAGGTTATATTTGCATATACTCATCTGTGGTTCCCTTGCAACAGTAATTTGCAGGATATTCAAAGGCAAGCTCTAATTCTGAAGGTATATCTATGAGAAAGGTTAAAAAATGTTTAGTCTTGGGAACTAGCTAGGTACTAAGAACCATGGATAGAGTGCAAAGAGCCACATCTGATATATTTATTTTATCTATCTAGATATAATACACAGATAGAAAGATCGATAGATAGATAGATAGATAGCTATAAGATGTGGCTCAATGCTCTCCCGCTTCCCCAGAGCCAGGTACCCACCATCTCCCACTCTTACTCAATGCTGGCAACTCACTGGAGCCACCACCACCACTGGTTCCACCATGCACTACTCCCACCAAGCACCGGGATGCATGCACAGAGCTGCAGACAGCACTCCCAGCATGTGGTTCCAAGGAGGAGCCACATTTAATGGCCTCAAAGAGCCACACACATCTCAAGAGACACAGGTTGGCCACCCCTGCTGTATGTGATGACCTCTTAAGATCCATATAAGCCTTAAAGTTCTAGGATTCTCATAAAAGTTGTGCCATTTCTACTTTCCCAATTCCTTATGAGTATGCAAATAAATCACATTTGCACTGATTTTTCTATTTGTGATGTGCTCATCATTGTAATAGGTGAGGTTTTTATGTTATAGTAACTATGCAAATCCTCTGTGCATCCTAAGAATAAGGCCCCTAAAATGCAGGAGACAATTGCCAGATAAATTAAAATCAGGGTTATAATAAGGTGTCTCCTAGCTATAAAAGATCCTTCAGCTTGAAATTCAATCTGAATGAATTTACCTGTAAAAAAAATTCACCGAACACATTAAACTATTGGGTTGGCTTTTTTCCTTGTTTGGATGGCAACTTTCTCTCTTTGGCCATTTCTACACGAAGTGGCATGTTAATACAGGCAGCAAAAGATGCTAATGAGGAGTGGATGCAAATTCCCCACGCCTCGTTAGCATAATGCCATGTGATTTGGAGTGCGGAAGACCTTTCTTCCAGACTCCAAAACACCATGTAGAAGCGTGGCCCTAGGGGGGGCTTCCGGAAGGAAGTCCTTCTTCCCGAGGCCCCTTCTTCCCAAAAATTTTCAGGAAGAAGGGGCCTCCGGAAGGAGGACTTCCTTCTGGAAGCTCCGCTGGTGGCTGCACTTCTACATGGCATTTTGGAGTCCAGAAGAACGGTCTTCCAGACTCCAAATCACAAGACGTTATGCTAATGAGGCACCGGGAATTTCCATCCGCGCCTCATTAGCATCTTTCACTCCCTGTATTAGCATGCCGCTGCCGAAGGAAGTGGCCTGTGTAGAAACGGCCTTTGATTTTAGTTCAAATAATATATTTTATTGATTTAATTATGTACTCAGAAATATAGAAACCTAAATAAATGGGCAGTGATTTTTGTAATTAAAGAAGGGATGGTCAACATTTTTTACTGAACATGCTTTTAGACGGAATTGTTTTTTTATTTCATCTTTTTAATTAAGGACTAAAATGCTTTATGTTAACCAGGAATGAGAACATTGAGAATAGAAATGCAGGTTTCTCAAAACCCAGAAGTATCCACCCTAATATAGCTTACCTATTATAGACTAGTGATCCTCAGTCCTCAGCAGAGTCAAGTTAGTAATCAACATTAGTAAAAAAACTCACACAGTAATGTGAATTCATCTGTAAACAGGATGATAGAGGAAATATTTTATGTGCATGTGTCGGTACATGTATTATTCCCACAGCCAATAAGTTAGTGCATGTTGATAACTTCATTGGATAATAACATACTAAAAGGATCCTGATTGGTTAATAACTTAGCCTATGTCTACACTACCCTGGAACAACGACCTGCTCAGAGTTGATCTTCTGGGGTTTGATTTCATGTGTCTGTCAGGAATGTGCAAAATCGATCTATCAGGTGTCTGCCCTTGACCCTGTACTCCTTGTGAGACACAAGGGGTAAAGGAGGTTGAAAAGAGAAACTCTCCCATCAATCTTCTTCAGTGAGGACGGCCAGGTAAGTTGATTGCAGATATGTCGATTCGAGCGATGCAATTGCAATATCTGGAATTGTGTATCTGCAATCATCTTACTTTCCCTAGTGCAGACATAGCCTTAGATTGCTTAATAATTAAATCACATAGTGTTTTAATATAGTGCTGCACAAAGATGCAGGAGACATATTAAAGAGCCATTTGTGAGCTGCAGTCTGAGTAACACTGATATAGGCCCTGTAAATGAAGCACCATGTCTTCCTGAGTAAAATACTGATGGAACTGATGTTTCTGGAGATGGGTGAAATGGGTAGACCATTGCAAAAATTACCACCTATGCTGCAGCCTCTGAAATACAACCCTGTATTTTGTGGTACTTAGTTTGCAATTCAGCCAACCTCATTCAAACCAAAATAACAAAATCAGTCACTGTACTTTTTATCAGTCTTTAATTTTCAGTTTGAAAAAGCAGAATGTGGCCCATTTTGGGTTTTTTGTTCATGAGAAATTCCTCATTGGTTACTGGCAGGTACTGTGTTTATGGTGGCCTCCTCATATTTTGGAAGGTTTCCCCTGCATACTTAACAGCACACCACAATCTTTTCAGCACTGCTCCAGCATTTCCTGGGGATGGGTGAAATGAAAACCATGTCCTTTCCGTGCAAGTCCAACCAGCTTTTTGCAATTAGTTATGGATTTTTTTTTCATATTCATGGCAAGGTTGAGATCTGGAATGATAAGAATTTTGTTATTTTTAAAGGGAACTTTTGTGAAATGCTGGAAAGAGCAACCTAGGCTCAAACTTTTCTCTGATTTTCACTCTGTTTTTGCACATGTTAATAGTTGCAGTGTGCTATCAGTATCATTTAAACTTTATCTAAAACTCATTTACTAAAGGAACAAAAAAGCAGTCCAGTAGCACTTTAAAGACTAACAAAATAATTTATTAGGTGATGAACTTTCATGGGACAGACCCACTTCTTCAGATCAGAGCTGTACCAGAACAGACTCAAACTAAAGGTGAGCCAAAGCGGTAGGATAGGGGTCTAGACTCTATGGCCATTTCTACACATGCCACTTTCTCTGTAAGTGGCAAGCTACTAAATGGCCCAAAATATGCTAATGAGGCATGGATGTAAATTCCCTGCGCCTCATTAGCATAAGATCACATGATTTGGAGTCCGGAAGACGCTCTTCCGGATTCCAAAACATCCTGCAGAAGTGCGGCCCCCGGGGGGACTTCTGGGGGAAGTCCTCCTTCCGGAGACCCGTGCTTCCCAAAAATTTTCAGGAAGAAGGGGCCTCCAAAAGGAGGAGTTCCTTCTGGAAGACCCCCCAGGAGCTGTGTTTCTACACACTGTTTTGGAGTCCAGAAGAGCATCTTCTGGACTCCAAATCACGTGACCTTATGCTAATGAGGTGCAGGGAATTTACATCAGCACCTCATTAGCATATTTTGTGCCATTTATTAGCATGCCAATTTTGGAGAAAGTGGCATGTGTAGAAATTGCCTATCAGACCAAACAACCAAACCAGGAAAACCACTGTTGTTTAAGGCTTTGAAATATTATGGTATGTGATTGATGAATTTAGATAAGTATAATCCAGTTTTCAGATATTACAAATTGGTATAGTTTCATAGACTTCAATAGAACTCCCTTGATTTACATCAGCTGAGAATATGGCCCCGTACTAGGAGGGTAAATGAGATAGAGCAGGATATCAGGTTGCTTGTGGGATGACCAGGAAGGCAAGCCATTGTGGGGAAAATGGGACAATTTCACTGATCTGGCTGAACTGTACTAGATGCAGGTGTCAAGGGTTTTTAAAGGCAATTTAAACCAGCTTTGCATTCAAACCAGCTTTACATTCCACCTCCCCCCGCCCGCCCTCTCCCCCATACACAGACCCTGGAGCTGCTGTGGATTGCTTAGTCCCTGAACCAATTTAGAGCAACTCAAAGCTGCTGTAATTTATGTCTGGCTGGTTATGGCCCAGAGCAGATACTTCAGCAACTGCAGATCAGACAGATGCAGCAGCATCCTGGGGACTTTGTTTTATCCTTGTCTACATTCTCTTTGTCAAGGCCAGGAGGAACTACACAAGAGGAATTCACCATTGTTGCATTGTTCAGTTTACGGCTGTTTTTGTCCCAGGGAACTGATGCAAAATAGCTGCAGTGTAGCCACGTCTCCCCTTTTCTAGGGGTTAGTGTGTAAAAGGGTGAGGTCTCTTGACTCCAATTAGTGCATGGGTTTACAGGCCAAGCTGTACAGCTTTATTCAGAAGAGTGAGACTCCTGGCCTATAACTGAACTGCTAATTAGTAATCTTCAATTTGTGTCTACATTATAAAGAATCTGGTACTTGTTAAGGATCACAGAATGCACAAAGCTGTTAAGATGGACAGGAACTGTTCAGAAATCACTCAGAAATACCTGATCTGTTTCAAGGAGGGCAATACTCTCTACCGAACAAAGACTATGAAACTACTGAGACAAAACATGCAACGCAGCTCGTGGCCTCTTCTGAGTAGTTAAGCATGAAGCCAGGCCTGTCTCATGAGTTCTGAATGAGCTCCTTCCAAAGGAGTAACTACCCAGTTATGCCTATGGTGATTTAATCAACTGCATAAACAGTTAAAATATTATTTAACCTTGGCACTGTACTTTGTCCATTATTGCCATTTCTGGGGTAAAGTAAAGTCACCCAAGCCCTGAGTCAGAAAAGCACATGTATAAGTCACTTGAAATGAATAGGGTTTAAGCATGTACTTGATTTCAAGGGGATTAAATATATGCGTAAGTGCTTTCTCCAATTGGAGCACAAGTTTTGAGAACTGCAGTAGTCCCTGTTGGAAAAGTCTCTTAGACGAAATACAGTGGAGTGAAGTAGGACGTGCAGACCATTGAAATACTCGGTATTGCTGATTGTGTTAGCTGGAGCCACGCTTAAGTAATATTTGAAGTTTAGGTAATTGACTAAATTGCCACAGGCCTATTTGAGTAGCTCCAACCTCTTTGGAAAGAGAGGATTCAGAATTAATGAGATAGGGTTTTATATAGATCTTGTGTCAGACTTGAATCTGTTCAACATCATCAGCTGCAATGTAAAGGTAGCTCACAAGGGGATTCATTCAGTGTTTCGAAGGAATACAGTCCAATCTGGTAACAGTCAGCCAGAATATTTGCCCAGTGAACCATAACTCCAAAGCATCCCCCTTCAGTAAGGGAGGATTTCAAGTGGAGCTCTTCTGTAGTGTAAGGCAACTTGAACAAAAGTGTCAGTGACCTTCCTGTCAGATGCAGTCAGTGTGTCACAACAGCACTCAGGGAATCAAGGAGACAGGAATGCAGATTACTGTCACCTCACAAAAATGGGAGAGGCTTTGCCTCTTGCCTTATCCGGGACTTGATATCCAAAAAGCAATATTCATAGGCATGGTGTATGAAGAGCAGAATGAACAACCAGCCCTCTTGTGCACCTGGTAGTGTATCTGCTAAAAGTTGCAAGCTCCTCAGACATTCCCAAACCCCAGGTGTTGGAGAGCACTAACGAAGTGGTGTGTACTAATGATAACCTCTGTAACTCTATGCTTGGAAGCCTGAAAACTGCTAAGGGACCAAGATCTCAACAAGTCAAAAGTACAAGTCATGTAAAATTCTATACTGTCAGACAAGGTCAAGAGAACGCAGAGGGAAGGCAAGTGTGTTGGAGGAGAAACCAGTGAAAATGGAGAGACAGAAAAGAAAAAAAGAGAGATCAGAAATTTCAGGAAAAAAAATTAAACATGTTCTAATAACTCCAGATGTGCATGTGTCATGCGCAGATGATGACTATGAAAACTCATTCTTAAAATATGCACAGGAAATATTTTAGTAGCATAATCATGAAATGTCAGATGACAGTACTAAGAGCTTTAGGGCCAGACTTTCAGGTATTGCAAATTGGCTCCGCTGACTCCAGTGGGCTGTGCCTATTTACATCATTTGAGGATCTGGGCCTTTAATTCTCTTTGGGGACATGCCAGAAACTTGAAATTCCTAGCTTCACATCATGAATTCATTTTAATGAAATAACTAGTGGTAAATCAACTGGCTTGAACATTTTGGTTTTTGCTCAGAATTTTAGACTTCAAGTTTGAAAGTATTCGAGGAACTGTCTTAGAAGTTTAGAGCATCTGTATTTGTGTTTGAACATCTTGCGTCCAGTGTTTGAAGCATTTGCATAGGTTTTCTAATGTTTTGATGATAGTTATAGTAAGCAGAATGCATTGTAACTTCTCCTGTGATGTGTTTCTGGTAAATCTGATCTTTTGATGTCTAATTTATTCTGACTTTCTACCCAGCTTTTCTAGTAGAACATTTTACCACACTTAATACAGGTTTTACATCTCACTTGGATATATCAGAAAGGCAAATTTTAAATGTCCTTCTTGATCAAAATAAGTATATCTTCTATTTTGGAAAGTCACCGTTGGAAATACGAGATTGTTTCCATGAACAACAGAATGTTTGCTGACACAGAGTATCTGCTGCCTTAACAATGAGAAGTCCTGCAGCACCTTCTAAATTAACAGACACATTGGAGCATGAGCTTTTGTGGAAAAATACCCACTTCATCAACATATCTGTTAGTGTAGAAGGTGCCACAGGACTTCTTGTTGTTTTTGCGGATGCAGACTAGCACAGCTACCCCTCTGATCTGTTGCCTTGTTACTTATTGTTTATTTTCACATTGGTATAAAATTCATAGTTTCTACTCCCAAAACTCCATCAACAAAGAATTAGAGGCAAGTTGGAGAATTAGCTCCTGAAATTATGGGCTTTTTCATTCTCTGAGTGCAGGAAAAAACCCTGTGAATCTATATGGTGGGGCTATTTATCAAATCTTAAATGCTTCAGCTTTGTCTGTGAGATGATCTTGTGTTTCATTTTAAAGGCAAAATTGGGTCCACTTAAAATTACATGATACATCTGTAATTATTATTTATGTATAGCTGAATATGTACCTGTGCTGCCCAATGGAGAAAAGGTGCCACAACAATAAGAGTCTCTGAGAACAATGGAAGTAGCTGAGTGCTGTGATTTTTTTGATCTCTACTCTATAGTAGGGATAAATAAAAATAAACATACGTTCATAACTAATGAATAATGCTGAATTCAGTCACCTTGACAGACTATAATTCTCTGTCTAATCATGAACCAGGCTTTTTTCCCAGCACCTTCCCATCAGTCTTTGAGGAGCAGTTGTGTTAGTCCATAGCTTTGCAAAAAAAACCAAGCAGTCCTGTAGCACCTTAAAGACTAGCACATTTATTTGTTAGGTAATGAGCTTTTGTGGGGAAGACCCAACCATGAAAGCTCATTACCCAAAAAACTAATTTGTTAGTCTTCAAGGTGTGACAGAATTGCTTGTTTTTTGTCCCCCACCAGTGTGTCTCAGGTATCACCTGCTCCAATCCTCCAATCCTGCTTCTGCTCCAATCCCCTTGTATTTTGTTCTGGTATGGATGCTAATTAGTGTCTGTGCTGAAAGTCTCTGTGATGTGGATGCCTTTTCTCTTGGAACTGGACTGACATCATGAACCCCATTTGCAATGACCACAGAACAATCACCAGATTATAATTATTGTTTTCTACCAACCTTATTTTAATTAGAACAGCTCATGCTGATGTAAAAAGCTTGACATCACATGGGGAAATTAAAGTTTAATTCATTTTTAAAATTGCTATTTATCTTTTTTAACTTCAGAATTACAATGTCATTGTGCTTCTTGCCTAGCAAAATTAAACAATCTAAAATATGTAAATCAAATTACCTCTCCTTTTAAAATAATTACTCTTTGTTAGCATGATAGAAATCTACTAAATGAAATAAAATGGGCCTTCAGAGACCTGTGTTTAATTGAATTTGTGTTTTAAAGAAGGTTTTCCAACCGCAGTGATTGTTTTGTTCAGTGAATAACCCACACTTGTTTTCATTAGCATCCATTTCTATTATTCTTCCTGAACATGGATTTGTTAACTCTTCAGAGCTGATAGACCTACATGGCTTCCTAAGTGCTCATTCAATCTGGAGAATGCCCATATCCTCAAGTCTAAAATAAAACAAATTTACTTCGTCTTTGTGTTTGATGCAAAAACAAAAGGTCACAAAATACTGAGCTGCTTCATGGTATTGGAGTCTTGAGAGATAATTCTACAGATAGAGTGCTTTATTGAAAATTTTGTTTACCGTTAGTAAGTCCAATACCATTGGGCTTTTTCTCTTAAGTCTTATAGGAAAAGACATTCTCTAAGATTCTGGGTTGCTCTGCTGTGAAGTGAGGTTTTTATGGTGTTTCTAGGGCATAGTGATTTGTTTAAAATGAATGAAAAGATATTTTGTTTGAAATAATCAGTGACTTCTCTGTATTTATGAAAATTTAAGTGTAACCCTTCTATTAATGGCAGGTGACCACCAAAAGGGCCAGGTTCAGCTCCTAGGAGATTCTGTCATTAATTCAGTCAAACCAGCCCAAGCCCCTAACTAGTAACTTGGGACCATCTCACCCGACCTGTAAGGCACCTCTAAAGGCAGTTCTTCCCTTCTCGCAAGCACAGAGTCTGAGATAGAATAGCTGGTTTAACAGGAGCCTAACATAAATTTACCCAGTGAAACACACAGAAACACAGAAGAAAACCCCATTAAGCAAGGCCCTGTCCCCGAGTCTGCTGAGCCAAGTCCCTGGCTTACAGCTCTTTATCGGCACACCCCAATTTATAGAGTGTACCTCTGCTTCAACTCTCCACTCACCGTGCAATCTGGTCCATGCCAACTCAGAGTTCACAGGTAGATCAGCATGGAGACTCTTGCCACACTGGGACAGGATCACCTGTTGGCTGCTTGCCGTTCCCACTGGCTGCCCCTTCCTGGCCGCTTGCCTGCTGCTCTCCCCTGGCTGCCCCTGCCAGCCAGTTGTGTGCTGCTTTGTGGGTTTGGCCCTCGGCCATCCTTGTGATTTCAGCTCTCCATGGCTTCAGCTCTGGGACTGGTCACAAGAATCTGCCTGCAATCTGCCTCCATTACTGCATAGTTGGCTCAGCAGAGGCCCTGAAAGCAGAACAGGAGCTGCCAGGCCAAGAGGGAATGAATGCACATCTGGCCTGGGAGCACAGCAGGGAAGAGACTTTGGACTGGACTGGAGCTTGGGCTGGGGCCCAAAGTGAAGCTGGGCTGGCACATCCCACAGTCTGGAGATCACTGACACAGGAATACTTCTAATATATATGTGAGTCCAGTGGACTAAGTGTATTGGCAGGAGAGCATGAACATGTGACCTTAGGGGCTAATGCCATGTGCTCTACCACATAAGCTAAAAAACAACTGCATCTCCAACAAGGGTGTAAAGCAGTGATCCACAACTGGTGTGCCATGAAGTAGCGCCTAGTGTGCCCCAGAGCCAAGCACTAGGAGTGGCAGTGGCAGTGGCAGTGGTGGCAGCAACTCTCATTAGTTGCGGGCATCAAATTAGATCTGGGGGATAGCTGGGGGTGCCTGGCTCTGTGGGGGGGATTGGGTTATAGTGGGGAGCTGGGGGTGCCTGGTTCTGGGGGGGGGATTGGGTTATAGTGGGGAGCTGGGGGTGCCTGGTTCTGGGGGGGGGAATTGGGTTATAGTGGGGAGCTGGGGGTGCCTGGTACTGGCGGGGGGGGATTGGGTTGTCATGGGGAGCTGGGGGTGCCTGGTTCTGGAGGAGGGGAGGACAATTGGGTTAGTGTAGAGCAAGGGCTTCACTCTCCCTTGTCAGTGAGCTGAGTGACTCTGGAGTTATATATAGATGGCAAGTAGCATTGTTTTGCCATGGGCTCAGTCTATCTGAAACTCTTTCTAGCACATAGATCCTTTTTTATGGAGAAAGTTAGTGTGTACTCAGACAGAGCCTGGTACTCAAAACATGGCCTTTGTGCATATACACAGATAAAGACTAATTTGAGCACTTTTTAAGCACTCACCAAAAGGCTATACATTGATATAAAATTCTATTTGTTTTGTGACAACATGTTCATCTGCTAAATCACAGTAGTAAAATAACAGAATACCCTGCTAGAAGGAGGAGGAGGACATAAATGTACCTCAGCTCACTCAGAGCTTTGGTTAAATTAGGGTTCTTTTAAAAACTTTCTTTATAGTCAGGTAGAGTGACTACAAGTACCTGAACAGCTGAGGGTTCTGAAATTTCAAGATCACTTTTAGGCACTGACTTTTGTTTATTAATCTTGCTGTGCAGGGTCCCCTCACATTGGCATAAGAGGCTTGAATGAGGCCAGGTGGGCCCAATCAGTCAGTTAAGCTGCAAATGGGGAGATGCAGGCTGAGCAGAGATGGTAATTGAAAGGGGGTTCATCTGGGAGGGAACTAACTGGGCTTCTAAACAGCTAGGAGTCCGGCAATAGAGTAAGCTGCAGAGGGTCCCCCTGAGGCAAGGGGTAATAGGACTCTCTTGAGAAAATTTACATAGTAGGCTAAAGAGAGAGGGGTCTGAGCAGGAAAAGTGAGGAAAGAGAAGCATGACTGAACATAGTTCAGGGAAGAGTGCACTTAATGGCTCACTGTAGGGTCCTGGATTGGAATGCCAATAGGGAGCAGAGCTGTGTTCCCCTACCATCCAGTGCCAAGTAGTGTCACTTCATGCAGTGATTTGGAAGGCTGCTGGAGTCAGTGAAGGAGTGATAGAGTTGGGGAGGACTGCCTGATGCTGCTTGTGCAAAGGCCTGGAAAGGCTGTCCTCAAAAGGCAAAACCAGAGTGAATATCCAGAACCAATTCATGAAACTGTCATACTACAGAGAGCTGCAATGGTGGAGAAGAAATGGGGTTCTAAACTGCTTGGTGCTGAGGGCCACAAGGGGACACAACCCACTGGTAAGTAGAACAAACTATCACTCTTGCCAGACTTTCTCCGCTCATCTTAAAGCCCTGAGCGGTCCTCTCTTTCTGCTGATTCCCCTCATGCACAAGGCACCACTCTGAGGAGGACTACTCCCTAAGAAGCTTATTACTGCTGTATTAGCAAAAGAGTCTTTCACCACAGTGTGCTTTCAGTCTCCTAAATCACTGTGGGCTGGTGGTGCTGTAGAAGAAGCACCTTCAGCTTCAGAGGAGCAGGACAGAGGTTACCATGGTGGGATGCTAGAGAGTTTGAGGCCAATGGGTAAATAACCATAAAAATGATGGGAGGAGTCTCAAATGCCTCAGAGGGAAGTAATAATTAATTAAATTCTCAGAAGTTGGCAGTGACAAAACCAGAGTGACAGCTGGTTCGCTGGCCCTGCCAGCTCCTTAGTTGTATGTAAAAAAAATTATCTAGAAAGAAGCAAACTTGGGCAGTTAATATCAGAAAAGAGCTTCATGTTAGCAGTCATTTTCCCCCATCAAATCTTGTGAGCTATGTGCTACAGATGTTCTTGGGAATGGCGTTGGATGCAGAGCACTCTTACCTGTGGTAAATGTGTTTTTCCTCAAAGAAGTTAAAATAAGGCTTGACTGGGTTTGCAAACAGCTCAAGGGAACCAAACAACTCTCTCTTTAGCTGAAGTGGTTGAATCGGGGGTGCTTTTGTGGTCCCCTCCCAAGCAGCTGCTTCACTTAACGTACAATATGTAGTGACTTTCCACAATGATTACTCTTGTCACTGATTCCCCAAAATGCTGAATTGTTAGCTGCTCCCAGACACACACAAAACGTAGCCCACGTTATCCTCTGTGTAATTATAAGAGATGTGAAAGCATGAGTCTTATTAATGAATAACAGAAGCCAGAAATCCCAGAAGGAGAACCAAATACTCTGTGTTTTCCAGCTCATGAGAGGTTTTATTCCCAGAGGCATTGTCCGTTTTGAACTGAAAAGGGGTTTTTAAAACATGATTTTTCATTTTTTGAAATAATGTAAAATTATTTAAATTCCTTTCCTGTCCGTACTTAAGCCCAGACTTTGCTTGAGTTGCCTTTTCTTTTTCTTTGTAGTGAAAATAAATTCCTATATTCTTAATATAGTCTCTGTGGAAAATTGTCAGGCATTAGATAAACAAAATATTGTCAAGGGAAGTGAGCATCATCACCATTTTAAGATTGGGTGGGGGGCAATAAAACATAGAGAAGGCTATGTGATTTGCCTAATTCAGAGTGAGTGAAAGGCAGAAAAGGAGTTAGAACTCAAGTCTTTTGATATACATTTCACTCTTTAATCAAGAACTCCCTCATCTGGCAACATCTGTAATCTAGCATGATTTTGGATAACTGGATGACCTCTTATCTTGGGTGTGGCCAAGTTTCCTGTGGTCTCATAAAGTTTGTTTACAGTCACCAGTCCTGGCTCCCAGTGTTCTGTGCAGTTATTTCACTTTAATTTACCTCTGTCTTCTAAGAGCCCAGTAAGCAGTGGAAGTGTTAGTAATGCTGCTAGACAATATTGACTTCCTGCAGTCTAGCAAATTCTCTCATCCAGCACTGGTCAGGTCCTGATGGTGCCAGGTTAGAGACGTTCAACCTGCACCTTAAAGTCTTTGAAATACTTTAAACTGGAGATGGACCTTATTATGTCCCATCTCCATTGTTTTTGGCTTTGCTTTTTTTACTTCTGATCTGCTTAATGCTAAATATCATTCAATGGGCCTAGAGTAAGGACACTCTCCCATGAGAGGTGGCTAGTCCCTGTTGAAATCTTCTTTACCTCTTGCAAGGATGAGAGGCTTGAACCCCAGATCTCCCATGATATGAGTGCTTTTAGCCTATTAGATAAGTCTGCAGAACTCTTTGCACAGCACCAACTACAAACATGTCCTGGATCAGGCCTAGGGCTCCTACATGCCACAAATAAACCCTGCCTCCCCTTTGTTTTTCTCTACAAAGTGCAATCATGCTTGTGCACCCTCCATTCCTCATTTGCATCACTCAGATATGCATGCAGTAGAAAGGATTCCATGCAGCAAATGTGGTAAGCAAAATTTTTCAATGGCAATGGAAAACCTGATGGATCTTGGAAAAGAAAATGGAATGGGTCATCTTTCAGAGATTGCTAAAATGAAACATAGAAATCCCATTCTTTTTAACAGAAATTAATGAATGTTAAGGTATGAATTCATCCATTATGATCATGTAGTTTGGCTTGCTACATAATATAGGGCATTGATACATACCACAGGATTCCCGCATTGAGCACACAATTTCTGCTTGAGACATATCCAAAATGAATTCCTTAAACTACCTACTCCCCTGCTTCAACCACAAGTTGACAGGCTAAAACAGAAATAAGCTCCCATATTATCAAACAATCTGATGTGACAAACAGAAAACACAAAGAGGTTAGTATCACAGTAGAAGTAAATATACAGTAAACTTTTATATCCAGCAGCCCCAGGACTGGGAGTTTACCGAATATTCAAGTATTCTGCACAATAGGGAGTTATACCTAGCAATGCATAACACTGTCTTTAATAATTTTGTTTTTCTTTAAACAAATTTATGCAGAGTACTTTATTTATCAACAGTAGTATTGTACACTATAAACTTATACTGTTTTTGCTATATTTATATTTTCACTATACTGTACTTATGGAAAAGTAAATGTTATTTACTTATGGTTAAAATGCCAGTTATTTGAGAGAGCCGGATATGAAGGAGTTTACTGTATTCTGTATGATGGGAAACTTGCTGTTTCGCACTAATGTATGACAAAAGTAATGTCATTAAAGCCAGTGGCATTACCCTGAATTTACACAGCTATAATAGAGGTCAGAAGCAGGCCCATAATCTATGGTACAGTGATAGTTTAGTTTCAGAGTGATGTATAGTTCTTACTATTTCATTAGCTGTTCCTCCTATGAACTGCATTGGATCATTTAAGCTACTGGAATTAAATTTTCTTTTTCCATTTAAATATTTCCTGCTTCCATAGGGAAATTAAATATTTTATCTTAATGTAGAAAATATGTATTTATAAAAATTAGATTACTGGGAGGTGGCAGGCAGGTTCTGTTTTGAACAGTATCAGCAAGCAAAACGGCTTGTATGTTCAGTTGTAGGTTTGGGCATTAGTTTAGGCTGTTGCTCTGCTCATCCAGATGAGTTTCTTTTCGTGAAACGTACACAGTCTCTGAAGCAAGTGGTAATTCCAGTGGGAATGTGTTCACAATTCTTTCCTGGTTATGGGTTTTCTTAAGATTTGCTTTATACCTAGACTGTTATCTTTTTCCCAAATACTTTTCCAGTACCCTACATGAGTAACAAGCAGTCAGAAACATCCACCTACTGATCATTTACACCTTTTAACAAACATGTTGTACAGGGCCAGTCAAAAAATGGTTTCCCCCTTAATAGACCACTATGCAACCCATACAGAGTTTGGCAGTCATAGTCCTGTATTCCCGCCAGGCAGAAAATGAGCAGGTTCACCATTTCCCTGAAAACTCAGCATGCTGCTGTTTTAGGTAAGATGGTTTTTCCCCAATTTTTGTAGACTGTTACAGACTGTCTGGGTATTTGATTACACTAAAAACTTCTCAGGCAGATCTGGAAGTGTGTTGGTACCTCAAAGACAATGTAAATATCCCTCTTCTTGCAGAGGGCCTTGCTGGGTACAGCAAACCTGATGTAACAATTCTGCACTGGCCCTGCTCCAAACCCGAGCTATAGAGGATAAGTTAGGGATGTGGCCTATGTGTTCTTTGCTTCCTAGTCAGCCATGGAAAGATATTAAATTACAACATCCGCACAGCTTTTGATTTGGCCACAGTTGGACTTGTCACCAAACTGGTTTACTTCTGTTCTCTGTGTGTTCTGTCCATACCTGTTGTCATTCTCCACTTGGAGGGAGGGGGGATGGAATCTTGCTCAGGGTATGTGAGTGCTCCTTTATTCTTAGAAAAGTTTTTGATCTTGAATCCTTTCTAAGACAGTAGCTCTGAAGCCAGAAGTCATCAATAGCTATTAGTGATCTATCACATTTTAAGCCACATTGCGGTCTTGGGTGAGCATGACTGATGCCCCTGTGGTATTTACTGAAGAGCTACTGATCTCACCTCCCATAGCAAAGTAGAGGCTAACCCCTCAAAGTCTAGCACTGATTATGTGAAGTCTGTGGTCTGAGTTGAAATCTCTGAATATTTCATACTGTTAATTTTGAAGCCTAAAGAATTATTTTGGGATTGTCTGTGCAATGTCTCTACTTGTGGTGATCTATTTTGAATTACCTCATTGTCTAGGTTAAAGTGTACCAGGTTTTTTTTGCCTTTTTAAATGAATCTCCATTGTAGACTGAACTCTAGTGAAAACACTTGTAGCTGTGAAGAGGTCTGTATGTTGGAATGTTTCTCTCAGGAAGTTTAAGGTATCTTTCGTGAGCCAGATGTGTGGAGATACAAAAATAGGCATCCTGCAGGTCAAGACCCAGGAACTAGTTAATCAGATCTATATTCCTTGTATTAAAAGTCAGAATTCACCATTTTGCACACGAAATATGGGCAAAGGGGTGGAGACATGAAAGATTAGGGGTGGGCAATAATTTTTGTTGGGGGTGCGGGGGGCACTCCAAGATTTTGGCAACTGGTCAAGGGCTGCACTTTCCTGTAGAGGAGGTGCAGGGTCTGGGATGGAGGTTGGGTGGGGAAGGAAGCTCAGTGTAGGGGACTGGGATGCTGGAGGGGTCTGAGAGGGAGTATGGGTGAAGGAGGGGTTTTATCTTGGGGAGCTGGCTTGGGAGGTAGTCTGGGAAAGCATATGGGTGCAGATTCTGGGAAAGGGTATGGGTGGAGAGGATTCTGGCCTTGGTAAAGAGTCAGTGGTGCTGATTGGGGGGGTGGGGGGGCAAGATGGGAGGGGTCCTGGCTCCCCACCCTCTGAAGGGGCAGGGCTTAGGGCAGTCAGCCTTGCCCCTGCCACCTCCCACCACACTCCCTCAGAGCCAAACAGAGAGAGGTGTTAAAGTGCCCTGTGGCATTAAAAGCTCCAGCTGCTGCTGCTGCTTTTTAGGTAGCAATTAGGTGCTCCAGGCCCCTTTGAAATGCCAGGCTTGAGGGGCAGCTACCCTCTTTGCCCCATGTCATTGACAGTCGTGGAAGGAGTATCTGGGAGTTCCAGGGGGGCAGGCTGGATCTGATGGCTTGGTGGGCTGAATTCAGCCTGTGGGCCATATCTTGCCTATGCCTGGTCTCCAGCCTCCTATTTTCTTTAGGATTCAGCAATAGTGAGAACAAAATCATTTGCTCCTTAATTCCAAGGGCAGTTCCTCTCCTGACCTCTGCTTCTGGTTACAAGTGCCAGTTTTTCTTCTGCCTTAATAATCTGTTTTAAGAGGGGTCACTGGAAAGTGAAAAGAAAGTTGGCAGAGGCTGAAAACTTCACAGGACATCACTTATGATCTGAAGGATCCGCTGATTTAAGGTAGCTCTGGACCAGACTTCTCAGAAATTGGTGGTTATCAAAGAGGGTGGGTTAGGGAGAAAATAGATCTTGTGGTAATCCAAGTAGACTCACAATGAAATCAGACATACTGCCCATTCAAAGCCAACAACAGAATTTCTGACTCTTCCTTGGAGATTCAATCGTGCAGATATGCACTGTGGTATTATTGCCAAACACCTCCAGAAGTATGATTGTTTCTTTCAGTGCTATCTTCTTGAACAGTGATTCTCAACTAGTGTTACGCATATGTATGGGGGCGCACAGGTACATCAATGCTTCTACATACTTAGTTTTTTACAACAGGTGACCTAAAGAACACTAAGGAAATCAGCACAAAGTGAAAATTCATATAGATAATCACTGTTATACTGCTCCATATACTGTACACTGAAATTTAAGTGCAATGATTTACATTTAATTTTATAATTATGAGAAATTAGAGTAAGCAATTTTTTATTAATACTGTGGCTGTGACACTTGGTATGTCTTTTGTCTTTAATGTAAATAAGTTTAAATAACATGAAACGTGGGCATGCAAAACAAATCAAACTCCTGAAAGGCTGAGAGCTGCTGTTATATTGTGATAGAGACCTTTATCTTTAGTGTTATCGTTTAAGACCAGTATCCACATAACTATATTTATAGCATCAAACCAGCTTCTGATATCCTGAAATATTCAAATATTTTAAACTTTGTATATGTAAATGAAATATTTAAAGCCTACAAGTAAGCTTCATTTCTTTCCATGTAGTAATGCTTTTTTAAAGAAGCACAGTGTTTGTCACAGCTGTTGAAAAACTTTAAGAAAATAGCTCTTTCAACTATTGTGTCCGAAATGCCACTCAGTAACTGAAGAATGATTGTATTAGCAGGAAAGAAAATAATGGTTAAAACCTGGTATTGAGTGATCATTACATCACTTCCAAACAATTCCAGCAATCTCTTTTTAACTTTAATTTCTACAGCATAAATTAGATGGAAAGTTATAGGACTGTACTGCTGTTTTGCATCTGGTTTCTGTTACTCACAAGTTGCCGAACACCATTTGCTCAGACCATTTTCTGAAGGGGGAAAAAGAAAATTTAATGCAGGTTCATTTGCTTTCAGCAGCATAATATCAAAAGAGAAGGATGTATGTCATTCCAGAAGCAATAAGAAGGTTGTAAATGTGCCAAGCATGTAAGAGGTGGCATTGAGAAAAAAAGTTTGACACATGAGCAAGACAGATTTGAGAAATCAGACTCATTTCCAATATGTCTTGTAAAATAGGACTGACTAAAAGTCATTGAAATCAACAGGAGAGTCCCACTGACTCATGACTACATTTATGTTTGAGAAGATTCAGAGCACCAAATCTTATCAGTGGATACGTTGAAACAATAGGATCACACAGTGACCATATCGGTAAATGTCACCAACTCCCTACTACCACTGCACTGACAAAAACCCAAGACACTTAAGGAAATGGAAGCTCAGTTGATCTAGCAAATAGAATTAAACCCAATTTAAAAGTTCTACAGTCATGTAATTAATAAGGAAAAGAAGTGAGATCACTAAGCACGGAGGGTGTGGTGGTGACTAAAGATATTATAGGCATAGCCCAACAGCTAAACACACACTGTCTCAATTTTAATTAGGTTAATTAAGGGCCTGGGGTAGGGGCAGGGTGGCTAATGGCAATGAGGATATGAAGTAGAAATTACTGCATCCAAAAAGTCAAACTCAAGCCAATTAGTGAAATTACATTGGTGAAGAGGAGGAGGGGGTTTTATAATCTCCATCCAAGACAAGAATATTAAAGGAACTGGAACCAAAGTTGCAAGACCAATAACACAGATTTTTTTTAATGAATCTTTAAACTTGAGGGTTATATCATATGACTGGAAAATTACTAATAGATTCTATTTTTAAAAAAAGGTAAAAATTAGTGCTCCAGGAAACTATAGCTCAGTTAGTTTGACCTCAATTGTATACAAACCCTTTGAACAAATTTTAAAAGGAAAGTAGTTGACGTAGCAGCAAACAGTAACTGAGAAAATTATAACTTTTACAAAAAACTAGATTATGCCAGACCAACCTGATCTTCTTTGGAGAGAACTGTAGTTCTAATCAGCCTGGGTTCCAATAAAGCATTTGATGCAGTTCCACATGGGGGGGAAATGATTAGTTAAACTGAACAAGAGGGGAGACTAATGTGGGAGCTGAAAGGTGGATAAGGAACTGTTTAAAGGGGAGACTACAATGAGCATACTGAAAAGTGAATTGTCATGTCGAAGGGAGCTGCTAGTGCAGTTCATCAGTGACTGATCTTCAGAACGCTCTTCTATTTAATAATTATTACTGACTTTGGGATGAAAAAGCAGACCTAGCAGGAGGATAGGTCCACCAATGACAATTAGCTAAGATGCCCAAGGAGACAACCCCATGTTCTGGATGGCTCTTAATCCTTTGATTGACAGAAGTAGGAACTGGATAACAGGATGTAACATTCCCTAATTGTCTGGTTTTCTTCATTTCCCTCAAGAGCATCTGGCCATGATTGGAAGACAGGATACTGGATTGAATGACTGTTCTGTGAAAGTTAGTATCAAAGAGAAGCCATAAGAAGTTTGATTTAGGAGATGAAATAGCACTGATATAACATGATACCAGCTATTAAGCAGAAAGTCTTTCTGATTCAAGCAAGACTACAATACTTTCTCTCCAAGAACTCTGCTGCTTACTTAAGAACCATCACTCTTATAGCCTGCAATTGTACCAGTTTGGGTTGCCGTGGTCTCACCAGCTCTTATAGCCACAGCAGTAATAGGCCTGCTAATAATGAGTTAGGGGACTTTCAAGGAAATCTTAGGCTGCTGTGGGATTGGTGGCTTCAGTATGTCTGTATCTGTATTGTAAGAATGTCCCCAGCATGAAGCTAGAGACCCTATCTTTTCAATGAGGTGTAAAAACAAAGTAATGACCATGCATGGTAAAGAGGAAATCCAACAACAGCTGTGTCTACACTACCTCTCCCTTTTGGAAGGGGTATGTAAATGCTGTAGATTGGAAATGCTAATGAGGCACTGATATCAATATTTAGCACCTCATTTGCATAATGGCTGCCACCCGGAATGTTGAAAGTGCTGCTTTCGAATTGAAAACTAGCCATACAGACAGATTCCTTCAAAAGGAAACCCTGATCTCAAAAGCACCCATCTTTCCCCCCACCAACAAAAAAATCAACCAAGAAAACTGGCAGAGATTCTGAGAGGGCTAAAATGAAGTGAAGAATTCTAGCTATCTCTGGGGTGTGAATTCTGTATATTTAACAGCTTTGGAGGTGTTTAGTATGTTTCACTGCACGTCATTCAAAGCATTAACCTATTTGAATGCCATGAATTTCTCATCACAAGCTCTAGAATTGTTAGTACCTTTATAGAAAACCTGAATGTATTTTTTCTAGGTCTCTAACCTTCATCCATTTTGCACAGCAAATATTTGTTGAATATACTCTGACACAAAGGCGGGGGCGGGGGCGGGGGCGGGGGCTTGCATTTGGGTTATATCTACTGTTCTTTCTTGCTGGGTTGGTGCTAAGATCAAATTAACTGATGCCCCTTTCAATGTAAACTTTCCACATAGTCAGCACCATCCTGCTTGTGTAGGGTAGAGGTAAGGGGTGTTATCGGTGCCACTAGAGGGAGTTCCTGATTCATCACTGCAGTGTGACACTAACTTCCCTGTAATTTGCAGTCTGTCCAACACCCTAAAAAAAAGCTTGAAGGAATCTTGAAAAACTAAGATTTACATTTTCGTTGAAGTGTGCCTAGAGTTAAAAAGTAAAGTTTTGGTGATTTTTGCTTTTTGGTTGGCTGTTTCATGAGCCCAGTAAAAGAAATTAATTTCCCATGTGCCTTGGATTTGAAACCAGGGATTTGTCAAATTGTCGCAACAACTGTTCCAAAGCAAAGCACCATCACTAACAAGACTTCCATCCTAGCAAGCATTTTAAGTTTATTTTCTGAAGGCAATTCAATTTGACAGGCCTCTGAAAGGAAGCCAGTAGAGAAATTCCATTATGCTTGGGAAGCAGGCTGTCTAAGATAAACTTGTCCAGTGGTTCACGAACATTAAGTTAAAAACCACCTGCCCACGGATTGCACTCTCTCTGGCTGGGAAAATCCTGGAATGGGGGGAAGCACTGACAGAGCACCAAACAAAACAATGAATATAATCTTCAAAAGGTTGTGTCTCTTTTGCAGACATTTGTACACCCACACAGCAATTCAAGATAGCAAATTTATATCTCCCTTATTTGATGATGTAAGTAACATCAGTTGAACTAAAAGCCCATGCTGTCATCTTATTGGAAAGAAAGCACTTTGTGTTGCTGTCTCTTTAGTGCTCTGTTGGTTGGCAAGCAATGTCTCCTTCTGGATTATTAGGATCCAATTAACAGGGAATTCTGGCTGCAGTTGTCATTTAGGTTGTTTTCATAAAAAAGAAGGAAGGTGTGTGTTTCTCCATCTAGCAGAGCTCCACAATTTTGTCCTCCTCCTGTTTGCCATTGTATTACCTAACAAGTTTGTCAGATAATTGTGAATTCCCATGATTCCATCATACACAGCAATTCTAATTTATGGTAATTTTTGTGTTAGAGCTGAATGGAAAATAACATTTCTGCCAGGGAAAACTTTGATATATTTTAAATTCAGCTCTGTGATGGACAAAAAGTTAACATCTTGACCCTTTCCACAGGGCAGAATTTCTGATTTCCTACCCCCACCCCTGGGTGAACTGTAATGCAACTTTTTTACTTTGCCAGTTTCCACTCTTGTCAGTTTCCTTTTCCTCTAGCCTGAACCTGACAGCCTCCCTCAGTCCACGCAGAAGGATCTTAAGTGACCTTCTCTGCCTTTCTCAAACTCACTTGCTCAATGCCATTCTTGTGCATTCCTGCTAGTTTACTGGCGAGGAGAAAGGGAAATAGAAAGTCTCTCTCCCTGCTATCCTTTGTACTCCCTCAAACACAGGCTCAAAGTTGAGGTATGTGAGTAGGGGTGGGAATTCAAGTAGTGTCAAATCTTGTGACTTTTATCACAATTTTCAAATATTTGGAATTTTTCTTAAAGTTCCAGTTCTGGGAAAAACAGGTTTCATTTACCCAAAATTAACTTTCCAGCCATCCTTGTCTGGGGAGAAAAGCTTGAAAGTGAGATTTAAGTGCATATTAAAAGTTCACAAATTAGAAGGCCAAGAAACAAACCTCAATACTTCATTACTGGCTCAGATCTCCTGATTGACTTGGAAAAAAAAATTGCTGTGATTGTGGGAGCTGGAATAATAATTCTTGAATGTACTGGTGTGGCAATATTGGCAATACCTGTTTTCCACACACAACATTGTTGAAAGCTTAGAATGGGGATAATACATTAGAATGGAAATAGAAAAGGGAAAAAATGCTTTTACACAGGTAGCTCTTGTTTTTTAACTTTAAAATTATACATTGAATTATTGGTAACATAACTTGACACAGGGAACTCTCAGCCCTACAATGCATACATGACAAATATATATATTTTGTTCTCTGAAATAATAGTTAGTATTGTGGTGAAACACTCAAATATGTGTCCTTGGCAGAGAGATTTCCACACTGCTTGAGTAGCTGCAACACTTCACCTTCAGATTTTAATATAACATGCGAGAGGAATGGAGACAACACCTACACATTCTGCCATCTCCTATAGCTTCATATGATTTTACACCCCCGGCTACATTCACTGGTTTCTTGCTCTTTTGACAGCAGCCAGAACCGTAACTACTGTGTCTGTTTCTCAGATGGCAGCAATCTTCTTCCACTACTGTCTGGCTTCCACAGCTGCTGAGCAAAACCCAAGGGCATTGCAGTCCTGGCAGTGCTATACATTTACATGACCTTAAATGCCCTGAAGTCATAATTAAGCCATTGCCAGCCTCTTTATAATTCTGAAGATTAACACTGCTTTTCCTGCCTAGCTAATGAAATCTATCTCTTAAGACTTGCAAGGAAATTGGTGTTTCAACTTCAAAGTTGGTGGTCATTATACTGGATAGCATCATATGGATGGATTTGCCTAGTAGACACAGTGGTTTGTGTGGATGGCTAAGGGAATCTGTGGTCATAAAATATTTGCTGGAATGCAAAGTGAACACCCCAAAATCATTGTTAGACTATATCTTACAGCAAAAACATCTAAGCTTCAGTTTTAAAATCTCACTGATTGGAGAGAGCACTGTCATCCTTAGTAAATTGTTCCAGGGGTTAATTATGTCATAGCTGAACACTTTTAACTTTATTTCCAAGTTCCACTGCATTGTATTATGTCCTTCTCTGCCAGGCTGAGGAGCCTATTAAATCTGTTCTTCCTTTTAGATATTTGCAAACACTGATCAGCTCCCCTTGTAACAAACTCAAGGAGCTCAACCTGTTTCTCTCTCCTAAGCTCATCACTGCAAGCCTTTTTTTTTTTTTTTTTTTTAAAAAACAAAAAAATCCATCAATGGTTCTCATGGCTCTTGTTTGAACCATCTCCAATTTATCAACATTATTCATGAATTGTGAGCACTGCAGTGGACAAGGCATTCCAGCAGTGGTAGCCCCAGTGCCATATCTATTAAAGAGCAGTAAAATTAAAACCAATAGAAAGGGCAAATATTTTAGGTGGAGAATACTCAAGCTGTGAAATTTACTGCCACAGCTTATTGAGTCCAATGGTGTGGCTGTATTTTTTTTTAAGAGGTTTACTTTTATTCCAGATATGATCAGAAGCTTTGCTAAAGGCCAGATTCTATGCACACAACCCTGCTCCCCCACCCCCCAGGAGTTGTGCTGAGGGAAAGAGAAGGGAGATGTGGTAAGCAGAAGAAGATGACTTGAGGCATTCTGCCTGGCTAGAATGACTCGGGGGTTGCCTGCATATGCTACGCACCCTAGTACCTGTTACTTCCCGGAGCAGATTTAGCATATGCTTCCTCCTCGCAGCTGCCAGACAAGTCAGCGTGCAGGTCTCTGAACACACCCAACAGAGCTACTTTTGAGCTGCAGCATCCCTGGTACTTAGGAAGCAGCATTCTGCCTCCAATCTGTAGGGGTGCACACAACAGTGGGGTGAATTCTCTATATCTACTTCAGCCGCTTCTAACGAACAAACATAGCCAATATGAGCAAGGATTGAGCTCCACGATAGCATAGTGCATCAAAGCCTGAGCTTCCAGGGGAAAGCAGACTGTCTGTCAGGTCAAAAAGGAATTTCCCAGTGCAGGACTAGGAAAAAAAATATGGCCCAATTGGACACAATGGGAAGTAAAATAGAGGTCACCTGTCTCTGCAGCATCCATAAGTAGACTAGATGGGGAGACTTGCTGTACAGACATTTTGTAATTCTATCTTGCAGCAGCCTCTGCCTGCACCTTGTATCTGATGTTATTGAAAGTGAAATAGCATCAGCAATACTTGTTTGCTCAAATCCAGATCCGAATGCACAAGCAAGTGAAAGGTGAGAGCCTTTATATCCAGTTACCCGTAGTGACTGTGTGGGGAACTCCATAGTATCAAAATCTGGTAATGTGCTATAAAAAGAAGCTTGATACCCTTGCTTTTTTAGGATCAAAATCTTACTTTAAATGTTCTTCATAACCTACAGTGAAGCAGATGATTCTTCCACTTAGACAAAGATGGGAAACTTCCAGTTTCTGTTCATTTAAATCTGAACCATTTGTTTTCAATAACTCCCTTTGGGGAATGTCTTCAAAAAGTCTCAAGAGTCTTTGTCTCCAGAAGAACAGGGGCACCAACCTCCTCAGGTAATGGAACTTACTTCCCTTGGATGCCCATCCCCTCCTGTGGGGAACGCGAAGAGCCCTTCTTTCCCCTCTGTATCTGAGAAACAAATAATTAGGTCATATGGCTCATTTCCATGCCCAGTTACCAGTTGGTGTCCTGTAGGATTCAGGAGGGAGGTTCACCTCCTCTTTTACAAATGAATACAGCTCTCGGGGAGATCGACCTCCAGTTCATCATAACCCGACTCAGCAAATTCATAGGCCTCCGTGAGGTTGCACTTGATTTTTTTTAAAAAAGTGTGAGGAAATTTAAAAGGGCAGGCTGCAGTGTATCAAAACTGTAGGCTAACACTTGACATTTCAGTAGCTGGAAATAGTGGTCCTGTTTGCAGGCTACAGGGATCCAAAGAAAATGCGATCTGGACCTAGCAACATTCTCTCTACAGTCTAAAGTAGGCATGTCAAACTCAAAAGCTACTCAGGGCCCCACAAATGAAAACTGCTAGCTTTCAGGGCCACAGAAAAAATGTACTTCTATCAGAAAGTCATATCTATTTATTATAGATTGCTTTAGGTGTATATTATTATTATTATTTAGGTCTTGTTTGAGCATAATACAATAATTTTAGTTGGGAATTTAATACTTATGTAATAAAATATGATGTGAAATTATTTGCTCAATTTTATAATTAAAATATAAATTTAAAGTATGCATTTCAGTGCTTCATTAGTAAACTTCGAAATAGCCATTTGCGTGGCCATTTTGAAGTTTGGGGCTAGTGTAGACGTAGCCTTTCTGTCGATTGCCTGTGTGGTAGGTTGTCCTTCTCTTTTGAGAAGATGAAAGGCATGAGTTACAAACATGAATGAATGAATGGGCTTTGAGATTTGTGGCTGGAAGGAAGAACAGCAAGAGTTAATTTAAAGAAGTGGTATCTGAGGGGAATGGAGCTGTACACACTCGGAGAATGAGGATTAGGGCTGGGAGAAACTGATCGCCACCAGCTTTCTGGTGGAACTTCCCTGCTATAATGTCCATAGGAGTGCACTTAAGTGGGAACATTTCCATTGCACAGGGTTTGCTTTGTCAATCATTGTGACCAGGTCTGAATGATACTGTGGCTGATTTTTATGTATTTCCCCCTCACCTTTGTACAAGAACAGCCTGTCTCCCCAAATGGAGGTTACAGATTCCTCTCCTCCCACTGCTTACAGTGGACCATAGAAGACATCACCGTCCAACACTTTTCCTGTGTACAGGCATCAGGGAGAGAGAAAAGGGACGCTGGGTGGGACTGGATGGCCCCCAGTGGGGGGAGGGATGATGTGGGGGGAGAGAGACCAGGTCTGGATCTTACAGCTTCTGTGACTATCGTCCAACATCCAGAAAGGAGATTTCACTCCCCTCCTCCTATTAAATCCCCTCCCCTCCAGCTTATGCTGCATTCCTTAGGCTCTGTGTCCACCACATGCATGTTAAAACTCCAGCACACCCTTTTCTGGCATGCATGAGTGGCAGGGGGAGGGACAAACACCAGGCCCAGCTCCTTGGGCTGTCCATGTCTGATACATGCATATTAACCCCCACCTTGGCTCCCTGGGGTTTTAATACTCATGTGCCAGATGTGGTCAGCCTGAGGCAGCGGGACTGGTGTTTGTCCTGCCCCATGGCATGTGTGTGTCAGAGAATGGTGTGTGATTGGAGGGCCCTACTTAGATATTTTATTAACATCTAGTTGCGGGCCTCAGAAACGTTCCAGGGGACCACATGCAGGCCTCCTAGATGTGAGTTTGACACAGCTGGTCTAGGGTATTGTGGGGCGAGTTGTGCTTCTCAGTTTTAGGCAGCAGCCTGCTTTGGCTTTGTGGTTTTGGGTCTCCTGTATGTTGACCTGCTGAATTCTAAGAAATAAAGCAGTGTTCTGTTACCAACATCTCAAAAGACAAAAACATAGACAATTCTAACTTCTCCTCTGTGTATATGCTTTGAGGATAACATTATGGTCCTGATTACAAGGCTGTACATTGAATTGGCTCTAGGTATTGTAAACAATGAAACGACAATCTACCTCTGTTCCTCAGGTAGTATGACCATGTTAAACCTCAGTGGTGACGTTTGTGGGCTCAGACAATAAAGTTTTTATAACAAGACCAAGACTTTGGGTCTCATTGCCACAGGTGAGAATAATGAACTCTGCTTACTACCTGCAGAATGAAATGTAAAATTCTACTTCCCTCTGCTTTTTCACAGGAAGGATTAAAGTGAGCACAACAAGAAGAAAAGGAGATGAGGACAAGGGGAAAGGAATAAATAATATATTGAGGGGAGGGAATAGTAGGAAGGGAGTGAGAAGAAAGTGACAACTCAAAAAGAAAATGTGGGTTTTTACTTGCTGCTTGCCTTGGGGGAAGTAAGGAGAAAAATAAATCTTAGGCCATTTGAGGATTGCTTATTAACTTTGGAGTGGTGGTTGTATAAACTGATGGAAAGTACTGAGTCTCACACCATACAGTCTCTGAGCTCACCTTTTTTCCTCCTTTCTGGATGTAATTACCTACTTATCATTCTAGAGTTGCTTCTGCCAATTCAGTGACATTGGTACTCAGCTATTTTCCTGTGTGGAAAATTGAAGTCCTTTTCACAGCAGACCTATGGAAGTGACACAGTTCACTGTGTCCTTTCACATATTCTTATTTAAGAATATGATTCATAGTAAGTTGGTCTCTCTTTTTTTTTTTTTTTTTTTAAAATGATGATAGCATGTGGATATGTCGCCGGGGGGGGAGGGATCCATCTAGGCTGATTTTTTTTTTTTTTTCCTTCAGTGGTGACCTTTACTGCATTATTATTGTGAGGAAGCTGGCTCTCCCACAAGAAGTACTCTCCCTTGACAGTATACCTAACCAGGCATACAGTACTGCACCATGAAAGAAAGTTCTTGCTGATGTCTGCAATCACCTTCTGCTGTAAAGCTGGGAGCTAATCTTTCTTGCAATTTTTCCCCAAATGTACCTAGTGTAAGTGCATTTTTTTATTTATATGTGTCTTTGCTAAGCTATTTGCATCTATAGACTTTCCTTTCCTCTTCCAGCACCTATCAGCAGAGCAAATTTGAGGAAAGAATAGAGTTGACTCCAGGGGCCTTGATAAAAGAAGAGATCAGCTACTCTACACCGCTCCCCACGTGAAATAAAGGATGTCCTACTTAACAATGAACCTATATAAGATGTAACCATCACACAGTTCTGCCACATGTGATGTGTTGGGTACAGTGAGGCCACATCCACGAGTGAGCCAAGTAATCTGACATAAGTGCATGCAAGCACTTCATGCCTGAGTGCTCACGGAAGTAGTATTAGTGGGTGTGCACAGTGCATAACAGAACACTTTTTCCCATTGAAAAGCTGCAGGAGTTAATACAAACAGTGTTGTATTGGCAGCTGATTGTCCCTGGAATAACATCCTTCCTATTTCTGGCTGAGTGTTTTCTCTAAAAATCCAAACCATGCTGTTTGTTCTGTGCCTCCAGAAAGGCTTTGCAAACTGCAGTGTCAAGTGGAAGTGACAAAGCAGGATGTTTTCTTTGCAGGAAGGTCCCCTGTGTACACAGCCCATCATCACCATTCAGCTTTCAAACCAGAGGTGACATGGCAGGAGAGCTGCCAGCGAAAGGTCCATCCCTCATGTCTCAACTGACAAATGGAGAAAAACAAGTCAGACACAACCTGTGTGGAAATAGAGTGGTTTGTGCTTCCAGCTAACTTGGTGGGTGATGTGCAGTGTTGTTACCCGAACACCTTCTTTAGTGATTCTAAGTAGACAGAACCTTGCCTGACAACTCCTACCTCATAATTTTAATCTATCCTTAACCTCTACTTTTCTCTTTGAATAAGTTATTAAGCTTTCTGTTTTTATTCATAAATTGTATGGCTCAAATTCATCAGTTTATAATTCCACTGAAATCAACTCTGAAATAACTCCATAGTCAATGAAGTGAAACCTGAGGTGAATCCAGAGAGGGCAGAATCTTGCCTGGAATAGGGGATGGAGTGGGAGTGCTCTATAGAGGGAGAGGAGACAGGCAGGGCAATGAGACTGAGGGCAAAAAAGGTCAGGCTGTTAGTGAAAGGAGAGGGAATGCAGCAGGTATGCAGATTGGGCAATGAGAAGAGCTACTGACATGTGGTGGGAAGAGGCAGGTGGAGGGTTATGTGAGTGCTGAGCAAAATGGAGGGTCTCAACTTTTCCAAAAAAATGTACCACAGAGACACAATAGAATCCTACTGAAAACTTTAGATGAGTGATTGCAACAGAAGACAAATCATGCCTTTTTTTTTAATCTTCCTTTTTTTAAAAACAAACACACTTTTGGTACTCTGAATAAAATCATGCTGTGACAGCATTGCTTAGGCCAACACAATTTTCGTCTATGGCAGATCAAAGACCATATTTTTATGAGTAGTAATTTGCTAAAGAAGTGCTCAGCTTGGGGAAACAAATTAATGAGATGAAATCCATTAGTGACATAAGTATATGAAGAAGAATACTGCATTCCTTATTTGTAAGTCTTACTTAACAACTTAAATCACTGTTCCAAATAATCTCACTCAGTTTATTTTAAAAGTCAAATTTTGTCAACAAAATCTTCTTTGATCGAGTGTCTTGGGCAGCATTTTGGTAGTTCTTGAACTTTTGTGATATTAAATGTGAAATAATTTGCAGTGAGCTTCCAAATAAACAAAAACTGTTTGGGTTATTTTTTTGCAGACCTTCTTGGTTTTGGAGATAAGCATGTCTAAAATGATGCAAAAATGTCAACCTTGATCTTAGGTTCTGGTATTCATAGTCCTACATGGTGGTCCTGTCTTTATGATGGCATGTTTTCCTCTCAATTTCTTTTTTTTTTCTTGAAGGCTAGTTCAAGGCCCAAGCCAGCTGCTGCAAGTTTTCATTAATCAAGAATCAGAGGCCAAGATTTTTGAGGGTACCGGTTCATGTAGAAATGATTTTATCAGCCTTGATTCCTCATCAAGCATAAGCTCAGAGCCTTGAAGTAAATGACTGACATTGTTGATGACTTATAGGGGCTTGAACCAGAAAGTGGCTAGTAAAATGAATTCAGAAAGTTTTAACCATTTCACTGCATGTCTCAAGCAAGTAGAACTCTCCCTTCAGTTTCACAAAAAAGCTTGTAGGATTGCCACCCAGTCTTTTCACTAGTGGTTCCATTGCTTCAGTTCTTGCGCTCGAGTCTACTGTATATTATTTATTGAAACATCTGCAGCTCCCTGCAGAATATTTTGTTGGTCAGCCCTGCAATTGAACAAGATGTAGCGTTTTTTGAATGTTTCCAGAGAAACTTTTATTCCAACCAAAAAAGATTGATTCTGTGCCTACATGTTGATTTGAGGAATCTTCTGTACAATCACAGATTGCATGACTAAATGCCAGTTACCTTTGACTGACTCCTTGGGCTGTATAATTTCAGAGCTTGGTTCCACTGTTTTCTCATTCTCTGCTACTTTCTCCCCAGAGGGGTAGCTGTGTTAGTCTGGATCTGTAACAGCAACGAAGGGTCCTGTGGCACCTTATAGACTAACAGAAAAGTTTTGAGCATGAGCTTTCGTGAGCACAGACTCACTGTGAGCATCTGATGAAGTGAGTCTTGCTCACGAAAGCTCATGCTCAAAACTTTTCTGTTAGTCTATAAGGTGCCACAGGACCCTTCGTTGCTGCTTTCTCCCCAGAGTTTTCGTTGAAAGTAGACTGACTAATGGATGGAGCTATGCTCAGTCTTTTTAACCTGATCATCAGCATCTTTCAGTGGTTCCCAAGTCCAGTATCCATCTTGCCAAGCATTTGTTGCTGGTTGCTCTTCCTCACTGCATCCATCAAAAAGACAACAAGAAAGCAGATCAGACTTTCATTAGATTAGATTAATTCCAACCCCCGCTCCAGTTGCTGCACAACTTTTCTGTCTTAGGCAAGGTCTTGAAGAATATTTGTTTGGAAAAGGGCAGCCACAGTTATCTCATGGGAGGAAAAAAGAGACTAGATTTTTAGGGACTCCATTCAGTACAATCAAATCTCTGTCTGCATGTGTTGCTGTCTCTGTGTTGTTGGATCTCTGTTAGACTCCAGTTGATCAGCAATTTCCCTCTAATTTCTTATCCAAATTCCAGGCTAATATCTGTGACTGATGTCTTTGTCTTTGTACTTGGGTATACTAGATCAGCCTAAAGCACTGCTGCTGTCTATGTTGTCTTGTATATTCTCATAGGCATCTTCTGCTTCATTTTATGTCCTCTCTGGTCTTGATCTAGACAAGATTTTTTCACTGTGAGCTCCTCCTTTATATCCTGGATGGTGACAGGTACCTTTTCGGGGTGTGTGTGTGGGGGGGGGGTTTCCCTCCGTTTTCCAGCCAACACCCCAAAAGTTCAATTCCTCTTTACCTCATATTCAAGTCATAATTCCTTTTCTTGCATATAATTGCTCCTGGTACATATTGCTGTAATCCAGGTATTTCTTTATTAGCTAAGGGACTTGCTCAGAAAGGTTGCACCCATGCTTCATACAGTAACAACTGAACCTGGGCTACCCAAAATTCAGCTTGCGTGATTTTCGAAAGAATGTTTTAGATAAAGACATAAAATAAAAAATTAGGAGAAAATTATGTGTAACAAATTGTGCATTGATAAATACTCTGCATACACCATGTCTTTACACCACAACAGTTATACTGAACACAACAATGTAGGTCCAGAGTATTGGTAGGCACAGATCAGCATAAGACACTGAAGCTACATCTACACTAGCGCCCTCCTTTCGGAAGGGGCATGGTAATGAGGCAGTTCAGAAGATGCTAAGAGGTGCTGACATGAATATGCAGCACCTCATTAGCATAATGGTGGCCATGCGCGATTTGAAAGTGCTGCTTTCAGAATGCACATTGCCCGTGTAGACAGGGTCTTTCAAAAGCCCCCCTCCCAACTTCCTAAAACCAAATAGGAAGAAGGGGCTTTTGAAGTCTGCAGGGCTGTTCAAAGTCTGGGGGGGGCCTTTCGAAAGGCCCCCATCTACATGGGCAGTGTGCATTCTGAAAGCGGTACTTTCAAATCGCGCATGGCCACCATTATGCTAATGAGGTGCTGCATATTCATGTCAGGTCCCTCCCCCTTTAATAAAATTCAGCAAGAATTTTAAGATGAAGAACCTTCAAGATTCACCCTTATGGAGCTTCCCAAAAAAACAAGCAGTTCTGTAGCACCTTAAGACTAACAATGTTTATTTATGAGGTAATAAGCTTTTGTGTGTAAGACCCATTCTTCAGATATTGCCCGTGAAACCTCATTACCTAATAAAAATAATTGTTAGTTCTGTAGCAGCGTAAAGACTATTTGATTTTTGTGAAGCTAAGACTAACATGGCTACCCCTCGGAGACTATTTATAGATCTGGATAATAAACAGGCACACTAGCCAAGAACCGTGACAGTGTGCAGCAGGCCCTCCACTGTTTACATGGAGTCTGCCACTGTATTATAAGTGTTTGTTTGTTTTTCTCCATTTAGTGTCTTCCAACTTCATGTATATGTAGGTGCTGTAGAGGGCCTTCCTGTCTCCTTCTGCTCCCCCTAGCTGTACTACAGCTGCCATTCCCACTTGACCTTCCTCTTCAGACATTTCCCCCCACCCCCCCCACCAACACCCTGAGACCCCGTGTCCATCTCGTACCAGGAGCCCGTGCTTCTCCCCACTCCTGCTCTTTGTCTTGGCACACCTGGCTGGTAAGCCTTGCCTGCAGGTGATAGGACTGTCCTACTTCCCAGCCCATGCTCTCCTTATCAGTGTTCAACACCAAGTTTTTAATTTCTCAAACCTGGGGCTAAAGTATTTGTAGCTTCTTATGGTTGGATGGCTGCAGGAGATCTTCAATCTAGACAGATTTAATGCTTTGGGATCACTTGGGAGAAACCGTAGTAAAATGAAAACACATTTGGAAGCTTATTCCAATTTTAAGGAAACAAAAGCCAGAATTTTCAAACCCAGGGGCCAAATCTGGCCATTTAGATGCCTATTCTGGCGCCTAAAACAATGCCTGAATTCTCAAAGGGGCCGATTGGATTGGATTGGTTTGGTTTTTACGGGTCCCAGTAATTTCATTGTGATGTGGGAAAATCTGGCCACTGATAGTCAGAAGTCTGAAATATGAATTTCAGAACCTGCTTTTTAGCCCCACAGCCTCAAGGCCAAGACACTCATCTTCCTCCACTGGACGACTTTTCCCTTAGTGCCTGGTTCAGATAGGGTCTGTACACATGAGCACTGCTCTCTGCACCCTTCCTACTTCATTTATTCTGTAGAAAAGGCAAAGGCTTTAATTAGTCATTTAGACACTCCATCTCCCCACCCTGTCAGATTCTACAGGCTGGCCTTTAAAAATATATAGCTCAACTGTCTCAGCAGCTGCTCTTGTCATATATTTTTCATTTCTCGCAATTGCTCTGCCCGTTGAGGAGGTATTAGCTAAAGAGTCCTCCTTTCTTCCTAGTTCAGTCACAGTGCAGGGTATGCACTGGAGTGGAAGTAACTTCAGAAACCAGCAGAGCTGCTCACGCTAAATGCAAGCAAAAAAAAGAGCTGAGATCTTGGAGCTTGTTAATTTTTGAAGTCCTTTGTAACAAACAGATTGTTCACAGAGAATAGCTGCCAGTGGTTCAGGCAGGATGCTTAGTAAGTCTCAGGTGTGAGTGTATCGGAATAAAAGGAGCTTGTGTATAAAATGACCACCTAGTTCAGATTGAGAAATGGACCCAGCTTCAGTCACTTCTCACAGACAAATGCAAAGTGACATTCCTCAAATGTCAAGGTCGCCGTGCTGTGCGGAACTTGTCACATCTGATAAGCTGGGATACACAGAAAACCTGGCAGTGTCTCATGTTCCAGCGCAGCATAGTTTCTACACTAGCTTATATACTCAAAAGTCAGGAGGAGGAGGAGGAGGAGGAGGAGGAGAGCAAACGGGGTGGGGGGTTGTTATGGGAGTGGAACGGCCCAACATTCTAACTATCTATGCCATTCCCATTCTCTGTATCTTTCAGAGTTCTGTGAGCAAAGGCACATCCAAAATGGCTGATTTTTATGGCAAATTGTATAAATTATTTTGAGATAGGAATGCACTCTAAATGTAGCTTGTTTGGTGGGACTGGATGGCAGGGAATGGATCACTCAATAAATTGCCCTGTTCTGTTTCCTCCATCAGAAGCACCAGGCACCGTCAAAAGACAGGACTAGATAGACCTTTGGTGTGACCCAATATGGCCATTCTTAATTTCTGTGTATCTCTCATTTATGCCTTTCATGTGTAATTATAGCTCACAAGACATGTAGGTTAGTTAGGCTGAGGTAGGAAGGTGTCTCAAAATTACTATTATTTCTATGCTGGGTGTACATCATGTTTGGTTTTGTGGTGGTTTCTTTTTTAAAGGTCTCAGCTCAATTGGGTAGGGATGAAATGATTATAATTAACTCAGGCTGCTGCTACACTACTATTGTCCCGTCAGAGGTGGCATAGTAATGAGGCAATTTGAAGCAGGCTAATGAGGCACTAGTGTGCATATTCAGCCTCTCATTGGCATAATGGCGGCTGCACAAACAGACTTTGAATTGCAGATTGATAGTGAAGGTGGTGGCAGGTTTGAAATAAGCACCCCACTTTGACATTCCCTTACTCCCACAGAACTAGAACGGCCTCATTAGCCTGCTTCAAAGTGCCTCATTATGATGCCACCTCTGATGGGACAATGGTAACGTAGCAGCAGCCTTAGACTCTGTCTGTAGTACAAAACTCCTTCGCAGTCCCAGGGTAGCTACATAGTTCTACTTAAGTGGTAAACAGTGAAATAGTTAATGAAGACTTTAAAATTGTTGTGGTTTTAACCTGAATGAGGGCATTCATCAAAAGCACAGGACTTTGCACAAAGGATCTAAAGGGGAATAGGCAAAAAAGAATCCTCTCCATCATAGTTTGGTGCAGAATGGCAGCACAATTATTCTACTACGATCCATGAGGTTCTGAAAACACTTGTGCGTGTACTTGCTGTTCCTACTCTGAGATGTTCTGTTGAAAGCAGTTGCACAAGTAGTTCGGTGCTCGGGACCTAAATTGCATTGATCAGAACAGGCCAAAAACTTCATAGAAGATTTAACTGTAAAATGTAGCCCCTTTTCATCAACAACTCGAAACAATTGCTTCTCTTATACGTGACAGAAAACACTTTTGTAAAGTGTGACACACCTAACTTAAGACCTTTTGTCTTTATAAAAAAAAAAAGGGAAAGAGTGTGTGTGTGTGTGTGTGTGTGTGTGTACGACCAGCTCTTCAGCTAATGTAAATCACACAGTCCAATGGATCAGTCTCATAGAATGTTTGTAAACAATATATGACTAAGTGTATGTAGGTGGTCTGAATTATGCACTGTTATATCAAGATAAATGAACTGCACAACTTGTATGTTGTAAATTATATACAATAATTAAACTCAGTAATCTTTACTCTCTGTGTGTGTGGTGGGTTTCTTTTTTTTTTTTCTTTGTATGCCCTCCTCCTTCTTCCCACATGTAGAAATAAAATATGAGCAGATTTTTGGAGATCAATAATAGCACGTGTTGCCTTAGTATCCTAATTGTCCTTCCTCCTATATTAAACCCTCGGTTGACACAAACGAAGATTGTGGCTTGGGGAGCCCCTTAATTAAATTACTTTCATTTGAGACAGCTAATTTTCTTGCTACTTTTTCTGAGGTGATGAAACATTGTCTTGGCTTCATAGCCCCAGCCCCCTCTGCACATTCAGACATGCAGCTCAGGATCCTGGAATGTGTGTGTGTTAGTTCCCAGTCTATCATCTTCTCAGCAATACTGGTTGTTTGCACCTGGCCCATGGACCCCAAACCATGTCAGAATACTGAGGATATGAAGAGAAGCAGATTTCATTATGCACGTGGAGAGTAAGGAATCTGGACTGTCTTCCATGGAGGAAAGGAAGACACATCGCATGGCTGGAGATCCTGTATGTGTGTTGAGAAGCAGCTGTTGTAGCAGCAAGCCATTGTAATACTGCAGGGTAAATGAGACTCTAGAGTAGATCTTGTGTCGCATCTCCAGTTTTGCAATTTTACCAAGCCATTGATATGCCTCAAAGTCAGAAACCGAGAAACATGCAGTATCTTTAAGAGGGGTGGGGGTGGAGGCATATTCATTCTAATATTCCTTTATGTAACATTCACAAAAGGTTAAAGCCCTCCTTCCTATCTGGTGAGGCTGCAGAGTTTTTCAGTGAAAGAAACTTCTATCATGCTTCCTAGTTTAGACCAAATAACTGAGGCATTGTATGAAAGTTCAGTCACACCAGATGGTCTCCAAAAGGGAATGTTTTACATTCTTGATGTAAAGTTAAGGGATTGGTCACAGTTCAATGGTTTTACTCAAATCTAGGAATCACTAGTAGCAGAGAGATAGTCGTGCTAGTTTATATACTGTCAAATCAAACCAAAAAAAAAAGCTTTCGTACCAGCTGTTCTGGTACGGCTCTGATCTGAAGTGGGTCTGTCCCACAAAAGCTTATCACCTAATAAATTATTTTGTTAGTCTTTAAAGTGCTACTGGACTGCTTTTTTGTTTTGCTATGAATCACTGTGGTGGGAGAAACAAAATTGCATGTCAGAGCTCACCAGCTCTTGTGGGGTGCTTGATCCCAGTTGTGGGTGTTTAATCCCAGTTTTGTAAATGGTCCCTAACCTCCTTTGGGGCTGATCAGAAAACATATAACCTGACACCATTTAACTCTGTGGCATCCGAAAGCATATCCAGAATTGGAATGTTAGGTTCTGAGTCTTTCCCTACTAGGAGGTATTATGGATCTCAGCCTTGCACTGCTAAACTGTCCACCTAGAGAATACAGATTTAAAAAAATATTCACATAATATTCATGTTTCCCTTTCTTCAGTGAACCTCCCCTCTGCCTAGACTGCCTTCACTCCTCCTGCCCCAGGGCGTGTTCCATGCTAGTGATTTCACAGCAGAAGTGGAGTTCAATGGAAGTTGGAACCATGCCAGCCTCTGCCGGTGGATCTCTTTCCCCTGGTAGAAGGATATTGACCCTCCTTCCCTTTAACTTTAGTGGATTGTTACTTTCTGCAGTTATTTTTCCTCTCTCTTCAGTCCTGATCTTCTCAGTGTCACCTCTAAGGATGTACAATGATCACTGAGCTGTGAGCAGCCATGCAACTGCTAATCCTGAGCAAGTACCCCCTGTGCCAACAGCAGATGGCCATTTCCAGCAGGATGAAGGTTGCTGTTGGTTGTTTTTTCTCTCTTCCATTAGTGCAGCTCTTTCACTCACTAGTCAAGTTTAAAATTCCCTTGCCCTTTTTGTGTCATTAGAGATTAGTAATGAAAAGTTTACTCGTCTCCAAGCACATTCAATTTGTATGCCGGGCTAGTACCACTCCATGCTTCCTTTGCAAGCTGCTGTTTGGTTTTTCTACTTTCTGTATTCTAGTAAGAAACATGTAATAAACCTTCTTTTTATATCTTTAAGATACCAATGACTGGTAAACTATTCAACCCTATATTAAATCCCATCCTTATTGGTTTCGGAGGGGTAGTCGTGTTCACCTGTTTCAGCAGACACAGCACGGAGTTCAGTGACACTTTAAAGACTAACAAATTTGCTAAGGAATTAGAACACAAGCTTTTGAGAGACACAAATTTTCCTCAGAAGAGCTGGAGAACAGAAAAGAATAAAAGGAAGGGATACAGATCTGGGTGTGTGATGTCAGTGCTAATTAAATCAGAGTTACACTGCCTTTTTCAATGCCAAGATGTGCTTTTGAGATAAGCTGATCATGTCTGCACACAGAATTCAAGATGTGGGCGTCCTACAGATTTATACAGAAGCAGTAAGATACTCTCTTATTCTCTCTCCCCTTTTTAATGATTCCTAAAACTCTATGTTTTTGACTGCTACTGCACGTTGAACGGATGTCTTTTCAGAGAACTATCCATGATGACTTCAAGATCTGTCGTGAGGAGTAAGAGCTAAATTAGTCCCCATCGTTTTGTATGTTTGTTTAGGATTATTTTTTCCACTGTGCATTATTTTGCATTTATCAACATTAAAATTCATTTGCCAATCTTATTTAAAGACTGGATTTTGTACATGGAGTTGTGATAGGTAGAATCTGAGCTTGTGCAAGAGCCCTGATCCTGCACATTCAATCAAAAAATCCCAATTGAGTAAGGTAATGAGAGTTTAATGGAGATTTTGTCTGGATAAGTGCAATTGCTACTAAGTGCACCCATTAGTTAAGCAAGGTGTTGTGATGCTTAACTCCTGGTTGAAGAAGTGGGTTATTCTCTAGAATAGAGAAGCCAGGCTTTTATCACTTGGGAATTACACATACATCATGTTTTAAAATGGGATTTCAGAAATGCTTACCATTGACCTAAATCTCCTCTCACTGAAGTCAATGAAAATTCTACTATTGACTTCAGTGGATATAGGCCAGTGCTGAAAACTATTGATTTCAGTGGATACAGGCCAGTGAAGGTATTTCTCCCTCAAACTTAGTTTAAAAGTCAAAAGATTTTTCTGACTACCAATGCTGCAACCTGACATGTCAAAATCAAGCAGTGTTCTTCTATGCATCAAAAAATCATTTAAAAAATAAAAAAGATATGGGAATAAGAACTGATGGGGTAACCAGGCGGAATAAAATAAAATGTGCCCTTGTTGTACGTTTGCTTAGCATTATTAACTGCTGGGAAAACACTTGTATCCATAAACAAAGCAGCTGTGACTTGCTACATGTACAGATCATGATGTATGAGTGTAACCCACTGGTGGGTGTTAGTTACATGTGTCTACTTGTTTTTATGCTGTGCCCTGAAGAGAGTACAGTGAATTAATTCAGTATTGTTCTCAGGAAAGGTGTTCAATCACTAAGGCTGTGTCTACACAAGCCGAAGGGGCATGTTAATGAGCAGGTTTGAAAGATGCTAATGAGGCGCTGCAATGAATAAGGGTGGCCGTGGCGATTCAAAAGTGCAGGTTTTCGAATCATGCGCCACCCATGAAGACAGAGCCTTCCAAAAGGACCCCCCAGTTTTCGAAAGCCCCTTCTTCTTATCTGGTACCTCATTAGCATCTTTCGAACCCACTAATTAACATGCCTCTTCTGAAAGGAAGGGGCTTGTGTAGACACAGGGTAAGAGCATGTATATACTTTGGAATAAAGTTGAATTTATTAAATGCAACTTTTAACACTAAGCTTTTATAAAGTTGAAGTTGAACGTCCATGTCTGCTCACAAAGTCAGCTTAGTGTGTCCCCATTAAATTGACAGAGTTCTGCTGTGGCAGCAGTGCACTGTGGGTACCTATTCCAAAGTCCCTGCAGCCCTGTTGCATTTTGGGACTCTGTGCCAGTGTCTTGTGGGGGGGGAAATAAGTTGCCATCCTCACCCCAGAGTACATTTCTCTCACTTCCTGCTGCTCGCGGGGGGCTGAAGGAGCCAAGTGAATTTTTACACTGCTTTTACATTGCCTGCCACATGGTTGCTGGAATGTTAGCTTTCTGCTGGGGAGTGATTCCCTGGGAGTAGACTGCAGAGACCTCTGTGACCTGCTTCCCTCCCCCCCAACCTCCCCGCACCGTTGTTCTGGGGTGCTGATGAGGGGAAGGGGCTGACTATGTGGAGGGAGCTCTGGAAGCGGAGGGTATGAATTGGACAAGGGAAGCATAGCCACAACCAAGCAAGGGGACTGAATGTGTGGCAGGAGGTCTGAAATGGGAGGCATGGATTTGATGAGGGATACAGGGCCCCAACAAGGGGAGGGGACTGAATATGGAAAGTGAGGCATGAAATGGGGCATGTACTGCACAGGGGGTGTAGAGTTTGTTCTTTCAAGCAGTGTTTCCATTATCTCCATCTTCCTGGTTATAAAGGACAAAACTGAAGTATGCATTTTAGTCTAATTCTCCCCTATGCTTCTCCTCTAATCTCACATGTCCCGTATTTCCTGGGAGGCCTCCAATTATTCTTTGCCTGCTGCTTCAAAACAGTCAGCCTTGAACTCCTGATGGCTCTTCCTCCTACGCATTTGGATTAATCTCTCTTTGGGGTCCAGGGGGTGAGGCACTAGTCCTCTGACTCCTGTTTGCAAGGTCAAATCCTGTTTTTAAAAAACATGCTGAAATATTAAGGGAATTGTCAATAGCAACATTTTTATCTTTACTTGGAACAATTAGCGTACAGACAGAATAAATGTCTGTGGGTCTCTATAGAAGGATATATGACCACAGCAAGGTTCCTCTGTGGACTCCTAAGGCTGAAGAATCCTTGAGTCCAAGATGAAGGATTCAAGCTCTTCTGCAGCTACAGTTAGCTTACCATTGCATTCAACGTAATCTTCAGTTCATGGGGAAAAAGAGTAACGTGGAAGTGCCCCTTCTGCTGTTTGGATGGGGCGTGACAGTGAGCACTGGTGGTTTTGCTGTGTGTGGGTGCCAGCCATGGTGGGGGGGAGGGCTTGCCATGTGGCCGCCTTAAAGCAGCATATTGATTTGAAAGCAGGCTGCTCCAGGAGTTGGAAAATAATTAAAAGTCACTTCGGGGACACACAAAACAAGGCAGGGGCCGATCACCTGTCATCCCAGGGAGGAGTGGGGCTTGCTGTGCCACGATATAAAAGCCAGTCAGGCTCCATGAGTTTTGCACTGCACTGGGACACAGGCCAAAAAAAATTATTAAACATCACTGCAGTGACTCATGAAACTTCCCATGCATTCTAGGTTGCCAAAGGAGACATTAGCCTGCTCAGAATAAGAAAAAGGGATAAGGAAAGAATGCTCATCCTGTCTGGGTACATTGCTAGAAAATATGCAAGAATTCTCTTTTGTGCCATGATTCCAGATTATTTAGTGGTGGCTTGGCATGGTAAGGTGTCTTATCATGGAAACAGGAATAAGTCAGGTCTCCCCAAAAATCTCGTGAGAAGAATCCACAAGTGCTCGTCTAAGGCCTTCAGCGAGATGTCCAAATGGCATCATCACTCCACTCCCCCACCCGAAATATTAAGAAGCTGTTCCAAGGGAAATGGGCATAGAAACCCCCATCCCCAATTATAATAATATGGTACAATTAGTAGAAAAAAAGCATGCTCACCAGACGTGCTCTCTCCAGCATCCTGGTTTGCCTCTGAAACCTCCTGGGATGAGGGGACTGTCTCCAAAGTGATAAACATGTCCTGGCTTCCAGGATTAGCTTCTGCACTGGAGTGTACCCCCTTGTCATCCAGGTCTTCCTCATCCACCACCCCAGACCCTGCTTCATCATCCTGCTGAGCAACACATACTGAGGAGTTCATGCATTTTGTGGGGGGAAGAGTTTGGGTCTCTCCCCAGAATAACACGCAGCTCATCATAATCGTGGGACTTTTGAGGAGATGACCCAGACCAGCCATTAGTTTCTTTGGGTTTTTTCATAATTCTGCCTGAGCTCCTTGATTTTAATGTGGTACTGCTGAGTATTCCTGGTATACCCACTCTGAATCATGCCTTGCAATATCTTTGCATAAATATCGACATTTCTTTTGCTGGTTCTGAGCTGCATGAGAACTGGTTTATCCCCACGCAATGATGAGATCCTGGATCTCCTGACATCTCTGTGCTGGGGCTCTTCTGTGACCCGGTGGACTGATGGCTAGTAGGTGTGCTGCAGAGGTCTGCTCCTGATGTTTGCTCTCCATGCTAGCCAGAGAGGAAAGGAATGAATTCAAAAGTCCCAGCCTGATGATCACTGCTTCCTGTCACTTACTTCCTGCTCATGTGGCAAGCTACAAAGATGAAGTGATGACCAGAAAGGACACAGCAATGGGAATTGTGGAATGGTTTGAGATACTTATAAAATCACTTTTTAACAATGCTGCACTTTCATAAGCTGAGATTGAAAAATCGATTTTTGGCATTACTCTGGGCGAAATCAGGAGTATAAAAGTCTACCTTGAGGCCCTTAAAATCCACCTATTGAGCACAGGGGTGAAGACTGATGGCTTATAAAATCAACCTAAGACCCTTAAATTCCATTTTATCTCCCAGTGTAGACCAGGCCTAACTCTGAGTGGAGAGTAAATGCGGTGATCAGGTACAGCAGGAATAGGCAGCAATGTAAGTGTACCTGCCCTGTCAACATACTTTGGTCCTGCCCTAGCAGGGCCAGCTCAAGATCGTAGGTGGAATTTCATTTTTCGTGTCTGTTCAGCTTTTGCTATTCTGTTGGAAATGAAAATATAGTCCGTAATTGAGCAAAATGGAGTGCCCGTTTTTGTGATAAGGACGGATGTCTGCTGGAAATTGATGGGAGGCCACTTCCTCCCGACCCCTTCAAATCGTTTCAGATAGGCCACTAAAAACAAACTTGAGGTGAATTTTGATCTGGCCTTATTGAGATGGGAACTAGTTCCCTGAGCTGAATGGCTGGCTGCACAAGATCATTCTCTCTGAGCTATTTAGACCTCCCATAATGTTGTGTAAGCACACTTTAAAAACTGTGTTTTGCCATGTAGCAGAGCGCTTTTTATAAAACAGTCAGAGCTTGGAATAGTGTGCAGGCCTTCTCTTTACTGACTCCACTGCACTGTAGCCTCTTGGAAGCTTGAATATGCCAACACTTTGCAGCAAGAAGGAAAGACCACTCATAGAAGTATGAGAAAGACAAGGTGAGTCAGATAGTATCTCTTACTGGCTCAAACTCTGTTGGTGAGAGAGACAAACTGTCCAGCCACACAGAGATGTTCTTTAGGTCTGGAAAATGTACTCAGGGTGTTTTTGAAGTAATCTGTTGCACTTTGTGCATGGTTGTGACAGAGTACATTTCCCAGACATTGAGAAGTCTCTGCATAAAGTCAGTTCTCACCTGCAACTAAAAACATAGTTGGTCCACTGAAAAATATTTATATTTCTTCACGAATCTTGTCTCTGCCATAGCCTGGGTCCAACATTGCACACAATCATAACGGTATTGTCATGTAACAGGGTGAGCTACAGAACACACATCTTTCTCTGCAATTACTGCTTTCTCTTCAGCATGGGATTAATTTTATAAGCCCTTTCCTGGTGCTTTCTGTTTAAACTGGGCAGACTGAAGCAGCTGCAAACCTAAAGAGGCAATTTTGCAAGGGCTACTGCTTGCTTCGATACTCCTTCCTTACTAGCTTGTAGGTGTTATGTTTCCTTCTTATTCCGAAAGATATGATTGTAGTTTTCAGTTTTAGAATGTGAAATGTTGTGTGTTTTTAATAATTGGTGTATTACTGCTAAGCCACAGCTTTGGTTGAGAGTTGAGACAGTATTAGTCCTAGCCCTCCAAAATGTTTTCTGTCACAACTCCTCGGCCTTAGACCCTTAAAATCACAACAGGGTTCCAGCTGTGGGTAAGACTGTTTCTTCTGTTAAAATGTTTAGTCCACAAAGTGTGCCTGTTTTGTGTGTGGTTGCATGAAAGGCCAAACATAATGCAACTTCTGTATGAATAGGGCTTAAATTTTAAGAATGGCTCTTGGAGACAGTTATGTGTTGAACAGGATTAGGATCAGTCAGGGTGTGGTTATTGTGAGTGTTTTCTTACGGGAGTGAAGGTTGCATCCATGCTGATGACCAATACTGTTCCAGTTGAACAGTCTCTAGGTGGACGTACGTATCTTCCTGTGTAAAAAGAAAACTCAGAACTGACAGGACATCGACTGGCCTTGTTCAAATGTCTTGGCTTTGCTTTTATATTCCCCTCTCCTCGCTGCATCGCAGAAATAACTGTAAGTTCATTTCAGTAGGAAATAAACTATGTACATTTAAGCATAGATTTAAAATTGCATTCTACTACTCCAGACTAGAAAGGAGAATGGATTACACTTGCCACACACAAAATGCATCTTCAAGTTGTGCATAATTTGTCTTCATTTTCCTGAGGGCAGGGGTACACTACAGCAGGCGGTTGAATTGAGGTATGCAATTCTAGCTACGTTAATTATGTGGCTGGAGTCAACATACCTTAAATGGGGCTTTTGCGTTCACTAAGGAGGTCAACAGGAGCATTCACTCCATCGACTTTCCTTACTCCTAAAGAGGGGTGGACTATTTTCCCTTGGTTTTCAATTTACATGTTATAAACCTCAGCTTTCTAAGGCTATGTCCACACTAGGCAAAGTAAGTTGACTGCAGATGCACAATTCTAGCTACATTAACTGTCTAGCTAGAATCAACGTATCTGCACTCAGCTTACTTGGCCATCCTTACTGAAGAAGGTCAGTGGGAGAGTTTCCCCCATCAACTGCGCCCTTAATGCTCAGGTCTCATGAGGCGTACAGGGATCATCTGCGACCCCTGAGAGGGCAGTTTTGCACATCTATACCAGGTGCATGAAATCAGACCCCAGAAGATTGACTGAGTGGATTGATCTTCCAGATTAGTGTAGATGTAGCCTGAGAAGTTAATTTTAGTCTCAAGTTTAGATAAAAAATGTCTATTTGACATTCAGGTCAGAATGCAGCAAACACAAATATTTCTGGGCATTTATGTAAACATTCACTGCTGCAACTGAGATGTCCACCTGAGGAGCACCAGACTGAACTCTCACATTGTGGAACCATCACAAGTAGTGCCTTAATAATGTTTTTCGTTTGTTTGTTTTGTTTTCATTTTTTTAGTGGGATGCTCCAGGGATGCTCTGTGTTCAAGAGGGTGACAGAATTGGGACCCCTTTAGAAAGATATTTAGATGCCTAGGAATGTAGATGGGAAATCACTGCAATATGTTCCTAGCTATGGCTAGGTAGGTTACGTGCCTAACTCTCACTGAAGTCAATGGGAATTATGCACCTGATTCACTTAGATGCTTGTGTAATTCCTATGAGGTGCCTAGCCACACCTTTAAGCATATACATTTTTGAAAATCTGGCCCTGGGTGCCTACAATTTAAAGATTAGGACCTGATTCTCCTCTCATTTGCACTGTGAATGAGCACAAAAATAAGGGGGGGTTTGTTTTGTTTCTTTAAATTCTTAGGCCAGGGGCCAGCAAATTTTGGTTCTTGGCCCTTCAAGATAATCTGCAGTCACTGCCCCCTTCAGCTTCCAGTTGCTGTGGCTTGCCATTCCTGGCCAATGAGGGCTGTGCGAAGCAGCAGCCAGCACATCCCTGCAACCCATACCATTTCCTGTAGCTCCCATTGGCTGCGAATGGTGAACTGCAGCCACTGGAAGCCACAGAGGGCAGTGCCTGCAGATGGTCAACATCAGCAGAATGTCTCATGGCCTGCCAGTGGATTACCTCATGGGCCAAGAGCCAGAGTTTGCCAGAAGACACATTTGTTGGAACAAACCTGTTAATGGTATTGGAGAGCACCTAGACTAGGAATAATGATAGCCTCAATATGATCCCCTTCCGTGTGAGGACGCTGGGACCATCTGACATCATTTCCACAAGTGCTGCCTTCAGATTATGTGGTGTTAATTTAGAGAAGGGCACTACAGTGGTGTAAGGCAACTGTCAAGCTTGCACGCACATACAACACAGTCTTTAGCTGAAAGGAATGCGTCTATCTTCTAGGCCCACACACTGGTGCTGAGTGCTCAAACCTCTTTCAAGGTCAGCTGCTGCAGGATGATGTAACCAACAATGCAGAATCAGGTCTGATTCTGTCCAGGAATAGACATTGGCACATGTACATATCTTTGTGCATGCAGAAGCCATTAACCATTGCCACAGCCAATGCTACCTCATTATTCTTGATTTGACCCTCTAATGAATGCCATAGGGGTGCCTCAAGTTACATACTGTGATTTCAGTGCAGTGGCGATGGGTGTGGCACACAAGCTGCTCCTGAAGAATTCTTTATTGTTATTTAGAGTGACACAGCCATAAGTGGAGCTTGGCAGCTTCCACAAGGTTCACAGTGAGTTCAAGGATTTGTTGCAAAATGCTGGAAGTTCCACTGCTGGTCAAAATAATATATCTACGCTACTTCAGCTAGGCAAGATAGGGCTTTTCAGTGCTGCTGCTGTCCTCTCCCAAGAAGTAGCATCAGTCAACACATGCAGCTCTTACGCTTCTGGGCTGTATGCAAGATGATTATGCCTTTTTACTATAGCCAAATTTTTTTCTCCTGCTTCAGGGTTATTGGCAGAATTCTGTGAAAGGAAATACTTGTGTAACTAATCATGGAAATTAAGCTGCTGAAACTACACATACATATACACGTGTTGCATTGGTCAACTGCCAAATGGATGTCCTCTAATCCCCCACCAAAAACTAACAGTAGCTTTCTTATTCTCAAACCGGAGAGCAAATGCAAGCTGTAAGGTTTCTTTTATTCAGAGAAAACAACAGGTATGTACAGACTTTTGCTCCTTTCCTGAGGGACCCCATGCACACCATTCCTTCACCCCAACTCTGTAAACCGGCAGGGCTCATGGGCTCGGGTAGCTACATCCACATGGACAAGATTCAGTGCTGCAAGCTGGGATGCTGAAGGACTGAGACGAGAGCATGTTGCTCTTTTGCTGAATGGATGTTCAGCTATGTGTTGGAAACGCATGTTGACATCTGAAATGCCCTGTGAAGTCTCCTGGGTCAGGGAGCCGACCAATCCCTAGACAGGAAGGATTAAGGGGTGGGGTGGGGAGGGAGGGGGGCTGACATCACATTGTTAGCTAGCAGAAGGTGAATCCACTGCTTAATACCACACAGAATGGATTAGGGCATTTCATTGGAACGGGGGACTTTCCTTGAGACCCCCAAAGTCTCTGGGAGTCACCTCCTGCCTCGGTCAGGTGGGGCAGAGGTGCCCATCCAAAATGAGAGGTGTTAGTTTTCGCTGCTGTAGGAAGACCAGCAAAAAAAAACAGCTGGAATGTTCTCTGCCTTTGCTGGAGCACAATCTTAAACAGGTACTATGAAAAGATTTCTTCTCAGATTTATCTGCATGATTTGTTTTCTTAACCTAGCAAAAGTTGTGGCTTAAGGGTTAGGGTTTTTTTTTGTTGTTGGTTTGTTTTTTTTTTAAACAGCAACAAATCATTTAGCTTTTGGAGGCTTATTGAACTTATTTTCTTGGAGTCCAGCAGTGTGGGTTTCCCTTGGAATTATATATGCTATAATAGCCTCTCTCTTGCTTATATCACATTACACATAGCCAGATCTTGAAATCTCGCCTGCCTAGAAGGGATGCTGTGGGCTCCTGCTGTCTATAACAGAGCCACCCACTGCAGGGAAGATTTAATTCATTTTGTTTTTCTTATGCCAACAACTGCATTGGAGAAAAGGGGGGAAAATGGGTGTGAAGAATGAGAAAGGGGCTATGTTTTGTTTTCAGCTAGTAACTGTTTTCTTAGAAGGCAATATGGCTTGTTAGAAAGATTTTATTGAGAGAATAATGCTGGAGCAGCACTTGAAAACAAGATGCTCATGGAAATAGCTGTTTTACAGCTGTTTGGATTTGAATTGGTGAATAAGCATTATAGCATACAGAGTCCCATTAATAGTCTGTGTCTTTATCCTCCTTTTTATGCCTTAGTAGAGAATTCAAGAACTGTTACTGGGGTAAAATCTTGGACCAACTTGCTTGCGTATTTTTAGGGTATCATGTTTAACAGCCGTTGCTGTAATGCATTTCCAGCAGTTGTTACAATTACTACTAATGCAAGAAATTCACTAATAATGAAAGAAAAGATTTTGGTAACAAGCACGTACTGAATATATTCTCTATGAGTGAATATATATTTGTCTATCTCATATATAATACACACAATATGTTTATATGAGAGAGTGTTTGAATGGAAACAGAGTAAGTTATCTTTACTTATTGGTAGGATCATATTGTGTTAGATGGCTATGCCATCCATAATTCATAGTCTTGTGGGTGGGTGTGGGTGTGGGGAATCAATTGTCATGTACAAGTTCTTCTGTATCTGGTTTCCTTGTCTTTAATTTTTAAGAGTGAAAACTATGCAACATATTCTGCTCACTCAAAATGCTATACATTTTTATATAATTTTTTTTCAGAGCTGATTTTGAATTTCCATTAGACTGTATTGGTTATTTAGAAACCATTATCGCTACGACTATGGTTAAAAAATTACGTTTTTTAAAAAAAATCTCCCATAGCAATAGCAACTAGTGTGTGTATGTAGCATCATGAGTTTTAGACATTTTTAATTACAGTAGTACTTTTGCCCACTGGGTTCTTAAATCTAATCTCTTCACAGTTTAAAGTAACGATTAGAACGAACAGAAATAAGTGATTAAAGCACAATATGGAATTATCATTTGACTCACTCTGGTTTTGAAGTAAAAGCTAGTTTTGAGTTAGAAGAGCTCCTTAAAGCATGCACACCAAGTATCAAATCTGTGGCTTTCTTGTTTGTACTAATGTTTTTTGTTTAATTGTCTCACATGTTGAAACTTGGAAGGCAAAGATCCTGCTTAGAGTGGGTTTTTAAAATTTATGTAAGTGCAATCATCTTTAGCTACTGTGTATCTAGCTCAAACTTATCTGCACCTATGGTCACAATATATGATGGTGATATGCATTGTTTGGTTGAGTTACTTTAACATTTTACTCAATAACTCCAGTAAATAGAATCATAGAATTATAGGGCTGGGAGGGACCTCAGGAGGTCATCTAGTCCAGCTCACTGCTTCAAGCAGGATCAACCCCCACTAAGTCATCCCAGCCAGGACCTTGTCCAGCTGGGACTTAAAGACCTCTAGGGATGGAGATTCCACTACCTCTCTAGGCAGTACATTCTAGTGCTCCACCACCCTCCTGGAAATAGTTTTTCCTAATATCCAACCTACTCATCGCCTTCTGTAACTTCAAATACAGACCAGCTTTCCTCAGGTGACTTGTACTTGTATCGAACACATTTATTGTCCTTGAGCCTGGTGCTATATGAAATGTATGTTGTTCATGGCATATCAGATATCCTGTATGAAGTGTGACCTGCCACTTCTGTCTATTAGATGAAGGAATATTGTGATATAATGGCTAAAGCACAGGAAGGAGACCTAGGAAGTAACTGGGTTTGAATCTGAGATTTGACTTTGACTCCTTGGGTGAAATCCTTGCCCCATGAAAATCAGTGGGAGTTCAGCAATTGATAGAGTTAGGATTTTAACCTTTCTGTTGCCTGGGGAAGTCACTTAATTTTTCTGTTTCACTTTCTCTTTCTGGAAAATGGGGTTAAAAACACATGCATAAATGGGGTATTTAAAGGGCTAATATTTGTAAAGCACTTCAAAGCAAGAATTGGTGTGTTCCACTGTCCACATCATGTGATTCACTTATCTAGAGTTTCTGAAAACTCCTTTTTTCTTTGTTTGGAAAAAAATAAATATTTACAAGGATTCCTATAGAATAAACTGAAACATGAGAAAAGTAGTACTTACAAGTAAACAATTAAAATTCCAGATTAAGATATTGAACTTTTGAATGCACTTGGTTTTGTCAACAGATATAAACGTCCAAAAATACCAGTACTTGAGCTCATGAAAATGGCCAACTTCTAGCCCAATCAAGCAAAATCGGAACACATTATAACCCATCTTGTTCCCAGATGGAGCTTCTTAAGAGTTTCCTAAATTCCATTTAAAGGGCGTCTGTGTCCAGACTTTTCCAGTTCCTGAAAACAGTATTCTTTTTCAGTCCCAAACGACTGACATATTACCTACATTATATATCGAGTCTGTTCTGGTATGGCTATAATCTGAAGAAGTGGGTCTGTCCCACAAAAGCTCATCACCTAATAAATTATTTTGTTAGTCTTTCAAGTGCTACTGGACTGCTTTTTTGTTTTTATAGTTTACAGATTAGCATGGCTATCTTTCTGTTACTACCTACATTATAAGCTCTTTGAGACAAGGGTGTCTCTTGTGTGTGTTTGCACAGCACCTTGCATGATGAGACCCTGTCCCGTGTTCAACACACAGTATTCATAAATGATTAGGTAAAGGAGGTAAACCATAAGGTGGCAATATTTGCAGAAGATTAAAAAGTTACTCAGGAGAGCTAAATCCAAAGCTGTTGACAAAGCATTATGAACAGCTCTCACTAGACTGGGTGACGAGTCAACAAAATGGCAGGTGACGTTGAATTTTGATAAGTGCAAAGTAGTGCACAGTTAAAAAAGTAATCCTAGACAAACAAACAAAATTGTGGGATCTAAATTAACAGCTACCACTCAGGAAAGAGATCTTAGAGTCATTGTTGAGTTCTCTGTTCAATATACAGTAGAAGACAGACGATGAGTAAGACAGAAAATAGCGTAATGGTGCTACATAAATCTCTGATATGACCATGCCTTGAATACTGCATGAAGTTCTTGTTGCTCCATCTCAAAAATGGTATATTAAAATTGGAAAGGTATGGAGAAAGATAACAAAAATAGCTCTCATACATAAAGAGATTAAAAAGATTTTGACTGTTTATATTAGAAAAGTGATGACAAAGATGGGGGGATATGATTGGTTTATAAAAATCATAAATGGTGTGGAGAAAGTGTTTCTAAACACCTTTCCCTAACATAAGAACCATTGATCATCTGGTGAGATATATAGGCAGCAGGTTTAAAATAAATATAAGGAAGTACTATTTTATACAATATATGGGTAGCCTGTAGAACTTGTTGCCATGGAACCTTGTGAAGGCCAAAAGCATAACTGGATTTTAAAAAAATACATGAATTCGGGGAGGATAACCCCATTAGTTACTATGAGGCAAGATGATTATGGGTGCAACTCAGTGCTCTGGATATCCTTAAACCCTCGACTACCAGAAGACAGGATTGAACAACAAAAGATGGATCACTTGATATTTTCCTACTGTGTTCATTCCCTCTTGAAGCATCTGGCACTGGCCACTGTTGAAAGACAGCATGCTGGATTAGATGGACCATTAGTTTTACCCAGTATGGCCATTCTTATGATTATGGTTCCTAGGTGCTATGACGATAAAAATAATTATCACCTCTGCGTGTAAATACCAATGATGCTGTGGTGACAACTAACTGCTGAAGTTTGAAGTAGGGACCATACTTTTGGGTGCGTTTATTCAGCAGTTAACCTGGTGCAGGTTGAACCTCTTTAATCTGGAACTCATCTGGCAACATCCATAATTCGGTATTATATTAACCGACTGGATTACCATGTATAATGGGTGTGGCCCAGTTTCCTGCAGTCCCATAAAGTTTGTTTACGGGCACCAGTCCTGCCTCTGTTCTGTGCTATTATTTAGCTGTGATTTACCTCTACAGTAAACCCTGGATTTAGCACACTAATGGGAAGAAGGGGTGTCTGTTAATGCCTAAAGTCTGTTAAATCTGAATGGTTATACTGTATGACAATGCACTGTCCTTCCCAGCCCATCACTCACTCCTGTCCTCTGCCCTCCTGCACCAGTCCTCCCCACACACCTCCATCTCCCTCTCCCAATTACTGTGAGAGGAACTGCACACCAGCCTGGCTCCTTCCACCTCCCGCAGCTTTTGGCACATTCAGCACTGCGGCTCCTCTGGCCCAGGTGGCCCCCCCAGCTCTGGGGACCCCAGAGGCGGCAGTGGTGGCTCTGGCAGCTCTGGTGAGTTGCTGGCATTTATTTTGGGGGGTGGCGGGGCTGGTGGACAGTGTTCCTTATTTCTGAAGCCCATTATATTGGGGTCTGTTAAACTGAGGGTTTACTGTAGATGCCTTTTAAGAGCACAGTAAGCAGTGGAAAAGTTGGTAATGCTGCTAGAAAACATTGAGTTCCCATTGTCCAGCAAATTGTGTCATCTGGCCCTGATCAGGTCTCGAGGGTGCCAGACTAGAGAGGCTCAACCTGTGCTGGCTGTAACTTTTGAGTGCTAACAACGGATCTAATAAATAGGCATCACTAATAATAGTAATAATAACTAGTCTTATTTCTGAGTCCTTGTGGCATTTATGGTTCCCCTCTGATTGCATGGTAAATGCCTTTTGGTACAATTATGTGTAAATACTGTAAATTTGTAAACCACTAAATAGAGCTGTGTGAATAATGGCTATATTGGTTTGCTGGCAATGACAAAAAAGTTAAACAAATTTGCAGATTCTGTTAAAGGATTTGTTCTAAAAACTAAATATTTTATTTGATTTCAAACATTTAATGTGTAACATTTGTGTAATAAATTTCAGGCAAATTTCAAAATGAAATATCACTTTTTTGACCATTTCATTAGGCTGGTTCTACACCAGATAGCAGGAAGGGGCTTTCAAAAACTGGGGGTCCTTTTGGAAGGTCTCTGTCTCCATGGGCAGCACACAATTCAAAAAGCCGCACTTTCAAATTGCTGTGTCCGCCATTATGCTAATGAGGCATAGCATTGTTTGAACCTGCTTGTTAACATGCCCCTTCCGAAGGGAAGGGGCTCGTGTAGACCCAGCCTAATGAGATGGTCAAAAGTGACATTTCAGTTTGAAATTTGCCTCAAATCTGTTACACATTAAAATGTTTGAAATCAAATAAAATGTTCATGCTAATGAGGTTCTGCATATTTGTGGAAGCGCCTCATTAGCATCTTTCGAACCCGCTCAGAAACATCTCATGTATACACAGGGTTAGATTTTTGGCTAAAACAAAATATTTACTCTTTCAGCTTTAGTTTTTCAACATGACCTGTTAAGCAAAACTGATATGAGTTCACAATATTCTTTGTGTTCGTGTGTGTGTGTTTCTTGCCTCTCTGAAAAGTTTTGGGTGAAAACTTTCTCTCATAAGCTGTGTCTACACATGCACGCTACTTCGAAGTAGCGGCACTAACTTCGAAATAGCGCCCATCGCAGCTACACTCGTCGGGCGCTATTTCGAAGTTAACTTCGACGTTAGGCAGAGAGACGTCGAAGTCGCTAACCTCATGAGGGGATCGGAATAGTGCCCTACTTCAACGTTCAACGTCGAAGTAGGGACCGTGTAGACGATCCGCGTCCCGCAACGTCGAAATTACCGGGTCCTCCATGGTGGCCATCAGCTGAGGGGTTGAGAGACGCTCTCTCTCCAGCCCCTGCGGGGCTCTATGGTCACCGTGTGCAGCAGCCCTTAGCCGAGGGCTTCTGGCTGCTGCTGCGGCAGCTGGGGATCCATGCTGCAGGCACAGGGTCTGCAACCAGTTGTCGGCTCTGTGTGTCTTGTGTTGTTTAGTGCAACTGTGTCTGGAAGGGGCCCTTTAAGGGAGCGGCTTGCTGTTGAGTCCGCCCTGTGACTCTGTCTGCAGCTGTGCCTGGCACCCTTATTTCGATGTGTGCTACTTTGGCGTGTAGACGTACCCTCGCAGCGCCTATTTCGATGTGGTGCCGTGCAACGTCGAAGTTGAACATCGACGTTGCCAGCCCTGGAGGACGTGTAGATGTTATTCATCGAAATAGCCTATTTCGATGTTGCTACATCGAAATAAGCTATTTCGATGTTGGCTTCACGTGTAGACGTAGCCATACAGTTAAGGAGACGGCAAGCTAAAAGACTAAAATATAATAACTGGTAAACAAAAGGCTGAACTTCCCTCTGCTTTCCCAGCCTAAAGCACAACTACTTTACAACACTACAGTGCTATGAGAGATACACCCTGGACTCAAGTGTCTAGAGTTTTTCATGGGTGCTCAATTTTCTTATTTATCTGAATTAGCTAGGAAACAATTGATAGCTTCAGACTTGATGAGTTACCACTTACTTTTTTCATTCATGGAGTAAATAATCATAACACAACAAAACTGTTCTGCATTCTTTGGTTATCCTAACTGTTGTGTGTCCATACTGCACCTATGGGTGCATAAGTACAGGGACATCACAAACCACAAATCTGAATTTCTTCTGAAACAATAGAACTAAGTCATAATTGTTAATTCAAAGATCAAAGTACCTTGCACATAATGACATATGGTAGTGGGAGTAAGTTAAAATAAACAATGATTTCTTATTGAAGATATTGGGACAAATTGTGCCACTCTTCTGCAATATTACCACTGGTGCAATCCAATAAAACCACACAAGCAAATGTACAACAGCCAAGTTTACTTTGTAGGAAAACTTCTATTGTTTTATGCACTGCCACAGTAATAATTTTCTTGCCATGTGTGAGGTAAGGGACAAACCTTTTCTGAGATTCCTTATTTTGCTGGTTTTGCTACATTCCTAATTGTTGGAGTGCATCTGTTCCAGCAGTGGTTGATGGCAGCTGCAAATAGGTAGGTAGAGCATGTATGGAAAGATGCAAGCAGAGACAAACATACAACACTAGATAAACACCCTAATGTGTCTGGTTCAAAATAACATAGACCACGGGTCAGCAACCAAAAGAGTGAGAAGAGCCATTTTTTTTGAATTCAGTAAAAAACCTCAATAATCCAAGAGATGCAATGCATGTGAATACAAGGCAGTCCTTAATAAATAATGTCAAACCCTATACTCTGTAACACCTGTTTTAAGAACAGAGCACATATACATTGCACAATGCACTGCATATACTAAAGGGAGCATTGTCCAATGTTTCGAGAGCACATATTGTTTGCTGTTTAGATAGGAGCGGTTCATTGTTCAGCTTTTACATATTCGCCGAAATATTGTAAATAATCAGGAGGGTTGTTGGTTTGTTTTTAACTGTGCAGTTATGGTGTCGGGAGCCAGAAAGAAGTCCTTAAAGAGCAGTCTGTGGTTCCAGAGGCTTAGGTTGCAGATTTCTGGCATAGACAATGCTTTCCTGGAGGTGTCTTCGCTGGATCCTTCGTTCCTTGGAAGTCTGTCTGTCCACACTGAGAGATGAATAAAGTTTAAAATGCTGATCTGTTCCAAAGAACAGCCATTTAAAAGGGCCAGTGTGGTTCAGAAAGTGTGAGCTGGATTCTGTTTTTTTTTCTGTGTCCCCAGTAGAATTGCTAGCTGGATGACACTGGGCCTGGCTGGCCCCAGCCCCGCTGCTTCTGCCCAAAGCCCTGTCCCTTCCAGGGATGTGGAAATGGCTCCCCACACACATTGCTGCAGAGCCCGTGGTGGCTGTTTGGCCTCACTGCACCAGTGCAAGCCTATTGACCATAGGACTGGCTTTACAGAGGATGCAATGAGGCCTGCAGAATTCGCCGATTGTTGCACAGGATGCAAAGACCTTTGCTCTTCTGTTTGCCCCAGGTTGAAATTGCAAAGTTGGCTGTTAAGAAAGACATCTTTGTACTTGTAAATTGAGCCCGTTTTGGCTGGAAGCAGATACCATAAATATGGAACTTCGCAGCAATGTTTATACAGAACTGATTTTTGGAGCTGAACTACATGGCAGACAAGAATCCCCTGATTTAAGCTTACAAGTTCTCTTTGCCCTATCGTTTCACCTCTGCTGCCGCCCTTGAATTAGTCAGATTGGTTTCATTTAGTTTTAGGATCTGGGGAGGCAATGCTAAAACGGCGATCTTAGTAGTGTTACAAATATACTGTATTAGGTCCCACTCTCAGACTAGGGGTTCCTGCATAGCTATGTGCCTTTGGGTTCTGTACTAGTGTTGATTTATTACCTGAAGTTAAACAAGCTTGTTACAAAGCTGGTCTAAGGGGCTTCTTCTTACCCTACTGCAAATATGATGCTTTATTAAGGCCACAAAGAGAAGTCAGTGGAAGGCAAAACGTACTTTCATTAGGACACTCAGACAGCCACACAATGGTGAGTCTTTACTACTTCAGATTTGCAAGCTGTAATTAAAAAGATTTTAATGCACCGTTCCCTTCATGAGTGAAATTCACTGTGTGCTCAAGTCCTTCCAAATTGTGGCCCCATATTTGATCTGAAATGTGACTGAAATACCCTTTTACTTATTTTCTTCACAGAACTGCATTCCACTTGGGACCCAACAGCTTACTGTTTAGTAAAAACCGCCATAGTTAATATTGGGAGTTTTAATTGGATGCTGCCACCAAATCAAAATGACAGTGAATTGCTCAATAGAACAAGTGACACTTGATGTGAGATCATTTCAGCTCCCTCCCATATAGATAGTCTGAGCCCCCATTTATATTTGTGAATAAGTATAAGTAGTTTTCCTCTCCAGTCTCAGTTCCCATTGCTATTTAAAACCTCATCTATCTCCTTTATAAAACTGAAATTTTTTTCACATGCCACCTCTTTCCAAGAGTTGCTTCCATAGTTTATCTCCTGATACTTGTTTTTCTGTAATCCTCGGGCCTGTGAAAAATTAATGTTACTTTAAAAAAAGAGTAAGTTTCTGTCCCTCAAGATTGTTGAGGTAAGCTTGAAATCAAGAAACATTAACATCTCAGTAACCTGAAAACAAAGAAAAAGAATCCCACTTTTTAACTCATCCTTTTAAGCTAGTCGCCTCATTTCTTGGGACTTGAGGAGTTCTTAAGGTTGGCAGTATTACTCCCCAACATTGTCTATCTCTGTTTTCACAGATAATTCAACACTAAATCTTTCTCAGCCTTCTCCCTAAGGTATCTGCTTTTCTCTTCTATGGTCCACTTCACTGTTTCTTGGGCTCATTCCATGTGTGTGGTAATGAACTGCTCTGTGCAGCTCAGCATTGATGCTGCTAAAAGAAACTTTCCGTAGGGATTGGCAAGAAAGACAGAAACATGGTGAGGTGACAATCTAAACATATTTCTCAATAACCTCTGTGAACATTGAGAGGGGTTACAACTATGGGAATAAAGAAATGAGATTTAAGGGGGTGAAGGACCATGGTGAGGGTAAAGATTAAGTTTTCAGTGGGACAAAGAACAAAGTGAGTTTTAAGAAGGGATTTGAAAATGGAAAGGGAGCCAGCTTGGCTGACGAGAAGAGATGCTGATATGGGATAATCTCTTTGCCCAGAGGACCTGCATTGTTGCCTTGCAAACTGCAGCACCCTGGAGCGTTCCAATTATCAATAAATTACGGATCAGTGCCAGTGGCAAGATAACGAAATAATGTTAATTATGCTACTGACCCATGAGAGCAGGCTGGAATCTGACAGTCAAGTTATCAGATGTCATGGGGTGTGGTGAAAAGGATGCAATGATGTATGCAGTGTTTAGGGCGAGGCATGACGGTCTAGAATATGTAAACAAAAAGCAGTCAAGTAGCACTTTAAAGACTAGCAAACTAGTTAGTTAGGTGAGCTTTCGTGTGACAGACCCACTTCTTCAGACCACGAAAGCTCACCTAATTAACTATTTTGCTAGTCTTTAAAGTGCTACTTGACTGCTTTTTGTTTTGATAGTGTATAGACTAGCACGGCTTACTCTCTGTTACTAGTCTAGAATATGGCTACTGTTGCAAAGATAAGGGTAGTCCTGTGGTCTGAGCAAAGGGGCTTCTTAATTTGTTATCCTGAGTGTGACAGAGAATATTTCTGGCCCAAGCTACCCTCTATTGTAGACAAAACAATGGACAGAGACTCAGAAGAAATGACTATGAAGATTTCCTTGCACTGCCATTCAGGGTTCCTGTATCTGACATTTCTAAAAAGAGGACATGCCTGAGAGGGAGTGAATCTGTGTCAGTGCCTACCACCTCACATTCTATTAATGTGCTATCGTATAGGGCGTGAGTTGGTAGATACTGATACAGATGCACTCCCTCCCAGGGGCCTTCTTTTTTTTTTTTTGATATGGTAACCCTACTCCCATTACATCATCAAGATAGAGGAGCTGCCCCCCATCCAGCCCAGTCAGGAAATCTCTGTCCCTTGCAAAACTAGTAGAATGTTAGGGATCTTCAGGAGGCCAGGCTATCTGCACGGAGAGCCCCATGCCTCTCCTCTGGCACTCAGCAAGCTGCCTCTAGCTGCCTGACAGTGCGGCTAACAGGGTAATTCTTCCCTTCTGAGCCTCTGCCCCAATTATTCTGCCTGCAAAATAGGGACAAGGAATGTTTTTAAAGTTACATAATGTCTGTAAAAGGCTTGAACAATAAAAGGTGTTATTGTATGCTAATTACAGTTGTTAATCAGTGTTGACTAGTAGAGTAATGGTTTGAGCCTTGGCCTTAAAGCCAGTGTTGTGAGCTCAATCCTTGAGGTAGTCATTTAGGAGTCTGGGGCAAATATGTTAAAAAAAAATATCTGTCAGGTGGTGCTTGGTCCTGCTGAGAGGGCAGGGGACTGGACTTGATGACCTCTCAAGGTCCCCTCCAGCTCCATAAGATGTGTGTGCCATACAAGATCATTCTGATACATCTAAACGTGGAGTAAATTGCCGGGTAACTGTTCACCCAAAGAGCTGGAGGAGTAAGGAAGACTGGGGTAATAGTGAGGGAAGCATCTGAAAATGTAAGGAGACAATTTGTGCTATTATGTCAAGCCACCATGTGGGTTAGTATGAAGAGCCAGGTTGTCCCAGCATGCTCAGTTAGGTGCATAATCCCATAGGTGACATTTACACAGGACGCATCTGTTGACAGTAACGTCTCTGGACAGAGTCCATCTATACACAAAAGCAATCTGCTCTGTCGACAGAGAGCAGCCAGACTGCCCTGCCCTCTCTCAATAGAATGGCTGACCGGAAGCTCTGCAAACAGGGTGGCCTGGTGAACTGGAAGCTTCTCTGTTGACAGAAGTGTCTACACTGCACTTCTGTTGACAGAAGCGTTAATCCTCAAATTTTCTAGGGATAACCCTGTTGAGACAAACTCAGAGTTCTGTCAAGACTCTGTCAACAGCACACTTTATGTATGTAGACACTCCCTGAGTTATGTCGACAGAGGGCCCCCTGTGTTGACAAAACTCTCTAGTCTGGACACAGCCGTAGTATTTATTGTCTATTTGTTCTGAAAATTCACAGAGCAGCATTTAGATCAGTGAGAGCAAGAAAAAATGATAGCTTATTTAAGTAAGGTTTTAACTTTATGAATCTGGTAGCATGACTCTAGGAAGGGGCATGTTGCACCCAACAAAAGCTAGAACCTTTAAAGGAATAAAACCCATGTGAGTTAACCAACTTTGGACCTTATAAATGTTGTAATGAGTTGGAGAGCATGTTTTGGTGTCCTCTGCCATCCAGTCCTTGAAATTCCTGTCCTCTGGAGTTCCACATTTGAAATCTCTTCTGTGTTTTTTCTCACGGATAGACTGGGTACCATGCTCTTTCCTAGAACTAGTGGGGTTATTTACGAGTTTATATTCCTCAAAAGTATTTCCAGGAAGTGTCTAATGTTTTTATTAATCAATTGATTTGGAATTGTTCTATGAATTCTTTAAGCAAACATTTATTTCTTCAGATTTCACTTAACTAATGAACACCTATATAACACTTCTGTGCACCTGGATGTCTGTTTGGCCTGCAGTATTCTATCGGCAGCCTTAATACTGGTATTCAAATAAATTAATTCTGCCAGCTAGCAGTTTTAAATAACCACAAGGAGATAACAATTTGCCTCAAACAGCTAACAACACAAATGGAAGCATGCCAGAAAATCCTCTCACACCCAAATCATCCCCACTCTTCCCCATCACCACCTGCCCCATACTGGCTTTTATAGTATCTGCTGAAGATCATCCTAGTCAGACTCTTCCTCCTCCATGCCACAGGTGTTCCCAGATTAGGGGCACCCAGGATTCTGAGGTTCCAGTGTACTGTCATCACTGGTTGCCAGTTAGCATTGCTTAGGTGAAAAGGAGGCTGAGTAACATAGCCTGTCCACAGCTTGCAGTACCTCCTGAGCCATACTAACCAATAACTGGTCCTTGCAATTCTCCAGGGGATCTGAAGGTGAAATGAACAGGTACATAAGTACGGTGGCCATGCCCTGATGCCCACTCCTCCATTCCCTTATCACCCAGGTGATAGCAAAGACCTTAATGGTTTCTATGGTGCACAGTGGCACAGCAAGCAGATGTAGTAGACAACCACCATGCCTGCTCTAGAAGACACAAAGAATGATTCCACAGTGGAGGCCACAGACTGTACCCGGTGCCTTGAAAGTCATCTCGTGAGTGCATGCTACTGGAGCACAGATGCAGAGCGAGGGAGTGTAGATGGTGCAAATCATTACTGAAAGCAATCCACGCCTGTGTTCTGATGGACACACCTATGCGGGTGACAATGTAGACCTACGACATCTATGGGCAAAAGATTTACTGTGATGAGTGAAGAGCATAGAAATGGGCCTGCTGATGCTGGATGCTGTTGTCTCAGATCTGTATGTAGACAGCTCACAACATCAGTCACTGGTTGTAATCCTTCTTTGGTATCACGCTACCAATGCAGTTCAGTCAGAAAGGACTGCCAGTAGTGCATCAGTCTTTTTAACCATGGTTGTGCTTGCAAGACATAAAACCATCAGTTTCCTCTTCAGACTTAAAGGAGAACAACAACTGTTATCTCCACACCTAAGCTCAAATATTGAAGGCTTCATAATAGTCAGTTTATGCTTAAATTGGTAGCCCTGATTCAGGAGTGTGTATTAATTTTAATCACAGACTGAATTGGACTGCTTTCCGGAACTGCAGCCAGAGAAAGGTTCAAGCTACAAATTCACATTTCAACCCTTATTTAGATGTAAGGTTTTGATTCAGAGCTATACCTACCAGTCCTAACTATGGACTATGATTTATAAAATGTTATATTAATCCATTACGATTATCACTTTCATTACTTTTAGTATTATTCCCTATTACTAATTATAGGGCCAAGATTTGAAAAGGCTGAGCGTCTTAATGTAGGCTGCTAAGTGAATATCTGATTGCCCAACATGCTGGGCACCTAGATTTTAAGGTGAATATTTGAATTCCCACCAATTTTGAAAATCAGACTACTTAGGCCTTCCCTCCATGAGGAAGTTGTGTCGCTTTAACAAATTGGTTTTAAACTGAGTTAGTGAAATTGATGCAAAAGTTTGCCTTTGTAAAATATTTGTTTAAAGCTGGTTGACTTTAGCTTAATTTAAGTCAATGGCCGGCAACCTGTGGCCTGTGGGTCCAGGCAGCTCTCTGGGGCTCTACCTGCAGTCTGCAGACTCCCTGGGTGCCGCCTTCCCCCACATTTCCTCACACACCAGGGCACTGGAGCCCCACACTTCCTACGCCTTCCCATCCTTCCCAGCACTTTCAGGGGATCTGTGCTCCATCTCCACTCCCCTCCCTCCTTCCCTCCCAGATCTGGAACAGCCAGGAATCAGCTGTTTGAAGCATTCCAGATCTGGGAGGGAGGGGGAGAAATGGGGATGAGCAAGGATTTGTGGCATACCTTAAGTGCTGGGAGGAATGGGGAGCAATAGGAAGTGTGGGGCTCGAATGCCCTGCTGTGTGAGAGGTATGTAGGGGAAGGAAGCAGACAGGCAGACTGCAGGCCACTGGCTGCTGCAGCCCACTGGGGTAAAGGAGATCCCCTCCTGCGTCCCACTCACCATGTCTGGTTACCCATCCCTGATTTTAGTGGATTACCAATCAATTTAAGCTAAATAGATGTAAATCTGGCATAAACCGAAATAAGTTTCCACTCACCCTTTTGTTAAGTCAGTTTAGCCATATCAGTTTTAAAACTAACCTACGTTAAATTAGGGCCAGGTTGTCCTGTATACAAGGCCTCTCTCAGGATTATACACATGAATGTAGGGGCCTAATTTTTAGGCACCTCTTTTTGGAAAACTTAGCCTTTTTCAATAACTTGGGTAAGAGTTTTGTTCAGTATGTGCTGTAACTTTGAGTGATGGAAGCAGGAGGTAGCTGTGACAGCTGACCACACAGACCACACATATGAACATAGGCATACAAATCCCAAATCAAAATAAATAAATGAAGTTGTTGTAATTGTTGATGACTTTTTTGTTATGTTTTTTTTTTTTTAATGCTGGGCCTCTCTCCTGCCTGTGGCATCAGCCTTGAAGTCTCCCAGGCTGTTCATAGTGGGGACAATTTGTTGAGACAGGTGGTAATGCCAGTGGATGACTGATTCCCTTTGGTAATTACAGATGCAATTAATCTTTTCTAGATCATTTCTCCCTCTCTCCTCAGGCGATAATCAGACACTAATTAGTGCAGGTTGGGGAAAAGTCAGTGCTTCATAAAAAAATCTCAAGCTGAAATCTCACTTTTTTTTTCCTCAAGGCATTAATGATCTAGCTTTCCAGCAGCTCTCTGAAATATACTCTTTCAGCTTTGTTACAAGTGTGGGCAGAAGTGTGGAGAAAATGATCACTCCCAGACACCTTGTAATGAGTGCATGGTGGAAGACCATTGCAAAACTTTTTGAGGCCACAAGGTGGGAAGTCCTTCAAATGACACAGATGCTAAAGACACCCCATTCCATCTGTCTAAATTACATCTGAAATAGCTGGTCAGTTTTTTTCTTCCTGGATGATAATTATGGTTTTGGGACACAAATCTAAAATTACAAGTTTAGCTCCTTCGTTTGGGGAATGCATATATTTTATGTGTGTACTGTGCTTAATACAATGGGCTTCTAAGTGCTGTTTGGACCCTCTGTGGTGTGATTGATTGCAAAATCATTAACTTATCAATTGCTATATAGAAGATCACAGACAAAAAGCAAAGAATATCTTTAGGAGTATATTTGTGTGCTTTAGTCTATTGAGGTTTATTTTGAACATAACAGGTATCTGGTTTTTTGCACACGTGGTACTTAATTAGCATCTAATCTATAAATGTATGTGTATCTATGTCCTCCTAAGCATTTACTAAGCATGTGGCAGGGGGGAAGCCATGAGTCTGAGTGCTAGCGTAATTAGTATATGATGACTTCTTTCCTGACATCAGAAAAAGGGCTGATTTTTATTCAATGTGTTACATTTGTTTTGAAATTCATTAGGGCCTTCCACCATATGTGGGAACAGGTGGGATGCAGCAGACAAAATTTGACCCCATTAGCAACCTTCAATTCACAGCTCCCCTGGATACATTGAGATGGAAAGTGCAATTATCTCTTTAAGTGTGGGTTAAGGTGCAATGGTGCAGGAGGTGGGAGAGCATGGGATAATTCCCTATCATTCTGCAATCTCATGCTGAATGAGGTTAACCTTCCACCATCACCCAAACATTAGCTCTGTGGTGCATGATAATTTGTGGTCATGTTACTAGAATGCAAGATCATCTCCGAATTAGCTCAGCTGTGTTTTCAACCATGATGTTAAGAGGACTAATGGGATACAGAATGCTTTGTTTTGCAAAGTTAGGATGCCTGAGGGCATTAACAGTAGACTTGTAACTCACCCCATTCCTCACCCTCCCATGTAAAATGTGCTGTACTTAGCCCCCTAAGGGTGTGAATTCCAGAAGGAAATCATGTATCCAAACAGATCAACTGCATGTATTTCTATAACAGCACATTTGTTCCCAGGAGGAAAGGAGTCATGTTGACTTGGCTGCCGCATTAAGGAATGACCTGCACATATGTTCATGGTGACAGAAGGTCAAAATGAAGGCACCCGTTTGTTAAATATCTAGGAAACTTCCTCAGATGTGCTGCTCTTAGTGAGTTACTGAGCCACCATTACTGCAAATGATTTACAAAGAGATGTGGAAATACAATCTCCAAGGAAAACTTGCCTGTTGTGATGATCTGAAATGGAGACAATCCCCTCCTACAGTAAATTCCCAGTAACCCAGATCAGGATACCCCTGATTTTGGGATGCTCAGAATCTGGATCTGGACTCAAAAGTTGATGTGACGGCAAAAGATGCCAGGCAATGGGGAATCAGGCAGAGTTGGTAAAACTAAGTATGACAGAATTTCCTTCCATCAAAAAAATGCATTTGTCAAAACCTGAGTGATTCCCAGAAACACACTATTTTTTATTGGAAAAAATTAATAGGTGAGGTCTTTCAGGTCAGTGAAGGGAATTCTGATTGTTGTATTGAAAAGTACTGCACAGAATCTTTTCAGGGGAAAAGGCAAAACGCCACACTTGTCGGTAATACACACATAGCAATCAACACATCATATGCATGTGATATATTACACTCACTCTCACACACACACACAAAATATCACACTCCTGTCTTGTTGCTGTTGCCAATAGTTGCTCCCCCTAACTGCACTGGCCAGGTGAGTTAGATGGGTAAGGGGTGGGGCCAGGCTTCTGCCGATCCGGATTGGTGCTCCAGTGCTGAAAAGACAAAACCTGGGGTCCCTGTGCAAGATGCCTTTCATTTATACTGTCCTTTCTCTCTTGCATGTTGACACCAGTTACCCATCTCATACATAGGCATAATCTGTAAGAGCAATCTTTTGAATATGTGTTTTAGCACCTTCTTCTGGGTGATGCTTCTAAAGGCTGGTGGCTCCCAAAGCATCCATATGTCCAATCTTCTTTCAATAGGTCCACTTCACAGGTTCCATTGTTCTTCTCATTGGTCTTGGCTCTACCTTCTCCAACCCTTCCAAGTACCTGGAGGTGCTTGTCTTCCACCCCTTTGCATCACAACTCATTCACTCAACAGTGCAATCAATTAAGCAATCCAAAAATAAAGAGTACGGAGAGTAACAGAGAAAGCTGTGCTAATCTATATACTATAAAAATAAAAAAGCAGTCCAGTAGCACTTTAAAGACTAACAAAATAATTTATTAGGTGATGAGTTAATGAAGTGGGCCTGTCCCATGAAAGCTCATCACCTAATAAATTATTTTGTTAGTCTTTAAAGTGCTACTGGACTGCTTTTTTGTTTTCAGGGTACAAAGAGGTTTTTCTTTACTGTACTTACTTCTAGGAACTGTTCTACAAAACACAACAAAATTTCTATATAACAGGGCTTAATACAATGATACATAAAATGACTTGATACAATATTTAAAAACACCAATGAGAAAATAGTTAAAACAAAGATGTAACTACATGATCACACAATGTTTTGCTGATGTTCCTCAATATCCTCTGAATCAGGCAGAACAGGGACATGAAGTTGGATTTCCACCATCACAGGGAAGAGCCTGGAAATGGGACTATTGGCTGTTGGGGGATGCTGATTCTTTTGTCACATTTTTCACTACAAAATTCAAAAGTTCTCATTTTCTTTCCACATTAGAAAGAAAAAATGAATTTTGAAACAGTTTTTTTTTTGTTGCTCACTTGATCTCCAACTTTTCAGCTAGTCCTAGAATCCTCCGCCTAGTGTGCACTCCATTAGCTTCATCCTCACTGAGTGCTGAAGACCTCTTGAAGATAACTAGAGAAACATCCCTCAACAGAGACGTTTTGCAACTAATTGGTTTCGGGTTTGGGATTTTAGTTCTGCCCACTACAAAGATGGGACAGTCAGAGTTCAGATCTGGATCAGAATATGGACTTGCCCGAGTTGGGTGTGTTTTGACACAGGTTTTGGAGTGGACCAGGCTTGCCAAGACGGGGGAGTGAAAGGGAGTAATTGCCTCAGGCCCTTTAAATTGTTGCTCCACACAGCTCTGAATGCTGAGAAGGGCAGCACTTCCCCCACCCAGCATCATCCCTTCCAGGGACATGGTGCTGGACCACCACCACACCTTTCCCAGGGGCCCATGGAAGCCGTCAGCCCCCTGGAATGCATACATCTCTGAGTAACATCCAGGAAATCACGACTTCCTTGTTTTCACAATATTTCTGCAATATTTTTAAAGTGCTGGCTTCAGACTTGCCAGTCCTAGGGTCCATCTGTCCACAGATGGGTGTGCTGCAGACAGTGGGAGTGCAAGCTTTTCACACATTGTTTTGCTGATGATCATCAATGTGTATTCTGAACCAGAATAACAGTTTCCTTAGGTGAGAGAATACAGTGCAGTAACATCTCAGAGTACGCAAATCCAGAGTACACGACCCCACTCTTACACGGCCGACCTCTGATTGATACGTATACAGTAAACCCTTGAGATATGCGCATTCGACATGTGCATATCTCACATTAGTGCAATTGGAGGAGGACCCCAGAAGTTCCAGCCCCAGGCAGCAGCCGAGGTGCTGGGGGAGGAGATTCCCTTGTCAAAGGGGAACAGAGCTGACAGCAGCCAGTTCTCCCTCTGAATGCTGCTGGGGGTGGGGGCTCCAGCCACCACCTCACACCCTGGCTCCAGCTAATGCCACACACCCTGGCTCCAGCCACCACCACATGCCTTGGCTCCAGCCTCCATCACACGCCCTGGCCTTAAATCCCTTGACCCTGGCCCCAACCCACACAAACGCAGCTCAGCTCAACCCCTGCCCCACCCTGCAGCCCTAACCCACCTCAGTCTTAACCCCCTTGTCCTTTTCCCACACCCAACCCACCGCCCAAGCCCTCGACTTACATGAATTTCAGGGTACACATATCTTGGGGGATTATTGTACTGCATTCTTCTCGCCGATTCGGTTCTTAGCCTCTGTATTAAGTGTGCCAGCCAAAATGATAATCAGTGCCAGTTTTGTGATGTGAACACTTATCTGTTCTATACATAATAATCTTCAGATAGTAATATATTTTGTTCAGTACTCACTTACAAAAACCACTTGGAGGCAGCTGTTTCTGTATTCCATTGCTACCCCCTGAATCTAGCCACTCACCCCTTTCCCATGTTTTCTAATTAGCAAAGCTGTTTGTGTTTTAATCTGTGGTTGCTGTCCCATGCTCTGTCCTCCCTCGCTTGCTTGATCTTGCTAAGGCACTGAGCCAGTTTTTCCTCTGTTACGCAACAGTGGCGTTAGACCAGCACAGCTAAGGGCAGAATTTGGCTCATAGTGCTACATAATATCTGTGGTGATAGGCTGTGATGTCATAAATGCAGAATTCTAATTTCACTTCAGCGTGAGGAAAGAAAAGTTGGGCTGGGTCAAGAAAGATTTGGTCACTGTAAAGAGCACATCAAAAATCACTGCCAGGCACAGTTCTCTTGATACAAGGTTCTTTCCTTTCAAAGTTAGTCCAATATGAAAGTCTCAATTTGCCCTTGTAAAAGGAAAAACAACAGAAAAATTTGTTTCTTAAAGTTTCTTAATGCATTTAAATATTGTGTAATGCAGGGAATACTCCTCACTCAAAACTATAAAGTCCTTGCCATGAGGGTTTGGATTGCCTGTCTAAAAGATCCAAAAAGGAAAAATAAAAGAAGCAGACACAAGGTACAGAATTTTTCTCTGACATTTTATCCTGACTAAAATTGTCTAGAATACTATTTTGTCCTCTAGAAAGCCATAAATTAAGGGAGTGAAATATTAGCATATTACTGTAAGGCAACATCTGACCAGTAAATGTATGTCCAGTCATTTGGATAATGTTGTTTTTAATGCTGGGTGCTAACATAAAACAGTTTAAATAGTTTGTTTCTCAGTTTCCTCAGAGGTCACATGTAATGTCTCAAAGACATAAATTACAGGCACCAGCTAACAGAGACTGTTTTGTTAAGGCAAAGTTTCAGATGTTTAGGGTTGAAAAATGCTTTCCGTCTCAAGGATTTCATTAAACATGAAAGTGATTTTTGAGATGGGGAGGAGCAGAGAAAGGTGAAACAGTGACGGGGTATCTAGCAGGGAGCACAGGCAGTGTTTCTATTTGGGAGTGGATATGAACTAGTGGAACAGAACATTATTTGTCATCTGGCTCTATCAAAATAGTTGAGGTGACCTTAGGTTCTTCTGAATTAAGGAATGAGGCCTTGTCCTGCTCTTCTGGAAGTTAATGGGGTTGGACTGGGCCCTTATAAAGAACAATAGTGCTGGAGATCTTGATAGGGAGTGTGAATGTGGGGTTGGGAGAAGTGAAAAGGCTTTAATGTTATCACCTCAGGCTATTTTCTAGCTGGGTAATCAATGCTAGAGCTGGAAAGTGTGGAGAAAATAAGGTTTTTGTGGAAACAAAGGGCCTAATCAAATTCATGGGAGTTTTGCCACTGTGACTTTGCTAAGGCCAGGGTTTCACAGAAGATTACCTATGATAGTGTTCCTGTATCCAGCAAGCCCTGGCCAGTCCTAAAAGGAAGATGGAATTTGCTGCATTTTATTGGACCCTTAGTCCCACTAATTCAGCATGTTGGTCCCAGCACTGTCTAATTCTATTGTTATGGAAGGCAAAAGCACCTAAAAATTACCTATTTTCTTCCCCTTCCTTTCAAGGTATAAAATGTGATCAACTTTAGGGGTTCTGACCCTGCGGTCATGGAATGAAAAATTCCCTTTGACATAAGTTTAGGATCAGACTCAGGTTACATCTACAGCGAGATAAAATTCTTGCAACTGGCTGAGGTCAACTGACTCGGGCTTATAGGCTTGGGCTACACTATAAAATTGCAGTAGCCTTTATGTGTGGGCTGGAGCCCAAGTGTGAACATCTAAACTACTGTTGTTATCCCTGAAGCCAGAGTCCCACAATCCCAAGCCAGCTGACCCCCCACTCTGAGACTTGGAGCCACAGGTTTTTAATCACCATGTCTGTGTATCCCCGTAGTCTTATGTCTCAAGGACACTGCAAATTTGTCCCAATTCTAGAACGTGGAAACAGCTACCACTGTAGCTGGACAAACTGTCAGTGCAGACAATCAAAGCCTCTGTTTGCATATGGCAGAAGCTGGTGTAGGTTGCATAGGGCCAAGTCTCATAGGAGTCTGTGCTAGAGGGTTTGCATGGGTACAGCTACACTGGTGGCTGGTCACCAACAGCTGAACTCAGAGAAAACCTTTAGCATATGCGTGTCCTTAGCTTGCACAACTACAGATACTATTACAGAAAAGTTGCTTGAAATAGTTTCAGACCAAAACACCTCTTAAAAACCACTGATCTGTTGCTTTGAGGTGATATGATCACATATTCAATGTATGACATTTCCAAATATTTAATCTAATACTTTAAATACAAAACATTTTCTTCAGTGCTCTTTTTTTTGGTAAATATTAGGTTGTGAGGAGGGAAATCCTCATGCTTCACAGCCCCATTTGACTTTCAGTTCTTTCCTCTATTCAGTTAAAATAAACCAATAAGCTTTGCAACCTGGAAAGTATCACACTTTACTGAGTCTGGAATTCTGGAAATGTTGCCAAGACACAGGGTTTAAAGGCATTTAAATGATGCTGAAGGTTCTCCTTTTATGGAGACAAGGCAGCAGAGCCTGAGGCAAAAGGGTTGGGGGGAAACCAAAGACCTGGCAATGAGAAAGATGTGTTAGGATACATTATAAACATGAAGCAGTCAAGTAGCACTTTAAAGACTAGCAAAATAGTTTATTAGGTGAGCTTTCGTGGGACAGACCCACTTCCTCAGACCATAGCCAGACCAGAACAGACTCAATATGTAAGGCACAGAGAACCAAAAACAGTAAGCAAGGAGGACAAATCGGAAAAAGATAATCAAGGTGAGCAAATCAGAGTGTGGAGGGATGGGGGGGAAGGTCAAGAATTAGACTGAGCCAAGTATGCAGACGAGCCCCTATAGTGACTTAGAAAGTTCCCATCACAATTTAAACCATGTGTTAATGCGTCGAATTTGAATATAAAAGCCAGCTCGGCTGCTTCCCTTTCCAGAATGGTGCGTTAATTCTTCTTCAGTAACACACATACCTTTAGGTCATTGACAGAATGCCCCATTCCATTAAAATGTTGACTAACTGGTTTGTGGATCTGGAGTGTTTTGATGTCTGTTTTGTGCCCATTGACCCTTTGTCGAAGGGAGTTAGAAGTCTGTCCAATATACAAAGCATCCAACAGTGTCCATATGTGGTGTTCTAGAGTGCTAAAGTCTGAACTTAGTTTCAATCTTATAACTTTTTTTTTTTTCCAATTTGGCCTACTTTAGTAGCTTCCTCCCCTTGATTTCACATGGTTCACTTCACCCAAGGGGAAAAAAGTTTGGACATTGTTTTACTGATTTTGGTGGGATTTTTAAGGTTTGGAATTCATGAGAGTTTTAATTTAGGGCGTTTACAAATTTGTAAGTGGAAAACATTTTTGAAAAGGACCGTAGTTTATTTTTGGGACATGGCAACTGCAGAATGATTTGGTCTACAAACTCTGTTTTGTTTCAACTGGTAAGTTTCTTTCAGGAAGGGCCATATAACTGGAGAACATCATCATGAATTTTAGTATTTCTCCGCCTCCCCCGGCCCAACTGCAAAAAGGAGTCACCTTCACCACTGCCACAAGGTTAGGGTGGGTGCACAGTACTAATTTATATAATGCGCTTAATTCAAAATGGCTGACACCAGTATTCCCAAGTGCAGCAATCCCAGCCCTATATGTTGGTGATGTTCGCAGACAACACACTATATCTACGTCTACACGTGAATGCTACATCAAAATAGCTTATTTCGATGTAGCGACATCGAAATAAGCTATTTTGATGAATAACGTCTACACGTCCTCCAGGGCTGGTGCCGTCGACGTTCAACGTCGACGTTGGGCAGCACTACATCAAAGTAGGCGCTGCAGGGGAGTGTCTACACGCCAAAGCGGCCCACATCGAAATAAGGGTGCCAGGAACAGCTGCAGACAGGGTCACAGGGCGGACGCAACAGCCAGCCGCTCCCTTAAAGGGCCCCTCCCAGACACACTTGCACTAAACAGCACAAGATCCACAGAGCCTACCACTGGTTGCAGACCCTGTGCATGCAGCATGGATCCCCAGCTGCTGCAGCAGCAGCAGCAGCCAGAAGCCCTGGGCTAAGGGCTGCTGCACACGGTGACCATAGAGCCCCGCAGGGGCTGGAGAGAGCGTCTCTCAACCCCTCAGCTGATGGCCGCCATGGCGGACCCGGCTACACGTGCCCTACTTCGACGTTCCACGTCGAAGTAGGGCTCTATTCCCATCTCCTCATGAGGATAGCGACTTCGATGTCTCACCGCCTTATGTCGATTTCAACTTCGAAATAGCACTCGCCACATGCAGACGTGGCGGGCGCTATTTCGAAGTTGGCGCGGCTACTTCGAAGTAGCTGGCACGTGTAGATGCGGCTTACGTGAGGCTGTGAAATAAATGAACCCGATGGTGAAGACCTCACAGACTGGATGTGTGTGGAAGATTTGCCACTGATCTTTGATTCTAAACAGTGATCAACTTTCTGGTCTACTTGCTGGCAATGTGATCACAACCCAGACCTCACCATTGTTTCCAAAGTCCCAAGTGTGAGTATGCTCATGCTTCATATAAAATACTTCCTAACTTCCCCAATAGCTAATGCAAGTCCATTATTACTCACATCAACATCAAAATTGTGTTTATTTAAATGAATCTGCCCGTAGAACCTGACTAGAGTAAAATGGAATTGCTACAGGGAAGCCATCAGAAAAGTGGTGATATGAATCCCCATAACACTGTCATGAATTTACTGGCCTCCTTACTGCTCCTGCCAAGAAGAGCATCCCCAGGGCTCCTGGGAAGAATATGCTCCTTGGTGAACAAACTAGGCCCCAGACCTGCCATGGCAGTAGGAAGCTTACAGGTTGTGAAGGCCCTTTTAGAGTCTTGAGATGTCAGTGGTGGCTTCAGTGACTTAACAGTCTGAACTTCACATACACTGGTTGCACTGTGTCTGCCTATTGCGACATCTCTCAGCAACTAATCCAATAGAATACCGGACCTCAAAAATCCAGCTCAACTCCATAGCCTCCAAATTAACAGTGCAAAAGGACCACTTGATAAAAACACCAAGAAATAGAGCCATCAGCAACCTCATTGTCCAGTGACCTCAATCCTTTCACAAGATTTTCTCTCCATCAGTAGAGATGAAATCAAAGAGGGTTTAGCTGCAATGAAGAAAGGGAAGTTGGCCAGCCAAGACAGTATCCCTCCCAGAATTTCTTCATTAAGTAGGCCCCAGCGAATTTCAATGGTTGGTAAAAGTGTACACCAAATCCATGGAATTTTGATGCATCTAAAAAGCATAGCAGGAGGTGATAGTCATTTCCATACTCATACTGGGCAAGCTGACTCGCAGGTCAGGAAGATATAGGCTGGTATTTCTGCTAAGTATTACCTACAAACTTCAGGGATGTATGGTTCTCAGGGACCTCAGTCCTCTTTTTTCCTTTGGGAATGACTGACTCAACAACTGGGATTCTGGAATAAATGCAGCTTTATGGCCAAGTTTTGACCTTATAATGCACATAGAGTCCAGATTGCAGAAGAAATTTAAGGCTTGTGCAGCCCCTTCATCAGCCTACAATAGAGACCAAATTAAAGGCCTAATGCTGAAGCTCTCAAGTATCATCAAATGCAGAAAACACCTTGCCTGATATGCTGAATAGCAGGTGACTTAGATGCCCAAGTGGACACGAAGTCAGTTCACCTCATGTAACAGGATTCTCAGGGCACAGCCTGTGCTGTCTCTCACAGCATCTTGCTAGTGACAAGCAGCAAACCCCTCCAGGTGTTGCCATAACTCAGCACAACAGCACGTAGCACCTGACTCCCAGCTACATTTCATGAATGCTCCAGAGCTGCTCATGAGTCATGCAGAGAAAGGCCCCAGAAATCTGCCTCCCAACCCCTCCACACCTCCAGCTTCCAGCCTTGTACCTCAGGAATATACCATCTTGTACTGCTCAAGATAAGCAGCACAAATTTATTAATTGGGTCACCACTTAATTCATGCCACCACTTTTCTGATGGCTTCCCTGTATACACCAATGTTTGGAAACCTGAGCACTTCAGGCAGACTTGCTGGTAAAGGTAAACAGTAAAACAAGTTTACTGACAACAGAAGAGAGAGATTTGAGGGACTATGAGTGATAGGCATAAATTCACAGTGGCTACTGAAAAAAAAACCCAGAACATAAAAGCATGCAGACTAAACTCTCAACCCTGTTAAACTGAGTAACATCTAGATCAGGGTGAGCAAGCTTTACACTGTGCCCCACTTTTCATCCCTGCAATTAGCAGGGGACCCCAGATGTCTCTGGAAGTGAGCAATGGTCTCCTGCAAGTGACATACTCTGCTCCATTGGTGGCGGAGGCCACGAGGGGGGCAGGGGGGTGCACCAGCAGAAGACACGATGGCGGGAAGGAGGAATAAAAAAGATTAGGGCAGGGGCAGGAGCAATTTCTCTGGCGCACCACTGGTTACCTGAGTGCAGTCAGGTGGCAGAGTGGGGGGCAGAGCAGGCAGCCCCTCTGCCCAGCAAATGCCAGCGTAAAGGCAGCTGGAGAACTCACAGGGGCAGGCTGCATGCCAGGCTTTGTCCGTGCATGGCACAGGAGTGGGGTCAGGTGCCAGGCTGAAGGGAGGTAGCTGTGGCATATGTGCCCTGCTGGCATGCAGGGGGAGTGTCTCATTGCAAGTGAGAACAGCCGGGCCATGTGTCTCACCTGCGCTCGCTCCTGCAGAGCCAGCCTTTTCCCCTGTAAATGACACTACAGCTGCAGGGAGCAGGACTTTGCTGTGCCCCACATAAGAAGTTTTGTGCTCTTCACTTTGCACACCCCGATCTAGATAAAGCAATTTTTTTCACCCCACTGACAATCACATACAGGTTTGTCCCTTCAACATGAGCCAGTCTTCTCTGTTGGAATCATCAATCTTTTGACTACCCTTGGTGCTTACAGCAATAGTGGGGACAGAAGAAAGGGGAAGCATGGGCCCTGGCGTTTTTTTATACCCATAGTCCCTTGTGTCTGAGAATACAAGTCCAGGCATGTCTGGTGGATTTTGCTGGTGTCCTCAGGCAAGGTTGAATAATTCCCCAGGTGTTGGTCTTATGAAGGCAAGTCAATGCATTGTAGATCCCTTTCTGGACATCAGTTATTTGACACCTGTCCACCCACTCCACTGCCTCCTCCTTTCCTTGCCCCCAACCCAACCGCCCCTCTTCTGTCTCCACTGCCCCCATAATCCCCCTGTTCTGCTGCCTCTTCACTGCCTCCCCTGTCAGTGTCCTATTTCCCTGGCACTCCTCACAGCCTCCCCACTGCCCCCCTTTTCCACACTCACAGCCTGGGGCAGACAATGCAACTGGTGCTCCCCATCCTACACTCCATCATGGTGCTGGTGATGTTGTCTGGTGCAGTGACCTGACCTGACCTGACCTGACCTGAGAGTGTGTTGCTGGTTTTGCCACTCTGCACTCAAGAGGTGAATTTTGGGTTCCACATCATTTCACCTATCTCCTCTACTGCAGGCCAGGGATGAGCCAAGCATGACAGCAGTTCACTGCGTTGTTGCTATTGGTCATCTTTTAGTGTGAGTCTATTGCTATTAATATAACATTTTTATCAGATCAGAGCTATTTAGTATGGCAAGTCTCCCAGTATTGTAAGCTTATGTTTGTGTTGCTAAGAGCAAGTGAGCCATACGGGCATCCATTTAATTGTGCTGTGTAGGGCACCATAAATCCTAAGGACAGCCCTGAAAGTAGCCATACTTGTTCATGTCCCAATGAACACCACAACTGGTGCATTACTGGTACCCTTAAGTCAATCCTAACACCTTGGCTGTTACTGCTGTTGCACATCACTCCCCCATCCATTCACTGCAATGCTGCATCCTTCCAGAGGCTCAAGAGCATTCTAGAAGATGAATGTCTTCCCATTCAGCAGGTCTTCTATAACGTCCCGCACCACCACTCAAAGGTGCCTAAGCCTTTTTAGACTGACTCATTTAACGTTCAACAATGCAACTTCAACCCTGATAAAGCTTAGAAAGCCAAATGGAATTTACAAGAAGTCACAAACACACACCTTGTGAAAGACTGGCTGTAGAAGATCCCTGGCTTCAATCTCACACAAAGCTCATAGGCAACACTAAACTGTATCTCCACAAGCCATGGCAGATATGGCTACTTGCTGCACAAATGGAAAATTAAAGACTTTCCCTTGTGTGCCCATGGTCACCTGGAGCATGAAACGTATAACAATTCAATGCTTAATTCACAAATGCAAAAGAAGTGTCACAGCAATGCACTCTGCTAGTTCAGATGCAGGTATCTGGGTTAACCATTTAAATGTAAAAATTATGATTGTTACTCTACGTTTGCAGCTATACAAAGAAGAAGAGAGGGCTGATAGCTAGAGGGAATTACAGATGTATATACTAAACAAAGCTTCTGTTGGCTTATACACACCACACACTATTATAGGCTGAAAAGATTCAATGAGGGTCTCTTAGTGAGGATTCTCTTCCCTTCTCAGCCCAGGGAGGAAGAAAGATCCTGAAGACAGATGGCATGGAGTTGTGCTCTCCAGTCTTGATATTGTGAGGCAGGAGAGAGGAAGCAGAAGGCCAAGGCATAGAGCAGGAGATGATGAAGAGCACCAGAACCTTCGGAGAAAGTGGAACATAGAAGACCAGTGGAGACACATGGAGTCTGGTAGTAGCAGATGGTAGGAGATAATAGAGAATGGTGGAGTCTTTATCTACATAAAATTTGAAATCATTATTTTCTAGACATAAAATGTTATGAATTTTACATGTTAATATACACTGTCTCTTCCTCCATTACTGCTACTACTACGACTTCTTAAACACTTGTGGTCCAAGTAGAACATAGGTCATCTAAAAGTCTCCTCCACTTCACTTTGTTTTGGGACAAAACTTCTAGCTGACTCCCAGAGTACCCCAGTTGTTGTCCTCAACATCAGTAGGTCTTCTCCACATTGTCCAAGGTCTTCCTCTTTTGCATTTTCCTTGTGGGTTCCATTTGAGAGCTTGATGGACTATGCTGTATGATGGTTATCTAAGAGAGTAGTCTAGCAATCCCCACTTTCTTCCCTTGATTTGAGTATCAGTTGGTTCTTGTGCTGCTGTTTTCCAAAGCTCCTCATTTGTGAAAAAGTCTTGCCATTTGATGTGCACCTCAGGCATCTGTTTATGAATGTCTGTAGCTTGTGATTTGAAGACTTTTTAGTATGCCAGGTCTTGCCTCCCTAGAGGAGCGCACATTTTACGTTTGTGTTAAGAGCCACAGTTTCATCTTTGCAGATACTATTTGTGAACTCCATATGGGATGGAGATTGTTGAATGCAGCTGTTGCTTTCCCTATCCTGGCATGGATACCCTTATCTGTTCCTCCATCTCTGTCTATAATACTCCCCAAGTAGGTGAACTGCTCCACATTTTCCAGGTCATCCCCTCCCAGTGTGATGGTGGGGTTGGTGGACTGGTTGATCCTCATCGTCTTGGGTTGTGGCCACACTAGGAAGTAATTTCAAAAACGTTTTGGAAAGGAGGGGCAATTTTGAAACGAGCAGCAGAGCAACTACATGCAATTGCTCATTTCGAAATCAACTTTAAAATAAAAAGGTGGTCATTTCAAAAGCATTGTTCCATACCCGTCTTGGGAACAACACCTCATTTTGATGTCAGTTTTGAAAGGAAACATGTAGCCATTCCCCTGGCCACCATTTTGAAATTACAAGTCCTCCATGGTGTCGCCCCCCTTCCCCATCCCAGGAACACAGAGACGCGCTGGCCAGCACCCAGGGCTCTCTGGCTGCCAGCTCTGGCTGCCTTAAAGTTGCAGGGACACAGAAACCCTGTGCAGGAAGCCAAGAGTGTGCTGGCAGCCATAGGAGCACATGCCCGCAGCTGTACACTTTCCAGCAGCCCCCAGAATGGCAGAAAAACATCCAGCTGGAGCCATGGCCAGCAGGCAAGACCCCCAGAAGTACCAGGGACCTCAAGGCACTAGGTGACAGGGCTTGCAGGACCCTGGGCTGCCAGCAAAGAGGAGGGGCACTCTGTGGCTGGAGGCCAAGATCTGGGATCTCCAAGCCATCTGGGGTGACAAGCACATCCTGCTCCATATGGAGGTGGGGAAGCATAAGGTGGCCACTTTCACCCAGTTGGTCAACAACCTGGCCAAAAGGAGCCACACCCCCCAGATCCCCGACCAGGTGTTCTCCAAAGTAAAAGAGCTGTGCCAGGGCTACTCAAGGGGCAAGGACTCGGCCAGGTGTTCAGGGGCAGCGCCTGCCAGCTGCCCCTACTTCACAGAGCTGGACCAGCTCCAGGGAGGCAGGACCCCTCAAACAGGCCCTGAATACTGCCGAAGGGGATGGGGAGGAGCCATATCCAGGGCCCTCCGCAACACCCCGACCCTGCGCCTGGAGCCCCAGCATGATGATGGGGACAGCGAGGGAGAGTGAAGCAGTTAGGGCATGGTCCACATTGCCATGCTGTCAGAGGACATGAGCTGGGCCACCTCCACCCTGGCCTTTCCCAAGGCACCCTCACATTGGACGAGCTGTGTTGGGCACCCTAGGCCTTGTGGGGGGGGCAGCCTCCACTGCTGCTAGCATGGGGCTAGTCACACCACCAGCAGCCACAGTCCAGGGGCCCCGGTGATGGCTATGGTTGCTGTCTAGGAGATCCCCGCATGAGCCCATGGACAGCCAAGCAGGACACATGGAATAGGAGGGCATGGGGGAAGCCAACTGAGACCTGCCCACGACCCACCTGTGGACAGACCCTGCCGTGCCCAGGATGCCCCTGCCTCATACCCACGAGCATGGAGGGACGGCCAACAGGGATGTGGTCATCAGCCAACAGTATCTGGTGATGTGATTGACGGGCGCCACCCTCTCCCCTTTTAGCTTCACAGCCTCGACATCCACGAGCCAGCCCAGTCCCCTCAACATCCCAGGGAGCCCTGCAGCAGCTGGCAAGGGGTGATGCCCCTGAGGACCGGGTGCTGTATCAGGTGGGCACACTGCCACAGCCGGCCAAAAGACCTCACAGAGGCCCACACAGCCATGTGGCAGGAGCAAAACCCTCTCCTGCAGGAGTGGCTGTCAATGGAGCTATTGCCCTTGGACCAGGTGGCCAGGTACCTTGACACCCTCACCCAGGCTGTCACCATGCTTCTGGGCCAGCCACCCCTCCCATGACCCCCACCAGCACTCCCCCACTGCCCTGCCCATCACCACTGCCCTCGATGCCCTGGTCCCACTCTGCCTGACCATGGCCGACAGGGAGGAGCTGATGCAGGCTGGTGCACCCACTCCAGCCATAGCTTCACCCACGCCCCACCGGTGAGCCTGACATCACTACACCCCCCTCTGTGCCCATACCTACCAGGGCTCCCAGTGCCATCCCAGTCCCACAGGGGGCCCTGGACCCAGGGCAATCACGAGTCCTGGGGGTACCATGGCTCCCATCCCCCCACCCCTATGGATGAGTGAGGCTCCCCCACCCCCTCGTACATAGTTCTCCCCTCTCACTCCCCAGCGTATAAATAGTTGCATTGAAGTTTCAGTCTTTTTGAACAAGAAGACACTGTATTCCGGGCCTGATTGAGCCAGGCATTGTAGCAGTCCTGGCTCTCACTGGTGTGGCCCATGTAGAGGTGCATTAGCCAAGTCTGGAGGGTGTGGGCTGCATCGGTGACTATGCATGGGGGATAGTTTTGTCCTCCACTGGGAGCTCCCATGCGGGGATGTAGGCACTGTCGGCCATCCTGTGCCTGAGCCAGGAGTTGCACAAGATGCAGGCATTGTTGGTCCTGCCTGCCCACCCCACACAAATGTCCATGAATCATCCTCTGGCTCCCACAAGGGCCTGGAGGACAACAGAATGATGGCTCCCACCTTGGCTGCTCTTGTTTCATTGCTGTTGATGGCTGCTTTTCCTCTTTTCGTCCCTTCGTTTTTCTCAGAGTTTCTGCTGTGATCCATTTGTTGAGACACCTTGTCCTCTTTCCCAAAGTTTTATCACAGGTCTCTTTCCAGGCTGTTTTGGTGTGTTCCCAAATTCCTTCTATGATATCATCTTTTGGGATGAGGTTTGTCAGAAGTTCATATATCTTGGACAGCTCCACTTGTAAACTGGCTCTTTTTCTCTATCCTTCAGCTGCTCGGTGTTGAATATCGATCCCAGCTGTGTCACTTTTGTGGTGTACCTTCATTACCTTCCATTTTTCCCATTTCTAGATTGTCTGTCACCTGCTTTGCCCTCACATATCTCCTGTTGAGATGTTTTGGTCTGCATGGAGGGGACTGCACTTTGTATCTTGCAAGATTGTCAGAGCATGGTACAGGGTTCTTCTTCCTGCACATTCAACACACAGACCTTGTTTAAACCCATGAAACCTTCTTAAAAGAACAGAAATGCTCAAGCTAAGCAGTTTGTTAAAAAAGAGCGCAGGTTGCAAGTTTATGTTGTGACCTCTTTGCAGTCATCTCATGAACAAAGTAAAGACAAAAATTAATCAAATCTGTCTAGCTGATAAACAACTCTAAAACTTGGAAAGCAGTGCCTATCTAAAGAAGACATCTATTTTTTTCTCTTTAGTTATGTTTCAGCAGTTGATTTTTGTAATGAACAACATGCATACTAAATAGATTATTTTGAGATGTATGCATGACATAAGAATAAACCCATGGGTATTGTGTTAAATGATCATCTGACCTCTCTCCATGTAAATATCTCTACATTATGAAAGCACTGGAATGCTCTGTGACAGGGTTGTTAGTGGCTGATAGCATTTCATTGGGAGCACAGAGGTGTATGTGATTATTGTTATAGGGGTCATAGTGTTGTAATTTTAATTCCCATGTGCCAGAAATCTCCAAGCCAGTGACACAGACAATATTACAGGGTGTTACATCAATAACACGGACAGCAGCATATATCACTTCCTGTATTAGAGGAATCGTCTAAGGCAGTGCCTTTGAATTGTATGATTTAAGTAATTAAATCATGAAATTAATGTCTAATCTCTGATTAATCTCTAATTTCACATAGATTTTGTTAGCTCATACTGGGGCTACAATATCAGTGTTATTATTTTACACAGCATGTAAAAAATTTGAGAGAGATACTAAAGGACCACACTAAAATATTAAATGCAAAATGGAGTTTGTCCATTTCAATGAGGTTTTTTTAATTTCTTTCTTTATTTTTATTTATTTATTTATTTTTCCCCAAAAAGAGGAGCAAATGCACTTTTGTCAATGTACTTTTCCAAACACTGGTCATAAATGAAAGAAACATTCTTTTTATTATGTGGAGAGTTATAAAGACCAGGAAGCTGATAATTTTACAAATAGAAGTTTGTAGAGTAGGATGAAAATCAAGAATTTTAAATAATAAATGAGGGTACTTCAAAAGAGTCAGCAAAATTATTCAGATGGTGATTAAGGAATGAATTCAAGGAACTTGAGTTATATTGGTCAGCAATATACTGGTACTTAATAACATACCTCTCTGTAACTATTTGAAGAGAATTAAGAATTGAGAGATCAAGCTGACTTCAGACTTGGTCCCTTTCAAAGGCACTTCAAAGCAAAATGCCTCCTAGAGTATCATGTTGGTTCTGGAGATGCTAAATAACTTGAAAATTCCACCCATTGCCTTAGTATAGTATTTACAGTCTAGGTGGATGTACGTCGAACTTCTTGGAATGGCTTTATCCACTGTTTCATCTTCTGTTGTTGAAAGAAGCCATTCTTATTAATGGACCTGTGTCTTGCTGTGCAGTCCTGCTTTCTCTGTCTCCAGTGTGCTTGATTAGTCCTACCACTGACTAGTCGCTGCTGCCTTATCTCTGACAATGGGATAATCTCCATCATAATTAGCTACCTCGGTGTCTTGTCCTAAATGATCCCCTGCAGTGTTTTCTCATCTGAAATTGGCAAAATGCTTTAGATCTGCATCAGAAGAAAAGGAAACTGACACAGACGAGTCTCAATCTGTCAGTGCAAGGGCATCCAGGGCAATCTTCTGCACTGCATGATAGGACCCTAGAGCATTTTTCCTACAGACATGCCACTTCTCCATGGAGAGAAGGCTTTTGTGTGCATGTGCTGGGGTTTTTCACCACATCTGTGCTTTAGAAGAAAAAAAAGGAAAAAAAAGCAGATCCTGTTTGTTTAAGCTCCAGGTAACAAAGCAAACATAGATATTGAAACCTGTTCTATCTAAGGAAATTGACATGCTGTTTTTCCTGGAATACCTGGTGTTCAATTATCCTATTAGTTGCTTCTGTAATCATAGCAAATTACCTCTGATCTCTATTGTGATAAACACAGAATTGTCCTGACTTGAATAAGCCAACTACTAGAATAGCAGGAGTCGCTCATAGCTGTGATGCCTTTAAGGGCAAGAAGATACAAAAGTTCAGTGCTGTATGCCTAATATTTAAATCTATCCACGAGACCAAAAAATGCAACCACAGGGGCAGGTTTTGCACATCCCTGTGTGCCCTCAACTTGCTTTAGTGGAAGTCAAGGTTATACTGCATCTCTCAAGGGACGTTCAGATATTATCCCTCATATAGTTTACAACACTTTCTAATGATCATATTGTAAACCAGGGCATTTTATTCTCAAATGGAGCTTATCCTCATCTAAAACTCCATCTCATGTTATCAGTTCTCCTCCTTTATTGTTTACCTCAATCTCCTTTGGCCTCTCAATGCTTCAGGCTTTATTTCATATTTGGGCCTTTCAATCCCTTTGCAGAGCTGAGAAGTGGCTCCATCAGTAACGTACCCATGGGTAGCAGGGCAGGGGACATCACAGTATCTCCCCCAGTTTGGCCAATGTGCTTTGCAGCAGCTGGCAGTCAAGCTTCTGGAGCTACCATCTCCTAACTTTCCCTGCCAAGCCCCTGATCCTGCTCCCTCGTGGGAGCACCAGGTGGATAAAGCAGGGCAAGTCTCAGCTCCTCCATTTCCTTTGCAGGTGAGAGTGTCTGTTGACCGGATCAATAGAAGCCCTTCGTCTCTCTTCTTGGCAGGAGCACCTGGCAGGTGAAGTGGGGCAAGCCTGAGCACTGGGTTGGGGGTCAGAGCAGGTGGGGAGGTGCAGGTGGGAGGTGCACTTTGTTATGGGGCTTTTGGGCAGTGTCTTTCGTTCGCCCCAGGCTGGGGTGAATTTCTGGGGCACAACTTTCAGAAGAGCTGAACGTCCAAAACTGAAACTGAAGTCAATGAGAGGTGGATTGCTCAATGCTTCTGAAATGTTACAGCACTACTGAAGTCAGTAAGAACACACAGGCTGTGTCTACACTAGCAAGTCTTTTTAAAAAAGGCTCTTTTCTGAAAGAACCCACAGAGCATCTACACACAAAATGGTCTCTTTCAATCTGAAATTGAAAGAATGCAGCACTTTTTCCGGTGGCCCTTTCTCTCCTGGATGAGGTAGAGCACGTTTTCCCAAAAGATTCTTTCAGAAAAAAAAAAAAATGTGTGTAGACAACCCAGAGGCCCTTTGTTCAAAAGGGCAGTCCTCATGGCTCTGGATTTTTCGATTCCTGGCCCGTTCTTTCCAAAGAGAGGGGGCTGTGTGGATGCTCCTTATTGAAAGAGCAGATCGATTTCTTTGATCCACTTTCTTTTGTGTGCAGATGCGCTCTTTCAAAAGAAGATTTTTTTGAAACATCTTCTGGAAAAACTTTGTAAAGATTGATGTTGTGTAGACATAGCTGTAGTAAGCAAGGAGCTACTCCATTGTGAGAATCTGGCTCCCATTGAGCAAAGAGACTCAAAAGAAGTGCTTCAAAATTAGTACTTCATCTGTGATTTGGCTTTAGAACACAGTAATATACTCTCCCTATGACATGTACATGTAAGTAATTTTTAAGGACAGTTTCTGAATGTTAAGTCCCTTTATTCTTATCTACTACCACTTTCATACTGGGGCTACAGTAAAACTCCTCACAGCCCTGTGGCATACCTCTACATCTGTTATGGTCCTTGGGCTGTCTCTTAGTTTGAATTGTCTTCTTGGAGTCAATGGGACTACCAATGTAAGGACTGCTGAAGCAAGTAAAGAGGTAAAGGCTGTGGAACTGGACTGAAAATTTGCACTGAACTTTGTCATAGGAAATCAATAAAAAAAAAAGGTTCAAATGGATCTCTCTAAGACCTGCTCTATTATCTTGCCCAACATGCCTTCGGCCAAGGAAATGAAGTGTGTGGAAGAGGGTAAGTCTACAGCGTGGGTCAGTCCCACACTGCTTTAGGTTTCTTCCTGCTATGTGCCTGAGGGACCCAGTAAGGCAGTCTGCAGGCAGGATCCATTAGCTTGGGGGCCCAGATTCAGCCTGCATGCCTTATCTTGCCCATCCCTACATTAGAAGACTGAAGGGTGGGGTGTCATGTTCTGACTCTTGAAGTGTGTCTTGGACAAATCATTTAATATCTCTGTGCCTCAATTTACCATCCATAACATGGAAATAAATCAGAGCTGGTAAGATATTTTCTGATGCAACTCTTCCTTATTGGAAAAAATCTGATTCAATGAAGGTAAAACATCTCACTCAAGTATATTATTTGTTCCAAAGAATCCAAATTCGTATTCTCAAATGTTTTGATATGCTCTGAATGTTTCATTTTAACTTCATCATTTCAACATAAATTTATAAATTATAACACTATGCAGGTCAAAACAATGAAATTAAATGTTTTGATTGATTTTTTCAATGTTATAGAAATGAAATCTTTCAGAATACTCATTTGATGATAAATTTTGTTTTTTTGTTTTTCTGTGGGATGAAAGGAAATCTCTCAATATCAGAATTTCCTGTTTTCCCATTTTCAAAATTTTGACCATCTCTTATAAAACTGCATATTCTCAGATCCTTCATTTGATTGGCCTCTTGATTTGCACAAAACTACAAGCACTTATGCATCTCCTTACTTTTTTGTGTACGAGCAATACTAATTTTGTCCGGATTTTTTAGCACTAGAGAATGAATGGAAAAATATTTTTTGTTATATAATCCTATGTTTGTAACAAAGGTTCTAGATTTCTGAGTTTTTGTTCTGCCAACATCCTCCATTTTTAAACACCTTTTTGACTGTTTGAGTCTGTCAAGATTTTATCTTCTTCTTTATTTTATTTCCATTCACTGACGTTTTAATTGAAATTTTCCTTAGAGCATTTAGTCACATGAACGAGTTTGAAACTTTGCAGGGAGTGGGAACTTACATTTGATGCCTTTATAAAGATTCAGCAGAGTTAAGTGCTATTCTATCATGCAGTTTCGAGCTATGACAGGGTCTAGCGGGAAGTAAATATCATTGTAATTTGCTACAATGGATGTCTTTTTTTTTTTTATGTTTTCAAAGAGATAGAAGCAGGTCTCCCCTTTCTGTTATCCAGCTTAACACCTTTTGTATTCTTGTCATTAAAACCATTTTGCATTGCTGGAATGGCAGAATTTGGCATAGTTCCTGGATGTTTCTCCAGAAATTATTTAGTCATAGGCCTAGGCAGACTCTTCTGAATCACAAAGGACTTAGAAGCAGCTATACTTCCAAATTGGGTAGTAGAGCTTTCAGGCACATGACTGGATGTTTTGGAGGGTGTCAGCAATTTTAACCAAAACATAAGAGAAAATATTTGTTTAAGTAACTACAAGCCCAGGGATGTTTGCAATGCCCAAAGGAGGCCTGCCAAAATTGATTGCTCCTTTCATGATTGCAATTTATAGAAGTACAGTGAACCCAGTGTAAAAGCCCATATTTAATTAACCTTCACAGCATGTCCTGTAGGACCACCACTAACTATCTCCAAGTGTCATGGCCCACAGGCAGACTTGACCCTTAGACCTTTGTACTTAGGGCTGGCACCTCTACAGGCTGAGCTGAAAGCCAGCTGGTGCTCATCTTAGGCTGTGGAGGAGACTCCTTCTTTCTCTGTGAAGTGGTCTAGGTGCCACTACATGGGACAGTGAACCACATATAGTTATGTGGGCTACTCAGGCATTCTAATATGCCATGCTAAGTGACTGCACCTTCCACATTGCACAGAATGAGACTTGCTTTGTAGCAGAAACTTCCTCTAAGGACCTGCTTAATAGTTTTGTGTTGCAATACACACAAAAGACATATGCTTCCTACACAATTCTGCAAGTGCTCACTACTTGTCAAGCCCCTTCTAAGTCATTATGGCTACTCGATTTAGTAAACTTTATCTATGATTGGTAGTAACAGGCAGCTGTTCCTCCAGACCCAAGGTCTATGCACAGTATAATCTTCACTTGTCTTGGTTCTATATATAGCTGTGCTCAGTGATTTTTTTTGTGCCAGTACTTGCTGGTACTGAGTACTGTCTCATCAACAGCCCCAGCCATGCAATTGGCTGGGGGGTGGCAGGAAGCCAGCTGAGTACCAGCACCCCTTTTTCTTTTTAAACAAAAAAAGCACTGGCTTTATTATTATTGTTATTATTTTATATGAAAATAACAAGCAGATAAGCATCACGCTCTTCTCATTTTTATTTCTTTTATAAATAAGGTACCTAGCAGACAAATAAATGTTTTAACTGCAAGTGGACCCATAGGATGGCATCCAAACTTTTATTTTCTTTTCTGTTGTGATATATTTTTTCAGCTGGTTCACTTGCAGAAAGAAATCTAGGTCTTGTCTCAGCCTGAGGTGAATTATTTTTGAAGTCTAACAAAAAGGGGCCTACAATTTTTTGGGAATGAAAGTAGTGAGGAAAAATACATACCCATTAAAATATCAGCCTCTTCTGAACATCTCTAAAAAGCAAAAGAGAGGGGACAGTAAACTGAAAGTTGTCATAAATGTTATCCTAAATTCAAGTACGAGCCTTTCAAAAGTCCAAGGGAAAGCCATTTAATTTGTCTGGGTTATGAGACTATAAACATTGTACTTTTTACAGCTATTTTATTTTTTGGATAAGTAAGGATTTGGGGGATCTCTCCTTCAACTCGGGCTGTGTTGAGTTCTGAAGAATTTTAAATCCTTTTAAAAATGTGGAAACGCTCTTTTTTCATGCACAAGTGGTACAACAAAATACGGGATTTTAAGGTGCATTTGCAATGTGGCAGATCTCCAGAAGAGACATGCCATATTACATAACAGTGGTTGAAGTTACATGCAGTATAGATTGTGGCAGGGTGTCTTGCCTTGTTGCATGCAGTGTTTTAATGCTGAATATTTTCTGTCTTCCTCATATATGAGATGGGAAGGAAAGGCTGAGAAATTAATCTGAACTTGGTTTTGGGGCATCATGGGATGTTTTACCCAGCACTGGATTGAGCAACTTGAGTCCAAAAGTTTTCCCTCCTCCAGTGGAGTCATAGTTATGGACTTCAAGTTTATATAACTTGTGAGTTAAGAAATTTATTTTTCCAGTTCATGTAACTTTTTTCTGAGAGAGAAAGCAAGTGTTACAAATGAAGTTCTACAAGCATGTGACTCTCTTCCCAGTACAGCAGTACAGGTTGAATCTCTCTCATCTGGCATCCTTGGGACCTGACTGGTGCCAGAATTTGCTGGACAAAAGGAAGACAATATTTTCTAGCACATTATCAACACTTTCACTGCTTACTGAGCTCTTAGAAGACATTTAGGGGTAAATTACAGCTAAATAATAGCACAGAACGCTAAGAACCCTGACTGGTGACTGTAAACAAACTTTATGGGACCATGGGAAACTTGGCCACACCCATGATAAATGGTTATCTGGCTAACTAAAATCATACTGGATTACAGAGTTTGCTGGACAAGAGAGTTCTGGATTTGAGAGGTTCAGCTTGTATTACTTACAAGTAGTAAGAAAAGGCATCTCACAGCCTGGAATAGCTGTTATGTATTTTAATGAGTATTTTGACTGAGTGACCTGATGGGAACTTCCACAATGCAGTCAGGCAGAAAATACAATAATTATGCAAAGGCACCAAATGGTAAGAACAAGCTGTTGTTCAGAGAGAGTCTGAGAGAAACCCTTGGAGGGGGAAAAAAGTAGGACTGAGTATAATTCGGTTTGATGTAACTTCAGTTAAATCTTGATAGTTTTTGAAAATGTAGAATATTCGTCTTGAGAATTTAAGCTATGCTGCCGATGTGGGAATCATTTTGATCCATTCCTGACCTCCTCTAACAGAGCCTCCACCTGTTTTGTTGTGGGTACATTTTGTCCAGGAAATGAAAAGTGAACAATTTAGTAGAGATGATTTGCAAGGGGAGGGTCCCCTAAGATATCTAAAAGTCATGCTGTTGCTGTGACCACTGTTATCATTCTGCCATCCCCAGCCATGCTAAACACTATCCTAATGCTTCGGTTAATCAGAATGTTGTGTTTTCCATAGGTTTGATGTAGTGTGCTGGGATAAAGAAACCCTGACACAGCAAGCTGTACAAGTAGAATGTACAAGCATAGAGATGTCAGGTGCCCTGGCAAACTGCCTGTCCAGTGTAGCTCACCAGTTGCAGCTACATTGAATGCTTAAGCAGAGAATAGGCACAGTGCCTATTGACATTAAAATATAAGGAGAAGCAGGACTTATAAAAGGACTCAGCAGTGGCCTCCCACTGAACTCATTGAAATCAATGCTAAAACTCCCATGCATTTGAGATTAACATTACTCAGCACTGAGGGGATTTTTTAAATATTCCATAAAACAGCAGTTAATTAAAAATGATGAAATGATGGTGTTTTCAGGACACATTTTCGCTGCAGTAATCATAATAGTTCAGTGCTTTTGCTGAAGCATTAACTAGTGAACACAGAAAAAGCCATTGATTTAAAGCGGCAGGAGCCTGATGAACTTTTAATTCTTCTTTAAACGCCTTCATTTGCTTTGCAAACACAAAGGAAAATCTCAGGGCAAAATTTTGGCAATCTGGCAAATTAAATGATTTTATCAAATACTAAGGACAAGCAATAAAACTTTCTGGATCAGGCTAAATCGAAGTCTGAATTCACTCTTTTTATCTCTCTCTCTCGCTCTCCGAAACCAAAAGATAGCAAAAGTGACTCTTGGATACATGATCCAGCCAGGGAGCCTGACTAACAGGAGAGAATATTGTCTTCTTGCATCTGTGCAACAACTCCTATTAGTTAGCTTGCCACCAGAGAGAGAAGTGGTTTAATAATAGACTGATACATATTTTGGGTCAATTCAGTTAACAGAAATATTTTGTCTGGCGCTTAATAAACCTGAACCCATTTGAAGGGTGCGTGGGGGAGAGGCATTCCCTGACAGAAAATTGCAAATAAATTCTCAGCAAAATGAAAATTTTCCCCAAGAAATTGCAGTTTTGTGGAAACATAATTTCCTATCAAAGAATCGTTCAGATGGAAAATTGCCAACCAGCTCTATTTCATGTGCTAGCTCCCCTAGCCATGTGCATAGTCTGATTTTGCTATGCTCTGGAGATGATTACTCACAAGGAATTTCTGCAATGCCTCAAAGAAGAACTTTTAAAAGCTGCGTAACACAACAGAGACCCAGGGTATGTAGGTATCAAAATAAATTATATTTGAATCAAGATAGTTGCCATATAACAATTGCTATAGCCAATCAGAGTTCTTGGGTGTTCCCTCCAACTCTGGTTTTCAAGAAGGTACGGTTAACCACTAGTTGGTCCATTGCTCAGGTCTGGGAGACATGGTCCCAGAAAAGTATGTTTTCTCCTCATGTAACAAATGGCAAGACTACAAAGCTTTATACATCTTTCTCACAGGTCTACACTAGACTGAAAAGTTGATCTAAGATATGCCATTCCAGCCATGACAATTATGTAGCTGGAATCGACATATCCTGGATTGATTTTTCTGGCCCTCCAAACTCTCCCATCAACCTCTCTCTTATTCCTCACGACAATGAGGTGCACTAAATCGAACTCCGGAAGATTGACCCTGAACGAGTCGATCTTCCGGTAAGTGTAGACGTACCTATAGACACCATTGCTTGTACAATAAGTACAGAAAACAGGATGCAGAAGCTTAGAGTTGTCTGACTCCTTACTCCTGAGCATCAACCTCTAAGTAGCTTATGGTTTTAGAGGTTTCTGGATAATGCAGCATTTCCTAGCTCATACTGCAGGTATATAAAAACAGGGTCCATACCAAACATTATCTAACTAGGGGAGGGCTTCAGGTGTGGTGAATGTTTAAAAGGAAGCAGGAGATCAACATTTATGGTGTTTGTGCCTTTACTTTATCTTTGACTTCAGTGTGATTACTCCAATGTGCAAAGTGAGCAGGGCCTGATTCTGTTTCCATGGCATTCAGTGATGGTTTATAATTTAGATCAGTGTGTAGGGCTCTTGGTCCTTTAGTTCTTTTAATCTTGTTGCACAGAACTGGCTTTTCATCATTTCTAATTAGCCCTTCCATAATTAGCTTTAATAATCTTCCTATGTATTTATTTTTGAAGAAATTACTTTGATCTTTGCAAGTGTCTATGTGTAGTCTGGATGGGTGGCTTTGGTTGCTGGTTTTCACTTTTTATATTTGCTTTTAAATGCAGAAGTGCTGAGAAAAACCAGCCTGATGCTCATGAGCTATTTATGTATTCTCATTAAGCAGCAGATTGTCACACTGATTGTGACTGAAGTTGCCTCAGTGTGACAGAGGGAACTTTAGTTTGAATTGTGGAAAATAAATGTCCGGGCCTGTATGGTACTTATTACCTTACACTTTCTGAAATCATTCATTTTTTCATACTGCAGGATGAAAGCCCCTGACTATAATTTCAAACTAAAACTGCCAAGATACCTGATAAAGTCTGTAAGTCTTGTGGTGGATAAGCAATATTAAAACCTTAATCTTTCAGTGGGTTAAAAACGAGATGATACAGCAATCAACATTACAATAATAACACTTGTGCTCTTTGACCAGTTGAATCTATCCAGGCTATTTGACATAAATATCACAATACATTATTGAGAATATTAACTTTTACATACTAAAAACCCAGGTTCACATTCTACTACCAGTTTCATCTTTGTGAATCTAGAGTAACTCCAATAAAAATCAACTGGCTTTATTTCAGATGTAGGTCCGTGTCTGATCACAGTTGGATCCAGCATAGCCATTACAAATGTACGTGAGCCTGAGCAAATTTCCAGGGGCAACTATGTGGCAACAATCTTATGTCTATTCAGATTCTATTTATTATTTTGTTTTATTTTATTTTTTTACGTTTGTTGTAAGAGGGCTTAAGGAATCCAGTCAAGAATCAGACACTCATTATGTCAGGCTCTGTACCCACATAGCAAACAACAGTCCCTGCCCCATAAAGCCTACATTATAATGTCTAATGACAAATTGAAGAAATCCTTGAAACTAGGTTTGCAAATAATTAGACATTTGGCACTTGAACACTTCCATTTAAATGATCAGAAGCTGATTACATAAATCAACATAATGTGGAAGAAATATGGAGTATTAGAATGCGCTGTAACACCAGTTGCTTTGTATTTGATTGTACATATATGTAAACTTCACATTTTTACCTTTCAGAAACTGAGGTGAAGGACACTAGGTCACTAGCAATTTGCCCTTAGAGGTCTGAGTCCTTGAGAACACAGGAAAATGATTTGACAATCTGTCTCTTTACAGACCTTTGCCTACTGAAAACTTGTGAAAATGAAATAATGTGCTTGTGATATTGGTAGTAAAAATTCAGCTGGCTTACAATGTAGGCAAGCACAGTGCACATATTTCCACAGAGTTCTGCCTGTGAGGTAGGGCAGTACTAATAACCCAGTTTTACAAATTGGGAACTGAGTTATAGAGAAGGTAAGTGACTTGCCATCAAGACACCCATTCATAAAAGTAAAGGCAGAGGAAAAATTTAGAGTAAATCCAGAATAACTCCGATGAATGTAGTAAAGTATCTTCCCTGGGCTTCATTTGTATGAATGGGTGATTTGCTGGCAAGTCACTTAGTATCTCTGCAATTAGGACTCAGTAAAATATGGATAACAGCAGTTCTTTACAGGGACATCTCAAGACTAAGCACATTGAAGCTTGTAAAGCACACAAATACTACAGTGATGGGTACCGTACACATACTACGGGTAGCTAGAAAGATGATGTTACCGTCAGGTGGAAGATCCACAGCAAGGATCTGAGACAGACTAATAATACTGGTAACTTAATGCCGGTAATAAGATATTCTCTTGTAGTTCAAGTGTCAACAGAGACTGGTGGTTTTGGACACGGAGGACAAAGGTTCTAGTCTTCTGTATCATTGTGTGTATGCATAGACCTCTAAATACCTACATTCAGGCAATATCAAGTGTTTTTGAAAAATGAAATATATTTTGAAGTGTGTTTTATTGTTTTTGATTTGTTTTGCCAGTGCATATTTTTGCTTATTTTCAATGGTAATTTCCAGGTGTTTGACAAAATTCATAGCATGAATGTAAAGCCTAACATAAAGGATTATTGTCTTCCTGGTTATAGACATATTTATTTTTCTTCCTGTTAAAAACCCATTTAACTGATTTCCTTCATCTTACAATATCCCTGTGTTCTGTAATGTTAGCCAGCAGCAATAACAAATAATAAAAATGGAGATTACTGGCTACACTGATGTGCTTTCCCTTCAGTGACTTGGCTGGTTCCCAGATCATGAGCTTGTTTGGAGGTTTCTAAAATGGTTGGATTATTCTTCATATAAACAACACCTTGTAGGAAAGTCAGATATTAAAGGGCAACATTCACAAGCACAGCAGCAGGGAAAGAGGCACAGATGTTTGCCTGCCTGTCTAGCTCAGTATAAAATACTAGTGCAGACCAGGGCCCCACCACCTTTTAGGTGTTTGTTTTTTCGTTTTTGTAGTGAACACTTAAACAGACTTCAGTCTTTAAAGATAAAAAACCTCCAGCACTCCCCAGTGAAGACAAGAACAGGTCAGCGGGTGAATGGAGCAATAATAAATTACTATGGTTTCAACAACTCACATGATAACTCCAAATAATTCCCACAGACATTTTTTTTAAAAGTTGATTTATTGATATTCACATTACACCTAGGAAACCTAGTCACAGACCAGGATCCCCATAAATTTTAGGTGCTGTACAAACTCAGAACAAAAAAGAAGGTCCAACCTCAAGGAGCTTAAAGTCAAAGAAACAGCAGAAACATAAAGACAGAGGAGTACAAGGAAAGAATGAGAAAGCATTGGTTAGCTTGAGGGACACTGGTGTTGGCACCATTGGTGTTAAGTTTATTGTGGGTATCCCAGCAAAGCAGTTTTAAGGAGGAGGATGATGTAACTTGGAGTTCCCGCCAAGCGTGAGAAGCCATGTTGGAGAAAGCATGAAAGTGCTTGATTTGGTAGTTAATAATTGGGCATTTGAGGCTGGCATCATTTGCTGATTGGAGATGGCAAATGACCTTTCAGTAGTAAATGAGAGATGATACGTGGGGTGATGGTAAGTTGTGAGGGGCTTTTAAAGTGATGACAAGCATCTTTTCCTTGATCTGTTAGAGATGAGGTTGCCAGCAGAAGGAATGAATCAGCGGTGCGACACTATCGGACCAAAAGCCTAGCAAAATCATCTTTGCCACTACATTCAGAAAGAATATGAGTGGGGCAACCCTGTGTCTATGAAGACTAGAGAGAAGGACATTGCCTCAATTGAGACACAAGATGATGAGAACCTGAAGGCTGTGTGGATGAACAGCAAAGGCCATTTCTCAGAAATGGTATGCAAACATTATCTGCAAGAGATAGACATAGCCTGGTTGTGAATCTGAGATGAAAATGAGTTCCAGGTGATGAGCCTGAGTGATAGACAGGATGGCGGTGCTGTCCAGTACCTCAGAAGGGAATTAGCAAAAGTGGGCTGTGAGGTGGAAGACATGAAGTGCTCTGCTTCACCTATGACAAGCTAAACTAATGGGACTATTTTATCCCCAACCTTACCATTGTTAGTTGAGTGATTTCTTACAGGCATCCTAGTGTCAAGTGCAGTGGTGGGCAACCTGTGCCCATGGGCTGCTCACAGCTCATCTGGGTAAGCCACTGGAAGGGCACCAGACAGGTTGTTTACATTGAGCCTGCAGCAGCAGGGCCAACAGCCACTGTAGGCCCTATGTGAAGGAAGAAGTGAGCCTGGCTCTGTACCCCTGGAAGGGGCAGGGCCAAGTGCAAAAAGGGTGGCCCTTTGTGCAGTCAGCAATTAGTGCCATCTGGATCCAGGGCGGCCCTCCCTCCGGCCTGCCCCCGAGCTGCACAGAATGGCACTGCTGCAACACTGCAAAGGTGCCTGGAGCTCCTGCTGCCACACTGCCAGAGTAGCAGCAGTGGTGGCTGGAGCGCTAGGCCCCTGGGCAACTGTTGCCTTTCCTCACCACCGGTCAGCAAGCCTGGTCTGCAGGTATGGCCACCCACAGCTTCCATTGGCCATGGTTCACTGTTCCTGGCCAATGGGAGCTGCAGAAAGCAAAGCAAGCTGCAGTGACTTGCTATCTTGATCAGCCACATGCCGCCCAGACACTGCAAGCTGCCCTCAACTGGTCAAAAGCAACGTATGCAGCAGAAGAATATGCATATAGGAGTACATTTAAAGAGGATGTCCTCTATTTTAATTGCTTGAATTTGACAGAAGGATTAGTTTCTAGCCTTTTCTTGTGTGAAGCAGGGCCTGACCCTGTGGCATGCTGAGCAAACTCAATTCTGAATGAGTTTGGTGGGAGCACAGGGCACTCACCATGTAGCAGAAATCAAAAAGGCCTTTTGGGGGATGGTGCTGCTGCTCACTGCCATTAAAGGAATTTTAAAACAGAAGTGCTCTGTTTTGGTTGCAGTTCAAAGAAACGGTTTATTAATCTCAGTTGATTCCTAAAATGTTTTCTTGTGGTGAAAGATCTTGGCTAAAATTGCCTGGGTCACTGAGTGGAACAGGGGTTATTTATGTTCACCGCAATTCTTGTTTGTTTATTTTTTCCTATTCCCTTTCTTGTACCAGCTCATTGGAGCTGGCAAAATAGACTTGATTTACTGGTTGTTGATTTAAGAGGGAAAGACACCATTCTCCTTTCATTATCCCCCATAAAATATTTGTCAGGGACGATATCACAGAATCTGCATTTTCCTTGGAGGATCTGATCTTTATTTCTAATTCTAAGATCCACCCATTTAAACACCAGGGCTGTGTCTACACTACACACAAATCTCAAAAGGGGAAACATTGAAAATCTAAATTGAAAAAAGGGGTTTTGAAACAGTATGGCCACACACACACAAAGCGGATCGCAGTACCAGTCTGCTATTTCAAAAGAGGTCCCGGTCTGTTGAAAGGGAACATCCACACTGCAATGCGAGCCCTTTCGAAAGAATAAGCCAGGAATCACCACCACGCATGGGGTCACATGGCAGACAAGCTCCTCCACCTCCCGCAAGCCAGAGGCTCCCTTAAAGGGCCCCGCCTAAACACACCCACCCTGCACACACACAGCACTGCAGAACAGCAGACAGCACTGCAGGGACTGTGCTCTGGGGAAGTCTCTGCACATGGAGCACCAGCAGCTGCCCAAGGCTGATGCCTCCACTGACACCAGGGCCCAGATGGCCATGGTCATCCTGGCCATGGTGGAAGCCCTGCAGCCCATGAACACCTGCACTGGGGTCCTGCAGGCCCTGGCCACAGGACAACTGCTGCACCCCGTTCCCCATCCCCTATTGCACCTCTGGAGCCTACCCAGCAGTGGGGACTGGTGGGAGAGGCAGCTACTGAGCCAGTGGGACAACGAAAGGTGGCTCCAGAAATTCTGAATGTCAAGGCAGACATTTATGGAGCTGTGCCAGTGGCTCACCCTCACTCCTGGCACATGGACACCCACGTGCAGCCCGTACTCCGTCAAAAAAAGAGTGGGGATTGTGCTGTGGAAGCTGGCCACCCCAGACAGCCACCGTTTAGTGGGACACCAATTCAGGGTAGGCAAGGCCAAAGTTGGAGCCATCCGCCTGGAAGCAAGCCAGGCCAGGGCCTCAAACCCATCCCAGAAAGGGGAGTGGGCCCCTGGGCAGGGGGCCTTGCAGATGCCAGAGGGCTGTGGCTGTCTTGCCCCAGACCTCCCTGTACTAGGCTGTGTCCTCCCGCTCCATCTGGAACCACTCCTGGAGGACGGCCGTCTGCTCCCAGATGGCAGCAGTATGGGCCGCTGTGGCCTCCTCCTGGTAAAAGCAATGGTGAAGGCAGGCCCTCTGGGGCTGGGTGGGCAGTGGCCTGGGCTGCAGGGATGGGGGTTCCCTGGCCCCGTTGGATGGCAGGGCTGGTGTGCTGGCAGCTGGGACAGGACTGGTCCGGCCCTTGGAGGATGAAGCTGTGGAAACACAAGGGGGAGAAGGACCACCTGTCAGTGCTGCCGCCTGGCCCTGCCCCCCCATCCTCTGCCACCATCCCCCCACAACTGTTCTCCGATGCAGCATCTGATCACCTGACTTGCCGGGTGGTCCTCTGCGGCTGCTGGGGCCACATCCAGGGGGCACCTGCTGGCTGTGGTCTGGCCCCTGCATCCCTTCCTGCTTGGGAGGTCAGGGCACTGTTCATGGGCACAGGTGCTGGATGCCACCAAGCCTGGGTATGGATCGCAGCTGGGGGATGAAGGATGGGCCACCCCCCACCCCCCCATCCCTGCAGGGGTGCCCCATACACCCATTACCTACCTGGGGCTCTAGAGAATAGATCCGAGGACACCGGTGTTGAGGGAACCTGGCTGGAGGTGCTGGAGCTGCTCCCTGATGACAAGGGGCCTTTCGTCCTCTGAGCTGCTCCCTGGCTTCACCGTTCTGGTCCAGCATGATGTTCCTTGCTGGTCATATGGATCTGCTTCAGGGTCCGGGTTGGGGCCAGCCATGTCAGCCATGGCTACTGGCTCAGGGGCATCCTTCAGGCCAAGGAGCTGGTCCAGCATGCAGTAGTGCGGGCACCTCGGGGTGGACCCTGCACCCAGTCGTCTGCAGGCATCCCTGGCCTGGCTATAGGCCTGCCTCAGCTCTTTAACTTTTGAGTGCACTTGATCATCTATGTGCTCGGAGTGGCCCTCCTTCTGCAGCCCCAGCAACAACCATTCAAAGGTCACTGCGTTTCAGGGCCGCCCGGTGCTCTGCAACAGTACAGCCTCCTCTGCCCAGGAGGGGCCCCTCCTCTTTTGTGTTTTCCTTGTGGGTTCCATTTGAGAGTCTGATGGACTATGCTGGATGATGATTTTCTGAGAGTGTGGCCTAGCCATCCCCACTTTCTTCTCTTGATTTGAAGATCAAGTGATGCTTGTCCTGCTCTGTTCTGAACCTCTGCATTTGTGACTAAGTCTTGCCATTTGATGTGAAGGATATACCTCAGGCATCTGTTTACGAATGTCTGTAGCTCCAAGAGGGGCCCCTCCTCTTCTGGCTTTGTTTTGCCTCCAAGGATCCTCAGGCTGGGAGGAGGGGGCCTCCTGGAGGTCACTGGGGTGTGAGGGGCTCACCATCCAGCCGGTGGGCTGAGTGGCACTGCTGTCTGTGTTACTGGAGCATGTGCCAGACAGAGCTGATGCTTGTGAGACTCTGGGCACGCTCTCAGCTTCCTGCACAGCGTTTCTGAGCTGTGCAGCTTTAAGAGACTGGCCCCAGAGACCAGAGAGTCCCACTGGGGCTTATTACAGCATCTCTGCATTCCCTGAGGCCACTGACATGGAGGACCCACTATTTTGAAATAGCAGCCCTAGAGCATCTACACATGCCCTATTTCAAAATTCAATTTTGAAAGAGTCAGGTCATCCTGAAAAAGGATGGGAAGAGCAATTTTGAAATGCATGCCCCTTTTCACCAAAAACAATTGTGAAAGAGGCCGTTATGCATGTGGACGCTCCATGACCTCTTTTGAAATTGGGCCCCCTTTCAAAATTAATTTTGAAACACAGGGCTAGTGTAGATGCACTGCAGATGTTTTAAATCATTGGCTGAGAGGGTTAATATTATTTTCAGACCTGTACATGCCTTGCTTTTCATTCAGAAAAATATTTTAATGCAAGCTTTTCAAGAATAGAGGCAGTCAACAAAACTACTAGAAACCACAAAAGTATTATTTAGCACAATTTATTGTTTACATAATATGGTTGGATTTTCTGTGCCATAGAGGTGATCCAGATTTGAAAACAGTCTATTTTATTATTTTTAAATATTTTTCAATCTGCTCAAGATTTCTGGCAGTCAAAATTAACAAAGCCAAATTAATTTGCTGAAAATAAAATGTAAGTGTTAATCAAATACAACATATTAGGTAAAAATATATTTCCTGTTTTTGTGTTGCAAATTTATTTAATCTGAATTAATTTATTGTAAATTTACTTAATCTGAATTAATTTATCTTTAACACACACTTCTTTGTGTATATCTAATGTGCATATGGCTATTGGACAATATAAGTTTAATACCATTATGTTAGATTCAGATTATTTGTCCTTTGTGTACATACACATTGTATACTCATCCTCTAAAATCACACGTTAGGAAAGAATTACACCCTTACTCTTTTAATGCTGGTGAAGCACATTAGTATCCAGACTTTTTCAAGAATTTAATGATGTGAGTCTGGTACACAGACTCAGTCTATTAAAGCGACTGTGTGGAAGATTGTTATACTTGCCACTCATGCTAATATAGCATTCATTTTTCAAGAGAACCACAGGGGCTGTCAACTACTAATATTTCCTTTTGGGGGAAATATTGATGAAAATGTGACTTCCAAGTTCAACTCTGGGGCTGAGAGGAGGACAAAAACATGAAACTGAAATAAACTAGCTGGGGCAGGAGAATTACCTTTATTCTTGGGAATAAGAGTGCACTGAATGAACAAACACTGGTTATCTCTGCCCCACAGTGGTGAGGAAAGAAATCTTTCTGAAATGATTCCTCATCTGACTGGGATTCAGTGTTTAACTTTTTCTCGTGCCCACTGGGTGGAAAAATCTGCATGGTTCATGGACAAAACTGGTTGGTTTCCTGATACCTCTCAATCTCTGAATCTTGTTGGTAGCACAGCTCCACTGGAGTCATGGTGGGAGGGCTTCCACCTTGCTACAGCTGCCACAAGATGTAAGACAGTGGAAGATGTAAGACAGTGTTCTCTGCTCTATACAGGCTTCCTTCTGCCTCATTTAGTCTCCATCCTTTCCTTCCATATGGACCCCAAACTTTGCAGAGAGGTCACAGCCTCTGTAGAATCAAGAAGCCATCAGGAAAAAAGTTTTGTGGAGGCTGAGTCCTTTCCTGTTGTGGAGGACCCCCTGCATTGATGTGATGGATTGGTGAGCGATACCAACCTGACTCTGAATGATGATGAGCCAAGAAATATAGAGGATGCTTCAGATATCATATCATAGAATCCTAGGGCTGGAAGGGACCTTAGGAGGTCATCTAGTCTTCAGTGCCTGCCTCCTTCTTTTGCTCAGGAGCTTAAAAATTGTTTAGCCTACCTCCTTCTTGTAAACATAAGGCCCTAACTCCATCTTACACAAGTAACTCAAGGCATACAAGGGGGTAGAATGGACTTTCCTGGGACAAGAAAATGTTTCAATTTGATTACCTTTGTTCTAATTCATCATGTTGGTACATGTTCTCTTGTCACTTCCTTTTGAGATTTGATCTTGTGAAACTTTGATTTGGGTAGAGGTAAATATGGCCTTTATTGGTGAAACTCTGTGCTATTCAGCATTAAGCCATTGGGAATCTGCCTTGTTTACCTATTCAAAAAGCAGAAGTGGCTGACAACATCAGCTTCACCTAAAGGAGTAGAACATCCTGTTACAATATCACAGAAGTCCCTAGTGAAACTTCAGTACGTATACACCCTATGCTGGCCCTCTTCATGGGGCTGAATGCCTCCCTTGATGCCTTTCTTCCTTTTACATGGAATAAAACTACCCTGTATCTGTGCATGCACTCTCTCTTATTTCCTCTCTGCCCCTCTCTCCCTTCTTGCCACCTTCTAACTGTGCCCTAAGTTTTGTGTTTCTCCTCTTCTTTCCTTGTTTGATATCAATGACATAGTGCTATATGCAGCATTTCCCCAAACAGCGAGATATGGTCAGGTACTCATCAGAATGTGGCGTGTTCTCTTGCCACCAGCATGCCTTGGGTCCCTCTCTTTTTTCATTCTTAAATTATAGAAGCATGAGAGCCCAGCAAAGTGTAAAGGTTGTTCACAATGGTTTCCAGGAAGAGGCTTGCTTGCTGGAGGAGACTCCATATGTTGAAGCATTTTGATTATAGCATGCCTGTATCCTGTAAACTGAGCTGCTATGACTTACATGCTATATAATTCACTGGGTTTCCCAGTCATACTGAACGCATAAATGAACTGAAAATATCAAATGAAGAAATGTCCAGTCTATAGTGTTCAAACTGATGTTTGTTATGTGAGTGTGGAGATTCTATCCAGGGCAAAACTATGGCTGTAAATTCCTGAGCTGCATGAGGGATGTGGGAGAATTGGAGTGAGGCCAACCTCATGGAGAAGTGGATCAGTGGGCTGGGGAGAAGGAATGCTCTTAGTGGTCTGCATTACTGTTGTTCCACAGAGGAGCACCATGAATGCTTCACTAACATATGCTGACAGCTGCATGTGCAAGGGCTACCCCACCAAGTGGCAGGCAGCCCATGCAATCTGGGGACCACTGAGCATGGCAAGCCATGTTTGCTAGGTTCCACTTGACAGAGCTCAGCAGAATGCTAGAGAGAGAGATTCTGCCATTCTGCTTTGGGCTCTCCTCTGGAGTAGGCCCTGTGTGTAAAGCCTATTAGCAAGACTAGACCCTTAAGTGTGGTAAGAGTGAAGCAATCCTTTGTACCTTTTTCACCTCTGCTGCCTCCAGCTCACTCAGGCAAACAGGGCTCCTAGTGTGGTTTAAAGTGTGCTTCAGGATCCACAGAGATGGAAGTTCTGAGACGGATCAGAGAGAAACAATATCTTGCACTTCTCATTTGAGACTTCCAGAACTTTGCACAAACATTAATTCATTAAACTTTGTAGCGCTCATGCTATGCTAGGTACACAACTATTATGTCCACTTCAAAGATGGGGAAACAGGAACAGGCAGATTAAGGCCAGAACTGGGGAATTAAAATCAAGCACTCGTTTGGCCCAATTTTCAGAGGTGCTGAAGATCTGCTGCACCCATGGAAGTCAACAGTTGTCCCTTCCAGAAATTTAGATCATTTATTTCGTTGCCTGTATCTGCATTTATGTGATGATCCCTACCTCTCCTTGGTCTCTCAGGCTATGTCTAATCAGTGGGTGCTATTTTGGGATACAGCAGTTGTCCCAAAATAACTCAAAAACACGCCCACTGTCTTGAAACAATTTTTGAGATAACAAGCATGCTATTCCATCATCCCTTGCAGGAGGAGTACAAGGATGCCTCAAAATAGTGCTTTATTTTGGCAAGTGGCACGATTTAGCCAATATCATATGCCAAAATAGTCTATTTCGAAATCGACTCAAAGTAAGCTACACAATCTGCATAGCACAAATTGTATAGTTTATTTCAAGGTTACGCTGTTGTGTAGACATAGCCTCTCTGGCCATAGTGACTTGGCCACAGTGTGAGAGGAAGTCAGTGGCACAGCTAAGAATTGTGAAATACTGACTCCAAACAGGCCTGAGCCTTGCTTCCTCCCTATCACAAATCGGTATGGGCCACATGTGACTCTGATAGAAGCTGGTTAGAATTATGAAAGGTGCCTGGAATAGGTTCTGCTTTTTTTGTGGTCTCCCATCTTGAGCAGTAGGTAATGCAGCATTACCACCCACAAAGACTCAACAGGTATTTAAAAGCTCAGCTTTCATAAGTCATACTTTTGTTCTTTAAAACACTTTTTTTCAAAGGTACATGTTCGGAGAATATTATGAGCAGTGACTTCTTAGATTATTGCACAGAATAGTTTATGGGTTTATTTCACCATATTATCTAATCTTTCTTTTTTTACAATAAACCCTAAATAAAGGCCAGTGAAATTTGCAAGCAGAGAAGCAGTCTGTATTAGCAACTGGAATGAATGTAAGTCTTAAGAGGTTGACCCCAATCTATCTTCAGTGACAACTGAACAAAACATTACAAACTCACTCCCATATGGTGCTTACTATTTGCACTCAGCCGGATAGCTAAACACTGAGACCTGGTCACTCAACACTGCAAGAAAACTTCAGTGAGAGTTCTGAGGGCACAAGGAATGTGAGATTGGACTCCCTAAGGTGAAGCTTGCCATGTGACCAATGACAAAATAGATCTCATAAGGAATGCATTATGTGTGGGGGAGGCTATGTAGGACTGTGTTTGTAGCTAGTGGCCAATCTATCTATCTAGCCACCTTATTCTGTTAAAAAATCATAAATACTCAGTGACTAATTCCATGGAATAACTCCACATCGGTGCAGTATCGCTGCGCCTACACTAGCAAGTTCTTTTGAAAGATTTTTTGAAAGAAGAGGGCTCTTTCAAAAGATCCCATGGAGTGTCTGCATGCAAAAAGTGTTCTTTTGAAAGTAAATCGAAAGAACGAAGCATTAACAGATACAGTTACAGGATGGTCATGGAGTGTGTTCTGGGCATGTCTCAAAATTTCACAATTTGTTATGGAAAAGGGAAACCTGCTAAAATGAGATAGATTATGACTATCCTTTTTCCTATTTCTGCAAAACTTAGTCAGACACAAATTGCTGCAGTAGAAATGTAAATAAACAAATTCAATCCCATGGATTGCTGCCTGGCTCACCTTAATCCAGTTTGGAGGGTCTTTAAACCATTAAACTACGGTCCTCCATTTGGCAAAACTGGTGAAGTATGGGTTGTCTCCTCATGCACTTAACATCCAGGAGGTCTGTTTTGGGAAGAATTTAATTTTAGTATGGTTGGTAGATTAAGAAAAGTGCAACTGAGAACCCTAAATCCCGTGAGCTGCTTTGACACTAGTTTCAGAGTAATTGCAACTCTGACTCCACCTTCCATGGTCTGCTTGAGGAGTGCCTCTCACGTCCCAGCTCTCTAGCCACTATGTTTCTCTGGGCAGACACCCACATCCCACTGCTGACTGACCAAGATTTCAGGATGCAGTCCCATTAATCTGACAATGATTCTTCTTTCTTCTCCCCTAAGTCTGATGAATATTCAACCCCCGGAATTTCCCTCCAAGGACAATGACAGTGCTCTTATCAGTGACCAGACAACCTTCGTAAAGAGCATGCTTTATTCAAGGGTGAGAAAGCAGACAAACAACACATATTAAAAACCATGCATGGATCTGCACGTGTAATAAATGCACCAGAAGTCACTCATCAATTCTATGGAGTCCCTGGCAGGTTCCAGTCTGTCCAACACCTTCACTTCTTGGACAACAGTTGTGTTGAATCAAAATGAACAGCCCCAAGTCTGTTCAAACCCAGCCTTGAACCTCTCTCATACGGCACCCTCAAGACCTGACTGGTGATGGACAAGAGAATTTCCTGGGCCACAGGAGATCAACATTGTCTAGCACATTACCACATTACATCACTAGTTACTGCACTGTTAGAAGACATTTGGGCATAAACTGAAGCTAAGTAGCAGCACAGAACACTGAGAGCCACGAGTGATGTCTGTAAACAAACTTTATGGGACCATGAGACATTTGGCCAAACTCAAGATAAATGGTCATCTGGATAACTAAAATGATACTAGATTATGGATGTTGCCAGATGAGAGCATTCCAGATTAGAGAAGTTCAACCTGTACTTTGTCTCCCAGACTCCTGAAAATAGATTTAACCATTTCCTCTCCTATCCTCCAGGTGATTAGAATTCAAAGGCTTCTATTTGCATAGCTAATCTTGGGAGTTTGCATTAATCATCCCCTAACGAATCCACAGCACGCAAATACAAATTACTTATCGGTGCTACAAAGGCTTATGAATATTCTGTGACTCATATTCTGGTTTATCTCAATATAGTGGACTTTTGTGGTTTTCCTGATTTTAGCATAGACTACAATAATCTCAGGATTGGCCTGTGTTTATTGTGTCTGCCACACACTAGGAATGGCAGGTGAAGTGTGCCTTTGCACCAGGTATGGTGCATACTGGGTGCAGTTCACCCCCTTCTTGACACCTGCCCCTTCCAAGGTGTGAGGGAGACCTTGGTGAGCATCTAATTCAGATGTACCGGGTTCCAGCCCCTATTCCGGCTCCTCCAGAACCTTAAAACTCTGGTTCTGGCTGCATTTCTCCCACTCCTCCTGCTCTATGCTCACCCCATCCATGGCCCCACAAAGTCACAGGACTGCCTCATCAACCTCCTTATGGCTTTGACCTTCCACTGCACCAGGAGGAGGATGCTGGCTGGGGAGGTGCTTTATGACTATGGAGTGACAATGATTCCTCCCCTCACTCATATCACATATTCAGGCGGAGTTCCTTGGGCCACGTTCATTTGCTCCCTGGATGTCTTTGGGGAACAGTGAGTGCTCCTTGGTGTTCCCATCTGGCTCCCTGCTTTTGACCCTGTGACACTCCATCCCTTTCCTGGTTTATCAACTGTCCCCTATATTTACTTAGGATCTGGTTTCAGTAGCTCCTGACTTTTAAGATGGGGAGGGTGAGCCCTCACATACAGTTGGGCTTGTGCCCACCCATCCTCAGAATCTCAATGGCTGGTACAAGTACGGATCCTTTCATCTCAACACACCTATCTCTGAGGAGGAGGAAAGTGAGTCAGGGTTGGCCATCAAACAGGGCTCTTTCACAGGCCTGAAGGTGTAGCGGAGGCTTAACCTTTACTCTTACACTCTCTTAGGCTTTGCAAACCACATACTCATTACATATAGCCTCTTGAGTGCAGCTGCTATGCAGCAAAGGATCCTCATTTCCAGTGCCTCTTACTAGCCGGCTGTCTTCTGTGGGATTTGGCCCTCCAGCCAAGTCACATAAAATTCAGTCATCTTCTAGGATAATTTTGCAACTCGGTGAAAATAAAACGCTTTCATCCTTCTCAGAACCAACCTTCTGCACACTCTTTGCCCCACTCTGAGGGTTTGCAGATTTCCTCCTCATTCTAACACAGAGAGCTGCCTACCATAATCTTTCCCTTGGATGCCTAGCTCCTTCTGAGTCACTGAACCTTGGGGTTTCTCTGGTGCCTCTCTTCTTGCAGGCTTGCCTTGGAAGTCATGCTCTCTCTCTCTCTCTCTCTCTCTCTCTCTCTCTCTCTCTCTGTCTCCTGCCTTGAGAGAGTGACTTAGGGTACAAGCTTCATACAAGCCCCTGTATTGTCTCTTTCACCTTTAGACTGGGTCTTCTTCCATAGCCCAGTGCTCCTAGTGTTACTCCTTTTTTCTGGGTTTAACCCCCTTTTCAAAGGCTTCCCCCCAGTCCTGCCCTTCTGTCAGGTTCTATGGCCAGAGATATCCTCATTCCTTCTAGCCCAGTCTTCTCCTTTAGCTAGGATCCAAGGGCTCACTCTCCCCCATGGAGCTTTCTCCTCACAACCTGTCTATTCCCAGAGATTGACTGCAGACCCCTTCTGCAAAAAATATCTTGCTTCTCCTGTCCAGCTGGGTTTCATTATCAGTTAACCCTAGCTCCAATCCAAGTTGTGTTAATTGGCCTTTCAGGCCTATACTAGCCCATTCAGGATCTGTGGGGGTACACACTTCACCCAGTGAGCCTCAAGGTTCAAGGGGGGACCTGACTCCCTGCCTCAGAAGGGGTGGGACCAAGAGCAGTCAGCCTTCAGCGCCTTCCAGACCATGGCACTGCCCCCCTGTAGCTCCCCCTGCCCCAAATCCCTCACAGGCATGCACAGCCAGAGCAGCACTGTTGTGGGATTTCAAAGGAGCCCAGAGCTTTGGCTGCTGCTGTTTTCAAAGTAGCAGTGCTGGTGGTTGGATCTTTGGACCCCTATGAAAGGCTGAACCTGGGGCTTATGATACTTCAAGGGCCTTGGCTCTGACTGCATTGAAACAGTCTTGGTTGCTCATCTCAGTTAGGTATTAATTAGTTAATTTTGTTGCAGCCTCCAAAATTCTGGAATCTCTTTTTGATTGTTTCTTTGTCCCCCTTAAGCATTCAGTCACATAAGCCCTAATCCTGCAAGGAAGAGAGACACACATACTTGTAACTTCTCTAACATGAATTGCCTGAGAACTTGAAGTCTGCTCCTGAGAGCACCTTTGCCTGTAGTTTGAGTGTTTACAGATTAGAGATCCATAGCATAATGTATAAGACTACTTGGGATTTGTTTCTTGATTCCATGTGTAGCAGCTTCACTTCACAGCCTTTCATCTCTTCTCTCTACGTTATAAGGCTGTATATATTCTCTCAGATTTGGTAATCACATTGGTGGTTTGCTTAGTTTACATGGAGATTCCCTGAATTTTTGTCCCTTTTGCATCAGGTTTATGGGGCCCATGAAGACTAAAACCATTGAAAATGCAATAAAAAGCCTCATTGAAAAGTAGGGCAAGGGGTCCTCCACCAGGCTTGGCAGTGATTTAAAGCAGGAAATGCCTCAGAAAAAGGCATGGTTTCAATCATCTTTTTAGCAGTGGGTGAAATGGAGCAAAAAATCAGAAAGAGGTTGTATGTGGTAGAGTTTCTTCTGAGGGGTTCAATGCAGTTTCTGGGTGTGCAGCTCCCTAAGTGTTTCCCATTTGCCACTGCAGAGCAATTCTTTGCATGTCTCTTTTCTGAATGCACACTGTAGAGATCTGCCAAACTTGATGGTGAGTCATGCAGACCTGGCAAAGATGCAGACTGAGTCACCTGCAAATATTTGGAATGCTGAGAGCAGAGTGGGGCTGCTTAACTGTTCAAAATCTCCAGGGCCTGTAAATGAAAATGTTACGGCAGCTGAGGACTATTTCCTGGTATTTCACTGGTAATTTTTTGCAGGCCAGCGGGGAGAAAGAGGCCTGGAAAATATTAAATAGATCCCTTAGGGCATATTGGAAAACATGCAGTTTTGCAGACAATAGTCAGCTATTGCGTGGGTGCGTATTTTTTAATCAAAAATCCACCACAGTTATGTAATATGTTTTTTTTTTCTTTTAAAGGATTTAAAGTATCTCAAGAGGCATGTTTTCAGCACAATCCTTTCATCATTAGAACAAAGTAAATTTTAGGTGTTTATTCTTACTCTTTGTGAGTAGTTAAAACCCATCTTAAATAAAACAAACAGACTTGTAAAGATCTAGGATTACATATGCAGTTTACTTTGCTCTTTCATGGCTGAATCCCGTTTAAGGTAGCCACAAATACTGGGTAAGATTGAGTTCTGAGGGTGAGTGTGTCTTGGGGTATGAGAGGTACTCATACAAAGCCATAATGAGGGCATAATTAGAAGTGGGAAGCAGTGAGTCTGAATATTTTAGGAGAGCCCCTTTCCCTTCTAACCTTTCTATGCACATTCCCAGGAATTATAAAACATGTGTTTCTCCATGTCTGTTCATTTTGTTTTCCAGATGCAGCAAGGCTGCCAAACTGGCCACATCTGGCTGTCCTTTCACTACCTCCCACGTTTTTAGCTGCAAGGAAGAGAATAGCACCCATTTGTGCAGCGCAGGGAACGATCTATAGATAAATAGCAGTCTGGGGACTCTATGACTAGACCTGGTAAAACAGATTTTCAGTTCTTTGGCAGTTGCAAAGAAATGCTTAGGTGTTTGGAGGGGTTTTTTAGACAGAAACCACTTGGCAAAATCAGCACACATTTATTATGTGTTTTGTGTTGCCAATCTGCATTTTTCACCAAAAAAAGAGTTTTGATTGAAAAATTTCACCTAGTTCCAACTGTGATCTCTTGCTACAATCACGAGTATTAGGCTGTGTCTACACTAGCCCAGAAGATCGACCCTGAGTGGGACGATCTTCCAGGGTTCAATTTTGTGCATCTACTGGGGAGGCATGACATCGAGCTTTCAGGGCTCACAGTCAACCCCTGTACTCCTCAGGAGATGTGAGGAGTAAAGGAGGTTCACAGGAAAAGAAACTCTCCCATTGACCTTGCTCAGTATGGACAGCCAAGTAAGCCAAGCGCAGATAGGTCAATTCTAGCTACACAATTGCCTTAGCTAGAATTGCATATCTGTGGCTGACTTAATTTGCCTAGTATAGACATAGCCTCAGTGTCTTTGGGGAAAGAAAATGTGGCCTGATAATTAAGGCTTGCTGTTTGGTGCGAGGAGAGAGGTTACGAGAAGTGGCGCAGTGAGACAGAAGTCAGTCTGTGCTGAGTTTTCGCTTGAAGTTTTAAAGCTTATCTAGCTCCGCCTTCAAGTCAACCTGAAGATCCTACTTTCTTCCTTTCCTTGGGCTCAGTTTGCGAAATAAAAGCTGTGGGGTTCCCATGATCCTGGCTAGGTGCACTTTTTAGCTCTGGGTTGGGAATTTCTTCAGCTTTTCCCCCTAGATAGAGGTCAGCATGATATTGATGAGAGGGATGATCTGTGCTACTCCAGATATGAGTGGAAGAGGGAGAGGCACATAAGTATTTGGGATGATTCCCTGTCTTCTTTATCTTAAACAAATTAGGAAAAGGGGAGTAATCGGTTTTATTTAGCACCCTATGCTGTGCTTGTTTTGCTTACAGAACACCCCCATACTGAAGTCAATAGGACTAAAATGCATGAAAGCATTGCTTGCTTGGGGGCCAGTGAACAGGCAGACTTAGAAAAATAGGCCAAAATAAATAAGAAGTAAAAATGGAATGACAGTGGCAGAGGCACACCAGTATGTAATCAGTGTAAGTGAGGTAGGAATCAGAATTTATTGGAGAAGATCATGTCTAATAAACTTGGTTTTTATTTTTTTTTTCTGAGAGAAAATGTGGTCATGCACATTTGAATGAGAATGGATAAAATTTACCTGGGCTTCTGGAAAAGTATTAACACCAGTACTGACCCTACACCGATGATCAGCAAATATAATATTTATTGGAGTGATTGCAGAAAATTTGTTGCTGGTTTATCTCCAGCTGAAGTCATTGGGAACTAACAGGGCTTAGCATATCCAGAGCAGCATTTAACACCTTGAAGGACCTTCATTCAGATTACTACTTACCTCAGTGGGTCTGAGGCCTCGATTCAAATAATGTTTGTGTTGGCCTTTGAAAAAAGTAAACTGTTTTATATGTGTTGAGTATTGCTGTTATTTCCGTCTAGCTAGCAGCTAGCTATTACCAATAGTAATGTCTTGTGCATTTAATTTAATACTGTTTGTGCAAGGCACTTTTGACTGAGTTTTGTTTGCTTATAATAAATCATAGCTTGATTTCTCACATTTAAGGTTAATTTTTTTCTGAATGAATGAATGAGGTGTCATTTTTCCTCAAAAGGCGCAATTTTCCTCACGTTCAAAGAATCTGTAAAATTAAAAACAGTCTTGAATGTTTATTGCTATGGTTAGTTGGAGTCTTTTGGCAGCAGGAGAGTAGAATAATAAGTCTGCTTGAGGCTGAGGGGAGTTTAGTATGTGAAGAACAGAAGGTTGAGAGTGGCCTGAGGAAAATGTGAGGAATTTAGGACTCGCTCCCACTCTCAATGAAGGCAATGGCAAAAATCTCATTTGGTTCAGTGGGAGTTGTATCAAGCCATAAAAGAAGAATTCTTGCTCTTGTGCCACCCATCTTTCTCTATAGATGCTCCAGCACAGAAGTAGGGCTATTAAGTACATTTCATTCTTGTGGTTCTTGGTAAGAATAATGGTACTTCAAGGAAAATGTTTATTTTGTTTGAATAATCTCTCTCCCACCAAATGATTTACTATAATTTCATTAATGACTCCAGTACAATGCATTTCCTGGAGCGTTAATGGCAGGCTCAGTGCTAATGACCCTCTGCTTTGCCTCAGGCCATTAGCTCTCTCATCTGGTCATTATTCTCCAGGAAGTGACCTAGGCCTCAACCACAATTACTTAGTTAACTTAAATACATTGAACATTATAACCTCGGCTGTTGTTTCTTTTCACACTCTCCCTATAATGTTTGACTTTCCCCACCCCCATTCTGGTTTTGGTAAGAATGCAATTTGAACCTTCCCTGAATTATATCTGCTTTGGAGGAATATTGAATAGTAAGTAAATGCATGAAATCAAGAAACTCCAAACAGATTTCTTAGAGAAGAAGCAACTCATCAGCAACATTGGCTGGCTGGCATATGAACGGAAGTACATTTGACTATTAATGTTTCCTTAAAGTTTCCTTTAAAATGTGCACTCCTGGCTACTGAAATATGAGACCATGGCTCCTTTTTCATGTTGCACTTCTGAGGAAGCTAATGATCCAACCAACAGACCAAATTTGGTGACGAATTTTAGTCAAGTGCCACCTGAGATTCAGTGTGGATATGCTGAGAATGAAAAGTTTACTCAATAATACATTTTTAACCAGTTAACCCCCACAAACTACATAACTACTTAACCCTTCTGTCCTTGCCTCCTCTGATCAATTCCTTGTCTGGTGACAAAACCCCTTTTGGGATTCAGTGTATGCGACCAGCACAGTAAGGGATACTTTCTGAGCACCTATTTTCACTACATAAACCATCTCAGAAACTGCCCTAATGTACTTTGCAACTGCTGCCTTGACATACAGTCAACACATATGTCAATGCCAACATATGGTAGAAAGTCCAAATTGATGTTAGAAGGTGTCAGAAGTGCCCAACATATTGTCATATTTATTTCTGTGAGGATACTGGATTCAATTAAGCAGAAGACATGAAATTCTGAGCGCGTATAGACAATTGTATTGTGCCTTGAGTCATTTTACAATGTGTGAGGCTGAGTGACTTTAGCTACCTTACAGAAGCATACAGTCCTCTGGACAGTGGAGCTCTGAACTCAGGGCTCCTAGGCATTATTGCAACCCAAATAAACAAAAACTAAGGTAAAAAGCAGTTGAATAGTTTTTTTATATTTTTTTTAATTAATGAAGGAAAGAAAAGTTATTATGAGTTTAACCTTTAAATGGTGGAATTTCAGCTTAGTTCATATGTTTATAAATGATTGATTTATACCTTTTCTGACAGATGGTATTGTGGGAAGGGACAAAACTGATGGGCTCTTTACCGATAGACAGGGTGACTGATAGACTTTGCTGGACTCTTGTTAATGTGGGGACTGGTTCTGGGCTCCCGAAGGGACGGGGACTCAAGCAGAAAGTTTGAGGCTGGTTCCCCAGACAGCCTTTTCGTGCTAGTGAGGTTCCAAACATGATTTAGAGGTCCCCATGCTGCAGCCATTACCATTGATGCTGTAGAAGTGGTGATGGCTGGAAGCCCTGGGCCCTTTTAAAATCACTCGGCCCCAGAGCAGCCCCCCCCCCGCCACTCTTGGCAGGCCAGCTAATCAGGCTGTTTTAAGTAGGTGATGTTTTGACACGAGTCAAAAATTATCAGTTTCAGAAATATATCACAAAGTCCCACCTCTGTTCAGTTACAGTCCTGTTCATGGTATTAGACTCACAACACCCCTGAGATGTGAGAAAGAATTGTATTCTAGATTATCCTTATTTTACAGGGGAGGAAGATGAGAGGGATTAAAACTAGGGACCAGATTTTCAAAATAACTTAAGCAAGCTTGAGTGCTCAGCTTTAGAGATCTAGGTCCTGATATATTTCAGTGGGAGTGGTCAGCACTTGGAGCCTCTGAAAATTAGACTTTGTTTTCTACATCTTGGGATCCAAAAAATAAGACCTCCATGATGACATTCTGTCTTGAAAATGTGACTTGCATAAGATCATGCTTGGCTTGGGCAGAAAAAGAAATCAAACCCTTGTCTTGGGCTCCCATTTTTTTTTTCCCTGAACCAATTCACTCTCATTCCCTCCCTGTCAGCAGCTAGCATCGTTTTATAGGCAGGAAAAGTAAGTTATGTTAAAAGCCAAGGGGAATTAATTAATGTACACAGGCAGGCAGACTACACAAAGAAGCAGGAAATTCCTCCAGATTCCCCCCTTCTGAAACTGTGCTTTCAAGGTCCTCCTTAGTGTCGACTTTAAATAAGCATTATTTGCTCTCGAGTTACTTTGGTATTATCAGCTTGCCTTAGTGACAGATTGCTGGATAGCTCTCTTTTCTTGTTTCCAAAAGTAGCACACCCTTCAAAACAGAGTGTTTTCCAAGTTATTAGTTTCCTTGTTATTGTATCCATACCATTCAGTGATCCAAAAACCCTCCCACCAGGGTAGGAAAGGCTAAGTTTCCCCAGCTGGAGACACTGCTTTAGAGGCTAGCACTCTTATTTGTTATCCCAGCCTCAGAGGGGGCACAATGTGGTCAGTAAGGGATTCTGATTAGAGAAGAGAACAGGCAGAAAGACAAGGACTTTGAAAACTGCAGAACCAGTGCTGGAAAAAGGGCTTCTTCCTCCTTCCTCTCCAAGCAGTAAAAGGTCAAGTACAGGCAGCTTTTCAGCAAAGCGTGGCAGGCTCAGAGCAAATTTGGGGCTTTACAAAGAGAGCAGAGAAGTGGAGTTGATGGCTCCCCATCACTGAACTAGATTGCAGAGGCTGAGACTGCAGGTTTATCAGTGCTAACAGTGCCTGATGGGCTGTAGGGTGAGTCTGGCGTACCTAGGGAATGAATTTTGCAGAGTACCACTGGATCATCATCATTTGATACAAGACGAGACGGAGATCATGATTCAGGTATGTGGAATCCATATACAAATCTAAATAATTAATATAGCAGAGGCTGAGGGTGGAGGGGAGAGAACAGGAGAGTGTCAGATTACTTTGTGCTCCTGACATGGTTTAAAACTGCAATTGTCCTTTATTTCCAACTCACAGATCCTGCAGGCTGCCCATGATTTATCATTATGTGGGTCTGTACAACAAGGTTGGGTGTGTGCAACAGCTATGCTTTAATTAAAGAAAACAAACTGAGAAGTCCTGCCAAAATTTGAGGTGCTGAAGTATATCCCCTTCCCTGTGTTATGTCTGTACATGAAGAAAAAAGCCCATTTAGTTTCCAATAGCTAGGATCCAAAATCATGAAGGCAAAATCTACAGGAGAATTTCCTTAATCCACAGTTGCCACAGGGAGATATGCTGGGAGTTACCAAAATGTGTAATTTTGTAAGAAAACAAAAAAGGAATTAAAGGACTCCCCCCGCCCCAGAATATTGCATATTGCATATTGCATAAAGCAGTGTAAAAAGCAATACAATCACAAAGCTCTCGTATCTGTGATTATGGTTGGAGCATGTCATCCATTGTAGCCATATGGTCACCTACATGGTAATAGTTGTGAGCAGCAGCTACACGTGTTCACGCTGGCTGTGGGCCAGTTGCCTAGTTACAGAAAGCAGCTCATCAGTTGGAATACCAGAGACCATGGTTCTATTAATAATCATCATTTAATTTGTTCCTAAAACTTAATAAAGTGAAAGGTTTGGGTATGCCTGGGGAGGTCCTTTGGCTTTTCTGTGTGCTTTATAACTATTATCAATGAATTCTTAGCATTGCAGAATAAAGCTGACATGGCTTCTCACAGGAGATGAAAATTTCCACCTAACTGATTCGTGGTCTGACCCACTTCAAAGCCTGAATGTTCCATTCAGCAGTCATAGTGTTAATACATGGCTATTTTTCTTCCATTAATGTGCTGGCTTGAACTGTGCTTGTCGCACATGCAAGGCAGAATTCATTGATGTGTCACAGTTTCACAAGAGCATCTGCCAGTGACAGTGGAGTTGCACCGGCATAAAACTGGAGTAACCCAGGGGTACATTAGGCTCAGTATCTCTTTAGCTACTCAACATTATCACATATAAATGAAAAATGCACTTGAATTGAAATGGAAAAAATACAAATGGGTGGATCATTTTGGAGTCAATGACTTCACTTCAAACTTGTGTTGTGAAAAAGTTTGTTCAGCTTAAAAAAAAAAAATCATGCTGTCTTTGACTTCCTAGATTTAGACAAGGCAGAAAGGGAAAGCACCAATATGTGACGGGACATGATAATTTCTCAATAGTGTAGGAGCAACTAGGTGGTGTAAATATCAGCAGTCTCAGTGGAAATCTTGTTCCAAGGAGATTTTTCAGCCCAACTTTGCTCATTCTAGAGCTTCAGAGAACCATCCATACTTTTGTGGGCTAACCAAACCACAGTTCTGAACCTCTGAGGCTTCCAGAATATCAGATCTTCTTTCATGTCTTCTTTATGCCTTCTTCCATGTTACTGTAGACTAGAACGTATGTCTACACTGCAAGTGAATGTATGATGGCAGTATGCATAATTATGCTTGTGTGAGCTTTATTCTTGCTAGCATTGGTGTTCATTGTCATTATGATTTACCACAATGAAAAATCTTGAAGGATCAATGGGCCAGAGAAAGTGAGCTCTTGAAGCCTGTAAGGGATTTTCCCTCATGTTATATAATGTCAGATAAATCATCATCATACATAGTATGGGCTCATTCTTTCTCTTTCTCATGCCATAGCAGCCTTCCTCTGAAGACCACACTCTGATGCAACAGGGAAAAAATGGAACTGGGGAAAAATCAAAAAGTAAATATTTGTAAGATTCGATATTTATGTAATGATTTTAATCATTCTCTTCCAACCTTCTAATGATGTTCAATACAATTACTACTTGAATTGACACTACTTCTGGCCATCCTTATGAAGAATTCAGTTATAACTGTAATGAAAATCACCCCATTTTTTGCAGTACATTTGAGATATTTCCTGTATGACTACACAGAAGCGCCATAATTATTGCTGTAGCACTATCTGGTGGCAAAATCACAATTTTAAATATATATATTTAGAATTGCCTGTATTGTATTGTATATTAATCATATGTTGTCCAAGACTTTATGTGATGGTTTTAGGTTCTACCTTGGCTACATTGGGTGCCAGGCAAAGCCTTTTACATCTTTGTAGCTCAAGATCAAATCAATGGTGTAGGAACTTAAGGTACAAATTCATTGAAAAAAGCCTCAGACATCTTCTAGTTTGCTCCTCACAGCTGAGTGGAAGTCAAAATTTGAATTGAAAGGAGGCTAGACAGGTTTGTATTAACTAGATATTTCCCTTTGCCCGTGCACATGAAGCTTGCAGTTATAACAGGGGTCCTGGTACATGCTGTTTTTTACCTATAAAATTTCATTGGAAAAAATTTGATTGATGTTCAGGAAGGTAATGTTTAGTTCAATAGAACCATGCTACAGACAACATCCATTTAATTGTTCAGATACTGGAGACTCCAATAAGTGTTTAAAACAATTCATTTTAAATAAAATTTCCTTTCATTTATGCATAGCTTTTCCCTGTTCTCTTGCTTTTTTCTTGAGCATCTCACATTTATTCCTTTTCTTCACAGTTCAAACAACATCAATGTTTGCTATTTATCTCAGAATATGGTGACAAAATGAACTGAAAGTTAAGGACAAAAAAATATAGATATAGCTTCAAAGTAGAAACTTAATACTGGATCTAATGTTGATATATTCTAGTGTGAGTTGGAAACTATTCTGTTTAAGGTAGTGGAAGAACACTGGTATAAAATTAGCTTGAATTAGACTGGATTCAAAAAGAGACATGAACTGGATTAAAGTTGCACACACTGTCTGGAAGTTCTGTGACAGAATGTTTTTCAATTGGAAGATGCCAGTTCATAGAAAGCGTAAAGATTTGCAGAAATGTTTCTATTACAACTAATTTTTTTCCAGGAAATATTTTTAAAAAATTGAAACAAATTGTTCAATTTTGACATTTTTAATGGAACATTTGATTTTTTTTCCATTTTGAAGCAACTTTTTATTTAATTTTTTCCAAATGTTATATAAAATAAAATAAAATGCAAATCAAATTTAAAATTTTCAGTCTGATCAAACCTGCAAGATTATTAACAAACTTGACAGCGCCAGGTGGTTTCCCCCCACAACGTGGTGGCCAACTGATGTGCGGGTGAGCCAGGGCCAGAACCCAGGGTCCGCGAGGAAGGGGGAGTCCCACCACCCACCAGTAGGAGGAGCAACGCAGTCACTAAAGGGCAATGGAACTCCACCTAAGGTCCACCCACCCCCTAGCAGGCAGGCACCCAATCAGGGAGAGAAGGAACCAACACAGGTATAAAAGGGAACCAATAACAAATTTATTAACAAATAAAACACAATAACAACATAAACATATAAACCAGTTCAACAGCTCTATTTTTGACAACACTCTAACTTACAAAAATGGATGCGTGATCCATCCTGGGACCTGTGGTGGTATATTTATTTCTCCACAAAGGAAAATGGATTAATTAAAAGGGGAGAAATGGAAAGAGGGAAGGGAGGCCTGGGCCGGGGTGCTACTCCCGGCCCAAATGGGTAATGGCGGAGGCAACCGGGTCTTTTTGCCATTGAATAACCTCCAAACCCCACCCTTTTTTCTGGGACCTTTAGCCTACTTGGGATGCATAAAAATAGACAGGGAAAGGGAGAGGAAAGGGATTATAGGTATTTCCTTATGGAAATTTTCATAAGCTAGTTAGAATTTCTCTTTGTTTACTATTTAAGTTATTAATACTTTAAACTGATATATCTATCTATCTATCTATCTATCTATCTATCTATGTGTGTATGAAACCATAAACAATGTTAAACTGCAATAACATATAATTATAACAAATCTTAAGTAAGTACTCTTAATTAAGTGTGGTAGGCTTCACAGATCCGGCCTTGAGGGGTCAGACCCCCAGGTGTTACCCTCCCCCCGTCGAGAGACGGTACAGGGGGAGCCGCGTATCTCCCACTCCCCACTAAGGGGCTCTGGTGCCTACCAAGTGTCTTGAATATGTGTTAATCCTAATATGATGTTTGTGGCCCAGCTGTGCCGTAGGCCCAATCAAATTATGTGTTCTGTGGGGCGGTGTCCAGTCCGGTGTTTGGTTGAGTTCGAGGAGTTGTCCAATCCGGTGTGGTTAGGAAGTACCCCAGCACCGGCGCTGCTTGCGTGCGTTGGCGTGGCAGGCGGAGCGGCAATGGTGTTGGTGGGTCCTAGGTTTCCCTCACTGGGCACGCAGTACCCGTGGCTGGAGCCACGGGCCAGTTCGCCACCCGGTGGGTACGCCTGAGGACCCACTTGCCGCTCCGAGATACAAGCGCGGTGCTGGGGTGTGTAGAGGCGCTTGTTTGGCTGCGCCTCTTTGCTGCTTCTTGCTTGCCTTTATAGGGAGCTGAAGCAGCAGTGAAGCTCTTTTAGTGGTACTGCTTTAGCAGCTCAAAACAATGCCCCCTCTGGAGGGTGAGCGCAGCAGCAATGCCTCAGCTTTGAGGCCACAGTGATTTCTACAGCTCTCAGGCAAAGCCACTTAGGGAAATGGCTGCCACAGAGATTTCTAGCTCTCGAGGCAGAGCCCACCCCCCAGAGGAGGGTTGCCAAAGTGATTTAGCTCTGGCAGAGCCACCCAGAGGGTGGTTGCCGCAGTGATTTCTTTTAGCTTCTGAGGCAGAGCCACCTAGAGGGCTTGCTGCCTCAGTGATTTCACCCTGCAGCTCTGGTCCCAATGCTGCAGGGGTCTTGATTGCCGTCTTCTTAGGACAAGTGTTCAGTCCCGGAAGGCGAGGCAGAATGACCCCAAATGGGCTGAGAGCCCTGGATTTATAGGGAGTTTACATGATTATTCATAAGGTAATTTCCATATTCATGATTTGTGTTATGGTTTTCAATCAGGTCCTCTCTCTCGTCCGAAGTTTCTGGAAGCTGGCAGAAGCCCGCTCCCTTCGGCCAATCAGAGGGCTCTGTTTGGATCCTAGCTTCATGGATTCATGTTACCGGGGGAGCTAACTGCCCCAAAATGGCCGTAGGTGGGAGCCACAAAATGGCAGCCTATAAGCTTTTAGTTTGTCCACATCCCTGTATAGATTTTACCTCAGCCAGAGGCTTGTTTCCCCTGACACACGGGGGCGATTATGTCCTAGAGATAAAAATCCCTGACAAAACTAAGGGTATACAACCTAGAGGGAGCATCTACAAGGGGGGTGGCTACCTGGTTGGAAAACCATTCTGAGAGAGGAGTTATCAGTGAGTCCCACTCATGCTGAAAGGGCTTAACAAGTGGGTTTTCATGGGGCTCCATTCTGGGGAAAATGTACTGTTCTGTGCATTCATCTGTATTGTAGCTGATGGCACAGAGAGTGCACTTATGAAATTTGCAGATGGTACCAAGCTTGGAGGGGTTGCAAGTGCTTTGGAGGATAGGGTCATATTCAAAATGATCTGAGCAAACTGGAGAAGTGGTCTGAGGTAAATAGGATGAAGTTTCACACCTACGGAATGGGAAGTGACTGTCTAAGAAGGAGTGCTGCACTAAACAATCTAGGGGTCATAGTAGCTCAAAGCTAAATATGAGTCAACAGTGTGACATTGCTGCAAAAAAAGCAAGCATCCTTCTGGGATGAGTAGATTGGAGTGTCATGAGCAAGACACAAGAAGTAATTTTTGTGCTCTATTCGGCACTGATTAGGCCTCAATTAGAGTATTGTGTCCAGTTCTGGGCACTGCATTTCAAGAAAGGTGTGGAAAAATTTGAGAAGATCCAGAAAAGAAATTATTTATAGCTTTCTCTTCTCTCTGTTCTTTTCTCTTCTCGAATTACATTTAATGGGAAAGTTTGAAATTTTCTTTTTTATTCTATTTGTGGAATATTTAACAGGTATTATGTGAAGCAAAATAACTGGTTTCCACCATCTCAAGAAATAATAATAATGAGTATTTTCAGTACATCTAATCCAGAGATCTCCAGCTACTGTTGAATGGTGCAAGAATATTTTTGTGGGAAGACTTAACAAATGATGCTGTCACATGTGATCTTGCAGGTTCTTTCACCAAACATGCAATGTAGACAGAGTTACAATTCTTGAAGAAGAGCTGTATTATAGGATTATGGTATGATACAGGTTTGTTTAAGAGAGCTGCAGCAAATAGCCAGATCACTCTCACTTGAGTCAGTTCTTGGGACAAAGCAGCTTCCTGGAAGCTGGGCATTGGTTATTTGAAAGAGCGTTTTGCCTGCCTGTAGTTTGTGAGAACTTTGTTTAAGCACTTGTGTGTATAGTGCAAACAGAAACATTACAGTAAGAAAATGCCCAGATGCCATGTCACTGGTTTCTTCTCCAATGGCAAATTGACCTGCAAGGTCCTACCATCAGTCAGCAGAGGGCTGAGGGTCATTCCAGTGTTACATGTGTGGAAACAGGTGTATCCCGAAATAGCAACTCCGTGGCTAACCACCACTATGAGGGGTAGCGGAAACTTGAAAATAGATGCTTATTTCAAACTTCGGTGCCTTGTGGATGGCATCAAGTTCAAAATAAGTTAACTCCAAATAAATTACACAATTTGTGTTGTGCATATTGCATAAGTTATTTTGAGTTCCGGCTACAGTGTAGCCATAGCCTAATTGTTAGTTCCAAAATATGTAGCAGTGGGTCTTACCTGGAAAAGCTCATTACCTTCTAAATGTGGTAGTCTTTAAGGCTCTACAAGACTGCTTGTTATTTGTGAGGCTACAGACTAACACAGCTATCCCACTGAGACTATTATATATTATGTTAGTACATTTTGTTTTTCTAATGGTTTCAGCCAGGTGAAATATCGTGAAGTTTAATGGCTGTTATTAGCCTGAATTATCTTTTTACTTTGACATCGTGGAATTTGCCTCCTGTGTAACAGATGTGACTTTCCTGTGGAAAGTGTCCTGAATACTTCTGGATATTTTAAAATCAGTTTTGAAAACCTTCCTAATGAAGGTTTTCAAGAAAGATATATAATTACAAACCCAAAGAGTCTCTCTTTTTTGTGATTGGCAAGGGGGAGGGATTAAAATTTAAAAGTGCATACTGTACTTTGTAAAAAAAATAAAATAAAATAAAGACCTCACAGAATGGTTGGTTACTGCCTTCAACTGATATCCTGTGAGATGAATACCTTTTCCTTAAAATCATATGCTTTCATGGGTCTTTGCCCACAAAAGCATATGCTGCAAAAAATCTGTTAGTCTCGGGTGCCATAGGGCTTCTTATTTTTTTGCGTATAAAGATTAATGCAGCTACCCCTCTGAACCTTAACTTTTCCTTGATTTCTACACTGGAAAATCATAATTTCAGCATTTGATGTTTCCTTCAAAGCTTTCCATTGCTTTGTAATTTAAAATACTGTCTCTTCTAACCTATTAGCTATTGTCTATAAATTGTATTATTATAAAAGAATATTTATGTAGGCAGTTCTGTGTTTTGTATGCACCTAGGCAGATGATAACACACAGATACATTGAAATCATGAAGCATCCTTGGAAAACATGTTCATTCTGAGCTTAAATATTTGCAATAAACTATATGACTCTTTTTTAAACCAACTATATTACCAATACAATGCCTGCATGTTCCTGAGGTTTCATTCTAATTCATGTAGTCTGACCACCAAACTTCTCCGTTTTTAAACATAGTTTTCTTTCGTTATTGAGGTCTGATAGACTTCAACAAGCAGATGGAAGTGACAACAGCATAATACTGCCATAATTAAATCTATTTCAGGAACATTCCAATAAACCTCATGGAATGATGAAACAAATTGTTCAGGAATGTTTATCTTTACTCACCAACTGATGAGAAAACATAAGTAGAATCTTCACAACTATTCTTCTATCAGATCTAGCTTTTTAATTGGAATGATTAAATGTAAATAAATCAGATATGAATTATATAAATATAATTCCATAAATGTGCTCAGATGTTATAAATTATAAGAGCAGAGACCAAGTTGTTTGTGTAGACAACACACTGATAGCATTATCAACCCTGTAATGCAGAATATGCTTGTTTTTAATTGCATTTGAAATGTATAAAAGGATCTATGCTACTTATGCTCACACTTGCCGTCCAAGTGTTTCCTCCTCCTGAGTTAGGCTTTGATCCTGCTCCCATATAATTCAATGGCCAGACTCACAATGCACTCTTCTGACACACATCACCATACTTACTGAAGAGGAATTTTCATAACAGATTGGAAAGAGAGGCTGCTGAATTCTCTCTTATATTCAAATTCGACACATTAACATGTGGTTTGAACCGGGATGGGAATATTTCAGGTAATTATAGTGCTTAGTGCTGCCATAGCGCAAATACCTGCTCACGAACAACTGTACGTTTTGGGTGAGTTCAGTGCAAGAGTTGGAGCCAATCATGACTCATGGCCTTCCTGCTTAGGCCACTTTGGTGTGGGAAAAATGAATGAAAATGGACAGTGTCTTCTCAAACTTTGCACATACCACAATCTGTGCATCACAAACACATTTTTCCAAACCAAGCCACAGCAGAGTGTCATGGAGACACCCAAGCTCGAAACATTGGCATCAACTAGACATGGTCATCACTAGACGTGACAATCTCAAAAACATCCTTCTGACACGCAGCTATCATAGTGCCGACTGTGATACAGATCACTCGCTAGTAACAGAGAGGAAGCCGTGCTAGTCTATACACTATCAAAACAAAAAGCAATCAAGTAGCACTTTAAAGACTAGCAAAATAGTTTATTAGGTGAGCTTTCCTGGGAAGTGGGTCTGTCCCATGAAAGCTCACCTAATAAACTATTTTGCTAGTCTTGAAAGTGCTACTTGACTGCTTTTTGTTTTGATAGATCACTCGCTAGTTTGGTCCAAACTCAAGGTGATTCCCAAGAAGCTGTACCACTCCAAACCAACTGGAAGGACCCGCATTGATGCTAGAAAGACAGCAAACTCATAGAGAGCTGAAAAGCTCAGAGAGACCCTCGAGGAGAATCTGCGCAGCAGTCCTGGGGGTGCCGATGTGACATCCAGATGGCAGCATCTGGGGGATACAAATTACAACACAGCCTTGTCAGTGTTTGGAAGAAGAGCCAGAAACACAAATGACTGGTTTGAAGCTAACTCCGATGAGATGATTCCAGCCATCGAAAAGAAGCATGCTGCACTCCTGGAGTACAAATGCTTGCCAAGCCAGAGTACCCTGCAAGCACTCCGAACAGCCAGAAAAACACTATAGCAGACGGCCAGGCACTGTGCCAACAACTGCTGGCTCGAGCTATGCATCAGCAGCCAGACCAGTGCTGACTTTGGTAATCTCAGGGGAATGTACGAGGGCATCAAGAAGTCATTAGGACCCACCCAGAACAAGATGGCACCTCTGAAATCCAAATCTGATGAAGTCATCGCTGACAAAGCCAAACAGATGGAGCGCTGGGTCAAGCACTGCTCCAAGCTGTACTCACGCGAGAACATTGTGGCTGATACAGCCCTCAGTGCCGACGAGCTCCTAGCAGTAATGGCCGAACTGAACCAGGAACCAACTGTGGATGAACTGAAGAAAGCCATCGGCAGCATTGCAGTAGGAAAGGCCCTGGGCCAGGATGGTATACCACCAGAGGTAATCAAGTGTGCCACAGACACTCTCCTGGAACCCCTACATGAGCTACTGTGCCTGTGCTGGAGAGAGGGAGAGGTTCCACAGGATATACGCGACACTAACATCATAACCTTGTATAAGAACAAAGGAGACAGAAGCAACTGCAACAATTACCGTGGAGTCTCCCTCCTAAGCATCACTGGTAAACTGTTCGCTCGTGTCATCCTCGGCAGACTCCAGAAGATTGCTGAGAGGGTGTATCCCGAATCACAGTGTGGATTCCACGCAGAGAGATCTACGGTTGACGTGGTCTTCTCTCTGAGGCAGATGCAGGAGAAATGCAGGGAGCAGAGGAAGCCACTCTATTGCCTTCATCGACCTGACCAAGGCCTTCGACTTGGTCAGCAGGGATGGACTGTTCAAACTGCTCCACAAGATAGGCTGTCCACCACAGTTACTCAAGATGATCCAGTCTTTCCATGAAGACATGAGAGGAACCATCCAATATGATGGCACATTATTGGATGTTTTCAGCATCAGGAGCAGCGTCAAACAAGGATGCGTCCTTGCTCCGACATTGTTTGGGATCTTCTTCACGCTCCTTCCGAAGTACACATTTGGATCTTCAACAGAGGGCATCTTTTTGCACACAAGATCTGGTGGGAAACTGTTTAATCTTGCAAGGGTGACAGCTAAATCCAAGGTGCGGGAAGTCCTCATCAGAGATTTGCTGTTCGCAGATGACGCTGCTGTAGTGTCACACACAGAAGACCAGCTTCAGAAACTGCTGGATCAGCTCTCCAAAGCATGCAAGGACTTCGGGCTTTCCATCAGCCTAAAGAAGACAAATATACTTGCTCAGGACGTTGCTGTTTCTCCATCAATCAGCATTGACAACTATTCGTTAGAGGTCATCCACGAGTTCATTTACCTCGGGTCCACCATCACTGACACCCTCTCATTGGACAATGAGCTAAATAGGAGGATCGGAAAAGCAGCCACAACTCTTTCCAGACTCAGCTAGAAAGTGTGGAATAACATCAAGTTGTACACCCACACCAAAATGCAAGTCTACAGAGCCTGCATCCTCAGCACCCTCCTTTATGGCAGTGAGTCTTGGACCCTGTATGCCCTCCAGGAAAAGAGACTGAACGTCTTCCACTTGCGCTGCCTCAGGCGCGTCCTTGGAATATCATGGAGGGACAGAGTGTCCAACACTGCCGTCCTTGAGCAAGCTGGAATCCCAACCATGCACACCCTCCTCAGGCAGCAGTGGCTCCGCTGGCTTGGCCACGTCCACAGGATGAATGATGGAAGGATCCCAAAAGACATCCTGTATGGCGAGCTAGCCTCTGGCAAAAGACCTCCCAGACACCCCCAGCTGCGCTACAAAGATGTTTGCAAGAGGGACCTCAGGGAGGCAGACATCAAGCTGGACAGCTGGGAGGAGCTGACAGACGATTGCAGCAGATGGAGGCAGGAACTACACAAGGGCCTTCAGAAGGGTGAGATGAGGATCAGACAGCTAGCAGAGGAGAAGCGAGCCCGCAGAAAGCACAGTAAGGACCTGCCAGACACCCATTACACATGCAACAGATGCAGCAAGGACTGTCACTCTCGTGTGGGCCTTCACAGTCACAGTCGACGCTGCAAATGATGATCCCAAATGGAACTACAAAGGGCACGATCCATAGTCTACATAGACTGAAGGATGCTACTATAGGGGCTCTTTTGCATACTTGGCTTAATCCAATTCTTGACTCCCCCCAACACCTTCTGCCCCTCTATGCTCTGATTTGCTCACCTTGATAATATCTTTCTGATTTGTCAACCTTGATTACTGTTTTTGGTTCTCTGTGCCTTAAATATTGAGTCTGTTCTGGTATGGCTATGATCTGAAGAAGTGGGTCTGTCCCACGAAAACTCATCACCTAATAAATTATTTTGTTAGTCTTTAAAGTGCTACTGGTCTGCTTTTTTGTTTTCATAGTATATAGACTAGCACGGCTTTCTCTGTTACATCACCATACTGTGGATCTTTGTCACCCTCTAGTGGCTGTTCCAGGTAAGAAGTTAATCAGTTAACTGCAGCTGCCCGCTACAGTCCTTGTTGCTTTAGCTTAAGCAGAAGAAGCTCAGGCTTTCAGATTTCCGATCAGCAAGTCACTTAATCATGTATTAACAATCTCTAATCAGTAAGTGCAGTTATGTTTGACTTTTATGGGATCTGAGTATGAGTTTAAGTGCTTTGCTAAATTAGGGCCTTTGCGAAAGTGGTCCAGAGTTGAATTCCCATGTTGAATGGTTGTCACACAAATACACTCCACCTTAGCTCCCATTAAAATTTCCTACTACAGGTAGCAAAAACCCCTTGATAATTCCCTTCAAAGTTTGATGCCTTTCTGCCTCAGATATCCTAGTTCAAAAGCGTTCAAGGCTGCTGTGTCATCTCTTCTTTTTCATTTGATTTAATGAATCCCATAATGTCCAGATGTGAAATTGTACCTGTTATTTTTTACGAGTTTACTTGTGTTTAAACCTCCAAGTCCATGACTTGTAAATTAAAAGTAGATAATGTTCCTTTACTTTACACTCCTCTTTTTCTTCCTTATCCTTGCAATTTTTAGGACTGACTCTTTCCTTTCAGTCATCTTTCTTTACATTCTGCTTCTCTGCCCCACTCAGCAATGTTTTTCTTGTTATAGTCTCAAAGCTGGCTACTGATTTTGGATTCCCAGCTTGATACATTTTGCAGTGGCTTTATCTTCAGGCATTTGGGTGGTTGGCACTTACCGAAAACCAAGCCCTCTTTAAGCTTTGGGCCTCGCACAGACCTAAATTTTCATGAGCTTTTGTGCTGCTGTGTTGGAAATTGATTCTGCACTTCTCATAGAGGCCAAACTTTCACCTGTAGGATCAATTCCCGCATTAGAAAATCTGAAAACCCAGCTGTGCCGTTAAAATAGAGGCATGGGTTTCTGTGTAGAAAGCGTACTTATCTGAGAAAGGCCAAATGCTCTTTTGTAACTAAGTACAATGCAATATTGGGTGCTAATAACTTTCCAAGTTTCAGGAGGTCTGAAATGGCAGCTTCAGGATGATAATCTTCTTACTCTGCTTCATCAGTTGGGATGTCCTGCAGAAAGTTGGATCTGTTCTTTCATATTTAGCAGCAGGCTGTAGTTCACATCATCTTTGGTGGTCGCCTCCGTACATGTAATTTTTTTTTTTTTTGGTAAGTATGAAGCTAGTTCAAAAGTATCCAAGAGATTTCAGGGAACTCGTGTGATGCCCTCCCTCTATTTATTTATTTGACTTTGTATTATCCAGGCTTGACAGTGGGTAAAGAGGAGGACATGCCGTACAGTAAATCAGCACCACTAAATGACAAGTCTGAGCTCCCACTGGCTGTAGGCTTGAGCTGCGTTTATGTAGTGAATTCATTTTTTCTGACCTCTGACTGACTGTAATTGATAACTTGCAGGGAAAAGCTTTTCCTGCCAAGCAAAGAAAAAATATTGCTACATAGTTGTTGGGTTTTTTTCCCCCTTAGACTGCTGAGGTGCAACCTTATGTCTGGACTCCTGTCTCTTTCCTTCCTGTGCCCTGCCCCTCTCCCACCCCCATTTGATACAAAAAAGCCAAAATAAACAGGATTAGATTCTCCCCCCACCCCCTTTTGTTAGACATCATTTGGCATTCCAGCTGTGTTTGCTTGGGTTATGGTGGTGAAAAGGAAGCATGAGCCTACTAATGTGAAGTGCTTGTGTGTGTTTGGGGGTGGGGGGGTCACCCTCTGTGTTTGCAAAGGTCATGGATTCCCTTTGCTTTTGTTATGTATTGCTGTCCCTCATAGCTCCAAGAAAAGTGGCATACAGCAGAGGCTTATGATTCAGCCCTGAGCACCTTTGAAGAAACTACAGGAATGACTACACTGCAAGATGATGTATAATTTTAGGCCTAGCTGTGCTAGCTATATTCTTGCTAGTACATGTAACAAAAGAACCATAGAGGAGAGGCATGGGCTAGCAACCACCAGACATATCCAGAATCGCCAGTGGTCTGGTATTCTGGTTTCTATCCCACGATGCCATGTCTTCACTGCTGTTGTTACCCATGCTAGCTAAATTAAAGCTAGCATGGGTATGCCTGCTGTACTGTGATCACCCCTTTGGTTGTAGTGTAGACATACAGGTTTTGAATACATTAAAGGTTACTAGAAGGAGGAGGGAGAAAGCTTATTGTCCTTATACTCTGAGCATTGGACAAGGGAGGTGTAGGTTGGACATTATGAAACACTTCTAAACAGGCAGTGTGGTTAAGCACTGAAATAAACTGACTAGGGAGGTCATGGAATCTCCAGTGCTGGAGATTTTTAAGACCAGGTTAGAGGAACATCTGTCAGGAAATGTCTAAATGGTGCTTGATCCTGCCATGAGGGCAGGAGACTGGACATGATGACCTCTCGAGGCTCCTTCCAGTTCTGGTATTCCATTTGTGAATAATTATTTGTAATACTTGTTCTTTTATTTCAGATACTTCTGCTCAGATCAGAATTTTATTTTTTACACACACACACACACACACACACACACACACACACACACATTAATCCTGCAAACAATTTTTACACACACACACACACACACACACACACACACACACATATATTAATCCTGCAAACAAATGGTCATGATTGTATTCTGTGATATGCATGTACCATGATTTCACAAGTGCAGGATAAAAGTAGGAAGAGAAGATTGGCTGAGAGGCGCAAGTGTAAATGCTTTAACTACAGCAAGTGCAGCAAGAATAAAAACGAGCAGGCGCATATGGGCCTATTTATTCTTTCAGTCCAGTAGATTAAAAAACTTGCTATGTTATGAAAATCTTCTTTTGAAACCTATGCCAACCACAATTAATAATAGTTTAAACTTGACAGTGGTGTAGCTGAAATTAAACCTCACAGCTGAATGGTTTTATATATACATATATAATCAAGTATTTCAGTGCTTAATCACAAGTATTGAAAATAATTATATATATATTTTTGTCATCATAGGCAGGGGAAATCAGGGTGCGATGGGTACCACAGTGCCCCCCCAGTATTTGTACCTGGCTTCCCTGTGCCTGAGGGTCAACCCCACAGGTTCATGCCACTATGGCCTTAGCCAGCCAGCCAGAGTCATGTAAACCTCTGGCCTCATGGACTCCACTGACCTTCAGGGTCCTGCTGCTGCTGCTGGTCTTGCCACAAGCCCAACAGCCTGCTGGCCCAACCAGCCTTGGTGTCCCGCTGCCATCTCTACAGTTGTCCCCAAATATGACCCCCAGCCTGGGGTGCTGAGGGTTGCCAACTCTCCTGTAATGGATGGACCGGACACCATTTGCAGCAATGGTGCAGGAGAGCTGGCAACCCCAGCTTAACAGGTCTAAAGGAGAGGGTGCAGTTCAGTGTTCCCAACCCCCAAAAAATACTTCCGGCACCACCGTTTGTCAGCACTTCGATTTTGCAATTTAGCCCTTTTCTTCACTGTGCCACAAATGTGCAGATTTTCACCAAGCTATCAAACTGATCAAGTACTTCACAGAGGTGAGTAATTATTAGTATCCCTGTTTTATGGATGAGGAGCCAGTACTGCATAGATGTGAACTGTCCAGATGTCAGTAGTGCAGGCAGGTGTTAAAATGCAGTTCTTCCAACTTCAATATTCCCTATTGTGATGATCAGAATACGCTGACTCCCACCGTAATGCATGCCTAAGTATTTGTTTTGATTCTTAAGATATGTATCCCATTTAAAAATTAAACAAGAGTATTGCCTTAGCCTCAGAGACTTAGACTTTGTGATTTTTGCCTAGCCCCTGCTCGGTGAAGGGGCAGGGGAGTGTTTAGTTCCATGGTAGGGAAAAGACACAAAGCAACTCAGGAGAGAAGTGATTAACTATATCCTTGACAATGCAGAAATATTCCATAATATTTCCTCTTATTTTAATCATTCTAGCACTGCCAGGAATGAAGCAGAGCATGGTGCCCTGAACTGCTTTTGTTGATCACAAGCTGTTCCAAGGGGGAAAATACTGCCCAGTGTCTCTGTTGTTCCCCAGCCTCTGTGGTCAAAGTATCAAACTCTAATGGAAATCCTGCCCTTCATTCTTTTTGTCAGTCATCCAAGCAATCAGAGCAGCACAAAATGTGATAAAAGACTCACAGAAGCAGTGTGAGTTTGGTGCTTCAAAGAGCAAAATGTTTTCATTATATTTTAAGGGAAATATCAGCGATAAACTCTTTTTCATGTCCTTTTAAAGCTGATAGACATGGAATGTCTGCTTCTTGCCAAATCTGGTATTAACTCTGGCTATCACTTGAGGGGAAATTAAAACCATTTGGGCTCTCATCCTTGCAAGCTCTTACTTATACCAGGGGTATTAGTTTACTATGATGTCAGTTTATGATGACTTAGTGCAACTGTGCATCCATAGGCTTATAAGCAAGTTGTTAAGCATGTAGGACATTCAGAAATGAGTAGATTCACTGGGTTCAATTAGATTTAAGTCTGTGCTAAAGTATGTTGCTGAACTAGGGCCTAAAGTTTTTTATATGGAGATATCAAAGAGTGAGCTCCAGGTGTGGAATTTTGGTCTGGATTTCAAGCCCTGTAAAGTTCAGCAGTGTTTCAATGTGTGGTTTTCTTTTCAGCCCATCTTTAAAAAGAATGCCTTCACGTGCAGGGGAGGGGCATCTCACGCTGTGAACGTACATGCTGGGCGCAACAGCAGTATTGTGCTCCTTTAACAGCAAGGCTTGCAAGTCTAGTATTCACTAGATTTTGCCAGTGACATGCTCCCTCTCACTGCACCAGGCAGCAGAATTAGCCCGTGCGGAGAGGAATATATCACTAGATTTGCTAGCTCTGTGCATTACTGTCGTATCCCCACCGAAAGTGAGGAGAGGTGGTTCCCCTGTTCTCCAGTGGCACAAAGTAGGCATTGCTAGTAAGTGTTTGTAAGATATTTAATATAGGGCCTTTGACTGAAGTAAGGCTAATAGTTCCTACTGCACTCCAAACATTCCCTTTCCACCTTCAAAGAGATTATTTTTATAGAGATTAATTTTACGTTCTCTGTAAAATTAGTCTCTTTGAAGGTGTAAAGAAAATATCTGGGGACAAAGAAAGAAACATTGGGTCATAGTAAACAAGAACTCCTTGTTTTTATTCACACAAGTGACATTTTTTCCCCAGTCTTTGATCAGCTATGAGCCAAAGACCTAGGTACAGAAAGCATTATAGCTATATACCAGTAAACCAATTCAGGTTTGTATGTTGTATGCTTTCTCTGGGACATTTCTCACTTTGGCTCTAATTCAGAAAAGCATCTTTATTAGATGGCACATGCTTTAGCACTTTCTTGAGCTGCATCTCAAAGCAGGAAGAATATGCAAACTGACATAAAATGGCATCACTGCCAACAGTGAGCCCTTTCAAAGGGGCATTTCACGATTTTTCCAAAGAAAAACTAATTTATTCTTCATGTATTTATAATAATGGATTGTGCGCTTAAAAGGAGCAATGCCATTATTGCAACCTTCACACTCCATGTACAGAGGATATTTGTTTTACTCAGATCTTGTTTTTCATTTGTAATCCGTCACAGGGAAAGAAGTTGCTTCCTCCAAATATTCATAAGCAATGTGGAATTCATCAGCCAGAATGACAGGGGCCTGCTTGCCCATTTTCACTGAAAAATACCTCCCATCTTGAGAGGTACCAGAAATTCCTCTCAAATGACTAGAGTTCAGTTCTGGGTGGGCTGTTATTCCAAAGCTCCTCATGGGCACGTGTCTTGGTGCTTCACGTGTTTGCTTTACATTTGATAGTTCTACAGGAAGCTTTTAATATTAATATGAAAATTCCAAGAGGTGGCTCAAAAGTCTTGAAAAACAAAACCAATCCTGATTTCAGCAGTATTGAAGGGCTTGGATGAAAAATGGAATACCTGTTGTAGCTCAGAAGAGGACAATCTTCTGATTTCAGATTTATTTAAATTCTTTCTGCTTTGACTCCAAGTAAAACCAACTGTTCGTTCAAACAGAAGGAATGTTACACATGATGAGAAGAGAAACACTGCATTTTTCTGGGACTGTCTTATAGAATACAGTAGGACATTTAATATTTCTTCTGTAGGGTGACTTACAAAACTTTTAAGAGGGATATTCTTCATTATATTAAATTCTCTGAGTATCCAGTCATGCACTGCTGTTCAGTACTTCCTGTACAGTACTTGTCATGCCTGACATGAAGAAGGATAGTAGAAATGAGTCTGTGTATCAAAAACTGAGTTAGGAGTTGGCAACAACTTGGATGGGGGTCAACAAAAATTGGGAAGACTTTAATTAAAAGAGGGGATTTTGGAGGGACGGGAGAAGATTACCATTCAGTTGAAAAACTATTTTCCATAGATGTTGTCTTTCTTTTTACAGAGATAACGTATGTCCCTGAGTTCCTGCAGATCCCTGGGAGGCAAAACCACTGTTTGGTCCGTGATTGAGGGGGAGAAGCAAACCTTGTTTTTGTGTAAATAATTCAGAAAAAAAAATCTCTTCAGAAAGCATTCCTTCCCTAAAATCCCTTTAGGGGCAAGCTGGGCGATTGTTTTGAAAATGGGTGCCCAGATGAAGTGTGAAATCTTACCAAAAATTTTTACATATCGAAAGCTGAAAAAATATTAATGGTGTCATTTTATAGTTTGCCTAACTTATTATTTTCATATTAAGACCTAAAGCTCTGTGAAAGCACGGAGCACTCTGAAGCTAGGCTAGAAACGTACATGTCCAGTTCATCTTAAACAGCTTAAAGTTGTATCTAAGGTTGTGGATCCATATGCTGCATGATCCTGAGTAAACTTGGTAACTTGTGTGTGTATTCGAGAGGAGAATTTGACTCTAAAATGCCGATGATTATTTTTAATTATAATTTAATTTAATCACTATAGCGTCACTGAGTGTTGTTTTGCATGCATTTGTTGGGTTTAACTGAAAGTTGGTTTTTAAAATCTTTCCAATTAAAAATTACTTGGATTATTAATACTTATAATTTTTTTCAAAAACTTTTGTATTTCAAAGCCATTTTATTGTGGTGGGGGGAGGAATGTCTGAAATCTGAATACACTTGTAGTTTGTGGCTGAGTTCTATTTTAAAAATATATATGGTCCCTTTAACTGATCCAAGTAAAAAATCCTTCTTTTAGTTAAGTATCGGAGGGGCAGCCGTGTTAGTCTGGATCTGTAACAGCAACGAAGGGTCCTGTGGCACCTTATAGACTAACAGAAAAGTGTTGAGCATGAGCTTCCGTGAGCACAGGACCCTTCATTGCTGTTCTTGGAGTTAGTGTAACTAGAATCACAAGCCACAGCTCATTGTCTGTAATCTGTATACAGAGCATATGTCAGAGGTGTTATACAGGGTCTCACCATAAATTTAATTTATGAGATGTCCTCAAGACACAGATTATATCCTGATCCTTTGGAGGATAGACTTCACCTTGTGTCATGATTCTTGGCTTACATCACTTCTGCAATTGGCAAGAAGCCCTTATAGCATCAGCTGACCTTGGTGGAGCTTTTTGGTTCTACCAAGGTTCGGCCACTCCCTTCCTCCCTCCTGGAAGCCAAGGCAGGGATGAGGAAGTGATAAAAAGGTATCGCAGTGAACAGAGTTGCAGAGCCCACAGATAAGTATGGCTCTGTGTCCTGGATTTACCACAAGGGCTGCACTGTAACACTGAACTAGGGGGCAACTTCTTGACATGATTGTTTTTATACAATCAAGAGAGGTTTCGTCTGTCTGCTTATTTGTTGGTTCTCCAAAGCTGACTTCTATTAATCTAACAGTTCCTTACCTTCAACATTCCAAGTCAAAATGTGAAAAAGGGAAGCAGCTGTCCATGGGACAAGTTATAAGCCATAATTGCAGGTAGAATGAGCTCGCAGTGTTATGTTTGAAAATCAGCCACAAAAACTTTTTGTTACAGGCCACAGAATCATTATCAACAAGTTTCCCCATCATTAAATGCAATGGACTGCATGGGAAAATGGAAAGCCAGGAGGAGGTTTCTTTACAGCCAGATGGATGACATCTGAGACCTCAGATTAAAGTGCCAAGGGGCAAAAGAGTGATAATTACAACATCAGCCATCACACAATTTTCCAGAAAACAAATGAAATTGTAGGCCATAAATGTCAGTAGCAAAGTCCACCCAGCAGTCGCTCCCAAAGGACACCTAATTCTTCCTATTCCAACAGGGGGATGCTAACCAGATTTGGCTGGAGTGCTTTTTCCACCCCATCAGCAGGTAACAAGTTGAGACTTTTGAGGTCCAAAAAAGCAACATTGCGCTGTGCCTCTCTCACTGATTTCACAAAAATCCCACGTAGCCCTTGCCCTTGTAGCTGGTTTTACTGCACTCACTGCATCATCGTGAGAAACCACATTCGGGAGTTTAGTAATCAAGAACATTAGAGAAAGATATTCTGGCTAGTGGCTGCTGGGTTTTTGCTTGTGTGCATTTCACACAAATCCTGATATGCCAAGAGATGAGTCTTTCTGCACATACAAAAACAACTTCCAGGAGGTGCAAACTGTTTTATCTTTAGATCTGGTCAGAGCTCTTCAGTGGACACTCCCCTGGGGTGAAATCTGTCTTCACTGACGGGAATGGCAAAAAGCTTATTGACTTCAGTGGGGCCAGAATGTGAAAAACTTAGAACCTCTTCATAAGTTTTCCCCTGGCTCATCTGATTCTTGCAGTTACCTTTCTAGCTGTGCCAGAGGGTCCGGTGTTCACTTGCAGCAAACTTTGCTTGCTTCCACCTAGGCCTCTGATCCCTGCATGTGCAGTATTATATGTGAGAGATTAAGGCACTTGTCTGAGGGGAGGCACTAAGTTCTCTGTAACTTGTGTTCCAAGGCAACCTTTAATGACACCCTTCATGGGTAAGGGTTTTGCTCTCCAGCCACACTCTAACAAAGTCAGATTAGAAAATTTAATTAGAAGATTTAACCCTAACCCCCAACATGTCCCTCTGCCACACCTGCTGCCCCCAGTTATTTAAAATGCGCCAGGAAGCCCTGCTGACAGAGCAGTGAGGTTATAGCAGCTTTAATGAAAAGCCCTTCAATGATGCCTTTTAAGTTAGGATGGGTCAGAAAAAATGATCTTGCTGTTGAGATCGCAGTACTCTCAACAGAAGTTAAAGCCAAGAAGTTTCAAAGGGGCCATATGGCCAGACTTTCAGAGGTCTTTAGGCACTAAAACACATATAGGGTACGTCTACACTTGCATTCTTCTTTCGAAAGAGGTATGCAAATGAGGGAAATAAAAATGCAAATGAGGTGCATACTTGCCTATTTGACACCTCATTTGCATATTCTTATTTCAAAAGAGCTTCTTTCAAAAGATGAAAACCAGTGTAGACTCTGCTTTTTCGAAAGTAAACTCCATCTTCGAAAGAATCCTTCTTCCAATTAAATAAAGGGAAGAAGGAATCTTTGAAGATGGGGTTTACTTTCGAAAGAGCAGCATCTACACTGGCTTTCTTCTTTCGAAAGAAGCTCTTTTGAACTAAGAATATGCAAATGAGGTGTCAAATAGACAAATATGCACCTCATTTGCATTTGTGATTTCCCTCGTTTGCATACCTCTTTTGAAAGAGGAATGCAAGTGTAGACGCACCCATATTGTCACCTGAAGTACAAAAGCACCTGAGAAGCAGCGCTCCCGCTAGCTTTTTCCACCCATGGGCATCATAAATTTTGTGATGTGAACCGAGGCATGTGCAGATGAGCACCACCAATAGACAGTCGTGCTGCCCATGGCGGGCGGCTGTGGGTGCTCTGCTAAGCAGTTGGGCAGCACCTGAATTTCTCCAGGGTGGATGCCCAAGCGCTCAGCTTCCAGGCAACACTGCTTAGAAGGTCATGCCCCTGAAGCCCATTGAAATTATGAGTTGGTCAGCCACAGAGGGAACAACAAAGGACGCTTCTGGACAGCCAGATGGGCCTGGCCAAGTGGCACATGGACATGGATGTTTCATGAAGAAAAACTAGACAGAACAATCCCCCACCACTTCCCCACCATAGCTGGTGAGTTAGATGGGCCTGTGGTGCTCCAGCACCCAGTGTGTTCCTGGCCCAGGGTGGGGCTTCACCAAAATTGGCTGCCTGTTGGCCCGTGTTCCTTGCCCAGTGTGTCCCTCAGGCTCCCTGCCCCCCAACATGTCCCTCTGCCACACTTGCTGCCCCCCCACCCCCCAGTTATTTAAAATGCGCCAGGAAGCCCCGCTGACAGAGCAGCGAGGTTAGAGCAGCTTCTGGCCACTGACTCCCTGCAGCTGTGGCCATGTGCATTCCTATGGTGGGGGAGGTTAGGGGGGGAAAAGGTGTCTCTATGCTTTGTGCTGCTGCAGCTGCTGGGGAGCGGCACATGGAGACACTGGCTCCTTCCCCTTGCCTACAGGCACACGCATGTGGGAAGCGAGTGGTTGGTAGCCATTCTAACCCTGTGGCACTGTGGTGCCGGGGCCCTTGGGGCATTTTAACTTGCCCAGGTGGAGCAGGGGGATGCCTGGGAGGGGCGCCCATGGGGGCAACAGGGCCTGGAGACACCTGCTCCTCTGGAGTTGCTGCCAGAAGGGGGTGCCCAGGTAAAGGTAGCTCTCCCCCAACCCTTTTGTGCACCTGCTCCCTCCAGAACCATCAGCCTCTTCCCTCAGCTCCACATCCTGTCCTCAAACTGCCCTCACCAGAGCATGCATCCAGGACACTCTCTCCCTGCTGCAGGCCAGTGCCATTGCTCAGACTGTACCCATGACACACATGTGCATCCACATTCTCTCACAGACCTGCACCCCCAGACCCTCTTCCTGCTTGCAAGCCCCCAAAGCCCCACTATGAACACCTCCTGCGTCCAAACTCCCTCCAAAAGCCTGCACCCCCCCTTACCTCCCAGTTCCATGATGCAGCCAGAGCTTGCACGCAGCACCCGAAAGCCCTCCCAGAGTCCACTTGCCTCAGAGCCTCAGGCATGTAATGGTGGAGAAGTGTGTTTGGGTTGGGGAGGGAGCCAGGCTCTGGGCATTCTGGGCACCGCCAAAATTTATACAAACCTGCTGCCTCTTTCACACACACACACACACACACACCCTCTTTTGTCATAGGGATATTTGTTGTGATTTACAAATGAGTTGCTATGGGAAGTTAGAAAATATCCCTTTGAACAATATTGAGAAAAGTTATTAGAAGTACTGAGAGAAGTTGAGCCAAACTTGTGTCGTTTACCCAAGAGTTTGTGGTTCCCTTTTTAGCTTAGGTGAAGCAATACCTGGTACTCTTTATTTCACAAAGGACTCTGAGTTTACAGCATAGTCTCAAACACAAAGGCAAAAGCTGTCCATGCTCCCCTTTTTCTTGATTTTAAGCCCCCTCCTTTTTGTTCTTTAAAAACATCCCTCTCTTGCTGGCTTGAAATGTTACAGTAAGTATGAATGAATTAATAGTTTCTTTTTTTTTTCTTTTAAGCTGCTCTAATCACACTCTGAGGACAGGAAGAGAATTTTATCCCAGACTTCCAGGGCTAACTTCAAGGTGATGGTAGTTGCACTCAGGAGCCATATGTGCATTGTGATTGTTGATTCCTCTAGCTGTATAGGGATTATACAAGCTTTTTTGATAGATCTAAATATTCTGGGCAGCCTGGTGGTCTTTTGTGCAATGTCTGATCCTAAAATATGAGGACAGGGAATAAATCTAGTACACAGGGAAGTACTGAATCAACTGTATGGTCTGCTGTATGGTATTTGCCTCAGAAGCAGTGGTGGATAACCTGTCAATAACGGCGGGGTGGGAGAATCGTGTTCTTCATTAATCAAAAGACTGGTTCGTAAGAGCAGGAGGTGTACTGATGGGAAAAGTCTATGAAATCAATGTTTTGTTTTAACCTAACCCTCTGCATTTTCACTTACCTTGCCATGGGGAAGATCGGGCCATTATGCAAAATGTTGACAAACATAAGGCATTCGTGGAAGTTACACATCTGTAATACAGGTATTGTTAGCTCTTTGTGGAAGAGACTTTCTTTCTGCTGCATGTTTCCAAAGTGCTGAGCACAGGGAGGTCCTGATCTTTAATGGGAGCTTCTGAACACTATTAGTACAAATAACAATCATGCTCAATACGGGCTGAAAGGTGAGCAGGACTGATAGGGGAGCAAAGGTATTGGTGCAGGGAGGCAGAAGCATGATCTCCCTACTCCTCAGATGGCTAGGCCTGGCTCTGCTCTGGGTATCTTCACTTCTGTAGTTGTCACCCTGAGGAGGATTTGAGAATCAGTGGATGCTTCCTTTATGATGTCTGAAGCTGCTGCTGCTGCTGCTGCTGCTTCTACCCTGTCTACTCCTACCTCCCCTGCAGAGAGGCAGCACTTAATATCTGTCTCTCACTACTTTACCCTCTGGTGTTTGTGGAAAATGAACGAAAGACGAGGAAGGATTTTCAAGTGGCTAGAGGGGCAAGAGGAGCCAAGGGAAAGACACCAGGAGATGGGGAGCTATGGAAAAATGAGGAATAGGTGAGTAGACCCAAGGGGGTCTCCTAGGGAGCTATTAGGAGATGGAGTGGAAGGTACCTCCATTTACCCTACAGGGATAAGACTGCAGGGACGAGGAGGAGGAGAAATGTCAGGGAGAAAGACTGGTTGGAAAAGAGGAATAAAAAGAGAAAGACTTGAGAAAGGAGATGGAAAGTTTTGAGGGATTTGTGGATGCTGAGGTGAGTGTGCAGGAGGAGGGGCGTGTCCCAGGCAGGGTGGGAAAGATGTGAAGGGAAGGTAAGAAGAGAAATGGAGTAGTCTTCAGGGTGAAAAGAGAGGTTGGAAAGCAGGTGGTTAGGGAGAGGCCAATTCAGGTGTCAGGGAAATGCCCTGTGTGAGTAGTAAATGCTTTGCTCTGTTTCTTGTGTGGATAGAAACCTGTCATTCATTACTAATGAACCACTAATTTCTTCTGCCCAGCACATACATTAAGGAAAGAAAATTCTTTGATTTCCTGAGGTAGATGTTGGCTACTTAAGATAAACAAACAAACAAAATACAAAACAGAATGAACCTTTGATGCTGATCTGGGTAAATATGATGATAGTTGTTTTCCCCACCAGAGGGCAGCACAATCTATCAATTCTGTAGGCGGTCATGAATTAGCTGTGTTGACCTACCTAATGAAGATAGCAATAAACATTCTTTGCAAAAAGCATCATCTGAATTTGAAAGGGACTTTCTTATTAATCTTGAAAATAGCAAAAGATTAAAACAAAGCCCAGGGATTTCTTTTTGTGCCAATTTGTCTTTCTTTCTGGGAAAGTAAAGAATTTAATAAAAAAATGTGGACTGCCGTTTTAACTGAACTGCCCTTTTAAGTACTATCCTTGTTACCGAATTCTATATAATGGTTTAAAAATTCTTATAGAATGTAATGGAAGAAAACCTTTCTCTAAGTTTTGAGAGTAATTCCTACAGAACCCTGTTTTGTAGGAGTTTTCCAAAACAAATGTTATAATCTGCTAAATTATTCTGGGGGATATGTAAGTATACTCTGCTGACAAACAAATGGCAATGAAAATACCTACAATGTATGCAGCCCTGTGCTGATGATTGCCATAGAAATATTTAGGGGAGATGGTATATCACATGTAGTGGTGGAGAAAAACCCATTAAAGAAACCTTTAGATATCAGTTTTTATAGCGTTACAGACAAATCTGTATATAGCAGAAGTTTATTAGGCTGCTTTTTGTCTTAAGAGACTTTTCCTAGTGGACTCCACATTTTCATTTGAAGAACCCTTCTGTTAACCCGCTGACATTTGCTGGTCTGTTGGGCAGTCACTTCAGATTGACTTCCGTATATTAAAAAGAAGAGAATAAAATGTATTGTAAATAATTTAAAACATCCCAGCAGTGTCTTTATACTAAGGTGGCTTGTCCACACAGTTGTTGCCATGCATATACCATTCGTACTTCAGTGAGCATCTCTCTGACATGCACTGCTCATTCATAGGAGGCAGGTTGAAAGCTGATTTCCATGGGAAGTGAGGGTTTACAGTGACAGGTTCAATTTCCATAAAGTGCTTCTATAGTATCAGCACATACTGATCTGATGGTTTAACAATCTTAACAGGCTTGGATTGTGAGCTCCAGCACAAAGGCCCTTTCGATGATATTTTTATTTTGTCATCACTTTCGTCTGGTTTCCCTTGTAATTTCTGACTCTGTGAACCAGGGATCATGCTTGAGTGGGAGAGGGTCATGTGTCAAACGTTACTCCCTTGCATAGTTAATGCTGCATTTCACAATCATCTAGCCTGCAGCATGAGAGAGCACCAGCTTGCTAGTATTACTCCCAAGGTTATCTCTGCCATCTCTACTTCCCCTCCGTTACCAGGGCCAGCATTTAACCCCCAAACGGTGTGGAATCCATTTGTCACTGCAGAAAGCAAATGACCTCAAGTTAGGGTGACCATATCTCCCTGTCCCAGATACGGGACAGGGAGATATGGGGGGAAGGGGCAGCTCCTCCCAGCTCTGCTAAGCCCTGGGGAGCCAGGAAGAAGGCAACAGCCACCAGCCCTCCCCAAGCCCTGGGGAAGCAGCAGCTGACAGCACTCCCTGAGAGCCTCGGGGAAGCAGCAGGGAAGTGGCAGCCGCCCACACTTGCCCTGGTTCCCCAAGGCTCAGGGACGTGACCTATGTGCTTTCCAGCCAGCAGCTGTGGAAAAGGTCAGCAGGGGGAGGACCCGAATATGGGACAATTTGTCCCTTTAAAAAAAATAAGTAGAGACGCCTTTTTGGTGTCCCAAATATGGGACCATCCCGCCAAATACGTGATGGATGGTCACCCTGGCCAAAGTCTTTTCTACTTTGCTGTAATTATTACTGAAAATTCCTTTCACAGCTCAGCAAATCTATATAAACCTAGAATAGGGCACATCCCATGGACCAAAGTTACAGCACTTCTAAAACAATAGGAAAAAATTAGAGAGCATGAGCCTTGGTGGCATGGAGATTCTCTTTTCCTCAAAGGCCACAGCAGCACTGTAACCCAGAGAATCTTTTCCCCTAGCTGTACATGTAAGTTGATGCCTGGCTCAGCGAAGGCAAAACACAGTCAGCAAGGATTTCCTTCAGGGTGAATGTTTATAACCAGAAATTAAAATAACTAAAAATGGAACAAGAAAACCTCTCCCCTCCAGAGGGTTCAGTCCTATGACCCTGGTTGCCTTCTCACAGATATTCTCCCTTCCCTGCTTCCCAACACCCCACAGCCAATTTTTAATTCCCTTTTCAAGGAAGAAGGAGGAGAAAGATGAGTAGACTGAATTAAATCCTTTATCCAGCCTGAAATGAGGCTGTAACTTGAATGTTGCAGGAGTAGACCTGTGTTGTAGCCATGCAAAAAGACCTCTTACAGCTACAGACAGTCTTCATGTTTAAGTTCCTTTCCAGCAATCAGTGGATTCTTGGTCTTGTGTTAGATGTTCTATCCGAAGTTCCCTTCTGCGTGCTTTGGATTGCAGGGGAGAGTGAGGCAGTAAATGCATCTTGTGCTAGAGAAGAAGGAAGGGGGTCTGAGATTATATTTTACAAAACAAAGAAAGTAAGACTAGCTTTCCTGCTGGCCACCAACCCCTGCACTCTCTCCCCCAGCTTTCTTTAAATAGTGACATAAAATCTTTGTACTGTACAAATCAATCCCCATTCATCATTGCATATTATGGTTATTTCTGGCAAATAAGTCTTTTTTCCTGAGCGGTGGGGACCAGTTTTGCTTTAATTCTTCGTTGTTTGTACACAGTGGCCCACGTACTTTGCTACTATCAGGAGGAATTGTTAAATAAAGGAAGAGATAATAATGTCAGATACTGAATTTTCTTGTTCCTATTTTATTTTTAAAGATTGACAGTATACTCTACCGTGTACATAACCCAGATAAACTCTGTCCTAGCAAAGGTTTTGCCCTAAACAGCTCACAGGCAAGAATACGGATAAGATTTGAGCCCCAGAGAAACCCCCATGGCAGGTGTTTTATTCTCTCCTCCCCATTTATAAGTAAGGGAATAGAAGGCAGTTGACTGATTGGGTCTGGTGTTTGTGGACCATGCAATAATTCAGAATTTGCCAGGTCAAATTCAACAGTTCACCTTTGCAGCTTTGGAAAAATTTGAATACAACTCCAGGCTGTCACGCTTCTTGCTTTCATCCAGAAATTGGGGAAAAAAATACTTAATTTACAGAGATTTGTTCCCAAGTCATGGCAATAACTATATTTCCAGTGCACAAAAGGCAGCTGTTGATTCTGTCAGTAATAATGCAGCTGTTGGCAGTTTATCAGTGTGTTTTCCCTTGAATTCACTGGGAAGTAACTAGCATGGGTCACACCATGTCACAGATGTTTCCAGGAGGTGGGACCATGCTACATGTGGGCATTTTTTTCTGATTTTCCCAAGAGAGAAGTTCTTCCTTACTACTTTCTGTGTTTGAATGAGATAACTGCTTACCAAGTGGATTTATCCTCTTGAGGGACATTTAACTCAGGGTTTTTTTCTCTTATTTTTCCTTTCTCTTATACACATCTGTGTATCATTTGTGTTACTGTGTGCCTTGCCACCCCTAGCATGATAGGCATTGCACATACATGGCCTGCCCTTTGACTGGACTGTAAAGTGTAAGCAGGATGTGGAGTGGAGGAAATAGGTGTGTATGGTGTATAAACAAAGATACAGAGTAGAGCAAATTCACGGACATCTATAAAATAACTATGAGAGATTTTTAAATTGATTCAAAAAAGGAGAGGAAGCTGTCACTGGATCAGTAAGGAAGATGTGGTCCCAGTCTCTGGTGAGGCTGTAGTCTGCTTATTATGGACCCTAAAGTGAAAAGAGAAAGGGTGTTAGAAAATGGTTAAAGATGGATCTCCAGCCATTCTGAGGATAAACAATTATGCTAGAGAAAGAATACAGCAGAAGGAAGGTCAGGAGAAAAATTATTTCTCTTCTTGGTTAATTAAGTTTCAAGGAAAACTTTTCAGTTTCTGGCTTTTGGAACAAAGTGAAGAGCTGAGCTAAGCAGAAGTGAATGGCATTAAAGCAGAATAAGTGAGAGGACAAAGAGTCACTGCAGAAAGTAGAGTTCAGTCTCTGAAGTATTTAACCGAAGATATGATGATGCAGTCAGGAGCTGACCATCAATGTAATCGTAACAATCAGATGATCAGACAGTGATGAGGTCATGAAGAGGCAAATGTTAGTCACATAGCTGATAGCCAAAGTGGAAGATAAATGGGAGATGTTCCAGAGAGAGGTGACATAGTGAATATAGATGAAATCAGGGATGATAAGATATGGTTCTATTATGATTAATATTCTAGCAGGAAAAATATTATATGAACTTGTGAAACCAGTCCATTGTGTAGTTGGTCTTTTTTATTGATGATAATGTGTATTTTTAACTATTGCAAAAGCACACAAAGCAATAGATGGGTGCTCTGAGGATAAGTGTAAATAATAAATAAAATTATTTCATTCCATTCAAGGTGCTGACACAGTCATAAAATGCTTTCATTCTCATGTCTAATGCAGCCAGGGATTGATAATAAAAATTGCTACACTAATACCTTTCACCAGCATGAAATGAGCTCTGCTCTTCATTTCTCCTCAATAGGTTCCTGAAGCACAAACCCCAATTTACATGGCACTAGTTTAGCACTTTCAGTAGAAAGTGCAAGGCTGGAACTAGCCACTAAATTTTTCCCTTTCTTTATCTACAAGTAGCTCCCACTGAGAAGGGTTGTTACACTAGGGTAAGACAGCGCCGGGAAGCCTGTGTTGCCATTGCTTATGCTCTGTCTGGTCTGCAACCTTCCTTCCCACAAGAGAATTTCTTTTATTGGCTTCAGCTGTGTCATGACAAAATAATGGGCATGAGACCACATGATATCTTCATTCATATACATGTAAAATGCAGAGCAGTGGTTAATTGAGCTCATCAGGATACAGGAACAGAGGCTGCAAGGAGTGGAAACCAAAGGTGGTCTTGGCTGCTGTTGCAAACAATAATGCTTTGTATTTTCCCTAGGGGACTATTTTTTTGCAAATTTTCTTAACTGTTCTCAGTAGAATTCCATTTTTAAGGCAGAGATATGAATGACTTATTAAAGGGCAAACGCCGTTCTGCTGTAATTTACCTCATAGCCAATATTAAAGTCCTCCTTTGATGGTCCAAAATACTGTGATTTGTAGGTGTGCCATCTCAGCCTTGTTATCTGAACATAACTGAAAAGCTCTGTAAACACTTGCTATTACACCTCTGAAGTCAATGGGAGTTTTACTCTTTACCTCAATGCATGTATAGATTGAACTTGGAAGTTATATGATATGTTTTCTACCTCCTGAGTGGATGACTGAATAGTTTTAATTGTTGGTAACATCAACATCATCACAATTAATTAATGAATTAACTAACAGACATATAGGTAATACTCTTATGTGCACACGCACCTGTTGCATTGCATGCAAACACAGGTTCATTTGAAGAACAGCCATTCCACAAATATTCATGCAACCAAAAACCCATTCACAAGAATGTCCATGACAGAAAAGCAAATCACCATTTGGAATCTGAAGACATGCCTGGAAATAATATTTTTTTCAAATCCAGCCAATATAACATAACACTTGTGGAAACCACCTGACTTTGCAGATGAGCACATGCTTATGTGCTTTGCTTGATTGGGGTCCTACTAATGATTATTGATTTCACAACACATTGTACAGCATGAGGTGCATTTCAAATAGCTTGAATTTTAATGCTTAAGATTTCAGTAACTTTCCTTACTCAGGACAAAACCAGTGCAATGTGAAGAGAGTTAAAATAAAGGGCAGCTAGTTTGTCTCCATCTCCAAAACATCTTCTGAACAAAAGAATATCACAATAATAAATGTGGTACTGAGGAGAATGACTTGGAAAGAACAAAACCACAAATGTCTGAGTCATATATTAAGCCCAGCATTGTGCATCTGCCAGTAACTGCTGAGTGCAGAGGAACATCTAAAATAGCAACAAGTTTAATATCTGAAATAGTAATCTGTTTCTTTATTACTCAAGGTATCTGAAAGTGGATTCACTTTTTTACTTTTGGGTCTTGATTCGACCACTTTTACTCCCATGGAAAGCACTGTACTCTATTGATACTCTCATTCTTTCAGCCGGGCTAGTCAAAGAGTAAGATAATAAGGGGGTGGGGGTAGGGGAATAGCAGGAAACAGGCCTTTGCACAAGTTTTGATTTGCATCAGCTGTGCTGTATGGATTTTCTACCACTGGCAAAGTGGAAAATGTTCCCAGACCACAAAGACTTCTACCTATTTTGATGCCCTAGGCCAGTAGTTTTCAACCTGTAGATTGCAAACCTGTTAGGGTCCACAGACTAAGTTTTCCAAAGCACCCCATACCTCCATTTAAAAATTTGCAGGGGTCCACAAATAAAAAAAGAAAAAAGTGAAAACCATCACCATCGTCATCTACTTCTTGTGCCTATGAAATGTGGGTTGTACCCGCAGAGGGGCCAGGCTCTCATGATTATATATAATGAATATTATAGTACATTATGTTTTTCATAAAGCCACTGCTCCAGGAGATAATATATAATAATCTAAGATAGCATTTAAAAAAAAACAAAACTAATTTTCCAGTCTTCATGGTGATGGGGGAAGGACTGAAGCGTCACCGTTCCAGGTTGCAAAACCGAAAGGCAAAGCAAAAGAGTTCCAAATGTATTTTAAAACCCTCTTATGACTGTTGAGTCCATTACATTGCTATTGGGGGTTTGGCTCATGATTTTGAACACTTTGAGGATGGAGTGGTGGCCTAACTACCATGTGCTAGCTAAGCCTGCCCTAAATCTATCTACTTTCCCTCTTCTACTGTGTACTACATACAGGGTTGATCCATTTTTTCCCCTTTTCTTGGTTAAAATGTGATGTGGTTTGATTATAAGAAATGTGAAGATGGGACTATGGTCTGCTGACGTTTACTGTCTAGTCCGTGGTCTAGCTATTATTTTTCACTTCAGGTATTTGTCCTACCTGAGTCTAGCTTCAGGAAAAGTATATATATTTTAAAAGATTTGACACCTGCACCCTGCAATGCAGTAACTGTTTCCATTCTATAAACTACAAGGCCAGTGTGGCACACGTGCACATAGATTAGAGCTTTCCCTGTGCAGTCATGCAGGAGACTAAGGTGGTGCAAGGCTCTAGCCTTCCATTGCCAGTCTGCGTGTGAGGGGACAGCACACTCTTCAGGTCTCCTACTCTTCCCAGCACATGTAAGCAAGGAGTGAGCAGAATCGAGGAGGGAAAGGGTAGAGCCATGACGCCTCCCTCACCTCCAATTTGTCAGCTCAGCACAGCTGAGTCAATGCAGAAGGGAGAATAATTGGCATCTATGATGATAGCTGTGGGCCTAATTGAAGCAATGGGGGACCCAGGGAAGCTATGATGACTCTGAATTACAATTCTCTTCTCTAGGCTGTTCATTTGGCGACACAGCTCTGCACTTTCCCTTACACAGGGAGAATTCCTCAGCTTGTGTATATTAGCACATCTTCATAGAAGTTGATGGCATTGTACTGATTGACGCTGTCGGAGAATCTGGCTCCGAGTCTCAATCCAATACCTGGAATGCAAGGGCAAGATTTGTGTTGGATGCAGCCACGCTGACTCATTTTGAGCAGTACCTTTGCCCCACTGATCTATCACAGGGAAACTGTGAGTAAAAGTGTTGTAAGCTAGCCCTTAGAGACAGTGAATGCCTGAGCAGCAGGGTCCCGCTTTGTGGGAATGATAAAATCAGCCATAAAAGAATTGGTTCTACCTATGTTTAAATGCACTGATGAAGCTAGTTTTTGTAAGAATTATAGTAAAGTAATGTTAGACTGCTCCCTCCTCCAGGAGAAGAAAGAAAAATTGTTGTTTTTGTCTATAGATTCTCCTTGGTATGCTTCCCTCTCTGAAGTCAGTGCCATTCCATAAGGTGCAGATATGATTCTTCATGTTTCGTAATGACTTCTATGCTAAAACTCTTTCTTGTCATCTAAATCTGTCCCGGGTTTGCTTTGCCTGATAGGTCTCTTTTACAAGATCAAACAGCGCTTTTGAAAATGCAGCAACGTCATTGTTTTCTCTCTTGTTCACGTGTACTCATATTATTCCTCAGTTCAGTTTTATTACAGTGAATAGGTTGAAAGGAGTTTCCTGGCACTAAAAAATAGGGGGCCAAATTCCATTTTGTTATGCTTTGGCAACTCGACTGAAGTCATGGGGAGGAGGTGCAGCAGATTCAAGGGCAGTCCTGGTCTAGACAAAAAATGTTGGGAGAGGAGAATGGGTGGACACATTTTTTGAGAAACTCTGATGCTTGTATGTGACACAGGGAAAAAAAAAAAAAACACTTACAATTTGTCTCTGCAACAAAGAGGTGCCTGAGGCCTGGAGGCCAACATCTGTCAACCCACAGGAAGAGATTTTGATGTTCTTAAAAATAAAAATAATTGTAAAAAGCTCTTGCTACATCTCCCTCTCATTATGTACATTTAGAGGTTGGGCTTTTCCCTGAATCATGTCGCCATGAATCACAGAGCAGACATCAGCTCCCTCAAGGAAAGGAACTACTAGTTGTGTAATCCAAATGAATGGTAGATGAGATCATGAAATCCTGAGCATCCTGGTACAATTTAGACCAAAACGAAAACACAGTTAAAAAATTTAAAAAAAAAATATTCTGCACAACTATGGAACAACTGGAGCCAGGATATATACTCTTTGGGGAAGGGACTATTGGTCTGAACCTTTCAAAGTTCATCACACTGTGCTTTCAAAAACAAACAAAAAACCAAACAACCTATGTAAAACTAACAATACACCTCAGATCAAAAAGATTGTTAGCATTTTCCTTGTTGCTATCCTCATCTGGGCCTTGGAGTTTAGTAGGCAGCTTTTAATTTTTAACTTCTAGTTTAACTTGGCAGGAGGTTTCAAATTCCCATCTTTCACAATGTATTTTTCTTTTTTAACATTGATTGTATTGCAGTCAAGATTAAAACAAAAACAAACAAACAAACAAAAAAAAAACGGGAATAGCTGCAAAGTGCCAGAGTCCCAAAATGTTAAAAAGATGACCAAAGTTAGAAGAAATTTCTATTCTATGCTACTAAAATCTGTATTACACAAATACTTAGCTTTTGTGGTTCTCCTTAAAAGTTATTAACTTTCCCTCACATCCAAAACATATGTATGGTGTATTTAAATATTAAATACTATTTAGACACTATTGCAAGCTTGGGACATAAGAAATGGAGGATTAATGCCCAAAATCAGAATAGGCAATGGAAACTCTGTAAACAAAGCATGAGTGAATTGACTGATAATCGCATATATGACATCATAAATGTGAATCTGGAATCACTTTATTCCAACTGAAAAAAAATCATAGCAATGTAGGACTTACCTGGATAGGGCATGTAGTTTAGCCTTGACAGATGTTTATCTGACCTGTTCTTAAAATCCTCCGATCCTCCACAACCTCCCTTGAGCTACGTCTACACAGGGATGCTACATCGAAATAGCTTATTTCGATGTAGCGAAATCGAAATAAGCTATTTCGATGAATAGCATCTACACGTCCTCCAGGGCTGGTGCCGTCGACATTCAACGTTGACGTTGGGCAGCACTACATCGAAGTAGGAGCTGCAGGGGAGCATCTACATGCCGAAGCGGCCCACATCGAAATAAGGGTGCCAGGAACAGCTGCAGACAGGGTCACAGGGCGGACTAGCACTTCCGGAGCAACAGCTAGCCGCTCCCTTAAAGGGCCCCTCCCAGACACACTCAGCCTGCACAGCACGCGGTCTGCAGAGCCACAGGCACGCACACCCCGTCGAAGCAGTATGGACCCCCAGCAGCAGCAACAGCAGCCAGAGGTCCACACCCGCCCCTGCAGGAGCAGTGCTTGCCCTGCTCAGTGCTATGCAGGAGGCAGCTGACCACCTTTTATTTGTGGAAGAGGAGCTGCCCCCAGAGGAGGAGGAAGCAGCCCCAGACCTTGCTGCCCTCTGATCCACCCCACTGCCACCGCACACGCCACCGGCTGTGGAGCTACCCCACGAGCACAGACTGGTGGGAGTGGTTGGTGCTCGCCGAGTGGGACAACGAGCGCTGGCTCCAGAATTTCCGCATGAGCCGGCAGACATTCCTGGAGCTCTGTCAGTGGCTCACCCCTGCCTTACGGCACCAGGACACCTCCATGCGACGTGCCCTCACGGTCGAGAAACGGGTCGGCATCGCTGTCTGGAAGCTGGCCACTCCAGACAGCTACCGATCCATAGAGCAGCAGTTTGGCGTGGGCAAGGCCACCGTTGGGGCTGTCCTCGTGGAGGTAAGAGGACCCAGGAGGGGAGGCTGAGGGGGGGAGCCCTGGGGTAGAGGGCCAGACACACCCTGCACACCCCTCACTGGTGCTCTCTCATGTCCTTCCCCTGCAGGTCATCCGCACAATCAATGTCCTGCTCCTCCACAGGCTTGTGTGGCTTGGAGACCCGGATGCTGCCATTGCGGGCTTGCCAGCCTGGGCTTTCCAAATTGCTTTGGGGCTCTGGATGGGACCCATATCCCCATCCGTGCCCTGGAGCACAGCGGAGGACGCTTCCTCAACAGGAAGGGCTACCATTCGGTGGTCCTCCAGGCCTTGGTGGACAGCCGGGGCCGCTTCCTGGACATTTATGTTGGCTGGCCTGGCAGCACCCACGACGCCCAGGTGTTCAGAAATTCAGGCGTGTGCCGCCAGCTGGAGGCGGGGACCTACATCCCCCAGCAGGAGATCCCTGTGGGGGACACCGCCATGCCCCTCTGCGTCGTCGCAGACGTGGCGTACCCCCCTCCGGCCCTGGCTCATGCACCCTTACACGGGCCAGCTCACAGCCAGCCAGGAGCAGTTCAACATGCAGTTGAACCATGCGTGCCAGGTGGTCGAGCGCACTTTCGGCCACCTCAAAGGGCGCTGGAGGTGTCTCCTTACCCGCCTGGATGCAGGCCCCACCAACATGCCCCAGGTTGTGGGCGCGTGCAACGCACTCCACAACCTTGTGGAGAGCAAGGGAGAGGCCTTCTTCCAGGGCTGGGCTGTGGAGGCTGGCAGGGCCGAAGTGCAACCACCCGCTGCCCCCAGTCGCCAGGTGGACCCCGGGGGGGATCTGGGTCCGGGAGGCCCTGCGGGCCCATTTTGACCAGGCTGCGGGGTGAACACTGGCAGGCCCCCCACTGCACCCCCCCATCCTCCACAACACTCCCTGCCCCCACGCCCACACCACAGAGCACCCAAGAGCACCCCCCCGCACTTTTCTTGCAAATAAATGGACCTGTTGTTTGAAACCACACAGTGAAATCTCTTATTAATACAATATATATATATATATAGAAAAAAAGGGGGGAACTAATTACATGGGGGGGGCAGGTACCAGAACAGAACAGGGGTCCAGCACAAACTATATACAAATAATGGGGGATATGTACAAAAGAGGAGGGGGGGGCACATCCTCGGCCCTGCACCCCTACTGTCCGGCACCCGGGGTTGGAGGGCGCAACCCTCACCTCGGCCGGAGCCTGGCCGAGGCTGGGTCGGGGCCGGGCAAACCGGCAGATACGGCTGGTGGATGTCTGTAGGCCCCAGGTCCCCCTCAGTGGCAGGCCTCAGGGTGGCAGACGGTGGAGGGACGGCGGTCGGAGCGGCAGGTGGAGCGGCGGGCGGCGTGGCATGGGGGGCCAGGTGTTCCACGATGCGCTCGAAGGTGTTCATGAAGGCCCCCCTAGCCTCCTGGCACCAGGCCAGCGCTTTCTCTTGTAGCTCCAGCCGCTGCTCCTCCACCCGCAGGCGCCGCTCCGACACCTCCAGCTGACGCCGGAGGGTCACGAGCAGCTGGGGGTCCGTGGCTATCCTCTGCTGGTGGCTCCGCTGTCAGCCTCGTCCTGGGGCTGGTCAGTGCTCCGCCGAGGGGCTGGCCTGCTGGGATGGCCCCAGTGGGCTCTCCGGGACCACTGACACCTCGCTGGTGCTCTCCAGGCCCTCCGATGGTGCAGCTGCGGAACACAGGGGGAGGAAGAGTGGAGACAGCCATTAGTGTGGGCCCTGACCCGTGGCCCTTGTCCCCGCACCCCTCTGCTGCTGGTTCCCCATCCACGTCCCCCGGAGATGCTGCTGCTGCTGATGGGTGTCCCACCCCCCCCGGGGGACCCTAGATTCTGCTCCCCCATCCCCAGGGATGGGGCATGACGCTGTCCTGCTGGGGGGCAGGGGCTGATGCACTCTTTTGAGGGCCATGCCACTGCTGTCCACGGGGCCATGGTCATCCGGGCATGTGGAGGGCCCTGGTCATGTCTCTTGTCCCCGCCCCTTAACCCAGGGGTGTGCACCAGGGGGGGTACATACCTGACGGTCCACTCCCATGGTCAGGGGACACCCACTGGGCGGACACCCTGCTGGAGCTCCGGGACGGGAGGGCGATCCGGAGCCCCCGTCGCTGGAGGAGTCCCCCCTCCTCCTCCTCCGGCATCCCAGGGGTGGGCTCCTGGGGGGCCCTGTGGGGTGCAGGGCTTGCCTCCAGGACGGACTCCGTCTCCGGGGCCTGCTGGGGCTCGTCGGCCGAGGCATCAAGAGTGGCCAGCGGGAGGAGGTGTACCGGGGGCCCAGGATGGCCCTGAGCTCCCTGTAAAAGGGGCAAGTGGCGGGGGCGGCCCCAGATCAGCTGGCCGCATCCTGAGCCCAGGCATAACCCTGTCACAGCTCCTTCACCTTACTCCTGACGTGGTCAGGAGTGCGGGCCTGGTGACCCTGGGCAGCCAGGCCCTCGGCCAGCTGAGCGAACTCATCTGCGTTCCGCCTCTTGCTCTCCATTACCTGTAGCACCTCCTCCTCACCCCAGAGCCCCAGCAGGTCCCGGATCTTGGCCTCCGTCCAGGAGGGACCCCGCTGCCTCTTCCCAGGCTGGCTGCCAGGCTGGGAGCCCTGGCTCCCCTTGGGGTGGGGTGTCTTGGGGGCGCTTGGGGGGCTGCCTAGTGGCCATCAGTGCAGGGTGGTGGGTTGGGGCTGCTGCGAGGTGTGCAGGCTGGCCGCATGGCAATGCTGCTGCCTGCACGCGCCCTCAGCTTCCTGCACAGGAACGCAGGGGGCGGGGAGCTTTAAGGGGCTGCTGCACACGGCGACCACAGAGCTCAGGGGCTGGAGAGAGCGTCTCTCAACCCCTCAGCTGATGGCCGCCATGGCGGACCCCGCTATTTCTATGTTGCGGGATGTGCATCATCTACACGTGCCCTACTTCGACGTTCAACATCGAAGTAGGGCGCTATTCCCATCTCCTGATGGGGATAGCAACTTTGACGTCTCGCTGCCTTATGTCGATTTCAACTTCGAAATAGTGCTCGCCACGTGAAGACGTGACGGGCGCTATTTTGAAGTTGGCGCGGCTACTTCGAAGTAGCCGGCTCGTGTAGACGCGGCTTTGGAAACCTATTCCAGACTTGAACCCTCTTCTAGTCAAAGTTCTTCCTAGTATCTAACTTACATCTCCCTTAGTCCAGATTAGGCCCATTGCTACTGTGCCAGATGAGGGGCAAAACATAGGGCTAATGATCCTTTATCTCAGCCTGCACAAGCAATGATTCTCTCAAAAGTCAATCTGATCTGACAGGAGTCTATTTTACAGAGTCCTAGCCCTCCACCATACAATTTCTATTCTGCCCAACTGGACTTGCTACATTTTGTAGTAACTGCTACTGTGTCTAGGTCTCCTCCAGGAACTTCCGAAACAGCCACTGTTACTCCTTCTGCCAGCCCCATGTAGCTTTTTGTTCAGTTTGCTAAAATGTCTTCAGTATCCTCTCCTTCTCTTCAATAAGGACAAATGCAAACTACTCCACTTAGGAAGGAACCATCAGCTTCATATATGCAAAATGGGAAGCAACTGTCTAGGAAGGAGTACTTAGTAAAGGCAGTTAGCAGTCATAGTGGACCACAAGCTGAATATGAGTCAACAGTGTGATGCTGTAGCAAAAAAAACAAACGTGATTCTGGGATGCATTAACAGGAGTGTTGAGAGCAAAACACAGGAATTCATTCTTATGTTCTACCCAGTGCTCATTAGTCCTCAACTGGAGTACTGTGTGCAGTTCTGGGCACCACATTTCAAGAAGGATGTGGAGAAATTGTAGAAGGGTCAGCGAAGATCAACAAGAATGACGGAAGGTCTAGAAAGCATGAGTTATGAGAGAAGACTGAAAGAATTGGGCTTATTTACTTTAGAAAAGATAAGACTGAGAGGGGACATGATAGTGGTTTTCAAGTACCTAAAGGAGGGTTATAAGGAGGAGGGAGAAAAATTGCTCTCCTTGGCCTCTGAGGATAGAACAATGAGCAACAGGTTTAAACTGCTGCAAGGGAGGTTTAGGCTGGACATGAGTAAGAACTTCTCAACTGTCAGGGTGGTTAAACACTGTAATACATTGCCTAGCGAGGTTGTGGAATCTCCATCATTGGAGATATTTAACAGCAGGCTGGAATCATAGAACACTAGAATTGTAAGGGACCTCAAGGTCATTGAGTCCAGTTTTCTGCCCTCCTGGCAGGACCAAACACCATCTAGATCATCCCCAATAGGTGTCTATCTAACGTGCCCTTAAATATTTACACCAATGGAGATTCCACAACCTCCCTAGGTAACTTATTCCAGCGCTTAACTGCCCTGACAGTTAGAAAGTTTTTCCTAATGTCTAATCTAAACCTCCCTTGCTGCCATTTAAGCCCATTGCTCCTTGTCCTACCCTCAGAGGCCAAGGAGAACAATTTTTCTCCCTCCTCCTTGTAACCCTCTTTGAGGTACTTGAAAACTGCTGTCATGTCCCCTCTAAGTCTTCTCTTTTCTAAACTAAACAATCCCAGTTCTTTCGGTCTTCCCTCATAGCTCATGTTCTCTAGACCTTTAATCATTTTTGTTGATCTTCTCTGAACCTTCTCAAATTTCTCCACATCCTTCTTGAAAGACATCTAGTGGGGATGGTCTAGACAGTGCTTGGACACGCTGGGAGGGCAGGGAACTGGACTCGGTGACCACTCGAGGTCTCTCCCACTCTAGTGTTCTAAGATTCTGTGATTCTTTCTGGTAGTCAACCAGCCACCCCATCAACTTATCCATCTTTTCCATGTTAAGTCTGTTCTCTCACAGGCCCACCCCTCAGCCTGGCTGTCGTATGATAAATTGTAGATAAGTCCATGCTCATGAATAAGCTATCCTCTTTCTCTCCAAGTTTTTCAAAACAAATAGATGAAGATTCTCTTAATCTATTTCCATGCTAATCCCTGCTAGTCCTCCACACACATTGTAACCAGGAGTATTAAAGAAAAAAACGATTCTGTAAGGTCATGTTTGAAGTGAAATACTCAACAGTTATTTAATTACATTTCTGGGTTTCAATGTTAAAGGAACATCAGAAAGTTAAAGTCTAGTCCATTGGGAGGAAAAGTTAAAAGTATTTTTTTTCAAGATTTTTTTCAAGATTTCAAGATTTTTTTCCATAATTTTTGAATTTTCTGATATTACATGGTTGAAGTTATGTGGAAATTAACACCAGTTGTTTTTTTCTTTTTAATTTTCTGTATAAAGATATGTTTCTTGGTGGTGCCATGGTTGCATATATGTAGCACTGCCAACCTCAGACATGTAAAAATCATGAGTCAGCTCATCACAGAAATTGACTTAAAGAATAAAATTTCACATTGGTTTATTGCCTTCTGTTTTTTTTTGTTTGAGTCCTTGTAGTTCAGGTTTTCTCTGAAATCATAAGATCTAGAAATGAACATTTTTAAATGAAAGCCAAAATCGTCTCAAAATCATAGGTTTCCAGCACCGGGGCTTAGGACAAATGTCACATTTTGTTAGATGTCTCATCATCCTGAGGTGGCAGATTGTGCGTAGCTGCACATTGCTGATCAAAAGATACATCCCAGTGCAAAAGCGTCTAGGCTGATTTGAAATTCTTTTGGGCTACTTCCACGTTTTTTGAAAGAACCCTTCTCCCTGAAACAAAATAGGAAGAAGGGTTGTTTTGAAAATGGAGTTTGTTTTTGAAGGAACCCTGTCTACATGGCTGTTTTTCCTTCTGGAGAAGGCTCTTCTGGAAGCGAGACTGTATGAGAATATGCAAATGAGGCATGAGATATATAAATCCATACCTCATCTGTATTTCCGAGCTTGCTCATTTACATTACACTTCAGAAAGAGAAATACACTGTAGCTGCAGCCTGTAATTGCAAAGTAAAAAAAAAAAAAACCCTCCTGATTAATTTTGATAAACAGCGAACATCTAAAAGCTGAAAAAATAAACAACTTATATCTAAATAGCAAACAACATGTGGTCTCAAAACATTGGATATCTCCCCGGGGGTCCTCCAGAGAGAGAGAAGGTTCAGAAGTGAAAGTCAGGAAGACAGTAGTACAAACACACGGTTAAAGTATGAGGAAATAGATTATGTAAAAAGTTTGTGAGTGTCATGCAGCAAATATGTATCACATTACAAATAATTGTGTGTATGCTATTCTTAAAATAGGGGTTACAAGAAATATGGTATGACATTTTTTATTAAGGACCATCTCATATCCATATGCACAGCGGCTCTTGAATAATTGAGTTTTTTTACCAAATTGTAAAAAAAATGGTGATTCTTGTTTTTTTGGTTGGTGACCCCTGGTCTAGACTCTGCATGTGATGGGGCTCATTTGTGCCTTTCCCTTCAGCTCATCCACACAAAGACCAGATGTTGTCTTTTCCTTGTTAACAACAATCCTAGGTGGAGCATTTCTAGTAGAGAAAGATATATTGGTACCATTGTCCAATGCACTCATGAGATCACATCTGGAATATTGACTTCAGTTCTGGTCACCCATGCTCAAGAAGATCAAGTCAAACTATAGCAGATGTAGAGAAGGGCTAGAGGAATGGTCAAGGGAGCCTCTGTCTTAGGAGAAGAAACTATAAGAGCTTGACTTGTTTAGTCTAGAAGGTAGAAGAAGGTTTCTAACCATCAGAGGGCTGAAGTCCTGGAACAGCCTCTGTCCAGGAGCAAACAACCTAACTGGTTTTAAGATACAGCTTGATAAATTTATGGACAGGACTGTAGGATGGCCTTGCCTGCTGTAGGTGGGGACTCAGTGCCCCAGGATGCTGTTCCAGTTTTATGTTTCTATGTAAAAGAGACAATGTCCCTTGGGCTCTGTCTCTCTACTTGATGGTCTGGTGCTAAGCACACTGACATGTTCCAGTCAACAGTGTATCTTTCTTTATCTGGGTGTTTTCCATTTGTTTATCATAGTGTCCATTTTCCTCATATCTGTGTGCATAACTCGTACATACTATGGGTAAAATTTTACAAGCAACTGACCAGTTTAGAAGTCTAAGTTGCATTCAGGATCTCTGGAACAGAGGATGCTCTATGCTTGGGGTGCTTTTGAAAATGGCATTTTTGAAAACGTTACCCATTCTGCATGACAGCAGTTGTTAAGGAAGGCAGCAACAACCCTCGAAACCAGGAAACAACTACGCTGCTTTTAATCTTTTCCTCTTCTAGGGAATATTATAATGCAATCCACAGGTTTCCTCGGATATGCAGAATTTGTGCTTATTAACATTTGGTGTCCCCTAATCATGTGCATAACAAAAGATAATATAGTGTGAAGGAGACGGTTTATCTGGAGCTGTCAAGGAAAGATTTAGGTAATAATCTAAATAACCAACATGGCACTTTGCAGAACTTGTGTGATTTATGACATGCTTGTTTGCATGCATTATCTGGAGTGGCCCCTGGACTGGGAAAGCAATCAAAGAGGCCCAGGGGTGGAGTGGAGAGACCAGCGATTGTAACAGCTTCCTACAGGGGGCTGCAGCTGCTGGATAGAAGTGCCATGCGATCAGAGCAAAGCCAGAGGAGTTGTCTGTGTGCTGTTGCTGCTTTCAGAATCAGAGTTTTCCCAAAGACGATTGGAAAGTTGCCGGAACTCTGCTCCAACTCCTGTTCCCTCTCAGCTTTGCTTTCAGAAACCCGGAGATTCTTGTCTTACCGACAGACTGTACGGGTTGTTTTAAATTAGTGCTTTGTTTCTGGTAGATTTCTTCTTCCTTTTAGCCACACTGCTTTTTTTGTGTTTGCTTGGTGGATGAGGAAACAGCGTGCATACTTGGGAGCTGTGCAGAAAGGTAAAGTTCACCAGTGCATCTACTCTTCTTTTGAAAGCATTATTCCTGCTTAACGTGGTGGTAGGTAGTCTTTGCACGAGGCATTACTTATGGCTGGGCTTGTTATAGGTAAAGTTCTGATCTCAGTCTTGTGAGAGTCATCTGCAGAACAAGCTACTGTGAAATCTAGTCGTTTTCCTGCCTCCTCTGTCAGCTCAAGATGTTGGGTGATTTATTCATACAGTTGAATAATGTTTTTAAGAAGGGAAATCTTTCGTGGTCATGGGATTCATCTTTCACGTGTGCAATAAGAGGGTCAGTCCCTTTCCTAAAGGATTAAGATAACCCCCCCTTCCCTGGCTTTCACCTCCCTCTTCTCTGTGTAGTCATTAATCCATTGACATAAGCAGCCAGTACATGTAAGCATGGGTTTCATATTCTAAATACCAAAGGTTAAGTCAGGGTTAAATCTCTTTTTTTCTGGTGTTTTATATATTTTTATGTGTTTAAGTTAACTTAAATCACAGTAAATCTGCCCTCAAATATGATGGAAATTAAAAAAAAATAATGGAACATACTCTGGAAAGATTTAATTGTAATCAGGGCTAATAATTCTCTCTCTCTCTCTCTCTCCCCCTCTCCCCTTTTTAAAGCAGTGGTTCTCAACCAGGGATGCATTCCCCCCCCGGGGGTATGCAGAGGTCTTCCAGGGTTACATCAACTTATTTGGGTATGCACCTAGTTTTACAGCAGACTACATAAGAAGCCCTAGCAAAGCCAGTACAAACTAAAATTTCATATAATTTTATGTTTGCTTATACTGCTCTATATAGTGTCCACTGAAATGTGAATACAAATGTATATTCCAGCTGATTGATTTTATAATCGCATAGTAAAAATGAGAAAGTCCGCTGTCATACTTTTGTATTTTTACATCTGAGTTTGTAAGCAAGTAGTTTTAAGCTAGGTGAAATCTGGGGGTATGCAAAACAAATCAGATACCAAGAAGGGTACAGTAGTTTGGAAAGATTGAGAGTCCCTGCTTTAAAGTGTCTCTTAAGAGCCAGGGCTTTATTCTTTTCAAGGCAAGTAGATCACTGGGAAAGAGGAGTACATAATGGATTTCAATAAAGCCAGCAGCGGTGGTGTTATAGTGTGCAGCATAAGGCTCCCCTTTATGAAGTGGAGCACCTACTGATGAGATTGTGCTATAGCATTTCCATTAGTGAAATATTGTGTGCTGCAAAAGTGAAAAATAACGTGTGAGAAATTAATATGCTGGAGGCTGTCTTATGTGAAAGGTCAAGGTTTGTTATTTGTGTTCTGTTTGGTGGGAAGATGTGAGGATGGAATTTCCTATAACATAATGGAAAATATATTTAAGGGTTTATATATGTGAACACAACCCAAGCAAAGCCAGTGGAATAGTACAGGTGAAATAGAGGGCAGAATTTGTTGCAGGTATGTTTTAAGTACACGTAAGTAAAAATGTTGTTGAGTTGGGCAAATGAGATGTGATCTAGTCCATGGTTAGGCTTTTAAGAGGATAAATTTATTCATTTTCAGCAAGGTTGTATTCTCCAGAGGAGATCAACGTACCAGTGAAGGGAATATATAATTTTTGTTCCTTAGTTTAGCTTGTTTCAGCATACATGTTGGTTAAGGAGAAAAAACAACTTTCCTTCACTTCATTCCCAGACTTCAGAAACAGAGACAAAATTTCATTTACAATTTGAACAGTCAAAGCAAAACTAAATCTTCAGTATGTTAAGCAGTTATGTATTACTTCATTTGCTGTACTAAACTATTGTTCCGTGTGGACACAATTATAATTTATCAGTTGTCCAGTGCTTTAGAGAAGTCATTGGAAGTCTTTGCACATGAAGACAACAAGGTCAGGTCCGGAGTCTGTTTGCTACTTCTTGACAGACAGCTTTCAAAACACAGTAAGCAAGAATGTACCTTAGACAACCGTGACTCTACAACCATCATCATATACATTAGAAGGCTCTCTAGTTTAGTGGAGTGTGTTTTGAGGTGTGAGAAATTCTGACTCAATTCATATATTTCATTTCCAAACCTAGGATCAGGTGCTGATTACCACATTTGTATTGTTCAAAATACCGCTTTCATTTTTGGATGTTGTTTGTATGTGAGCAGTTTGTGATTTTTCTACTTTGAACAATGCCTGGAAGCATTCATATACTGTAAAAGTAACATGAGGCAAAATATCTATCTACAAGGTTATGTATGTTATGTATTTTATTTGAAATTTGGTAGGTCACTTCTATATATTGCTAATTGCTCCGTTGTCTACGATTGTTATGGATAGAAAAAACTGTTTCTGGAAGGTAGTGATAGCTATTGTATATTTCAGCCTAACAGTGCTTTCAGTTGAAATTAATATTTTCGCTCTTGGTTTCAACTGGAGCAGTAATAATCCCGGAATTTGGAGTTGTAAAATATGGGACTATTGGTAGTTATTTGTTAATGTTACATAGCCAGACAGGGTTTGCTACTTTCAAAAAGAAAATTAATTACAATTAATAATTTAATGTTTAGTAGAATGCTTATTAACTCCTTGTTTGCTTAGGTACTAATGCTCAAGAATCAACATCTCTTTTTCAAAGATTTCACACAGGTTAAATTATGCCACAAAGAACAATTACTTAACTATAAAATGGCCACAACAATCAGCCATTACAAATAAATCTGAACTGCCTACATACAGCTCATACATTTACTCTTACCTTTCCAAACCAAATGTTAGTCTTTTATATTTTTATTTATTTATTTTTAGGACACTCATAAAATGGGTACTGCATAATCTGACTTTTTTTGTCATTTTGGTGAGGTGTCTTGTTAGGACATTGATGAACTTGAAAGTTGTGGGTTGTTTTTTCTAAGTCTTACATTCTTGCTGGGTAATCTAGGGCAATTCATCAGCCCTCAAAACTGAGTATCTCTGGAATATCAGAACTAGTCCGTTCACAAACACTGGCTGAGAGCTGCTACATTTTACAGGAGTTCAGGTTAGATAATTATGATAGCCACTCCTGGTTTTAACTGCTTGTGTTCAAGTTTCCTCATCTGTAAAATGGGGCTAATAATAGCACCTCCAAAGGGTTGTGAGAGGCTCATTAATATAGAATTATTCTGTTTGTTGAATAAGTGCTTTGCCAATGTGATCCTTCTAAAAACCAAAACCAATGACAATGACAAATTAATGAGCAACACTAGAATTATTTTATATTGTATAAACAATTTCAACCTGTAATTTTGTCTTTTCAAAGATATACACCAACAAATCTGGCCCTTAGTTTCAGAGCTTCGTACTCCAGATTCTAGATTTTACTCAGTCAAAACTGCTATTGACTTCATTGGGAGTTTTGTAATTGAGTAACAATTGCAGAATCAAGACTGCAATCACCTGGGAACTTGGAGAATCCCCTCATCTCTCTATTTACAGCCTTGAAATGCGGGATGGGCCTGAATCAAAATGTTCAATTCCTATACTAGGATGATAGGAGAGATCTTGGTTGTGTTGATTGCTCCATCTCAGTGGTTCCCAAATGTTTCACTAGTGTGGACCGCAATCATCCTCCCAAACCATTCGTGAACCCCCATCAAAGCCAATTCTAGACACTAGCTACACTTTAATAAATGAAAAATAAAACCACAACATAGAGTTTTCAGACAGCAATTCATAAAATTATTGGAAGATATTTAATTTAAAAATAAAAATTGATTGTAACTTTGCAGTTTATTTAAAACTTATTTTTGTGCTCATTTTTATTTAGCTTTTATTTTTTTTCATGGACCCCTGCACTACCCTCATGGACCCCCAAGGGTCTGCATACGCCAGGTTGAGAACCACTATGCCATCTGTACAAGGAATTCTTGGAGTAGGTCCTATCTTAAAGGGGTGGCAGATGAGAGGATGAAATAACTGACATGTTGGCTTTGCAAATCCTACAGGTCAGCGTACAATAATTGTACAGTGCCTATAGACTTAGGTATTGTTATTTGGAGTCAGGATTGACCCTGTTTCAGTGTTGCTGTTTTGGAGCACACCAGCTTGCCTTCTTTATATGATATGAAGGGTAATGTATTCAGTGGACAAGTTCACATACAGGTAGCTTTGGTACATTTTTTCTTCCAAAGAGGAAGAGCTGTTGATTGGAATTCAGTGCCACTAATTTTTATCCCTAATTCATACACTCATTGGGTAACCTGGGCAAGGCCCTTACCATTTCTATCTGTAAACTCACCTGTCCAGAGCATAAGAAATTACTTACCTACCTCACAGGACTCTTGTGATAATTAACAAACACTTTCTAATTGCTTTGGAATCCTTGGATGGCACTCTGATCCCACTCCATTGCCTTTGGGAGCATCAGATGTAAAATAGCCCTGGGGCCAGTTGGCCTGAATGAAAGAATAAGACCAGACTGGGAGCTCAGGAGGGAGGACAGGAAGAGATGAATCTCGTATCACCATTTAGTGTGTGTTATGCACTGCCCCAACCTCCCTGTGGAGGGGAGGGTACGTAGTGACCACAGCCTCTTTCTGTTGCCTATTGGGGCTCAATTTATCTTCCTCAGAGTTTGCCTTCTTACAGCTTGGGTTATGCACGGGCATTAGGATTTACTGTGAAGAAAATGCAGGTGTTTAACAGTAAACTGCTTTTTTTGAAGAAAGCAAGCACTGTGTCCTGGCGATGTCCAAGCTGTTAAAGAAAGCTTTGGCCAGCTGCACTCCCTAAGTGAGGCTGCACTCTGCTAAAAGAGCGAAAAGACCTGCAGAGAGGCAGCTTGGAAGATGATTGGTCACAGCTGGAGGAGAAGGCACTTGTGCCTTGCTCTCTTTATCATTCCACAAGAATATGCTAGGGCTGTTTCTACACAGGCAAGATCTTCTGGAAGAATGGTGCCTTCTTCTGGAAGATCTGAGGAGCGTCTACCCATGCAAGGCACTCTTTCGGATTTCTTCCGGAAGAAGGTGCCCCACTTCCGGATTCTGTAGTCCGCTTCAGAATCAGGAAGAGAACCTTCTTCCGGAAGAATCTTCTGGAAGGAGGCATGTGTAGTGTTCCCAGACTGCTTCTTTCAAAAGAAGCAGTCCTCCATGGCGGCAGCCTGCTGGAGAGTGGGGCCGCTCTAGACAACCTCAGTGAGCCTCTATGGTCTCCAGGCCCCTGCAGCCTTTAAAGCTGCAAGGACCCGGAGACCCTGTAGTAGGAAACTGAGAGTGTGAGATAGGCAGCACGTGCAGGTCTGCCTGCCACACTGCCCCGAGGCCCTGCAGTGCCCAGCGAGTCCCGACCCGCAGGGATGGCCAGCAGGCCAGCACCCTGCATTGCCTCAGGGAGCCCCAGGAACCCAGACGAGGGCAGCCAAGACCCCGACTGGGCTCCAAAATAGAGGGTCCCCTCCTGGACTGAGCCAGAGCTCCAGGACCTCCTGGGGCTCTGGTGCGATGAGGAGGTCCTCCGGGACACCAACGGGCATTGGAGGAATGCCCCAGCCTTCTCCCACCTCACCCAGGGCCTGGCTGCCCTGGCCACCCCTCCCAGACACAGGAGCAAGTCAGGTGCAAGGTGAAGGAGCTGCGGCAGGGTTACATGTGGGCCTGAGACAGCGCCCACAGATCCAGCCGTGTCCCTGCCAGCTGCCCCTTCTACTGGGAGCTTTGGGACCTTCTGACTGCGGATGATGCCTCCCCACCCCACGCCACTATGGAGACAGCCGCACCTGAGCCCCCTGCTGCACTGGAGGAGGAGGACGAGGGACCCACCACTGTGGACGTCCCATCTGATGGGCAATCCACAGACGGGTCCCTCGTCATCGTGGTGCCCTCTACCACGAGCAGCCAGGCCCCCTCCAGTCGTGCATCACCTGACATATATAAGGCCACCTTGGGTAAGTGCACACAGTGGAAAAGCACAGGGGGGGAGAGGGGGACATCTGGGCCCTAGCTCTGGGCCGCAAAACCCAAAAGCCTGTCCCTGTTCAGGGACCAGGTGCACCCATGCCTGCGAGCAGCACCCAGCTCCCTCTCCCATGGAGTCCCCCGAGCATGCTGAGGCCCCCCCCCCCGGGCACTATAGCTGCATCTGGAACCCCCCACGGCCGAGCCCCTCCCCCTCAGCCCACAAGCCTGTTGCCAGGGTTGGCCACTGTGGATAGCAGCCCGGCCCTGACTTCATGCGCCAGTGGCCGCCACGGCAGGTGCATGAAAGCCCACATGGCAGCCTTCCCTGGCACCTGCCTGTCCCGTGGGTCTGTGGAGGGGGTAACCAGCTGGGGAGATTGGGGCCATGCCACCCAGGTCCCAGATGTGGCACTGGCTCCCCCCTCTACCGCTACCCTCTCTCTCTTAACAATGGTACCATCTGAGGGCCGGGGCAGCTGGACGAGGAGCCTGGGGCCTGCCAGCCCCATCCAGGCTGGAGGACCCAGCAGCCCACCAGCTGGCCCCGCACCAGCCCCCTCTGCTCAGTGGCTGTGGGTGCGCTGGACCCAATGCAGCCGACGCGAGGAGGAGGTCGCAGCCTACATGGCAGCCCTCCGCCACCAGAACACCCTTGCCGAAAGACGGCTGGCCCTTGATGAGGCTGAGCTACAGTGGAGGTGGGAAACATGTGGGGAGGTGGTGGGGATGCTCCGCACTGTGTCCGGGGCCCTAGCGGGCCAGTCCCCAGCCCCCTCAGCTGCGCCCCCGCCCCTGCAGTCCCCCTGGAAAAAGTGCCATGTGTAGAAATGGCCCAGGTGTCTACGTAACTTGTGTCCATTTTGGCCTTTAAAATAAACATTTTAGTCTCGCTAGCGTGCAGACTTCCAGGATAAACACACTGGGGTTATGCTTGGTGAGGGAGGCTGAGTAAGGCTCATATTATCTTTGTGACAGATTAAGAGAGTCCAAAATGATGATAATTGACATGGTAATGGATTTATATGTCTAAAGTGCATTTTTCTCTGCTTAGTAATCCATCTCCTTTGTTTATGTCTTTCACAATGTAACTATAGTCTCAAGGTTGCTAATTTTGTTCATTGGTTAAAAATATGGTCATAGCTGGACTGGAACACTCAGGACTCTGAGTTTAGTAGGAGAGTATTGCTTCTCCATTCTTAATACAGTAAGACAGAATTTCCTTATCCTGCAGCGTCTACTGTAGTGATCTGCTGTTGATTTGAAATTAGCACTGTCTTTCCTCGCAGGGCCAATGTCCTCTCCATCCTTTTCTGACCCTGCTGCTATCTGATTACCCACAGGGTACAGACCTATGTGATAACAGGTCTGAAGTAATGAATTGCTTCAGGTGAGAGATTGATTTGCTGTGATAATCTAATAGACAGGTGTGTTGACGCAGCCGGCTTCCAGTCTACCTTCTCTGGAAAAAATCTGAGGAATAAGGTAGCATCAGAGGGGAGGGGGATGGGGCAGGATGCTATTAAGGTTGAGTGTGCATGTCTTTTTAGTTCTTTAAATTACATGGACACTATGCTAGCTTGGGGGCAGCAGAAAGCGGAAGTGTAATCCATTTAGGAATGTGTTTCTCTCTGAAAGTGGGAAGGAGTGAGAGAGAAACCAATATTGTTTGGAGAGCAGAGTGTAGCAGTGGGATCACATTCAGGGTGCTTACTAAATGTAAATAACTCCAAGGCTCTGCCTTGTTGTTTAACCCATTGTTGCTGTATTGATATACTGGGAAACAAAGATGGGTGTGATGTCCCTTAACCATTAACTCATACTGAGGAAGCCAAAAGAAAATGTATGATTGAAGGTATCGGAGGGGTAGTCGTATTAGTCTGGATCTGTAACAGCAACGAAGGGTCCTGTGGCACCTTATAGACTAACAGAAAAGTTTTGAGCATGAGCTTTCGTGAGCACAGACTGAAGTGAGTCTGTGCTCACGAAAGCTCATGCTCAAAACTTTTCTGTTAGTCTATAAGGTGCCACAGGACCCTTCGTTGCTGTTATGATTGAAGGTGTGTTCTTTACCAAGCAAGTTGAATGGATCTTGCATAATGAAAACAGAGGGAATCACACTTCCTTAAAACATGCCTGCGGGGTCATTTGGTTTGATTTTCAGTGTTTGTGGTTTGATTTTCCTTTAAGAGTATGGTTTTAATTTGGATAAACAGTTCAGTCTGTAAATTACATATTAGACCATTGATTATAGTTGAACATTTAGCTCTTTCCTGTCTTCTCTTGTACATGAAAAGCCTTAAGGTGTGTGTTAAATTTCTATCCAACACATTTACCCCCAAATATTTAGGCATGTATGTTTGATGTCCTGAAATTTGTTGGCTGTAAATGTAAGATATTCCCACTGAATTGGGAAAGAGCAGCATTTGCAAGTGTCTTGTTTGGGAAGCCAAAATTGGTTAGTTTTTCTGTCCTCCCCTCCTACCCTATCCCAGCCAAATATATCTATAAAATACATTAAAATTAATGACCTGGCCAGATTCCAATTTGGGTAATTATGTTCTGTGCACCATGACTCCTCACTGCCACTTCTGTTGGATCTGGTGATACTGTTTCCTCTCCTTACCCGGTTGCACAGTATTGCTCTGTCCAATACTGTAAAAACAACCCAGTCCAATTCCACCCCTTAAGTGACTCCATTTCAGCAGTGGTCTAGATCTTCAAGAGTAATTTGACGTGTTACAACTATTGCTTAACTCCCTTTGAAGTGAGAGTCATGAGGGATTGTACACAAATTTTTCAGTTGCCTTTTTTAGGGCTGGACTGTCCCTATACCTGGCTGACCTTAAAAACCATAGTCTAGCCCCGGAGTGGCCAGACTCACCCACTTGCTGAACCACATGTGACAATCTTCAGAACTTTGAAAGTCAGGGCTACATTTGTCAGGGCCTGGCACTTAAACCCTGTGGGAAATGCTTGATGGGGCTTGGGGCTTCAGCAGGAGCAGGCTGCTCCTTAATTCACCCCAGTACAACTGGACAAGCCAGGGCTGGGCACCAATTTATATTCTCAAAATAGATAGTAAGTGGGGGTTGGGAATCATAGGCCTTATGCTTGTACCTGGCTGTGAATTTCATCCTGGTTTGAGGAAAGCACAAGGTTACCTGAATCAGTTGAGAGTGTGCAAATTGCTGGCATGTTTCACACCCTTAAATAAACAATTAGGGGATAGCAGTGGTTTGTTACAGGACATTTGCCTCATAGGTGTTAAGATGCTGAATAGCTAAGGACATAATAAAATCAAAACAAAAAAGCAGTCAAGTAGCACTTTAAAGACTAACAAAATAATTTATTAGGTGATGAGCTTTCGTGGGACAGGTCCAGTTCTTCAGACCATAGCCATACCAGAACAGACTCAATATTTAAGGCATAGAGAACCAAAAATAGTAATCAAGGTTGATAAATCAGAAAAAAAATTATCAAGGTGAGCAAATCAGAGAGTAGAGGGGCAGAAGGCGAGGGGTGGGAAGTCAAGAATTAGATTAAGCCAAGTATGCAAAAGAGCCCCTATAACAACCCAGAAAATTCACATCTTGGTTCTAACCACGTGTTAATGTGTCGAATTTGATTATAAAAGAGAGTTCAGCAGCCTCTCTTTCAAGACTGTTGTGAAAATTCCTCTTCAGTAAGACTCAGACTTTTAAGTCGGTAGCAGAACGGCCAACTCCATTAAAATGCTGGCTAACAGGTTTGTGGATCAGGAGTGTTTTTATGTCTGTTTTGTGCCCATTAACTCTTTGTCTAAGAGTGTTTGAAGTCTGTCCAATGTACAAAGCATCTGGGCATTGTTGGCACATGATGGCATATATAATGTTAGTTGAGGAACATGAGAATGTGCCCGTGATTCTGTGAATAACTTGGTTAGGTCCAGTGATGGTATCTGCAGAATCGATTTGTGGACAAAGCTGGCAGCAGGCTTTGTTGCAAGGAAAAAGTTCCAGGACTGGTATTCCAGCAGCATAGACCGTGTCTCTGTGTGTTTCTAGCACAGCTACTGAACACACAAAACCATTGGGAATACAATTATCTTCCTGTTCTTTCCCCCGCCTCCACCCCCATTTAAGTATTTTCTACTTAACTGATGAATCTCAGCCTTACCAGAACCTCTGAAGTATAATTTGTTTTGAAATGTTGTCTTTTTTTTTTTTTTTTGCTGGGTGGTGGGTATGTTGTGCTACAGTTTCACGTAATTCAAGGGCATCATAGAGCAGTGTCTGCCCACATTTCAGTAACAGGCTGTTCCTTTGGGGTTTGATGAATGAGCTGTTATCTAATTATAATACATAATCACAAATCCAGTTTCTATGGATAGGAAGCCTGACGTGGCTAGCTCCACAGTTATGTTTATCACTGTTGAATTGATCGATTGAATATTAAAACCATGGCTTAAAAACACTAAAAAATACTTCCTGTTAACATGACCTATTTGCAGCCACTATTTTCAGTGTAAGGGTTTCATAGTATTATAGAGCCAGTTAAGTGCATGTCATTTCCTGCTGGCAATTCTGTTAATTGTAGTGGACCTCGGCTTTTAGAATTGTTTTCTTTTTCCTAATCATATGATTTTAGTGCGATTTCTTACCTGATTTTGCATTCTCCACTTGGGCCAATCTCCCCTTGAATCCAGTGGGAGTTTTGGCTGAGTAAGAACGCCAAGATCAATCTCTTAGGTCTTAAAGAATACACCGATGTACTTTCAAGTACTAAACTTAGATTAGTACGGGTTGGACCTCTTCCACTGGCTTCCCACCCTGCTGTCAGGCTCAGTTCTGGCCCTGGTGCTCCTCCTACTCTCCCCCAGCCCTACCACCAGCATCCTCGCTGTCACAGATTCCAGCCCTGACCAGGCTGCCGGACGCCAGCTGTGGTCCTGCTGCCACTGGCTGTGGCCCGGGGCTCTCCACTCCAGGGACACTGACGGTCCTGCCAGACTGCAGATGTTGCTGAACTAGAGATTCCTGGCTCTTAGAGGTACAACCTTCCTGTCTAACTAAATTAAAGCACTGAGATTGGAAAGGTTCCAATGTGTGTCATTTAATTAGATTGTAATTTCTTAAGGCTTGTCTCTGCTTACTTCTTTCCTTCTCAAGAAAAGCTCTGAATAAATGCTCACTTCTGTCATTAGAAGCACATAAGGTTTGCTGATCTTGCTGTGCTGTTACTGCTCTGTGATTGTGGTCCTGGGAAAAGTAATGCCATGTCTTTCAGGTGTCGCTTACACACCTATTTGTTATCTGCACATGCCGCCTCCATCCACAAAAAAAGCAGGTGACCAAATATTGACAGATCACCCACGCCCTCTAAGCATGCTAGCCCTGTTGAAAGAAATGTCTGACTTTAAGAAACACTGTGATGTTAATTTTAAGAAGCTCTCTATTCTGTCATTGTCATAAGGCTGCAGGTGTCCCTTTCACCAGATAATCCAGTGGCATCATTTCCGCTTGTTTCCAGCTGTTTTGCTTTGTTCTGAAGGGCCTCCCGTCTTTTATAATATTTCTACTGAAACTAATAGCCTGTTTTTGTGTTATGCCATTTCCCCTCTCCTGTTTGTTCCATGACTGTTCAAAAATTGCTTTGTAACCTTTCTTCTACTTTTGTGTATATGTTGTCTACCTGAGTCCTGATTGTGACTGCTTCGCATGCATGAGTGGACTCATTGACCTGACACTTAGATTTAGATTAGTCTTTCTTGATTAAATGGCACTTGGTGTTCAAAATGCTTTTCAGTGGGAAACAATGGAGTAGTTTGAATACTGAGCTTTCCAAGCCTTGGACGAACACAGTTGTGATAGAAATTTAACTTTCAGCCTCTCTGCATGTTAGTGTATTAACACAGGCTGATTTTTGGAAGTGTGAGGGTATGGAAATCTGGTGTTCATATCATAGACATATCATGGGTACTAGCTGGTATTTATATTAGAGAACTGGTGGGATTGCATTTATAGAAGCTCCGACCACGAAGTGCGTCCATACTAGTTATCCTGTTTCTTTTAGTCACAGTTTTGCCCACACCCTTCCATGTGCTGCAGAATTCCATTGCACTTGCACTCGCACTTTCATCAGACTGCCTTATCTTACTGTTTCTATGAGTGCTGCTTGAAGCAGTGGCTCATGGGAGATTTTGAAAGGCCTTTTGGGAACCCAACTGAAATGTGGGTGAAGACCGTGCTCATTAATTCCATGGGAAACTGCACATGATCTGCTATGTCCATCTTCACACAATTATCAGAAGAACTCAGACAGCTTACCCTCTCCCCCAACCTTCCCTGCAACTGTCCGGCAAATTATTTTCTCTAGCGCTCACACGTCACAGGAGCTGCAAGCGGGTTTATAAGCTTTGGGGGCTGTTTTTCAAATAGATCGGCTGATGCCTTATTTGGGTCCCAGCAGTCCCAAATGTAATATGGTCCTTGTTGAGTGATAAGTGCCTCTCTGTGTGAGAATGCAATGACTTTGTGCACTGTTGAGTAGGTGTGAAGTGTGGTAGTGATTGCTCTCTTTATAGGCTGACATACAGGCCCAGATTCTCAATCCTGCTGTTGTGCAAAAGCCTCAGGGACAGGAGAGGACACAAGGATGCTAAAAACCAAGCTGCAGCTGGGAAAACTGTAGAAGGTTAGAAAGATGCTGGGATTTGTAGCAGAGGGTCAGAGTAGCTGCCCGTCTATCTACAAGCAAATTATGGTTGGGAAAGTTTTGGGAGACTGGGTAGGGAATGTGAGTAGAGGATAAGAAGATGTTTGGGTAAATATGTGATGAGGATAGCCTCACTCATTGTATGATAGTTTAGTTTCAGTACTGTTAGATCAAGCTGAGGGGTATGCAACAGTAGACTGTTGGAAGATCAGCAGCAGAAAAATATGATTTGCTTTCTTTTATTCCTTCCTCTGGCTGTTTGAATCTCGTACGAGACTATATTTTCTGATGTCTTTGTCCTACAGTTCTGACAATGATGTGAGTTAACATACTGTTTTCTTGGGAAAGAAACTTTTAAAACAAATATGCTGCTTTTTGTTGCAAGCTGTCTAAGAAGTGAGAAAACAGAATTCTGAGAATATGAGCATTTTTGGCAACTTGGGAAAACAAAGAAAGGAAAAACCTAAGTCTGCGGTTACAGTAGCAAGTTTTGCTGACCAAAACTCAGTTTTGTTGACAAAACTGGTGGAACGTCTACACACAAAATATGTTTTGTCGACAAAACTCAGCACTTTCACTGGCAGCGGTCTGCCTCTTGGCCATGAGGCATAACATGGCAGTTGACAGATACTGTTGACAAAAAGTTGTGTGGATGTTCTGGGGAACTTTCTCTCAACAGATGGGTCATCCAGAGCAATGGACAGCCCTGCCTGCTGTGTTTCTGAGTGCCTTTTTTTTTTGCCAAGAGCACAGCCAGGCAGTCGGGCTGCTCTGTTGACATAGGGAAGTGCTCTTCCAATTGACTTCTGTGTGTGGCCACACTCTGAGAACAGAAGGTTTGTCAGGAAATCTCTTCTGACAGTGACTTCTCTCAACAGAGCGCTGTAGTGTAACCGCAGATAAAATGTGCTGGTGGGGTCTTATTTCTGTGAACCACGAATAATTCTGCTGACAGCAAATGGCATTATACTGGTGCAAAACTAATGGAAATTAGATCAGATACAGACTCATAGTGGTATGTTTTTTCTAGTTACTAATGAGGGTAAGAGATCAAAGGCAAAGATGGTTGTTTAAAGATATTCCTGTTATGATAAGTCTATATGGTAAAAGTTTGAATGCTGGCATTTTGAGTGTTTGTAGGTTAATTATTTTTCTTGGTGAGATGAACAGGTCTGATAATCAACCCTTATGGTCTGAAAACATCCTGCAGTTGATGATAGTTTGTATAATATGTATTCACTATTACATGAGGCTTGCTTACCTCTTCTGCAGATAGCTTCTCCACTGCTCATTACCCTCATCCCTGAGCTTAAGGTCATAAACCAGTATTTTAGCACTGATGCATGCGTGGTATTTGCTTCAGTTTTCCATATGGGATCATTTGCTTCTACTTCTGTTACATGAGAACATAAGAACGGCCATACTGGGTCAGACCAAAGGTCCATCTAGCCCAGTATCCTGTCTGCCGACAGTAGCCAATGCCTGGTGCCCCAGAGGAGGTGAACTGAAGACAATGATCAAGCAATTTGTCTCCTGCCATCCATCTCCCACCTTCGACAAAAGCCTTGCTAATAGCCATCTATGGACCTAACCTCTAAATATTTATCGAGCTCTTTTTTAAACTCTGTTAGAGTCCTGGCCTTCACAGCGTCCTCTGGTAAGGAGTTTCACAGGTTGACTGTGCTCTGTGTGAAGAAAAACCTTCTTTTATTAGTTTTGAACCTGCTACCCATTAATTTCATTTGGTGTCCTCTAGTTCTTATATTATGGGAACAAGTAAATAACTTTTCTGTATTCAATTTCTCCACGGCATTCATGATTTTATATACCTGTTATTATCCCTGTGTCTCTTGGGCGGCCATCCCTCCTTGCCTGTTTCATCTTCACTGTGTTTGTGAAAACCATTTAAGTCTTTTAAAAAGCTGATTTTTTTAATGCTTCATTTCACCCACGTGACTTATGCCGGGTCTAGGCACAACTGCAGCCCTGCAGAAGTGGCAGTTTGTGGGTCAAGCGTGGATTGCTTTTCTTGCAGCCCTTGTCCAGGTGAGAAGATGAGGCACAAAGGTAAGAGAAATGAGGTGGAAATGAAGGGGGAGAACAGAAGGTGTGATCTCCCATTCAGTGATAGAAAGAGAGAAGCCAGTGTTCACCCAATTTTCCAGGAGCTGAAGAGGGATTTCAGGGGACTGCTTCCTTCAGGTTTGAGACCACGAAGTCGTCCCAGTGAATCCTGCTGCTTGAATCCCTCCATTGCTTTCTCTCTGGATCATACTTGAAGCACCTTGCCTTCATCCCACATCTCTACCCAGCACTGCTGCTCATGCTGTCAGTGTAGTCATTTGCAACTAAGCACCCGCCTCTGCTCTGCTGTTTTCCACCTCTTAGTGAACCCTATGGTGAATCTTTTGCTCCAAAATAAAATTGAAACATGTCGAATAAGTTATTGAGTTCATGTGTGTTATTATTAAACACGGCTATTGCAATATCATCTAGACGTGTTAGTGAGATCTTGAAGACATTGTGCAGTACAAATGTAGCAAATGACAGTTCCTCACTAAATCTCGGCATCTAACAGGCAAAGGAAACAAAATGTGGATAGGGAGAAGATGTAGAAACAAAACTAATAGGAGGTTGAAGCACAGATTAGCTATATGGACAATTGGTAGTCAATAGCAGTGATTACTACAAGTATCAGAGAGTTAATCTGTATCTTCAAAAACAACGAGAAGTCCTGTGGCACCTTATAGACTAACAGATATTTTGGAGCAGAAGTTTTCGTGAGCAAAGACTGGCTTGCATCTGACAAAGCGGGTCTTTGCCCATGAAAGCTTATGCTCCAAAATACCTGTCAGTCTATAAGGTGCCACAGGACTTCTTGTTGTTAGTGATTACTACAGTGAGTGTGGGTCATGAAAAATAGTCCCTTTTGACTACTGAAAAACATTGGCATTCTAATTATTAAATCAGCTGTAGTAATCATAATATATTACTAGTATTTTATTTATAATTGAATCTGTTTGGAAAATGTTTTTACAGAAAATGTTACTTTTCTGGTGGAAATTGAAAAGTGGAATATTTTGGCTGGAAACTGAAAATGTAATGTTGGAAATGCTGCTAAAGTGCTCTATGGAAGTTGTAGTTAAGGTGTCTCGTTACTCATTTACCATTATAGGCTGTGCTCCTACTTCCCCTACACTGCAATGCAGTCTTCCGTCTTGCCGAGCCTCTGTGATACATCACAGTAAATTTAGTGCTCTTAGACACCTTGTTAAATTGAGCTAGCAGAGCCTACATAGAGTGTATTCTCTTAATGACCATACTTTCCTTTAACGGATTGTAGTAGTTTGAGGCAGCATTGAGTAGTGCCCAGAACACAGGCCTGATAGTCAACAAAACTAGATTTTTCCCCTTCTGATCCTGTACATACTGCAAGCAAAACATTTGTATTCTCCATGCCTCAGTACCCCCTGCAGTAATACCCACCTTTGTAAAAGGATTTTGGGATTTCGGATGACAGCACTACATTTTGTAAAATGTTTTATTATATGATGTATTTCATCCTGAAATATATTTATTTCTTTTAGCTGTCCCATAACTTCTTCAGTTACAAATACCTCTCTCAATTATTTGCACAGGAGAACTCTGTCTGATTAGCATTTTAGAGTATAGAGGGTTTTTTCTTTAATTGTTGAACTCACCCTCCTTGTCCTTAGCTCATTTATATGGGTACCATTACATTGATTTGATGCAAACCCCTGGTGACTAGTTGGTGCGTTGACCTGTGCAGCTGCAGGGGGAAGAACTTGCAGAAAGAAATGGTACAGTTTAAGCCAATTGAATGTCTTGCTTCGTTGTATTTCCATGGTAGGAGAAATGAAGGGTATGTATTGAGCAAATTGTTGTTTCCCTTGTACTGTAAGGGACAGTAAGCGTTGATAATTCTCAGGGCAAAAATTATGAAAAGATTGAAATATCTGTTCCTTTATGTTGTGATTTTTGTAGCACCTCTTTTGTTAAGTTCATTAGTTACAGAATTTGAGTCCAGATTCATCCGTCCTAAATCTCGGATATTCAGATGTGAAGTTTTAACTTCACTTGATAGAAAAATTTGGACACACAGCCTTTCTCTGAGTGGTGGTTCTTTCATACTGCTATGAATCCACTGGGAATGGAGTAAAGTGGGGGAAAAATTCCCTTACTCACTTGAACAAATTCTTGGACCCCTCAGAGAATCCTTTATTGGCCCAGAGGTGCAGACAGTTTCCAGGTTGCTTTAACTATGTTTTAACAGCTTGCAGCAGGAGAAAAGATAGTCACCCGGGGGGGGGGGGGGGGGGAGAAATAGGAGAGGAAACCTGAAAATACTAATTGCCAAAAAGCAACATAGAAGTCCTATGGAATCTGAGTGAAGGAAGGAGTGAGAACTTTTCTGTACCACTTTCAACCTGTATGAGAGCTTGAGTATCACTTCCAGGCCAAGTAGCTGTTGAGACCCTTTGGGATCACAGAACATCATGACTGCCTGTACTGCTCCAATTGTTTCTTGGAGATTAAGAGTTGGCAAATATGAATTACATATCTTTTTACTGACACTTTGCATACTTGTTTTAAATTTTCTACCCATCATTTGCTTATTGCTGTGCTCAGAGATGGGTGAACTCTTTGTAGCAAGCAGTGTATTTGGGTCTTTGTTAGTGAGTTTACTCCAAGGGTCAAGTGCTAATCAAACAGCATCACAAAATTTGGCTGGTGATGACATTTTACTATTAGTATTGCTGAACTAGTCATGGTATTCTTGAATATATTTGTTGTTCTTTATATGTAATTAAATCTAATATTTGGCTAGCAACACAGACTGTTCATGAGACTCATTCTTTCTTATCTGGAAGAAGCACAGCAGATTGCTCTTAATAACAATGCAGGTAGTTACAATTTCTGGGAAATAATATTTAACAGGGAATGAGACTCTATCCCACTGATTTTAACGTGAATGAGATTTGGATATTAGCAAAAGCATGTCACTCATTAGCAACATTTTTGGAAGGTGGGCTGTACCTGAGGGCAGGTTTGCAAAGTTGCAGCCCTAGGAGGAAGTGTCAAGACATGCTGAGCTTCCCATGTAAGCAGGTATGCGAAGCTGCAGATGGGCAAGAAAGTACCGGGACCAGTCTTTGTGTATGATTATGTGCGACTATGCAACCCTGTCTGCAGCCAGCTGTCAGCCCATGCAAGTGCTTTCTTCTGTTGCTGCAGCCCAGCAAACTAGCCTGTATTCAGGCACTGCACAGGAGGTAAGCAGTGGTGGGATAGGAGGAGAGGCTGTGGTCTGAGCCCTAGTGGGCCAGGGGCAGTGCTCCCTGTATGCTGAGTGCTTGGCATCCACCCAGGAGATTCAGGTGTCATCCAGCTGATTAGCAGAGCACCCACAGCCACCCACAACCGACAGCATCTGTTTCTGCTGGTGGTGCACATCTTCTCATGCCTTGGTGCACATAACAAAATTTATTCCACTCAGGAAGGGAAAAAAATTTGAGGGCACTCTGGCCGGGGTGGAGGGAACTGCAGCTATGATGCTAGAACAATATAGTACTTCTTCCTGTACTCTCTGTCAGGGGATTGAACATGGGGAAGAAAGCACAAGGATGCACCGAGTCCTGGTGCTTTGAGAGTGAAGGGCAACGTGCTGTTCTGTAGTCCCCCTGTGCCCCAGCTCCCATTAGAAAGCCATGGCATCCAGGCTGCATCCTTCCTGCAGGCAGATTTTCAGGGCTGCATCCATGGAAGATGCATATCAGCCCGGCCTTTCCTTGCGGCTGCTTTGCAATCTTGCCTTCCTCTTATTAGCAATTGCCAGGTCACTGCCACTCTTTGCTGGCAGCAGAGGATCTTCTAATCAGCAAAATCCACTGTAAATAGTCTATTCTTTTTTTTTTTTTTTTTTTACAACATTCATGTGTTTAAGATCTCATAATATGCTTCTTGTTTTAACATTTAGATATAACTCTGGTGTTTATGAATGATTTAAAATTGTGGCAAGTATCGGAGGGGTAGCCGCGTTAGTCTGGATCTGTAACAGCAACGAAGGGTCCTGTGGCACCTTATAGACTAACAGAAAAGTTTTGAGCATGAGCTTTCGTGAGCACAGACTCACTTCATCAGAGGTGAGTCTGTGCTCACGAAAGCTCATGCTCAAAACTTTTCTGTTAGTCTATAAGGTGCCACAGCACCCTTCGTTGCTGTTAAAATTGTAGAACATAACTTGTGACTTTGATATGGATGTATAAAAGCCGAGTCATTACCGTCTCATAGCTCTTCCACCGCCTATACTCCAGTCCCTAGTAAACTTTTATCCCTCTTGTAAAAAGCACTAAGCAAATAGGCTCGAATTGGTGCTCTTGATGGCATTATTCTGTCAAGAGAGGCAAAAGGTATAGCAAGGTTTAGGTGCGGGAGGTTGGCATTCTTGCTAGGCATGTCTTGCCTATACTGTGGGTAAAGGTCTCCAGAGTTGTTTAATCGGATGCCATACTCTAAAACAGAGTGATGATGATTGAAGTACTGTTTATTCTGAGCCCTGTTGTTTTGAAGAATTGTATTTGCCAGAGCTGGGAGGAGGGAGGGAGAAATGTAGGAAATGTAACAAGAGAGCCTCAGAAACCACAGAGATTTTTTTTTTTTGCAGCTCCTTCCCAAGTTTAAAAATTAATCCAATTTTATGCAAATTGTGTGAGGTTTAGCCCATTTTCCCTCAAAAATAAGCCAGTTGTTGAGAAAAAACCATGCGAAATTTAAAAAATGGAAATGAGTTCTGGATGAGAGTTAATTCAATTTTTAGGAGGGAAAAAAGTATTGAATTTCAGTTTGTTTAGTGCAGGCCACACTGCAGGCCCCAATCTCTGTTAGGATCTCTGGGCACTACAGTCATACAAATAAATGTTAGTAGTAAAGATCATAAACAGAAGACATTTCCTCCCTACACATTTCTCAGACTCTTAGTAGAATGTGGATGCTGAAATGTAGTAAGGAAGACTGCGCCTGGTTCATCGTTGATGGTTGTCCTTAAGGATGGAATATTACGGTGGCTGCTCTTCTTGCCAGCTTGGGTGGTTTGCTTTGGTTTATTTGCTTGTGCCTTTTGGGTGGGGAGGAAGCACCAAAAATGTTTTCCATCCTGGACAGGACGGCTGCATCTACCTAGACAGCTTCTGTCAACAGAACAGCCCTTTTGTTGACAAAACTCACCAAGTGTCTGCAAGGCTGAAGTGCTCTGTTGAGAGTTTGTCGACAAAACTGACCTATTCAGCTGGCAGCGTTATCCCTGTTCCTGATCAGGAGTCGTGCCCGTGCAGACAGTTCTGGTGACAGAGTAGGCTTCCGGTTCCCTTTGCAGCCCTGTTTGCAAAGCTTCTGGTTAGCCGTTCTGTCGAGAGAAGGCAAGGTGGTGTAGCTACTCTCTGTCAACGGACTGGCTTGGTCTTTTATGTATAGACTCAGTCTGTCGACAGAGGTACTGCCGAGGTTTCTCTGGCTGCCCATGTAGATGTAGCCGATAGATTTGGCTGATTGTATTTCTGGAGGTTTCATTGCATGACAGTGTTTTGCTAACAGAAGCCTGCAGTCTAGATATAGCCTTACAGGAAGAAGATTGTGTGGTGTATTAGGGAATGTCACATTTGTATAAAAAAGCTGGTCACATTCTTTAAGTTTGTCTTCCTGCTTTTACGGGGTGGAGGGAAACACAGTGAGAGAAAAAACATTCCTGGAGGGGATTAATTTTGAGGTGACTAAAATTGACACTTTGATCCCTTCCATCTGCAGGTAAGCATGTTAGAACTTGTTAATATATTTGGTAGCAAATTCCCTTTTGCCTTTTATGTTTGGAAAATTGCTCATAGCCCACACATGACTATGTAATTGGGAGAAATTGTTCATTCTTGCCTGGAGGAAGGCATTTCTCTGTCTGTCAAGCTTGAGTTCCAAAGAAGAAAGGAAAATGCGGTCTATGAAAGAGTAGCATAACTCCTGGTCTGGCCATGGTTTTGCTACAAAATAGCCATTAAAAGACTAAAAGTATTTATATAGAGTTGCTGGCTCAATATAGGCTGCTAGATTTGCACTGCATGCTATACATCTGGGAGGGATGTACTGATTTCAGTAGAGCGTTGGCTTTATTTGAGAAGGCAAAAAAAAAAGATGTGGGGGGGTGCAGCTATACCAGGACATGGTGCAAATGGTCACAAGCAAATATCCATCTTCCAAGCCATCTTAAGAGAGACTCACTATAGCAGAAGTCAGCAACTCCTGCACGCGAGCCAGTTTTCATCAGCACACAAGACAGGAGCTCAGCCCTGACCCTCCACCCCCATGCAGCAGGGAGCTTGCTCAAATTTTGGGGCTCTGCCTCAGAAAGGTTGCTGATCCCTGAACTGTAGCTTGTTCACCCATGCTATCACAGCGTGGCTCTTTGTCACCCCCTAATGGCTGAACCTCTGATAGAGGACCTGGGTATTGGATCTGGTTCTTTGACTCAGGAACTAGAGGCTCATGCTTTTAAATCTGTAGTTGCTGGGGGTGATTTCCCATAGATGGCTAGGCATCATTATAAAGTGTTGGGAACCACTAATTTAATGAGTTGTAGTGTATTATTTATTTAATTTGCTTGAGTATGCTCTGTGGGACTTGGTAATTGCTGCCCTGTACTCACACAATAGATGTGGACGGCTGAAGAAAGTCCAGGGAACTAAGAGAAGTCACACATACATTGCTTAACTATTTTGTAAAACAGTTACCAATTGAAATGAAGCTAAAATGATTGTTTTCATAAAAAGGACACATAGCTTTATTACGTTCTTTACAGGGAAAAGGATTTAACTTCCCAAAATTTCCCTCCCAATGATATTTGAGCTGCTGAAGATTCATACAAAGCAATTATTAAAATCAGTAACAAAACCCTATTAGTGGACTAGGTTATCAGCTGCTTCCTTTCAACTTGTGTTGCAGAAATGTCTGTTTTCTCATATACGTTCCACAGATTTTGAACATAGTTAGACAATGCTGAGCTCAGTCTTCTTCTTTTTTAAAGAGCCCCTTGCCAGAGGTTGTTAATACAAGAGGTTGACATTAAAATTAGTTTTTAAGGGCACCCAGATATAGGATAAACTGTGGCTACAGTAAATAACACGAAATAGAATGATCGGAGTAAATTATGGGGTAGTGTTTTTAAAAGGAATTATCCTGATAAGGTGTAATTTCAGTGAAAAATTGCTAGTGTATCTTCCTGACATAAGATCAGAATTATGAAGAGTTCCAAGAGTCAAAGCCTTGTTTATAAATAGTTCCAGTGAAGTCTATGAGGCATGCCACGTAAAAAAAATGAGCAGGATCTGACCCATTGCCATTTAAAAGACTCACCATTTCTGACCAAAGATATGGGCCTGTTAAATACAGCTAAGAGTTGATAAAGAGCAGAGTAAGAGTAGTAGGAAGTTATCTCTTAGCAGTCCGTAAGCTCCTTATTTAGGAACGAGTGGTTTATATTGACAATGAGCCATGGTATGTCATAACAACATTTCAACTTAGTCTTCAAACAAGTCAACAAGCATTTGTGCATGCATATGCAATGGAGATGTGAACACAGACATTCTTTCAAGTGTGCTGTTGCAAGTTGTTTGCACAGTTGTGTATATATTTTGCATGTAGAGCTTCAGTGCTATCTTTTATTGGACCAGCTTCTGTTGGTGAGAGAGACAAGCCTTTGGTCTTTGGCAAAAGTCTTCTTCAATGGGTAAGGATGTAAATTATTACATGCAGGGTGGGAACAAATAATAAGACTTCATGAAAAATCAGAGACTTCTTTTTTTAAAAAAAATCTCTTGTGCTTGTTTCATTGCTAATGACCCAAACCATATCTGATGAAATATTGGGGGTCAAAAATTGTTTATAAATATAACTGTATAAACACACCAAAATAAACAAAGAATTTTCTTTGTAAGTTACACTGTGGTAAAGGAGCCAAAAATAAGAATTAAAGTAGAAACTGAAAACCATCATTAATATTTGAAAGAAGCCTTTCTGTTTCAGCATTGATTTTCCCTCTCATGTTAGCTAGCGTTGTTTGAGAAAGCTGGGGGAGACAATGGGGTATACCTGAGGTATACTGTACCTATATGACTCTCAAGGGGTTAAACTTTATTTCTTAAATGCTGTTGTAATGAAAGGAGGGGAAGTTTTCCTAATTGTAGTAAAGTATTTTTGGAATTTGCCCCATCAGTTGGTAATATTTCACTAATTAAAGCAACCCTTTGTTTAACCCAGGCTGACAAGAGTTCGTCTGGAGGACTGGCTGTTGGACAAGCCGAGGTACGTTCATTCTTCAGCAAATCAACTCGTTTTATGAAATGACCTTTCTGAAGTAATGCTTTTAACTTAGAGGAAAGTAATCACATCTGTGAATTCCTTATGGTTTCCATGCTGCTGTGGGTTGCAGACTCTAAAATGCCTTGCTCTGTTTTACTGCCTCTGAGTCCTGTGTGTAATGAAAATGAACCAAATAAAAGAAATATGTTAATAGGCACACATATCTTTATGACTGGAAGGCATGGAGAGTGATTGGATTGCAAAATGTTTTGTAAATTAGATTGTAAATGTTTGCAGAGGGAATGTTTGCAAGTCGGGTGGGCAGGGCACATAATGGTTTCCTACTGAGACTAAAAGGAACATGACCATCTGGGACACTTGCATCCTAGGGGGCCACATGGCCTATGGCTGTGGTTTGGCATAGGGGTGACCTTTGTTCGCCAGACTAGCTCCATGCTTGGGAACTATGGATCTGCCCTGAGGGTGGGAGCTGTGTTCATTTGCAGAGATCATTTGGGAGAATGTAAATGAAATACAAAATTATAAAAGCTTTGTATCCCAGATGAATGATAATGTCCGGAACTGAACACTGTTGTATATCAAAACTGTTTTCTAAACTTTAGACCTAAAAATGCTTGAAGAAATACAGGAAATACTACATATATCATTGACACAGTGTGTATGTTTGCTGAATTCAGTTGTTTACTTTGTTTGGTGGGATCCTGCTAGTTAAGAAGCCTGGTTTGCAAGATCAAGGAAAGAAGAAAACTGCTGACTGATTTCTCAGTTTTGTCCAAAATACTTTGAATACTTTTTATTCCTTCCAGTACACACAGTTGACTCAGTGTTTCTCTTGACAACTTATTAGGCCATGATTTAGTAGCTTTCTTTGGTAACCTTTTTTCTTCATTATAGACATATGGTGGTGCACGTCAAGATTTGGAAATGCCATTTTCTTATTGCTAGTAATAGCACTTTAACACCTACCTATCAGTTTCCATCTCTAGAATTTAAAAAAAAAAATCAGTTAATTAATCCTAAATGGCCTTCTGAGATGGGGATACTTCAAAAGTTCGTTCTTGTTTTAGAGGTGTTACAGATTCCAGCAATATCCTATATTTAATAAGAAATGCTGCTTGAACCAGTTATTCCTCTGAAATTAAAATGAATTTGAATGCATCCATTCTAACCACAATAGACCTAAGTGTTGCCAACTCTTAGGACTTTATTGTGAATCTCACATACTGGCTACATCTACACAAGAGAGTTTTGTCAACAAAACTCACCACAAGTCCACACACAAAATGTGTTTTGTCGACAATCTGTCGATAAAACTCAGTACTTCCACTGACGGTGTTCTGCGTCTCTGCATTGAGGAATAACACCTTTGTCAACAATTTCTGTCAAGCAAATACCCATTTAGATGCTACAGAGGGGAGGGGAGGAGGGCTTCTGTTGATGGACAGGGCTTCTGGTTTACAGGACAGCCCTGTTTGCTGAACTTCCAGTTGGCCCTGCTGTTGAGAGAGCAGTCTCTCTGCTCTCTGTTGACAGAGTGGATTGCTTTTGTGTGTGATCTGTTAGACTGTAACTTCTGTGGACAGATCGCTGTAGTGTAGACGGAGCGTAAGTCTCTCTCTCTCTCTTTCTGTCTCTCTCTATCTCTCTTCCTCCTCCCCCTTGCAAGTTTCTAGCCTTCAGGCTTGCGGAGGCAGTCGTGACTCCTAACAATTCAAAACCCAGAATTCAAATAAAAAGAACCCCAGATGTAGTGTTTTTTTTAAAAATCTCATAATTTTTAAGCCAGTCTCATTTCTGACAGGAAGGGTGGCTGATTTCATGACATGTGAATGTACAAGACTGAGGGGAGATATTTATTCTCCAGTAATCTTAATCAGCATCATAAATTTATTCTTTAGGCTATGTCTACATGGCAATTTCTATTTCAAGATACAAATGTATCCCGAAATAGCAACGTTGCAGCTTTTCCCTACACTCAAAATAGTGTGGCTGTTTGGAACGTGGTATTCTGGTTCTGGTACCCGTCGTCGTATGAGGGGTAGTGGAACTTTCAGGACAGCTGTTTATTCCAAACTTTGGTACAGTTTGTACAGCACCAATTTCAGAATGAGGAATTTTGAAATAATTTAAAAAACAACTTGCTGTGTATACATAGCTTTAGTTACCTTGCTATTTTGCTCCTTTGTCAAATTTGCAAACTGGACTATGTAAACCATTTGATTAACCACTGAATCACTGTAGAAACCATTTGATTTGCAGCAACTTGGTTGCAAGTGTTTTGGGCTTCCATGGGGTCAGAGAGGAGGCAAAGTATGCTGGTATATCTTTAGCTTGAGAGAACCACAGAAAATATGAAATTCAGAGTTGCTGATCAATACCCAAGAGGAAGAGTTCCAGAGCTGAGACCCTCCATTTTCACAATGTGACTGCCTCACGGATGGTTCACTTTGATGAAGAACAAGCAACAGTCTGTGGAGCATGTTGGTAGGTAGCATGAAAACAGTGGAGTTATCAAGAGGTTTTGCGAGCTGAAAAAAGATGGAACTGGGGACCATGTGAGGTAACTAATAGTATGTTGCACCAGGAGAAGGAGCTGGGCTTCTGAGGAATACAAGGATGCAGTAAGGAGAAAGTAGGAGGATCTGGTTGGGTTGGGAAGGAGGATAGTGAGAGGAAGAAGGAGAAAACAAAGATCTTGTGAACTGTCTTAGTCTGTTTTTATCCCAGAATTTCATTACAGTAACTCCTCACTGAACCTTGTGTCAGTTAATGTTTCGTTATTAGGTTGCTTATCTATTAGAGCACATGATCATTTAAAGTTATGCAGTGCCTCCTTATGCCATTGTTTGGCCTCCTGCTTTATCTCTTACTTACAGGATTTTCTGGCAAAGCAGTCTGTGCTCATGTGGGCTTGGAACGAGGGTGGGCAGCAGACCCCCACCAGCGCCCTGATGTTCCCTGTACAGTACTGTCTGCGGCGAGGCAGCTGCCAGCAGCAGTTCAGTTCCTGCTCTCCAGAGTGCTGTGCTGCTCCTGCCCTCTGCCTTGACGCTGCTCCAGTGTGGGATGGGGGAGAAGGGACCTGATGTCAGAATTTCTGTCCTCCCACAAAGAAGTGCCCTGCTCCGCACCCCGTCTGCACAAAAGCAGGTTGCAAGCATCTGCAGTTTCCTGACTCTGAAGTTCCTGTTCCACAGTACTTAAAGGGGTAGTGCACTTGAAGTGGGGCCAGAGTACTTAAAGTGGCACTGTGTGTCTCTGTTCTTTCTCTCTCTCACATGTGTGCACACACACACGTGTGCACGTACACACACGCTGTACATCAGTCTGTCTCTCACACACAGTGTGTCCAAGCCCACTAATGAGGGGTGTTAACAGCGGCAGTTGTCCCAGGGCCCCACATTTCAAAGAGGCCAGAAGGTCGAGCCACCACTACCACTAAAGAAGCAGCAGTTTCAGCAAGAGTGCCAGGCCCCTTTGAAACACCGCGCAGTGCCGTGCTGCCGGGCCACGTGCGGCTCTGAGCAAGCATGTGGGGGAGGGAAGAGGGCTGATTGACCTAACCACTGCCCCTTCTGCCCTTGTGGGGCAGGTAGCCATGGCCCCACGCCCGCCTTGCCCCTGGGTCCATGGCAGCTGCCGTTGCAGCTGTGTGCGTCTCTCTCACATTCCTGTGCATCCCCCTTGGCACTGCACAGCTATGTGTGTGGCATCCAGCAGCATAGCATGGCGTTATCCTTACGTTCTGTTTCTGCAGGGAAGTGTCTTGTCTGTCTTCCCTCCTGCCTCAGTCCACACTGCCTTGTACGGTGTGAGGCTACATTAACAGCAACATGTTAATTCTTCAGGGCTCAGCTGAGTGTTAGTTCCTCGTTTAATAACAAGGCATTCCCTGGGAAATATTCTGTCCTCTGAATCCACCGCCTCAACCAAACTTCACCATCATCATTGCTGTGTACAGTACTAAATTCTTTAAAATTGCTTAAAGCATACAGGCTGTGTCTATACTAGAGAGATTTGTCGACAGATGAGGCCTGTTTGCGGAGCTTCTGGTCAGCTGTTCGGTCAACAGAGGGCAGGGCAGTCTGGCTGCTCTCTGTCGGCAGCGTGGATTGGTCTGTTGATCTGCTTTTGTGTGTAGATGCACTCTGTCCTCATTGTATGTGCATGTACTGTCTTTTGTCTGCTGAAAAGCATTTCCCTAGAACCTAACACCCCGCCCCCATTTACATTAAGTCTTATGGGGAAATTGAATTCACCTAACACGGCTTTGCTTAAAGTAGCATTTTTCAGGAACGTAACTATAAGTGAGGAGTTACTGTACTTAATAAACATGATTTCAGCTGCACACCAATCTCTGAGAAATAGCTTATTATAATTATTTTGCTTTTTTAATTACGTAAAATAAAAATTGCATTTCATGTTTGTGTGTTGCAATTTTTCACACTACTGTAAATATGGGCCCAGTTGTTCAGTAGACTTTTTTTTTTTTTGGCTAATCTTCAGACTCAACCTGTGATCCGAAATGCAGGATTCAAAAATAAGATTTCGAGATAAAACCGTCAAAGGTTTTTGTTTTTTTTTCTGATTTGGGCATCATCAAAATCGAGCTGGATGCAGCTCTGGTGTATAATAAGTCTAGTTTGAATGTACTTAAGTTACATGACTCTGTAAGCTGAATCACACATGCTGCATTTGAAAATTTCCAGCAAATGTTGATCTGTATCTTCAATATTGAGTTTAATGAAGTTACTCTGGATGTACACTCCTGGTCAGTGTGTAAACCACCAGATGGGTGAGGCTAGCTCCGAGCTCTGCCCTTCTGCCTGAGCACTCCCCAGCTTCCCAATAGGAGTCCAGAGCCTCACCACGACAGTTGCTGGCCCCCATCCTAGGCTAGTGCCCCCAGTGCTGGGAATGTGAGTGACACAGCTGCAGGTCTGGAGTGCCAGGACATGGGTGGCAGGGGCCCAGCTCCACCCCCTAGCCTTGGAGCATCTGAAAAGTGGGCAGTGTGACTCCAGGAGCACGAAGAGGATGGGAGGTGTGGCTCCAGGCTCAGACCACTGGGAAGATAGGCAATACAGTCCAATCAAGAACCACTGCACGGGGGAAGACACAGAGTAGGATGTGGGGGGAGGGGACAGCTCTGGGGGTAGAGTGGGAACAGGGTCATGCCTGGCTGTTTGGACATAGCCTTTCCCAGGGTAAGATACCCTCTGCCCACCTTTACACCGATGTAACTCACGGGAGATTTTGTGTCTTGGTTAATAAGTGTGTTGATGATGGGCAGTCAGGAATAATATCCAGATCTCTTGGGTAGCTGGGTTGGCTCCAGAGCAACACTAGGAGCCAGTTTAATCATCTTTTTGTCACTACATGAGCAGGTGTGGATGACAACAAGCAAGGAGTAGATTTGTTGAGTAAGGAAGGGTCATTCTTATGTAATCCCTTTTCTGAACATAATCACAGTTTAATCCACTTGCCCAGGTCTGACAGAGCAAGGGTTGTATGATCATTTTATAAAGGGGTCCATCGTATCTGATTTCTGTTTCCAGAAATGCATTAAACACTTAGCTTAAACAGGAGGATCACATTCAACTCTCATGCATTATGCTGGCTCAGTCACAGATGGCAGGGGAGGACTCAAGTGTATACGCCTCGGGCTAGTAGAAGCAGTTTCTATTCTGGATGAGTTGAAGCAGACAGCCCCAGTTATCAGCACTCTCTGCTGCTCAGCCAGAGAACAGATTTGATGTCGTCTGTGAAGACAGCTGTTTTTCTGCCTCCTCTGCTAGAGGAAAAAGGGCTAGATGGGAGTGGCTATTAGTAAGAGAGGCGGAGTCCCTTATGAGAAAAAAGGGAAGGCTTTATCCCACCTCCCCAATATACGTAGACTAGAGTGTAAATGGATATCGTTAAAGGAGGTGGTGGAGTGTGATTGAAAACCATCTGTTTTGAGCAGTCAAGGAGCTTTGGCCATAAAAAGTTGACAATGAAGAGATGTAAATACAATGTGATGGCTGTCCAAATGCAGACATGTTGTTTATGATAACTCAGCATGCTTCACCAATCAATTATCTAATACCCTGGGAGTACAGAGAAAGCATTAGATCATGTACTTCAGCTGAACATTATCTAATGCATTAAATTTAGTACGAGCGCTTGCAGCAGCATAAAAGCAGAAGCTGATTTCTCTCATGACCAGATTTGCACATGCTTTACTATAGCAATGTTCCCTGAAATAGCTTGGGCTATGCTGCTCTACCATGAGGATGTCCCTGCCACAGGGCCTGAACAGCATGCACATGCTAGTATTGCCAGTGCTCATATGGCAGAGATGCTAGACCTAAGAATCTTAAACAAACAAATAAATAAATAAATAAAAAAAAAGGAACACCCAGATTAGAATAAGAAGCTAAATTTCTGGGTTGTTTAAGTTTGTGGCAAGTCCATTGCCACTAAGCTAATACTGATCCCCAGTGAACCCTTTAAAAATTGATATGAGTTATAGTAATGTTGTTAGATAACTAGTATTTGGAACCATAAACACTTAGTTTTATTGTTTTGTTTGTTCACATATTGTGATATAAACATCACACAACCTGATTCTCAGCCCCCCAGTCCATGCTTGTTCAGAATTCCCATTGATGTCACTGGGTGTGTTTTGTATAGCATGGACTATGGAATTTGGTCTCTGTTGAATAATAGTAGGGGAACATAAATATGCACATGTGGATGCTCCCTGTTCCACTAAAATGTGACACCATTTAATAAGTATCAGAGAGGTAGCTGTGTTAGTCTGTAGCTTCGAGAACAACAAGAAGTCTTGTGGCACCTTATAGACTAACAGATATTTTGGAGCATAAGCTCTCGTGGGCAAAGACCCACTTCATCAGATGCATGTCATGTCATGCATCTGATGAAGTGGGTCTTTGCCCACGAAAGCGTATGCTCCAAAATATCGGTTAATCTATAATGTGCCACAAGACTTCTTGTTGTTCTCAAAACTATTTAATAAATGCTTTGTGGTGTGTGTCCTCGGAGTGGATGAATCTTGTAATATTAGAGAAAAATAAATGGGCAATACATTAAAAATGTTGTTGGCAAACCAGAATGTTATTCATCACCATGCTCTCACAGGTTCACTTCAGCACAAACACAGTAAGAACCATGGAAAAAATACAATAATAAAAAGATTACTACAAGTCTTCCAATGTCCAGTGAGAAGAAGGCTATTGTATTCAAGGATAGACTTGGTAACTTTGCACTCAAGTTAACTTCTAAGGAAGATGCTTATAAGATTTAATAATTTATTTGTGGTAGTTAATGAAACAGTTTTGTATGATCTGATTTATCTGTAATGATTGTGGTTTGACCTGACAGTTGCAAGGGAGTAGCAATGCAAGTTCAGTTGCTAAATACACAATTTCTTGTGAATGTATTATGAGATTAGAGATTTTTTTAGCCAAGATAAAGTTTCATTTTCTCAACATAGCAAAAAGGCACACAGCATCTTTAATCACTTGGTTTTACCCAGTCTTGAAATATGCATTTAAATTGAGAATAAATTCTGAGTCCCCCAAGAATAAAATCTGAATTCAGATGGGACTTGTCGAGTCACCGACATTCGGATTCCTGCACCTTTCTATAGAAAGGAAGGGCTTTTCTTTCTGACATAGACTATAGTTGACTGTAGTTAAGGAGCAAACATTTAAAATATAATTATTGTCCCCTAGAAATTACTTGTCAGCCCCACCTCTGAGATTTCAGATGAAGTTGATATTTCACTTGAAATCCTGTTCTTCACCTTTCCTGTTGTGATCACAAGAAGGCACGGAAGTGCCATTGGCAGGTAGTGTAGCACTACTATTGCTCTGAAGAGTGATGAGAGAAAACAGCCATCCAGTCATGTGTATTGTATTTGTAAAGATTTAGGGCTGCGCTTTGGAAAGGGGTGAAATATTTAGTGAACCAAATCTAGAATCTAGCCTGCATTTTCCTCACCATTGTTTTATGAGGACTACTGCTGAGCAACTTATTTCTATGGCTAGGTTAGATTCACTGTTTTTATTCAGCTAGTCACACAACAATTAGGAAGTCGGTAATGTGAATAGATTTAGTTACTTTCTCTCTTCCTTTGCAGAAGAATTTAAAGGTTGCTTTCTGTTAATTGAGACTGCCCTAAGTTAGGTCTTGTAACATATTGTTATTAATTGATTCCGTTACTTAGTTTGGCCAGTTGTGAAACATGATCACATGGGCTTCGCAGGCTTAGGTTTGGCATCTTCCTAATTGCAGAAAACTGAATGTGCTTGCCCCACCTCTTGCCATACCCCTTTCCTGAGGGCCCGCACCATCCTTTCTCCTAAGCCCTGTCTCCTGCTCAGTCCATTCCCCCTCCCTCCATCACTCACTCTCCCTCCCCCCTCACACATTTTCACTTGGCTGGGGCAAAAGATTGGGGTATAGGGGTGAGGGCTCTGGCTGGGTGTCCAGGTTCTGGGGTTGGGATGGAGGTGAGGGGGTTGGAGAGTGGAAGGGGTCTCCAGGCTGAGGCAGGGAGTGCAGCATCCTGGTGGAGCTTACCGTGTCTCCCAGAAAGTGGCCACTGGGTACCTGTAGCCCCTAGGTTCATGGGTAGCAAGGGAGGTTCTATGAGAGGTGTGATTCCTGGCCTATGGGAACCGCAGAGTCAGCACTGGGGCTGGCACAGCGTGTAGAGCTTCTGTGTGTGTAAGGGCCACAGGGACCTGGAGGCTACTTCTGGGAGCCACCTGGAGATAGGTCAGAAAGGAAGCCTGTCCTAGCTTTGGTCCCCCTCTGTGCCTCCAGCTGGACTTTTACTGGCCCAGACAGCTATGCTGACCACACTGCCAGGGTTCATTTTCAGCTGGTGTTCCAGTCAAAAACTGGATATCTGGCAACCCTACGCAGGCCTTGGGAATGAAGAAAATAAAGAATGCATATATTTTTATTTCCTTAAGAATAAAAGTGATCTGTATTTTTATTGTATCTCCTACCCTTGTAATATAGCTGTGTTTAATGGGGTCTTTTTTCTCTTTAAAAAATACAGGGCTTTTAGAACTTAGTGAAAGACACAGATAAAGAAAAAAATGTCTTTGATCCTATAGGGTGGTGTTAGCTTCCTAGAACTGCCTTTAGGGAAGGTTAACCCTGCAGACCCAGAGGATAAAAAGCTTTAACAAGCATGTAGAAAGCATTTTTCAATGGGCCAGTTCTGTAGGGATGATATACTTAAAGTATTTTGACAGATTGATTAGTTTTGAAATTGCCTAAAGATTTCCAGAAGCTTTTCAGGTCATACAGGAAATAAAAATAAAGTCCCTTAAGTACTGTTTGGTGATTCAAAGAATGTGTGAACAGTTTTGGTGAGGTTGTTAGGTAGGCTACATTATACATTTAGGTTGACGTGAAACAGATTAGGCTGACCTAATTCTGCAAATGCCTACGTCAAAATGTTGTTCCTGTCCAGGAAACTCACCCACTACATTGATTAAATAATTCTACCTCACTAAGAAGCATAGAATCAGCATTAATATAGTTAGATCAACATAATGTCAGTGAAGACACTGAGATTGGTTACATCAACTGTTGCTGCTTTCCAGAAGTGATCCTACAGAGCCCAGACTGGCAGGGAAATCTGTGCAAGTGCTTTTGTTGAGGACACACATGGGTGACACAAAGTGCGACATGGGGACATGCAAAAGCGATTTAATTACTGCAGCAGCTCTAGTCAACATAACTTGGGTCTACATAATTTGGTACTGCAGACATACCCTAGGAGAGTGGCATTTCCATGCAGTGTACTTTGTGGCTACATATTTTGATTGGAGGGCTAAATTCCAGAGGCTGTAAAATTAAAAATGGGAACTACATGTTACTCTTGAAAGGGAAATCTTCTATCCCTCTTATGTAGACCTGGTAAATTTCTTCGCCAGTGAAGGAAGTTTCAGCAGCTTCGTTTGGAAGTCAGACAGTAAAATGTTTCAAATCTAATGAAGTGGAGCTTGGAAGCTATGAACCTTAGCTGAAAATCAGTTGGCAATCACGTGAGTAAGGTGCAGTATCAGACTTACCGCTGAAGAAATGCAATGTTTGTTAATTGGTCATAGGTGATGTGTGGGGGATGTACAGGAGGACATATGCGCCCCTCCGTGTTGCACCCTTCTGCACACACCATCAGTGCCACATGGCATCCGATGAGCACAGGGGCCTCCCAAGCATGGCTCAGCCTTAGAGCAGCACGAGGTTCCTAGCTCATGCTACTCCTAGGCTGTACCACTTTGGGAAAAGGGGGGACTGCCCCAAACACATTGGAAGCAGCAGACGGGTGTGGAGCAGGGGAGGGAGGAGGATTGGGCATCGACAGAGCAGGAGCAGGCGGGGGAGGAGCATGGTGCATGGCAGGAGTAGGGGGAAGGGCACGTGGCTGGTGGACCCCCTTAGAGTCCCTGCACCTGTTGTCTCTGTTGTTGGTTAAATTCTCAGTTTTAGAAAGGGATACCAAACCAAACACAGGGTTTAAGTACCTGTGAAAGCTAGATACAATTTACATAATATGTAAAATCTCCGAATAGAGGGTATGAACTAACCCACACGCTGACTGGGGTAAGGAAACTTCTTTGGTGGAAATATTAACACCCCCGCACCTTTTTTTTCTTGACACTTTCCTGGTAAACCTCTGGGTACTAGAATAGATGGAGCATCACTAGAAAACCGTAGAGGATTGCTCTGACAAAATGGATGCCCTCACCAGAGTTCACCCTTATCAGGCATCCTCCTGTATTGAGAGACCACCTTGACTTACTGAGTGCAGTTCTGCCCTGCTATTATTAAATCATCTCTGTTGTTAAGCAACTGTCTATTATGGTCTGTGGAGTGGTCACTTATGACAAGTTTCAGTGAACAGAAAAACACTGAGATGCTAGCATCTGATTCAAAGTAAATATTTCCATCATTTATGAACATTCAATATGTATTTTTCAAGAGCTGATGGGTGCACTTCATGTAGGGAGCACAGAACCACAGAGCACATGCAATTTACTAAGCTTTTATGCCTATGCATTTTTTATACTTCTCCCCTGTTTCTTCCTTGGGGAGAAGGAAGTGAAAAGATGCAGTCAGAGAAACAACATAATTCAGAACCTGTCACAGAAGTTTGTCCCAGAAAAAGTAGTTTTATATGCAGTAAACATAGTGGGTATGATGCCTGTTTTAAGGAGGATGCTGGGTTTAGTATAAGACTCCAGTTGTGAAATAGTTTAATGGTGAGATTGCGCATTTTGGGGGGTGCAGCGTCCAGTTTTGCCATGAGTGGTTGAAAAACATGCATCCTCAGCCCCCTCAGCTGTTCACTTTGTTCATTGCTCTGTCACGCAGCTGCTGCTGTCTCTCTTTGTAGCAGTTCATTTTCTCTGTGTTTCTCGCTGTCCTCCTCCCCGTGTCGCAGCTTGCTTTTCTCATCTGGATGTCCTGTTTACTATGAGACATCCAGGGGTGGCTTTGTGGTTTGAGCCACCTGAGGTGCTGTACTGCACAGAAAGTTGGGCTGGCAGGTTTCTGCATGATCTTGAACCCTCCGTCCTTCCTTCCCACATTAGCTGTTTTCATGAGCATCTTCATTAAGGATGAACAACTGTGGAGGGAGGAAATATGCATGGATCTAAATACAGCCAGAGAAGAACATAATGTGCCTCTTTGCTGTTCCTGTGCAGTTGTGAGCCTACATCTGTGATTTTGATTTAGTTTAGCCTTATCTGAGTCCATAAGACTTGTGTAAAATAAAAATGTATATCAAGGAAAATAACAGTTTTGAGGGAATATTTTCAATTTTTTTGACATCCTTGTATCTGGGTTGTTTGCTGTTAAGGTATTTCTATTAAAAGTTTATTTAGAAGAAACACCTGGAAAATATAGTGGGTAAGACTCTCCTGTGCCAACCTGTGCTTGGCTCAGAAGAAAGAATGGGATGAGAGTATACATCTACAGAGATTAGAGGTGGATTAAGGATTCTAGATGCAGCCAGATTATAATACAAGAATCAAATTTCTGATCATTTAAAATGTAATGCTGTGTCTGTGTATAGATTTTGGCTTTCCAATGTCTGTGTTAATACTTTTCTTTGAAAATTAAAGATGAAATTCAGTCAGCTGTAGTCATGCTCTGCCTCATTTTTCTAATATTCAACGGATCAAATTCTTTTATTTGGATACGTGCGTACTTTATCGCTAACTTAAAAAATAGTTTACTTCTTAGGAGCCTTATCCATGCAGAGTTTCAGCCTTTGAGATAACACAGCCAGTTCATTAGACAAAGAAATGTAAACTTATGACGGATCTTCATGACGCACACTGAGTCTTTCAGGAACTTCTTGTGTAACTGACCCACACAAAACAAGTACCAGTTTCTGAATGGGATGGGAAGGGGGTTGATGAAACAAAAAAGACAGTATTTGATATTGACAAAGGGAAAAAGTGAAACATGGTCCAATATTTGCTCTTGCTAGCAGGAGAAAGGATAAATTACACCCTTCTTGGTCAGCCTAAGCAACTGTTTCCTGGGGAGATTCAGCTCAAGTATGGAAGATGGCCTTAAGTCTTGGCAAAGGGAGAGCAAAAAGATTTGTTGAAGGACGCTACCCAGGGAATGTTATGAATCTGGCTGCCCTTCTCACTGTCTCTCCTCAGACACTGCCACCCCCACCCACATCTAGGGCTACCAGTTAGGTGGAGGATTTAATTCCCTCTCCGTAAGGGTGGCGTTTCAGGAGGAAGGATTTGAGACTGGTTAAGGATCCAGAAAGCTAGGGAGAGTTTGGATTATAGTGTGTACTACATTTAAAACTTGCTGTTTCAAACTTTTTCTAGTTAGAGATCAAAGATTTTCACTCCCTTGTATAAAACGGCATTATTTCCGATACTGGACAACAGAAAAGACTATAAACTCTGGCAAGTCAAGTGTGAAAGTGTAATTTAAAACAAAAAAGAATTTGATCAGCAACTAGCAACAGACACAAATTAAGTGCATCAGCCTGTCAAACAATCAGTGGGGCCACTGTGCCTTAGAGGTGCTAAAGGAGCACTCAAGAAAAGGCATTACAGAGAAAGTAAATACATGGTCTGCATTAGCCTTAAATGCAGAGGAAGTATATTTGACACATAAGGATGCACCCGGGCTCACAAGCACTCCCTCCCTCAGCATTGTCCTGCCTGCCCTGCACTCACCATCCATACCTCGCTGTTGCCAGTGAGTGCAGAGGCAGTCCTGCCTCTCCCTCACAGTGGTGTGGCTTGAGGGCAGTGCACACTTCCTAGCTTGCAACACTCTCAGGCTGTGCTGCTCCAGAGGAAGGGGATGACTGCCCCCCTCACTCACAAGAAGTGGTACAGCGCTTCCACAGGAAGAGGTGGGTGGGGTGGAGCAGGGGCGTTAGAGGGTGGGGCATAGCCAGAGCAAGGGCAGGAGGGGAGTGGCATGGGTAGGCAGGAGCACATGGCCAGTGCCCCTCCTGGAATCTCTGCACCAGTCACCTCTGAGAGGATGTGAAAGATTTCCAAATCTGGGCCATTCTTGTTAAGTGAGGAATGTGAGGAACTATCCCAGACTGAGGTGTCAATACTGCAAGTTTCAAAACAAATTGTTGATGAATTAAACCAGGAGCAGATGGTATTCACCCAAGAGCTCTGAAAGAACTCATGTATAAAATTGCAGAAGTACTAATTGAGCTAGGTCACCTATTTGATTAAATGAGTGGGCAGCAAGTTTAAAACCAAGGGAAGGAAGTATTTCTTCTTTCAATGCACAGTCAATTCCTGGAACTCATTGCAAGGGGACATTGTGAACGTGAAAAGTACAACTGGGTTCATAACTCTAGAGACCTGCCTGTAGGAGTGTGAGAGGGAGGCCAGGCAGGACAGGGGTTAAACAAGGCCTGTTAGCCCAATCAGCCCCACTCTGCTTCACCTGTGGCCAGTGTCAGGCCTGGAGGAATATAAAGGGAGGGAAGCCAGCTCAGTTTGGGGCTGACCAGTGATGAAGCAGGAGCTGAGGCAGGAGGCCCCAGGCCAGAGCTGCCACCTGGTTAGCTGCTGGAGGGTGCAGCCCAGGACCCTCCCCCAGGTACTGAGGGGAGCGGGGAGCCCCACCCCTCAGGGAACCCCTCTCATTCCAAAAGGGGGAAACTAGATTGTCAGGGCCATGCCCCAAACCTAACTCATAGACTCTTGGGTGGGGGCTGCGGACCCACCCAACCGGCCCTGGCCACTAGGTTACCCGGGCCCAGGTGCAAACCGCTCACACTGCCCATCAGAAATTTGTCCTGCCTTTGTTAAAGGAAAATTCTGTAAATATAAGTTAGTCAATACCTAGGGTGTCAGTAACTGGTGTTTGAGAAAAAGTAGCTTAGCTCCTTAGTTTTATAGGAGCAATAATATCATTGCTGTGGTGCACGGTTATCAATCTTTGCATAAACTCTTAACAATCTTCAGTCCCCTACTCCAAACAACACGGTCTCAGACCTGCTTTTTGGCTCTAACCCAACCAGGTGCGATTCTGATCCCCAGCAGACCCCTGCTCCGTACCGTCCCTCCCTCACTGTCCACTCTTAGATGTGCTTTCAGAGTCAATACCGGGCAGGTATAATGCATGGGAGGGCATGAGGGGTGTGTGACCCGTAACACTGTGGATGGGAGAGGCAAGGGTTTGGCCAGCAGCTAGTGATGCCAGAATCTCAGGGCATCTGGAGGGGCAAGGGGAAGGCCTGGATTCCATAGCAGGGGTGTGGCTTCCTTACAGTCACTTTCTGCAGAAACGGAGCAACTTGGGACACTGGGGTCTTCATCTTGCTCCTGGATTAGGGCTCCTCGATGTAATTCAAATAAATAAATAAACGGTTTTATTTGCTTGCTTGCTTATTTATTTATTTATTTATTTATTTGAAGAGTGCTTATCTTTTTATTTTTTTTAAAAAGTAAGATGTTTTCTCATGCTTCTCAAAGTTTTTCACTGCACATCTTTACTTTGTTTTTCCTTTCCTTTGCTTCCTCTGGCCTGGTGATATCACCTAGTGATATGGCTCCCTCATAAAATATCTTATGAGTGGTTTGTGAAGGTTTAGCACAGCAGCTGCTGGTTCAGTGGGAGGGTGTACAAGTGGAACCTCTCAAATCCAGCACCCTTGGGATCTGAGTGGTATTGGATGAAAGAATTTGCCAGAGCACGGATGATCAATATTGTCTAGCAGGCTTACAAACGCTTCCACTGCTTACTGGACTTTGAGGCTATGACTAGATTAGAGCAATCTGGCGCCGGAAGTTTTTTGTCAGAAGATATCTTCTGACAAAACTTCCGTCAATAGGTTGCGGTCAGACAGCAAAGTGGATCGCTCTGTCAATCCGCTCTGTTGACCTAGAGCGGCCAGACTGCCCAGCTGCACTCTCAACAAAATGGCCACCTGGAACACTGTCAGACAGGGTTGCATGGCTGGCCAGTTCCCTGCCTGTGCTGAGGCATGCCTACCTCCACGATGGGAGCAAAGTTGCTAGAGCAGGGCTTTGATGCTTTCTGGGGGAGACAGCTCTTTTCAGTGAGCCATGGTGCCAGAGTAGTCCCCCAGGCTTGTGCTGGCCCCACGCAGTGGTGCTTCTGCACCTGATGCACCTCCTGATGGCCGTCCACCTCTTCCTCAGGAAGTGCAAGCCTCACGCCACTTCTGAGGAATCTTGCTATGGCTGCAGGACGGTCACACCTGCACTAGCTCCCCACCGGCTGCACAGGCAGATCTGGAGGCACCACACCAGTTCCAACTGGTGGAACTGGCTGGTTATGGGGCAGTGGGATGATCAGCAGTAGCTCCGGAACTTCTGCGTGCAGAAGGCCACATTCCTGGAGCTCTGCGCCTGGCTCATGCCACCTTCTGGAGAGAGGACATTCAGTTGTAGCCCACCATCATCATGGAGAAGTGGGTTGCAGTCACCCTGTGGAAGCTTGCCACCCCCAACAGCTACTGCTTGGTGATGTGGGGAAGTCCACCTCGGGGGCCCTCCTCCTGGAGGTCAGGCACTCTCAGGCTGCAGTCCCTGCACGAGGGGTGTCCCGCCCAAGGGGGACCCTTGGGAAGCAGGGGTTGAGGGGTGGGAGCGGGGGCAGTAGCTGGGCCATCATGTTCCACCAGACGTTGGTGGCGGTGTCAAAGCATGACATTAGTTGGTGCCAGGCCTGTGACGGCCGCTCCCTGTCATCCTTTAACCTCCACTTCATGAGGTTGCTAATCCTCCAAAGGGCAGCATTGTGATCGCTCTGGAGGTCCTCCCGGACACAATGATGGCCGCTGTGGCTGTGGGCCCACTCTGGTGGTGGTGTGGGGCAGGCTTGCCCTAGTGGTGAGGTGGAGCTGGCTGAGCCCTCAGAAGGAGCAGGTCCAGCTCTAAGGAAGACATGGAGGGGGGTTGGTGAGTCATTTGTGCAATGCAACCCCTAAGGCTCTTTCCTGCACTGTGAGCAGCAAACACTCCCCCAGGGCAAAGGATGGCAATGTCTGAGGAGCAAAGCCTCTTGTGGCCTGCACAACAGGCCCAGCTGCATGAGGACTCTACAGTGCCTTTGGGACCATATTGACCACTGGCCTCCTCCGCCCTTCCCCCAGCAGCAGGCTACCAGCCAAGGGGAGTGTCCAACCACAGAGGACTCCCCCATGGGTGGGGCATGAACTGGGAGCAGCTTGCCCTCCTCTGGGGGCTCTGCTTGCGGTGGGAGGGCCTCCAGCACTGTGTCAACAGTGGGTTGGAGGTGATGTGTCCCCCCACCCCTAGGATGTCCTGCAGCTCTTTGTAATAGGGGCAGATGGCAGGTCCAGCCCTGGAGTGTCAGCCAGCATCCAGTTGCCCTGCTAGAGCTCCTCCGTCTTCACCTGGATCTGCTCCACGCTGGGGGTGTGGGTGTGACTCTGTTCCTCCAAGGCAGTGGGCATCTGGGTGCAGGGGGGCATTATGGTGCTTCTCCTGGGGGCCTTGGGGTAGCTTCTCCTCACCCCACAGGTCCAGAAGGGCCTGCACATTGAACCTGGTCCAGGAGGGGGCCTGCCTTTTGTTGCCTAGGACCCCTCTGGCAGGTCCCTGGAGGGTCTGGGGCTCCCTGCTGATGTGCTTTGGTGAACACGGACTGGAAAGGTGTGGCTGTGAGGGCATTTGCACAGCACCTTGTAGCTCTGCTGTTCGTATGCTCTCAGCTTCCTGGCACAGAGTTTCTGGGAGCTCCCTTCAACTTTAAGAAGGGCTGGAGGCAGGCACCATGAAGTGCTGATTGCTGTGGACAGGATGTCCCTGAGACACCTGCACAGTGCCCTAGAAGCCTCTTCTGTTGACAGAAGGCCCCCCAGGCACATCCAGACTGGTGCTCCGTTGACAGAGGCGTTATTCCTCGTGTGGAGTGGGTTACGGCTGTCAACAAAAGTGCTGCATTCTATTGATTTACTGTTGACAGAATGCTTTGGCAATCTGGACGCTCCCTGGGTTTTGTCAACAAAATGAGAAATTTTGTCGACAAAACCCTCTACTGTAGACACAGCCCTAAAACACATTTAAGGATAAATTCACACTAAATAACACTACAGAACACAGGGAACCAGGACTGGTGGCTGTAAACAAACTTTATGGGACCACAGAACCTTGGCCACACACATAAGTGGCCATCCAGCTAACTAAAATTATGGTGGATCACACATGTTGTTGGATGAGATAATTTTGGGTTATGCAGGTTCAGCCTGTGTTCCCTTGGTTCACTTGGTGGAGTAGCTCCAAATACTGCGCATGTTGCCTGAGTCTTGGGCATCACCATGGAGTTGCGTTTGGTTGCTGTAGGGCTGCGTTCTTTTCCCAGCTCAGGTCATTGACATTCAGTGACTTTGAGCCAAGTCTCTTCTCCATTTCTGATCACTTAGCTACTCTTATAAAGTGGTTCATGGATATTAACTGCTTAGTATTATTATTATCTTGCATTTTCCAAAGTTAACTTGTAATTGTAGGCACCATTGATAAATTATCAACCAGTTACATTATATTTATTTCACTGTTGAGATATATATTGCGTATTGGTAACTATGGGAATAATCAAAGACACTGAGAAAGGTATTCAAGCTGATTGGTATTATTATAGGAGGAGCAACATCTGCCGTATAGCGAGCATTACAGAAATTTACATATTTACTCGCATGTATCTACCTGGACAGGCCTACTGCCACGTTAAGTTAAAGAAAGTCAGTGAAATCAAATGCTATGTTTACCTTCAAAAGTATGAGTCAGTAGCACATTTTTCTAGTAGATTAGATACATTAAAATGATCATAAAAGAACAGCATGCCTGTAGGCATGTTTACTGTTTTTGGAAAATGCCGCCTTTTTTACTCACTCATTTATTTTGTTGTGAATGTGGTATTTTTGAGTAGGAATCTTGGAGCTGCCACTAAAAATGCCAGTTAAACCAGCTGCTGTTCTAAAAGCTATTTTAGATTGTAAATAGATATTTTTCCCTTACTTGGCCTCCATACAGAGGGCAACGTTAAATGGATTTCTGATGATAAAACCCGACGTGAAGATGGTGTGCTGAATTAGAAAACAAAAAATTGAAAACATATGGTTGGGGGGAAATTATCTGAAAGTAGTTCTAGGCTTGGATAAAGGCAACTTTTGTACTCTACATTGTGCGGTGTAACTTCCTGTCCCAGTTGTACTGACATTTGGAAATGCCAGTCGGATAAAGCAAAAAGCACCTCAAGTGGGCTTTTCGTCTTCCTTGATTTTTCCATGGTGGCTGTATGTAAAGGGCTGACATAAGGAATTTTATTGCACAGAACTTATGTAATAGATACTGCGGTTGGGAAAAGAAAAGTGTTAAAAGTAAAAATGAATAGTTCATATTAGGTGAGGCAGTGGTGGGAATGTGTTCTCTTGCACTTCCCGTGGTTACCTTCCCGTGCCTCCCCCTTAGCCATTTGATTTATTTTGTTGCTATCCCACAGAAATAGATATGCGGCTGGACTCTGCAAAGGTTTTGTAACCAGGGGCCCAGCCTCATCATAAAGAACTCTTTCAGTCATCACTTAATTGAACTTTTCTTTTGGGCTTTCCATAAGAAGAGGTCAAAGTAGGGCATTTCCTTAGCCCATAAAAAATAACTTGAAAGGGGGTCTGTGCTTCTGGAGCCATAATTACCAAGATTTTCAGTCTCTCCCACCTGAAGCGTTGCTGCAGCAGCAGCAGCAGTGTGTGTATGCGTGCGTGCAGTGTGGGAACAGCAACTTGAGAAACCCCTTGATCATAGCTCCTTTTTTCCCTAGTATTAAAAAAAAAAAGAAAGGGAAACAAATCTTCCACTGGATAGTGGATTTAAAACTACCTTGGAGAGTACAAGAATGAACCGGCAGAACCCCAGGAAATTGCAGCATTGGTTGGTAAGTTCCTTAAAGGAAGCAGAGGCAGGGATTATATTTGCCTGACTGTAGGCACAAAGTGAGAAAAACAGTATCTTGGGTTGATATGGTTCTGTTGTTGTGCTGAGAGGTTTTTGCAGGGCATGGATAAGTCAGCGTAGATGTGAGGGGTTTTCAGGGTGGAATGCTATCGGGGGTTTGTCTCCCATCCTGCTCCCCCAGTCTATAGTTTTCTAACTGGAGCTACACAAAGGGTTTTTTCTGAGAGTAACATTTGGGTTTTTCTTCATCCCAAAAGAGGAAAAAGTAAAAAGGAAACCGCTAAATGGATTGATTAAAAAAAAAGATTCTATAAACACACATGGATGAATTTTCTTTGCATCTTTCTAAGAATATGGTAGAGTAATATAGCATCAGCTTTTCACTGCTGCGGAAAACCACTCGTTTAGAAGTAACATATGGCTTAGTTATAATCAAGATAGATTACTTTTTGGGTGTATGTGTGCGTGTGACTCAAATCTTGAAGTGTTAGACATTTGTGGATTTCTGTCATCAAGAAGAGGATTATCTGCTCTGAATTTTTTGCACTTGAATCCTTGACGTGAAGATTTAAATCCCATAATACACTTCAGAAAACATACTGGGTACCACTGTTGTAGTTACATAGGGGAACATATGGTTAGAGTTAAAATGTATACAAACTGGTTCTTTTCTTTAATAAATAGCAACTGTTACTCCTGGCCTGGTGTATGAGTCTGTCTGGATCAAGGGTAGACCATCAAAAATATCAAGAGCTTTTTTTTTTTCCAAATTTGGCGAAAGCTCATTAATTCAAGAGCTGCAATGCATATGCATATGAGATGGTCCTTAATAAATAATGTCAAACCATACTTGCTATAACCCCTATTTTAAGAACAGTACACACACAATGATTTGTAATGAAATACATGTTTACGGCAAGAAGTTCACAAACTTTTTATATGTTACATTTCCTCACACTTTACATGTGTGTTTCTACCATCTTCCTGACTTTCACTCCCAATCCCACTTTGATTATGCCAGTTTTATTTCACATGTAATTTCAGTTTTCTTTCTTGACCTGTGCGTTGCCCTTCGCAGCTGCAAGCTTCCTTTTCTTTTCCAATATCAAGACTTCATTAGCAACACAGTCCAAAACACAGATACAGTATCATATCCCACAGTGTAATGCACATATTGAAGAGAGAGTTATCCAACATTTCAAGATCATATATAATTTGCTATTTAGATATGTGTTGCTCATTTTGAGGCTTTCAGACATTCATTGTTTATCAAAAATAATGAGGAGAATTTTTTTTTCACTTTGCAATTAGAGTGTTGGAAGCCCAAAGAAGTCCTTAAAGAGCTGGATGTGACTCTGAAGCTGAGGTTGCAGACCACTGGTCTAGAGGACATAATTGTCCGTAGCTGTAAGCCTCTACTGAGGATGAAATACTGGGTTATTTTTGCTGTGAGCTAAAGCAGATACCCTGACTGATTTGGTCTTGTTTGCATCTTAACTACAGAGTGTTTCTTGTACTTGAATATAGTTATAAACTATTAACCTTCTCTTATAATTGAGATACATAGACTCCAATGTCAGAAGTGATTTTTGTGAGCATCAAGGCTTGGTCAAGGCTATGGTGGGAGAGCGATCTGTGTTGCAGAAGTTCAGCTACGTGAATAATGTGGCTGAAGTCAACCTACCTAGACCTACTTACGTCAATGTCCTCATTGCACTGTGTTGACAGGAGCACGTCTCTTGTTGACCTCCCTTATGCTTCTCTGGGAAGCAGAAAGCACATATCAGTGGAAGAGTGCTCGCTCATTGATTTAGTGTGTCTTCACCTGACCCAGTAAATAGACACTTGCTGCACTGACTGCAGCAGTGCTGATCTACCAAAAATTGTATACATACCCATAATCTGACCTCCTGTATAACAGAGGCCATAGAACTTCCCCAACATAATTCGTAGAGCAAATTTTTAGGAAATGCATCCAATCGTTAGTTTAAAATTGCCATGATGGAGAATCTACCTGCACATTTGATAGATTGTTCCATTGGTTACTTACCTTCACTAATAAAAGGACTTACACCTTATTCCCTGTCTGAATTTGTTTAGCTTCAACTTTGGATCATGTTATACCATTGGATCAGCCATCGGATCATGTTTTGCCATTCTCTGTTATATTGAAAGGTCCATTATTAAATATTTGTATCCCATATAGGTACCAACACTCTCAAATCATCCCTTAACTTTCTCTTTGTTGTGCTAAATAGATTGAGCTCCTTAAGACTCACTAAAACACATATATTCTAGTCCATTTATCATTCTCCCGGATCTTTCCTGAGCCCTCTTAAATTTATGAGCAGCCCCCTTGAATGTTTGGGACCAAAAGCGAACATTCCAACAGTGATTGCACCAATTCTAGATGCAGTGATAAAATAACCTCTTTACTCCTACTCAAGATCCCTCTGTTTATGCACCCCAGGATCATATTAGCTCTTTTGGCCATAGCATCACATTGGGAGTTAATGCTCAGTTGATTATCTCTCTCCAAACCCAAATCTTCTGGTTCTTGCTTTCCAGAATAGCGTCCCCCATCCCATAAGTATAGTCTACATTCTTTGTTCCTAAATGTGTACATTTATGTTGTTTGCTTATGTCCACTTTATCAAGTGAGCCAGATTTCTCTTAATCAGTTACCCAGCTTCTTCACTGATTACCACTTTCCCATTTTTATATCATTTGCAAACTTTGTCTGTTTTTGCTTTTATGTTTTCTTTCAGGTCATTGATAAAAATCAAAAGTAGCAAAGGGCCAAGAACCATTCCCTCTGAAGGGAACCCATTGAAAACACACCCACTCACTTTTTAATCAATTTAATATATATCATGTTAATTTGATCTTGTGTTGGTTTTGTAATAAAAAGGTTGTGTGGTACCTCATCAAATGCCTTAGAGAAATGTAAATACATTATTCCATTCTGATTACCTTACCAACCTTCTAATCTCATTTTTTAAAAAAATTGTTAGTTTTAGCAGATTGATTTTCTGTAAACCCATGTTCGTTAGCATTACTTACATTATCCACTTTTAATGCTTCATTAATCAAGTCCCATCTCAGGCATTCGTTTTCAGAAGAAGGGTCTTCCAGAAGGGGGATTTCCTTCAGGAGGACCCCTGTGTCCTTCCAAAGGAGCCCTGTCTATATAGCAGATCTCTCAGGGATATGTTAATGAGGTGCAAGATATTTTAATCTGTGCCTCATTAGCATCTTCTGATCCATTCATTACCTTGCCCCTTCTGGAACCGGGTGGCGAGTGTAGATGCTGCCTTCTAGTTTATATTGATTACTATCAACTTTCCTTTTTGTTCATTTCTTTAATTTTTTTTCATAGCAACCATTAATTGCCCTCAAAACTAGGTTATGTCCAGCACATCATTCTTCCTTAGTCATGGGATTGTGGTTTTTGGAGCACATCTGTAAGGTGTTCTTAAATTATTCCCAATTATCATTCAGATTTTTCTGGTTAAATTCTTCCTCCCATGATAACTTTGTCTCCTAAATCCCTTTGGCTTCTGTTTCAACTGTGATGTAAGCTTACATCTGATACTGTGTGGAAGACCATATAACTGTTTGTGCTGTCATTACAAGACAGCACAGAAAGAGGCAGAAAACATGGTGTGCTGTGAGACATATTTAAAGGCAGCATAGCTGAGGATATGCTTCTGAATTTCCACACTGAGACCTAGATTTTGCTCTCAGTTAGTCTGGTGCAAATCCAGAATAACTCCAGTGTGGCTCTGTTGGATTTGTGGCTCAGTGTGTGTCCTTGTGTGGTTTAAAAAGAGAGATTGAGCGAGGGGGAGCTTTTTGAAAAATAGAGAAATTGCACAAGGCCAGCAATCAAGACCATCACTAATTATAGCCTGTCCCTGAGGTAAGTAATCAATCTGTAACTGTTGGCACTGCACACTCTTCCCATTTTGACTCTTAAAAATGAATTGCAATTTAGATTCCAGCTCTGAGACTTATGAAAGTGGAAGTATTTTTGCTGCCTCCTTGAGTTCTCCTCTGGGCAGTATCCTTATTGGAGAGCTAAGAAAACTCTTCCAGGTGAGAACAAAAGAAACCTGATCCAGGCTCTCTTGCCTTTCACAATGGAAGTGTTATGTTCTGATAACACATGGACAAACGTTTATTTCTCCATCTGAGGGAATTGTTAAAGGAATTCTTGGGAGAGGCAACTGTAGAATAGACATAAAACTGAGAAGCTGAACAAATAAGTGAAAAAACAAAACAAAGCAAAACAGTGTGTGCCCTTCCTTTACTGTGGTGGAGAATATGGACCAAAAATTATTTCCAGATCTCCCTGGCCCCTGCAGAAAAAACAAACAAACAAAGAACAAAAGCAAAAGAACCCCACGCCATATTTAATTTTTACTTTCCAAATAAGATATGATTAATTTATTAGTGGATTGAGCCCTAGTCAAGTTAAAGATGGACTTTTGCTCCATAAACAACAGCAACAACCGTATTCGTCTGCGACACTGTTCCCAACCTGCGGTCCCTGGACCCCTGCGGGTCCACAAGGGTATTGTAGGGGGGTCCATGAAAAAATAAAAGATAAATGAAAATGATCATAAATACATTGCAAAGTTACAATCTATTATTATTGTTAAATTAAATATCTTCCAGTAATACAAAGCAGCAGAAATGTCGCACTCTAAAGACTAACAAGATGATTTATTCGGTGATGAGCTTTTGTGGGACAGACTCACTTAATTTAATTTCCAATACAGACTCAGTTGGAGTACAGACTAACATGGCTACCTCTCTGTTATCTCCCAATAATGTTATTAATTGCTGTCTGAAAATCTATGTTGTAGTTTACTTTTTAATTTAATGAAATGCACATGGCAGATAGAATTGGCTTTGATGCAGTCCGTGAATGGTTTGAGGGGAGGTGATTGGACTCCTGCACTAGTGAAAAGGTTGGGAACCACTTCTCCGGGACAATGAAGATCACTAAGCTCAGGGTGAAGCACATTCTGCAATACTGGGTATTTTCATAAACCAAGGAAGACTGCTCCACAAATGAGCAGGTAAAAATTCTGCAACTCCCTCATCATTAAACAAACATGCCCACCACAGAAAAGCACAGCACAGGAGATAGAACATTCTTGGTGGAGGGGATCAGGTTGTGGAGCAAACTGCCAGGAGAGATCTGCAAAATCCACCATCTGTCTTTAGGAAATAGTACAGAAAACTTCCACTGTGAGAGTGCCTTTCAACTGTAAAGAACGACATTCACACACTGGCACCTTTTACGTGTAAATGGCAACTAACCACAGAAAAAGAGAAAGATAAAATGCCATGATCTTCATTTTACAGATGGGGAAAACAAGGTGCAAAGTCACACAAGGAGTAAACCATTTCAGAACCATAAACGAAACCCACATTTTGTCCATTACCCCATGAGGTCTCTCACATTTTAAAGTTTGCGTCCTTCTGGGGATTGTAAAGTATTCTTGTAAGCACCAACCTATGGGGACAAGCCTCCAGGTAGGTACATTGCGCAGCGGTAGTGCGGTACAATAGCTCAAGAGCAAACAGGGCCGCTGTGTTCTACTAGCTAAGGAGAGTAATAAATTTATGCACGAAGGGGAAGATAAATTTGGAGCTTATAGAAACACGCTTGAGATTTCCATTGTTCAAGGCAGCATCCCTCTATTCCTTCTTTAAATATGTAACATATTTTGTTTCTGATTTCTAAGTAGGGTGTCAGTCCACAAGCATGCTCTTTTGCAGCCAGCATGGCGTTATTATCTTTGCTGTGCTTTTCTGTGGTGGGCATGTTTGTTTGTTTGAGGGAGGTGCAGAATTTTTACCTGCTCATTTGTGGAGCAGTCTTCCTTGGTTTATGAAAATATCCAGTATTGCAGAAGAAGAGGCAGAAAGATAATTTTCCATTATTAAATTTTAAAAGGGGGTTAAGATAATTAAGAGATGAATATTAGGCTTTTGGAGAGAAACTAGCTGTCTGTCTATCTTTCTATTTCAGGATATCAGTGACCCTTCCCTACTTTATCTTTGTACTTCCCAGGCTGCATATTGAAGTTCCCAGTGGACTTAATGGGGTTGTCTTCTCTTTTCCCTTCCCTCATTATAAGAGGTCCTATTTATTTTTGTGTTAGTTTTTGTTTAAATACATTATTTCATTAATCATGGGAGTGATCCAAGGTTTAAGGGCTTGCCTACACAAGAAAGTTATACTTCTTTAATTTAAGTGTGATATTCAGTGGCTATTTTTAAAATGGTACAAAAGACTGTCTACACCATGGGTCAGCAACCCCCGGTATTCATGTCAAGAGTGGTACGTGAGCCCATTTTCATCGGCGTGCAAAGGGGGAACTCAGCCGCGTTCCTCCCCCAGGCAGTCAGGAGCTTGCTCAAAGCCGTACTGCCTATGGATTAACAAAAGACCAGCTAATCCTACCCACTGACACCTAAACTTAATTTATTTGTTAATGAAGCTGTTGTAAGTAGGACTATTAGTGACTTTAAAAAGTATCACCAGCACACGGACTGGGCGTAGAGATCAAATTTCAGCACTCCTCCTTGGAAATGTTGCTGACACCTCATCTACACACTATTGTTTTGGTTTAAACCAAGCATGCTTAAATTTTGATTCTGAAGTAAGAATATCCCAACAATTTTTTTAACAATCAGTTAAGTAGACAATATGGCGTTACAATAAATGCTTGGTTATCTGGCACCCAGATAAATGGCACATCTGGGTAGCCAGCATGCCATGGGTCCAATTGTCTATCTGGGCCCAGTGAAGCAGGACAGGATGCTTACTGTCTGGCTGTAGGAGTGGGGGGTGGGGGTGGGGAAAGGCAGAGTGGGGCCAGATGCTGATCCCAGCATGAGTAACCAGCACATTTTATTAACTGGAATCTCTGGTTCCCTGGGGATTCTGGATAATAAAGGTTATACTCTACTTCCATTATATAAATCAACTTAAAATCAATTTAAATTAAACTTGTGGGGCTTCTTCAGGTAGAGAAAGCATGAGGTTTGTAGATAGACACTTAATCTTGCTATAATTACCTTTTAGTGCTCTCTTATAAAATTAATAAAGAATTCTACAGCAAAGATTCAAAATATTGCACCATGCAGTATCAGTAATGCAGCATTTGGGAGACTGAGTGTTGTTGAATAATTAAAAAACAATAAGTGGTGACTGTTCTGGCTATTTGTACATTTCATTTATTTTATTACATTTAAAGGGTAATATTCAAAAGTTGACAAGAGCTCTGACATGCTCTCTTCTATTCCAGCCTGACAGCCGTACTTCAAGTTTTCACACTTTCAAAAACAAGACCTTTAAAAAACCAAAAGACTGTAGTGTCTGCAAACAAGTCATCGATAGCCAAGGCATTTCCTGCAGAGGTGAGTTCTGGGTTATGTGGCCTATCTTGCTATTTAAAACACTTGGTTTTAGACGAATGCTCAAGAGCTAGGAATGTATAATTTTGTGAATCCCTCTGTATTAAATGTCTAACGTTCTAACTTGTTTGCTCTGTGTGTTCAGCATTAAGCTTAATTTTTATCTGGACTCAGATAGATATGTGCCTTTATTAGCTATGCTATTCAGGCAGGTTCCAGAATAAGACTCTGTCTGTGCAAGCTCTGTCAGGAGCATGTGAGAGAGCTGATAGATGCCTATGGAATTTACCCTGCAAATGAGGAAGTGGCCTTGAGCTCACTGAGGCATGAAGGCTTTCTCTGCATGAATTCTTTACTGAAATTCAGAAGAGCTGCCTTTTTTTTTTTTTTTTTTTAATACAGTTGCCTTATGGTCTTGTATTTCAAGTCTGTGATTCAGCCTAATCATTCACACAGACACCGAGGAGACTCATTCCTTTGCTTCCAAGTGGGCTGGGGAGACAGCAGCCATTGGCACTGTTTTCCCTTTTCTTCCTCCATCATACAGAGGCCCCTCTGTGGATCCAGGGATCCTCATGTGGGGAAAGGTAGGAAGTGGAGTAGGGATAGGAATTCAAAAGACCAAACTATTTCCCTTTCTGTACCCAAGCAGTACGTATACCCAAAACAGGAATGCATAAGACTACATTCATTTTTTTTCCACAGTGCTCTGTCAGCATATACGCACACTTGAGAGAGGGTAGTTATTGGGCCATATGTCAATAGGGTTGGAAAGTAATGAGGTTGTGGTAGAGCACAAGAGTAAATGCATGGGGCCTTTTGCATAAATGACCTGGAGATCTGCCTGGATCCCAGGGATCCCCAAGTCCTACCTTCCTTCTTCCATGAAAGAATTTGGAAAAAGCACAAGATTTGCTTCCTTTTAGGACCTGAGCCACAGGTTTCCCCAGGGGAGATATGATCTTGCTATTGCTCTGGCTAATATTTAAGTGTCCATTACTCTACCTTAAAAAAATCGATCCAACAAATCCACCTATAGTCCACCTAATTAATATGAGCACGTTTCTTGTCCCTCACTTTAAATATAGACAGTAATTTCAACTTACGAATAGTAACAGAGAGGGAGCCGTGCTAGTCTATACGCTATCAAAACAAAAAGCAGTCAGGTAGCATTTTAAAGACTAGCAAAATAGTTTGTTTTGCTATTCTTTAAACTATTTTGCTAGTCTTTAAAGTGCTACTTGACTGCTTTTTGTTCTCATCTTATGAAGTATTTGCTTTGGTGCTAGTGGTATTTTTCTAATGAAATGGAGATTTCTTTTTTCCTTTCTTTCACCCAAAGGCCTCGTCTCTATATTCCTTGCACTTGCAAAACTCCCATTAGAAGTTAATGTGAGGTTTGGGTATGTAAGGAATCTGGGGTAGGTGGTGCATGTGTAGCTGTGTCTGTACATGTTCATGCATGATTGAAAAGGTACACACAGGAAAAATGGACAGTTACATGTATAATATCCCATGGGCTCAGCTTTAGTTCAAAGGCATTTCGCTGTAATTGCAGGAATGGCAGAAAATGTGCAAAATAATACAGATGCTGTCAGCTTTGAAAAGGTTGAATCCCTTATGTGTGTTCCCTAGAATTCACTGCTGGAAAAAAAAAACACCCCAAAAAACAAAAACAAGAATAACAAACAAATGACGAAAAGAAACAGAAACCCAATAATCTTAAGGATTTTCCCCCCTTGGGATCCAGCAGCATAAAAGAACCATGAATCAAGCTTAGGGAAGACTTCCCTCCTGCTGGAATTGAATAAGACAGCAACAGGCTATCTTACAAAGCCCACACAGTACCAGAGGCCAGTGACTAGGGGTGGGGGTGGGGCGTCGAGGCCAGCAGGGCTGTAGAAGATTATGGGCAGTTTGGGTTGGGTGCCTGTAGCTTAGGCTCACTTTTGGACCCTGTTACCACAGCCCCAAATCAGAAAAGCACAAAGGCACCAAGAAACTACAAAGTGAAAGGTAACAGCAATGAAATTGCGTGGCTCCATATCTGTTCACTTTTGATGGAACTTTCTTAACCCTCTATTGGCCTGCACAAAGTGTCAGCACTCTAAAGGGGTCACTTCAGCTCTCCATAGGGAAAAGCAGTAGAAGAACAGCACAGCAAAAAGAGTAGCGTGTTGGGGGACCCATGTGGATCTCAAATATAGCTGCACTGTGTCTGCAGTTATGTATATGGCCCTACCAAATCTGTGGTCCATTATGGACAATTTCACAGCCGTGGGATTCAAAAGTTAGTACATTTCATGTTTTTACCTGTTTAAACCTGAAATTTCATGTTATTGTAACCATAGGATCTTGGGCCAAAAGGAGACTGTGGGGGTAGGGAGGTTATGGGCTTGCCACTCTCATTTCTCTGCTGCCTTCAGAGTTGGATTGTGCAACCACAGAGCTTTCTGCAACTGCAGGAGGTTCCAAGTTGTTGAAGTGGGCCCCTCCGCTAGTGACTCCTCGCTGTTAGTCCTGACTGGCTTGTGAGGGACAACACTTGTGCTCTCTCTGCACAGCTGAAAAAGCTCTGCCTCACCTATCCACACTCAGCTGCAGGAACCTCAGGCTGCTGCCCAGTCCCAGGCAGTGTCCTGCTTCAGGGACAGGCACCTGGAGGTGGATCTGTCTCGTGTCTCCTCCCCATCAGCAGAGAGGATGAAGTTTAATATGGAGAAATGCAAAGTACTCCACTTGGGAAGGAGTAATCAGTTTCACACATAGAGACTAGGAAGCAACTGTCTAGGAAGGAATGTTGCAGAATGGGATAGGGGGCCACTAGATAAATATGAGTCAACAATGTGATACTGTTGCCAAAAAAAAAAGGTGGGGAGGGGGCAAACATGATCCTGGGATGCATTAGCAGGAGTGGGCAAGATGTGAGAAGTAATTCTTCTGCTCTACTCTGCACTGATTAGGCCTCAATTGCAGCATTGTGTCCCATTCTGGGCACCACATTTTAAGAAAGATATGGAGAAATTGGAGAAGGTTCAGAGAAGAGCAACAAGAATGATTAAAGGTGTAGAGAACATGAGCTATGAGGGAGGACTGAAACTGGACTTGTTTAGTGTAGAAAAGAGAAGACTGAGAAGAGGACATGATAGCAGTGTTCAAGTACCTAAAAGAGGGTTACAAGGAGGAGGGAGAAAAATTGTTCTCCTTGGCCTCTGAGGATTTGACCAGAAGCAATGAATTTAAACAGCAGCAAGGGAGGTATAAGTTGAACATTAGGAAACACTTCTGAACTGTCAGGGTGGTTAAACACTGGAATAAATTGCCTAGGGAGGTTGTGGAATGTCCTTCACTGGAGAGATTGAAGAGCGGATAGATTGACATCTATCAGGGATTGTCTGGATGAGGGGCTGGCAACCAAAATAGCAAGAAGAGCCATTTTTTTAAATTCAGTAAAAAACATCAATAATTCAAGAGCCACAATGCGTGTGAATGTGAGATGGTCCTAATTAACTTCAAACTGTACTTTTTGCAACCCCTATTTTAAAAACAGCGCATACACAATTATTTGTAATGTGATACATGTTTACTGCAAGATGTCCACAAACTTTTTACATAATCTATTTCCTCACACTTTACACGTGTATGTTTGTAACACTATCTTCCTTTCACTCCCAAGCCCACTTCAATTATGTCAATTTTACTTCACATTTAATTTCAGTTTTCTTTCTTAAAATGTGGGTTGCCCTTCACAGCAGGAATGACGCAAGCTTCCTTCTCCTTTTCAAAATCAAGACTTTATTAGGAACATAATCAAAACACAGATGCAGTATCATATTGCACAATGTACTGCACATATTAAAGGGGAATTATTGAACATTTCAAGGTCACATTTCATTTGCTATTTAGATGTGAGTTGGGCTTATTGTTGCGCTTCTAGATGTCACAATTCATCAAAAATAACCAGGAGTTGTTTTTTTTTTTTTTTAAACTTTGCAATTATAGCATCGGGCACCACAAAGAAGTTCTTAAAGAGACACATGTGGCTTCAGAGTCGCAGGTTACAGACCCCTGGTTTAGATGGTACTTGGCCCTGCCATGAGGACAGGGGAATATACTTGATGACCTCTTGAGGTCTCTCGTGTTCTACGACTCTCTGTGAGAAGCGACTCCTTAGAGCTAGTCTGGGGAGTGGAGGGTTGTTTCCCAGAGGGCAGATTTTTAAAGAGTCAGTTTGTCTCTCCACTTACAATATTTTTAATACAAATGTATTCTTCGAATTAAAGGTGCCCTCCCTTTACTTAAAATTAACTCACAGACAGCAAAATTCCATTAATGGTGAAGTAAACTGAAAATCAGGGCCAAGTGCTGAATCAGATGGGTTTCCTCTGAACTCACTAAGTAAGGGTGAACGAGGCCGCTTGTGAAGCTGGCATGGGGGAGAAGAAATGGCTTCACTTTTAAGATGGTTGCTTCGTAGATCAATGAGAAAATCTTTCTTGTCACTTGTCTTGAGAAAATAATAGCTCTTTGTGCAGATTGTAAATTCTTTCCAGCCTCCAATGTCTTGTCTTAGCTGCAAGAAAGCTATGTTGCAGAAAAAGGAGGGCAAGGGAAAAGCACCACATTGACTTGTATGCCGTTATTGTGTTTATATATCAATGAATCATCTGTTATTTGTATAGAAAATAGCTATAACTGGGTATTATAATGATCAGATAACTTTTTCTTGGGTGCAAGGCACACTGCTTGCCAGGTTGTGTTTTTGGCCCCTTCTTAAAGGCACTCTGTCCTTCATTCAGCTCCAGCTCTGAATGGAGTGTCTGAAAATTCTCTCTGAAAAGTGAATGATTGACCTACAAAGGGGCATAAGAGTGGTGATGTCACCTTGTCCTAGTAAACTTTAGCCCTCCTCAGATGAGCATGTTAGTTCCAGTGATTTTAATGGGGTCTATAGAAAAAGTAATACAAAAGGAAGGGGGATCTGAGGCCATGGGGGGTTAGATAATTAAGCTACTATGAATTCTCTTGCCTAGTAACTGAATCATGGCTAAGATATTTCTTTGATACCATATTTCGTAGAGAAGGAGGAACAATCAAACTTCGCTTTCTGAATAAATGTATCATTTATGAAAAATCAGAGTGCTCTTTTTTTCTATCCTGGTTGTAGCCGAGGGGTCTCAAGAGTTGTAAATTGTGTTGTAAATTATGCTTGTAAGTTGTAAATTTTGCTTCTGGAATATGCCAGTCAATCTTGTGAGCTCAGGTTTGAAACTTAACCCTTTCCTCCCCAAGAGTCTTCAGCTGAATTCATTTCAAATCTGAGATCAGAGTGGCTTAGCCATTCATACTTTCTTAATTACTGAAACAGTTGCCTAATTATGGTCCCACTAAGTGCTGACTGAAAGGCAGAGTAGAGTGACCAGATGTCCTGATTTTATATAAATTGTCCTGATATTCATGGCTCTGTCTTATATAGCTGCCTGCTACTCTATCCTGATTTTTCATACTTGCTATCTGGTCACTCAGGAAGAGAATTCTAATTTGTGATATGTTCTATAAGTGGATTTTACCAAGCCAGTAATAATCGTGAACTTCTGGATCCCTAAAACAGTTTTACTAGTGAGTCACAGACAGTTCCCTTAGTTCCAGTCCAGTTTAAGTCTATCTTGCCATCCAGAGAGCTGTACTTAGTGATAATCGATTACACCAAAAACCTAGTATCCCGAATCCTACAGCAAAGAAAACACCTGGAACCAATGCTTTAAGAAAGTATCTGAAGAATTATTAACTGAGAACGTAAAATGAGAGTTATTTGCAGGTTAAAGAGAGCAAACATACATTATAGTCTAAATCCCAAGAGTGATAGAGTTGTAGTGATCTGTTGATTTGAAGAGTCTTTCAGGGCAGACGCATGAGGCAATCTCTTGATATGCTCTGACTTCAGTTTGGTGTCTCCAGCCATGTGAGAGTTCAAATGTTAAAGAGGGGAAAAAATTTCACAAGCACTATTTTTATTTCCTTTTTCTGGAGTTCAGAGTGATGGGATAAGGCATTTGCCACATATTTATCCATGTGTGCATGGGGCAATTAACAAAGCTTTTCTCTAAAAATGGATCACTTAAATTTTGACAGCCCTCTTGGATGGGCCAGGAGGGGGGGATTCTCATGCTTGGTTCCATAAGTCCAGAGCAAACATCTTCAAAAGTATTAAGCAAAGCTTACATATTTTCTTATAGCAAGGAGTACAAACATTACAAGTAAGATTAATATATGCAGCAGTTAACCAGCATTTCTAAACACTAAAGCCGTGTGTATACTAGCCCCTTCCTTTCAAAAGGGGAATGGTAATGAGCAAGGTCGGAAGATGCTACACGGGTGGCGTGTGATTCGAAAGCAGCCGAATCGCCGTGGCCACCATTATGCTAATGAGGCAGTGTGTATTCGTGACAGCGCCTCATTAGCATCTCCTGACCTTGCTCATTACCATGCCCCTTTCAAAAGGAAGGAGATAGTGTAAACATAGCCTAGATGTGTTCTTTTGTAACTAGTGCCAGTTCTGAGCAAAACTAACATAAAGGTGAACTGGTCTAGTTTCCAGCTAAAAGTTTGTCAGTTCTTAGCTGATGCTGGAGACTCAGGAAGAGATGGCATCTGGTTTGCCAGTGTCACACCCTCATGATGAAATCATTTCCATATCTGACTCTTTAAAATGTACTTTTGATCTTTTTGGTATTTGATTTTCATATTACTGAAAATATTAATTAATTGCTTTTCTTTGTAAGCCAGCTATAGCTATGCAAGTTTTCTAAGAACAATTATTGTTTTGTTCCAGATGTTATATTGTGATCTGAAGTCTTTCACCAGTCAAATGACTGATTGGAGTAGTACAACAAGGCAAATTATATGTTCTGATTTTTTTCTGGCTGCTGCAAACTACTTCTGTAGCAGATGCAAATCATATTGGAGGCAGTTTGGGAAAGCATGAATTGTTCTAAGAAATACTTAAATCCTTCCATTTTCAGCTTTTATATTGCTGAATAATTCCGGGATTTTACAAAGTCTGTTTTTTGGTTTTTACTGATTTTTTTTTCACATGAAATTTAGACCGTTCTAATACATGAAAATATTGATAATGCTAAGAAAATACAGTGTTACGTTACATAGATGGTTTTATGTTAATCTAAAGGTAAATGCAAGGACCTGTCTGTTAAAATATGCAGTATAGTAGAAGAAACCCACACATTTTATAGAGAATATTGTGAAGTATTCATCCATTTTAAAATTTTTATTGTAAATACTGATACATTCCTGGGAATTTTTTTAAAAAATAATAAAAACAAATGTCAGTAATAGTGTGTTCATTGTCACATAAAGATCATGAGGATGATTGAGAATGATTGGATTCACATCAAACAATCAACGTGCAGAACTGCTGTTGAAATCCTTGGTTTCCAAAAATACAAGCACAAGGTCTGGTTTGATGACAAGGACAGAGATGCCCAAGCTCTTCTTGATAAGATGCATGTGACACACCTGGCCTGGATCAAAGACCAAGAGAATGCCCTGAGGAAATCAGTATATATTCAGGGTAACCGGGAGTCATGAGTCAAATTTTGGCAAATGAAACAGGACTGGTGGAAATATAAAGCAGTTATACTTCAAGATGCAGCTGCTAGACGTGATTTTAAAGCATTCTGTGTTGGGCTGAAGGCGGTCTATGAGCCACGCATTGCTGGCTCTACACTAGTGTGTTTTGCTGATAGCCTCACTCTGATCACAGATATAGTGCAAAAATTCTTGACTGCTGGGCTGAACATTTGCCCATGGTATTGAACCAGACCCCAGCTTTTGACAGCAGTGTTCTTGAAGAGATTCGTCATGCTAATGATTCATTCAACTCTTGATGAGGTACAAAAAGCTGTTATACGGACGAAATTTGGAAAGGCACCTGATAGTAATGCAGTTCTATCAGAAATTCATACAAGTGCTGGTGACCAACTGATGTACTGTCTCACTTGTTTATCAACAACTGGGGGAGGAGCTAGTCCCCAAGGACTTCAGAGATGCCCTGAGGTGGCCGTGCATGCTGTGATGACCATCAGGGCATCTCTGTTCTCTATAGCTGGTAAGATTCTGGCTCACATCCTTTACAACCGGCTTTCACTACATTGTTCAAAAATGGCATCATTCCTGAAAGCCAGTGCAGATTTCATGTTGGTTGAGGCACTACCAACATGATATTTTAGCCAGACAGATAGAAGAAAAATACAGAGAACAACATCAGGACCTCTGTGTGATTTTCATCAACTTGATCAAGGTATTCGACATGGTCAACAGAAAAATAGGCTCTGGAAGTATTTGGGTGAGTTGGCTGCCCTGAAAAAAATGATCACTACTTTTCGGTCTTTTCATGATGACATACTAGCTCACATCCTTAACAATGGAGAGGCATCAGCACCCTCTGACATATCAAATGATATAAAGCAAGGATGTGTCCTTGCTTCTTTCCTGTTGAGCATCTACTTTCAATGATGCTCCTAGTTGCTTTCAAGGACTGCACAATGGGCATGCCCATTCAGTTCAAACAGATGGTAGTATTTTCAGCCTCTGGAGACTTCAGGCTCACACCAAAGTATGAACTACAACTATCCATGACCTCCTGTTTGCTGATGACTGTGCATTGTTGGCTCATTCAGTCAAGGCTTTACAGGAGCTTTTTGGTCACTTTGGCTTGGTCTACACTAGCTGTGAAAGATTGAATGCTTAAGTTCAATCTTGCAGGGCTCTGCTTCATGCATGCATGAAACAGTGCGTTCCGGGATCAGTAATGAACCTGGAACCCCTTGTGAGCCACCAGGATAAAGGAATGTCAGCAGGAGGAGCAGTCCCATTGACATTCTGCAGTGAGGATGGGGACCAATCAATGGTTGCAAGATTGATTTTAGGTACACAATTGGCATACATAAAATTGCTTAGCAGCTGTCAACATTCCCAGGAGGTGCAGAGGTAGCCTTTGTTATTTCAGCTCGCCATTTTGGACTTACAGTGAGCCTCAGGAAGACAGAGCTTATGCCTCAGCACTCCAGTGATCATTGCTGGCAGCACCATCCTTAAGGCTGTGGACAAGTTCCACTACCTCAGAAGTGTACTGTCCTCGACCATAAATGTGGATGATCATGTATCTGCTTGATTAGGTAAAGCCAGCACTGCCTTTGGAAAATTGACCAAATGCCTATGGAATGACCATGGTATTAAACTCTGTACCAAGGTAGCAGTATAAAGGCAGTTGGCCTGAATAGTCTGCTGTATGGCACAAAGTTATGGATAATATTATCATCACCCTGTTTTGAAACTTGATTAGTTCCATATGTGCTGTCTGAGGAAGACTGCCCATGGAAATTGGTGGACAAAATTTGTAACAGAGGTTCTAAAGCTGTGTAATGTCATGGGCATGGACGCAATGCTTATGAACAGTGTCACTGGATTGGTAATGTTATGCGGATGGATGATACATGGATACCAACGATGGTCTTCTATGACCAGCTTGCTCCTGGTAAGCACTCTATTCATGGTCAATATAAGAGCTATAAAGACATCTTAAAGGCCACTATGTAGTCATGTGTCATATCTCCCAGTGATCTGGAACTTCTAGCTCAGTGGTTTGAGCATTGGCCTGCTAAAGTCAGGGTTGTGAGCTCAATCCTTGATGTGGCTCTTTAGGGGGCCTGGGGCAAATAGGTTTAAAAAAATGGTCAGGGATGGTGGTTGGCTCTGCTCAGAGGGGACTGGTCTCAGTGACTTCCCCAGGTCCCTTCTAGCTCTATGAGATGTGTATACAGGCCTTACAGGAAAAGTGTAGGATCTGAAAAGATTGTAGAGCACCTGTATTTGTTAGATTTTTCTGTAACATATGTAACTGGCTGTGCCAATCAAGGATTGGTTTAGTTGCTCATCTACCACATCATAGAAGATGAGATCCATTGATCAACATCTCAATCCACTGCAGTCCACCAAAAAGCATGAGTGCATGAAGGGGTAATTAACCAAGATTTCAAAACTCTTTTATTAGAGAAAAAATTAAAACTTTTGAAACATTAATTTATGTTCACATTATATAGAGTTTCAATACAAGAGTTGCCGTTTTTCATATGTTTGTACAGCTCACAGAAGCCCAGGCCTGACTGATGCTTCCAGGTGCTGTTATAAATTATTTATTGCGATGATTTATTATTATGTCAGTTTCCAATAGACCAAATACTTGAAGCAAGACTGTTCTTACCGTAGGACCATTACAAATTTAGTTGTGTGAGATTTCCAGACCAAAGCAATTAATATCAGTTTAGATGAGCATAAAAATTGAGGTTCAAACCAAGATGAACCTCCCTCTAATTGAAATCAGTCATGAATACACCTGTACAAATAGACAAAAGGTGAGCCATCCATCATATATTAGGATGAATTCTGTTGTCATGTACAATCTAAGTGACCAACTAATGTTGCACCCAACTTGTAATAGATATTTAGGGTGGTATATGACTGAAATATAGTTAAGCATGGTAGGCCCTCATATCCTTTATCTGCTAAAAGTTACATTTGACTTTCCTCATACTCTCAAAGGTGACCAGGCCTCCAAAACAAAGGCTTTAATTATTTTCAAATCACTGTCTAAGACTGGATAACTCCAATGGAACAAGCCCAGGCCTAGTGCCTGGGGGTAGAGAGCTTAAGGAGTCTGGGGTTATTATAAGGTGCTCTTCAAGTTCAGGTCTAAACCATAACGAATCTAGAGCAGTGTACACAACCTTTTTTCAACCATGACCTCCAAAATAGTGAGAAGAGCCATTTTTTCAAATTCATTTACAAAATCACTACTTTAAGAGCTGCAGTTCACATGAGTACAAGGCAGTTCTTAATAAATAACATCAAACGGTACTTTTGTAACCCTTATTTTAAGAACAGCACACACACACAATTATTTGTACCAGTTAGAAAGTTGTTACCCCCATCTCCAGGCTTTACCTGCCTCAGCCCCCAAATCTGCCCTCCTATCCTCAAGCTTTACTCCCCATCCCACAAATCCACACCCTATCCGCAAGCTTTACCGTCCATCAGCCTCAGTCCCCCACCCCCAGGATTTACCTTCCTGAGATGAGGAGCTCCGTGTGCTGCACCTCCATGGCCACCACCTACCTCCACAGCTCCCCCGACCTACTCCTTCTCAGTGTGCAGGCTTGTCCACCCCTGCCCCCCCCCAGCTCTCCTTCCCCCCCCCCGACCCCCGTGCAGCAAATGGGTGACTCCCTGCCCTCCTGGCTTCCTCTTCTGGGGCTCCCTGCTGCTGCTGACTCCACTTGCTGCTCTGGAGGCTGACACTGCTTTAACCAAAACATTAAATCTAGTTTTAACTGTGGGCACTGGTTAAGTGGTGGCAGCCTCTGGAACCTCAAGAGGAGTCAGCGGCAGCAGCACTCAGAGCCTCAAGTGGCTCTTTAAAGAGAAGCATGTAACTCTAGAGCCGGCATGACCCATGGGTTGCATACCACTGATCTAGAGCCTTTGATGGTCCAGACCACCAGATGGGATTTTTTTAAAGAAAGCTGTTTTTTGTTCTAGAAGCCAGATAGTGTGGAGAATTCATCTTTATGCCCTGGGTCTGAATAGCTCCACTGTAGCACTGTTTTCAAACTTTAAGTCAGATGTGTATAGGGCACAGGGCTCTGCATGCAGTGATGGACTTTGTTTTGTTAGTAGCAAGCTGAAATGTATTTTTGTAGTAGAGCTGATCTGGACTTGGCTAACAGTCACTAGTGCTTTTTGAGAATTCCATGTAATATGGTTGAATAGTGAGTGGTTTCCAATACCTTTATCTTTCAACAAGAGCTAAAAGCAGTAATAACCAGTTTTCCCAGTAAACTGTGTACTTGTGTGGCCACTTGAGAGATTCGGATGCAGGCCAGCTGATTAGCAAAGCCCCTACAGCCAGGATTTTTGTTTCTATTGGTGGTGCAAATTTGCACATGCCTCTGTGTTAGGGTTACCATATTTGACCTTCCAAAAAAGAGGACACCACAGAGAGGGAGTGTATCTGTATGTACCAGCTCATGTTGTATTAATGTACTAGATATACTTCAACACATTAATACAACTTGTGTCGGTAGGTTCTGAAACAGATATACTCCTTCTCAGGGGTGTCTGCTTTTCTTTATGGTAACTCTACTTAGTGCACATGAAAAAGTTTATTTTGCACTTGGATGGAAAAAAATCCACTCATGCATGGAAAAGATTAGAGAGAATATTGGTAGTAACATATTAGTTTGACAAATAATCTGAAAAGCCTGCTTGTGTCTGGTTTTGGGGTTTGGCAGATGAGCATGGAATGTCAATTGGCAAAAGATTTTGGGCCTTGCCAGGGTCAGGGGCATTATAGTGATTGTTTTGTTGACTCTAAACAGTGAGCATGGTGGCCGGGTATGTTCATGAATATATATATAAAAATTGTGGTAAATGAACATGCAATATCTAAATGAACATACAATATATGTATCTTAATCTACAAATGAAAGGGGATATAGGGACAGATCCACACCTGTGCTTTCTGCTGATGGACCTTTGGTGGTGAGCCTTATAGTTACTATTCACATTTCCACATGATGTTTTATTCTCTCTCCTTTTCAGGCTCTGATCTAGCAAATCTCATTGACTTCAGTGGGACTTCTCAAATGCTTAAAGATAAACTTGGATAAGTGTTTTCAGGTTCTGGGCTTAGTAGTATTTGCCAGTGTTTTGGGCTAGACATGGCTCAGTTGCTGTTCGAGTGGTCTAAAGAAACAGAAGCTGATTACTGTTTAGATCACTATTATAAACAAATAGTTGTTAATAAAATCCATTTGGGAGTTGGGAAGCCATGTGGAGTTGTGAGGGTATGCGTGGTGATTGCCACTGCCCAAGTTATACCTTTTCAATTAGCACTTTTAATAAATGTGTAATGATGCTATAAACTATACTTATGATGAGAGCAATTGTAGCTAAACATAGATCAAATGTATACATAATCAGCAATGACTTCCAGCAATATAACAAAATGGCAAACAATTAGCACAGCCATACCATGGACATGGTCCCTTTCTCAGGAGCCTGTTTAAACTAATTAATCATCTGTGCAGTAATGTTTCAATACGGAACTTGTGCAGTAGTGTTTCAACACACAACGGTGCATCATCATCATCATCAACAACAACCACCTTGGGCTCAGTGCCCATTGGTGTCCGATGCCTTTCTCACTGTTTTCTTCCATCTTTCCCCATCCAGTGAAGAGTGGCTTAGTTTCTGTAGACTAGCTCCACACCAATCTACTGTATCATCTACTCCTTCTCTGTGGGGTCTGCCTGTCCTGTTTGAACCATCCATTATAGCAGACAAATGCCAGAGTCTTGACTTTTCATTCGTCGTTCATTTTGCAAATATGCCCAAATAGCTGTAACTTCCATTGTATAACCTTCGGCAGTAGGTTCTCTTTCGGCTATATCTTCCTATGTAATTCCTTGTTGGTGACCTTCTTCATCCATCGTATTCTCAGGATCTTTCTATAACAACTCCTCTCAGACACTAATATTCTTCTCTTCAAATCTTCCGTTATCACTCATGTCTCACATCCAGACAATGTGCTTTGGAATACACAAGTTTTCAAGACATATATAGGGGTAATTAGGAAAGACGATGAAGAATGGAAAACTGAACAAGGAACCACCAGACCGTACAGAGACCTTCAAAGAGCCGCTATAATTGGTAGAACAAACTAATGCTTTATATTTACTCTGCATACCATTTCTTACCAAAGGGTTCCTGAGCACGTCTCAAATGATGCACAAAATTGAGCACTGAAGTGCAACCATCTTTGGGGTTGAAGGTAACAGAGAGTAAGCTTCTTGCAGAACTTTGGGAAGGAGTTAAGAGGGAGAATTTTGGACAGGCATACAGGGATACTTCCCTACTCTTAAACGTCCAGTTACATTTTTTTTGAACATTCACATGAACAACACAAACTTCAGATTTTATGGTAAAATCTGAAAAGTTTCCATGTGGTGAAAACAACATAAAATTCAACCCCTCTAAAAGCTGGATCAGTCATGCCAGGATTTGGTCTTGTGATTATAAAGTATATAGGTACAGGTTGAACCTCTCTAGTATGGCATAATTGGTACCTCACTGGTGCCAAACCAGAGAATTTGCTGAACCATGGGAGGTCAATATCGTCTTGCACATTACCAACACTTCCTCTGCTTATTGGTCTCTTAGAAAACATTTAGGGGTAAATTAGAGCTAAATAACAGCACAGAACACTGAGAGCCAGGACTAGTGGCTGTAAGCAAACTTTTGAAATTTTGCTATGCCCATAATTAGTGGACAACCAGCTAATTAAACTCATGCTGGACCACAGATGTTGCTGGACCAGCATGTGCCATACTGGAGAGGTTCAGCTTCAACTATCAAGCTGAAGTTCAGACTGTTAATTTATTTTCCTTAAAGTAATACCTCTATTTATTGCTAGTGACAAGTTGAGAAAGGTAGGTTAAAAGCTGGATAAGTCTGACCTTCAAGTTTTACAAGAATGCGAGGGTCTGCAATACATCAGGGTATAAATGAAAACTTGTATATTGATCCCTTTTGAATAGAACCAAAATGAACAGTTTCCAGGTCTGCCTTATACAGGAAATAGGTGAATTCAGTGCAACCCTGAAGTATGGCATTCACTACATATCATAATACCTTGTTTGACCAATGTGACACGCCACTTTAGGTATCTCATATGAGTAAGAGGTACAGAACAAGCTTCAGATATATTTGGCTAAAAGCTTCTACAAGTGGCTTTTAAAACAAAAATAGAAAAGGACAGTTTATGGGGAAAAAAAACAATAACCCAGTCAAAACACAGCATAAAAAATGAACTTCAGAAGTTCAAGTAAAAGGCATCAAGTGAGTGAGCCTCCCAGAAATGTTTTAGTATGCTGTCCCACATAGTTTGGGGGCTGAAGGGAGCTTCAGAGACTAGTCTGAGACCATACACTTAGTTTCACTCACAACCCACGTGCGATCTGAACCAAGGTTTAAGAAGGTGAAAGACGAAGGTGCTAGCTAAGCCTCTTGACACTGCAAATGACATTAAATAAGAGTTTCTTTGAACCATGGCCCAGATACACATACACCGGTAGTGTCTTGGAAGATTCCATTGTGTGCAACCTTCCCTTGGCTTACAAGGTTTTGCCCTTCTCAGAGAGGGTCCTGTTTGTCACTGGTATGTCTGAAGAGCTAAAGGAGAGACAAACTCTGGCAAACTCACTTTATCCCCACATCAGACCTTGACAACTCTGATTTTCCATTTAGTAAAAGTATTTAGTCAATGCTGGTTTCTTATTCTGAAGATGGCATATGTCATGCAAATGAGCTCCATTTACAGTAATCCTTGCTGCTAATATGACCTGAAAAAAAGCTTTATTTTCAGAATCCATCATGTGCACATAAGCTTTCTGAATTTTATTTTAAATCATCTCTGCTGCATTAGGATGATTGAGTCACAGAAATATGGGGGGTGGAAGAGGCTTGGAGAGGGCAGGAAGCTCACTGTTGCTGGGGGGAGGACACCTACCTCATCCCTGACGGGTGTATGTCCAATGTGTTCTTAAAAGGCACCAGTGATGGGGATTTCACAATCTCCCATGGAAGCCTTTTCCAGATCTAAATTATCCTTACATTTAGAAAGATGTTTCCTAACATTTAGCCTAAATCTACCGTGCTGCAGATTAACCCCATGAGTATTGTCCTACCTCCAGTGGACAAGGAGAACAATTAATCACAGTCCTATTCATAACCAACCTTAACGTGTTTGAAGACTATTATCAGGTTCCCTGGGTCATCTTTTCTAAAGAATAAACCTATTCTGTTTTTAAACCTTTTCTGATGAGTAATTTTTTCTAAATATTGCTTCATTTTCATTGCTGTCCTCTGAGCTGTCTCTGAACTCTCCACATTTCTGAGCTGTAAAATAAACCTGCAGATTATCCAGCCAATTCTGTGCTAGGGTGGACTCTTGGCTTCAGTAAACTGGATTTCTTTCTGGATGAAACCTTGCAACGTGATTGTCTGTTCAGTTAGAGGAATGGTATTCAAAAAATAACCCCTAGTTCTATGCCCCAAAGTTGACCTGTCTCTCACAAGACCAAGTTGTTCACCTGACAACCATTTCATTGTTTATAGTTCAATTATACAATGAGAACATCATCATAATTCCAAAACCCAAACAGTAACACTCTGCTATATCAAGGTAATGGTGGGATTTCCAAGGATTGAATTATAAGCACAAATCCCATTGCAAATTTAGAAGGAGATAAAGGGGGAAAGAAGATGCTCAATCCTTTGGGTTCATTTGAAAGTCAATGCCTAAACTCCACCCACACTTTGTCTCTCAGAGGAAGTGAGCAGATCTAGATGGGGAAGACCAACCTCTGTCCCGTATCACAATATTTTCTCTAAGTTTAATTCTGTGAACATTGCAAATGTGAGGACACAATTATTACGTTTAACTCAGTAGCTGCAAATAAAATACTTACACAAGCTGAAAAGTCTCCTCAGAGTAAAGCATAAATACTCTGCTATGGATGGAGTGCAGGGAGGATGAGTTTGGTATAGATTTTATCCTCCCAAGTCCACCTTGAAGGGTAGCTGCATAGCCTCCTCCCCACAGCTGCTGTTCCAAAATGTGAGTTGAAGTAATGTCTGGAGCCCCTCCACATCCAATTATGGGACCACTGGATCATGTAATGCTCTTTCCTTCCTTGCTGCTCTCTGTGTGGCCTTCAGCATGTGCCAGCAGAAGTCTGAACAGGCTATACAGACATGCTGTCTGAAGGATCTGTTGAAGCACCTCTTTACCCATTATACCAGCCTTAAGTGAAGTGCAGCAGGGCCTTATTCTGGCCCTGTGCGTCTAGTTCAGTAGTGCATGCTCCATCAGATATTATCTCTTTTTTTTTATTGGAGCTTAAAAATAGAAAGTGGTCTTGTGCAAAATGAAAACAAAGAGAAACAACAAAAGTGGTCTGGGGAGGCAGTGCTGGGACACAGGAAATGAATAAGCAGATGTTGCTATCATCAGTATGACTGTTAGCATTGCACATCATCAGCATATGACTGATAATTTCTTAAAAATAGAATCCTTCTTCTGCTATCAAGATCAAACTTCTGCTCTCCTGAGGAGGGACTTGTTCTCATTTTAGAGTCCAACGTGCCTCTCTGTGCCACTGAAACTCATTTATCATCTGAATCGTGTTGTTGTGACTTATCACTGTAAGTTCCTTGCTTGGTTATATCATTCTTCGTCTTTTTCTCATGTTACTGCTGCTGTTTAATTGTAGAGCTGGTTGAAAAAAAATCAGTAAAGTGAAAAAAAATTCTGAAATCTGATCAGAAGAAAAAGAAAAGGTAAAAAAACCCCACCCTTACACAAACTGCAGAGCTCTGCATCTCTAGGCCCATGCTTCTCCCAAAAACTCCCTTCTCCCCAAAACCCACTCTCCCTGTTGCATAAGTTTGTTTTGCAGTATGCGTAGAGTTTGAGGTAGGCAAGAATCCACCAGAAATCATTTCCTCGTTCTATAATAACTGAGCATTGTTTCAGCTTCCCAGTGAGTTGGGCATTGGGAAGTGCAGCGTCTTTGTCTCTGTGCTACATCATGACACCAGCATGATGCAAAAATCGTGACACTGGCACACTCACATTATGGGATTTCCTCCCTCCAGTGACATCAATGGCACAAGTCAGCAGAACCAGAATAAGGCTCATGTATATCATGAAGGTGCTTTAAATCCTGCCTATGCTGCAGTATTGCCAAGTTATGTGGCTTTTGCGTTTATCCTAACTGGGAGAAAAGCTGTCACATGTTCAGCTGGAAAAATGGTCAACTGAATTTTGAAAGTCCCATTATCTACATCTAGATATAAATATACATCTTTGTATGGGAAAATGGGGACAGACTGTTTTTAACTTAGTTGAAATGCATGTAACTAAGAGAGGAACAGAGTGGAAAATGGACATATATAGCCACACCTCTCCACAGACTTATGTAACTTAACATAGGTCTTCTTGGCTCTCAGACTTACTGGTTATTTATTGGGGATTCTAAAACTGAATGGGCATAACAGATGGTGTCATAAAAACATTCTAAAGACAGTCCTGCCTTATAAGAACATAAGAATGGCTATATTGGGTCAGACAAATGGGCTATCTATCGCAGTGGCCTGCCTCCTAGTAATGGCTGCTGCCAGAGGAGGGAATGTATAGAACAAGATATGTGAGATCCATGCTCTGCTGTCCAGTCTCACCTTCCAGAAGTGGAGATTTATGGAGAGCTGGAGTATAATGTTGTATCCCTGATTGTCTCGGCTAATAGCCATAGATGGACCAATCCTCAATGAGTTTACCTAATTCTTTTTAACCGTATTTTGAATTCGTATTCATTTACGTCTAAATAAATCCCACAATGCATGGCCTTCATGACACCACTTGATAAGTTCCACAGGCTGACTGTGCATTGTGTGAAGAAGCACTTCTTTGTTTTAAACCTGCTGTGTATTCGTTTCAGTGGGTGACTTGTGGTTCATGTGTTATATGAGAAAGCACATAACATGTGTTTGCTCACTTTCTCCACATCATTCATGAGTTTTTAGATTTCTATCACACCCCCACCTTAGCTGTCTCTTTTCAAACTGACTAGTCTGTCTTTTAGATTTTTCCTCATGTGGAGCTTGTTCCATCCCCAACTCATTTTTTGTTGCCCTTCTCTGTATCTTTTCCCATTATAATATCTTTTGATGTGGGGTAACCAAAGCTCAAGCATAATTTTTTCGGGTCCAGTACAAACGTGTAACACAGGCTGTTTCTTGCACACAGGCTCTTTCCTACATGGTTTGCAGTCTGGACCAGCCCTCTCCCAGGGTCTTTGGGCTCCAGTAAAGCACAATTTTTTCCCTCCTCCCAAGTGGGGGCCAGGAGGACCACCAAAACCACATGCAGTATTCAAGGTGTGGATGTACCATCAATTTATAGAGTAGCATTGTGATATTTTTTGTCTTATTATCTATTCCTTTCTTAACAGTTCCTGTCATTCTGTTAGCTTTTTTCACTGCCACTGTACTGAGCAGAAACAATGACAAGTCCTGTGGCACCTTAAAGGCTAACAAATTTATTTGGGCATAAGCTTTGGTGGGATGAAAAAGTACGGAAGGAGGCTGGGGGATGGAGCTGGGACATGAGATGAAGGGTCTTGTAGTGAATTAGAGTGCAGGAGAGGGCTCAGGCCTGAGGCCAGGGGTTGGGGTGCAACTTACCTGGGACATCTCCCATTTGGTGGGAGGGTGGTTCCATGTGGCCCTTAATGCCCCACTCTCACCTTCAGGCATCACCCCCTGAAGGTCCCATTGGCCATGATTCCAGGTCAAAGAAAGCTGCAGGGGCAGAGCCCTCAGGTGGGGGCAGCAAAGAAACATGGTTTCCCAGTGCTTACACAGTGTGGCTCCCACTGGGAGGGAAGGATGGACAGCACATGGAGCCATCACCCCTGCAGCTGTGGGAGAGGAGACCATGGCAGCTCCATGCATGGCAGCTCTTTGAATGGCAGCGCTGAGCCCCCACAGACTTACTGGACCTCTAGGCAGGCAGGGGAGGCCTGGCTCCTCACTGCCTGGAAGGGGCAGGGCTGGAGCTAGCCTTCCCCAGGCAGGCCTCAGCATCACCTGGAGTACACCACACCTCTCCAAGACAACCCGTGGCACTGCTCAGTGTGCACCATGAGTGGCTCCAGCAGTGACTTAAAGGTCCCAGAGCTCCTGGTGCTGTCACTGCCACAGTAGGAGTGGCCTTGGTGGCTGGGAGCCCTGAACTCTTACATTGCTGTGCCCTGTGGCAGTTTCCTCTTGGCCCCTCTCCCCCAGCCTCTGTCGGTCAGCTTACCTGTGCGCGGCTTATTAGAGGGAACCCTGCGAAGCAGATGTTTTTAGAGAGCTATTCAGAGTTTCATTCAAGTCTCTTTCTTGAATGATAATATTTAGGCACTGTCATTTTGTATGTAAAAGTGTGATTAAGTTTCCCCATGTACACTACTTTGCATGTGTCAATACTGAATTTCATCTGCCCTTTTATTGCCCAGTCACCCAGCTCTATGAGATCCCTGTTTAACTATTTGCAGTCCTATGATTGCATTAGATTAGCTATCTTGAGTAGTTTTGTATCTTCTGGAAATTTTGCCACCTCACTGTTTCCCCTTTTTTCCAGATCAGTCAGGATTTGTGTTTAACAACACAGACCCAAGATAGATCCCTGGAGGATTCTGCAATGGGTCTTACCCATGAAAGTTTATTACCTAATAAATAAAATTGTTAGTCTTTAAGGTGCTACAGGGTTACTTTTAATTTTGTTTCTTCATTATGAAAACTGACCTTTTATTTATACCCTTTGTTTCCTGTCTTTAAACCAATTACTGATACATGAGAAGACCTCTCATCCCAGGACTGCTTACTGCACTTCTGAGGCTTAGGTGAGGGACCTTGCCAAAGGCTTTCTGGAAACTGAAGTGCACTTTATCCACTGGATCCCCCTTGCCCACAAGCGATTAGTGAAGCATGCGTTCTCTTCACAAAAGTTGTCTTGATTCTGATTCTTCCCCCATACATAAACTGTATCCTTGTGTCTGATAATTCCTTTCTTTACCATTTACCCTAGTACTGAAATTAGGTGTACTGGCCTGTAATTGCCAGGATCACCTCTGGAGACTTAAAAAACAAACAAACAAAAAACAACTGTTATTTTAGCTGCCGTCCAGTCATCTGGCCACAAATGCCGATTTAAATGATTGGTTACATACCACAGTTAGTAGTTCTGCAGTTTAATATTTGCGTTCTTTTGGAGTCTTGGGTAAATACTATCTAGTCCTGGTGATTTATTACTATTTAATGTATCAGTTTATTCCTACACCATCTCTATTCACATCTCCATCTGGGGCAGTTCCTCAGATTTCTGAACTAGAAACAATGCCTTTTGTGGGGATTGCCCTCACATTCCATGCAGCGAATAATTCATTTAGCTTCTCTGCAATGGGTTTGTCTTCCTTGAGTGCTCCTTTTGCACATTGATTGGACGGTGGCACTACTGACTGTTTGAGAAGCTTTCTGCTTCTGATGTGCTTCAAGAAAATAGCTGTTGGTTTTTATCTAGTTTGCTCTTCAAATTCTTTCTCACCCTTCATAGTTAAGACCTAGATTGTCCCCATCAGAAATACTCCTGGAGACAGTCCTGCACAACAAGAGGTCATGAGAATCTGAAATTTCTGTGGCAGTGAAGCTGAGTTGCCATTTTCCAGGATACCCTCTAGAAGCCAGAGGTGTTTCCACAGTGCCCTCCATTTTACTCCCTTTTTTGGGGGACCGTTAATGATGCTATATCGTCTTTTTCAGGGCTATCAACAGACTTCCCCTGAAAGGCCAATAGTGCAAAATAATTCAAAATAGCCCTCAGTGCCCCAGAGATAAGGTCTGTCACAGTAAAGGCCATAGTTCATAACCATCTCTCTTGATGTCCATGGAGACTTTATTTATCTCAATAGAAGTATAGCCTTTTTCTCAGGTTTTCTTCCTCCATCAGTGCACACTGTTTTGAGAGGGAAGGAATGCATATACTAGCTTCCTCCTGAAAGCTTACCCTAATTAGTGTAGCATGGAGATGGGTTCTCCTTTCTTCCAGCCAAAATGCACCTGATCCTGGACTCATAAATTGATGGTGTCCTGGGAACGTCTAATGACTCTGCCAGCTTCCCTGAACCACCACCTCTCTTCTGGATTCAGCTGTTTTCTGACAACAGTATTCTTTGTTCACATCCACATTGGTCCCCCCCACTTAGGTTTAATGGGTCAGTACACCCTGTTATAGGAGCCATCATGACCCCATCTCTAGACTCCACAGATGGTACTCTGCACATCTAGGATCTACCTAGATGGATTGAGTGGAAACTGAGCAGCTCAGGATTGTTCTCAGCCATTTTGACTTTACAAATTACACATACATGACAACAAGGCATCTTTCCATGGTGAGTATACTTGGCCATCGTGATATCTAAGGTAACTGAGATGTGGCACAGATGCAGGAATACTTACCCCACTTCCCACCATTCTTCGAAAGCCTCCCTACAGCAACATGGCAAACACACAATAATCCCAAATGCACAAAGCCCCCTCAGAACAGCACACTCTCCTCATGTGCCATGGCCACCCATGACTCTCCCAGTACACACAGCAACACAACCAGCATGCATATTAACCCTAAACACACACACAGCCACTTGCCGCAACAGACACCTCTCGTTTGCCACACACAGAAATCAAGAAAAATCTGCCAGCACAACACACATACGTACACTTGTCCACTCTTGCTCATACTTACCATACAACCATAAACTGTCACTTGTTTTTACAGATTACACCTGTTTAACACATGGGCTTTTAGCTTTTAGTATAATGTAAGTGACCAACCCTTTGTTTAATAATGTTTATTGTTAGACTTTTTCATTACTTTTTTTTTTTAACTTTGATCCTAAAGGATTATAATGACAAGGCCTCATTGCACAGTTCTCACTGTGGCAACACTCCCCTTAACTTCCAAGAAGCACTTAACTGGACTAAGTTGGAAAAAATGTGAACTGTATTGCATCTCAGAGCTATTGTTTAGGAGATTTTCTGAAGTGTAGTCACTGGACTAAATAAGGCATGCCCTACACTTCAGTGTCAGCCAGTTAGAGACAATTGTTCTTGGAACTGATGCCAGAATTCTGAAACACAAATTTGGAAAGGCCTGTATTTGACAGCAGAGCTGATGTACGGAATGCAGACCTTCAGCTGTTGAGCTGAGGAACTGAAGCAGTCTTACTGAGTGTGACGTTGATTAAATCTGCTGGACTGCTTCAAACAGATTCATTCCCGTTGACAGTTATCAACTGTGATAATACAAGGAAACAGACGGACCATAGTCTGGAGACGAGTTGGCTGGTTTATCACCTGTAATTGGTTCTGAAGAATGTCATGGTTTGGTAAAAACTGCTCGCTGAGTTCTTTTCACTGTAAGTCATGTCAGAGGGTTTTTGGTTTCTTTTTTTCCCTACTGTAAATCATGGTCGTTCGTGTTTTCTTAACAGCTGATCTGCTATGAGTATGTTGTTATTTTTCCAACTTTTTTCCATCTTCATGTTTGTTGGACTGAAAAACAAAGGGTCCCTTTGTTGTGAGCCGTTATTGGCTTTTTGCCACAGTAGTCGTCTAAAAGAGATACCCTCTAGGATTAAATAGTTACTATAAAGTTAATGGAAAGTCAATAGATGACTAATGTAATGTTTAGTGTCTGAGGCATTCATTCTCTTGAAAACTACTATACATGTTAGCTCAGACTGCATTAAGTATCTTACTGTACAGATACTCAGAGGGCATAAGCATCAAGGAAGGGGGAATTTTAGAGGGAGCTGCACTAGGAAGATCACTAAGTATGATGGGATGAAGTTAGGAAAAGGACCATTTGAGATGAATATGAAGAATGTGAAAGCTGCTTTTGGCTTGGGTTAGCCGCCCCGGGACAATGATAGAACCTCCCATTGCTTGTGGTTTTTATAGCCAGCCTGGACAAAACACTGGAATTGTATCATAAGGAAGAATCACACATTGTCTGGGAGCTGGACTGGATAATGTTACTGATGAGACAGACCTCATGCATGTGACTGTGTCAGAGCTGCGGTCACAGCAGTGGAGGAGGCAATAGGACTTCCTCACTAGATGGTTTCTCCTGCAGATGCCAGCTCACAAAGTAACTGATTAGAAGCAGTGTCTTGGTAGTACCACATCACCCTGCTCTTCACATAGCCACCTGTAACAAGGCTCTGGGAGAGTTTTAAAGCCTCCAGACTTCTGAGGAGTCTCTGCAGAGAGTAGCAGCAGTAAAAGAGGCATCTATGCAATTAAGAAACACTATCCGCTGTTTCAGAGCCCACATTTATCAAGATCAGTACTTTTGATTCTGCTATCTGATGTTTTTCCTCTTTGTAGATTCATCATGTCTACGTGTTCTGCCTCCTGGGCCTGAGCACGATCCTTACTCTGTTCCTGCCCATTCTCCATGCTTATGTTTTTTTTCCCTGCCCCCCCGCCCCAATTCTTCTTTATTCCTCCTCACCAGCTCCTGGTCCTGATGTTCCATGGTCCTTAAACCCCTAACAACAGAAAACTAGTAAAAACAATCTTTGTTGTAAGGTTTTGTTCTTTTCTTCTGTCTTTTTATTTTAGTTGAAAAAATCCCACCATTTTAAATAGAAAATGTCCCAAGAAAATTATTCATTTTGATAAGAGGTCGTTTTTTGTAGTAATGCATTTTCAACCAAATATTTTCACCCGCTCTGTAATGTTTGTATGAATTTCATTCTTGAGTCTTTGCATTTGCTTTTATGGTATTTTTTAAGATAACAATTGAAATGTTGCTGTGAGGCACTTTCTGGGGAGCTGATAACTGGCTTTGTGTTTATGACTTATGCTCCAAGACATTTGCTAAATGCCAGGAAGTGTCCCATGTGTGGCAATTTATTAGATTCTTTTTTTATACCTAATCCAGCAAGTCTGGTCATCCCTGCATTGCTGCTTTTTTTTTTAAAGCTGAATACTTCCCCAGTGAAGCGTTCCTTTAATTTTATCCATTCATGGACAGAATAAATTTTGTTACGTGTACCAATGCACATGTGGATGGGCATCACCAGTAGAAACACGTGCTGCTGGTTGTACATGGCTGTGGGCATTCTGTGAATCAGCCCGGTGGTACCTGAATCTTTCTGAGTGGCTGCCAGAGTGGTCGGTTTGCAGGGGTCACTGCGTGTGTATGAAATACCAATCTGTACAAGAAGCAGTGTCAGCAGCCTCAGAGAAATGCATAATTTGGTTGTGTGGCCAAATGGATAGCACAAGGGCAGGTCCTATTCTAATCTTTTTCATATATTCATCTTGTACAAATCATTTTACCCATTGTTAAAATGCATGTTGTAATTCCCATATTATTTCACAGGGATGTAACTGTTCTGGGGTCCTTGAATTACTGTTGCTATAGAAGTGGAGATGGTGGTTATTGTTCTTAGAGATGCCCCTAAACCATAAAATCTAGACCCAAACGTTGAGCATTCCCAGTTTGGTATGGGAGGATTAAAAGTTTTTCAGTCTTGCATGGAGATAAATGCGGATTGAAGATCTTGTTTGGAAATCTGAACTCCCTGAGGCTATGGGGTGTTTATAGCTGTGCTTTTGCTGTGTGACATATATGTGCTACTATTACTGGATGTTTCTGATATGTTGTTGAGCACTGGTGTGTGCCACAGACATTTTGACTTTCATCCCAGAATGAAGCAGAAAGCGTCCTTTCTACCTCAGAACACAAAGGAATGCTTGTTTTGTTCATGGCATCTGGACAGAGACAGTGATCTCATTCCCAACATATTTATCTATCTCTAGCTTTATTATTATTATAATTATTATTAGTAATAGTATACAGTAAGAGCAAGATGTGCATGATGTTGTGTCTGTTACTTAGCAGCACCGCAGTTCAGGTGTGAATAGGGGCATTTGTGGACACTGAGAGAAACAAAGCTCTCAGGGAAGCTAAACTTAAACAGGTTTACCCATGTTGCTCATCTACAGTTCCAGTATTTTACACATAAAATACCTGGAAAAAAGTGAATGGGTTTGAACTAAAGGGCTCCGCTTGATCTGTAATATTCACAAGTTATTTTGGATCCTTTGTTCCCTCTTCTTAGTGAATCACGGACTAGTAGAGATAATGATTTATCGTGTAGTGTTGACCTATGCTCTGTGCGGACCTGAAATATTTCTGAAGTAATTCAGTTTGGTGCAATGCTTCTCACATGCCTTTCTGAAGGTGATGATGCAAGGCCCTGCAGTCTTTACTCAAACTAAACTTCCATTTTACTAAAGTGGTGTTTACCCTCAGGCTTGGCAGAATTCTGTTTTTTTTTTTTTTTTTAATTTTAAATGGTGAGAGATCAAATCAGTGTTTATGTTTAAGCATTTTTCCTGGTTTATTGTTTCGCAGTTGCAGGAAATAGTGAAGATCAGGCAATGGGAGGGGAACAATTATTTAATGACAGCAGACATTGAGTTAAAAGACAAACTCTCAACAACAAAGGTCAAAACTTTAGCTTTAAATCAAACTCCACTAAGTTCTCAAGCAGCATTTTTCTTATAGTGCCTCTCTGTAAATTTTGATTATCATCAGTGGAAATACATTTTGATGGTGTGTGCCTGGATAGTAAAGTTGACATTTATTAATAAAAAGGCAGTCTTTCCAAGCCTACTTATCTAGCATAATGACTGCAGGTTTGTGCCCACAACCATATATATTGCATGCTATGTAACCTTTGTAATTTGGTAGCACGTGAACTGGCAATGAAACAATTGCAGTCATCCTGGAATGAAATATAAGTTGATGCTTTACACTGCAAAATACCCTCCATGCAGTCATGCTTATTCACAAGAAAAGCAGACAAATAAGCCTTTCTTTGTAACAGCAGGGTTTCCCAGTAGCTTTGCTTCTCTCTAGTTCACTGTTTGTAATTGCTTCTTAATGATACCAGACTTACAGAGACAGTGTATTGTTTGCATAACTATGCCATATTTTAGACTTATCTCACCAGATGTCTTCAAATGGAATTTTAAACAAGACTGTATAATTTATGCGGGGGAAAGATTATAACTTTTAACCATTTACAGTATCAACAGGAATCAAGAGACTCCACCATGTTAATTCCCGCAAAGATTATTCTGTGTACATGAACTTCAAGCTAATCAGTTTAGTCAGACCCTGTGGTAGCAAGCATGAAAATCAAAGTCCCCCTTGTCAAAATTTCATTTGGTTTAGGACTGAATCGTTTTTAATTACTTGTTATTGTGTATGCTCACATAGAATTATTGTTGATAGACAGGACTGCATATTCTTATTACTTCTCAGAAAATAAGACATTTCACCTCTTGGGAATTAAGGCTTGATAATCAAGGGCATTGAGTACCTGACAAGATCAGCTAAGATAACAAATAATTGTCTCATCCTACCAAATGTAACTAATCACCTGCAAAGATCAGTTAGAACTGCTGAGAGTACAGCATTGCTTAATTGAGTAGATTAATTATAGGGGATTTTTGCATTCTCCTGAACCATCAGGAACAGGTCAAAGGTAGTACAGATCGAATATCTCTAATCTGGCACTCTCTTGTCCAGCAACATCCATAGTCAAGCATGATTTTAGTTAGTCAGATGACCACTTATGATGGGTGTGGCTAAGTTTCCCATGGTTCCATAAAGTTTGTTTACAGACACCAGTCATGTCTTCAGCGTTCTGTTCTGTAGTTTAGCTGTAATTTACCCCAAGTATCTTCTAAGAGCCCAGTAAGCAGTGGACTTGTTGGTAATCTGCTAGACAATATTGTCCTACCGTCTTCCAGCAAATTCTCTCCTCCAGTACTGGTCAGGTCCTGAGGGTGCTGGATGAGAGAGATTCAACCTGTAGCATATCAGAGAGAGAGAGAGAGAGAGAGAGTGTGTGTGTGTGTGTGTGTGTGAGAGAGAGAGTTCTTTTACCTTGGTGAACATTCAGCAGGCATCCTGACACAGAATTAGAAAGGAGCTGACCACATAAGGACTCCCAGTCAAGATTTATCAAAGTGTTCCCAAACCAAGGGAAGTAGAATTGCTGGAAAATACATGATCAAATGAAAGCTGGAGAGCCTCACTGGACTGCCCATTTTAAATGCCCATTTGTGACAAGCATCTGATGAAGTGGGTCTTTGCCTATGAAAGCTTATGCTCCAGTAAATCTATTAGTCTATAAGGTGCCACAGGACTTCTCGTTGTTTTTGCAAATACACACTAACATGGCTACCACTCTGACATTTCTGACCAGAAACATCCTGATACTCAATGTATCATGCCCCTATTTTCACAGTAAGATGAAAACACACTTCCTGAACTAAGTAACTGGGTGCAGACTGCAGGAAACTGTTACTACGAATGTGTTATTCAGGGGTGCAGAGAAAACAACATTGGTTTCAGCCTCAAAGTTAAGAATGTGAGACTCTCGGACATTCACTTACTCTGTCTGGACAGTTATTGAAAATGGAACTGTGAGGTATTCAAGCATATTTATTTTACAAAGAGATTCCTTTAAAAAATCTGTTCCAGCTTTTGAGACTCTCAGTAAACAAAAGTCTGGAAATAAAATGAAATTAAATTAAAACTAAACTACAAATTAAAAGGTACACACGATGCAAAACCTCATAATCAGGCTACGACTGTGAATATTTCTGTATACAGTGTTACCGTCTTGCCTGTGTCACTGTCTGGGTGCTCTTCCAATTGTCTTTTAAGAAAAACAGTATTTTTATAAATCCCAAACCCACTGTTTTATCACCTGACTGATCTTGATCTCAGCTAGTCTAGCAGTTCAAATAGCTGTAATCTTCTTACTTGGACACACTGTTCATCGTATTGTGCAAAGGACTATAAGTGTTGGATTGTGAAACACATGATCTTATCTCGCTCTCAAGTGACCATGACTGGAAAGTTTTGATTCATTTTGTTCTCTGGGCTTGCTGAAGTGACAGGGGTTCACAGCTCTTTTAGTGATTGCAACAATTTGTTAGAAACAAGTTAACATTGTTATCTTTGCTGTTTATACCTACTATTTTCATACTACCTCTGGTGTGTGATGGTAAGTATCGAGGTGATTGGACCATAATGTTAAACCAAAAATATATTATTAAAATAAAATAACAGATCACATGAAAAGTGATAGAGGATTATTTCAGCTAATGCATCTTTCAGGGTAGGCTGCAGAGTTGCATTTAAACAGGCTAAAAACTGGTTGCATTTTTGATACCTGGTTAGGGGTATGTTTGTTATTTGTTCATTGGTGTTTTTCTCAAAGAACTGAAGCACACCTCAGTGGAAGAACTGGGGTTATCAGGCTGTGTGGTTGAAGGAAGCCTTAAAGAGATATGGAATGGGGGAATAACTGAATATTTTGCTTATGTATTTTCTTGGTTTTTATTTTAGTTTGCAAGTATGCCTGCCACAAGAAATGTGAAGCAAAGGTAAGCACCTTCTAAATATTCATTTTTCTGCTTGATAATAGGATCTAATTATTTGAAGTTTGATAGCCACTAAGCTAATCAAAATAAGAGGATTGTTTAACCAGAATCTCAGTTAATTGCTGTTACTTCTGAAAATTCCTTCCCTCTCTTTGACCTTTTATTGGTTGTATGATCCCACACCACCAAAATCAAGAGTTTTTCCTTTGACCTTAATGGGAACAGAGTAATGACCTAACAATGTACTTTGATTTAACTTTAGGTGCAGTTATGTAGTGTCCTAGGGCAGCTTTAGTTTTATCAAAGACCTGTCTCATTAATAGTTCTCCCATTGAAATCAGTGAGTGTTTTGCCATTTACTTAACTTCAGAACAGCATCTCATCTTTTATAGTGAACGCATCAGCATCATTGGTTTCCATATTGTACTCCTCACGCAAGGGGGCATAGTTAATAGCAACTGCTTTCTAACCTCATTGAGGATGAACTACACAGTTCCACAGCTAAAGAGGAAATGTGCCCAGGAAGCCAGGAACATCCCGCTGGATCAAAATGCTGAAGTGAGGGGTGCTTTAGAAATGCCAAAGACAGAAATAAAGATGGAGAAAAATAGCAGTTCCCTTGTCAATGCAGTTTTGTCTTTAGGAGCTGTAGTGAAGATGCTTTAGCCCTATTTCTTTTCCCAAGTCAAGTGGCAACAATCCTATTGTTTCCATCACTGCCACTTAGTTTATCTCCATATATAGGTCTCTAGCTTTAATTTTTTCTCTCGGTTTAATCTTGTGCTCACTTCAAAGAGAATTTTTTGAATTATTTGTTTAAGCTAAGTGTATTCATCCACCCTGATGTTTCCAAAACCCAATGCAAGCTTTATGTTTCATTGATAAATCTGGCTCTGAAAGCAGATGCTAAACATCAGCATATCACCAAGGTAGCATAATCCAAAGTACTTTAAAATGGTCTGTTTTCAGTAGTTATGGATATCAGGGAACTAATCAATGACATGTTTGAACTGTCTGAGTTTGGAAGCTAAACAAAACAAAAAAAAGAAAAAAGATGCACGCCAAGGTGCCAGCTGTTTTCATGACACAACAATGTTTTTTGTATGAGAAGGAAATTAATTTATAATTAGCACATTCATTGTTTGCTTCTCCATTTGGGTTTTCATACAGAGAATGCCTGTAAATATCAAAAATATTATATTATTGCTCCTATGATTGTGGTATAAGGATTTTATATATACATCATTATACCTTTTTTCCAAAGTAATGCTTTAGCGTTTTGCAAAGGGCTAAAACTTGGTGTCTTAGCAAGAACTGTTCAGATTGTAAGAACTGACATTTGAGAGCAAATTCACATTTAAGGATGAGAATGAGAACTTTCATTCCCTTCCTTCCCACCCATCCCCATTCATAGGTATATTGTGGGGAAAATGATATTAAAAATCAAGGTGTTACACTATTCTGTGCTATGTTCTGTTCTTTTTGCTTGGTAAGCAAGGAGATGCTTGAACATATAAAATGTGCTCCACTATTTATACAGGTCAACTTCAATAGTAACAGAGAGATAGCTGTCAAAACAAAATAGCAGTCAAGTAGCACTTCAAAAACTAACAAAAATTTATTAGGTGATGAGCTTTCATGGGACAGACCCCCTTCTTCCGACCATAGCCATACATACCAGAGAGATAACTGTGTTAGTCTATATTCTGTCAAAACAAAAAAACCGTCATGTAGCACTTAAAGACTAACACAATAATTTGTTGGGTGCTGAGCTTTTGAAATATCTGAAGAAGTAAGTCTGTCCCACGAAAGCTCATCACCTAATAAATTATTTTGCTAGTCTTTAAAGTGCTACATGACTGCTTTTTTGTTTAGGTCAACTTCAGTGACAGATGAAGTTGCCATTTACTGGCATTAATTTGGTTTAACATTACAGTACTTCAATTTTTTTTCATTGCTGATGTCATATTAATGTAGGGTTTGCCTGAACATTACTCTTCATAAGTGAATGAAAGATCAAATATTCATTTATTTCACCTCTAGTACGATCCTCAATGTGAACTTCCATTGTGCACTTTTTCTTTGCTGCCTCTGTGTGTGTGTGTGTGTGTGTGTGTGTGTGTGTGTGTGTGTGTGTGTGTGTGTGTGTGTGTGTGTGTGTGTGTGTGTGTGTGTGTGTGGTTTGCGGATTAAATAATTCTGCAAATTTGCCCTGTGAAAACATTTTCACATTTGTGAAGATGTGCTGTGAAAATAATTGCCATAAGGAAATACAAGATGGACTACATTACCATTCAGGTCATATGATTCCATAAGATGAAACTGAGGATGTATGCGTCAAGTCTGTGTGTGGATAGTAGACTTTCAGTCAACACGGTTATTCCAGTAACTAGTCATGGTGATTCAGTAGGGGGCGCCTTCCCTTCTGAGTGCTGTGCTGGCTGGAAGTATCATCCTTCAAATGACACAAAAATAGTGTTCTAAATATTAGACATTTTTCAGATTAATAAGGGAAGTTTTCATAGGCACATATGGTAGTTAGATGCCCAACTCCTCTGATTTTCAAAGAGCATTAGGGACCAAACTGCTGTTTGTCCCTTTGCAGACTTCTGCCAGTGTCATATGCTATTCTATTGACATGCAAAGTGTGATTCCTGCTGTTGTTATTCAGATACAATAGAAAAGTACAAAATATTAGTATTGACATGTCTGCAAATAAAGTATTACTACTGAACAGCTAAGCTTTGTAGCCTTGGAAATAGTGGCATTTCAGTGCTGGACAAATGGATCCCTCTGCACAGACTCTGATTCTGCAGATCCTTTCCCCAGAAGTCCTCTGTAGGATTCCATTGACTTCAGTGGTATTCTGCATGGATGTAAGTGTCACCTGTGAAGATATAATTGAGTGACCATGGTGACAGCCTGGTTGCTTTGATTAAAATATGTAGCATAGTGGTAACAGGCTTCATAAATGTTGGCCACAGTTGGCTATGTAACTCCCTTGGTGCTACATTAGCTCATACATTTTGTAATTAACTCTAATTTTCTTTTCAGTAGAAAAATGTACCACATGATTTAAAACATCAGCAGTCAATCCACTGCACATTACATTATAATGGAGTGAATGAGGCCAGATGTATTTTTGTTATGACTGAATCTGTTTTGAAGGAATTAGTGTACATGCATATCAACAGCTGGATCAAAAGGCCTTTAAAGACAATGGAACCTGTGAAGATAATTTTTAGCTCAAGTTACAAAACATCTTATCGAATCAAATCATATTGGAAAACATTCACTTAAACAAAACCAACGTAAACCATTCACCACCAAATGAATGAAAGTTTACATTGTGAGGTTGTCAGAGAATTTCATTTCATTAGAGATATTTTCAGTATCTGAACAGTCAGAATTATCTCTTGAAATGCGATAAACACATGTGCTATACAGCCTGCATTTGCTCAGATTGTAAATACCTAAGGAAAGGAGTAAGTGCCCTTTTCTGATCCTACCTACTGTGGCAGGGTCAGTCTCGCTCCTGGGCCCCAGGTCCTCCGATCAGTCCACTGGCTCCACCATACAAACCCCATTACCCTAGCTGGGGCAGGGGGTGGTCTGGGGTGAACCCAGTCCCTTCCCACTTGTGCCGGGTTCTGGCCAAGGGATCCTGGATGGCTGACTCCCTTCACCCTTGCCCTTGCAGCTCTTCTCCATGGTCCACTTCCCCAGTCAGTTCCCCCAGTACCTCCTTCTGCTAGTCGTACCCGTGGCAGCAAATCCCCTTCTTTGTTTGGCTCCTCCGGCTGACCAGTTCCCCACAATCTCTGGTTGGGCTTCAAGCCCCCTGGGTTGGGGTAGCCCAGCCCCCTGGGTTGCCGAGGCTCCTCTCCTCTTTTGTGGTCTCTGGTGTGCCCCCCAGTCTCCTTCCCCCTCCTTGCTCACCTTCCAAACTCTCCTTAACCCCCCTTGTACTGCATGGAGAAGGCTTATAAAGGTAGCCCTGAGTGGGATCACCTGGCCCCAATCGATTTAGGGCAGCCTACTCCTCAGCTGCTCCCACTTTGATTGTCAGCCCTGTTTTTTACTCATGCCTTTCCCCTCCTGGCCCCACCCTGCCACACTACATTACCAGCAATTTTGACATTAGCTTAATTAGAAATATGATCTGGCCCTATCATTTGACCAAGGGAAGAGTGAAATATGGGTGACATGAAGGCACAGAAAATGCCTTTGTTTGGGAAACCAAGCTTTAACAGCAACATTTTGGAATAGGATGTCTATGCTGATCTTTTAGTGGGGTCCAGGGATGTTCATTCAAGATCCATCTGCCATTTTAGCTTTTGTGCAGATCAGAGGTTGGTATAAATAATTTTATCTCCATGGAAATCAATGATGTTATGATGGTTTACAGCAGCTGAGGATCTATCTCCTCTACTTACCGCCTGCTTCTCTCCATAAACCAGTATCATTCTAAGCTGAGTTGCAATTTTTGCATGTTACAAAATATTGAACCTATGTGGGGCTTTAGTTTCACAATATCCAAATTAACTCTAAACAAGTTCCACACTGGCTGTAACATTATTAATTACACGACACTGAATACAAACTGATTAAGGCAAATAAGCACTGAAATAAACCTGCTAGAGCATAAAGAATTGACTGGAAAAAATGACCGTGAAGCTTCAAAAAATGTAAGTGAGCAGAGATTAAGTTATTGTAATTTTAGTTTACCACAGTCAGTGTGTCTTACTTGTTCTAAAATAGATATTGTAACACATGAAATGATACAGAATAAGGGAAGCACATGATGCTGATCCCAGCACTAAAATGTCTGGTCTGAGCTATAAATTCCAAGCTAAAAAAATTCTCCTCTGTTTAATGTAGCAAAGAAAAGCAAATGTAGGAGGGAGTTTAATGGTTGTCTGTAAATAAAATCTTCAGTGATATATACATATCTGTCAAGTTACTATTTTCAGTTCAGCTCTGAAGATAGGAGACGAGGGCATTAATGGAAATTAAGTATCCACAAATTCAGAACAGATGTCAGGAAGCACTTTTTCATGCAGAAAGCAGCAAATATGTGGATTGATCTCCCAGCCAAGTTTGTTAAGACAAAACCAGTGTGGTTACTTAGGATGCATGCAATTTAATACTATCCTTGGGGTGGGGGGCTGGGGGGGGGGGGGAATGGAGCACAAAAATGAACTGCACCATGACTGGTCAAGTAGCTTATTTTTAAAAACCTCATTTGTTCCTGAAGTTGCTCTTGTAGAAATCTATTACAACCATTTACTTTTTTTTTAAAAACCTCTCACAAATCTCTTCACAAATGGAGCATATTTCAGCTGTGGAGTTCAAAGTGAACACCAGCATGTGGGAACACCTAACTTTAGATATCACAGAGCTAATAGGTTATATTGGTTCAGATTTTAGTGACCCTGTAGAGCAGGAATAGTCAAGTTGTTGTTCTTGAGCCACATGTGGCTCCTTAAAAGTTACAATGTACCTCACAAACCCTCTCTGCCTCCCCATTCCCCACCTAACAAACTGGGGTGTGGAGAGCTTGAGTCCCCTGCCTGGCAGTGGGGAGGTGGGTTAGGACCTTCTTCCCCATGGGAAGGAGGGTCTCTGGGCATATGCCCTGTGGGGTGCATCAACCAGGGCTCAGGACTTCAGCAGGAGTGAGGCTGGAGCCCTAAGCCTCAGCTCCTGGAAGGTGTGCTTCAGCTTGTGAACTTCTAAAAATTGGTCCTTTGAGCTGCATAAGATAGTGAAGTTGGCCACGTATGCTGAAGAGTGTATTATAAACATCTGGCTGTGTCTTTGAATGTGTCTGCGCAAATGACCCATCAGGTGCATACAGCTTGGCCAGCGAAATACATGAAAACAAGATTGCCACTCCTGCATGCAGCTGTCTACTCCTCAATAAAAGCAGCTCACATCAGCCACCTAGCCGGCATGATGTGGGACTGGTTTTCAAAAAAAGGAGGCGTATCAATGGAAGATCAGCCTGCATTGCACAGTCTTGTCTGTGGGTGCACATTGGCACAAAAGTTTATGGTGCATGAGCATGAGACGAGAAAAGGTTAACACAGCCTCGTGCATTTTTAACTTATGCAATAGAGGATGTCCCCCATGGCGCTTGTACTATCATTGGTACTCAAATAACTTTTTGGGTACTTTTTCCACCTCTGAATGCATATTCCTGCTTCGTGACAGAGGTCCAAAATATTGAACAAGGGCTGCCAATAGCTTGAATGGGGTGAGAGGCAGGAGTTGGCTGACAAACAATGCGGACACCATTTCTGATCAGTGCAGACACGCATAAATGTAAAACTACTTATGGCTCCTCTCTTATGGGCTTTAAGATATATTTTGTCTGCAATAGGATGCTTTCAGAATTAACCTCAGTCTTCTAACTTGCTATTTTATGCTAGTTTAACACTATATTATTTTTAATGAGAACAGAGCTTGCTAATTTTATATTTTTAGGTGTTTGCATGGGTTGGGTCCTTTTTGCTTGCAGGGGGATGATGAAGGAATGAATTAGCTGTATGTGGTATCTCCTACTAATATACATAAACCGTATCTTAAAGCTGGCGCGATCAAATTTCCTTTATTGTTTACTGTCTGAAAGAGAGCCTCGTACTGTATTCAGTTCTTTTCCAGAGAATCTATTCTGCTCTTTTAGTGCACAAATCCTGTGTAATGAGGATAATTAAAATCTTGTATTGCCTTAGTCTTTATTAACTTGGAAGTGATTCCAGATGGGTATCAGTTCAGATGTTCATCGTGAATTAGTTTCCTGCAGATGCAGAAGCGACAGTTGGTAGTGCCCCAGTATTCTGGATTTTTATCATCAGTTCTTTTTGTTTCTCTTCAGGGTTGTATTGTTGGGAGCATTTCTTCTCTCTGGCAGAGATGAAGGAATACTTGTGTGTCCCAGAGAGGCCAAGAGCCTTTCATCCAACCATCCACTTTGGGACATCATGTTCTTTTCTTCTTCTTTAATCCTCACACTGTCATTTGTGCATATATATGGTACAATGCTGCAGGTAGTTGACAGGCCTTATCTAGTAGCACTGACTGGGCAGCCCGGTACAATTTGGAGACTGAGACTCTGATTTCAAAATGTCCTATGAGGGCCCAGAATTAGCCATGATCCCTAGAGAGGTGTGTTAGGGCCTGATTCACTTAAGTAAATAATTAAATCCCATTGAAATCAATGGCAGTTAAGTACTTGCATAAAGTTAAGCTTATGCTCAAGAGCTTCAGTGAATCGGGGTCTTTGTGCTTAGTAGTGTGTACTACAAGCCAACTTTCAGGCCACTACCTGAACTCTCTTGGAAAGCCAAACCTATCTCCTTCACTGTCAGCCGGAAGATTTGTGTTATGACTTGGTCCAAAAAACCTTTTCATTTCCGGTTCTTTGCCAATTTCTCATTATGTTTCAAAGAAACCAACATCTAAGCACAGGTTTTATAGCTTCTCAAATACTTTGTTGTCGTAGATTAGTTTATTTTAATTCTGTAGCTCTTCAGTTGTACACACGTTCCCTTTTTTCTCCAGGAAACCATCTACACATCTCAGTGGAGTGCTGATTAAATCAGAGTCCTGGGATTTGGTATTAAGGATCTAAAATCCTTGTTCAGACTAATTTCCTGTGCTGTGGCAGGCGACTTTACCATAGCCAAAGCCAGACCAAACAATGTATTACTTTCAAACCTGGTTGGTTTATTTTTCCTTTCCTTTACAGGAAAGGAAATGTTAAATCTATATAATGTGAGTCTACCTAATCTTTCAGAAACAGGCCATCAAAATCATAAAAGGTAAACATTCTGAATCCCTCTTGACAGTGTCTCGTTCACTCTTGTCATTTTTGTAAAAGGCCACATTTTTCTAATTGTTTTTTAGAGGGTTATTTATTTCAGAAAACATTACTCTTTCTTTGACCCTTTCCTCGTTTCTTCTCTGTTTCTGCTGCAGACTAATGGGACTTGGCGGAAGGCCTTGTTTTTTGCCCCTAATCCCTAGGGAGGTTATGTTCTGTTTTCACTTGATAAACCCCTTAATGGCCCAGGAAAGAAAGTGGGGGTTGTTTGTTTTTGTAGGGTTGTGAGAGAAAAAAAAGTAACGGAAATAGGAAAACAGAATATAACATAGACAGAGGTGCTGGAACTGTTTTTCTTGTGTGGGTTTTGAGAACCACTGAAGCAAACTCTAAACCCTGCATATAATGGGGACCACTTCAATCCATGGATGCTACATCACCTCCCCCTACTCCCCGTGTTCCTAATTCCAGCACCTATGGATATACAGTATGAATTAAAATAAAATCAGCAGAAACAACACAATGTATGGAAAAGAAAGCTGTAAAAATAAAACCTACCAAGGTTTCTAATTGGGTATTATTCCCTACTGTACCCAGAATAGCAATCCAAAAACTCACAGAGAGAGAGTGAGAGAGGCATCCAATTAGATTGTCAATCAAAACATGTAATGACCGTGAGCTGGTTAGGTTGGCAGCAGTGTGCATAAAACAGAGTAATAGTCTGAAGAGTGGATATTTAGCAGCAGGTCCTGAGTAGTTGCCCATACCCAATGCTGTATACACGTATATGCGCAGAAACAGGAACACTGAGTTCAGGGATGAGGCACCAGGAGACAAAACAGGAGCTGGCACAGGGAAGAGGAAGGCAACACACAGCAGTCATCACCTTGTGTTGACTCCACTATTTTACAATCAGATTGCTCTATTATTGCTCATAAAGAATTGTACAAGATAAAACTAAATGCATATGGCTGAGATTTTTCTAAACTGGGGTCTTAGTGATTTAGGCGTACAAATCCCATTGATTAACATTAACATTGAAAGGGACTTGTGGTCCTAAATCACTTGAGTGCTTTTGCAATTTCTGCCCTGTAGTAAAATCCTGCCTTTATTTGAGGTGGCCGTGCAGAGCAGTGGGGAAGAGTGTTTCTGGGTGCATCTCTGGCTTCATCACCATCCTCCACTGCAGGATGCTGTGGCTCAGACTAGATGGGTATGAAGGAATGATGGATGGACCCCTTGGCTTGCTGTAAGGACCACCACATGTCCTTGCCTGGTATGTAGATCTGAGTATAGAGGGAGAGATACTCCCTGGGATGGGAGGGGCTGCTTGTATCTTTTTCCCCTTCCTAGCATTTTTGGAGCCTCATGGAAGGATCTTTCTTTGTTGATTGTGCAGGGATAAAGAGGCTCCTGATTTTCTCACTTTCCTTACCATCTTTGTTAGAGCACTTGAGCAACACAGAGCAAGGACTTATTCCTTAGATTAACTTCATGATATCACATATAAAATACTTAAGTAAACTTAAATATAAAAGTCCTAGCAACTGGCAGGATTCTTCTCCCTCCCCCGCCCCCCAATGTATTTATACACATATATAATCCCTGGGATTCTTTTTATAGTGAAGTCGTTTTTTTTTTTTCATTCTGACTTCTCTCTAAACAAAGTTTGCTATCATGTACTGTAATTCACTGTATCCACCAAAGCCACTATAATTCTTTGGAAGAGTTTGGATCTTCAGTTTCTCTTAGCCATAAAAAATATACTTCAGAATAAGCTTACAGTTAATTTTCACAGTCAATAATGCATTTGATTCTTATTGTTCTCATATTTACATTAGTTTTATTTAACTTGTGGTTGTATATTTGCAGGTCTTTTCTTCCAATAGAAAAAAAAGTATAAATAAAAATATACAGGTGTCTTACCTTTTGACCTCTTTTACCTTGAAGAATGCAGACCTTTATTTCTTTTTCTTTGTCCTGTGAAGCCTCCTCTTTCCACACACAATTTGGTTCAATCCTTCCCTCAGATGCATTTGTTTGGCTCCCGGTGATTTCAGTAGAAGCTTTGCGTATGCAATTATCATCTGGCAGATTCTGTCCTAGATCTCTGCTCTGTGCAGCAGTACCGGGATGGTGCTCTTAGCTGTTCTATGTTTTCATGAATTTCTGCAAACAAAAAGTAATCAGCTTTCAGCTTTGCCTGTAGGATACTATATAGCCCATAAAAATGTCTGTATATTAGATATTGTATGTCTCACGTGACTTTAATATTTATTTATGCACTGCTGAATCACCCAGAGGATCACCTCTCTAGCCTTCAGTAATTACTCTGATGAAAGACTCTTACTTTGGCAATATTACCTAAAGAAGGGGATTGGAACAATAAGCCAGGCTGAATCAATCTCTTGTTAGGATACTAGATTAACTAAGGAGAAAAAGTTTAGGAAAAAAGTTCTTAACAGTAAGCACAATTGAGGTTTGGCCTAGACAGCCAAAAGAAAGTGTTTGAGGTGAGGATGTTTGAATGATATACCTCACCCTAAACAGATGAGGCTTGCCAGGTGAGGCTTACCTGTTACAGTTAATGGGTAGGGGCTAGACCAGCCACGTGCCCGATGTAGGCAGGGGGCTGCTCCAGGTCTGATGGGCCCTCCACAGGCTGGGGAGCTCTGGCCTGGCTGGAACAGCCCTGTCTGTGACCACCTCACCCCTTCCTGCCTTCTCTCCCCAACCCTTTAATCAGTAAAACAGTTAAATCTAACAGTTAACTAGTTAACTAATTAAATGAGATTTTACATCCCTTGTTTGAGGCACTTTATACTTCAGATATTCAAGAAGAGGTAAGATCAGGGTTTGGGTTTCAGAGATAATTGTAAATCCACTGGATGGATAGATGCTTTTGGGAGATTATATTAATTTTGTTTGTGTTCAGCTTATTTTAGGTGATGCAGGAAACCCCATCCATTTTGCTAATATTTACCATGTCTTCTGGAGTTCTGCGCATATAACCCATAGCAGACTTTGGCCCAATACCTTCCCATAGGCACTGCATTATTTGAAAATAAAAACAAACAAAAATAAGTGGTGACATAGATGCTACTATGTTAAGTTTTCACTTTTTAATGGTGAATGTAGAGTATGTTTTCCCTTTGTATATGTGTACTGCTCCTGTCACTGTTAGTAGGTGTCATAGTAAGTGTGTAAGAAAAGGAGAGAATAGCTTAGAACAAGTATAGAAGCAGGACAGAAACTGGTACACAAGCTTTTACACACAAATGACATATATGTAGCTTCTTGAAAGAAGCTAGTCTTAATGACAGTAAAGTTGAAGCTAGTTTTAACTAACAGCTCTCTAACTTTGTTTCTAACAGCTTATATTTAGTAGCATTTCAGAATGTAGAGTTCTTCCCGTGTCAAATTCCATGTAATTGTGTTAAGCGCAACAAACGTTTCTTTTCTGAACAGAAAGTTTTAAGCACCGGTAAGTTGAACCTGAAGATTCAAAGCAGGCAATCTTTCTTTGTGTGCACTAATGCATTTTTAACTTTCATTAAGTTATTATTGTTTTAAAACACGTTTTCTTTAAGAGCTGTTTAAACAGAAAACAAATTTGGTTTAGCTTCATTTGTAATGTGAAAATGGTCAGTATTTACTTTTGCTGCATGTGCACTGTTGGTCAGGTTAAAGCCATTAGCAGCAAAATTGTGTGAAACACGGATTTGCTTCTCAATGATTTGTGTTCCTTTGTTTTCAATACTTATGGATTCAGCCCCTGCTTTTTCCTTTGCTACACTAGGTTTGCTAGGTTTGGGGTTAGAATGAATCCAAAACTCAGATGAAGGCCTGCCTGAAGCTGTAAGTGAAAGCCACATGGAACTCTGACTTTTGAATGGTCACAACAGGAATCCATCAATCAGAACAAATTCAATGAGGATTGCAAACTTGAAGGGTTTTTACCCGGCAGTTTAGAGTTTATTACCAAATATAAAACCATCTGATTATTGCATGGTTTGAGGATTGAGTGAGAAATTATGCTCATTTCCTGTTATCAGGCGGAAAGTCAGGGGATTGGAAAATCTTCCTCCAGTTGAAAATGGCCTTTGGATTTCGCAGGGCTGCCCCAGAAGTGATTCTGTAAGGTGATACTTGATTCTACTATGTCCAAAGTTTTGTGCTTCATTAGGTTTAATGTCAGTCTAATGAATTATTCTGGCTGAACACAAACTGTCAGCAACAGGGCGATATAGCGATTTGAAATTGCTATTTATGAGTTTAAAGACTGCGTTGTTACATGAGCAGATATGCTGTGCTGGGGATTGTACATTGGACAGTTGGTTGCAGGGCTTTCCTCAGATTTAAAAAAAACAAAAAACACACTTTAAGGCAGGTTCTTGTTGGGTAAGAAATAATTTTCAATCTTAAGGTTTTAAGACAATAGAAGGCTGTTTTGTTTAAGGGCCCAACTGGTAAGAGCAGTTTCTAAGCTTTTGATCAACCGAACACCACCATCCACCCCTCCTAAATCCAATAGCTGGGAAGAAAACTTTTAACTGCCCAATTTCGCTATTGTTTTTCTTTGTGTGAATTCAGGTTTACAGATTACTTTTCTTGAACGTGAAGGCTCTGTCATCAACACATATTTTGTCTATCTGAAAACTGTTTTGTTTTTGGTGAATTTTGGGATAGATTTCCTCATTAACTTTGCTGTTTTCTGCCCGACTTGACTCCACTCTGTACAGACATGGGAGATCTAACACTGGCTGCCTTCATGAAGTGGGACTCCTTTTGTCATGAGGAAAAGAGAATGTGTCAGCCTTGTAAAGGGCATTCCGTGGGATCAAAGGGACAGGAACTATGCATTTCATGGTGGTGTTGTCTGGAACAATCACTTAGGGCATGTTATAATCCATGTCACATTTGAATCCTAAAATGAATCCAGAGGTGAATATCTCAGAAATCCTGTCACCCACTCGCTTTGCTTTTTTTCTTTTTTTTTTTCAAAGTAGCTTGCTCTTACCCTACACTTACACTCACAGCTTTACTCCAGTGATTTTATTACCTTTGTTAAGGCAAACGAGAGACCTTCAGCTTTGTGAAGAACAATGGTGACAGTAATTGTGCAATCACCCTTTTCAAAACAAGCTATAGTTATCTATAGTAATAGAATCTACAGTGTGGTAAGCTGTAGCATTTGGATCAGTGGTTCTCAACCTTTTCAAGACAGTGACCCATTTTGACAATTCAGTAAGAGTTTGTGACCCAAGACAATTCAAAAACGGGGTGGTGGGAGGTTCTCCCCTGGGGAAGAAAATATAAATCTTGATTCACCCTCTCCCACCCCCAGGCTTAAACCCCTCACAGCCCCAACAGGACCCCCATCTACCTCACATGAGTACTGCTGCTGCCCCTGCTGCTCCTTCGCTGGGCCACCACCACTGCCTCTTCTGTGCAACTCCCCCCAGCCCTCCTTGTTCCTCCCTCTACCTGCAGTTCCCTACCCTGCCCCACTAAAATGGGACTCTGTTTCATTGGTTTAATGGCCGGCTCCCTCCTGTTGGCCGTTAAACCAATTAAATTGAGTTTCATTTCAGCATGGCAGGGCAGGGACTGGGAGCCAGAGGAGTGAGTGGTGGCAGCGGTGAGAGCTGCAAATGTCTCCTTAAGGAGCCACATTCGGCTCAGAGCCACCCAGCTGGTGACCCTTCAAAAAGCTATTGGTGACCCATGTTTGGGTCCCGACCCATAGGTTGGGAATCCCTTCTTTGGATGATTACAGTTGTATACCTGTTAGATTTTGAAGAAAGTGGAACCACCCAAAGAGATAAAAAGTTTTTTTTAAAAAAAAATTAACGCTTTATTATGTGTTTTGCAGGATACAGTATTTTCAGTGACACTGCAATTTCATTTAACTTGATTAGGTACGTTAACATAGATACTGTGCACATAACATCATATCTCATCAAAAAGGATAAGTCAGAGATCTGTAGCATCCCTTATGCAAATGCTGTTTTGTAATAGGAAGATTATAATAATATCTAGATTTTTTTATGGTACGAATAAAACAATAAGTAATGGTGAAGAGACTCATAGATCAATGTGAGTCTGATCTTTTAAGTTATGATCTGCAAAAGAGGATGAAAGCTCTCTCTGGAAATACCATTTAGAGTTTACTTAACTCCATATTTCTTTTGTCATGTCACTTTCCTCTCTTCTGGAAAGATCAATTATATCATGTAACAGATTTGTTCATTTAAACCACGGCTTCATAAAAGTTGGATCCAGGATGGTTCTAAGTTCATCCCCAGTGCATAATAAATGTACATTTGCTTCACCAAATCAGCCGTACAGTATAATATTTTATGGTGATGGGAGTAGACAAAATATTTTAAGGTTATATTTTCAGAAGGCTGCCAAACTGCATTTTCAAAATTTCTTGGGACACGTGCACTCTCACAAAATCCAAGTATTTCTGTTCTCACACCAGGTAATTTTATGCAAAAAGGCTGAACTGCAAACTAAAAGAATATGGTTAGAAATTTTAGGCATCTGTTTTTGTAAGTCCCATGTAAAGTGACTTCTGAGTAATGATAGAAACCAGTGAGGAAGGACTTGTGCTGTGAAAGTGCAGTTAGGAAGAAGCACATATGTTTTAAAGGCCTGATCCAACTCCAAGTGAAGACATTTGCAGTCTCCTTACCCTGTCTGGTAAACTAAATAGGAAGGCCAAGTAGAGCTCCTTCTCCTGTGGTGTGAAAGCTGAAGGAGAGAACTAGGGTGACATCCTTCCTTGCATTGTTGGCTGGGAAGATCAGAAAAATTGTCTTCCATGCACATTCCTGCCTCAGAGTTCCAAGTGAACAGAGTAGATGAAGGGATCTGATGCTACCAGCTCAGAATGGAAGGAGCTTTTGTAACATTGATAGGCCCTAGTTGTCTGTGAGCAGAATTGAATCTGGGACCGCTGGAGCTCAGAGCATGAGTTAAAAGACAATTGTCTGTTAGCTAAGGCTGTAGAACAGGCCCATTATTCTCTCTGTAAGGCTATGTCTAGACTGACGAGAACTGTCTGCAACAGATATGCAAATTGCACAAATTATTTGCATATCTCCTGCCAACAGTTCTCCCTTGAGAGGCTTTCCTGACATTTGGCCCACCTACATGGGGCCAAATGTTGGGAAAACCCCCTCTGCTGACACCTCCCCGTCTTCCGCATGGAACAAGGATGACCGGGCTGTCAGCAGAAGGCTCCCAGAGCAGCAGACTTCTGTCGGGAGATCTCTTAGCTCCCGACTGAAGCCTGCAATCTAGACATAGCCTAAGTGGTTTGAGTGCCACTAGATGGGACAGCACACTACCCCCAGAGGTGTGTGGATAGTTCCCTTTGCTGAGAAAGTACACCCTAAGCTTCAGAGACATCCCAGTTAAAATCGTCAATAATCCCCCACTCATAATACCAGCAGGCAGAATCAAATCTGTCAGCCTCTGGAGATTAGAACATGAGCTTCTACTACGTGAGCTAAAAGCCAGCTGGCTGGTAGATAAGGCTGCAGAGCAGACTCACTGTTCTCTCTGTACATGGTCTTAGTGCCACTAGATGGGATAGTGCACCACACCCAGAAGGTATGTGGTTATACTTTTCTGTTCCTATGGTGTAGCTATGAGTTCAATAGGTGCACACATTGTAAGTGAGAATTTTGCTCGAACCCTTGCAAGTGCAGAAATAATAGTTTTTGCCTAAAGGTATCAAGCTGGACATTCTCTGGCTCCAGTTCAGCAAAGCACTTAAGCACGTGCCTAACTTAAACCATTGAAGTCAGTGGGGCTGCTTGTCCCATTCAAAGCACGACGTGTATATAAGTATGTTGCTGAATCAGGGCTTCTGCCATTTTTGTGAGACAGCTGGCAGAAATCCAGTAGCCATAATTTTAGGAGAGTAAAATAATGTTGCCATGTTAGTGTTGCTGAATGCCCTGCGTTCAGGTAGTGGCAAAGGCAGTTCCAGTGTTGTCCAAACTTTTTTGGTTTTGAACGATGGAATTATAGAACTATAAGCCTGCAAGGAACTTCAAGATGTCATCAAGGCCTGTTCCCTGCACTGAGGCAGGATTAAATAACCGTAGAAGAATTCTTACTTTCTAGGGCAACGTGGTCACTGGAACATAGCTCAGTACAAGTGATTAATTTAGAACTGTGGTGTCCAATGTGCTTGCTGTTCTCCGCATGTGGTGAAGTGGACGCCATGGTGTGGCGAAGTATGGCTCCTTAGGGCCACACACATGGAGCGCCCTCCACCCACTCTGCACATGTGCCCCGTCGCATGGTGGGACAAGTGTGAGGTAACAGTGGTGGCGGCTCCTCCTGCAGCCCTGACCCAGAGCCGCGTGGCTCCTGCCATGGCGCAGCTTTCCTGACCCTGGCAGCTCCGGCAATGGTGGTGCAGCCCTGGTGGCTGTGGCCCAGTGTGGCTCACATGGTTCTGGCTGCGGTATGTGTGGCTTCTGCTGCAGTGCAACTTGCACAACACAATGGCTCCCGTGGCGGTGGTGGCTCTGGCGAGTTGCTGGCAGTTTGTATGGTGTCTGTGTGTGCGTGCACATGCACACCTACCTGGCTCTGGGGCAAGGGGTGGGCATTTATTTTGAGCTAGGGGGAAGGGTCGGCTGTGGTGATCCTTAAATTTCTACTGAACATTTCTATTAGAGAAGCAAAAATGGTTAAGGGGCTGGAGCACAAGAACTATGAGGAGAGGCTGAGGGATTTGGGCTTGTTCAGTTTACAGAGGAGAAGAGTCGGGGGTGATTTCATAGCAGCCTTCAACTTCCTGGAGGGGAGCTCTAAAGAGGAGGGTTAGAAACTGTTCTCAGTGGTATCAGATGGCAGAACAAGGAGCAATGGTCTGAAGTTACAGAATGAGAGGTGTAGGTTGGATATTAGGAAAAACTACTTCACCAGGAGGGTGGTGAAGCACTGAAATGTGTTGCCTAGAGAGGTGGTGGATTCTCCACCCCTTGAGGTTTTTAAGTCCCAGCTTGACAAAGTCCTCGCTGGGATGACTTAGTGGGGGTTGATTCTGCGTGATGCAGGGAGCTGGACCAGATGACCTCCTGAGGTCCCGTCCAGCCCTGTGATTCCATGATTCTATGACATCACTGATTTAGAAATAACACCAACAATATTATCCAGTCAGTGCGTGCTTTAGTCCTTGTGCTTAGCATTACTTTTCTGTCGCCCCATTCCCCCAATTCCTTCTTCAAAGCTTGCGTTTGAAACAGAATCACCTAGCTAAAGGAAAATTAAAATATGCCCCACTCTCCAAGGTAAAAGTGTGGGAGCAGTCTGACTGGGTGCTCTGCTGATCACTAGGGGTGCCTTCTTCTAGCATCATCTGGGGCTTAGTGGTGCCAGTCGTCCTGCAGTTGGTCACAGCCTCACTTTCTGAATAGTGCTCACTTGGGATTCAACTGCTCCGCTTCGTGGCTTGGACCGCCAGACAGGTCACAGTAATCTTCTCCTTTTGGGGTATCAACGCCTCTCTGGACCCACTGTCCCAAGCAGTCATTCCTCTAATTGTCCTGCACTGGTGCCACTGCCCTATGTCTAGCGGGGGAATCCAGGACTGCCTTCTACACTGGCTTCCAGACCAAGGACCCTACATCAAGAGGTTAGAGTTTGCGCAGTGTCTAACCTTGCTGCTGAAACTCTGTGTCACTTAACTTACCTTCTCTCACTATGAGCCTCTCTCCCTGCAGCCTTCTTCCCCTCTCACCTACTGTGCTTTATATATGGTCCTACTGTTGTTGTCCAACTGAGCTTCCTCATGCAGTTTATTTTGCCCATCTAGCACCTTAACTCCTTTGGGCTTTGTGAGGTATGGACACCCCTCACAGACAGATGTGCTCATGGAGGAATCTTTGTGCACAGATTGTTGTTGTTTGTACAGTAGGGTCTCAGGGTTCATGAACTTAATGTTCACAAATTCAGTTATTCGTGAGCGCCAGTTTCCCCCGGGGCTATGGGAAGGAGTGCCAGCAGCCATTGCTTCCCCTGGGTCCCAGGCAGGGACCACTGGCAGCTGCAGTTTCCTGGGGCTCTGGGGCAGGCTGCCCTATTTGTGAAATTCAACATTCATGAGGGTTCTCAACACAGAACCCTCATGAATGTTGAGATGCTACTGTATTACAAAGCCCTTAGAAGACAGCGTCATGCTTGAGGCCCCATTTTGCCACGTGCTAGGCCAACATATATGAGATACAGTTCCTGCTCTGGAGTTTATAATCCAGGAGACTGAGCAGAAGTGGGAACAGAGCCATAGAAAGGTGAAGTAACAAGCAGCAGGGAGGTGGCAGCGCTTCAGTTAGAACTAAGGTCTCCTTAATCTCAATTCAACGTTTAGTTCAGTCCATCAGACCACAATGCCTTCCCTTCCCCATGTGAAGTGGGAAGGGAAGAATGGGGGAACTCAGTCACCTTTCTGGCAAGAATGTAGAAGAGTAGAGTTGGATGATATCAGTAACAGCAAAAAAAATTTTGTCTGTGAAAGTGGTTTGTAAATTTGAAGCCCCAGATTGTGGATCTGATGGTGAACAGACTACATCTGGTGGGTATTATGAGGAAAGATGATATAACACATTATTTATGTGCCTAATATTGCAGTCCTGTTTAACTCACACTGGTCTTAAAGTCTTTCTATACCATACCCATGGAAGGGATTTTGATGACAAGACCCCCGTGGTGTTGTCTGTGGGGGCCAAATCCAGGATAATGCATGTATCTCTCTCCTGCCTGACAGAAAGAACTCAAGGGCAACTGCTCATAAATTGTGGCAGAGTCATATATAAGGGATTTAGAACTAACCATGGTGGGAGGTAACCTAGCATAAGGTTGGGTTGCAACTGCAAATAGTGATGAATGTACTTGGAAACCAAGCATAAGACTTGTGTCAATAAGGGCAGTACGGCATACCTACCTGTGATGGCAAATTGAGAAGCATGGGATTTTCCCTTTGGCTACTTTGTGGGAGTTCTATCTCCTCTCTGGTTTCCCTCGCCCACTGAAAATAGAATTAATCTTTCATATTTTTAACATCTCAAGTCAGGAAAATAATCAGAAAGTTCAAAAGCAAGGGAGGGTCCAGGTTCCAGAAACTATTTTCTCTCTGGTCTATCATGGCAGGACTGAGCTGTATTCCTCCTCAACTCTTTTTGGTGCCAAGTTCATAGGTGTGCCCACTGCAACAGTGGCAATTGTGGCACTGTTGTTCCTCGTCGATCTTGTAACAGCAAATCTCCTGAGGTTTTAAAAGCAGACCTGAGAGCCTGGGAAATCTCCCCAAAGTCTGAGTCTCAGGCGAAAGACCTGAGATAAGACAGGTCTGCTGTACATCTGGCTTGTTTTTTTTTCTCAAGAAAATTCATTGTTAATTCCTTTGAGGTTTGAAAACTTCCGTGGAATCATTTTCTCCCTTCTTTCCAGAGCCCCTTCTAGTAATGTGTGTAAGATCAGTTTGACTTCTTAAATGAAGCATGTTTTCTCATGAGGATTATACCAAAATAAATAGGTTTGTAATCTAAAAGGGTAGTAGAGTTCACGGTGGAATGTGTACCTAATTAAGCTTTAAAAGGACAGACCTTGTACAAAGGAAGGAGGAGTGGAGGCTTTCAATAAGGATGAATGTAATTGATGGAAAAAAGTGGATTTTTGTTTTGTTTATTCTTTGGAAGGAAGAAAAATCACTACAACCCAAGACATTTTGCAAAAATCTTTGCATTTATTTAACATGTTTTCTCCACTCGTTTTAAACCTTGCATTAACAAACCCTCCCAAAGTCTTTTGTGGGTGTAAATAGGAGTACTGTGTACCCTTCACCCAGATGGGCAAAGTCACAGAGAGGATCAATCTCTTGGCCAAATTCATGCTGGGGTTGGTAGGAGAGTTGGGGTAGATATAAGGGTGTTGGCCTCTAATCACTGTATACTAACCCAAGACCCCATTTTAGGTTCTTGTAAATATTTATTTGACTCCGGACTCCTTGGGGCAAAGCAAATTATCTGAATTTGAGAGCTGGCTGACAAAAAAAAATATTGGTCTGTCATTACATGTCTCTAATTAATTGGCGAGTCCCTCCATTGCTGAACCCAGGATCCCATATAGGTTTTGGGAGCTCTGAAAGTTCCTTCTGTTTTGTTGTTTTCAAATGCCCCTCACAGAGGTAGGTAGCAAATGGCACCCTCATATATGCCTTCTGAGAGAAGTGTAAGTAGACTTTGGTTTATGTAGCAAGAAACTTTTTTTCCTTTCCTTTTGCCACCTGACATGTTCACAGTTTTCTTTTTGGAGGTTGTCAATATAGGTCAAGCGTGTGGCATTGCCAAATCAAACAAGACACTGTTGAGAAAAGCCAGTCTTCCAGGTGGCAGAGAAATGTGAAAAATACATTTTTATTTCTTAGAAAAGCAGCATTCCTGGTTGTTACTGAAGGTTTCTTTTTCCAGATGTGCTGTGATTTCATATTAAACAACTTGTTTCATTGCTTTATGGGTGCACTGGGGTTTGTGTGTTTTTAAATGCATTGAAGTATAAAATGCTTTCTGAAGGAATGTAACTTTCCTTTTAAGGTGCTAGCATTGGGCTCTGCTGTGTAATCCCAAATGAGGCAGAAAGGAGTTTTGCTTGTGTCAGGGATGCAGGAGCAGATTCATGGCTAAGAGATCACAATGCTTAATGCCCGTATGTGGTAGTGCTTTCTACTTTCAAAGAGTTCTGTGAACATTGATTAATCCTTCATGACAACTCGCTAAGGTAGGTAAACCTAATATTAGGTTCATTGTATCAGACAGAAAACTGAAGCAGAGAATTCAGTAAGGCCACAGACGTCAATCTTTGCTAAAATTGAGTTTAGAACTCAAGTTTCTGACTGTATTTCCTCTTTCTTTCCTTTCCCTTAGCAAATTTACTATGGAATTAAGCATCACAACATGTAATGTATGAGACTGCATTTATTTGAAAGCCATTCTGATGCGTTTTAGTTTCAAGTAGCTATTTGATGGTGCTGTAAAATGAATAAATAAGTAAACATTTTCTAATTTTACAGACAAAGTCATGGATTCAGACATGTTAAATCTGTTTTAGCCTAATTTTCATTTTGTAAAATTCACTTACTTTCTTTTATTATTTTAAGAATTTAGTGTGTTTAAAATGTCCATAATCTCATTTAGTTTGACGATTCTCTTTAAAATTATAATTTGCTGAGGAGCATTTTCATAGGAAGCGATGAATAGTACAAGTGACTAAAAGTCTGAATGACAGGCCTTTTTTTGCATCTGATCTCTGAGTAACTCCTCTGAGGACTTCTGAAATGTCTCAATTTTTCTTTATTTCATCAGTCAAAATCTAGCTCGCTAGCTAGGTTGCTAGCTATCAAAATTAAACTAGAAATTGTTTGTTATTGCTATACTGAATAACATTTGCTTTGTATACTAGCAATAAACAGTGGAATGAATGATAAGTATGAAGTTTTGGGGGGGAAGGGTGAATTTGTGTAAAACAGCTCTGATATTACATATTATCTATTCTATTAGTAGTTGCTCAGTGTTTCCTGGTAAACACCTTTAGAACACTGAGATACTCAAAATAAAACAAAAACATCTCCGTTCTAAGAAATATGGATCTCTTTGGTTCAGAAATCGGTCGTGCTATGCATTTTTTTTACAAGATGTACTTTCTTCTGCTTATTTTGGGATGCTAACAATGGAATCACAAAGTGTGCAGTTTTTGAAAAGGTAGTCACTGACATATAGCTGTATTACAGCAGATGATACCATTGTTTTCATTCACTCAAGTGAAATGAAACAATCTTTTGCTCATTTAGGCTTTTTCCAGAAATGTGAAGCAATAAACTCCAAGCAAAGGAAATTAATGTGCCTCTGGAGCTGTTAATCCATCAATTAAAAAAAAAAAAGGTTTTGAACCAGTGGTGTCCAGTAGTAATTCAAGGATCGCCTCACTTGTGGTTGTGGTCTTTCCATGTGTGGCACAGCCCCTCCGCCACTCTATAACTCAGTGCCCTTCCCCTTCCCCAGAGCCATGCACCCCCCCCCCCCCGACTGAATGCTCTCCCCTCCCTCACAGACAGGCACCTCCCGCTCTCCCCAACCAGCTTTAACTGAATATGCCAGCAGCTCACCACAGCCCCTGCCGCTGGAGCCACCACTGGAATGGAGGCTGCCAGGCCGGTGGGAGCAAGAGTCGCAGACCCCATGCGGCTCTGGGCCTGGGCCATCGGGGCTGCAGTGGGTCACAGGAGACATGATGGGCTGGAGCCACGCCAGGGCTGCAGAAAGTGCACTGGACTGCAGCTGGGGGGCTGCGCCGGGCTGCAGGAGCCGCACAGCTCAGGGCTGGAGCCATGCCAGCCCATGGGAGTCACACCAGTCTGCACCGGGGCCACAGGAGCCACCTCAGGACAAGAGCCACAGGAGGAGCTGCTGCCACCATGAGCTTGTCCCACCACATGGTGGGGCACATGCGTGGGGGGAGCAGAGGGTGCCCCAGGTGTGCATTTTGCCACACTGCAGTGTCCTGTTCAACACATGTGGCGCATGGCCAACAAACTGGACACCACGGCTTAAACAATCTGTTAACTCTTCATTGAGTGTTGCCAAATCTGGTCTTTTTTGCTGTCATTTCAGCAGAAAGTCAACAGGCTCTTCTTATGTCACTGTAACTCTGTAGGCTTTAGAAGATACAGTACTATCTGTGCCCTATATTTTTAATTCCTTTCACTCTGCCTTGCCCTCCTTTTAAAACAATTACTAATAATAGTAACTGTCGAAATACACGGCTTCAAGTTGCGTGTAACTCACTTTAATGCGAGTTAAGCACAACTTAAAGCTGCTCTGTGGCTGTCAGCCTGCCTACCTGCCACAGCTGCAGGCAGCTAGACAGGCAAAGAACCCCTTCTTGCTGCCTTTCCCCAGCAGCGCTGTTGTCAGGCTGACAGTCGTGTGGGTGGGGGAAGGCAGGAAGAAGCAGCCAGAAAATTGACCAGCCCTGGTGGACTTTTCGGTTTCCCAGGTACCACAAGCGGCAGGGAGGTGTGAACCAAGCAGCAGCCTGGTTCCTGGCTGCCCTGCTCTGGCAGGAACCAGGAAACTGGCTGGATATGAGCTGGTCAGTTTCTGGGGTACCACAAGTAGCAGGGAGCTGAGAACAAGACACTTGGTTCCCATCTACCTGCCACTTGTGGGACCCATGACATGGCTGGTCAGTTTCCTGGGTCCCGCAAGGAATCAGGCAGCAGCATGGTTCTCGTCTTCCCCCACACCCGATGACTTGCGCAAAAATTTAAGTTATGCCACAGTTGCAGGAACATAACCCCCGCATAACTTGAGGGTTTACTGTACATTGAAACATCCTGCCTCTTAATAGGTCAAAGACTTTTTTTTTTCTGAACAATATATTTTGTTTGTATTGTTGCATAGACTTTTAGTTAGCATATGTTCAGAGTCAATGCGCCGCTATAACTAAACTAAACTACGGTGAGCAGATTTTCAAGAGCACTGAATGGTATGTAAGGTTGGAGCTTTAGCTCTGGAGCTGCCTGGCTCGCCCTTTGTGGAGGAATGCTGGTCTTAAAAGGCTGCCCTAGCTGTAGAAGAAGGCACAGCCACAAATTAAGAAAAGATCCAAGTGGAGCACAGGTGAGAGAGTGCAATGTATAAAAGGTAATGGTAGAACATAAATAGCAGCTGTCTGAGCACGTGACACTGTAATACGGTAGAAGAGGGAAGTGTAGTACAACTGTTAGAGAAACAGTAATGTATTTTTTCCCTTGAGTGTGTACTGCTAGAAAGCCAATAAATGACGTTATCAGCTTTTTTTTTTTAATGTTCATATATATGTCATCTGAAGTGAGGGCTGGTTACTGATTACACACTATTACATGGCACTGAGATAATGAAAAACCACCCAAGGTTTCTCAGGGAACGTAAACAAACACTGGAGTCAGAATTTGTTGTTAAATTCTTTGTTAACATATATTGTCAGCACCAGTGCAAGACTTTTCAAAAATAAGGCCATGACTTAGAAAGCTATTTTTTTCTCAGGACAGCACTTAAATATGTGCTTTACATTAAGCACTTGTTTATGTTCCATTGAAGTCAGTAATATTAAAGTTGTCAGTAAATTGAAGGGGTCGAACTTTTCCTTAATTTTGGAGCCTTTTGAATGCACAATATACGTACACTTGTACAAACAGAGAATTGTGCCTAAGCAATAACGTGTTGTTTACCCACAGTTTTTTGCATGTGCAATTTGAGTGTGCAGTAAACCCTCGAGATACGTGCAATCAGGTTGCTCCTGTCTTGGGTTAATGTGACTGCCGCCCTGACAGGAGCATAAAACAGCTTCTGTCAGGGGCAGCAGTCTGACTCTTGCTGCCCCTGTCAGGGACAGCAGCTGCGTGTCAGGCTGCCGTCCCTGACAGGAGCGAGGGAAAACCACTCCTGTCAGGGACAACAACCTGACTCGCAGCTGCTGTCCCTGACAGGAGCAGTTTCCTGTCGGGGCGGCAGCCGTGAGTCAGGCTGTGGCTCCTGAAAGACGGCTGCTTGTGGCGCCTGCCCTCCCAGCTGCGAGGGACGGCACCACAAACAGAGGCTTGTGGCACAGTCCTGAGAAACCGCTCTGCAAGCCTCTGTGTGCCGGACTCCCTAGCTGGGGAGCCTGGCGGGCACACAGCTGCTTGTAGCACTATTTCTCAGAAACTGCACTGCGAGCAGCTGGATGCCCTCCAGCTGGGAGAAGCCAGGGGCTGTGAGGCTGCCCCCCCCGCCGCACTTCCCCAAGCTGCCCACAATGCAACCTCCATGTAAATCGAGGGATTGCTGTATTCTGGGTATGGTTATATGTCCAAATGCCGGTGAGTATATTTTGTAGGCACAGGGTAAGGTGCCTACTTCTGAAAAGTTGACCAAAGTATTTTTATAGTATTAGTGCATAGTAATTCAAGTAAATGTATAGATATTGAAAATCAGGAAAATTCTTTGAAGGCTTATGTCCACTTTCGCTTGAGCAGTGTTTCTCAGCCAGGGTATGTGTGCCCTTGCGGGTACGCCGAGGTCTTCCAGTGGGTACATCAACTCATCTAGATATTTGCCTAGTTTTACAACAGGCTATGTAAAAAAAACACTAGTCGAGTCAGGACAATCAAAAAATTCATTGAGACAATTACTTGTTTCTACTGCTTCATACGCCTTACACTGAAATGTAAGTAGAATATTTCTATTCCAATTCATTTATTTGATAATAAGATGGTAGAAAATCAGCAAGGTTTCACTAGTAGCCTTCTGTGATATTTTTGCATGTTTTTGTAAGTAAGTAGTTTTTAAGTGAGGTGTAAGTTGGTGGCATGCAAAACAAATTTGACTCCTGAAAAGAGTACAGTAATCTGGAAAGGTTGAATGGCACTTGTTTCAGGACCTCCGATTGCCATAGGACAATGTTTCTTAACTCGTGTTACTCATACCCTTAGTGGTACACTGGAGAAGTCTGGGAATTATTATGATTTTTTTTAAGGGGAACTTAATTGAAAAAAAGCGTAAGAAACATTGCATTAGAGAGTGTAATGGGGGTCAGAAATGTGTAAAACAATTGAATATGATAGTGAGCCTGCAGTTACCAGCATTGCAATAATAGATTTGAATAAAATGATTCTGCAACTTTGCTTTCTAGCACTGTAGTTGAAAAAAGCTGCGTTATGTGTTTCTTGAATGGAATAAAAGCATGCTGTGTTCTTCTGTAGATCACTATCATTTTGTAGAGTCAGAAACTTTAAAGCAAGAACTCACTTTCTAAACGTGTTGCTCAGTGGAAAATTTAACACTTTTAAAATGGGAATATGTATACATTCTTTCTCCTGTATGGCATCATTTCTCTGTAATGTGGAAATATATAATTACAACACAGTCTCTATTTTAGCAATAACCTAAATATAGCACTTTCATTCATAGATTTCTAAGTGCTTTACAAAGGAGGTCAGTGCAATTTTCCCAATTTTACGGATGGCATAATTAAAGTACCAGGAGGTCACCTGATGAACCTGTGTCAGAATTAGAAATAGAACTCAGGTCTCCTTTGTCTTCCATCCTATTCAGTGCCAGCCCATGCTGGCTCCCTGACTAATGTCAGCATGATACTCAGGAAGTTTCCCAAACTGATATTTTGGGGATTGAAGTGGTGTGAAAAATATTACACTAATAAGAGAGATTAAAGGGACACCATCAACTTGAGTAAATTTGGTTCATTTAAAAATAGGTTAGTTGGAAAATAGTTTCAAGTACAACACCTACCTCTAATTTCCATACACATTTTGAGCTTTTATAATCACATTTTCCTGTTTTTCAAAAATGTTTTTCACTTCCCTACTGGTGCTCGAAGGATCCACATAAAAGGCAAAGGAAACAGATCCTTTATAAGGTGCTGTGAAGTGGGCAAAGTAGACAAACTGAGAGGAAAAGGTATAAACTTTGGTGTTGATTGTAGTTTTTACTATAGTTGCCAAAGCACAATTGTAGATAGAAGTCTGATTTTTTTATGGAAGGTGCCCCTTTAAAATGGCAAGTTTATGGGAGACTAAAGGAATGGACAAGCTTTCAGCCAAATTTTGGCTGCTGTAGCACAACTGCACAAGCAATGAGAGGGATAACATTACAGGAAGCCCTTTCCCCACCTTTGGTGCAACGTAGTTGGCAGCGATTATACAGTGTCTTGCTCTCCAGACATGCAGGTAGCCTCTGTTACAGCCTCTTCTCAGGTCCTGGGAGGCGGGATCCCACCCCTGCTCCCGATGTGCCACTGAATGCCTGAAAGGCTGATGTGGGGGCGAACAGGAAGGTCATGGATCCCCTAGGCAGGCTCCCCAGAGAGTTCATTTTTTTCAGCACACTTGGAGGCAGCATGACAGCTGCCAGAACCTGTAGGGAAATGTCTTCCAGCCATCATCAGTCATGCAGTGCACCTCTTCACCTCATCCCTCACAGATGTGGCTGTGAAAGCAGTGGTGAAGCCCTTTGGCATTTGCAGCGCTCCGGCTGTTCTGAGTTGAAGGCGTTACATAAAGTTGTATGAGCCTGTGTGAGTCAGAAAGTGAGGGAGGCAGATGCTGTCTTCACTTCAGACAGCTGGAATCTTAATCTTAACCCTGATAATTTAGTAATATCTTCCATCTGTTTAATATGCTTGCTTTGTTGGACAGAGACAATGAGCAAGTCAGCGGCAACCATGATGAAATCTTCCTCAAAAATGTGTCCATGGATATCACTTAGTCCATAGATTGGAAACTCAGGAGGTCACAAAAAGGCATAAAGCAGTAACAGCCAGCAGCCATTTCCTTGGAGCTAGCTTGGGAGAGTTGGATGTTGGCAGGGCAGTCCTGCAACTTTCTAGGCGTGGGAAAGGTTGAGAGCCACTGACTTAAACTTTTCCCGAGTAAAGAATCAATTAACCAGGTAAACACTGTGCATTTGCACACTGAAGGAGAAGGAGAAACATTAAAGAATGGAAGCTTTGCAGGAGTTAAGAGACCAGAGTGGGCTTTGTTTGATGTAGCCAACTTTGCTTATTTTTACCTGTGTAGTTCACCATCCAGTGTGCACAGGTCTTGATGACCTCTTCCTTCCTCATAGTTACAAGATTGCATAGATTGGATCTTGCTTTTTAAAAGATTGTAATGAATACAATTGTGTAGTGCTCTGGTACATTAAATTTCTTCTGGCATCAGCAGTGCAATGCAGTGGTGCACTGAACTCCTTTGGGTACCCAGCAGGGTGCCAGGTGTATCATGACTCAGAGGTAAATGATCTAGGTCAGTGGTTCCCAACCTGGTGCTCACAAACCCCTGGGGGTCCTCAAGGGTACTTCAAGTGGTCTGTGGAAAAAAAATGAATAAAAATGATCCAAGAAAATAAGCTTTAAATAAATTGCAAAGTAACAATCACTTACGAGTTTTAAATTAAATATCTTCTAATAATGTTAATTGCTGTCTGTGTACATAGCAGCGAGAATTGGCTTTGAATGGGGGCCCATGAACAGTTTGGGGAGGGGAGATTTGGGGGGCCTACCCTAGTGAAAAGGTTGGGAGCCACTGGCATTCGTGTTCTGTTGTTAGGCTGTAGCAGCTCTAACCTTGGTAAATCTCAGTGAGCGCTGAGTGGCATTCAGTAGCCAAAGTAAGATGAACCCAGTTTTCTGTCAATCTTACCTCAGATGCAGACACTTCCCTTGCTCCTTGCACTACTAAATTTCACCCCATTTATCACTTAGGCTGTGTCTACACTACAAACTCATGTCGGAGCTAACTTTGAAGTAAACTGCCACTTGGAAGTAGCATGCAGATCGTCAACACGCTTTCCCTTACTTCGAAGTTAACTCAACTTTGAAGTCCTTACACCAGTCCTGTGAATGGAGTAGTGTCCTACTTCGAAGTTTAACTTCGAAGTAGGGTGTGTGTAGACGCCCAACTTCGAAGTAAGCAACTTTGAAGTTATTTTTGTAGTGCAGACACAGCCTTAGAGACTGATAACAAGAATTTGTGCAATAGGCTGGGGAGGTATCAGTTCCCAGTGTGTAGGAAAAAGTTGTAGGTGTCTTGTTGAACCCTGGATGACTATGAGCTGCCAATATGATAGAACTTTAAAGAGGCTAATGAGTCCCAGGAGGCATCAGGCAAGGTCTGTACAATGTGGACAGGAAGTGCTGGAAACATTACCTACAGCACTGGTGAAATCTTACCTGGAATACAATGTGAAATTCTGGTTTCTCTTGTTGAGAAAGGTGAATCTGAACTGAAACAGCTGCAGAGAAGGGCTGCAGGGATGATCAGAGGAATGGAAAACCTACCTGATGAGAAGAGATTCAAAGAGCTTGGCTTGTTTAGCCTCACCAAACAAAGGCTGAGGAGATAAGATTGCTCTCTATAAATGCATCAGTGGGATAAATACCAGGGAGAGAGAGAGGAGTTATTTAAGTTAAGCATCATTGTTGACACAAGAACAAATGAATATAAACTGGCCATCAGCAAATTTAGGCTTGAAATTAGGTGAAGGTTTCCAACAGCCAAAGGAGTGAAATTCTGGAACAGTTTTCCAAGGTGAGGAGGGGGGGACAAAAATCAAATTGGCTTCAAGACTCCACATGGTAAGTTTATAGTGGGGAAAATATGATGAGACTGCATCCAATGACATGCAGCTGATCGGTGATTGCTAGGGGCAAATATTCCCACTGCCAGTGTTGGGGCACTGGATGGGAACGGTTTTGAGTTAGTATGTTGAATATTTTCCAAGTACGTAGCTGTTGGATCTTAGCAACATGGTCAGGGTTCAACTTCCTGGCTGCAAATATGATCAGGAATTTTCCTCTGGGTAGGACTGGCAGAAATCCTCAGGGCAGGGGAGGCTGGAGATTGTCTTCCCCTGCAGCAAAGGGCATGGGTCACTTGCAGGTTTGAATTAGTGTAAATGGAGGGTTTTCTATGATTTGACGTCTTTTGAGGTCCATTTCAGGAGTGAGTGGATAAAATTTCATGACCTGCCATGTGTGAGAGTTAGGACTAAATTATCATGAATAGTCCCTTCTGGCCTGAAAATCAGTGAGTCTATTTAAGGCATATAACTCACAGGTTTCCAGGTCATGGTCAATATGTCATATGTCTCATTGGGTGCCCCTCTGCATTGTTCAGTAGTTCCTGTGTAGCTCTGAATAGTGATTGGCTCCAGATACTTGATAAGGTCCCCTGTAGTACCAGTCTCTATGTAATTGTTCTTTACAAGAAAAATAACCCCTTCTTTTGGGTCAAACACCTGGCTAGAAGGTACTGAGCCATTCCCCAGTGACTTTGATTCTTTGTCTGCAATAACCTTCCTCCGGTTTCTGCCTAAGTTCCTGAGCTAGCTCCTGGCTCTGTGTCTCTACTCTTTTGTGCTCTGTCTCTTGCCCCTGCATAGTCTTGTGTCCATTATGTAGTGTTTGCTACTCACAGCCTGCTCCACATGTGTCTCTTCACTTTCTTCTCCCTTGGTGGGCTTCCCATTCTGCATGCAGCTCCTCAGCTTCTCTGCAGCCTTCTTCCCTGTTTTGCTCTGAGCATACAATGCAGTAAGCCTGTGTGGAACCCACTATGCAGCTGCTCCAGTAGCCCTCCCGCTCCCCAGCTCTGCTCTCAGCTTGTCACACAACCTCTGCAGCTCATAGTGCTCAGGCCTCCGCCTTCCCGGACAAAGAGGACAGTTTTGGTTCCTCGGTCAGTTTTTTTCCACTCTGCAGGAATCAGGTGCGGTGTGGTAAATATAACCCCAGAATTAAAAGCAGACCTGTTTGTGTAAATTTGTTATTCTGGAAACCATGTAATACTCATCTACTTCTAGAGATCTGACCAGTGCAGTGCCCCAAGGAGCCACCTTGTCCTTGTGAGTGGTTCCCGCCTGGAACAGGGGGCCTAGTGGCTAAACCCACTGGCCAGGGCCAGGGGTGTGGATCGTCAGCCCCACCCGAGAGTCTATGTGATAAGTTTGGGGCATGGCCCTGAGGATCTAGTTCCCCCTTTGGTGGGAGAGGGGTTCCCTGGCAGGGGCTCCCCACTCCCCACTGTAACTGGTGGAGGGTTCAGAGGCCGTGCCCTCCTGTGGCCGACTGGGTGGCAGCTCTGGCTTGGGCCCTGCTGCCTCAGAGCCAGCTCCTGCCTCTTGGCTGATCAGCCTCAAACTGGAATGGCTTCCCTCCCTTTGTACTCCTCCGGGCCTGACACTGGCTGCAGGTGAACCGGGGTGAGGCTGATTGGACCAACAGGCCTTGTTTAACCCCTGCCCTGCCTGGCCTTACTCTTACATCTCCCATTTTGTTCATCGATATGAAAGCCACAAGGAGAGACCGGGAAAGTACCTGGATTAAAAGGCATTAAAAATGTTGGAATTTCCATACAGTATTGCGTTAGTGTGCCATTTAGTCCAGTACTGTGTTTCTAACAGTAGCCCACCTAAGATGAACCCAGTTCTCTATCGGCCCCACCTTAGATGCAGACAGCACCATGTTTCACGTACCAGCACCTTGACTATGTTTGGAAAGTTGGAGGATGATCAGGAATAATGTGTCCCCCTAAATAGAAGGTTTATGGTACATGTACTAGGCGTATAGCCTTTATATTCCTGTAGAAAACAGCTAAAATTGTTTCCCATAGCTGTTAATACAGTCTGACATGGTCATACTGTTCCTGGTTTTCCATCCATTTAAATTACTGAACAAGTCTTGCATAACATGTATAGGGCACATAATCCTTAATCTGAAGTGTTTAAACGTCATTATAAGTGGAGCTGAGGTACCAGTTCAGGTCAAGATGACTTTTGTTTTGAATACTGTAGCAGATCCAAATCTAGATTTCTTTCCTTTGCAGATAAAAAGAGTGTAATCTGTGTTTCCTGACTGGCTGAGTCAGGCCAGGTATGAAAATTGGCCTGTAAATAAGATGGCTTGTTCTTGGCTTGATTTAGAGAGCATTTTCAACTCTCACTGCATTCAGTTGGATTTGAGGCCATTCAGAATCTTCTGGGACTGAACGAAAGAGCAGTCCTGGGGCATTTTAAACACTAACAAAATAATTTATTAGGTGATGAGTTTTTGTGGGACAGACTCACTTCTTCAGTTCTGGAAAATTATGGGACTGAATCCCCAAAGAGAGAAATAACATATTTCTTAATTTTATTCTTTTTATTCCAGGTGGTGAAACCCTGCTTCCTTCCAGTCAACTATGAACTGGTAAGTGAATCTTACTGTATTAATATATATCAAGGGAGAGTGCATGGAAAGGACCAGCAGGACTATTCACATCCACCCAAATCTTTCAGTCATCTACGATTAATGGCATTTGGCCAGCACGAGCAGGTCTGGTGTCCCGACCCTGTATTTGGCAGAAGCTGAGAATGGGCGACAGGATCACTTGGTGATTACCTCCTCTGTTCACTCCCTCTGGGACAGATGGCATTGACCACTGTAGAGTACAGGATACTGGGCTAGATGGATCTTTGGTCTGACCCAGTAAGGCCGTTCTTATGTGTTTGTCACTGTCCTGCTGTGTAAGGTTGGGCAAATCATTTCATGCTTCTATGCTTCAATTTACCCCCCTGTAATAATCTGGGTAAAAAGCACTGTTGAAGTTCCACTTCGCATTTCCTTAAAGTCAAATGTTTAAAGACTGAATCAGTGATTCATTGGCTCAAGCGCTAAAGGCATGAATGAATTGAGTGACAACACTAGGATTTCACCTAGGAATTGTATTTAGGAGGTAATCTACCATTTTGGAGGGCTGCACAATGTTACTATGAAAAAAAAGTATAAAATATTGGAATACAAATCATTGTAATAAAAGAGGATTGGGTGGTACTTTCTTTTGTATTTTTGTGCATTTTGATTCACAGTTGGAAAATTTGAAGTGAAAAAAAAATTCCTAGTTGCCGTGTGTGTTAAAAATGTGAAGTGAACTGAAGGTGTTTCTGACCTACAGACTGTATAACGGGTTACCAACCACTGGCGTGAGGGGGCTGACTGCTCTTGGGGGTGTAGGTTTCCATGAGAAGTCAGTTGCTATATACCAATCTGTGTGAGTGTGTGTGTTCCTCTGATCTATTTGTGTCTTTTTGTGGGCTCTGGAGCCTTTCTAAAATTGCTGGGCAAAGCTGGAAGGTTGAGAGCCAAAGCATGAATACTGTAGCATGTTCTTAGGTGTCATGCAGGCACAATATTCATTGATCCCTTGCTGTGCAGTTGAGGATCAAGACTGTCTCTGAATTCTTGGTTTTCCATTGGTTTTTGTATGTGCCTCCTGTATCATTAGTTTAATATTAATTAGTGATGGCATGAGGGGCCCTTCCATTTGTTGGTGGCACCTCTCATAGGTGCCTTGTCATATGTAGGAAGTCCATGTTGAAATCTGTAAAAATTCTAGGTAGGCACAGTCTTTTGAGTGTCAGATTGATGGCATTTGGAAGGAGGAGACGACAGTGGACAACTGGCTCCCCTTGTTTACACACAGCAAAGTGTTAACAGGAGTGATTTTTTTCTCCTTATAATGGACCTTGCTCATTAAGGTGTCCCATGTGAGATGGATGTGATGGCACTGTCAATCCAACCCACTTGGCCCAGGCAAATGAGGCTAAACTCTGTTTCTTCCATTTGTTCTGGTTGTTAGCAATATTCTTGATTGCTTTGGGGTGCGTTACAACTTAGTTGCAAATTGGGCTTGCTGTGTGAGACTCTCCAGGTAGGTAAAGGAATGGCTTATATGAACTCATTTTCATTCTTTTTTCCCCCTGTGAAAGGGTGAGGGTACTGAGAAGCAGGTGAGAGAACTCCTGAAGTCTACGTGTTTGAATGAAACAATTCATTAGGACAAATATTTCATCCAAGCAAGTCCTGAAAGGACTGTGGAAATACCACAAATAATTTACAGTCTCTCTGAACATTAAAGCAACTGACATACAAACCATTTACTTCTCTACATTTCCACAGAGAAGGGACCTACCTAACTGTCATACCAGCTCAACCTGCTTCTGTTTCAAGTAGTCACTAAAGTGCAGTCTTGGAACAAAAGTAATTGTTACTGGTGTAAAACAGGTAGAGGATTCCATTTTATTTGGATTATGGGAGGTGAATACTCAATGGGATTATGATTGGCTCTTCTTTTGACATAGACAAAGGATCCCTTCATTTGGATCCATCCTGTTGACTCTAGTATAGATTATTAAATCCAGGGGTGAGGAACCTTTTTAGTATTGCGCGGGGGGGGAGGTCATTGACCCACAGAAAAAATCTGTCATGGGCCACACACAGCCCCACAGGAGTGTGCACAGACTTGCTTCCCCATTGCCCCTGGGAAAAACTGGTGCTTGGGGCTCCAGACCCGTGTTGTGGCGGGGGGAGTGCAGAGGCTTGAGACTTCTTCAGAGTGGTACCAGATGTGAGTGGCTCAGGATGTGGGAGGGAACCTCAGACTGTGGCAGGGGTTTGGGGTATGGGAGGAGGTGAGGGTTTCAGTGGGGGCGGGGGTGCAAACTCTGAGTTGAAGCTGGGGGTGATGGGTTGAGAGCACAGGAAGAAGTTTGGGGTGTGAACTCTTGGAGGAGTTTGGGCATGAGAAGGGACTCAGGGCTGGAGCAGGGAGGGAACTGTTGAGAAGGAGGAGGTTTGGGGTGTGAGCTCCAGCTGGGTGGCCCTTACGTCAGGCAGCTAGCAGTTAGTGGCACAAGCCTAAGGGAGGCTTCTTCTTCGAGTGTCCCCGTGGGTGCTCCACATTAGGTGTCAGGCTCGCCCGGCGCCGCAGATCGGCTCTTCCAAGCAGTTTCTGCTGGACCGCGCATGCACCGGTGCGCGCCGCTCCCTTGCACGCTCCTGGCCACGTGCACAATCCGGTCCCCGCCAGTTCCTCTTAACCGCCGTCGGCTGCAGACGGAATCCGACTAGGCTACGGCCAAGTTAGCGTATTCAATGGTTTTAATTGTTTTTCTTTAAAGTTTTCAAGTTCTTAGTCTATTGTTCAGTTAGCCAGTTGTTATTTTCAAAAAAAAAACCAAAAAACCAAAAACAAGAAACAACAAGCGGGACGGCATTCAGTCCAGTCCGAGTAACAAGCGGAGCACCGGAGGCCAGGAGCCTAGGGCCATTAGCCCTCCTGCCGCGGCAGGCTATCGGAGAGGGGGAAAACAGCACAGAGAAGGTGCTAAGTACCCCATTAACAACTAAAAGACTCACCAACAATGTCCTCTTCAGGATTCAAGAAATGTGAGTCTTGCCGAGAGGCAATGCCAGCGTCTGATGGGCACAGTCTATGCATAAGGTGCCTTGGGGAGTCCCGTGTCACGCAGAAATGCTCCTTCTGTGCAAAATTAACAGCCAGAGCAAGGAAGGACAGGGAGATGTGGCTTAAAATGCTGCTCTTCGACAAGGCCCTCCAGCCAGATGCGCCAGAGTGGCCGCAGCAGGAGGGACCCTCCGGGGCCCATAAAAGGAAAGCTGCCTCCCTCACCCCATCAGTGCAAAAACGGAGGGAAGTCTCCCCAGCCCGATCCCTGCTGGCAGCAACAGCGAGTGGAACGGGAGGAGCGCACAGCCCCCAGCCACAGCAACAGCTGATCGGCGGCGGCACGGAGAGCCACGTGGAGGCGACTCAGCCTCCGATAATCAAACAGCCGCCCCGCACCGCAGGCAGGGCGGCGGCTAAACAAGCGCCAGTACCGGCGGCACCGCAGGCAGCGGCACCGACCCCCGGGGAACCGGTGGTGCAGAGCGCGCAGGCACGCAGCCTGCAGGCACCGGAGGACACCGCCCAAGCGGCACCGCCCATGAGCGTGCTGAGCGTGGCGCGGACGGGGCCGAGATCCCCTGCACGTCAGGGGGCGGAGCCACCCCTGCAAGGGAGGGGGAAGGCTGCACACAAAACAAGGCACCGCAGCCCCTCTCCAGACAGAGCTGCGGAGTTGCTTTCTCTCAGCCCTCCGCTTGTGCTGCAGACTCCAACTAGAAGGCAGGGATCCCCCCTAGCCTACCCGGAGCCCCCGTCTCCATTTTTACAACCAGCCTCGCCCTGGCTGGGACCACCTTCACCCTTCCTGGGGTTTGAGCCGCTGGAGTACTATCACAAATCGCTCTCTCCAGTGTCCCAGGTCTCTCGATGATCTCGCTCCCCCAGACGCAGGGGGTATGCACCAAGGGAGTGGTCCAGGTCACCTTCCCAAGAACAGTGCCCATGCTGCCATGGTCACCCCTATCATGCGGGGCATAGACACCACCGGCAATCTACCAGGGAAAGATCCCCACAGACGGTCTCGTATCCCCGAGGGCAATCGCGAACGGGGACAGAGACTCAAGTATCTCAGGGGGAACTGGTTATGGAACCCCGAGATTTTCCCTCGCAAGCTTCCAGCGAGCGGATATACCATCACCAACAGGAACCGGAAGGGTCCAGAGAGGCGTATCCTAGTGGTTCCTCGCTCTCCTCCCCGGACGAGGCTATGGCGCCGGGGGACGTCCATCCTCCGGACAATCTCAAACAGTTTCAAGAGCTGTTTAAGAGGGTGGCCTTCACGCAAGGCATCCAGACAGCAGAGGTGCAAGAGAAACACCATAAGCTCCTCAAAAATCTGAGACCTCTGGCCTCCTCCAAAATAGCAATACCGCTTGATGAAGCAATCTTGGAGTCCGCCACTATGATATGGCAGACCCCCGCAACTATTCCTCCTGTCCACAAGAGAGCGGATAAGAAATACTTCGTGCCAGCGAAGGGCATGGAGTTCCTGTTCAGCCACCCACAGCCAAATTCCTTGGTGGTGGAGTCGTCGCAACAAAGATCAAAGACATCTCAATTCAAGACAGAGGGAACAGACAAAGATGCCAAGAAGCTAGAGCTGTTCGGCAGAAAGGTCTACTCCTCCTCCACTCTACTGTTGTGAATGGCAAATTATGCAGCACATCTAGCGAACCATAATTTCGACTACTACACTAGGTTAACCTCCCTCATGGACTCGCTTCCAGAGGACAAGAAACTGGTGCTCAAGGCCATTGTGCAAGAAGGCTACGCGGCCTCGAGGACGGGAGTTCAGATCGCCCTGGATGTTGCGGACACAGCAGCACGCTCCACAGCTACGGCAGTGGTGATGCGAAGGGAGTCCTGGCTCCAGACTTCGGGTATACCGAGGGATCTGCAGGCAAAGATAGTCGATCTTCCCTTCGACTCGCAGAAGCTGTTTGCTGAATCAACTGACTCGGTCCTTCATTCCAGTAAAGACTCAAGAGCCACACTTAGGACCCTGGGGATTTACACCCCTCCATACAGAAAGAAGAAGTACTACCCTCAACAAAGACAGTACCAGTACCAGCAACAGCATCCCCAGTACCACAGGGGTTACGAGCAAGGGCGACATCAACAGCACCAGCAGTACAGAACTCCCAGGCGGCGTTCCCAACAGAGCCGTGCATCCTCAGGGCAGGGCCAAAGGCCACAAGTTTGACACACAGATCCAGGGCTGCGCCATCACTACCATCGCACAAGGTCATCTGAAGCGGTTATTCCACCATCGCCTCCGACCATTCTACGACCAGTGGCAAAGGATCACCACAGACAAATGGGTGCTGGAGATCATAGCCACGGGGTGCGCCATCCCCTTCCAGTCGCTCCCACCGCCACGACCTCCACCCAGGCCCCACCACCAGGAGGCCTTCCACGTAGAGAGGCTGAAGGAGGAGGTAGACCATCTCATGCTCATAGGGGCAGTGGAAAGAGTGCCGGAGCAACTGCAAGGGAGAGGGTTCTACTCGAGGTACTTCCTCACGGAGAAAAAGACAGGAGGCTGGAGGCCCATCTTAGATCTTCGAGGCCTCAACCGATACCTGCACAAGCAATGCTTTCGGATGATCACAATCGCCTCCATCCTTACGGCACTAGACGATGGAGATTTTTTCGCAGCCCTCGACTTACAAGACGCGTATTTTCACATAACTATCCATCCGGCTCACCGACGATTCCTCCGGTTCGTGGTAGGCAAAGAACATTTTCAATACAAGGTCCTACCGTTTGGCCTCTCCTCGGCCCCCAGAGTCTTCACCAAGACCTTGGCAGTGGTGTCAGCCTACCTGCACAGACAGGGGGTATTTATATTCCCGTATCTGGACGACTGCCTACTCAAAGGGGCCTCGAAGGAGGAGGTACTACGCATGATACACGTCACAGCAGGCATGTTCTCTTCGCTCAGCCTGGTTATCAATCTGGCAAAATCAAAGATAGACCCCACACAGGACATAGAGTTCATAGGGGCACGCATAAATTCTATTACAGCGAGAGTGTATCTACCAGAGAGTCGCTTTTGGGCCATCGGCTCCCTCGTGCAAGTCATCACCTTCAGCCCTACGGTGCCGGTTCTGACGTGCTTACAGCTGCTGGGCCACATGGCAGCAGCGACGTTCGTAGTACAGAACGCCAGGTTACACATGCGCAGCATGCAGCACTGGCTGGCGAGCGTATACAAACCGGCAGCACACACCGTTCACAGGGTGGTGTCGCCCACAACAGAGGTGTGCAAATCCCTGCAATGGTGGGTAAACCCCAAGAACTTGCTAACAGGGGTACCCTTCCACCAACCACAAATATCGGTTTTTCTTACTACAGATGCCTCCCTCATAGGGTGGGGAGCACACATGGGCAAAGAGGTGACTCAAGGGCTGTGGTCCTCCACGGAGCAGTCACTGCACATAAATATACTGGAGCTCAGAGCAGTGTTCAACGCCTGCAGACACTTTCGAGACCATATGCAAGGCAAAGTAGTCGGGATCAGTACAGACAATACCTCCACCATGTTTTATATAAATCGGCAAGGAGGAGCTCGATCCCGTGCCTTATGTGTGGAAGCAGTCCGGTTGTGGAACTGGTGCATCACCAACAATATAACCTTGAAAGCCTCGTACTTACCAGGCGCTCACAATGTGAGGGCAGACCAGCTGAGCAGGCGTTTCGCACTCACGCACGAGTGGCAGATCTGTCCCGATCTGCTACGACTGATTTTTCACGCATGGGGTTTTCCCCAGATAGACCTGTTTGCTACTCAACAGAACAAGAAGTGCCCACGATTCTGCTCCAGGGCAGGACTGGGACGGGGTTCCATGGGGGACGCATTCGCGATCTCCTGGAGGGGCCCCCTGCTTTACGCTTTCCCTCCCACAGTGCTCATCCACAAAGTCTTGCAGAAAGCCAGGAGGGAAGGAGCCTGAATGATCCTGATAGTCCCAACATGGGATTGACAGCAATGGTTCCCCCTACTCCTGCCTATGTCGGACCGTGCACCGATGCCCCTTCCGGTGGTGCCGGATCTGCTCACGCAAGCCCAGGGGTCCATAGTGCATCCGCACCCCCAAGGCATGTGACTACAAGCGTGGTTAATCCATGGCTCAGCTCCCAAGAGAGCACATGCATGGAGGAAGTGCAACAAGTCCTAGAAAGTAGCAGGAGGACTTCCACCAGGAAGACCTACAAGCAGAAATGGACTCGCTTCACGGCATGGTGTTCTACCAAACAGCTAGCCCCCCTTTTGGTGCCTATACCTGTAATATTAGAGTATCTACTGGACCTCAAGAGAGGAGGACTCTCACTATCCTCGTTAAAGGTCCACCTTGCCGCCATTTCGGCGTTCAGACACGAAGAGGAAGGGCACACGGTGTTCGCCCATCCCATGGTTACCAGGTTTCTCAAAGGGTTGGTAAACCTATACCCCCCTCGGAAACCGCTTCCACCTTCGTGGAACTTGGACCCGGTGCTTAACGCGCTAACGGGACCACCGTTCGAGCCTTTGGCCACGGTTTCCCTCCGCCTCCTTATGATAAAGACGACCTTTCTTCTTGCAATCATGTCAGCTCGCAGGGTGAGCGAGCTTGTGGCAGTTATGGCAACACCACCCTGCACTGTTTTTTCCAAGGAGGCGGTGACCATACGGCTGCATCCAGCCTTTGTTCCTAGAGTTTCTTCTGAGTTTCACATTAACGAACCTATTGTTCTACCCTCGTTCTATCCAAAGCCTCATAACTCTAACAAAGAGGCGCGCCTACACCTCCTGGACGTGAGGAGGGCGCTAGCCTTCTACATAGACAGGACCAAGTCCTTCCGGAAAATGGATAGACTCCTAGTCTCTCTCGCTCCCAAATCGAAAGGAGAAGGTCTCTCTTTGCAGAGAATCTTGAAGCACATCGTATCCTGCATAAAAATGTGCTACAAACTCAAAAAGACTCCTTTACTGGCCACGCCCAGGGCTCACTCCACTAGGGCGGTGGCGGCATCAACAGCCTTTTTGAAGGGCGTTGCGCTAAAAGACATTTGCAGAGCGGCGACCTGGTCATCCTATGACACCTTCGCCAAACATTACGCCCTTCACAGGGTATTCCAAGAGGATACCCGTCTCTCAACAGCGGTCCTCTCGGGGACAAGCTGCACATAATCCGATTACTCACTCCTATCTTGGGTTACTGCTGGGTAGTCACCTAATGTGGAGCACCCACGGGGACACTCGAAGAAGAAAGAAAGGTTACTTACTGTAGTAACTGTGGTTCTTCGAGATGTGTCCCCGTGGGTGCTCCACTACCCGCCCATCCTCCCCGCTTCGGATCTCTGTTTAGCGTTTTGCAGGAGCATCCGAGGCAGTTGGTCAAGGAACTGGTGGGGACCGGATCGTGCACGTGGCCAGGAGCGCGCCAGGGAGTGGTGCGCACCTGCGCGTGAGCGGTCCGTCAGAAACTGCTTGGAAGATCCGATCTGCGGCGCCGGGCGAGCCCGACACCTAATGTGGAGCACCCACAGGGACACATCTCGAAGAACCACCGTTACTACGGTGAGTAACTTTTCTTCCCTGCCTGCTCCGGCTCTGTGATGCTCCTGGAAGCAGCCAGCATGTCCAGCCCACAAGTGCCACCTCCCTCAGTACTCATTTGCCAGGGTTCCCAGCCAATGGGAGCTGTGGAGCTGGTTCTGGGGACAGGGGCAGCATGCAGAGTTTCCCTGATCACCCCTGGATCTAGGGGCCACAGCCCTGTCAGGACAGCCTTAGGGCTTCCCTCCTACAGTGCAGAGACTTGCTCCAGGCTGAGTGAAATGAAGTAATGGTTAGGTTCTCCAGCCCTGATCTAATTCAATTGTTACCAGGTAATCCTCCTGTTGGTTTATAGTAAGTACTGTAATTCAACTCTCAGTGTCATGTTTGCTGGTAGATTGTTGATGGTAATGAAATTTACATAGATTTTGTTTCTTTTGAATGTGGATTTTATTGACTCTTTTCAGCTTGGCTGTCTGTTCCCGAAGAAGCTGTTTCTCCTCATAAGCCAGGCATTTTGAATTTTTGCAATGACGGGCCCTCATGTGTCAACTCAGTGCAGCTGTTCATAGTTTCAGGAGCTAAAATATAAACCAGCTGTTATTAAGTGTTCTCATACTACTTGATTTTCATTATCATTTCAGTTTCACTCATCTACAAAGGGCAATTTTACTGTAGATCTTATATTGCATGTCTAACATGGATGAAAAGAGCTGTTCTCTTGTGCCCTTGATTTGATTGGATTAGATTTGATACCAATTGATTTTGCTTACATTTTTAGGGATACTCTATAATGGATGATAGGCATTACAACTGACTGATCCAGAGTGGTCTCATTTTATTTATTATGAAAACAAAATGTGGTTCAATTTCATTTAAAATTAAAAAAAAAACTCAGAAACATTTGTGGCCACATACACAAGGGGAAAGACCTTCATCCTTTCCCTGGCCCATGTATATAAGGGTGAGAGGGAGCAGACTAAAAGGACCTTTAAATCCCTAATTGTAGCCTGTAGAGGCTTCCCCAGCATAGGGTTTTTTAAATAAAATTTAAGATTTGAGATATTGTAAGGATCAGAGAAATAGAAGGGTTACTTATCTTCTTCTTGGACTGAGCTGTCACTTGACGGATCTCATCTTCTATGATGCCGTTGGTGAGTGATTAAGCCAATCCTTGCTGCAAGGCAGCTGCAAGCATTGTACGTTCTTGTCAGATCCTGTGCTTTTCCTGTAGTACCTAGATACTCTGACTCTCAAAACAATTAAGAGACTGTATGCTAGTTTGCCACCAAGAAATCTGTCCTGGACTAGAGTTTCTGGTTCATTTGGAGGTATGCTGCATGACTTACATTGGCCTTCAAGGTGTCTTTGTAGCCTTTATACTGACCACTGTAGCGCATTTTCCATGAGCAAGCTGGCCATAGAAGACCATCATTGGTACCCATGTATCATCCATCCTTATAATGTGACTAATCCAATGAAACTGTCTTTTCTTAAGCATTGCTTCCATGCCCACTACTCCACACAGCATAAGAAGGGTTACATATAAAACAAAATCATTACACAATTTCTGTAGAGTCAGTTTAGCTGTAACAAGCTAACCATCTGGTTAATGAAGCTTTGCTATCCTCAATTATCCATTGCAATGCTTCCAACCAAGGTGCAGGATAAAAGATTTTCTTTTTGCCTTCCCTTTACTTTCCCCAAAGTTCATTGTCCATTTCCAGGGACAGGGTAACCTCTGAGGTGTCCTCTTCAGTTTCTTGCCTCTCCTGTGGCTTCTTGTCCCCTTGTTCACTTCATGTATTAATGGAGCTGGCTAACAATGCTTAATTTGTGCACAAACAGAAATGGGTGGATTTTTCTTGGGGAAAAAGAAATGTTTATCAACTTTGCCTTAGTACAGGCTATAAAAACAGAGTTCCACTATGTATATACAACTCCTTACATCATTTTAATACATACATTTTATGACACTGTTTATAACCAGTTTGATACAGCTTTCATTTAAGACCTCATATGATATTCTTTATGAATAAATAGTTTGAAAATGATGTGCTAGGTGTAGTAAGTTTGTTAGACCTGCACTAACTGTTACAGAACAGTGCATCCTGTTGCAGCTGGTATGAAAGGGCCTGTGGGCCATACTAGCTTTGAAAAAATGTCTCACCTTGCTTGAAGGAAATCTTACAGTTTTCATAAGGAAGTTACAGAACAGTTGATGTGCACTGATGATGGAATTTAGACTTTATTAGTGTCCAGAACACTCTGATTTAAGAAAGCGTTGACGTGGGGTTAGTTTGGTATATGTGCTACCAGCTTGGAGGAGATATACTGGACTGTTCTGGAGTTTAAAGCAAAATTGGGTCTGTCAGAGAATTCTTTTCAGAACAGGGTTATTGCAGTTCCATAGCATAGCTCCTTTCCATGTTCATCTGTGAGCCTCAGCCATGAGCAGCGATGATGTGGTAGGAGGGGCTTGTGGGGTCATGTGCCTCCCCAGAGGTGCTGCTTGACTACTGAGCATGCTCAGTAACACTGCTGAAACTGGTTGCCCTCATTTTGCCCCACTCTCTGTTTGGCAGGAAGTTGTCATCTCTGGTTATGAGAGCTTTCTCTAGCTGTACAGAAAGTCTTGCAGGAAGAAAGCAGAGTGTGTGTGTGTACATTGTAGATCCATCCGTCAGCAGGGGAGAATAATGGGCTCAGTTAGGCTGAAGATCTTCCCTCTGCCCCACCTAGAAGTGACATCCTAGCCACCTGGCACTTTTCCAGCCTTCCTGTCCTCCAAGAGCAGTTCTCTTTCGTCTGCCTTTTCCCTGTGTGGTGCCATTAATGCTATTTAGGCTATAGCTTCTCTGAGCCTTGCGCAGAGGAGAGAGGGGGAAAAATGCTCAGGGAGCCTATTTACATGAACCTTTGCCATCTAAAGGGGCTCTGTGCCTGTCCTGAGCATGGAGCTGTACTCCGCTCCCTTGACACCAGCCCAGACACCCCCAGAACTGGTCAGTTTGGTGCCTAATGTGGCCGGTGATGCAATAGTAATGCAGGAGAAAATTTGGCTGTTAAACATACTGTGGTTTTACTTGACACTTGAAGCATTTTTTGTTTTCCCCATTGCTACGAAAATGGAACCAAGTGAATGTTTTAATTTACAGATTACTTGTGAATTCTCAGAGGTATTTTAAACTAATCAGAGGCACTGAGGAAATTAATTTTCATACTCCCCCTAAAGTACTCTTGTTGTCCTCTGCTATCAGCCTGCCAGGGTACTGTATCTTTAACAAGGAGCACAATCAAAACCTGATACTTATGAGGCCCCTCACACATCCTGTTGCCTGTCTTGCATTAACTAAATTTGACTTAGAGCTTGAACCTTGAGGCGCACATCCGCTCAAATCTCAAAATGACTCCATCAGTTAAATGGGCCCTATCACAGTATGGCTTGTCAGGTTTAAGTTACAGTTAACTGGTGATGTTTACCAGGAAAATCATGACTTGACCTTTGCACTCTATCATCTTTTTTTCAGCTGGTTGCCAAAACATACCACATACCGTTAGTGTTGCCGTTTTGACACCCCTGTAATAAATTATTGTTGCAGTAGTGGGAGGTCAGAGTGCACTGACCCTGCTGTGCATGCTTTATTATAACCTACCACAGACTCAAATTTTATTTTTATATGAAAGTTAACTCTTCTTGTTCCTTCTCTTTCTGTGCTCACCTGGTTTTCTCATTTATCTGGTTCTTAATCTGTGTTGCCAGATTGTCCATCTTTGAAGGGTAACACCCTAAAATTTCATGCTTACCTACCAAAATAGCCACCCACATTTAGAAAGTGAGCAGGGCACCTATGCTCTGGCCTCATTCCAAAAGGATTTTGAAAGTAAACGTGGCAGAATGAAACTGAAAAAAGAAAAAAGAAGGCAGAGAGCATGACAGATAAAATTAATTGAGGAAGAAGAGGCATATGGGAACGGAAAATGTCTTTTGCAGGGAGAGAGGGAGTGCCTAAAGTGAAACATTTGAAAATGGAGACAAACCCAGCTCAAGTTATCTGAGTGAAAACATATTCTGATTTAGGGGGAAAAAAAGGAGGCAGGAAAGGGTGTGCGGGGGGGGGAGAATCCCAAGGAGAATTTATTTTTTTCTCTGTGGTTTAAAGTTGTTTCTACCAAGAATTTCTTAACCCAGATTTCCAGGAGTTTCTGTGAATATTTACCTCCCAAAACTTTTGGCTGATTATAGGTCACCTTCATTTTCGGCTGTGACAATCAGGCTTTTTATCCTCATCTCATTTAACTTGCTTAAAAATATCTCTTCCCATGAAACATGCAGATGCATTCCCACATTCCCCTAGACTGCAATCTGTGCATTTTTCATATGACTCTGAAACAGATTTTCTTAGAACCCTCAGTTATTGTATGTTGATCATTTCAGAGTACAGCTAAAGGGTTGGGGTCTGTAATTTCATTCAAGTGAGATCTGAGCACTGTAAGAGGAGGAATCATTAACTTTCTTTAATTGGGTGTGACCTTCAAATCCCCTCAGTTTGATGACGGTGACCAAGCTGTGCTTAAAACTGAAAACAAGTTTCGTGAAAACTCCATGTACAACTATTCATCTCTGCCAGATGTGATGTTGGATTCCAACTGAAATCGCCAAACTGTCATTGGAAAAGTGTATCCAGTTCATTTGGGCTACACCTACACTAGCCCAAAACTTCGAAATGGCCATGTAAATAGCCATTTCGAAGTTTACTAATGAAGCGCTGAAATACATATTCAGCGCCTCATTAGAATGCTGGCAGCCGTGGCACTTCGAAATTGCTGCAGATCGCCGCCGCGCAGCTTGTCCAGAAGGGGCTCCTTTTTGAAAGGACCCTGGCAACTTCGAAATCCCCTTATTCCAAACAGCAGACAGGAATAAGGGGATTTTGAAGTTGGTGGGGTCCTTTCGAAAAGGAGCCCTGTCTGGACGAGCTGCACAGCGGCGAGCCACGTCAATTTCAAAGTGCCGCGGCTGCCGGCATTCTAATGAGGCGCTGAATATGTATTTCAGCGCTTCATTAGTAAACTTCGAAATGGGAAGTTTTGGGCTAGTGCAGACGCAGCCTTTATTGAACTGCAGCTATCTTCTTTGTTCCTTGAATGTTATAGGTTTGTTTTTGCAGGATTGTTTGTTTGTCTGTTTGTTTTTGCAGGATTTTTAGAGTCATGAAAAACCAGGGAAAAAGACCTAAGGAGTGCTCTAATTAACCATACTGTTGATAGGGGCATAGTATATTCCCACCTCTCTCTAGAGACTAACCCTGTGTCTACACGTACCCCTTCCTTTCAAAAGGGTCATGTTAATGAGAGGGTTCGAAAGATGCTAATGAGGCACTGCAATTAATATGCAGTGCCTCATTAGCATAATGGCGACCGCGACAATTCGAAAGTGCGGCTTTTCGAATCGTGTGCCGCCGGTGGAGACGGGACCTTCTGAAAGCACCCACTCCCCAGTTTTCGAAAGCCCTTCTTCTGATCACCATATAGGAAGAAGGGCTTTCAAAATCTGGGGGGGTGTCCTTTTGGAAGGCCCCATCTCCACGGTGGCACGTGATTCGAAAAGCCGCACTTTCAAATTGCTGCGGCCGCCATTATGCTAATGAAATGCTGCATATTCATTGCAGTGCCTCATTAGCATCTTTCGAACCCTCTCATTAACATGCCCCTTTCGAAAGGAAGGGGCACGTGTAGACCCAGCCTAAGTCTAGTGCCCTAATATGCGGATCTAACCTTCATAGGACTGTTGAAACTTCATGTGTTTGCACTTTTGGGATGCTCATGGATTTTAGCTGATCCCTTAGAGGCACAGGGCGAGCATACAAAGTCACCTTTCTCTGCACAGGTACCCCAAGCCTTTGTTTTGTTCTGCAGGACAGCACCAGTCTCTCCAGAGCCATGTAGCTGAGGATTCCCTCAACTTGTTCCTACCCCTAGAATCCTGTACCAGGGAAGGATCTACATACAGCGTGGAAAGGAAATAGCAGTAATGTTGCTGAGCTTTGTGGTTTAACTGAAGGGGGATTGCAGGGAATGGTAGTGGGGATGAGGATATCTGACAGAGATTAGATTTTCCTTTCCATTGCTTGCATTGTCACCCTCCACTTCCGAGTACCAAAGTCTCCATGTTAGAAGTGCATGTCACAGCCCTGTGCACGTCACAGCTGCATGCACAGGGCTCACCATAATTTTATCTGAAGTGGTAACACTGATTGTTGTAAGTATGGAAGAGAATGTGATCCAAACTGTATCACACATACATAAAAGTCTATGCAGAAAAACAAATGGGGCAATGTAATGATGTTATAAGCAGAAAACAGACATGCAAGAAGATCAGGAATCTGCAACCTGCAGCTCTCTAAGGACTTCTTTGTGGCTCCTAATGTTATAATTGCAAAGTTTTTTTTTAATCCCTTCTGATTATTTTTGACAAACACTGAAAATCCTAAAAGCCCAAAATCGAACAACTGATATCTAAATAGCAAACGATATGTAATCTCAGAACATTGGATATCTCCTCCAAGCATCCTCCAGAGAGAGATGGTTTGAGAGTGAAAGTCAGGAAGACACTGGTACAAACACACAGATAGTGACAGAGATAAACACACAGCTAAAGTGAGGAAATAGAATGTGTGAAAAGCGGTAAGCCTATATTGCATTACAAATCATTGTGTGTGCACTGTTCTTAAAATAGAGGTTACAAAAAGTATGGTTTGATGTTATTTATTAAGGATCATCTCATATTCATATTCATATGCATATGCTCTTGAATTATTGGGTTTTTTACTGAGTTTGGGAAAAAATAGCCCTTGTTGCTATTTTGGTTGCTGACCCCTGTACTATATGATCAAATTAAGTGACATAATTAAAGTATCACTCTTTTGTGATGCATATAGCTACATAAACTACTTCTCATTTAAGGCAGGAACAGAGATGGCAGCAATAGTGACACTTTTGACTTGACCTTTTTCAAAGTCATTTGCCCCCTAGACTTCTCATTTCTGTATGGGGAACCATTTCTAACTAGAAATTTTTCTCCCCTTTCTGGAACTGTACTTTTTATGCAATACGGTGTGGCATGTTCCATAAATGTGTAATAAATGCCACACCTCCAGGTCGGTTATTTGGAGCAGGGCTTGAGCTGTTGACGCGAGAGTCTACTGCCTGAGCTGAAAAAGCTCTTTAGTCTCAGCCTGAAGTCACTCTTAAAATCACTGTGGGCTCATTCACTGGAGGCATAAGCTGCGATTACAAATAAAGAGCTAACAACATTTCAGCATAAAAACAAAAAAAGCTGCCACGTAGCACTTTAAAGACTAACAAAATAATTTATTAGGTGGTGAGCTTTTGTGGGACAGACCCACTTCTTCAGACCATAGCCAGACCAGAACAGTGGCTATGGTCTGAAGAAGTGGGTCTGTCCCACCAAAGCTCACCACCTAATAAATTATTTTGTTAGTCTTTAAAGTGTTACTTGACAGCTTTTTTTGTTTTGATAGTATGTAGACTAGCACAGCTTTCTCACTATAATGTCTCAGTATAGTGCCATTGAAATAAATGTGTTGTGTAGTTTATATCCACTAGAGAAATACAGTAACAGAGAGAAATGTATTACCTTGGCCACCAGAGGGATCCCCTAATGTCCTTGAAAGCTATAAAAATATATACAAAACAGTAAAGAGAATTTAATAAAAAATGAAATACAACAGCTATAAAGTTCCATGTTTTCATGTCCAAATGTAACCTATTCAAGATTGTAATGTGCATCCAAAAATGCAGTGAAAATAGACTCTGTATGTGTGTGCTTTGTTTTTCAACAACAGCAAAAAAGGAATAGTCCTACACTTCAGTAAAGCATCTTTACAAACAGTACATCTAACAAAATGATTTTATATGTGATACGGCATGAATAGAACTGTAGTAAACTACAGAAAAGTGAAGTTTCAATGTCTGTCAGGGTAGTTTCCCAGATCCACCGTAAAAATTGCTCCAATTGAGACAATGATTGTACTCTTTTTCTAAGTTGACTTCAGGTTCCTACCATGACCCCATTTGGAATATGACTGTGTTTGGGAAAAAAATAAATATACTTTTCTGTAATTCTGCAGTTTAGCTAAGTAAAGCAGCAATAATTAAAACCTAAATTCATCAACATGGTGCATTTACTAGACAGTGTATTTTCTCCTCCCTTTCTGTTCCATGTATGGAGGTTCCCTTTTCTGGCAATGATAGTTTTGTGTATAGAATAAGAGCAGAACTGCAGTATTGATTGGAGAATTTTGCTTTTTAAACAAAGGAATAGAGTGTCTGAGAATGGGGCTTGGGGAGTGGGGGAGGAAAGATGTCACTTAGCCTATCAGTTTCCTAGTAAAATCTGTAAAATATGCATCAGTTGTATTCCATGTTGTTATTGTTGTTTTTTAAAATTCAGCAAAATATTTTGTTATAGATGTTCAGTAAATACAGTGTTAAATCTTACAGTACCAGGGAAGGTCACTTAATTTGATCATCTACTACTTGTTTTTCAGTAAAGAAAACCAACCCTTCTAAAATTAACTTGGAAAGCAAGTTTTTTTTCTAGTCAAAATTCGTTTAATAAACATAGCTGTTTGAGAGCAAAAAAATTCCTATCCTTCTACTTGGGGTAGCTAAGAATGGATTAATGTTTAAATTTCAGATTAAATATTGATTAGTTAGGCTCAGCGCAGACTGTTTTATTGTATACCTAGTGGCTCCGTTTTACTCAGTGTTGTAGTAAAATGATGCCCTCATTCAGTGCCACCTTAGTCCACACTCAATCAGTATCATGATAGCGGTAACGTGCTGATGGGATTTGTGAGGCTTTTTTCTTTTTTCCTCATGCCTGCCTAATAATGTAATAATTACGTTAGGTGGGATCTCTAGTTGACTTTTCTGTGCTCTTACAAATCTTGTTCTTCTGGGTAGCTCTAAGGTGACAACAGCATGCAGGTGAGCTTTACTAACATGGAGTGAATAGTAAACGGGGGAATAATTTAACTGTCTTTGGTCCATTTCATCAAGTGCTTATCAAAGGTTGAAACTCAGGTTCATTTCCCAAAAAAGAATCATAGTATTAGAAGTTAGGGTTAACCATGTAGTGATGGAGAAGGCTGTAATTCCCTTTCTTTTCAGGTGATGTTAAAGCAGCGGTCAAATAAAAGGCTTTCAAGGAAAAGCAAAGTTAAATCCATTGGTAGTCTAAATATTAACAAAGGTAAGGGACCTTTCTATTTGTTCAAATGAACAGAGGGGATAGGCAATCTTCCATTACATTCACTTTCAAGTGGATGTGCGTTCTTGGTCTTATCTTCTCTTTTGTTGTAATTTTTTGCATCTTTGATAGTAAAGTCAACTTGATCCATTGTTTTGATTGCACTCACCCATTTCCTTTAGAAGTGGAGGGTTTTTTTTTGTTTGGGTTTTTTTTTTAGGTCTTTTCTAAGCATTGTTGACAGGAAGACACAGATGGCTTTTTAAATAGGGAGTTGGAGTGTTATTCTTGAACAAGTCCTGCCTTGTAAACATTTCTGCTCGTCCCACACTTCAAATAACAAAGCCCTACTTAATCTTGTACTGAATATGAATCTAACCATACTTTGAATTTACTTTGTAAGGGGAAAAAGTGGTGGATTGTATTTTCTGCTTCTGAAATGCTGTTATTGGCAATGAATATGTCATGAGTACACATCAGTACAGTTAATTCAATATAGGAAGAAGGTACAAATATTGTACTGTTTGTATGTATGATTAGAAGGATTTAGTTAGAGTGAACTAAGACCACTTTATTCCTGGGAGCATCCAGATATGGGTTTAGCATGCTTTTACTTACGTGCATTGACCTGATACCTTTAGTCGATTTGCGTTAACTTGTCTGCGTATCTGGGTAGATAAGTCCTGAGGGTCTCTGTGCCTCCATTCTGCTATTGTAAAAATGAGGGGAGGAGGGTGTAACAGCACGTCCCTACTGCATGGATACATTAAAGATCCTGACCTCTTCACATACTGTGACGATGGTGATGGAAGCCATATAAATAGTTGACGATATAGAAATAATATGAATCAGTTTGATTGCACTAACCAAATTATGCATTCCATCTGTTCAATTCCTCTGTCTACCTCCTGCTCTTAAGGTTTTAACAACTTTTCTGTCTCCCTTGAATTCTTAGTTGCTCTGACTGAAAATATTACATCAAAACTATTTTTGATGGATGGAGTATGACCTCTTTTTGTTTTTAATCCTGACATTTTATTTGATTGTTACTTTTTTAGTGATGAACCCATCCATCCTCCAAAAAAAAAAATCGGTTAAAAAGGGGTTAAATATCTTTGGTTTTAGAGAAAAATGCAAAGCATTTATTTTGGGGTGTGGGGGTTGAATGTATGGGAGGATAAAATGAAAAAAAAAACAGGAAAAAATCTAACCACCCTTAATTTCTCAACAAAAAAATTTTGCCTTTTCTTCTGTCTGTTCTTCTTCTTAGGTTTCCTCCCTTTTCCAAAATCACCCATCACAGACGTCTGGTTTGCTCCTGGAAGTCTTCCACTAATCCTCTTTCCACACGACCTTCCTTGTTTTAGCCTTCTGTTTCAGTTATTGTGTCCAGGCTTTGGTTTCTGCAGGCGTGATCACTGCAGCTCATCCTTATGGCACACCTTCTTTTCCTAAGCCCCCTCCAAGATGGTAGTAAGGTGGCTTCATTTTAAAGACCTTTGATCGTGTGGCCGAGGGATTCATATTTGACAAAGTCTCTGTGTCTCAGGGTTGGTCTTTCTCATTTTTATCAAGTCTGGGGCTTCCTTGTGGGCAACTCCAGAATTTGGCTGTTTGCATAAGAGATGTGACTATAATAATATTAGAGACAGCACAGAGATGCAGAAGCAATGGCTGGTCAAAGTCCCTCATAAAGGCATTAGCAATGTCAGTGAGGTCTAAGAGGGGAGTCAGAGTGTGAAAGGCGGTGATGAAGATATGAAGTTGGGGTTGAGCACCGTAGATATGGTTGAAAAGGCAAGAAGGCTTGGTGCCATTGTGAGTGTTGAGAAGGAGTGAACAGAGATTCAGATTAAAACCTAATACTGCTCTTCACCCACACAAGGGCAAGGCTATAGTCCAGACATGAGAACCTCAGCATGCCGTTGTTGTCTGATCTTATCCATTTGCTAGCTGAGATGTAACCTGTGTAAAATTCTTAAAAAATATCTGAGGGGTAGCAGAGTTAGTCTGTGTCTTCAAAAACAACAAGAAGTCCTGTAGCACCTTATAGACTAACATATATTTTGGAGCATAAGCTTTCATGGGCAAAGACCTGCTTTGTCGAATCAGGTCTTTGCCCATGAAAGCTTATGCTCCAAAATATCTGTTAACCTATAAGGTGCAACAGGACTTCTTGTTATTCTTGAAAAGGACAACCCTGGTATATATTTGATGTGTCAAATCAGCCACTAATAACCTAAGAGATTTTAGTTGCCCTATCAAGGTATTGAATTGTTTAGTTCTGTAAATGTGAGTGGCCCATTGCAGAAATGGGGCAATTCTCTTTTAACTTCTGATAGTAGCCAAAACTGTTGTTCCTTTTGCATAAAACTTAAGGCCAAAATTTTCAAAAGTGAGTAGGGATATAAGAGGGTTTGCTTTTCTGGGTATCAATCTTGAGATTCATTAAAGGGGACTGATTTTCAGAGGCTCAGAATTTCTCAAGTTGTCTTTTGAAAATCATGGTTTAAATTCTCTGGGTGAAATTCTGGCCCTGTGGAAGTCAGTGGCAAAACTCTCATTGACTTTAATGAAGCCAGGATATCTTCCTTTGTCTGTCTGCGTGAAGCAGGTCTCTCTAATTTGCACCATGTTGTCAACTACTGGAAGACAGATAGGAGAATCTCATTGCTACCACTTGAAGCTAATAGTGGAAATTCGTCTCCTTTCCTCTTGTTCTTCTTTGAGCCTTACATGAGGCTCTGTTCTGCTAAGTATGTTCCCCATTTTTATCTTCAGTGCCACATTAACTCTTCAATCTCTTTTCATTGTTCTTATCACCTACTTTTTATTTACTGTCCTATCTATTCCTTTGCCTGTCTCTTTTTTGCTTCCTCTCTTGCGCTGAAGGTTTCTCTGGTTCCTCTGGTCTCCTTTTTACTCTCACATCCTGCTCTCCTTTCTTTAGTCTCTCTCCACTAAACCATCAGGATATATGGAATGGTTTGGATGTTGCCATCTAGGGCAGATATCCCAGGAAGTTACTTCCTTGTTGCTCACACCCTCTGTTGGCTTCTCTGCTCCTTCTCTGCAATGCAATACTCAGGTTGCAAGTATGAGAGAGAATAGTGAGCAAGTGTACTGGAAAGCTGGCTGCTCAGAAAGCTTAGACATAAACAACATGTTAAAAATCACCTCCTAACAGTTACCGTGGAAGCTGTGAACATCATGCTCACTAAGTGGGAGCACTGGCCAGACAAAAAGGCCTTCCCATGAACTGTCGGTTAGTCTGGCTTTTGGCCTTTTTTCACACAAAACACCAACACACACACACACACCAGCAAAAAGACATGTTCTTTATTGTGAGAGAGTTGGTTCTGATTTTTGTATGGGTATCATGCTTGTGATGGGAAGAGCAAAACATATGGGGAAATTCCCCAAATACTCGACTGTTGAATATGTCATGTAAATAAAAACCTGTAAAGATAGGATCTGAACAAAAAGTGTGTGAGCACAGGAATTGTATATTCGCTATTCATAAAAACTTTTATTTGTATATTTCTGCAGCTCAACATAAATTACCATCTTCCTATTGTTTCATTCTTAATGATCATTTTAGCTGGAGTGAACATCAACAGAGGAGTTAAGGTTGCTCTGTTCCTAATGTCCTTTTTTATTTGCTTACAAGGACATCCAACTTTCATAATTGCTGCATGTTGTACAGTGCTGAGTTATTAATGGCATGATGGATGCAAGTAGATTTCTTTGACAGATAAATCTGTGTTGGCTTGTTTCCAGAGTAAAAGAATCACAGACTAATTGTGCCCAATCATTTTTCAAGACTGTATATAATGAAACGGGCTCCATGCAAGAGTACAAAGACAAGGTAAACAAGTCCAAATAACATACAGCTGGAGATTCTGCCAAAGTTTGGCATGGCTGGCTCAAACCACTCCTAGAGGATCCAACACAGAAGTCATACAAGAGGAGTCCTTGTGAGAAGGGAGTGTGACCTGAAGGCTTTTCAACATCCTCAGCTAGTACAGGATATGGCAAGGGTAGACAATAATTTTTGATGACGGAGCACTGCAAGAATTTGGAAAGTGGCAAGGGCCATACTCTTCCATAATATTAATGGAAGAGATGTGGGGTCTAGGATGGAGTTTAGGTGCAAAAGGGAGCTTGGGTAAGAGATTGGGGTGCAGGGTCTGGGAGGAAGTTCAGCTGAAGGAGTGGGCTATGACATGGGGCAGGAGATTTGGGTGCCGGCTCCAGAAGGGATAGGATATGGGGGTGGCAAGGTTTGTGAGGGAGCTGACCTGGAAGAGGAGTGTAAGAATGGGGGCAGGCTTTGGGAAGAGATAAAGGTGCAGGAACAGGGGTGCAGAGGGTTTGGATTACATGGGGTAGAGATGCAGGAAGGAAGGGCGGAGTGTTGGGAGAAGGGAGAGGTCGGGGAACAAGAGGCAGGCTCTGGTGGTGAAACACCTACCTGGGCAGCTGCCAGCCAGCAGCCCATCAGTTTCCTTAGGCTATGTCTATGCTATGAAATAAAGTTTAATTTAATAAAGTTGACATTTTAACACTAGATTTGATAAAGTCAAAGTTGAGTGTCCACAAATGTTCAGAAAGTCAGCTTATTGTGTCTCCCTTGCCTTACTTACTTTTGGCCTCATGAGCAATGCATTGTGGGTACCTGTCCTGCAGTGCCTTTTGCCCTATGGGAAGAAAATGTGCCACAAGTGCATGTGAGTGCCTGATGTCATCATCCCAGAATGCAAAGCATCCATCCCCAACCCCAGCTGGAAAACAAACATTTGGCTAACTTCATGTCATTTTTTCTGACTGTTTTCCAAAGCCTACCCTGGCTCACACCTCTGCACAGTGCTAGCATGGATCCTCAGCTGCTTCTAACTAGTGCACACTGAATTATGGCCATTTCCCAGAGTGTCATGGAGCATTTATTTAGACAAAGGGAGGATGTAATTGATGAGATGGATGTGGAAGAAGAAGATGCATCAGTTGATGGAACTGGAGACCAGGAATTTAGAAATGCTGGCTGCCCTGGATGCGTTGCTTAAAGTGGAGCACCATTTGAGGAGATGGGAAACCAGCATACACTGGTGGGACCAAATCATTTTGAATGCCTGGGATGACCACCAGTGGGTGCAGGACTTCTTCATGTCCAAGGCCACTTTCATGGAACTTTGTGATTTGCTGTCCCCCACCCTGAAGTGCAGCAATACCAGCATGAGACCTGCTTTGACGGCTCATAAGTGAGTAGCAGTTGCCCTGTGCAAGTTTGCAGGGCTCAACAGCTACCGGTCAGTGGCAAATCAATTTGGAGTGGGTCGGCCTACAGTGGGGGCCGCAGTGATGCAGGTAGCCAGTGCAATGTGTCACCATCTCGTGCAGAAGGCTGTGACCTTTGGAAATGTCCAGCATGTACTGGATGGCTTTGCTGACATGGGATTTCCTAACTGCAGTGGGACAATAGATGGAATGCACATCCCCATCATGGCCCAGGACCAAGTGGCCTCAGAATACATAAACAGAAAGGGGTACTTCTCCATGGTGTTGCAAGTGTTAGTGAATCACAAAAGTTGTTTTACCGACATCAATCTGGGATGGTGGGATCACTCTTAGAAATTTAGGTCTCTACAGAAATATCCTGGATGTGTCTTTCTTCCCAGACCAGAAAAACAAGATTGGCAATGTGGGGATGCCCGTAGTTATACTAGGTAACCCTGGGTGACCCTGCTTACCCTTGGCTCCTTTGCCTCATGAAGCCATACACAGCCACTCTGGACCACAGTCAGGAACACTTCAGTTACAGACTGAGCAAGTGCAGAATGGCAGTGGAATGTACCTTTGGCCAGATTCAGTTGTCTTTTGACCCATTTGGACCTTTCCCAAACCAACATCCCCATCCCGCCCTTGATTGCAGTATGCTGTATTCTACATAACATTTGCAAATCAAGGCAGTGGGGGAAGAATTTCTTGCCAGCTTGGATTACAGAGGCAGATGCCACGAGCAAGGATTATGCACAGCCACACACAAGAGCATTCGCCAGTGCACATGGAAAGGGACTGGCAATCAGGGGGGCTTTGACAAATAGCTTTATGAATGAGCAGACAGCTCCATGATTCTGCTGCATTTAAGTGTTGTGATACTATTCTCCCTACCCTCAGTAATGTGTCCACCCCCACCCCATGTGAACCAATAAGGAGACTGCAGTTTTCAAAAAAAGAGAACCTCTTTATTTTGGGGGGTTAATATTTCCATGAGCAGGGTCCACAGAACCCAGCAACTGCATGGAGGGGGGAGGGTTCTGTTCTGCCAGATGCATGGTGGGCTGGCTGTGGGGTAAACCCTGTGAAATGCAGAGTGCGGAAAAAAAACTTTCTCAGTGGCTTCTCATCAAGTCAGCAACGTGGTGTGAGGGGAGAAGGCCAGGAGAGCCTTCCAGCCATGTGGTGTGGCAGGGCAGTCCTGGGAAATTCAAATGGTCAGGAAGCAGTGCGAAAAATCTAATAAACATTCCCATGCTTCTTTAGGTTGCCAAAAAAGACATAAGCCTCCTAAGAATAATGGAGAGTGAAAAAGCAAATATGCTCCTACTGTGTGAGCACAAGGCTGGAAAATTTGCCAAAATGCTGTGTGGTGCCATGACGCCAGATTACTCACTGGTTGTCTGGCGTGGCAAGGTGTGCAGCTGTGAAAGCCACAATAAATCAGGCCTCCCCAAAAACCTTGTGTGAAAAATAAAGGGTACCTGGCTGAGACCTTCATGGAGATCTCCAAAAAGGATAAGTGCTGTATCCCCAGAAATGTTAACAAGCTATTTTGAGGGGCATAGATCCACTGCGCTCGCCCTACAACCCACTTTTAGTAATTTAAATTAAAAAATACTCCACATAAGCAAATCTATACCTAAACCCAGCCCCAACTCGCTTGTAGCTTTCTGAAGAAATACTCCCCAGAACAGCTGGTCCCCGAAGGTTCAGATGTTGATGTTGAGGGGACTGGCTCGAGGTCTAGACTGAAGAACTCTGGTTTGCTGGGATCAGCTTCATTGGGCCACTGCTGATGATTGTCACCATCCTCCTGAAGAGTCCTAATTAAGATGAGAGACCGTGGTTGGGTCCCTCCCAAGAATGGTGTCCAGCTCTTCATAATACTGGCACATCTTGGGAGATGACCCAGATCCCCCATTGGCTTCTGAGACTTTATGATAGCTCTGCTGGAGCTCCTTCACTTTCACCTGACATTGTGTGCGACCTGGGAGTAACCTCTTGCAATCATGCATCACAAAATGTTTTCATAAATATCCGTATTTCACTTGAAGGCTCGAAGTCTGCCCACTACTGAGTGCTCTCCCTGAACAGCAGCAAGATCCAGAATCTCATTATGGCTCCATGTTGGAGCTCTCTTGTGACCCTGAGAACTCAGCTCAGAAGAACCCTGAGTACCCATGATGGCAAAATGCATAGATTAGATGGCTAGATATGTGATAACTATGGAAGTGATGGATGCGATGCCTAGATGCAATGGATGGCTCCTCAGGGCTACGTCTACACGTGCACGCTACATCGAAATAGCTTATTTCGATGAATAACGTCTACATGTCCTCCAGGGCTGGCAACGGCGACATTCAACTTCGACGTTGGGCAGCACCACATCGAAATAGGCGCTGCGAGGGAACGTCTACACGCCAACGTAGCACACGTTGAAATAAGGGTGCCAGGAACAGCTGCAGACAGGGTCACAGGGCAGACTCAACAGCAAGCCGCTCCCTTAAAGGGCCCCTCCCAGACACAGTTGCACTAAACAACACAATTGCAGACTCTGTGCATGCAGCATGGACCCCCAGCTGCGGCAGCAGCAGCCAGAAGCCCTGGGCTAAGGGCTGCTGCACACGATGACCATAGAGCCCCGCAGGGGCTGGAGAGAGAGCATCTCTCAACCCCTCAGCTGATGGCCACCATGGCGGACCCCACTATTTCGATGGTGCGGGACGCAGATCGTCTACACATGCCCTACTTCGACGTTAAACATCAAAGTAGGGTGCTATTCCCATCCCCTCATGGGGTTAGCGACTTCGACGTCTCGCCACCTAACGTCGATTTCAACTTCGAAATAGCGCCCAACACGTGTAGCCGTGATGGGCGCTATTTTGAAGTTGGCGCTGCTACTTCGAAGTAGCGTGCACGTGTAGACATGGCCAAGGTGTGCTATCCACGCAGGTCAGAAAGAAAATAAATTCAAATTCCTGGGCTTCCTGATACCTAATTTAAATTCTCAGGCTTCCTGTTACCTACTTCCTGCGCACCTGGAGAGCAGCAGAGATGAAAGTGGCCAGAATGGACAACTGTGGGGCATAGAGGGATACATGTGGAACACCTCTGGAGGTCAATAAAATCAATTTAAAGAAATGCCGTTTCGAACTTGGTATTATGCTGACTTGCATGGTCAATGTAAGAATTTCGAGTGTAGCGCTCCCTAAAATTCACCTTATGGTATTTGCAGTGAGGACAGTGACATAAAATTGAGCTAACTGCCTTAAAATCAACTGTGTGCTGTAGTGTAGACATAGGTTAGTCAGGGTCCCTGCCTCCCATGCCTCCGTATGTGCTCAGAATATCTGTTCAGGCCATGCGTCTGCTCTGAACTGAACGAATGTGAGGGTCGGGGAGGGAGGAGGGGTACTTCACATGCTTTTTTCCTGCAAACAGGAAGCTCCTATTGGTTGGGAAATGGAGAATGCAGCTGCAAGATTTTGCAGGGGGCCGGAGCAGCATGGGAGGTCTCTCCCTTTTCCCCTGAGGTTCATATCATTCACAGGGCCTGGCAACTGGCTTTTCTGAGCACCGAGTAGGGGCAAGTCAGTCAGGGGCTGGCTAAGGCTCCTGCGGGTAGACCGGATCTGACCAGCGGACCATATTTTGTCCTGCCCTGGTACATGGGCTGTAGGCAGACAATGTGCTTTAGGGCATGCTTATTTTATGAGAGAAGACCTTAATTTTCGTTTCATGTTTCTAAGGAAAAACTGCAAGAAAACAGAATTTTAAAACCAATGAAAAGACACCCTGGCTGTTACAGCTGCACTGCACTGCACTATCTCCTCTATAAAAGCTTCTGTCTCTGCTGTTGCTCTTTGGTTCCTATTAATATTAATCATCAATATACTGAAAGTGCTGCGGGTGGGGGGGAGCATTTAGCTGTTTATACACAGAATTGCTTCTACATGAATGTTCATTATGACTTCTCTGTTAGGGATTTAATTTTTTAATAATAATTCAGGTAATTATTTAGTAATGATTCTGGTTATCCCTTTTGTTATCAGTGTATCAAAGTGCATCTTGATAATCTTTACTGAGCTGTGAGAGTGTTTATGGCTTAGTGCAGGATGTATGCACTGTTACATTCTATGCGAACTGTTAAGGGGGTACTGCTATTAAGTGTGTTCTGCTTACTTCAGATATTAAACTTCATTTGCAGTTAAGATCAAATCTGGACTTTCAGCAGCATTATGTTTCCTCCTTCCTGATGATGGTGGAAACTCGCTCTCTAATCAGGGGAGGGGAGAAAGCTGAACTTGCAATGAAAATAATAAAATTGCACCTTCCAGATCAAACCTGCTCCTATTTGCCAACCCGTGGAGTCGTATTTGCAATTTTCTCCCATTCTGGTTTTCTTGTGATTTAGTTGTGTGGCACAAGTTCCTGGTCATGCGAATATATTGGAGCAGTTCTAATATCTCTCAGGCAGCGGTTGGTACTCCTAGCCTTGGGCAAACAATGTGTTCATGTGTTTACATTTTGCAACGTCTTTGTACTCAGCAATGATAGAGTTGCAAGCTTGTTCCAAGACCTGAAGTTGCAGGTGAAACTTACCCAGGCTTCAAGGTGGTTCAGCTGAAGGAATCAGATTTTTTCCCTTCTTATGCTATTTCTTGCATGTGCTATTTAAAATGGGGATGAATGTTTTCCCAAAATTGGGAACTGGTCTTCAGTGGATATATGGTTGAGGAATGGAACCATCCTTTTTATTTTGAGAGAGAGAGAGTTCTTTTCAGAAAATAAATGCCTAGACTGAATTCTCTTTATATAACACTGTTTCAGCCAGCGCTATGAAGGTGAGAAGAAGGCTTGTACTGTCTACTTTCATCTTCTTGTTTTCTGTTCCATTAGTCTGTACTTTAACTGGAGGGGATGAAACTGAAATTGCAGTTGGATATTGCAGGGTTTTGCTTTTCTTGTTTTAAGGTCTTACATAGAGTTGCTGAATGCCATTTAGTAGCTCCCATAATTTACCCCAGATGTGACCCTATTTCAGTGGTGGATGAAGTGATCCCTATTCTGTGGAGAGTTTGCAAATCAGGTTCCCAGTTTGTGTTGTGAGTTTGGATCCCTTGGGACAGAAGGCACTGATGTTTATAAATTATGGTTATAAAACTCTTACTATAAAAACAAATTGTCTAATTTCACCCTTCCTTTGAGCTCTTCTTTCCTGGATGCTTGAAATTGACATATTACAGATATTACCCAAAAGCCATGCTCTTCCCAGGGTGTACATCTTTTTAGAGGTTTTAAAGTTGCCTGCTGTTGTATGCATGTTGGGCTCCCTGTATACAGGCATGATTAGTTTAGAGTAAAATTCAGTAAGCTACTTGGCTCTTGTAATTCTGATGTGTGTTCAGTTAAGTGAAAAGTTTCTGCCGCCAACCTATTGTAAACTCGTATTGCAAGGTTGTTAAGCTAGTGTGTTCTCTCACCCAAGAGGCCAAATTCTGGCCTGAACGCAATATTTTACAAATGCGTTGAAGTCTGTGGGCCCAAATCTCTACTATTTTGCCCTATTTTCAGACCGCTGTAACTCTGTTGATTATTACAGTGGCATAAATCTGGAGTAATGTAGTCAGTCAAGCCCAGTGAGTCAAGGCAGAATTTTATCCATATTGGTTAGTAGGCTAGCTTACATTTTTATATAAAAAGAATAAAAAAGGTGATAATTGAATTTATTTCTAAACCAAGTTTCTTCAAAAAAAAATCAGTACCAGCAAGTACCAGCCCTCCAAAAAACACCCTCTAAACCAAAATAGACAGAAATCTGTACATTTTCAAAGCTGCGTGTAGGTTTTATTACCACAACGAAAGGTGACACCAAACTTTTATAGCAAAGGGTAAAAGGGCAAAATGGGAGATGCAGAGAAATCATGCGCACGACAATTCATTCCTTTACATTGTTTTTCTGTCTCCAATGTGTTAGTTCCCCAGTGTGTTAGTCCTCTAATCTTGTATGGTACAAGTAACCATATACCAGAACTTTGGAGTAGCAGTCCCTGTAGTTAGTAGAACTCAGGAGCTCATACAACATAAGATTAATTTGCATCTGTGTGTCTGTCTCAGCACCACTTTATGTTGATAACACTACAGATAATTTCTGTGCCTTAATGATTTGTTTTGTTTAGTGGGAAAAACATGCGGGAAGCTTTTTATATCTGTATTTTAAAAAAATTATTGGAAAATATTACATTGATTTTAATCATTTATGTTTACTTTCCACAGCCTGATAACTCTGAGACTTTTATGAGTCATGTAACCGGAACTGTAAGTAATTAATTTTGGTTAGTCTTTTTTATTTGTTTAACATGACATATATTTCTGTGTGTGGTGGCACATTTTTCTTACATCTTCACAGAACTCTTAATGCTAGTCATTTTTCAGAGGATAGGCAATTAGCATGTTTAAGGGGATAAGATTTGCATTAAGATAACTGGACGTAATGACAGAGGTTTTTTTTGCAGTTTTTCCAGGAACTTTTGGTATGGATTTGAGCCTTTCTTGCCTTCTATCACACAAAGCTTTCAAGGGAGGAGGAGGAAAAAAGCAATGGCAAAAACCACACACGGTCACATTTTTACTCGGAAAGGGAAATCAAAGATCCCATGGTTCTTTTTCAGGAGTAAGAATGTTTGTTATTCGTTGAGTTCTTCTCAATGCACAATTCGTATGTTTTTATCTTCCTATGTCTGTGGCTAGCAAAGTACCTTGAAATGAGTGTTTTATACATGAAAGACACCATTAGAACAAGTATCACATAAGGTGTGTGCTTATTCATGATGATGTGTGTCTGTTTTGTACTGATTCGCTCACAGTCAGCTTTGGTTCAAATGGTACTAAGTGGAGTCAGAAGAGGGAGATGCTGCTCTTTTGTAAATGCTGTGGCAAGATACGTGCACTGCATAATGTGTCAACACTGGAAAATCCTGTAAGAGCACCCTCCTCCCCCATTTATCCTTTAGCAACAGTCCAGGTTCAGATTTAATAAGTAAACTCAGAGTACTGAGAAAAAACTTACCTAACAAAGTTGTATAAGAATTGGAAGCCATTTTAGCTCCTTTTTGCTTTGCCTCTCAAAGGGAGAATGACATATACTAGCATCTTTAAAGGGTTCTACTTCACGTTGTCTGAAAACATTGCTAAGAAATCTGGATGTAATAGTTACTGAAATACTAGAAAGCCGCTAAATAATCTAGTGACGAGACATTGAATGAATTAAAATATTTAATGTTCCTTCCCAACTCCCCCCACCATTCTTAGTTCTTACATAAAATGAAGGAAAAAATATTACTCTCCTCAAATTTATATACTTGAGTGAACAGTTTTACATCTTTGCCCTAATCGAACTAATGAGAGATGAAATATCACAATAAAGTGTGTAAAAACAATTACCGATTATTTTCTATCGTTAGCACTAGCTGTTAGCCTCTTTCTATGACATCTGAAAACTTCAGAGGGTTTTTGTGTTTGCACTGGTTGCTTATTAGACAAGCCAAGGTCAACCCGCCTCCCCGTAGCTCATGCACAGCCGACTATTTCTGAGCATAATTAAAGTGGCAGGTCTCACTATTTGAACTGGATCTTTTTATATGTACCTTGACATATAGAGTAGTATCTTGGATCAATAAAATGCCCATTAGTGCACAGCTTGAGAAATGTCCCCGTTACCTTCCATGAGACTACACCTACTAGCCAGTGTCTAAGAGATGAAAGGAGCGGCTGACCACTACACAGTTACTGGTTGTAGCACCATTGCATAAACTCTGTAGAAGTCACAAACGCAGAGAATATGCTCTATATACCACTGATGCACTCTTGCTGTATTGGGGTTTCGTTAACAGTCTCATCCTTAAACTACACCAGTTTTGAATTAATGCAGCAGAGTTTTATCCTGTCATGTCTCTTATGATGAATTAGGTTCTATGTACACAGTGATTATTCAGGAAGCTGTCTGTAACAAGACAATAACAAGAACTTTGCCACAGCTGAAACATGAAGCAGCACTGTTTAATTCATGCCCCACCCCTACTCCCGGAAAGTGTTTGATTTCCAGTAGATGTCTGGTTCGATACGGCATAGTGTCATACTTAACATGATCCCATTTAAATCTAGTAGCAACATTTTGAACTCAGATTCACTCGGTGACTCTGCTGTCTAGGCTAGTGCAGGACTCCCATGGACATCAGTGCAGATCTGAGGGCAGATTTATATACTAGCAAAAGTTTTGTCTTTTTGAGCCAGATGGCAGAAGAAGGCCAGTTTCTACTTGTGCAGTGCAAAGTGTAGAACAGAGGTTATTAATGTCTCTCAGAAACAAATTTCATCAATGCAGTCTGGACTAACTCCTAAGGGAGTGAGTCCCGTCCAGTCCGATAAGTGTGAGGGAGTAAACCAGGGAAGGTTAAGAAGTCCTTGTGTTTGAAAACTACATGACAGGGTCATGTTGTTGAATTCTTCCAGGATTCGTAAAAACAATGCTAAACACGAAAACCCACTGCTTGTACTATAACGGACATTGGTCTGCCTAGCAAGCAACTGGAATTTGCATGTGTAATATGACCGACATTACTAGATGGGCGATTTTTTCACTTCCTGACTTCTAATTTTTATTCCTCATGTGAACAAAATCTTCAAAGGGGCCTCAACCTGGCCTCTGTAGTCTCACCTGTAACCTGCGAGTTGGACACAAAAATACTGCTGTTTATATTCACAGTTGCCTATAGTTGACTGCAGGGATACAAATCAAAGCCTTTCAGAAATCTGTGGCCCATAATGCAGCATTAAATTAGTGGCTTTAATTTAATTTCTTATATAAAAAAGAAGAAAAGGAAATATAACTGTGGCACTGTGGAAATGTAAATTTTTATTTTGCGGATTTTTTGTGCTGTGGATACATGAAATATGAAAATATCTGGCTTTGGTATGAAATGACAAGGCATGTGTGGGTCCAAAAAAGTATTGGAGAACTGGTAGCAAGTAGAGAGAGAATACAGAATTTGATGACATTGTCATATTCTCTCTTTGACTGTGCCCACAGTAGCTGTTTTGTCAACAAAACCCAGGGAGCATCCAGATTCCCAAGGCATTCTGTCGACAGTAGAGCGACAGTAAAGTTGGCACCTTTGTCAACAGTCTTATCCTGCTCCCCCTGAGGCGTAAGACCTCTGTCAAGAGAGATCAATCAACAGAAAACTGGTCTGGATGTTCCAGGGGGCCTTCTGTCAGCAGACAGGGCTTTCAGGACACTGGGCAGCCCTATCTGCTGTTCTTCTGGTTGGCTCTTTTGTCAAGAGAGTGGCTGGGTAGTCTGGCCGTTCTCTGGCGACAGAGAGGATTGCCCTTGCGATCTGCTTGACAATTTGGCTGTGATCTGTCAATGAAAGTTTTGTCGGAAGACACATTCTGACAAAAACTTCTATTGACAAATCCCTGTAATCCAGATACAGCCTTTAAATAAGGAGATCAGGAGCAAAACTCTTCATTAGGGGCTGTAGCTAGATTTTCAGAAGAGCTTGGTTTACGCTTCTAAACGATAAAAGGCATTTAGAAAAACTCTTAAGCGCACCGAAGCTCCCATTTAAAGTCAATACAGGTTGCTGGGTGACAAGCAAGTCTAAATGTGAGCTGAGCACTTTGAAAACCTGGCTTCCCATCACTTGCAGTGACTTTTTAAACTTCCCCTTGCTATTTCTGCTGTTGATTAGTGTCTGAGCAGCTGCCAGACCTTGCAGTAGCAGGAAACACATCAGTGTAGTTCTGTCTTGTTGAAGCAATTTACCTCACATCAGTGCCTATTACAGTTAACACCTAAGACCAGCCAGCCATCTAGATAAAGTAATTGTCTGAATGTTGTGATGCTTGTTTTTATTTAAAAATAGAGATAGCATCTTGTTTTGTAGGCAAGATGTATTGGGGTGAAACTTGATTTTTTTTAACTTGCTGGTGATTTAATATGCATTAAAATATCCTATATTTTGCTGCTATGCTTTCAAGGTACTTTCACTAGTTGTGGGAGCAATATCAAAATCTGTTTTGTCTATTTGTTAAATATGGCGACGTAATGATTCTAAAGAACATAACATACCTGTCTTTCAGATGTGGTGATAGGAAATCCATAAAAGAAATTTTCATTTTGCATGTGAGAAATTCAGCTTTGAAGAACCAAATATGGAATAACCCCTAAAGTCTCAGTCTGTTCTTATGCACAGCAGATTTAGACTGGCAAAACCGAGTTGCATCTGAACCCTAGGCTACTGATTTAGGGCCAGAATACCTTGCAAAACTCATAATTTTATTGTGAGTTTTCTGCTCTGGGGCTCAGGGGAACATGCATTGTATTCTAAAATTCATGGCTGTAAAATCATGAAATAAAAATCACCAGTGGTTCATCCTCCTTATTTAAACATGAACTTTGGATGTTTTTGCTTTTGGTTGTCGTAGCTAGCAAAGCCTCCCACAGCAGCTAAATCAAAAGCTTGCTTCCTACCTTTTGTTGTTGTTAACTCCTAGAAGGAAGTACTTTATCTATACTCTGTATAGATAGGAGACCTAAATATCCAGGAAACACTTACTTTACAGTAAACGAGATAACAAGACTTTTGTTTTACAGTTATGCACAGAACTAAAATAAAAACATACAGCCAAACTAATAACTTGCTACTTACAGAAGAAATCGCTATGTATTCATGTTCTCCAGGAAGCCAGCTCCCAAAGAGAAGTTCAGTGTTTTGTTAAATTATTACAGGAATAGTTACAAACTTGACTGCGTTACGCCTTGGCTACACTAGCCCCTGCCTTTTGAAAGGGGTATGATAATGAGCTACTTCGGCAGATGCTAATGAGGCTCTTTCATGAATATGCAGCACCTCATTAGCATAATGGCAGCGGTACACATTTTGAAAGTGCAGCACTTGGCCACCACTACGGTCACATTCCTGAGGCTGACGTCCAGCCTTGCGAGGAGGTAGTGGAAGTGCCCCTTGAGCTGTCCGAAGGCCTGCTCCACTGTGCCCCTGGCCTGGTTCAGGCACTCATTGAAGTGCTCCCAGGTGGGATCGGTCTGTCCCATGTAGGGACGCATGAGCCATGGGTGGAGGGGGTAAGCAGCAGTGGCCACTATGCACGGGGGCATGGTGGTGTCCCTGATGGGGAGGTCATGCGGGGACAGATAGGTCCCCTTTTTCATTCTGCAGCCCATACAGGAGTTCCAGAAGGTCCAGGCATCTTGGGCCTGCCTGCACCACCCCACAAAGATGTCCAGGAAGCATCCCTGGGCATTCACAAGGGCCTGGAAGACTACCGAGTGGTACCCCTTTCTATTAACATATCGCCTTATGCTGCAGTCTGGGGCCCAAATAGGGATATGGGTCCCATCCAGGGCCCTGAATCGGTTGGGGAAGCCCAGGCTAGTGAAGCTATTCATGGCGGCATTGAGGTCTGTGAGGTGGACGACCCTGTGCAGGAGGATGGCATTGATCGCTTGGATGACCTGCACAGGACTGAGGGTGTGCACACTGTGAATGCTCATGGGGGTGCCTCTGTCTCCTCTCTGGGCCCCTCCCCTCGCTCCTCCCTTGTCCCCTCCCCTGGCCAATCCTCCATCTCTGATGGTCGCCCTTTCCTGGAAGTCCCGTGTCCCACTCTGCCGGGGTGGATGTGTGACCCCAACTTCACTTACCTGGAGGAGGATGGCCCCGACGGTGGCCTTGCCCACCCTGAACTGGTGGCCAACCAAGCTTCCAGATTGTGATCGCCACACATTTCTCCAGGGGGAGAGCGGGCCTCATCCATGTGTCCTGATACAGAAAAACAGGGGCCAGCCAGTGGCACAGCAGGAGAAAGGTCTCCTTCCTCATGCAGAGGTTCAGGAGCCACCGCTCATCGTCCCACTCCCGCATGACCACCCAGTCCCACCACTTGGCACTGGTGGGGTGTTTCCACACATGCTGGATGGCGTAAGGGATGAAGCGTGGACGGTGCCCCATGGCCAGGGTCTGCAGGATGAGGCGGGGGTTGGCCTCTAGAGGAGGTGGAGGGCTGCAGTGATTATTGTGGCCAGCAGCCTGATCACATTGCAGCTGGCATCCTCGTCGGGGAGCTGGATGGGATCTATGGATGCCCATGGGATCTTGAGGTATCTCCGGGCACGGCGTCTGCACTGCTGTCTCTGCCCCAGTGGCTCCCAGCATGTGCAGGACAGTGCTGTATGGGAGTGGCTGGCTGCAGGGCCCGGAAGGGCTCGTCCACCATGTGACCCCATCTGTGGTGTCTCCTGGCTTGTTCTTTAGAATGGGTTCCCGTGGCTGTGTGGACGCTCCCTTTTGAAAGAGCACCACTTCCTTTCAAAAGACCGGATCAGTGGATTTGGTTGCTTCTGCACTCTTTCAAAGCCCGGTCTTTCAAAAGATGCCTTCTGGAAGCTTGCCTTTTGAAAGCAGCCCCACTGTGTATCTAATAAGCAGAAAATGCTCCTTTTATTCATTAGGGATAGTTCTGAAACTAGAAAGCCCAAAAGATTATGGAAAGTTTAGTCCTGGCATAAGAGATTTGAACATTTGTTGCGCTGTATCTTCTAAAAACTGCTATCACCATAGAAGATACCTTAATAGAACAAGCTGGTTGTTATTGTAACTCATTTTTCTGTCTTACTCAGTAGCCTCCAAGGATGGGTACAACAGCAGCACTATATCATAGACAGGGGTAGAGAATTTCTTACTGACCTTTGCTGTTGATCAATGTGTGCTTGGAAATACCAAGCAGGTAGCTGAGCAGAATGGTGGTATAATGGTATGAAATGAGACATGTTTTACGCAAATATAAGTCCTGATTGTTACTAGCCCAAAGCAGCTGTACAAGGACATATGGAAGCATAAGGACACCACTTAGGCTCTTTTATGGTCTAGCCATACCATAGGTTGTCACGTCAAGGGGAAGCAGGCTCAACAGAGCCACTGTTTCTCAACACAGGCAGATGTGCCAAGGCAGGGAATGAACTGAGTATGGACTACAATTCTCCAACATGCTGGCTATCGTAGCTGTGCAAGCATACCATAGGACATACAGTGTATTGAATATGAGCCCAGCAATATTCTAGAAAACTACTGGGAGACACACTGCGACTTAGCGAAATGCTCTGCTTTCTGGGCTGCTTCTGGGACAGCATTGCTATGTGTTGCCTTTTACTCAGGCAAATCATAAAGGCTGTGTCTACACTGACAAAAAACTTCAAAACGACCATGCAAATGGCATTTTGAAGATTACTAATGAGGTGCTGAAATGCATATTCAATGCCTCATTAGCATGCCGCCAGCCACGGCTCTTCGAAATTGCCGCGTTTTGCTCCCACGTGGGTTGTCCAGACAGAGGTCCTTTTTGAACAGACCCTGCCAACTTTGAAGTCCCCTTATTCCTATTTCAAAGTTGCTGGGGTCCTTTCAAAAAGGACCTCTGTCTGGACGAGCTGCGTGGGAGCAAAACACGGCAATTTCGAAGAGCTGTGGCTGGCAGCATGCTAATGAGGCACTGAATATGCATTTCAGTGCCTCATTAGTAATCTTCAAAATGGCCATTTGCATGGCCCTTTTGGAGTTTTTTGTTGGTGTAGATGTAGCCATGGTGATAGTCTAATCCACCCTCTCTGCCTGTTTAATAATAATGAAAGGAACTACGCATCTCATACAGCTGGAAGGGACCTCAGGAGGTCCTTGAGTCCAGTCCCCTGCGCTCTTGGCAGGACCAACCACCTTCCCTTTTTTTTTTTTTTAAATTTATTTGCCACAGATCCCTAAATAGCCCCCTCAAGGAGTGAGCTCACAACCCTGGGTTTAGTAGCCAATGCTTAGGCCACTGAGCTATCCCTCCTCCTTCTTCTCTGCTTTTTTTTCTCCTATCAATTTGTAAACTGCTGGGCCATGCTCTCCTGTATTGCTGAATTAGGTCTATAGCCAAATTCTTTTCCTGGATAAAGAGGAATCTTCACAACAGTGTAAGCCAGGAGTAATGCCAGTAAATGTAAAACCATAGCATAGAACCATGTGCCTATTCTGAATATACAGAGGTAGATTTCATAAATCCAGTAGCACCTGTAGATTCCCACATTGGTGGCACATAGCCACAATGGTATGTAAAATGGACTTCCATCTTGAATGGTCACTTGCACGTCTTCTTCCTCTGGCAAAAGTCAGCATGAGAGGATTTGGGCTTCTTAAATACAGTTTGAACCTCTCTAATCCGGCACTCTGGCAACCTGACGGGTGGTAGAAGAGAGAAATTGCTGGATTATGTGAGGTCAATGTTGTCTAGCAGCATTACCAACACTCACACTGTTTGCTGGACTCTTAGAAAACATTTTGTGGTAAATTAGAGACAAATAACAGCACAGAACACTGAGAGCTAGACCTGGTGGCTGAAAACAATTTTTATGGGACCATAAGAAACTTGGGCACACCCATGATAAGTGGTTATCTAGCTAACTGAAATCGTGCTGCATTATGGATGTTGCCGGGTGAGAGAGTTAGGGATTAGAGAGGTTCAGCCTGTATTTCAAAATTGCATCTTCCATACTCACATGTGGTTGACCTGCTACTCTGTTTCCTTCAACCTCAGCTAGGTGAAGCTTCTGTTATCAGCTGCCATCTTCTATAGGTTGGAGATGACTCCACTGCTGCAGTCATCTGAACTAGAGTAAGATTGCTGCTTTTTCGACTTGTAATAGTATATCGTTTGTGACAAAATCAAACCAATGAATATTAATAACATGTTCCAACTTTTGACATTGAAAACTATTTCAGACATCAAAAGAAAGGGATAGATCCAAAAGGCCAAATGCTTCTTGGTTTCAGTATTTTCCATTTCAAATATGCAAGAAATAATTTATTTGTGTTAATTTTTTCCTAATCTTCCCAAAATTATTTCTGTAAATATGTACTATATATTAAAAGAAATTCCCAAGGATGTGAAGAGGTGACATCAGTGCCCTCCATCTTTTCTAGGGAGAAAAGAAATAGTCAAAATTAATATCTACTGAGGAATGATTTATGTCATTAGCCTATTGCCTTTCAAAGTCTCTCCTTTGTTTCTTGCGAGAATAAATGACAATTTTATGGGATTTTAAACAACAAATAAAACAAAAAAAAAACAGTCTCACTTGTCCCATAACACCCGTAAGAATCCTGGACAACTGGAGATTATTAAGAGGGTTTGCCAGATTTGTTTTATATTAGGTAGCATTCCAAATGTGTCATAATTTAAGGTGGCTTTGTATACACACCAGCCTGATTTGAAATAGAAAGAAGCTTATCTATGCCATTTAGTTCCCTCTCTTCTGTTATATACCTTAAGAGGCTATGCTCAGCCATAATGAAAAATTCCATCTTTGTACCTACATTTAGATGATTGTAGTATCCTATCTTATTAATTTTGTTCTACCTGTGCATCAGGATAAAGAAAAATTCCATACTTATGACATTTTTGGTAAGATAGAGAATTCAAGATAAAGAATTCAAAATATGAGATGAGATGATACACATGCCTTCTTTGATTACACATGCAACCAATATCAGCTACTGCTATCTCACAGTTCATTTTTTCAGCCACGTTGCTCAAGAATTCATTCAAGGTTAAAGACTAATTGGTCTGTTTCAACCTCTCACCTCTGGAAAAATGTTACGAAATATGGAAACAGGAGTCACCCTGTAGGAATTACTTATAGGTGGTTTTATGCTTTGCGTTATCCTCCCAGTTACAATCTCAAAGAAAAATGAGAAAGAGAATTTAGTCTCACTATCAAAACAATTTGGGAGGATATCTGACTTAATTTGAAAGACACATGAAGTTCTTTATCCTTGCAGTTTTTCCAAATTAAGATAATAAACAGGTGTTACTGCATTCCAGAATATTTGTTTATGGCAAGACTGGCAATAAACAGTGAATGCTGGAAATGCAAATACTCCCTCCCAATCTTTCACACAGCTTATCAGAAAACTTGTGTATTCTGGAACACCATGCTCAGTATTCTCTCAAAAATGTTGTTTTGTTGTTTTTCCTTCTCCAGCCGTGTGTATGATGGGAGAGCTGGATGAGTTGGTATTACCATTAAGGAATGAATTGATGTAACTTGTTTTAATGCCCAAAAGTTATTTTGAGAAAGTGGAAATCTGCAATTCCTCCCTCAGACACAGACTGGATTATTGAGCTACAATTACTTTGTCTAATAGAAATATTTGCAGTTTAATGTGTATGAGTGCCCAATACTCTTTGTAAGAGATATTTTCACTTAATCTGTTTAGTCACTTCAGCAGTTGACATCCTGTATGACCTCTATGGTCTATTCAGCTTTGGTTGTCTGTTCTTAGTTTGCTTCTCCCAGGGTGCGGCTACACGCGTTAACGTCAAAGTTAGGCACTACATTGTAGTAGCCAGCAGAGAGTCTACACACATTTTTCTCTTATTTCAAAGTTAACTTTGAAGTAGGGATCTTAGCTTCCAACTCCTTACTGCATTCCCGGGAATGGAGTAGTGCCCTACTTCGAAGTTTATCTTCAAAGTAGGCTGGGTGCAGACACAACTTCGAAGTTCTTACTATGAAGTTATTTTTGTAGTGTAGACACAGCCCCAGTGTTTATTACATATACTGAAAACTGATTTTTTTAGTGTATTGCCATCTTGTGCATGTATTTGTATATATTTTGTTTAATTGTGCTTATAATTTAAATAAAAATAAGAAGAAAATTGAAAAGAATTAAATCTTTTTGTAAATTCAAGTACGTAGTACAATTGACTGTTCAGTCTGGATTAGGTCAGAGGGCATAGTACAGCAGTGTTTGCTTTGCAGAACGTCAGTTGTCAAGAAGTCCATTTAGGAAGGCATCCTTATGTATTTGGTATCACTTTACATGCTGCATAGTCCTACAAAACTTGACAAATCTGTGTATTTCATCAGTGTTTGAGGACAATAGCATTTTTTTTTCAAAATGTAACCACTACCTGCCATGCAATTTGATAAATACCTTGCCCTTCTGTTATTCTGAAATTCAGTATTTCTTGAGGTTCTGTATTACGGTGATTAATTTGTCACATCTCAAGAAATAAGGTAGCCACAAAAGTTTGTCTCCAAGTTGTGGATCAGTGCATGCGGTGTGTCATAATCTATTTAGCATATGAAACTGTAGGCACAATAGAAACACGAGTATGAAAAACTATGTTGCTTGGCTCAGAAATGGTGGCCCTAGGGAATAATACTGGGGAGAAAAAAGATCATTTGAAGGCACATAGGGGAATGAAGCTATTTCCCTGGCTCCTTGCCATCTGCAAACAAATCATTAACTATAAATAATCAACATGTAACGTACAGGGTGACCTTGACATTGTAAACTGGTAAGAGTAATTTATCACATGCTATCCACCATATTTAAATGATGGAAAGCTTCACATGATGAATTAAAAGCTCTTTTTTGGAGTCTCTCCCCAGCAATTCATAGGCATGTGGGGACTTTTCACAATTTCCTATGTTTATGTATCCCCAATGACAGCTTATATAGTGTCAGAGTTCCTTATATTGTGCAATAAACATGATGCCCAGTCCAGATTTTAGGACTTTAAAAGCTTTGACTTTAAACAGAGAGCCAGTCAGATAAAAATGAAAACTACATTATGGGTAGTTGGGGAGAAGTTACAAACAGCCCTGAAAATGTACATATTAGGTGGTTCCAGCTGTTAAGCTATAGAAAGTGGCACCAACCACCAATACAGTGCATGCAGCAGAAAGGAATACACTGTTTTTCAGCTTGATAGATGACTTGAGTTAAACCCTTGTGTTCTGAGTGGTGCATAGATCATCTACAAGTCTCCTCTACTTCACTCTGTCTTGGGACAAAACTTCTAACTGATTGCAGAAGTACCTCTGTTGTTGTCCTTCAGTCTCAGTAGATCATCTCCACATTTTCTGAGGTCTTCCTCTTTTGCCTTTTCCTTGCGAGTTCCATGTGAGAGCTTGATGGACTATGCTGGGTGATGGTTTCCTGAGAGTGTGGTCTAGACATCCCCACTTTCTTCTCTTGATTTGAATGTCGAGCGGTTCTTGTCCTGCTCTGTTCCAAAGCTCTTTTATGGCAAAGTCTTGCCATCTGAACAGGCTTGTCACACATACAATTAAGTACAGATGTCCCTAAAGGGTTTTTTTTTGTTGTTGCTCTATTGTGTGAACTGTGTTACTGTCCAGTTTATATGCCATAAATATATGGAATAAAGTTTTACATATATATAAAAGTTTCTTCTTCACAAAGGAGACCCAGAAAAAGAAATGAAACCGTAACTCACTGGCCATTCGTATTTAAGGAAGGCTCGAATTTAAATGTATGAAAGTTGGCAGGAGGCCTTAGTAACATGCACAGTCTACCTGCTGGCTGGCCAGTGAACCATGCAACTGAGAGACAGGCACATTCAGCTAATACCTCATCTTCCTGAAAGATGAATAGTGGACAAGGATTCTGTGACTATGATTATGTATAGTATACTTACGGCAGCACCCACTGTATCCTAGACACTTTCAAAATACTCGTTAATTGAATATTACATTAAAAGGTTGATTCTGAAAGGAATTGAGTGTGGCTTGCCATGTGCTGAGCTGCCTCAGATCCCACCACTGATGAGAATGTAAAGTGTGAATGTTTGGTCCATCACAGGTGACATTCAGCATCTCAGAGAATATGGTTTAAATCTCTTCAAAGCAGCTTATCACTGAAAATTTTGGAAAATACATGTGCCAGTGTTACCCATTTGGGGGGTGTTGGAGTCTTCCTGCTTTTGTGAAATGATTATTTGAATTAAGGAGTGGTCTTTCAAAGCTTATCTTTTACTTACAATATAGCCACAAACCCATCCTGGTATTAATCTACGCATAAATCCTTGGCATACATAAATTATATTGGCTCAGTAGGTCTGAGTTTCCAGTCTCTATCTTGACTCACTGCTTTCTAATGCTTTCTTCCACACCAGGAATCAGCAACCTTTCTGAGGTGGAGTGCTTTTGACCTCTATGTATGGCCCAGGTGCTCATGGTCTTTTTTAAAGTCACTAATGGTCCTACTTAACAACAGCTTCATTAATAAGTAAAGCCCATCAGTGACATGCCTGTTAATTTGCTTTATAATTCTTATGAATAATGCTGTAAAAACACACAATTACAGTTAGGGGGGTTCAGAACAATGACGTCAAATTAATTTAGTTTTGTTAGTGGAAATGTGTATTTATTTTGGTGGGAAATAGTGAAGAAAGGGGTCTTTCAGTGTGCTGTTCGGGCTGTCTTTGACCATGAATGCCTTTAGACAAAAACACAAATATTCTACTTCTTTGTAAACCACTTATTCTGTAATGGTTTTTTTTTGTTGTTGATGTTTTAATTAATTTGCCTTTGAACACAAACCTCCCAGTCCCTGTGCTCTGGTGGGGGCTCCAGCCCCAGCCCTGTGCTGTGGTGGGGGCTCCAGCTCTGGCCCCATGCTACCACCCGCTCCTATGCTGCACAGGGGAAGGGGGACAGGGCTGGAGCCCCAACCACATGCCATTTTAAATCAGCTCATGTGCCTAGAGTGGTTCACGTGCCAGGGGTTGCCAATCCCTATTCTATAATACACCTGTAAATTTAAGGCAGGAAATCAGGGAGAGACTGTGTTTTTTAATGATTTACATGTGGTTCATATACTTTATCCAAGCTCATCTGCATATGAGGCCAGGAAAAAGTCTGAATTGTTCATATTTTCTTGTTTTATAATTATTGCATGTTGAGAGATCATTTTTAATTTAGAAATAAAATTTGACATGTGTAGTCGATATAACTGTTATATTATTACCAATGAAAGGGCCCTCTCTAAAGGTGTGGATTTTCCTGCAAAGCAAAGACTTCATGAAATTTTAAATGAATGTATACATCTTACACATATTTAACAATTGAAAGAAAGTTATTCATAACATATTCCTCTTGCTCACATCATCCCTCCAGGAAACAGTTTATGCTAAGGAAATAGCTTTACAGTCAATGGGCCCATACCAAAAGTCTGGATCTAGCACATCAGAAATCCAAATCCAAATTCAGTGCCTTTGAATTGTTGCAGAAGAATTAGGGGAGTTTAAACACTATCAGATAGTTGGAATGTCTAAGGAAAACAAGCCTTTATTTTCAGCAGCGTAGCAAATTGTGTGAAGTAATAAAGGTTTGTGCAAGGGCTTTGACATGCCTGGGTAATGTTTGGTACGTAGTACATTTCCATTACGTTTGAAATTATAGTCAAAACAGGCTTCAAATCATGATGCTATTACATGACATATTTTGGCAATAGACTAGAAATAAGGGGATAACATTGTTTGATCCAGTTAATATTGTCATTGTGTTGCCCAGGCAGGTCTCTGAAGATAGATGCAGGAACACTATGCAGTTCTTGTGGTTAAATTCACCTTTCTCTTTGACTTTTATTGAACACCACATTGCGTTGTGGCAATAAGAGCATCCAAAACAAGAATAAATTCATTTTGCTTCCATATGAGGTAGATGTATTGGGAGGCCTCTTGTAAATAATTGCTGGGAAAGTAGAAGGAGCACAATGATACTGTACCATTTTGAGGAGTCTGATAATAGTTTTAGGTATCATTCCGGTTGAAGTTATACTAGCTGTACTTCGTCATCTGTGCTGGGATTTTTAAAGTATCCTAAAATGAACACTAATGAATTTGAATGGGATTTCCATTGTGCAAGTGGGATTTATTTATTCCATAATAATGTTCTTACTTTTTTCTTAGTGGGAAACATCATTTTATAAAATTAAAAGGGAGCTGGAAGTTACTGAGCTGATCATTCTATTGGTTTGTTTGTTTCAGACTTCAGGCAGTTTTTCCAAAAACTCATCTTTCTGTTGTGACAAAGTATCACAGTAAGTATGTAATGATTTTGCTGTAGAGTCAATCAACTATTTTTGATTGTTCTTATACCTGGCATCTCCTGCAGGCAAAGACACATTTAAAGACATTGCAGTTGTTATCTGTGGAGTCAAAGGCCATAGTATTTGCTGGCTAAGGTTGTGGGAGTAATCTTTTACAAGACATATGCAAAATACCAGACAAGATGGGTACTTTCCTATAGTAAAACTACCACAAGTCACCTTAAGCATCATATTATTCTCATGTGTCTTTCATGCTGCTTCTTCAATAAAACTTTAAATACACAGGGATGTGTTTCACCAAGGCCATGTCTACGCTAGCCAAAAACTTCAAAATTGCCATGCAAATGGCCATTTCAAAGTTTACTAATGAAGCACTGAAATACATATTCAGCGCCTTATTAGCATGCGGGCGGCCACGGCACTTTGAAAGTGACCCGGCTCGCCGCCGCGCGGATCGTCCAGACCGGGTTCCTTTTCGAAAGGACCCCGGCTACTTCGAAGTCCCCTTACTCCTATGAGCAGACCAGAGTGTTCACAAGCTGCAGAATACTATCCTACTTTTCCAGAGTTCCTCAATCCAGTCCAAGGAAGGGACTCCCATTGGGGGTAAGAGACAGTTCACTTTCCATTCCCCTATTTTATCTATAGACTTACTCAAAGCTAGACTGCAAGTCAGGGGCAGAAGGACTAGAGGCCAGAAGTTTTTAGCTCCCTATCAGGATTCAGCCCAAGTCAACAAGTGATTTTAGCACTGTTTTGACCATAATTTCAAACATAATGGAAAAGTACTATGTAACCCTATAAAACCAACCAGCAGAAATGGCACCCTTTTTGGCCACATTTCATAGAATACTTTCTTTGTGATAGACAGATACAACTGTCACAAAGAAAGTATTATGTGAAATGCTGCCAAAAAGGGTGCCCTTTTTTGCTGGTAGGTTTTATAGGGTTACATAGTACTTTTCCATTATGTTTGAAATTATGGTCAAAACAGTGCTAAAATCACTTGTTGACTTGGGCTGAATCCTGATAGGGAGCTAAAAACTTCTGACCTCTAGTCCTTCTGCCCCTGACTTGCAGTCTAGCTTTGAGTGGGTAATGATATTCATCTATTTACTTCACAGGGGCATAAGGAGGATTCATTTAGTTGCTGTGTATTGCATTTGTGAAGCTCTAAAGAAGTTCTAAGTAATAATTAACTGTAGCGGCTAACTAGCGATTATGTAGTAACAGTCTTTTTCACTATTAACTTGGCTAAAGCAATGAGGAAGAAGGAAAGGATATTTTAACTGTTTTACATACTTCTTACCATGGTTCTTTTTGGCCTGTGTTCAAGGTGTTTAAATGACAAGAACAAAACAATGTATGCTAGAATTCAAGTGCTTTTTCTTTCGCTGGTTTGAACATGACATTCAGAAAGGGTGCTCTACCTCTGTTTATGGGAAACAGGCAAACAGTTTGCCTGTGTGCTTTCTAAGACTCTGCTATTGAAGAAGTACAGTACTTGCAAGCCGAAGTGCTGGAGAAACTATACCTAATTCTCACTTCATTTACTCTTGAATTTAATGCAGTTACTCTAAATTCGTATCTGTGTAACTTAGGGCAGATTTATTCCTGTGTGTACATAAACGATTTTAGAGACCACTTGAAGACAGGTGGTTTGTGTAATGTCCTAAAGAAAGAGCAAGAGATTAGTATCTATGGCTGGGGATAGGGCAAATCCAGTTGTATGCATTTTTCCATGCTTCCATAGCACTGCCTACACAGTTGAAATTTTATAGGTGGCACAGTGATTGTTTAAAAATCTGAATAACTTTTGTTCTATAAGCTGTTTATGAAACTGCAATTTGGATGAAAATACCATGTACCATAAATACCGACTGATTCCCTAGTATGAATCCAGGATGAAATTTCTGCTCATTAACTTCCTTTTCTTGTTACCCCCACTCCTTCCGACTCCCCAAACTGCCACATCGGATTCTTCGCAGGAGTGCAGACTTTGATCACATCATGGAGGAGGGCTATGAACTTGACCTGACTTACATCACTGAACGGATCATTGCTGTATCCTTCCCTGCCAGCTGCTCAGAGGAAACATATGTGCACAACCTGCAAGATGTAACCCGAATGCTCAAATCCAAGCATGGAGATAATTACCTGGTAAGTGCTGATGAATCCTGTTTGGATGTGCTGTATGCATATTATTTTTTACCTTTATTTGCTATATCTGATACCCTTAATAACGAAGCCCAATATAGGCTCACTTTCACTTCCACCTATATAAACTTACCACATTTTTGCCTTTGCAAATGACAGCAGAATCTAGTCTATCATTTTACATTCAGTCCATTAAGGAAGCATATGCAAGCCACCTTCATGTTGAGGGCAAGACAGTAAACTCTTTGGGCCTCAGCTTCACTTGCAAGAGAAAAATTGTTGGGCTATTCCTCATTAAATAGAACTCATTCCTACAAGATCCAGATGCCTCACCCTGGAATGCATTTTTTTCTAACAGCTGCAACTTGTGTGCAGACAGTCTTTGAGCATGCCCATTTGTCTGGCTCCACTGTTGATTGTGGAATAGCACTTAAAGGCTGCTGTTAGAGTGTTAGTCTATTTCATTGACTTGATTTAGATGCTTTTTCCCTCATTACTTATGTTATGGTTTTTTTTAATTAAGATCCTGTGCAAATCTCAAATGGGTTCCACCTGCATAATCGTTTATCATGATCGGAACTGTTTTTCTCTTATTCTGTGTGTGTTTTCTGCTTAGCATATTTAAACCCTCTGGAGTCACTGTCTTTCTGTGTGTGCTTATAAGTCTGGACCAAAATCTCTGCTGTTATGGGAAGTTATTGTTAGGTGACATGAGTATAAATTATTACTATAAATCCATAACTTCAGGAGGGTGAAATTTCTGCAGCACCTACAATGCTTTGTTATTCCACCCAAAAAAAATCAGCCTTCCACATTCATTCACTCACAATAAATTTATTTATCCTGACTGCATCCTACAATGATTGAACTCAAGCTGTGCTTGCAGTACTACTGCTTATGAACTTTTTGACACATCAATTTTCCTGTAAGACACAGTTATCTGTTTCACAGAAATCTGTAATGCTTTGCAGAACAGTTTGCCTAAGTCAGTGTTGCAAGTTCGGCCCAGATCAGTAGTGATCAAGGGTCTCTTTTGCATGTGATGCTGTATTTTGGTGTACATGAAATAAGCTGGCAGTCTCGGTTAACATATCTAACTCTTAACAGACATGTTCACAACACACACACACACAAATCCCTGTTACCTTTATGTTAATTCACCTTTTTTGAGTCCAATCATTAGGAAAGGACCATAACCTTTCCACAGCTAAGTCTGCCATCAATTGCCAATTGGTTTAGTCTTACTATAACTTTGACTTGGACAATTTATTGGTTTGGTTGGTAAATTGCCATATTTGCTCTGGAAATAAAGGAAAACGTTTTACAAAAGTCTGAAGAAAATTTGGCTTGTCATTTTGCATTTATAGTCCATCATAAAATTACCACTTTTGTCTAAGAGTTGTTTGTCCCTTTCTTTTTCAAAAATGGCTTATGAACCACGTTAATATCCATATAGTTTAGTATCTTTGAAAATTTGCATTGCAGCTATGGCTCCAATTCAGCAAAACACTTAAATGTATGACTAGTGAAAACTGTGGGAGCATACTAATGTGCTTAAAGTTAAACACATGCTTAAGTGCATTCTTATGTCATAGAATCAAAGAGTTAAAAGGGACCATAAGGGTCATCTAATCTCTGTTTCCCCAACCCCCCACCAAGATGCAGAATTTGTTGTCTTTAAATCATTCAAGACAAATGGTATTTATAGAAAATATGCTCTAAGTAAGCAGAATTAGAAATGCTTTTTGTTGTGAGTAGTCTGTAAGCCAGTCTTCGTCCTTTTGATTTCTTTGTGAGTTATTGGCACAGTTCTGCTGTCATTAGTGTCAATGGAGGCTCAAGAGGGGGGGTTGTATTTGCATAAGTATATTGTCCTCTGTTTCAGGGGTTCCCAACCTGGGGTCAACAGACCTGTATTGCAGGGGGTCCAAGAAAAAAAATAAAAAAATGGGTAAAAATGATCATAGAAAATAAGTTTTAAATAAAATGCAAAGTTATAATCAATTATTATGTTTAAATTAAATATCTTCCAATAATGTAGTTAATTCCTATCCTAAAATCTATGTTGTGCTTTCCTTTTTTATTTAATTAAGTGCACATAGTAGCTGGAACTGGATTTGATGGGGATCCACAAATGGTTTTGGGGTTTGATTGGAGGCTTGCACTAATGAAAAGTTTGGAAATCACTGCTCTATTTGGTTGCTGCATATTGGAAAGAATATTGAAGGTTCTTCTGTAGCAGGGCTGGCCCAATGGTGGCTAGCGAGCCATTTGCAGCTCTTTTAGAGTTAAAGTGCAGCTTGCAAAGTCCCCCGCCTCTGCCTTCATTCTCTGCCGAACTGAGTAGGGGAGAGAGCTCAGGGCTGAGGCTTGGCAGGTGCACCAGCAGGGCTGAAGTCCTGAGCCCTAGCAGGTGTAGGCCACCCTTACCGCTATGCAAACTACATAGCTGCACAGGCGACGACAAAATAGGATTACCGTGTTTGACTTTTCAAAAAAGGTCACCCCTGAGAGTGTATCTGCATCTACCAACTCACATTGTGTTAATGTGTTATAGTATACATAGTGCATTCATACAATGTGAGTTAGTAGATACTAATACAGATACACTCCCTCTCAGGAGTGTACTCTTTTTAATATGGTATCCCAACCACAAAATTTGAAGCACCAAATTGCCCCAAATGTTGTGCTATCCTGGCAGCTGCGTGCTGTGTATCATCTCTGATGACCATCCCCATCCCCCACTGCTCACCAGGTGTGAGTCTGCAGGCCAGAGGACTCAGGTAGAGAAGTGGGCAGCTGCTTTCCCCTTTTAAAGTGCTGCTTCTCTCTGACAAGCAGTGTGCCCACCTCCTGAATCTTCTGGCCCTCAGACTCATTCTGCTTTCCACGGCCCACACATCCTGACTTCTCCCCTTAAGCTTCAGGTGAGCATCCCTGCCCTGCAATGCTCCTGCGCCCCACAGCTTCTGCTCCTCAGCGGCCTTCTCTGTGGATGCGTATGCAGATGTTGAGCCACGTAGGGCACCAGCACTGGTAGGGACTGCCCTGGGCAGGTACATCCCAGCTCTTGAATATCCAGAGTTTCCTCATATGCAGCTCAGAGGGTCAGTAAGTGCGCCTACCCCTGTTCTACAGCTAACAGTTGCAGTTATCTCTTTTTATGTAGCAGAGGTTTGTGTCTTGTAGGTTTAAGACTAGGATTCTAGCGCAAGCTCGACACTTGTGTAATTATTAGGAAGAACTGATGGCCTCTCCCTAGCTGATTTTGGCTACTTTGTATCGATAACAGTAAATCTTCCTGTTTTCAGATGTATAAAGTTCAGTCTCATTTGCAACTGCAATTAGTTCCAAAATGGTTGAAAAAATAAACTACTTTTTAAAAATTAAAAATCTTCAGAATGGCACTTTTAATTGTGTTCTAATATATGTAACATTATCCATACCCTTCTATCAGCTCAGTGAAATCACCTGATATCACAAAATTCCACACATAGGTAAATTATACATAAGTAGTTATAGCAACCTGAATGATGCTTTCAGATTCACATTCAGTGCTCTGGTACAGTCCCATGATAGTAAGTGTTTTATAAACACTCATGGATTGTGACATTTGTTCATGTAACAAAGGCATTTCAGAGTCAGAAATAATGAAGTATGTAAGACATTGTCATTATTTGAAAACTGGATGTGAATCAGAAATCACAGGATTGAGAGACGAAAGAAAGCAATACACCGGGTGTCTTATATTCACATGACTTATCAGCAATGAATCTTGTCAGAGAGCAAGGAAACAATATGTGGCCGATATATTGCTTGTAGACAGTGAAACTGCACTGACAGGCTGCGTCTCCACATGCCATTTCTTCTGGAAATGGCATGCTAATGAGCTAACTGGAAGATGCTAATGAGCTGCAGATGCAAATTTTCCATGCCTCATTAGCATATCGGCCCATGGTTCGGAGCCTGAAAAAAGCATTTGGGGAAGAAGGGGCTGTGCGTCTCCACATGTACTTCGGAGTCCAGAAAAGCTTTTTCCAGACGCCCAACCACGTGCCAAAATGCTAATGAGGCATGGAAAATTTGCATTCACACCTTATTAGCATCTTCCGGTTAGCTCGTTAGTGTGCTGCTTCCAGAAGTAGCAGCATGTGGAGACAGCCACAATTTCTTTCCACACTAAGCACTTATCTATCCCATCCTTAAAAAAGGCCAACCTCCTAAAAGACAGAAAATGAATAGTTAAGGTTTCATAAATCTGACACTGCCTACAAAATAAAAAAGTCATATCCAGTACCTAGAAACTCAAATTTTATCTCAACAAAAGAAGCATTGTCCTGTCCCTAAATAAGTGCTATTTCTCATGAGTAATTTAAAAACATAAACACAACACAAAATCCTTCAGAAGAGAACAAAATTAAATATGCATCATTCATGACACATTAATTACTAGTAGAAACAATGCACATGTGTACATAATTTCATAGCATCAAACTGTGTTAGTCTGTATCCACAAAAACAACAAGCAGAAGTCCTGTGGCACCTTGTAGACTAACAGAGTATAGTATATATAGACTATAAGCTTTTATTGGCAAAGACCCACTTCTGACACATCTGACAAAGTGGGTCTTTGCCCATGAAAGGTTATGCTCCAATATATTTTAGTCTATAATGTGCCATAGGACTTCTCATAAAAATTTCATATTACATCAGCAAAGTTTTACATTTGTTTGATTGAACTGTATATTGTTATTAATAGTTTTATTGTTTAGGTATGTTGTAATATTCCCTGAAAAGTGCTAGGCACTGTACCAACACATTCATATGCATAACTCGCAACACATAACAGCATAACTCTCAAGAAAACAGCTGTTTGAGGTTTTTAGTCACTGACAACTAGTACATTAATTGAACTGATTTTAAGCTCTAAGCTCTTATATGAAAATACTTTGATATTGAAATAAAGGTAAGAAAATATATGGCCAAGATTTCTACTTGGGAGCTGAGAATTTTCGAAAGTCAAGGCACTTAAGTGCCTAAATATAGACTTAGGAACCTGTCTTTAGTCTCCCATTTTTTAAAATGTTGGTCAATCCTTTAAAACCAACCAACCAACCAATCAACCACCCCGCAATACAGGAATCTAAGAAACTCTTGTAGACCAATAAGATTGCTGAGCAAAAGGCCTAATATATAACTATTACAAACTTGAAAATTATAATTGTTACATATTTTAGGCATTTCCTCAGTATGTGTGGTTTCCTGTTATGCTTTCCTGAATTTACTATGGGAAATACCCTGAATACTGCAAATGCTAAACTTACCTAACTTCAAATACTTATTTTGTTGTCTGAAGTGATTAGAAAATATGAAGGCCCTCTGCTGTCACTTAACTTTTTTTGTAACGTATTTTGGATACTGTGATTTATCACAAAAAATGAAACCTCAGGATCTCATACTTGTTTTCTTTTTTTCTTCTTGAACAGGTGTTAAACCTTTCTGAAAAAACATATGATCTTACGAAGCTTAACCCAAAGGTATTGGTTTTGACCATAAAGTATCTCCCTTACTAGACTTGCATACACCATAAATGGGCTGTCATGAGCCTTCAGACTATAGCGGCTTTGATGTACATAATGAATGGTAATTTTAGTAAAAGTTTCAAGAAGGAAGAGTCCAGTGGTACCTTAAAGACTAACAAATTTATTTGGGCATAAGCTTTTGAGAGCTGGAACCCACTTCATTGGATGCATGAAGTGGAAACTTCCATTTGGTAGGTGTATACACAAGCAAAGATGAGTGTGTTACATTAATAGGCAGAAGACCAGTGCTAACAATGCTAATTTAGTCAGGGTGGATGTGAAAATACCAGCAGAGGCAAATTATTTTGTAGTGAGCTAATCACTCCCAGGCACTATTCAGACCCAGTCTGATAGTGCTAAATTTGCGTATAAATTCCAGGTCTGCAGTTTCATGCTGCTGTCTGTTTTTTCTTAAGTATGGCAACTTTCACATCTGTTACTGAGTGTCCAGAGAAGTTGAGGTGCTTTCCTATTGGTTGTTGAATGGTATCATTCTTGATGTCTGATTTGTATCCATTTATTCTTTTGCATAGACACAGTTTGGTTTGTCCAATATGTACATGGCAGAGAGACATTGCAGGCACATGATGGCATATGTCACATTGGCCCATATAGAGGTGAATGAATCCCTGATGATGTGGCTGATGTAACCTTAGAGAGACTCCCTTATCCCGTACTATCAGAGATCTACAGTCCCAGCAGCAGTATTGTTTGGACCTCATAGAGGCTCAGTTTACTGCTGAAAACATAATTAAGACATTTGATACCTGATTTTTTAACACACAGGCTACGTCTACACTAGCCCCAAACTTTGAAATGGCCACGCAAATGGCCATTTCGAAGTTTACTAATGAAGCGCTGAAATGCATATTCAGCGCTTCATTAGCATGCGGGCGGCCGCGGTGCTTCGAAATTGACGTGGCTCGCCGCCGCGCGCCTCGTTCAGGCGGGGCTCCTTTTCAAAAGGACCCCGCCTACTTCGAAGTCCCCTTATTTCCATGAGCAGATGGGAATAAGGGGACTTCGAAGTAGGTGGGGTCCTTTCGAAAAGGAGCCCCTTTGGGACGAGCCGCGCGGCAGCGAGCCACATCAATTTTGAAGCGCCGCAGCTGCCCGCATGCTAATGAAGGGCTGAATATTCATTTCAGCGCTTCATTAGTAAACTTCAAAATGGCCATTTGCACGTCCATTTCGAAGTTTGGGGCTAGTGTAGACACGGCCATACACAATTATTATCATATGTTAGTGAATGTGTAGGATTTAGGTGTCTTATTATTTTTGGAATTTGAACAAGATGCATACACAGATAATTATGAGAAGTTGATCAAAAGAAAAATAGTTCCTTTAAATGTAGGAAGTACTGGTTCTTAATAGTACTGGGAAGGAATAGTTTTCCCACCCCAGGAAATTTTAAGATTTGGAATTTTTTTTCCTATCCCAAATAAAGATGAAAAGTCTGACTCTGATATTTTTACAAACACCCCGCCCCCCCAAAAAATAGTTTGGATCAACCAAAACGTTTTGTTTCAACAGTTTCTGAAGATTTGTATCTTGAACTTTTATGTTATTTGTACTGTGAATTAACATGAACTTCTAAATGAAAACTAATTCTGAACCAAGAACACTACCAAATTTTTGTTCAGTAAATGATGAAATGGGACTATAGTACTAGCTGGAACTCTCTAACCTGGAACTCTGTTGTCTGGCAACATCCATAATCCAGCATGATTTTAGTTAGCTAAATGATCACTTATCAGGGGTGTGGCCAAGTTTCCCATGATCCCATAAAGTTTGTTTACACCCATCTGTCCTGGCTCTCCACGATTTGTACTGTTATTTAGCTGTAATTTGCCCATAAATGTCTTCTAAGATCCCATTAAGCAGTGAAAGTGTTGGTAAAGTGCTAGAAAATATTGACACCCCCATGGTCTGGGATATTCTCTTGTCTGGCATCGGTCAGGTCCTGAGGGTGCAGGATGAGAGAGGTTCAACCTGTAGTAGTAGTAGTAGTAGTAATAATAGTAGTAGTAGTAGTAAAATAAGTAAATAAATAAATAAATACTTCTTCCCTCTACAGGTCTGGGAAGTCTGTCAAGGTGTTTTCCTCACGTTAGAAAAAGACATTTTAAATAATGAAATGTCACCATGGTTCTGTAAAGCACAGATTTTTCTGTTAGGAAAAACAAGGAACCGTTTTGACCCATTTTGGACTAGGATTCTTGTATGGGATGATGATGTTACAGTACCTTGGAAATGGAAAATGACATGGCTTTGCTTGATTCCAGATTATGGATGTGGGGTGGCCTGACCTTCATGCCCCTCCCCTGGATAAGATGTGCACCATCTGCAAGGCTATGGAATCCTGGTTGAACAGCGATCCCCAGCATGTGGTGGTGATCCATTGCAGAGTAAGTGTGCAATGTGCAAGATTTATGATTTCAACTTTTTAATACTCGATCCTGACAGGGTAATTGACAATTTTGCAGCCATTTTGATGTTGAAAACATAACGATCCAAATGCTTACCTGACATAAATGGGCCTAAACCCTATTCAGAGTTAGACTCACCAAGGCTCAGGCCTGATAAATCCAGGATTATGTGCTTAGAAGTAATATACAATGGGATATATATTGAGATCCTCCAGTTCTCTCTCAAACCTCTAGGATCCTTTCACAGTATAGGACATTCAGTTATTTCAGTGCATTTTGAGGGCACACACCACCTCATCGAATTGTCATTAGTAATTTCGGTCAAGACACTAAGAGCTGGGGTTAGTCCTGCTTCGACAGCGGGTTGGATAAGATGACCTCTGAGGTCATTTTCAACCCTAATCTTCTAGTTAGAGTTCCTCTGCCTAACTTGCCTGAGATACTCAGTCTAATAAGCGTGTTCAGCATTTGCTTACCAGGCTGTGCCCTGTATGTGAGCTTAAACAAAACAGCAGTAGCAATATTTCAGTCCCCACCCTTCCCATCTCTTCACACAGTCTGCCTGAGGAAGTAAAGGAATCTGAACAGAGATTTGGCACCTTTCAGGTGAGTGCTTTAGGCCCTGAGCTCTGGGACAGTCCAATGATAGGCTTTCTCGGTCTCTCCTGTTGAAACTCTTCCACTGTGGATACATGATTTAAAAAGTAGTTGGAGCAGGGGAACTGGAACATGGGTTACCTATATCCGAAGAGAGCGCCTGCCCATCAGACTACAGAGTCTTTTCCTCTCACCAAATTATTCTTTAAATTATTTAGTCACAGTGGCACAGCTTCCACGAGAGAGAGATTGCAGGTGCCTCACAGGTTAAGAGGCTCAGAACATGGTTTAGACCATTTTCCTGAAGGACGGCAGACCCCTTTTTCAGTTTCTTTCTCCCCTTGCAGCAGAGGAGGAACTTGAACTGGGTTCTCTGACATCCCTGGTGAGATCTCTACCAATTGGCTCAAGATTATGAGGGAGCCCTTCCCTATCCTGGCCTTGTGCAAAAATGGTGTAGGCTTGTAACCCCCGAAGAGAATTCACAGCTGAGAATGTCAGGATGAAGGAGGCATCTGCCAACAGCTCGGAGTGAGATGTGGAACTTCTTGAGGGAGCAGCACTTAGTACAGATCTCTCTTCTCAGCCTCTTCCACTGGCTAATTTAGCCTGAGAAATGCCCAGCCCGCTGGCTTCTGCAAATCTCATTGTGTGGCAACCATCTCTTCCCCGTTCATTGTGTAGGGAGACTGAGCACATAGGTCAGCCTTTGTGAATCCCAGTGATTTTCTGGTCACCTAAATGTTAGATGTTTTGACACTCAGTGTCTCCACGCTGGTTTTTTTTTTTTTTGTGTGCCATTGTCGCCAGTGGGAAGGTCGGGCACTCTGGGCTGCCCACACTCCAACAGGTGCTAACTGACTGCATAATTGCAATGCTCTAATGTGCTGTTACTGTTGCGTAATGTTTTCCCTTCTCCCTGCTTGTTCCCTGGGAGAAGAAATAAAATAAATAATCCTGAGATCAGAAGCAAGTCGGCAGGCTTGCCGATGGTACTTGAGGTGAATAGAGGCTCACTGCCAGTGCTGTTATTGGCTGACAGCACATTGAATAGATTCAGGACCTGATTCTGCTTCAGTTGAGGTCATTGGAAAGCTCCCATTGATCTTTTTTCCCCCAGTCTTGCAGTGGATGGCAGATGGGCAAATGTTGTGCCTGTGTGGCATCCCTTTTATTTCCCATGATTTGCAGGCTTGGGGCTCTGAATGGTGCAGAAATGGGACTGGCCACAGGGTGGGCTGCCTCAGTAAATGAAGCAGATCTAGCTCCCCTGTGCCAGAACAAGTGCTCCCCTTTGGCCAATTAAGAGAGTGTGGCAGTATCCGGGACTTATGGAGGACCAGATCTGAGGAGGAGAGAGTGAGTGAGCAAGTTAAGGCTGCCAGGGAGGTGGTGATAGGCAGGGGACGAGAGCTGCTGGAGCTAGAAGGCACTTCCAAGGAGAGGCTGAAGGCAGGAGAGCAAGAGTGCCTTACCAGCTGTCTGCCCCAAGCCAGTGAGCTAGGGCTGGAAGCAGCATGTGAGCTTTAACAGCAGGCTAGGGGGCTGAGTGAAGGTCCCCTGGTGAGGGTGATCTCTCAGCAGATAGAGGCTGTGGGGATCCCTGCTGTCCTGAGGAAGTGAAGAGAATTCATGAGGAGCCTAGATGTGATAAGGAGGGGTGTGATAAATGGACTTTCTTGGGTCTTATGTTTTAGATTATTTGCAGAATACTTTCCTAGTACACTAATCCCAAAGAGGGACAATATGAAGGCAAGAGAGCCATTTGGGGAGACCTTACGTTACCTGAGGAGGAAACTGAGGCAGACACGTCATGCTGCAGGTAGATGCTCGAGGCAGAACTGACTGGTGACAGCTCTACAATGAGGAGGAAGCAAAGGAATTGATATCTTCACTACTCTGAACCTGTGTTCCGTGTAAGATGGGTGCATGTGTGGCCGCTCAACAGAGATTCAAAAGCTGCCCAGCTGATTAGCAGAGCACCCACAGCTAGGCTTATTTATTTTTCCACTAGTGTTACACATTCAGACATGCCTCAGTGCAGGTAAAAATATATTCTGCGCATGGCTGGAAAAAAGTCTGTGCAGGGATGAAAACGTTAACAGAGAGCTTTGCCCGGAGATAATTTTACAGAGATAATTTTACAGTTACGACTATACTATAAGTAAAAAAGCAAAATACCCCAATGCATGTCTGTTATAAATCTCTTTCAAGCAATTGTTGATGAATTTAATCCATTGGGTCTTAAAAACTTCCCACTGCCATCTTTCCTGGAGATAGCCAACATGTGTTGGCTGAGTAGTCTAGAAGCATGTGAAAACTAGTAAGATCATTTACTGATCAGTAATTTGTACAGTACATATATCATGCAAATGATTTAATATGATTTCAAAAAATTATGAAAATATCCCAGAAAGAATAACCAGTAGTTAGTATAAATCACAGATGTCAGAAGAAAATTGCTGATACTTGTCAGAATTCATAGCTTATTGCTCATCATGCCAGAAGATTCAGTGTTGTTTAGGCTTGTCTTGGATGAGCCCAAAACCAAAAATTTATAGAATGTTACTGCTGCTGCTCATGGTTTTCTTTATTTTAATTTATAGCTTTGTCTTCTCTTTCTCTCTCTCTCACATACACACACAGAAAAATGCCAGGTATAGCAAATTCATTCTGTGTAAGAAGTATGAAAAAATAAATGGAAACAAAACTACTGTTTTGTAGTTTTAGCATCGAATCATAGAATCCTGGGGCTGGAAGGGACCTCAGGAGATCATTGAGTCCAACCCCCTGCCTATAGCAAGATCAACCCTATGTAAATCATCCCAGCCAGGACCTTGCCAAGCTGGGACTTAAAAATTTATAGGCTGTGTCTACACTAGCCCAAAACTTCAAAATGGCCATTTGCATGGCCATTTCGAAGTTTACTAATGAAGTGCTGAAATACATATTCAGCACCTCATTAGCAAGCGGGCGGCTGCAGCACTTCGAAATTGATGTGGCTTGCCGCCGTGCGGCTCGTCCAGATGGGGCTCTTTTTCGAAAGGACCCTGGCTACTTCAGAGTCCCCTTGTTCCTATGAGCAGATAGGAATAAGGGGACTTCGAAGTAGCCGGGGTCCTTTCGAAAAGGAGCCCCATCTGGACGAGCTGCGTCAATTTCGAAGTGCTGCGGCTGCCCGCATGCTAATGAAGCGCTGAATACATATTTCAGTGCTTCATTAGTAAACTTCGAAATGGCCATTTGCATGGCCATTTTGAAGTTTTGGGCTAGTGTAAACACAGCTTTTGGGATGGAGATTCCATCACCTCTTTAGGTAATGCATTCCAGTGCTTCACCACCCTCCTAGTAAAATAGTTCTTCTTAATATCAAAACTACACCTCTTGCTCTGTAACTTGAGACCTTTTCTACTTGTTCTGGCATCCGTCACTACTGAGAACAGCCTCTTTCCATTGCTCCATTACTTCAGAGATCCTTTGTCGGGTCAATCTGAAAAAAAAAAAGTGGACTAATTTCAGATTTCAAAATAAATTTTTAAAAGTGTGAATTACAAAATATATAATATCCTACTTGGATAGCCCGTGACATCCTTGAGCTCTCTACTCTTGGCTTGCAGCTGGTCAGCTTGATATGTTACTCGTCTCCCAGGAGTTAAAAATGGTATTTTAAAGACACCAGTGCAATTTTGGTACTAATCGTCACTAAGTTTCAGGAGGCGTGGATACCCAAACCGCAGGTCTCACTCAGGATTTTGAACATTACCGGTCAGCCAGCTTGCAACTAAAAGGTCTTTAAAAGCTACTGAGCATCATTCTACCTCCACTATGACAAAAGGCCTGTCTGAGCTTATGTAGTTACCAGAACTACCAAAATAATGTACAAAAGTTGTTTGCAACTTAACATGGGTACTGAATGAAGAAGTAGTCGATCAGGTGCACTATGGGTGGAACTGATGTATTTTTCTTTCAGCACAGTCCCATAGACACTTATGGTGCTATGTAAATACCAGATAATAGAAATGATAATTTCTTTTTCTTCCCACAGGGTGGAAAAGGAAGGATAGGAGTAGTGATTTCATCATATATGCATTTCACTAATGTTTCTGCCAGGTAAGAGATGAACAATGGAGATGATTTGTGCAGTTTACAAATCTGTAGAGGCTGTGGGGGAACCCCTAGTTTCATTAACTTATGGTTGCACACTTGTGACCGATTCTGGTTTCAATGAAGTGTTGCTGGCATGTCTCAAAATTATTCATGATGGGGAAAAAAGATTTGTTACAAGCCTTCCTTTTGTGGGTTCTAACTTTTTAATGGCTTTTCTTTTCACTAGGTCTGTCACCTTGACTCATTTCAAATCCCTATTTGAACCTGGCTATCCATATTATGTACTTACATGGCTGCCATTACTGTAGTTCATGAGCATGTCTCAGTTTTTAATGGATTTAATCACCACAGCATCCCTGTGAGGTAGGGATGTGGGCTATTATCCCCATTTTACTGGTGGGAAACTAAGGCACAGAGAGGTGAAGTGACTTGCCCTGGGTCACACAAGATGTTAGTTGCAGAGCTGGAATTGAAACTAAGAGTCTAATATGCCATGTGAGTGCACTAACCATTAGACTATATTACGTCTTAGTGGAGGTACTTCTGTAACAGGTGCTACCAACCCTGACTAAAGGTGGCAGAATCTGGACTTAATATTAACACCAGAACAGGGAATCCCAAAAGTGCAGAACTTAATAAAGAAATTGTCTCAGGAGCTACATATCACCACACTGTTCTAATTAAGGATGGATATGCATCTAGCAAAGCAAAGGACTGAGCATTAGGAACCTTGGGTTCGCTTCCTAGTTCTGCTGCCATTTGCGGTGTGAATTTCATATTAGTGAAATTCTGGTTGTCTATAAAAAAAAGGACATTTGTAAATACTATCCAAAAAACAGAACTGCCTTTCAATCAAAATTGGCCAGGTTCTTGTCTTTAAATTTGTAAATATAATTCAGAGACCATAGCTTGGGCGGGATCTCAGTGACACTCTTTTGTACTTAAGACAATATGGCAAATATTAGAATAAATTGTCTGTTTAATTTATAGGAGATGGTTGAAATTCTGATTCCACTGAAGTCAATGTCCTGTGGGACCATGACTTCTCCTAATCTATTTCTCATTAGCTCAGATAAATCTGGCCCACAGATAGATAACCCAATATGATTGGGAAATGCCAGTAGATCAGTGTTTCCCAAAGGGTGCTCTGAAGAACCCTGGGGTTCCAGGAAGTGAAAATAAGGGTTCTGTGAAAAAAGTCCATTACAATAGCTGATTCCTCTGCAGCTCCCTGCCCTGCCGACACAGAAACAGTAGAACTAAATTTAATTGGTTGAACACCTGGCAGGGCAACAGGAGGTGTCCAGATGTTAAACAAACTGAATTTAGTTCCATTATTTCAACGGCAGCAGGGCAGGGAGCTGCAGAGAACTCCTCACACACCCTGTTACCCAAGTGGCCATGCCTCTCTGGTGGGTGTGGCTCAGCTCACCCCCACCAGCAGAACACCTCCATGCTTGCCTTCTTTCCGCTGGGTGCATGTGGCTGCCTAGTGTCGGCTCTCCAGCCAGCCCTGTGGATGGGTTAGCCCCAGGGGCTAGTTTGGAGCTGAGAGGGGTTAGTCCTGGGGATGAGGGTGGGTAGATTTGGCGCTGAGAGGGGTTAAGCCTTGGGGCATGGGGCAGGTTTGCAGGATGAAGAGGGTAAAGCCTGGGGATGGGGGCATGGATTTGGAGGCTGAGGTCTGAGGGGGATAAAGTCTGAAGATGTGGGGTGGGTTTGGAGGCTGAGGAGGGTAGGTTCTGGAGATGGGGGTTCCTCAAAATTCTCTTGAGTTTAAAAGGGTTCCATGGCCAAATAAATTGGGAAACACTGCACTAGATGCATTGTATCCTGTGATATACTTTAGAAAATGAAATAATACTTTTGTCTCTCTAGTAACTAATCTTCAGGACAAGGATTTCGCTGCTTTACTTACCTTAATCCTGTGGGACAAAAGATTTTTCATGAGAATACTACAATGTTGTGTTGTGATTTTTATGTTGTGATATTACACCAAACTCTTATGACATCTCATCAAAAAGTCACATAGTACTGTCCTGACACAACAGTGACGTGATGTCCTTGCATGACAATGCATGCTGCATTGTCCCCAAGGGATTCCTCCAAGTTGGTTTCAGGATCTGAGAATGGAAACTTTCTATGACTCCAGGATGCATGGCAACTCCCATCCAAATTTTGCCTCTGGTGTATTTGATTGGGGTGGTGGGGAGGGACAGAGGGGAAAACACTCTAGGGGGTCTTGCACACTGAAGGGCTCCCCCCAGTAGACCGTTCCAAAGGTAAGGCATGGCACTGATCCTGTGTTCCGTGATCAACCTCAAACAGAATAACATGGTATCTGTCTTTGTTTTGACAGTGCTGATCAGGCTCTAGACAGATTTGCTATGAAGAAGTTCTTCGATGATAAAGTTTCAACTTTAATGCAGCCATCCCAAAAAAGGTATTTAACTTGTGTCTGATTTTTATTACTAGATGAGCAAATGCCATAGTTTCTCCTCATTATCCCTTGGAGGAAATTTCCTTGCATTTCTCCCACTTCAATGTTCTATTTTGTAGCAATCTTCATTGAAGGAGATATCTCTCTTTGGCCGTGTCTACACTAGCCCCAGACTTCAAAATGGCCATGCAAATGGCCATTTCGAAGTTTACTAATGAAGCGCTGAAATACATATTCAGCGCTTCATTAGCATGCGGGCAGCCGCGGCACTTCGAAATTGACGTGCCCTGCCGCCGTGCGGCTCGTCCCAACTGGGCTCCTTTTTGAAAGGACCCCACCTACTTCGAAGTCCCCTTATTCCCATCATGTCAATTTCAAAGTGCCGCGGCCGCCCGCATGCTAATGAAGCGCTGAATATGTATTTCAGCGCTTCATTAGTAAACTTCGAAATGGCCATTTGCATGGCCATTTCGAAGTTTGGGGCTAGTGTAGACACGGCCTTTGGGTGTGGTTATGTACACATAGATGATATTTTGGTATAGTGCAAAGGTTTTTAATATTTTGGTATAGTACAAAGGTTTTTAACTGTGTGTTTATACTGTGTTACATCTAGGCAGCAAAGTAGTTCCAATACACTTTAAAACTTCTGTAAAAGAAATATAAACTAGTTTTTTTTGTTTTCTGTCTCATGATATTTTAGTGAGTACATGATGGTGTGGTATGTGATATAAAGATTTTAATGACATTATGTGGGATGATTTACATGTAATGTGGCCATCTGAAGGAACGTCTACACTACATGTAGTCTGCCGCAGTCGATCTTCTGGAGTTTGATTTAGTGCACTTAGTGGGGACGTGCTAAATCGAATTTACAGGGTGTCCCCATTGACCAGGGTACTCCTGCCCACCATTAGGAGTAAGGGAAGTTGACAGGAGCCTGTACTCCCATCGATCTCCCTGAGTGGTGACGACGTGGAAGCTGGAATTAAGGTACGTTGACTTTATATAATTAATGTAGCAGAAATTGCGTACCTTAATTCGAACTTCTCTTGTAGTATAGATCTACTCTTAGTCATGACGATAAAATCTTATATCACTCTTCATTTTCCTATGTTCTGTCTGTTACTCAGAGGAGAATGTTGACATGAAATGGTTGAGAGGGGTGTGTGTGTGTGTGTAAATCTTTAAACTAGCAGACATTTCAGTACCAGGAAAGAGAGGAGCAGCTGAAAATGTTATTCTCGAGCACTGATCTTCTTTTGGCTGTGTAAAATGTCTACAGAAGATCTTTATTTGGTATCACTGATTACTCTTCCCTTTCATCAATAGATACATAATAACTTGTTTAAAAAAAGGTTTTGTCACTAATTAAAAAAACAAAGTCATATAGTCATAACAAGGGTCAAGAAATTAGCTCTGTTTGTCTCTGACTGGGAAGGGTTTTCCCAGTGCCTTGATGGACCTATTCAGTGATCTACACAGCTGTTGTTGACATGAAAAATAACAGTCCCCTGAGTCTTTAAACTGTAAAAAATATTTACTCTGGGGAACTTGTTATCCATTCAGCGTCATGTATGCAAATAAACCTTTCATTATTACAATGTGACACTTGTAAATGGCACCTGCAGGACATAGAGACTTGCACCGTGGGAGCAAAAGGAATGAGACAGTCTCAGTGCTTCCATCAGGATGCTTTCTGCTGTATAAACAGCTCCAACTTGCAGATTCTTCAAATAAGTTTCCATGAGAACCAGCCGTCCTCAGACCAGTATCTGTGACCTGCGCCTCATAGCAGTTGTTAAAATCATGCTGACAGAAAGTTTCAATAGCTGCTGGTTTGCACGTACAGTGTGTATGCCCTAAAGCCAAAATAACACACCGGTTAGAATGCAAGGTTTGATGTAACATGCTCCTCTGGGATGTTAGTTTAGTTTCTCCTAAGGCCTCTGGGAGGCACTAATTCACCTCGTGACTGGTGAAATTAGCTGTTTTGCTGGTGCTTTGTACAGCACTGTAGGACTCAGTCCACCTCTTGCACACACACAACATATGAATGTAGGATGTGACATAATCTAAATTGGCCTCTTGTATCTCCATCAATGGCCAAGGCTTGTTATTGCAGCGGAAAGTAAAATAGCTACATAATACCCCGGCTAATTTTACAGTCCATCTTGACCCTGAAGCTCCTCTAAAGTCTCCATTTAAGTAACTCCATTTTAGCTTATCAGAACAAAAAAGCAGTTAAGTAGCACTTCAGAGACTAACAAAATAATATATTAGGTGAGCTTTCGTGGGACAGAGCTTTCGTCTGTCCCATGAAAGCTCACCTAATAAATTATTTGTTAGTCTTTAAAGTGCTACTTGACTGCTTTTTTGTTTTGATAGTATATAGACTAGCATGGATCCCTCTCTGTTAGTATCCATTTTAGCTTGTTTACCTGCACATTGAGAGTATGTCTCCACAGCAAAGTTATTGCAAAGTAACAGCGGTTATTTTGAAATGACTTTGATAGCATCTACACAACACAACCGCTGTTTCAAAATAATTTCAAAATAGCAGTTGGTATATTTCAAAATAGATAAAGCTCATTGCACAAGGAATAGCATCTATTCAGAAATAGCTATTTTGAATAGGGGTTATGTAGACACAGGGAATAAAGCCTATTTCAAAATAAGCCATAGTGCACCCAATGGCTCTATTTTGACATAGGCTCCATTGTGTGTAGCTGCTGTATTTTGAAATAGCTAAGTGCTATTTTGAAATGCATTTTGTGTGTAGCATGTTTTTTTCAAAATAAGCTATTCTGGAATATCTCTCTGGAATCCTTATTAACATTCAGTTGGTTATGAGTATATTAAATAGATTAGTCTTACAATATGAAAATACAGTAGATCCCCAACTTACACGATTTTGACTTATGAGTTTCCTGCAATAACGTGAGTCGAAATCATGAGTGGTGGAGAGCCAGGAACCAGGCAGTAGCCTGGCTCCCATGAGCGGTGGGGAGTCCAGAGCCAGGTCAGTTTCTTGGCTCCCACAAGTGGCAGGGAGTCAGGAAACTGACAGGCACTTCTGGGCCTCGCTCACAGCTGCCTTCCACTCCCAGGAACCAGGAAACTGACCCATGAAATAAAAGAGGAGCTAGTACTCAGCCAGCTCCCCGCGACACTGTGGTTCCTGTGCCTGGGGCTGCCAAAGTGCCAGTATTCTGTACTGGCAAGTACCAGCACTGAGCCTACCCACTCTGCAATCACACCCTGCAGTTACAGTGTAGACATACTCCTCGTAGCAGAAAGAAAAAGCATTAAAATTTGTGCCATCAGTGCAGTAAAGTGGACACTAGTAGGCAGGCAGATAACCTGTACTTGTGCTGCTGCCGATTGAACAAATACTGCCAGAGAGCCTTCTTAAAGCAAAAAGTAACAGTGAACTTTTCTAATGCCATGTGGTATTTGTATTTAAAAACAAATCTAATGAAGAAATAGCCCCAAACAATTCCAGACTCAGGGCTAGTCTATACTGGGGAAATAAGTCGATTTCAGGTACACAATTCTAACTACAGCAATTGCTTAGCTAGCAGCGATGTACTAGAAATTGACTTACCTGACTGTCCTAACTAAGGAAAGTCGATGGGAGCATTTCTCCTGTCAACCTCTCTTACCCACACAATAGCATGGAGTACAGGGGTTGACTGCTGATCCCAGAGAAATTGATTTTACACATCTTTACCAGACGCGAAAAATCAAACTCCAGAAGCTTGAACCTGACGGGGTTGATCTTTCTGGAAGTATAGACGTGCTCTCAGAGCAGTAAAGCTATCACTCTCAAGGAGAAGCACTACAACTGCAATTGTACTCTACCCATATTGTTGTTACCTGATTTGCAGTATGGAGTGTGCTAATTGGTCTTTTAATGATAGATATTTTATTCTTAAGAGCAACGTTAGACTAATTTCACACCTCTGTGGGTGAAAAAAAGGAGTTTGAAATCAGGGAAATAGCAATATGAGGGGGAAAGAATGTATCTTTCCCTCTCCCCTTGTAGTTTTGTACAACAGGGACTGCTGTTGGGTTTTTTAATCTCATTCCAGGTATGGGCTGTGTGTATTTACAAATATGGCTGATTTGGGGAACATTGGCTGTGTATTTAAAAGGAGGGAAGGGATATAGCATCCTAAAACAGAGTAGGCACTGAAAAACTTCTCTGGGGAAAGAAACACAGTTGTAAATTAAAACTTCCATATATGGGGAAGGCAATTATGGAGGGAATCACTGTAGATCTCACTGACCTTTGCTTTCTTGTCAGGAGGTTCACATCAGTACAAGGAAAAAGTGTTCTTGAAGTGTTCCTCCCGTATATGAAGCACGATCTCATTTACTTGAATGTTAGATGTTAGTCCTGCCACTCGTTTGTGTGTGTTAGTTTCCCTGTCCCTCTTGCACTACCTCAGGGTATGTAGGGGGATTGAAACAATTTGTGGACATTTCCGATAAGGGTGCCTATTCTAGTGGCTTTATTGCTATGCAGACCAGTTCGCTAGGAATTGAACTGGACCCATTTTACACTGACGACCTGAGTGCCTCCAGCTGATAGCAACTTGAGCAGCATGGCCAACGCTCAGGTGGGTCCTGAGGCAAGGTGGGATGGGGACTCTGTCTCGCATCCCTGGAAAGAACAGGGCCAGTGGTGGAAGGGGAGGGACTTAGGGCAGTCAGCCCTTAGAACCGCTAAGACCACAGCAGTTGGCCCCCCTCCCTCAGAGCTGTGCAGTGCAGTGGAGCAGTACTGCTGCAGCAGTTCAAATGGGCCTGGTGCATTGGCCGCTGCCGCTGCCTCAGCAAAGTAGCAGCAGCAGCATCGGCCACAGCTCTGGGCCCCTTTGAAATTCTTGGCCCTAGTGAAATTGCCCCTTTTGTCCCTGGCTCCCTGTTGCCAGATCTGAACTAGAGTCACGTTAATATGTACTGACTGGGCTGAAAGTGACTTTTGGCAGCCTCCTGAGTGAACACCCATCTCCCTTCCAAAGTCGTTAGGTGGACAGTTCTCTCATAAATATTTGTAGTACAAATATTACCCAGTAGAGCCACATCCTTGTCATTAGTTGAAAACCTTGCTAAAGACAAGCTCTTCTGCTTCTTGTCATATTTTGCTGCAGCTTGTTCTATTCCACATAAGCTCCAAGACTAAATAAAGCAAAAATATCCCCTCCTTGTCTTAGTTCTATTCACAAGGAAGAGAATATTATTTTCCAGGGGATTATGACAAGTCTTTCTCTTCTTGGCTAATTGTGGTGCATTATCTTTTCAGATATGTGCACTTCTTAAGTGGCCTTCTGTCTGGGTCTGTGAAAATGAATACGAGTCCTCTCTTCCTGCACTTTGTCATCCTTCATGGCATCCCGAGCTTTGATGCTGGAGGAGGTATGTTTTTTCACTTGCCATTTTCATGCCTTGAGCTTTTTGTTACATTCGACTCTTAGCAGGGTAGGCAAACCTGATACAGTTTATTTTAAGAAGTTCCTAAAACTTCCCTTCACTCTCAAAATAATCCCAGGCCTTTCTTGAGTTCTGAGTAGTTTCCATTAAGGGACTATTCCCCACGTCTACTCTTCTTGCAAGACCAAGGGAAGAGGAAAACCCAACACAACTACTAGTGGGCGAAGGCTTGTGTCAGAGTGAGAGTGGAAGAACACAACTCTCTAGTTATGCTAAATGCAGAGAGAGCCCTCCCCTCGTCTTCTCATCTTCTGTCCTGTGGTCTGAGGGAGTTCCTGTGCAAGTCCTGCTGCTGTCCCCCGGCATCCAAACAGCTGCATTCCCCTTATGGGAGAAAGTTGTAGTTCTGCTAGCCCATGCTAGTGTAAGGGTTACTTCTGCCTATTCAGGTTGGCTCCCTCATGACACGCAAGTACTATGCCTCTTGAGGTGGTGGCCTCCAACCAGTTCCTACAGTTGGCTCACGTCATCTGTTCCAGGCAGTGATCTGATCCAGTGAGAGCATGTTATGGATCTGCTGTTTAAAACCTAGAAGGACATCTAGAGCAGGGAAAGATGGAAAGGAATAGTGAGAGAGGCATCAGACACCAACGGGCACTGAGCCCATGGTTATTGATGATGATAAATCTAGAACAGTACTTCCCAACCTTCTCACTCGTGTGGACCCCCAATCACCCTCCCCAACCATTTGTGGATCCCCAGTTGCCCCCCTGAACCATTTGCAGAGCCCCAATTAAGTCAATTCTAGCTGCTGTTTACACTTCATTAAATGAAAAAGGAAACCACAACAATAGCTTTTACAGACAGCAATTAATAACATTATTGGAAGATATTTAATTTAAAAATAATAATTGATTGTAACTTTGCAATTTATTTAAACTTATTGTCTATGATCATTTTATTTATCTTTTTTTTTTTTAATGGATCCCCTGCTATATCCTTGCAGCCCCCAGGTTGGGAACCACTGCTCTAGAGATTACACTCTAACAAGGAGACTCAGGAATTACAAATAGGAGGTCACTGGCCTGTCTACATTCCCTCCTTTCCTCCCCTCTAGGAAAGCTGCATTAGTGAGTGATTCGTAGCATTTCAGCTAGTGTAGTGCCATTGATTTCATTGTCCTTTAGAATGGCAACAATTTTTTTATAAGTTTTGCAAAAAATACAATTAAATTTAAGTGATTATTAATCTCAGTCAAATTTTCAGGAACTTTGTTCAAAGGAAAAAAGTCAAACACAAATGTTTCTTTTAACTTTATTTTTGTTTTCTCTTTTGGTGTTTCACTGTTTTCTTCTATTTAATTTTTCCCGCAAATGGGATAGAGGGGATTGCAATTTAAAAAAAAAGGGGAAAGTGCTACTTCCTTGCACTTTCAAAACTCTCTCTTCTCCTGGCTACTTTTCCATTGGGGAAAAAGAGCGGAAAAAGAGAGAAAAAACCTGTTTCTAGAATGAAAGGGGTGGAGAACTTTTGTTCCATTTTGAAATGAAAAAGGTCCTTCAAAACTTTATAACGGAATTAAAAAACGTACACCAAATTTCACGTTTTTCAGAAATCCAGTTTTCCTCCCTTTCACCAATAAAATGTCAACCAGCTTTAGCCGTTTCATCCACCAGTTCCAAGTGTATCTCTTATGTCCACGAAATTTGCTAAACATGCATTTAAAAAAATACAGAGGAATAAATTACTCTCTTGGTTATTTTTGCAGTTTGTCGGCCCTTTCTAAAGATCTACCAGGCTATGCAACCAGTTCATACATCAGGAATATAGTAAGTCTTATCTATTTAATTTCTCCTCAAATTTAGTTCCCTATCCTTTCAGTTACAAGAGCGAACTTTTTTTCAGCAGTTTATTCTTTAAAGCTCATTTATTTAAACACCTCCTTTTTTCTTCTCTTTCCTGTTAAGTAGCGTAGGGCCAGAAAACCAAAGCAGAATCTGCATTGCTATAGAGCCAGCCCAGCTATTGAAGGGAGATATTATGGTAAGTACTTAATTTTGATTCCATATAATTAATTGTGCCTTCTAGATAGTGATTAAAAAATAAAGAAATCATACATTTTCTAGTCTGTAGAAAGAGAATGAGATAATTGTCACTGAAACTCCAGAGAGTAGGTAATTAGTTTTACTCGGCCTCTTGTGTTTTTATATTCAAACAAGAGTTTTCTTCAAGCTAAAATCATATTATGGAGACACAAAAAACCATCGCTATTGCCATTATGGTGGCACTCATATGATGATTATATTTGTGCAGGCTGAACCTCTCTAATCCAGAACTCTCTCATCTGGCAACATCTGTAATCCAGCATGATTTTAGTTAGCCCGATGATCACTTATCAAGTGTGTGTGGCCAAGTTTCCCGTGGTCCCATAACATTTGTTTATAGCCACCTGAGCCACCTGTCAGTTTTCTCCGCTGTTATTTAGCTGTAATTTACCCCTAAATATCTTCCGAGTAAGCAGTAGAAGTGTTGATAATGTGCTAGGCCCAGGATCAGCAACTCCCGGCACAGGTGCCAAGAGAAGTACATGAACCTATTTTCATTGGCACATGAGGCAGAAGTTCAGCCCTACCCCTCCTCACCCATGCAGCCAGGAGCTTGTTCAAAGCATTATTGCCTGTGCATTAACAAAAGACCAGATAGTGCTACCAACACCAAATGGTAAAGCTCTGCATCTTAATTTATTTATTAATGAAGCTGTGGCAAGTAGAACTTTAACAAGTATCACCAGTACTCAGACTGTACATAGAGGTCAAAAGGTCAAATTTCAGCACTCTGCCTTGGAAAGGTTGCTGACTCCTGTGCTAGACAATATTAACCTTCTGGGGTCTGGCAAATTCCTTAGTTCAGCACCAGTCAGGTCCCAAGGGTGTGGGATGAGAGAGTGTCAACCTGTGTTTGTATTTCTGTTATAAAAACATATTCTGGACAGTTTTAAAAATCAGCCTTAAACTTTTCTTAGGCTCGTAATTTTGCAGTCAAGAAAGTATTTCTTTCATTTTACTTTCAGCGAATGGTTAGATCAAACTTGTGTTTTATTTTGGAGGAGGAGAGGGAAGAAGGGGAGGTGTTCTGGATAAAAGGCCTTTGCTTTCTGCACACCGGATAAAACATACTGTATGTATGTTAACTATAATTACAGTAAATGTTGCAAAACCCCCATTGTTCACTTACAACTTTATAAAAATGAGGCAGTTATGCTGCAAAACGGAGAAAAAAAGACAAGAAAAAATGGTTTTCATGTCTTCCAAACTTGTTTCACTGCACTTAAATTGCAGTGGGGGGTGTGTGTGTGTGTCACGAACCAGTATAATTTTCACATTTTAAATTTGTCACAGGCCCACAGTACAGTCAGGAATGTTTTTTGGTTTTTTTGATGAAACACTTGAAATGAGGAGAGAGTTTTTTGCCCCCCCCCCTTTTTTTTTTACTTTTTAAAATCATCCCTGTACCTCAGCTATTTTTACCAGTTAAATTATTTTTTTAAGTCTTTTTTAAAAAGTGCGTCCCATATTCTTGGTACTGGCAGAGTTTCAGATTTAGCAATAGTACTACTAGGTATCTGAACTTCAGTGCCTGGACACAGGCAACTGAATTATGGACAGAGTAACCAACTTTTTCTGAATGTCCTTGTTTATCTTCTTCTGACATAAACCAGTAACACACTGGATGCAGAAGTATGAGAAATGTTAATCATACTAAACACCATTTCATGAGGAACTCAACGACTTATTCTACATAGCAGTAATTCCAAAGCAAAGCATGAGCTCAGGTTATGAATGTTTATAGATTTGATTGAGCAGACCTGTCGGTGGTTTCAGAAAATGAAATCCATGAGGCTCAGCATCTCTAAGTATAAGGATTTTAAAACCAATGGCCTATGATGTAACTGATTTATTGCCTGAATGGTTTTTACAGAAGATAAAGCTGCAAGATTATACAATGTGCTCTGTGCACGTTCTCAAATCAAAGGCTAAGTTGTCTAGCCTGGGAGTTATTTATTATTAACTCTGCCTCAACACTTACGGTGAAATAAAATTCCTTATTCCAGATTAGTTTAATCCACTTTGAAAGTGGTTTAAAATAAATGACACTAAAAATGTCTTTTTATTTGGTGATAAGAGCTTCCATACAAGGAGTTAGATACAGCTGATCCAATTCACAGTCACACCCTATTTTATGCCAGAATAACCCTCAAATTATATACACAAAGTTGTTGATCTCAGCTGTCAGTTCTGCATATACAGTCACTTTATTGCACATTTAATGTACATCTAAACCCTTTGGGGTATTTTAAAATAGAAAAATGGATTATACAACCATCTACTACTCTAGCCCAATATATAAAATCTTTACATTAGAGATAGCATGGGCAACCTTTTATTAGGTCCTCTATTCTGCCTTCATCTTGTCAAGGCAAGATTTACTTCTTTATAGCCTGCGATCATCTGTTTTGTGAACCAAAGCAGGCATCTTCCACCTTTTCTCTAGAGAGCATATTCCAGTCTAAAAGATCTGTATTTCTCCAGATGTTTAGTCTAAATTTCCCTCAACTGAGTTTCATTTCTATGGGAACAGATAAATACAAATGAATTTTGTGCTAGCTATTGGCATAATGGTTAGTTTTGAGTTGAGAGATTAGATTTAGGAGATCAGACGAGACCATCTGGTCCTTTCTGGCTTGACCATCTATTACATGAGCCTAGGAATTTTGTTTCATGTAGATCAATTTATGGGAATTGTACATGAGGAAGGAATTTTGATCTTCATACTCCTCTTTATTTTGCCTTTTGGCTTCTAGGGAGGGTGGGAGACTTAACCTAATGAGAAGGGCAAGAACATGCATACCTGAGAAACCACGAACAGGAAGGGTTGTTTTTTTCCCTTCAAAATCCAGGACCAGGTCCTTCCAGGAGGTACATGGGCACCCTTTCAAGAAATGCTCATTGCAAGTGCAGGGCCCAAATGTCCAACATAATGGCTCATCTGTATAATTTCCTTAGGATGCAGAAACACTTACCTCACACCCCCTAGGGACAGTGCTGCAGGAGGAATTCTCTCCATTCCTTATCTAAGCTTTTGAGTTAGCAAGGAGTGGGGAAGTGATTTCCAGCCAGCACATGCCCGAACCTGCAAGCTCCCTAGCAGCCCCCGAGGCAGGAGCTGAGCACCCTCTTCACCCGTGTCTCTTGCCCTGTGCCTGGATCCTGCCCTCAGGGATTGCAGGGCTGCTCCATTACTTTGGCACCCTTCTCTGCTGAGCCACTTCTGTGTATGTTTGCTGAAAGTCCTGCACTGTGATGCACAATGCAGCCTTAGGGCTTAACCCCTTCCTGCCCATGCTGTAGGTAGCCAAGGGAGAGGAGGCAGCTGAGTTATGTTGGTGGCCAGCAGCAGCCTGGAGGTATTAACTGCCTTTGGGCATTGTGCATGCAGGAGAGGACAAGCTGCTTTCAGCCACACAGGGAGGGGGAGGACAGAGTGAAGAGAAAAGCTCTACAAAGACATGGGCCAGTTCACTTCTCCACCCCGCCCAACCCTCCCCCGCAGCTGGAAGCAACACCTGTCCCTTCTCAACTATACAGTGCCACAAGTATGCTACTGGTCATATTCGGCTTTGAACATTGGCAAGAATTTAGGGAGGGGGACACATATCCTTTGTGCCCCTTGCCCTTGTTGCCTCAGGAAGATGTGGTGCTAGGAGATGCAGGTATGTGGTGGGGGCATAGTCATGCATGGACGGCAGACAGCATCAGGCAGGGAGGGCTGGGTTGGTCAGTCATAACATTCCCTCCTCCCTGAGTGATGGGGGGGTGTGAATGCACATGCATGACCTCTCCCTGTGTGGGGTGTATGTGTGTGTGTGTGTCACCTCTCCCCATGTGAACCGGAAAATCTTTAAGATAAGAAGGTAAATCAAAAGTGTCCAACTACACAGCATTGCTTTTCAGCAAGGGCTTAGTTAACTTGATGTTAATTTGAACATTAGGATGATCAATTGCCATTGATCTCCCTTGAAAACAAGTAGCTTTACCAGGTGTCAGTGGGCTTTGGAATTGGTTCCCTTTGCTTATTCAGACCGATCTGCCTTTGACAATTGAAGAGACCAGGTAGGTGCAGTAATATCTTCTGTGAAAGAGACGTGCTTTCTTGCTCTACAGCTCTCTTCAGGTCTGGATGTAAAAGCCGTGAAGAACACCTCTGTGGATTTCAACAGTTCGTACAACAAACAAACACACCCATTGGTGCATCAAATAGCCTAGAACCAACAGTTACACAATATTTGAAAACCAAGACATAGACCTTGCTTTTTTTCATCCTCTGCTTTCTGCCCACATCAAAATAAAATAAAAACAGTTTTAGGTGAATGATTAATCTCTTTAAATGAGAGACATGGTGACAGGACTGATATTTATACAGTTTTGCAGGATGGCCCCCAGGCTGTTGCACGTACTACTAATTCCACATGAATAATAAGGAAAGAATGTGCCATTGATTCATAAAGTCTTTAGGGGTGTTTCTTCTTTGTAAGGGAACGAGGCTTCAGATTCAAGAAAGGAAATACAATAACGAAGCTGCTGTAGTTCATGTTGGCGATCTGACTTCTAACTTCTGTTTGGAAATACTTCATGGGGTGTTTAAACAACTATCTGCTTCCATCCTCACAAATGCAGTGGGGCAAAACTCATCAGAAGCTCCCCCACGCCTGATATATCATTCTGAAGTGTCAACTTTCCAGTGGTACGTTAGCACATCAAAGGGATGCAGCATCGAGGTAGTTAACCTCACTGTGAAAAGGATGGCAACGTGATTAAATGAGCAAAAAGATTTAAAATTCTACTTTGTTTAAGTGATGGGGACAACATTTAGTATCTCTACTCTGTCATGAGCTTCTGTGCCAACAGGCTGGTTCAATCTCTGTCTCTTTCTTGTGTCACTCTGCCCTTCCCACTGCTTCATCAGCCAAACGTGGTCAGTGGTGTGTTACAGAACGTACATGGGTAGGCTGGGACTGTGGTCGCCTTCCTCCCTTACCTGTAAGGCAGTTTTGCTATAACTGTTTCCTTCCCTGTGCTTTTTTTGTCAGATGTCCTGTATACCACCTTCATACACCATGCTCTGAGGTTCTCTTTAAATGCGGTTCCCTGTGCTGCCAACTGCACTCCTTAGCTCAAGTAAAGATCCTGCCCTTGGCAGCATGACTAGAAAGGAAAAAAAGCACGCTTTCATCAGGAAAGATGCTCAAGGAACATAACCTCCTTGCAGACAGTCTCAGAGAGATAGCCCTGTTAGTCTGTATCTTCGCAAAACAAAGCAAGCAGTCCTGTAGCATGTTAAATACTACCATTTATTTATTGGGTAATGAGCTTTTGTGGGAAAGACCCACTTTTTCAGTTTCTAGTAACAGAGGGGGAGCCGTGCTAGTCAATAGACTATCAAAACAAAAAAACAGTCAAGTAGCACTTTAAAGACTAACAAAATAATTTATTAGGTGAGCTTTCGTGGGACAGACCCACTTCTTCAGACCATAGCCAAACCAGAACAGACTCAATATTTAAGGCACAGAGAACCAAAAACAGTAATCAAAGTTGACAAATCAGAAAAAAATTATCAAGGTGAGCAAATCAGGGACATTATAGGGGCTCTTTGGCATACTTGTCTTCATCTAATTCTTGATTCCCCTCCCCCCCCGCTCTTCTGCTGTCTGGTTTGCTCATTTTGATAATTTTTTTCTGATTTGTCAACTTTGATTACTGTTTTTGGTTCTCTAAATATTAAATATTGAGTCTGTTCTGGTATGACTATGGGCTGAAGAAGTGGGTCTGTCCCACAAAAGCTCACCACCTAATAAATTTTGTTAGCCTTTAAAGTGCTACTTGACTGTTTTTGTTTTTTTTCCAGATTCTGGAGCAGAAGTGGTTCTTCCCCACAAAAGCTCATTACCTAAACACATTAAACTGATAGGCTACGTCAACACTAGCCAAAAACTTCAAAATGGCCATGCAAATGGCCATTTCGAAGTTTACTAATGAAGCGCTGAAATACATATTCAGAACCTCATTTGCATGCGGACAGCTGCAGCACTTTGAAAATGACGCGGCTCACCGCCATGCGGCTTGTCCAGACGGGGCTCTTTTTTGAAAGGACCCCAGCTACTTCGAAGTCCCCTTATTCCTATCTGCTCATAGGAATAAGGGGACTTGGAAATAGCTGGGGTCCTTTCGAAAAGGAGCCCCGTCTGGATGAGCCACGTGGCGGCGAGCCGCGTCAATTTCGAAGTGCCGCGGCCGTCCATATGCAAATGATGTGCTGAATATGTATTTCAGCGCTTCATTAGTAAACTTCGAAATGGCCATTTGCATGGCCATTGAGAAGTTTTTGGCTAGTGTAGACATGGCCATAGTCTTTAAGGTGTTACAGGACGGCTTGCTCTTCTTGCAGACAGGATTTCTTGCTTATAGTGGTCTAATTTTAGGTTACCAGAAGCAGTTTAGTCAGCTCACTGTCTTACTGCTGAAACTATGGAAACCTTTGTGTTCTTCAGCTGCTTTAGATTGCAGATTGATGCTTTATTTTAAGATGCATTTTTGTGTCTTGCAAAAATACTGATGCAAGCCAGCCTACAAAGCTACCAATCAATCCTATAAAATGACAATTAATGGTGTTAAAAGATTAATTAATGACTTTTTTTACTGATCCATTTTTACTTTCTCTGGGCCTGTGTAATTTCACAACAATTGAGTGAGATACTTGCCTTGTTACAGCCTTGATGGAGTCTGCAGCAAGTTGCATCACTGTTGGTTTTGTTCAGCTGGAACTATATCAACACAGACAATACTACCAATGGACTCACTGGGGTGTTTCTTTTTTTCTTGTCTGCTCAGTTGAAGTGTTATCACAAAAAGTATCGATCGGCCACTCGTGATGTCGTTTTCCGCCTGCAGTTTCACACAGGTGCCGTTCAGGGCTACGGACTGGTATTTGGCAAAGAGGACTTGGACAATGCTAACAAAGGTAGGCTTCCTTGTGTATGTTGGGAGGGAATGGGATACTTGCTCATATATACTGGGATGCATGTTTGTAAATGTGTGTTTGTGTTCAAAGTCAATATCTTCAACAATGCCTAGTGATATCAGACTTCTCCATTTTGGAAGCTTAATTGTTGCTATAGGTACTCGTTTACTGAGAAGAGAGATATGTTATTAGTTTCTTTGTTGGTGAGCAGCACTGTGAAAATCAGGTCCCTGTTTATCCAAAAACTGAGGAGCAAAACCACTAGGCACTTTTGAAAATCCTATCATATCCTAGCTATTTTGTGTCGGGGGGTGGGGGGGTGTCAAAGTTTTTTGATCTTTTCTAATTTTTTTAGGCAAGAAGTGTGTGTGTGTGTGTGTGTGGTCAAAGTTTGTTCTAATTTTTTTAGGCAAGAAACCTCTGCAATTAAAGCACTAAAGTTAGGGTTGTTTTTTGGTTGGTTGGTTTGGGTTTTTTGTTTTGTTTAGGTTTTTTTGTATGTTCTTGACTGTTCTGGGAAATAAACCAAATTCTGACTTCCACTTTTGTGATCTTTTATTGGGAATGTAAGGAAGGAGGAGCTTTGATTTTTTTAGAAGGCAATTTGTGGAATCTAAGTAAAAAGAGCAAAGAGAGAATACATGTATTGTATTCATCCCACTGTAAAATCTTGATTTGTGAATGCATTGCTACTATTCCCTGGGAAATAAACTTGCTGAGATATTGTGTTGTGTTTCCAGATGATCGCTTCCCTGATTATGGGAAGGTTGAATTGGTTTTTTCAGGAACTCCAGAGAAAATCCAAGGTGAGCATTCAATATGTTGAATTCTTTCTGTATATTTTAGAAGCTGACAGAATTGAAGTAGAGACAGAAGACTTAATAAATTATTGGGAATTCACACTAGTGTAACTGTGATCACAATTTGACAAAATATGTATTGGAGTGGTTGCTGATAACTGTTAGAAAACACATAACATATGTGTTATACTATTCTGGAGATGGCTTTGGCATGCATGGATTTGACCACAATGCAATAAAATCACATGCTGTGGAGTATTTAAAATAACGGTCTTTGAAGAAAAGTTAATCCATCAAGAACCTAGTCAGAGCAGTTGTGTATATAAAATGCTACAAGTTATTATTTACCCTTATCCCAGTTATACATTGACACATGTAGACAAATGACAGACTTTGGACCAACTTCAGACTGTGAGCAAACAGTACTTCATTGTCACTAGAGCTGCTTGTGTTTATACCACAGGCTCACACTGATAGGAATGGTAACAGAGAGAAAGCTGTGCTAGTCTATATACTATCAAAACAAAAAAGCAGTCAAGTAGCACTTTAAAGACGAACAAAATAATTTATTAAGTGAGCTTTTGTGGGACAGACCCACTTCTTCAGACCATAGCCATTCTAGAACAGTCTCAATATTTAAGGCACAGAGAACCAAAAACAGTAAACAAGGTGGACAAATCAGAAAAAAAAAATATCAGAGTGAGCCAATCAGAGAGTAGAGGGGCAGAAGAGGGGGAGTCAAGAATTAGATTAAGCCAAGTATGCAAACGAGCCCCTATAGTGACCCAGAAAATTCCAATCTTGGTTCAAACCACGTGTTAATGTGTCGAATTTGAATATGAAAGAGAGTTCAGCAGCCTCTCTGTGAAGGGTGTCGTGAAAATTTCTCTCCAGTAAAATGCAAACTCTTAAGTCATTAACAGAATGGCCCACTCCATTAAAATGCCCGCCAAGAGGTTTGTGGACCAGGAGTGTTATGTCTGTTTTGTGCCCATTAACCCTTTGTCTAAGAGAGTTTGAAGTCTGTCCAATATACAATGCATCTGGGCATTGTTGGCAGATAATGGCATATATGATGTTAGTTGAGGAACATGAGAATGCGCCTGTGATTCTGTGAATAACCTGGTTAGGGCCAGTAATGATATCTCCAGAAAAGATATGTGGACAAAGCTGACAGGGGGCTTTGTTGTAAGGAAAAGTCCCAGGACTTGTGTTCCTGCAGTATAGACTGTGGCTGTTGGTGAGAATCCTCATAAGGTTGGGACATTGTCTGTAGGAGACAACAGGCCTGTCACCTAGGGCCTTCTGGAGTGTGGTATCCTGATTAAGGATAGGTTGTAGGTCTTTAATAATGTGTTGCAGTGGTTTGAGTTGGGGGCTGTAGGTGATGACCAGTGGTGGTCTGTTCTTGGCTTTTTTGAGCCTATCTTGGAGTAGTTGGTCTCTGGGTATTCATCTGGCCCTGATGACTTGTTTGTTTATTTCTCCTGATGGTTAATTCAGGTTTATGAATATTTGGTAAAGATCTTGTAGTTTTTGGTCTCTGTACGTAGGATCAGAGCAAATGTGATTGTACCTAAGGGCTTGAGAGGAAGCAAAAAGGGCAGTTACCCCCAGGCCACTTTTGAAGTGCTGACAGCACTGCTCCAGCTGCATGCGGTGTGAGGGTGGGGGGCAGTGCTACAGTCCAGCCAGCGCTGAGAGCTCACTTTGCCTTGGACCCGCCCCTTCTGTTTTTGGCCCCACTCCTGTCAGGGTGCAGACTGCCCCCCCTCCACCTTGCCCCAGGGCCTGCAGCAGCTGTCAGCGCTGCTGTTGTACCAAGTCTGAAGTTGGCTCACAAATTAAACCCTGGACTCTTCCTCAAATACGTCATAATCTCAGGCAGCGTCTATAATACTGTCAAATTTACCACAGCCAAAAAGAAAGAATATGTCACAGAATTTGTGAACAGTAAACTACTAATATGCATGGTTGTCTTTCGAAAGGTAAACGTTGATTCTGCCTGCGACAATGAAAAAGGGATGTGTTTCAAAATATAATTCTTTCTGAGTGCCATAAGCTTTCCTGTAGTGTCACATATACTGCATGCGGGAAAGCTTTCTCTTGCATTTTTCACCGGTCTAATTGCTTGGAGACTAGTGGTAGCAGCCAGTGAAAAGTTGGCTTCAGCCCAGTCCACACTCTCTGTTTGCCTGCTGAGAATATTTATAACACAATTAATTTTAATAGTTTCTCCGGCTTGAGCTATACATTTCCTGGATGGTAAAGCCCCTGTTTTGCATGAGGAGTAGCCAGTCTGACAGTCTGAAATAGGATTTAAGTCTGCTCATTATTATAATGGGTTTTTTGGTATTCTAGACTAGAAGAGGGATCAGATTTGTATTTTTAGCAGGTGCTCAGTGTTGGATATTATTTCACAGATGAAATATCTGAGAGCAAAAAGAGACAGAGGACAAAGTCACAGTGCCCTAATTTTACAATTTCTCAGTATTTGGGAAATTATTTTAAACATGGAAAATTTCAGCTCTTCATATACTTTAATGATAGACAGCCCACTTGTCAAACTTGCATGGCAAATACGTATGAATGCATCTGAATTTCTGTGTGGACACCTAAAGCCCCCCAGTCCTGTGTTGTGAAAATGTTGCTGGACTGTGGCACTCAACACATAGCCCTACTGTTTGTTTTTCCTGCAGGATCAGGCTTGTATCCCACAGACTCAGACAGCAGCGGATGCTTCCTGCCCTGTCACAGTACTTAGGTGTCAAAAATAGTTCCTGCAGACTTAGCCTCCTAATGATAAGTGTATGGAAATTGGACCTGGTGATAGCATTTATATAACACTTGTTGCTTCTATAAAGTGTTGTACAAGTATTAACTGATTGTCCCTCAGAGCATGGCTTTGGAGTAGGTACATAAGGATTGTTCTACCTTGTTCCACTAGGAAAATTGATGGAACACATTAACTTGCTTATTGTCATGGATTAAGTCAGCATCAGAGCCCAGGTTGAAGGCAGGAGTTCTTGCTGCTCCTCTCTTGTGCTCATGTCACTGGGGCCACAGCTAAATCCCTCATTACTATCATTTTCAGCTGTATAATTTACAAGTTAAGGGAGAAGCAAATGTGTGAGTTAACTCCTTGGTTACTGTGGCGAATTCTAGTCATGTCTGGTAGAGGACACTAACTGTGAGCAAACCTTTCATTCTACTGACTTGAATGCACTGTTAGTGAGTGAGAACAGCAGCACATCTACTATCCTGGAGAGAAGCAGCCAGAAGGTTCAGATGGGAATATCAACTTTGCCTTTGTGCTGGTACCTTGTTTTCACTGCAACCCTGTTGTCATTCACGCATATTGTTTGTATGTAATAAATGCTAATAAATAGTCTTTTCCTCATATAACAATAGTAATCCCAAATATAAAGCTGACTTGTAATTTGCTCTTTGTTTGACTGACCATTTCCTCCCCAGCTTCTGAAGATGGGGATAACACAACATGTTGTTGGGGTGGCTGGTTGTGCACAGACAGAAGAAAGCGGGAGGGCTCCTCTTATTTGTCTCTTGAGGGGAGGGACAGCTCAGTGGTAAGCAAATTGCCCTTGTAAACCCAAGGGTGTGAGTTTAATCCTTGAGGGGGCCTTCAAGGGTCAGAGCAGGTTAGGTTTAAAAAAAAAAAACTACCAGAGATGGCTGTGAGGGCAGGGGACTAGACTCCATGACCTCTCAAGGTCCCTTCCAGCTGTATGAGATGAGCATGTGTTTCTTTATATTAATATCCAGGCTTTATTCTTCCAGGTTGTGAACACCTTCAGAATGACCCTGGAGTGATCATTGACTACAATACCTCAGATCCACTGATCCGCTGGGATTCCTATGAAAACATGAGCCCTGATGGAGAAGGTGAGGAGAGCAAACTTGTCACTCAGTGTTCTGTCAAGGTGCAGACCAAGACTAAACTGTTAGCAGCTATCCAATACTTACTGGGATGGGAGGAAGGAGAGCTCCCTAACAAGGAACCAGCACACGTCTACCGTTGTCAGAGTTGCTGACTGTTAGTGTCCTCCTCTATCTAGTCACAGAGGCAGTGTGGCTATAGAGGGCAGAAAGACCTTGTGGTTTTAGAAGTAGGTGAGACTCCTTTGTGAAGAGTGGCTCATTTGGGTGTGAGGGCTGGTTGGTGTGAAGTTAGATACTGACTCAGTTTCTCTCTTGGACTGCCTGATAACTTCAATGTAGGTTTTCATTGTCGAGAAACACCCCATCTTGGCAGCAGTGTTTAACAACAAAGTTGACAGAGAAACACAGAAACTCCTACCCAGCCTTTAATGCTTTCTTCTAGCAGACTTGTTTTCCAGACCCACAGCTTTCTTAGCTGGCTCCTGTTCCCTGCAGGCTTTTGGCTTTATCACCACCCCCAGACGGCCTGATTTAGCCACATGACCTGCCTGTTATGTAGAGTCATAGGACGAGGTGAGGCAGCCACCCCAGAACCCGTGCTTTGGGGGCCCCACAAAGTGGCCACCTTGGCCATCCTATGGATGAGAGGAGACTTCAGTGAAGCAGAGTAGGCTGCCGCCTGCACTGCATGCTGAGTGCTGGGAGGGGACGAGGGGTGAGAGAATGTGACTCCCTATTGCCATCCATTGCTGTGCCCTGCCACAGATAATCCCCAGCCAGGCTGGTCAGGAAGGGCATCAGGGTCAGTGTAGTGGCGAAGGGGCAGGGTGGTGGACATGTCACACAAACCCCTTGTCCCCAGAATGGCCCTGCTGTTATGTGAGGGTGTACGTTTTTTCTGCCTGGAAAGGCAATCTGAGTCTGTCAGAGGTGACTCCATTTCCCCTTAAAGACTGATCCACTTCCCCTCCCATTTCCATCTGCCCCTGCTTTTAAAACCACTAGCTCTTTCTGCCCTCTGTGACTAGATAGAGAGGGGCACAACAGGCAGCACCTCCGACAATGGTAGAGTTGCATTGGTTCCTGTAAGGGAGCCAGTCATGCTTTTATCAATGGTTTTGGCGCTTTCGGTCTCAGTATATACCTATAGGTAACGCACTAATGCTACGTTGCCTGGAACTCTGCAGAAGATATGCAGGACTATAAACTACAAGGTGCCCCCAAATCAATGGAATAGGGACATGCATTTCTCTTGGTACCATTGTACATCCATAAATTGACCGTGACCCTTTATTCTGTAAGTTATCCTTCCCTCCTGTTGGTATTTACAGTGAAGCGTGGTCTGCGAGAGAGAAGTATAAAAGCAGCCATCATGGTCTCGTTCCTGTTTCCAGGGTTCTCAGACCTTGCCTCAGGACATGACAAAAGATGTAATTGTTCTTTCTTTGTGTATTTCTCATGTGAAATCTCAGAATGTCATAGCTGCGTGCACGCACACACACACACACACACACACACACAAGACTGACTGAGTTGCAAGTACAAACATGAGGGGAGCAGATAGGGGCTGAACAAATGCCAATGTTTCTGTTTTCACAAAGCACCCTGCAGAAACAAGGAAAGAGTAAAGCTAGAGCGATATCTTCCGTGATCCGAATGAACTTGCACCTTTTTGTTACTCTCTAAGATTCAGTAGTGAATATAGATCAAGAGAAGCCCGTGCATGTGTGTTTGTATGTGGGGTTGAGAGAAACAGGGTAGACAAGAAGCTTCAGTCTTCTACACCATGACACAGTTGCACAAGGGCACTTGGTGGCTGGTCCATCACTGTGATGCCCCCTACGTAGGGCCCTAGCATAAAAGCTGTGATCTAGCCCCAAACAAGCAGTTGAAGTGATAATTTTATTCGGTTCCTATTCAGACTCTTAGGACATATGCTTTTGCCTGATAATTCCCATTGGAATCAACAGGAGCCATATATGTGGGTGGAGGCAGTAGATGACCTATATATAGTATTCACACACAAACCTCCTCACTTCTCTGTGCACAATGAGAACTGGGGGTAATGAAAGATCAAACCTTCATGGCCATTCAGAGGTACTGCAAGCCTTGTGAAACTGATAGACTTGGGGACTTTTCAAGTATCCTTTTGTTTTTAAATGACAAAATTGCGATTGACAGAGACCTGTTATTCCTGTGTTGATACTTAATGCACAGAGAGATAGCAGCCTACAGCACTATGTTGTGACCGTAGGTACACAAAGGAGGAGGTGATATTTAAAAAAAAAAAAAAAAAAAATCATTACAAAAAAATGGGACCCAGTTTTTCTAAGTTTCCTATATTGGTTTGAAATAGTTAGACACAGGGGAGTCACTGTGGATTGCAGAGGGAGAGCGTTGCTTCCTTAATTGCTGTTGGGCTTCTGGATGATTAGCACTAGTCGGAGAAATCTGTTTTCTAGGGAAAATGCAGAAAAATGCAGAATTTGTGTTTTTACATGGACTCTTTAGTTTTTACGTTTTGTGAAAAAATAAAAACATACATGGTAGTATTCAATTTATCTGATCTGTCATTATCCAGTGCTCTCTATTAACCGAACCAGCAGCCAACAGAGGCCAGGCCTGCTGACGGTTGTGGGTGGGGGGCCAAAGTGGGCAGTTTCTCTGAGGCCCAGCATTTGAAAGGGGCCCAGGCCTCTGGCCACTGCTGCTGCAACTTTGGTAGCAGGAGTGGCAGAAGCTCTGGGCCCCTTTGAACTACCACAGCAGCACTGCTCCACTGCCTCATGCAACTTTGAGGGAAGGAGCCATCCCAGTGGTGCTAAGGGCTGACTGTCCTCGACCCTGCCTCTTCTGCCGTTGGCCCCACCCCTTCCAGGGCCCTGAACCTGCCCCCCTCCCACCTTGCCCGGGGCCCACGGTGACTGGCATCCCTACTCCCAGGGTCTGACAGTAGCTAGGGCTCAGACAATCAATCCCAAGTGGCTGAGGCTTGGGACGATCAGCCTTGAGAGGCTGTTATTTCAATTAATAAGGAGAGCTGGGGAACAGATGCTCAGGGAAATGGAGTTCTACTGTATTATCAGTAAAATGTATTCAACTGTTACCGATATACATTGTGAGTAGGGAAACTGAAGTTCAGCATTGTGTTTTAATCTTGGGAAAACATGGATTTTTATGGGGTTTTTAATCAGAGAATATTGGGGGGTTTAATCACAGAAAATTAGGAGAGGATCCCTGGTGATTAGTGGAGTAGTGTTTACATATGTCTGGAATCAGAGTAGTCTGCAAACTGCTACTCACCATGGCTATAGTTCCCTGTACTTTCTCCAGGTCTAGCATTTTCTGGCATTTGAGGACACTTATTTCTCTTAGGAGCTGTTGATGAGCAACTTTATATATTAGACTATGTTAACGCACTTCCTCCATAATGGATATATGACTTCAGAAACAGTTTTCAAGGTCTTGCTTGCCCCTGATTGAGTCAGTATCAAATTCCCCCATAACAGGCAGGTGCCCTTCTTTGGAATCTTGTACTGGTTCAAAATGCGTGGCTGAGAACAATATTTGGGACCATGCTAGTAGAAATGTACAAGTTGTTTGTTGTGGCAGTTGACTGGTAGAGATGGTATGATATACTATAAGTTCCTGTGGTCTCTACAGCCCTGGGTGTTTGTCTTTTCAAAGCACATTTGGAGGAGTTGGAAGGGATGAGCAGTGATGATATTGTCAACAATTATTGCTATTTTCCAGTGAGAGGACAGCAGCTTGCTATAGTAGAGATACTGTTTGTAGATAGCAGTCAGATGACCATAAGCACACAAGCTTCCTCATTTCCGGAAAAGGCAGTAAAATGTCTCTTACAGATTTGCCAATGTAAAATGTGTAACACCCAACAGAAGGTTGTATATTTCATTCTTCTTCAAGTGGTCCCCATGGGTGCTCCACAATAGGTGTCGGGCTCACCCAGCGCCGCAGATCGGAATTCTTCTAGCAGTTTCCACTGGATCACGCATGCGCTGATGCACGTCGCTCCCTTGCGCGCCCCCGGCCATGTGCGCGATCCGGTCCCTGCCAGTTCCTTCTCAACCGCCAACGGCTGCAGACAGAATCCACTCTGCTCTAAAGCCTGAGACAGATAAGATAGTTGTTTTTACTTGTTAGCTCATTGTTTTTACTATTAAAAAAAAAACAAAAAAAAGAAGCAAAAAAAAAAAAACCATACAAAATAGTAGAGAGAAGAGGAATGGAGGGAGAGGAGTGGACAAAGAAGGCTGTTTAAGCTGTCCGCTACCCTGATGGCCGTGAATATTGTTTGGTTTGCAGAACGCACTGATTAGCGTCTAAGTCCCCTATTAACAGTAAAGACTCACCGTGATGTCTTCCTTGGGGTTTAAGAAGTGTGAGTCATGCTGCGAGGCTATGTCGGCCTCTGATGGGCATCGTAAGTGCATTCGTTGCCTGGGGGAGTCCCATGTTACACAGAAGTGTTCGCACTGCACTAAGCTTACAGCCAGGGCCAGGAAGGACAGAGAGATGAGGCTCAAAATGATCTTGTTTGATAAGGCCCTTCAGCCTGAGCCGCCGGAGAAGCCGCACACAGAAGGGCCCTCTGGGTCCCATAAAAGGAAGGCGGTATCATTGACCCCCCTCTGTGCAAAAGAAGACGAAACTCTCCCCGGCTCGATCCTTGCCGGCGGTTTCAGCGAGCAGGATGAGCGGAACGCAGAGCCCTCAGCCGCAGGCTGATGAAAGCGGCAGCGTGGTCGCGCACGTGGCCGGGGCCGGGCCTCCGACTATGCAGCAGTCAGCACTCAGGGCAACGTGGGCGCCAGCGCGGCAAGCTCCGGAATCAGCAGCACCGCCTCACGCAGCACCGGCTATCACGGCGCAGGGGCACCCAGCACGGGGCCCAGCGGCGCTGGAGGAAGCTACCCGCGTGGCACCGCTCATGACGGTACTGAGCGTGGCACCGACAGCGGGGCCGAGATCCCCGGCACGGGAGGGGGCGGTGCCCTCCCTGCAGGGGCGGGGGAAAGCTAGAGCCAAAACCCGGCACCTCAGTCCATCTCCAGACAGGGCTGCAGTGCCATTATCACCCAGCCCCCCCCCGAGATACACACGCCGCATCGCCGGGCAGCAACTCCACCGGCCTATTCCGGGCCGCCCTCTCCATTCCTCCAACCACCTTCGCCTTGGCTCGGGCCACCTTCACCCTTTTTGGGCATGGATCCATATGGGTACTATCACAAACCAGCTTCACCATTATCAATATCATCACGGAGATCCCGCTCTCCCAGACATCATGGGTACACACTCCGATCGTGGTCCAGGTCTCCATCACGAAGCCCTTGTCCATATTGTTATGGCCGTCCTCATCATACTGAACACCGACATCGGAGGTCTAGATCCAGGGGCAGATCCCCTCCCACTCCTCGCCATTACCCCCGTGTACACTCTCGCTCTGGGAAAGGAATGCAGCTGTCCCAGGGGGAATTAGGTCCAGAGTCCCGAGACTTTCCTTCACAGCCCATGAAGGAGCAAGCGTACCAGCGAACTTGGGAGCCAGAGGATTTGGGGGAGGCTTATCCTAGTGGTTTCTCCTCATCCTCTTCAGATGAGGCAGTTGTCCCTGGGGACGTCTCCCCTCCGGATGACCTTAAACAATTCCAAGAGCTGTTCAAAAGAGTAGCATACATGCAGGACATTCAAATAGCAGGGGTGCAGGAGAAGCATCATAAACTCCTGAAAAATTTGAGACCCCTGGCTTCATCTAAAATCGCTATCCCACTGGATGAAGCCATTATGGAGTCAGCCACTAACATATGGCAGACTCCAGCCTCTATTCTGCCGACGAATAAAAGGGCAGACAAGAAATACTTCGTCCCAGCCAAGGGCATGGAATTCCTGTTTAGCCACCCACAGCCCAATTCTTTGGTGGTCAAATCATCCCAGCAGAGGTCGAAGACGCCTCAGTACAAATCAGGGGGGTCAGATAAGATGCTAAGAAATTAGAGCTGTTCGGCATGAAGGTCTACTCCTCCTCTACTTATTACTGAGAATGGCAAACTATGCGGCACATTATCAAACCATAACTTTGACAATTACACTAGACTCACCTCTCTCATGGATTCCCTCCCGGAGGACAAGAAGCCAGTGTTAAAGGCGATCGTCCAGGAGGGCTATGCGGCCTCGCGAATGGGAGTTCAGATTGCCCTGGACATGGCAGACACAGCGGCACGTTCAACAGCCGCAGCAGTGGTAATGCATAGGGAATCCTGGCTCCAGACATCTGGTATCCCCGGAGATCTACAGGTGAAGATGGTGGATCTTCCCTTCGACAAGCAAAAGCTGTTTGCAGAATCAACTGACTTGGTCCTCCATTCTAGCAAAGATTCGAGGGCCACACTTAAGACCTTGGGTATCTACACTCCTCCATACAGGAAAAAGAAATTCTATCCTCGGCAAAGGTGCTACGCTTACCAACCACAATGCACACAATATCAGTGAGGCTATGACCAAGGGCGCCATCAACAGCAGCAACAGTACAGGGCCCCCAGGCGACGTTCTCAACAAAGCCGCATAACCTCGGGGCAAGCCCAGAGGCAGCAAGTTTGATGGGTATGTCAAGGACTGCACTATCAACACCATCGCTCAGTGCCACTCTCATCTCATGTTCCATCATCGCCTCAAACCGTTCTACCCCCAATGGCAAGATATCACAACAGACAAATGGGTGCTGGAGATTATAGCCACGGGTTACAGGATCCCCTTCCAGTCACTACCACCAACGAAACCCCCCACCCGGCCTCTTCTCAGGGACCCTTCTCACGAGGCGAGACTGAAGCAGGAGGTAGATCACCTCATGTTCATAGGGGCGGTGGAAAAAGTACCGGAACAATTCCAAGGGAAAGGTTTTTACTCACGCTACTTCCTAACAGAGAAGAAAACAGGAGGCTGGAGGCCGATTTTGGACCTGTGGGGCCTCAACCGATACTTGCGCAAGCAGCGCTTCAGGATGATTACAGTTGCCTCCATACTTACAGCACCGGACGATGGAGACTGGTTTACAGCCCTCGACTTACAAGACGCTTACTTTCATATAACAATCCACCGGGCACACAGACGCTTCCTCCGCTTCACGGTCGGCGGGGAGCATTTCCAATACAGGGTTCTTCCATTCGGCCTCTCCTTGGCACCCAGAGTCTTTACCAAAACCCTGGCAGTGGTATCAGCTTACCTGCACAGGCAGGGCATGTTTATTTTTCCATATCTGGATGACTGCCTCCTGAAAGGGGCCTCAAAGACAGAAGTTTTACGCATAATACGCGTCACCATGAACACGTTTACTTCGCTGGGCCTAGTTATCAACCTTACAAAGTCAAAGACTGAGCCCACGCAAGATATAGAGTTCATAGGGGCGTGCATAAACTCTATCGCATCAAGTGTATACCTACCCGACGCCCGCTTCCGCACCATCAAATCCTTGGTGCAAGTCATGATGTACAGCCCCGCGGTGCCAATCCTAACATGCCTGCAACTGTTGGGGCACATGGCGGCTGCCACGTTTGTGGTACAGAATGCCAGGCTACACATGCGAAGCCTGCAGCATTAGCTGGCGAGCATTTACAGACCAGCAGCCCATACCGTCCACAGGGTAGTATCGCCCACGACGGAGGTACAGAAATCGCTAGCGTGGTGGGCAGATCCCAAGAACTTGCTAGTGGCAGTGCCCTTCCACCAACCACAAATTTCCATTTTTCTACAACCGACGCCTCCCACATAGGATGGGGAGTGCACATTGGCAGCAAGGTGACGCAAGAGCTATGGTCCCCCGCGGAACAGACACTGCACATAAACATACTGGAGCTCAGAGCAGTGTTCAATGCATGCGGACATTTTCGGAACTACCTGCACGGCAAAGTAGTCGGGATCAATACCGACAATACCTCCACCATGTTCTACATCAATCGACAAGGAGGGGCACGGTCCCGTGCGCTATGCGCAGAAGCAATCCGATTGTGGAATTGGTGCATTGCCAACAACATAACGTTGAAAGCCTCGTACTTGCCGGGTGCCCACAATGTGAAGGCAGATCAACTGAGCAGGCGCTTTGCACTCACGCATGAATGGCAGATCCGCTCTGACCTGATACGACGCATATTTCGCACCTGGGGGTTTCCCCAAATCGATTTGTTTGCCACCCAGCGCAACAAGAAATGGCCTCAGTACTGCTCCAGGGCAGGAATAGGGCAGGGGTCCCTGGGGGACGCCTTCATGATCTCATGGAAGGGCCCTCTGCTCTACGCGTTTCCCCCCACAACACTTATCCACAAGGTTCTGCAGAAAGCCAGAAGGGAGAGAGCTCGCATGATACTCATAGTTCCAACTTGGGACCAACAACAATGGTTTCCCCTGCTTCTGCGCATGTCAGATCGTCCACCACTCCCCCTACCGGTAGCGCCGGACTTACTCATGCAGGCTCAGGGGTCCATAGTACACCCGCACCCTCAGGGACTCTGCCTACAAGCATGGTTAATCCATGGCTCAGCGCCTTAGAGAGCACGTGTACGGAGGGAGTAAGACAAGTCTTAGAGTGTAGCCAAAGGACCTCTACCAGGAGGACTTACGAACAGAAATGGACTCGATTTACAGCCTGGTGCTCTGCCAAACAGTTAGCTCCTCTTGACGCCCCTATAACTGTAATTCTGGAATACCTGCTGGACCTCAAACGAGACGGGCTCTCTCTATCCTCGCTAAAGGTCCACCTCGCAGCTATATCAGCTTTTCAGCATAAAGAGGAAGGGCCCACCGTATTCGCCCATCCTATCGTCTCAAGGTTCTTGAAGGGGCTGGTAAACCTGTACCCTCCTCGAAAACCGCTACCACTGTCGTGGACTTTGGACTTGGTACTCCACACGCTATCGGGACCACCCTTTGAACCATTAGCCACAGTACCCCTCTGACTACTTACCATGAAAACGACCTTCCTTCTTGAGATTACGTCAGCCCGCAGGGTGAGCGAGCTCGCAGCAGTGATGGCAACGCCACCCTGCACAGTATTCTCAAAGGAGGTGGTGACCTTGCGGTTACACCCAGCCTTCATTCCGAAAGTTTCCTCGGCTTTCCACATTAACGAACCAATAGTATTACCCTTGTTTTACCCAAAACCTCACAGCTCCGGCAAGGAGGCGCGCCTGCATCTCCTGGATGTGAGGAGGGCGTTGGCCTTTTACATAGACAGAACTAAGCCTTTCTGGAAAACAGACAGGCTTCTGGTGTCTTTTGCTCCCAGGTCGAAAGGGGAAGGCCTCTCTTCCCAGTGAATTTCAAATCACATTGTGTCCTGTATAAAACTGTGCTACGAGCTTCGAAAGACTCCTTTGCTAGCTCCGACCAGGGCTCACTCCACCAGAGCGGTGGCGGCATCAACGGCCTTCTTCAAGGGAATCGCGTTGAAAGACATTTACAGAGCGGCGACTTGGTCATCCTACAACACGTTCGCCAAGCATTATGCCCTGCATCGGGTATTTGATGAGAACACCCATCTGTTGACAGCAGTCCTCTCGAGGGCAAGCTGCACATGAATCGAGTACCCACCTCCTTACTTTGGGTTACTGCTGGGTAGTCACCTACTGTGGAGCACCCACGGGGACCACTCGAAGAAGAAAGAGAAGTTACTCACTTGTAGTAACGATGGTTCTTCGAGATGTGTCCCTGTGGGTGCTCCACTACCCGCCCATCCTCCCCGCTTCGGATCTCTGTCTGGTGTTTTTCAGGAGCATCCGGGGCGGTTGGTCAAGGAACTGGTGGGGACCGGATTGCGCACATGGCTGGGGGCACGCAAGGGAGCGGTGTGCATCGGCACATGCGCGATCCAGTGGAAACTGCTAGAAGAATTCCGATCTGCGGCGCCGGGCGAGCCTGACACCTACTGTGGAGCACCCACGGGGACACATCTCAAAGAACCATCATTACTACAAGTGAGTAACTTCTCTTTACCTTTGCTTATTTTGCTGTACCCACTCCAGATAAGTACCATGGCAGTTCATTAAGTTACTCATCCTCAGGCATCTTTTTCAGTTTACTTATCAGTGTTAACCCTCATCCATCTTTCTTTTGTGATTCTTAAGGCTTGTTAAACCCATTTGTGTCTTTTCGCATGTTTACAATACTCTTTAACGAAATTAACTGTTTTTTATGCTCTGTTTAAAGAGATCACACTGCAGCACAATGGGGCCCACTCCTGATTGGAACCTGTAGATGCTAATATCATAGGAAATAATAATAATAAGAGGTCATGATTTGGGGCTCATGGACCATCACCAGGCTTTTTGCCTCTTGAAGCATGCTCTGCAAATTCTTGTCTGTGCTCACAACAGCTTTTCTTACAAGAAAGCCAGTTGCAAAGTGGTAAGCATTTCCAGCAAAAAGGGCAGAAAACAAATACACTTTCCTTTCTTTCAAAAAATTAACATAAATTTGTCATCCTTTTGCCAATTATTAGCCTTCAGTTCTTTTTAGTTTTTCATTTAAAAAAGAAGTAAGGAAAAGTTTTTTTATGAAAAAGGCCATCTTCCATTGAAAAAAACATTGACAGAAAGAATTTGATCAGCTATACAATTTGCTTTTTCAGCTCTAGAGAGTATGCAGGATTATAATAAGACAAAATAGGCCTCAGTTCTAGCCAGGACCTCTCTACTTCTGCAGCGCTATGGAGTTAATGCTGCTCTTGCTGGTGAGTATCTAAATGACAGCTTGGTTGGCAGCTACACTATCAGGAGTGTGCCTTGGTTTGAACAGAGTGACAAGAATTCTTGGTTGAATGCCAAGACTGTTCCATGGATAGAGTCACTGCAACAAGTTGTGAATGGTCTTGTTGTCATCCAAAGAAGACAGCAAGAGCCGAGTATGCCAGCTTCACGTACACTGTTCAATTTGGTAGACAGAAACACTGGATAGAAAAAACTCACATGTGGCATATCACAGATGATGATAATAATAATAATAATAATAATAATAGACCACATTAATATCTGCTACACCTTGGTTGAAAATGGATTTACAGGAGGGATGAATTTAGTCCATTCTTGTTACATGTTTTGTCACTTTTCATGTTTCGTTTTTTTAATAACCTCTAAATCCTTCCACAATCTGAAAGTTAACTAGCAAGAACTTAGTAACAGAGAGGAAGCCGTGCTAGTCTATACACTGTCAAAACAAAAAGCAGTCAAGTAGCACTTTAAAGACTAACAAAATAGTTTATTAGGTGAGCTTTCGTGGGACAGACCACTTCTTCAGACCATAGCCAGACCAGAACAGACTTGGTCTGGCTATGGTCTGAAGAAGTGGGTCTGTCCCACGAAAGCTCACCTGATACACTATTTTGCTAGTCTTTAAAGTGCTACTTGACTGCTTTTTGTTTTGACAGCAAGAACTTGTGAGACAGAGAATATACCCATACATGGCAGATTGTTTTAAAATGACAATTAATACAAGAGGAAGTGTTGTGCAGGTGTTTCAGCTGATCTGCACAGTGTTAGAATCCCTTAATTTTTTTTTCCATCCGATCACGGTTGTGTGCTTCATAGTAAGTGATAAGCTGTGATGTTTTCAGGAACTGCCTGAAGACTGGGGAATGTCTGGCTCTTTTAAAGAATGAAAAAGTGGCCATGTAATACTTTAAAGTGCTACACGACTGCTTTTTTGTTTTGTTAGGACACAGTAGAGCCTCGCCTTTTGCGTAGGTTGTGTTCCTGGGCAACCACACGTAAGTCAAATTTCATGCAAGATGGCACCAAGTGGGGCCTGCCACCTCAGGACCACAGTCCTGGCTGCGCTTGGCTCTCTTCTGCCATGAGCAGTGGGGAGCCAGGAACCAGGCAACATCCTGGCTCCCCACTTCCCTCCGCTTGTGGTAGCCAGGAAACTCATCAGCACTGCTGCACTGGTCAGCTTCCTAGCTCCCCGCCACTCACTGGATCCAGGAAACTGACCAGCAAAGCAGTGCTGGTCACTTTCCAGGTTCCCACAAATGGAGGGGAGCTGGGACCCAGGCTGTCATGTGGTTCCTGGCACCCTGCCACTCATGATTTCAACTTGCATTATTGCAAGAAACACTTGTTGAAATTGTGTAAGTTGGGGGTCTACTGTACATATTAACACAGCTACCTCTCTTCTAAAGAAGTGGCTTTGGAGGCAAGGGGATGTGTACATTCGTGTCAAACGCCTGTAGGGCAAAAACAGTCCAAATTGCCTACCTGAGGTGGTGGACAACAAAATAGCGGACCTATCTGGTGAGTAGTCAAATACCCTATATTTAGAAATAGCCAAAAGTTTACAAATTGGCTTGTTCCTATCTTTTCTTTTTATCTGGAGAAAAGCATCTGAGACGTGTCTCCAGGTCAGCAATAGCTGGTTTCCTGGAATGCACCCATGTGACAAGATTTGATGAGGGTGTTTGACTTTTATTTGAAATTTTTTCTCCTGTTCAGCCCAAAGTAAATAGCTGTTGAATGGGGATCTGCCCTCTCTCGTAGTTAAACGCTTGTTTTCCCAGAGGGCCCCTTTACTATTGCAAAATTCAAGGGCTGAGACAAAACTGCTTGGCTTTGGTGCCTGGAAAGGAATGCAGATGCCTACCAACAAAAACAGCAGGGTTGGTGCCATTTCTGGTAAGTGAAATTGAAGTATAAGTTGGTTGTGATCAAATGATCTCCAGTTTTGATTCTTGAACTATATAAAAAGGTCTTTATAAGACGGAGTGAGTGAATGAGAGCTTTGGCAGGCAAGAAAAAAGTTTGTTTTCATTTGGAAAATTATGTACTACAACAGTTTCCCTCCATTCCTGTATGGCAGTGATGACAGAAATACAGAATGACTGGATTTATCGTACAAAACAGCTTAGTGTGGTGTCTTTTATTTCTGCCATCTACTTGTGCTTCTTGGAGAGAAGGCTTTTCTCTTTGAGTTTCATGTGTGGATTTTTTGTAATTACTATATTATTATTGAACAGGAGATTGTCATTAATTTGAATACAACTGCATGGAAGATGGTTTATTTTGGTGTTCAGTAATGTTGACTGTGAATTACAGAATCAAAGAATCATAGAATACTGGGACTGGAAGGGACCTTGAGAGGTCATTGAGTCAAGCCCCCTGCCCTCATGGCAGGACCAAGTACTGTCTAGACCATCCCTGTTAGACATTTGTCTAACCCGTTCTTAAATAGCTCCAGAGACGGAGATTCCACAACCTCCCTAGGCAATTTATTCCAGAAGGTATAATTAAAAATGACTTATTTCCACACTTGCTGATGGGCAAATTTGATCCCCAAATCCCTGCCCTCTTCCCCAACAGTGTTGATTTTTATAATTATAGATGCTTGTGGCCTAAATATTCTTGACACTGTAGTGTATCTGTGCATTATGGAAAATGTTCGAGCTCAGGCTGTCATATTTCTCATCTGTACTTGAATAGTTGTTCCAGTCTATAATCTGCATGTTCCTTATGATGACTCTCTGAAAAAGAAAGGTTTAATCTCATGGCTAAAGTCTGGCCCAGCAGGGACCCAGGTAAACCTACGATCAGTTCCTGCTGGTGTCACAGATGCACTGCATCACCCTAGGCAAGTTAATTAGGGCCAGGTTTTCAGAACTCCTGAGCACATTGTGGTTTGATTCTCAAATGGGTACATTAACAGTTTCTGTCTCTCTTCTCCCTAGAGTGTGTGTCTAGTCTATTTCATTTATAAACTTTGTCTTTTACCATGTGTACCTTTTACACCTCGCACAATGAGACCCTGATCTTGGTTGGAGTCCCCAGTTGCTGGCAGACGTAACAATTTATCAGGAAGCAGAAGGTGACAAGGAAATTAAAAAAAAAAAAGTCAAAGATAACAAATAAGGAAAAATGCTTTGGGAATTACTTTTATAAGTAGAAATACATGGATATATTATTAGTATTATTATTAATACTATATTAATAGTATTAATAGTATATAGTATTATTATGTATTTTATAAGTAGAAATACATGGATCATAGAAAAGAAAAGTTGTTTGGTTTTAAAAGCATTTGCTTGCTTTGGATGTTTTTCCCACCTCTAAACTGAAATCTGTCCCAGGCTGATAAAAGGCAAAGTATGTTGTTTTCCAAATCATGTATTCACACCTTCCCCACACCCTCACAGGAGTGTCTTCAAGGAACCTGAGTAAATATTTTTACTGTTAGCTAGAGCTGGGCAAAACTTTTCAGTAGAAAACCCTTTTTAGTGAAAAAAGTAGAAATAGCATTTAAAAAAGTATATTTTGCTGAGTTCATTTTTTTAAAAACCCAATAAGTCAAAATATTTTATTTCAATTTTTCCTAACTGGAATGTTTTGATTTAGTTTCGTTTGTGGTTTCATTTAGAAATTTTCTTCAATTTTATTGAACAGTTAATAACATTTAAAGCGCTGAAAATGTAACCATTGTTGGTGACCTATCATCTGGGTGTTTTCCCTTGCTTGATTAGCTGAAAATGGAAAAGTTTGGTTTCAATTTGACCCCAACAGTTTTTTTTTTAAATTGCTAGCAAACTGAAAAATCTGTTGTTCATAATTTTTAATAGAATCAGATTAGAGACTAGTGTTAAAATTGGTATTTTCCACCTAGGGACAGGCAAATGACAGATCTTTCTTTATCCCATTATTTCAACCACAGTGTCTCCGTCTACACTAGCAAGTTCTCTCGAAATATTTTACAAAAGAAGGGAGCTCTTTCAAAACATCCAGTGGAGCATCTACACATAAAAAACATTCTTCTGATTAAATTAATTTTGAAAAAACACAGCACTCCTTTCAAAAGCTCTCTTCCACTCCCGTTTCAGGAAGAACGCCTTCTTTCTAAAGCTGCTTTCAAAAGGAAACGTGGTAGATACTCGCTGGCCCTTTTTTTTGAAACAGCAGTCCTCGTGGCTCCTATTTTTTTGATCTCCCGCCCGTTCTTTCAAAAGAGCGGGGGCTGCGTAGATGCTCTCTTTCGAAAGAGCAGATCACTCTTTTGAGCCACTTTTTTGTGTGTGTGGACGCACTCTTTCAAAAGGAGCTGTTTTGGAAGAGAGAGAATCATAGGGGTAGAAGGGACCTCAGGAAGTCATCTAGTCCAGCCCCCTGCTTCTTCCTGAAGGGCTTCTTTTGAAAGATCGCTGTAGTGTAGACATAGCCAGGGTGGGCCCAATTTTATAAAACCACACCTTTGAGACTTACCTGGTACTACTTAGAGGAGAGGCAATGGCACATGCCTTTTTTCCTTCAAGAACAGCATGGGCAGCTCTCCCACTGCTTATCGTGAAAGTGGACATGATAAGCCAAGCTATGTTTGCTTCAGCAAAATATTTAAAATCAGTTAGAGTTCAATAAATGCTTGATTGTGCTGTATGTTGGACACATTGCATGACAGAATCGCTATATGAAATAGTGCCAGAGCTTAAACATATAAGCATCGATTGTGCAGATTAAAACTGCCTTGTGGGCACTTGAAATTTGGCACCTAGTTTTCGATAATTTTCCAAAACGTGCTGGGAAAAGGCCAAGGCAGAATGTAATCAGCTCATTTTGTTGTCTCTCTTTCTCTAGTCCTCTGTGAATGCATGCACTGGACTCTCCTTTGCATAGGGCTTCTTAGCCAAGTCTACACTTGTACTGTACACTGCTGTAACTTTCTATCTTAGAGGTGTGAAAAAACACCACCCCCAGCACAGCAAGTCACAGCTCTGCAAAGCACCACTATGAACCAGGCTACAATGCCAGGAGCCGCTCCTTTCATGGAGGTGGTTTACATGGAGCGTTGGAAACTTCTGTTTCCTAGCCCTGAAGTGGTAGTCACACTTTTAGTTTAAAGTGCTGCCACAGCTGTGCTTTCAACTTTTAAGCGTAGGCAAGGCTTAGGTTACAGCCACACTTACTGGGAATGTCAGTGGCTGCTACACAATTTTAGGTATGCCAGTTGCGTACCTAACATCGATTTTGCAGCCATTGACGTTGGTCCCAGTCTCCACTGCAGAATGTCGACCGGAGCACTCCTCCCACTGACATTTCTTCATCCTTGTGGCTCGCAAGGAGTTCCGGGTTCAGCATGGATCCCGGAATGTGCCATTCTGCACATGCGTGAAATGGCACCCCGGAAGATCGAACCTTAAGTGTTTGATCTTCCCTGGCTAGTGAAGACTTAGCCTTAGTGTGCTCATCACTGCTAGAGGTGGTGGGTGTGAATAGAGAATATCATTAATCAAGAGGGAATCTGAACAAGAGAAACAGTTTATACCACTTCCTAGGTGAAATTACTTGAAAATCCTCTACTCGTATAAGTAGGGTTACAGTAAGGGAAGGTTTAAACACTTATTAAAAGAAAAAAAAAGATTAGTATGATCAAATATCTCTGTTTTAGAGTGACCACTGCCCAGTCCCTATCACAAGCCCACCTTGCTATTCATTTATTCATTGTGCTTTTGTTCCCTCTTCTTTGTCCATCTTCATAACTGCCACAGAGCCCTGCTGACTTGATTCCTCTACAGGGCTTTGACTAACTTCTTTACTAAGTCCAAAGCAATGACTCCATTTATATTGCTAGGGCAGGAGTCTCTTGGCGGTGCTGTTACACACCTTACATATTCTCTTCTCTTAGGGTGCTTCTACAGGTGCATTCCTCTTTCGAAAGAGGTATGCAAATGAGGGAAATCGAAAAGGCAAATGAGGCACATATTTGGCACCTCATCTGCATATTCTTATTTCAAAAGAGCTTCTTTTGAAAGAAGAAAAGCTGTGTAGAGCTGCTCCTTCGAAAGTAAACTTCATCTTTGAAAGCTCCTTCACTTTTTTTATGGGAAGAAGGATTCTTTCAAAGATGCGGTTTACTTTCAAAAGAGCAGTGTCTACACTGGTTTTCTTCTTTCAAAAGAAGCTCTTTTGAAATAAGATTATGCAAATGAGGTGCTTGATATGCAAATCTGCACCTCATTTGCATTTTTATTTCCCTCAGTTGCATACCTCTTTCAAAACAGGAATGCAAGTGTAGACGCAGCCTTAGTGCACAAGAAGGGTTGGATGAGTGGCAGGATGTGCTGAGGAATTAGTTTTGGGTTTCTTGTGCTTAACTGTGGGGGAGAAGGAGCTGTAAGAGTGGCAGAAACTTGCTGTCTGCCTGGGACTCTGGATTAGCGTCCATTCCTGAGGCACAGTTTATCCCTGGGATCCTGTCTGAGGCTGTGGAAGAATGAAGAACACATCAAATTTTTTTATGCACAAAATGTACGGGGCTTTACACAGATAGGTTTTTAAAAAGTGAAGTTACATAACCATTTTGAGCCTGCAGCTGTTCTCATAGTGTCCTCTCTAATAAATATAATTTTGAATCTTAGCATTAGTGATTTTCATCTTTTAGAAAGTGAGGCATACAAGGTGCAATTGTGCCACTGAATGGAAAATACATGAAACATGCCTTAAGAAACAGAGCTCCTCTTGAAAGGCTGTGTGCAGCAAACTTCTATTGCCAGCACCAATTTTCTTTAGAGAACAGTAGAGACTAATAACATAATGATACTTTTGATAATGGTAAATTTTCCTAAAAATGATAATGGTAATGATAATGGTAAATTTTCTGAATGGAGAGGGGTAACTAGTGGTGTCTCCCAAGGGTCAGTCCTAGGACCAATCCTGTTCAATTTATTCATAAATGATCTGGAGAAGGGGGTGAGCAGTAAGGTGGCAAAGTTTGCAGATGACACTAAACTGTTCAAGATAGTCAAGACAAAGGCAGATTGTGAAGAACTTCAAAAAGATCTCATCATACTGAGTGATTGTACAATTGTGGACTCTGCACATAAAAAAATATATCCTGGCACCGGAAAAGGTTCAGAAAAGGGCAACTAACATGATTAGGGGCTTAGAACAGGTCCTGTGTGAGGAGAGGCTAAAAAGATTGGGACTTTTCAGTTTAGAAAAGAGGAGACTGATGTGGGATGTGATAGAATTGTATACAATTATGAGAGGTGTGGAGCGGGTGAATAAGGAGAAGTTATTTATTTGTGCCCATCATACAAGAACTAGAGAACATCAGATGAAATGAATGGGTAGCAGGTTTAAAACTAATAAAAGAAAGTTTTTCTTCACTCAGCACATAGTTAACCAGTGGAACTCCTTGCCAGAGGAGACTGTGACAGACTATAACAGAATTTAAGAAAGAGCTAGATAAATTCATGGAGGTTAGGTCTATAAAAGGCTATTAGCCAAGGGCAGGAATGATGTCTCTGGCCTTTGATTGTCAGAGGCTAGAGATGGATGTCAGGAGACAAATCATTTGATCATTGTCTTCGGTCCACCCCCTCTGGGGCACTGGCACTGGCCAATGTCGGCAGACAGGCTACTGGGCTGGATGGACCTTTGGTCTGACCCAGTATGGCCGTTCTTATGTTTTGTTTCCAGTTTCACTTGCATGAAGTGTATTATCCTGTTGATAATACAGAATGCATTAATAACACTCCTGAGTGCCACAACTTGGACTTCAAGCTCTCACTTTTTAAGGAAGACCCATCACACTGAATATACAAAATACATTCCTAGAGATATATGCATGCCTCCCATTCACACTCTATGCCACAAAAATTTCAGGGATTAAGGCTTATTTAAAGTAAGCAGATGTAGACTGTCAGATTTTAAGATCCTTCTCCCTATCCACAGCCTTTGAGTTAATCAACCATGGGATTCTGTTTGTTGGTCAATACAACCTTGCAGTGGCAAGTGGACTGGCACTAAACTGAGTCCATTCATTCCCCCCATATAAATCCAAAGGGATCACCATGGGCTCCTCTTCCTTCAGCATCACTCCAACAGCTCTCACTTGTGGAGTCCTAAATGTGCTCTACCCTGTCTGGGAGCTGATACAAAACTTTTTGAAGTCAGTGACAAGACTCTTGTTGATTTCAGTGCGCTTTGGACCAAGCCATTAATGAATGTGCTAAAATACTATGGGAGAGCATGAAATGGTACAGCTTCAGTATGCTGATGATACCTAGGTTCTCATGTTTTTTTTTTTTTTTTCATCCAGCATGTCTCTTAGACGCACTTATGTCCCTTTCTTCAGCAAACGTTCTAGCTCACTCTGGCTAAAATAAAGGTGATGCTGCCTTGTCACCTCCAATAAGAAGAGCGAAGTCGGTTGTAGGCCTGGCAAAACTCTGATTTCCACTCTTGTTGCATTTTCCCTCTGGTTGCCAAGGCAACACTTAGCCTTGGAATCCTTCTGGATTGATTGCTATTGCCCATCACCCAAATAGCAGCAATGGCTAGAAATATATTTTGGCTGGTTAGGGAACTCCTCCCTTTCCTGTTGGACACTTGATCATTATGATCCACGCTTTCATCACCTTTATTCTACTGGTAGAGTAATGTAATGCATTTTAGTTCTGTTAGCTATGGGATTTTCAGTTGCTCGTCCACTGCACAGCACCCTACCTAGGCATTGCAGACTAACTAGAACACATTACCCTGGTTCTTCAGACTTGTCAGTGGTTCCCCATCCTATTCCACATCATCTTCAAGTTCCTGTTAATCTTGAAGGCTGTCCCTCACTATGGTACCCATCTTGAAAATTTTCCTAAAATGGGATTCTACATGTGTCTGACACAGAGGAAAGTGCTCAGGACCTGGAAGTTGAGTGGTCTTGGTGACAGAAACGTGAGTCCCACACTAGTAGGACTTGTGCTCTAAAATAATTTTTTTTAAATCTCACCCCAGGAGTCATCTTTCTTTATTTTGTTTCTTTTTACCTACCTACCTACCCACCCACCCACCTGCCCACCCTTGAACTGGTATCTACAAGTCTCCTCCACTTCACTCTGTCTCAGGACAAAACTTCTATCTGACTCCATCAATTTCAGTAGATCTTCTCCACGTTGTCCAAGGTCTTCCTCTTTTGTGTTTTCCTTGCAGGTTCCGCTTGAGAGCTTAAAGCACTATGATGGATGATGGTTTTCGGAGAGTGTGAGAGTATTATACCCCAAATTAAATATTAAATTCATTTGTATTCCAGAAGAATTATTCAAGCACATAGAGAACATTTTCAAGGATTTTCTATAGGCTGGTAATTCCATCTGTAAACAAATTTCACACACCCCACTCAAAAGATTGACTAAGCCCATGAAATTTCCCTTTTTTGTAGACCAAGTAGCCTTTAACATAAACAATTGTACTGTTTTTTATTTGTTTATTTTGTTTTGCTCTGTAAAATAGATGAGCAGGAGCAGCATGTTGTCTGTGTGGGTTTAATTCTTTCTGTTGTGTCACCATCATAATTATAACTAATATTGCAATCATTGTAACTGTAAACAAGAGAGAAGCCAAGCATTCAATCAAAGGTGCAGATGCTGCTTTAGTGGCTATTAAAAAATAAATAGAAAAAAGGATTCTTGTTCTTTGCATTAGGAATAAACAACAGCCATGTATGTGTAGTATTCACAGAGACTGGTTTTGCTTTTGAAACAGATAAAAAGAAGAGGCTGAAATGGATTCATGATTTCACAGTACATTTAGCAGCAGTAGGATGTTTTGCCTAGTGCATTGTAACTGCAGTTTTATTCCTGTGCCAGTACCTTTTACTGTTGTGTTGCTAGTTATTCAAGCACAATTAGATCAAGTTAAATCCATACTTGAACCACAGAGAAAAATTTAGAGCAGAATTGCAATCATGACACAATAGATATTAGCAACTAGATAGGAAGTTGCATTCATTAATGTAATTTAATCTTTACCAGTTTTGGTCACTGGGATAATGTCAGGAAATCCAAATCTCAGTTTCATGTCAGTCATAGGTGGACAGCAGCAGTCATCCAATATTACAGTTTTATGTCTTAGTGCCATATGAATAAGCCCCTTCATTTTCAGTTTAAATTGATTTTTACCAAACATTTCCCAGACTTTACAAAAAAATGTATTATTACTGGTTTTTTCTGATGTTCATCCTACTTTTTTATCATTCAGGTGTGGGGTGTGTGTGTGGTGTAATAAACTTGTTTTATTAAAAAATACATTGCATGAGACACAGGATACATTCGACTGTGTATGATTGTGCTGTTTGTTGAAGTAAGGCTATGCATTAGTCTAGATTGAAGATGCACATAAGAAGCAAACAGGTATTCATGCACGCTCTGAAGTGCGTGTACATCTGAATGTACTGAAGAATTTCACAGCCACCATTTACACATTCTGTACTGTTGGTAGGTAATGGTTAAAGATTGACACACTACAATGGGAAGAAAACAAAAATCTGTATCAGCGTATGTTTCAGAACCACAAGGGAGCATTTGAAAGTTAAACAGAGAAAGAAAGAAAGAAAGAAGCAGTCAGGTAGCACTTTGAAGACTAACAAAAATAATTTATTAGTTCATGAACTTTTGTGGGACAGACCCACTTCTTCAGATCTGGAAATTCCCAGTTATTAAATGTAAATATTTACAGGGAAGCAGTTCTGAATCTACAAAAGGAAACTGTTTATTCCTATGAAAAGTTTTATTTGGGGATTAGAGATGTATTGTTTCCTTAAACTTAGAGATGGCAGTAAACCACATTGATGAATGGAATTCAAAGCATTAATCTACCGTATATTTTTCCCATGTTTTTCTGTTCATTAAAATAAATACCAGTATTTACCAGGGAAATGATCACGTGAGGAGTAAGGGAGACTGATAGGAGCAACTCTCTGTCAACCTTCCCCAGTATGGACAGCCAAGTTAGCTGAGTGCAGCTATGCCAATTTTAGCTAGAATTGCCTAGCTAAGGTCAACTTTCTTAGCTTAATGTAGAGATAGCCCAAGTTCCAAATTCTATCCTAAGGTGGGAAGTATGTATTGATGGTTGTATGGCATATGGATGGTATAATTTATATGACTGTGTAAGGGAGCAGGAGGAAGGCTGGGTAAGGCAGGGGTTAAACAGAGCCTGTTTGCCCAATTAACCCCACCCTGATTCACCTGCACCCTGTGTCAGGCTTGGAGGGAGTATAAAAGAGGAGGAGCCTGTCTAGTTTGGGGCTGACCAGTGAAGAGGCAGGGACTGGTTCTGGTGCATAGAGGGCTGGAGGTGGAGCTGCTACCAGGTCAGCTGTTGGGGGAAAGGAGCCTCTGAACCCTTCTCCAGGCAGAGATGGGGAGGAAGATTTTCAGGAAGAAGAGACCTTTGGGAGGAGGGCTTCCTTCCAGAAGACCCCCTGGGGACTGTGCTTCTAGATGTTGTTTTGGAGTCTGGAAGAATGTCTTCTGGACTCCAAATCATGTGACCTAATGCTAATGAGGTGTGGGGAATTTGCATCTGTGCCTCATTAGCATATTTCAGGCCATTTATTAGCATGCAAAGTGGCTTGTGTAGAAACAGCCAGTGAGACATACTTACTGTGTGACACCAATCGGCCAATGTGAGTTGGGGTTACAGTGATGCTAATAAGATGACGGTTTTCATCAATAGTTCACAAAGCACTTTACAAATGAGGTCAGCATCATTATCTTTCTCAGATGGAGAAACTGAGACACACAGAGGAGAAATGATTTGCTCAGGCAGGGCAGTAGGAGAAGCAAGAGTACAATCCTTGTCTCCCAAGTCCTTCTCTAGTGCTGTGTTCACTTTGCCAGTCTTCTGCAAGAAGTTATAATCCTCATTTGGCAGGGATCAATATTCATGCACTTCAGTGGCTGCTGTCAGCAGCTTTCCTTTGAGAAGGACAGAGAGACAGAAATACCAGACACAAAGAAGCCCATAAGCTAATGTACCCAATTAATAAAATGTGGGATATAGGTCTGACCCTTCCTGCCATCCTTCCTCCTGTTAGATGTATGTCACATTTCTATTTCCAAATGTTCGCAGCTTTCAGGTCACATGGCAACACAAAAGTCTTTCTCCAATGACTAGTGAAGGTGATGTTGTGGGTCTTCTGTGTGCTGTGCTGGGTGCTTTTTCAGGTGGGTGTTACTTCTGTCAGCCCACAAGCACTGTCAATAGCCTTCGGGATGTGGTTAAGAAAGAGACAACCAGTGCTCTAGGCCCCACCAAAGTAGGGCTATGTAGAAGATATCTGGAGGCAAATGGCTGCTCTATGAATACAACAGGAAGTCCCAATGGAATCAACTTCTGCAGTAGCATTTTTTATTTTTAGTCTGAAAAAGAGACAGAAAAAAAGAAAGATTAAGGCTGACTTCACTTAATGTGCAGTCCTTCTAGTGATCCAGACTTCCAACATCATGGAAAGAGAAACACATCATTTATTTTTTTTTGCCATAGGGTTGAACTTAGAACTCCCATTGTCTTGTAAACAGCTGGTGGTAGCTGTTTGTTTTTTACATTATACATATTGTGGGTAAGTGAGAAACACATTTTTATTCTGTCTCCCACTGAGACTGACTGAAGAAGTGAGAGGCTCTGATGCGGAAAATAAATGCTCTCTAATGGTATGACTATTTGGTCATGATGCCTAGGCATTTGTGCATGGTTTGTTATAAAATTGAGAATCAACGTTTTGTGGGCTGCAGTGTGGTGAGATGCAGCTGTTATTAAAAAAGTAAAAGACTTGAAGGAGCCAAGGGTGGTTCTTTGCAGACTGACTCCACCTAGTTTGAGCGGATTCACTCGAGAGATGGAATGGAGGAGGGAGGGGGCATTTGACAGCAGCAGCCACTGGATAAAAATAAGTGTGATTAATGCTGAAGAACCCAGGGCACACTCCTACCCCAGCACAAAAGTTGTATTGAAATGACGAGGGCGTGGGAGGCAGGTTTGGGTGGGGGTGCCCTCTAACTTTGCAAACTGCTTATTTTAGGGGAGAAAAAAAACAGAAAAGACACGAGTCATTCAACTGCAGCTCGCTCAGTCTCAGCTGGGCAGAAGTTGCACTGGGGGCAGAGAAGGGGATCAGAGTGGAAAAACTAGTGTTTCGACTTAGCTATCTTTTCAAACAACGCGTTTCCACTCCTCGCTGGTTCCGGGAGTTCAGATTTCATTGATTGTGCCCTCAGGCTCCTCCCTTGTGTTTACATTTTTTACTGGCCTCTTTTTTTGGCTCAATCAAAGTCTCAGGCATACTTTCTCCTGCAAAGCCAGCTACCTTCGGCAGCAGCTGCAGCTGCAGGAGGAACAGTGAATCTGTGTGTCCCCTGCGAGCTGGCAGCTTGCAAAGCTTTCCCCCTTATGTGGGAGTTTGCTGGGGAAAGTTTAACAGATTTTCACAAAGCCAGTGAGCGACTACTGGAGCAATTTCCTGCAGATGTCAAGTGAAAGGTAAGAGACTTTCTTATGGCTGAGAGCGGGAAACACAGCCCGTCTGCCTTTTCTCTGTGTGTTAGGTGCATGGGAAGAGCTTAGGAGAAGAGAGGAAAGAAAAGACAAGCGTGCACAGCCACACAAAAAGTCACTTCACCTGGCAAGGAATGCAGCTCTGGACTTGTCCAGGTTTGCCTGAGGAAAGAAGTATTTATATGGGAGGTTGAAAAATAATCCTGAATTCTTCCTGCTTTGAGATCAGTGGCACTCTGTGTGTGTTGAGTTTGAATTTGTAACCTTTTCCCATCTGCTCAGGTGGACAGGGTCAGAACTGTTGTTGGGCCTGTGGCCCATGTGTTTACCTAGCTGGCTTGTGTTTGCCTGTGTTTTCACAAGTGGTGACTGCCTGGAAGGGATAGCTGTGAGGACAAGAAACTGAAATATTTTATACACACAAGCCTGCTTTCAGGTATTTGGATTTCAAAGGAGGAAGTGCCAGGAAACAGTGACATGGAGGGGAGCTGAATTCATGTGTGTTTCTGCTTCAACTTTTTATGTGTTGATCTTTGTGCATTAGTTATAGGCAGGAAAATACCATCCAGTCTGAGGTTTTCAGTTGTAAGAGAGTGCCTGATACCAGTCTATAGTTCAGGTTCAGTAATGGAAGCTTGCCAGGGTTGAGTCTTGGCAGTTCAAGAAGAGCTGGTGTACCTCTTGTGATGGGAGGTCAGACTGAAAGAAGTGGGCCCCTTGAATTTGAGTAGCTGAATTCCAGCAATGCTTAGATCTCCACTCTTTTGAACTCCCCTTGTTGTTGACAGCACTCTGTAAAATAGTAGATTTACAGAGCTGCTTCTTTGGAAAAAATGAGAGCATGGCTTAGCTTTGCACTGAAATGAGGTATTTCATACAGACAGCTTTTGCAGTGCCAGGTCTGATCAAGGTACATTTAGCTTTGCTTTGGTAGTGTATGTGCCAATTTCCCTTTGCCAAAAAAGAAACTCTTTCCCTCTCTGTGTATGTATTATCTTTTCTAACAGAGCTGAGTATCATTTTTCATTTATGGATCTAAAGAAGTGGGAAATTCCAAAAATAAGAAAAAAAAATCAAGTCTTAAAAGTATTCATGCAGAGCTATTCCAAAAAGACCTCTTAAGAAAAGAAGAAAAAAATCGAGTTAAGCAGTATGGGGGGCAGAATGAGAGAGCTTTGGGGGGGGTTGTTTGGTTTTTTGCCCCATTTTTGCAGCTCATCTCCTTGTTTTTAATAGAAAAATAGACAAGATTTCTTTCATCTTAGATCATATGTCAAAATGATCTGAATCTTGCACTTCTTCAGAGGCACTAAGGCTACATCTGTATTACAGCGATCTGTCTTCCGGCAAAACATCTGTCAACGGATTGCGGCCACCCGCAAAAATGGATTTCTCTGTCGATCTGCTCTGTTGACAGGGAGTGGCCCCTGGCCACTCTCTCAACAGAATGGCCAACTGGAAGCACAGCAGACAGGGCTGTGTGTCCTGGAACCCCTGTCTGTTGACAGAGAGCCCCCCAGAGCATCCACACTGTCTTTCTGTTAACAGATTCTGTCAAGAAGGATGTTCTGCCTCCTGGGGAAATGGCAGAATGCTGCTGAGAGAGGTGCTACGTTCTGTCGTTTTACTGTCAACAGAACACATTTGTAACGTGGACACTCGAGTTTTGTCAACAGAACTCTCTAGTATAGCCATAGCCTTATGTCCTCATCTCCCACCACAGTCAGAGTATTCAGAGTCTTTGTGAATTCCCTGCACACTGTAATTGTTTCAGGCTTAATGTACACTAGGAATGTGTGTTGGTAGAATATCGCTCGTGGGTGTGGAAAAAACCATACTCCTGAGAGACGTAAGCCTAGTTTACGCAATACAGGCTGTCAATCCTAAATTGTGCAACTTTAGATAAGTGAAGGACGTAGCCCAAGTTAATGTACTTAGATCTAGTTACCAGCGTATCTTCACTGCAGTAACTCAACAGCTGACATTCTCCCATCGACTGCACTTATGCTTCTCATGCTGGCCGAGGGCTGGAGTTGACGGGAGAGTGTTCAACGGTTGATTTATCCTGTCTATGCTGGATGCAGTAAATTGACTCCTGGTGGGTCGATTGCTGCCTATTGATCCAGTGGGTAAGTGAAGATGTCCTCGGTTATATTAATTCCACATTCGCTGTGTAAAGTGCACTATGTCAACAAAAGAGCTTCTGCCATCTGCAGAGCTGTTGCTGCCTCCCCCATTCGTGCACATAGTGTCTTCACGAAGCACTTCAGCGGAGCAGCTGTCGCACTGTAAGTACAAACATGTCCTCAGTCAAAAAGATACAACTTCAGAGTAGCCTTTAGATTCCCAGGATTCCCCAGCGTAATTCTACTGCCTCATTTTCCATGGACCAATATATAATTTAGGTAAAACAAATGATTGGTGTGTGTGTTCTATAAATGATGGCTGGGTCAAGAGACTGGGATACAATACAGTTCATTCTTCAGTAGCATTGTCATATTGTACACTGGAAAGATAAAGCAGCAGCAATGTAGCACTTTAAGGACTAACAAAATGATATATTCAGTGATGAACTTTTGTGGGACAGACCCACTTCATCAGATCATTGTGGGTCTGTCCCACGAAAGCTCATCACCAAATAAATCATTTTGTTAGTCTTTAAAGAGCTACATTTCTGTGGCTTTGTTTTGTTGGAGTACAGGCTGATACGACTACCTCTCTGTTACTACTGGAAAGATGGTTGTGCTCATTGTTGCTTCTTCAGAAACTCACTTTAGGAGTACTGCAGGGAGAGAGATGGCTTTGGATGTGCCCACTTTTTGTGCTTCTGTTTACATAGGAAAATATTTAATGGGACTAGGGCAAAACTAAAACATTAATTCAGTTAGCCATAATGGGCAATGTGTGTGCATATGTTTGGATTTTCTAAGCTACGTGCCTAACTCCGATTCCCTTTCAGTGGGAGTTGAGGGTCTAACTGCCATTTCTGCCTACAAAATCTCCCCCTTTGTGAATTAAGAATATTAAATCTGTTAATAAAATGGTACCTAGAGCTGCACAGGTTAGTTTGCAGGATTGCATCATCTATGTAAACCTTTAAAAATGAAAAAAGGAGAGTTTTTTTAGAGAGGAAATGGGGTTTCTGAGATTTTTCATTTTCACATCCACTAAGTGAATTAAATTGCAATCTGTTTCCTACCTCTTATTCACTGATTTTCAACAAGTACCTGTAGTGATAATTTTATATGTGCAAGAAAATGGCACATCTCTGGATAATTGTGAGAATTCAAAAACTACAACTAGAACTAACTATTCAAATTGAAAAATAGATAGTGAATACATCCGTTATTTCCCCCAGCCAAAAAGGAAATATTAAATGTTTTTTTTTTTTCACTGATGGGTGCAGACATTATTTCTGAACTACATTATGTGATGTAATCACCATAATCTGAGATGCAGGGCTGTAAAGTTTGGATCTGCATCCAACTTTTTCTGTAGTTAGGGGATACGGCTTTTGGGTCAAGCCCATCGCTAATTGTCTCTCACTTATCTATACAGTGACACATTTTTAAGGTGTTGATGAAGTGTGTCTGTCCCACAAAAGTTCATTAGGGAACAAATCATTTTGTTAGTCTTTAAAGTGCTACCTTTCTGCTACCTTTTTTAAGTAATCACATACGGACTAGCAACAGTCAGTTGCCTAATTGAAAGAAGTTGTTTAGTTGTACGTGGAAAGAAATTGCTGTTGTTCACAGGTGCTTTTATAGAGTTTGTCACAGTAATATCTGTCTAAACCACATACAGTACTGAAGTGGTCATTTAAAGAAGTTGACCATGGGCTTTTGGAGCTGGTCTGTCAATAAAATTGGATAGTAAAACAGAAGGAGGTACCTGCACTGGAGAGACAGATCCTACCTTTCCGTGATTACTTTTTCCTGAGACATGCTAATACCTGTTCTTTGTGGGTAAGCACTGATTTAAGTGACCAGTATGGGTTTGGAAGCTCTGTTTAGCTGTCCTCTCAGTAAAATCATACCCTACAAACATATTCATATACTTCCTTATTCAAAAAAAATATTTAACAGGTACAGAATACACATACAGTGTACTAAAATATTTTGAGCTCCTTATCTCTAACCTTTCTATGTGAAATTTTAACTAGTTAGCTCAGTGTTATACAGACCAATCCTGATGCTGAATAAGATAGTGTTCACACTGTCTGCAGCTGTTCAGGGATGCTTAGTCTGCTTACTCTCCTGGTGCTGGCATTTGCCTGGTCTACAGTGGCAGGGCAAGTCACAAAAATACCAAAGTAGAAACATCATCCTGTCTGCCATGATGTAAACCCTATCCTGATAGAGGTCTGCAGACCAAGTAGCATATGTCAGCTGACCCTTCTGCAAGAGAGCCTAAATAGCTGAAACCCACTCCTTCCTTTACACAGTAACAGAGAGGAAGCCGTGCTAGTCTATACACTATCAAAACAAAAAGCAGTCAAGTAGCACTTTAAAGAGAAGCAAAATAGTTTATTAGGTGAGCTTTCGTCTGTTTTGGTCTGGCTATGGTCTGAAGAAGTGGGTCTGTCCCACGAAAGCTCACCTAATAAAGTATTTTGCTAGTCTTTAAAATGCTACTTGACTGCTTCTTCCTTTACACAGTATGAGAAGCGGAGTTTTAATTTATTGAAGTTCTAATTTGAAACTTCACAAGAAACAAAACAAAACAAGCAGTCCTTTATTTTTATTTACAATTTTATTTACTAGATAATGATTTTTTGTGGGTAACACCCATTTCATCAGTCTTACCCAGGAAAGCTCATTACCTAATAGATAATATTGTTAGTCTTTAACTTGCTACAGGACTGGTTTTTTTGCTTGGTTTTTTTTGTTTGTTTTTTGTGAAGCTACAGACTAATACAGCTACCCCCTGTGATTTGAAGCTTGACTGTAAAGAAAAAAAAAGTTATCTCTCATTGATTACAGATTAGATTTGCCCAGTTTACAGGTAAAAACATAACTGCCAGGATTGGAAACATCCTGAGATCTGAAGGTCATGTAGTTAGTGCATTATTACCAGCAACATACATTTTGCATGCCAATTTCTACATTCCTTCTACATAATAGCTGTGCAACCGCTAAGAGCAGAATTTAACTATGTATTTAGAATTAGAACCAGATCCAAAACCCAAAGAGGATTCCCCTCCCGCCCCGAGAGTTTTGGATTAGTTAACATTTGGGTACTGCTAACACCAGAATAAAATAGCTCATCCTTTTTCCCTTGTGTTAGCTCTGACTTAAAAGGTTTCATTTCATATAAATACATACAGATAGCAGAAGTAACCCACTAAAAGGCTCTCGTATGTTCCAATGGGCCACCACCTTTGAAGAAAAAGGTCCTATTCTTCAACAGGTGATTTGTCTAAGTAGAACTATACTTTACAATTGAAAAGCTCTAATTACAAAAGACTGAATAAGTTTTCATTCATCTACTTGATAGTCAGAGGAGGGATTTTTCATGCAAAGTTTATTTTTCATCCGATTTACTTGTCTGAAACATTCCTGGAGCTACACCCTTCCCTGGTGCCTTTTAGTTAATGTTGGCCTTTCAAAGAAACCTGAACCTTGTCCAGCTTCTTAGTCCTCCCTTCAGGCTGAAGGTCTGATGAGAATGAGGATTTGAATAGTCGTTAATTAAGTGTCTTAGCCAAGAAATAGGATCTTTTCAGAGTTCAAAACCACTCATTTCACTTATACACTCCAAACAAAAGAGTGTTATAAACTTACTTAAATGAGTGGGAGCACTCATTTCCCGCACGTCGTTCAAGCTGCAACTCTGTAATTTTGCATAAATCCAAAATGAATAGAAATGTTTTAATTCTTTTAATGAATTGAAAAAAAAATAATTTTTTTGTAAAACAATCCTGAGAAGTATTGGAAAACTGAACAGTATTGTTCTTTTACTGCCTTCTCCAAAGCACTACAAAGAAACTGAAACTGTTGTTTCAGTGCTTGAAGTGCAATACGAAAACACAGAGCACAGGTAGTGAAAAGTAAATCTGAAGTGCAAAGTCCTTTTTATTTTAATAATCTAAGGTGTTAATTAATAACAAAATTGAGAGTATATTGCAGAACAATATTGTACACAAACATCTGTAAAAGTTTGACTTGATCAAGTCATCTTTGTGGTTTGTTTTCCTGCTGTATATAGGAAGCTTTCCAGAAATAGGACCAAACATGATTTTTATTCTTTCAGATGAAAACAACCTTCCCCCATTATTTTGCCTTTGGCTTATGAGATTTGAAAATATCATGGTACAGGACCAAATGATTGTTCTTTTGTTTGTTTGTTTTTTTATTACTGAACTTGTGGCATAAATTATTAGGATGTAATTTTTTTTATTTATTATTCATGTAAGCCAGGGGTCAGCAACCCCCAGCACGGGTGCCAAGAGTAGTACGCGAGCTGCTTTCATCAACATGCAAGGCGGGAGCTCAGCCCTACTCTTCGTCCCCTATGAAGCCGGGAAATTGTTCAAAGCCATGCTGCCTGTGGATTAACAAAAGACCAGCTAATGCTACCAACCACCACCTACACAGTAGAGCTCCGCATCTTTCTTTCTTTATTAATGAAATTGTTATAAGAAGGGCTATTAGTGACTTTAAAAAATGTCACCCATGCTCAGACCATCCATAGGGGTCAAAAGGTCAAATTTCAGCACTCTGCCTTGGAAAGGTTGCTGACCCCAATGTAAGTTCTTTGGTGCAAGGACTCTCTCTCATAATACTATGTGTTTAAATAGGGCCTAGCACAATTGGGTACCCAGCAGATTGAGGTTCCAAGGTGTTATTACAGTGTAAATGATCAATAATAATACACACAAAGTTGGCCCTGGGGAAGCCAGTCCCTCATAGATACAGGCTTTCTCTGGAAGAAACAGGGAGAATAGTTTCTGCGGAACAGAAGGATGCCACCCTTGCCCCCAAAACTGCAGTCCATGACCTTTGCCAGCTTCATACATCATCTAGAACTCCACTGGCAATGAACAGTAACGTGCTACAGTGGTGAGATGAATGTGGGAATGGTCCCCTGCCTTATTTATCCGGGCCCATTAAGTTGTGTGACCTCCTTGTCTGCCTCTTCTACCTGTTGGCCAAAGTGGTTATCTGTAAGACCAGAAGAAGAGGTTGTCTGAGGGGGTCCCCTGCGACTATGGAGCCTATTTCTGATCCTCCCTCTATTCAAAACCCTATGCAGAGTTCCTCTGGGCAATGTCCACTGCCTTTCTGGACACCTTTGAGGAGCTGTGGGGTGCTGTCTAGGGTTCCCTCCCCTTCAGGTTCCCTTGTTTTGGCCCGTTGACTTTCACACTAATCACTGTGACATTATTGGTTGTCCCATGTGATTAGTTGAGTTGCTGGACCCTGTGGATCCTCCCCAGAAACCCAAATAAGGTAATCACCCACATTAGGCAGGGTTTTGTTCATAACATCTCACAAGAAGCACCCAATCTGTGTGCTAGAATGTTTCATCTGGGTTGTGTGTTTGTGCTGTACTTGAATGTTTGAAGGATTTACCATACTTTACTTAGTAGGGCATTTATATTCAGTTTTGGAAAACAGAGACTATACATCAGGAGGAATTCGTTTTATCAGTACAAGAATATTAGATGTGCACCCTCTTCTCCATGAGCAGAGCCCTGTGTGGATACAAAATTTGTGCCCGTATTCATATCTGCAAAAATGAACCACAGACATCAGATAACCATGGCCATGTAATGGACATCCATCAACTTGCAGGGTTCTGCCCATAAATTCTTCCTCAGCTACTATATCAGTTTAAATCTTGGAGTAGAGACATCTAACAATACTAATCACATAGTTCTGATTCTGTGGGTGCTGTGGGGCTGGAGCAACCATAGAGAAAAATTTATGGGTGCTTAGCACCCACCAGCAACCAACTTCTTCCTCACCACCCTAGTGCCTCTTGCCTTCTGACGGCTCCGCTGATCACCTCCTTTCCAATCACCCCTCTGCTTGGGGCACAAAGAAAGGAAAGGGTGGAAGGAGGCGGGGAAAAAAGAGGTTGGATGGAGTGGGAGCAGAAATAGGTGAAACAGAGGCTTGGGGAAGGAGTGGAGGGGGTTGGAACTTAGGATGTAGGGGGTGTCAAGCATGCACAGGGCAGAGGGGAAGTCAACGCCTGTATTAATCAAAGCATTATTTTAAGTTTGCCTGTGGATTTCTTATTCTGGAAACTTACCGGACAATTCAAACTTATCAGAAAAATAAAATCCTCCCATGGTTGTGTTTTTGAAAACAGAACACTTTGATTCCTTTTAGGAACAGAACAGTAAGATGAACTGTGGTTACAGGAGTAAAGAAGTCCAGATGATAGTCTCTCCACCCTTGGATCAACATGCACCCATAGGAGCTTAGGCTGCTACCAGCAATGAGGACTGCTGAGAGAACATGGTAGCCAAGAGGTGGAGAAACCATCAATGGGTTATTTTTCCTATAATGGAGCTCTCATTTCCTATACAGTGTAATTGAGTGTGTGTATACAGTAGGGATGTTAAAGGTTAACCAGATAACTGGAAAGCCTCATCCAAATTGGGCTGTGGGTTGCTCTAGCCCCTCAGGGCCACCATGGGTGGGGGCACTCCAGCCATGGTAGCGTAGCCCCGTCTATGGCAGCCCTGGTGCAGGGAGAGCAGTTCCCCTGCCATGGGCATGGACAGCTTGCAGTAGCGCCGCAGGAAGGGATGCTCCAGCCAGGCCATACCAGCCCTGCTTCCCTGGCATGCCATGAGCGGGGGTGCTCTAGCCTGGCTGAAGCAGCCCCTGTTTGTGAACAGGAGGCCACTCCATCCCAGATGAGCAGATGAGGGTTCCTCAGCTGCCACCCCCCCCGCCAACCTGTTTGATTGGTTAGCTGGTTAAACCTAACATTTAATTGGTTAATCAATTAAACGGGATTTTGCATCCCTGGTGTGCAGTACAGCAAGAGTGACAATGTAGGAGAGGTGTGGGACCAATAAATATTTTATGCCTGAAGATCTCTGCATAGCACAGAAGCTCAAAAACCCACAAACAGAAGGTAATGAAGTAGAACGTATTACATCACCCCACCTTGTGCCTTTTGTACTGGGTAACCAACATGGCTACAAAACTGTAAACTACAGTTCAATGACATATTCATGTATGTACATATCAGGGAAACATTCAGCCTGGAGAATAGCAGCCCTTTTCTTTACCACGTCTGTGCAATTTGCAATGTTAACATCAGCAGAGCTGTAACAATTAGCACACAGAAATATCTGGGGGGTGGGAAGGACATTGTCTGTTCTAGCTGTATGTGTTTTGTTCTTTCAGAACCTTATTCTTTGACATTTTGTGCAGTGCTTTTCTAAACTGGAGACATACTTATAATATCTGGTCTTTAAACAACATTAGAAAGCTGTCCTTTAATTATTGACTAAAACCTATTAGACTTCTCACGTAACATTCAGCATTCTGTTTTCTGACTGGAGAAAGTTGGCAGGATGCCGTACAAATAATGTGTTTTCCAAACAAATCATTTTTTCTTGCCGTTATAAACTGATGAATTCATTATTGCCAAAAATACAGTTCATGAATAAGTCCCTTTCTGAAATCGCACACTCAGAATTGCAGAGAATTTCATGACCAATTTGCAATTTAAGCATTCTGTGAAAAGAAGGTACTTGGTACATTCACAGATGAAATGCACTGCATCAAAGTCTCAGAGAGGTAACTGTGTACGTCTGTAGCCGCACAAAAGAACAACCAATCTTGTAGCACCTTAAAGACCAGCACAATTATTCATTATGTCATGAGCTTTTGTGGACAAAACCCACATCAAGTCTGTCAGCTGACCTTGCAACGCCAAGGATGCAGACGACGTTGTTCATTACCTTCAGAAAAGATTTGTTGGGACCTAAATTTTAATGCAGTAGTTTACTAATGACTAGTGTCAAATATTGGTAACAAATGATTTCTTCAGGAATTCCCGCCTAATATAAATTTTATGGTAAATGAGCCATGAAGCCTGCCAAAATGAAACCATATATTTGTCTTTCCTGGCTCCTCATACAACAGAAAATTACACTCTCAAATGCGGAGTTTAGTGAGAGCTCACTCTGAAGCAAAAAGGTTCGTTTTCACTTTGTAGATTAGGTGATAGCTAAGGGAGTTACTATGGTTGCACAAATCCCTTTGAAATGAGTGGGAGCTACATACACCCAAAAGCATTGATCCCTGAGCTGTCAGAAGAGATACCTAATTAAACATGCAGAGTCCTTCACTTACTCTCCTTGGTCCCAAATGTCTAGAACAGTGTTTCCCAAAGTGTGGTATGCAAAAGGATTTCAAGGGGTACGTATCAGAAAATAAATTACTAAAAATTAGGAGATAAGCCTTGGGAGAGAGTGTAAGCCAATGAGGCTGAAGTTCTGAAAGGGGTACACGAGTGTTGGTAAATATTGGTAAACTTTGGTCTAGAACACTGTCAAAAGCTTCCTTTACTGAATCATAACAAATAGTGATGGGAGAAGTGGTCAGGATAAAATAAAATGGAGCCAAACCAAAACTTTTTCAAACTCTTTTATAATGTTTAAGAGGAAGCTGTTTTACTCTCTGCTTCTTGGTTTTGTCTGTTACTGAAAGAGCTAGTGCGGAAATGACATGAGGGAGGCTATACTCAAGCTAGGAAGTCCTCAGCGTCTTAGGGGGGAAAGAAAAAGTTCAGACTAATCATCTCTGGAGTTCAGAGTTGTTTTGATGCAGACAGTCTTTCATGACATTTTCAGTCACCTAACTTGTTTGTGTTTTAAAACTGTTATTTCCTTTAGTTGGAATAATGGAAGACTACAACATGATGCATGAGCAGTGAACATAAGGGTGCTAAATTATTTCTGTGCGCAAAATAGTACTGTATGTGTTGTAGTTGACAAGCTAAGTATGAGATGTAAACCTTACTTTAAGGAATATGCACCAAATGTGCTGTATGTTTACATATACACGAGAAGCCTCTGTCAACAGTGGTCTCAGAAATTAGCAGATACTCCAGTAAAACCTGATTCTAAGGCAATGTGTACACCTGGGGGAAGATCAGTGTGGCTGTGGTTGATCATTCAGAATTCAATTTATCATGCCTGGTAGGGACACGCTGAAATTAACTGACAGGGTGCCCATGCTGGTACTGGTACTCCTGTCCCTTGTTAGGTGTGATGGAAATCGATGGGAGTGTTCACTCCTGTCAAACTCCCTAAGTGGAGACAGCGCAGAAGCCCAAATTAAGGTACGTCACCTTCAGCTGCATAACTAGCATAGCTGGAATTGTGTACCTTAACTCAGTCATCCACTGTGGTATAGACCAGTCCTTAGACTTTCATTTACAGTGCTGCAGCTTCAGTGAGATTAGGATGATTTCATTGATGTAATTGTGGGAGGTGGGTGAAGCTGCTGCTTGGGGAGGCAAGCTCTGCCCATACTCCACCCCTGCTCGTCCCAGACCCTACCCCCTTCCCACTGTCACCCTCTTCTCTCTGCTCACTCCTTCCAGCTAAATCTATGAACCCCAAGTGTAGCAAATTTATATTTGGTGGGGGGGGAAAATCTTCTAAAGTTTCTTTCTAAAGAGCGTGGATCATGTTTCCCACTGCATGCCAGATTGTAAAGACTGGACATACAGAAGATAATTAAAAGCACAACATTTGGGAATAAAAAAAGTTAGTCAGAGGGTTTTTTATATACCCTAAAGTTTGTCAGAAATGTATGTGCAAAGACTCTGTGTAATAAGGGCCCCACCCGACTACAATACTAAATATTATGAAATACATGATGCAGCCTTTCTCTGTTTTACATTTTCTTCTTCAGCATTTCTAAGCTGATTTTATATTTTTGAAATATATTCTTTAGTTCTTCATAAAAGAAATTTGTTCCAGATTACTACATAAACTCACTGAAACAAAGACATTATTTTAAACTAATCAGGCAGTGCAGGTTACAGTGCTCATAAAGGAGTTCATTACTTTTAGAAAACGTGAACACTGGTTTGCTTTGTGTGAAATTTATGAATTTGTGAAATCTATGAAATTTCACTATGGCTAGAAGCATCTGTCTACAGAAGTTACTGTCAGAAGAGCTGTTCTGACAAAACTTCTGTTGACAGATCACATCTACAAATAAAAGTGGATCGATCTTTTGACTCACTGTGGACAAAAGTGCCCCTGGAGCATTTACACTGCTTTTTTGTTTTCAGTTTCTGACAACAAAATGCATTTTGTGTGTGGATGCTCCATGAGTTTTGTCTACAAAACTCTCTAGTGTAGAAGTAGCTTATATGTGTATGTTAATTTTTTTTCCAAAGAGTTTAGGCATACCAAAGGATTTTATATCTCCGTAATGTACTGATTTTGATGGAGGGTCCTCTTAAAACTAGTTCATCAACTCGTCAAAAGTAAAAGGAAAACTGATTTGTCCATCTACCTGGAAGAAAAGGTCTGTTGTCCTTTGAAGGGCTCTCTTCAATAGGGAGGGTGAAATAGGGGTAGGGTTGGACAGAAAGAACAGGAAGATTTTGGAAGATGTTGAACTATAGTAATTGAAACAAAATATATTTTAGATCAAGAAAGTCTTTTCAACAATATAGTTTAAAAAACAAACAAACAAGAAAACCCTATGTCTGGAGATCCAGATATTGAAGTCTAAAGCTGAATCCTCAGATGGTGCATTTACATATCTATGAAGGATTTTTTAGAGATGCTATTTTATAAGCTTCAGCAACAAACTACTGAAATATTTTAAGCTAAGGTCTTGTAGACATAGTAAATACACAACTGCTTTTGTCGGTAAATACAGGTTTGATACGTTACCCACTTAATGGCTATTTCATAGGTTCAATGTTATGATAATAGATTTGACAAAGTGGAAACCTTTTCACTTTTAGCAGAACCACTTTGGGGGAAGAGTCATAAGTCTTCAAACTGTAAGTCTGCCGTGGGTGCCTTCAGAAATGATTAGAATAAGGAAAGGAACAGTAGGTGAGGTAGAGCACTAAGACCCAGGGGAGGTATTGCTTCCATTTGTCTCTTGTATCTAGCGCCCATGGATGTAATTTAGAGCAGAATGTGTTCCATTCGTACACTCAGCATTAGTAAATTGAGTGGATACATTCATTCCTTTGCATCCTCCCTCCCCAAACAATTAATCATAGAATCATAGAATGCTAGGACTGGAAGGGGCCTTGAGAGGCCATCAAGTCCAGCCCCCTTTCCTCATGGCAGGAACAAGTACTGTCTAGACCATCCCTAACAGACATCTGTCTAGCCTGTTCTTAAATATCTCCAGAGATGGAGATTCCACAACCTCCCTAGGCAATTTAGTCAAGCGTTTGACCACCTTGACAGTTAGGAACTTTTTCCTAATATCCAACCTAAACCTCCCTTACTGCAGTTTAAGCCCATTGCTTCTTGTTCTATCCTCAGAGGCCAAGAAGAACAAGTTTTCTCCCACCTTCTTATGACACCCTTTTAGATACCTGAAAACCACTATCATGTCCCCCCTTAATCTTCTTTTTTCCAAACCAAGCCCAATTCTTTCAGCCTTTCTTCGTAGGTCATGTTCTCTAGACCTTTAATCATTCTTGTTGCTCTTTTCTGGAACCTTTCCAATTTCTCCACATCTTTCTTAAAAGGAACACAATACTCCAACTGAGGCCTACCCAGTGCAGAGTAGAGTGGAAGAATGACTTCTCATGTCTTGTTCACAACACACCTGTTAATGCATCCCAGAATCACGTTTGCCTTTTTTTTTTTTGCAACAGCATCACACTGTTGACTCATATTTAACTTGTGGTCCACTATAATCTCTAGATCCCTTTCTGCCATACTCCTTCCTAGACAGTCGCTTCCCATTCTGTCTGTGTGAAATTGATTGTTACTTCATAAGTGGAGCACTTTTCATTTATCTTTATTAAACTTCATCCTGTTTACCTCAGACCATTTCTCCAATTTGTCCATTTTGAATTTTGATCCTATCCTCCAAAGCAGTTGCAACCCCCACTAGCTTGGTATCATCCGCAAACTTAATAAGCGTACTTTCTATGCCAATATCTAAATTGTTGATGAAGATATTGAACAGAACTGGTTGCAATACAGACACCTGTGGAACCCCACTTGTTATACATTTCCAGCAGGATTGAAAACCATTAATAACTACTCTGAGTACAGTTATCCAGCCAGTTTTGCACCCACCTTGTAGTAACCCCATATAAGTTGTATTTGCCTAGTTTATTGATGAGAATATGAGGTGAGACTGTATCAAATGCCTTACTGAAGTCGAAGTATACCACATCTACCACTTCTCCCTTATCGACAAGGCTTGTTATCCTATCAAAGAAAGCTATGATTGGTTTGACATGATTTGTTCTTTGCAAAGCCATGCTGGCTGTTCCCTGTCGGCTTACCACCTTCCAAGTGTTCGAAGATGATTTTGTTAATTACTTGTTCCATTATCTTTCCTGGCACAGAAGTTAAACTGACTAGTCTGTAGTTTCCTGCGGTGGTGTTATTCCGCTTTTTATAGATGGGAACTATATTTGCCCTTTTCCAGTCTGGAATCTCTCCTGTCTCCCATGATTTTCCAAAGATGATAGCTAATGGCTCAGATACCTCATCTATCAGCTCCTTGAGTATTCTAGGATGCATTTCATCTGGCCCTGGTGACTTGCAGACATCTAACTTTTCTAAGTGATTTTTATCTTGTTCTTTTTTTAATTTTATCTTCTAAACCTACCCCTTTCCCACTAGCATTCACTATTTTAGGCATTCCTTCTTTGACTTCCACAACAAAATGCAGTCAATTAGCACTTTAAAGACTAGCGAAATAATTTATTAGGTGAGCTTTGACTTCTTTGACTTCTCAGTGAAGACCAAAACAAAGAAGTTATTAAGCATCTCTGCCATTTCCAAGTTTTCCGTTACTGTTTCTCCCTCCTCGCTGATCAATTGGCCTACCCTACAATCAATTCCTCCCTATTTGTTAAAATCAAATCTAGGGCAGCTTCTCCCCCAAGTAGGTTTTTCAACCTATTGAAATAAAGTTGTCTCCAATGCAGTCCAGGAACTTACTGGATGGTCTGTGTGTCTCTGTTAGTTTCCCAACATGTATCTGGATAGTTGAAGTCCCCCATCACCACCAAATCCTGGGCCTTGGACAATTTTGTTAGTTGTTCAAAAGAAGCCTCATCCACCTCTTCCACCTGGGTAGGTGGCCTGTAGTAGACTCCTAGCAGTATATCACCCTTGTTTTTTACCCCTTTTAGCTTAACCCAGAGACTCTCAACACATGCATTTGCTATGTCCATCTCTACCTCAGTCCAACTGTGTACATTTTTAATATATAAGGCAACACCTTCTCCCTTTTCCCCATCCATCATTGCTGAGCAAGCTGTACCAACATTCCAGTCGTGTATTATCCCATCAAGTATCTGTGATATAAACAATATCATAGTTGTATTTATTTATTAGCACTTCCAGTTCTTCCTGCTTATTACCCATACTTCTTGCATTTGTATATAGGCATCTAAGATATTGATTTGATCTTGCCTCCCAGATTTGCCCTGACCCTCCTTTTTCTCTGCCATCATAGTCCATGATCCCTCCCATTCCCAACCCATCTCCCAGGTCTCCATCTTCTCTACTTACCTGCGGGCTTTGCTCTCCTGTCCCCGTTGAACCCAGTTGTATATAAGTGTTGTATATTATGCAATTTCTTGGTTGCATATAATTTCTGAGCATTTGGCCAGGCACAAACATCTTAATTAAAGATTTTTTCAGATCAGAGACAATATGAAGGATGCTCCTACTCCAGATGTTATACAAGTGAAGTCAGTGTGAGGCTTTTCGTTCTTTCATCCATTCTTTATTGGGGAGTGGGTTCTTGATTCTCTCTATCCCTATGTTTCATACTGTAATTCATGAGAACTAGTTGCCTTGACATTATTAAAATTAAAAATACCCACTAAAGAAGTGGTGTATGTACAACATGTATCATACGAAGTTAGATAGATAGTGTGTATATATCTGTCAAGATATACTGTCTATGAGCTGATATGCTTCACACAGACTCCTGCTTTGATTAAATGCATATCATTTCTGCTGGCTACCAAGAAGCAAACAATAGCAGATGATCAGTGGTAATATGTTTAACGTATTTGTAGAAGCTGGCAGACTTGAAAATTCTTGAGCAATGCTTGAAAATTTCAGTAACACTTGTTCAGTCAATAGTGGAATACTAGTTGTGTCTGTCAGATTCCAGGTACCAGCAGTGTTCGTCTTCAAACCGCTATTAACAGTGGTCTTGTTATTGAGCTGCCATTGATTTCATTTCTAGAAAAGTAGAAAACTATCTTTTGTCACAAGATCATGGACATAACTATTATTCTCCATCTGTTTTGTAGAGTGCTATTTTTGTGAAGGGCCTTGCTGTGAACAAATATATGTTCCCTCACACAACAGAGGGCTCTTGGTTGATGGCAGCTTTAAAATGAGCATGCTTACAAAGGACGTGAATGAGTAGGCTCTCACTACAGCAGTGCCTGTGCAATGTAATGCAATGCCATTAAGTCCTCTTAGCTAATATTCTTGTCTTTTGCCTTCACTGACCCTATTGTTTCTCTTTCCACAGTGCTGCACACCCAGGGTCCTATTGACGGCAGTCTTTATGCTAAAGTGAGGAAGAAGAGCTCTTCAGACACTAGCATCCCCAGTGGAGGGCAAGGGGTTGCTGTGACCAGCAGCCCTGATCACAGTGACCATACACTATCTGTCAGCAGTGATTCAGGACACTCAACAACTTCTATAAGGACGGACAAGACTGAGGAGCATCCCCCAGCAGGAGCCAAACGTGGCTTGAGCCCACAAGAGAAGGCAGAGCTGGACCAGCTACTTAGTGGCTTTGGCCTAGAAGAGTCAGTCAGTCCCCTCAAGGATATGACTGATGCCCAAAGCAAGTACAGTGGGACTCGTCACTTAGTGCCAGCTCAGGTTCACGTGAACGGAGACACCAAACTGAAGGATAGGGAGACAGATATTCTGGATGATGAGATGCCCAGCCATGACCTGCACAGTGTGGATAGCATTGGAACACTGTCCTCCTCTGAAGGTCAACACTCGGCCCACCTTGGAAACTTCAGCTGTCACAAGAGCAGTCAGAATTCACTGCTCTCAGATGGCTTTGGAAGCAACACCGGAGAGGACCATCACAGTGCTCTGGCCCCAGATCTGGGAATAGGTGTGGACCCCCTGTATGAAAGATCATTCGGAAATGGTGAGCCAAAGCAATCCCAGCAGCTACAAAGGAACCCTCCTGTTTCTGCTCAGCCTCAGGCTTACGGCCCTAGTAACTACTCTACTCAGACTTGGGTACGCCAACAGCAGATGGTCACAGCTCACCAATACACCTACTCCCCAGAGGGTGAAGTAAGGCTTGGTATTCCTAGCACTGCAGAGAATTCAGGCAATGTGCAGAGTCAGCCCAGAATCCCTGACACACCTACCCGAGGATCCAGCAGCAGAGCTGCTGTTCAGCGGGGGATAGGGACTGTGCCAAGTTCCAGTGAAGAGGCACAACATGCAGGGCCTGAGGTTTTTAAATCCGGATTAGTGGCTGAGAAAGACACAAATGGCCTGGCTCTAGGCATGAATGCAGAAGGCTTACCATCCTCTCCTACTTTGGATATCGATCAGTCAATTGAGCAGCTGAATAGGCTGATCTTGGAACTGGACCCGACATTTGAACCTATCCCAACCCGCATTAACTCAGGCTCCAGGGACGCGAGTCAAGTGAATGGTTTCTCCAGCCCTGAGGGGGATGTGGGAGGGCTCAGTGTGAGCCCTGGGTTCCGTGAGAAAGGAAAGGTCACCAACAGGAATCTTTCCCGGCATGGTAAGTTACTCTAATAACACATGAGTGTAATGTTTTTCCCAGCGTTTTTTCCTTTTGATATCACACAGCAGGAACAGAGGTCATTGCTTATTACTTGCAGATGATTGTCAGTGTGAGAGAGATTACCTATGGTGCCCTTTTCATAGTGATCTATGGAACGATGGGATGAAACTGAAATATTCATCTTTTTTTTTCTTTTAATTTGTTTTCAAGATCGTTAAGTGCCTTAGGATGCTGCTCTTCTGAATTACTTGTCTAAACTGTAATACTTCTAAACAAAACCTAGTTGTATAGTAAAGTCCCGCAGTAGAGATTTTGTTCAGGGAATATTTTAGACTCAAATATATTTGTCTATAATTGACTTGAATTTTCTTATAAATGCTTAGATTGGTGGCAGATATTAAAAAGTGAGATCTCTCTGTTAAAAACTTACATATCCTATTTGCAAATTGCGTAGCTTATTCTGAGTTAAGGGCACAGCGTAAACATAGTCTAAAAAGAAAGATTACTCATGGAATGACCACATTGATGGAAGTCAGGAAACTCATAAATATGGCATTGACCCACTAACATGCCTCTCAGTAAGCCATTTTTCTCTGTCTTATCTAAGTGAAGAACACAGTTTTGAAGGTCCCACACCAAGTATTATACTGTGCTTTGAAGCTACTGCTACGTGTAATAATGCTTTAATCCTTTCCTAAGCATGCAAATGAAAGGCTCACTTTGATTAATTGAGAATTTAATCGGTCCCTGTAAGAGTGTTCTGTTCAGCATAATTTACAAGCTGAGATTCATACATTTAAAATGTTGCATAAGTGTTAATTGTTATTACAATTCAGCTGTTTCTGAGATTTGTCTGTTTCCTTCCACAACCTCATTCAGTATCCCAAAAGAAATACTTGTATGCATTCACCTGAAATGTGTGTTCATGTGATCAGGTACAGTCCAGAGGATCCTCTAACATTTTGTTTGGTTCTGCTTTGTTTTCAACACCTTACCAAACTGTAAACAGAATCATCAAATGTGAAATAGCTTTGGTGTATCTATTTTGTTGGTTATTTTGGGTGGAAGCATAGTGTAGATTTTTTTTTTCTGTGTCTGACTCTCTACTTCTCTTTGAGAGGACCAGAATAAAATAATTGGGATGCGTATCCAGACCTGATCTCACCTTGAAGAGATGCTTGATTTTTTCTCCTTTCTCTCCCAACTTATGTCTATTGTAAATGTAGTTATATGTACAACACAAAATAATACATGATCATAACACCAACAAATACTTGCTAAACCCAGCTCCCCCAAACTCTCTTTCAACAACCATCTTTCAGCCAAAACCTGGGTAACTACTTCTTGCAGCATGCCTTAAACGTCAGTGAATGCTACTTTTTGGAAAAAATATTACATTGTCCTCATTTAGCTCTAGTTCATCTCTAAATGTCATCAAGAGCCCAGTGAGCAGTGGAAGTGTTGGTAATGTGCTAGATAATGTTGACCTCTCATGGTTTGGCAAATTCTCTCATTTGGCACCAGTCAGGTCCCAAAGGTTCCAGAGTAGAGAGGTTCAACTTGTGCAAGGAAGTTATTTAAGAAAATGTATACATCATTTACTACAGAACTTGCAGACCTGAATTTATCTTCTCTGTGACCTAACATTTTTCTTTTTTCCTTTGTTCCCATTTAAAAGAAACGATTGGAAGAAACTGAGGTTTATTTGTATTATTATTAAAGAGATAAACAGAACTAAAGTTAAAGTTAAGACTGAATTCAAGAATAGAAATCCCTTGTAGGTGAAAATAAGACTTTGAGGATGAGAAGTCTAATTCCAAAACTTGCATGAGTTTTCATAAATAATTCATCCTGAAGTTCTCATGGTTCTGCATCAATAGCTGCTCAAATCGTGCTTCACAACTAGTTAGGAAGGATTTTCAAAATACCCTTTGTAACTACCAATACTATACTTGGGACTTAAATAAAAATGATAATGTTTCAGGTATGTTGGGCCTCAGAGCTCATCTCTCCTGGATTTGTTGGCCAAGTTAATGAAACTGTCTTATTGTGGGTTCAGATTTTGGATCAATGAGAGGTTTTCAGATAATCACTTACGTCTGCAGTGGAGACTTCTGTCGACAGAACTCAGGGAGTGTCTACACACACAAAGCCTTCTGTCAACAGAGTCTCGACGGAATTCTTCTTTTGCCTCCACAGAGTTATCCCTCAAAAAATTGAGGCATAGCACTCATGCCACAGAGTTCTGTCGACAGAAGTGCAACGGACACTCCTGTTGATAGAGAGGGCTTCCTGTTCATCAAGCAGCCCTGTTTCAGAGCTTCAAGGCAGCCACTCTGTCAATAGAGGGCGTGGCAGTCAGGCTGCTCTCTGTCGACAGAGCGGATTGCTCTGTCAATCTGCTTTTGTGTGTAGATGCACTCTGTCAACAGAGTTTCTGTCAATGCAACTCTGTCAACAGATGTTACTGTCGACAGAGTGCTGTAGTATAGACATAGCCTTAGTGTTATTTAAATGGATTGTTCTGATGGAAATGGGGCAAGAAGAAGTGACTAGGTAGCTCAGGAAACTTCTGATAGATGTCATTATTTCCAACTGACCTAAATTGTGAGTGAATGAAATGACTGTATTTTTAACTGTGGGGAAATGAGTTGGCTACTTTAGTATGCTTTACTTACAGTACAGAAACCTGTACAGAATCATCACTGCTTCACAGCTAAACTGGCTGGCAGAAAGGCCCAAGTATATATCAGACAGTGAATGAGCCCAAACTGTCCTTTAAATCTTTATTGCTTTAATTTCAAAGACTCCTATTGATTATAGGGGCATGAGTCTGGCTAATAGTTGAGGAAACCTGAACATTTCGATGATAAAGAGAATAATGTTTACCTCTCTACTTTCAAGACTAGTAATAAAATTTGGACCCAGATGTACACCTTGTCTGTATGCTAGTTTCTGCGAGGATGGCAACATCAGATAGGAGGGTGAAAAAATCACACATGCCACACCAAAATAGCTGTCTTTGAACGTAAGGTTCCTAATGTAGCTGCAACTAAGCCAAAAGAAGAAATTTAGGTTTGCTTAACAGACATTGTTCAGAACTGCTTCTGTGAGCATGCTCAGCATTTATACAAGGGGGCAACAGTGTCATAGCTGTGTCACTGGAGGGATGTGAAGTTATTATGCAGCCATAAGCTCTGTAGTCTAGACATGGCCCTAAACTTCGGTCACCCAAGAGCTTAGGCCTGTGGAATTTGTGATACTGATTTGTGAGGTGGGTGGCTCATAGAATCATAGAAATGTGGAGGTGGAAGGAACCTCAGAAGGTCATCTAATCCTGCCCCCAACTCTGAGGCATGACTAAGTATACCAAGACCATCTCTGCCGGGTGTGTGTGTGTGTGTGTTTAAAAAAACAAAACAAAAACCTTCAGTGAGATCGAATCCACAACCTCCTGTGGAAGCCTATTCCAGTCCTTAGTATTCGGACAGCTACGTATAATGGTAGCCCATCGATCCGATGATGACAAATCTGTGCAGATCATCTGTTATTGGTCTTATGGTGTGCCCTCTGGTGACTGTATAAGCCAATTCTAGAGGTGCGCATTTTGCCGCAGATGGTGCATGGGAAGTTTGCAATGTGTGGGTTGTGCATTGCTGATGTTCTGTGGCGTTGTTCGCGTGACTCTTGTAGATGCCGGCAGCGGTCTTCCTCAAAGGCAATGCAGGTATTTCTGACTGTTGCATGTCACTGTGTTCTGTCACTGGCGGCGTCCTCAAGGTCGTCGTGGCAAAGGCGTATAATCTGGACAAATTTTTTTGGGCAGCCAAGTCACATTAGAATGGTCCAAAGGGCTTCCCTGTTGACGGTATCAAACCCCTTTGTCAGATCTATGAAGGCAGCATACAGGTGCATGTTCTGTTCAATGCTCTTCTCTTTTATTTGTCTGACAGCAAACACCGTATCGGCTGTGCTCTGGCCAGGTCGAAAACCTCATTGACTTTCAGGTAGATTTGCCTCGGAAATACTGACTATTAGGCGGTTCTAGATGATGCGGGCAATGATCTTCCCTCCAACGGAGAGGAGGGATATGCCTCTGTAGTTTCCACATTCTGCTTTGCTGCCTTTATTCTTGAAAAGGGAGATGATAATAGCATCGCAGAGGTCCTGTGGTATGTTTTCATCCTCCCAGATGCTGCTGATCACACTATGGAACGCTGCTAGTGCTGCTGGACTTGCTGCTTTATATATTTCTTCTGGTATCCCATCTTTTCCAGGAGCTTTTCCTGAACTCATCTGGCTAATAGCTTTCTTAATCTCATCTATAGTAGGCGGAAAGTCAAGATCTGTCAGGACGGGTTGTTGTGGAATTTCACTGAGGACGTTGTTATTCACGGTCGATGGTCTGTTAAGGAGGTTGCTAACGTGTTCTCGCCATCTTTCATTGATGCCCTCTTTGTCTTTGACCAGCGTTGTGTTGTCTGATGAGAGCGATGGGGTAGCCCTTGGTTTAGAAGGTCCATAGACAGTCTTAATGGCACTAAAGAACATCTTTGAGTTGTGGGTCTCAGCATAGTGCTCAATTTCTTTGGCTTTGCTCTCCCACCAGCTGTCTTGTATCTGGTGGAGGTCTTTCTGTGTTTTGCTCTGAAGGTGCTTGAAATGGTCCCATTTGGAGGCTGAGGAGGGGTCATTCTGCCATTCAGTATAGGCTTTTCTCTTTACTTCCAGTGCTGAACATATTTCTTCTTGGTTCTCATCGAACCAATCCTGATGTATTCTTTTCTTTGGTCCAAGTGATGTTATTGCTGTGTCAGCCTCTATCTGCTTGAACTGATCCCACTTTTTGGTTACAGTACCAACCAGTTGACAGTGGGAAGTTAATTGATCATTGAGACGCTTCTGAAAATTGTTTAAACATTGGGCATCCTTCAGTTTAGCTATGTTAAAAGCAGGTCGCACATGCTTAAGGCATTTGTGCCGAGCGATGTAAAGTTGAAGAGACATCCTGACTAATCTGTGATCTATCCATCACTCTGCGCCTCGCATTACTCTGGTGATCAGTACGTCTCGCATGTCTCGCCTTCTGACAATGGCATAATCTATCAGATGCCACTGTTTAGACCTAGGTTGCATCCATGTTGTTTTGTAGTTATCTGCTTGTCGGAACAAAGTGTTGGTAATAGTCAGGTCATTTTCAGAACAAAGGCTCAAAAGGAGTAGTCCATTGCTGTTCATTTTGCCTACACCATGTGGCCTGGTTACTCCTTTCCAGTTCTCGTGGTCAGCCCAGACTCCGGCATTGAAATCTCTGAGTAAGAGTAGTTTGTCTGTTGCAGGTGTGGCCTTGATCAGTCTGTTGAGATCTTCATAGAATTGTTCCTTTGAGTTGTCAGGGCATGTTAGAGTGGGTGCATATGCACTGATGATGGTGGCATGGCGTTTGGCATTTAGTGGGAAGCGTAGTTTCAGCAATCTTTCGTTGATACCCACTGGAAGGTTTGGGAGTTGACGCATCATGAGGTTTTTATTGCCAGACCAAATCCATGTATTCTATCCTCTGTCTCAGTCTTACCCTTCCAGAAGAAGGTATAACCACTTCCTGGTTCACTCAAGAAACCTTCCCCAGCCAGTCTTGTTTCACTTAATGCTGCTATATCGATGTTATAGCGGGCTAGTTCACGAGCAATGAGAGCTGTCCTTCTCTCAGGTCTTGCAACAGCTTCTCGATCCATGAGAGTACGAACATTCCATACACCAATGGTAAGTTTTCTCAAATTTTTCTTTTGGTTTTGACCGCAAGTAGGGTTCAACTGCCAGCCGCAGCTTGCTGGCCAGTTATTATTGTAGAGCAGGCAATTTGGCAATTTTTAGGCCACCTTTTCTAGGCCTCTCCCTTAGTAGGGTGAGCAGTGCTGTCCTAAAGAGGACTGCTCAGACGCCTGGGATGCTGCCAGGCAACTCTGGTGCCCCAGGTACAGAGCTGGGCGACCACTTGTCCACAGGCCGCCTACATGCAGGATTGGGACTATGACTCCCAGTGGTAACCTCCACCTGTCGCTTCGCCCCTCCCCCATCGCTGCAGGTGTAGGGGTGTATGGGGCATACAGGGAGGGGTAGTGCCTCTGTTGGAGGGACTTGTCGTACCCCTTCGGGGGTAGTCCATCCACTTTGGTCCCCGCCTGTCACTCAGCTGTCACTTGTGGCTCCAAGTAGCTGCATCATGTGCAGCGGCCACACCCTGGGCAACGGCTTCGACAGGCCGGCTGAACCAGGTGAGGGTAACCGATGGGGCTCAAACCCTCGGTGAATTTTCGGATGTACCTACCCAGCATGTGAAGTCAGTTCCGGCGGACTGGGCAGAAGAGATCATTTAGATCCAATGGCCAAGAAGGCAGTTCTGCAACACTTCGTGGAAAGTGAAGGGCTTGACAAGGCATGAAAGACATCAAGGCCATCCACTGCACCCAAAGAAGTTACCAGTCGTGACGATTCTACGTTCCACTGGTGCCTGGCTTCCAAGGTCGAGAGAGTGGGATTGCTCCTGTGCACCGGCTCGACCACTTAAAAAGCTTTCCCACGCAGGTCCTGTGCAAATCATCATATTATCACATCACCCGACAAGCTACGTGTATTTTTGGTCAAATATATAAGCTTAATTTCCCTTGCTTCTAATTACCCTGATTACTTCCTGTTCTGTTTTCCATGGGCAGCATCCTCTTTATAACAGGTCTTAATAGATATGAAAGCTTATATTGTCTCACCCTCATTGGTTGTGTTTTCTCAAGTCTAAACTTTTTGTAAAGCCTTTCCTCATAGATGATATCACTTTGTAGATTTCTTGTAGATTTTCTCTAATTTGTACGTGTTTTTTTTAAAATGTGGCACCCAGAACTGGACATGGTACTTCAGCTAAGGCCTCACCAGTGACAAGCAGGGGAGGGGAGGGGCTGGACTGTCTTACACCCAGGACAGATCCCTGTGGGAGCTCACTATGTACATCATCCCATGTACCAATGAACCACTGATAATTAATCTTTGGCTGCATCAACACTACAAGATAAATTTGAATTTAATGCAGTTACTTCACTATTACCATGTGACTGTCCTTACTGTAAACACCATTAGCTTGATTTAGGGAGAACTAATATCGAGTTACAATATCGCAGTTACCTGACGGATGTAGCATCAAACTTGAATTCAGAAATTCAATTAGAGGCCAGTGTGGAAGCACCACATCTTAAAATCAAATTTATTAGCCTCTACAAGTGTCCCATATGTATCCAACAAAGCTATGCGGTGCACCCAAGCTGTGGGGACCAAGGAAATGGGTAGTTCTGCTGCACCTGGCTCCCAGCTCCCCACCGCAGTAAAACCTCGATTTTATGGACCCTGATTTAGTGGACTTCAGAAACAATGGACATCCCCCGTTGTTCCTGAAGCCTGCTAAATAGGGGTCACTAAAATCTTAAATGTCCCTCCCACTTCCCTCCCACACAAAAATTAGGGGACTTCCCTGCTGCAGCCGGAGGAGCCTCACCTCAGCCACCTTCTTTGCCAGAGCTGTCACATGCATGGTGGTCCCTTCAGCCATCTGCAGCAAGGCAGCTCCAGCTGTGCAGGGCCAGGCAACCCCTCAACCAGGCGGCTCTGGCTGTGCAGGGCTAGGCACCCCACGGCCAACCCTGCCATATCCAGGCAGTTTCAGCTGCATGGAGCCGGGACCCGTGCAGCCAGTCAGCTCCTGCCACACAGGGTCAGGCACCCCATGGCCAAGCGGCTTTTGCCACAGGAAGTTCAGGTGGCTTTGGCCATGCGGGGCCAGTCACCCAATGGCAGGCGCCCACCCTGCAGGTGCCCTTGGCCACCTGTACCAGGCGTCCCCAGCCAGCAGGCTGCAGTGGCTCTTCCAGCAAAGCTGGTGAGTGGTAGGGGTTTGTGGTTTTTTGGAGAGGGTTTTTTTTTTTGGTGGGGGGTGTTTTGGGGTGTTTTTTGGGGGTGTTGTTTTCAAGAGGTTAGGTTTTGGGGGGAAGTTGAGGTGGGACTGGGGTTGGAGAGCGTGTCTGTATTTGGGAAAATTTTCCTGGAAATGTTAACTGTTGGAATGCTTTCTTTTTTAATCTTTTGTTTGCGGACCCTGATTCTGCCAGTGTCTCACTGAAATCAGTGAGAGTAGGGTCGTAGTACAGAACATAAAAATGACAATCTGTGTTGCACCAATTGTCCATCCAGCCTAGTATTCTGTCTTTTGACAGCGGCCAGTGCCAGATGTTTTAGAGGAAATGAACAGGATACAATAATCCCTTGATTTACGTGAAGGTTGCGTCCTGGTCAACCTGTGCATAAATCAAATTTAGCATAAATTGGGAGTGGGGGTGTCGGGGACAGTCCCAGAATTCCCCTAGTTGGGGGAGCAGGCAGCGGGCGCCTCTGCAGAGTGCCATCTGGGGGAAGCTGGGGAGCATCAGCATTCTGCTGTGGTTCCAGCCATCCTCTTCCCATGGCTGTGAGAAGTGGCATGGTCGCTGCTCCGGCTGCCGTCTTTCCCCAGCTGAGGGAAGCGGGGTCGGGGGTTTCTCCCAGCTGGGGGAGCTGGGGGCTGGATGCACGGGGCGGTTTCAGTTTGCACTTACCTCACGCTAACATGAGTCAAGCGCGAATCGAAATCACGCTTCTTGAGAGTTAACTGTATAGTGATTTTCAGGGATCCATCCCCTGACAGCCAGTCCCACCTGCTAACAGTCAGAAGTTTGGGGACACCCAGACCTCTTTTTAGGATCAACGTAGATAAAAGTCCCAATCCAAGTTTCCTCATACGAGAAGCCACAGGCTTGTTCTGAACTGCCAGAAGCAAGTTAGATGTGAAAAGGGAGTATCCAGTGTGACAGGATTTGTGAGATGCCCTGCCTGCTAGGAATTGGAGTGAGATAAATTCACCAAACAACAACTACTATGTAGTAAAGGGGGGTTAGCCAAACTTTAGCTTAGGATTTGGGAGACCTGGCTTCCAGTCCCACTTCTACCCCAGACTTCTTGCGTACCCTTGGGCAAGTTGGTTAGGACCTGACTTTTAAAGGTTGGTGGGCACCTAGCTTCCATTGAAATCAGTGAGAGTTGGGCATGTAAAAACCATGAAAAAGTCTATCCTTTAATCTTTCTGGAACTCAGTTCTCCACCTTTAAAATGGGGTGAGAACAGATTTCTATTTCACCGACATTTTGTGAGGACAAATACATGAAAGATTTCAGATGCTCTGTTACTAAAATGTTATATGAGCGCCATATCGGAATCATAGAAAGAAATCTCGCTCCTCCTAGTGTCTTTACTGTAGCTGTTCTAGATATGAAGTATTGGGGTTTTGTCTTGTAATTATGGTATCTGCAATTAGAATTACAATCTATTAAACAAAACAGCAACAAAACCCCACTGGTTTGCATGAGATTATTTTAAGACAGTAGCTAGAATAACCATTTTTGGTCCACTTACATCCCATATGCTGACACAACATGCCTTGTTTTTCTTAATTCCATTCATTGAATAATAACTTGATTCTGAAATGAGACCTGTGTGTCTGTGTTGCCAGTCTGTAAAAACAACCCAATACATGTGGTTTGCTATAACCTCACATTGAAAATCTACTCTTATAAGCGTGCTCTTATTCTTCCAAAGGCTCTGCCAGTCATACATAAACCAAGAACTCATGTGCAGATAGAAGGAGGGTTGTGTGTGATTTATTTAGAGTTCTATGCCAGCAGAACCCACTACATCATTAGAGCTCTAGGGCCTCAAATAAGAATGCAGACGCCTTGCAAAAGACTTAAAAATAGTACATCCAGAAATTTAGCCCAAACCTACATGGCAGAACATTCAATCAGCCAGTTAGTTGCATGAAAAAGAAACAAGCAACCCCCACAGAGACCCCCTGGCCACGTTATAATTCTCACGTGCTTGGGAAAGTTAAATATGGCCTCACAGTTCAACACATGAAGGCTATTTTGAACTGTGGGTGGGAAGTTTCAAAGGTGGGGGCATAGGAAAATAGTCTTTCACCAATCTTCTCCTTTTAGATCATGGGATTGATAGCTAAGCCGTCTTTTTGGCCTCTGCTGTGCATTATGAAACTGGGAGAAATGTTGTCACTGGAATAGGCAGGTCGCAGATTGTTTAGGGCTTTAGAGTTCAAAGTAGCAACTTGTACTCAAGTTAGTTATTTTTATTCTCCTTTTGAAACCACGTGTGTCTGTGGCACGTTTATTGAATGCACACTACTTCCTCTGGACTTGCTGCAATAAATGGGAGATATTACTGAATTATTAGCTACCACAAATTAAGTAGTCATATGGAACAGAGGCAGCGAAAAAAGAACCTACTCGCATTGAATATGCCAGATACCCATTGGCTGGGTCTGCACGTTGTGGCTTTCCTGGCAGGTCCATGCTAATGAGCAGCCTTGAAATTGCAAATAGCTGCTCATTAGCATGGTTCCACAGCTCACTAGCATAGCCACACGAAAGCTCAGTCTCAGCAGAGGGGGTTGCTGGCAGTAAAGAGACCATGTGGATGTGCCCCTGCTGGCAAAAAGCCCCTCTGTCGCCAGCCCCTTATGCCTTTCCTGAAGCTAAATAGGAAGAAGGGACTTTCAAAGTCATGGGATCCTTTTCAAAGGCCCCCAGCTACACAGGTGGCGTGTGTTTCAAAAAATGGCACTGTCGAATCGCGCACAGCTGCTATTATGCTAATGAGATGCTGCATATTCATGTCAGCCCCTTGTTAGCATCTTGTGAACTGCCTCTTTAACATGCCCCCTCTGAAAGAAGGGGGCTAGTGTAGACACAGCCTATGCACTACGCACAGTGGATGAGTGTGGCTTTTTGCTCTCCTAGGGAATTTTTGTTTAGCTTGTTTCTGCAAAGGTCAGAATTTAAAGATACCCCAGAGAGCTGAGGCAGCCTATTGAATAAAAACTAAAGTTTAAAGAATACAGTGGGTGGCAACAGCAGAGACAAGAGGGGTGCACAACCAGATTGTATTGTATGAATAGATCCTCCTGTCCAAAACAAAAGCCTGTGTGCAAACTGAACAATATGAAGCAGATAATCATCTGAATACCTGTGTCTGGAATATATTCCTTTAGATAATGGAAAAGGATAGCTTTGAAGGGAATCCAAATTCACGTGTCATAAATCCTGCCACAGAATATCTGTTACAGTGGAGAGACTAAAAGTCCTCTCACATGTCTATATTTTTTAAATAACAATTTGATCTATTCCAAATGTTCCCTTCTACTCTGTTCCATTTAGTATATTTTGTTTCAGGAAAAAAGGTTCTTTCGAAAATGTGTTTTCCCCCCGAAGGAACCCCGTCTACATGGTTGGTTTTTGCTTTTGGAGAAGTCTTTTCTGGGATCACGATCGCACAAGATTATGCAAATGAAGGGCAAGATTTGTAAATCGGTGCTTCATTTGCATTTTATCTCCCTCATTTGCATTCCTCCTCTGAAAGGGGAATGTAGTGTAGCTGTAGCCTAAGAGCTAGGGCCACTGCATTTGGTATATAGCTTTTATTGATCATAGCTTAAAGCAGTGTCAGGGGTTGGTTGTGCCAGGATAACAGTATGTGTATAGAATGTGATTTTTTTTTTCACAGCAAATACAAAGAGGGGTGTGATCCAAGGGACAGTTATTCTCATGAATGACCACGGGGGCAGCAAGCACTGCAGCCCCAGGGAGCAGCTGCCAACTAGGCAACATGCTCTCTTCTCCCTTTGCCCCCTGACCTGGGGAGAAGTCCGTGGGCAGCCTGTGAAACTCTCCCAAGGCTGGCCCTGAGCAGAAGCTGACAAGTAGGTCATGCGACCCCTTCTCCCTTGCCGTGCCCTGGACTTGGGCAAAGTCTTCTGTTTGTGATATGTTGTATATTAAGTGTTTATAAACGTTGGCTTAAATGGCAGTCAGTGTACAGTCTAATATGGGTTGATAAGCATTCCTCTGATTAACCTGGTTAGTAACACTAATTCCAGCATTGTTTATCTGTTTACTAGCCACTGTGATACATTCTATGGAGAAAATCGGTCCTGGTACATTTCAGACTAGCAAATTGCTGGGTGTTAAATCCTTGTCTACAGAGTCTTGCAGGGGAAGAAAGAATTATTTTTTTTGCAATCATTATGGACAATGCTAAAGGCATTTTTATAAGAGCAAACAGAAAAACTAAATTTCTGACATACGTATACAGGTTAAACCTCTCTAGTCCGACACTCTCTGGTCTGGCAACATCCATGGTCCGGCATGATTTTAGTTAGTCAGATGTCCACTTATTGTGAATGTGGCCAAGTTTCCTGTGAATCCATGAAGTTTGTTTACAACTACCGGTTGTGGCACTGATTGTTCTGGCTGTTATTTGGGTCTAATTTGCCCCTAAATGTCTTCTAAGAGCCCAGTAACCAGTGGAAGTGCTGGTAATGCTGCTAGGCAATAGTGACATCCCATGTTTTGGCAAATTGTCTGTTTCAGCACTGGTCAGATCCCAAGGGTGCTAGACTAGAGTTGTTTAAGAAAATTAACACAATTACATGCATTCCACAAACAGTGCAGTGTGCTCTTGCACAGAGTGAGTCCTGAGTAAGCCAGGGTTGAGATGATATTTCAGTTTGTGTGGGAATCTGAGTGTTTCAGCAGCGTACATATTAATGGCTTGCTCCTTTCAGTCTTATTTGAAATGAAGAAGACTGTTCACTTTCAATGTGCATAAATAACTCCCTCATCCTTTTAGTCGTGCACACCCCCTCTCATTCAGTCCCTTGTTACAGTCTTTCTTCTCCCACTAACCCTTATGAGCCCCTGTCTGACACCCTTGGAGCACTATGCTGTCTGTCTCCTATATCCCTTGTCTCCAGACCTGGCCCGACAGGTGCTGTGAAGAAGGCTCTGCACGTGTTCCCTGTCACAGCTGGGGCTGTCTAGGGGTAGCTGCTGTGTTGTGATGCCAGAGCATCCTCTGGTGGGCAAAAGGCAGAACCATGGCAGTTTTTCAGCAGAAGCTGTTTTCTGGGATGGGTGGGAAGAGGAAAGTAAGCATATGAGTCGTACATTAAATAAGCTCGTGCACAGTGGTGCAGAATTCCCTCAGAAGTGTAAGTATGCTGCTGTATGAGCATTTCTAGATATATTGGTTCCTTCTGTAAGACAGACAACCGCATCTTCTGTCATCACAAGTACATACTACTGCATCATCGTGTGCATTGTTCTACCCACCAAGACTCAGCTTAACACATTTTGCATTACTTTTTTTTGCACACTGATCAATTTCCTCCTCTTCTGCTTCAGAGCCTCTGCTTTTTCTTATCCCCTGCTTCGACATCTAAATGCCTCATATCCACTTCTAAGCACCTCCTCTGTGGGAAGAACTCCATCCATCTTCTCCTTAGAGGTCTGCCTTCCTTAAGGACATTCTCCTATCTTGGGGTCAATGGAATGAGGTCATGGCCACCAGCATCTGCTCCTGCCCCCACAAGGTTACTTTCCACTGGCCTCTCATCCCCATTGGGTAGGTCTGCCATGGAGGAGAACATCTGTCCCTGATCTAGGGTTGTTTTCACCTTGGTGTGCTGCTTTGGAAAGACTGGTTGCTCCAGGGTTACTCTGCCCCATCGAAGTTGCATGCGCTGGGCTGTTTCCCTGCCCTGTACTAGCCTAGCTATCCAATCCATATATGAATTTTTTCATGTGCTGAGTGAGCATCTCTTCCAAAAAAGTCCACTTGTGCCTAGGACCATGGGCTTTCTGTATGTATTCTTTTGATTTAGACTAAACCAGCAACGCATGTACACAGGCCCTGTTGATCTTGCCCTTTATTTTACAGACATAAAAATACCTTTTTCATCACACACAATGAAGTGCTAACACCCCCACATATTGACCAAATGCACAGGCAACCTTTACATGCTTCTGACATTACAATTTAATGTAATAATTCACTGTGGTTTTTTCCCCCCGTTAAGTATTGAAACTAAAGTAAAGTTGCACTCTGTTTAGAATTATTATTGGGAATAAATGTGTTCCACTCATGCAGTTTGAAAATGAAAGCTTTACCTTCATGTTTCTGCTGTAGGTTTAGTTCTTAGTGATCTTATAAGCCTGAACTCTTTACGATAAGTCTGAACTCTTTACTAACATGTGCTGCACGTAGTACATAGTTTTGTACACCCTTTTTGCTTACACAGGTAATGGCATCTCTTGGTATTTAGTCTGTAGGCAGTGCCGTACCAAAGTCGTGGCCAGGAGAAACATGTCAGAAACTGTGAAATCTGGTGGTTCCCCTCCTTGACCCCTGAAATCTGGTCTTTTCTGTGCTTTTACCTTGCATTATACCAATATCATGGGGAGACCAGAGTTTCTCAGATTGGAGGTCCTGACCTAAAAGAGACATGCAGGGGGTCAGAATATTATTTTAGGCAGAATTGTGGTATCACCACCCTTATTTCTGGACTACCTTCAAAGCTGAGCTGCTGGAGAGTGGCACCTGTTGGCCGGGCACTCAGCTCAGGTAAGAAGTAAGGTTAACAATGCCATACCATGCCACTCTTACTTCTGCACTGCTGTCTTCAGAGCTGAGCAGCCAGAGAGTGGTGGCTGCTGATATATGGCCCAGTTCTTCCAGTAGCAGTGCTGAAAGAAGGGTGGCCATATAATACCGTGCCCTCCTTCTGCAGTGCAGGTGGCAGCAGCTCTACCTTCAGAGCTGGGTCCTGCTCAACAGCTACTAATTTCCAACCACTCAGCTCTGAAATTAGCACATCTGCCTGCAGCAGCAGAGACGTGTAGCCATACCACAACCCCACCGCTATACTTCCCTCCCGCCCCCACAACTCCTTTTTGGGTTTGAAGGATCTCTACAGTTACAACACTATGACACGTCAGATTTAAATTGCTGACATAATGACATTTACTATTTTTAATATGACCGTGAAGTTGACCAAAATGGGCTGTGAATTTAAAGGGGGCCCTAACTGTAGGTCAAGATATCTTTCCTCTGTACCACAAGTTTCCTGTGTTCTATCTATGTCTCATTACTGTTTTGAGTAGATAGAGAGATGACTGGTGATTTCACATAAGTAACATACTCTTTTGAGAAAAAGTGGTTTTCAATTAATTAAAACTAAATCAATTGCCCGGAGTGTAATAGACACTTCGTGAACAGGTGTACTCAGATATTAAATTCTGGAAGAAAATAAGTAAATCTATTCCAAGTAAGTGTGGGTTGACCAAATCACCCTTTAAGGAAGGTTGTTTTGTGCTAGCACAACGGAAGGGAAAGATTTTCTTTCTACAGTGCTAGCTGTGGTTTAATAATAAGAATGGAGGATGATGAGTCAGGATTACTCGGTTCTATTTCTGGCTCTGCCATTGACTTATCTATGTGTGACCTTGATAAGCACTTAACCAATCCATGCCATGGTTTGCTCATCTGTATCATGAGAATGATAAAAGGGGATGTAACATATGTGTCACATTCTGTTGTAAGAATTCAGATCCTCAGATGACAGAGACAAACAATAGTGAACAGAAGGGTGAATTATGTAGCAAAATATTTGGGGAGCTCTAAAAAGGAGGATGAGAAACTGTTCTCAGTGGTGTCAGGTGGCAGAACCAGGAGTAATGGCCTGAAGTTAAAGAAGGAGAAGTGTAGGTTAGATATTAGGAAAAACTACTTCTCCAGGAGGTTGGCGAAGCATTGGAATACGTTGCGTAGAGAGTTGGTGAATTCTCCATTCCTCGAGGTTTTCAAGTCCCGGCTTGACAAGGACCTGCCTGGGATGACTTAGTGAGGGTTGGTCCTGCTTGAAGCAGGGAGCTGGACCAGATGACTTACTGAGGTCCCTTTCAGCCCTGGGATTCTATGATCAGATTCTGAGACTCTTGTCCATATTAGCTATTTAGTAATTTTTTCCTGAACGATCTGTGGGGTTTTGACAAGAGTGTTTAGGTACAACCAGTTCTGTTCACCCAAATTTTGGCTTTCAGGACTCAGTAGTTTTCCCCAGGGGCTATGTTGGCGGCCCAAAGTCAGTAGGTTGGTAGTAGTTAGGTTCCTCATCTGGGACAACACCCAGCACAGATCCCCGCCTGCTGCCTGGGAAGGGATTTGGACATGAATCTGCCACCTCTGATTTGAGTGCCCTAGTCATTGGGCTGTGGAATGTATGCTGCTGTGGTTTTCCTTCAATCTCCCCAGTTAAATCCGTTGCTCTGTAGATCATTTTCTTTAAATGGAGATGGGGAGGAGTTCTAGGGACTCCGTTTGCCCAGGTGAGTGCTCAAGCTACCAGGCTACAGAGTCATTTTCATGTTTGCTCTTTCTCATTCTCTCTGGCCAAATCAGTGGGCCAGAAAGAGTGGATGCAGCTGAGAATTCCAAGTGGAGAGAGGTGCCTCCCTTGCATTTTAGTTTTAAGTGCTTCTGCCTGAGATGGCTGGGGGGCTTAGCACACACTCCTCAGGTTGGCATCTCTTATTGGCTAGTGTGGCACTGCTGTGCATGCCGGGTTTCGTAAATCCCGTTTTGAGGTACTTGTCTCTCCTCCCACGCCCTCCATTCATTGTATGCAGAACTCAGATGTTGAAATAGGGCTTTGGAAGGCCAGTGCTTTTCTAAGCACTTTTGTTTCTTTATAATTCTAGCATTGGATAGCTTTGCTCTCGATTCTGCTTTCATTGAGAGTGGTTTTAAGCCCGTCTGATGCCATTAATTTCAATAGGTTAACTCTTGACTGTTGCTTGTCAGTAAGATCAGTCTCAGCCCTATAATATTATAGTTACCCTGATAACAGAAATGTCATCAGTGAATTTTAGCCTGGTAATGGCTTGTCAAAGAGGTCACATGAACACATTTAGGCCATTTCTACACATGCCACTTTTGGAGAAAGTGGCATGCTAATAAATGGCCCAAAATATGCTAATGAGGCACAGATGTAAATTCCCGGCACCTCATTAGCATCCGGTCACATGTAGAAGCATGGCCTTCTGGAGGCCCCTTCTTCCTGTGAATTTTTGGAATGTATAGAAACAGCCTTAGGGACGGTATTCCCTATAAGCTGAGTGCTTGGGGGCTGCTCAGGAGAGAGTCAAATGCCATCCAGCTGATTAGAAGAATTCCTGCATCCAGCAGCATGTTTTTCTACTGATGGTGCACATCCTGCACATTCCTCGGTGCATATAACAAAATTTATTCTGGACATGACTGGAAAAAACAGAGGGAGCATTGGTTAGGGATTCTAAGGGGCAAAGGCACTTCAAAAAAGGAAAGCTTTTATAAGGTTTTGGGACTATAGAAAACTCAGAGGAACCTTTGTTGCTTGCTTTTTTATTACAGAACTGCGATAATTTCTATGCTGGTTCTTTATCTCTGGACAATGCTTCGGTTTTAAAGAGAGAGAGGGAGAGAGAAAGTAAGTTGATTATTAAATTTGTGGTGGAAGTCCATGAGGGAAATAGTCATCTGTCCAGAGGATGATACTGTGTCTCAAGTATATCATTGGCTTCGTGGTACACTGGTCCAGAAATTCTTCTTCAAGATGGTTCATGAAGAGGTTGTCATATTGGGCAGCTATCCTATTACTTCTGGCTGTTCCTATGTTTTGGATGAAGTGTTTTGTTGTTGAATGTAAAATTATTTTGGGTGACAATGTAATGAATGAGTTGATAAAGTGTTTAAGGTGGATATCTGAGGTCAGTAAATATTGTAAATATTTGAATAGACGACTGTGCCATAATTGTGATGGAGATTGGTATGTAAGGATGTGAAATCCATGATGGGAAGGATGACTTTCTTTAGGAGGTTGTTTATGTTGTGGAGTTCATTGAAGAAGTTGTTTATGTCGTGGAGGATCCTGGCTCCTTTGTGTGGTGAGTAGTTTGAGGATGGTTTTTGTGAGTCCTTATATTCTTTCACTAAGGCTGTGTCTACAGTACGAGGTAAAATCTAATTTAAATGAGTTGGCTCAATTTTACCATGTGACTGTCTTCACTGTAAAGACCATTAACTCGATTTTGGGTGCTCTAATCTCGAGATTACAAAATCTCAGGTACCTGACGGGTGTAGTGTCAAGCTTGAATTCAGCAGTTCGAACAAAAGGAAGTGTGGAAGTGCCACGTTTTAAAAGCGAATTTATTAGCCTCCAGGGGTGTCCCATTTGTAACCCACAATGCCCCTCTCAGTGCTCTGTTCTGGCTGCTGCCCTCCAGCAATAGGAAGACCATGAATTTCCAAGCAGGAGTAGCGAGACTTTAGCCGTGGGTTCATGTTAGTATGACCAACTGAGAAGTGGCTTCTTTCTTTTTATGTTTTTAGTGGTGTGCACGCATCTACCCATTCAGATAGCCCCTGCAGGGAGTTCATGGCTCTGTCTGTACACTTGCTATTTTTTTGTGCGCTGCCTGGCTCCAGCTCCTGCACCACCATACCACATGTCAACAAAGCTGTGCTGGGGGTTTTGCTTGCAGAACATGCTGAGAAATTTCTTCTCAGTGGTTGACATTTATGTGCGAACTCCCTTTTCTCCTCCAGAGGCGCCACACAGTCTGGGTCTTTCCTGCACTCAGCCACATCACGTGGTAGCCCCCAGCCCAACCCAATAAAAGGATGTGCTTGCCCTTCGGTACTGACAGTGCTGCCAGTCACACATTTAGGGCTCCAAGGGTGAGAAAGATATTCTGGGCTTTGCTGTTGCTGTGGGGAAGTCTCCTCTGGTGGTTAAGATACTGGTGGCTTTGCTACCATGGAGAAGGACCACTTCAGCTGGCAACCCAACTACTGACCCCCTCCTCGCCCATACTAGGCTTTGCTGCCACTGGGGAAAAGTTTCCCCCTGTTGGTTAAGGGTCTTGCTGCCACTGAGGAAGGAACTCTTCAACTGGCTGGCCACCCACTGCACCACCCCACCCTTCACCCATACCAGGACTTGCTGATGCCAGGGGAAAACGATAAATTATTTTTTTCCTGCACTTTTATATCTTCTTTCTTCTACCTTTAACAAACAGTCCGGGACCCCACATTAAGACTCTCCCCAACACCAATATAGTGTATGGGGAACCCACAAATTCTTTTTCCCTACATTCTTCTCAATTTAAGAAACATTCCGGGCCCCTGCATTATTTTCAGGGATTACATTTTCTGCAATGATGGGAGGTGGGATCCTGAGTGGATGGTGGGTTGAGAACGGAATCATTGCATGGAAGCCTTATAGTGCCCTGGAAAGCCAAATGCCCTTTCCAATAACAACATAATGAACAGGGGAAAAAAAAGATATATTGAAAAAAGATATTTTGGCATTAGAAAAGGTTCAGAAAAGGGCTAGAATGATTAAGGGTTTGGCACGGGTCCCATGTGAGGAGAGGCTAGAGAGACTGGGACTTTTCAGTCTAGAAAAAAGGAGACTGAGGGGCAATATGATAGAGGTATATAAAATCATGAATGGTGTGGAGAAAGTGAATACAGAAAAGTTATTTACTTGTTCCCATAATATAAGAACTAGAGGACACCAAATGAAATTAATGGGTAGCAGGTTCAAAACTAATCAAAGAAAGTTTTTCTTCACACAGCGCACAGTCAACCTGTGGAACTCCTTACCAGAGGACGCTGTGAAGGCCGGGACTCTAACAGAGTTTAAAAAAAGAGCTCAATAAGTATTTGGAGGTTAGGTCCATAGATGGCTATTAACAAGGGATAAGGTATGGTGCCCCTAGCCTTTTGTCGAAGGCGGGAGATGGATGGCAGGAGACAAATCGCTTGATCATTGTCTTCGGTTCACCTCCTCTGGGGCACCAGGCATTGGCTACTGTCGGCAGACAGGATACTGGGCTAGATGGACCTTTGGTCTGACCCAGTATGGCCATTCTTATGTTCTTAAGGAAGCCAAAAATTCTTTCTTCCTTCATTCTTCTCAATTTAATAAACATTACAGACCCCTGCATTACTTTCAGGGGTCACATGCATGTAATCATCAGTGGATGGCCAGTTGAGAATACAGACGCTGTGCCCGTGTTGGCAAAGTAATGTGTGGGGAAACAAAAAATTCCTTCCTCTGATTTGGGGGTCTCTGCATTATTTCTAGGGATCGACATACTTTCAGGGATTGGGAGGGGAATGAGGAAAATGCAATGAGGAAGATGATGTCAAGACCAGAGTGCATACCCAGAATGCTACGGGGATGAGGGAACTGTGGGATAGCTTCCCACAATACACTACTGTAACAGTCAACGTTAGCCAATTTGTATGTGGCAGCAATGACTCGACTTCGTGGGGAGCATGGTGGAAGTGAGGATGGTCAAAATCGAATTTATATATTCCAGTATTAGGAACCTGATATAAAATATATTCAATTTTATCTCATATTGTAGATGCAGCCTAGGAGTGTTGTGGCTAGATATGATGGGTTTACCTAGGTTCCATTGTTTATGTGTTTTAGGAAACATGCAGAAGTTCCCTGGGCTGGGTTCTTGTGGGATGAGTTTGTAGAGTTTCTCTTGGAGTTGTTTGGGAAAGGATTTAATGATATGCATATATTCCTCACTAAATTATGGTGCAAGGGCCTTCTTTGTATTCTTCATAGTAGTCGGCATTGAAGAGCTGTCAGTTGGCCTCATATAACAGCAATAGTAGGTATTCAGCTCTTTCCAAATGTCAACAGGTATGTGTATAGTCCTTTGTGTGAATAGGGCTGCATGGATTATTTCTTGTCAGTGAGTGTAACTTTAGATTACTAAGGGTGATAACTCTACAGCAAATTAACTAAACTTCTCTTTTCATTTTCCTGTCAGTGGCCATATTTCCATATCTTGAGATTCAGTGCTTTTAGTATTGTCAAAACATGTTATTCATCATTTAGTGACGTTAGAAGATGTAAGTCACTTGAGAAAATGAACTGACAACATATTAGTCATCTGTGGAACTGTCACACTGGGAGCTTCATTTATGTGGATTATCTGAAAAAGTATGAATAAGCACTTATATGTAGAGCAGAGCGTGTTCTTAATATTTGTTTTTTCTCAATTAAACGAATCTTCATATGCAAACACTACCAAGTCACTGCATTATATTACAAGTTGTGCAATGTCATATTTGCTCCATAGTAGCATTGCATACCTTTTAAAAAAAACAAAACTGAGCCAAACACTACTATGTACAATAGTTATGGGAGAGGACTACAGCAAGGAAATCTCCCTTGGAAACGTAAGTGCATTTAGTATTGGAAGTAAGTTTCCATTTACAGTATTCAGGAATTTTGTTTAGGCAGTGAACTGTAATCTCAGGAGAGAACGTCTCTCATGTCTATGCAGAAAGCACCAACGTTGGTTGATTTCTCTTGGCCTTGTCAATTCTAGCTTAAGCCTGTAATTTTTTATAATCAGTGATACTTTATTGTGTCAAGAAAGACTTAATGTACTCCAGCTGTGCAAAACACAGGCTGAAAAGTGCTAATGAAGAAACCATTCTAAGAGCATATTTTGTTAAATCCGTAAACCACATGTGCCCAATAAAATGGCATAGGAACACTTAAAAATTATGCCATTGTTTAAAACTTTGACCCAAGTACAGCTTTGTTTTCTTGAGATGACTATAAATGTAAAGATAGTTGACAGCATTAATGGCAAAGTATCAATCAATGAAATTTATCTTTACTATAAGAACTTGATTTGTGAGTGTTTGTGATAGAAAAGTAAGATTATAAAGGAGTTTCCTGTGTTATTCTGTGTGTTTAATTTGGCCTGTGGCTTCATTCCAGCGTGGTTAACACTAAATGATTTTATAATTTAATAGACAGACTCTAACCCCCATTCTTCTTGCCCAATAAACTTTGGTAAAAAATTATCAAGGAAAAAAAGGAAAAAGAAAACATACTTAGTGTAACCTCTCTCTTATAGTTTATTTTGTAATAAATAAGTTAAAAGCAGTTCTACTGTTGAATTTGGAAGTGAACTTGGTTGTATTATTTTTAGATACATATTTTATAAGCAATAATTTAATTTGGATGTGTGTCCTTATCTGAAAAACTACAGTGTGTATGTATGCAAGAGAGAGGGGAAACCTCACCCTCTGATTAAAAATTCTGAATATAGCACAAAGGTATCCTCTTCCATAAAGCCGACAGATTAGCATATTCTAAATAAAGCTAAAAATTGTTGTGGCAATCTGGGGAAAATGCAAGTTACAAGACTTTCAGTCAAGAAACTCTTCTGTCCCTTTGATTCTGTTGTGAGTGGTTTGGTTCCAAACATACAGCTGCCACACTAAAAACAACTGTTCAGAGTTCCCTTCATAAGATCTAATTAGATTTCTTTTGATAAAATTGCTCTAATAAAAAGATGTTTCAGGAAAAGTGATATCTAATAAATTAAAACAAGACTGCTAGAGAGAAATTTTCCCCTGTCCAGGGAGCAGCACAAGTCCTATGGGCCACTCACATCTCATTTAAATGTTCAAAATAGGGCAAAAAGCGAGTACAGGCCCTTCTGCAGAAATGAATTGCACCCCCAAAAGAATGAAAATATACCCATGTTTTTGGGATTTTTTTACCCAACTTTGTTCCTTTTAATGCTGTGTTCCAAATATCATATTTCAGAAAGCAAGAAGCTGAATTTATGCAGCTGCACAAAGCCAACTGAAGTTAATGAAAAGACTCCCATTAACTTTGCTTGGCTTTGGGGTAGACTGTCGGTTAACTGTTTTCACAAATGAGATGGCTTTTAAAAGTTGGTGGTGTCTGGCAGAAATATATTTTCCCTGCCTCAGTGCTCTGAGCTGGTGACCTGTACCACTGCCAGCTATAATGATCATTCATAAACAATAACAAAGAGATGGCTGTGCTAGTCTGTATCCTAACAAAACAAACCTGCAGTCATGTAGCACTTTAAAGACTAACAAAATAATGTATTAGGTAATGAGCTTTCATGGGGCAGACCCATTTCTTCAGATCTGGAGATCTCATAAACAAATCATTGAGGTGTTGTTTCTTGTAATTAAAAGGACAATTTGGGCCTGATTATGCTCTTCCTCTACCTCGTCACAGAAAACCTAAGTGGGAAAAAGTAATTGTAGGGGTCTTCCTGAAGGATGTCCTCCCAGACTGGTCCATTTGATGGTGACAGTGTTGTCTCCCTTGCATCACTTTACAGAATTGTCCTTGGGGCAAGTCCCCCGACCATGTGGATCCAGGGGAAACAAATAGGCACTGTCTTATCTCAGTCATCATTGTGGTAGCTCAAAGTAAATGTTGACTTTTTAATGGAGACCATTGCACATTCAGCAGTTGGAAGTACGTGGAGATAAATCAGAAATCTAGCTTAATACTAGGGAATTAATACAGTTCTTGTAGTTTAGCCAAAAGAACTACTACTGTAAAACACTGCTGTTTACCAGCTTTTGAAGACCCTTTTTTAAAAGGCTATAATACCACTTGGTATTGTTCCAAGAAAGTTAAGCAGTTAAAATACCACAGATTAACCTTTGACAATCCTACTGTTGGATGTAGCCATGGCAAAATGATAACCGTCTGGCATTGCTGAGGTGCTATGTCTAAGAAACTATATTATTTGTTCCTTATAAAAATATATCATATCTGTATCTAATGTGAGGGGCAAACCATATACAAAAACACTCTCAAAAATAAACATCTGCTCCTGGGATATGTCTGAAGCTCTGCCAAGATTTTTAGCCAAATTATAAGGAAGAACAGGAAATGAGGTGTCCAAAGTAAAAGTTATTCTGGTAATGCTTGGCTCAGTGAACTTTAGACCATGTTAATTGAAGAATGCACTATTTTTAAAGAACATGATGAATAAACAAATGCCTGGTGCCTTATAGGGACAGTTTTGGAAAAGCTTCATAATACTGATAAGTACAGATCGTCTTGCTTTTGCATGCTCTGACCATATTACTCCTGTAAATTCATTCAGTGGCTTTTCTTGCCCTCACCTTTGAGGCTTTTTCCAGATCCATGCCAACTCGAATTTCATTTTACTGCCCATCTCTCTTTTGTCTCTCTGCATCCTTCAGTCTAACTTAAATACATTTTATTAATACAAATCACCACACTGAGGGTGTGTCTACACTAGCAGGTATGTTCGAAAGTGAGGTAGAAAGATGATCTTCTTTTGAAATAATCCGCAGAGTATATATGCACACGTCTCAATCTTTCTAAATTAACTTTGAAAGAACGGGGCCATTCCATCGAAGTTGGTTCTCTGTTCCCACAGTGGGAAGAGCGACCCCTTTCGAGAGATTATTTCGAAAGAGAGCAAGTGTAGACGTTCCTTGGCCCGCTATTTCAAAAGAGGGAGTCCTCCATGGCGGTGATCAGCTGGCAGGTGGCAGCGCTGCTCACAGCAGAAGGGGAGCTCTATGGCTCTAGCATCCAGCCACGTTTAAGGAAGCAGGTTCCCACAAACTCCCAGGCAGGAAGCTGAGAGCGGGCAAGCAGCAGGGAGTCCACACTGCAGCACAGCCTGCTCCCAGCTGTGAGGCCCCAGCCAGACCACCCTGCTCTCCAGCACAATGGCCAGCACCATGGACTCCCGCCCAAGAAGGGGCCTCTGGAAGGAGGACTTCCTTCCAGAAGCCCCCTCGGGGCCGCGCTTCTATGCAGTGTTTTGGAGACCGGAAGAACGGTCTTCTGGACTCCAAATCATGTGATGGTATGCTAATGAGGCATGGGGAATTCGCATCTGCGCCTCATTAGCATCTTTCGCTGTCTGTATTAGCATGCCATTTCCGAAGGAAGTGGCCTGTGTAGAAACAGCATGGGAAACTTTGACTGTCAATCAATATTGTGAAAGATATTGTGCTAGCTTACTTGATTGGCATCATGTAGCAGGCCTAATGAAATGAAGAACATGTTTGTTTATTGTTGTATTATTTACTTATTTGCTGCAACAGGTTCACCAGGCGACGAATCGGGGGAACGAATAAGGAAGTTAAGTCTTGGACAGTATGACAATGATATCCCAGGGCAGGCACCATATACCAGGTGTGGCTGGATGAAGTCTGCTGCCATAGACCAGGCTGTAACTCCAAGATCACTAATTGCTGTGGGAGAGACCAAAGAGGTAAATACAAAAGACTAATTCAAGAAGGAGTTAGTGGATGCAGGAATGGCCTGCATAAAATCCCAAATTCAGTAGTAGTTAGGTTTCAAATTCCCACACTGATAACCAGAAGTTGAGCATAGTATGTTTTGTACTTGAAGTGCCATCCCTGACAGTCCCTGTATGTAAGAACAGAACAATCATAGTCATCAGAAAAAAAGCGTTAGCATGGCACAGCACATCCCTCTGTGTATGTCGGTGTCTTTGATGTGCTGAGATCTATCCATTGGAAAAGTGGATCAGATAATACAAAAGCTTGTATAACCTGATGAAAAATGGCACATTGTGCAACAGAGACTTGAAGAGGTATGTCACACTCTCATTTTGCTACATTCTGCCTTCTCTAGATGGGTGTGCCACATTATCAGGAAGACCTGGACGAAGTAGACGGGGGAATCTTCTCACCAACCAAAAACGGAAGTGAAGCTGTTCCCTCAACCCCAGCTTTTCCAGTGTCTCCAGAGACACCGTATGGTGAGGAAATGTCTTCATGTACTTTTCACTAATACGTTCTTTTAACATCTCAAATGTACAGAAGAGGGTTGTTTACTTTCTTTCTCTTCCAGTGAAAAGTCCCCTGCATTGCCATCAGATGAGTCCATCAAGCCAGCAGATCAGTAGCCCACCGGAGGTGTACAGAACTGGGCATGGTAAGAACCAGACTTCCATAATTCCTTCAGAGTGAAAAAAAACCCATGTATGAAAGACTCTCAGACCCAATGCGCTGCGTGTGGTCATGTGCATGTCATTTGCAGAGGGGTAGAGTGCAGCCCAGGGTGAATAAAAAATTGTGATTTTGTTAAATAAAAATAGAATATTTTAAATCTTCAATAAAATACTGAATATCTCATTTAGAAATAACAGTTACAATTAAATCTCATCACAGACATTTTGCATGCCCACTTAAAGTCTTGTGAAAATCAGTTAATGGCTCTACTGTGTCCAGCCTAACTGTTAGCTCTTGCTTACAGTAAACCTTCGAAATACAGGGCTTCAAGTTGCATGTAGCTTGCTTTCATGCGAGTTAAGTGCAACTTGAAGCTGCTCTGTGGCTGTCAGCCTATCTAGTTGCCCTCAGCTGCGGGCAGCTAGGCAAGCAAAGAGCCCCTTCTCCCTGCCTTCCCTCAGCCATACTACTGTCAGGCTGACAGCTGTGCTGCTCAGGGAAGGCAGGGAGAAGCAACCAGGAAACTGGGTCCCACAAGCAGCGGGGAGCTGGGAACCAAGTGGCAGCCTGGTTCCCAACTGGCCTGCACTGGCAGGAACCGGGAAACTGGTTAGCCATGAGCCGCTCAGTTTCACAGGTCCTGCAACCATTTGCCAGTTGCCCCTGAGCGTCTTTTTCTTATTTTATATTATCATAGAATCATAGGACTGGAAGGGACCTCAGGATGTCATCTAGTCCAGCCCCCTGCTTCCAACAGGATCAACCCCCACTAAGTCATCCCAGGCAGGAACTTGTCAAGCCAGGACTTAAAAACCTCAAGGGAAGGAGAATCCACCACCTCTCTAGGCAACGCATTCCAATGCTTCACCACCCGCCTGGTGAAGTAGTTTTTCCTAATATCCAACCTACACCTCTCTCTCTTTAACTTCAGATCATTACTCCTTGTTCTGCCATCTAACACCACTGAGAACAGTTTCTTACCCTCCTCTTTAGAGCTCCCCTTCAGGAAGTTGAAGGCTGTTATTAAATCACCCCTAAGTCTTCTCTTCTGTAAACTAAACAAGCCCAAATGCCTCAGCCTATCCTCATAGGACTTGTGCTCCAGCCCCTTAATTATTTTTATTGCCCTCCGCTGAACCTGCTCCAGCATATCCACATCCTTTTTGTACTGGGGGGCCCAAAACTGGACACTGTATTCTAGATGTGGCCTCACCAGTGCTGAATAGAGGGGAGTAACCACTTCTCTAGATCTGCTTGAAATGCTCCTCCTAATACCCCTAGTCTACCGTTAGCTTTCTTGGCTACAAGGGCACACTTTTTTGACTTATTGAAGGTCCTTCCTTGTTGTCCCCCCTTTAGTTGTGTTTACTGGAATTTATCCAAAGGATTTTAACTACATTCTCATAACTGAAAACACGTTTCAGAGGTACACACCTGCTTGCAACTATGAAAACTAGGGTAAACGTATTTTCCAGGCCCTAGAACACTGTCTTCTTTATGACATATTTTATAGGGGCGCTATTTGCACTTGTGCATCAAAATGACAGCATTTGCATGTGCGTGCGCGCACACATACACACACACAAACCTATTAGCATGCACAAATCCAGTACAGATTAAAATGTGATTTGCATATACGTTGTTGGTTGCATTTGTACATGATAATACATATGCACATGATGATTTGGGTACATGCACAGAGTCAAGACTGGGGCCTCTTTGCACTGAGTCAAATTCTGCTGTAAGTTTCTTGCCTGAAGTTCAGTTTCTGTCTGAAGTGTATTCTTTCTGAAAATAGAATTTGGCCCTTTATAGGCAAATGCTCTTTTTTTACTATTGACTATAAAAGTCCAAAGTTAGTTGCAAATATATAAGGTGGGCACCAGTTAATATTAATCCCAGTGTTGTGTTCAGTGTTAATGGATTTAGACAGTGGCAGAAGACAAGCTACTTAGTAATAATTTTTAAAAGGCCCTTACCCCTACCAGTTTGCAGGTCTGCAGCCAGAGAAGGAAGTACTGGGGTTGTACTGTGTTTTTCCCTGACGTCTGTGGGAGCTCCTGCCCTGGCACAGACAGGTGGGTTCCGCATGTGTTAGCACTTCCTCTTCTGGCTGCTACTCTGGGAACCTGGGAACCAAGAGGTTGCTCATAAGCAGAATCCACTATGTTTACACTGATTTTGAAGGCTATGAGAAATTTCCTCCTGGTGGAACACCTTGTCAATAGTCTTTTTGTCTTGGGTTGAATAGGTATATGATTAACATGACATCCCACTGAGAGGCGACATGATAGAAAACCAGTAAAGGAATTATACAGTAAGAAATTGGGTCCCAAAGTGCTGATTCATTGTTTTTGAGATATCTTCATGTGGGCCAGCTTCCGGTATTGGTTTAAATGAATCAATACTGAGATATCCACAATTACATTATATAGGCAATGAGGGTTAGGGGTGACAGGGAAGTAGGGCTATAACCCCTCATGTGTTCGGGCCTAAGCCAGCCTGTGACTGGGGAGTGTTGAGAATGAACAGCCACTATGGGCATCTTGTTCATTGCGAAGTTTCTTGTACCTACCTCTGAAGCTTGTGATATTATCCACTCTCAGAAACAGAATAACAAATTCCATGCAGCGCTGCTCTAACCCAATACAGTAGCTCTTGTGTTCCTGTGTAACAACAGCTGACACTATTTCAGCAACAGTATTGTCTTTACCTTTTGTAGGGTATTCAGGTCTTGCTGCATTGCCTAATTAATATATAAATTGTAGCAGACAATAACAACACAAACTATAATACCTACACAAATAAAGAAATTCTGCGACTGTGCAATATTCCAGTTTATGATCAGATGCAGTGATTTTTGCCCCTCACTTAGTTAATTCTTAAAAAATTTCAGTCCATGGTAAATATACTCCCAATGAATTTTAGGTTTCTTATCTTGCATTTGTCTACTGCATGCTAGTTGAAAGGGCCATGTTTTGGATTCACCTTGCCAAAAATGAGACGTTTTTCAACTCATCCAGGTTTTATCCATGATACCTCCAAATTCTGTCATTCCTGTGCTTACTTCCAAAACGTTGTCATCACTTAAGTGCTTACCCTCTTTTCATCCCCCTTCTTTTACTTTTCTCTGCACTTAGAATCATAGAACACTAGAACTGGAAGGGACCTCGAGAAGTCATTGAGTCCAGTTCCCTGCCCTCTCAGCAGCACCAAACACCATCTGGACCACACCCAATCTGTGTCTGTATAACCTGCTCTTAAAAATCTCCAGTGTTGGAGATTCCACAACCTCCTTAACTTATTCCAGTGTTTAACCAGCTAGGACAGCTAGGAAGTTTTTCCTGATGCCCTCCCTTGCTGCAGTTTAAGCCCATTGCTCCTTGTCCTATCCTCAGAGGCCAAGGAGAACAATTTTTCTCCCTTCTCCTTGTAACCCTCTTTGAGGTACTTGAAAACTGTTGCCATGTCCCCACTAAGTCTTCTCTTTTCTAAACTAACCAAGCCCAGTTCTTTCAGACTTCCCTCATTGCTCATGTTCTCTAGACCTTTAATCATTCTTGTTGCTCTTCACTTAGCTGCTGCCTACCTAACTAAACCCATTCCTGGCCCCTGTAGCCAGTATTGGAACTTACATGATGCTTAGGCTGTGTCTACATGAGCACAAATCTTCAAAATAGCCATATTTAGAAGATTACTAATGAGGTGCTGAGTTGAATATTCAGTGCCTCATTAGCATTAGGATGCTTCCGGCAGCAGCACTTCAAAAGTGCCGCTTTTGAAAATGCACAGCTCGGCGCGGCTACACGGGGGTCCTTTTCGAAAGGACCCGCACCTTTCGAAATCCCCTTATTCCGATCAGTAAGCAGGGTAAGGGGATTTCGAAAGGTGCGGGGTCCTTTGGAAAAGGAGCCCGTGTAGCTGCGCCGAGCTGCGTGCTTTTGAAAGTGTCCTTATGCTAATGAGGTGCTGAATATTCAATTCAGTGCCTCATTAGTAATTTTCAAAATGGCCATTAGCATGGCTATTTTGAAGATTTGTGCCTGTGTAGACACACCCTTAGTGCTATTGCCTTGTACATTTTGGTTATGTATTCTATCCTTTACTTCAGCCTGTGTCTGTCTTGTCTATTTAGACTGTAAGACCTTGAGAACAAGGACTGTCTTTTGCTCCATGTTTACTCAGTGCCTCACAAAATGGGGCCTCTTTCTTGGTGGGCCATAGGCACAATTGTAATAAATTGATTTGTTAGGGGTCCAAAATCCTCTTTGTCATTGGAACAGTTACTTGGATGTCTAACTCCCTTAGACTTCCTTTGAAAATTCAAGATATAAACACTTAAAATTGGGTCTGAATTGTAACCCAGATCTAGACACATCCCCACAACTCTGCAGAAATTCCATGCTAGATCTGTGCTCCACACTTCAGCTCTTTATCGAATTCAAATGTCTTGGAAAAGTAGTGAGATATTTCATAGTGCTTGTGGAATTTTCTGTTCTTTAGCAGAATAAATTAAAAGCAGTTTTCTTTTAAAATCTGGTTCTGTTCAAAAGAAGGATTCTTTATAAATGGCTTTATGGGACCCCAAGACCATGTCTATATGGGCAGCCTCTGTCAACAGAGGTCACTGTCGACAGAGAAACCTCGGCAGTCTACACGTAAAAGCAGATTGAAAGAGCAAGCTGCTCTGTCGACAGAGCAGCCAGACCGTCCTGCCCTCTATCAACAGAAAGGCTGACTGGAAGCCCTGCAAACCGGGCTGCCTGGGGAACCAGAAGCCTTTTCTGTCGACAGAAGTGTCTACACGGGCACTCTGTCAACAGCACATTGTGGACAGAGGCATTATATGTGATCTGGAACAGGGATAACGCTGCCAGCTGAATTGCTGAGTTTTGCTGACAAACGCTGAACAGAGCGCTTTAATCATGTAGATACTCAGCGAGTTTAGTGAACAAAAGCTGCCCTTGTTACACACAGTTTGTGTATTTTCTTTCATTGGCTCACATCACCTATACTCTCATTTTATTGACTGCTCAATATGCAGGTGGGTCAATATGCAAATTCTGTCTGTTCCTTCTTTACATCATCATCGTCAAACAAAAGATTCTGCTGGCAAAAATAGGCTTTTAATATTGTTTTAAATAGTTTTACAGAGGCATAACTGATTAGAACTCAGTAAAAGTCTGTTCAGTTTGTCAAAGGAGGACTTGGTGTCTTTCTCCCTTCCTTGGTGCTTTTTACTGGTTATGCAGTGCTAATAAATCAAAATATGAAGTTTTAAGTGAAAGGTACAATTTTGACATAGTCACTTTTCAGACTTGAACCATGCTTTAAATTGCTGCCTCATCCATTGTTGTGTCAAGTTTGAACTGCATCAGGCTCCCTGTCAGTAAAATAGGAGTAGTAACAGAGAGGGAGCCGTGCTAGTCTGTATACTATCAAAACAAAAAAGCAGTCAAGTAGCACTTTAAAGACTAACAAAATAATTTATTAGGTGAGCTTTCATGGGACAGACCCACAAATAGTTAGATTTACTTTTTCTTGGGAAGTGTATTGAGATCCGTGGGGAAAAAAGTTGTGTGTAAGATTTTTAAATCTGCAGCTCTTCTTTCTAAAAAGAGGAGCCAATTCAAACACCTATAAACTCAGGAAAAAATGTTCCAGATATCAACTTTGCTTCTTAGGCTCATCACTAATTATTTGTTAGGCGTAGTTCAAGATTTCCCACAATTGATGTTGTTAAGCATCTCTGTAGATGTCTGATTTGTTTCTTTGAGTTTTATTTTTTCCTTCTTTCTTTGTTGAGAAGAAACATCCTTGAAAGACTGCTATCAGGGCATGAAATATCAGCGCAGAATAACACACTGAACTATTTATTTGTATGTTTAGAAACACCAATGTATTGTCCTATAGGCAATGAGGAAGAGAGTCAATGAAGGGGCATAAGGAGCTATGGCAGAAGCAAGTTTTTTACATATCTTTCCAATCTAAGTAAAATTTTATTTTTTATAATTTTAACAGATAATATCATTGTAGAATTTTAAGCTTTTTTTTGTTTCTATCATTTTATTTTTCACAGTTTAAAAAAATATGGAGGTTCAGATAACTAATGACAGTGGTCATTCAGATTTAAAAACAAGTTATAGTAATTGAAACATAAATTATCAATATCACATGTCAAATACACAAACCTTATCCTTATATCAAACTCTAATACAGTCTCAAGCAGCATTTTTTTTTAATTTGCCGATGTGTAAATCATCGATGGAGGTCCTTTTTGTTCATTTGTGTATATAAAATGAAGTGGATGTTTACTGATATTTACCCATAAAATCTAATCCTTACATCCTTTAAGGCTACATTATTTGGTCCTAAATGATATACTAATTGTGAAATTCTCTAGCATGTATCATGAGTAGCACAAGGAGGAGCTTTTGTGTTATATTTCTTAGGCATTTCCAAGAGCATATACTTTTGATACTTAAGATGAAAACACTCATGCCATCCAAATGTCCGTGGGTCTTTAACCATTTGTTCACCCAATGGGCGCTCTCCCAAATCATTTCTGATCAAGCTATGATGAAAATTCAGGGGGGAAAGGTGATAAAATTTTAAGTTTTCATTTTGCCCTTCTCTGTTTGCTGGGGTACCATTTTCTTCTATGCAAACCCTTGGGACTTCATTCATCATCATCATCCACTCTTTTGCTGGCTATGCCCTAGGTAATCACTGTCCTCTTCTGCAAGGCTTTCTGTATCCACCAGCCTGTAATAGCATCAAGAACTACCTCCAAATGTGAGATTCCCATTTGATGCCTTACTCTCGTTTAGTAAGAAAAAAAATTAAAAAAAGAAATATGCTTATTGGTTTACCCTCTTCCTTCAGGGTTCAGATCTCCAGTTTCTTGTGTGTGCGAGTGTTGTAAAGTCATATACCTGATACGTGGTGAAACATGTCTGTATCACATTTCCTCGTTTATCTAGTAAACGATATACACCAGGCAGTTTATTAAATTAAAACAAACCAACAAAAAGTTTGTTTCCTTGACAAGAGGATACTGCATTTCCACCCAGAGCAGTTTATAAATTGGTTAGATTTGTATGAACCTCCCCAAAAATGGAAGACCTGTTGCACCTTATAGACTAATAGATTTTTTGGAGCATAAGCTTTCATGGGCAAAGACCCACTTTTTCAGATGCATCTGTTAAAGCGGGTCTTTGCCCACGAAAGCTTATGCTGCAAAATATCTGTAGTAGGTAGTATGGTGCCACAGGACTTCTCATTGGTTTTGCAGATTCAGACTAACATGGCTACCCCCAGATACGTCTGCCCAACATGAGGTTCAGATAGCAGAAGCACAGATGCAGCCTTCATGGTAGCATGAAAGCCATTACTTATCTAACAGGAGATTTCTATACAGCATTGAAGGAACAGGGGTCCTCTCTGTATGGCATTCAGAAGTTTATAAAGGCTCCTTTGTCTCATGCTGCAAACAGCTAATTAAGGTCCTTCTGTGCAATTTGTTAGTCAAGTAACAAACAAAACTGTAGTGAACACTGAGACAGGGATTTGAATGCTGGCTAACCAGCTCCTCCAAGCTCAGGAACTGCTTGCCTTATATCCTTCAGATGCTAAGTGAAGGCCAAGCAGATTTACACCCATTGTCAGCCCTGGGCAAAGAATAAACACAGATCTGTTGAAAATAGGACCACAATGCATTCAAAGAGATTGATGATCTTCCAACAGCAGTAGTCATAGGGCCCATGGGAAAGGGTAAGATTATCCCTTGCTGTGTGCCTATACAGTAAACCCTCAGGTTATGCGGGGATTGTGTACCTGCAAACCCCACTTAACTCCCCTGCACAACTCAAATTTTTGTACAAGTCAGTCGAGTGGGAGATGGGAACCAGGCTGCCGCTTGGTGCCCAGTTCGCCTCTGCTTGCGGACCCAGAAGGGCTGGTCAGCTTCCTGGCTGCTTCCCCCTGCCTTCCCCCAGCAGTGTGGCTGTCAACCTGATAGCTGTGCTGCTGGGGGAAGGCTTTTAGCTCGCTTAGTTGCCCACCACTGGGAAAAGGCAGGGAAAAGACACTGCAGAGCAACGTCAAGTTGTGCTTAACTCACATTAAAGTGAGTTATACACAACTTGAAGCTACGTATGTTGAAGGTTTACTGAATATAGGGGTAGGATAGACACAAGCATTTACTGTCGACAGAATATGAGTTTTGTCAATAAAACACCAGTTCTGTCAGCAGAACTCTCTAGTGTAGATGGAGCCTTAATGTGTGAGTATTTTTTTTTTACTGCCTAACAAATTGACATCCTGTGCTTCTCTGCCACTTGTAGATAACTGCTGATCGGTTTACACCATTGTGTGCCACTGCTGAATCTACCTCAGGTTTTCCTGGGAATTGCCCTTCTTTCCTCATCCCCTTCCCCAACCCCCTCCCCCCCGCCTACCCCAAACAAGCCAAATTTGACTTCACCTGCCAAGGTTTTAGTCTCTGCTTTATCATTAGGAACAGATTGAGGTAGCAGGTAGCCAGATCTGACATACTTTGCAGCTAGTGACTGTTTTTCTGAAAGAAGCTTTCAAAACCTGTATCTACTTTAGACATTCTGCGAGGAATGAAATCTTCATTGAGACAGGTGAAAGGAAAGAAAACACTCTCACCAAACATAAGTAGGCAGTGCCGCCAGCTCCTTAGACTGTACCTATCAGTAGGCAAGAAAGTCAGATTGAGCAGCTGCAGGAATATGTAAATGTGTACACATGGGTGCTGTTCCAAATTTCCTGAGAAGGTCAGAGTGATGGAATACTTGTGTCAGATTTTCCAGGAACCAGCATGCAAGAAAAGAGGAGAGTGGAGCAGTGCCAATCAAATAATTCTCTTCTGTCAGTCTGCTGAGAAATGCGCTAAAAATCGATGCTTAGGTCACTGGAGTGGTCTGAGCAGGGCCAGTGAAAGCTTTCTCTTTAAATATTCTTTATGCAGTTCCTTACACGGGGGGCGGGGGTGAGTTCACCCCTCTCCCCCATAGGCCACCCTGCTGCTTCCCTGCTCCACTGCCATCCTGACCCCTCGGCCCCTCCCCAGTCAGCCTGGCTGGGGATTATGTGGATTTTTGGGCCGAACAGGGGCCGGGGGGTGGTATTCAGGTAGAGCAGGGAGCTGTGTTCACGTTTCAGGGGGGATGTTAGGAGCCTTCCCTGTGTTGGGGGGGCATTCAGTGGAGTGGGGGTGGGTTGTTCAGGCCAACCAGGGACTGGGAGGGGGCGGATCTTCAGGCTGAGCGCGAGGGTTGGAGGTTTGGGAAGTGGGGCGGGAGGGCTGAACCAGAGGTGTCCCTACTCCAGTGCCTTGCCCTGAGCCCCTCGTGAACCTTGATTACTTGCTCTGGGCCCTTCACAGACCCTAACCCTTACTCTTAAACCCCAGATGTCCCCAGCACCCTAACCTACCTTCTGCACCCCCACACATTGCAGCCCCCCACACTGAGTGCCTCAACCCTGATTTCTGCACCTCTATGTCCAAAGCACCCTTCCCTACCTTCTGTACTCCCTATACCAGCGGTTCCCAACCTTTTCCAGAGAGGGACCTCCTTTGACAATTCAGGAAGATTTGGAGGCCCAAGGCAATTCAAAACTGGGCGGGATGTGGGCAGTGCCATGACTAGCTAATTTTGCGCCTGAGGCAAGAATATAAAATTGTGCCCCCTCATGTTTATATATTCATAGTAGTTATTTCCTAGAAAAAGGGAAAATACATAAACAATAATAAAATAATAAAACTACTTTTATTATAGTTCTTTATTATTTTATTATTATAGTTGATCTGTGTTGGGGTGGGGGAAAGACCCTCAACCCCAAATCACTCCCCCTCTCCCCCAACATAAACCCCACACTCAGAGGCTGGAGGGGGTGGGGGGAGTCACACTCAGAGGCTGGGGATGTTGGGGGATTAGGGGGTCACACTCAGGGTCTGGGGTGTCACACTCAATGGCTTGGGGGGTTAGGGGGTCACACTGAGAGCCTGGGGGAGTCTCACTCACATTGAGGGGTCTGGGAGGGTCACACTCAGGGGAGTTGGGGGTCACAGTCAGAGCCTGGGGGAGTCACACTTGGCTTGGGGGGGCTGGGATGATCACACTGAGAGGCTGGGAGGGGCTGAGGGAGTCACACTCAGGCTGGGGGATCACACTTGGGCTGGGGCCATCACATTCAGGTTGGGGGGCTGGGAGGGTCACACGCAGAGGCTGAAGGGGCTGAGGGGTCACACTCAGGAGCTGGGAGGATTACACTAAGGCTAGGCAGGTCATACGCAGGGCTGGAGGGTCATACTCAGGCTGAGGGGAGTCACTCGAGCTGGGGGGGTCACACTCAAGGGCTAGAGGAGTCGCATTCAGGGGCTGGAGGAGTCACACTTGGGCTGGGGATACAGGAGCTGCGTCTACACGTGCACGCTACTTCGAAGTAGCGGCAGTAACTTCGAAATAGCGCCCGTCACGTCTACACGTGTTGGGCGCTATTTCGAAGTTGAAATCGACGTTAGGCGGCGAGACGTCGAAGTCGCTAACCCCATGAGGGGATGGGAATAGCGCCCTACTTCGACGTTCAACATCGAAGTAGGGACGTGTAGACGATCCGCGTCCCGCAACATCGAAATAGCGGGGTCCTCCATGGCGGCCATCAGCTGGGGGGTTGAGAGATACTCTCTCTCCAGCCCTTGCGGGGCTCTGTGGTCACCGTGGGCAGCAGCCCTTAGCCCAGGGCTTCTGGCTGCTGCTGCTGCAGCTGGGGGTCCGTGCTGCATATACAGGGTCTGCAACTAGTTGTTGGCTCTGTGTATCTTGCACTGTTTAATGAAAGTGTGTGTGGGAGGGGCCCTTTAAGGGAGCGACTTGCTGTTGAGTCCGCCCGGTGACCCTGTCTGCAGCTGTGCCTGGCTCCCTTATTTCGATGTGTGCTACTTTGGCGTGTAGACGTTCCCTCGCTGTGCCTATTTCGATGTTGGGCTGAGCAACGTCGAAGTTGAACATCGACGTTGCCAGCCCTGGAGGACGTGTAGACGTTATTCATCGAAATAGCCTATTTCGATGTCGCAACATCGAAATAAGCTATTTCGAAGTTGGGTGCACGTGTAGACGTAGCCAGGGGGTCACTCTGGCTGGGGGTCACTCGGGAGCTGGAGGGTCACACTCGGGGGTGGGGGCTGGGGTCACACTCAGAGGCTGGAGGAGTCACACTCAGAGGCTGTGGGGCAGAGGGGGTCACACTCAGGGGCTGGGGGAGATACAAACAGAAAAAGAAAATTGACAAATCAGCCACATAGAACAGAAGGGGGGCAACAGGAGGGAAGGAAAGGGAGGGAGTCAGAAATGACTTATTGCAAGAGTCTTTTAAGTGGCTTGCCTGGAGTAGCTATGAATATCAAAGGTCTTTGTAATGTGTAATTGCTTCTCTATTGAGCTACTGGATGTGGCAGCATTAAGGAGCTGCAAATGTTGTCTTTAAGGTCACTTGCAGCGGCAAGCTGCAAGCAACCCATGTTTGGGTCCCAACCCATAGGCTGGGAATCTCTGCCCTATACACACAAATCCTATTCTCTGAGCACCTCATATACCCCGACCCTGACTCCTGCTCTCCCACTTTCCCAGCCCATCTCTCTGAGCTGCCCACACTCCATCCCAGGTACTCCATGAGTGATGTTCATTTTTTTAATTTGATTTTATATTAAATAAACATCATAAGTATTGTTCCTTGTTAACTATACCTTATTTTAATATCTTTTCTTCCAGACCTATGGACTGGTTACAGTATATATTTATATCTTGGGTTTTTATTCACACTACCTTGGTGATGGTGTTGAACATAATTTTCAACCGATCCACAGATGGAAAATGTTAGAGGGAACATTAATGCTCTACACTACACACCATCAGGGGAGTCCTGACACATGCATGTGGTTGGGGTCACCTAAGGAGAGCCTTGTTTGAACTGTGGATAGCCATTATCCTAAATCAGGAATTTCTAAAGATCGGAAAATTTACCAGAGCCTTTTATATGATCATCATTTTCTTGCATTTACTCGCATTGCAGTCAATTATGTTGTATATGGGATTTTTCTTAGTTTGAAATGCGTTTAGAACTTCTGAAGGAAGGGATATATCTTTTCCTCTCCTCTCTTCCCCTATCCTCTTCCTATTTGTTGAAACTGCTAACACCCCAGCATTCAGACTTTTGAGTTTATTGGACCTTGTTTTACATCTTTTTTGGCTAAAGTCAACCTGTGGGAAGGGGATTGGGATGACTGGGAGCTTTAGTTTCACCTCCCCAAACAGTGAGTTCACCCACCGATTTATGGGTGCTTCATTCTAGATGTTCCTTCTACCTCTCTTACTGCACTCTGGTGTTTAATGCAACTAAGCGTGGAAACAGTTGTAATACACAAGCCCCATGTTTGTCCTGACTCCTCCTACCTTCATTCTTGAATAGTAACAGAGAGGTAGCTGTGTTAGTCTATATTCTGTCAAAACAAAAAAGCAGTCCAGTAGCACTTGTAAGACTAACAAAATAATTCATTAGGTGGTGAGCTTTCGTGGGACAGACCCACTTCTTCAGACCATAGCCTGGTATAGTCTATTCTGGTATGGCTATGGTCTGGAGAAGTGGGTCTGTCCCATGAAAGCTCACCACCTAATGAATTATTTTGTTAGTCTTTAAAGTACTGTTGGACTACCTTTTTGTTTTCCCCACATCCTTGTTAGCCCAAGTAGTAAAATTCATGGTTTAGGAAGTAGAAGCCCTGGATTAAATCCCACGAAAGTCTGTGAGATCTAAATACATAAGAAGCCACAACTAAATAGGTTTCTTATCCCTGTGGATCTCAGCTGCTTGGGTTAGAATTGAATGGTGATAGCCTATAATAATTGACCTAGCCGTGGTCACTTTTGATCATGACTCCCACTGGCTTGTCCCAGTGATTGTACTATAGTGTTACTGCTTATGGAATTCTCAAGTGGCTCATTCCATAGTTCCCAGGAGGGGTTCTGAGGGTGTTAGTGGCTATGAGTCATTTGCAGTAAACTCTTTCATATCTGGCATTCCCAGGACCAGGAAGTTGCCAGATATTCAAATATTCTGCATAAAAGAGAGGTATACCTAGCAGTGCATAACACTAAAACAAAAAACAAGATTAGGTATTAAAAAACACACAAAAATGTATGCCGGCTGTATTTACCAACAGCAGTAGTATTGTACACTGTAAACTTACACTGTATTTGCTGTATTTATTTGTATTTACCGTAACTGTACTGCACCTATGAAAAACATAACTAAAATTTATTTACGGTTAAAATGCTGGTTATTTGAGAGTTCTGGATGATAGAATGCCAAATACATTAGAGTTTACTGTACAAAGCCAACATAAGTTGAGCTGGCAGCCCAGGTAATGCTGTTTGTTCAGGGCTCTCAATAGGTCTGTGGACCATATGTGATGGACTCAGTTTCCCACATCTTTAACATTTGAGTTCCAGAGATTCCTCTTCTTCCTCTCATGCTGTTGTATGTTAAAGGAACAGATGTGACATTAGGGAAAAGGGGATTGAGTAGGGTTACTATATAAAAAAAAGGGGACCTGAGAAAGAGTGTGTTTGTATCAGTATCTACTAACTCACAGTGTATTATTGTGTTATTTTGTATATATAGTCCATTATACATGAGTTGGTAGATACTGATACAGATACAGTTCCTCCTCAGGGAAGTCCTCTCTTTTGAGAGGTCAAATTTGGTTACCCTAGGACTGAGAGAGCATGAAATGCTGAGGGCAACCATCCAAGAGACAGGGTATCAGCCTTTATGAAAACAGAGGTGACAGCAAGCAGCTGTGGGGAGAAAGGCTGATGAATGGGAGGGCAGCTTATTCAAGAGAGGTGGAAATGATAGAACAAGAACTACTAGGAAAAGGTAGTACAGTAAACCCTCAAAATGCACGATTTTGAGTTGCACTTAACTCACATTAACGTGGCCCTGGTCACCACCCTCGCATGGCTCCGGCTCACCTCCACCTCCTGCCTCCCCTGCAGTCCTAACCCATCCCAGGCTTAACCCTCCTGCCCCCTCCCACAGCTACTGCTACCATATCTCTCTGTCCCAAATATAGGACAGGGAGATCTGGGGTCAGGAGGGGTGGCTCCTCCTGGCTGCACCAAGCCCCGGGGAGCTGGCACACCCCATCCACCCTATCCCACCCCAGCCCTGGGAAAGTGGCAGCTGTGGGTGCTCCTGGCCCCAGAGCCCCAGGGAGGAGACAACTACAGGTGCTCCCCATCCAGGGCCCCAGGGAAGCAGCAGCAGTGGGCATTCCACTTGGGGAAAGAGCCACCCCAGCATACACGAAAGCCTCGCGTAAATCGAGGGTCTACTGTATGGCAAAATGAGCCGAAGTGGAGTGCTCTTTTGCCTTTGTACTTCTGCTAAAATCCCTGTGAAGTTATTAAAACAGTCCCACTCAGAGGAGAACACCAAGACTAAATACAATTAAGATGAAGGTCGGAAGCGCAAAAATAATAATTCAGGAAGTCAAAGTTTGTGTTCCCACATTACCCGTAGCTCTTGCGTTTATTCATTTTTTTTGTTTGTATGTTTTTTACAGCAGAGAGAGTCAAAGTCACATTGGCAACCTCAACTTTGTGTCATGGCCTTAATGTTATTTACTTTTCCTTTTTTTTTTTTTTTTTTTGGTGGTCTGGGAACCTTAAAGAAGAGACAGTAGTTAAATCTTAACTGCTTCACTGCTAGGCTTCACTACAACCATATGCAGCAGGGGAACATGATAGTGCATGCAGGTTCCAAGTGCCTACTGTATGGGATGAATTGAAATATCTGACACAAATATATGTACCAAAAATGTGTAGATGATCTACACAGGAACATAAAACTGGAGTTTTGCTCTTTATCATGTGCATAAAAGGCTTGAAAGCTTATATGGTATCTAATTCATTCTTTTAAATTAGAAATTTGGGTTTTGTCTACTCATTTGTTCCTGGATGCCATCATGAATGAGTAGAGAGCTAAATTGCTTTATTTGACTTACACTAGTATTAAGTGAAACCTAAGGGAAAAGAATTTTCATTCAAATATTAAAATATTTTGGGCCAAATTCCGTTTTGCCTTATGCAGATGCTACTCACTGAATCCAGAGTTTTTATTGTTTTTAACAAAATCTGTGTAGCAGAAACAATTGACTAAGGAATTCAGATTTCTTCTTTAAGAGTTCAGCAACCTAACTATCTAAAGTACAGTTCCCCAAGAGTGGATGTGTTGAATATTAAACTAATATCACACTTACTCATAGCAAAAGACTATCTGAAGTTTATTGAAGTCTTATTTTGAAAACTACTAACAATCTTTAAACTACTTCCAAAAATAGCTTTCTGTTAAGTTTTGCAATGGTCAGTGGCTTTGGATGGGTCAGAAATAACATGAGAATGGTTCTTCCACCTCCGCGGTATATTATTATTTCCAGCAAGAACAAAAATTGGAATGAAAATAAATTAATCCTATTCTTCTGAACTTTAAAATTTTACTTTGTATTTTAGAAGATGATTGGGAACTTTTTAGTTGTTATATATGCTCAATCTGTGCACTGCTATGAAAATAAAGGGGCTAATCCACTCTTTTTATCATGACAAAACTGTCATTGAAATTCATGATAATTCTTGTCCAAGTAGGGACTGTAGGATCCAGTCTCAAAATCTGTATGAAAGAATGATAGCATATTGGTGGAGGAAGAATTTAGTTTCTGCCATAGTAAACTTTTTTGAAAATCTGACTCCTTATTTCACTGCCAGAAAACAGGTCTAACAAACGTTGTGCGTATTTGATAAGCAAACTATGAAGAGTCCACAATTGCCTGAATACTAACTGTTATTCTCACAAGTTACTCTGGACTAACAACTGTATTTGGGAGTTGTAGGTAAAACTATCGCCTATGATTTATTAACTCACCTACAGGGGAAAAGGAGTCAGTCCACTTCATATGTGGTAGGTGGAGGAGTCTTGCCAAACAGAGGCTTGCTGGGTCTTTTGCTAAGAGTGCACGTTGTATATTACTCCATTAAGCCAGGGACCCATAAGGCAGCAAGTAGAAAGGCAAATGTATGGGCAAAAGGGGCAGCTTTGAAGGAAGCGTGTTCAGCTTTTGTCAGCTGAAAGTTTTTCATGGATATCTTTTACACCATGGAGGAAAATACATCAGGAACAGCTTGATGGATATTTTTGCAGTTACTGTACACTTGGAATGAGCCTCAAACTGAGCAGGCCAGACAGCGGTGCTCATGCTCTAAGTTCCTGCTAACTTCATTGGCAGTTGTAGGTGCTCATGTCCTGTGAAAATCATGTGATTAACTGTAACCCACACACTTATGTGTGGTTAGCTGTCTCATGTAGTGGTACCTAGACTACTTCACAGAGAAAGAAATAGGTGTGCTCTACAGCCTAAGCTGAGCATCAACTGCCCTTTGGCTCATGATGTAGAGGCACCTGCACTATACTTCAGAGGTCCCAGCTTTGAGTCTGCCTGTGACCAATTACATAACCAGTCAGTTTTTCTGTCACAAGTGAGAGAGGGTTGCTGTTTACATCAATAATTTGTTGTCAAAAAAGATTTGTGTTTGAACAGGTATTCCCTTTTGTAATTTCACGTCACAGTCTCAAGAAGAGCAGGACCCTTCATATGGGCTTAAATTATGTCATAAAGTCTCTTGTTGCACTTACATCTAGGATTGCTGGATGTGAGGAACCACAAATGAGGACCACTGGGTATTGGGAGATAGAATAAAGATGGAATTGAGTAACAAAGATTGGATTGTTCCTCCTCCTCCTCCCCCCCTAAAAAGATCTGTGTTTGGCCCATAATAAAAATCTAGTTTGAAATTCTGAAGTGTTCAATTTGGAGGTGTTTGGACCCTCTCCTTCACCTACCCCAACCCCCTCGCCCCAAAGCAGGCACATACACATATCTATCAACTGAACAAATTATGTCTATGTATGCATGTTTCTGCTTATGTGTATTGGGGGTACAAAAGAAGGAACTAAAGTTACCTTTTTTCTACCATGATTTAAGGTATGTCTTCACTGCAGGGAAGATCGACTGTACCATGGTCGATCTTCCGGAGTTTGATATAACGCACCTATTGGGGTTGTGCTAAATCAGACTTACTCTGTGCCACCGTCAACTGTGGTGCTCCTCCCTGCATTAGGAGTAAGAGAAGCAGACAGGAGCACAGGCTCCTGTTGACTTCCCTTATTGGAGATGGCCTGGAAGCCTGAATTAAGGTATGTCACTCTATCTATATAATAAATGTAGCTGGAATTGTGTACTTTAATTCGACCTTCCCCTGTAATGAAGACCTACCCTGAGCCTTTTGGATGTGTAGAAATAAAGCTGCAATCAGAACTGTACCACAAGTTTATCAGAAATGCAGGGATAATGGGCAGATGATCATGAAATATTTAAACCAGGGGCAAGTTTGGTGGGGTTTTTTTTTTCAGTGTATGTACTTGAAAAAGATGCAAGAAATTATTATTTTTACATAAATCTCTATATGTAGGGCTTACATTCAACAAAAATCCATGGAAACCAGAGTTTCCTTTGCCATGGTTTGCAAAGAACAGACGGTGATTTTTTACAGATTTTCCTAGAAGAGACTGCCTGCCTGCTGTAATATGACACTTCGAGCAGCTCTGAGTATCTCAGGTAACCATGCAGCCAAAGGAAAAAAAAATGAAGAAGGAAGAAATTGGTGGAAAGGTAGTGGGGAAAACTTGCTTTTAAAAACAGTTGATATTTCAAAAGGATGTTTTATTTAAATATTCTTGTTAATCACTCAGGAAGTCCTCAGTCTACGCGATTTAAGGCTTCATGTGTAATTTTTATGATTAAACATGAGTTTTGATTAGTGGTTGGGTTTACAGACCATTAATTGCTACATTATTAACCTGTACATTCCTCTTTTCTCCCTCTGCCACACTTCTTTTAGTAGCAAAACAAAAAGCAGTCAAGTAGCACTTTAAAGACTAGCAAAATAGTTTATTAGGTGAGCTTTCGTGGGACAGACCCACTTCTTCAGACCATAGCCAGACCAGAACAGACTCAATATTTCAGGCACAGAGAACCAAAAACAGTAAGCAAGGAGGACAAATCAGAAAAAGATAATCAAGGTGAGCAAATCAGAGAGTGGAGGGGTGGGGGGAAGGTCAAGAATTAGACTGAGCCAAGTATGCAGACGAGCCACTATAGTCACTATAGGGGCTCATCTGAATACTTGGCTCAATCTAATTCTTGACCTTCCCCACCACCCCTCCACTCTCTGATTTGCTCACCTTGATTATCTTTTTCTGATTTGTCCTCCTTGCTTACTGTTTTTGGTTCTCTGTGCCTGAAATATTGAGTCTGTTCTGGTCTGGCTATGGTCTGAAGAAGTGGGTCCGTCCCACGAAAGCTCACCTAATAAACTATTTTGCTAGTCTTTAAAGTGCTACTTGACTGCTTTTTATTTTGATAGTGTATAGACTAGCACGGCTTCCTCTCTGTTACTATTCTTTTAGTAGAATATCTCTGTCATGCCTCATTTTATACTTAAGCGCTTCATGGTTTTTTGCTTTTGTTATATGTTTTTGTATAGCGTCTAACATGATAGGGTAGTGATCTCAGATGAGGCCCTTAAACATTAGAAGAATACAAATAGTAACAGTAAGAGTAGTTGTGGGCAACAAGAACAAAAGTCATAGATACTCTTGCAAGAAAATGGTACATTTTTAGGTCCATTCAGTTTGATTTTATGTTGACAGAAATCCCACCTATTTAAATGTATGGGTTCACCCAGATTGGTGCATGTATGTGATCAAACAGACTCTAAAAGTTGACTAAAAACTAAAAGTATGCGGAAAATACTCCCTTGTTCAAATGCAGTCAAATGATTCATTACAGGAAAGCTTTAAATCCTCATATTTGTTTCTGCCCTTATCAAATCATTTCCCATAGTCATCCTTTCTGAAAATGTGTGTGCCCAGGGACACAGAAGAACAATCTAAGGAGGAAGTGTGCAGCCCATCCCAGCACTGCACCACTTCCCATTGATTTTCCTGGCCTGGAAATAAAAAACACAGCCGTGAACAATAAACGGGTGACAACAGATGCTAATATGGTAGGGCTGCACGTGGTGTTTTGTTTGAGAAATCTTGGGAAGTGAGTCAAACTTATTTAGAGCTCTCCGTGTTGCTAAATTTATCAGTGTCATCTTGGGAATATTCAACAGCTGGGCTTTGATTTACATATATAATCATTCAGCTGTAGGTGCCAGCTGTATTCTGCCTACAACTGCAATGAAGAAATAAAGTTGTGCCTGTCAAGCTAAGTAGGGCAGGGAGCCAGGGGTCAATTTAATAAAGAAACACCACTTAAAGTTTATGTACCAAGAGACATTTAAAAAAAGAAAAAAACAGGCAGGGAGCAGTAATCCCCAAAGGGGCATCTTGATCTTTGACCTGTAATGTTGCGTGCCGATTGGCGGAGGTAGATTGGGAGGCAGAGGAACAAAGCTATGTGTGTGTCAGCTGGAGATTTAAAAAAAAAAGTCAAATTCAAATGAGGTGGAGTCACCAGAGCATGAATGCACTGAATGAGCAGTCTGGCTGGGACACAACCAGCAAAGCCAACTGGAACAATCAGGGAATTATTTTCCATTTCGATGGAGTGGACTCTGCCTGCCTTCAGCTGAATGACTTGGTTTAGAACAACAGCCTGTTTTTTGTTTTTCTCAGTGTTTTCCCCCCACCCCTGAATGAGGGTCGGAATCCTTTCTGCTGTAAAGGTTATTGCAGTGGGAAAAGAAAATGGGAAGGCACTGCTGGGTTATATGGGGAGTATCTTTGCTGGAATCTCTGCTTACTCCAGTAGCTAGCCTGCCTGCTGCACTGTCTTAAAGCAAAGGAAGAATGCAGAGAGATTGGTTCAGCAGAAGGGAGTTCCTTGTTGTTTCTTTCTTCAGTAAAGTTTTCCACTGCCCAAATCTTTGTGATGACTGCTTCCATAGGTAGGTTTTTGTTTTCTTCCTCTCCCTCTTGCTTTTCAGTTTCTCCCCTTTATCCAAAAATATATTTCGTGCAGCTTCTTTCATTGGCTAAGTTCCTAGAATTGCGCAGCAAGCACTGAAATGTGATCTGCATGGTGATGCATGTGTGTATTCTTGTGAGTAGGGAAGGAGGAAAGTAAGCTTACAGAGTTTAAGCAAATCTGGTTTTAAGCTATGCGACATGGGACACTGTGTGAGTTTCCAGGAATTTGCAAGAGCTTATGTGGATTGTATAACATTTATTACACACAGCATACTTCAAGACCTTTAGCAAACTGGGGAAAAAAGCCAGACAAATAAAAACAAAGCCAGGGGACAGAGGTAGGTCTTAAATGTGCAGTCCTCTGTGGTGATATCTGGAATCTGCTGAAATTGTTGTGAAGTTTCATGTCTGGAAAGCCTTTGTCGATGTAATCAACAAACAGTGGTCCATTAGCACCAATGGAGTGGCTCTGAGTACGCTAATTTTGTGCAACCAGTTTTGGACTAAACAAAAAGCAGGGACTGTTTGGGACAGGGATAATTGCTAAGTACTTGCAAAAACTATGTCCAGACTGAGTCCAATCCCTCCATTGAGGCATTCCTAGCAAGATTATAGTGGTGTTGAATTACTCTTCAAAGAAGTGGAAAGTGAGCTGACTTTTTTAAAAATATGACAGGATCATAAACATAGATGTAGATATTTTTCCTCCTCTTTCCTGAGTGAATCACATTATTCTTCTCACTGTCATCATAAAGAGGAAAACAGTTTTCCCCACCCTTGATCAAAATGTTGATATAATTTTTCTGACCTCATCCAGCTTTTCAACTCATTAGAGTTCCATGTAAAATGTTTATATGTAATTAATTCTGGGATTCAGGTCTCAATTCTTCATCATGACAGACAAAACTTGATGTGGGCATTTGATGCAGATGCTGGTAAGTGGTGTGAGGGGCATCATTGAGCAGAATTAGCCAAAACCAAGGGCTTGATTCTTCAGTCTTAAATCAAGCAAAACTTTTAGTCAGTGGACATTTTGCCTGCCTAGGATCTTACCCAGTGTAAACATGGAAGGAGGAAAGTCTGAATCATAGATTCTCTGACATTTAAGAAAAGATCTTTTAGCTCATCTGGTTCATCTCCTTACCAATTCAGAAGCGTTCCTTTATTGGAGAGGGCTAAATGTACACTGAAATTAGGTTATATTTGTATTGTTTCACTCCCAAATTTTCAAAAGCAGCCCCTTGAAAATTGGTGCCTCCCTTTTTTTCAGGGAACCCTCTTCAGAAGACAAGATGACTTGTATAGACCACAGCAAAACTGAGGCACTCATAATCTGTTGCCAGTTTGAAAATGTAGGCCACAGTAGGCCCAGTTCAGCCTTTTGTTATACCCAAGAAACCCCACTGAAGTCAACAGGTTGCATGGGATGATGTGGGCAGAATTAGCCTGGGTGTTGATTGCTGTTTGGTGCTTTACAAGCTTGTGGCTCATTTATGGAGACTGATCTCTCTCATACAGCAAAAAGGGACCTTCAGAGGTCATTGGGTCCAGTCCCCTGCACTCACAGCAGGACCTATTGCCATCCCTGACAAATTTTTTTTAACCTATTTGCCCCAGATCCCTAAATTGCACCCTCAAGGATGGAGCTCACAATCCTGGGTATAGCAACCCAATGCTCTAACCACGGAGCTATCCTTAGGTGTTTCTAGGTTCTTTTATTTTCATCTAAGGGTAGGGAAAAGTTAATTCACAATGAACACTTGCAGGACAGTTTCAGATTGCTTTGCAGGGTTCTAGAAGCTTTGAAGCCATGTGGCAACACCAATGTGGTGATATTTTGTGTGACTCTGTGTGAGGTTCCAATACAAAGTTCAAAAGGCTAAGAATGGAATGAGTCTGCTCTGTGAAAATCTAGTGTAGGCATGTTAATAATTATCTTGTCTAATTTGTTTCTTAATCTCTGCTCAAACAGGAATAATCTGCCCTAAGTTAAAACAGTGTGTTACTGATTTTGTTTTTGCACTGTAGATTGTCAGCTGCTCAAGTGGCCCTCTGCTAATGAGGAGTTCTAGTAAACATCATGTTTGACGTCTGTGTGTGACCTGGGCAACTTGGGGAGATGCCTTGGCAGCTGACTGCATTCCTAAAACAGCCAGGCTGCACTTAAGTTAATAACTGAGCATCTGTAAGCCTCCTTCCAAATGCATGAGCAGACGGGTTACAGCTGATTCCTTCAGCCTCTGGGGAGGACTTTTTGTAATATACATGTATAGTGTGTTTGGCTGAAAACTAAAATTAGCTACTATACTAAAAATATGCCACAGTGCTCAATGCTTTAAAGATGCTGTGCTTTGGATTCTTTTCCTGCAGTTGTGTTCAGTTTAGTTTACATAACACAGTTCATGGCATTCTGGTATTTTAGCCTGAATCCATGGGACAAGATGTCCTGGTTTATACATTGTGATTTACAAAGATGTTAAACAATGTAAATAGTGTAACTTCGGCATTTATGAGTGTTCCATTTATTTCATCAGTGGAAAAGTTTGATTGTCAACTGTTCAGGGTAGGCCTGTCTTGCTAGTGCGGTGAGGTTACTTCATGGTTGTTACACCTGTGTTTCCCAGGATTCTCCTGGTTTTGGCCATCCTTCTGAGGAGACCAAGTGGCTCACACAAGGGTATTTCGTTTCTTGAGGCAGGGCTTGCAGTTAGCTTTTGATTTTTTTTTTTCGCAAGCAATGAAAACAAAAGGAAATAGGTACTCAGGATCTATTTGATTTGGATGCTAATCTTTTATGCAAGGTTCAAGAAGAGGTATTGTATCCCCCATCTGGGGCTGATGGCCCTGCTGACAGGAAAAACATGATGGAGGAGGAATGTTCCTCAGAAACTATCAAACAAACAAACAGTGGGCATCCCAAGGCAGTGACATATTACCCTGTGTTAAAGTCAGCGTGCAAAGTGATTTGAGGATGTGCATGTAAAACAATGGATTTCAGATTAGAGCAACAGAGCTGCTTTTGTCAACACCCCTCCTCACCATATTTGTTCCCTCCCCCATTCAAAGGAAACCAGAAACCCTCCCTCCTGAAGAATAGCATCAGGTGCTGAAGGTGCCCCTCCAGTCAGGGTAAATTCTTACCTGAGGAATATTATCTAGAGCATCTTACAGCTTTCCAGGGAAGCATGACACCGAGAGCAGCTTCTTACTAAGGCCTTGTCTAAAAATCTTCTTTTGTGACAAAACAGTGGAGGTGCCCACACTGAAATGCTCCTCCTACTGATGTCATACCCCTCCTGGTCTGTAATAATAAAGCCACCCAGTGGCGACTGGTAAGAGGGACTTCATGGGGTCACCAATCACTTGCCCCCGCTGCAGCCTCCCTTTGCCTCAAGCTCCTCCCCCCTCCTTGCCCCATCCCTGCTCTGCCCCTATCTGCCTCTTCCTCCAGAAGCACAGTGCCATTTCCAGTGAGTGCGGGGGCAGTCCATTTCCACCCCTGGAGGTCGCTGAAAGGCCTACATAGATAAGGTACTGACTTCAAGCTGCTCTTGGGCCATACCACTGCGGAGGGGCAGGGCCACCCCCACACTCACTGGCAGCGGTGCAGTGCTGACAGTGAGTGCAGGGGTTTGGTAGGGTGGTGCCTGGGGGTGCATGTGACAACTTGTACACCCTCCTGCGTCACCTATGAACCCCCATTGATGAGCCTCGTAGAGCCTTTTGCAATATAGAATGACACAGCATAGAGACTGGGCCTGGCCTACAGGCCACAGTGCACATCCTGACTGCTGGTCCCCAGTTTGAACTGTGCTGCTCTTGAAGTACACAGGTATGTGCGCCTCCCCCTCTTAAAGAACCTGGGAATTTTTGAAATTCCTCTCCCTGTTTATTCTGCATGGACAGTTCACACAGCATCTTCCCAGCGGGTCATGCCAGCTTCCTGTGATTGATGTGCTCCTGGGTGGAGTACAGTGGAGCTATGGAGTCTGTTGGGGATAGAGACTGTGCAATCCCAGCTCGGCGCAGCCAGGGGAACATCTGGGCGTGCTGCAGAAGGAGCATGAAATGCACATGCAGCAGATCAGGAACTGAGTGTGTATATCAGAAGGCAAAGGAAGCCAACATCACTCTGGTGTGGCAGCACAGATATGCCATTTGAACTGCACACTGTCCTCAGCAGCAACCCCATCTCTGCCATCAGGAGTCCCATGAATACTTTGCAGGGGACTGGAGTCTGCAACTCCCAGACTCAGCCCCAAAGATGAAGTAGTGGAGGTGGAAGCAGAGTTAGAATATAACATGGATCACAAAGTGGAGTCAGCTGGTGGCATGGCAAGAAGACAGGATCTTTTCTCTGCTCCAGAAAGGACTAGCAGGTCGCAGCATTCCATCCTGTTTCACATCCTGCAGGAGGGAAGAGCTCTAGAAAATGCTGACTTTGCTTTGATGCTACCTGGTGTGTGGAACTTGAGCTCTCATTTACTTTGTTATATGGTAGAGGAGGGTTCAGGGTAGGAAATAACAACAGCCTAAGCATCTGTATAGTTTGGGCCTGGCAGAAAAGTTTGTTAGCGTACGTGGATGTGTCCTGGGATTTGTGCGTAGAGATCTCTAAGAAAGTCCTGTAGGTCTTCTGCAATTGTTCGCCAAAGATTATTTCAGGAATCTGCCTTGCTTCTCACCCTGCTACAGGAAACTTCACCATGCTCAGTAGCAGGTTTTTTTTTTTGCAGAGACCAGAGTGGCACACAGGCAGGCAGCATATGGAGCTGATCTGAAGCCAACCAAATGCAGGAGAGGTATTCTTGCATCCTGTGTTACCTTTAGGAGTGCGCTATCAGGTTGGATTACCCTAGTTTGGTGAAAAGGGTACCAATACACAGAACAGTGTTCCTGGACACTTGTAACTTCACAAACTGCTTAGACCCTTTGTCCCTTCTTGCCAATTTCCCCCCTCTCTCTTCCTCCCCTCAACTGACCACCTTTGGGACTTGCCTTGACCTGTTTGCTAGCCCATGGAGAGTGAGAAAGATGTGTGTGTAAATCTTGTGTTTCAAGACCGGGAGCACACTCACAATATTGTCTCTGTGCCTTGTTACTTTTGCTTCCGCAGATGTCCTTCAGGTCCCGCTCCTCCACAGCAGTGAAGTGCCTCAGTCAGATGAGCTGATGAATCAGGAGGCATGAGGAGGAAATGTTTTGCAAAGTGCTGCAGTCAACAGATACAGCTAATAGCAAAACAAGAGTGCTGAGGGAGCCAGTTACTGAAAAATGTAGGGTGAATAGCCTGGAAAGGAAGTGTGGCAGGAGCAGATCATAAAGAGATGCTCAGGTTCCTCACCATTCTATGGGCAGAGTGCATCCATGCATGGGTCCCCCCTACAGAACTTGGTTCCAAGTCTTCCCCAAACTAATTCCGTTCATGTTCCCGATCCCTCACAGGAAGTACCCTTTGCACTCCACCCTTAGGGACTGGTTTCACAGTAAGAGCTAGAGTTACCCTCAGCTGTTAGGCTATGTCTAGATTAGAAGAATATGTAGACAACTGTTTTTGGCAACATCAAAGCAGGACAGGAGTATCTTCCCCCTTCCCTCCCACTGAGCCTGATGCTCCTCCACACTCCCATGAGGCTGGCAGCAGGCTGGTGCCTGTGCCCGGTAGCTGCCTGCTAGGTGCTGGTGATGCACACTACCTGATTCCATGTGCCAGCACTACAGCATGGGGTCCTGCCCAGGCCAGCTGGGCGACACTCAAAGCAGGCCCTGCCTGCACCCATCGTGCGTGCCCTGGGGTGTGTGACATGCAGGCAACTTACGAGAGGGCCTCTCGCCCAGCTCCAAGGATGCTCTGGCTGGCAGGGACTGACTCCAGGACGATCATGAAGGTGCTGCTGCTGGCTGCTGACTTGGGCTCCGGCTCTGGCTCCAGCAGGGTTTGCTCCTTCTCCTCCGGGGGCTGTCTGGTGTGGGTGGCTCCTCCTTTGCCATCTTGACCATGGAGGTTGGAGGTTATGTGTCGTGTCTCTCCCACTTCGATCTGTAGTGGGGGGTGGTGGCTGGTCCTGCCCTGGAGCATCAGCTGGCATTGCGGGCCCAGGCGTACCCCTGCCAGAGCTCCTTACCTTTTGCCTGTACCTGCTCCATGCTCCGGGTGCAGTGGCCCTGTTTTGCAAGGGTAGTTGCCAGCCACGCATAGATGGAGTCATTGCACTGCTTAACTTTCGGGTCAAGAAGAGTTTCTTCCTCACCTCACAGGTCCAGGAGGGCCTGGATCTTGGCCCCAGTCCATGAGGGGACCCACTATCTTGTGCTCAGAGTGTCTCCTGGGACCCCTTCACATGGTCCTTCGAGGGCCTAGCAGGGGTCACAGGGTGCCTGGTTGCATGACATCTGTGAAGGCTCAGTCTCTGGGCATGGCTGTGAGAGCATGGGAGACTGCAGTCTGTAGCTTTGCTGCCCCCATGCTCTCAGCTCCCTGCATGAGGTTTCCTGGGCTCACTGCAGCTTTAAAAAGGACCAGAGACAGGCAACATAGAGCGCTGTTTGCTGTGGACAGGGTGTCCCTGGGACACCTGTGCGGTGTCCTGGAGACCTCTTCTGTAGACAAAAGGCCCCCCACACACCCCAAACATCCAGACTGTCTTTCTGTTGGCAGCGGCATTATGCCTCATGGGGAGCGGGATAAGACTGTCAACAAAAGTGCTGTGTTTGTCAATTTACTGTCGACAGAACACCTTGGGAATCTGGACACTCCACGGGTTTTGACAACCTGTCATTTTGTCAACAAAACCCTCTTGTGTAGACATAGCCTTAGACCATAACCAAGAAACTGTTCTTCACGTCCATGTCCTGTTTTGTCCTGGTGTTAAAGTTTATTCTTTGATGCAGATTGACTCTTTATTTGTTTCGTACACACACTGTTTGGTGCTGACATTCAAACACAGTGGCTATAGGCAAGAGCATTTGCTCACTACAATTAAAGCTCAGGAAGCAAGCAATATAGGAGTCATTCAAGGCATCAAGTAAAAATTGCCTGGCCCAAAGCTTAAACACATGACTTGGAGTCATTGCCAGATTGCTCCTTAAAAGCCTCCTTGATTCAAATAGCCACCCACTGTGCCCCTCTAGTTACTTGGTATATAGTTACTCAGAATCAGCAGCCAGCGGATCAACCACAGTACTCCCCCTTGGAATAACTTTTACCCCCTTGCTTTGCAAATATTATACAGAGTAGAGCAGGCCACAATGACCATAGGAATATTTTCCTCACTGAGGCTGAAGTGACCAAAATGCCATGCAAGCAACCTTTGATTTGGCTAAAGGCACATTCAGTGGTTATATTGCATCTGCTGAGCCTGTTGTTGAAGTGCTTCTTGCTGCTGTTTAGGTTTTTGATGTGAGGCTTCATAAGCCACAAGAGCCAGGGACAGGGTAGGTCTCTCAGCATTACTGTGGGTCTTTCAGCATCCCTGGTTGGAATCTTTTGGGCTGGAAAGAAAGTACAAAAGTGTAGTTTTGAAAGATGAGTGTGTCATGCACCTTCCCTGACTAGCTGGCATGCATGTGATCTGCCAGTGCCTACAAGGTAATGAAAAATTAGCCCTTTCTTTTGACAGTCTCTATCTCAAGATGGTCTGAGGAATTGTCTGGGGAATGGGGATGGTCTGGGGAATTACCTTCCTAGCGGGAGTTAATTAATGCCTGCATACTTGCAGTACTTGTAATTAATGCCTGGATACTGCAGCTGTCGCACTGGATTTTCCGACTCCAAATTGATTTGCAACTGTCCAGTAGCTGTCTGGAGTTCCCAGCTTCTACACAGTGATCTCCACTTGCTTTTCAGTGGTGAGAACAGCTCTTGTTCTGGTCCCCTTGCACTGCAGTGCTGAGGCCACAGCCAGTGCTGATTAGTCCATACATTCAACCACCCAATGTTTGTTTCCAACACCCAGTAAATACTGACAGTCCACCAAATGCCCCTGTTCTGCGAATGCGAGCAGCAATCTTGAACTGTTTTTTTTTCTATGGCAGACAGCAGAGCAGGCACCACTTATTCATTTTCTGTTTCACAGCTTGAAATATTGCAGGACCAGACATGTTGTGCTCCTAACACTCATCACCAAGCTAGTCTGCAGTTTAGACTCCAGGCTTTCAGCAAACGTGTGGGCGTACAGTTTACAAGGGCTGTTAAAAAGTGGCATGAAATGAATCAGAAGCCCATCGAATGAGGGGAAGGTAAAAACTGCATCATGAGATGGCAAGCGCTCCCCCACCCACCGTGATGAGCTGCGATCCACTCCTGGATCAACCAGCATCAGAGGGTGGTTGGTTGTATGGTGCGATAGATACCCATGATGCAGTGGTCCTTCAGTGCAAGAGCAACAGTGGTGGATGCTGTCCCTGATACAGGGAGTTGTGTGTGGATGTGCACAATGGATATTATTAAAATGGCTTATCATAGTCAACGTAACTTAAGTTAGCTTAACTCTCCAGTGTAGCCACAACTTGAGTCTGTTCCACTTCCACTCGTTAGGCTCACTCAGAATTTATAGGATTTGGCTGGAAGTGCTTCAGAGGTTTTAGCATGCTGCATGTGAGTGGGAGTGCAAACCTTCCTATGAATAAGTAATGTTTACGTGATAGTTTTGGTCTAAGCAAAACTGGATTTTAAACTGAACTCCTTGGCATTTCTCTCTTTTATTGTCTTAAGCAAGCAATGTGGAAAGAGGTAGTGAGGTTTTCTGAGCGTTTTACTGAACATAAAGTCATGTGTTTAAGAAAAAAAAAGTATTTTGAGTTGGCCTTATAGACTTCTGATTTTTTTTTCAATTTTTTAAAATAAAGTCAGATAAAAGCTCATCTTTCATTTCTGCTGCACTTATGTATTGAAGTGGAAAATATATGGCTGTCATTTGATGGAATCTGACTTGCTTTTACAAAGTATTGCTAGGACTAAAGGATGTAATAAATGCACAAACCTGCCTCCATCTGCAACCTATATGCAGTAGGCCAAATACTGAGGTGTTTACTCACTTGGATTTTATTCGATCAATGGCACATACACTAGGAGCTTAGCTTGAGTGAAAACTGAGCGGAGGATCTCAAGGTTTCTTCATCTCTTGCTTGATGAACATCCTGCCAGGTGATTGTTAATAAACATTTCAGAAATCATTCAAAAACCTAAAACCTCTCGTGAGGGAATGTAAAGAATAGGGAACTTTAATACTGGGGCAGTCAGCAGGAAAATTCATTAGTGTTCAGGTTCACCCACTTCCTTTTTTACCACTGACCACACTGACTTTATTAGCTCTTTTACTCAGTAGGAGGCGCCTTTGCCCAGAACCTCATCCAAATTCATAACATTTCTAAAGAATGCATTGAAACTGGCTGATACAAGCATTTTAGCTAGTGAAAGGACTGTTTGATCCTTAAGGCAGATGCCGCTTAAATGGGAAACAGGCGCTGAAGTGGCTATAAAGCTGTTCTCTGACAGCTGATATTTTTAAAGAAAAAATTTTACTCGTCTTTTCTTAGAGTCAACTTGGCAGGTTTTTTTCCATGCTATAAAGGTAGAAGAGACTAAGGTTAATGGGGTAGTGTGGAGGGCCCTGAGTCTGGGCTCTTAAGTTTTACCTGCAGAGATGAATTTGGAGCACTGTGTCTTCTTGATAGAAAATGGGGCCAGGCCACAGCTGGTGTAAATAAGCAAAGCTAATTACACCAGCTGAGGATGGGACCTGTGAATTTGGCACAAAGAAGAGATGCTTGCAACATAGTCCAGTGTGTTCTAATATTTCATATTCCAATGTTTAGAGGACGTGAAAGAAGATCACAAAATAGGTAATGGCACCAACACTATCTGGTAATAGTATCTGGTAATCAGCTGCCTTGTGAATGAGGCAAGCCGTCTTTTTTTAAATGGACTTCCTTTCCCTCCCCCGTTCCCCAGCCTATTACCATTCATGCTGCAGTCTTAATTTTGGTGTCCCCTGAGAGCTTTGCATGGTTGCCATGGAGCTGTTTAGCTTCGCAGAAAACCAAGTCTCGCCAGTTTTGTTTCTAGCACGGTCTCAGCTTTCAAAAGTACCCTGTTCTGGGATGCGAAATCCTCTTGTCAGTAGTTCATTGTTCCTGCTGTTACGCTTCACAACACAGCGCCAGCTGGGTGACAAAGAAATCTTGAACGCAGGGCTGCCACTGCACCAACACTCGGGTCTGGTCTCCATGACAAAGCTAAGGTGGTATAAGGCAAATTACCTTGATGTAATGTTGTAGGCATCTGCATTATGTCTGCTTTGCATCCTTGGTCTCAGCGAGGATGCTTCCTGTGCTGCCTGCGTCCGACTGGGCACTGGGAATTCTAGCTCCTGTCTGTGAGCCAGGCTGCTGCCCAGGCCATGTTTCCTCACTGCTAGCTAAGCTACTGTCACCTGACCTCCAGGCTTCCTGTACACCACTGGGAGCTCAGCTCCACTGGGGTTGTCTGCTCCCTGCCAGGAACCTGGGAGGCTGCAGAGCTTATGGCAGGAAGCTAAAAGCCTGCAGGGGCAGCTGTGCTCCTGGTAAGGAGCCAAGAGTCTTGGGAGCCGTGGATAGTCAAGTTCCTAGCAGGTAAACCCAAGAGCCCAGATTCAGAGCCCTCCACACTACCCCTCCTTTAGTTGGTGGAAGCACCACTCTTGGTAAGGATGCGCCCACCCTTGACAGCATGCTGGAACTGACAAACACACCACCGCAGTTACGGCTCTAAGTCGAACTAATGTAAGTCAAAGTAAGTTTGTAACTCAGACATGAGATTCATGAAAGGATATCTGCCTCCTCTCACCTATTACTGTTCTTCTCTTGGTGCAGCCAGCTCCTTCTAATTTTTCTAGTGTGAGTACTACTTCTTCCTTCCTTCCTCAGTAAATCTGAGGCTTAGAAAGGACGTCTTTGATAATCTGACTGGACCTCTTGCCTAAAAGAGGCTAGAAAACCTCATCCCATAATCTCTTCATCAAACTTTTGTTTGAGCTGTGACAGATCTTTTAGACGTTCCGTTTTGATGTAAAGACTTACAACAGTAGAGAAACCACCACTGCATCCCTGGTTAAGTTATTTCATTGCTTAGTTACAAACAGCAAATGGAGCTAATGTGCCCCAGCACTCCTGAATCCCTGCTATACATTTCCTCCTCTGTAAGGAGATATTAAAAATAACTGGAAAGTATCACAGCTCAACATTTCAACCCTGTCAAAGCCTCCCACAAATAATCTGTTGAACAAAGAATTTAAATAGATTTGGAGATGTGAATGTGACCGTCTTTAACCTTTTGGTCTCCTGAATAAAGGAAAGTTGGCTCAGCAGAGGTATAAGAAATGGCTGTCATAGAAATTCTTGAAATTCCCCAGGTGTGGGAAGGAAACTTGAAACATACTACCTTCAAGTAATCTCCCCTGCCTCCCCACTTCTCTCTTGATTATCTCCACATGGCAGTTGTTGTGTTCAGTGTGTTGGCAGTGCCATTGGGGACCTGAAGCCATCTGGAAAACAAGCTGCAAAATGATCTGACCTCTGTGTGCTGAACACTGAGGAGTATTGTGCTCCTTCTTCAGACATATTTCAAAGGGTAGGAGAAAGTCTGAGAGTGATTCTTCAAGAACAGGAGTATTGGGAAAAAAGCAGCGCATGGAATGTGGCCTTCGTGCTTTTCCAAGGGGAGTGTTTTGTTTTGCTTTTTGTGTTTTTAAAGGAACACATGTCCGAAGAAGAAATGACTTTTACAGGGTACAGGATCTTATCCAACCCAACACTTCTGGTACACTCTTTGTCTTAAATTTATTCTTTGTGCATGAGGGTTTGGCAGGGATGGATTCAACAGCTTGAATGTGAGTAGTGGAAGAATAAAGTTGCAAAACACATTTCCATGTGGCTTCAAAATGAAGACATTGATTTGGGGTATTCTGGATAAATATCATCCAACATCATTTCCTGTGACTCTTTTAGAAGGCTGTGGGTTTGTATGATTACCTGACTGGACAGACAGAGGACTGATCAAGACATGGACTTCACTGTGAAAACTTGCCAGTTATCACACACAGCTTCATGTCCCTGAGCACTCTTTTAAAATGGTCATAGCTTTATTGCTTGGGGTTGTAATCAGCTCCCAAGATGTTTTAGGGCCATATCTCCTATCCAGCCTGCATTTAGGCTGCACCTAGTTACCCCAAGAGACATTTAGACTGCCAGCCAGCCCAAGTTCATGAAAGCAGATGTAATCCCCACCCCCATTCTGAGCCAGTTACCTATGTTGTATGCACAGCAGAGAATCTAGCCTAACTTTATTTCGGTCACAAGAGACAAGATGCTGCACCTATATTCGTTCTGAAGAGTACAAGCAACAGCTATTCAAAGAGTGAAAGCAAAAGGAAAGTTGGAATAATCTGGCTGGTTTTTTTCTTGTCATTCTGGGACCACTTCCACAAAAACTGGAATAGTGAGCAACAACCATGCTATTCAAGTGCTGCGAGTATCACCACATCTTTACAACTGATCGCTGGGTTGGGTTGAGTCAGTACAAGTTGTTCAGCACAGATGAAATTATATGCAGTATTGTATTTTAAATGTTTTCTATTTGAAGTATGATTCTGTTCTGAACAGTGACTGTGAAACACAGCACCTTGTTACTCCACTAGTTCTCCCTAGCTACGTCTGCACTACAGGAATCCTTCAAAAGAAGTTCTGCGGGAACATCTCTTTTGAAAAAACTTCTTTTGATAGAGTGCGTCCACACACAAAAAAGCAGATCAAAAAATTTGATCTGCTCTTTTGATAGACAGCGTCCACATAGTCCCCATTCTTTTGAAAGAATGGGCCAAGGATTGAAAAATCCAGTGCCATGAAGCCTGCCCTTTTGAAAAAGGGCGCAAACGTGCTTTTTTTTTTTCAAAAGAATCTTTCAAAAAAAGGCTCTCTTCCTGATCCGGGGGAAGAAGAGGGATGCCGGAAAAAAGGCTGCGTTCTTTCAATTTCAGGTGGAAAACTCAGATTTTCAGAAATTTTAGATAGATAGAACACATTTTATGTAGATGCTCCGCAGGTTTTTTTCGGAAAAGGCCTGGCTTTTCAAAAAAAAACAAAAAAAAACTTGCTAGTGTATACGCAGAGCCTGTGTGTATTTAGTCATTTGCATACACATAATAAAAAGGCTGTGGTCACACTTGGCCAAAACTTTGAAATGGCCATGCAAATGGCCATTTCGAAGATTACTAATGAGGTCCTGAACTGAATATTCGGTGCCTCATTAGCATTAGAACACTTGTGGCCGCAGCACTTCGAAAGTGCTGCTTTCGAACGCTCGTGGCTTGGGGTGGCTATACAGGGGTCCTTTTCGAAAGGACCCCGCATCTTTCAAAATCCCCTTATTCCTCACCTTTCAAAATCCCCTTATTCCTCGCAGTGGAGGGGAATAAGGGGACTTTGAAAGGTGCGGGGTCCTTTCAAAAAGGACGCCCATGTAGCCACACCGAGCCGCAAGCATTCGAAAGCAGCGCTTTCAAAGTGCCGCGGCCAGAAGTGTCCTAATCCTAATGAGGCGCTGAATATTCAGTTCAGCGCCTCATTAGTGATCTTCAAAATGGCCATTTGCATGACCATTTTGAAGTTTTGGACAGCCAAAGTCTTTACTGCTACTTTTTTAGTTTTGGTAGCATTGCAGGGGCAATGTGGCTATGGATAGGTGTGCTGAATACTGTTCTGACTCGCAAAGAAGCACAATTCTTATCTAACTTCTAATTGTAGAGGTTTTTTTATGAGTGAGTAGCAGATTTACATGGCATTGCTTAGGTCCTTCACTCTGTTAAAGTTAAAAAAAGGGATTGTTAAAATACATTCATTTAATTATTTTTTAAATAGGAATTCTACAAAGTGTATTTTTTTTCTTCATCCCTATAAACCCACAGTGTCCAAGCCTCCCAGTCACCACACGGGGTTAACAGGACACCACAGTTTGGCAAAATGGAGCACCCTCTGCCTACTCTGTGCATGTACCCCACCACTTGGTGGGACAAGTGCGAGGCAGTGGCAGATCTGGCCCAGCACTGCTGGCCCGTCTCCAGCCATGGCATCTGGCATGTCTCCAGCCATGGGGTCCAGTGTGGCTTGCATGGCCTGGCAGATTTGAGGACTGTACCCGATTTGGTGATTCTGTCTTCCCGTTTGGCTTCAGGAGAATCAAACCCATTCCAGGCACATCCTGTTTTCCTGACACAACCAAACCCTGACCTTGCTTTAAGTTGCGATAAAAGGAAGCTGCATACCAAATTTGTGGTCCTATCTCTTACGTTTCAGGAGGAATTCTTTATTGAACAGACAAGCTCTAAAATAGATAGTAGATATATAACAGGTTGGCTTTCAGATCCCAAGATGAATTTGCAGGGTTGGTAATTATGAAAAACAGCTGTTTACTTGTAGGATGTGCAGATTTTGACCTGGAGTCACTGAGAGACAATAAATGATTCCATTTTTTCTTCAGTGTCATTTTCTAAGAACTACCCTTTAATTTGCATCAGTGCAATCAGGTAAAGTGGTATAGTTTCAGCAGGTGCACTTCGTTAGAAGCACTGGTGCTTAGGGATGACCAGATGCCATCATGATTTATCCCCATCAGTATGGGAATCCAAAGAACTGCACAGATGTTTTGTTCCTTGCAGTTAAGGGTTAACAGCTGGTGTTGTGAATGTCCACACTCAATCAGACGATAAGGGACACAGTTGGAATACTCAGCAGGCTTGTTTTTATGGAGTTGTAAACAAAGCTGATTTCGTGGGAAGTGTTCCGGTTGCTAGATTGGTATGGGGCAGAGGGGCAGTTGAACAGAGACCTCACTTTAGTCTTTGAAGGTAGGAGTGTCTCTTCTTCTGTTGCCTTAGGCCTGTGCCCAGTGGTTGTAAAATGCTACTTAAATCAGTCTGACTGTACTTTACACCACCTCAGTAGATGCAAATGAGCTGAAGATTCAAACCAATGGAGCATCGCGCCCTGTTAATTTCTTTTAATAGTCACTGTTCTCAGTGAAGAAATCTTGTGGTTTTGTTTCTGTAATTTGGATTGGCTCTTATGAATTTAGCCGAGATTCTGTAAAATTGGAAGATGCTTTTGAACTGTGAAGGATCATTCTCCTCCCCGGTCCCACTCCAAGCTTCATTGTGACTACCTAGTACTCTTCAGTTAGGGGGCAATTTAAGGACCAAGGTGAATCTGCTCAAATGTACAACTAAATAGTTATACTGGGTCAACCATTGGCTTGCTTCTGTTTTTGTGCTGAGAGTATTAGCCACTGACAGTTGCACACCGTTTTCCAAAAGGTCCAAGGACAGACCACCCCAGAATGTAGGGAGGGCCCACAGCTTTATGCAGCAATGAGGTATGGCAAGAAGAAGAGAAATGATGTAATAGGCTCCCTGGCAGGGCAAAATACCTTTGTAGTACAGTAAAGTCTGTGTCATCTGGTATTCGATCAGCTGAAACTCTCAAATGCCTGGCACGAACCCAAGCAATGACACTGCTTTCCTGCTTCGGAGAGCAGCATTTCCACCACTTCAGAGAAGAGAACTGAGTACACAAGCAACACCCCACCTCTCAGGGGCTGGCCTGCTCAGTGCCTGACCTAGGTCCCTCTGTGCAGCCGTCGGGCTCCTCCTCTCTCCTTCCTGGTGTTCACCACGCAGAGTAGCTCCCTGCACGGTGTTGTGTGGCTATGGGCAAGCCCCTCAAGCGGCTCCACATGCTGTGCAACCATGTATGAGAGCTAATGGGGCAAGGGTTGAGGGGGAGCTGGTGCTAGAGGGCAAGGGAGCTGCGCTTTGTTATTGGGAGGCGCCACTGACCCCTGCCTGTGCCTCTCCCAGCTGCTCGATATTAACCAGCATATATGAACATCCGGCAACCTCCTGGCCCCGGGGTTGCCAGATATGAAAGAGTTTACTGTATTTGCCGCGTGTAGATCTGTACAACCTGCGAGAGCTGGGGGAAGGGAAAGTGGACAGCTTTTAGACCTTCCTAAACTAGACATTAAAGGTGTGATGTTTAGGCTCTAGCTCAACCTATTAACACCTTCTAAATTTCTAACAGAGAAAAAGCAATTGAGCAATTGTAATTTAGCAAGGACTGAATGGGTGATGCCCCTATACTTTAATATCGCTCCTAAAACTCAGAGCTCGTCTGCCACTTAACTGGTCTCTCTCTCAGGCGTGTTAGCTTCCTTCCCCCCTCTGCAGCAAGTTACAGCCCTATAAAGCACCCGTGTAAATAGGTTCCCAGCACTGTTATTTATTCCCCTTATGGAGGTGGTTTACCTAGGACACTGGGGCTACGTCTACACGTGCACCCAACTTCGAAATAGCTTATTTCGATGTTGCGACATCAAAATAGGCTATTTCGATGAATAACGTCTACACGTCCTCCAGGGCTGGCAACGTCGATGTTCAACTTCGACGTTGCTCAGCCCAACATCGAAATAGGCACAGCGAGGGAACGTCTACACGCCAAAGTAGCACACATCGAAATAAGGGAGCCAGGCACAGCTGCAGACAGGGTCACGGGGCGGACTCAACAGCAAGTCGCTCCCTTAAAGGGCCCCTCCCAGACACACTTTCATTAAACAGTGCAAGATACACAGAGCCAACAACTAGTTGCAGACCCTGTATATGCAGCACGGACCCCCAGCTGCAGCAGCAGCAGCCAGAAGCCCTGGGCTAAGGGCTGCTGCCCACGGTGACCACAGAGCCCCGCAAGGGCTGGAGAGAGAGTATCTCTCAACCCCCCAGCTGATGGCCGCCATGGAGGACCCCGCTATTTCGATGTTGCGGGACGCGGATCGTCTACACGTCCCTACTTCGATGTTGAACGTCGAAGTAGGGCGCTATTCCCATCCCCTCATGGGGTTAGCGACTTCGACGTCTCGCCGCCTAACGTCGATTTCAACTTCGAAATAGCGCCCAACACGTGTAGACGTGACGGGCGCTATTTCGAAGTTACTGCCGCTACTTCGAAGTAGCGTGCACGTGTAGACGCAGCCTGGGAGAGCTCTCCCTCAGGGCCAATGCTGTGACCGCGCTGAAGGGCTGCCGTGGTAGCCCTGCCACAGCTGCACTTTAAACTTAGATGTGTAGAGAAAGCCTGCTGATTTCATTTGGAGTTTAGACCAAGTCTATAGTTGAGGTTAGTCCTGTGGTATTTTGGCACTTGAACGCAGGGGCTCGAAATAAGGGTGTTGTTTTCATTATATGCAGAGTTTACAGAATGGTCAATGCTCTCAGTACTTCCACTGGACAATTTGTTGCAGCACCCCTGCGCTGCAAGTCTGATTATGGCCACATTTATACCGGTGTGAGAGCAGAATCAGTCCCTGCAACTCTACAGTTCGGATTCAGAATCCTCCCACCCTCTTTTATAAATAGATAGGATGTTAGGGTAGGAGAGTAGCAGGAAATGTAACTTTCCCCCCAGTTCGGTCCTCTGCAAGTTAAATTTGTGGTGGTTGACATATTACTACTCTCTACAGTATGTGTGCTATGTGAGGAATTTGAACAGCCTTAAGTCAAAGCATTAATTTGCCCATCGTGGGTATTTGCTGCAAAATACCTCACACCCTCCCTCTTCAAACTGTATAACCGCCTTGCCCTTCTTGGAATTGAAGGTGCAGGAAGGCTGCGTTTACACCTTGTTCTCCAATACAGCTGACTGCAATACCGAGAACCTCCTCTCTTTCCTGTTCACAGAATCAGAAGTGTCAAGATATGGAAAAGAGCCATTAGCGAGGGCTGGAGTGTCCTCTGCAATCTGTTTTCTTGTGCTTTGTTCAATCCTCTTTTAATGTCTTAACCTAGGGGATGATAATTAGATGGCATTTCCATTGTAATCACCTCATTTAGGTTCCAGTCCTGCAAACACTTAGGTCAATGGAATTATTCATGTACACAAAGTTATTCAAATGCTTAAGCATTTGCAGGATCAGAAGGTAATGCCTTTTCAACATGAGAAAATCATACACATTAAATTAAGGACTTGTCTATACAGCTTTTATACTCCTTAAATTGATTTTAAGTTGCAACTGACATATTTTAAGCAGTACAGCTCCCTGCTGTGGACACAGTTATACCAGCATAGTTTATTCCTGTTAGGGAAGAAGATAAAAACAATACCAGTAAAAGCATTTGGAACTAGTTTAATCTCGTCCACAGTAGGTGTTGTACTGATGTTAACTATTTCAGCAACCAATCATTTAGGGTTGGGGAGAGGTTTGCACTGCTCTAACTAAACTACTTCTATCAAAAGGGAGCAAATTTGCTTTTGTCCATGTCTCATAACTAAGGTCACACCTGAAGTCTGCAGCAGCACCAGGAACTAAACTCAGATCAGCCCAATCCCAATCAAGTGTCATTTAGCTCCAGTTCTCTCCTTTTTGTTTCCATCTAACCAGAACTCCTGCAGAGCAGCAAAGGAGAATGATAAACACCTAAATGCCAAAGTGATATGGAGCTTAGATATGTAGTGAGTGGATGAATGGAGACAGGGTTTGTATGTGCTAATATGTGAAACTTGATTACACTTCTCTGTCTTACATTTACCAGGCAGTGAAGACTGGTGGAAAGAATTTTAAATAGGCAGTGTTATCTCTTCACATCTGAAGAACTGAAGGACATACCCTGGAGAGTTAATACTTCAGCTTGTGTAGTGAAGTTCTGTGCCCTCTGCACTCTTTCTCATTTCTTCATTTGCTAGACATTTACAACAATCAATGCAAGGTTGCACCTTTGAATTTAGTTAGTTCAGATCAACTTTTAAATTAAGGGAATAAAAGTCTATTGTATGTTTCATGTTAAAAGAAGGGACTGGAGATAAATATAATCTGTAGGGTTTTTTTTACCTTTTTTATGAAATCTGTACCTGAGATTTCAGAAAATTTGGATTTTTTTTTAAATTTTTTATCTTCATTTCATTCATGACAGAATCTCGAAGTTACAAAGACGGCCTTAACCACTCGGTTGTGATGACTGATAGCACCATGGGCGCCAATCCCGCTTTGCTGAGGACTGACATGCAGACAGCTGCTTCCTGTCAGCGGCCTTTTGTATCTACGTGTGCCATTTTGAGTAACAGCACCATCCCAACTGGAGAAAGGTGGGAACTTGACAGCTTTTTGGTTTAACTAGAAATTTGGTTCTTTTTAAGGCAATCTACAGCTGTTGCATTAGAGCCTGTGTCCACACTTCAGAAGGTCCATGTTAGCACATTCAGACTTTAGTTTATACACTCTAGCTCTGTCTGCACTACAAAGTTTTTGTTGACAAAATTAGGGAGTGTCCACACTACAACTGAGTTCTGTCTGGAATCTGGAGACAGAACACAACCTTTTTTCCAGTAGAGTTCTATCTTGAAAGTTTGAGGCATAGCGCCTCTGTAGACAGATTCTGTCGACAGAAAAATAGTTTAAATGCTGCTGGCAGCCCCTCTGTCAACAAAGAGGGCTTCCAGTTCACTGGACAGCCTCGTTTGCAGAGCTTCTTGATTGGCTGTTCTGTCAACATAGGGCTGGGCAGTCTGTCTGACCACCGTAGACAAAGGGCATTGCCGGGGTGAGTCCCTATTAGGTGACTATATGTTCTGTAGACAGATGTTCTGTTGGGAAATATCTGTTGACAGTGACTTCTGTCGACGGAACTCTTTAGTGTAGACACAGCTTCTGTCAGGCCAGTCAACTCAAATAAAGAACTGCCACGTTCAAGCAAGAGGTTTTTGATGATGGATGTGACTCAGGTTAGAACCAACACTTGAATAAGAACCCAGATTAACTTTGCAGGGAAGTAAAACCCATGGAGAGTACCAGTCTGATTTTCAGAAATACTGAGCATATTTTTTGTTATTACCTGCATATATTAAAGGGGTGCATGTGCCTTTTGTAGAAGTAAATATATAGGTTGTTTATATGTCTAAAAATAAGTTTTAGCTATCAGAATACATAACAAGATCCCCATATTTTTTGTTCAGCTGCTTTGCTGTGTGTCCTTGCAAGTTCATGCATACTTATGAGCTCCCCAGTATAGTTACTGACAGGCATTTGGGAAATTCTCATTATATTTCATGTTGGAAACATAATTGCAGAAGAATAAAAGCTGTTTACAATGTGTATCATGCTAGTTTTGTAGCAAATACATTTCTAATGATTAAGATGACTGGGAAAATTTTTGTTTGGGTGGAGGAGGGCAATGGGTGAACTGTTGATTTCCCTTTTAACTGCGCAGTTGCTGCAGAAACTTCATGATTTGTTTTGTGGCAGCATCTACAGGTCCAAATCAAGGAGCAGGGCCTCCTTGTGTGGCACAGTATAAGGGCATAAAAAACTGGTCCCTGTCCCAAAGAACATAGAATTTAAGTGTAAAATGAGTGAGGGCAGGTGAGCACAGTGGGGGCAAGCCATAATGAGAAGATTGCGAACAGCTCCAATAGCAGAGGTCACAGAACTCTTGCTACCTATCCATCCCCCCATAGGACTTGCTGATCCCAGACTCCTAGGTGCATAGATACTCTCTCTGCTTCTCTCCTCCCCCTCCCGCCCCTGCCACTTCCTGAATGTCTAATTTCCATCTCAATTCATTTATAATTCCTTTCTTTTTCACAGCAGTTCGCAGAACTGCTCTTTTGTAAGCTGATGATAGCTGGCTGTAATGTCAGGCTCCTTATAGGCACAGTGTTAGTCTGTATCTTCACAAAACAAGACAGCAGTCATGTAGCACTTTAAAGACTAGCAAAATAATTTATTAGGTGATGAGCTTTCCTGTGACAGACACACCTCTTCAGATCTGCTACGACTGCCCCCTCCTTTTTTTTTTGGTGGTGTTCTTAATAAGCACTCTAACGGAGAGCCATTGATTCTGTTTCTTTTTCTCTCTTGAGGTTTTGTTGAAAACCAGTGCTTAGAGAAAGTATGTTACCAGCCTGAGAAAGTGTAATTCAGATTTACAAATTGCAATAAGATGTTTTAGAACTGAAAAGCTGCAACTTATCATTATAAATACCTACAAATTGCAAATAATGAGTTAAAACCCCAGCATTAAGTACTACTAAGACTGGTGACATGACAAACTTAAGTTGTAAGTCCTGTGTTTTAATATTCACCTTGAAACTTGTTCCTTTCTTTCTAATGTCTTTTCAAACCCCCCTTAGTTTTTCAATACAGTATTTTTAATTTTAATGATGTTTTCATTTCTTCGTTGCCACTGTGTTATTGTGCTGTTTCTGTGGCATACACACATCTCTTGGTGTCTATTTCAGCTGTGACCTTTTAGCTAAATCTCTACACTGTGTTTTTAAGTTCTTAACTCATTTTTCCCCCTTTGTTTATACAGTTCAGGTTTGTTCTCCCTTCCCAACCCAACCCCTGCCCCAGCCTCTCTCTCAAGTACTTGCTAATATGTTTTTCAGGCACAGCTTCTGTTCAGGAGACTTTTATAAGTGTGTGTATAGTGGGAGGAAATAAATTTTCCTCCTTTTCAAACTTTTGTCACGGAGAGATGTTGGGTCTGGGGTAGGTCAGAGTGGAGGTGTTTTTGCACATTGCTGTGCAGAATTTTTCAGAAATGGAACAGTCCTGTCTTTTATGTTCAAACATCTAATTTCATAGGTGCAGTAAAATGTTGGGCGAAAAGTGCCTCTGGTGTAGAATGCCACCTTCTATGTTCTGCACAGTTCTCTTTGTCCTTATATTCAGCTAAATTTTCCAGTTGATCTTACCCGCCTCTTCTTTACTATGAAAATCTTAGGGATAAGATTCAGGACTGGGAGTCAGGAACTTTGAATATTATTCCTGGCTCTGTCACTGACTTACAATATGACCGTGGACAAGTTTCTCAATCATTGGTGCCTCAATTTCCCTACCTAGCAAATAAATATAATCATATACACCTTGCATGGCTGGGAGGCTCAATTAATTAAAGTATCTTAAAAATGTCTGTGTGAAAAGTGCTATAGAAGCATCAGGTTTTGTCTTGGTTAAGATTATTATTTTATTGCTGTTAAAGATTTTATTACTAAAAGCTGGAATAAAGGCATTGTTCGGTGAAAAGATTTTAAGGCACATGGGAATGATTTAATTGTGCCATTTTCTTTTTGAACAGCCCTTCTGCGTCTGAATGCCATTGGCTGGAAAGCAATGCTAAGTCCACCCCTTCACCCCAGCTGTCACTGCTGGGGAACAGCCGGCCTACAGGAGATTATCTTGTGTCCTCAGAATTCTCAAGTCCCATTCAGGATGGCTCGCTCTTGTCCCATTTCCAATCCCCAGGATTTCAGGTTGTTTCTCTGAACCACCAACAAGAGGATTCATCCTTAGACCAGCAACCAGAATCTGGTGCCCATCCCAGTGCCCAGGCCTACCTGAACTATGGTGGGACCAGCATAGGTAGTAGCCCACCTCTGGAGTCAAAACAAGCTGCTTTTCTGGTCCATACTAGCAGCTCTCCCAAAGCGATGAGCTCCCCACTGGCAAGTACAGTGGACAATGGGTTTACAACCCACAACTTGCTTGCAGTGGCCTCCGGACACAAAAGCCATGGAATGAACCTGCATCCCCAGCCGCCTCTTCCAGAGAAGAAGAGGACTTCTGAGGGAGACCGATCTTTTGGCTCCACCTCTCCTTCTTCAAGTGGTTTCTCCAGCCCTCATAGTGGGAGCACAATCAGCATCCCATTCCCAAATGTCCTTCCAGACTTCTCAAAAGTTTTAAGCACTTCCCCTTTGCTGGGTAAGTTTTATATCAGGATGTATTCATAGTTAAATTGACATTTCATAGGATCGCGTGAGCAGGGTGGAATGTTAGATACTTTTTAAAATAGTTTTGAATAGCAAATGAAGTGAATATTTGTGGTGAGTGGAGACATCACTGGTTTTAGCTGTATTGTTTCAAAAGACAGAACTCCAAAGTGGTTTCTGTGAGCCTTTTTGGACGTATCAGTCAAATGCAGCCCTCTCTGTGCCGACAAGTAAGTAGTGGCTGAACCAGTTCCTCTGAATAACAGCTGCTGTGCTAGGCTCATGGCAAGAATACTTTGAATGTGGCTATTTATCGTCTAGTCTGTGTTCACACTTAGCCAGGCCGTACTGAGTAGTTGGGTATTTAATATAGCATTATAAGTCTGAGTTTTCATATTTTATAGCTTGCAGGAAATGGAGTGTTCATAGCACTTGCATTAATCAAAGAATCATGTGATGTAGGTTTTATTTCTGAAAGCAGTTTCAGAACTCTGCCCAGATGACCATGTTAATTGTGAGGTTCCCCTTTCCCCCCAGCCTCCTGTGGTTGAGCTCTGAGTTCATAAATCAGTCAATCAGTACCTCATTATCTGAGCTTTGCTGTTAGGGTATATATTGATTTATTAATGGTATCTTTTACCTTTTTTTAACAGAAAGCCCAACTGATAAACATGTGACCGTGAAATTTGTGCAAGATACATCCAAATTCTGGTACAAACCAGATATTTCAAGAGAACAAGGTATATCAAATACCATGTGCTGCCAAGGTGTTCAGCTGCAGACGGGCTGGGCAGGGGGGTCTCTGTATAAACTTCTGGAGTCTAGATTTCTTTACATACAAATGTAAAAATAATTTTTAGGAATAGGAGGACTAGAGGCCAGGCATCCCTTGTAGTGGAAGGACTGGATTGTAGGGTTATCAAAAAAGAAGATCCTTATGATGGTGACACAGAACTTCGCTTTTAGTTTGGGCCAGATCTGCAGCCCCTCTGGAGTGACAGAGGGGACGTAACGGTAGCAGCTGAAGATTTTCCCTAAGGAAATTAAGGTCTGGCATAGGCTCCAGTCTCTTCAGCACTAGGGAACTTTCTAGGGTATACTACAGGAATGCAGAGGTAAGGAAAGCACATGTACTCTCATGATCCTGGTTAAAGGGATCATTAATCACCAGCACAGGTTATCCTAAATGTGCTCTAAGTTGCAATGAGGAGCAGTTTTGGTCTTCAGGATTTGGAGAGGCTGGGTAAAAATTTACCTATACTTATCTCTTCAGATGAATGTTCATCTGGCCTGGAGTTAGCATTGTCTTTTAACTGTATATGAATTTAATGCTATCAAAATCAGAGAGCCATTGCATAGAGCTAAGTTTAATACAGAGCATGCAGCTCTCCCATGCAGATCTACCACAACACCTCAGCCTCTGCCTGCAGCTGTTACAGGTGGATTTTGCAGCTAGTTGTCAGTGGTTCTTTCGGTGTTCATTCCATGAGTTAGTTTTTAGCGCCTCAAACATGCCTCTGTTTATACAATGGGGATAAAAAATAGAGAGCATTTTTCGTGAGTATCTGCAAGATTGGGGCATCCAAAAATACATAAACTATTCAGAATAAGAAACTTCTCTGGAAGTCAGCAATCTAGCCTCTGCACTTCCTGTCAGGTGTCCTGTATTAAATCCTACACATCAGTAAATTACAATCCTCTGGGGAATATTTGTATAAATACAAATCCTTTTACATACACATGTATTCCAGAACCCTCTCCACCTTACTTATGCCACTCATGAATTATAACAGAGGCTATGCTGAGCCAGACCAAAGATTCATTTAGCCCAGCAATCTATTTTCTGACGGTGGACAGTGCCAGATGCTTCAGAGGGAATAAAGAGAATGTAACACTTTTCAATTGATCCACCTTGGTGGCATAGTCTTAGCATCTGGCAGTCAAAGGCTTGATCTGAGTACATAGAGATGCAGAAACCAGAGGATTGAGATTTAGTGGTGTCTAGGATTAATATAGGCTGTATTGAACTAACACCATAAAATTTCAGAGACGTTTATAATTCTAGGCAGTTTATATATTTGGATCTCCCTATGGTGTCGATTTCCAAGAAAAATTCCATTTTCATTGTGCAGAGATGAGACAAAAATATGTATAATATTACATTCTCTCTTTTTGATAGCGCTCACACTGTGCTCTGTGCTTTGCAAATGGATGCTACATGAGAAGACAATCCCTGCATACATGTAAATAGATTAAAACATTCAATTAATATATAAGCTGTTTGATGGAGTGTGATCACATCTCTAGACTGTGATCCAGATCAGGACTGTATGTTCTATAACAAAGATGAGGCTATTGGAAACAGGCATAATTTTTATAGGCAAAGTGTAGTCTTCTCTTACTGGAAGACCTTTAACATTGTTCCACTGAACCATAGCCAATGTAGCCTTCAGCTCCTGGCAAATGATGAATTGCTGAATCTAATAGTGCATATGTTCTCAGAGTGTGAGGTTGCCTGAAGCGTCTTACAGTGCATCTTAAAGCACAAGACAGTAAAAACAAGATTATTTACACCTTGTGGTTTAGGATTCATTAGTTCAGAACTCATTAGTGACGACTGTTCAAAGGATGACTCTTGACTTGTTGAGCTCAAAGAGCAGAGGAATAATATTAACAGGCTTCTGTTCACAGAGCTTAAAATATGCTTCCCAGCAATTGAATATTTTTTCCACATGATATAATCTCTCTTCCTCTTTTTAAAAATGCTAACACTCTGGGAAGTGTCATAGAATTCCTTTGCCAGAGGGAGGAGCCCCCATGATAAATGGAAACTGTGACCTAGTGCATAGTTAGAAGGGTTAGCCAAACACTTTCTTGAATTGCACAGTTTTGCATATTCACCACATTAGTCTCAACACATATTAGTGCAGTAGTCTACTATTCCCCTCTGTTCTTCTTTTGTAGATGAACAGTATAAAATGCATATGAACTTGCAAAGCCTAGTGTGGCTTATTCATATGGGAGTCTGATTATTTATGATTTGCCCATACAGTTATCCAGTTTACACCAGTGATTTCCTAGACATATGTAGTTTGTGATTTAGCCTTTGTTCCAACCTGGGAATTTTTTTTATGTTCATCAAAGGCAGAAGAGCCTCGCCACTTGCATACAAGACATGATGTATCATGTAAAGACTCCAAAATGAAAATCAGACTCTGACTAGCTCAGCTCTTGGAGGGTCAGAATACTGGACTACAGCCCCCAAAGAAGACCAAAACCTCACATAAATCCATTTTTTTCCTGAATAAAAGCTTTACACAGAGAAAGCTCATAAAGACATTTGTCCCCTTTGTCAGTGAAAGTGAGATATTCATAGTGGTGCTCCCCTCCAGGTAGCAATTATTTACACTGAACTTGATAATAAGCAAAAGTGTTTTCATTAAGTATAAAAAGTAGGATTTAAGTGATTGTAAATGGAAACAGACAGCTCAAAATAAGTTACTACATTAAAGTAAAAGATTCCAGCTAATCCTAATATACTAAGAAACTTGTTATATGCAAATTTGTAATCGAAGAAGTTATTTTTATCTAAGATAAAGTGCTTCAAGTCAGAATTGATCTTTACTCTGGTCTGTGTCTGCAGCTTTTTCCAGACTTCTCTTGAGTCCTTTGTTTTCATGTTCCTTCATGCATACCCTCTTTGGATAGGCAAGGCAGTTACAAAGGCCAGCAGAAGACAAAAATCTTGATGGCTTTCCATTCCTTAAATAGATGTTTCCCAGGGTGGGAGCCTTTTTTAAGTTCTTCTGTCCCCATAGAAAAATACAAGATTGAAGGTAGATTCCAATACTAAGTGGCAAGGTTGCATGTCTTTCCAGGACCAACCACAGTTTGATGCTTACAGAACAAACAAAACCATTCATAGGTTATTGGTTTGAGTACTGAGTTATTCAGTTCCTAAAATATCACTAATGGTCCTCATTAGCACATTTAGAATTAAATCCAGATTCACACTTCATGTGTCTAATTTCATGTACAAGAATGATACATGCACAAAAATAGGATATACACATTCAGCAGATTGTAACTTTAAAATTGATATGTTACATGACTGGTTTTGCCTAAAGCATCTTCAAGTTATGCGTATTCTTATTCTTAAGCCAATTTTCATAAAGCATGGTAGCCCTGTGACATAAGTATATGCCTACCTGCTGAAATGAGAGGAGAGGGAAATAATCCCTTTGGTATTCCTTGTATTGGGTCGCACTGGATGCTACTGGGCTATTTTGTTGATGGATGAAGAAAATGGTGTGCCAGTTATTGGGGCAGTGTAGAAAAGAGATCAGCATTAGTTAGTCTCATTGTGGCCATGTCTACACTAGCCCAAAACTTCGAAATGGCCATGCAAGTGGCCATTTCAAAGTTTACTAATGAAGCGCTGAAATACATATTCAGCGCCTCATTAGAATGCAGGTGGCCGCGGCACTTCGAAATTGACCCAGCTCGCCGCCGCACAGCTTGTCCAGACGGGGCTCGTTTTCGAAAGGACCCTGGCTACTTCGAAGTCCCCTTATTCCTATCTGCTCAGTACTGAAATCTGCTCATAGGAATAAGGAGACTTCGAAGTAGCCGGGGTCCTTTCGAAAACGAGCCCCGTCTGGACAAGCTGTGCGGCAGCGAGCTGGGTCAATTTCGAAGTGCCGCGGCCACCTACATTCTAATGAGGTGCTGAATATGTATTTCAGCGCTTCATTAGTAAATTTCGAAATGGCCACTTGCATGGCCATTTCGAAGTTTTGGGCTAGTGTAGACGTAGCCTGTTAAGGCCATACTGCCAATTGCGCTTTAAACAAACAAACAAACTAACTAACTAACTAACTAAATAAATAAATAAGCCAACACACTCTTTTCAGGAATCAACTTTTCTCCTTTGCTTAAAAGCACATGCGTGCTGGAATAGAGCATTGGAGAAGGAACATGCAAACTGTTCTTTGATTGCAGGGAATTGTGTCCATGTTTGTGCAGGTTCAGGCTCAGTACAGCCTTTGCCAAGTTGCCACTGTTGTCAGAGTTGTCTCTGAACTGGTCTCTCAAAGGCAGAAAGGGAAGAAGGCTTTGTCTCTTAAAGGATGCTTTCTTGTGAATCATTCACCGTTTTTACAAATACAATAAAACCCTGAGTTGTGCAGGGGTTGCGTTCCTGCAACACCCATGTAACTCAAACTTTTGCACAAGTCAGGATGGGGAGCCGGAAACCAGGCTGACACTTGGTTCCCAGCTCCCCGCCGCTGGCAGGACCCGGGAAACTGAGCAGTCTACCAGGGCTTGTCATTTTCCTGGCTGCTTCTCCCCGCCTTCCCCCAGCCACACAGCTGTCAGGCTGACAGCAGCACTGCTGGGGGAAGGCAGAGAGAAGGGGCTCTTAGTCTGCCTAGTTGCCTGCAAAGCAGCTTCAAGTTGTGCTTAACTGTGTTAAAGCGAGTTATGTGCAACTTGAAGCCATGTATTTCAGGGGTTTACTGTAGCAATAGCATACCAAAATGGACCTGAACCAAAACCATATCAAGTTTAAAGCAGTGTTGCCTGCATGAGACTGGGGTCTATGTTCTAACCCACCTCTGAACTTCCTTGTAGTTCAGAGGCGGATTACAACACTCACCCTAGTCTCCCCTTTCTTCCCCCTGAGCGTTTCACTCAGCCTAGCCTCTACTACATAATATTTGTTTGCCTTACTGGGATATTTTGGGGGTTAATTAGTTAATGTCTGTCTAGTCCTTTGAACTAGTAAAACACTGTGGGTGAGGTTTTGAGCCCTTTAGGCTACACATTTAGTTAGGTATGAGCAAAGTATTCAGAATCTTGTGCTATCTGAGCATTCTGTAGACACCAAAATTATATCCAGAGCTGGGATACAAGGTTCTGATTGTGTTCCAAGGCAGATAAAAAAAAAACAAACTGGCATTCTTTACTAGTACTGGAAAGGGGCGGTTGGAACTGTAACTTTTGTGTTTATTGCTTGGACTGAAACACTTCTTTCAATCTCTGAATCCTTGCAGCCATTGCCGTTCTGAAGGACAAGGAACCAGGGTCATTCATTGTCCGAGACAGCCACTCATTCAGGGGAGCCTATGGGCTGGCTATGAAAGTTGCTACACCTCCTCCTTCAGTGCTACAGTTAAACAAGAAAGGTATTATATTACTCCCATCTATAGTTTAAGTCGCACAAAGCAGGAAAGATGTAACTACTATATAGAACTGAGAGAAATCTTCCTTTCTCCATAATAAAAATGTCAGAAGGTACAATTTGGAGTTGATCAAATTGGAAATATCAATTTGAATTCCTGGCAATGTGAATAAGAATCTCTCCCAGTGGGATACGTGGATGGTGTTGTGCTTGTTAGTTTCATATACAACTGGTAATTATATACAGAGCTTGGACATGTCTGTACTATACAGTGTTGTCCTAACAGGAATCTAGCACCAACTTACTACTGGAGCCTACTCAGTTATTAGAAGTCTTCTTTTGATCTACGGCTCAATCTGATGCCAAGTACCACCAAGCGCAGCTTTTGCCTTGGTCTAAGATGGAACATTTTTGGCCTGGCAGTTTGTTTTGAGACAACAGTACATCAGAAATAAATCTGAGAAAAATTAGTGTAACTAAACAAGAAATTGTGTGGCAGATGTGTTTCCTCAGGGTCCGGTGTCTCAGCATATAACTTATATCTTTCAGTCCTGAAGGGGAAAATGAGTAGAACATATGAAAAGCATTAGGCAGCATATGGAAACTCAGGAGGCTGTGTCTAAGAAGTATTCTTGGGTCTAGTCATTCCTACTGACCTGCTTGCGGCTACATTTCTATTTCAGAACCCTTTGTATATATTGGTAAATGTTGCCCAATGAGGTAATGAACTGCAGGAAATAAGAGCTGACTGAAAAACAGTGGCTGTTAACATCTGTCTGGAGCATTACTGCCCTTTGTTCTTCTTGCCAATTATTTCAAGTGCACTTTTGGTCAGACGCTTGGATTTCATTATTCCTGATTTAAAAGCACATAAGAACATTGGAGTTGCCACACTGGATCAGACCAAAGGACAGTATAGTTCAGTGTCCTGCCTCTCGCAACGGCCAGTACTGGAGGCTTCAGAGCCACATGTAAGAAGCCTGGAGTAGACAGACATGGGATAATCTGCCCCCTCCCATTCATGCTGAGTTTTAATAATTAGAGATTGGCACCTATCCAGAAACATAAGGTTTAATATACCTTTTAAAATGTTATCAGTAATTGTGATAACTCTGATAAACATAAATATCCATCCCTCTTTTTTTAATCTTTCTAAGTTCTTAGCCTCAGCACCTTCCTATGGCAGTGAGTCTGATTATGTGATGAGTAAAATTATTTCTTTTATAAGTTTTGGATTTGCCACATTTTAATTTAATTCAATTCCATTTCTTCTTTGGTTGAGTCAGGAACAACAGTCTTTCCTAATGAACCTTCTTGATAGTCTTCACTGTTTTATTCATTTCCACAATGTTCCCTCATACTTATCTTGTTGCTGAAATAAACAAACTCACTTTTTCATTTTTCTTCATATTAAGTTTTTTCCAACCTTTGATCATTCTCATTCTCTCACCCTCTCTAATTCTGCAGTATTCTTTTTGAGGTGAATTAATCAATATTGCACATAACATTCCATAGGAGGCTGCATGCTTGATTTGTATAGCAGTATGTGGACATCTTGTTTGCTTTTGTGGCAGCACTGAACTGCATGCGGACTCACCATCTTCACTGTCTACAGTAACACCGAGATCCCATTCTTGAGTTGACGCACTTGCTTTAGAACTTTATAAAACATATGGTGTTTCCCTCCAATTTACTCTACTTTGTATTTATCAACATTGAACTCCATTTATCATCATCTTCCCTGTTCACCTACCTTGTGTAGATCTCTCCAAAGTTCCTCAAAGTCCTCTCCAGTCCTGACTCACCTAGATAACCCATGGAGGTGTCAATCAGAGGCAGAGTTGCTACAGTCTGGAAGAGATTATCTGTAAATAACATGTGCTCTACAGTAAACTGTTCATTGCAGATGGTCACACAGCACTAAAAGCTAGTGCACCGTCTGAATACTACGTGTAGATTATTCACTTGTACTAAGGAGGGCCGCTGTCTAAAACACCTTCTGATTTGTGATCCCCATCTCTTATATACTAGCTTTCTTCATGTGTTTGTTTTCCTTTTTTTGCACAGTTGGGGATTTGTCAAATGAGCTTGTCAGGCATTTTCTGATTGAATGCACCCATAAGGGAGTGCGGTTGAAAGGATGCCCAAACGAGCCATATTTTGGTAAGTGCTATACAGGACATGAAGAATGAGGATATTTTGCATACAGCCACATTCCTTCCTAGCAAAGGAGCATGGCAGAACATGTCATACAAAGGCTTTTATGAGATAGTTTCTTTAGGAAATTACATGAAATTGCTGTCATGATACTGGCCTTTTAGAATAGAAGAAGCACTTTGTAACAGAGGACATTTTCACTAGAGTATTATAATGTATTGTCCTTTGAGGGGAGGGACAGATGTATTAATTGCAGATTCTGGTTGAAGTAAAGATGGCCCCTAAGGGGGAAAAAGGATTTGAGGAGAAGGGGTCACCAAGACATCAACATCCTCCCTTTCCCCACCAATTCTGAAGAAAAAGCAGGATTGCCCTGTGAGCAGCTGGCCAGAGCCTCCAAGGCAGAATCAGCACAGCTTCAAAGCGGTAGGGAGTGTAGGACCTGACCACATGTTGTCAAATGTGTGTGGCTCTGTGATTAAACCGCTTAGAGGGAACGCTGCTTGGATCCTAAATCATTTGAGAATTTTTATAAATTTTTATTTAAAGTAACTTGCTCTACATCACTGAGGCAGCCTGTGCTAGATAGATAGAGAACTGGGTTGAACCCAGATTTTCCAAATCCCTATCTGAAGGCGTAGCCACTGGACTATTCTCCTTCTAGAACACTCCTCTTGTGTGCCAGTTTGTGTTAGTGTTTTACATTGGCTTTGTTGTAGTATCTTTACCGTGGTTCAGTATTTCTCCTATCACAGGTAGAGAATTCCCCTAGCTGTTCTTTCTACCATTTAAACACAGATTCAACTGCCTGATTGTTACAGCAGGGAACCAGAAATTAGGTCTTTTGACCCAGTCCTTCCACTGACTCATACTGTGATGCTGAGCAGTTTGCTTAGCCTGTCTCTACTGACCTGCCTCTTATGGGTGTTGAGACTTCATACAGTAATATTTGTGAAGCATATTAAAATCTGTGCATGTGTTAATATGTATTATCATTAGATAGATGACAAAGTAAATATGAAGTTAGTAAGATAGGAGGGTGATTGTATTTAATAAGAATAGGGGAGATTGTGAAGGGGACTGCAGATAATGTAAAAGGGGTTAGACACAAGAAATGATGAGAAAATGGGTCTTTTAAAAATTGACAAAAAAGGTAGTTGCCAAGGGTGCTGGAGGGGATGTTTTTAGCATGTTCCTTAGCTTGTAAAATACTAAAAAACAATCTTACCTTCCAAGCATTCTTTTAGTGCAAAAAAGGTAATCTTGCATGTCTTGTTTTTTTATAAACCACAGGGAGTTTGACAGCTTTGGTGTATCAACATTCCATTACTCCTCTGGCATTACCCTGCAAACTACTCATCCCAGACAGAGGTATGCTAGTAGAAATAAGAAATAAATGTGATTTGTAGCCAGGGATCTACTTCAAAATAGATGCATCTGAAGGCAAGTGAACATGTCAGTATAAAGATCTGAACAAGAATGCGTAGGAAAGAATGTTTCATTGTTGCCAAACAACTTTCATCCAAGCTGCAGTTCAGAACAGATTAGAACTGTGATGCCCCAGCAATAAACATACAGAACTCATGGGCCGTGTCTGCACTAGCCCCAAACTTCGAAATGGCCATGCAAATGGCCATTTCGAAGTTTACTAATGAAGCGCTGAAATGCATATTCAGCGCTTCATTAGCATGCGGGCAGCCGCGGCACTTCGAAATTGACGTGGTTCGCTGCCGTGCGGCTCATTCAGATGGGGCTCCTTTTCGAAAGGACCCCGCCTACTTTGAAGTCCCCTTATTCCCATCTGCTCATAGGAATAAGGGGACTTCGAAGTAGCCGGGGTCCTTTCAAAAAGGAGCCCCGTCTGAACGAGCCATGCGGCGGCAAGCCACATCAATTTCGAAGTGCCATGGCCCCCCGCATGCTAATGAAGCGCTGAACATGTATTTCAGCGCTTCATTAGTAGACTTCGAAATGGCCATTTGCATGGCCATTTCGAAGTTTGGGGCTAGTGTAGACATAGCCATGGTGATCAGCACCGCAGTACAGTACAATACTTTTTAAATAATATATTTGCAGATCTGAAATCACATTCAGGTATAATTTGCTCAAACAATCACTCAAGCATAGGTAGCAAGAGTTGTCTAAAGGAGGAAACGAAAGATAAAGACAAGCAGATACCATTAGCAGGTAGTTGAGGGAAAGAAACAGCAGTTTATTCAAGCCTAAAAATTGCAATAAGTAAATAAATACTAAAGGGCACATGAATTACAGGACTATAATTCTGTTTTGGTTTGTGGTGACTCCATAAACCACTGTATCACATCAAGAAAAATGCTACTGTGTATTTTAGGCGCATAATTCAGTTTTCTGTTTATTCTCCTCTATTAAGCAAACACCAGATGCACTACTGAAACATTAAACGTTCTTGTGGTTTTTAATTGAATTCTTAAACTTTTCTGCTCCTAAAGGCTGTAGGTCTGTACTCTATCTGTACTCTAGCATAGCATTCAAACAATGTAGTTCTGCAAAATACCATAATGAAGTTATTTTAGCACAATAGCTTCCCTTAGAAGAATGTGGATCAGAGATCTATCTACTTTTAGATAGAAAAGTTATCCACTGATTGTGTTTGCACTGCCTTTTCTTGTCACATGAAATTCATAGTTCTAGAAGAAGATCAGGATTGAAATATTTGCTTGTTGCACAGGATCAACCTATTGGATCTAGCCTGGAACCTGATATGATTAAGCATTTCAATATGAAGATGGCATTAATACACAAAGGCTGTGTCTACAGTAGCCCAAAACTTCAAAATGGCCATGCAAATGGCCATTTCGAAGTTTACTAATGAAGCGCTGAAATACATATTCAGTGCCTCATTAGAATGCCGGCAGCCGCGGCACTTCGAAATTGACGCGGCTCGTCCATCCGATGGGGCTCCTTTTCAGCAGGACCCCATCAACTTCGAAATCCCCTTATTCCTATAATAAGGGTATTTCGAAGTTGCCAGGGTCCTTTCGAAATGGAGCCCCGTCTGGATGAGCCGCGCGACAGCGAGCCGTGTCATTTTCGAAGTGTCGTGGCTGCCGACATTTTAATGGGGCGCTGAATATGTATTTCAGCACTTCATTAGTATACTTCGAAATGGCCATTTGCATGGCCATCTCAAAGTTTTGGGCTAGTGTAGACACAGCCAAACTGTCCATGGTTTTGCATTCTGCTCCCAATTCATACAGTACAAGTTGAATCTCTCTACTCTGGCACCCTTGGGACAAGAACAGTGAATTTGCCAGACCACGGGAGGCTGATATTATCTAGCACATTACGAACACTCGTACTGCTTAGTGGGCTCTTAGAAGAGATTTAGGAGTAAATTGCAGCTAAATAACAGCATAGAACACTGAGAGACAGGACTGGTAGTTGTAAATAAACTTTATGGGACCACAGGAAACTTGGCCACAGTCATGATAAGTGGTTAACCAGATTACTAATACCATGCTGGATCATGGATGTTGCCAGACAAGTGAGTCCTGGATTAGAGAGGTTCAACCTGTACTTAAAATATTCTTAAAGGTAAGTGTGTGAATAGTCCCATGGTAAGCAGTGAATCAAGGCCTCCATTTTTCTTTATTCTGCTGAACGCCAAACCATGTTATAACCAACTATAGTTCCAAATATAATTTCTATACAGACTTTTACAAAACTGTAGCCTGAGTGAGGAGATGCTCTAATTAAGAAAGAATTTTGACTTGATGTCTCTTTCAGCAGTAATCCATAACTATTTGTGGTTTGCATGAAACCACAGGACTATAAGTGCTCTGCTACTTGCAACCCCCAAAATTGTGCAACACAGTAATCACACATCGTGGGTGGTATTAGTGCATTGTGGGATTGTTTAATGTTTCTGGTGAAGAGCTTCCAGTTTCTGATGTCATAATTTCCAGAACTTGACTCCTCGTTCACCACCTGGATGGCCCTCTCAATCCAAGTCATAATAAGTGCATGTGGTGTTTTATATTTGCAGATCCCTTAGAGGAGATAGCGGAAACTGCACCTCAGACTGCTGCGAACTCAGCAGCCGAGCTCCTCAAGCAGGGTGCAGGTTAGTAAATTTCTCTTACATTTGAAGAAATTGCAATTGCTCCTAAATAATATTTTTACACGCAAGAAAGAGAAAAAAAAAAGAACAAACAGTAGGAGGGTGAAGGTGCAAAAAAGGAATTGAGTACATTAAGGTGCTGTTGAGAAGTATGTAACGTACTTGACCTGTTTGTGTGAGTGAGGGTGCTGTGTTGCCTTCTAGAGTCTGGCCCACAGTGAAGGATGGGCTATTGCCCATCAGTGAAGTGGTGGAGACCTATGTTGAAGGACCAGGTTTCTAGTTGTGTGTGGGGAGGGGCCCACCTGTCTGCAGCAAGTAGATTTGTAAAATTGGTAACCAAACCTAAAAATGCTCACTGATCACCCGAGACTATGTGGTGCAAAGAAATGAAGTGTCTGATTCTTTGGTCATCCTATTTTGTTATTAAGGAGCCTTGTTTTTTGCTGTGATGCAGCAGCTCCCTGCTACTGTAGCAAAATAAAACCACCTCTGAGGGCTTGTATCACTGCCACTTTACTGCACTGTAACTTTCTCGCTCAGAGGTGGGAAAAAGCACCCCCTTCCCTCAAGTGCAACATAGTTCATCGCTGTAAAGTGCCAGTGTAAACAGGCTCCCAGCCCTGTCAGCTGTTCCCTTCATGGAGGCTGTTTAGCTACGGTGTTGCCAGAGCTCTTACAGGTGTTGGCACCTTGACCTCACTGCCCTGGTGGTGCTTTAATTCAGCAGTGTAGACAAAGCCTGCATGCCAGCTTAAGTGACAGAGAGGATACCTTAGCAGTCCCTGAAGGCACAGAGCTGCCAGAGTGATTCATTATACTGTCTACTCTCTCTGCCCTGGAGCAGTGACAGTGCCCTGGGGCAAGGAACCAGATCACACTTACCTCTCAGTGATCCCTGACTGCTTGAATGGCCTTCAGGCTGCTCTGAGTTGTGCCACAGGATCAGATTGGCTTGCATCAAACAAAGAAGCCACTGACCAAAAGATCTCGGCCAAGTGTTTTTTTTGTAGCTTTCAGCTATCAGAGGGCTGTACAGCTGCTCTGATGCATACTAAAACGGGGTGGCCAATGGGTGGCCCACAGCCAAATGGTGGCCCACAAAGCGTTTTCATCTGGACTGCCAACCTGGCAGCGGTGCCATTGTATCTAAGCCAGCAAAGTGAGTGTGGGGTGCGGGGCCGGCAACCTGCAGCTCTGAAGCTGCGTGTCTCTTTAAGGAGCCATTTGCGTCTCCAGATGCTGCTGCCATTGACGCCTCCACTGGCTTCCTGTCCTGCTGCACTGAAATATTGGAACTCAGTTTAATTGGTTTAATGGCCAGCAGTGTGGTGAGAGGGATCCAGCCATTAAACCAATTAAATTGAGTTCTTGTATTTCAGAGTGGCAGGGCAGAGAGCCGCCTGCATTGCAGGTGGGAGAAGGGAGGAGGAGAGCTGTAGTGGGGGGAGCCATGCAGCCACACTGAGGAGGAGGCGGCTGCTGCACTGAAGAGCAGCGGGGAGGGGAGGAGGGGGATCAGGCCCCATCTGAGGTAGGGTAATCCTGGGCTTGGAGCTAAGAGGGGTTAAGCCTGTGGATGGGTGTAGGGGCCTATTTTGTGTTTGGCCCCTGGAATGTGTAAAAAATTGCCATGTGGCCCCGATGGGAAAAGGTTGGCCACCCCTGTGATAGAGCATTTGACCGAGGGCAGCACTACTTCAAGCAGCTGTGGAGTCAGAGTATTTGCCTGTGATTATGCAGCTTTTGGTTTTGTTTTGACTTTTAAAAGTGAAGTGGCACTTTAAGTGATGCAATTGAGCAAGAATGTGTGGCTGAGGGAATGGTCAGTCTGGCCTCGGCTGTGCTGGAAGCCGGCATGCATTGGCATTTGTTTGCCATTACCACCACAATGGGTGTGGTAGCCCCTAGACTTAGAGCCCAGGAGGAGAAATTCAAGAGGAAAATTGCTATAAATAAACTCGGCACAACAGGCACAAATTTCCTCTTGAGAGCTAGCTGGGTTTTCATTACCCAGCCCATGTAACTTTCCTAGAGGAAAAGAAATAATGGCATCTGAGGACTAGCTGTTAGGCAGTTCCAGATGGGGAATGTCACATCAAAGCTCATTTGACTGAATGGAAATTTAATAACCATCTTGGCATATCTAATTTTGCAACAAAGACTTAAGGACTTCTGTAGGGAAGGGACGTGATGCTTTTACCATACAACTTGGAGTGTCTTCTGATGGGATTGGTGGTCAAATCACGTTGTTTGTTTAGTTCAGACATTTTTGTCTCCTCTCACACAAACATTCTCAATATGAAGTTCAGTATCAAAGCACAGACTCCAAACAGATACCCAGCCTCTTATCCAAACAACGTTTGATAAAAGCAAAGGCCATCCCCAACTGCTGACCCAACCCAAAACAAACAAACAAAAACAACATGCTTTAAAGTTAACTGACCATTTCTACAGCTAAATGAGTAGAGTGTTCCTGTCTGTTATAGCACAGAAGGGCCGAATCTTCTGCTTCCCAGGTAGCTGTGAGGCTTCCATCATGTGCTTGCTGTACCTCATTATCCCCACTGGGGGACAGGCCCGGTGGCAAGGCAGGTATGAGAATTGGAAACCCACAGATATCTGGGGGTCTAGAATCTCAAAAAGCCACTTACAGAGCTCCCTGGCTTTTCCCATGGACAGTTCCTCACTTCATTGGCGTCCCAGCATCCCCTGTGCTTGGTACCATTGCCTTGCGCTCTGTGTGTTGCACAGCCTATGTGCCTTTTAGCTTTGGAAAACCCCATTTAATTAGTAAATCAGTTAAATATTAAGTTTAACGGATTAACTGATGAAACAGGAGAGGTTCGGGGGGAGGGGGTGCTGCAGCTACTCTAGCTGAACTGGAGTACTCACAGCCCACAGCTGGCTTCGTGAGGCTAGAGCAGCCCTTACCAGTTAACCGTTATTATCCCAATGCCTTTTCTTTCCAACATATGTTAAGACCATTGTGGGGATGTCCTTTCCAAACAGCACTGAATGACCATACGAGGAACAGCATAAATTACAATGAAGCTGAAGAACGTGCTGTGTTGGGTATTGTCTTCCCCAGCCCAAACAGATGTGACTCCAAAGTAGTAGCTGCAGAGTGTAGAGGGAAGAACTGCTTTGCAGGAAGGATGCTATCACGTAGCCATTCATTTTTTTCAGCCTCCTCCCAGCTCAGTGGCCGTGTCTACACTAACCCAAATTTTTGAAATGGCCATGCAAATGGCAATTTCTAAGATTACCAATGAAGCGCTGAAATACATATTCAGCGCCTCATTAGCATGCCGACAGCCGCGGTGCTTCAGAATTGCTGCAGCTTACTGCTGTGCGGCTTGTCCAGATGGGGCTCCTTTTCGAAAGGACTCCTGGGAACTTTGAAATCCCCTTATTCCTATCTGCTGAAAAGGAGCCCCGTCTGGATGAGCTGTGCGGCGGCGAGCCGCGGCAATTTTGAAGTGACGTGGCCGCCAGCATGCTAATGAGGCGCTGAATATGTATTTCAGCGCTTCATTAGTAATCTTCGAAATGGCCCTTTGTATGGCCATTTCAAACATTTGGGCTAGTGTAGACATAGCCAGTGTCTTTTGCATCACTTCAGTTAATTTTCTTGTGTATCATATATCGGATAAGAGCACATACCATGCATAAACCTTAGAGATTCCTTCCAGTCTGTTCCCGCAAAAAATCTCTATTAATCATAGGGCTACACTGCTATCTTTAATTTGACATTCCTTTCAGTGTATCCCCAAATATCTAGGAAGTGGATGATATATTATTTATTTTGACTATGGAAGGCAGATGAGTACAAACTTCAGAGAAGTGACTGATCTTTAGCAGTAAAATCCTGTTGCAGACCTATCCACAGCAAAAAGGTTTGCCCTTTTCTTTAGGAACAACAGTATACGAGGCTGTTGGCACCAGTGGGCTGTCTACTGCAAAAGAGAGGTTATCTCTCTGCAAAAACCACAGGTGATTAGAACTGTGACTGTGAATCCAGGCTAGTTTCCTGTGAGGAAAAGCTCTCGGATGCAAAATTGTAGATTTGAATCAGGCATGTAGTGTATTTATGTGAAAGGTAGAGGGTTCACCATTGAAGTAGTATGTAGAATTCTGCAAAGATAAATTAGAGAGAGGAATTCATTAGTTAATGCCCCTTCAAATTTGCTCTCCCTCATTTCCCTGAAATTTTTCCTTCAGTGAAATAAGTTATAACTAATTCAAACACAGGTGATTGAGGCTAAAGCAACAATATGTTTAAGGGATTTGGGGATTTTTGAGTTTTTTTTCATTTGTGATAAGGACATTTTGGCTGTCTGAAGCTGAATCAAGTGGAATTTAAATGCAAATATCTGGCTCACATCACTGCCTTTTCTCATCCTTTTTCTCCCTTAATTTGGAATGTCCACCTTTTAGCCAAATTCATCATTGACTTACATCCCAAATTAAAGTCAGTGGATTGCAAATATGCAGATAAGTTGCTTGATAGTCCTGCTGGAATAACAAGCTTGTTCAGGCTATGTAAAAATACAGTTCGTAGCATGAAAGAGCCATGCATTTTCACTGGAATATATAGAGAAGTTTTTGCCTGAATTACAGGCAAGTAGTATAAAAAGAGAAGTTGTTATATTTTTATTATCATTTAGGTATGGTATGACACAACATAGTAGTGTTTAATGTATACTACTCAACACGTGTTAACCAACTTCAAATTCTAGCATGGAAAGCTGCACAATGTTTATGTCAGAACACAAATATTTTTATTATATCTGTTTTACCCTATGAAACCAGTGCCACAGTAGATTAGATTTTCACCTAGGTTTCAGTACATCTCTGCTGGAATTACAGATGTTGCTTTATTACTCAAATTGGTTTCCTAAACTTTGGCATACCCTAAGGGCTTGTCTACACCAGCAAGTGACTATGATGTAACTTCCTTGCTCGGGGTGTGAAAAGCACCTCCCCCAAGTGCAGCAAGATCTGCCACATTAAAGCCCTAGAGTAAATAGGCTTCCAGCACTGGTAACTACTCCCTCATGGAAATGGTTTACCTACAGCACTGGGAGAGCATTCTCCCAGCACTGGCGTTGTGACCACTGTGTTGCATTAAAGCTCTGTGGTGGCAAAGCTTTAATTTTGGAAGTGTAGACAGAGCCTAAGGAGAGCCAATTTTTTTCAAGTTTGGACCTAAAAAGTTCCCATCTGGTTTTGGGAAGAAGGGGCTTTCAAAATCAGGGGGGTCGTTTCAAAAGGCCCCCGGCTACACGGGCAGTGTGAGTTTCGAAGCGCATGCAGCTGCCATTATGCTAATGAGATGCTGCATATTCATGCAAGTGCCTCATTAGCATGTTCCAAAGTGACACATTACCATAGGAGGGGCTAGTATGGCCACAGCCAAAGAGAATGGGAAGATGACAAGGGGCAGTGGAACATCTAAGTAATTGTTCTTCACCACAGGCCTGACAGTGTTGGCAAAGGTGGAAAACGGTGAATTTCATGTCACAAAAAGAATCAAACAGGACTGAGCTGAGCAAAACTAAATGGAGCTCTTGAATAGTATCCTCTGTTCTTTACAGCATGCAATGTTTGGTATCTGAACTCTGTGGAAATGGAGTCCCTCACTGGCTATCAGGCCGTGCAGAAAGCCTTGAGCATGACGCTGATGCAAGATCCTCCTCCGATCTCTACTGTTGTCCATTTCAAGGTGTCTGCTCAGGGGATTACACTGACAGACAATCAAAGGAAGTAAGTGGAATGGGGTTTTCAGCACTGACTAGACATGGCTGTTAGAGTGACCAGAAAGCAAGTGTAAAAAACTGCCTTGGAGTGGTGGGTACAAGGTGCCTACATAACACAGAGCCCCAAATATTGGGACTGTCCCTATACAAGAGGGACATCTAGTCACCCCACCTGCAGTACACTACTTCCACAGCAGTTTTATTATTCTTTCTTATCCCTTTCTACAGTCTCCGCATGGCTCACTGGCTAATAGCACTGTTTCTTACATCTAAATAAGCAAAGAGTCAAGTTCCACCTCAGATAGGTGGACACAGATAGTGTGACACTGAGCTATTCATACTTCATCCAAACAGCACCTTCCACATCCCCATGGAAATTCCACAGGTGGAATTTAATGATCGTGTAACGTTTTCTAAGAACAGACAGGAACATTTATAAGAGTGCGAGTGCTGGAATCTAGTCCTCTTACCACTGTCCACTCCTTGCTCCAGATGAAGCCATGAGCAAAGACCCAGTGTGCAGGGCTGGCAGCAGAGCCCCTGCTGCATGAGGCAGCAGCCAGGAGCCCAGGGGTGCTACAGCACCCCCATCACTCCTAGTTCCCAGGTCTATGGTTGTGGAGCAGCACTGGATTAAATAGACACTGTACCATTGTTATTTGGGACATTGCTTTGGGGTGCTTAGTACATGCAAACTGTTGTATTAAAAATTACGTTAACTTGCTGAATACTACTATGGTTCCTGCAGAGTCTGTAAACTTTCCCATATATTTTAAAACTTGTTCATTAAGATGGAAAGATCATTTAAAATTAAAAGTCAAACCCAGACCCACTGATTTCACTGAATTTGTAGGGCCAACACATAAGCTGCAGTTCTTTGAGTGATTGCTCATGTGCATTCCAGTTTGGGTGTGCGCCAAGCACATGCCCGGTTGCTGGAAGCTTTTTGCCCTAGCCGGTAGCCCTAGGGTCGGTACAGCGCCCCCTGGAGTGGCGCCTGTATGGCCACCCATATATGCACTGCCCGCCCCGCTCCCCACTCAGTTCCTTCTCGCTGCGCTGTCAGTTGCTGGAGCTCCCTCATTGTTGAGAGTTCACTGGTAGCTTTTATTGTTTTAATTAGTTGTAAATAGTTTAGACAGTTATCTTCATAGGTAAATTGTTCCTCTTAGCACCTAGTGAGCCGAGGTGGGTCTTTAACCCCCTCGGCACCAGGTGATGCCTGGCTCCCTGGGGTTTAAAAACTGTTCAGAATATGGTGAACGTGTGCCCAAAAGTGACCCGCATAGAGCATGTTTGAGTTGCCTCGGTGAGAGTCACCTCCAGGAGCGCTGCTCTATTGGCAAGGCCTTCAAGCCCAGGACTTTAAAAGGTAGAGTTCAGTGGCTGAAAGTTCTTCTAATGGAATCAGCCTTGCGCCTGGACATTTCCACAGCAGGAACTCAGAGTGCTGCATTGTTGGTGCAGAGCGCTCTGGCACCGTCAGTGCCGTCAGAAAGTTCCTGTCACCAAGAGCAGGACTCGGCGACTAGCACCTCCTGGAGCCATAAGAGTCAGTCCCCGGTGCCTCATAAAAAGAGAAGTTGGGACCAGGGTCAATCCCAGGAGAGGAGAAGGTGAAGACAAGCTTCGGGGGAGTCCGCCAGATCGCACTGTGACCGGGATCGTGAAGTGCAGGCGTCGACTCCAGCACGAGGTAGGAGCCCGCGCTCTCCCAGGCTGCCCTCGATGCGGGAGGCCTTTAGCGCTGCGCAAGGTCTCCTGCAAATTATGGTGCTGTTACAGATGCCTCACTGGGAGCCTTCATCGGCCCTGCTCCAAGCGCCTAGTCAGGCTATAGGGACCCCAGCACGGTTCCTTACCCCAGTGAGACCCCAACAAACGGTGACCTCCCTCGGTGCTGTGCAGACAGTGAAGAGTGTGCAGGAACCGGCGGGTGCTATGGGACCCTTGGCATCACCTTGGTCGTCGGCATCAGGGTCCGTGTCGGAGTTGGACTCATTTTACTCCAGCTCGGCTTGGAGCAGGAGTATGAGGTCATCCCGACACAGCGGGCACCAACACCACTCCCGACGCCCCTTAGAAGGTGCGTGGCAAAGGCCCCACCAAGGGGCACCACAGTGGCCCTTCTGGACCCCATGGGCGATCCATGAGGCACAGGGGCAGGATGCAAGACTCCCATTTAGGGCACCTGGCACCCCTCAGATGCCGAGATCGGCACTGACCACTGCTCTGGGAGCCCCGCCGAGAGAGCAAGTGGAGTCATTGGCACCGGCACCGACAACAGCATCAACATCGGCACCAGTGCAGCTGGAGGTGACCCAAGCGTGGGTACCGCTCCTGCAGGCACCGGGAACTGTGGTGCAGTGGGCACCGGCACCGACAGAACCGGTGCCATCCCAGGTGCAGAGTGGCGCCAATCTCATGGCATGGTACCAGAGACCACTAGGGGCCCCTTCACCCCAGGCACTGAGCACAGTACCACAGACTACGGTGCTGAGGACTCAAATGGAAGTGCCAGAGCCCCCTGCGTTGGTGGGCTTGGAGTGCATGATGCCCTCATCTTCGTCCTCCCCAGATGAGGTGTTAGCTGGATCCTCTGCATCCCCAGTACTGGAAGATGGAAGGGCGTGCCAGCAACTGTTGAGAAGGGTGGCCCAGAGTCTGGGAGTGCAGGCGGAAGAGGTCAGGGATGAAATAGACCCTGTTACAAACATCCTCTTAACGTCTGGACCATTCAGAGTGGCACTGCCCATTATAAAGGCAATTGCTAACGCAGCCAAGACAGTGTGGCAAACCCCAGCCTCAGCCTTGCCCACAGCTAGGAAAATGAATGCTGGTATTTTGTCCGGCCCAGGGAAATGAATATCTGTTCACCCATCCTCCCCCGACTCTCTTATCGTGGATGCTGTGAACAATAGGGAGAGACGGGGGTTCAGGGGCCCTCTCCTAAATACAAAGACGCCAAAAGACTAGACCTGTACAGTAGGAAAGTTTACTCTACTTACAGGTGGCTTACAGTTGAGAATCACTAACCAGCAGACCATGGTTAGCAGATATGCGTACAATACGGCCACCTCCATGGACCATTTCACTGAACTACTCCCGCCAGACGCCAAGTTGGAATTTACAGGTCTGGTAGCGGAGCAGAGACTCATATCTAGAGCAGCACTGCAGGCACCCTAGGGTCATGGCCTTGGGTATAGCCATCAGAAGGGGGACATGGCTTCAGATCTCAGGACTCTCACAGGAGGTTCAGCAGTCCATTCAGGACCTCCCTTTTGAGGGCCCCTCCTTATTCTCAGAAAAAAGAGACAAGAGCCTTCATAGCATGAAGGACTCACGAACCACTCTACATTTCCTGGGTCTATACACACCGACGACCCAGAGAAGGCGTTTTACCCTGAGGCCCCAGTTCAGACAGTTCCCACAACAACAAAGGGATGGGAACAGGAGAAGGGGCCATCGTAATAGGAGGTGTCAGGGTCGACAGACACAGGACCAGGGCCACCCAAAACCCCCACCGGGGTCTAAACACCAATTTTGATGGGGCGATCGGGAGCGACACACCAGCCACCTCCACAGTTCCAGCTCAGTGCTTATTTTGATTTCGCCTATCCTCATTCTAGCATGCATGGTGCAGCATCACTTCGGACCAGTGGGTCCTCCGCACTGTAGAAAAGAGATATGCCATCCAATTTTCTTCCTACCCCCCTTCACAACCTCCTTCCCCGTCCCTCTTCAGGGATCCCTCTCACAAGATAGTTCTCAGACAGGAGTTAGGAACCCTCCTCCTAGCGGCTATAGAGGAACTTCCCCAGGAATTCCAGGGACAGGGATTTTATTCCCACTATTTCCTAATTCCAAAAGTGAAAGGGGGGCTATGGCCAATCTTGGACCTGCGAAACCTGAACAAATTTGTAAAAAGATAACGTTTCGTATGATATCCCTGGGCATGATTATCCCCATGCTGAAACGAGGGGACTGGTTTGCCACTCTCAGCTTACAAGACGCGTATTTCCATATATCAATTTATCCACCTCACAGGAGGTTCCTCCATTTTGTACTAGGGAAGGACCATTATCAGTTCACAGTCCTTCCGTTCAGACTCTCCTCAACCCCAAGAGTCTTTCCCAAATGTATGTCAGTAGTGGCAGCCTTCTTACACAGGCAGTGAGTGCATCTCTTCCCTGACCTAGATGACTGGCTGATCAGAGGTTGGTCACAGAGACAGGTGTCGAGATATGTACAGCTGATCAGGAAAACGTTTGACACGTTAGGTCTCCTAGTAAATGAGGTGAAGTCTGTGCTAGCCCCAACTCTAGTCATGGAGTTTGTGGGTGCACGCCTAGATGCAGAACAAGCCAGGGCCTTTCTGCCACAGAGCAGGGTCCAAGCTATGGCGTCTTGTATCCAAGGCCTAATAAGGTTCCCAACCTCAATGGCCAGGGGATGCCTCAGACTGTTGGGCCACATGGCAGCATGCACATTCGTAGTCCAGCGTGCCAGGTTACAAATGTGCCCCTTTCAGCTGTGGCTCACCTCAATGTACAGACCTGTCAGGGACAACATAGACAAGTTAGTCACAGTCCCCACACAAGTGTTGGTGGCACTACACCGGTGGCTAGAAGCCAGGTCGGCCTGCACGGGAGTACCCTTCAATCCCCCGCAACCCTGCCTCTCCCTTGTCAGACACCTCGGACCTGGGCGGGGGGGCACACTTGGGGGGCCGCCAGACGCAGGCCCTGCGGAGCAAGACCGACGCTCAGCTCCACATAAGCGTGCAGGAGCTCAGAGCATTTCGGCTGATGTGCGAAGTGTTTCGGAATGAACTGAAGGGGCAGTGTGTCACAGTCAGCACAGACGATACTACGGCAGTGTACTATATAAACAAACAAGGGGGTGCGCGCTCATTGCCCCTGTGTCCAGAGGCCCTCGCACTTTGGGATTTCTGCATCCAGCACCAGATTTTCCTGGGGGCATTCTACCTGCCTGGGGCTCACAACTCCCTAGCAGCCCGTGTCAGCAGATCCTTCATGGACCACAAGTGGTCATTACACACTGAAGTACTGAATTCAATTTTCCAGAGGTGGGGACGTCCGCAGGTAGACCTCTTTGCTACTCATCTCAATGCAAAGTGCAGGACGTTCTGCTCTTACCAGAACCGAAGTCCAGGCTCTTGGGCAGAAGCCTTCAGCATTCGTTGGCTGGGCCCATTACTGTACGCCTTCCCACCAATACCGCTCATCCACCGAACGCTGTTGAAAATTCAGTCAGACCGAGCATCAGCTATCCTGGTGGCCCCAGCCTGGGCTTGACAACACTGGTACTCCACCCTCTTGGAGATGTCCACTCACACCCCGGAGGTGCTTCTGCTGACCCAGGAGGAGGGGAGACTGCAGCATCCCAATCTCCAGGCGGTGCATCTCACACCATGGAGGCTCCATGGCTGAGACCGGTTGAGCTGGCCTGCTCCGAACCTGTCAGGGAAGTATTGCTGAAGAGCAAGAAACCCTCTACAAGGGTAGCATATGTAGCCAAATGGAAAAGGTTTACCATTTGGGCCACTCAAAAGGGGATGTCCCTGGGAGAGGCCCCAGTACCATGTATCCTAGACTACTTGCTGGCTCTAAGCCAGACGGGTTGTCACTACCCTCCCTAAAAGTGCACTTGGCAGCCATTTTGGCGTTTCACCCGGGGGACGGGAGGTCCTCCGTCTTCTCAGACCCGGTGGCAAAAAGGTTCATGAGGGGAATGGAAAGAGTCAGACCACAGGTTTGGGGCCCCCTGCCAACATGGGACCTTAATTTGGTTTTGTCGAGGCTGATGGCTCCCCCATTTGAACCTCTCGCCTCCTGTTCTATGTTGTTCCTTACCTACAAGGTGGCATTCCTGGTGGCCATTACCTCAGCCAGAAGGGTGTCAGAGCCAAGGGCCCTGACAGTGGACCCACTTTATATGGTGTTCCACAAAGACAAGGTCAGGCTGAGACCCCACCTGGCATTTCTCCCCTTTTCACACACCAAACATGACCTTACCGGCGTTTTACCCAAGCCCCATGCCTCCCCCAGTGAGCAGAGTCTATGCACCTTGGATATCTGGAGCGCACTGGTCTTCTGTATGGACAGGACCAAACCCTTCTGGAAGTCGCATCAATTGTTTGTTGCAGTGGCAGACAGGATGAAGGGGCACTCAGTCTCCTCAGCGGATCTCCTCCTGGATAGTGGCCTGTATCAGTGAGTCTTACAAACTGGCGGGGTTCCCCCTCTGCCGATCAGGGCTCACTCCCCTAGGGCACAGGCGTCTTCTGTGGCGTTGTTGGCCAAGGTTCCTATCCAGGACATCTGCAGGACAGCCACTTGGTCCTCCATTCGCAGGTTCGCATCTCATTACGCAGTTACGCAGCACGCACGGGAAGATGCTGCAGTGGGCAGAGCTGTCCTGCACTCCTTTCGGGGCTCCGACTCCGCATCCTAGACGTTGGTTTTCATTCACCCAAATTGGAATGCCCATGAGCAATGACTCGAAGAAGAGCAGACAGTTACCGGTTCTGTAACTGGTGTTCTTCAAGATGTGTTGCTCATGTCCATTCCAAAACCCTCCTGCCTTCCCCTCTGTCAGAGTAGCCAGCAAGAAGGAACTGAGCGGGGGCAGGTTGGGCGGTGCATATATGGGTGGCCATACGGGCGCCACTCCAGGGGGCGCCACACTGATCCTAGGGCTACCAGCTAGGGCAAAAAGCTTCCGGCAACTGGTCATGCGCTCGGCACACACCCAAATTGGAATGGACGTGAGCAACACATCTCGAAGAACACCAGTTACAGGACAGGTAACTGTCTTTTTTCAAATAGGAGTAGCTAACTTTAGATATCTAAGAGAGACTGATTTTCAGAAGTGCACGCTCTCACATTTCCTGTTTAGGTATCCCACTTCAGACACACAAATTGTACATTGGAAGGGAATTTTCTGTCTCTTTATCACCATTCTAAGCTATTGGGAAAACAAATATGGGTTTGTGCTTTTTGTTGCAATGAGATACTTCCTTGTCTCAACCTGTCACTCTGGCAGATTGAGGATTGATTTCAGCTAATATGTAGAAGCCAAAAAGGAAACCATACTGCTATTAAACTGAAAAAAATATGTGATTATTAGGTTCCATCCTTGTGTTACTGATCCTTTTGTTGCTGAGACTTTTAAATGCGCCAGTGGTTAAACCTTAGTGTGCTTCATAAATAGAAATGTAACCATGAGCCTTATTTCTGTACTATTTCCAAGCTTCTGAGCACTTCTCTAAAGGTGTTGCAATTGCTGTTGAAGAAAATGCATGTTAGAGGCATTCAACAGTGCTCTTATCTTGGAAAGATTAACGCTTAAGATTGGCCCTAATGTAACATTTGAGGACATATTTTCCAAAGCCACCAACATGCAGCAACTCCAATAGTAACAAAGTCCTGGGTGCTGAACACTTCTGAAAGTCTGGTTACTTGTGTTGGTATCATAATGGCAGGTGAGCTTTTGGCAGTCTGGTCCAGGGAGTTGAGTCTATTTTATGAGTCCTTTCAGAGTTGTAAAAATGCTTAAAATATCTTTTTTCTCTTCTATTAGACTCTTTTTCCGAAGACATTATCCAGTCAACACTGTTATTTTCTGTGCTTTGGATCCACAGGACAGAAAGTAAGGACAATGAATGCTGTTTCTAATAGCTGTTGTTGCTGATGTTGATCTGTAAGAAACTAATGCTTTTTTTTTCTTTGTATTTTGTACCTCTTGCTATTTTCCCCACTTCATGCAACAAGATGGATGAAAGAGGGACCTTCAGCAAAGTAAGTTGATAGTGATCCTAGTCTGTGTATTTATGAAGTTATTTGGTATCTCAACTAAGAACAGCTTTTTAGCTTAGGAGTATACTTCAAACTTAAAGTTGTGTTTTAAGTTTTCTCTGAAGTTCCCAGACTCCTAATTTAATCATTAATATATGTAAATATATTCCACTATGTATATATAATGTGTGTTGCACTACTGGAGACTAGAGCATAAAATACCTTAAGGTGGAAATAATGTACCCATGTTGGATAGGGTATCATGTTGAGGAAGAGTAGCTTCAACTTGGAATAGTTCAGTGGATTCTAAGTTTAAAATTATGGTTGTAGGTAATTTGAGGCAAGGCTAATGTTGTTATATTACAATAAATACCGCTGTTTGACTGTTTTCCCTGCTCCATATGTACACACACAGTCTCACACACTTTCTCTGCTGTGCTGAAAATGTTGAAGTGCCATTAGCCACACTTTTACCTTGCAGCAGACAGTCTTGTTGGTACTTACCATGGCTGTGGCCAAGTCTCCTGTGGTCCCATAAAGTTTGTTTACAGCTACCAGTCCTGTCTCTCAGTGTTCTATGCTGTTATTTAGCTGTTATTTACCTGTAAGCATCTTCTAAGAGCCCAGTAAGCAGTGGAAGTGTTTGGTAATGTACTAGACACTACTGATCTCTCATAGTATGGCAAATTCTTTTGTCCAGCACTGGTCAGGTCACGCGGATGCTGGATGAGAGAGGTTCAACCTGTAGCATGACAAAACTAGGTATATTTACTAGAAACCTGTAGTAAAGTACTTTCTTTGTGAAACAGTACTTTTTTGGAGGAGAAACGCAAACTTTTGCCTTATGACATAAGATACCTTCCATTCTCTACCATGCTTTTGTTTTTGCCTCTTGCAGAGTGTTTGGATTTGTTGCAAGGAAGCAAGGCAGTGGTACGGATAACGTGTGCCACCTGTTTGCAGAACATGATCCAGAGCAGCCTGCCAGTGCCATTGTGAACTTTGTATCAAAGGTAATGATTGGTTCCCAGAAGAAAATCTAAAGCCTTCCTGGCCATTGGTCCAGAGCTCTTCACTGACTTGAGGGAATGCAACATGGAAGAAAAAGCGTTCTTGGGAGTTTGCAGCTACATTATCTGAACCTAACCATTCCTAAGAAGAAGAACAGAGAATGTTCCATCTGCATAACGTTACAAAATAGATGGATCCTTTCTTTGAAGATGCCCCTGACCTAACAAGGCCATTCATTTTTTTTTTTAATCAAAAGGCAAAATTATGATTGAATGCCATTGGATGCAAACAAAACCCACATAATCCATATCTGAATTAAACAGAGAAAAGAGACTTTGCAGTGCAGGATTTTTATTATATTTTGACACACCGTTTTCCATCATGTATCAGAAAAAGAAATATACTTCCACTCATTAGATTACGCTTTTTTTTCTGCAGGAAAAATTATTAGAACCACATGCATTTTCTTACTTAGGCACTTGCCACAGTTGCATCAGTGGTAGCTATAGCCCTGCTAAACTGATGCTCTTAAAAGAGTGGTCATTTGTCATGAACCATTTGCTCTTCCCTTCATCTTTAGATGATAATGATGGGAGTTAAGATTGAGAAGGGGGAAGATGTATGTTAGGAGAAGGTTAGTGGAGGTTGATTTTTTTTAAGGAAAAAATGGATGGATTTTTTAGGGAGATTATTCCATGTTTAGTATTTAAAAAGGTTGTGTTTATTTAGCTTGTATAATTTTAAATGGGAGGGAGATGACCATAGAGATCTGTGTGGAGAAAGTTTGATGTTTTCTGTTCACGGTATTTTTGTTGTTATTTTTATATGAAGAGTTAAGCAGGAAAGATGCTGTATTTTAATAATCAAATGATAAAAATGAGGGAAAAGCAAAGAAGAAATGATTTTATATAATTTATATTTTTGCCTCTGCCAGATTATTTATAGTAGACATAAAATCTTGATATATTATATGAGTGTTCTTATAGTGAAGCCATTCTTGAGCTTTGCCTTTTAGTTTTATTTTGCAAACGTATAGTGTCACATGTGCCTTACTACAGAATAGACTTTTTTACATTTAAACTCTTGTTTTACAGTATTAAAACATTTCCAAGCCCATGTTTCTGAAATAATGTTGTTGACTCTGAAATTGGTCCTCCCTCCCCATAGTTTCTTACACACACAGGTTATTTTTGACAGATTTTTTAATGAAAGATGAGATTTTGGTTTTTTTTTTTGTTTGTTTTCATTTTTTATGGATTGACACTAAATTTTGTAGGTGAATTTTTAAATAATTTTTGAGTCCAGAAATCCAAAATGGGAAAGAATATTTTTATCACTCTGATCTGTGTCTAAGACAGTTTGTCAAACGTAACGGTCATATGACCAAATAAGCCAACATAGTGGCCTCTATATTGACTAAAATTAAATGTTACACTGTAGATAGTTTTATAACATATACTTTAAATTTGGTAGGTGACTTATAGTAATTTTCTGTGAGAGCAGTTGAACCCATTTAAAATCTATTCACCAAAGGGAACAGGATCAAGCTCATAAACAGCAATTGAAGTTACAGACAACTGATATTTCCAGTTGTCTGAGAGCTCAAACATTTTCACCTTTGGTTTGAGGGCCAAATATACACATAAGTGACCTGAGGTGTAAAACTTTGCAGGGTTCTATGCACATGGTTACAAAAGACAGCGACAGAGACATTCCTATCTTAAGGCTTAAATTGCTTTGGTCTCATTTTACCAGACAATAATTAGGAGGGATAGGAAAACTTATAGGGTTGGATTGAATAGCAACTTCCCACCTACCCTGATCCAAAACCTATCCTCCCATACAAGTTGTTCTATCTTTTATTAGCAGCTTCCTTTTTTAGAATGAGAAGAACCACAGGCAACTTAAGCAGGAGTCAAAGACAAAATTTGTTACCAAATAATTTGTATATCTCTAAATCCAGTGTAAATAATTTATACTTTTGTATGGGTCTTGGGGCAAGATTACAAATTAATGTATTTGGACCTGGAAGTGGCTTAAATTAATGACAGTGGACATTATATATAGGTAGGTTAGGCAGTTCAAAGCATAGCTACAATTGAAGCAACAACGGCAAGTGCCTCTGATTTGTACCAAATATTTTCAGTCTTCCACCAAACAGGTTGATTAATCAAACCGTGCTTATGTACTACCTAAAAAGAATGCAGTGAGATAATTTATTTGGTAACCTTCATCCCTTTGTCAAACGCTGGGACCAGTTACCCAAGGAGCAGTTCTGGTTGGTTCCATTAGAATAAACAAACTGGTCTCTGTTGTTTAATGAGGATCTCTTTTGGTTTCCTTTGGAGGACCAACAACATCAGGAACCAGAAGGCTAATAGATCCATTATTTGGTTCCAAAATCTGGCTGGCTAGTTGGAATTGACTGAATATTCTCAATAAAATTTCTCCTACAGTTCAGCTCAAGCTTCTTCACTGGGGACATCAGTAGAGTCACACCTACAGTCTGTCAAACCCCATTTGTGAACTATGGCTCTCAGATTCTTTCTAGTTCTGTGCAAGATCAGTAAGGTTCAAGTATGTCTTTAAACAAGCTGATGTTAGCCATTGAGCAACCTTGGGCTTCGCTCCGGTGAGGATGGAAAGTTTATTTCCAGTAGACAGGCTTTGCCACTGTGAGTTTTAGTCTGCATTCCTTGTGCATTCTAAAGGCCTGCTGAATATGGTGGGCTGTTAGGAGCACTAGGAATTCAGGTCTGGGCTCTTCATGGTGCTTACTTGGGAACTTTTAGGTTGTGCTTAATGATGGGAAGGAAGCTGCCATTGGTACAAAAAGACTCTTTCTATTGTGTGTTCCTCTTTATGATATATTACCACGTTTTGTTTTCATATGGAATATATCTAAAACACAGGGCAAAATAATACAGTAAATATTATTGTGTAGTACATACATAAACAGATTCATACAACTTTGGCTTATGGTAAATACCTGACTAAATAGTTCAGCAGTTTCCTTCTAAGGATTTTGGTAGATTTGTATATGCAGTCTCATAAGTAATGCCAGCAAGTTGCCACATGTATTTACCCACGCTCCCATTAGCCTGCTTACTAAATGTGCTACTATAATCTTACCGTGTTAAGCTACATACAAGCTGAAAGCCATGTTTTTAAAGTTAAAGGGTTTTAATTAAACAGTTTCCATGTATCCAACGGAATCCAAACAATTTTAATGTTTCCTCCTCCGCCTTACCTATTAGTGAATATTTTTGCCTTTTTCTTGAAACTGTAAAAAAACAAAAAGTATCCAGTATGTAAATGAATGTTCTATAAGTTCTTTGTATAGTCATTTTCTCTGCTCTTTAAATATCACTTCTATTCAGATTATAATAAAATTATGAATACGAAATCTCACAGCAGAGTTTGAAAATGCTCTGTTTTGAAGTGACAGAATAGCCTTCCTCGGGTGACATACATCACGCTACTCTGACTTACGGGCATTTTGAGCCAAGATTTTGTGTCCTCTCTTACAGTGTAACTCCCAGTCAAAGCTGTTACTGTGATGTAGAACCTGTGCCAAAGAAAACTGTAGCCTATTGAGACACTTGCTTATCCACCTAACACTGTGGATTGGGGTTTTCAAACTATTCAGTGCTAGCCTACTGCTATGCCTATTGAAATCAGGGGGAATTCTACCATTTACTTTAATGGGATTACAGACACCTGCTGCACCAATGAAAATCACAGCCGTAGTTTCACACTTCATGGCCTTTCTATGCTACAGATGTCACTATACTGATAGTATATTGGAACACGGGAATCAAATTATAAACATTATGTCTGATCACAGAATCATAGAGCTGGAAGGGATCTTGGGAGGTCATCGAGTCCAGCTCCTGGCCCCAAGCAGGATCAACCCCTACTAAGTCATCCCAGCCATGACTATGTCAAGCCAGAACTTAAAACCTCTAGGCATAGATATTCCACCACCTCTCTAGGCAACGCATTCCAGTGCTTCACCACCCCCCTAGTGAAGTAGTTTTTCCTAATATCCAACCTACTCCTCTTCTTCTGTAACTTCAGACCATTACCTCTTGTTCTGCCGTCTGTCACCACGACACCATCTGATGGTGTCTAGTGCACTGATTAAGTAGAAAATTATACCTATTGCTTTTTTCTCTAATCAGATATATGCTGGACATGGGGAAATAAATGTGAGAGATATTTCTTCGGAATCCCCACTGCCCCCTAAAATAAACCAAAGGTAAACATGAAAGAGAGAATCGAAGAAAACACCATGAATGCTGAAAACAGGTGCTTCACTAAAAGTACAGTTTGGTGTAGCCCTTTTCTTTATAATAAACAAAGAATCCTGTATTATATGAAGATGCCAGTTACAAAGCACTATAGAGCTTCAGGCCAGTTGTTAGATTTGTTTGCCCTCTACACATTGCATTATTAGTAGAGTCTAGGAATTGCTCTTTATAAGATAATCATTATTTGAACTATCAAAACAAAAAGCAGTCAAGTAGCACTTTAAAGACTAGCAAAATAGTTTATTAGGTGAGCTTTCGTGGGACAGACCCACTTCTTCAGACCATAGCCAGACCAGAACAGACTCAATATTTAAGACACAGAGAACCAAAAACAGTAAGCAAGGAGGACAAATCAGAAAAAGATAATCAAGGTGAGCAAATCAGAGAGTGGAGGGGTGTGGGGGGGGGAAGCTCAAGAATTAGGTTGAATTGTCTGCATACTTGGCTCAATCTAATTCTTGAGCTTCCCCCCCACCCCTCCACTCTCTGATTTGCTCACCTTGATTATCTTTTTCTGATTTGTCCTCCTTGCTTACTGTTTTTGGTTCTCTGTGTCTTAAATATTGAGTCTGTTCTGGTCTGGATATGGTCTGAAGAAGTGGGTCTGTCCCGCGAAAGCTCACCTAATAAACTATTTTGCTAGTCTTTAAAGTGCTACTTGACTGCTTTTTGTTTTGATAGTGTATAGACTAGCACTGCTTACTCTCTGTCATTATTTGAACTATTCTGTACTCAGTAACTAAAGTGACCAGCTGACCTTCTGGGAAATATATGTATTTATTTAGTAGTTGTCTCATAATTTAAGAATCCAGGAAGCAGAATCTTTTGTTACCTTATTTCTGAGCCAGTAAAAAAAATTGTTGATAATGACCTTTCCATGGGTAAGAGAACGGAGGGAAATTTTCATTTAGTGCAGATGATTGTTGTTCAACATTAAGGAGAGATGTGAAGTGTAGGGATAAGGGCTTTGGGAATTGATCATGAAAGGTCTTTGTTAACATTAACCAGACCACTTCATGGACAATAGCTTGACCTGCATAATTTTGTCTTTGAAAGCACAATCAAAAGAAATTCAAAACCTTTCTTTGTCATGAGAGTTCAGTGAATTTTGAAAAGGCCCTGAGTGAATGGCTGGGTTATTAAGAAGCTCACAGGCTGCTTCTGTGCAAGCTGAAGAGAATTTGGAGGAGAGCAGTGGTTCTCAAACTGTGGGTCGGGACCTTCAAGTGGGTCACGACCCTGTTTTAATGAGGTTGCCAAGGCTGATGTTAGATGTGCTGGGGCCCAGGACCAAAGCCAGATCCACACTGTCTATGGCTGATGCCCAAGTTCTTGGACTTCTGTTCTTGATGGCAGAGCTCAGGTTACTGGCCCCTGCCTGAGAGGGAAGTCTTGGGGCTTCAGCTTTGACCCGAGGGATCCCACCTCCCTAACTGCACAAATCTGAGCACTCATGTCCCACCCCTCTGTCTGCCCCTTCTGAGCCTGTACACCCATTCAGTCCAGCCACCTCCCTCTCTTGCTTGCACTCCCCAACTCTCATTTTGACAGGAAGTTGAGATGCAAGAGCAGGGTGAGGGCTCCAGTTGGGAGTGGGGCCAAAAATTGAGCGGCTCAAGGTTCTGGGAGATATTCTAGGCTAGGACCAAAGGGTTTGGAGTATGGAAAAGGGCTCAGGGCTGGGGCAGGAGGTTGGGGTGCAGACTCAGTGGGCTGGTCTTATAAACCTCCAATGAGGGCGATCCCCCACTTTCCCTTGAAAATCGATTCCAGTGGCTAAAGGTTCTTCTAGTTAAAAAGTTATTTCTAATATCTCACCTAAATCTCCTTTGCTGCAGATTAAGAGGATTACTTTTTGTCCTACCTTCTGTGAACATGAAGACCAGTTGATTACCGTACTCTCACTAGCCCCCCTTATATTTCAAGACTTCTCTGATTCCCCAGTCAATCTTGTCTCAAGATTAAACAAGACCAGTTTTTTTAACCTTTGCTTTTAAGCCATGTTGTGTAAGTTTGGTTGCTTTCCTCTGGAGTCCCTCAAAGTACAAAATGCAGAACTGAACACTCCCACACCAGCATAATCTTTAGCTTTAACCATGGAACCCTACAGACAGCTATTTACAAGAAACCATAGCTCACCAAGGTTTCCTATAAGCTGTGCACTTTTGCAGTCACTTTGGAGACATTCCACTGCTGCCCAGCTGATTAGCAAGGTGCCCACAGCTAAGTTTGTGTTTCTCCTGCTGGTGCACATTCATACAAACTTTGGTGCATATCACAAAATTTATTCTGCACGTGGATGGAAAAGATTAGAGGAAGCATTGCAGATCACCACCTGTACCTTCACTTACCCTGTAACAAGCACATTAAGGAATCTAGCTGCTGCCAGGCAGTTAAACATCAAGAATACACTCTGAGAAGAAAATCCAGGACACATGCCTCAGCCCATGTAAAACTGCCTTCACCAAACAAACAAGGATGTGCCACCAGAAATGTACAGGGAATGGGCTACTCAAATATCCCATGAGAACTGCTTCAGTGAAAAACTAAAACCCCACAGCCCTTTAACCAAACACCCGACCTGCAATCCCCTGCCCCAACCTGTACTCAATGGAGACCACATCCTAAAAGAAATCTTTTCTGTACCCCACCCCTCTCTGGCCTTCTAACACTCCCTCCAACCTCAGCAAACCCATCAGAAGCAAACTCCCCAGAGACCTGCGTACGTTCACTTAACGTGGCACCTTACTGTGCCCTAACACCAGATGCCAAACCTGTAGAAATAGCTGCACTCCTGCAGTGATCAGTCTACTCCACAACGCACCCTTCAAGAGCCATGGATCCCACACATGGCTGTTACAATGTGGTGTACTTCACCCAGTCCACGGAATGCCCCAATAACGACTGAGTGAAATCAGACAGTCACTACACTCGTGCATGAACTGAGATGGAAAAATGAGAAACAATAAAAATATCATGTCACCTATGGGTGAACGCTTTTCACAATGCCATAGTGCTCTAGCTGACCAATTGGACTGCAATGGAAACCTGCAGGCCCACCAATGAGGGGCGCAAAAGGAGGCAGTTGCCTCAGGTCCTGGCATTTCAAAGGGACCTGGAGCTACAGCCATTGCTGCAGCTACTTGCTCAGTGGAAGCAGCCAGCACTCTGGGTGCCTTTGACGTGCCACAGCAATGCAGCTGTGCTACTCCGCACAGCTCTTTGGCAAGGGGAGAGGCAGCACCATGATATGAGCAGCTCTAAGGTCTGCCTGCCTGAGGCCTTGCCCTGTCCATCCTTGGCCCTACCCCACCAGAAGCTGCAGAGCCGGCCCCACCTCTACCTTGCTCTGGGGCCAGCAGTGGTTGTGGGCCTGCACCAGAAACCTGCACTAAAGAGAAGCCTGGGGGCTTAAATAGATTATTTTGCTAGATACTAAGCATAATGTGTTTTTTTCTTTGTTGGTTTGTTTTTTTGTTTTTTTTTTGTTTGCTTGTTTTTTTAATCAAGCCAATGGGTTTATAGCTTATTACAACAATCTGTAACCCACTAAATGCCTTTTTTGATCTATGCCTACAGAAGAGTTAATGTGTCACTTCACCCTGACTAGGATTTTACAATGCGTTACGTGGAAGCTGTATACCAAATTTGGTGGTCCTAGCTCTTTAACCGTTTAAGAGGACTTCTTGATCAAACAGACAATCTCTAAAATATATCCAGGGTGAACCTCTCTTGTCCAGTGCCCTTGTGACCTAACTGGTGCCAAACAAGAGAATTTGCCAGACCACGAGATCTCAATATTGTCTAGTACATTACCAACACTTCTGCTTCTTACTGGGCCCTTAGAAGACACGTAGGGGTAAAGTACAGCTAACTAGCAGCACAGAACTCTGTGAGCCAGGACTAGTGGCTGTAAACAAACTTTATGGGCCCGTGTGAAACTTGACCCTTGATTAGTAGTTGTCAGGTAAACTAAAATCATGCCAGATTATGGCTGTTGCTGGAAGAGAGAGTTCTGGATTGGAGAGGTTCAACCTGTAGTAGACAGGTGTCAGAACAAGCTTGCAAGAATTACTAGAACAGGGCAACCTAATGGTTAGAGCGGGGGAGTTCGGTGGCAGGCGTTCTGGGTGCTAATTATGGCTATGGTACTGATTGACTCTGAGGCTTTAGTTTGTTTCCCATTTGTTTTCTCAATTTAATATTGGCCTTCACCCACCATGAGAAAAGAGCATTGCTCCCCCAGGGTGGGCCACTGAGCTGGAACATAACACCTTGTTCTAGTCCCTGAGAGCGCTCTCTTGACTCAGGCTGAACACCACTCCCCAGAAAACATTCCAACCACAATTGTAAGCACAACGAGGAGAGCCAGGCTGCAGGCTGAAAAAATGACTGCCCTTAAAGTGCTCTGAGTCTCTCTTGTGCCATGCTCTCCCTTTCTTTCATCGGAATTGATCCCAGTCCTGCTCCCTGTACTCACACCCAGTTTCCTATCTCCTGCACTGACTGGAAATTGCACCCACCCAAACTTAGCGGTCTGTCCTTACACCCCACTGTGCCAAACTTCTGCTGTAGGTGACACTACAAGCACAGCTGACAGAACTGCAGGCAGACTTCCCACCTCTTCCTCCTGCAAAAGTTTTCTGCACAAAGTGGGGAGCATAGAGAAACATCTGTGGGCCTGGTTCTCAAGAGCCTGGTGCCATTCTTGCATCATGAAGGGACTACAAGCTAAGGTTATAGTGGAGGCACTTAAAAAAATCATTTCAGGTTTTATTTTGAACTACATTTTGCCATCTAACTGTGGGGTGGCATTCTTACATCTAGAACTTTAGCTTTCTAAGGCAGAAAAAAGAAAGCAAAACGAGCTGTGTATGGATTTTCTAACAATGACATTGGAAGATTATTTTTAGGTGCATAACTGTTGACTCAAATGGTTTTAGTTAGTGGCAGCTTACATCTTTAAAAAAACCTGCCTAATTACTAACAGATATTTTGGAGCATAAGCTTTTGTGGGTAAAGAACCGCCTAGTCAGATGCATGAGTGCAGGGGGTTGGGGGGCGGGGTTTGAGGAGGATTTAAAGAGAGGGTCTCAGTAAAGGGGAGGGACGGAGCTGAGCCTATTCAGTCAAGGTAGATGTGGCCCATTATCGGCAGCTGATGTGGAGTTGTGAACATCTGGGCTACGTCTACACTTAGGAAAAACTTTGAAATGGCCATTCTAATGGCCAAATCAGAGACTACTGATGAGGCGCTGAAAGAATTCCTAGCATGCTGCCAGCTGCGGCACTTCAAAAGTGCTGTGTTTCACTTGCACATGGCTTGGCTTGGCTACACGGGGGTCCTTTTTGAAAGGCCCCTGCAAACATCGAAATCCCCTTATTCCTATCAGCTAAGCATACAAGAGCTCATAAGTCATACTCATAATTCACACGACAGGTGTGCTGCGTGGAGGAGTTATATGCAAAAAATATTGTTTGTTAAACACAATGTACTTTGGGCAGAAATTGTAAAATGGGTTGGAATTAATGCAGTTAAACTTTTATTCTCAGCAGAATCACCCACCAATATAAATTCATACCAGCACAAGCCTCTTGTTTTATACAGTTGTTTGCTAGTTCTGAACCATTTCAGACCGGCTTAGTGAAAGAGAGTCCTATCAAGGATGCCATATGCAGGAAGGCCTTCTACAGTAGTCAAAGAGCGTTGGTCACATAGCAGTTTAATGAGCTCAGGCCTCGAGACTTCAAGCTGGATCTTCCCCCCAGCATTCAACAGCTTCTCATTCAGCCTGTGCTGTTGCCTGAGTTTGTGAGAGACATCACTAACAACTGCACTTCATGTGAGGAAGACACTTATGCCTGCCAGCAGTCAGCACCTCTGCACTGGCCATGAGCAATGCAAGCTTTGCTTTGGTTTACATGCCTCACACCCTCTGTGGCCACTCTACTGGATAGCGCTATGGACACCTGCACTCTCACGCATCTACCTGGGATGCCCAGCCCCTAGTACATTAGATGCTTGCAGAGTTCATTGATCTGTTGCATCCAAAGAAGTAGCACCATCCAGTTTATCAGTTCCACCTCGGATTCCTGCTCTGGTTAGATTTGCACATACTGAAATTAAGAATAAGATTATTTAACAAAGTGCAAAGCCTCAAGTAGTAGCAAGTACTGGAAACAAATAGCTACATATTAAATGAAAACAGGAGGCACATTTTAGACAATTAGACCCCACTTTCTGCCATTCACTTCCCTCCATCCCAGGCTCAGGCCCCTCTGCCCACTCCATGCCCATCACTCATCCCCAAGGCCAAAAAAAACCCTGCCCCCCTCAGCCCTTTCTGGCACCCCTTAGTTAGCTGAGTTGCTCCAGTTTCAGCATGAGGAGTCCCACAGGGGCCAGCCAGCAAGAGGCAGAAGTGTGTCTCGTCCTGCTGTGCCTATGCCAAAGCAACTCAGGGAAGTGTTGCCGGGATGTGGCCCCATCACTTTTTCCTGCCTTAAAGGCAAGCGACTGCTGAGGAGGGAGCTGGGCTTCTTCCTCTTGTAGCTGGCCTGTCTTGTAGCTTTGGCAGTCTCTCAGCACCAACCTTAGTGTGCAAATAGGCACACAGTGTGAGGCACACACTACACATATGGCAGCCAGGAAGGCAGGGATCCGGTACTGCCTGCCTCAAAGGAACAGCTCTGAGGTACATCACCACCTGCTGGCCTGTTCCAATTCCAATGACCCGAAAAGCATAATTTTTAGTATAGATAACTTCTTAAATATTAGCCATGACGTTCACAATGATTATCGTAAGCAGTGGGCTGCAGGCTCTTGGTAGAGCTTTCCCATGTCACCCTTTGAGGAACTATTATGGAGATATCCAACCCATCAGACCCCTGTGCACCCCTTTGCTTCTGGGTAATGGCACCAAAAGCACTCAACAGAACTCTTTAAAATGCAGTCACATAATTTAGGCCTATGGACAATACTCAGCCCCATAGCTGCTAAAATACTCCTACTGGTGCTCCTCCTCAGAGACATGAACCATCATAGGCCAAATTCTCAAGCCAAAACCCAACCCTTTTATCTGAGCTGAGGTGCTGTGTAATAGGTCAGGCCTGGAGGGATTTGAGACTGATGTAGCTTCTGTGTGGGCTGAAGGACCCATTTCAAGCCCTGCTGAGGATTATGGGCCAGCAGTTCTGAAAATGAAAACACTTGTGCTTTTGGATTAGCTTCTCAGGAGCATGGCTCAGGCAAAACCTCCATGCAGTGCATCATATGCAGCGCACAGACGGTCTCGTCTCAGTCCTTAGCCTCACACATGAATTAGAACCCCTTTGTAATGTCTGTGCTTCAATAGTTCATACTGCAGACGGAGCATGGCGAGTGTTTGGATTAGGGTTACGAATGATGTTGCAAATGGAGGAGGCCCAACGCCGCTTAGGTAAAAAATGTTTGACAGTTTTGGTGTCTTTTCAGGGTGGAGTGAAAAAAAGAATGTCACAACCTCAAAAGTTACCATGAAAAGGAATTGTTGCTTTCTGGCCATCTGTACCTGTGGGTCTAGTGTGTCAGTGAGCCTGGAGCAGGGGCAAACTAGAGCCACGTTTACCCTAGCGAGCGCTTTTGAAATTTCAGGCCCTCTTTCGAAACAGCGTGCGGAGCTTCTACACACCACCACGCACCTGTCTGGAAGAAAAATCGAAGGACTGCGCCGCAGCTTTCAAAATCGCTCTTCGGAACTGGAAGTAGGAAAAGCTCCCCCCTTTCGAAAGGTTTTTTTTGAAAGAAAAAAAAAATGTGTGCAGCTGCTCTGCAACCCGCTGTTTTGCAACAGTGGGGTACACCAAGGTGCTGGCCAGCTGGGACGCAGAGATGGGCTGCCCAGTGCCTGCGGGGCTCTATGGGCTGTGTGTGCAGCAGCTCTTAAAGTGCCATGGCCCCAGAAACCTCATTGCAGGAAGCTGAGCACCTGCAGGCATCAGCCTTTTGCACATGCTGCCCCTGCACACCCCAGTGAGACCCTCAGCAGCTCCTGGAGCACCATGGCCAGCAGCCAGACAGGCGAGGAGCCCCAGGGCCCTGCTCTGAGCATGCCCAGGGGTCACAGGGATCCAGCTGGGGTTGAGAAAAATGAGCCCCCTCCTGGACTGAGCATGAGCTCAGGGACCTCCTGTGCCTGTGGCAGGGGTAGGAGGAGGTCTGCTGGGAAATGGGGACAAAACAGTGGAACACGGCCACTTTTGCCTGGCTGACCAATGCCCTGTTCTGCCGGAGCCATTCTGTCCACACTCCTGACCAGCTGAGGGGGTAATAGTTAAAGATCTGTGGCAGGGCTGTGCCCAGGCCAGGGACTTGGCCAGCCGGTCAGGGCAGCGCCTGCATCCTGCCTCTTCTACAAGGAGCTATGGAATCTCCTCCGGCCCAGGGAAGCCACCACACTGGAAACAGAGCCAGAGCCAGCTCCAGAGCGGTCGAGCAATGACAAGGACCTGGTCATCAACAACCCCCTCACTCCTGCAGCCTTGTCTGTGCTAGCTGGGCGTCCCCTGGCCTCAGTGGTGGACCCTCTGGTAAGTTCCTGATAGGGTGCACACCCTGGGTCACAGGACAGGGGCTCCATACCTGCCAGAGCCTCCCCCCACACCTGCAGATCTCCTGTGGACCCTGGCTGGCCACAGCTGGGATGGCATAACAGCTGCTAGAGGCATTCAGCACCCACTCCCATGGATAGCACTGCGGCCTGCTCCCAGGGGGAGCCCTTGGGCAGGGCTGGACCTCGCAAGGGGGTAGCCCCCCCCAGGGGGCAGGGTCACCTTTTGCTTCCTTGCTCCCCCAGGGCCACCCTGCCATTGGATGAGGGATGGAGAGCTGCTGCCCATGGGGTGATGGGGTGTGTGGCCCACAGGGCAGGGGTTCAGGACTCATGGCCTGTCCCTCTCTTCTTTTCCATTCCTGCAGCTGTGCCACCAGAGGGCCAGGAGAGCCTCACACCCTCAGTCGTACTGGACAGCCCCCAGAGGTGGGGGATGGAGACCAGGCAGCGCCCCCACCAGAACCAGGGTGCCCCCCACCACTCCAGGAGGGGCCAGAGGCAGAGTATGGATGACATCCACCTCACCACCTCTCTCTGGCACCAGGTTGAGGTTGTGGAGCAGCACCTCTGCCTGGAGGATCCTGAAGTGCCCTGGCAGCGGGTGGCATGGGGGAAGTTGATGGTGACCCTGAGGGACATGGCAGGCACCTTCAGGGAGCTCCTGACCTGGCTGCTCCCCTCCTCCCTGCTGCCTCTCCCCACTGCCTCTTCTGCTGTTCCCCTATTTCCCACCCCCCTCCAACTAGCTGCCCTGAAGAGGCCCCTGTCAAGGCTGAGCCCCCTGCCAAGGCCGACCCCTGGCCATACATCCCCGTCCTCCCCCTCCCGACCCTGCCAGGGACGCCAAACCAGGGGAGGCCGGGGATCCTGGGGATGGCATAGCTCGAGGTTCTCCACCCCTACCCTGCAATAAGTCCTCCCCATGAAGTGCACCTACATCCCCTGCCCTAATGTAAATGGTTTGCCCCCCCCACCTCCACACCTCTATACAGTTATATGGGGCTGTTCTATGTTGCTGTTAATAACTTCACAGTTTGGTTAAACAGAAGATACATTATTTTCTCCACATCCCTGTGTGCTCTGGGCAGGGATGGTGGAGGGGAATGTGTGTGGGGGGTGGCAACGGTGTGGTGGGGGTTGAGGTGTGTGTGGAGGGGAGAGAAGTGTGCGGGGGTCCTGCTGTGGGGGGAGGGGTGGGGTGGCCAGGGTGGTGATCAGTTCAGCCCCTGAGCAAAGAGTTCACAGAGGACCTGGTGGCTGGGACAATGGCCAGCTGTTGGTAGCCTGGCCCAGAATCCGCCATCCAGCCCTGGATGAAGGCCTCCCCTTTGCTCACCACAATATTATGGATCGTGCAGCAGGCACTCACCACGTGGGGGGTTGTTCTGGAGGCCCACCTCCAGGCATTCCAGGCAACAGTGCCACTGGCTCTTCTACCCCCCAAACATGCACTCCACCATGTTTAGGGCATGGTTTAGCTAGCAGTAGAAGTGCTCCTTGCTGGGGTTGGGGTAACCTATTTAGGGCTGCATGAACCAGGCCTGGAGGGGATAGGTGGCATCTGCCACCATGCACAGGAGCACCGTGGTGTCCCTTAGCAGTATGTCCCTCTGAGGGAAGTAAGTCCCTGCCTCTGTGCAGCGGCACTGCCCACAGTTACAAAACACCTGTGCATCTTAGGTGCAGCCAGCCCAGCCCACATAAATGTCCTGAAAATGGCCCCTGCTGTCCGCCAGTGCCTGGAGCATCACAGAATGGTACCTCTTCTTGTTTACATATTGGGTCCCGCTGTGTTCTGGGGCATGGATCAGTATACAGGTCCTGTCCAGCGTGCCAAAGCTGTTCTGGAACCTGAAGACTGCAAAGCCAGTGATGGCTGCATCCAGGCCCCCCACACAGATCACCCTTTGCAGGAGCATGGCGTTCATGGTCCATACCACCTGCATGAGATGGAGGACATATGCACCATGATGGCATGCAAGGAGTGCCAGGTCCCCCCCCCACCCCCAGCCCCTCCCAGCCCCTGGTCCCCAGACCCCGCCCACTCCCTGATCCCCTATGGGCCCCCTTTCCTAGGATCCCCCTCCCCCCGTGGGTGTGTGGCCCACGCTTGCCTTACTTTCATGATGATGGCCCCGACTGTGGCCTTGCCCACACCAAATTGGTGGCCCACGGAGCAGTAGCTATCCAGGGTGGCCAGTTTCCAGGCAGCTATTGTGACCCTTTTTTTGACTGGGAGGGTAGGCCACATCTGGGTGTCCTGATGCCACAACACAGCGGCTAGCAACTGGCAGAGCTCCAGAAATGTGTGCTGTCACATCCTAAAACTCTGGAGCCACTAGTCATCATCCCATTCCCCCATGACCAGGCACTCCCACCACTCAGACCTAGTGGGGTAGCTCCAGAGTTGGAGGAACACCCGGGGGGGGGGGGGGGGCCCGGGCGCCAGAGGAGTTGCAGGTCTAGGGGTTCCACGGCCATGCCAGGAGGGCTGGCCCCCAGCAGGAGAGTGTGGCCATCACTGCTGAGGACAGAAGGGCGACCACACTGCTGGCGACAGCCAGAAGCAGCTCAAGCTGCTGCTGCTGGTCCATGTTGCCTTGCCTGCACTGGTGTCTGCTGGGCTCATGGCGGCTCTGCAGGCCTTGTGCTGTGCAAGGCGAGGCTGTTGGGGAGCAGCCCTTTAAGGGGGCAAACATCTGCAGGCCTGGAAGGGCATGTCCACCATGTGACCCCATCCACGGTGTTTCCTGTCCTTTTCTTTCGAAAGGGCATTTGGGACGGTGTAGATGCCCTCTTTCGAAAGAGCGCCTTGCCCTTTCGAAAGGGCAGATTGGAAGTGCCAGCCTTTGCTTGTGTGTGGACGCTGTACTTTGAAAGGCCGTCTTTCAAACCATCACTTTTGAAAGAGCACTTTTTGAAACTGCACTCTAGAGTAGACCTAGTTTATACGTGTAGAAGACATCATGGGAAACTGACGGGAATATAAGGGTATAATTAAGCACAGAATATTGAAATACAAAACAAATGAAGGCCTTTTAACTGGCAAACTACAGGCTTCTTAGCTTTCCAGTCACACCCATTAGCATTTTGCAGGGACCTTTCCCAGCAAAGATTTTTCCTGACACCTGGCCCTTTAAATCTGGGAGAGCCAAACAGGTTGTAGTTTGCTCTTTAAATCTCAGACGAACAGCCCAGTGCCCCCTTAAGGAGGCCATTTTGTGGATGAATGCTCCAAGCTGAGTCATCTTTAATTCCAGTGTGTAAGTATTTTGGTTTTAGTTATGTTTTTCTCCCGGCATCAGAAGGCAGAATACCTTCCTATTGGTGGGGGTTCTGGAGCAAGAAAAGCCTCTAGGAAAAAGAAGGGGGATGTCAGATGAGCCTTAGGACAAATAACTGTTGAGCAATCTTTGTGCTGTTGCATATTTGTCCACTGTCAATATTTAAGTTTTAAGTATGTGACACTGAAGTTCATCTTGCCACCTCTGGCTTCAACGATAGCAGCTGTTGCCACCAAAGGGGAGCTTAGAATGGAAACCACTGTTGTAGAATAGGAGTGGGGAACCTTCTTTGGACTGGGGGACACTGACCCACGGAAGAATCAGTTGGGGGCTGCATAAATATGAGAAGCAAATGAAAAGCAAAAATTAGAAAAACACCTTACTGATTATGGCCCCTTGAGTGATATGGCATTTCTTTCCCTAGCTAGGCAGAGCCCACGGGCCTGATACAAACCCAGCTTGCTTGGCTCTGGCCTGTGAGGCTCAGGGTCCCCGCCCCACCTGCGTAGCAGGGAGCTAACACTAGTGATCCAGCCTCACAGGGGAGCCATGGGGTTGGAGTGCCAACATGGGTTTACTGACTCAAGGGAAGGGCTGAGCCCTGAGCCTTGTGTGCCAGATCCAGCCTGTGGGCCATAGGTTCCCCATACCTGTTCTAGAAGAATGAATAGCAGTGGCTTTATATGTAGAGTCAGCCCACCTAATGCTGTCTGATGTCCGAGGAAACTCTGCTTGCTGGAGGTTCCTGTGTTCAAATAAGAGATTAATCTGAGATCTTTACTATGGTAGTCAATAAAGTGTTTCTGGCACATCAGAAAAAAAAGCAGGGGGTTATCCCTGCCCACACTTCAGTTGAGGTGATTATATTCTTCCCACCTACTTTCTTCTGTGGTATCAATTTTTGAAAGGTAGTCTTCCCCTCTCCTGCTGTGAGATGCTGCTGTGTTTCTGCTCACTGGCTGTTGTGTTTCTCTGATGAGCGAGGTGGTTAAAACACTATGAACATTTGAAGCTGTTAAATCACGTTCATTCCTTTGGCCTCATCCTGGGATTGCCAATGAGTCTGATGTGTACTGTACTTAGTTTTAACTGTCTGATCGCTGTATGCCCATGAACTGATTTTCCCACAAAGCAGCACTTTTGGGTTGTATCATATGAAGCTTAAGCTACGTAAGGGCAAAAGGGAAATTGCTTTATTCACAGGCGCTCTTAACTGAGTTCAGTGAAACACATTGAAAGCATATGAAAGGGAGCACTCTTTTTAGATTATATCTAATTAATGCATGAAATACCAGACTGCAGGGTATTAAGTGTATAAAATAACACTCTTCAAAAGAAAAAAAATGACTGCAAACTTATATGAAAACAAGCTCTCTATTGCACTAATCTAGTAGGTAGGAAAACTTCACAGGGGGATTATCACTTCTCCAGCTTCAGGCCAAAATCCAATCTATCCGCTGGGGGCCAGCAAGAAATTTCCTCTGTGGTACAAAATTTAATAATTGGGATGTGTTGTATACTCTCTATTGAAGCCTCTGTTATTGGTCACTTATAAAGAAAGCATACCAGTGTAGGACTACTATAATTATCCTGTTCTGAAGTTCTTATTATATGATAAAGAAAAAATAGATTTTTGAAATGATTGTTTTGCTGTGAATGGGTTTTCTGTTATTTGATTTAAATTGCAAGTTTTTGGGTCAGGTACTATATATGACTTTTAGTTTGTACAGCCCCTAGCACAGTGGAGCTTGGTTGGAGTCTGAGTACTGTTTTAATAAAGGTTAATGTGATTAAAAACACAAATGTATTCTTCTAAATTGTTCCCAAGGCCTTTGCTTCTACAATGGGTCTCAACATTTGACACCTGCTGCTTGATGTACAGAAAGTATTGGGCAGCTACAATACCAACGGAAGGCAGTAGGGGATTTGTAGGGGGCTGTGTACTCTTGAAAAAGGGAGCCCAGATATGTCAGCATCTTTCCTCAAAATGGAAACACTTAAAATCAGAAGTCATTCTTGAGCATATGGAAAGCAATGACTAGCCCGTAGCATGTATGTTCAAGGATCAATAGTGGTGTGTTATACAGTTGTTCATGCTCCACTTTGGGTGTGTTAGAACTTCTATCTTCTAGTTAACTGGTCAGCATCTGGCTTTTGTTTTTATTTGTTGTCGTAATTTCTTGGAAGACATTTCCTCATGTGTTTCTCAGGAAAGGTGGGGATGAGAGGAAAAATGTGGCTTAGGTACCCTGAAATTAATAATAACGTATGGTCTTTTTCTACAACAAACTCAGTCACACACTTTATCTTAATAGACTGACATGTTGCGAGCTGCAGGATTCTGCTTACTGATGTAGTTGGCTGGCACATTAAACATGTGATGCTCCGAGTGTTAAGACCCTGATCTAGCAAACTCTTTTCATGTGAATAGTCACAGAGAGGTAGCCCTGTTAGTCTGTATCTTCACAAAACAAACAAAAAAAAGCAGCCATGTAGCACTTTAAAGACTAACAAAATAATTTATTAGGTGATGAGGTTAGTGGAGCAAACCCGATGAAGAAGTGCAATGAAGAAGTTCCTTTCATGTGCATAACTATATTCATGTGAGTGGCCCAGTGACTTAAAAGGGCTACTCAGTAAGTTCCCATGATAGTGGTTTGAAGTCTTGAGGTCTAAGTCCTCACAAATTGAGATGCAATAAGGGATTCTTTTCACAAGCTAAATTTCCTGCATGACCCTGGGCAAGACACTTAACGCCCAAATTTTTGAAGGTATTTAGACATTGTTTTTCTCAGCATTAAACATGTACCCAATGTAGGTACTTAGGTCTCATTGAAAGTCAATGGTACTTAGGCCCCCATAACTAACAGGTGTTGCAACACAGCTCAGAACAATGTATCTAAGTATCTTCAAAAAACATTAATCGTAATTTTCCTCCCAATACCAAAAATGTTTGTGTACAATGCTTACCTTCATCTTCATGAGTGACTCCATTGATTTCTGTCACAGTAAAGGTTCAACCTCTCTTGTCCATCACCCTCAGGACCTGACCCGTACCCGGAAAAGAATTTCCTGGACCATGGGAGGTCTGTTTTCTCTAGCACATTACTAACACTTCCACTGTTTACTGGGCTCTTAGAAGATGTTTAGAAGTAAATTACATCTGAATAACAGCACAGAACACTGAGAGCCAGGACTGGCAACTTCAAATAAATGTTATGAGACTGTGGGGAAACGTGGACCCACCCATAAGTGGTCATATGGCTAACTAAAATCATGGTGGATTACAGTTGTTGCCAGATGAGAAAGTTCCAGATTAGAGCGGTTTAACCTAGCATCAAGTTAAGTCAATTTATGTGCTTCAGGCATGGGGCCTCAGTCTACGTCTCTATTTCTTGTCTGTAAAATAGTGGTAACACCACCACCCTGCTTCATAGAGGTACAGTGAAGATACAGTACAGTACTAATACTGTACAGTAACCAGCAGCACAGAAAAAATCCTCTAATCCTCTTTTAAAATCACTGTCAGGAAGTTGAACAAAACTGAAAAGATTGTGACTGTTCACAACTGTTGTGTTTTGTTATACTTTGTCTTTCTACACTATTCCAAGTACTCAAAAACCATGGCCAGATCTCTGAAAATAATGGGACTGTATTAAAAATCGAGCGATAAATAAAAAGATATTTTGTTTGTTAGCCTTGTTTTAGAGTGTTTAAGATTCATATTTTCAAGCTGTTCTCCACAACAAAGTAGATTATCAAGGTACTCTTGTTTTAAATGAAAGCTGAATTTCTCATGCAATCACCTGACTTCAGGAGCTGCGCCTTGAAAAGAAAAAGAAAATACTGAGACCTGTGAAAAAATTGAGTGCTGGTTACATTGCTTGTGGGACTGTACGCATGACAACTTCATTGTCCTCTGGAAATGAGGCTTGTGCTCTGTTTAACTTTTGTATGGTTTTAAACACTGCCCTAGCTCTGCATATACCCTAGTTTAAAGGGAGGATGACCCGATCATGTGACTTGGGAATTAATCTTTTGTACCAAGGCTTTGGTCACACGAACTAGTTTTAATTTTTGGGCTATATACTATTGGATTAAACTATTATGACAGCCTAAAAAAAGTATTAATTGTTTGTTTGCATACTTATATTCATGTAGTTGGCTCCTCCTCAAGCAGGCGATTTAAGGGGCTGGGGCTAATAGAATTTAAATAGTAATAATAATAATAATAATTAATAATAATCTGTCAGGGATGGTGCTTAGTCCTGTAAAGAGGTCAGGGACTGTATTCAATGACCTCCCAAGATCCCTGCCAGTTCTATGAGATTTGTGTGTGTATCTTTGTGTAGATTTGTGTGTGTATCTTTGACTTCTATAACCTTATCATCTTCTGGGGGAGAAAAGTGCAGCTGGAGATCAACAGACTACAGAACAAGAAAAACAAAATACTTAAGGGGCAGCATCTTGTTCTGCATCTTTGAGCCAGCCCTTTCTCCCACAGGAGTCAAATAGAAAAGTTGACTCAGGAAGAGGGTTCAAAGTGCAATGTCTGAAATACCTCTCTGTTTAGTCCCATTAGGAGCTCTGGGGCACCTTCCTAGAAAGTCAATAGACTATTGCCTCAGTCAAGGATTGATAAATGGAACCTGTTCAGGACTGACTATGTTAATGAAATCTGACAGTGTATGAATAAGGGATTGTGGGGCAATTCGTTCTTCACTGCAAACCAGCTGTTGATATATGTGTGTGCACTGAACAGTGTGGGCATTAAATGAAACATGTTTTGTGTATGTAGCAGGAAAAAATGATCTGGTGGAATTTTGCTGTATAAAGACTGATTGTTTTAATTCCCCTTCTGTTCCAGTGGTTGTGATTTTAACAGCGTGGGGCTATGGACAGAGGCCAAGTATTTGGGTGGCTTCCTCTGTGATATTTTTCACAGATGAGAGTCAGATTCCTCTTCCCCACAGCACTCAGCAGTGAGAGCAGATGTAAATGGGCAATGGGAACCTCTCTCTGGCCATACACAGATGGTGAGAGGACCTCTTCAAATACACAGCCGGGGACCTAGGGTGATCTGTGGTGCCTTTTGCTTAACTCTCTGTGTTGACAGGAGGTGCAGTTGAAGGGAATATGTGAAAGTATGAACAATACTACCACCTGGTGGTGAAATTGTAATTTAGCACTGTAACAGGCTAAATAGTCAGGTGCACCCATCCTACGCATCCGAACGCAAGGAGAGCTCACATTTAGTATGCAGCACTCACTGGTTTATTTTCAATGGTGTGCTTTACTACAAAGGTCTAAATGCAGCTGAAAACTCAGCATTGCACAGCAAAGTGTTGCATTGTCCAAAGTCTCACTGAGTACTAAAAACATAACGGGAATGAATTGTAGTTAAAAGAAAAGGATAAACAGCATGGGATAACAATAAGATAATGGTATTTCATGGCAGATTACCAAAAGGGACTGATCTCAAGGTTTTATTGTGATTTTCTCATAATTTGGGATTTTTCTTAATGCTCCCTAATGTATTACCTGAGAATCTGAGTTTTAATTAATAAAGTAAGTGCTAGCCAAAAGGAATGTAGACAAAAGCCTGAAAATGTGAACCCTAAATTCTCCATGACCAGAAGGTAAACAGAAGAGTAACCCCAACTTATTATTTTGAAAATAAATCATGGCTTTTAAATCAATCTCACAATATTTTGCTGCCAGATGGATGATTTTTGAATGTCAGAAATACTGACATACTGAAAAAGAGAACAATTGAAAGTCCACAGCTGACTTACTCCCAAATTTAATGGGCAAGGTTGATTTGCCTCTTTTGTTGTTTAAAGGCCTCTAACAATATTCGGATACTGTGGGGATGGGGGGAAAATCTATGTGGCAAGTAGATGGGATGGACAGCCTCAATCTTCATTTCTTAGCCCCTGTTATTATAGAGTATGACTGCAAATTTATCAGTATTGTAGCTCTTTGTATGTATTACTGGCCAAATGCAGGAAACCAGGTTTCCTTGTGTGTAATAATAATTGTGCTTCCACATGAAAATTAAAAAAAAAAAAAAAAAACGGTCCTCACAGAGCCCACAGTAAACCCTGCCAATCAACTCCTCCTGCTGCCTCCTGCCTGCTGTTGATCAGCTGTTTAGCAGCGGGGGCAGACAGAAGAAAAGCAAGTGCAGGGTGTGCTTGGGGGAGGGGGAAAATGGGGCAGTAAGAGATGGGGTGGGAGTGGGACCTTGGAAGATGAGAGGGGCCTGGGGCAGAGTGAGGGTCAAGCAGGCCCTGAGGAAATCAGAAAGTTGGTGCCTGTTGCTAGGGATAGACTTGGCCTGCGGATGGAAAGGAATGAGGGCAGTGCCGGATGGAGGGCTGGCATGGAACTGCAGTTCGGGTTGGGGCAGGGCTAGCGGTGGAAAAGGAATGAGGACAGAGGTGGGCTTGGAGGCAGAGCAGGACTGGCAGTGGAGTCAGGCTGGAAGTGTGGTGCTCCCTTCCCCTCCACCCCCAATGGGGAGCTGCCCCTGGCCCAGCTGCATCCCCCACTAAATTCCTCTACACCACCCTTTGGGAATGTACCCACAGCTAGAGGGACCACTGCTATATGGAAACATCAACTCACTTCAGTAATCTAGTGCACTTCTACATGGAGGACTAAAAAGGACATGCAAGTGAAGAATTGAGTGCGCAAAGCATGCAAGCGCAGAACTGAATTTTCTGTGGTAGAGCAACAGAGCTAGCAGTGTGAACTGTTCATCCGGGAGAGTCTGCAAAGTAGTGGCCTGTCTTCCCAAAATTGTCACCTCATACCACTGCCATAGAAATCTTGGTGCCTTGTTTATAGATGTGTGATGCCAGACTTGCTTTCATTAAATCCTGTTGTCCTGCTACATTGGGCATATACCTTAGTTGCTTCTGTTTAGGAGGTTTGTGGTAGTATTTTGGTATTACAAATAACCCACTGACTGCAGGATGTAGTTTATGGTATATATTATTGGTAGCTTTAGCTCCTCCAGATGTTAATGCTTTTCCTCTTTATAAGCAAAGATTGTACTTAAACTCTATTCCAGTTCACATTGGTCTGCATAAGGAATGTTTATGGGTTATGGGTTAATCCTTTTTATCTCTTGTGGCCCAGGAATTTGTTCTTTGGCCTGTGTTATTCAGGAGCACAGACAGTTTATTGGCTGGGCATACGTCATTATTTTTCTCCTCTGTGGTTAAATATCTGAGGCATACTTCTTGGAAGTTCTGTCCTTATTTTGTGAAGCATCTTTTGAACAGTGTATTTCTCTAAGAATTGGGGAAGCAAGTAGATTTTCTCAGGGTTCTGTGTTCTCTGTATGGAAGTGTATTCTTTGGGTGAAACTTTCATACAAAAATGTAATATTCTAGCACAGAGAGGCAAATGATTTATCCAGGGTCACACAGAAGGTTAGTGGCCAACCCAAAAATAGAATTAAATTCCCTTGTGACTGGTGTTTGACAACTCTCTCTCTCACTGACACACATGCACGCGTGCACACACACAAAATTTTGGGGAGATGAAAGTTACAGCATATTTAGTGAGGTGGACGCAAACCTGGGTCAAAGGAAAGGGGATAGAATGAAGCAGAGGGAAGGGGATGAGAGAATGGGTTAGAAGGGACTAGTGAAAGGATGTGTTGTAATGTTCCCTCTGTTTCCATCCATGTGGAAAATCAATTTTATTATGTGCACTGAGACACGTGTGAATGTGCACCACAAGTAGAGAAACACTGATTGCTGGCTGTGAGCACGGTGCTAATCAGCTGAGTGACATCTGACTCTCTCCTGGGTGGCTGCCCAAGCACTCTGCTCACAGGGAACATTGATGTGAGGGGCATGGAAAAGCAGATCTGAAGAGAGAAATAGGGAGAGGAGTGGACAGAGAAAAGGGGGTGTACAGAGTGGCGACTGTCCCCATTCTCACAGGCAGCCAGGGAACAGAATATGAAAAAACAAAACAAACCCCCAAGAAGATGAGGAATGAGCTGTGGCAAGGTGAGCTGCTCCCTCTAGCCCCACTAAATCACTGTGGTCTGGTATCAAGAAGTTGTAAAGATAAACAAAACTTTAACCTGTCTGGCAAAGATAAGGCTGGCTACAGGCACTTGCTGACTAGCAGGTACTGCAGATCCAGTAAAGAGAGGGATCACAGTGAAGCGGAGCTAAGACGTACTAACAACCAGTGACTAGCAACTAAAAAGATGGAGATAGAAAGGTTTTGCCGTTAAGATATTAATAGGTGGTGACTTGAGAGATGTAGGTTGTAATTCTGGCTTAGGACAAGGTGCTCTGTCAGGACAGTTCCTTTAAAGAACTTAGGGCATGCCCACACTTCTGCAAAGATCAATGTGGTCAGAGTCAATCTACCAGAGTTTGATTTCACTTGTCTTTACTGGTCATGCAAAATCAGTCTGGTGTTGGTAGCTGACCCCTGTACTCCTTGCTAGGAGTAAGTGAGGTCAGTGTGAGAATTGTTTCCTTCGACCTTCCTTAGTGAAGAGAGTTGGGTAAGTCGATTCCTGACATGTCAATTGTAGCTATACAATTCTTGTAGCTAGAAGTGCATATCTGAATTTGACTTTCAGGTGTAATGTAGAGCTGCCCTCGGTATCAACTCCAGCTAGCAAAAACAAGCTAGACAAAACCTGTCTTGTCCTCTAACAATCAGAAACCTTGGTTTTGTCATTCCATGCCTCTGGCAGGGGAGATGCAGCAAAGTGGTGGTGGGGGGAACAGGGGTGTGACCCTCCGCAAATGTCATGGACAGGAAGAGTAAGGGGCCAGCAGCCATTGGGTCAGAACCTCTGGGTATCCTGGAAGACTAGCAGGGAGGAGGGCCTGGTGCCTGCCGCAGGGGTCAAGCTCCTCTGCATTCACCATCAGTGGTAGGGGGAAGCAAAGCAACCTGGCTTTGCTCCCCCAGCTGTTGGCTTTATTGCTAAGGAGCAGGGGCAGGGTCACGCCTCTGCACTCATGGGTGGGAAGTGGAGTGATGTGTCTGGCAGCTTGGGGAGTGGAGGGGCTGGAATCATGTCATTCCACTTCCCCAGCCCCTAACCATTGTCAATAAGTGTGTGTGTGCGTGGGTGGCAACTCCTCCTGCTGGCACCAGTCCCCCACTAGTCCCCTGGGGACTGCATCACTGGAAGGATTGGGAGGAAAGAAGGAGCAGGGTGGGGGAGAGGGCAGGGAAGAGGTGGGGAGGTGGTGGAGCAGGGACAGGGAAAGGCATTGCCGGGAGAGAGGGGATTGTCCTAGTCCCTCTCCTAGGCCAGGGGTGGTGCTGGAAGGAGTCACATGAGGAAGATGGTCATATGGCTGGCGAAGCCCAACTTCATGTCCTTCCTGACCAGTCACCCTTTCTCTGTCGACAAAGTTCTGTCAGATGTAAAATGATCAGATGTGCTACAAATGACTGCAACTGGGTCTGCATAATTCTTCCCTCAGGGGACTATACCAGAACAATTGTCTAACTATACCCATAGAACTAGTAAAATTTTCCCTTCACATACCTCTCTTCCAAGCAGTCACATGGAACAAGAGCTTGAAAACAATCAATTTGGTTTCCTCATGCCTGCATTCAATGATTAGATGATGGCATAGAGAGTACTTTTATAATGGTCGTGGATGATACCCAGCTGGGAGGCATTACAAGTGCTTTGGAGGATTGGGTCATAATTCAAAGTGATCTGGACAAATGGAAGAAATGGTCTGAGGTAAGTAGGATGAAATTCAACAAAGCCAAACACAAAGTACTCCACTTAGGAAAGAACAGTCAGTTTCACACTTACAAAACGGGAAGTGACTATCTAGAAGGAGTACTGCAGAAAGGGCTTTGGGGGTCCTAGTGAGATCACAAGCTAAATATGAATCAACAGTGTGACACTTTCAAAAACAGCAAACGTTCTAGGGTGTATTAACAGGTGTGGTGGAAGCAAGATGCAAGAAGTAATTCTTCCATTCTGTTCTCTGTTGATTTGGCCACAACTGGAGTACTATGTCCAGTTCTGGGTACCACATTTCAGGAAAGATGTGGGCAAATTGGAGACATTCCAGAGAAAAGCAACACAAATGATTAATGGTCTGAAACACATGACCTATGAGGGATGATTGAAAGAATTGGGTTTCTTTATATAGAAAAGAGAAGAGCAAGAGGGGTCATAGTAGCTTTCAAGCCCCTATAAGGGTGTTAGAAGGAGGAAAGAGAAAAAAATGATATTCTCCTTTACCTCTAATGATAAGAGAAGAAGCAATGGGCTTAAATTGCAAGATGGGTAGGTAAGCACTGAACTAAATTGCCTAGGGTGGTTGTGGAATCTCCATCATGGGAGATTGTTGAGATCAGGTTAGACACACGCCTATCAGGGATGGTCTAAATGACTCTTGGTACTTCCATGAGTGTAAGAGACTAGACTTGAAGACCTCGCAAGTTTCCTTCCGGTCCTATGATTCTATATGCACCTCTGGTCTGTTTAGTACTTCCTATTATGTGGTGCAAACAGAGCTATCCTATCCATAGGACAAGATGGGGCACCCCCCCACAGCCTTGCGCTTTTGGGGGCCCCACGACTGCCCCAGTTGCCCTATGGATGGGAGGGGGAGGATTGCCTGGGGTAGGGCACAGGCTATGGGAGTAAGTGGTGGCAGCGGCAGCAGCCAAAGGGGGTCTCCTCACCTTGACCTTCCAGGCCCCCCTCATGTGGAGTGGGTGGCAGCTTGTTCTGCGCATTTTCTACCTCTCGACCTGCCAAGCCATGCTTCTCTTTGGGTGGCTGGAAGCACAGGACTCCCAGCCGCCCATGAAGAAGTGGGGCTCAGCTGGCCAGGAGGACGTGGTCGTTTGCTGAGTTGTGAGTGTGGGGGGTGGGCAGGAGGAGGAGGCCAAAGGAGGTGACCCCCTTCAGCTGATGCTGCTATCTGCTGCTTGCTCCCTCCCCAGGTAGTCCCCAGCTAAGGTGGTCAGGGAGGGGGCAGAGCAGGGAAAGGGCCAGGCATGAGACATGTTGGGGGAACGTTGCCCCAAGCCCTTCCCCTCGATTGGGACGGCCCTGCTTGCAAGTACTTGTGTCGTACATGAAGGACAACATATGCCCCTTCCAAGAGTGTGTGTGTGGTGAGGTACACAGAAGTAGATATTGCAGTTTGTTTTAGCTTGGTTTGTTCAACTGGGTCACAAAAATATATTTGAGCAGCCTAAACTTGTGGCTAACAAGGGTTTTGTGTTTTTGTTTTTAAGTTTGTGGGAGACTATCTCTAATAAGCATCAAGACATTTCCAAGTAAGACAGTATTTTATGGGTTATAAACTTTGCAAGCACAGAATCATAGAACAATAGAGCTGGAAGAGACCTAAGAAGCCATCAAGTCCAGCCCCCTGCCCAAGGCAGGAACAAACCCCATCAGATCAGCCCAGCCAGGGCTTTGTCGAGATGAGACTTAAACACCTCTAGGGATGGAGACTCCACTACTTTCCTGGGTAGACCATTCCAATGCTTCACCACCCTCCTAGTGAAAAAGTTTTTCCTAATGTTCAACCTGGACCTTCCCAACCACATCTTGTCAAATTATTTATATAGTGATATTAAATAGCATATTCCTCTTTTAAATTCATTAAGCTGTGCATGGGTTGCCTATTTCAGCTACTCTTATGGAGGGAAGTGCCAACTCCCATTCAAATCTGCAAGTAGGCAGGTCAATCTAATTGCTGCAATCATTAGCTGACTACGATTTAATAATCCCATTATAATGTGTTAATCACTGTTCGACAATTTTTTTCCCTTGACAATGGCCAGAAACTATCCAGACTTACTGTAAGTCTTTGTTAAAACCTCAGCAGCATTGGAGTTGAACAAAGAATCAGAAGAGATCGAAAGAAGTTGTTTTGTGAAAGAAAGTAATCATCAAAGTCCCTATTAAAAAAAAAAAAAAAGGAGATATTGCACCAAGTTAAGATAGTGCCTGTGTTACTGTTCTTTGATCTGAATTCTTAATATACTAGCATCTTAGTAATTAGTTGTTGAGAGCTGGGTGAAATTTTTCAGTTGAAACTTTTCCTGTGAAAAGCACAGATTTGGTGACACCCAAATGTTTTGCGAATTTAAGCAGGTTTCATCAACTTGTTTAGAAACAAAATTCTGAAAAATCAAAATGTTTAATCAAAATAGAGCTGAAACCTTTTGTTTCAGGTCAAACAAAACGTTTTGTCTGACCTCAGTTATTTCTGCCTTAAAATTCTTACAGAACTGAAATATTCATTGTTTTGCCTCACTTTAGTTGTCTTTGCAGTGGAATGATATTTCTACCAACCTTAACATACTATAATCTACCACATACTGCATGTATATCCAGTGGTCAGCATATTTTTTGCATCTGGTCTGATCCAAAGCAAATGAAAGTAGAAAAACTTGGCACATGGGTGAACTGTCCATCTTTAGTGGATATGTACCACGCACAGCAGTAATATCAATAGTGGAAAATAATAGGAAAGTGAGAAAATTGAAAAAGTAATATCCAGTGCATTTTCTAGTGTGAAAGACACTGTAGGATGCACATTGTGTTACATTGCACAGTATATGAAATGTATTTAAATATTTCACGTGCAGAAACATGAATGGTTCTGTCTATTTCTGTGTGGGGAGGGGATGCCGACAGTTTAGTATCCCCATTCCACATCTACTCAGTCTATTCCTGTTTTTTTGCATTGCTCTGGTGTGGGTCACTTTGAGCTAATTGCTTCAACTGTCTGTGCATCAGTTTCCCCATCTAAAAATGGTGATAATGACACTATCCTTCTTTGTAAAAATAAAAAAGCAGTCAAGTAACATTTTAAAGACTAACAGAATAATTTATTAGGTGAGCTTTCGTGGCACAGACCCACTTCTTCAGACCATCAAGAAGTGGGTCTGTCCCACGAAAGTTCACCTAATAAATTAGTGAATAGTAACAGAGAGGAAGCCATGCTAGTCTATATACTATCAAAACAAAAAGCAGTCAAGTAGCTCTTTAAAGACTAGCAAAATAATTTATTAGGTGAGCTTTCGTGGGACAGACCCACTTCTTCAGACCATCAAGAAGTGGGTCTGTCCCACGGACGCTCACCTAATACATTATTTTGCTAGTCTTTAAAGTGCTACTTGACTGCTTTTTGTTTAGTTAATAAATTGTTAGTCTTTAAAGTGCTACTTGACAGCTTTTTTTGTTTTGATAGTATATAGAATAGCACGGCTTTCTCTCTGTTACTTCTTTGCAAAGTGCTTTGTGATCTGCTGATGAAAAGTGCTGTCTAAGAGTTGGGTATCTACTTTATTTACTAGTTCCATGATTTTATAATACTAAATATTTGATCCAAAGACAATTTGGAAAGGTCTGTTTACTCATAACTTTTATTGTGTTCTTTCATATTTTCTTGCACTTTACAGAGAGACCATTAACATTAGAAAGACAGCCAACAGAAGAGTGCTTTTAACGTGTTGTTTATAAGGAACACCAATGTTCACTATATCTGAGAAATTAGTGACAAAACCATTTTGTGCATAACCATTTTTCCTATTTCTCACTTTTAAGGGTATCTGTCAGTTTCAGTTGTTTGGGTATCTCTTTTATAAAACAACACAACTAAGAGACATTTTAATAAAATAGGAAACCATAAGTGTAAGCTGCTGAGAATTGGGTTGTGTGTGTGTGTGTGTGTGTGTGAGAGAGAGAGAGGCAGGATGACTTTGATGCAGGCATAATTCCCAAAGCAATTTCCAATGCCTCAGCAAAAATTAACTTGGTAAACAAATACTATTCCTTTAAATTGTATGCTAATATTTAAGTTTATTCTTCTTTTTCCAGCAGATGGCAGAATTGTACAGGTCTTGAAACTTAGTTTGAAAATGTGCAAAGTACAGTTTTTATATAATAATTGAATCTTTCAATTCCCCCAGTTTCTTTATTCACCTGAGCTATTTGGTTAACCTTAGATTTACAGCTTATGCTTCCCATTGCACACGAATCTTCAAATGTTTTGTTTCTGTGCATCATCTTTTGATGTGATAAACAGCTCTTGTTCATCTGTGTGGTCTGCTTTATGTTACATTGTGTTCTAAAACTTGAACCTTTGCGCTAAATTTAAGATTGGTGTTAAAGATTTCTAAAATGTACGTGTTTGTGAAGCTAAGCCTAAAGTATGTGGCTTGGTTAGGAATCCTGTACTATAAAAATATCTTGCAAATGAGACTGAAATGGAATTCATGCAAGTTATTATTCTCAAGTTTCAAATGCTTTTTTGGAGGAAGAGTTCCTCTGATTGCACAATAGGGTATTCATCATGAACTTGTACATTCCATGTGGTATTAAAACTGAAACAAGAGATTATTTTTAGAACATTTTTTGGAAAAATTAAAAATCCACAGCCTGAGAGCATAAAGAAAGTGAAAAGAAAATGTAAACTGACATAGATCTGGGGAAGGCTTTTTTTTTTGTTTGTTTGAGGGTGGAGTAAAGGCAACATCTTCCATCTGAAGAATTTGGGGTATTTCACATGAGTGGAATTACTCATGCAATATTATGGAATTTATGTAGATTCAAGACTAAATAAATTATGCTAAGAGGAAAAGTCTGTTTTAAAGCTAAAAATATTAAGTCCAAGCCTATGAGCTACTAAATGCCCTCAGTTTCCAATGAAATCAATAGCTTTTGAGGGCGCATATGTTTTAGTGCAGTCTACTAAACTGATTGAAGGTCAGAAAATCTCTCAGTTGGAATCTTTCAGCGTCTTCAAAGAAAAAAGCAGTCATGTAGGACTTCAAAGCCTAACAATTTATTGGCTATGAGCTTTTTGTGGGGCAGACCCACTTCTTCAGATAAAGCTCATCAGCTAATATATTATTTTGTTAGTCTTTAAAGTGCTACATGGCTGCTTTTTTGTTTTGGTAGGATATAGACTAACACGGCTACCTCTCTATTACCATCTATGGGTGCTTCTACACATGCCACCTCCTGTCAGAGGGGGCATGGTAATGAGGCTATTCAAAGCAGGCTAATGAGGTGCTAACGTGCACATTCAGCACCTCATTAGCATAATGACAGCCACACGAATTTAAAATTGCAGACTTTGAATTGCAGATTGACAGTGTAGATGGGGGCAGCTTTGAAATAAGTGCCTCATTTCGACAGTTCCTTACTCTGATCCAGTTTGGTGGGAGTAAGAGACTGTCGAAGTGGGGTGCTTATTTCGAAGCTGCCCCCATCTTCACTGTCAATCTGTAGTTCGAAGTCTGCAATTTGAAATTCACATGGCTGCCATAATGCTAATGAGGTGCTGAATATGCACGTTAGCACCTCATTAGCCTGCTTCAAATTGCCTCCTTAACAGGGCACCTCCTCCGGGAGGTGGTATGTGTAGAAGCAGCCTTAGAAGAGTGATCTGAGTTTTGCCTTGTGTGTTTACTATGTATGGAACAACATTGCATTTTACCTTCTTGGTTGTGGTTTTTGAAAACATGCCAATTTTTTATAGCTTGTAGTTATAGAAGGAATTTTCTGTATTTCTTTAACTCTTCAGTTGACTGGGCTACATTAGTATTTAATTTATGTATCTTATGTATTTGAATTACTTTATGTTGGAAAAAAGAGATGAGTTTACTTAGAGCCAATACTCTGCAATACTTGTGCTAAGTTAATAAGAACAGATAATTCAAATTAAAGGCTCTTCCAACAATTACACAAAGTAGGGCCCATTTGTAATTACTTCCTTGATGAACCCTCATTCATTATGTCTTGACTTCATGTGTCTAAATTTTTTTTCTTCCCCTGAGTACCAGCTTCATTTCATCTGTGTTCTTCACGGTACTCTCTAAATATATTCCTGTCATTTCTGGTTATTGGGCTACATATCCGTCAGAAAAATTCATCTAGCAAATCACTTTAACTATAGTGGGCTGTATTCAATGCACTTGATAGCGGAGTCCAGCATAATTTCATCACCAAGAGGTACCTGGAAGTTAAATTATTTTAATTTTCCAAAGACAAATAGTTCAAAATTCATGTTCCTTTTACAGATAAACCTGAACTGATTTCCCTGAGCCAAACAACCTTGAAATCTGGGGTATTCAAAATCCAGGGTTTTTTTTTTTATGTTGAGTCCCTTTCTCTGCTTTTCTCAAAAGGCCACCAAGATATTTTAATCAGTTATTTGCAAATATTGTGAAAGAAGTTTGATAAGGGCCAAAATAACAATAAGCATTTACTGGATAAACATTTCAATCGTAAAAGGCCATGGTGTGGCTGTAAGTCATGGCTCATGTTCTGGGGGTTACAATTATTTTCCTGAGTAGCAGCTTTGGGTGAATAGGAATTTACTCTGTAGGAGTTCAGAAATTGCATGAGAAGTACTTGCACCACGTTTAAAGGGTGAAGCCTGCATTGTGCTCAGTGTTGGATCTACTCTCTTTCTTGGTGTAGAGGTGCTGGAACTATGGCTGCTCCCTTCACCTGTCCCTACTTGGGCCTCTTTTGGAGAGTCTCAGAGTCTTGCATTGTCTCCCCATAATCCTTAAGTAGGGTCAGTCAGGCTACATCTTCACGACACCTTAAACTCGAAATAAGATACGCAATTTGTGCTATGTAACTTGAGTATCTTATTTCGAGTTTATTTCAAAATAGGCTCTTTCGGCATTTGGTTGCTGTCCGACGAGTGCCAAATGTCAAAATTGTGTGCTATTTTGAAGCATCCCTGACTCCTCCTGCAATGAGGTTTACGGGGATGTCAAAATAGCATGCCTGTTATTTTGAAAAATATTTTGAAGTAATGGGCACATTTCACAGACACAGAGTAGCTGTTTCCAGATACTGAGATATCCCAAAATAGGTCTGCCATGTAGACATAGCCTCACAGTCTAGCCCTGCCAGATTTTTTTTTTTTTTAAAACATACTTAACTTCGGTAGTCAACATTTGATAATTTCTTGTCATATGTTTACATAACAATTTACTGTTTCATGCTCATATTTACTGCAGTCAGGAAAGCTAAAACACATATTCTGTGTGTCCCCTATCCAACTCCTTGTTTTTCGACCACATAAAGACAGCATAGAAACAAGTGTTAGGATCCAGAAGGTCATTGGCATGCTGCCCTCTAAAGTTTCATCCCTATTTCAATATTTCCCACACAACTGCATCTAATTGATTCTTGAATAACCCTATTGTTTTTGTCCCAACAAACTTGTCTGGTGGGCTATGAAGTACATATATTTCTCTTACAAGCAGGCCCAGGAGTTTCTCACACTGAAGGTGCTCCAGCTTTCTCCATTTTGTATGGGTAAAGCCACTTTTTACAAGCTGTTTTCCAGTTAAGACATGATTGGAAAGATTCTGGTTGACTTCGGTACACTTCAGTTCAGGCTTTAAATAATAACATACCTGTTTACTCTGCTCTAGTGATCCACACGCCAACCTGGGGGATAAAGACTTACAGGTTGTACCTCTAAAAATTGGCCTTCTCTGGTCTGGAAATATCTGTGGTCCAACAGGACCACAGATGTTCCTGGACCAGAGAGTGCTGGACTGGGTCTGGCTTCTGGCAACAGGACCAGGGCCAGCATCTGGCAGTGGGACAGGGGCAAGAGAGAGCCAAGTATAATTATTGCACCAACTTATTAGCTTTCTGCTCATGAACTGTCCACCAACAAGTCAATTTTCTTAAATATATTTGCTTGAAATATTTTGTCTTTATTGGTGAGCAGGTCTTAGTGAGGGCTTGATATATATAAGCTTTGGATTAGACACAGAGGTCTCATGGTATGTTTCAGTTCTTGACTGGAGAGCTATAATTCTTTCAAATCACTTTTCCATTTGCATTCCAGTTTAGTGTTCCATGAATAGTTTTTAATGTTTTCTTAAAACTTGCTGAGCATTCTTGCGAGTAAACTCATTGGTGACAATATCCACAGAAAGCCAACGCAAAAAGGCCATGGAAACAATCAAAGTAAGGTCAGGTGTTATTTATTTGGGCTAATGTTAATGGAAACTGTTGAGGTATTTGCTTCTCTGATTTAGTGATATGTATAGCTCACTAACAGAGGAAATTCTAGAAAATAAAAACGAGGTCATGTTCATTGAGGTTCCATCTATATATGCAATATATAAATTCTCAATACATGATTAATGGAGGTTATAAAAATATTACAGGTATGAGTAGTCCGTGCAATAGATGGTTATGACCTGTTGGACTGCAGAATGGATGAAAACCTTTTATCAGCTCTGTATATTGAGGTTCCTTTCATGCATTGTTTATGAAATATGAACATAAATTTTATTTAAAAATGTTCAACTTGATTTTCTTACTACATCAGTGATTAATTGCATTATCTTCTGTGGAGTTGGTTTTTTTTTTTAATTCATTTATCTTCTGTTCCCATGTGGAGAGCCCAGTCAAGATCAGGCCCAATTTTGCTAGGCAGAATTGTAAAACTGTAGCAGGGAAGGATTTGAAAAAGATTTTACAGAAAAGCTCTATGGCGCCTTCTGTACATCTATGGTGGTGTGTAGGGTACATGCTGTAGTGAAGGGCAAGCCATATCTACATGTCCCTTTGTTGTGTAGATATGAGTGGTGGAGAAAAGCTCCTGCAAAGGGGAAATTAGTCTGGCTGTTGTAGCCTTTTTCTGCTGCCATCTCTTGCTGCTGTGGGCTTTTGCTGTGATGGGAAAAGAGGGAGGCAGCAGAATACTGTAGTGATATACTACCCAGCAGTATAGGTGTGAGATGCCCTGCTTGGATATGTAGAGAGCTGTATAGGGGTACATGCCTAGATCAGTGGTTCATAACCTTTTCACAAGTGAGGACCCTCCAAAAGCCGCCCCCAACCATCTGCTGACCCCCCCCCCCAGCAAAAACAATTCTAGCCACTATGTGCACTTCATTAAATGAATAAGATGTGAATAATTTAACATTTAAAATGATGCATACTCATTTCTGACATTACTGGCAAGTATTTCATTTTAGAACAATTCATTGTAACTTGCCAATTGATTTAAAACTTTTCTACAATCATTTTTGTTTACCTGTTTTTCACAGACCCTCTGCAAAACACTCATGGGCCCCTAGAGGTCCATGGGACTCCAGGTTGGGAACCACCACACTTCAGTTTCAGGCATCCAGGACGTGCTAGTCTATTCTCACTTAAGTTATGCCTCACTGTACTGTCATTTATACCATGCTAGCTAGGCTTGCAATGTCTGTGCACATCATTGTGAAGATGAACATACCTTAAAGTGAAGCAAAGAAGCAGACAGATACATTTATTATTAGATTTAACTATTTAGTGATTGTTTTCCTTCTTATAATACTATTTGATCAATGTTTGACTCTTTTTTTTTTTTTTTTAAAAAAAACCATCATCACATAATGCTCTGGTGAGAGACAAGATCCAGGCCTTTGTTTCAAGATTTGCCTAAGAAAGTAAATATAAAATCACAGTGACAAAACCACATATGAAGGGGCCAGCAGCCACCTCTCATGAATTCTGGTTCCTTGTGTCTGTGTTCTGTATCCTCCAGTGACATCCACATAATGGTTCTTGAGCATTTTTTCTAGCTCCACCTGGGGCTCTATCATTAAATTTCAGCCTTGGTATGAGGGCTGTATCCCCAGGCTTTGCCATTGGAGACACTGTTCTTTTTGGGACGTCCCCAGGCTAAAGCTATGTCGACACTACATGATAAAGTTGAATTTAAGAAAGTTAGTGTGATTTTACAATGTCACTGTCTTCACTGTAAATACAATGAGCTCAATTTTAGGGAGCGATAAGGGTGATATCATAACATCGTCAAAAGCGGCTGGTTGTAGCGTCAAGTTCAAATTTAAAAGTTTGAATGAATTATCGAATTCCATAGCCTCTAGAGGTGTCTCGTATGTACCCCACAGTGCTCCACTCTGTCTGCTTCCATCTCCACTTCTCTCCAGGTGCACAGGAATTAGGTGACAGGAAGCCTGCGAATTTGGCACCAGCTAGCCCATGGCTGTGGAGTCATGCTTATATGAGAGGCTGAGAAACTTTCTTTGCTATCAGTACGGTGAGTACATCTACCCATTAAAAATAGCCCCAACACGGAGTTCATGGTTCTGTCTCTACCTCTGCAAGCTGAGCACTTGGATTTGTTTTTTCAGCGCTGGTGCCAGTCCCTGCCTCACCGTACCACATGGCAGATAGCCTGTTTGGGGGGTCATGCTTGTATGAGACTGAGAAGCTTCTTTTCTGTAGTTTACATTTGTACAGAGTTTCCCCCACCCCCACAGTCGCCATGTCTTAGTCGGGGTCTTTCATGCACCCAACCACATCACAAGGGTAGCCCTCAACCCAACACAAGGATGTGCCTGTTATTTAGTGTGGACCATGCTGCCAGGCAGCACCTTGTCCTGGCTTGCATATAGTGAGGGGTCCAAAGGCAGGAAAGATTTTGGGGGGCTTACTGCCACCTGGGGGAGTCTTCCCTGGAGGGGCCCACGTTAATTGGCCATGCAGCCACAGACCCCGCATCCCCGGGCCCTGAAGATTTTCGGGGGCTTGCTGCTGCCAGGAGAACCATTTCAGCCACAGACTCCATAGCACCCACCTCTCCACGACTCCATTGCTGGGATCTGTGTGTCTGAGCCCTGAGGTCTCCAGTAGGAGGCATTTAGAATCAGACCATCCCTTCATGTAGCCACCCACAGGTGAGCTTGAACCTGGGAACTCTAAAGCTTAGTGCATGAGCCTCTTCAGTTTGCGCTAAGAGCCAGCTGGCTGTCAGCTAAGGTGGTCGAGGAGACTGTCTGTCTGTGTTAGTGGTCTAGGTGCCACTACATGGGACATTGATCCACGCCCAGTAGGTGTGTGGGTTACATTCACACCGTACAAGAACAGCTTATGCAAACATGTTTACATAGTGCAGACTCACTAGCAACTGTAATGCTTAAAACGTGTTTTCTTCACATAGGGCCTAGTTTCTGACAGACTTTGCAATATCATTGGCCCAGGAAGAGCACAACTACATACCCTGCTGGGCAGCAGTAGAGGGGGACGCAGGTTCCACTCCCTGCTCCAATGAACATTTAAATAGGGTGAGCTCTCAGTGCCACCTGGACTGCCCACTGCCTCCCTCAGCCAACACTTTGTGCCACTGGAAATGTGTTGTGTGGGCCGTGATGGTGATTTAAAGGGCCCACGGCTCTGGCCACTGCTGCTGCCACAATAGCAGCAGTGGTGGGCTGGGACCTTGGGCCCTTTTAAATTGCCAGGCCTCAGGGTGACTGCCCTCTGTCCCCACTCCTGTCAGCAGCCGTGGTTGAGACAGTGGAAGCACAACTGAGCCATGCCCAGTACATAGCCACCAGCTTTGCACAAGTATGTACTCAATGTGCTTGTTATATGCACTCACACTGGCTGCCATTGAGCAGAGGAGTCTCATCCCTAGCTTGTAGTGTAGACGTACATACTTGGTATCTATTCCAGAACATGTCACAGTCCATGGATAGGGTACTTTCTTGAGAGGCAGGGGACATGGGTTCAACACTACCTTCTGGTTTATCCTGAGGCAGCGCTGACCTAACTCCAATAAACACAGGTGTCTCCATTTGACCTAGAGTTGGGTATTTAAGACTATAAACAGATGGAACTTAAACCAATAGGCTCATTGGTTCGCTAAGGTGGCTTTCTTGCTCAACTTGTGAATCCCATTGTTAAGTGTCTAATTCCCTGGGGTGTTGTATAGGAGGCCTGGACACCTAACTCAGGGTTGCAGATTCTGTTAGCCAACAAGGTGCCTTAGATTAGGCTGTGCAATGCTGCAGGAAGCCTTCTTTGTGGAGCAAGCCCCAATGTCTTATTCCAATGTCTTTTCATCATGAAGTATCAACTGAGCAATACTGTATCAGAGAGAAGTACTTATTACACAATAAAGACAAATGTTGTGGCACAAGGAACTGTTTGCGTCTTCTCAAAGTCACATGGGAATAACTGTCAGTGCATCAACTGTGCTGAACAGAAAGTCTGAGGGCTAGCAGTGTAGCCTGTAACTTCAAAAACAACAAGCAGGCTGTGGGCTTTACCCACAAAAACTCACGACTTCTAAATTTGTTAGTGTCTAAGGTGCCGCAGGACTGCTTATTGTTTATGATAAATAAGTAGCTCATCAGAAATCAGTACCTGGGATTCTAGTCCTGGACTGGACTCTGTAGAGTGACTTGCCCATTAAAGGCTGGCACTAGCCAACACTTGAGTGCACACTGAACCGTACCTTAGCAACGTTCAGGATGAGCAGCTGGAGGCTGCAGTGAAGTGGGCAGGGGAGATGGTCCTGAGGCAAAACGCTGTTCGGAGTGGAGTTAGCAGGCTATAGTAGAGTGTTCTGGGAACTGGGACTGAGGATCAGAGCTTCTGGGGGCCCTGCGGCAGCCACGTTATGCATATGGGGGAGAATTACCCACAGCTGGGAGATTACTTTGGGCTGGGGGTTGCATGTTGCAGTGGCAGCTGCAGCAGCACAAGGGGGTTGCCTCCTCCCCACTATGCTGATGGCAGGAGCAGTGGCCTGCTCCACTCTGCCCTCCTCCCATCCCACTGCACCTGGCTGCTCTGCAGCAGGCTAGCAAGGTGGCAGAGTTGAACCAACTGCTGCCCCACTGCCTGTGCGGTGAGTGGGGTGGGGGAGGCGACCCTCTGTTACACAATCCCAGGTAATCTCCCAGTCCCATTGCTGGGGGAAGGGGCAAGGAGACAGGGTGGGTACAAAGCAGGGGAGGGGCCGAGAGCACTGGTGGGGGTTTGCCCCAGGCCCCACTCCCAACTTGGGCCTGCTCTGCTTAGAATCCAGATACATAGGAACTAGGGGTGGCCATCCAAAGCAGGAAGGGCACCAGGCAGCAGGGCAGGCCTGGGTGGAGGAAGAGAAGCATTTCATTTGTGTGTTTGGTTGGACTTGAGAATTTTATTTTGAGTGTATGTGAATTTAATAAAACAGAGCCCAAAAGGACAGGGGCGTGACAAAAATGGCTATGAATGTATTGAATAAACCAAGAAGGGAAACTGAGGTACACTGCCTGTAGCATGTTCCAAGGGCCGCAACGTGCCTTCTAGGTGGTGGCTGGCCAAGTTACAGTCTCCTGGGCCCTATAGCAATAGAAATTAATAATAATGACACATGCAGCTTGGTTCTGGCATTTTCGGTAAATTAAATATCAGAAAGGGAACATTTAATTCTCTTACCTTCTAATTCCTGATCAGAGTACCAATTTGGACAATTTGTCATTCAGTTGGCACACCTAATAAAAGAGTGATGTCATTCTCCTGCCTTGTCCTGTTTACACAGTGCAGGAATGGAACCGCATCCATCCACACAGACCTGGCATCACTTGATGTGTACTTAAATGTTACTTGATGTTCCTTTAGACAAGTTTAAAGATGGATGTTAAGTGTGGGTATCAAGTGTGATAGATTGATTGAAAATGCTGGGAAATTCTAACCCCCTGGTGAAAAGCCTGGAAAAACTAACATGCTCTATAAATAAGAGATTTGGAAAGTACTATCCACTATGACTTGAGAAAGATTAAACTTTTTGTTAACTGTATGTTGAAACTTTTCTGGCAAAGTCTACAGGACCATGTCACTTAGAATAATATTTTGGGGATAATTATCAAAAGCAATAGAAAAATAAACACTCAGGGTGGAGATTTGTGAGCAGCTTTCAGAATACATAATATATCAAAAAAGAGAAGAAAAATAACCCTTTGAGAAATTAAATTCACACAATACAGGATTTTTTTAATGTGTCAGGACACAAGCTCTTTTGTTAATGTATCACCTAGCATTTGGCAATTCTGGTCTTATTAAAAGTCCATTCAAGTCAATGAAAAATCACCATGAATTTCAAGGGGTTTGGAATCAGACCCTATTCCAATCGTATGGAAACTGTTGAAGGGTAAGCGTAAGTTTGTGCGTGTGTGTGCGTGCGTGTGTGTGTGTAAAGAACACCAATAAGAGTCAGAATCTGTGTTTAAAAGAAAAGCTGAACAAAATTACCATAATGTCCGGTGTCTAAATATATTATTAAGAAGATCATAAATCATATCATGTAGCTGACCTATACCAAAGTGACGATGTAACTTCTATGTTTGGCCATCAATCCTGAACAGCTGACCCTTCTCTGTGAACATTAATTTAATAAACTTCTGAGTATTATGTACCATTTTCTGTGTGATCAGAGTAATCTCTCCATAGCTAAGGCTAATGTTTAGGCCAAATCTTTTAATCCTGAAGTTAAGCTCTTAAATTTACATGTAGACTTGATGAGGAATGCTGAACACCTGCCGCTGTCACTGACTTCTGTGTATTGAATGCATGCTCAGGACACTTAGATTCCTAACTGTAAATTTAGGAGCCTGCTGTGACCAAGGTAGGCCAGAGGCTGCAATGGAGTGGGAAAAGGCAGCCCTTGCCTGGTAAAAAGCCCAATCCCTTATTAAATAGGGAATCAGGTGACTGATTTACACTAAGTATCAAGTGAAATGAATTGTCTCAGGCAGATTAAGATCAGCTGAGACAGGGCTGCCTGGGACAAGCTAGGATCAGCTGATTCCATTTCACGGCTGCCTGAAACTTTTTTAAACCCTCCCCTCTTAGGGGAAATGGGAGGAGAGATATTTCTACAACTTGTACTCCCATGGCTACTAAGTTGGAGAGAGCAGGCGGGGTGAGTAGCTTCAGGAGCGTAGGTTAGACTCCCTACTCCAGGGGAAGGTGATGAATTTAAATCTTTACTAAGGGGAAGGCTGGTTGTGTGGATGTGGCAAAGAGGAGGTGCTTTATCCAAGGCTCACTTGCCAAGTGTGGGGGGGAGTGAGAGATGAGAGGCCACCAAGGGGAAGAAGGGCCTTTGTCACACTCTGTTGAGGCAACCACCATTTAATACATTTGTCTTGGATTTTCATATAAAGCCCTATTTTGGGTCTTCTCTTCCTTTACCATTACATCTTAATTGTCCATGCATAATGTTTTCCCAGGGGAGGGTATTTTTGGAAAGGTGAACCTCACTTGGAAAAGCATTTGGGAAGAGTGAAAGTGTAAACATGAGAGCTGATTGTTTTTACAGACTTCTCCTAGTTCTTGAGACACATGGGGAAGGGGGAAAATCTGCTTAGAAATTTCTCTCCTTGATAAGGAAAGACTAGTTAGACTTTTGATTATTGTTCTGCTTCTGTGACACATCGTCCTTGACCATCTCAAAAAGAGTTGAATTTTGGGAAGTTTTTTATCTGAGACAAAGGGACATAGGGTTCAAAGGGATATTCTGGGTCATGAAGTCCACACTGTAATGTCAGTTTTTAGCTCAACTAGTTCTTTTCACTGCCTTAGCCCCAATATATTTGTAGAGAGCATTCATATCACTCCTCAGCCTTTGCATTGTTAGGCTAAATAGGCCAAGGTATTATTTAGCCTTCCTCTTGTGGAATGGGCACTTTATCCTCCAGACCATCCTAATAGCCCTTTGTGGTATGTGTTTCAGTTTCAGTTAACTTTTTTCTTGAAGAAATATTTTATCCATAGCTGTAAACTGTGAGAATAAAGTTTGAAAATAGCCTTGCACTTGTAACCCTTCTGTCAAGTGGAGCCAGCACCAATAAGAGAGTTGGGTTCAATATCTAAGGCTCAAACGCTTGTCCAGTAACCTGAGAAAATTACTCCCCACCCCTGGTGCCTCTAGAGGCAATACTTCCCTGACCCAGCTTTACCCTCGGAGAATCAACCTAGCCATGGGGCCTCAGAGATGCCATCTGGACTTGGTAAGCGTTGTACGTGGGCAGCAGCAAAGAGCCCTGGAGTTGCAGAGCTCCTTATGATTCCCACCTCATAATGTATCTAATCTCACGACTCCCACTTCTCCATTGTCCGTTCCCTACTCAGTGATACAATGGATCTTCCCAATTCTTGGTACTGCTACCTGCTCCAGGTAGCTGAGCCCAGGGAGGTGGAGGTGTAACATGGGCCAGAGCTTCTCTCAGGCCTTCCCCACCAGGATCCTGGGCAGGAGGAAGGTCCACTACTGTTCCCTAAAGCTCCCCACTCAGGTCCTATGGCTGTGTTGTCCAGAACTCTGGACTGAGATTCTGACACCTCTCAGGAATAGACGTGACGAAGAATGCATGTTATGGTCACACTACAGAGGCTGAGAAATCACCTCTGAAAGAAGATTAGAGGGGAATGTGTTTTAATGTGTGTGTGGAAGTATAGAAAATTATGTTGAAACCTTTTATTGAATGTTTGTAACATCTTTGAAAGAGGGAAAAATATGTATAAGGAATGCTGGCAGATTCACTAGCTACAATGCTTTAGGCTATGCACAATGTTTTCTCTGTGTGTGGCATTGTTAGTCTCTCTTTTTTTTTTGGGTAACTTTTAGTTAGTGGAATTTGTTTTCATTTTATCTATATAAAATGTTGATTTCTTTTCTTGTTATTACATTACATTAATGAAATTATCTCAAATGACCATATAGAAATAAAACAGTACAAGTTTCAGTTTCTCTGTAACACTTTTTTATTGAAGCATTATGCACTAGCACTGACAGCTTTTTGGAAATAAAACCAAGCACAAAACAGTGCTCTCTCTTCTTTCTCTGTGGCTTACAATCAATCTATAATTGAGAGGGAAGAAAAGGTCAGTGTCTACACTAACAATTGGCTAAATGGACCCCAGAATTACATCAGCAACATGCATCCCCTCATGCTCAGATTTCTAGACAACAGCATTTAATTGTAATGTGGATTAGGAATTTTAAACCCGTACATCTCCGGTGACAAACTCTGAATTTCCATGAGGCGTTGAGCCATTCGCATAGGTGCAAATCTACTTTGAGATGCGCACCAATCCCCAACACGCGTAGCAACCTCAAAATACGCCAGAAAGCACCTTAGGATTCCCACCTTGAAATATATCCGCCTCCGTGACTCCCACTTCTCTATTTTCCATTCCCCACTCAGCGATAAAATGGATCTTCCTAATCCTTAATAATTCATTTTCTAGCCTGCTCCACTAATTGTCTCACTAATTGTATCCCCTGGGGCACTTACCCAAGCACCCTCATCCCTCTTAAATAGTTCTCTGCTCCTCACATTAGTCCAAGGGACTCCTGCCCTGTGCTTATGTTCTCTCTCTCCTGCTTATTTGCCATGACCCCCGGGCCTCACCTCTTCTCAGACCTGGCGAGAAGCTAAAATGACACCTCACTCTCGGGGGAGCTGCCCCTGTTGGGGCTGAGAGCCAGCTGCTGCTGTTTGGCTGCCAAGTAATGGGAAAGGAAAGGATGCTACACTGGTTCCAGTTTTACCTCTGTCATGAGGTGGCAGCAGAGAATGGCAGAATCAGTGCCTTTCTGTCTCACTTTTTCATCTGCTTCACCCTTGCCCAGCTTCTGGTGCCAGAATCACCATTCTCACCCATGGATGTCTGGGAGTTCCCACATGCTTCCACCCTGCGGTCCTATCAGTGAGCACTTTCCTGCATTCACTGCAGATGAGGCAGGCTGGGCTGAGGGTGGGGGGGAGGGGGGGCAAGGAAAGGGGAAGAGGAGCTTTTGTAGGTTTTTTTTTTTGTTGTTGTTTTGTTTATTTTGCATTAGCTCTGGGTAGTCTCTTCAAAATTGCCTAGGAACATTTGACATGCACCTTTCCAGAGTTTTATGAGCTATAGCCCTGACGTTTAATTCTGGGATACTCTACGCTGAACACTTACATCAACATGGTTGCATCTCTTGGGATGTAACACCCCACCCCCCACCCCCCGGAAATGTAGCTGTGCTGACCTAATGCCTGGAAGTACTCTTCCAGTGACATAATTACCTCCTCTTTGGGAGGCAAATGAACTACGACAGAAGAACGCCTGTCACTGTAGTGAGTGTCTTAATGGAAGCGGCATAGCGGTAGGCCTCCCGTGCTGCAGATGTGCTACTGTAGCATTTTAAAGCATGACCTCTATATAATGCTTTTTGAGAAAGTACTGAAAAGACAGAACTCTGGTCTGTGCTTCAGCAAAGGGTTAAGTTGAAGTGGAAAAAGGGGGAGTGTAAGAGATTTATACAGACTGCATTGGCTGAGCATTGCCTCTTCCCCACTCCTTGGCTCGAGCAGTGCACATTCTGTTGGCCCTGTGTGTGAACTTCCACAAACCGTAAAGCAGCCACATGAGCTCCCACAGAGCACATGTAACCCACATGTCTGTGGGTGGTTAACAGTCCCATATAGTGGTACCTAGACCACTTCACAGAGAGAGAATAAGTGCTCTCTGCAGACTAAGGTGAGAGCCAGCTGGCCTTTAGCTCAAGCTGTAGCGACACCTGCACTAAGCTCCAGAGGTCCTACATTCGAGTCTGCCTGTGGGCAGTTAGCAGTGGAGTCTTTTCCAGATGTCAGATGGGGTCTCTGAAGCTTGGGACATGCTACCTTAGCTAGGAGAAGTATATAACCCACACATCCATACTTCAAAATTAATCTCTTGTAATTTAGGTGTCCCACAAGGAGTTCATAAGATTTTCACTAGCTGTGAACTCCATGTTTTCTCTATTCCAAATTAGTCACTCCACCAACATCTATCTCCACATTTCAAGGTTATAAAAGTTTCCACGAACAATGATATTTCTGTCTCTGATCCATATGCCTGACTATCCTCTACTAGTCTAAAATACTATGGTTGAAATTTTCGAAGTGAACCAAGAGATTTAGTTAAATCCTACTGGAAAATATTTATATTCCTTTGTTGTTTTGAATACCTGAACCTATATCAGTATTCTGAATACTTCACAGTATATTTCACCTTTAATTCCATTTTTAGCATTCATGGACTTGATCTGAATAGCTGCATGCCCCAATCTAATATACCATTTTAATGTAAAAAACATTCTTCTACTGTAGGAAGGACACTTTGAACCACAGTCCCTCTTCCAATTTACCATCCTCTAGTCTATTGGCAAATCTCAGCCAATACACATTCTCTAAATACTACTTTTATTCCAATATAATAAAGCCTTCAGTCAAATACCAACATCTAGACAGCAGAACAAAACACCCGCCCTTCTCTGTAACCACTCTAATTAGAAAATGAAAAAGCAGCCCTGTAGCACTGTAAAGATTAACAAAATAATTTATTATGTGATGAGCTATTATGGAAGACACCCACTTCTACAGATCAGGAAAAATCTGATATATGAAAACTGAGACAGAATTTAAAAAAAGACGGAAAAAAATGAAATAAAAACTGATGAATCAGGTGCATAGGACAAAAGGGGGAAGTGACGAAGAAAATTATGTAAAGTGGGTTGGGGTCACTACAAATATCAAAGACGGGGAAACTGTCCTTGTAACGTGCAATGTAATTGATATCTTTGCTGAGACCGAGAGGTAAAGCATCAAACCTGAGAGTGAACTCCAATTCAGATGTCTCCCTTTGTAATCTGGTATTAAAGCCTGTCTTTTAGAATGCAGGCTATAGGTGTGGGTGAGGACTGCATTTTTGTTTTGTGAAGATACAGACTAATGCAGCTGCCTTTCTGTGACTATCCACTCTAATTAGCATGTTCTTCCCCCACCATCCAGATGTGGGAGGTGAGGACGATGGCTGCTACTCTGAAGGGATGAGGCAGTGGGTGTTCTAACCTTGAGAGTCTGGGATTATGCTCCTATTAGGTTCAGTGTCTCCTGGTGCTGCCACTGAAATGACCCTGTTCTACATAGTCTACCAACATGGGAGAGTGGATAATTGTGTAGAGACTCCATTTCGTTAGAGACCTGCAATGCCAGAAACTAGAAAGAACCTCTTTCGTCTCCCTCTTCTAGCACCTTGAGTGGATCCCCATTCTGACAAATGTCTCCCTGTTCTTGTGCTGCTGGCAGAAGGTAGACATGTCCATGCAGCTCTGCAAGCATGCTGCCTCTGTCTGCAGGCACTGATCTCTGCAGCTCCCATTGGATGCAGTTCCTGGCCAATAAGCTGGGACCCAGGAGCTGAGGCACCAGCACTGAGGGTGGGGAATGGAGGCCATGCCTCTCCTCTGCCAGCAACAGCTGGGATAGGGAGATGAGCCACCAGAGATGAGTACTTCCCACATTTGAGGACCTCAAATTTTTTACACTGGACACTTCTGTCCATGTATGGATGCTTTTCTGGCCCTTAGCTAAGACCCAAATATCCGCTTAGAACCTGATGTATCTTATATACTCCTATTAACCCCTTTACTCTACTATTAAAGCACCTCTTAAGTTTTACTGTATGCAACCTGCAGTGCTTTTTTTCTAGCAAAGAGGTACTGAACTCAAGTCTCATCATTCCTCATAGGGGTTAGAGTGTTCAATTCTAATGCCCCAGTCTCTGCCGTGCTGCAGGACCAGGGGATGGGAGGGCTACTGCTGTGGGACAAGAGGTGAAATTTTTTTGGTATTCCATTGGAAAAGGGGCCAGAACTCCATTCTGGTGTGGTCTGCCAGAAAAAAAGCCTTGCAATCTGCCCTAGAGAGGCAGGGAAGTGGTATTGTCCCTACTTCATCAATAGAGAACTAAGGCACAGAGAGTTTGCACTAATGGAAAGTATTGACCCCTAATCTCATTTGACCCACTCTAGTTGGCTAGTGTACTAGCTAGAGAGTTATATTAGACCATAGAGTTACTTGACTCTACCCGCTAGCCAAATAATCAGTTACGCAGCCTCCTCCATAATGCACTAGTATGATATGAAAGGATTTTGAGATGCTATGGTTTTTATCAAGCACAGCATTAAAAGATTTTGCTTTGCCACTATTAATTGAAAATAAGGGGAAAACCAAAATAAAATTAATTACATGGGTCAGAGAGAGGGTGGCAGTGGTAAACATTAATATTAAGACAAATAGGTTAATAATTGAGCACACATTAAAGAAATAGTTGGTGTACAATGTTGACACACAGCCTAAAGACAATAAATTGTCAGTTTAAGTAGGTTACCTATGGCAGGTATGTTGCTAGGTGCGGTGTGGAATGATGTCCAGTAAAGATCACTCCAGAACTTCAAAGAGAGGCCAATCAGGCATGCTCAGTCCAAAGCTAGGTGTGTAACAGCTGTGGCTGGCATCCAGATTTAGCTGTTGGGATTAGTCTGTACTTATAGACCAATCAGCGAGGGTCTGCAGGTTGGAAGATGCCTGCTAATGCTAGGGACTGAAGAATAAACCAATCAAAATAGGCCAAAAAAATGTATAAATCAGAGAGCCACCAGGCAAAAGTCAGTCAAGTCAGGAGCAGTTGAAGGAGAATCTGAAGAGGCTAAGGCAAAACATAAAAGAACAAAGAAACAACAGCAAAGGCAGCACAATGTAGTGGAGCTGCTGATAGATCAGGGGTGAGGGGAGAGGAGAAGCAGCTGGGGAGTAACCATGCCAGCCATAGCACAGCATATAAAACAGAAATAGGGTTAATGATTGTGCATGCTTGGCTTAATAAAGAGGTGTGGTTGGTTGTGCTATGAATGTTTCATTGTTCTGGATCTGTAATACTGAGGGTTTATTAAGATTTGTCATCTGTCACGTCTATGACTGACCACAACGTGCAGGACATGATCACTTGAGCCATTCCAGCTGTATGAGATTATAGTCTTGGGTACATTAACTTGTATATCTTTGTTTGTTTTAATTTAGGTTTAAATTAATTGTATTAGGAAAGACTGGTAACACTGAATAAAGAAAACACTTTGAAATGTAGTGCCTGGATGTTACTCCTTTCAGTGAAGGACTTTATCTGAATAGCTCTAGTCTGTTCTGGGAAATGTCCTGAAGGACAGAGGGGGGTCTTTGTTAAAATCCTAGTTATTCTAGTAGTTGTGGGCCCCCTTCTTTCTTTTTGCAGAAATAATTTAGCAGTATAACCTCCTGGTAACCCAAAAATAAGCAATAGGAGGGCTATTCTAGTATCTCAGAGTCTCTTTTTGGAGTAAAAATGACACTTGGGCTGTTGATCTGAACTTTTTGGTTCATTTTCACTTCTGGTTCTCACAAATAAATTTTGTTCTCCAGTAATGGAATGGTGTTTAAAACATTAAATCTCCCTTTCAAGTTTCCTTAGTGTTCTTTTGTTTGGGTTGTGGAAATTAATCGTAAGAAAGAGGTGATTACTAATAATTACAAAAATTCCATAAATATCCAGCAATAAGTTTGTATTCTTTGATTACAATAGGTTAATTTTTAAGGGCAGCAGTACCACCTAGTGGATAAGGAAAATATTAAAATACATTTGAAAAGCTCTATGAATTTGATTCCCTTTTCATCAAAATATTAATAAAAGTGAATGATTAATCTCAAAGGATGTTTTTAATAAAATAAGGTAAAATAAATAGCCCTGCCAGAGACAACGTCAGGAAAAGTTCTGCAGGTATTTAAGAACATAAGAATTGCTGGACCAGATCAAATTAGTGATTCTTCTGACCAAGTGTTCTTCCAATGTTACTGGCCAGTAACAGATGTTTCAGGGGAAGGTGGGATGGGGCCTCAGTAGACATTTATAGGCTAAGGAAAGTTTCTTCCAAACTCCTCAGAGCTCGTGGTTGGGTTATTCCCTGGAACACAAATCTCTTTTATAAAACATGATTCTATTTCACATGAGTTTAGAGAGTCTCCCTGTCCGTATATACATTGGATCCCCTAACTGGTGTTTCAAAGACACTTAAAGGCACTCATACTGTGTTGGAATTCCTCTCAATGCACTCAAAATACAGTATTCTGGAGCACAGAACATCTTATTGTATTATTCATTATTTACCAGTGCCTTGTTAGTCATAAATACTTACATCATGCTACAGGCTTACACAAGATATGAATCACTACACATGTACACGCAGTATATCATTTGCATTGCACTGCCTGGGGGAAAAATTGATGCCTGATCTGGAGGTTTGCGTGTCTGCCGGGCATACAATGATGCTGTGAATAGATCTATATACCACAGACAGAGTGGGGCATTATAAAAGCTCCTTCCAGTTTCAGATGTATAGAGCTATTCTGTGTACTTAAAATGTGGCATATCTGTAGAACAAGTAATATCTGTACAAATAGAAAGAATTCCACTGCATGCATTGTGTGTGTAAAGACCATCAGTCATGTGCCAGCTACTTTACAGAAAGTCCCTGACCCAAGGATTTTATAATCTGCATTAGATTAACACCACAAAAAAGTGAGCAATACATCACTTATGTGTTGATGTTAAAGAGGCAAGTGAGGAAACTTGGTCTTACATGGTGGAGAGAAGAGACAAGACAAGGTAAAGAACTAAGGTCCAGATTAGAAATTAGGCATCTAGGTTCTCTGGAATATGCCAGTAAATGTGTATCTGTATCCTTAGGCACTGATATTTTATAAAAGGTATTTATCTCCAACTCTGTCTTGTGAGTATTGTTATTTACCTTGTAATTTTCTCAAGACCGTAGCCATTTCTTTTTCTGTCTTGCTGTTCGTAAAATTAATACTTAACACTTATTTTTGGAAATGTGGCTTTTTCCCCCCATAAGGGCAAACTGAAGTTCAAGGTGTCTAATTTATAGATTATCAAGAACTGTGCTTTCCAATTGGTACAGCATTTTGATTGGCATTTCTGCCAGCCTGTGGCACCTTGTCATGATGGAGAATTGGAGACCCTGAATCTTGTAATGTATGCCTACTTCTGAGAGAAGGGGATAACTGTGAAAGCAGTACTTAGTGTGTCTTGTTACTAGAACCCTCAATCTATGCATGCAAATGGAGCCCATATGGTTGATACTTAAGAGTCCACATGGCCCAAAGGAGGGTTGAGAACAGAGTGTGTAGCTCTTCTCCAAGCTTATTAGTTGTAATGAACATGTCTGGTATTTTACAACTTTCAAAGCATTATATTAAACAGATGTTCCTAAGATGCTGTGCCTGGAGGTGCCATAAAGAGAATGCATATTCAGGGCAAATTGTAAGGAATAGAACACACTCTCTCCACAATTGTTAGTATTCTGCAATTAGATTCATCATGCCAGTAACCAAACCACTTCTGTAATACCAAGAAGACACTTTTGTTTACCAAGGAGGCAAATAAAGGCCTCTTTAAACATCCTAACACTTCATTGCCAAGTCAAGTCTCGTATAGCGAGTGGTTACGAGAAAACCAGATTCCCCTCATGTTAGGTTCACCAGACCTATAGGATTGGATACTGACCTCTAAGTCAATACAAGTCTCAGATTTCACCCATTAATCAGACAGATGCCAGTTCTTTTGTAACTATTCCCAGACAGTAGTTATCAATAATTCAGTTACGCTGGAATGCCGGAGCTCAGAGAATTACCAGGCCCCAGGGCAAGGTATGCATGGGCGTGGCACCACGTTTCCAGAACTCCACCCAGGGTTCTAGAGGCAATTTAAAGGCCTGGGGCTCTGGCCACTGCTTTCATAGTGGCAGTGTCCAGGTACACAGGCCCTTTTGAATCACCAGGCCCTGGGGCAGTTAAACCCTTTGCCTCCCCCTGCCATTGGTGGGCCTGCTTGAAGGGACATAATGAGTGGAGTCCCTCACGGATCAAGTTTGGGTCTGGTTCTGTTTGACATCTTCAGTGATTTAGATAATGGAATGGAGAGTACACTTACAAAGTTTACAGATGACATCAAGGGTTTCAAGTGCTTTGGAAGATAGGATTAAAATCCAAAATGATCTCGACAAACTTGAGAAAGGGTCTGAGGTAAATAGGATGAAATTCAATAAGGACAAATGCAAAGTACTCCATTTAGGCAGGAACAATCTGTTGCACACATACAAAATGGAAAATGACTGCCAAGGAAAGGAAAAGAAAGGAGAAGAATATAGTGTAAAAGGATCATTGTGGACCACAAGCTAAATATGAGTCAACAGTGTGACATATTTGCAAGAAAAAGAACAAAAGTCAAACCTCAGATGATATTAGCAGGAGCACTGTATGCAATAAAAAAGAAGTAATTCTTCCCCTCTTGTCTGTGATGGTTAGGCTTCAGCTGGAACATCGTGTCCAGTTCTGGGTGTCATATTTCAGAGAAGTGGAGAAATTGGGGAAAGTCCAGAAAAGAACAACAAAAATCATTAAAGTTCTACAGACATGGTCTTAGAGGAAAGATTTAAAGGGTATGGCTCGTTTAGTCTGGAAAAGAGAAGACTGAAAGGGAACATAAAAGGTTGTTACAAGGAGGAGTTAGAAAAATTATTCTCCTTTACCTCCGATTATAGGACAAGGAGCAATGGGTTTAAATTGCGGCAAGGGAGGTTTAGGTTGGACATTAGGAAAATTCTTCCTACCTATCAGGGTGGTTAAGCACTAGAATCTCAGTCACAGGAGATTATTATAGCAGGTTAGACAAACATCTCTCAGGGATGGTATAGATGGTGCTTGGTCCTGCTGTATGTTCAGGGGACTGGACTTGAGGACCTCCAGAGGCCCCTTCCAGTTCTTTGATTGTCTTATCTAATTGGCTTATTTCTGCAATCATGGGGCAAAATTGTATAAAGCTGCATGTGTAACGTAGGGACTTAAACTTTTACTCAGTGGTACAACTAGTGCTCTTTTTGTGCTGGTACTCGCCACTACCAAGTACTGGCACCTCGGCAGCCCCAGATGTGGGAGTGGAGGGGAGCCAGCTGAGTACTGGCTCCTCTTACTATTTTGTTTAACTGAAAAAAAACATTGGGTAGAACTATAGCTAAACGGAAAGATTTATTAATGTGAGTATTTGTCTGATTTCAGTGGGCCTCCTCAAATAACTGTTGGCTGCACTTAGATCTATGCTGTACTCAGTCCTTGCTGTGGCTAATCACAGAATCATAGGGCTGGAAGGGACCTCAGGAGGTCATCTAGTCCAGCCCCCTGCTTCAAGCTGGATCAACCCCTCCTAAGTCATCCCAGCCAGGACCTTGTCCAGCCGGGGCTTAAAAACCTCAAGAGATGGAGAATCTACCACCTCTCTAGGCAATGCATTCCAATGCTTCACTACCCGCCTGGTGAAGAAGTTTTTCCTAATATCTAACCTACACCTCTCCCTCTTCAACTGCTGACCATTACTCCTTGTTCTGCCATCAGACACCACTGAGAACAATTTCTCACCCTCCTCTTTAGAGCTCCCCTTCAGGAAGTTGAAGGCTGCTATTAAATCACCTCTAAGTCTTCTCTTCTGTAAACTAAACAAGCCCAAATCCCTCAGCCTATCCTCATAGGTCTTGTGCTCCTGCCCCTTAATCATTTTTATTGCCGTTCACTGAACCTGCTCTAGCAAATCCACATCCTTTTTATACTGGGGGGCCCAAAACTGGATACAATATTCCAGATGTGGCCTCACCAGTGCCGAATAAAGAGGAATAACTACTTCCCTAGATCTGCTCGAAATGCTCCTCCTAATGCACCCCAGTATGCTGTTAGCTTTCTTGGCTACAAGGGCACACTGTTTACTCATATCCAGCCTTTCATCCACCATAACCCCGAGGTCCCTTTCCATCGTACTGCTGCTGAGCCAGTCGGTCCCCAGCCTGTAACAATGTTTGGGATTCTTCTGCCCTAGGTGCAGGACTCTACACTTCTCCTTATTGAACCGCATCAGATTTCTTTTGGCCCAGTCCTCCTATTTATGCAGGTCCCTCTGGATTCTCTCTCTACCCTCCAACGTATCTACTTCTCCCCCTAGTTTTGTGTCATCTGCAAACTTGCTGAGGGTGCAACCCAGTCCATCATCCAGGTCATTAATAAAGATGTTGAATAACACCGGCCCCAGAACTGAGCCTTGCGGCACTCTGCTTGAAACAGACCGCCATCCAGATATTGAGCCATTGACCACTACCCCATGGGCCTGACCATCAAGCCAGCTTTCTATCCATCTTATAGTCCAAGGATCCAATCCATATTTCCTTAACTTATGGACAAGAATGTTGTGGGAGACCATATCAAAAGCCTTGCTGAAGTCAAGGTATATCACATCCACTGACTTCCTCATGTCCACAGAGCTTGTTACGTCATCGTAGAAGCTGATCAGATTGGTGAGGCAGGACTTGCCCCTGGTGAATCCATGTTGGCTACTTTTGATCACTTTCCCCTCTTCCAAGTGCTTCAAAATGGATTCCTTGAGGATTCCCTCCATTATTTTCCCAGGGATTGAGGTAAGGCTGACAGGTCTATAGTTCCCTGGATTGTCCTTCTTTCCTTGTTTAAAGATGGGCACTACATTTGCCTTCTTCCAGTCATCCGGTATCTCCCCTGATTTCCAAGAGTCTTCAAGAGTAATGGCCAAAGGTTCAGCAATGACCTCTGCCAATTCCCTCAGTACCCTGGGGTGCATTAAATCCAGACCCGTGGACTTGTGCACATCTAGTTTTTCTAGATAGCTCAGAACTTGTTCCTTCCCCACAGATGGCTGCCCTCCACTTTCCTGTACTGCATCATCTAGGACCATCATTGGGAAGTTGACTTTGTGAAGACTGAGGCAAAAAAAGCATTGAGTACTTCAGCTGTTCCTGCATCATCTGTCACTAGGTTACCTCCCTCATCCAGTAATGGCTGCACACATTCTCTGATAACCCGTTTGTTGTTCACATGCTGTAGAAACCCTTCTTGTTACTCTTCACATCCCTTGCCAGCTGCAGTTCCAATTGTGCTTTCGCTTTCCTGATTACTGCCCGGCATTCTCCAGTTGTATGTTTATACTCCTCCTTAGTCAACTGTCCTCGTTTCCATTTCTTGTATGCATCCTTTTTGAATTTAAGCTGACTAAGGATTTCCCTGTTAAGCCAAGCTGGTTGCCTACCATGTTTGCATTTCTTACTACACAGCAGGATTGTTTGTTCCTGTGCCTTTAGTAAGACTTCTTTAAAATACTTCCAGTTCTCATCAACTCTTTTCCCCTTCATCTTCATTTCCCAAGGGATCCTGCTCATCCGGTCTCTTAGGGATTCAAAGTCTGCTCTTCTGAAATCAAGGGTCTATATGTTACTGCTCACCCTTCTTCCTTTTGTCCACATCCTGAAATCTATGATCTCATGGTCGCTGCAGCCCAGGTTTCCCCCCGCCCCACTTCTATTTCTTCTACTAGTTCTTCCCTGTTTGTGAGCAGCAGGTCAAGTTGCGCATGGCCCCTGGTCAGTTCCTTCAGCACTTGTACCAAGAAGTTATCCCCAATAGTTTCCAAAAATTTGCTGGATTGTCTGTGTGCTGCTGTATTGGTCTCCCAACAAATGTCTGGATGATTAAAGTCTCCCATGAGAACCAGGGCCTGTGATTTGGAAGCTTCACTAAGCTGCCTGAAGAAAGCCTCATCTATCTCCTCTCCCTGATCTGGTGGCCTATAACAGACACCAACTACAACATCACCTCTGTTACTTCCACCTCTAAGCTTAACCCAAAGACACTCAACTGGATTTTCTCCTTCCTCATACTGGAGCTCTGAGCAAACATACCGCTCCCTCACATAGAGCGCAACTCCTCCTCCTTTTCTCCCCTGTCTGTCCTTCCTAAACAATTTATAACAGTCCATGACTGTGCTCCAGTTATGCAAATCGTCCCACCAAGTCTCCATTATTCCAACCATCTCATACTTGTGTGACTGTGCCAGGGCCTCTAATTCTTCCTGTTTGTTCCCCAGGCTTCTGGCATTAGTGTACAAGCATCTTCAAGAAGGAGCCAATTGTCCCTTTGAGTCAGCAGGAGTTTGACCACTGTAAAAAAGGGCATTGGGACTTTGAGATTTTGCCTGAAGGTATTTCCATGACTAAGAAGCAATATCTGTTTTGTGGTAAGCAACAATTGAATATGTTTTGGTAACACGTCAAGTTATTGCACGAAGTCATGTACACTTATCACCCTTGCCACCTCATGAGTCAGAGTCATGTATTTCATTCTTGTCAAGTAAGATTTACTTCACTGAGACATGATAGTTTAAGTGAGGGAGGTTAATAGTTTTTGTGTGGCCTCAATGGTAGTGGTTGGCATGATTATTCCTCAGGAAAGTATTGAAAGAGGAAAAGTCGAAAATAACAATTTAAATGAGAACATTGGTATTATTAATTTAGATTTAAACAACAATAAAAAAAAGTCCTTCCAAAAATCTGTGGTTGCCCAAACAATTAAATGTAAATGATGATCACCTCATCAGCATTAATTATTAATGAAAAAGTGACATTAGCTCAATCAGCCATTATATGAAAGCATCAGAAAAATCCCTTTCAGCCCTTTTCCACCTCCCAGAAATATACCCTCACTCTTCCACAAAACTCTGCCAAATAAATGACTTTGGCTATATCTAAAGTATGTTTGGATAAAGGCCAAACATTTGAAAGTGAAGAAATATATTTTGAGTATATTGTGAAACTCGAACAGTCTTAGTCTCAGCTTTTCAGAGACTCTATTCAACAGTTAATGCAAAAAAAAATGCCTTTAAGATTAAAGAATTTGTAGGAAGTTGAGCAAAATCAGCCTTTTATTGGAAAGTTCAACCTTAATTGTGGAGTTACTTGCCCACCTCCACAATCACTCATAATGCCATTTACAGTTACACTATTCTTAATAAGGCATTAGATTTTCACCGTCTTTTAGAAGCTGGATGAGATAAGTAGCTGGATTACCATTTGATGGTAGGTAAGGTATATTGCTGGGTACTGAGACCTGTTAAGTCATTAAGATTAGGTAGTAAAATAGTTCTGCGGTGACCAGGTGTCTGGATTGTTTAGGGAAAGTCCTCCCTATTTGAAGGCTTGTCATATAGCTGCCAATTACTCTCTACCCCTCTCCTGATTTTTCACACTTGCTATTTGGCCACCCTGAATAGGTCACTGCTTTATTGCATACATTTCATCCTGCCATACAGAACTAAGGCTAGATCCTACATTCATTTGTGCTCAGCAGGCATCAGTGGGCACTCTCATAGCTGAGCATCCCACTATCACTAAGGCTGTGTCTATGCATGCCCCTCCCTTTCGGAAGAGGCATGTTAATGAGGCACTTTGGAACAGGGTAATAAGGCGCTGACATGAATATTCAGCACCTCATTACCATAATGACAGCCAGTCACGCTTCAAAAGTGCCGTTTTCGCAATGCAGACTGGCTGTATAAACATGAACACTTCGAAATTCCCTTGTTCCCAAAACAAATTGTGAATAAGGGAATTTTGAAGTGCCCGCATCTATACAGCCAGTCTTCATTTCATAAGCAGCACTTTTGAAGCATGACTGGCCGCCATTATGCTATGAGGTGCAGAATATGCATGTCATCGCCTCATTACCCTATTCTGAAGTGCCTTATTAACATGCTCCTTCTGAAAGGTAGGGGCATGTGTAGCCATGGCCAAAAAGTTTATACCTTTAGAACTCCTGCTAAAATAAGCAAGTTATGCCACTGTTGGGCAGGTGGGGAACTGAGAGAAACTCACACAGCATCACTCTTGAGGATGTGACAGTATCAGGAATTGAACCTAGGTCTTCTGAGTCCGAGTGAAGATCATCCTTCCTGATGTGTGGATACAGGGTCTGTGAACATGGAGGTTATTGCCCATGGGTCTAAAACTCCCAAAGTCCTGTCCCAGCAAGTGTTTGTTCTTAATCTTGTGTAAAACTCATGAGGGATCATTTCTCCCTTAGCTATGCCAAAGAGCAAAGGCTTGTTTACGTGATGTTTCAATGATGTGCAATATCTCAAACATGCCATCACGTTGCACACAAAGGGTAGGTCTACATAGCAAAGCTATTTTGAAATAACAGCTGTTATTTCACAATAACTATCCTAGTGTCTGCACAACATAACAATTAGGTCAAAATTTTTTTTTGAATAGAGGTTGCCTTATTTCGAAATTGGTAGACCTCATTCTATGGCTATGTGTACACTAGCCCCCACCTTTCGGAAGGGGAATGCTAATGAGACACTTTGGCAGATGCTAAGGAGGTGCCGCCATGAATATGTCTACATGGGTGGTGCACGATTTGAGGGCGTCACTTTGAATTGCTGTAGCCAACATTATGCTAATGAGGCACTGAATATTCATGATGACACCTCATTAGCATCTGTCAAAGTGTCTCATTAGCATTTCCCTTTCAAAAGGAGGGGGCTCGTGTAGACATAGCCTATGAGGAATTGCACCTATTTCAAAACAGCTATTTGAAAATGGGTGACATTAAGGCAGGGAATAGTGCCCATTTTGAAACAAGCCATAGTGTATTCAATGGCTCTATTTTGAAGTAGGCGCTATGTATGTAGATGCTATATTTCAAAACAGCTCAGTGCTGTTTCAAACTGCACTTCTGTGGCTGTGTCTACACTACCTCCCTACTTCGAAGGGAGGATGGTAAGTAGGGGGGTCAAGAGATTATTAATGAAGTGCTGCGCTGCATATGCAGCACTTCATTAAGCTAATTCTCCCCCACAGCAACTTTGAAGTATTATACTCAAAATTTTGAGGAGTAAAGGGACTTCACCCAGGCACTTCAAAGTACCAGCGGGTGAGCTGCGGCTCCACGCGAGCTGGCACTGTGAAGTTTAACACTTCAAAGTTGCTGTGGGGAAGAATTAGCTTAATGAAGTGCTGCATATGCACCGCAACATTTCATTAATAATCTCCCCACGCCCTACCTACTCTACTCCCTTTGAAGTAGGGAGGTAGTGTAGACACAGCCTGTGTGTAGCAGCGTTATTTCTAAATAAGCTATTCTGGAAAAGCCATTCTGGAACATTTTATTTCAGAATAAAGCTGCTGTGTAGACATACCCAAAGAGTCCTGCCAAGTCCCTGCTGGCACACACTGAAAGTTTTTTTTAGTGCTCATTAACACAACACTTTCAGTCTAGAATATGGAAGGGCTCCGCCCAGGACATGACAAATATGTTTGAGAATAAAAATAATAAAAAAGTGCTGAGTCCTTCCCCAAAGATTAAAAACCTGCATCATTAAAGAACCATTTAGTATTTTGCTGAAAATATTTTTCCACGGTACATATTTTTGCCAGCTGTGCTCTTCCATCTCCACCTCTACTTCCTGGCAGCTAGTGGTGTGAAGCATTTAGGAGAACAGAAGTGTCTCTGCACACAGTCCCCCACCAATACCTCCTATAAAAATATTTTGAAAATAACACTTCTTTAAAAGAAACCACACTTCGAAGTTAAAAAGCAAAACTCCTGCCTAATATCGCCTCTTGATTCTGCAGCTGCAGAGATGGAGATCAACTGAAACAGCTATTGTGAGAGTTCAAAATACATGCCCACGGACGGAGCTTTTGAGAGAGAACTTTTGTAAGAGTTTACCCTGTGTTACTGTGCTGTTTGGCTCTGCGCTTCCTTTGCTGTGTGTGTAGGGTTTTCTAGCACAGAGAAGGCAGTTTGGAAACAAGGGGGATGGCTTTTGAAAGTTGCTTATTAAGGCTTGTAGTAGTGGGTTTGAACAGAGAAGGCAATGTATGAGCAAACTCCCTTGAGTTCACTATATTTAAGTGGATTGTATTTAATCTTGGTGACACTGACTACATTTTATCCAATTTTATTTCTGGCATGACAAGTGTGGAAGTGTAAAAAAAAGTGTTCAGCTATCTGTAAGGGTAGATACAGTCTGCCCAAATTAAGAGAACATGTTGTACTTAGGATTTCATCTCTGGGCATTTGTCATTATGTTCTTGGCCTGATGGCACACTAATCCATAGCTTAATTCAATGTTTGCTTTCCTACTACTTTGTCCAAGGGTTAGGCATAATTTTTTGCGTGGTTTCCTTAATGGTTAGTATGACATGTTCTGCTTACTTTGGGTATGTCTACACAACAAAGTTATTTTGAAATAACAGCTGTTGTTTCAAAATAATGATTCTAGAATCTGCATAGTGCAACCGTTATTTTGAAATAATTTCAAAATAGTGGTTGCCTATTTTGAAATTGATAAACCTCATTGCACAAGGAACAGTACCCATTTCAAAATAGCTATTTTGAAATAGGGGCTGTTTAAACATTCTGGCTACCTCTACACTGGCACAAAACTTTGAAATGGCCATGCAAATGGCCAAATTGAAGATTACTAATGAGGCACTGAAATGCATATTCAGTGCCTCATTAGCATGCTGCCAGCCACAGTTCTTCAAAATTGCTGCATTTTGCTCCTGCACAGCTCGTGCAGACGGGGGTCCTTTTCGAAAGGACCCTGCCAACTTCAAAATCCCCTTATTCCTATCTGCCCTTTTGAAAGACCGCTCCATTCTTTCAAAAGGGAGCATCCACACAGCTCTGGACACTCTTTTGAAAGAACTCTTTTGAAAGAACGGAGCCGGAGGCACCATAGATGGGGTCACATGGCTGCTAAGCCCTTCCAGGGCCTTCAGCCAGCTGCTTCCTTAAAAGGCCCCTCCCAGACACCCCTGACCTGCATGAGCTGAGGACTGCCGAGGTGCCCCAAGCAACGCAGAGCCCAGTGTGCATCATAGTGGGGTCTGATCACCTGCTCCTGGCTGTAGATGCTGACATCCTGAACGCTATGCTACCCACCTCCTTGGGTAGCTGAGTTGTCCTCCAGGGCCATTGATTCTCCCCAGCCTGGATCCCACCAGCAACCTCCCTCCCACCACTCCAGGTGGCCTGCCACCTCTGGAGCTACCCCAGCAGCTCAGACTGGTGGGAGTGGCTGGTGCTGGGTCAGTGGATCATGCTATCTGGCTGCAGAACTTCTGCATGAGCAAGGAAACCTTCCAGGAGCTCTGTCACTGGCTTGCCCGCACACTGAGGCACCAGGACATCTCCATGCAGCCCACTTTCCCCCCCTCAAGAAGTGTGTTGAGATTGCTATATGTGTATATATACAGCTACTGGTCTGTGGGGCATCAGATCAGGGTGGGCAAGGCCACTGTCAGGCCTGTCCTCATGGAGGTAAGCCAGGCAGATGGGAACAAGTTTGAAAGCTAGCAAAATTTAGAGCTGCTTTTGTTGTGCTTATTTTGTGGTCAGGTGGCCCAAAATGTCATACTTGTGCATATGCTGCAATCTCTGTACTTGAAGAACCCTTGTGAGATCAGGGATATAACCACAACACTGTTAGTTACATGACAAGATGACTCCTACAGATTGAGTATGCAGACCTTGGGTGTTCCTGCATGACACAAGAGACATTGCCATGAAAGGCTTATTTTGGAGAGACAGTGCCACAATATACTACAATTTTGTCCGGACTTTTCTACCAAAGAACATCTACTTTGGATGGTCAGAAGCATGGAAGAGGTAATTATGTCACCTTGAGTATTCCCTAGTTTTTTGTCTCCATTCTGTGGCTGTGCATGCACCAAGAAGGCAGAGCAGAGACCAGGTTCTCTCCCAAGTATTGTAAAATATAATGTCTCTAAACACAATAGCCTCTCAAATATATGGTAACTGAAAGGATGATCTTGCGGTTAAGACACTGGACTACAACTCATGAAGTCTGGTTTCTGTTGCTAGATCTGTCATAACCTTTCTGTGTGTCACTGTGCAAGCTGCAAGTTCTCTCTGCCTCTTGGATTCCATATGCAAAGTGGGAATCATAATTGTTCTTTACTTTGTGAAAGCATTTTGAAAATAGAGTCATTAAATGGTTTGGGGTCATTTGAATGCCTCAGAATCAGGAGATAAACGTGTTTTGAAAATTTGCTGTCTGGATTCAGTTTAGAAAAGATGTAATCAACAACAATATCCTTTGGCTCTTCAGAATATGACTAGAATGAACTGCTTAGTGAAGGACTCGCAGGCAAGTATTCCTTTCAGTAGGATCAGATTCACTCTGAATTACCGAATCCAACAAACAAGTACATCCTAACCTTGCATGGTAATGCTGATGAGGTGTGAAGTGATAACAAATATTTCTCAAGCTTTTCCAATTTTTTCTTGTACCTCTTAATGTTATTACTGAATAACTAATTTTCCCCAAGTTATAGTGATATGTTAGCCTTTTTAGTGATTGACACAAGAAGGTAACATAGGCAAGGAGTCTTCTCCTGAACAAGTGCATGTCAGAGGGCAAACTAGCAAGACTGCTTTTCAATGGATAATTATGGTTGTTACCAGCCATCAAAAAGATTTACTAGGTGGAAGAACAGAGTGGATCTAATTATGCACAGCTTGCAAAAACCTCAGAACTGCAGACCATGCTGTGAACGTATGTGAGGAAATGTAGCACCCAGCTGTCATAGTTTCAATGTGGCATATACCATGAATATTATTCCTGGAATAGTGATTGAGATTCCTAGAAATCTGTGGTTTTGGACATATTTTTCCCCTCCGATACAAATAATGTGATATGTTACATCTAGTTGTAGACTGGTCATTGATTTAATTCCACGTCCTAAAATACAAGCAGCAGGGAAGAAATGGATGAATGCTTCGAGCCCCTCTTTTTTTAAAAAAAAAAGTGATTACAGAAAAGCAGCAGACAGTTGAGACACATGTAGGATAATAAGGAAAAATAAACCACCTTTGCATAAATGTTTGTTTGAGTCAGAGGTTTATATTCTCCTATCGCAAAATATAGGTGGGATCTGGGCAGTAGTGGTTGGCAGCTTGACACAAGGAGTCTAAGCTGATGACTTCTGTTGATGGGCCAGCAGTTTCAAGTCTGAAAAGGACTGATTTGATTTGGAATAGGTTCCTGGTACCTTCCTCCCCATGGGCTGCAGAGGAGGTGTCAACAGGCATTTGTGAAGTTCTGGGAAAGTGTTTTGGAATGTGGAAAGATCCAACAGCAGAGCTGCCTTTGTCTTTCTGAAGTGGGCCGAGAAAAACTGATTAGAAGGAACAGAAACTAATGTATTTTGCATCTCTAATGTGTAGTATCCCAGGCACCAAAAGAACAAAGCCAACACGTTTACCATGGTAGAGAGTAAGTACTTCACCAAAGTTTCCATTCTAAATATAGGAGGTACCATAATAAAGTCAATGCAGAGCAATGGTCTCCAGCATTTTTAAGCACAAGATCACTTGTTGAATGTAAATGCAATCCAGGATCTACCTCAAACCCAAACACCCTCGCCCTGCTTCCTTCTCTGCTCTTCTCCAAGACCCTGCCTTGCTTCTCACTCATTCCCTCCCTTCCTCCCTCACTCACCAGCCTGGGACAAGGGGCAGAAGTGCAGGCTCTGGTCTTGGGGCAAGAGGGTTGGAGTGTGGGAGTGGCTCTGGGCTGAGCCTGGGGCATGAGGGTGTTCAGGGTGCAGGCTCTGTGAGGAAGTTTGGATGCAGTGGCGGGGGCGGAGGGGGCTCAGTGCTGGGGCATATGGATGTGCATGAGGGGGTTCAGGACTGGAGCAGGGATTAGGGATGTGGGCTCCTGCCAGACACCACTTAGCCCAGACAGCTTGCAGGCAGAGATGCAGTAGGGCTAAGGCAGACTGACCGTCAACCTGGCCCTGTGCTACTCCCAAAAGGGGCCTGTATGTTCAGTAGTGGCTCTTGTGGTGGGAGGGACAGATGTCTCTGCTTGCTGCTCATCATCACCACAGCTCCCATTGCCCATGATTCCCCATTCCCAGCCAATGGGAGCTGCAGGAGCGGTGCCTGCTGCAAGGCTAACAGGTGGTAACCACCCGTACTCCATCCCCCAGGGGTGGCAGCAGCCTGCTGGCTGCTTCCAGGAGTGGTGCAGAGCCAGGGCAGAGGGAAGTCTGCCTCTTCCACCCCCGCAACTGCCAGACTGTTAGCAGACAATCTCCCAGTTTGGCTTCAGGAGTCTCCAAGGAGACTGAGTCCGATTCCAAGAGGCTCCTGGCCAGTGTTCCTTCTATTTTTTTCTGTCCATGTGCAGAATTAATTTTGACCTGTATTTTTTTTTAACCAAGGTCATGTGCCCTTACGTGCCACAAGTAAGAACCAAAAAACCTGAACAAAAAATTACCATTGGGATAATTACTCCAGCCTGAGAGGAAAGGCAGTTTAGACCTCACTTCTCAAACAATTAAATTGAAGCATAAGAGAGAAATAAGAACTATGAAATGTGCAGACCAGTCAAATACCTAAAATACCCCACTTTGAAAGAAGTAGAAGAAGTAACAACAACACAAGTATGTGCTAGGTTGGGAGGTCAGTGTGAAGGACGGGGAGTGTGTGAAAGTGACAGAGATTCTCATTGTCCTTTTGAGTATCCTGAACATTTTCAGATATAGGAACAGCTGCCAGCAAGCTTCTTCCATCCTGAGCCTGGAGATAAGGGTATAGAGGAGGGGGACACCCTGGCATCAATACTCTGTCCTCCTCTTCCTCCCCTGCCTTACACAGGTAGCAGGAGGCTCCCAGGGGGCAGCTCCAAGGCAGAGGACAGGAGCCCTATGAAGGTGGAGGTAGGGGGAACTGAAGTGCCAGCGCTTGATAGCCTCCAAGCCAAAGCCGTCAGAATCACCTGTCTGAGGCACCAGAATCTACCAGTGTATCCAGAGCTACTGGTTGGTGAAGACTGATGTAGACACTGTAAATCTCCCAGCCCACCCATTGTTAGTGCAGAATTATTCATTACTATTCAGTTTTCCTGGGGGTAGGGATTGGTGCCTTTAGGGGTATCTGGGTGAAATTAAAAACCCTGTGAAATGCTGGAGGTCAGACTGGATGATCTCTTGGTCCCTTCTGGTGCTAAACTCCAATGTATTAAATTATCCTTTAGTACATTTTCAATATATTTGGTATTTAGAGTCACATTCAAGTCAGTCTGAATTAGATTTGTGAATTAAATTGTGTGTGACACAGTTTCAAATGTCAGTCATACACACTTTTTTCTACATATACTGTTCCTTTAATCCACTAGAGACACATTTACAATTTACAAATAAAATGTACATGTAAATGCCTATTGGTCACAGTTGTGTTCATGTCCATGTATGTGAACTCCTCAGAACAGGTACTTTGGGCTAAACCTACCTCTCAGCTACATTCGTGGTGATCTAGAATAATTCCATTAACAGCTGATGAAGGACCTAGCAGACTTCAGTCACAATATAAATGATCATAAAAGTAATTTGTCTCATAATTGCCGGGATCAGTTTTCTTTCTTATTTTGAAGTTCTGGAGTGCATTTTACTTTTCCTCTTCCTTGTGTTAAGATTGCATTCTTTTGGTATCTTCCCAGCACTAGCTTTTAAAAAGAAAGGTTAGCTGTTCTATTATTCTTTTGTCATACCACAATTCATGTCAGCCCTATCTGCTGAGATGTGTGTGCTACAGCTTTTCAGTTCTTTCTTCCCTGTTTTTCATCAGTTACTATCTTCAGATCTCTTAAGATATCTCGCAAAGGAAGATGGGGCAGGAATTTCTGGGTCTAGTTCATCAGAGACAATACAGATCAGAATGAGGCTACAAGCTAAGTATTTGAACACTAAGGGGAATTTTCTCTCTCTGGAATGGGGCAATGGCCCTGTAAATTAATGAGAGCATCTAGATGTCGTCTTATAGCTGTGTAGAGTAACCAATGCTGTCACTGGGAGAGAGCTGGCCCTGATCAGTTTCTGGAAGACAGATAGAGGAAAAATTCAGGGAGCTGTTTCTTTTAAGGGCCTGTGACCAAGAGCCTGTAGCTCTGGGAAGGAAAAGGCTATCCCCATGCCTTGCTGTTTAGGAAGGCAGAACCTCCACCAGCCTATGGTATCCACTGCCTGTGATGGGAGTGGTACATTATGGAGTACTTCTTTGTGGTTATGGTCCATCCACATACTCTTTTGTTTCCGCCTCTTGTGTTCTTCCTGATTACAGGTTGGAGCTGTCTGGTCTGGTGCTTTCTGGTCCTGCAACATTCGTGGTCCAGCATGATTTTAGTTAGCCTGATGTCCACTTATCAAGGCTGTGGCCAAGTTTCCCTTGTTCCTCTAAAATTTTTTATAGCCTCCAGTCCTGGCTTTCAGTGTTCTGTGCTGTTATTTAGCTCTAATTTCCACTAAATATCTTCCAGTAGGCAGTGGAAATGTTGGTAATGCTGCCAGACGATATTCACTAACCATGGTTTGGCAAATTCATTGGTTTGTCACTGGTTAGGCCCTGAAAGTACCATGTTCGAGAAGTGTAGTACATTGTGTGTCTCTGAGGAATAGATGCATCAAAACAATTTGGCTGCTTTGTTCAATTTAGCAATTTTAAACTCTGGAAAAACTCAGAAAGCTAGTTGCAAAATAGCAAATGTGACTAATTTGCATATGGATGAAATTGTTGTTACTAAAACAAGCCATTTGTGGAACAGTAGACTTTAACTTTGGAATAAATATCCATGTTTCTCCAAGGTTTCAAAGAGCTTCAAAGTTGTGCAGTGCAAAGTAGATGACATCAATGGTTAGTAAATTGTATCCATTGTCTATAATGTCCTTTTAATTAAAGCAGCAGCAGCTGGGGAGTCAAGAGACCAACTTTCCTTCTTGAAGTATTTTTGGGGCGGGCACTATGAACAACAAGTTAACGTATACACTTTGGAGCAAAGCATGATATGCTACAGAGCTTGAGTCTATTTCTATTTTGTCTGTCATGCTTTTTATAAACCTAAGTACGCAGATTGGGTTTGTGCCTCTCAGTGATCTGTGGCCAAAGCTAGGAACAGCAACTGTGAGGAAGCTATGCCAAGGCCCATGTGCTGGCATCTCCACGTGGCGCTGTGGTAGTTAGGATTAAACTAATCAAAATTCATTGCAATATCAGGGAATGCTTTAATCTTAGTGGTTAACTAATGGATTTAAACCATTTTCCACTCTTTTATTACTGGTTTTCCAACTCCTCTGCTTCCAAGGACAGTTTATGTACATTCTATTTTCATTTTTCTTTGCAGACTGTAACACAAGAAAAGTTTGAACAAAATTTTAAACACAAGAGCCGACTGATTTATGATAATGACCTTCTTGCATATTAAAATTGAAAGCCCACTCTTGGAACACTGTTTTGTTCCACACACTTTTAGAGATGGTGTTGGAGTAGCAAAATTTAGGTCACCTAATTTTGCTTGGAGTACTGAAACAAGCATCACATATTATAGCAAACACCTGTGAAATATTGCTCTTCCCCTTCTTTCAAAATTAAATTCCATCCTCCTTGTATTGTGGAGGTGTAGTGCCTTTTTTTTACCAGAACTGGGAATGAAATTCATGCAGAAAGCTAATGGGGGGAGGTGGGGAGAACAAGGAAATGTATTCAGTAAGTGAGCTTTACCCTTCAACTTTTTCATAGGTTCCACGTAAATGAGCAGTTGAGTTCTTTGCAATCAAACAATTCAGCAGAAGCACAAAGGTCCCCAATAATACAAAAACAAATAGATGTATCTTCCACTTAAACAGTCTTCAGAACTTCACTCACTCATGTGCTACCCAGGGTGTCACAGTTCCTGGCAGCTGCAACTCTTAACTCCACCCAACGGTTCAACAAGAGCCGTTCTTTTCAGGTGCTCAGATCCTCTTGGGTGGGGACGTGCCTCCCTCTCCCTTCTGATTGGGGAGATTTCAAGCTGCACACTTCCCTGCCTACACTGTGTTATCACCAGCAGAGATAAGCTGCCCTGGCTAAACCTGCTTGTTTTCTCCTGAGAAACAATTAGCATGTAATTTCTAGTTATGAATTACCACATAGCACTTCCTGTGCAAACCAACTGATTCTTACACCCAGTGTCCACACGTGCCCCTTCCTTTCTAAAGGGGCATGTTAATGAGCGTGTTTGAAAGATGCTAATGAGGTACTGCAATGAATATGCAGCATCTCATTAGCATAATGGCAGCCGCGACAATTTGAAAGTGCAGCTGTTCAGATTGCATGCCACCCGTGGAGATGGGACCTTCCGAAAGGACCCCCTCAGTTTTCGAAAGCCCTTCTTCCTATCTGGTGATCAGAAGAAGGGCTTTCAAAAATTGGGGGGTCCTTTCGGAAGGTCCCATCTCCATGGGCGGCACGTGATTTGAAAAGCCGCACCTTTGAATCGCCGTGGCCACCGTTATGCTAATGAGGTGCTGTATATTCATTGCAGCGCCTCATTAGCATCTTTCGAACCCACTCACTAACATGCCCCTTTCGAAAGGAAGGGGCACGTGTAGACCCAACCACAGTGGAAAATGTTACAGAGAAAACATATTTAAAAGCTTAAAAGGACTTACATGAATGCTGATAAGCTTACTAGAATTAATCCCAACTCTAATGTGGGATTCACCAGGAGCAGTCCTTCAGATCCCTGCCCTAGGAGGTTCCTGGGTGTTACAAGTTCATCACAACTTTAGCTCAGAACAAGAACCCAAACTTATGGGGTCTTAATAGGCTCAGTCCTTCCAACCTGAAGGTTTGGGCCCTCCATGGACCAGGGATCCTGCCCATTTTTTGCACAAGAAAGAAGGCCCTTGAGGCCATTTATAATGGCTGTTTGTCCAAAACCCCTTTCTCTGTAGGTCCTTGGAAGGAAGCATACAATTCCAAAAGAATACATGCACAGTTGCATTTTTAATACAGTGTATCCCAGAAATATTAACCTTAATTCAATACAATATTACTTAAGTCAGCGAACTTTATCTTAATTCCATAAGATTGGTTCAGGATATTACAGAATATTGTCAGTCTGTCACATAAACTCCCATAAAAATTGTCTTTCTTTCTCCCATCCCTTAATCCATAATACATTCCATATACTGTACTGATCACAGGGAGTATGTGCATGTTCTCACAGTACCCAGTTCAGTAAGACACTTTTAAGCTTGTTTTCAAATTCCTAGGACTTAACATGTTAAGTATAGTGCTGAATCACAGCTATGGGATGGGACACAAGAATCTATTAACTTGTCCTCCCACTTAAATAAAAATGCTTTGCCCTAACCAACACCATTTTGGCAAACAAACTTATATTGGAAAAGCTGGAACTTTGTTACTAAAAATATGCTGAGTATAATATTTATAGTTTACTTGCATTAAAATTGTGTAATTTTATAGGGAGGAAGGAAGGAAGGAAGGAGGACAGAGGACCTTTTAGCATGTCTGAGAGGTTCTTTTTGTTTTTTTGACACTTCATGTAATTGGTATCACTCCTTTGTTTAAAAAATGGGTTCTCAGAAATATTTTCGTGAGCCTCTGAGGAGGCTGTCTTGTTTATTCAGGATCACTTAACAGTATCCAGAGAAGAGGATGAACTCCAGTTGAAGGCAGACTTTTAATGTGTGTCTCCCCCACACCACCTCCAGTCCATCATTATCTTGACTGAAGTGTTTGTGAAGGCCCAGTACCAACTGCAGTGACAAAAGCAGGTCTTGGCACCTGCATTGCTGATGACGATGGAGTTGAGATTCAAATGGATTTATGCTGGACCATGTGACCTTTGACTGGCAAACATTATGCAGCAGTTTGAGACTGTGAAAATTATGTGGCACTTGCTTTGTCAAGTTAGATCCAAAGATGATCTTGCTGAGGGGAAAACAAATAAAAAGTATAGTGGTTTTTTTTTTTTCAGTAATATGTGGGAAGTGTGAATTGGGTAGAGGATAAAGATCATAATGTTATTTGAACTTTAACTTCATATGGTTAATATAGGGCATGGTTTTTCATAAGCACTCAAGGTCAGCCTTACTCTGCTCCCAGATAAGTCAATGGGAGTTTTATCATTGGCTTAGAAGGGAACACATCTAATCTAATTCTGAATCCTTTTGAATTTTGCATCTGGTTCACATTGTTCTTGGTACTTAAAACAATAAAGTTTATACAGTGAATTTCATTTTTTTAAAGCATACTGAAATATGAAATACACATGGGCTTCTTCAGGTCTTGTTGAATTCATTGGTTGTTAGTAGTAATGACCCCAGCTGCCTGTAGGGGAATGTAATTTATTGGTATTCCACATTTATCAAGATCACAGCACTTACTGGTGTATGTATGTGTTATCCCTTTTTGTATTAACAGGAAACCAGAGGCAGAGTGCTGAAGTGGTTTGGCCACAGTTGCAGAACCAGGACTAGATAATTTCTGCGTCTTGATCTCCTCCAGTTGTTTTCCTGAAAAGTAATACGTATTTTCAAAACCTCACTATTCTTCTGTTGGGGGCGCCTCATTTGGTCTCCCAACAGCATTTGAATTGCCATCTGCCTCTTCACCTTTTTACCATTGATTGTGAGCTGCTCCTCACTCATAAATGCCACGTGCACACAGCAGCATAAGACCGGTCCTTAGATCCCCTGAAGGCCACTGTTAGGAGGTTTTACAGTGTTTGTGTGTCCCAATTCCATGGTACCATTATATATAGTTATTACATTTTTTTTTCTTTGAATTTTCTTCTTGGGCCTACCTAATCTTTGCAGCACATAAAATTTTCCCCTCATTTTCCATTGGCAGTCAGTTTGGCCATGTCTGGAACTATTTAAATTTGTCCACTTACTCTCTGGAGGTGAAGGGGAGATGAAAAACATTTGCTTAGTTTGTAAATGTTTGTCTGTTTGGCTTAACATTCCATTGGTATCTCACCTTTGTAATTAGAACAGTGATTTTTAAATACAGAAATACTCTTTATATAATGATCATGCTTCCCTGAGTGTGAATAACTAGAAGAGGTGTGGGTCTCTGGGGAAATTCACAGATAGTTTGAGATCAGAAGGGCCTGTTAGAGCTAGTCTGACCTTCTGTATAACATACACCATAAAATGTCACCCAGTTACCCATGCATTAAGACCAGTGACTTGTTTGACAGAAGCATATCTTAAATTATGGGGCATAAACATGAATGAAATAGTACTCCGGTTTAGAAGGAATTGTTGCAATCTCTGTTTTGGCATTCTGACTTCTGCAGTATTGTAGCTACTGATGGAGAAGGTTCCAGGAAGACTAGTGATTGTATGATAGGAGGACAGTGTGAAGAAACTAATGATCTCATCAACCTCTTCTTCCATCTTTAATTAAAAAAAAAATAACACCAGCCCCAGTATAATTTTGATTTTAACAATATTACTAAATTATTAATACTTGACTTTTATATAGATCTCAAAGTACTTCTCAAATGAGATAAGTAGTATCATCTTGATTTTATAGACGGAGAAACTGTGCCACAGGAAGGTGAAGCAACTTGCCCAAGGACACCTAGCGCATTAGAGGTAGAGATGTGAATCAAACCCAAGCTTCCTGAGATCTACTTCTATTCCCTCCAATAGGACACGTTATTGCTTAGGAAAAGGGGAACGGATTGAAATTTTACTGAAAATTTTCCTTTCTTAAATTTAAAATAATACAAATTTACCTGAAATTTTGCTCAGTACTCTTCATTTGGGCACTTTTTACTTTTACTTTTTTTTTTTTTTAAGAAAATATGTGCTGAATGAATAAGGACCAAGACCATGTGCAAGGTGGCTTAACAGTTCTAATTTGGTATGAAGAACATGTTTGAGACTTAGCACTGATTTGGGACTAAGGAGATCTGGATTCTGTCTTATGCTTGGCCACAATTTACTGTGACCAGAAGAAATCACATACTCGATCTGTGTCCCTGTTCCCCGTCTGTGAAATGGCAACCAGAATAAAACTTCCTTTCTTCTACTCTTCAGCTGTCATGGCTATTTAGAAGCCTTTAGGGTAGGGACCCAGTTACTATGTATATGCATAGTGCTATGTTTGTTTAGCTTAGGGCAGCAGGACCCTGATGTTACATGGGTCCTGTAAATCAGTAGCTTTGGAGCCGTTTTTGAAGTAAGGGTGATGACCTGTGCCTTTCCCTGTGTCTGAGCTTCTCATTGCCCCTTAAAATTGGCATCAGCAGCTGGGGGTGGTGGAGGAATGGGGGGAATCTGTGAAGCCACCAGTGGAGCCTGCAGGCCTAGGCACAGGAATCAAAAGCACAAAACCTGGCAGTGCTGCAGCCCCTCCACCCTCCTACTTTCTGTGCTTATGCCATAAATATTACTGTTCTTCTTTCAATTGTAGTATGAGCCATTCCAGGCACTATTCTGAACTTGCTGCCCATACTTTCCCCCCGCACAACTGAAACTGACTGCCTTAGCCTGCTTGGAGAAGAGCAGGAAGCTCTTGGAGAGGAGCTCTCCTCTGAAAGCCAGGATCTTTCTGTGACTCAGTACCCTGACAATGGCCAGCTGGACAGCCAACCCTCCTCCTGCCCTGCAACAATGGAGTCCAATTCCTGCCCTGCATCAGGGAAGCCCAAGTTGCAGCCAAGAACTCAGATCACAACTGAAGAGTCAGACCCTCTGGAGAGAACTCTGGCATACAAATAACGGTCTTTATAAATAGCAAGAAGTCCTGTGGCACCTTCTAGACTAACAGATATTTTGGAGCATAAGCTTTTGTGGGCAAAGACCCACTTCATCAGATGTGTGATGGGGCAGGGGGGTTCAGAGGAGGATTTAAAGAGTGGGGGGTCCCAGTAAAAGGGAGGGCCTGAGCTGGCAAGGTCTATTCAGTCAGGGTGGAAACGGGCCATTATCAGCAGTTAATGTGGAGTTGTGAACATCAAGAGAGGAGAAAACAAGTCAGTTCATCGGGGGTGAGGTGGGGGATGTGGCCCACTGTCAGATGCTAATGTGGAGGTGTGCACACCAAGAGCAGAGAAATTGGTTTTGTAATGGGCTAACCACTCCCAGTCTCTGCTCAATCCTTGGTTGATGGAGTCAAATTCGCAAATGAATTGCAGCTCAGAAATTTCTCTTTCCATTGTATTTTTGAATCTTTTTGTCATAGGACTGTTACTTTTAAATCTGTTACTGAGTGAAGGCAGATTGAAATGTTCTCCTACAGGTTTTTATATGTTACCGTTCCTGATATTTGATTTATATCCATTTATTATTTTACATCGAGACTGTCCAGTTTGGCCAGCGTAAATTGCAGTGGAACTTTGCTAACACATGATAGCATATATTATATTAATTGATGTGCAGGTGAAAGAGCCCCTGATGGTGTGGTTGATATTAGGTCCTGTGCTGGTGTACATATGTGAGCAGAGTTCGCAGCGAGGTTTATTGCAGTGATTGTTTCCAATTACTGTGGTACGTCTATAGTTGCTGGTTAGGATTTGTTTAAGGTTGGCAGGCTGCCTATAGGTGAGGACAGGCCTGCCTCCCAAGGTCTGTGAGAGTGAAGGATCATTGTCCAGGATGGGTTGCAGATCGCTGATAATGCGCTGGAGAGGCTTTAGCTGGGGGCTGTACGTGATGGCCAGTGGCATTCTCTTGTTTTATAATTTATTATTATGATTGACAGATGTGAACTAGGAGTTCGTGCATCCTTCCCATCCCATGCTTTTTGCTGCTTCAAAATGGTAACCTTTGGCTCTCCTGTGACACATTCAAATTTATAATAATCATTCATTTGTGCAGAATTCCATTGTGCGTTGAGACAGAACTTATAGGAAAAGAAAAGTGGTCGATTTTTGCCATTTATGTGAGTTTTAAGCAGTGTTCTCTCTAATGTTTTTTGCATTGTGGATAGAATAAATTCTGTTATGTGCACTAATACATATACAGAGATGCACCTCCAGTAGAAACACAGGCTTTCCAATGTGAGTGGCTGTGTGTTCTCTGTAAGTAGCTGGATGGCACCTGAACCTCTCCTGGTATGGTCACCCAGGGAATACTGGGTTTAGAGTACATGGAAAGTCCAGCCAGGTCACACACTTTCTTCCCTGCAGAGGTATATGCATTGTAGCTAATAATCATTGAGGGACACCGTATTTCTTAGCACTTTCTTCTGATCTGCAGGGGTGATAAAGTAGAACTTAAGATTGAGAAATTGTTTGATTTGTTTTGTTATGTTTTGCACATTGTACAGAAATACTGCAAGCCCCTGCCAGTCCTGCCTCTGGGGAACAATCATAGTAAACAACTTCACAGCCTCTAGCACTGGCCTGCACTTTGTTTTTCTGAATATGACCATTCTCTCCTCCTGGTCACCCACCTCAGTGTAATGTTATCAAGAGTCAGGGAACTCTAAAGGACAAGTAGAGGAAATAATATCTTGCTTTCTTTCTAGGTCCCCCATAACTCTTCCTTTATACCTGTGACCTGACAGTGGCACCCCCAGCACATAAACCAAGCCGTCAAAACAAACCTGGAACATGTAGCTCCAACCATGTCACCCCATCTCATCCCTAGCACTTGGAAAACAGGCAAAGAAGACTGAAATCTAAATGCATCTAGCACCTGTATGTGCAACCCACATACCCTCTCTAAGGTTATATGAAAGAACGGGAGTCACAGGGAGGAAAAATCACATACATGCTTTCTGAGGGAGGTGGGAGAGTGGGGTGTTTACTATCACAACTTTGCAGGGAAATGAACAATAAATGACTGTTCTTTCCCTTATTCCCATAGTCACAAACACCTGCAACAGCCAGATCATTAAGTACAGGGCCTTAGTACTGCTGACAGGCTGGCCACCCTGAAGGGAAGAGAAAAGACTATTTGGGACGGGATGTTTGCAGACCTCATGAAGGAGTTATCCTGGAAAATAGGCTGGCTGAGCAGCTGGACATGAGGACCCAGAGGGAGAAAGAAAAGCAGCTCAGGGAAGTGACCAAGCAGAGAGTCACAGTGGCCAAGCATAGCATCACCATGGCAAAGAGGAGCACAGAAAAGACAGAGATGTGACCCTATCCTGAGCCAACATGCCCTCCTGCAAATCATGTTCCCACTAGGTCAGCAGGCCCTGTAGTGCCATAACATGTCTGTTAGATTTATTTCGAGATTCACAGATATTGGTGTCATTGAAATTTTATTGGGGTTTTTATTGTTCTCTCATATGCTATCAGTTTACAACACATCCATTATGGGTCATCAAGGCATTTAAAACAGAGAATCTGTTAAATAAGGCTAAAGTAATTCATAGGATTTTACAGTTGCACATAGGGAACATTAAACCTTAACCAGCCACACATAGTATACCTCTGTGCTCTTCGAAATCCTGCTCCCACATTTAGCCTGTTGGGACAAAATATTAACAACAATGATGGCATTTCCCTTTGTATTTGTAGTGTGGATCTCTGAGACACTCTGCACTTCTAGCCTCCTACTCATCAGTGACACTTTCCTCTTTGCTCTCATAGTAATTGTACAAAACACGTTCAGTGATAATGCCTGGAATGTGGTTTTCCCCTGACGCTGCCAACCTAGTCCATAAACGGAACCATTTGCCTTTCAAATGACCAAAGGCACTCTTGACTACCATGCAGCAACTGCTCAGGTGATAGTTAAAATGTTCAGAATATAAGCGTGCCTGTGCAAGATAAAACAAATGGTCTACCTAGCCCAGTATCTCGTCTTCCAACAGTAGCCGATGTCAGAGACTTCAAAGGGAATGAACAGAATAGGGCAATTGTCAGCTCCTGGCAATCAGAGGTTTAAGGACACCTTGAGCAGGGGGTTACTTCACTGACTATCTTGGCTTAAAGCCATTGGTGGATCTAGCTTGGGGGGTGTACCATGGATTTATATAGTGACATTGTATTTTTTTTTCTGTCCTCTTATTTATCCCTTTCCTATTTCTACCTATACCACAGTTAGTCGTTCTGCTGTTTTATATTTGAGTTCCTTCAAAGCTCTTGGGTCACTGCTATTTGGCACTTATTACAATTTAATTCATCAGTTTTTCCAAAATCTCCTTGGCAGCTCAGTCTGGGAAAGTTCCTTATATTTGTCAGCTATATCCCTAGCTTGCAAAGTGAAACAATGTATTATTTCATACCTGATACTTTTCATTAACTCACTGGGTATTGAATACCTTCTAATAGCCATACGCACCATAACAAGCCATTGCCATGCTTTCCAACCTGCCCCTAGTTTGTATTCAAACACACCTAATAACCATTCTGTGACCAGGATTTTCAGAGTAATTTATAAAAAACTCTGAGGTACAGCACTGAAAGGCTTGGAAAACCTCACCCCTGGCCCTGATGCCACCTTCCCCAGACTCCCACTAAAATCCACCATCATGGGTTTATGTGGGGGGTGAACTACCTGAACAGCAACTGACTCTCTCTTTCACAGGCAGCTGATTTTGCTAGTGTGTTTTACGTAGCCTGTTGTAAAACCAGGCAACTATCTATTTGAGCTGATGTACCCCTGGAAGACCTCTGCATACGCACAGCAGAATGTGAATTTCTGGTTGAGAACAAACTCCTCTCGGGAATTTATAGTGCATATCATCTGGTTTACACTGATTAATTAACGTGTAACACAGTAATGTGCTTTGGAAATCCCATGTCCGTGGTTTGTTACTGTTGCATGAGACAAACTCTTAAGTACAAGTAACTATTTCTGATGGATTTCTGGTATATATTGAATAGGCACTGGTTTCACTTTTTTTATCAGAGGGTAGGGTTGTATTTCATCTGTGTTCATAAGTTAAAAATCAAGAGCCCCCAACAGAGTTCAACTTTAATTGTAATAATTGGAATTACAGTAAACTCTTTCATATTTGGCAGCCCCAGGACTGGGAGTTTGCTGGATATTCAAATATTGTTAATAATAGAGAGGCATACCTACCAATGCATAACACTAAAGTAAAACAAGATTAGATATTAAGAAACAAACAAAAAAACTATGCAGAGTACTTTATTTACCACTAATAATAGCATTGTACATGGTAAACTTATACTGTATTTACTGTGTTTATTTGTACTGTCACTATACTGTGCTAATGGAAAATGTTACTACCATTTACTTATGGTTAAAATGTCAGTGATTTGAGAGTTCCTGATGATAGAACGATGGATTTGAAAGTGTTTACTGTATATATAAGAACAGTTTAGGCTTACGTGAATCAATACATTGTATCTGGCTTTGTGAAAAAGAAGACTTAAAGAGGAGGACTATTGATATACTGCTAATCCTGCAGAGCATAACATATCGCAGCTTCACATCCCCTATGAAGTTGCTTTTAATGGGTTTTGTTTATATTGCACCCAAAACAATGCATTTGGCATTTTAATATTCAACAGGATCTGGGACAGGGTTCCCTGAACCAGAAAGCCCTTGAGTAAGGTAAAAGCAGTGCTTTTTTTTCTAGACAAAAAGGTGCCACAACTCAAGTCTGATTCCTCAAAGGGGTTAGGGTGTTCAGTTTTAATGCCCCAGTCCCCGTGCAGCTGTGGGATTGGCAGGGACTTCTCCCCCAGTCCCTATGCTACTATGGGACCAGTGGAGGCTCCTGCTCTAGTCCCTATGCTGCTGTGGGACCATCAGGGGCTCTTGCCCCAACCTCCCCCAATGCTGCTGTGGGACTGTCGGGGGGCTCCTGCTGCAGTCCCCACACTACTGTGGGACTGGCGGTAAAAATTTTTCTGGTGTTCTAACAGGAAAAAAAGGTGCCGGAACTCTGTTCTGATGCATTCCACAGAAAAAAAGCCCTGGGTAAAAACAATGCAGAGTGTACCACACTCTGGAATCTTTGAGAGAAAGGAATGAAGCCACACCAGTACAATGCCCTGTCAAGAGTCCATCTGCTATGTGTTTCCATCAATCACCACATTGAGGACAGTCCTCAAAACTGACATAACTGAGTGAACATTGAAAGAGACTGAACGAAGAAGGACCAGAAAAATAGGATGAGCCTGGACTAGGACTGCATCTCAATAAATCTTACAGAGAAGAAAGAAAATGGAGAAATTTGGAGTAGTGCTTAAGGTCTGAAAACTAGAAGAAAATGTTTCTGGAAACTAAATTGACTACAGGCCTTCCTTGTTAAAATATAGCAAATGATAAAAATTTATAGGGATGTGGGGAAAAATGCACTTGATGGAATTTCTATTTTTTTTAGAAAAATGACGAAAGCAATTACATAGGCAAATGTTAACAATCCCTTTTCTAAGAAATTTGAAATAAAAAAACTTCATAAAATAACACTATTTTTGAAAAATATATTTTTAAATAAAGCATATCCTTTCATTTTCCAAAAAAAAAAATTGCAAATATTTAATTAAGGACCTGACTAAGGCCAGGTAAATCTGCTAATAAATTAATCAATTGCAAGTTACTCTGCTATCTGAAAAAAGCACAGGCCTTTTACTGTTGTGTTTGTTCCCTAATGGGAAGATGAGTCAGATAACAATACAGTCTCTTTGCACGGATCTGCAACTAAACTGACAGAGATCTGTAAAACTAAGTGTGGCATGGGTTGCTTCATCATTACCAACTTCTTCCCCCTTTCTCAGAGGTTGGTAGTAAGGCTGTGTTAGCAAGAAAAGAGAGAAGTTTTCCTGACAAAGGCATATAGGAGTCAAATGAATGGAGTCCCTTATTAGTGAAAATCCCTGAACAGGCCAGAGGGCATGTGCAAGTTCAGTGAGCATATTTTACACTGTCTTCCCCATTTTTAAACATGGAGATATTTAAAAATGGAATTTTCATGGTGAAATAGACAAATTCTGGTTCTGAAATTTTCTGATTGAAAAACTATGCCTTCCCGCTACTTCCACCCCATGCAACTAAATTAAGTTGGCTGGTACTCCAATATGAGACAGAGCTCAGGGTAGCTGTCTTCAGCAAAACTGAGATACCACCCTTTATGGCGTAGGCATATGACAATGGCATTAAAATTTAGCTTAATATTAAAATAAGAAAATGATGGTCATTTGTCTGTCAAGCCCTTTAAGGGAATAAGCTTCAGCCACCCCTGTGTCAGCCCAGCTGGTATAGAAGGTAGAAGGTATTGATCAGCTTGAAACATGGAGATATACATATCTCAGAGAACTGGAAGGGACCTAGAGAAGTCATGGAGACCAGTCCCCTGTACTTACAGCAGGACCTAGTAGTCTGGGCAGGGAGGATGCTGTGTGAATTATACATAAAGCTGAGAGAGCTTAAGTGGTATGAGGAGAGCAACAGGGTGCATGGGAAGGTGGGGCAGCACAAAGGAAGCCTGCTCACCTTAGCTCTTGAGTTGGAGCTGAGGTAGGGCAGACCTTGAAAGTCAGTTGGTCGTGTCTGGTGGGAAACAGGTTCTCACTGTATGTTGACTAAGTCTGAACTCCAAGAGAGGAAGAAGCCTCAGAGTCCACAACAAAAGGACTGACCATTGAGCCCTGACATAAAGGGAAACTATTTTGGTTTATGCTGAATGTGAAGATTGTTTTCGTGGTCTCTTTGCTTATGCCACCACACTGTGAGGGAACAGAGCTGAATGCCAAAGAGAGGGTCAAATCAATGGAACAGGCCACTTGAGTGAAGAAGGGAAACAGAGCAGAGTTGTTGTAAAGCCAGGTCTTGCTGGTAGTGGACATTCAGGTGATGGTTTCCCTCAAGACTGAGACAGACACGGTTACTTCCCATGCTTACTTGAACCATCACTCTTTATATATCTTGAAGCACCATGTCGATTCACTATCAGTAACCAAACCAGTGTCATAGGGCTGGCGGACAAGGATGAAGGGGGAAACAAAATAATCAGATCTTCCTCTCACCTCTGGCACCTTGCTCTTTATCTCCAGAGCTCATGGCCCCCACTAATCACCGTGGTTGCTCTGAATCAACCAGGAGAGAAAGGAATTGATGTATATACTTTTGGAGCCACTGACAATACTGCTTCCCAATCCCCGAAAGTTATATTTTCTCGACACTGCAGTTGAAACCCTCTTCGGAGTCTTTTCTTGCTCAGTGGAGCTTCTACCAGGGCCTGCCAATGCCCATACTTAAGTTGAAAGATCTGGATCCAAGTACTTTTGTTGGTGGGAGGAGGGCTGGCAAATGTAAAGTTGACTCAGATAAACAAAGACATTGAGTCCTCTGGAAAGAAATTGGTAAGGAATAAGTTTTAGGGTTCATACAGCTCTAATTACTGCCACATGGCAGGATTATGTGCAGAGAAGCAAAACATAAAGGAAAAGTAAGTGAAAACAAACCTGCAGCAGTGTGGTGGTGATCTCTTCTGGGCAGGATACTGTATCTGTATCACAGCAAGACAGATTTTCACTGGATCCCTCTGCCCTCCCTGCCCCCCCACCCCCGCTCCCCGTTAGTCTTCAGCTTGTTGTAGATCAGCCTGTGAAGCAGACTTACTAACCACAGTTATTAAAATCAACAAGCTGACAAAACAAGTTCCCTAGAACATTAACTGTCTCTGGAAATTAGAGCTGAATTCTTAAGTGCAGGACGGCTTTGGAAATTGTCCAAAATGAAATGGCTACAAGACATTAGCGATGCTCAGAGACCCAGCTACAAGGCTTCTCAGCTTGGTGGCTGAAATCTATTAGACATGCTTAGACATCTGCTTATTTTAATAACCCTTTCACCCTTTCTCATAATGCTTGAAGTCCATTAGTAATGGTCAAAAGGAGGATTAAGAAACCCTTTCCACATCTGTTAGTCCAGACAGCTGAAAAATGAACTTGCAGATACGTTCTTCATGCTTTCCTAAATAAATCAATTAAACAAATCAATTTGAATGATAAAATGTTTATGAATTGTTGCCCTTTGTCAGTGTGATGAAGTATAATTATTTGATGTATATATTTGTCTACAGAGTCACTGTACTGCCAACATCTAACTCATTGGCTTGTAACAGAAAACTATTTGGTCACACTTTGCAAGAAAGTACTAAATTAACTGTAATTTCTTCCTCTCTAGATCTCAAAATTAAAAATATCTATCGCTTTCATCACTGGGATAATAAAATATTGTGGCACAATACTCCTTTTAATCTGACTCAGATAATGCGCAGAAGTTACTAGGAGACTTGCGCTGCCAAATATTGCAAAGACTCCATGTTGCCAGACCTAGCATTGTGAAAATTTGTAGTACCAGTAAACTACCAGAATTAGATGATTATGAGCAATTTCGGTAAGATTTTCAGGACGTGACCAAACCTAATTATCTGCTCTGATGAGGCACAAGGGAAATTAGTGGATCCAAGTCAACGAACGTGGAAGGATAAACAAATTAGGTGAGCAATCACAATCTTTCCTTGAGGTTGCTACATTGACTTCATTGCAGCCATCAAGAATACTCATATGCTGCAAAGATTCTGTATTTTTGGCAAAACAGGTGTCAACATACATGTCAACATGCAAATGTGTAGACAAGTTGACTTGTCTAAAGAGGAAACTTAGGCTGTTGAAATATACACAGTTGAAAGTCTTTTATATTTGCCGTCAGCCTGTGCCAATATTTTGTTAAATGCAAATGACTTATCTAGTTACAAGTTTAGCTAACCCAGACACAAATTGTAAGATGATCAACCACAAAGAGACATTACCCACTGTGGTGACGTTAGCTGAATCTGTGGTGACTATGACCGGAGACAGAGTTGGATTCTGATTTCCAATGAATCATCCAGCCATGGATGTAACTCCACTGACTTAAGTGGAATTATTCATCATTTTCAAGAGTAAATGGAATTGAGTTCAGAATCAAGTCTATTTCTGATTCTTTTTGGCATCCATTAACACTCCTCTTTCTCAGAGAGTATCATTACATACTTTATTTCTGTCTCTGATTGCTATCCTTGTCATCCAGCATTTCTTTGCATTTCCCCATTTCTCTTTCTTTTCATTGTTCCTCTTTGTCCAGTTTGTTGGTGTCTGATTTACTTTTTAAAAGACAATTGAGGTACTCAGAAGACTTTGCAGCACCAGGGAATAGACTCATTGTCATTCCATTTACATGTAGCTTTGTCAAGGTTTTCTTACATGTTTATGGCAGACGTGTTTTTAAAGAGTCATTGAGATATTTGTACCAGGCAGTTCCTAGTTTAGATGTGTATTTTCACATGACTAATCATGTAACTGTGAACCCTCCTGCTTGTTCAATAAATGTACTTGAAAAACTCTTTGGTAGGATTTAGCTTTTCACACCTATCATTGTCTTACATTATATAGACTCTTTTTTCTGAACTTCAAGACATGCTCAGGATCATTGTGGAAATGTCTTGTCCCAGTAAACTACCACAATTAGATGATCACGAGCAATTTTGGTAAGGTTTTCAGGACCTGGCCAAACCTAATTATCTGTCCTGATGAAGCGCGAAGGGAAATGAATGGCTCTAACTAAGTCAATGAACCTGGAAGATTAACAAGTTAGGTCAGGAACCAAAATCTGAGGTTGTTAAATTGATTTCATTGCAGCAACAATGAATACTCATATGCTGCGAAGATTCTGCATTGTTTTGGCAATGCAGATGTCAGAATGCCTCTAGCTTGGAAAATGGGTTAATATTTGCTCCATATTTACAACATAATTTTGTTTTCATGATAATCCATTCAGTGTCTGGAACAGTGGAGTGATGTGAAATAATGTGGAGAGGTAGTTGGCATGTTATTAAGGTAGAAGTAGATAAGAATTCTTCAATAGTATGTCAGATTGGATCCTACAGGACATTTCTTAAGAGCATGAAATCAGAATTTTTTTGTGCTGCAGTATCTGTTAGGGCCAGTCATACAGAGTGTTTCCTTGTGTTCCTATACCAGGGCATAAAGGGAAGAGTATCTGGGACCCTCCTTCAGTTCATTCTGGCATTTCCTTCTCTGGCAGCAAAATAGAACAGTGTAAACATACGAGTTCAGGACAGGGATAGGTAATAAGCAGCTCATGGGCCAGGTTCACAGGGTTAGATCCTTGTGGGCTACCAGATGTTTCATTTATCTGAGTATCCACAGGTACAGATGATTGCAGCTCCCTGGCAGTTTGCTGTTCCCTGCCAATAGGAGCTGCAGGAAGCACTTCCTGCAGGCCCAGTTGTTTAGAAAGGTGTAGCACAGTTAACATGGGCTGGCTGCAAGCAACCTTATCTGAGGCCACTCATGTAAATAAAGTATCTGACAGTCCTTCAGGGGCTAACCCTGGCAAACTATGTCTGGCTCATGGGTTTTTTATTGCCCACTCTTAGTTTAGCAGCTTAAATTTCACCTCCAAAAGTTTCCAAATGTTTTGGAAAACATATCTAGAGAAGAGGTAAGGGTGGGGCAGTTTGCAAACTAAAGTACGCTGATTAAATTTGTTTCTACTGGGTATCTGAAAAAAACACATTTACTACTCATGACCCCAGTTCACAAAGTATGTGCTTAACTTGGAACACGGGAGTACTGATTGTGCTTAAATTTCTTATTAAATCAGAGCCTACTTTCACGATCACTTGTGGTGGAAGAACTTCAAAGAAGTTTCAGGATTTAAGTCCCCAAAAGCTGAGCTACACGTGTGAACCTTTTCAGAAAAATTATCTTAACCTCAAGTCTGGAAGAGTTGCCTGTTCTGACAGTCTTGTGAGAACAGGATATCTCTTGATACACACCCTGTACTGTACTATTACTTCCAGTCCATTCCAGCTGGAGCCAGGAAGTGCAGCATATGCCAAAATAAAAGTAACAAGAAGGGATAGAGGCATTATCTGAACGTTTTGGAATCCCAGAAGGTTAGGTTCAGGTTTTGAATATAGGATTAGGTTGCTTCTTTCTTTCTTTCAGTCAGTTCATACATTCCTATTTAGAACAAAATAATGAATACCTTGCTGGAAGTAACTGTTTAAAAATAAATAGTACAATATAGTCGTTTTCCCTTCTGGCACAATGTCAGTTTCTTATGTTGCAGTGTACATTTGCAAGGAGGGCAGCAGTTTGAATCATTACAGACCAGCCAATGTTTCCTCAACAGCTAATTTCTCTGCCTAGTCAATAGCTAGATCTGGGTCAAAGATTGAATTAGCTAGTCATCTTTCACCCTGTGACAGTGCAACATCATTAGGCTGACATGAAGCACAAACAAATCTGGTTACGTTGTCTATTTTTATGCGATACTGAATTTTGTGCTGATGGCACGTTCAGCCTTGTTATGTAAGGCTGCCCTGGATGTTCATTTCAGTCTATCGGTGACATTTCCTTGTAATAGCTATGGACAGCTTGATTTATAAAATAATTGTTTCAGGGTGTATGTCACTGGTTGTGTATTAAGCAGGCAGCCATGAGCATCCATTTAGTTCAATCTTTCCTTCCTTGCTCCTTGATGAGATAATCAATAATTCTCATACACATAGGGTGAAATTGTGGCCCAAATGAAATCAGTGGCAAAGCTCCTGTTAATTACAATGGGGTCAGAATTTTATCCATAACTGTGTTGTAAGTAAGTAAAAGTAAAGGTTTCACCATAATTCAAAACTCTTTCATGTTCTTTCTCTTTTTTTCCCCTCTACCCCAAAGTATTTGAAAGTAAACAACACTTCAAAACAAGCAACAGCCTCTCAATTTCCTCACATAGGTAGACTGATGCTCGGTCTACACTGGACCTCAAAGTCAACTGCATAGTCACAATTCTAGCTATGGCAATTATGCAGCTAGAATCAATGTATATGCAGTTGACTGTAAGGTCTGTCCTCACTGAAGGAGGTTGACAGGAACATTTCCCCTTTCAACCTCCCTTATTCCTTGCAATCAGAAGAGTACAGGGGGCTGACTATGGACTCCAGAGAGAGTGATTTTACCAGACATGTGAAATTGAACTCTGAGAGATTGACCCTGAATGGGTCAAATGGCCATTTCGAAGTTTACTAATAAAGCACTGAAATATATATTCAGCGCCTCGTTAGAATGCCAACAGCCACGGCACTTTGAAATTGACACAGCTCACTGCTGCACGGCTTGTCCAGACCAGGCTCCTTTTTTAAATGACCCTGGCAACTTTGAAATCCCCTTATTCCTAACAGCAGATAGGGGATTTCGAAGTTGCTGGGGTCCTTTCGAAAAGGAGCCCCGTCTGGGCGAGCCGTGTCAATTTCGAAGTGCTGCGGCTGCAGGCATTCTAATGAAGTGCTGAATATGTATTTCAGCGCTTCATTAGTAAACTTTGAAATGGTCATTTCAAAGTTTCGGGCTAGTGTAGACACGGGCACCCTGAGGTGATTCCACTAGTAGGAGTTAAGTGCCTGGAAGACTGTGTCCTTCATAACATTCTGCACTACTGAGCACATTTGCCTTTAGGTGACCCAGGTCTTAAGACCAAACATCTGGATTTCTCAGAGCTACTGGTGGTTTTGGTCCTTCAATATCACCGGTGACTGGCCAGAAGACTGACCTCCCATTTTTCAGACATAGAGTGGACAGGAGAGATTGCATTTTACTACTATATGAAGGCAGATTTTTGAAAGAGATAATGTTCTCTCTGGCTTGTGTATCCCAAATAAACTTTCTTATTGTGATCTTTATTTGGCGTTTAAGTCAAGTAAGGCTCAAATTTTATTTAATAAGCGGCTCTTCAATCCGGCAGAGAAAAGTAAAACAAAATCTAAAGACTGGAACTTGGAACTAGACTAATTTGAACTGGAAATAAGACATATTTTTATGGGTAGTTTAAGTATTGAAAAAAGATTATGAAGACGGCACTTTCCATCACTGACAATTTTTAACTCAAAATTGTGTGTTCTTCTAAAAGATAGACTCAAGGGATTATTTTGGAAAGGTCTCTGACCTGTGTTACACAGTAACTTAGACTAGGTGTGAACACTGTTGGCCCCTCTAGCCTGGGAATCTATGAAAATGTGTAGGAAAAGTTTTCCCTGTCTTTGTCTGGGATCAGATAGATGGAAACATTGATTTTAAAGAAGTAACTAGTAGTCTGTGCACTGTATTAAAGGTGGAGGATGAAAATATTCTATACAATGCTGATCAACATTGCTTGGCCATTGGTTCGGGGTGGTGATCCAGGTCAGGTTAGAAAAGCTGTTTTGTTTTTGTTTTGTTTTGTTTGCTAAAGGTTGAGGATCAGTGAATTTATTACATAAAGTGAAGCAGTGTACTACACATTTACAAGGATGATAATTATGCTGTGAAAATATAATAGGAGGAACAGAGATGGAGTTGGTACTCTAAGCCAGAAAAACACACTGAGTGAGGTTTTCTATATGAATGAAATCAGACATATTGGCTCCTTTCTTGGAAATTTGGGTGCAGTTATTAATTATTACTTAATGAAATTCTATAAGGTTTCTTTTCCGTACTTCCTGTGATGGCTTTTTTTCCCCAATCCTACAGAGTATTAAAATCTACAACAATTTTGGTTGGGCCTCTTTGGATTCTTCTTTCATTAGATTCAAAATCTTAATCTGTTCAATAGGGATAACAGTTTCTTCAGATAGCTTGTGCCTCAGTGCTTACAATCAGCTGCTGTACAATTACTTTCTTATTACAATAGAGGGTTTCTTTGAAGATGTTACTGTGACTTTTGCTTTTTACATGTAAGGTTGTTAACCCTAAGCCAGCCCCTTTTACCTCCGGAAAAGGTGATCCAACTTGTCTGGTCTCTACCCTTTGATCTGTCCAATTTGGGTGACCCTTCCAGGAGCTGTAGCTCCTGTTGACATAGCTCTCTGGGTCCTTGTGACACACAAGCCACCTCACCATGACAAAGAATGGACTATGAGATCACAATGAGGATCAACCAGTCCAGCATCGCCACCATCACACTGGGAGGGGATGACATGGAAGATGTGGAGCAGTATACGTCCTTGGGGAGTATTATGGGCATAGATGGAGGAACAGATCAGGATATTGATGCCAGGACAGGGAAAGCAACAGCTGCATTCAAGACTATTCATCCCATATGGAATTCATAAATAATATCTGTAAAGACGAAACTGTGGATCTTCAGTACAAATGTGAAGAGTGTGCTCTTGTGTGGAAGCAAAACCTGGCATACTAAAAAGTTGTCAAATCTTCACTGGCTGCAGACATGCATAAACAGATGCTTGAGTTAAACCCTTCAAATCAAATGGCAAGACTTGATCATAAATGAGGAGCTTTGGAACAGAGCAGGACAAGAACCAATTGACATTGAAATCAAGAGAAGAAACTGGAGATGGATGAGCCACATGCTCAGAAAACCATCATCCAGTGTAGTCTGTCAAGTTCTCGCAGGGAAAATGCAAAAAAGGAAGACCTTGGACAACGTGGAGAAGGTCTACTGAGATCGAAGGACAACAGCTAGGGTACGCATAGAGCCAGCTAAAAGTTTTGTCCCAAGACAGAGTGAAGTGGAGGAGACTTGCAGATGACCTATGCTCCATGCAGAGCACAGAGGCTAAGTGGTAATAGTACAGTACAGGGCATATTCATAACAGCATAGCTGTTTCTGGGATTATATTTAAAAGACAGTCTTTCAGTTGTGATCCAGAAACTATACTTAATATTTGAAATAAATTATAACTGGTGAAAAAATGGTTAATAGATGATCTTTTATGTTAACAGTGAGAAAACATGTAAAAGTCAACTGTTGGAAAACAGCATTTAGTTTACTGAAAAAAGAAGTATTTCTACTGAATTCCTTGAAAATGTATACTGTTATAAAAGGAATGACCAAGTTACCAGTAGCTTGTCAATCACTGCTCAATTCATTTTTTGGGATAGTGTAGGGGAGACAGATTATCTCAAGATGAAGTGTCAAAGTAAAGAAAAGATTTGATATCAAAGAAACCAACATTTCAACACTTTTTTATCAAAGCTGCAAATCTATTTCATTGCAAGATGAAGGATTTTACTGGAAAACCTAATAATTACTTTTCATGGCCTCTCTTGCTATGTCTACTCAGTGATTGTTTTTGAAATAATTTACACAATTTGTGCAATGCAAATTGTGTAAATGATTTCAAAATACTTACTCCAAATTTGGTGCCATCCACATGGCACCAAATTTCAGAATAAGGGGCTATTTCAAAAGTTCCTTTACCCCTTGTATGAAAACTGGAATAGTGTTATTTTGGGCACTGCAAAAGGTCACATTGTTGCTATTTTGGGACACCTTTGTGTTCCCAAATAGCGCCCACTGTATAGCTGGAGCCTACCAGTGCCCCAATACTCTTTGTATTCTTGTAGGAAAGCAAATCCTAAGAGGAAATATCTGAAATCCAGTGAGGTCAGGTTGGAAAATAACAGAAGTAAGCATTTTATGCTGCTCAAATACATCTGTTTTTAAAAGAACTGGAAACCTCCGCTGTTGGGCAAATTCAAATTGTTACAACCTCCTCCTTTGCTCTTAGACAAACAACTCTTTCCATGCAGTGTTTTGTTAGATGCCATTGCCTACTCCCCGTTCCCCCAAATTAGTTTGTTTTTTCCATGTGTGATCATCCATGGTACATCAGTACATCAGCTAGGAACAATTATGATATTGTATTATTTCCGTCTTCCAGAAAGAACAAATCATAGTGAATGAAATAGTATCTCCTACCACGAGTTGAGAGTGAGGCTTTGCAGAATGTAGGCAGGATGTAGCTTTCCTCCTTGCACAATGGCCTTAAAATATATATCAAATGAGTAGCTATCATTCATGAACACATGCCAACTGAGTTACCACAAATGTTTGTTAACTCAAATTATAAGGCCATTTATCATATGTATGGTAACAGAGTCTATAACCATTACCTGGAGTTGGGGAAAAACCTGTTTTTCTCTAGGAATTGATTGAAAAAAATCACTTTTAACCTAAAAATATTATTTTTATGCAAAATTTGTGAAAGTATGCCTTACCCTTCAACGTGCCTGTAGGTCTGGGCATCTCCTCCATGTACTTGGGAATCTGAAGAGTTCTATTCTGAAAAGGAATGTTTATCTGATGAAATAGCTGCTTGATGTGGAATAAGTATTGTCTCCTCAGTACCACTGTGAAATCAGGAAGAGAAAAATGGAGGGTCTCAAACTGAGTACCATGAGGGCACCAGTTTTTTTTGGGATGGCTACTGTGACCCCTGGAGGGAGGTTCCTGGATGGTCCGTTGAGGTCTCTGGGCACCTGGGCCATCATTCCAGCTGCTGCTCCATGGTGCTGGGGTGTGGCTGCAGACAGTGTGGAGGCAGGGCAGGTTCCACGATGTCTACTTCCTTTAAGGGCCTCCGTAGGCACAGGCCGCAGAGCCCTGTTTCTGTGGCACTGTGTGACTCCTGGCTCCAGCTGGTCAGCACCATGGAGGACCCCTCTCTGGCGACGGAGAGGTGGCCCAGCGTGCCTGCCCTGCACTTTTGTCAACTGCACTCTGTCGACAAAAACGTTATTCCTCACTGCAGAGAGGAATAGCACAGTAGGGGAAAGTGCTGTTTTGTCATGACCCTGTTGACTAAATGCTTTACATGTGTGTAGGTGCTCCCTGAGTTTTGTGGACAAAAGCACAGTTTTGTCAACAAAATTGTGGAGTGTAGACACAGCTTTCATGTCCCCCTTAAAGTCACAGTAGCTTGTGAGTGTCTTGCTGTCAGCCACCTAAGAATTATACACTCACAACAGCTTCCATGCTTTGGATCATGAGTACAGCATACTGTTGACATTTGTTTAGAACACGTGGTCTTCATTAACATTGCTGATTCAGCCCGATGAAATCCACAGTCAAGTGGTATCAGGGAAATCTATATTCCACCTAGTGGCTCATGCTGGAACAGTCTAACTCAGTGACAGTATTTAAAATATTTAAAAAACAAACAAAAACTAAAACGCTTCAGCCTGTACAGTTACAGCACAAAGCAGTGCACGTTACATAATGTTGCTACAGTTTTTCTGAGACAATACTTTGGAATAACACGTGTTGATGATAACACCAGGCAAAAACTCTATGGCTGTGCCTACTCTTGGCCAAAATTTTGAAAGGGCTATGCTAGTGGTCAAATCAGAGTATACCAATGAAGTGCTGAAATGAATATTCAGCACCTCATTAGCATGCTGCTTGCTGTGGCACTTCAATCGCGCGTGGCTTGTCTATGCAGGGCCCTTTTCGAAAGGACCCCGCAAATGTCAAAATCTCCTTATTCCTTTTGTTGAGCTCCAGCCAGAAGCGTGCTACTGAGGTGCTGAATAGTCATTTCAGAACCTCATTAGTATTCTCCGACTTGGCCATTAGCATTGCCCTTTCAAAATTTTGTCCAAGTGTAGACACAGCCCATGAGTCACGACTCTCAAGGTACTAGAACAACTTCTTATATTGGGCAAGCTGAGATCCATTGAACCAAACTCTAAATCTTGTATATAATGGAAACCACTTGGAGCCAGGGTAGGGCACCAATCCCGGTATCCCTAGTTCCAGCAACTATGTCTGACTCAGGCAAAAGTCTCCTTGAAGTAAATTGAAGTGTTGATGAGTAAGGCCTTCGGAGTCTAATCAGCTTTTCTTAAATAAGTAGCAGATGAGTGGTATATAAAGGGATGCTTAAAGGAGTGCAGCATATAGGCAATGTGTACTACTGTCACTTAAATTAGGGTTCCACTCAACAGAGCTACTCTAGACATTAATGATGTAAGTGATAGCAGAATTTGGCACTATATATATTACTGAAGGAGACTGGAGTTGAACAGTGTAATGTAGCTAGCATGATATTTGTATTAAATTGTATTAAACTGATCATTAATAGAGCATATAGCAATTGGAGAAAACCTGTGGTCCATGGAGCACATCAAGCTAAGCCTCTGGTGGGCTGCCAGACAGGTTTAGCTTATGCCTGCAAATATGGCCACCCACAGCTTCCATTATCCATGGTTAACCATTTCCGGCCAATGGGAGCTTCAGGAGACACTATCTTCTGATGCAAAATAAACAGCAAGTATCAGAGAGGTAGCTGTGTTAGTCTGTATCTTCAAAAACAACAATAAGTACTGTGGCACCTTATAGACTAACAGATGTTTTGGAGCATAAGCCTTCATGGGCAAATCACTCATGCATCTTTGCCCACAAATATTATGTTCTCAAATATCTCTTAGTCTATAAGGTGCCACAAGATGACTTCTTGTGAAAGTAAACAGAATGTCTGGTGGCCCTCCAGTGGCTTACCCATATGAGCCGCATGCATACTTAATACTGTCACATAGCTTTCTTAAGATTGTTAGAACATGTTCTAAGGTGTGCTTTTTTTCAAATGCTCATTCATCATTATTAAGTGACTGTGTTGTAAGAAGAGACTTTTTTGCAATTAGAGTGATAAACTTTAATTTAAGAATCTACATAGTGCCCGTTGTACTGGTAGTTCTCATATTAGGCCAAGAGTCAGAAAAATGGATATTGACCTTTCACAGTACTTTGGTTTATCCTAAACAGCTTTTGTTGCAAAGGGACAGCCTGGTGAATGTAGTATAATTCAATCATAATGGATCATTAAATTCAGTGCAGAAGAATGTGAGGGGATTTGTTTGTTCAGAGCCTTGAGAATGGAAACCAAGGTGTATATTACATAAGTGGATTGCATTCTATTTTTATGAGCATCATTCCAACGACTCCAGCCAAAATAGAATACGTCATAGATGCTGCATGAATGAGCTGCTTTGGTGCACTACCAACATTCCACAATCTGTTTTATTTCCAAGAAATGTCCTATTACAATGGGAATAAAATGCTTGACATCATTGACATAGCTGTAAAATTCCTAGAAGGATCGCAGAAGCAAAACAAAAGCATTGAAGCTGCAAAACAATGTGAAGAGTGCGGGTATATAGTCATAAAATATATATTAATAAATAGAAATGCAAACTGCAGATAAATATGTAAGGAAGTGTAAAAAATACAACGTAAAATACAGTGTACAGTGTAAAATGGGTGAAAGGTTTTGAAAATATAGACCAGAGCCAGGGATGAGACAGACTGGGGAACAGATTGGCATTAACTGTGGGTTCTGACAACATGGAAGTAAATAAGGCTAGGGCTACGCTGTAGCCCAATTGCCAAATAACTTACTCCATTTGATTTACACAAATTGCGTAAGTTATTTTGACATAAGTGCCTATTTTGAACTTCCCGCTATCCTTCTGGCAGCAAGGGATAGCGGGAACGAAACACCATGCTTGAAATAGCCCTGCTATTTTGAGTGCAGTGATTGGCTGCAGGTTTGTATTTCAGGATACAAACCCCACAGCCAACCACTGCACTTGAAATAGCAGGGCTATTTCCAGCATGGTATTTTGTTCCCGCTATCCCTTGCTGCTTACGTAATTTGTGCAATGTGAATGGACTAAGTTATTTGGAGATTAGGCTACAGTGTAGCCCTAGCCTTGTTTTCTTCAATGTTGTTAGAACCAGCAATTAATGCCAATCTGTCCCCACTCTGCACATTTGTATCCCGAAATAGAAACCTCAGTGTAGCCTTAGCCTAACAGCTTAATTTGGAGCCTGATATTGACTGCTTTGATTTATAATTTGAATGCTATGTGGTATGAGAACTGACTGAAAAAATTAACATAAACATTTAAGTTGTGAATGGTCTTTATAGAATGGTTTGATTTTGCTGAAATTCTGATGAAAGCTAGGAGATGTGCCTAATTTTCTTCCAGCTTGTCCCCTAAGAAGTTCATGGTTGCAATTTATGAGATTTGGGACCTGTTTGCTTAGGAAACCAGGGCTACAAAGATCCAAAGCTACAGCCAGGGAACCTAGGCTACCTGGTTCCTGACTTTTTGGGAAGCTCGCCGCATGGGCTACTATGAAGCTAGAGCACCATTCCCTTTCATGGAGAATTTCAAAATGTTGGGGTTTTTGTTTCCAATAAGAATTGACTCTGATTTTTCAAATATTAAAGTCCTCTATAAAACATTATTCTGTCTAGCTATGTAATAGATTCTTCCCTGAACAGAAGAATGAAGGGACTACAATAGCCAAGCTTAGCTGCTTTGTTAAAGACTGCACTTGTTTTGATTCTGAAGCTAGGCATAAATAAATGCTGTGGACACGGTTTGCCTTTTGAAAGAATTTTGGAAAAACTGACTATATTTCTGACTAGTTTTCCAGGTGGATGGGACTCTCAGGCTATGTCTACGCTAGAGGGTTTTGTCGACAAAACCAGCATTTCTTCTTCAAGTGTCCCCGTGGGTGTTCCACAATAGGTGTCGGGCTCGCCCGGCGCCGCAGATCGGATCTTCCAAGCAGTTTCTGCCGGACTGCGCATGCACCGGTGCGCGCCGCTCCCTTGCACGCTCCTGGCCACGTGCGCGATCCGGTCCCCGCCAGTTCCTCTTAACCGCCGTCGGCTGCAGACGGAATCCGACTAGGCTACGGCCAAGTTAGCGTATTCAATGGTTTTAACTGTTTTTTCTTTAAAGTTTTCAAGTTCTTAGGCTACTGTTAAGTTAGCCAGTTGTTATTTTCAAAAAAAAAAAAAAAAAAGAAACAACAAGCGGGACGGCATTCAGTCCAGTCCTAGTAACAAGTGGAACACCGGAGGCCAGGAGCCTAGGGCCATTAGCCCTCCTGCCGTGGCAGGCCATCGGAGAGGGGGAAAAACAGCACAGAGAAGGTGCTAAGTACCCATTAACAACTGAATGAAAGACTCACCAACAATGTCCTCTTCAGGATTTAAGAAATGTGAGTCCTGCCGAGAGGCAATGCCAGCGTCTGATGGGCACAGTCTCTGCATAAGGTGCCTGGGGGAGTCCCATGTCACGCAGAAATGCTCCTTCTGTGCAAAATTAACAGCCAGAGCAAGGAAGGACAGGGAGATGCGGCTTAAAATGCTGCTCTTCGACAAGGCCCTCCAGCCAGACGTGCTGGAGCGGCCGCAGCAGGAGGGACCCTCTGGGGCCCATAAAAGGAAAGCCGCCTCCCTCACCCCATCAGCGCAAAAACGGAGGAAAGCTTCCCCAGCCCGATCCCTGCCGGCAGCAACAGTGAGCGGGACGGGAGGAGCGCGCAGCCCCCAGCTGCAGCAACAGCTGATCGGCGGTGGCACGGAGAGCCACGTGGAGGCGGCTCAGCCTCCGATAATCAAACAGCTGCCCTGCACCGCAGGCAGGCGGCGGCTAAACAAGCAGCGGCACCGACCCCCATGAGTGTGCCCTACACGTCAGGGGGCGGAGTTACCTCCTCAAGGAGGGGGAAGGCTGCACACAAAACGAGGCACTGCAGCCCCTCTCCAGACAGGGCTGCAGAGTTGCTTTCTCTCAGCCCTCTGCTTATGCTGCAGACTCCAACCAGAAGGCAGGTCCCCCCTAGCCTAGCCGGAGCCCCCGTCTCCATTTTTACAACCAGCCTCGCCCTGGCTGGGACCACCTTCACCCTTCCTGGGGTTTGAGCCGCTGGAATACTATCACAAATCGCTGTCTCCAGTGTCCCAGATCTCTCGACGATCTCGCTCCCCCAGACGCAGAGGGTATGCGCCAAGGGAGTGGTCTAGGTCACCTTCCCAAGAACAGTGCCTATACTGCCATGGTCGTCCCTATCACGCGGGGCATAGACACCACCGGCAATCTACCAGGGAAAGATCCCCACAGATGGTCCCGTATCCCCGAGGGCAATCGCGAATGGGGACAGAGACTCAAGTATCTCAGGGGGAACTGGTCATGGAACCCCGAGATTTTCCCTTGCAAGCTTCCAGCGAGAGGATGTACCCTCACCAACAGGAACCGGAAGGGTCTAGAGAGGCGTACCCTAGTGGTTCCTCGCTCTCCTCCCCGGACGAGGCTACGGCGCCGGGGGACATCCATCCTCCGGACGATCTCAAACAGTTTCAAGAGCTGTTTAAGAGAGTGGCCTTCACGCAAGGCATCCAGACAGCAGAGGTGCAAGAGAAACACCATAAGCTCCTCAAAAATCTGAGACCTCTGGCCTCCTCCAAAATAGCAATACCGCTTGATGAAGCAATCTTGGAGTCAGCCACTATGATATGGCAGACCCCTGCGACTATTCCGCCTGTCCACAAGAGAGCGGATAAGAAATACTTCGTGCTGGCAAAGGGCATGGAGTTCCTGTTCAGCCACCCACAATCAAATTCCTTGGTGGTGGAGTCGTCGCAACAAAGATCAAAGACATCTCAATTCAAGACAGGGGGACAAAGATGCCAAGAAGCTAGAGCTGTTCTACAGAAAGGTCTACTCCTCCTCCACTCTACTGTTGCGAATGGCAAATTATGCAGCGCATTTAGCGAACCATAATTTCGACAACTACAATAGGTTACCCTCCCTCATGGACTCGCTTCCAGAGGACAAGAAACCAGTGCTCAAGGCCATTGTGCAAGAAGGCTACGCGGCCTCGAGGATGGGAGTTCAGATCGCCCTGGATGTTGCGGACACAGCACCACGTTCCACAGCTACGGCAGTGGTGATGCGAAGGGAGTCCTGGCTCCAGACTTCGGGTATACCGAGGGATCTGCAGGCAAAGATAGTCGATCTTCCCTTCGACTCGCAGAAGTTGTTTGCTGAATCAACTGACTCGGTCCTTCATTCCAGTAAAGATTCAAGAGCCACACTTAGGACCCTGGGGATTTACACCCCTCCATACAGAAAGAAAAAGTACTACCCTCAACAAAGACGGTACCAGTACCAGCAACAGCGTCCCCAGTACCACAGGGGTTACGAGCAAGGGCGACATCAACAGCACCAGCAGTACACAACTCCCAGGCGATGTTCCCAACAGAGCCGTGCGTCCTCGGGGCAGGGCCAAAGGCCACAAGTTTGACACACAGATCCAGGGCTGCGCCATCACTACCATCGCACAAGGCCATCCGAAGCGGCTATTCCACCATCGCCTCCGACCATTCTACGACCAGTGGCAAAGGATCACCACAGACAAATGGGTGCTGGAGATCATAGCCACGGGGTACGCCATCCCCTTCCAGTCGCTCCCACCGCCACGACCTCCACCCAGGCCCCACCTCCAGGAGGCCTCCCACGTAATGAGGCTCAAGCAGGAGGTAGACCATCTCATGCTCATAGGGGCAGTGGAAAGAGTGCCGGAGCAACTGCAAGGAAAAGGGTTCTACTCGAGGTACTTCCTCACGGAGAAAAAGACAGGAGGCTGGAGGCCCATCTTAGATCTTCGAGGCCTCAACTGGTACCTGCGCAAGCAACGCTTTCGGATGATCACAATCGCCTCCATCCTTACGGCACTGGACGATGGAGATTGGTTCGCAGCCCTCGATTTACAAGACGCGTATTTTCACGTAACAATCCATCCGGCTCACCGGCGATTCCTCCGGTTCATGGTAGGCAAAGAACATTTTCAATACAAGGTCCTACCATTTGGCCTTTTCTCAGCCCCCAGAGTCTTCACCAAGACCTTGGCAGTGGCGTCAGCCTACCTGCACAGACAGGGGGTATTTATATTCCCGTATCTGGACAACTGCCTACTCAAAGGGGCCTCGAAGCAGGAGGTACTACGCATGATACGTGTCACAGCAGGCACGTTCTCTTCGCTTGGCCTGGTTATCAATCTGGCAAAATCAAAGATAGACCCCCACACAGGACATAGAGTTCATAGGGGCACGCATAAATTCTATTACAGTGAGAGTGTATCTACCAGACAGTCGCTTTCGGGCCATCGGCTCCCTCGTGCAGGTCATCACCTTCAGCCCTACGGTGCTGGTCGTGACGTGCTTACAGCTGCTGGACCACATGGCAGCGGCGACGTTTGTAGTACAGAACGCCAGGTTACACATGCGCAGCATGCAGCACTGGCTGGCGAGCGTATACAAACCGGCAGCACACACCGTTCACAGGGTGGTGTCGCCCACAGCAGAGGTGCGCAAATCCCTGCAATGGTGGGTAAACCCCAAGAACTTGCTAACAGGGGTACCCTTCCACCAACCACAAATTTCGGTTTTTCTTACTACAGATGCCTCCCTCATAGGGTGGGGAGCACACATGGGCGAAGAGGTGACTCAAGGGCCATGGTCCTCCACGGAGCAGTCACTGCACATAAATATACTGGAGCTCAGAGCAGTGTTCAACACCTGCAGACACTTTCGAGACCATATACAAGGCAAAGTAGTCGGGATCAGTACAGACAATACCTCCACCATGTTTTATATAAATCAGCAAGGAGGAGCTCGGTCCCGTGCCTTATGTGCGGAAGCAGTCCGGTTATGGAACTGGTGCATCGCCAACAATATAATCTTGAAAGCCTCGTACTTACCAGGTGCTCACAATGTGAAGGCAGACCAGCTGAGCAGGCGTTTCGCACTCACGCACGAGTGGCAGATCCGTCCCGATCTGCTACGACTGATTTTCCACGCATGGGGTTTTCCCCAGATAGACCTGTTTGCCACTCAACACAACAAGAAGTGCCCACGGTTCTGCTCCAGGGCAGGACTGGGACGGGGGTCCCTGGGGGACGTGTTCGCGATCTCGTGGATGGGCCCCCTGCTTTATGCTTTTCCTCCCACAGTGCTGATCCACAAAGTCTTGCAGAAAGCCAGGAGGGAAGGAGCCCGAATGATCCTGATAGTCCCAACGTGGGATCGACAGCAATGGTTCCCCCTACTCCTGCGCATGTCGGACCGTCCACCAATGCCCCTTCCAGTGGCGCCGGATCTGCTCACGCAGGCCCAGGGGTCCGTAGTGCATCCGCACCCCCAAGGCCTGCGACTACAAGTGTGGTTAATCCATGGCTCAGCTCCCTAGAGAGCACATGTACGGAGGAAGTGCAGCAAGTCCTAGAAAGTAGCAGGAGGACTTCCACCAGGAAGACCTACAAGCAGAAATGGACTTGCTTCACGGCATGGTGTTCTACCAAATGGCTAGCCCCCCTTTCGGTGCCTATACCTGTGATATTAGAGTATTTACTGGACCTCAAGAGAGGAGGACTCTCACTATCCTCATTAAAGGTCCACCTTGCCGCCATTTCGGCGTTCAGACATGAAGAGGAAGGGCACACGGTGTTCGCCCATCCCATGGTTACCGGGTTCCTCAAAGGGTTGGTAAACCTATACCCCCCTCGGAAACCGCTTCCACCTTCATGGAACTTGGACCTGGTGCTTAATGTGCTAACGGGACCACCGTTCGAGCCCTTGGCCACGGTTTCCCTCCGCCTCCTTACGATAAAGACGACCTTTCTTCTCACAATCACGTCAGCTCGCAGGGTGAGCGAGCTTGCGGCAGTTATGGCAACGCCACCCTGCACTGTTTTTTCCAAGGAGGCGGTAACTGTACGGCTGCATCCAGCCTTTGTTCCCAAAGTTTCTTCTGAGTTTCACATTAATGAACCTATTGTTTTACCCTCATTTTATCCAAAGCCTCATAACTCTAACAAAGAGGCACGCCTACACCTCCTGGACGTGAGGAGGGCGCTAGCCTTATATATAGATAGGACCAAGTCCTTCCGGAAAACGGATAGACTCCTAGTCTCTCTCGCTCCCAAATCGAAAGGAGAAGGTCTCTCTTTGCAGAGAATCTCGAAGCACATCGTATCCTGCATAAAAATGTGCTACGAACTCAAAAAGACTCCTTTACTGGCCACTCCCAGGGCTCATTCCACTAGGGCGGTGGCGGCCTCAACAGCCTTTTTCAAGGGCGTTGCGCTAAAAGACATTTGCAGAGCAGCGACCTGGTCATCCTATGACACCTTCGCCAAACATTATGCCCTTCACAGGGTATTCCAAGAGGATACCCGTCTCTCGACAGCAGTCCTCTCGGGGACAAGCTGCACATAATTCGATTACCCACCTCCTATCTTGGGTTACTGCTGGGTAGTCACCTATTGTGGAGCACCCACGGGGACACTCGAAGAAGAAAGACAGGTTACTCACTGTAGTAACGGTGGTTCTTTGAGATGTGTCCCCGTGGGTGCTCCACTATCCGCCCATCCTCCCCGCTTCGGATCTCTGTTTAGTGTTTTGCAGGAGCATCCGAGGTGGTTGGTCAAGGAACTGGCGGGGACCGGATCATGCACGTGGCCAGAGCGCGCAAGGGAGCGGTGCGCACTGGCGCATGCGCGGTCCGGCAGAAACTGCTTGGAAGATCCGATCTGCGGCGCTGGGCAAGCCCGACACCTATTGTGGAGCATCCACGGGGACACATCTCGAAGAACCACCGTTACTACAGTGAGTAACCTGTCTTTTGTTGACAAAACCCAGGAGGCATCCAGGTTCTCAAGGTACTGTTGACAGTAAATGGACAAAAAGCAGCACTTTTGTAGGCAGCGGTATCCCGCTCCCCAAGAGGCATAATGCTTCTGTCAACAGAGATCTGTCAACAGAAAGCCCGTCTGGACGTTTTGATGGGTGTGGTGGCGGGGAGGGGGGCTTCTGTTGATAGATTGGGCTTTCGGGACACCAGGCAGCCCTGTCTTCTGTGCTTCTGTTTGGCCATTTTGCCAATAGAATAGCCAGGCAGTCCAAGCAGAATATTCTCCAAACCTTTTGTCCAGTAGGTGGCATTCTTTAACCAAGAATCTCAAAATAGTTATTTTAGAGCTAAACTTTAGATGATAGGAGACAAAGTTTAGAGTCCTTCTGAACAAATTTTTTAAAAAAAATTATTGTAACATTTTGCCCTAATTTAAAACAATGAATTACTTGTATCATATATAACAGAATTGAGAATGAAGGAAATCCTGTACGTTGCCTCTCAAATTTTGAATCCAGGTTAGCCCAAGAAGAACATATCTAAATTTCTCATGTGGGCTTGATCTATACTGCATCAAAGTCAATGGAACATCTTTCAGTTGATTCCTGTGCTCAGATTTAGTGCTTGCAAGCATACAATATACCTACTGAGAGGCAATTACTTGTATTGCTGCTGTGCTTTCCATTAAAGGAGAACGTGTTATCATGGGACTTACAGTATAGTCTTAACATTCTAGTCCTAATGAAATCAGCTCATTCTGAAACAGTTCCTCTTTACTGGAGACTACTATATTACCTCATCAGTGCTGCCAAAACCTACTGAAATATATTATACAAAAATATTGTCCTTTTGGTGTTTGAAAGAGAGATTCCTCTTTGCCTCACCCTATCTTAATTTAATAGGGTTGGTCAATAGTGTACAAAACCCCATAATATTAATAATATTTTTTTAAAAAGCACAGCAGTTGCCTGCAGGATGTGGACAGCTGCAGTCATGTTAAACACCTGCAAGGGGAAAATACAGTTGTTGCAGTCATGCTTATTAATGTGCACTCAGCTGCTACTGCAAACCATGCTCTTAGTACTCCATTTAGCAGAGGACACATTGTCAGGGGTGTATAAATGTGTATTGTCACCAGTGCATAAAGAAACAGAAAAGTAATGGTGAATCAAGAAAAGGGGATAGTAATGTTAATATAGTGCAAATACACCATATTTGCAGCAGGAGAACCATTCCTCGAACTCCACTTTAATCAAAGAACTTGTAACCATAAACTGTTCTACAAAAAGTCACATTGATATGGCAACACTCAGAATAATACAGTAATATATAAGTGCAATTGCAACACCTAGTCTCAAATGGGATTAATAAAAATAAAATCCTGGCAAACTTGGAATAATTAAGACCCAGCTCCCGTTTATCTGCCAGACAAAGGGGTAGCAGCAGGGAGTGTGTGTGGGGGGTGGTTGGGTCGGGGGTGGGTGTTAGATCAAAGGCAATATCATCTCTAATCTATTCATAGAAGGACACTGACTAACATGACAAATAAAGATCTCTATTACTCTTGCAGTCTGAGTATTATCACAAGGCACTGCACTAGTATGGCACTTGCCCCTGTGAATTGCCTTCTACTGGGCGTAGCATGTTTGTACTCATACTGCTAGTATGACTTTCTCATCCTCAGTGGTATTTGGTTCTAGGTATAGTTTCCATCTCCCAGAATCTGAAGGCAGGAATGGAAATGCTATGAATAGTCCCAGGCTCTTCTTAGTGTGAATTTGATGGTTATTACGGGCAACTGTTCCTTCACATACAGAGTATCCCCGAAGGCTCAGGCTGTCTCATGTTACACATGACTGTACAAAGCAATTGTAATAATAGTCAACATGATGTAAAACGGCTGGAGAATGTTGATGACACCCAACTCTATATCTCCTTTATATCAAACTCAAACAGCACCATCTCCCTCACTGTTCAGTCAAACCAAGCTCCTGGAGGAAGAGCAGCTGTTTAAAGGTGTACCTAAGCAAAATTGATGAGATGCTGTGGAGAAGAGGGGAAAACTTTGGAAGAATTTGTGTCCTATATCACACTGAGTCAAATCAGTCAGAATACTTCAAGGGCCCATTCAACACCTCAAAGCTATTGAATACTCCGATACCTCCAGCCCCGCAGCCTCTCCCCTACTTCCTCAGGAATGGCCCAAAGATTGAGCCTCAAACTAGGAGATGAAAAAGAAGTCGCTATGATCCACGCAGGTATAACTATTGCCATGGATTATATCCATGAAAGAAGGAACACACCTTGAAAAAAACTCCAGCTTGTACAGGATGGCATCTGCTTATCAGCTGAGTTTGTTTTATTCAAATCATTCTGATGCTCTGCCCTTTGCACAAGGTCCCCATTGAATTCAGAGTCCCGTTCCAGGCCCTGATCCTGTTATGCAAAACCCTCAGTGGCAGCTGACAACTGCTTTCCTTCAGAATAATGAAAATGTAGACCAATGCAGGGGAGGATTGGACATTCAACTAACAAGAATGTTCACACAAGTGGACCCAGACTTGAGGAGCTGCATTTTGGAAATATATATGGCTCTGGCTTGCATGAGTTGTAGGTATTTGAATTCAGTTAAAAAACAAAATTATGTTATGGGGGGCAAGAGAATGAGGCACATAACCATGGAACTAATCACTTTCAGAATTAAATAAAAAACCCAATTCTTTGTCCTAACTTAATAACTTAATCTACATATGCATAAACTTTCTCTATCTCTCTCTTCCTCTCCCCACATAATTAGTCAAGCTATTTTCCATGCATGCTGAGTTGGAGGAAATCACAAGAGCAAGTGTGTTATGTTTATTTCTATTTTGAAATATTTGGGCGGTGTTCAGGTACTACAATGCTGGGGAACATATAATTAGCTAGATACATAGAACCCTTTCTGCTGTCTAGTCAAGGAATTTTTCCCGACAGTTCCCACCTCGAGGACCACTTTTAAATGCTGCTTGCCTGGCTGGACGACTGGATGACCGTTAAGCAAGTGAGGAACGGCCAAGGTTCTCATGTTGCTGTTTACGTAGTACTGTAAGTAAAAAGGTCTTGAAACTACATTGGAAAAAGGGAATTAGCAAGAGGAAGTTAAGTCTAAAAAGAGAGTAAATGGGACAGTGTTTGCAGTTTCATCCAGGAGACTGCACTTCTAATGCAAAGGGCTAAATAAGAAGCCCATTTTGTTCTGACCTGCGAGTTACACCAACCAGCGCCTTCCTCTTTCATTCACAAATAGCTGGGAAAGAGTGCCTTGCTTTGCATTTTGGCAGGCAACACCTACAATTTAGGTGCATTCCATGGTCCTTCTCCACTGGCACAGAGTGGATACTAATGGGAGTGACACACCACATTAAAGACAATAATGAATTATACAGATGAAAATAGTGCTTTTTCCACCTAGAATCTTCCATCTCATCTGTAAGGGATACAATTTCTTGCACCCTTTTCTGCTGCATGGTTGTGACAGTAAAGACCATCAGAGACACTGAAGTTATCAGCTGTCCTGTTGCATAACGAGACAAAATGACAAACGGCAAATGAAAGACAAGTGCTCTAAGTTTTAAATGTTTTTTTTGAGGGGTGCAGGGAGGAATAGTAAAATGGATAAAACAATGGTACACAGATGAGACTTAATTTTGTGTAATGTTTTGAAGTGATAATTTTTACATAAAATATTTCCCCATATGAAAAATATCAGCTGTACCAGCCTGTAGTGGGCAAGCTGCTAAATGGGTTTAAATGTGTTCAAAGTTGACTATCATTTCCACACGTTCCAAAATAACACTTCATGATTGCATTCTGTCATTGGATATTTAAGATGTGGGGAGAGGCTTCCAACAGCTAATGTGAATAACGGGCCTTGATTTCTCAGACCAGCTGAGCAACCACAAATCCAGTTTAAGCCAGTCAGAGCGGTAGATGCTTAGTGTTTTTGAAATTAGGCCTATAATGTGCATCAAAAAGCCATCTCTTTTTCTTGATTTGGCTCCTATCTCAGACTCTGCAGTGGGTCTCCATGTCCCTCCGCAGTACACATTGATAGGAAAATAGCTGAGGACAATATCCTTGAATGAAAGGTTCCAGCTGTTTTCTTCTTGAGTCATGTGTCTGTGTTGTGCAAGATTCCCCTGTGTACTACAATGAGACTGTTGTTTTGTTAAAGATCTGCATACTGGCTGAAGGCTCCCATTGAGCACTCATTGCTGGCTCCATGTGACTGAACTCGGGTTGGCAATTTTGGCTGGATATTGGTGGTTTCATCAGACGACATAATCTTTAGTTGAAGATTGACTTTTAATTAACTTTTAAACCCTCCAGAAATGCTCGTGGCAGTTCTTTTAATTAATAATGAATCACTGGCTTATTGAATGTGAACTGAAGACTCTGAGAGCTCCACGTATTTTTATCATGAACCTTTTATGCAGTTTTAGTTGTAGTTTGCATAAGATGGTGAGCCTCTCATGGGTGAATCAGTGCCCTTGCCTGGGGCTCCATTGAAGTCCTTCAGGAGAACTTGTTGCAGCACTGGAAAACAGGAAGGGAAAGTAGAAATTATATCATCTTCCAGAACAATACTCTATTTATTCAGACATGATTCTGATGTCTCTGTCTTGTGCATATTTCACATACACCCCAGTAGGAGTGTGTGAAATATCTATAATGAATGAGATATTGTTTTCTCTCATTTCATTAGAAGTTTAAAGTTGGACCCACTACTATGAAAAGTGCAAAGCAAACTGGGTGTTTTAGTTAAAAATTTGCTCATTTTCAAGCAGAGATCAAAACTTGGGCTGTGTCTACGCTATCAAAATAACTTTGAAGTTGTTTACTTTGAAGTACAACTGAGAAGTAACAGACTTTGAAGTTGAGCATCTATACACACCCTACTTCAGAGTTAAATTTCGAAGTAGGGCAGTATTCCATTCCTGGGAATGGAGTAAGGACTTCGAAGTTGGACTCCCTTACTTTGAAGTAAGCTTCAAAGTAAAGCAGAATGTGTGTAGACTCTCTGCAGGCTACTTTGAAGTAGCGCCTAACTTTACTTCGAAGTTAGTTCCTAGTGTAGATGCATCCATGGTAGCTATTTTTGTTGAAATTTTGTGCATAGAAAAATGTGGGGACAGGGTTGGGGTGTTGAAATAGTATGCTCTAACAAATTTAACACCCCCCCGCACTGCTCTTCGAAAGAAATATTTTGAATTTTGTTCATTTCTAGCCACTGTAAAGTTTTGTGCCTGCATGTGCAAGAGATGTGCTATATTTGTGTGGGCTGAATTGTTCCACAGAGCAGAAAGATTGACTTAGGGTCCAAACTCAACTCTTCTTTCTAGTTTGCTTTTAGCAATAAATAATTTGCAAAAACATAACACAAACGAGTCTAGGTTTCCTCCCTGAGTTTGGATGTTCCTAAGTTTTCACATCTTTATCTTAGCCTGGAGTACATTTTGTCCAGGGTCACTTCTTCTTCCCTTATGTCACAGTGGAGTTAACAAGTTCTCAGCTACTACCATGCCAGCAGGACTTCAACAGGTTTAATTTACGTGCAGGGTATGAATATTGCTAATAGTATGGGCAACAGAAGAAACCTGGTACGCTGTGAAAATCAGGCAACACCTGCGTGTGTCAGATTTGCCTCTAAAAACTAAGCTATTGTAAGGATCAATGTAGACAGCACTTCTATCAGTAGGTGGTGCTGAAGTTTTAGTATTAATTCACAGTTTTGATGTTATGTTGTCTTGATGGTAAGCTGGGCTAGCAGGGAATGAAGTCCTGCCTTGCGTATTGGAAATTGTTACTTATAGCAGTCTAAGTTTGGGATGCATGAAATAAGAAGGGATAACAAGCTATTTCCATAATTTAACAAATCCTTTTGGAATCATGGCATGACCCCATGTTTTATACAATTTTTACTTCTAACGTTTTAAGATTTAAAGCATATCTTGTGCCTCTGTTTCTTTTTTTAATGCTTCAGGAATTTCAGGAAGAATGCTTCAAAATGGGGTCCTCATGCTGCAAAGCTGTTCTTCTGAGTTTAACTGTATACATTAAAGATAATTCCCCATTAGACCACTCACATGTAATGTGAACTGTGTAATGGCTGCTGTCTTTGCTGACACACTGGGAATTCACCTGGAGACCTCCAGAGTTGCCATCATGAGTGCTACAGCTTAAGCACAAGCTCTTTAGCTGGTGTTTTAGTAGTCTCATGCCCTTTCTAACATGTACTCGCCAGCAGTTACAAGTACATGACTCTTTGCAGCATCAGATCCTAAAACTGCCATGTAGAACTGGAAGAGACTTCCAAGGTCATGAGCGCAGCTCCCTACCTTAGGCAATCCCATGATATAATCCCATTCGTATAGTTTTCAAACTCCATTTTAAATCTAGATAGGAATAGTAGAGTAATTGGAAGGCTGTTCCACAACCTCACTCATCTGCTTGCATAAAGTTGTTCACAGTCAATTTACTCCCATTTTTATACCTCTTTGAACAATTCACACCAATTCTTTAAGATGCTTTTGTTTTTGTTTGTTTGTTTTGATTTAAAGTAGAGCACTCATGCCTTGTGCTATACTTTCCACTTAGTGTTTTAGAAGGTCTGTGCAAACCCGTCTATTTGTGGCATACAAGTGCAATCACCATCTGTGCACATGGAGACACTAGTCCACTGCCCTCTGTCCCTTAAAGAATGAATGGTTATTTTGTTTTTCATTGCTCTGTGTCATGGAAAGGAATCCAGTCTTCCTAAAAAGTCTGGTATTGGCTATTACTTTGCTCTGCAGACAAATCTATTGCTGAGATCCAAATTTCTGCACAAAGTCTGGGAAGCCTTCCACAGGAGAAAAAAAGAAATACCTGCTTATTTTATCCCTTGGGAAGGTACATTAGATGCTACATATTTTTAAGAGTTTTCCCAGCATGGTACTATTTTTATCCCCTTGTACTTAGGTCTTACAGTTGCCAGGGTTAGATGACCCACGAGCACAAGTCTGGTCTGCTCCCTGGGCAGATCACATAGCTATCTGTGCCAGGCAGGAAGTGGTGAATGAACTTAAGGATTAGGGTAGGATCACTAGTAAACACTAGTAGCATATTTGTTAATCGACGGGAAATTACCAGTAGGATATACAGCTGGAATGAAGCATGGCCTCTCTGGCTTTTGAGCTTTGACAGGTTAAAAAAGCAAAGCAAGTAATATGAAAAGGACATTGATTTGCTGCCATGAGCTCTAACAGAGACCTACCTAATCATAGCAAAAAAAGGGTCCATGGACAGCAGATCCCAGGAATGTAGCCTGAAACTTCAAACTCTGGAGAAGGGCCAACCGTAAAACTTCCTCCCCTTAAGTTGGGACTTGGACACAGAGACCATTTATAGATGCTAAATTTTACTTAGTGGCCATGTTGCACAGGCCAAAAATAAATCGATTTGTTATTTAAACTCCACAAATGTAGTTCACATTTGTTTAAGGCATTGGTTCCCAGGCCTGCCAGTGACTGCGAGGTAAGAACTTTTGAGAAATAGGCTACTTGCCTTTGGAGGCTCTTGTATAATGCATCTGTTGGCACATGCAAATTATGGACACTACTGCATATTTTGGTGTATAGAACCTATATTAACCTTGTGAAAGTGATGAAGTGGTAAACTTTTACTGAAAGGAAAAACAACTGGGCTCCAAATTGTCCGCTTTACTATGAGTACAGGATGTGCATTACTCCAACTCACTGCATGAAATAGGTGTTTATTTTTTGTCTGTCTAAATGACTGTGGTTGGGAAATATTAAGCAAAATTAGTATTGCAGGTTAGATTCATCTGGGGAAAGGGTGGAGAGAATCCCATACATTTGTCCAAATATGTCACAGCATATAAAAACGTACACGCCATACAGTTCAATTCTGTGTCACAGAAATGTATGCTATGGCTATCATTACATATTTATCACACAATTTAAATAAATATCCCTTTTGTATGCAATCACAAAAACTTTATACAGAAATGTCTTGTTTCATGCTATCACCTTGTGCATTTAACAGTACTTGTACATATATGCAGGCTTTTCATCTTAGTATTTCAAAGTGTTTTGGGACCATGAAGAAGGTGAGTCCCACAAAATTTGAATAAGGAATATAATTATGATGCTCATTTTGTAAAGGAGGCCCAGCTCAACAGAAAGGGTATAGGTTATCACCAGGGCAGAGGAAATGTGACAAGTTATTAGTGACTTTTAGGAGAGGTAGGAAAACACAATGCTGATTAACAAGCTAATTCTGTATTTTCAAATGTGTTTTTCTAGACTGCTAGAGCATCCAGAATAGGACGTTGAGAAGAGAGGAGGTCAGCGCTCCTCTGAGCCCTTCTCTCCCCTCTCTCACGACAGTTCATGATGTAAGTGTGTCTGCTCACCTAAAAAGGGGACCTGAAGCTTGTGGAACAGAGAAGCTTAGCTTTTCAGAGCAGTATGTGGGAAACAAGCCCCGTAGCACTTCCCTGAAATCTCTGATATTAGGGAAGTGGAAGACAGAGCATGGTGGGTATCTTATTGTGCAACAAGCTCTAGAGTACAGTGGGGGGAAAAAGTAAGAGTAAGGGGTGGCGGTATTGATGTTGACTTACTTAAGTACCTCGGGAGGAACAGAAAAGATAGCAGAGAAGAAGGATGTGGCTGGCTGGATATTAGGACCAGTCAGAAAGCACTTGGGGGGTTTATCCATCAGAGACTGCATTCAACAAACTGCTGTTTTCTCCTTTTCTTGTATTAAAGAAAACCCACCTTGTATTTTGTGTATCTCTTTTGGCTATATCTTATGAATCGAGACACTTCATTTTTAAGGACTGTCACTTTGTTCTATGTACCGTGTTCTTGGTAGTAACATAAGAGGACTCCATGTTTCTAAAACCAAGCCTATTGATTATTAAGAAAACTATTTACAGAGATGCTATAACTGCATTTAACGTTCCAGACGTGTATATAGACTAACCTCCTGATACCTTCATCAAACTCTTCCCTCCTGCTTCCTCCAAATGATGCACAGGGGTTGTGACACTTGTCTTAGTGTTCCCAAAATACCTTGGTTTAGAGCTACGTGATTAATAACATCAGGGCATCTAGACTGATTGCTTTGGCAATACAACATGACAGTGCTACCATATCTGGTGGGGAAGATTAGTCTGTTGTCTATTGATCTGGAAAAGATTATCATGCTGCTGCAGAACCTAAGGTTGCTAATAATAGGAAGTTATAGCGGGGGGCTACTTATTGCTAATGGTCAAGAGGTATAATACTATGGTGCTAATGAGAAACGGTCATCCAGTATTAGTGTCCAGAAAAAGAATGTGAGTGGAGTAAAGTCCATCTCGGGCATGGACACCATGTCATGGTAAGTGTATCTGTTATTCAGTAAATGTTGCAGCTGCATCGTATGTACCAAACTACTTCTGCAGCATCTGCTTTTTCATTGTTCTCTCTGTTTCACCCCTATTGCTGATGTCTCAGGAGCAGTGGCATGCCTATCTTTAGTTCTGTGACTATGCACATTCTGCACAGGACAGACTCAGCAGTGCTGATGTTACCCACGTCAGCCTGCTGGGAGACAAGATTGAAGCTCTACTGCCACTGCTCCAGCTATTTCAAATATGCAGTTGTGCATCCGGCTTTCTTGTCCTTGCTCTGTCTGTCTTTTGGCTCTGTTGCAGCTGATATTTTTTTGTAGAATGACGCTGTTATTCCTTATGGCCATTCTGCATGTCTTAAATTCACTCTGTCCACTTCATTTGCCCCTCTTGTTGAACCCCAAGTTGACAAAAAAAAAATTGCCACCTTCCCAACCCCATCCACTGGTATTCTTGGGTATTGGGGAAAGAAAGATCTTTCTGCTGCAGTCATGGAGGACTTATAGGACCTGTCACTAGTCACCATTTGTTGGTTGCCTTCTGTTGACTGACCGGCCACTTGCATGTGAGTAACCATTGGATCATCTTTAGATAGGGAAATGGCACCTGTATGGCTTCAGCAGCTGGTACCACTGGCAAGATGCCACAATGCTTAGGCATTTTTAAAAAATTGCATAATGCCATAAAGTCTAATGTAGAAACTGAGGGAGATGGTAGATCAGGGAGGGAGAGATCTACAGGTTCTGACCACTAGGAACTGAGAGATTTTGCTGGGGGCAGAGGCAGCACATGATGACTCCCCTGCAGTACAGAGAGCCACATGGAGTGGTCTAGGACTGCTAGCAAGCCTGAAAGCCTGCCTGAGCATGCTGCTGGCTGGGAGATGCTTTGGTAAGGATCTCCCAGCCAGAGCCTGCTTCTTGCTCCCCCTCTCCTGCACCTCAACTCCCTCCCAGATCCTGCACCCTCTCCCACACCTTCCCTCATGCCAGAATCCTCTTCTGTTCCCAGACCCTGCACCCAATCATCTGCTCCAGGTCATAATCCCCTCCTTCACCCTGCTCCTTCTCAGACCCCTCATTCTCTCTGGCACCACAGTTCCCTACCCTGAGCTCCCTTCTACATCGAGCTTTCATCCCAGACCCCATAGCCTCTCCAGAGAAATGTGCACTCCTTCACTACTAACCAAAATCTTGGAGTGGCCCACCATCAAAATTATTGCTCATCTCTGCGATAAATGGGGGTCTGACCATCTTCTTTTTTTTCCCTGTATTCATGACCTACAACTTTGAGGATAACATGATGCAAGATGGATGGTTTTGTCCATGTATCTTGCCTTGCACTTAATTTTTCAGAACAAAAAAAGCAGTAAAGTAGCACTTTAAAGACTAACACAATAATTTAGTAGGTGAGCTTTCGTGGGACAGACCCACTTCTTCAGATCATAGCCATACCAGAACAGACTCAATATTTAAGGCACAGAGAACCAAAAATAGTAATCAAGGTTGACAAATCAGAAAAAAAATTATCAAGGTGAGCAAATCAGAGAGTACAGGGGCACATGGGGTTTGAGTCAAGAATTAGATTAAGCCCCTATAATGACCTAGAACATTTGCATCCCGGTTCAAAGCACGTTTTAATGTGTTGAATTTGAATACAAAAGAGAGTTCAGCAGCCTCTGTTTCAAGACTGTTGTGAAAATTCCTCTTCAGTAAAACAGACTTTTAAGTGGTTAACAGAATGGCCCACTCCATTAAAATGTTGGCAGACCAGTTTGTGGATCAGGAGTGTTTTTATGTCTGTTTTGTGCCCATTAACTCTTTGTCTAAGAGCGTTTGAAGTCTGTCCAATATACAAAGCATCTGGGCATTGTTGGCACATGAGAATGTGCCTGCAATTCTGTGAATAAGCTGATTAGTGATGGTATCACCAGAAAAGATATGTGGACAAAGCTGGCAGCGGGCTTTGTTGCAAGGAAAAGTTCCAGGACTGGTTTTCCTGTGGTATAGACTGTGGCCATTGGTGAGAATCCTCAAAAGGTTGGGAGATTGTCTGTCGGAGAGAACAGGCCCGTCACCTAGGGCCTTCTGGAGTGTGGCATCCTGAGTAAGGATGGGTTGTAGGTCTTTAATAATGTGTTGCAGTGGTTTAAGTTGGGGGCTGTAGGTAATGACCAATGGTGTTCTGTTCTTGGCTTTTTTGGAACTATCTTGGAGTAGCTGGTCTCTGGGTATTCGTCTGGCCCTGTCGGTTTGTTTGTTTTTTTTATTTCTCCTGGTGGGTAATTCAAGTTTATGAATATTTGGTAAAGATCTTGTAGTTTTTGGTCTCTGTCAGTAGGATCAGAGCAAATGCAATTGTATCTAAGGGCTTGACTGTTGTAGCCAACCAGGCTCGGGTTCCCCAGAGACGAGGCTGCACCCAGAAGGCGAGTGCTGTATTTGGTTTATTGAAAGCACGTGACACCCACGACGGGAGCCCCGGAGATGCCGCAGTCACCAGTGGGGGAAAACCCGACGCACCAGAGCTTCGCTCGGAGAGAGGCTCAGTAACATGCCTCCCAACACTAGCTGATAAAGCTGAACTCATTAACATAAGATTGCCTAAAATTGCCTATGCATTTCTTATCACTATCTCTTGTGGCCTACTGCCAGCGTAGGCTTGAAATCTTGGCAAGCACAGCTTGTTCTGCAGCTGTTCTCATGGCAGTTATTTTGCAGCTTTTCTCCTTGCACAGACTACTGGTCTGTTTAGATTCTCCTGAGGATTCACAGAGGTGTCGATCTGCTCTCATGAGACCGTTACAAACTCTTCTCACACCCTACAACTGTAAACAATGGATCTAGTTATGTGTGCAGGATGGAAGCTACAAGCGTGTTAGGTAAGTATAGTGGGTTTCCAGTAGAGTGTGGTATGGATCAGGCCATCCTTGATTTGTACTGTAGTGTCCAGGAAACGTATCTCTCGTTTGGAGTAATTGAGGTATAAATTGATGGTGGGGGGCAGCTTGTTAAAATCTCTGTGGAATTCTTCTAGAGTCTCTATACCATGGGTCCAAATCATAAAGATGTCATCAATGTATCTTAAGTAGAGGAGGCATAATAGGGGGCGAGAGCTGAGGAATCATTGTTCTAGATCAGCCATAAATATATTAGCATATTGTGGGGCCATGCGGGTGCCCATAGCAGTTCCACTAATCTGGAGGTATAAATTGTCCCCAAATTGGAAATAATTGTGTGTGAGAACAAAGTTACAGCGGTCAGACACCAGACTGGCTGTGGTGACATCAGGGATGGTGTTCCTGATTGCTTGTAATCTGTCTTTGTGTGGAATATTAGTATACAGAGCCTCTACATCCATGGTGGCAAGGATGGTGTTGTCAGGAACTTCTCTAATGTTTTGTAATTTCCTCAGGAAGTCAGTGGTATCTTGGAGATAGCTGGGAGTGTTGGTGACATAGGGTTTGAGGAGGGAGTCCCCATAACTGGTTAGTCCGGTGGTAAGGGTGCCAATACCTGAAATGATAGGTCGTCCAGGGTTTCCAGGTTTGTGGATTTTTGGGAAGTAAATAGAATAATCCAGGATGGGGCTCAGATGGTGTGTCTGAGTGAATAAGGTCCCGAGTAGCAGCAGGGAGTTCCTTAAGTAGTTGTTGTAATTTCTTTTGGAATTCCAAAGTGGGATCAGAGAAGAGAGGTCTGTAAAATGTGGTGTTGGAGAGTTGTCTGGCTGCCTCCTGTTCATAGTCTGATTTATTCATGATGACAACAGCACCCCCTCTGTCAGCTGGTTTTGTTATAATGTCTGGGTTATTGTTGAGACTCTGGACAGCATAGCTTTCAGCATAGTTGAGATTTTGTCTCATTTGGCATTGTTTGAGTATAATGTCAGTCTGAGCATGGTTGCGGAAGCATTGTATGTAGAAATCCAGACTTGCACTACGACTGTCAGGGGGACTCCACATAGAGTTCTTCTTTTGATGTTGGTTGGGGCGGGGGTTGAGAGAGTCAGACTGTTGTGTTGGAAGAATTCCTTTCGATGGAGGTGGCGAAAGAAGACTTCAAGGTCACCACAGAATTGTATTAAGTTCATGGAGGAAGTAGGGCAGAAGGAAAGACCCCAGGATGAGAGAGACTCTTCTGCTGGGCTGAATTGGTAGCTGGAAAGGTTAACAATATTGTTAGTTGAGCTGTCGTTATTGTAGTTGTAGTATCCTGAGGTATGAAGTAATTTGGAAAATTTATTCTCTTTTCTTTTTTGTAGGAAGTGGAAGTGTGTTTTATAAATTTCTTGTCTAGTACAAGTAGAGCCTTGTTCTGTGGGGTCTTGCATGGATGCCTGATTGTTGATGAGAGTTTCAAGTTCATAGAGTTCATTTTTAGTCATCTTTTGGTTATTGTAAAGAATTTTGATCAAGTGTTTCCTCAGTTTCTTAGAGAGCATGTTTCATAGACGCTCGCTGTAGTTGATGTAGTACGTTGATTGTAATAGGTTTTTCACTGTCAGGCCCTTGGGTATAATATCCATTTTCTTGCATTTGGAGAGAAAGATGATGTCTGTCTGGATTTGGGCAAGTTGTTTCATGTAGTTGATGGATCTCCATTCCAATTAATTTTTCAGGTGTACCATTTAGAAAATACAGGAAAATAACCGACTCTGGTTTTCCTCTCATTTCCTTTTTTCTTTGAGATTCATCCTGGTAGTGCCTTTTCACATGTTACTTGTATAACCAACCATATGAAATTTCATGCAGAAATGAAATGCTGGGAGTGGGATGGCAACAGTTTCACACCAAAAAGAAGAGGGAAAACCTTATGATTTTTGGGCAGCCTTAGTAGAGAAGGGGGTGAACTTAAAAAAGAAAATCTAAGGCTATGTCTGTACTACAGTGATCTGTTGACAGAAGTTACCCTCAGAAGATATCTTCTGACAAAACTTCTGTTGATTGACTGTGGCCACACACGAAAGTGGATTGTTCTGTCTAGCTGCTTTGTCAGAGTGGCCAGACCGCCTGGCCATTCTCTCGACAGAGTGTCCAACCAGAAGCACGCCAGACAGGGCTGCCCAGTGTCCTGGAAGCCCTGTCTGCTGACAGAGGGCTCCCCAGAGCATCCACACTGGCTTTCTGTTGGCAGATTCTGTTGAAAAAGATGTTCTGCCTCCTGGGGGAACAGCAGAATGCTCCTGATAAAAGTGCTGCATTCTGTTGATTTGCTGTCTACCAAACTCATTGTCTCTAGTGTAGACATAGACTGAGAGGTGCCAAGAACACTTTCTATGCTGCATTTGGAGGTGACAACACTCTTCTGAAGTTTTGTGGCTAATGATTGTGGTTCTACAATCTTAAGAGCTAGAAATATTTTGTCTGCTTTGTTCTCTTAAAGATTTTACTCCAGCATTTGATATTTCATCTTCAGAAAAAAATCGTATCTTTTCAGTGTTAAAATAATAATAAAAAAATTTCTGTTTGCTTTCCCTTTTCGGATTCTACAATAAAACAAAACAAACAATTTGATTTGATTAAGCTGCCATGCAATGAGGGACAATCTAATTAAAATTCATGAACACATTCCATTTTGTTCTTAATTTTTTATTGGAACAGTTAAAAATAACAAGCATACCTAAGATCTACAAATACTTTTGTGTTTGTCAGAAATAATTGAATCCCATTGGTGAGGGGTGAAATAACTGAGTGATTGGACCAGTTTGCAGTTAGTCTGCCTTTGAAAGCAAAGTCCACACTTGGAAAGCATATGTAGCAGGGGTGTAATAGAGATTACCGTTAGTATTTATTGCTGGAGCCCCCTCAAAGCCCCAGTTAGGGATTAGGTAACATTGTGTTTAAGCACTATACGAATAAACCAGACATTTCCTGCCCTCAGATGCTCATAATCTAGAATTATGGTAAAGTACAACAGACATGTGGAGGAATGGGGGAGCAAAGATGCTAGTACAGATGGCTTGTGTGCAAATCTCAGTGCTGAAGGTAATCTGAGGTCACCATGTCATAGGAGTGGCAGAAGGTTGTGGGTTGTAGGTAGGTGTGATGGGGGTGTGCACTCCTCACCACCCCTAAAAAAGGATTAAAATGGCTCAGAAGAGGCAATTGAACAAGATGGTCTGCACCTGGTTGAGGTGTAGGCTGGATACACAGCTGTAATTTGAAACTGATGCATAGCTGGGCAGGAAGAGGATGAGGTTGTATAAAGCCAGGAAAAGGAGCACAGCAAGGGGTTTCAGGGAGAGTGAGTCAGCAGTTTATGCTTAGGTTTCAGAGTAAGGAGTAGGAAGAAACTTAGGGGGAACAGCAGCCAGGGTAGGACTGTATGGGCCTTAGCTGGTGACTGTAGTTTCTCTAGGCTGGAATGCAGCGTAAAGGGTGGTCCTGAGTTCCCTAAGCCACCAATAGGAGAGTGACATGGACAGGAAAGTGTATTTGGAAGGCTGCCTAGGGGTGGGGTTGGTTAGAGACTTTGATAACACAAAAGGGAGGGAAGCTCCAGTGACCAGGCTGGAGGGTCAAACCATACCAAGAAAGTAATGTAACTTGTGAAGTGTGAGAGAGGCAATTGAGTGACAAATTGGGACAAGGGGGTTTAGAAATTGTAAAAAGAGTCATCAAACCAGTGATGACCTGAACCCCAGCTGAGCTACAAAGATGAACTACAGCAGTGAGTGGAGTGAGCCCCCAGGAACATTGGGTGGAGAACACTGGCATTATGGTCACTCCTGAGACAAGGGGCTTGTGAGAGCGTGTTCACTCAGTCACCCTGAGGCAAGAGTGAGAGACATTAGTTAACAGATGCCTCAACAGAAGGGAAGTGAAGAAACTGAGGTAGTGAGGATACCAGGAAAAGTAGCCCTCCCCTCTGCCAAAGGGGGTGGGTGGGTGAATGGGAGGGGTGCATGGAAGCTACCTTTGCAGAGGTCAGTTCCCAGGCTGGACTCACGAGTTGCTGCTCCCACTGAGGGAGCTGATAAACAGGTGTGGTTTCAGGCCCCTTTGAGGTAGATACTGAAGTATTAGCAAAAACTTGTAGAAATACAGCTATACCCGAAAGGTTATTGAGAGAGTTGGCCAAAACCCCCTCAGTGATTGTTGAGCATCTTCTGGGCAGAGATTAGTAGATGCTGCAGAGGCCAAGAATGGGGAAGAGACCTTAAGTCTAGGAAGCCCAAAGCCTGACCCAGGAAGAGTCACAGCTGTGGAAGCAGGGGAGACACCTGAAAAGGGAATGTGCTGCTGTGATTCAGTAGGAAGGTTTGCCCTGAACAAAGAGAGCAAAGGTACACAGAAGGATCCCCCACCCTTGTGAGAACAGGAGAGAGATGTTCATGTTTTTCCTATGGGCAAATTGAAAAAGTAGAGAGGGACAAAAAAAAGATAGAAGGGCAAGACTGAGCAGAAGGAATGGGAACAAATGCCAGAAGTCCACCACCTGAGCACAAAAAAGGATGGAAATAGCCAAAGAGAGTGGAGGAAGAGAGAATTGGTAAATAACAAATGCTTCCATAAAGATAAAATTAACACATACTGGGATAAACCCAGATACTAACTGGAGGAAGGGATGTTGGGAGAGTCTGCAGAACATGGAAAAAGAGACTATCCAAAATTGGTAGCCGTAGAGCAGGCTTTAGTAGCAGCTGTTCCACAAAGAGAAGCATTGGTATGGCATGGAAGAGAAGAGTAAACTACTACATGTGGTGGGTGACCTAGAGCAGTAAAAGGATGATCTGAGGGACCACCTTAGGCAGCAGACATCCATACCCCTAAAGGTTGTAGACTTGAATGGGAAGATATGTGAAGGACAGTTCAGCCCACACTATACCTGAAAGAATCAAAACAAAAAGCAGTCAAGTAGCACTTTAAAGACTAGCAAAATAGTTTATTAGGTGAGCTTTTGTGGGACAGACCCAGTTCTTCAGACCAAGTACGGAGTTAAAACAGCTCAGAAGGGGCTGCTTCAGGGGATGGGTGTAGGCCAGATGTACAGCCATAACTCAAGCTGAAGTCCAGTTGGGCAGAAAGAGGCTGGGTTTCTACAAAGTCAAAGAGAGGTGAGCAGCAACTGGTTGCAGGGGGAATGAATCCAGCAGTCACTCTCAGGCTTGAGAACAAGGAGTAGGGAGAAGCCAAGCTAAACCAGCAGTAAGGGCAAGACCTCATGGACCTTATGTGCTGTTCCTAGGTCAGAAAACTTTGAAGAGGATGGGTTTGGGTTCCCCTATCAGCTGCTTCAGGAGTGGCATGGACTGGGCAGTTAACTCTGAAAACTGCTGCACGGGACATCTAGTGACGTGGCTGGTGGGCTAATCCATGAAGGGGAAGAGCTGCAGCTAGTGATGTGGGAGTAAAGACACTGAATGAGAGACTGGAACATGGGGCACCAGAAAGCACAGGAGGAAGTATCAAATTAGAGGTAAACTAATCGGATGAATTACAAGAAGGTGCAATAGCAGTAGGTGTAGCAAGTCCTATGACAATAACTATCACAGCCAAGGTAGATTTTTAATGGGGGATTTAAAAGTGGTTAAGGATGCTGGTGTTAGTAGTTTTGGTGTAAAATTGTTTTTGTGTACTGTTAGTCACATACATAATAACCTGGAGAATAAGTGGTGTTATATAGGTATGGGATGGGTGTTAAGAGTAATTGCAGGAAAAGAGATGCAATGCTGCTGTGCTGTGTTTTTTTCAGGAAATATAAAAATATGTAGTGGTGAGGGGGGAACACCTTATTGCTAGCCTCACCTGTTTGCTTTTCTAGTCTCTTCTTCAGTCATATTGTCTTAGATAGGGTTGAAAAGAACTTGGGCACTTACACAGCATGTGATTGGTTGATTGTAGAGCATCAGAATTGTCTGTCTTCTGTGAAATCTGTTTTCTTCATCAATGAATAGGTTGTCTATTGCAGTTTGGCCTACGTATCCTTAAAAATACATGAATGACTTAAATGCATCACAAGCTGACCAAAGCATTTAAAATTCTGTGGCTGACAGCTCCTTTTGCACAGCATGCATACATCTGCTTGGGTTCAGATATTTGCCATTTAAAATGCACTTGTTTTATGTAACACAGAGATGTTGGATGCCACACAGTCTTTGCTTATGAACCTGATACTTTATGGGAATGTACTGTTTGCAGTAGTCACATTATGTTCAGATTACTCCATGAAGCTGATCTAAGTTTAAAAGAAAAAACCCTGGAGGTGGCACTTGTTACATTTCAGGTATTTGAATGGGAATATGGGTGAAAGGTAGAGATCTGTCCAGTAGGAATCAATATAAGAAGCAAATGTAGAATTTTCAATACATGTTGTGTTCAAAACAGTTCTGTCTTGAACAAAAGTTATAGTTCTGTACACTTTATCCCTAGAATACTTTAAAGAGCAAATTGATCACTAAGGTGAGTGCACTATAGGCTTTGATGAGATGGTTTGTGTGATTAAAATTAAATGTGCTAATTCTTTGCAGGATCAGGGCTTTAATCAAGATTTCACACACACAGGCTGCGTCTACACTTAGGAAAAACTTCAAAATGGGCATGTTAATTGCCAAATTGAAGAACACTGCTGAGGTGCTGAAATGAATATTCAGCACCTCATTAGCATGCCACCAGCTGTAGCACTTCAAAAATTGATAGGAATAAGGGTATTTCAATGTTTGCAGGGTCCCTTCAAGAAGGACCCCCATGTAGACGAGCAGCGAGAGAGCAAAATGCGGCACTTTCGAAGTGCCATGGCTGGCGGCATGCTAATGAGGCACTGAATATTCATTTCAGCACCTGGTTAGTATTCTTCGATTTGGCCATTAGCATGGCCATTTGAAGTTTTTCGTAAGTGTAGACATGGCCATAGAGCCAAGTTCCACTGTATGCTGATGTAAATTTCTGGTGTGACTCCATCTACCTCAATAGTATTATTCTAGACTTACCTTAATAAAGATTAAAGCAGAATTAGCCCACAGTGTGTTAACAAACCTTCAGCAGTAGTATATCATTGTGCATTGCACCACTGTACTCTTTAATGTAACATTTCCTATTTCTTGTTACTGTATGTATTTGAAAGTGTTTGAAAATGCAGAAATATTTTAGTTATAAATTGTCTTTCCCATTTTCAGCCGCTTTTTCAGAAATTTAAGTAGTATCTGTGCATGTCAACCTAGTTGCACAAACCATTACCAGTTTTACTAGGACAATTGTAAGCAGATATTTTTGAGATTGTAGCACTACGTGGCCTAACCTGCCTATGTACAGGTATGCAAACTCTGTTTACCCCAACATTCATACAGCACTGGAAGAGACAGTGTAAGTTATTCATCATGTTCTGTCAGTGTGCCTTGACTCTGAACTGGAGGGTACCAGCACCAGGTATGGGGAGTGGCCGATGGTCATGTAGCCTTTAGCCCTTGGTTTCTTTGCAGTGGGGGTGACATTAGCATAGAATCACAGAATCATAGGGCTGGAAGGGACCTCAGGAGGTCATCTGGTCCAGCCCCCTGCTTCAAGCAGGATCAACCCCTACTAAGTCATCCCAGCCAGGACCTTGTCCAGCCGGGACTTAAAAACCTCAAGGGATGGAGAATCCGCCACTTGTCTAGGCAACGAATTATAATGCTTCACCACCTGCCTGGTGAAGTAGTTTTTCCTAATATCTAACCTACACCTCTCCCTCTTCAACTTCAGACCATTACTCCTTGTTCTGCCATCTGACAGCACTGAGAACAGTTTCTCACCCTCCTTTTTAGAGCTCCCCTTCAGGAAGTTGAAGGCTGCTATTAAATCACCTCTAAGTCTTCTCTTCTGTAAACTAAACAAGCCCAAATCCCTCAGCCTATCCTCATAGGTCTTGTGCTCCAGCCCCTTAATCATTTTTGTTGCCCTTTGCTGAACCTGCTCCTGCAAATCCACATCCTTTTTATACTGGGGGGCCCAAAACTGGACACAATATTCCAGATGTGGCCTCACCAGTGCCAAATAAAGAGGAATAACTACTTCTCTAGATCTGCTCGAAGTGCTCCTCCTAATGCACCCTAGTATGCCGTTAGCCTTCTTGGCTACAAGGGCACACTGTTTTCCCATATCCAGCCTTTCATCCACCATAACCCCGAGGTCCCTTTCCATCGTACTGCTGCTGAGCCAGTCGGTCCCCAGCCTGTAACAACGTCTGGGATTCTTCTGCCCCAGGTGGAGGACTCTACACTTCTCCTTATTGAACCACAATAGAAGGGGGGCCCAATTCTGCACCTTTGAGCAGTCTGCCCTTAGTGCTCCTCAGACCATGGTGCTGCCCTCTCCCCCTCACAGCCATGTGGAGTGGCAGAACACTGGCACTTCAGAGAGTCCCAGAGCTCTGGTTACCACCAAAGTGGTAGTGGCCAAAGCTCTAGGCCCCTTTGAAATTCTGGGCCTGGGGCAACTGTCCCCTTTGCCTCCTCTTATCAGTGTGTCTGTCTCTAAGCCACTTGAGAGACTCTGATACTGCTAATGCAAATGACAATAAGTCATGTACATACTTATTCACTCAAAGCTGTGAAGAGACCACAAGAACATAGAGGCTGTACTCTATACAACAGATGTTAAAAATTCTCAGCGACTGATAACATGGTCTGATTCCGAAACAGTAGCCAAGAAAGCTTCTGACAATACCTTGTACCATCAAATTCCATTACAGAATAATTATCTAAATAATCTGAGAATTGAAGGACTGGAAGGGATCATGTGAGGCCATCTAGTGTAATAAGTATTTTCTAGTTCATTAAAACAATATTTTAAGTTTTTAACAGAATGCTTAATTTATTTAACCACACACCCAGTCATTTGTTTGTTCCTTCAGTCTAAATGAAGGAAGTTCATTAATCAAGCCTGACAAAAAAGAAATTCCTGCTCCAAAAACTCCCTCTAAGTTTTCCTAATTTTAAAAGAGGACTTTCAAAATGCTCACAGAACATTGTCCACTATTTTTAAAACAAAAACAAACAGTATACTGAAATTGCCCAATAACTGGGGAAAGGGAGAATGTTGAATTTTGATTTTCAAACTCTCCCCCCATAGGGAGAAGCTTTTTGTTATTTGTACTTAAGTGTTTTGAATACTAGGCCACGTCCTAAATTCTGTGAGGACATTTAATTTCCAGTGTCACATAGGGATGTTGACCATTAAATGGGAAGGTGTTCTGACTTCCTACTTCTAGTATCAGCTGTGGAAATTCTTTGTCCCCACTCAAACAGTAGCATCCAGGGTCTGCTGCTCAGTTTGTAATCAAGAAGCTGCTGGCACAATTTAATACCAATGATGGAACAGCCGTTGCTTATTTAATTTGTGATTTCAGGAGAGGGGATACGTCTAAGATGAGATGACGGTTATCTATTGAGATCTGGGGGCACCTAACTCACTCCAGAAATACAGACTACAGTTATGGACTCTTCTACTTTAGTTGACCATAGAAGCTTGAAGCATAGTAGGTGACACCCTCACTTTTTGGCCCCTACACCCAGAGAACCCAACTGTATAGTTTGGTATGGCAATCAGATTTGTCTTCATTGGTACGGGCCTACAAAAAACTCCTTAGAATGTTGTCTTACTTCAGTACACCCAAATTTAAGGACTGTACAATGCTTAAGGACATTCTATATGGTAGGTTGAGTGTAGTCCAAAATGAAGTAAACTTTAACCGCATTTAAAATGTCCTTAAATATCCTAGATTTTTCAAGAACAACAAGAAGTAGTGTGTTATCTTACAGATTGCCCACAAAAGTGTATGCTCCAAAATATCTGTCAAAGACCCACTTCATCATGCATCTGATGACATGGGTCTTTGCCCACAAAAGCTTATGCTCCAAAATATGTTAGTCTATAAGGTGCCACAGGACTTGTTGTTTCTGAAGATACAGACTATCTCAGCTACCCCTCTGATACTTGATTTTCATTCACTATCATTTTACAGCCCCTGCCACTTAATTGTTAAAAGTTGCTGAATCATGGGAAAGGAGAGAGACTTATTTCTGGCATTATCTCATCAGTCGTAGTGTGACCGGAGTTTATTTTCCATTCTAGAAACAATAAACAAGGCTTTCCATTCTCTTTGCCATTATTTATCCTGGCACATAAATCTTTGAAAATAGCCTTTTTTTTCATAAGATCAGCATAAAAATAATTACTCAGTCAAAATAATCTCTGTACATGCAAGGCATGGTTCAATTTGCATATATCTTAGAACTCTGAAAAACTGATCTAAATTTCACTTTCATTGCTTGATTGTTGCCACACTGGTGCATGTATGATGGGGTATCCAAATAAAAATGCCAGTCCTTTCTTCCAGTGATCTCAAAGCTCTTTGCAATCATTAAGCAAGCCTTAAAAAGTTTCATTAAAACATTAAAAACTCAGAGTCAAAATCTAGTGCAATTTAATACTGGCTAAAGTGATACTATCCTGAATGGAAAGGGATACATGCCTTATTTTCTGTAGCTAGTGACTAGGAGTATATCGTGCATTTATAAAAAAGGAGAATGTTCCTCCCATATGTAATCTGAGACTGAAAGGTGGTGCTAGAACAGATTTGTTGCATGTAATCTTATGTTATACAGTATTGCCTTATTACTCATTTTGATTGCATCAGTGCTATGGATGTCAAAACATTCCTGCTTATCTGTGCTTCTGCTCTAGTATCAATACTTTCTGACAACAAAATTTGCATTATATACATACGCATATATATAAAATAATTATTGCAGCAGACTAGCCTCCAGATGCCTACCCAACTATGAATGTTTAATAGCAATACAACTTTCTGGAGCAGTCCTCTGAGGTCTCAGCACATTTCACTTTGCTTTACAGATCTTATCCATAATGATGAAATCAGTGGTGCTCTGGTTGGTTTCTCGCAAAGTTTACAAAAATGGATCTCACTGGGTTATTTCTTCTACGTCAGTATTAGAATGCTGGCAAGATTTATTCACAGATCCATATATATGTATGGCCGTGTCTACACGAGCCCCAAACTTCGAAATGGCCACGCAAATGGCCATTTCGAAGTTTACTAATGAAGCGCTGAAATGCATATTCAGCGCTTCATTAGCATGCGGGAGGCCGTGACACTTCGAAATTGACGTGCCTCGCTGCCACGCATCTCGTCCCAATGGGGCTCCTTTTCGAAAGGACCCCGCATACTTCGAAGTCCCCTTATTCCCATCAGCTCATGGGAATGCATGAATATGCATTTCAGCGCTTCATTAGTAAACTTCGAAATGGCCATTTGCGTGGCCATTTCGAAGTTTGGGGCTCGTGTAGACGTAGCTTATGTGGTAAAAATAGAGCATTATGCTACAGTATTTGTTAGGAAGATACAGAAATTGAATTTCATGGTTTTTGCTGGTTCTGTGCAACAGATTTTGCTTGCTAATATTTTCCCTCATGACTTCTATACACTCTGTTTACAGAGGTCTTCTTGTGTTGTTTACACAGATGTAAGTTAGGAGTCACTTTTCTGAAGTTATCTTAGATAAGCCAGCAATGAGAGTGTTAGAAAACTGAGAGAGTGGCAGGATTGGGATGAGATCAGAATCATACCCTTTTCCTCCATCTTATTAATGCATTTATTTCTTATTGTTCAAGCCAACTAGCTACACTCAACCAGCCAAATAGCCAGATGTGGCTGGCATGTTGGACACCAAAGGCATAAATGATAGGAAAGGTCTATCAGTGGCTATTAGCTTGCACAGTCATAAATGGTGTCACTAGCCTCTTTGTCAGGAGCTGGGAATGGGTGACAGGATGGATCACTTCATATTATAATTTCTGTTCACTCCTTCTGGGATGCCTGGTATTGGACACCATCAGAAGACAGGACACTGGGCTACATGGACCTTTGGTCTGACCCAGTATGGCCATTCTTATATAAACCTTAGTCTGAAGCCTTTCATGTAGCTAATGGTTTTCATTCATCATACATACATACTAGCTATGTGAGGTACATAAGAATTTGCATATCTGAGATCCCAAACACAGCCCTGAAGTGACTATAGCCTCAGTCACTTGGCTATTTCATCACAAACATTTTCACCAACTGATCTGAAAGATAATTTTATTATCTGGTATAGTACTGCATGCAATAACACATAGGACCAGTAGATGGACCCAAAGATGTAACACAGGATTTGTAGGGCTCTTGATTGCCACAGAAATATACACTACGTTGACCAAATAGAAGATGACTTGTTTTGAATGAATGGCTATTTCCTGCTTGCTTTTGTTGCTCTTGGTTTAGCTGGCTACTACCATATTTGATTTTCCATTCTGACTTTGAAATGTAACATTTGTTACATTTCTAATAGTGTTTCTTACCTTTGGAGGAAAATGAATGGAAACCAAGGGTAGAACAATAGCTTGGAACAAATTCTTCTTAGCATAAGTAAAAGGACCTCTCATAGAAGTCACTAGACAAAAGTGAGAATTTGATTGTTTAATTATTAGTCTATTAGAATTATGCCAACATTAATGTGCTGATGTCTGGATGCTGTAAATCTAAGGGGGCAAAAATACTAAATCTTAAGAAAAAGCTCCTCTTCCTAAAATTGAATAGAATTTTTGTAAACTAGCTACTACTAATATCACACAATTAAGGACATGGGATAGCGTGTCCTTTCTTTTTTTTTTTAAACTGTATTGGCATGGGAATGTTCAGATCTGTTTGACTCTTTTTTTTTTAAAAAGCTCATTGTAGTCCTAGCTGTTAATAGTGAACTGTGCTATGTTTTTCTGGTGATCTGAAATGATTATAAAATAATAGCACCAGGAAACACAGCTTAGTTATTAGCTGTTACAACATTCCTGGAAATTATTCTGCCTTCCAGAGACTATAAATTGCCAATGGTTTAAGATCATTGCCTCCTTGCACATGTTCAAAAGAATGTTTTTTTAATACCTGCCAGACGAATCATTTCCATTTTTTTAAAGTGGGAGTGGATGTTTTCTATTTTCACCTGGGTGCCCAAGATAGCCACTAGAATTTGATTTTTTTTAAATGCCTCAAGGCTGTATAAATTCCTGTTGTTCCATCTCCTGGAACTGTTGTATTTTTATCTTACTTAGCTGCAGTCCATTTTTTTTAAGTGCCAGTAATCAGCCAGCTTCCTGTTGCCAGCCAGTCCCATGGCTGGGGCTGCTGAGGTGTGAGTACTCAGCACGGGCAAGAACGGGCACAAAAAAAGCACTGCTTAGCTGTGTATTGCACTGCCAAAATCACATCAGACTGCTGTTGAGAAAGTGGGACTTTTGGGTTGCGCAGATAGCGTGGTAGCTAGGGAATGACCGTGAGTTACCTGGTAACTCCATACTAAGAGTGGCATGATTCCATAATCTTTAGTATATGGTTGCTAACAGCTGTCTGTTGCTGTGGTGACCAACCAGTTAGGGAAGAAGAGCCCTGGATAGAGTGCAAAGAGCCATGCATTATATATGTAACCCTACTGCCAGAAGAAGTCACCAGCAACCAGAGCCAGGTTCACTATATAGGGGCTCCTCTTCATCCATCTCTCATAGAACTGGCTCGAGTCCCTACACAGTAGCCTGGGAAATTCACACACCCCTGGGCGCCTTGGAGAGGCAATGCTTCCCCACTCTCAAGCACAGTGTCTGAGTGTAGAAAAGAAACTTCTAATGAAAGAGGCAGAAAGTTTGGGAAAATACAACACCCACCAGAGTTTATAACCAACCCTTAAGTAACTGTCCCAGCTCAAATGCACACCTTTGCATATTCATGTAAATGATCTCTAAAGGACACCCCGCCCCAAAAATCCTTCAACAGTATTGAACTTCTGCTGGCACATTCCTTACATATATTTATTTGAATCGATGTTATATAGATAAAGATTAATATAAATATATAATACAAGGCTCAATGCCCTCCTCCTCCCCCAGAGCCAGGCACCTCCAATTGCCTGTTCTACCCCAGTTACCTTCCTCTCCTTCAGAACCAGCCACCCCCAGCTCCCCCTCCCCTAGCTCTAACCCAGTCCCCCCAACTCTCTCCCAGAACCAAGCATCCAGCCTCCCTACCCCCACCTGTAACCAATCCCCCACCTCACTCCTAGAGCCAGACACCCCCAGCCCTCCTGCTCTGACTCTATGCCAGCGACTCACCAGAGCTGCCACCACCACTGCCGCCTCACACGTCTCCTGCCAAGTGCTGGGGCACGTGCATGGTGCAGTGGACGGCACTCCTGGTGTGTGTCTCTGAGGAAGAGCTGCATTTAATGGTTCAAAGAGCTGCAGGTTGGCTGCCCATGGTCTAATGGTTCTGCAGCTGAAGTGCTGTTAGGGAGATTGAGATACAGGTCTTAGTTTAGCAATTACTTGAGCTGGAGCTAGGTGTTTTTTCTTGCTCTTGGCATCCTTAACTGACAAATCTACTGAAACTAAGGAAATTGACCACACTACATTTCAAAAAGACTCCAGGAAAGATTAGCATGAGATGTCAGGTCATCAACCCCTCCCAGAAAATAATTAGTTTGTCTGGTGGAAATTCTGTCAGGATATTATCAGATTAGGTCAACAGTGTATGAATAACTGTCAGGTAGCATAAAATCCTGAATTCACGTACCTGGTCATTTTTGGTTCATATTAGCTAGTGAAAGGGAAATTATCCGGGGGTTCCTTTGGACAAAACAGGAATGTTAATCCAAAGTTCAGACAGGCTTATGTGAACTTCTTTGATTTGGAAATTGGGTAGGAAATTTTGTGAGAACAAGAGTTGTCATGAGATTTCCAGTATTTCTTGGATTTGGCTTCATTGGAAATAATGCAAAAATAGCCTTCTTGTGGTATTCACGCATTCCTTCTCAGCGTCCTGGTTGAAAGCAGAAAACTCTGAAGCACACACAATTTTTAAAAAATGTACTGAACCTTTGAACCACAGAAGGTTCAGTTTTCCTTTCAAGGGAAGGAGGAAAGCTTCATGGCAATTTTTATGCAAACTGGTTTGATCGTCCCTTTTCATTCCCTCACCCAGTCTGTGTGTGTGGGTGTTTCCCCCCCTGTATTGAGAGGTTTTAAGGGCAGATAGAGACCACTGTAATCCTGAAGTCTGACCTCAAGAAAGGATTTAAGAGGTCACATTGTAGATTTGCAAAGAGATTTAGGTGCCTAACTTCCATTGCAGTCCTGTGAGGATCTGGGCTCATATGGCTTGTCCGATGTGACATTCCAGGTTGCAGGTGAGACCAGTGCTTAAATTGTAAACTTCATTTTAAAATAAGCTTTGTATAAACCCTACTTAACTTGTATAAACCCTACTTCACTTCACAATCCGTGGGGTTTGTAACCCCCTATTCTGCAACATTTGTCTGGCAAAGCCTTGCTGAAGTAGCCGCCACTGGGGCTGCTCAAAAACATCCTTCCTGTTGCACTCTAGAGGACTGTGTGTAACTTCAGCCAGACATTCATGGGTTTGACAGCTCTCACCTGTGTTAGTTATACTGCAGTTATTCCCCCCAATGCAGCCCCTTTCTCAGATGTTACTCCAGAAAAGCTTGTTGTGGAGTGCTCAGCCTTCTCTAGGAAGGTGCAACTATTCTTTAAGGGGATAATATGCCAACTCATCTCAAATAATTTATTCAGACTAAATTTACATGTTGTCCTGCCCCCATCCATTCCCTCACTTCCCTCCCCAACAGGTGCCATGCATACTGGAACTTTACCTCACCTGAATTACGGGGCAGCTAGTCTGTGGGTGGGGATTGTGCTTGGACAAGAAACTTCTTTTCAGCTCTTACATGTTGTCCTGACCCCCACATCCCCTCCCTTCCCTCTCCTTGGAGGCACCACACAGTCTGGAACTTTCCCACACCCAGTTGCATCAAGTGGCTTGACTCCAAACCAATAAAAGGATGTGCTGCACAAGGTGCTAGGCAGCTTGTGTGTGGTGAGGGGTCCTGTAGCCGGCCAGGGAAGGTCTCCCTGGGATGCCATGATTTTGGGGCAACAGAAGAAAATACTTTGTTACTAGCATGGCTGTCCTCTGAGAGGAAATTTTTGGATGAGCTTTAGCCAAGAGGCTGGCTGTAGCCTGGCGTCTTTTAGCCAACTGGGGGAAGTCTTCCTCAGTGGACATGATTTTTCAGGTGCCAGCTGTAGCTGGGGGGCTTTTAGCCACCCTGAGCCGCTCATGTTTTAGTGAAGGTAATGTAGTAGCTATGCAATTACCACAGTTCTCAAAGTAAGGTTTGCAGCTGGGGATACTCTTGTTCTGAGTGTCTTTTTTAGCGAGTCCGAACCTGGCTGTAGTCTGGGGTCTTTTAGTTGCCCAGGGGAAGTTTCCCTCAGTGGACGCTATTTTCAGGGCTGGCTACAGTCTGCGGTCTCTTAGCCGCTCTGAGCCGTAACTGTTTCAATGATTCATGGAAGTTTCAGTGTAGCACACACATCTACTTAAACACATTCTTCTTTTAAGGGTCATCTCTTTCAGGAGGCCTAAATCCAGCTTCAGGTCCAAACTTAGGCATGCTGTTCATCGGGGCAGGTGGTGGGTCTCCCTATGATTTTCAGGGCTGGTTGTAGCCAGGGGTCTTTTGCCCTGCTTTTCCTTCTTAGGGTGGTCTTTGTCAGGAGGTCCAAATCCAGATCCAAGTCTACAAAGATCCAGTGCTTTTGCATTCTGTTTTCAAAAAACTGTCAGTTGGGACAGACTAACTACCCCTCCCCTCCCCTCAATTATAAAAAGCACATCTCTCTTCTAAAGACCCCCATCTGGAAAAAAAAGGATATTTGTTTAACATAGCAGGGGAAGAGGGGAATAAAATATGGGAAGATGGCGTCAGATACCCCCATCTACTTGTGGGGCATTTTTTTCCCCATGCTGCACCAGTGAAAATAGCCAGAACGCTACGGGGCTCTGTGGGATAGGTTCCCACAATACACTGCTGCAGCACTTGATTTTAAGCTACTTGTGTGTGTCAGCAATACGTTGATTTTGTGAGGAGCGTGTAAGAAGGTGAGGATGCTCATCATTGAATTGATAAAACCCAGTGTAAATAAATTAATTTTTAGCTTGTAGTGTAGATGCAGCCTTAGATTGACCACTGTACATTTGGAGTAACTGGAAGAAAAATAAAGGAGAAATATAACCGCTGTTAGCCAGAAGTAATGGGAAATGTTTAGTAGACTGGTGGGTTTAATCTGGATGTATACCAGTGAGGAGCAGAAATGAGTCTTATAACTTGTATCATTTTTACAGTGCCTTTAGTCATTCTGAAAGCTCCCATTAAGTAACCTGTCAAATTCTTCTCCCATGAAGAGGAGAAAGTTCCCTTAGATTCTTGATCTTTGTTACCTCTCCAAAGAAGTGCTTCTTGTGAGGCAGATGACACCACTCAAACTATTCCAGGTAGAGAATTACCACATACAAATTTATATGGAAATGTAAGTACACTACATATGAATACATTTAAAAAAAAAACAAACCACTAATGTGGGAATGAGGCACATGCTGTGCCAGCCATTTGTACAAAGCTCTCTCTCAAGACAGTAGAGATATAAGCAAACATAACTGCAACACAGTAAAAGCAGAGAGGTAGCCATGTTAGTCTGTACTCCAACAAAACAAAGCAGCGGAAACATAGCACTTTAAAGACTAACAAATCATTTTGTTAGTCTTTAAAGTGATACATTTCTGCTGCTTCATTTTATTACAATAAAAGCAATCCGTTTCCTGCTGTGCCACAGGTTTTGTGTATTACTGTGGGGCAAGTTGCTTAAACTCTATCAACATAGGTTTCTCCATTGGTAAAATAGGGATTATATTTTATCATTCACGCATCTGAAGTAAATGATTTTCAATGGCCAGCTTTCAAGAGTAAAAGTCAATAGAGGTAGGGTGTCAAAGTTGTGTAGACACTTCTGAAAAATCTGACCTGGATTAAGATCCTGATTCAGCAGAACTCTTGAGCATATGCTGGTTTAAAGCTACGATCATGGCCTAATATTTGTAAAATACTTTGCACTATAAAATATTGCTTATAGTTATTTCAAGAAGGCATTTTTCTATTGCAAAAATGGCATTTTAAAGTGCCATTTAAATTTATTGGTAATTTTAAAAAAACCCAACCCTCCTTCAAACAGCACCATGATTGCTGCCACATGAAATTTAAATGGGAAGTAACTTCGACCTCAAGTTATTACACAGTGATTTATTTTTATTTCTTTTTACATTATTATAACACAGAATTTTATTTTTCACTTTGTGTTTTGGCTTTGCTGCTGTTACAGATGTTACCAGTGATAGAAAGATGACTCTAATGCCCACTGCTTATTTGAAATGGCTTTCGGCTGGGACTCTGCCAAGAATGCTGGCAATGCCGTCTTTTCCAGTTTCCCAGTTCAGTCTGTGCATGTTGTCTGCTTTGCTTGCTTAACATGTCGGTATCTGGAAATCTCACTGGAAATGCACTTGTGTTTCTTGGCCCTTCACCTGTGCCAGGAATGTAGCCCCAGCCTTTAGTGCCATACAATCTCTGTTCTAGCCCCTAGTGTGTTGAGTCATTGCTGAGCCTTTTTGTGTCTGGCTTTAATTTAAGTATTCCAGGAAATATTAAGTAGAGCATCTGAATAATGATAGTGCCTATACTTGGTGTTTACTAACATTCTGAATTTCATGCTTTTAAGAGTCCTTTCCATAGACCCCCCCCTTAGAGAAAGCTGAGTTTCAAAAAACAGTTTTGCAATCAATTTGATTCTGGATATGGAAATTTCCTTCCATATTAAAAAGTCAAAACATACTGTCTTCATTAACATCCCATTCATGTGTTGTTATGGGATTTTAGACTATATTACAGAATTTTTTTCATACTGCAGAAGAGGTGGAGTGAACACTTCTAATTTTTTTAACCAGCTTTCTTTTAAAAACGGCATTTTTAAAAATACCACATAAAATATAACAGTCAGGTTAATTCTTTGACCAGTTAGATTTCACCTATTCCACCCTGATTTAATTTCAGACTTATTTAGAAATTATACCATTCAAGTTCCAAATTTCTACCCACAAAGTTGTTTCTGGACTAGATTTTTCTCTCTCTTCTTATTCTCGTTTCTCTGAATTTCTAATTCATCTAGATACTGTGAATTGTCTCATATTTGTAAGAAAACTGAAAAAATATGTGAACCTCTTGGATTTTCATTTATTAACAAATCCAATATTCAGGCCAAGTTCATCAAACATTTTGCTAAGTTTTATTAAATGTTTGAGCACATCTGGACACAGTTTCAAGTCAGCCTGTGTAGACTTTCCATAAACTATGTCAAAAAGGTGTAATTTTGTTCAGTTTCAAATTTAAACCCTTCAAAAAGCAAGCAAGCAAACCAAAGTTAGTTCCATTGTTTTGATGGAGATAAATGTTGATATTTTGAATTTGATAGACTCTGAAAATCAAAACAAATTTGAGAGGGAGGCATTTTCATTAATTGCCCTCATAAAAATTTCACTCAAATGTTTATGAAGGACAGTTAGGGTTTTTGTGTGGCTCTGATATATGTACGTAGTTTTCCATTGAGCCATAGGTGTGGAAAAGGTGCACATTTGGATATTCAGTACTTTGGAGTGGTTTTTAAACCACCACTCAGGAGAACTGCACATCTCCTTTCACTTATTTTCAAAACTTTCCATAAAGAAAGGAGGGAAGCAAGTCTAATGTCTGCTTAGAACATTATATACATACAGGAATGAACACACACACACACACACACACACACACACACACACACAAATTTGGATGATGATCTGGATAGTCTATCTGAAGATGCTGTTTTTTATTTTGTTTGTTTGTTTGTTTTTCAGATTTGTTAGCCAGAGGAGTACATTTGGGTTTCTAATTGTCCATATCTACTGCAAACAAGGACAAGGGGTACTTTTTCTCACAAATTTAGAATGCCTGTAAGGGCCTTAGGACATGCTTCCTATAGCAGGAGGCACAGCCCCAAGATGGCTATGTGAGGTTCAATGACCAGTGCAGAATGGGAGAAGGTAATAGATATTAAAATATGTGAAGCTGGTTTTTGTGCTTGACCTTCCTGATCTCTGAGGTCTGGAATGAAATGGCTGCTGAACTCTGACACGGAAACTTTGCTGTCTCTTTCATCCCTCTTTTCTTGTGCACTCTTCCAAGGCTAACCACAATATAGCCCATAATCTGGAAAAATTGGTGATCATCACTCGTTCCCTGCATTAGAATGTATTATTACTTACTGCAGCCAGGCCTACAGGCATGTTCCCATATAAACTTCTTTCACATCTTTTATTGTTAATTATACCATTTAAGAGCTCTTCCATGGCTGCTTGATGCATTGATAAAATCTGTGAGGTGATGCCCTAAGGACTGGAGCTCGTAGGAGCCTGTAACTGTCTTTCAAAGATTTCCACAATAAATTTGGTCAGTTTAGAAGTAAAAAGATGTTTGTTTGTTTTTCCTGACCATTCTCTGTGCAAAATGAGCTTGGGCTATAAGTGACCATCTTTCCGGCCAATGCTTCATCACACTAGTGCCAGATTTTCTTTAAAAAGTTAGGCTGATCCAGTACCCCTGACAAACATAGCTAAAATGATTGCTAAGCCCCACATGCAGACAGTGCCAGGTTGATGGAAGAATTCCACCCATGAGGGTGGTGGATTAACTCTGGAAAGGAGGAGGATCCCTCCCATCCCTGTAGTGAAAGTCTACATGGAAGTGCTACAGTAGCTCTGCTGCAGTGTTTCTAGGGGAAATATATCGGTGTATGTCTACACTATGAGATAATATAAGTTTTAAGTCATTTAGCCTGATTTTACCAAGTGCCTATTTGCACTGTAAATTCCATTAGCTCAATGTATGGAGCACTAAAATCAGCATAATATCAACATCATGATACCATAGTAACCTGAAGGATGTAGCATTCAGTTTGAATTTAAAATTCCAAATGAAGGTTGGTGAGGAAGCGCCATGTCTTTAAATCAAATTCATTAGCCTCCAGACATGTCCCATATGTGTCCCACAATATCTCACAGTTCTCTGCTCTGGATGAGGGAATTCTTGTATGGGCTTTATCCAAAGGCCAAGAGGTTGGCTATAGTTGGGGGGCTTTTTAGCTGCCTGGTAGATGTCTCCCTTGGCAGTCATGATTTTCAGGGCTGACTGTAGTCAGGGGTCTTTAGGCACCCCCAGGCATAACTGTTTCAGTGATGGCAGTGTAATGGCTATATAATTACCACAGTTCTCAAGGTAAGGCTTGCAGCGAGGAATATTCTTGTTCTGAGGGTCATCTTTGGCAGGTCCAAACCTGGCTGTAGCCAGAGATCTTTTAGCCCCCTGGGGGAAGTCTCCTTCAGTGGTCATGATTTTCGGGTCTGACTATAGTCGGTGAGTCTTTTAGCTGCCCTGAATAATAATTGTTTCAATGATTCATTGCAGTTTCAGTGTAGTGCCCATGGCTACTTAAACAAATTCTTGTTCTAAGGGTCTTTTTTTCCAGGAGGTCTACGTCTCTGCCAGGTCCAAGCCTAGGCATGCTGTTAATAGTGCCAAGTGGTGGGTCTCCCTGGGCAGTCATGATTTTCGGGGCTGGCTGTAGTTCGGGGGGTGGTGGGTCTTTTAGCCATCCAGGGGAAGTCTCCATTGATGGCCATGATTTTTTGGGGGCTGGCAGCTACCTGAGGAAAGATTCTGGTGGCTGATACAGTGGGGGTTTGAGGTCAGTGGAGAATCAAGTGCCCAGAGGCAGGGGCTGGGGTCAGACTTGCCCTCCAATGGATCATCATTAAAGGATTTAAGCTGTACTCAGACCCTGCCTGGAAAAAGGGACATTTGTTTAACATGGCAGGGGAATGAGGGAAATGAAATATGGGAAGATGTCATCAGATACCCACATCCACTTGTGGGGCATTTTTTTTCCCCCATCCTGCACCAGTGAAAATAGCAGAATGGTATGGGTCTCAGGGAACTGTGGGATAGGTTCCCACAACACGCTGCTGCAGCTGTCATTTTAAGCTACTTGTGTGTGGCAGCAATAAGTCGATTTTGTGGGAAGCATTTGGGAAGGTGAGGATGCTCAAAACTGAATTGATAAAACCCAGCGTTAATAAATTGATTTTAATAAATTTGATTTTAGCTCGTTGTGTAGATGCAGCCATAGTGTAGTACAGATTCCACAAGAGAAACCTAGTAGTTAATTCTGCTGGTGATTCATGAAGAATGCAACTTTTCCACAGAAGATATTTTGGGATTTTTAGGATCCCATTTTACAGGTAGGGAGCTGAGACATAAAGACTAACTGGCTTGAGCAAAGTCAGTTGAGGAGTCTGTGACAGAGTGGGGAATTGAGGTTCCCAACTTCCTTCCGATGTAAACTAATCACTGAACCATCCTTCCAGCTTTAATCCAGCTTTCTCTCCCTTTTCTCTCTTTTTTTGGTTTGTTTTAGAGAAATAAGCGGGTATGGTTCTGCATGTACACAGGGAAAACCAATCCATTGAATAGAAAGGTGCCATTATAACATGATCGGTTTTCAAAACAGAACTGGACTATAGTTTTCAAAATAGAACTGAACTACCAGTGGTGGGGTTTTGGTGGCTCCAGTTAGCCTGGACTTTTAATCAAAACTTTTACATTTTTGTTACACCAACAGAAAGCACTGGACATGCACAGTGTTCAAAGATTCCATTAAGACTATTTTCAGGTTAATTACTGCACTGGTCCTCTTTATTAAGTACCTTGTGTCATGTTACTGCTTGTATTGCTACATAAAGTATGAGTATATAAAGGAAACAGCTTTCCATTATGTGTATTGGCTGAGTGTGGCAGCAGACAGAATTGGAGAGGGGAATATAATATATTTGCTAAATATATATGTGTCTAATTTTACAACTGGGACAGGGGTCTATATTGCAAACCATTGTAATTTACAAAAAATAAATTTACAAAAATATGTTACTCAACAAACTGAATTAAGACATTTAGAGGATAATATTGAGACAAGCAAAAAGCCAGTTAAAAGCATTTTCTTGTTTAAGTGCCATGTCTGATATATCGGTATAGTGCTTAAGAAAACATTCATAAGAATGATGGAAGGACACATGAATCAGAATTACCTTGAAACTGAAAAAAATATTTATTGCTCATGCTAAGATTTTAGGTAGTGATTTCCATTTAAGCAGGATTTTGGAAGGATACTAGGAGTTGGCTGTCTAAATCCTATCAAATTTCAGGTCAATTTAGTTACCTAACTCCTTTAGATTGTTTTGAAAATCCCAGTCTTCCATCTCTGGAGACCTTAACTAATTACTTAAGGGCCAACTCCTCCTACCTTCATTTGATGGTGGAGAAGTCTTGAATTCAGGTCAGGTGGGCCCAATCAGCCAATTAAGTTGCAAATAGGGGATTTAGGCACATAGAAGTTGCTAATAAGGAGGGAGCTGACACGTAGGGGAACATGTGGGATTTCTATAAAGCCAGGAAGCTGGTAAGAGGATGTGAAGCTGTAGAGGAAGCCTGCAAAGTCTCTCTCTGTGAGCTGAAGAAGAAGGAAAGAGTGATAGGCGCCCATCAAAAACAATTTACCTAATATGTCTCAGGGTGGGGTGGGGTGGCATAACTAAGAAGGTTGTAAAATGAAAAGCTAGGAAGTAATCTGGGGGAAACAGCTGTAAGGCAGTTGTAGTCATACGCCTTAAGTGCTCAGTACAGGGTCCTGGTTGGAACCTGAATAGAGGGCAAGCTTAGATTTCCTTGCCATTCATTGCAGAGTAGTGGAGGTAGGGATGACACAGGGGAAATTGCTGCAGGAATGGCATAGGGCAGCAGGCAAGAGGACTGCCTGATGCTGCTCATGCAATGATGCTTTGAAAGGCTCCCTTGGAATGGGAATCAGTGTGACCTGGCTGGACAACCGAGGCACGGAGCTGTGACTCCGTGAGTGGCAACAACAAAAAGAGAGACAAAGGTGGTGCTGTAGCAGGTGAGCTGATCTTCAAAAGCAAGTGCTATTCACCAGTGAGTACAGCATCCCACAACTATTCACCTTCCAGAGGCTCTCAAACTGTGGCTTGGGACCCCAGGATTGTCAGAACTGGCTTAGACTTGCTGAGGCTTGGGGTAAAGTGCAAGTCCCGCTGCCCAGGCAAAGCCAAAGCCCAGAGGCTTCAGTCCTGGGTGCCATGGCTCATTTACAGACCCTCACCACAGGGTGTCAGCTTTGACCCACCTTTCAGGACAATGGGGACTGGCTTTTGGTTTCGCCCTACCCCTGGGACAGTGGGACTCAGGCAGATTCTGGTTTCAGTCCCCTCTCCTGGGGTTGTGTTGTAATGTTGGTTGACAAAAGAGGATTGCAGTGTACCTGCCATGATACATAGTGGCCTGGGACACCCGTGATTCACTAGAGACTCATCATGGGTGACACATCCTGCTGAGGGGCTTGCATGCACAGAAGCATCTAGGTTTGGCACACTTGAACTAAACTCTTCTGGGAGTCCAAAACAGTATTTAAATATAAAAAAATATTTTCCCAAAAGTTAAACAGTTCCAGGTGTGCAGGGGACAATTTCTGACCAGCTATAATAATCTACTGTGTATCTGAGAGAGTTTGTTGGCATGAATGAGTTTGTCCATTTGTTCAAGAACTCTTCCTAAGCAGTATGAGGTAGGAAGACCAAATTTTGTGGACAGCTTTTACTTGCATAATATAAAGCAAGATAAGGGGTTGATTGCTCCATGACAATGGGATGTGCCTGGAATAGGATTGTTTTTCATACACTGAAAGAGAGGGGGCTGCTAGCAGGGACAATTATACCGTGTAATTACCACAGGGGAAGCAGCAGTGAGCCAGAGATGGGGACCAGGATAGCTATAACCCCACTGGGATAGCAGCAGGCAGAGTGGAAGTAACCTTCTGCCAATGCCCCAGCCACTGTGGCCCCCTGCCACAGCCAGCTCAGGGGAGCTGTCCCATGGCCAGCCCCGGCCCTGACCACTTACTGGCCAGCTGTCCCCCTGGCCAGTGCAGCCAACCCCAGGGAGCTGCCCTAATCCTGCAGCGGCTCCTACATCCCCTATGCCCCTAGCCCTGGGCCCCTCCTGATCCTCAATCCTGACTCCTGCACCTTGCCACATCCTACCCAGAGCCCCTTCTCACTACTCAAATCTGAGTCCCCTGCCAACACACAGTCCCCAGGACTGAACCTTTCCTCACCTGCAGCCTCCTGCCCTGAAGGATCTCAGCAACATGGGGGTAAATCTTTAGGTATACATATTTATTTGATAAGGTAACTGGGAACGTTATGATTACACTCAACGTATATCTTTAGCACTGTTTGCAGTGGTGGTATGACATTGTTTACAAATTCTGAAGCAACTTTTCTGTTGTATACTTGACAAAAGAAAGAAATGGTATTTTCACAGATCTTAAGCTGTGCTGGGATGAAGCATTTAATTGTGGTCTCATATACATTGGTGCAAGTGATAGAATAATCTTGGTCCTCAGATTGGGGGTGTATGTCTTTTTTGTATCACAAAAGTGATTCATACAGAAAGAGAAATAAGAGAACACATTTATACGGGAGTATTTGGATTGTTCTAATAATAATAATTGGCTTAACACTATTAGAACAAAGTGATACTTACATTCTTAGTATTAATTGCATTCCTGCAATAGCCAAATATCAAATAAGGAAATATAAAATGGAGCTTGTTTAAACAGGTGCCATCTTTGCACAATAATAAAATTGGAGTGAATGAGAGAGGAAAATTCTCATATTTTGGCATGAATACCGTAGTTCTTGCAAGTGTGCTGGCAACCTGTCAAGTCAGCCTTTTTTTTTTTTTTTATGGCTACATTCTTCCACATACAGTCTGGAGACATGGGTCACCAAAGGGATTAGGATTTGTTGCCATTCATCTGAGAAAGGGCCAGTTAGAAACCACACAGGAGAAGCCACTGAACTGAATTGTAAAACTGTATGGTGGGGGATTTCTGGAGAGGTTAAAGTGCAGGGGAAGGGTTGTCATAATGCCTCCTCAACTTTGTTATTTAATTCACATTGACTTCTGTGGAAGTTAGTCTTGTGATCTACGTATGTTCTTTTCCCCTAACTTGCTTTGAAAATGTATTTGTCAGTTTTTGTCCTGAGTGTCTTGGGTGCTAGTTTTTGTAGATATTTAAGTGTTGCAGCCCTCAGAACTACAAAATATAACTGAGTTAGGAACCTAACTCTCATTTCAGAACAGATTTAGAAACTTAAGCTACATTTTATGAACAATTAATGAGGTTTGTTTAGATTCCTTAAATACTTCTGAAGATAAAATTTAGCTCCTAACCACTCATCCCCTTAGGAAGATTTATCAATTTTCATTTGATATGACAGTTAGTGAAGAAAAAATTTTTATGGTGTTAGGCAAAATGCCTTGTGTGTTTATGAAATTTCATGGAAAGTTTAGTAATCATGACACTCCATTATGTTTGAATTTGTTTCTGTTGAAATTTTAAGGTAGCCAGCTAAGCAGATTTTGTAAATATTATAGTTATTGTGCTTCATTGACTGTTATATCCCCATCTCAATTATCTGTCTTCCTGCCTTTTCAAATTATTTATAGATTCCAAATTTTAACCTACTTAAAACTCACGTTAGAGACAAGTGCAAAGTACTCCACTTAGGAAGAAACAATCAGCTTTGTACATGCAAAATGGGAAGTGACTGTCTAGGAAGGAGTATTGTGGAAAGGGATTTAGGGATCACAGTGGACTACAAGCTAAAATGAGTCAACAGTGTGGTGCTGTTGCAAAAAAAGCAAATATGATTCTGGGATGCATTAATAGAGATAGAACATTAGATTAATAGAGATAGAACATTAATAAATTTTGAGAGTAAGACACAGGAAGTTATTCTTCCGCTCTACTCAGAGCTCAATATGCCTCAGTTGGAGTACTGCGTCCAGTACTGGGCACCACATTTCAAGAAAGATGTGCAGAAATTGGAGAAAGTCTAGAGAAGAACAGCAAGAATAATTAAAGGTCTAGTGAACATCATTACTAATTAAAGGTCTAGCAACCAGGGAGCATGCGACCGGGTGCATGTGAACAGGGTGGTTGCTAACAGGAGGGAGTTTTGAGAAGGGATCTCCTGGGGAAGGAGGGGGCAAACTACAGCACCTTTGGGTAAGTGGCTCATGGAGTGTGTGGGTGCCTGGGTTTGGGGGTTCTGGGCCTGGGTTTGTCTGTTTGTTTGGTGTTTGGAGTTCTGTGCTGTCTGTTTTTGTTTGAAAGGCCATGTGCTCAGGCTGGCCATGTGCTCAGGCTGCGTGCCGATTGGCTGAGCGGTAATCAGAGGGAGGGGCTCTCTCAGGTAGGCCAGAGGTCTAAAGCCCTGCTGGCAAGCGACCAGGGAGCATGCGAACAGGGTGGTTGCTAACAGGAGGGTGTTTTGAGAAGGGAGTTTAGAGGAGGAGCTTAGAGGGAGCTAGTTACTACTTCAGGTGTAAGAGGCAGCATCATCCCCAACTGCTGGCTGGAGCTGAGGGACCCGCTGCAGCATGAGGAGCGGGGGGGCGGGGGCGCAGCGAGATCGAGGGATGTCAGTGGTGGGCAAGTGGTTTGGGGGCGTCTGGTACGGCTGTGAGGATGGCAGCACCCACGGAGGCTGCTTGCGGCGTGCTGTCTCAGATTGCATGGCTTCCAGGCCCAGTCCTGAGCTCCCTGCATGCACGCGCCGCACCAGATCTGTGGGGCTCCAGGGACAGCCATAGCCAGATGAAGAGTTGGTAGCTTTGGCTGGGACCCAGGGTGCGGCTGGGCTGCAAGATCGGTGCCTTTCTGGAGGACATGGGGCTGCAGGAGTGTGTGGCCAGGTGCGGAGAGGCCGGGGAAGGGGGACCTGGGGGCAACGAGACTGATGGGGGCAGTGTGGTGCAGTTGGGAGACATGGGAGTGGATGGGGGGAAAAGGGGACAGGGAGGAAGGATCTGGGGGGTTATGGTAGCCGATGAGAGGCAGAGGGGTAGGGAGGAGGGTCCTGGGGAGGCGAGGTGGTCGTCACGGGGAGCTTTGGGGACATGTGGCGCCAGGGAGGTGCAACAGGTAGTGGGACCGTACCCACGTTCTCCATGCCCCACTGTCTTGTGGGTTACCCTGGAAAGGAGCAAGGCTAAGGGAGTAAACCCTGACAGAAAATCCAGAGGGGAGTCCTAAGGCGGTTCTGTGCCAACTTCTGGCATTGACCCGGCAACTCCTGCAGCTGACCTAGTACCAGAAGTAGAGGTTATCCTCTCCTTTGGACTATATCAGTAAAGCTGAGAGGGGAACACTGGTGTTTGGGCAGCCCAGGGTCCCAATGATCGGCCAAGCTCGTGCCTGGAGAGGTACACCAGCATCGCTAACAGCGTTGAACCAACACGGGAGGTAACAGATACCGGTTATAAGCTCTTGCTTGATTGGCGTAGAGAACAAGCACCAGGGGTTGCCTCCGATGGTGGGAGAGATCATCGGATCTCACTGGACAGTCACCACCTGCCTCAAGCTGGGCAGCCCCCAGCCAATAGGGTACTGTCCCGCCACAGTTGACCTGCCTCACTGGGTGCGTGAGGCTTAAGGTTCCCAAACCTGGCAAGTGACCTGAAATCTGAGCACCAGGCAACCAATAAGAAAATCAACAAGAAAAGGAAACCATCAAAGTTTTAAGCTTGCTTGCTGGAATGTGCGGACCATGCTGACAGGTCTGACTGAAGATCTTCAGGACATCAGTGACACACAAAAGACTGCTGTCATCAATGAGGTACTGAAGAGGCTCCAAGTTGACATGTCTCACAGATTCGGGATCTCTAAAGGAAAAGGACTACACCTTTTTCTGGCAGGGTAAAGCCTGAGAAGAACCCAGCGAGCATGGTGTTGGCTTTGCCATCAGAAACACCCTTCTACAAATGGTGGAATTAATCATGGGTGGATCAGAAAGACTCCTTCAGGTCATACTTCATACTCGCGCCAGTCCTGTCCACCTGACCAGCACTTACACCCCAACCCTGTATGCCGCACCGGAAGTAAAAGACAAGTTTTATGACGTGCTTAGTGCTGCCATAGTGCAAATACCTGCTTGCGAACAACTGTACGTTCTGGGTGACTTCAATGCGAGGGTTGGAGCCAATCGTGACTCATGGCCTTCCTGTTTAGGCCACTTTGGTGTGGGAAAAATGAACAAAAATGGTCAGCGTCTTCTTGAACTTTGCACGTACCACGATCTGTGCATCACAAACACATTTTTCCAAACCAAGCCACAGCACAGAGTGTCATGGAGACACCCACGCTCAAAACACTGGCATCAACTAGACGTGGTCATCACTAGACGTTATAACCTCAAAAATGTCCTTCTGACACGCAGCTATCATAGTGCTGACTGCGATACAGATCACTCGTCAGTTTGCTCCAAACTTAAGGTGATTCCCAGGAAGTTGCACTGCTCTAAACCAACTGGAAGGCCCAGCATCGATGCCAGAAAGACAGCTAACTCAGAGAGAGCTGAAAAGTTCAGAGCAACCCTTGAGGAGAATCTGCACAGCAACCCTGGGGGTGCCAATGTGACATCCAGATGGCAGCATCTGAGAGATACAATGTACAACACGGCCTTGTTGGTGTTTGGAAGAAGAGCTAGAAACACAAATGACTGGTTTGAAGCTAACTCCGATGAGATGATTCCAGCCATCGAAAAAAAGCACGCTGCGCTCCTGGAGTACAAAAGTTCGCCGAGCCAGAATACCCTGCAAGCGCTCGGAGCAGCCAGAAAAACAGTACAGCAGACGGCCAGGCGCTGTGCCAACAACTACTTGCTTGAGCTATGCAGCAGCATCCAGACCAGTGCTGACTTTGGTAACCTCAGGGGAATATACGAGGGCATCAAGAAGGCATTAGGACCCACCCAGAACAAGATGGCACCTCTGAAATCCAAATTTGGTGAAGTCATCACTGACAAAGCCACACAGATGGAGTGCTGGGTCGAGCACTACTCCGAGCTGTACTCACGCGAGAACATTGTGGTCGACTCAGCCCTTGATGCCGTCAACTTCTTACCAGTAATGGACAAACTGGACCAGGAACCAACTGTGGATGAACTGAAGAAAGCCATTGACAACATTGCAGTAGGAAAGGCCCCGGGCCAGGATGGTATACCACCAGAGGTTATCAAGTGTGCCACAGACAGTCTCCTGGAACCCCTACATGAGCTACTGTGCCTGTGCTGGAGAGAGGGAGAGGTTCCACAGGATATACGCGACGCTAACATCATAACCTTGTATAAGAACAAAGGAGACAGAAGCAACTGCAACAATTACCGTGGAATCTCCCTCCTAAGCATCACTGGTAAACTGTTCACTCACGTCATCCTTGGCAGACTCCAGAAGATTGCTGAGAGGGTGTATCGTGCATCACAGTGTGGATTCTGTGCAGAGAGATCTACCGTCGACATGGTCTTCTCTCTGAGGCAGCTGCAGGAGAAATGCAGGGAGCAGAGGAAGCCACTCTATATTGCCTTCATCGACCTAACCAAGGCCTTCGACTTGGTCAGCAGGGATGGACTGTTCAAACTGCTCCACAAGATAGGATGTCCGCCATGGTTACTCAAGATGATCCAGTCTTTCCACGAAGACATGAGAGGAACCATCCAACATGATGGCACATTATCGGATACTTTCAGCATCAGGAGCGGCGTCAAACAAGGATGCGTCCTTACTCCGACACGGTTCGGGATCTTCTTCGCACTCCTTCTTAAACATGCCTTTGGATCTTCAACAGAGGGCATCTTTTTGTGCACAAGATCTGACAGGAAACTGTTTAATCTTGCAAGGCTGAAAGCTAAATCTAAGGTGCGGGAAGTCCTCACCAGAGAGATACTGTTTGCAGATGACGCTGCTGTCATGTCACACACAGAAGACCAGCTTCAGAAGCTGCTGGATTGGTTCTCCAAAGCATGCAAGGACTTTGGGCTCTCCATCAGCCTAAAGAAGACAAATGTACTTGCTCAGGATGTTGCTGTTTCTCCATCAATCAGCATTGACAACCATACGTTAGAGGTCGTCCACAAGTTTGTTTACCTCGGGTCCACCATGACTGACACCCTGTCCTTGGAGAATGAGCTAAATAAGAGGATTGGTAAAGCAGCCACAACTCTGTCCAAACTCAACGAGATAGTGTGGAATAACAACAAGCTGTACACTCACACCAAAATGCAAGTCTACAGAGCCTGCATCCTCAGCACCCTCCTTTACGGCAGTGAGACTTGGACCCTGTACGCCCACCAGGAAAAGAGGCTGAACGTCTTCCACTTACGCTGCCTCAGGCGCATCCTTGGAATATCGTGGAAGGACAGCTTGTCCAACACTACCATCCTTGAGCAAGCTGGAATCCCAACTATGCACACCCTCCTCAGGCAGCGGCGGCTCTGCTGGCTTGGCCACGTCCACAGGATGAATGATGGAAGGATCCCAAAAGACATCCTGTATGGCGAGCTAGCCTCTGACAAAAGACCTCCCGGACGACCCCAGCTGTGCTTCAAAGATGTTTGCAAGAGAGACCTCAGGGAAGTAGACATCAAGCCAGACAGCTGGGAGGAGCTGGCGGACGATCGCAGCAGATGGAGGCAGGAACTATACAAGGGCCTTCAGAAGGGTGAGTTGAGGATCAGACAGCTAGCAAAGGAGAAGCGAGCTCACAGAAAGCACAGCAAGGACCTGCCAGACACCCATTACATATGCAACAGATGCAGCAAGGACTGTCGCTCTCATGTGGGTCTTCACAGTCACAGCCAACGCTGCAAATGAGGATGCCAAATGGAACTACAAAGGGCGAAATCCATAGTCTACGTAGACTGAAGGATGCTACTGCTACTACTACTGCTAGCGAACATGAGCTATGAGGGAAGATTGAAAAAACTGGGCTTGTTTAGTTTAGAAAAGAGAAGACTGAGAATGGGACGTTATATAGCAGTTTTCAAGTACCTCAAAGAGGGTTACAAGGAGCAGGGAGAAAAATTGTTCTCCTTGGCCTCTGAGGCTAGGACAAGGAGCAATGGGCTTAAACTGCAGGAAGGGAGGTTTAGTTTGGATATTAGGAAAAACATCCTAGCTGTCTGGTTCATTAAACATTGGAATGAATTGCTTAGGGAGGTTGTGGAATCTCCATTACTGGAGATATTTAAAATCAAGTTAGACATCTATCGGGGATGATCTAGATAGTGCTTGGTCCTGCCGTGAGGGCAGGGGTGGGACTCAGTTACCTCTTGAGTTCCTTTCCAGTCTAGTGGTCTATGACTGCTGCTCACAGCTTCAAAGGGCATGTGCTGGTTTTCAAATAGCAACTTATTTTTATAGAATAGTGAGACCAGTGGTTTGCAACTAGGGTTCTGAGGCCCACTGGGAGGCTGTGAGCAGGTTTTAGCAGGGCTGCCAAGCAGGGCCAGCGTTAGACTCATTAGGTCCAAGTGCTCAAAGCTTAAACCCTGTTGTGCAGGATTGAAGCCTCAACTTGGCCACCAGGGCTGAAGCCTGAGTAATGTAGGTTTGGGGCATCCCTGGGGTTACAGGCTCCAAGCAGTTAGCTGCTTGCTGCCACCTAATGCTGGCCATGGCTTTTATATGCAGAAAACCAGTTACTGAGGCACAGGTGGACCATTGCAGCTCTTTTAGCATGTTGAGAGGAGGGCAGTCTCAGAAAGGAAAAGGTTGAGAACCCCTGAACTAGACAACATTGTGCCAACATCGGAAGCAAGAAAGAATATCTGAGCGACACGGAAAGGTGGTTGGACAGTCAAGTGAAATTTTGTGAGCTTTTCAGTACCCTGAATTCACCTAATCTTTCAAGCGCTTGTTGTGGGACAACAGGACATTGTTGGTAAAGGGGAAAAACACCATATGAACACCTGAAAGTACTGGAATTTCAATACATTCTTTAGTAATGTTCCCCTCCCAGTAATGTTCCTTATACACTTTGAGGTGGACTGAACCTCTGCTTGTAAAGGATCATGATTACTTGCATTATGCCGGGGAAAAGTACTGAGAAGGGAATTCCCACTCAGATGCCGAGTCAGGGATACAGATTTTTTAATGTAATTTTAAAGAGAAAAGTCATGGAGCAAGCATGATAAATTTAGCAAAACCCAACTGTGTGTGTGTGTGTGTGTGTGTGTGTGTGTGTGCGCACGCGCGCGCTGGCAGGAAGAGGGGAGAATTAGGATCTTATCAACATGGTAAAAGCCATGATAGTCATTTAAGTGGGGTAGCCACACAAAAGTGGGATCAGGACAGTACGCCTGCCCCTGACCACGCCCTAACAGACATGTGGACTGAGTGAATGCCAAGCTGGGGAATGCAAGCACATGCCCTGCCCCTTCTTTCCAAGGCCCCATCACTTCTAAAACTCCCCTCATGGAGTCAAGACTGTCCATCACAGCAGCAGTTGGCCCCATCCCAGGTTACTGCCCCCAAACCTATTAGTCTACTCTGTCCCAGAGTTTGGCATGGCCCCACCATTCCCACCTTGCTGGAGTGCCTGGCAGCTGGAGACCTGGGCAAGCCTCACTGCAGCCCAATACTTCCTGGCCATCTGAAGGTCTGGGTAGTTCTGGGAAGAAAAGGCCTTCCCCTGCCTATGTTACCTGCCACCCATGCTTACAAGTGGTGGCTTCTATCATGGGCACAGCCCTCCTCCACTCCAAGTGTTACAACCTAGTGCATAAGGCTATAGTGCTGGGCTCAACCTGTGATTCCATATGCCAAGATTGCATCAACCTGGCCTGTGGGGTGAACCCAGACCTATGAGCTGAGAGCCATTGCTTCAGGGGGAGGGCAAACTTTGCATTTGTCCCTACCTGGAGCCCTACCACTCTTCAGGACCTGTCCTCCACCAAAAGCCAGGACAGGCTCATTCTCCAGCTACTCCTCTTTTGAACCTCCCTTCTGCATGTTGGCCACCTAATGTTTGGAAAAGCTACCTAGAAGGGGGAAAAATAGAGAAAGAGAAGCGGGGAACAGCTTCTGTATAAAGAGAGATGAAAGATTTGAACTTTTCAGTTTGTAATGGAGATGATTGATGGGATATGATAGTTTATAAAATCATGAATAATGTGGAGAAGGTGAATAAGGAAGGGTGTTTTACCCCGTCACATAACTCAAGAACAAGATGTCACCCAATGAAATTAATAGGTGGCAAGTGTAAAACATAAGGATGTGCTTATTTACATAATGTGCAGTCAGTCTCTGGAGCTCCTTTATGGGAGATGTTGTGAAGTCCAAAACCATAACTGGGGCTAAAAAGGCATGGAATATAAGTCCATCAATGGCTATTCACCAGGACTGTCAGGGAAACAACTCCATGTTCTGATTGGTCCTAGCTTCTGACTGTCAGAAGCTGGGACTAGATGATGGGATGGATCACTCAATAATTACTACTTTTGTTCATTCACTCTCAAGCATCTGGCACTGGGTATTGTCAGACAACATATTGAATTACATGGACCATTGATCTGACCCAGAATGGCCATTCTTATTAAAGTTACAAACACGAAAAAGTAGGGGTAAGCAGAAGAATCACAGGATCCATGCCCTTTTTACCACCATGACAAACCTTCAGCCTACTTATAGTCACAGTTCCATCCCAGCTGTTTCCAAAAAAGAAGAAGAAATCTATGCCTTCCCTTTCTGAAGGGGAAATTACTTCCTTGCCATCTGAACTCTGGAGTTGATCTGAAAATTTTTACAAATTTTTTTTTTTTTTTTAATATGCTGTTTTTCCTAAGCTGAAACATTTTGCAGAGATGAGATCTAGGGCATTGATGTGAAGGTTTGTGTAATCTGGGTTCATTGAAAGAGAAGGTGTTGGTTTCATTCCACTATGGAAGAAAAAGTCAATTTCAAAACCTCAGCATTGCAAAATAAAATTGTCCTTCAGCCAGCTTTACTCACTCCTACCTATGGTTCTGTCCTCTCTTATCGCTTCCTTGTCTGCTCTCTGTCTATCTACCCTGAGCCAGGGATGAAATGAGATCTTATTTCCCTGTTTAGATATGCTTAATCTTTGGTAAGTACAGATGTGACATTTAAGAACACAGACCCCTTCTGGTGACTCAAGTACTCATTGTGGATATTGAGGTTACTCTGCAACAAAGCAAGTTTTTAAAATGTTCTCTGAGGATCTCTTTATTTCTTATGTACTCATAAAACCATGGGGAATGCAATGTGTTGAAAGAAAAGATGCCATGACCCAGTGGTTCTGAGGTATTGTCTCCCATTGTTGAGGGCAAAGTTTCTGAATTGTTTGTGTGAGTGAGAAGGACAAACAAGTTTATATGCTAATGCTAACTTTATTGGGGCCCATCTTAAGATGCTGAGGAGAAAAGAAAATGCCCTAACAGTGTGACTCGTAGGTGATGTAGAAGAATCACATCACACTGGAGCAAATTTTACCTGCTAAATATAAGGTCAGAAACCCTGGTTCCCAATATGGAAATTTGACAGCTGTATTCATATTGGACCATACAGTACACATGCTGCAAACTCATCCCCAGATGAAAGCAAAGTCACTAACAATGTGTACGATGTGCACAGAAAGGCATAGGTCGGTATAGAAACTGGGAAAACAAGCCATCCCTAGTCATTGCCAGTCCTGGCTGTTTCTTCATACGTAATCCCATAAATTCCTGTTAATGTAGGGCAGGCTAGTTACACTACATCTCTCTCCCTGGAAAGGAGATCTTCAACAAGACAACTGTTGCTCACTAGCTTTTGAGAGACTTTTCCAACCTCTTTCTTTTCTGTATGGGCAGAAAGAGGGATGTTTGCTCCTTGAAATGTGCTATTCATCTTGTTGTAAATGGAGCATTACTGAGAGAGTTCTGGCTTCAGGGTTAGGTTCTGCCAAGTTTTGGGAAAAAATTTGGAGTCGTTGTAGTTAATTTCAAAGTTCAAATGATGGCCTATGCAATCTATGGTGTGCATGTTTATAATCTAATCTTGATCACATTTTTCTTTAGTTGGTATTGGCATTTGGACTAAATGCTCAATTTGGAAAGGATTCGTATGAGCAGAAAGGCATTTTCAGCCTATTACACTCACTCCCTAGCAGCTGTGCTATGTTTATTTAAGAGTCAACAATTACTAAAAAGTATCTGTGTAGAAGGGGCCTTGCTCTATATCACATGCTCTCACCTGTGTGTGAATCACAGGACTTTAATGCTAACAGCAGCGCTGGAAACCTTGTAAGTGGCATATGCTAGAGAGAAGTTAGGCTTTGCCTTTCTTGGCCACAGCCCGTGCAGTGAGGCTGGCACCAGTGGAGGTGAGGCAAATGCATGCTGTACCGTATAGAAGGGTCTCTCAGATGTCCCTGCTTGCATTCTCCTTCGCTTCTCCAAGAGGTACTGGCCCTGATTTTGACCTTCCTTGCACTAATATAACCCGTGGACTTCTGTGGAATAGTGCCCGTTTTATACATATGAGACAGAATCAGGCCCATTGTGGCTCACTCTGCACAGTGGAGGCCTGCATACAGCTCAGGTATATACTTCCCTCTTTTTCCAGCTTTCATTATTCATAGATTCAGAGATTTTAAGGTATGGAGGTTCTTACTGGGGTACCTGCGCCTTGGAAGTGTGTGGCACCATACACACGAATACCAGGCTTTTCTTCCTCATTTGTTTTTCCTCCTCTGTTTTCCCTGTCTTTCTGTTGGGCTTCTTTTGGAGGGAAGGCTAGTCTGTGTTTTGTTCTGAAAGCTCTGTGACAAAACCAGCAATTGGGAGCCGTTGCCAAGAAACCCCTGTTCTCTCTGTGCACAACTTGCTCTGGAGGTTGATGGTTTGCTGGTCTTCAACAGGAGGTGTTATTATTTCAAGGCTTCATTTACAAATCTGTTTTTTTCTGGGTGACAAATAGGGCCATTATAACATGGGTGGGTTAGAAAATGTTCTTTAGCCGAACAGTAATGGCAGCATTTGGAAGCCCATCTCTTTTGCCTGAAAGGCATGTGATTTTTTTTTTTTGAAAGGGTAGTTCTATCCACTTCAGTTCCATCGTGAATAAGTCATGGGTTCCCCGCTCTCTCCCAACACCCCAGTTAGGATGCATTCTTAGCTTGTTACTCTGCCCAAACAATTGAGCTGAGAGAGAACATATGCAGGGTCCAGGAGGAGGAATTCCCTGTTTAAGAAACAAAACAGCTACATAGCCCCTCCATCCATTCCTGTGCTTGGTTTGCCCTCTCTGTGCTCCCAGAGGAAGGGTGAGGCTTCATACTCTGCAGTGTGTGTGACCCTCAAAACCTACCTATATAATTTCTGCTGCCAGAGAGACCTCCACAAGTGTGGTAAAGGGGGTCCATGATTTGAACTTCAGTATAATTTTTAGTGAGCATGTGTGTCGGGGGGGCGGAACCTCTGGCAATGGAGGAGGTGTTATCTAGTGGCCTGAGTGTAAGACTTGGAAGCCAGGAACTTCTGACTCATAATCTTGGCTCTAACACTGACTCCAACTGCTGTCGAGGAGAGTGTTTTTTCAATGACTGGCTTGTGGAGCAGTGCCAGTCCCTGAGATCTTTGGGACACAGTTTAGGAAGGCAGCGAGCTGGTCCCTGGTATCAAAAAGTTAGAGAAACACTGGCCTATCAGATTCACAGAGAACAACTTTCTCTTGAGACGTGCTGAGCCCTGTGCTCATGGACTCATCCAGAAGGCAGTGTGCCTTTGGTTCACCCAGTAAATGTTCTGCCAGGCCTGGCCTTAGGGCAAGGCAGTTGTCTTAGGGCCTCACGCTCCCACCATCTGGGCCTGGTAGTCAGTGTGCCACATTGGGCCTCACAAACTCTTTGGCCAGGCCTGTGTTCTGATACCTATGAGCATTCTGCTTCGAGTGAGCAGGGTGCCACCACAGCAAGTCCCGCACAAGATGGGCACCTCTGCTTCCTCATGGTCTTCTCTAATGTCTGGCTGTCACTGTTGGTCTGTTCTTATTGAGCCCTATGATTTGAGGGTATGGCTTAGAATCAATGGTCATCTGGAACAGGACATGACAGATAATCACTTGCCACAGACATCCAGCGTATGAGCGAATGAGCCAATAGTGCCAATGGGGTTGGAACAATGTTTATAGTGGGGATGCTGAGAACCTTGGAGCCACACTGTAAAACCAGCTTATGATGGAAACCACTTCAAGCTCGGGAGTGTTGCAGAACCCCTGCCCCCTTAATTCCAATGTCTCTGAGCAGCGACCTAGGCAAAATACTCAACAACAGAAAAAGGAGACACCACCTACACCTTCCACCCCTGTGACCTGGCTATATAGACACTGCATAATATGTGATAGAGCTGTTGTTTTTCCTAGTAAAAGCCAGCCCTTCATGGCTGGCTAGCTGGCTGCTTGATGCAGCATGTTATTGTTCTCCCCCAACTGAAAACAGGCTGGATGGAATTAAAAATGTGGGCCAGTGCCAAAGAAAACATTTCTCTGGCCTAAAAACCTGCCACCACTCAACACCTGTCTGGGCATGAATTGAACATTGTAGCAGTTGATCCATTGCAGTCTGACCGATCAACGTGTGAAATTTTTAGTTGTGTGTTCTCAATGCTTGAGCACCCTCTTGGGAAGAGGCACGTAAAGCATTGTGGCTTACTTAACCCCTTTTGTGGACTGAGCAACTGGAGTGGTGGATTCTCTCTTGCACTGCTGCAAGTGCAGATGGCTGTTGCTAGCCATTGTGAAAATAGGAGAAAGGAGACAAACAAAAGAAAGCAAACGAATTGCTGTTAAATAGAATAAAGATCCTTGGGGGGAAAAACGAAGGAGGACAGTTTAAAGTAGGGAATGAATGGAAGAAATAAGTGACTGAGATGTGCAGTGTTCTGCTCAGAAAAAGACAGCTTGGCTAAACATTTTTTGCATATTTCCCCCCCCGCCCCGCAACTTCCATCCCGCGTTTTCTGATTCCTTCTGATACAGCCGAAAAGAATGCTTAATGCATAGTGGCTGGAGCATGGTAAATTTGAGACGTTTACTAGCTTGTAGGCAGAGTACTTTCACCTGTTCATCCCTGTTTTAAATCTCCTGATAAAACTGAAATTATCTGCAGATGTCAGGCATTCTTCATGCAAGCTTGTGTGAGAATTGTTGAAGAGAAGCAAAAGCTGTGTAAAGGACAAATCTTACTGATAATCAAACTGGTTTTAATAAAATAAAAATTGCCTCTCTAATCTTCAACCTGACAAACTTTAAGGCTCAAAATTTGCATAATTACACCTACAGACACACACCACGCATCTCTCCATTTTCCACAATTCCATCTGAGACCCGCAGTTCAATTTCAGAATTGGGTAAAAGACTGTTTTGATTGCACTTCAAACCATTTCTGATGCTTCTTGTTTCAGGCTGTTATGAGGTTTTTTTTTTTTTTTCTCACAAGATTTACATTCCAATTTTGCTGACTCAAGACATTTGCATTATGAACAAGTCAGAATTAGAACACTGGAAACAGAAAACCTAACACTACGAACTTTCAGAAAAAAAGAGCGAGAGCCCCAAAACCCAGAGCTGTATGAGAACACGGTGATACAAGCCTATCTTTTGCCAGCCTAAGCATCAATGCTTTTGGATGCTTCTTTGAACAAAGCCTGTAGAATTTTTACCCGTGCTTGAAAAAGACAGTGCTTTCAGGCAATTCTTCTGGATGAGTTCATGTTAATTGTCTGTGCGGCTGTTGCTTACTGAAATGAAGTTGGGTAGCAATAATAAAAACTGAAGGGAAAAAATGTCAAACAAACCAAACTCCCCCTCCCTCCCTTTCTGGATGCACTTGTCTGGGTTAACATCTGTTTGTGGGATCTTCTGTGATTCATCTCAGCTACAGCAATTTTAGTAGAGAATCAGCTCAACAGAGGACTAAAAAAAAGACTGCTACTGTGCTTGCCAGAATCCCTGGCCTGAAACTGGACAATGGTAGAAACAAGCTGCTGCTGCTACAGCTGGTACTTCTGCCACAGCTGTTGTTGTTGTATCCAGCGCCACTGCCTCCAAGGATCACTCTGGATAAGCACCCACAAGTTTTAGATGTTTATCCAAAGATTATCTTGGGTCTATGCTCTTGTGGTGAAACTCCATATAAAATTTTGCTCTCTCTCAAGATTGATGACATTTTCTGCTTCTGCTCTGGCTGGAAATATTGGAAGAGCAGAAAAGGAGGGATGCACAAAAATGAAACACAAGGACAGAAAAGGAAAAGCCCACTCATTATTTTCCTTTGAATTCCTGTGTAGCTGCGATTTTCAGCAAAGTTCAGGGTGATTATTTCATATCTGCCCATCCTAATAAAACTTCACCTGGAGAGATTTTAGGAATGTTTATTGTTGTAAGGAAAAATGGAAAGAAAATTTCAGTATTACTGGTATTGATGTACTTGATCAGAGACTGGCGCTTTCTATAATACATAATCACTAATTTGCCAGGCATCCTCCTTCCTTTCCCACCGTGCATACTTAATTTCAAACAAACAAAAATAGTGCTGCTGATTGGTATGAAGGGAATGTTGTCCATTCTGATTGGGTTGAAAGACCATTGTAATAGGGTGGAGAGCTGCCTACTGACCCGAAGCAGGAGGAACTCCTCCAGGAGCCATTTTGTGACTGAGCCTGGCCCCGGACAATCACCTGACTAGAAGTCAGGGGATGGGGCCAGGACTAGAAAGCTCAGCCTGACGGCTCAGTAGGGATTAGCCTCCCGGGGAGCCAGAGGTCTGCTCTGGGATCTTAGTCTGGGAAGCTGACAACCTGCAAGCAGCTGCAGGCTGGCGTGGACCTTCCAGACCCCAGCCAACTGTGGGAATTCAGAGACCATCTGGACACCCAGGTATGTGCTGATGGGGAGACCAGTAGTGGCCCAGGGAATAGTGAAGATCCATGGGTTAGTGTGTTGCAGTTTGGATTCCCCACTGACCCCTGAAGCAAACAGCTCTGCTGTGAACAGGGCCCTGGGCTGGGAAGCGATGGAGTGGGTGGGCCTGCATCCCCCCGCCACCTTCTCCCTCTCTGCCAGTGCAGGAGAAGTGACTGTGCCCTTCTTGAACTCTGCCAACTGTTTGTTGGCTACCTTGCCTGAGCTAGGGCCTGGGCTCTCCTGAACAGTTTTGGTGGTGTTTGGAACTGTGCTGCCCTGCCCTGAGCTAGGGTCTGAGCCTTCGATGAGACATGAGCTTATTTCCCCAACTGAGACTGTTTGTATGCTGCTCTGCCCTGAACCAGGGCTTGGGCCTTCCTGAGACTGGGGGTTTAGCTGCCCCACGCTGCGCTAGGGCCTGAGCGCATTGAGGACATGTAGGCGCTGCCCTGACCTGAGGCTAGGCCGAGACTTGAGTTAATTTCCCCCAGCGCCTGCCTGAAGCAAGACCAGGCTTATGAACTGTTGCATCTCATCCACCTGAGGCAAGGTGAGACTCAAGGAACTAGTGACTTGGGGGTCTGTTTTGGTACCCATGGCAGTGGGGCGGAGTGGCTGCCCACTGACCTGGAGCAGGAGGAGCCCCTCTGGGAAGCCCAGTCGGCTACAACCATACAGAGTTGAGGATGGTTAAGAGAATGGCAGTGAGCAGGTAAATTTTTTCACAGATTTTGCATGTGGCTTCAGAGGCATTGTTTCAATATTTGATTATTGGCCTTTGTGACATCAGTATCCCATTTGTGACACCAGTACTGATCTTCTGCCATGCAGAAGCAGCTGTCTAGGGCCTTGCAATTTGGCTTCCTAATATAAGTATCAGTGACATGGAATCTGGGTATGCTTCAAGTGTAACTTGCTTTAATTACATGCATACACCAGTGCCAGAATGAAGGTGGACATAGGAATCTGAGCCTAAGACAAAACCCTGGTTGACAGAGAGCAGTTCATGTCCAGAGTTGCTTTTAATGAGACCAAGGCAGAGAGCAAACTTGCCTTCTACTTGCACAGTTCTCATGGGTCCACTGCATCTACCCACAACCTTTCATTAAAAAAATCTAAATCTGAATCATTCCTTTCTGCAGCAGCAGAGAAAATATGAAGAGAACTCCCCCACCCTGGTCTGTCATGCTGTGTGCTATAATGACTACCTAGTTGTATTAATAGGTATATCATTTGACTTCAGCAAGGCTTTTGATACAGTCTCCCACAATGTTCTTGTCCATAAGTTAAGGAAATATGGATTGGATCCTTGGACTATAAGATGGATCGAAAGCTGGCTTGATGGTCGGGACCAACGGGTGGTGGTCAATGGCTCAATATTTGGATGATGGTCTGTCTCAAGCAGAGTGCCGCAAGGCTCAGTTCTGGGGCCAGTGTTATTCAACATCTTTATTAATGACCTGGATGAGGGACTGGATTGCACCCTCAGCAAGTTTGTGGATGACACAAAACTAGGGGGAGAGGTAGGTTCATTGGAGGGTAGAGAGAGAATCCAGAGGAACCTGGATAAATTGGAGGACTGGGCCAGAAGAAATCTGATGCGGTTCAATTAGGAGAAGTGTAGAGTCCTGCACCTGGGGCGGAAGAAGTCCAAGCATTGTTGCAGGCTGGGGACCGACTGTCTCAGCAGCAGTATGATGGAAAGGGACCTAGGGATTATGGTGGATGAAAGGCTGGATATGAGTAAACAGTGTGCCCTTGTAGCCAAGAAGGCTAACAGCATACTAGGGTGCATTAGGAGGAGCATTTCAAGCAGATCTAGAGAAGTAGTTATTCCTCTTTATTTGGCACTGGTGAGGCCACATCTGGAATATTGTGTCCAGTTTTGGGCCCCCCAGTATAAAAAGGATGTGGATTTGCTGGAGCAGGTCCAGCAAAGGGCAACAAAAATGATTAAGGGGCTGGAGCACAAGACCTATGAGGTTAGGCTGAGGGATTTGGGCTTGTTTAGTTTACAGAAGAGAAGACTTAGAGGTGATTTAATAGCAGCCTTCAACTTCCTGAAGGGGAGCTCTAAAGGGGAGGGTGAGAAACTGTTCTCAGTGGTGTCAGATGGCAGAACAAGGAGTAATGGTCTGAAGTTGAAGAGGGAGAGGTGTAGGTTAGATATTAGGAAAAACTACTTCACCAGGTGGGTTGGGAAGCATTGGAATGTGTTGCCTAGAGAGGTGGTGGATTCTCCATCCCTTGAAGTTTTTAAGTCCTGGCTGGAATGACTTGGTGGGGGTTGATCCTGCTTGAAGCAGGGGGCTGGACTGGATGACCTCCTGAGGTCCCTTCCAGCCCTGTGATTCTGTGATCCTATGTATGTAAGGAGGGGAAGGGATGCTTGTCTCTCAGTGGAGAAGCAGTAGACCACTTTGGTCGTATCCTTACTTTTTAATCTGTCTGGCCTGAGTGAGTTTATAAGGTGTCTAAAAATCATCCCAGCACAGCTCTCTGGGTCATTGGTGAGCACCAAACATTCCGTTACATCGAGGTACAGTCCCCAAGGAAGCTTCTAACAAAAACACATCTTCCCAACACTGAATATTTGTTTGCACAAACTAAGGCTATGTATACACAGAGCTGTGCTGCCAGCAGCATGATGCAAGGGAAGGCTCTTGAAAAAGCAAACGGCCACTCATTTGCATAGTTGCATGGCTAATTTGCATACTCCTGTGGGATTGCCCTGCCCGCAGAGGCTGCTGTCATCAGAAAATGTGACATGTAGATGTGGTTCTGTCAGTGAAAACCCCCTTTGTTGGAAGCCCATTATCTCTGGAAAGAAATGATGGATAAGGGCCTGCCTACAAAGGGGGTTTTTGTGTACAGAACCATGCCTACATAACACGTTTTCTGATGACAGCAGCCTCTGCTGGCAGGGTGATCCCATGGCAGTAGGCAAATTAGCTGAGTGATTATGGAAATGAAAGGCCATTTGCTTTTTTGGGAGCCATCCTTTGCATCACTCTGTCAGGCTGAGGCTACGTCTACACTAGAGGTGTTTTGTCAACAAAACTTGTGGAGTGGCCACATTACAAAGGTATTCTGTCAACAGTAAATCAACAGAACACGGTACTTCTGTTGACAGCATTCTAACATTCTCCTATGAGCCAGAACACCTCTCAACAGACAGCCAGTGTGGCCGTTCCAGGGGGCCTTCTGTTGACAGAAAAGTCCTCCATGGTGCAGGCCATCTGCCCCATTGGGAAACCCTGTCCTTGCCCACTTGTCCACTAAGCTTTTAGTGGTGCTGATGGGGCTCACAGTGGTCAGCCTGGTCCCAGAGTCACCACACAGTCCCTGTGTGGCAGGGCCTGGTGTGCAGACAACACATGCCAGTGCCCCAAAGACATCCCTGTCACATGGTCTGGAAGGTGTTGGTTGCTGCTCACAGTTGGGAGCAGGGCCTTAGGTTCTGCATTGTGTGAATGACTCACCATCTCCTCTCCTCGTCTTCCTTACAGCTGGACCTACTCAGGGCGCTCCAGTGGGGGCTTCAGACAACGAGCCATGGCCAAGCCAGTCCCACTTCCCCACCGAGGCCAGAGTGAGCTGGTACCCCACCAGCAAGGCAGTGGGCCCTCAGCCAGAGGGGCCATCGATGGCCAGAAGAGGACCACTACAGGAACTGCACTGCTGCCCTCTGGGGGATTACAGACCTCCTTGAAAGGTGGCTGTGGAATGACTGGCAGTGGTGGTCAAGGGCTTGTGACCAACAGATGTCCTGCTTTGTTGCCACCACTGGCATCTGGTAGCACCAGTCAGCCCAGCCACCCATGGATGCCACCCTCATCCCCCACCACTGCTGCTGCCCTTTCTGCTCCCACTCCCCACTGCCTGGCTCCTCCTGCTGCCCCTTCTCCAACTGCCCTGCCCCTGCTTGCCATCCTGTAGGCTGTCTTGCACCTGCTCCAGTGGGTGGTGGTCAGGGTTGTCTCCCCTGCTCCCCATGCTGACACAGGCCCCACCTCAGCCCCACTACCTCCTTACTTCCCAATGCTCTCTTCCCCAACCCTGCCCCAATGGGTACCCCGAACATAGTTGGGAGGGGGATCCCAAGTCTGACGCTGCTCAGGGCCCTGTGGGGTCATGGCCCCCCTGCCCCTTATCCCAATCTCTCCCCCCACTGTATATATAGTTAAATTTTATTGCACACTGTAAATAGTTTTGGTGATGTTTATTTTACACATTTTTCTATGTTCAAGTAAAAAGGTTCTTGGGTCACCACCCCTGTGTCACTCTAATTGAGGAGTGGTCAGGTAGGGATGAGGGAGCAAAAGTTGTGATGGAGGCAGGTTAGGGCTGCAGGCCTGAAGCCCCCGCTGAAATGCCCTGAGTCATTGGGGGGGCATGGGTGAAAGTCTCCCTTAGGGTCTCCTGGATCCGCACCCCATCCCTATAGGCTTGGTGGACCAGAGCTGCACCCAGCTGTTCATACCCATGACTAGCATCTGCCCCTCCCCGGGAGGAAGGCCTCCCTCTTTCCTTCAGCAAAGTTGTGGAGGGCACAGCATGCTGCCACAAATGGGGGGATGTTCTACCCTATGTCCAGGCAGGTAAGCAGGCATCTAAAGCATGCTTTCAAGTGGCTGAAGGAACACTTTGCCTGTAGCTGTGCCCAGTTGAGCCAGGCATTAAATAGTTCCTGGCTAGGGGTCCAGCTGCCCAGTGTATGTTTCATAAGCCAGGGCATGAGGAGGTAATGGCATCTCCCACAATGCAGAATGGCATATTCATGTCCCCAGTGGCCAGCTCCCGGCAGGGGATGAAGGTTCTGACTTCAATCTTCTGGCACAGGCTGGAGTTGCAGAACATCCATGCATCATGTGTCTGCCCTGACCACAGAATGTACATGTCAAGGAACTATCCCTGTTGGTTGACCAGGGTCTGCAGCATGATGGAGTAATATTCTTTGCTGTTGAACCTGGCCACGTTGTGGTCCAGTGCACAGAAGGGGATGTGGGTCCCATTAATCACCCCAAACCAGTTGTGGAACCCGAGTCGCAGGGCAAGAAATCTGGCTATGACCATGTCCATGTCTGCAAGATGGATAACCCTCCACAGCAGGATGGTGTGGATGGCCATCATGACCCACAAGGGGAGGATACCAAACACATGTCAGAGACTGAGGAAAGGAGCCCCTGGGCCCTAAGGGGCTTCCCTGAGCTCTCAGGGTCCCCCCCCCCATGAGGCCAACCTCCCCAGAATGTGCGATGATGGGACGGCATAGTCCCCCAGGGTTGTTCCCTCCCAACGCTCACAAACCCAAACCCACTTCCCAAGAGCTCCCCTTTGGTGGGACAACCCACCCTCACTCCATGAAGGGCCTGCAGCCCAAGAATGCCTTACTTACGTGAGAATGGCCCTGATGGTAGACTTCCCCAAGCCAAAATGGTTCCTGACAGATCAGTATCTGTCAGGGGGTAGCAAACTTCCAGAAGGCAATGGCAGCCTGCTTCTCCACAGGGATGGCGGGCCTCAGCTGGGTGTCTTTTCGCTGGAGGGCAGGGGCAAGCTCAATGCAGAGATCCAGAAAGGTGTCCTCCATGTGGAAGTTCTGGAGCCACAGCTGGTTGTTCCACTGCCCCATGACAAGCTGGTCCCACCAGTCGATATTGGTGCTGTGCCTCCAGACCTGTTTGGTCACCCGGTCAGGAGGACAAGCACAGGTAGGCCCATGAGTTAGCTTGGGCGTGCTCCTCAATGGTGGTGCCTGGGTCATCTTCCCTGGGGATCAGGAAGAGGATGCCTGTGAGGAAGTTCAGCAGAAGCTGAAGCACCTCTGGGTGAGGCCAGCACAAGTCCGGGGGCTGGTCTGGCACCATGGCTAACTGGAAAGTGCAAAGTCTCTCTCAACAAGTGTGTGAGCCCTGCTGTAGCAGCTGTGCTGTCCCTCACAAGGTAGGCAAGTCTCAGCATGGGCAGGGAACATGAGTTGGGGGAAGCAGGAGGGGGCTTTAAGGACATGCCTCTCCAAGGTTCCTGGAAGGGCTTGCTGGTCATGCAACCCCATCTGCAGGGTTCCATATGGATGTTCTGTCCAGAGAGCCACCAGGCAGTCTGGCTACTGTCTATCAACAGCACATTGAAAGAGCTATCTGCTTTTGTGTGTCTGTGATCTGTCGACAGAAATTTTGTTGGAACGTATCTTCTGAAAGTAACTTCTGTCGACAGCTTGCTCAAGTGTAGATGCAGCCTTTAATAAACAATAATACAGAATTTGGAAAACTGTTGCAGTGACGTCTAATGCTATGGCAGTAGTAGATGCCGTAGCAGAGACAAAATGACTTTCTTTCTGCAGGCCCATATTTTATTTACCAAGTCTGTATTGAAAGCAAACAGATGTTTTGAGAGGACAAGCTTTATTAATAAAAATAGAGAGGGCATTTGTATACGCGGTAGGCAAATATAGCAGTTGTGAGGCAACGAATTGCAGAAAGTATACATTCATACGTTATTTATTCCTATGCCTTTTCTTAACTGTTGTTATTCTCATACAGACCAAATTTTGCTTATTATTACTGCTAATGTACTGTTCACAGCAATGTGAATTAGGAGTAACTGCACCTGAAATCATTCTAACAATGGTATGACATCAGAATCAGGCCAAATAAGGTTCCAATTTTACACTAATATAATTTAGAATATAATCTGGTACTTTCTTATTTCCCTTCTACTTTTTATTTTTCTGAACCTCATGTATTATGCAAGTATTTCATTTTGTAGCCATAGGGACAATCTTTACGGGGAAATTGTACAGTCTTATATAGGACAAACTACAGGGCTACATCTGCACTACATTCCTCTTTCGAAAGAGGACTGCAAATGAGGGGAATCAAAAAAGCAAATGAAGTGCTGATTTATGAATCTCACACTTCATTTTCATAATCTCATCTGATTGCTTTTTCAGAGATTTTTTTTCCAAAAAAAAAAGACAGTGTAGATGGGGTTTTTTTGGGGGGGACCTTTCTCAAAAGAAGACTTATTCCTGAAAAAATGAGGTATACAGGTCTTTGAAAGTTTTTTTAAAAGAACCCCATCTACACTGCTTTTTTTTTCAAAAAAATCTCTTTAGAAAAAGTGATTGGATGAGATTATGCAAATTAAGTGAGATTTGTAAATCACTGCTTCATTTGCATTCTTGATTTCCCTCATGTGCATTCCTCTTTCAAAAGAGGAAAGCAGTGCAGATGTAGCCCATGTGAGTGAGGGGATGTAAAATTTCCCATACATATAATTTGTTGGAGGGCAGGGTTATAGAAGCCTTCTGGGAGCCTTTACACTTCGTCTCATAAAGGAGGGTAAGTAGGAGTGGAGAAGTGAGTGGAAGCTTTCACCTCCATGCCACTATAAGGCTGTGTCTACACTGCCTCGCCCTTTTGGAAGGGGCAAGTAAATGCAGCAGATCAAAAATGTTAGTAAGGTGCTGATATGAATATTCAGCACTTTATTTGCATACTGGAAGTCATTCACCATGTCAAAGATGCTGCTTTTGAAATGCAAACTAGTCATATAGATGGGGTTACTTTGAAAGGAAGCCCAACTTTCAAAAGCACCTTCTTCCTGAAAAAAATTAAGCGAGTGGCTTCCAGTATGCAAATGAGGAGCTGAATATTCATATCAGTGCCCTATTAGCATTTTTGATCTTCTGTATTTTCATGCCTCTTTCCATACGGGAGGGGTAGTGTAGACACAGCCACAATGGATGGCAAAATATTCTGCAAGAGAAAAAAAGGCTGGGATAGCTTTCTGCTTGTAGTAAGATGGATAATAGGAGACCAATTGGTGACTCTAACATGTTGACCCATGGTTTGGTCTTGAAGTAATGTGCATCTACAGCATCACTAACTTGAAGCTTGTGGTACTGAGCCCTTGATGCATGCAAATTGAGATTTTAAATAGGTATCTACTGAAATTTTTGAAAATCAGGGTGTACGATGACATGTTTTAGACATGATTGTTAATATCACTGTTTATTAACAATTATGAATAGAAGGAATCATGTACCTATTTAGTTTGGTGAGCATCTCTAGGTCAGCCATTGAGAGGTTTTCAAAATGTGGAAACTTGGCAAAATGTTGGAATCAGTCACATTCCAAGATTCCAATGGGCCAGGAGTTTGAATTTGTCAAATTGAACTTAAAGGTAGGAAATGTGGAATAGCCTTTCCTAATATAATTCTTGTAGGCTGAATTGGAAAGAGGGAATGTTCTGGGAATACCAGGAATGTTTGTATTTCAGGATTGTTAAAGGATATTAAAGTTCTGGAGTGAGCATTGAAATTCTTGATCATAATGTAGTTAAATGAATAATGACTTTTGGTTAGCCAACTTGAGGTTTTATAAAGCATACAGATTTTTGAGAAAGTCCTCAGCTTCTGCCCTCTGGAAATCAGATCCCTTTCAAGTGTCTGACCTTGGATGTCCAAGAATGGAGATGGAAGATAACATCATTTTTTGGGGGGAAAAAAAAACGGTGCATAGCTCGGGAAAGTATATATGTGTAATGACACAGGGAGGAGCCCTGCTGATAACCCTTCTTCTAGGAGGAATCTTATTAAGAGACTAGAGGTTGTGATAGAAGATGAAAACCTAATATCAGGTATATAGAAATAGGATGAAATTCCAGTGTTGTTCATGGGAACAATTTAAATATTTAAAAGGAATCGTGCCTCATGAGTCTCAAGTGATCTGGACACAATGGCATGTTAAGCCTTCCAGACACCAACTTCTCCCTGTCAATTTTTACCAGAGAAACAGTACTAGTAATGCATTTTGGGAGAAGAAAAATTTCTCCATCTGGCTATTCACTGAAAAAGAATTATTGAATTATTCAGACTCCTAGATTCACAGGAGGCTATGTTTCCCACGTCCATAGAAATACATTTTAAGAGTATGTTGAAGGGACATTGAAGAGGTCCAAAAATCCTAACCTTCCTGGAATGGACAAAGCAAAGTTCCTAACGCTAAGCCAATGGAAAGAACATGGCACCTTCAAGGCTACATTAGGGACTAGATCCTTGGGTGGTTGACATTTTGTGATTGGGCCCCAGTTGTCTATTCTGGAAACATACTCAACAGTTATAGGCTATACGGCCTCTTACCTCACCCCTGTTAAAGCTATGCCCTGTATCGGTAGTTCTCATTAGACAGCTATTTTTAACTTGAGTCCCCATAGTGCAAGGGACTTTAAGTACATTGTGTAAGACCATGTATTGCAGAGAAGAGCTTAGCATTTTAACAAGACAGCAGATAAAATATGTGAAAAGAAACAGTGGCACCCAGAGGGAGAAAGGACTTAATCAAGATCACATGGTTAATCAGTAGCAAAACCAGGAGGAGAACTTGCCAAGTCTCAGTTCAGTGATGCACTCCCTGAACCATGCTGCCTACCAAGGCTGCATTAAAACTAGCTTTAGAAGAACTATGGCTGGAATTCTCATAGGAGCCTATGGGAAGTTAGCTGTCAAAATTCAACAGAAGTCATTGTGATTTAGGGACCAATCTCTTCTCTGTTCCGTTGAAAGTATCCGCGAACAAACAAATTTAGTCCAAGTTTATTTAATTTACTGTATTGCTCATACATATAATAGGTTCTACAGCATATATCAATACCTAACCTTTTTACAGTGGGAGGAGGTGTGGATTTTTGCTGTGTCATCAGTACTGAATTTTCCTAGCTTGCCTACCTGAATCTTTTCAAATAAAATATTTCTGAATAACTTTGACATATTTATTACTTGCAAGCAAAACAAAAATTATGTTGAAGCAATTTTAGGAATTCAGGGGCTTACAGGACATTTATAAAAGCATCTAACAAAATATCCAGTTTAGGAAAGACACAGGTAAAGATTAGACTGTCTTCCTCTTTTTTTTTTTTTTTTTTTTTTTAAAGTTGGCATGTGCACAGTATATAATTCTTAATTCATTGATAATAGTTCTTGAACATTATTTGGAATTGCACTGCACAGGAACAATAAATGCTGTGTGCATCAATGTATTTGAAATAGGATGCATGCAGGAAGATGTATTTTTTTTCATACTGAAACTGCAAAGTCAGTTCCTCTTGTCTGCACTGAAACCTGCATAAAATAGTTGGGAACGCTATCTGTGTAATTACGAAGGTCAAACTTGGTGGAAGTCAGACTGTAGGAAAAAAAAAAAATTGGTTATTATTAAAAGATTATTTTAGGATCAAGCTTGTCTGGGTTTTAGAATTTATATTAAACGTTCAAATACAACATGGTCTTCCAGCTGATTTTATGAATTGCTCTATATATGTTAGCATAGTTGGCTATCAAGGGAATAATTAATCTGTTTATATAGAGGTGTGTCAGGTTTCAGTGTATTTAGCAACAGTCAGTATAGTGTTATTAAAAAGACTAAATTAAAATTAACTGGGATAATTGAAATATTTCTGTTAGCTTCTTGTTAATTACTTCACTTGCAGTAGGACTGGTTTAGTGATATACTCCAGGAGGTTTATGTTAACCTATTGTTTACAGAGAAAATCCACATTACTGAGGTAAAATATGTCTCCTTGGTGTGAGCAAAATGTTGCTATTTGCATTACAAACTGTGCGCTGATTTGAATCTGACGTTGTTCAGATGTGGCATGCTTGCTTTTGCAGAGCACTAACTTGTTGAACTCGTGTTTTGAGATCAACCTTTTCACCTTTAGTGCAGTGAAACTGGAAGCACCCTCAAAAGTGTATTTGAATAGCATTTATCACATGACAACTGGTTGCTTGACCTTTGTGCTGATGGCATTGATTATTTTTCCCCCCATTTGTAGACTAGTACTGTCTTATTTATTTGCATGTGAACCCACAGTGTAGCTTAATGGGGTTGGGTGAGCAAAACATATTTGAATCTTTCATATATCCTATACATATCTGGTTCTACCACCTTATACAGTCAACTCTTTCATATCTGGCATTCTGTCATCTGGAACTCTCAAACATCCAGCCTTTTAACCATAAGTAAATTTTAGTTATGTTTTCCATAATTACAGTATAGTGAAATTAAATATAAATAAATACAGCAAATACAGTATAAGTTTACAGTGTGCAACACTACTGTTGATAAATAAAGTACTCTGCATATATTTTTGTTTCTTAACATCTAAACCTGTTTTTCTTTAGTGTTATGCATTGCTAGGTATACCTCTCTATTTTCCAGAATATTTGACTATCTGGTAATCTCCTGGTCCCGGGACTGCCAGATATCAAATAGTTTATTGTACTATCACTGACTGACAGGACATGTCCCATAATATGAATAAAATTTGATACCAGGCACTTGCAATGCTAAGGTCCAATCTGAAGTTATTAGAAGTCCTTCAGGCCCATATTACTTTCTAGCTATGGGATTTTGTTTTCCCTACGTGATGGGTTGTTCCCTTGAAGGCCATCTCTCTGTCTCCCCCGTCTCCACTTGTTACATGAACATCAGCAACAAGTGAGATGGGGGTGTAAAGTAAGACCTGGCACTAGAGTTAAGAGGCCAAGACTTTGTTTTAAATGTCCAGGGCAGAGGCCTGTAACTGAAATTGCGAGAAGAGCCGTTTTTTCAAATTCAGTTATAAAATCAATCCTTCACGAGCTGCAATGGACATGAATAGGAAACCGTCCTTAAAAAGCATGGTTTGATGTTATTTATTATCAACCCAATTTTAATAACAGTGCAGGTGTGCACACAATTATTTGTACCAGTTAGAAAGTTGTTACCCCCATCTCTAGGCTTTACCTTCCTCAGCACCCAAATCCGCCCCCAATCCCCAGGCTTTATGCTTCATCCCACAAACCCAACCCATCACCAGGCTTAATGCCTCTGAGCCCCAACCTTCCCCACCTGCACATAGTTCCACCATAGCCTCTCCCCGCCACCACCTCCTCCTTCTTGGTGGGCTGTGAGGTTGTGTGGCTCCAACAGGGGCAGGTTCAGCTGCCGCTGACAGCTGACTTCTGCCCACATGGGGCTCCTGACCTGGCCAGTTTTCACGTTCAGGTTCCCTGCCCTGCCACTCCTGAATGCTCAGTGGCACTGGAGCTGCCACTGCTTAAAAGGGAATTGATTTTTAAATCCAATAATTTCTATTTAAGCAGTGGCTGCCTCCAGAACCACAAGAGGAGTCAACAGCAGCAGAGCTCAGAGCTGCAAGTAGCTCCCTAAAGAGCTGTATGCAGCTCCTGAGCTGTAGGATACTGACCCCTGGTCTAGGGCATTGGTAAGTAACCTGTGACCCCTCAGGTTCTGTGTGTGTGTGTGTGTGTGTGTGTGTGTGTGTGTTTGGCCCAGAAGGCATTTTGTTTACCACTTCCCACATGCAATGTTGCCAGATTCCACTGGTTTCCAGACATACATTTTTTCCCTTCCCATATTACTAAAACAAGGGCACACAAAGTGAGGTGCATGCTGCCTGAACACAACACTGTCAGAATTGTGGGCTCCCTCTGCATCTAACACACCCTCTGCTGTGGGTCAGTTGGCACACCATGCAAATTCTAGACATGCAAGCATAGTTAGCAAACCTCCCCTAACCCTGGAGACCATCTTGGTTACAACAATCTTGCAGTCCACTCATGCAACCCACTCATTAACTTAGGTTGCCAATTGCTGGACTAGGACTTGGTGGCAGGGCCCACAGCAAAGGCTTATAACTTCCTGAGGTTTTTGTTTCCGGGAAAGGCTTTGGGGTTACATTTTGTGGAATATGCTTTGCCCTTTTGCTTCTTGAAGACGTGTATGCGTTTATTACATCTCCTGTGTATACACCATGATACACAGAGGCTACATTTACACTTGTCCCCTTCTTGGAAGGGGGCATGGTAATCAGGCTGATGGGAGGGTACTAGTGAAGTGCTGTGATGGATATGCAGCACTTCCTTGGGCTAATTCTCCCCTGAGGCAACTTTGAGGTGTCAAACTTTGAAGTACTAGTGTGCTGTGTAGCTGTGGGCCCTTCAAAGTGCCTTGATTATTCCAAATTATGGGGAGTAAAGACCCTTTAAAGTAGCGTAGGCACTTTGAAGTGCCCATGCTTGCACACATGCTGGCACTTCGAAGTTTGACACTTTGAAGTTGCCACTGGGGAGAATTAGCCTGACAACGTGCTGTATATGCATCACAGCACTTCATTAGTAACCTCCCATGAGCCTGATTACCATGCCCCCTTCCAAGAAGGGGGCAAGTGTGGATGTAGCCAGAGAGATTTTATGCATCAGTGAAATAATACAGAATGTATTTTCCTGTCGCATCATTTCTAAAAATCCTTGGCTGTAATGTTATTTTTGACATTAAGTTTTAGTTGTTCTAAAGGTGACACTATTCCCTAGGTCTGCCCCTTGACATGGTGGGAAAGCTTGTGTGCTCCAGTGGCCCAGACAGTTAGGCTGGCAGGATGTTTATCTCCTGGTAAAATCTTTCAAATCAGACAATCCAAAGAGTAGGGATCAGACAAAAAGCAGTCCACTGGCACTCAAAATTTGGATCTGATGATAGGTCAATGACCTAGTCTCTCTCTCCTTTTTTTTTAAGTTTTAACACAAGTGTTAAATGTAGAAACACAACAGAGTAGCCAATTTTAAAAACAGCACAAAAAGATAGGAAAGTTGAAGCCTTGTTCATGCTCTGGTGACATGGGAAGGATTCAGACTGAGAGGAAAAAAATCCTCTATTTCATTGCAAATCTTTAAAAAAAAAAAATTCCAAACAAATTATGGGCAAAGGAACCTTCACAAATTTCTGGTGTTCACAGTTTCACATATAGGTTCAAGATGAGAATTACAGCCAGTTAGCTAATATACCTAGCTATAGTTCTTAGACATGATGCTGCACATATTATTAGAGAGATTTTGGCTCACTCATAAGATGCCCAAATGGAATAAGAAACAGACAATACAGCTGTAATAGCTTTCAGCCAAAATAACATTGGCAAAAATCAACCTACCAGCATACTACATTTTAAGTGAGGGGAAAATAAGCTCCTTCATTTGAATGTTAACAGTAACTACTTCCCACTCTATGATGTGCTATGCTACTGCATATACCAAAATTTTGTGCAGAGGTGAAAATACCATTTAACTGTAGAAGCTTAAAAAATAATTTAATTAGCCCTAATCAGGATTCCATTTCACATGGTACTGTACTGAGGGATTTAGACCTTAAACTACTGCACAAAGCTATCAATAGTAAACATTTAAAATGAAATGTCCCATCATATACATCATCATCATCAATAACCGTGGGCTCAGCGCCCATTGGTGTCTGATGCCTGTCTCACTATTCCTTTCCATTCTTTTCTGTCCAGTGTGGAGTGGCCTAGTTTCCGTAGACTAGCTCTGCGTCAATCTACTATATCGTCTACCCATTCTCTATGGGGTCTGCCTCTCCTATTTGAACCATCCATTATGCCAAATGCCATGGTGTTGATTTTTCATTCGTTGTTCCTTCTGCAAATATGCCCAAATATTTGTAGCTTCCGTTTTATAACCTTCTGCAGCAGGTTCTCTTTTGGCTGTATCTTTCTATATAATTCCTCATTGGTGACCATCCTATTCTCAGAATCTTTCTATAACAACTCCTTTTGAACGCCAATATATTTCTTTTTGCATCTTTTGTTATCACCCATGTCTCACATCCGTACAACATGCTGCTGAATACGTGCATTTTCAAGATGCTCATCTTCGTTCCTAAGCTAATCTCTTTGCTTTTCCAGATCTCATCCGTTACCTTCAAACTTGCTCTTGCTTTTGCTGTTCTAGTTATTTCCTTCTTACAGTCTAGATCATATGTTATGTTGGTTCCCATATATGTGCACTTCTCTACATTTACTAATTCAATACCATCTACACTGATTTTCTATCTCCTTATCTCCAAATACCATTGCTTTTGTTTTATCGATGTTCATAATCAGTCCATACCACTTCCCTTCTTCATTTAACACCTGCACCATTTTCACTAGCTTCTCCTCATCTTCCTCAGTGGTAACTACACTGCTTCAGATAACAGAACTTGATAGTTATCCACGTGCCAGAAAACACAACGTTTACTGTATTAGCATAGTAACAGAGTGGTGGCTGCATTAGTCTGTATTCTAACAAAACAAAACAGCAGTCATGTAGCACTTTAAAGATTAGCAACATAAGTTGTAAAGTACCAAATAACTGATTGTGGATTTTAGAGATGGGGAAAGATGCCAGATAGGACTTCATTCCCAAGACTTTTATTTATCCATTGAAAAGAAAGTAGTAATCATGAAAATGCCTCATTTCTTATGAACATGTTTCTAAATTATCACATGCATGTCCATTGTGTTCCTTGGCTACTCGACCTAAATTTAGTATAGCAGTTCGTTTTAAGTTTGGATGCCCAACAGTGTAAAACAAAGGCTCTAGTGAAGTCTAAGACTGCCATCAGACGAGCTAAATATGAACATCACGATTTCGAGTGATCAGGCAGAATTCTAAACAGGGAGAAAATGTAAGGCACCTGAAAATTAAGGGTAACAATGGAGCATGTTAGAATCTGCAGAATATATGGGGAGGGGTACAGTGTTACTAGTTGAGGGATAGGCCAGCAACACCATAACTGAAAGCCTCACAGGTGGCGGAGCAGCAGGCTCCCTGGGCCCTCAAGGGACAAACTGGAGGGGTCCCAGGAGCCATGCCAGTGCAGCAAGAGGTGGGCCCCTCCTGGACTGGGGTCAATGTCCAGGTCCTCTTGGACCTGTGAGGAGAGGAGGAGATACTGCAAGACGCCAAAGCGAAGTGCCACAATACCCCTGTCCAAGTCCTGATAGCCAGTGCTCTCACAGAATGAGTCCACCCCTCCTGATTCATGGAGCAAGTCTGGGCAAAGTTGAAGAAACTTTGCCAGGACTTTGTCAAGGCCCAGGATGCTTCCTGACTCTCTAGGGCAGAATTTGCCACCTGCCCCTATTACACAGAATCATAGAATCACAGGGCTGGAAGGGACCTCAGGAGGTCATCTAGTCCAGCCCCCTGCTTCAAGCAGGATCAACCCGCACTAAGTCATCCCAGCCAGGACCTTGTCCAGCTGGGACTTAAAAGCCTTGAGGGACTGAGAATCCACCACCTCTCTAGGCAACACATTCCAATGCTTCACCACCCGCCTGGTGAAGTAGTTTTTCCTAATATCTAAGCTATACCTCTCCCTCTTTAACTTCTTGCCATTACTCCTTGTTCTGATATCTGTCACGACTGAGAACAGTTTCTCGAGCTCCCCTTCAGAAAGTTGAAGGCTGCTATTAAATCACCCCTAAGTCTTCTCTTCTGTAAACTAAACAAGCCCAAATCCCTCAGCCTATCCTCATAGGTCTTGTGCTCCAGCCCCTTAATAATTTTTGTTGCCCTCTGCTGAACCTGCTCCAGCACATCCACATCCTTTTTATACTGGGGATCCCAAAACTGGACACAACATTCCAGATGTGGCCTCACCAGTGCCGAATAGAGGGGGAAAACCACTTCTCTAGATCTGTTCAAAATGCTCCTCCTAATGCACCCTAGTATGCTGTTAGCCTTCTTGGCTACAAGGGCACACTGTTTACTCATATCCAGCCTTTCATCCACCATAACCCCGAGGTCCCTTTCTGTCATACTGCTGCTGAGACAGTCAGTCCCCAGAGCTTCACTTCATCCTTGCAGGGGTAACACATGCCCCTCCCACCCACAGTATGGACACAGCACTGGAGGCCACCCCCTCTGCAGCAGAACAACACCATCAGGAGGAGGACGCCAGAGCAAGATGTGGTGTTGGAGGACAGCGGCGCCCTGGTCATCAACCATGAAGCTAGTCCCCGCCAGCCAGGCTACCTTCTGGGCGTCATTGGTGCTGGGTGTGTGTCCCTCCAGTGAGTAACCCATGCATGACACACCTTGCACTGCGGTTTTGGCGCATGAAACTGTGTGCAAGGCAGTGTGTCCCACCAAGAGCCAGCAGACAGCCCCTGGGCATCAGCGCTAGCCTGCTGACAGTCTCACGGGAGGCCAGACAAGCCCCAGGCCCTTGCAGGTGGAAGTCTGCCAGCACGTGCCACAGCTGGAAGTGGGCTAGCCACAAGGGTGATGGCCTGATACCAGGCACACTGAGGAGTGCAACACCCAGCATGCTTGCAGGCGAGAGGCAGCACCTTCTCTGGCAGACAGCACTGCAAGCCATAGGGGTATGTGTGGGGTGCTGTAGAGGACCAGGCTGCTCCTGGCTCACCCGCCATCCATGAGGGGTCCCCTCCATAGCTGGACACGCCTTTTGGCTACTAGCCTGTCTGGGGGGGGGGCAGGGTGCTACAGTCAGCCTGGTCCTGGAGGAAGCATGGAACCCATGCAGCCATTCCTTCTGCGCAGGCCACACATGCCAGTGCCCCCAGGACATCCCCATCCCTTGGCCTGGGGGGTGTTGGTGGTTGCTCACAGTGAGGGCAGGGCCCTAGGAGCTGCATTGTGTGAATGACTCATCATCTCTTTCTTTACAGCTTCATCTACACAATCCAAGGGCTGGGCCAGCCCCACCCCAGCACCCGTGTGAGCCTGCAGCCAGAGGGGCCATCGCCTCATCTGTGAGGACTTCCAGAGGGACCACAATGCCACCCTCTGGAGGATAACCGAGGTAATGGAGTTGCAGGTGCAGAATAACAGGGAGTGGTGGTTGCGGGCCTGGGACCAGCTGTCCTGCTTTGATGCTGCCACTCTTGTCTGGTAGGAAATGATGGCCCTGCCTCATCCCCCTGCTCTGCCCCTGCCACCTATCCAACACAACAGGGCATTCTGGATCTGCTGCAGTGGCTGTGGGCCATGCCTGTCCCCCCAGCTCCTCCTGACAACCCAGACCCTGCTGCAGTTTCATTGCCTCTGTATCTCCCCACTGCACCTGGCTCCAACCCAGCCCCCACTGGGGGCCCTGAACCCACAACAGGAGGAGATCCTGAGGCTGATGCCACTGGGGGTCCCACTCCTCCTTGGGTTCATGGCCCCCGGTCCCCTGATTTTTAAGGCCTCTTGCGCCTTCTGTCCCCAGCACCCTATTCAAATTCTTTTGCCCTGACCCATGTCCCTCCCACTGTAAATAGTGCACTGCACTGTGTTTTGTTTTGGTTTTTTTAATTACACCATTTCTTTTGCACTGGCTTTTCTTTGGTTCGGTAAAAGTTGAGCACTGCACTGACATCCCTTTTCATTGTTCAGGGATTGGGGAAGGGTGAGGGGAGAAGGGAGGAGTCTTGGTGGGGACAGGGTAGGGCTGTGGACCCAAGGCTCTCACTGGGGGTGCCCTTGGGAGTGTTAATGTGAGCTTTTAGAGAAGCTCTTCCTAGGACCTCCTGAATCCACACCCCATCCCGATGGGTGTGGCAGATTGGATTACCATCTAGCTGCTTATACTTGTGGCCGGCAGCCTCCCCTTTCTCCTCTGCTATGATGTTCAGGGCACAACATGCAGCCACAGGTTGGGGGACATTGTGCTGCCCCATATCCAGGTGGGTTAGCAGTCACCCGAAGTGTGTCTTGAGGCAGCCAAAGGCACACTCAGCCTGCATCCTGGCCCAGTTGAGGTGAGCATTGAAGAGCTCCTGGAGTAAAGCTTCATGAGCCAGGCCATGAGGGGAGTAGGCTGCACCCCTCATGACGCAAAGTGACACTTGAATGTCCCCGGCCATCAGTTCATGGTAGGGTGTGAATGTGTCCAGCTCTATCCTCCAATACAGGCCGGAGTTGAGGAATGCCTGACCACCTGACATAAATGTCTGATCTCTCCACGGTGGTTGACCAGGGCCTGCAGCCACATGGAGAGGTATTCCTTCTGGTTGTTATACTTGGCTGTGGTATATTCGGCATGTGAGTCCCATTGATATCCCTGATGGAGTTTGGGAACCCCAGGATGGCGAATCCAACCACAACTGCATCCACGTCTCCCACACAGATGACCCTCCGTACTAGGATGGTGTTGATGGCCATCATGATCTGCAGAGGGAGCGGACCAAACACACATCAGGGGCTGAGGGAGGGAGTTCCTGGGCTCCAGGGGGGATTCTGGCTGCTTCTTGTCCTGCCAAGCTCACAGGGAGCCCTCCCCCTGCACCATGAGGCCGCCCCCTGGCACCAGAGCTGTGCAAGGGTAGGATAGGTCCCCCAGGGACAGGGCTTCCACCAGTCCAGCCCCACCCCTCATACCCTGACCCCACTTTCTGAGGGCCCCCTTTGGCAGAACACCCCCACCCTATGCAGGGCCTGCAACTTGAGAGTACCTTACCTCCATGAGGAGGGCCTGACGGCGGGCTTCCCGGCACCATACTTCTTTCCCACTGAGTGGTAGCTGTTGTGGGTGGTGAGTTTCCAGAGGCTGGCTGACCTGCTTCTCCACAGGGATGGCAGGCCACAGCCAGATGTCCTGCCTCCAGAGGGTGGGGGTGAGCCAGGAACATTTCCTTCTGAATGTGGAAGTTCTGGAGCCACTGCTGATCATCCTACTGCCCCATGATCAGCCAGTCCCACCAGTCAAAACTGGTGTGGTTCCTCCAGTGCACCCAGGGGTGAGGGAGGGGGCAGGTGTGACCATCTGGCAGCAATGGCAACCTTCTCAAAGGTGGAATCAGGCTCGCTGTGTAGGAGGAAGAAGACGGTGGCTGTCAGGAGGTGCAATAAGTGCTGAAGCACCTCTGTGTGGCACCATGGCTCCCTAGAAAGAGCTGTGTCTCCCAGAAAGCATTGAAGCCCTGCTCTAGCAGCTGTGCTGTCCCTCATGGAGCTAGGCATGCCTCAGTATGGGCAGGAAACAGCTGTCTGGGCGGGTCCCTTTAAGGGCATGTCGCACCAAGGCTCCTGGACGGAACCAGTGACTTGTGACCCTATCTGCTGTCGTTCCAGGTGGCCATTTTGTCAAGAGAGTAGCCAGGCAGTCTAGCTGCTCTCTATCAACAGAGTGGATTGAAAGAGCAATCTACTGTGTGGTCTGGATGCAATTTGTCAACAGAAGTTTTGTCGGGAGAGATCTTTGGACACAAACTTCTGGCAGTGTACTGCTCTAAGCTAGACATAGCTTCAGTTTATGGAGTAAGGAGTTACAAAGGAAAGCAGGGAGGTTTTAGAAGGCAATCAAGTGGAGGCTTATATCATAAATGTTTCCAACCTGGTCCCTTGGAAACCCTCAGCTGGTTGTGGTGCTTATTAAAATATTGCTTGCTTTTTGATCATGGCACGTTCTGGCTATTGATTAGAACATTGAGTATTTCCTACTCATTTCCCATGGAAGATGTTTCAAGAAGTTGTTCCCACGTGCATGTTTGGATGTATATCAATGTACAAGTGGAAATGTTTGGCTGCATTCAACAGGCTTAGGGTTGGTTGACTGTCTGAGGCCCTCTAACATCTAGCATTCATAACAGATGAGTTTTATGGCACAAATCAGTAGGTCCTCTTTAAACTCCATTGCCATCAGCTGAGTATCTGACCTATTTCTGAGAAATGCAGAAAGCCTTCAGCAGTGGCTTACTACATGGAACTGCTCATTGTGGAGGTTGTGCAGTTTCAAGTACTCTGTTTGACATCATGGCTGTTACTATTTTGTTTTCTAGTTCTTGCTGCCTTTGTGTTCAGTTTTTAAAAACCCATTATCTCTATCTTTTCACAGTTCTTGAGATTTGGGTTACATCGCATAGCATGCACTCTGAGATTTTGAATGAGGAAGACACAAGGTTCCATGAACATCTTTAGAAAATATTTCTCTCTGGCTGTGTCTACACTACAAAAATAACTTCGAAGTTGCTTACTTTGAAGGACAACTTCAAAGTAAGCAACTTCAAAGTTGAGTGTCTACATGCACGCTACTTCAAAATTAAACTTTGAAGCAGGGCACTACTCCATTGCTGGGAATGGAGTAAGGACGTCACAGCTGGGCTTACCACTTTGAAGTTAACTTTGAAGTAAGGGAAAATGCATGTAGACTCTCAACTGGTTACTTTGAGGTAGTGCCTAGCTTGAAAGTTAACTTCAAAGTTAGTTCCTAGTGCAGACACAGCCTCTGTGTTTTTAGTGTCTTGATTTATGTCCTTTGTGTGAGATGTATTAAAAACATTAGATAATTTGTGGCACACTTGAAAGCTTTAAAAAAAGAGAACTCCCCAAATCTAACTGGAACAATGGAACACAAGTGCACAACAATGAATTACCTCCCTGTAAACAGCTTGAAATGATATAAGAATTAATTCCACTTTAACAGCTTCTGGCAGCCATTTGGTGAGGACTTTGATTCAGTTTTGCAATGTTTCCATTTGCCACTCAGCAAATCTAAAGAAGCTGAGAAATACACCAAAAATCATAAATACAATGTGTTTTTTTTTCTTGGAGAACTTTTCTTCCTTGTTCAAACGGCCCAATCCTCATCCTCGCCCCCACCAATTTCAATCATATCTTTCAATGCACCCAGTTTGATAAAGAAATTTAATCTAGAACTTCACTTTCAAAATGCAAATGACAGTATATGCTTGTATAAATATTAGATTAGATAAGAAGCATATCAGGGTAGATGGCAAATTATGAATGTAAGGGATACAGTTGGCCTATAGTACATTCAGTGCCCTTGCATGTGGCTTCCATCCACGAAAACCAAATACGCAACGCATCAGACTGGCACGGCAATCGTGCAAGCCAGGTCACAGAACCAGTCACTCAAATTTGGCCCAACCGCCCTTCCATCTTGTTATAGGACATGTTGTTGTATGGCATATGAGTGACCATTGAGAATAGTGATACCAATACCACAAAATTGCAATGAATCTTTCAAGGTATGCTATGTACAGGTATTAATGGAAAAGTTATGATTTGCTAAATGTGTTCATATTTATATGTGTGTGTCTTTGTCAGATACCAGTGTGTGGTGTATTAAACTTGTGCTGTGATTATGGATGATGTCCTCAGACAGATGGGCAACAGCAGTCTCTAGCCTGGTAAATGGCCTGTCAAGGATCCACTGAAAGAAACCAAGGGCCACATCTGTGAGTCAGCAGGTAACATTGGGAATGCCCATAGACGGGGGCTTTAAGTGCTTTCTCCATATGTAGGTGCTGGGGCTTGTGTTTGGGACAAAGGATGCACAAGCCACATAGTAAAGGATATAAAAGGCAGCTAACTACCTCTTCTCTTTTTTTGTATTTAGTCCTGCTTCTCACCTATGGAGTATCTTCTTTACGAACTGAAGCTTTGAACAAAGGACTAACAGATGCCTCCAGGTTTTGGATATATTCCAGCAGGACACTACAAGCCAGCAAAATCACCAATACTGCTAAGAACCTGATAGTCATATGTATGTATCTGACTGCTCTGATCATTTAACAACTCTTTTCTTTTGTAACAGAACTGTTAGTTTTAGATACTAAAGGATTGGCTGGCAGCATAGTACTTGGGGTATGATACAAACTGACATTGATCTGGTAACATGACTAGCTTGCCCTTTGGGAATCAGAATAACATTTTGTATAGTGAGCAGGGTTTTAAATAACTCTTCACCTTACTGGACCCATTTGCTGAGCGAGAGCCAGAGAACTGTAATGCAGTAAAGGGTTGTGTGACTTCTATTTTCTAGCTTCTTGATACCCATGGGGGATCAGGAATACGGTCTGACTAGTTACTGAATCTAAAGAGCAGTTTTAGGAGAATATTTTCTCTTTGCAGCTTGTGTTCTGACATAGGGTGGCCTGGAGTGAAAATGCCTAAGCACCTTGGGTTACATAGGCTGACTGGAGCTGGATGGTGTCCTAGCCTGATGAGGGGGGTAGGCCAGTGGTGAATGGCCAGAACTGTCCTATGGGCAGTGGGTGAGTCCTGGTTGGTGGTCTCTGGAGTGAATGAGGAGTGCTGTGGTATGAGGAGCTAAGGACATGTTGGGGGGGTGGGGTGGGATGCTCAGGACCAGGTTGTTGGGGGCTGTGTCCAGTAGGGCTTTGGTATTGGGAGCTAAGATCAGTGGGTTGTATGTCAGCCTGTGGTGGTCCGTGTGTTGTAGCTCTGTCAGGATAAGTGCGGTCTAGAGGATGGTTGGGATGTGTATGGTGGTAGAAAGGGTGTTGAGTAAGATGTCAAAGTGAATTGTGGGTCCACCACTGGGGTTTGCTGAGTGAAGCAATAAACTTCATTGAATGATAACACCAAATACATTTTGAAATGGCAATTGTAGTAGATGATGAAAGTTCCAACATATAAGGAAATGACACCCCAATTTCCATGGTACACAGATCACCAGCATTCTTTGCTCTGTGTCTAAATGCAGGTTCAGTATTACCTGGGGACATGTCTTTCTTTTTTACTGTGCTGTATCAGCATTATTGAATGGGTTTCGTCACATCTGGGTAAACTGTTCAGTATTGCATAGCTTTTGTGCTTCTTTACAGCCTTCCGGTGCCAGTTCTACATAATGGATGGTTGTGGCTCTACTGAAAGGAAAGGAGCACATCACCTGTCCAATTAAAATACTTGCTGCTCTTCATATAGTAAAGATTTTTTTTTCTATTCCAAGCAGCATTTAGAAGAATTTGGACAGCCAGTTATTTGCTGACCAGATTGTCCACTTCTGAATTATGAGAAGGAATTCATTATGTGTTGTTGTTAGTGAGGTTAGTAGGCATCCTTCAGTCTGCATAGACTATGGATCGCACCCTTTATAGTTTCAATTGAGGACTTCATTTACAGCGTCTACTGAGACTATGAAGCCCACACGAGAGTGACAGTCCTTGCTGCATCTCTTGCAGATGTGGTGGGTGTCTGGCAAGTCCTTATTGTGCTTTCTGTGCGTTCGCGTCTCTTCTGCTAGCTGTCTGATCTTCATCTCGCCCTTCTGAAGGCCCTTGTGTAACCCCTGCCTCCATCTGCTGTGGTCGTCTGCTAGTTCTTCCCAGTTGTCCAGCTCGATGTCTACCTCTCTGAGGTCTCTCTTGCAGACATCTTTGTAGCGCAGCTGGGGGCATCCGGGAGGTCTTTTGCCAGAGGCTAGCTCACCATACAGGATGTCTTTTGGAATCCTTCCATCATTCATCCTGTGGACGTGTCCAAGCCAGTGGAGCCGATGCAGCCTGAGGAGGGTGTGCATGGTTGGGATTCCAGCTAGCTCGAGGACGGCGGTGTTGGTCACTCTGTCCTTCCATGATATTCCAAGGATGCGCCTGCGGCAGCGCAAGTGGAAGACGTTCAGCCTCTTTTCCTGGTGGGCATACAGCGTCCAAGTCTCGCTGCCATAAAGGAGGGTGCTGAGGATGCAGGCTCTGTAGACTTGCATTTTGGTGTGAGTGTACAGCTTGTTGTTATTCCACACTCTCTTGCTGACTCTGGACAGAGTTGTGGCCGCTTTTCCGATCCTCCTATTAGCTCATTGTCCAATGACAGGGTGTCAGTGATGGTGGACCCAAGGTAAACGAACTCGTGGACGACCTCTAACGTATAGTTGTCAATGCTGATTGATGGGGATTCAGCAACATCCTGACCGAGTACGTTTGTCTTCTTTAGGCTGATGGTAAGCCCAAAGTCCTTGCACGCTCTGGAAAACTGATCCAGCAGTTTTTGAAGCTGGTCTTCTGTGTGAGACACTACAGCAGCATCGTCTGCAAACAGCATGTCTCTGATGAGGACTTCCCGCACCTTAGACTTAGCTTTCAGCCTTGCAAGATTAAAGAGTTTCCCATCAGATCTTGTGCGCAGCAAGATGTTAGTGAGGTACATATAACTCAAAGTATTCTGTAGGAGAGTTCTTCAGTATTATGCATGAAAAACTACTGATATTGCTGTTAAACCAACATTGGCTAGGAATGAACTTGGAGATCAAAAGTCTTTGCTTATTACTAATTTCCATAAAGTGAAAACAAAGCTCAGCAGAACCATTTGTGTTTCACATTGTTTATAAAGATATAACCCCATTTCAGTATTCACAAACTCTATCCAGTTTGAAAATCTGGTGAAACGTAGATTTAAGTTCTAAGCTCATAATTAAAAATGATAAAATAGTGTAAAGACCTGTTCATCAACAATTTGCCAAAATATTGAGTACATGCTTCTGTGCGTTCACATCTGTATTTATTTGGTGCTCGTGACTAAAGGTGTCTGTATAAACATTCTCAGGAACATACAAATTGTGGGTCCACTACAGAGTTTTGTTGAATGAAGCAATAAGCTTCATTTAATGCTAACATCAAATATATTTCAAATGGAAATTGTAGTAGATCATGAAAGTCCCATCATTTAATGAAGCAACTGAAATAATCCCAGATGACCAAAATACCAGTCTTAAAACTTGAACACTGAGTTTTGAATATCAAATGATTGTCTGAATACTCATTTCTCAAATGTTTTGTGAGCCATCCACATGTGTATATCTGCAAAAAGACTTTATCCAGCAATTTTGAACAGTGAGAAATAAATTAAAATTATGATATGGTGATTTGTGTGGTGGGTAGGAGGGATGCAGAATACAAAGAGTGAGAGGAGGAGCAGAAACAAGAGGATTAGCATTTCTGTGTCACATTGTATCATAAATTATACCTGAACAGTGCTTCACCTGACAGTTAACTCTTGGAACCACTCTATGCTACTGTTTTATATTGATAAATTTCAGTGAGTTATTGATTTTTTTAAACTATACTATCCTCACCTTGTTAGCATCAACGTATAGTCTTCTGATCTAGATTGACACATTAATAAACATCCTTCAGTTTTCTATGTTAAATGTATTTTTCCTCTTCTACTTATGGTCATCCTCTCCCTGAATCTTCTTTCGTTTCAAAACAGAACATAAACTACTGTCCTAATCAATAATACACTGAGACCTGGCTACTTTAGACACCCTTAGACTCCATAACTCTAATTGATCATTGCTCTACAGGGACAAATCACCTGGAGAAACTGAAGGTTATACTATCACCAACATTCAAAGAAGAGTGGTCTTAGTAGTAGAACTATTTCTCAACCTGGTTGATAATCTAAAGATTTTTCTTGATTGTATGCAAACATTCTCTGGAACAAAATGTTTCATTGGATATTTGGAATACCTTCTACTGGTTGGTTGTGTCTATGCCAGCAAGTTCTTTCGAAAGATTTTTCAAAAGAAGGGGTACTTTCAAAATATCCTGTGGAGTGTCTACATGCAAAAAGCATTCTTTCAAAATTGAATTGAAAGAATGCAACACTTCTTTTGAAATCACTCTTTCTTTTCTATTCCAGGAGGATCACCCCCTTTTAAAAGCTTCTTTCAAGAGAAAATGTCTGGATGCTCCACAGGCCCTTTGTTCTGGAAGAGCAGTTCTCATGGGGCCTGATCCTTCATTCCTGGTCAATTCTTTAGAAGGAGTGGGAGCTGAGTGGATGCTGTCTTTCGAAAGAGCAGATCAGTCTTTTGATCTGTTCGCGTGCGTGTGTGTGTGTGGACATAATCTTTCAAAAGAAGCTCATTTGGAAGAGGTGACCTGGAAGGGCTTCTTTTGAAAGATCTCTGTAGTGTTGATGTAGCTGTTCTGATTAACTCTACCATCGAGTGTCTTGCCTGAGGAGACCTAGTGGAATGCAGATATGACTGGTTAGGTCCAGGGTGCAGCAGGACATAGCTTTTTAAGGGAGCTTTACTGAAGAGTGCCAGCCATAAACTATGCCACCGCATGTGATCAAAAAGCAAATACTTTCCTTTCCCCCCTCCATGAGCCTTTGTTCAGGAGGAATGGAAGGAACGCAATTTTTATTATGTGTATATCTTTGATATCCTGTTCAGTGTTTCCATCACTGTAGATTTTAGTCCCAGTCCTGCTAACACTTATGCATAAATTTATTTTTAAATGGGATAGTAGTATTGTATGTGTATCCTGTTTTATTTATATGTTTAAAATTAAGCACATGTATAAGGGTTTGGAAGGCCAAGAACTTAGATTTTTTGTCCCTGGGTAAGGCACAATGCTTTCATAGTTTATTTAAGAATGTAGCCATTGCTTTGTTCTCCTGGGTACGTTCACTGGGTTGACATATATTCTGAAACATATGTATAGCTAATAATGTATTGTGGCAGATCACAGGCAAAATATGACAAGAGCCAGGTGGAAGGCAAATATATTGGAAGCTGGGTCAGTATCTTTTTGTTTAACACCTAGGCACACAGAGTTTAGCCCAGCAGCCAGGGCAGGCAGCTGGGTCTTATTAAGAATCAGTCTGCAGCAAACAGACTAATCAGGCACCTACTGCCAGTTAAGACCTTCTGGCTCACTATAGACGTTTTCCCCCGGCAGATGTATGGGGTAGGGGAAAAGGAGTGGACACAGAAAAGAGGGCGGAGAACTGAGGTTTGGAAGAAAGACACAAGGGAGAAGATGGTAGAGGTAAATGGTGGGAGAAGCAGCCCAGAGAAAGACTGCTGTGTTTGGGGCAGAGGAAAAGCACCCTTCCTGCCCCCACGCCCCCCTCCACCATCAGCTACCACCAGTCTAGGGTCCCCTGGGACAGAGCCCAGAGTAGTGTGTGGTCCTGGGCTACCCCCTTACCTTCTTCACCTGGACAGCTGCCCTAGGAGAAGGATAGGGCAGCAGGAACATTGTAAGGGGTATTGCCCCTTCTTTTGATTTGGCTATGATGAGAGTAGATTGGTAAGCGAAGACTCTTGCCCCTGGAAAGACCCAGGGCAGTGGAAGGGCCACCATGAGACTCTGAGGCATACAACAAAATCTGCCAGAAAGTACAGAAACCTCCTGGTGGGCCAACAACAGACTTGTCACAATATATATATTTATTTGTATATTAGGTATATTATATATTAGGTATTTATATATTAATCAATATTTTATTTTAAGAAGCCCAGGAGGATTCAGGCACTCATACCATTTTTTACCTACCAAACCATTGTTTCAGAATCATAATTTGTATACAACTACTTCCGTTGAAATCAATGGGGCAGACACCACAGCAGGTCCTCGATCCTACAAAGATTCAGGGCTTGTCTACATTTGATACTTTACAGTACTACAGGTAATCCACCTTCTTGAGGTCAGTCTAGGTATTAGCTCTATATTGTGTATTAGGCGGTCTTAAATACACTGCCTACATTAATGGATTTTTCATACCCCTGACTGACACAGATGGGTCAATCTAATTTTATAGCATAGAGCTGGCTTTATGCATGTGCTAAACTATATGTATGATGGCTAATCTCATGAAATCATGAGAACTACTCCACGTGTAAAATTAAACATGTACGTAAATTGTTGCAGCATCAGGTGCAAAGGCATTGCATGAGTTAAGGGATTATATTTTGAAAATGTATTCCTTCAATGAGACTTTTGATACAGCCCCTGTGTTCACTGAGGCACGGTGATGGCACTTCACGACCAGAGCAACAAAACAGTTAATATCCAAAAGGTTTGATGCAATTCAGGAAGAATAAATTTAAAGGCAATTAAGATGATAGGAAATGTCCAAAGTACCTCATCAGTAATCCTTTCTGATTAGAAGCAAATCAGAAATGACAGTGCATTAAAAAAGAAAAAGCTTGCTTTGTTATTGGCCAGACAATACAGAGTTTATCTGGAAAAAAGAATTTGTCTTTATACCTGGGGACAAATTTTTGATTGCAATGTCAAAAATTATCTTTTGCCTGTTTGTGTAGATCTTACAAAATCAGGGAATGCTAATTCTTTCCACATGGTAAATGTCAACATTTTAATTGTGACCATATTGTTGATAGACTTTTCTATTAAAATAGCGTGCTGCATTAAGCAATACATCAATTGCTATTTGCCATTTTATTCCTTGGCTAGCCTGTAAAGAATATTCCTGGTCAGGAGCTTAATATGCAAAATCCTTCTCAAAAGTACAGTTACAGTATGCAGCACACATGTGCAGAGCACTTTACAGTATAAAGCCTGGACTGTGCAAATGTTTACCCTTTAGGTACAATCATCCCATTGATTTAAATGAAACTATTCACATACTCATGCATTCAAAGGTAAGTATTTGCTGAATCAGGGCCTTTATTTATATGGTGCAGGCCCTGATTCTGCATTGAGCTCTGCATGCATCTTTGTGCCTGAGCTTTAGGGTGTACATTTAAGGAGTGTATGTGCATTTACACATATGCTGTTTAAGGGATCTTTGAGAAATTCAATTGACTAGATATTTGCAGGGGTCTAAAAAAATGAAAGTGTTTCTAATTAAAGATGATGGATGGATTTGAAAACACCTACCAGTTTATCATATTGTCTTCATTAATGTTTTGTTGTTCGAGCCCTCTTGAAAATAGATTAAGGCTACAGAATTAAAGAAGCTTTTTGCAACAATATCGATACTTTAAAACTACCTTAGTAGAAAAACGTATAACACTTTCTGCTATGTCAGATGGTAAAGGAAATTCCGATTTTACAAAATTTACATCTTGATTTAGCTGTTGAATTTAACATCACTGCCAAGGTCCAGCTATACAATAACAAAGCACTTTAGCATCTGCAACTTCTTAAAACCCTATTAAACAGATGTAATTCCTGGCATAACTAAGCTTTTGCCAGCACTTTTTGTTACATTCCACCAAGACCAAACAGGAAATATATTTCCCTTCAGTCTAAGAGTTTCAGAAAAAAATGAGCTTCTCTTTGTACCATGAAACAGAAGGAGACCTTCATTGCTTCATAGCCATCAATTAGCAGGCCAATAGTGAGAGGAAATGGGCAGTGCTCTTAGTTTCTCAATGAAGTGAGTAAGTTTATTTATGCCGATTCATTTTCCTCCCTCTTTGCTTTGACTATTTAACGCTATTTTTCTCTCATAGGTGCTTTGGGCACATGATTGTTGTAACGCTTTCTTTTTCCATAGTGCTCTTACTGTTACTACTCAGAAGAAATCTTTCTCTTGGTTGGTGTAATGGGTTTAAAGGTATTTTTGAAGTCCACACCTTACCAGTTTCCCCATTCAAAAAATGTTATGTAATCCTATTCAGATAAAACCACTATATTTATGCTGTACCTGTACATTTTCAAAGTACATAGGCAAGATTTTTAAAGGTATTTAGGCATCTGAAAATGTAGCCATGCATTGGGCCTATGAATCTAAATCCCAATGACATCCATGGAAGTGAAACAGCTGGGTGCTCTTGGAAAATCCTACTAAGACTCCTAAGTGCCTTCTTAAAATCTGACTGTAAATGACTTAACAATACAAGTCCCATCTACCAGATTTTATGCTTTTGAGTTGCCTCATGTGCTCTTTGAATATCGTGTCTTATGCTGTAGGGCGAAAATATCTGAAGACTTACATGTGGCAAGATTTTGGGCTACTCCGATTTGAGCCGATTTAAAGAGGCTGATTTTCAGGGGATGAGTGCTCAGCACTATGTGTAGAGAAAGCCTCTTTGGGTACACTTGGCCTGTGGCATGACAGATTCGTGCTCATGCTATTGCACTAAAAATAGCTGATATTGTGGCTAAGGCTCTTAAGGCTGTGAGGAGAGGTGGCTTCAAAGCCTGACTGCAAGTCTGATCTGAAACTGAAATGCATTGTTTACACAGCTATTTTTAGCACAGAGCACAAGCTCAGCAAGCCTGAGTCTGTCAACCTTGGCTTGGAGATTTACTGCCATAGGCCACTGCTTGCTCTGTAGCCATTCGTTTCTGGTGTCTTAAATTAGGCACCAGAAATCACTGGCCACTTTTGGAAATTTTGTGCACTGTACATAATTTTCACTAGACATAGATGTGCATAAATCTGGCTTGCAGAACATAAGAACCAGCCTGAATCTTGACATAAATATGAGGTTGAAGTCAACCTTTTCAGAGGATATTCATTATAGGGTTATTTTGTTTGTATTTAATTTCTTCTTGTGGATCTTTCCTTCCTGGTTTCAGCCAGGACTGGAAGCAGAAATACTTAAATACCTTAAACATGACTCTTGTTCTATGTTTGGTTTAGAGAAATCCACTTAGTTTTGGAAATCCCATGAGAAAACCAGCTGTTGTGAAACTTCCAGCCATAATTCCAGACGACTTCTAGAAGCCCTTGCTGTTACTTAACAATACAACAGAACTGACACTTAAACACAACTAAATTACAACAGCAGATTGCAGTGTAACCAGCCATTTGAAAACCAGGCATGTCAAATTTTACACCCTCTTTCCAGAAAGTTACCACTTTTACATTTCCCCTCCACACTCCATATTGCAAACACTTGCGGTAAAAGATGAGTCTATATAAGAATGACCATACTGGGTAAGACTGACGGTCCATATAGCCTAATACATTGTCTTAGAATGGCTGGTGCCAAATGATACAGAAGGCGTGAACAGAACAGGGTAAGTGTCAAGTTATCTACCTCCAGATCATATATATCTATATATATCTATATATATATCTATATATATATATATAGCATGCTTGGAAATTTTCTGCTACTTGTTCTTATTGTGTTCAAAGAAAAAAAAAAGACTTGGCATATCTTCTTTGTCAATAAACAGGATTGTACCAAAGAATATAACTGTGTCACTTACTGAATTTTTCTTCTAAGGGAAACAATTCAGAAAGACCCCTTGAATAGTGGATTAAGGAGCTTGGACCAAGAGACCACAATTTACTGTGTATTACTAATGTGTCTAAAATCTCAATTATATATTGCATTCTTAAATTGCTGCTTTAAACTGTTAGATAGTTACAGGGGCATGACTTCATTCACTGTTCATACACCATCCTCTGGGGTGATATATTGGCTTCTTATGTTTGCTGAAATCCATTTCTCCTCTAAGCATGTGTATGAATCCATGAGCATCATCTAATGGTCCCTTTGGTATAAAATGATTATATTTATTTGAAGATCATTATGTATGAGCTGTGAAACAATGCTTTTAGGAGAAGGACATTGCAGTATTTAACCTATGGTAGCAAAAAATTTTAAAGGTATGCTTAACAATCTAATTGAGCACTTTGGCTAGACCAGGACAAGAGGATATGCTGAATTCCTGACCCCACTGAATCAAAGAGATTTTTGTCATTGTGTTCAGTGGAGCCAGGAATTCATCTAATAAATCTAAGTTAAGGGGGAAAATACATAAGTATTTGAGGAAAAATACTTTACAGAAGTTGAATGAACTTCCTGCTGGACTGGTGGAATCAATATGTATTTGTTTGAACAAAAATTGGATGACTACATGGAATGTTACTAGTCAATATTGTGCTTGGGAGTAGCTGACCACCTTTTCTGAAGCTCAGAAGACTATTTTTTTTTAAATTTGCCATGTTTTATTCCCAATATTGACTATGGTTTACAGCATGGGAAACTTTGTTCTCCTTCTCTGGCACAAAAAATTATGTAAAAGTTAAAAGGATTTTTGAACCAGTTTTCAAAACTTTAAAACCTTTCAACATTTACCAAAATTCAAACACATTATATAAAATCAGAAGTGGCACCAGTCCACCTGAACATCTATTTTGGGTTCTAACCTGCTATATAACTAATTATAGTTCAGTCCCAGCTAGAGGCTAACAAGGCAGTGTAACTTACTATGCTATAGGCATGGGTTGCTGCAGACAAATGCCATGTGTTGTTTTTATATCTTAGGCAAAAAGTTGTGTGGAATAATGGTGCTTACATGGCACCTAAAGACCAAAAAAAAAAAAAAAATAGCCACATCAATAGATGAGTTCTATGTTCCAGGCTATTTGTAAAGCTTTCTAAGAATAATTTCTCAAGCTGCTTATATGCATTGTGAGAATTTTTCTTACAAAATTTGAGTTTATGCAATTAGGGTTGTAAATATTAAATGTTAGTTTGTAACTTAATTTTAGTTTTGTCATAACTTAAAGTACAGATTCCAGTTGATTTTGTATATGAACTCTATGAATTGTTACCCCCTGCCTGGCTACTTTTCCTCAGGATATTCAATATTGCTTCTGGCGAAAGAGTGATTACACTAGGAGAATGTCTTCTACCTAACCTCCCACAACATCCTTTCCTCCCTGTATCCAAAAATTTTCTGTAAAACAAAACAGCCTAAAAAAGCAAAAAACTAAATAAGTCTAAAGTACCAAAGCCAAAACACTACCACAAATAGTTTTCGTTTTGAAAAGGGAGGTGTGCCAGAGACAACCTGGAATCTTCATGAAGAACTTTTATTATTGCTACTGATTTTACATGGAAAGTGCTCAGGTACTGGAACTAGATAAATTAATGGAGATTAGGCCCATTGATGGCTATTAGGTAGTAATGATGTCCTTAACCTCTGTTTGTCAGAGGTTGGAAATAGATGTCAGAAGAGGAATTGCTTTTGTGATTACCTGTTCTGTTCACTCCCTCTGGGGCATCAACCATTGGCCTCTGTCAGAAGAGATGGACCTTTGGTCTGACCCAGTATGGCCATTCTTATGTTCTCATACTGCAATGATAGGTGTCAGGATAAAATTCACAGATAGATTCCACTCATGTTCAGCATTCTTTTATTAATTCTGAAGCCAAGTAAAGAAGCTAAAAGCTATCCTTATCTTTAAAATCTTGCTTATTTTTGAAATTGTCTCAGTTTCTTATTTAGATGTCTTGCTAATTAGAGAGGATTAAGTATTTGTGAAGGAGCAACAGAATGGAATGTGGGGTTCTTTGCTGCTTATGAGTCTGAAGAAGAAGTTTAGAAAAAAGGAGGCTGTGGCAGCTGCTGAGAGTGATTGGACAAACAGTCAGTAGGTACACAGGTGAGGTGAGGAGGGGGAAAGGCCAAGCAGACCTTGTGATTTTGATCATAGGTCTCCCTCACCCTCCCTTGCTGAGATGTCGGAGAGAAATTCAACATACAATAGTGAAAAGGTATTGTGGCCAGGGTGACAGACAGAATTGCTGGGCCCCTGGGCAAAGTGTGGAAGAGGGGGCTGGCTCAGGTGAGACCTTGGGTGGAAGGATGGGGGGTGGGATGTGCTGCCCAGAGCTTGCTGCATCCCCTCAGCTAGTCCTAAGAATTGTCCAGAGCACATCAAGCCAGACTACAGCAGCAATTTAAAGGATCTGGGGCTCCAGCTGTCACTCTAGCAGCCGCTGGGAACTCCAGGGCCCTTTTGAATTGCCAGGGCCTCAGCCAGTTGCCTTCTTCCCTCCCCCGTCTCCTATTGGCAGGTATGACTGTGGTGGAGTGGTAGACGTCTGACACTGTTATTGCTGATTCAGCGGAACAGGCTGGGCTCAGCAGATTCAAATTTCTGAAGTCGAAGTGACCTTCCTGGAATAGGATATGTGTAGGTTTTTGAGGACTGAAAGGTACCTTGCTACCAGACTAGAGGTGCCTTACGAGAAAGTTAAATGTTATCAGATGAGGTAGAACCTTGTTATTGGCTTGAGTAATCCCCCTCCCCCTTCTTGGCTCAAATAGGGTGTAAGAAGCAGGATCCAGTTTCCAGGGATAGAACTTGTGAACTGCTATTTCTTTTGAGCCAGGAGGGAGCAATTGATGGCAATTCTTGTGGATATCAAAGATGGTCAAAAGGAATTGAAATAAGACATATAAAAGGGCATGGCAGACTTATAAAAGAGCTAACAAAGCACGTGGAGGATGATTGTGCATGAAGGGGCCAAACATCTGTTGCAGCAAAGATTATAAACTGTTCAGATGTCTAATAGAGTCATAGGCAACTGGAATTGGAAGAGACCTCAAGAAATCATCCAGTCCACAGTGAACCACCAGCTCCAACTAAATTATTCCAGCCATGGTGTTTTCAACCCTGGCCTTAAAAACTTCTAAGGAGGGAGATTCCACCACTTCTTTAGGCAAGCCATGCCAGTGTTTTACCACTGTCCTAGTGAAGCAGTTTTTCTGAATATGCGACCTAAACCTCCACCCACTGCAACCTTAAAACAATTGCTTCTTGTTCTGTCATCTGCCACCTTTGGGAACAGACTAGCTCCATCCTCTTTTGAACCCCCATTCAGTTAGTTAAAGGTGTCTAACAAATTCCCCCTCATTCTTCTCTTTGTTTCTATCTGAAGCCCAGCTGCAAAGTTCCAAACTGGATCAAAGAGGTGATGAGCAATCTAAGGTGTTTTTTTTTTTTAATGAAACACAGGAGACCAGACAAACTTAAGCCAACTTGGAACCTGCTAATACAGAGAAGCTGTAGCAAGCATTTAAGGAATGAAAATTTAACTCCAGGAGGAAATAAAAGGGTCATAGATCACAGTGGAAGACAAATGCCTAGATGGAGAATTGAGTCAGTGAGAGGACTTGGATAAGACTGTTCATTTGTAAACCACTGAGGTGTGCAGAGAAGTTGAGCTGTCTCAGTCTAGATGATGTGGAAAAAATGAGTGAAAAACTCCCAGGGAGGTTTATTCGGATCATTTCAATATTGGGTATCAAATAAATGACTGGGAAGATGGAGAGGGGTTGCTGGCAGTCAACGTGGGATGGCTCCTCTCTAATAGTGCTGCAGAATTTATCCCAAGAAAGACTGAGAGATGCCAAAATCATCAACATGAGGTTTGGAAGTAGGTGTCAATCTGATCCGGCTAGCTAAGGGCTGGAAAGAAAGACAGAAGAGACCACATCTGATGTGGCGGATGAGCTGAAGAGATTTGTATCCCTGGAAGAGTGTGGATGCCTGAATATCATTGAGACCTTCCAGGAGACACTGGCAATGGACTGGTTCAGAGACGCTCAGCTTGACTTGGACTTGCAGCTCAAGATCAATGAAAGGAGGACAAAGAGGCTCCAAGAGCCTGTAGTCTGTGTCACAGAACTTTAATCTTTTCTTACATCAAAGTACCAGAACAGAGAGCAGCTGCTAATGCGGAAGATGGACCCTGATCACCATAAACACTGAGCAATTCTTACAGGACTTAATATGTACAATGAAAGGGGGATTTTCATCTGGTTCATGGTCATATTGAATGATTGGAACAAATGATAAATTCACTTTGCAAAACTAAGAAAACTGGCAAAAATGAAAAGAGTAGTTCAGTTAAATGCTGGTACTGTGACTAACTGGTCACAATTTTTATAACTTTAGGGTAGGTCAAGACAGACTATTGCAAATCTGGGAAACAGGGGGACACCAACTGGAAGGAGCAAAGCTTGGAGGCACAAGGGACAAACCTACAATTTGAGTTTAGATCTGGACAGTTAAGTAACAAAAACAGGCGTTTGGATATCAAGTGTGTAATAGGATCTGAGAGGTATAAAAACATTATTGAGACAGTCTCAAACATGTGAATTATTAGACCAGGCACATTGAAAAGTTTATAATAGGTATCCAGGAATGAACTTCCTGATTGGTCTCAGACGGAGACAGTAAATGGGGCAAGGGCACCTGTCCAAACTCTGGACTTGAAGACTGAAACTCTGAAATTTGAGCAAGAAGTCTTGATGGCTGAAATTGTGGATGAGCAGCTAATTGAGCTGGTTTTCATTATGACTAATAACTGTGCAATCAATGCCAGGAAAGGCGGCTTAAAAATTCAGTCGGGATATTCCCCTTTAAAAATATAGACCATATGAGAAACATGGTTCATTGGCAATTGGTTTGCCATGAACAAATTGTCCTTGCCCCAAAGGCAGAAATCGTCATCCATCTGGAACCCACTCTTGTTGTGAATGTCTACACTGCAGTTTTTAGCCCTGAAGTCAGGGTGGCAATGCTGATTCTTTGTGCAAACAGCCATGTTGGAAAGCCAGTTGTAAACAATGCCCCAAGCAGGAAAGCAAGGAATTAGTTGCTCAAGGTGTGGGTGTGCCTCTTACCTTATATTATGCAGAAGTACTCATATTCCTGTTTAATTCACTGACACAAGTTGGTAGGGTTGCAGGAATGACCTTAGAGGATCTGTATATCAGTATAATGTGTGACTGAAAAATAAATTGGCAAACACAGCCCACTGACCCCCCAGATTGTAGTGTTCCTTCACAACACCATAGTAAAAGCTTTCTGGTCACAATGACAAAGCTTGGAGTATAAAGATGAACTATTGTATAGGAACTGGAAGAAACCAGGGGATGATGAGTACAGGTGCCAGCTGGTTTGGAGTCCTTGGTGTATTATACACACACCAAGGAAGAAAACTTAAACCTAAAATGTTCCACATGTTTATGATTCAAGGGATTCACAAAACTGGCAACACCCCAGTACACCCACAATCTCATAGGTTGCATTAGGATTCAGGTGGTTCAGCTGGCTAAATTTGTAGAATAGTCCAAAGGAGCTGGGACCAACATATTCTATTCCTTTTGATGACTTTTAGAAAAACAGTTAGTGGGAGTAGTCCTTGAACTTGGGTATGAGCCAAGATCACCAACAAAACCTCGTGTATGGAATTGCTGGACGAAGACAAAGACATTTTGACTATCTAGAAACCCTATAATCCAAACCTTGAAATGTTCACACCTTTGCTAAAGAAAATTTGAGGATGGACTTTGACAAAATGAAAAGGTGATAGGATGTACGACTGTATGGGCCAACTTTTAAGAAAGGAGATCTGGTATAGTTTCATAACTCTAGAAATACAGGCGCTCTAAATGGAATAATCCTTATGGAGGACTCTATAAAATAGATTTGGAAAGGTTATATTTTTATCAATAAATAGTGATTACACCATATACACATTAATTAAAACATTATTTCCATTGATGATGATGATAAACTAAGTAAGCGAGACTGAGAATAGCTTGATTTAAAGGTATTTATTTTGTATATTTTGATGTGATCTTGGCAATGTGTGATTTTTAACAGTTAAAAAGGTTTCACTTTTTGAATCTCACTGAATACTGTAATAAAATTATCTGACTACCCCCAAAATTTTCGTAACTGTAAAAATAAAAATGGCTAAAATAGGAAAATACTTAAACAACCTCAATATTTATTAACATTATAAAAATTGAATTCTCCTAGACTACTTACATAGCACAAGGCTCAAAGCAATGAAGTGGTGTGAAGGATACCCACAATTTATGCATAAAGATCATTTGAGAAGATACTGGCGGGAGGAGGAGGGGGGAGAACTGAGTGAGTGTTAGTGGAGTTGCTCTCTGAATCTGATAAAACATCTGTGGGAGTTGAGGCTGGGAAAGCTGTGAAAGTACTAAGATGGAACAGGTGGAGTCTGCCTCCACAATCAAGTTCTTCTGAAACAATAGACACACCTCAGCAGACAGACAGAAAATCCAAGAAAAAAGAAGCCCCAAAAAGATGTGAGTGAAAAAAAGTTCTGTTGGGTTGGCGAAAACATTTCAACAGGAGAGAGATATAAAAATAACTAGCAGTCCTGTAGCATCTTAAAGACTAACAAACTTATTAGGTAGTAAGCTTTCATGGGTAAGACCCACTTTTTCAGACTGTGGAGTAGACAACTAGAATCAAGGTTTATATAGCAGGAGGAGGGGAAAGAAGGAGGGGGAAAGAAGGGGTTACCTGTCAGTAATAGGACCAGTAGATGAAGCAAATGTGAGCCTACTTAACATTTTCCCATCCTCTTTCTTCCCCCCACATGCTGTATAAACCCTAGATTCTAACTGTCTACTCCACAATCTGAAGAAGTGGGTCTTACCCACAAAAGCTCATTTCCTAAAAATTTGTTAGTCTTTAAGATGCTACAGGACTGCTTGTTATCTGTGAAGCTACAGACTAACACTGCTACACCTCTGAGGAGATATATACTTTGTCTCATTTAAAAGGTGTTAAATATTTTTGTTTCCTTTTCACTTGGGTTATTGCTGTCACTACATTAGGCCTCATGGGGATGATGGCTTAAACTGAGGTGGGGGTAGGGTATTATGAGCTAGGTGGAACCTTATGTTTTGTGTTAAACCTTTCACTTAAGACAAAAGGGGAAGAGGTGAGGTTGCCAAAGAGCTTTCAGCTAAGTATTGTTTTAAGGTGTTTGTGTGGTGGTCAGGATGGATGTCAAGAAGAACAGAAAAACTAAGAGAGGCAAAAAGCCTAAATAAATTGGTGAAATTATGCAGATTGAGTTGGAAGAAATCTGGGGGAGTCTTTTGGGACAGAATTACTGTCTGAAAAAAAAGTGCGCTTGCTAGTGTGAGCAAAAAGAAGCTGTTTCATGTTAGCTGATTCCTTTTACATCCAAAAACATAGGGCAAGGGCTGCCAATGGGGTAGGGCTGGAAGAAGGGGGAAGTTGCTCTGAGGCCCAATGATCTAAGAGTGCCTGGCATTCTGGGGTCTTTAAATTGCCATGGGGACTTTGCACAGCATACTCCTGGGGCACTGAGAGCTGTCTGGAGGAGACATGAGGCAGTCCAGATGGTGCTGAAGGATGGTTGACCTAGCTCTGTCCCTTCTGCCAGAGTTGCCCCCCGCCGCATCAATGGGACCCAGAGCCGAACCCATCCTCACATTGCCCAGGACCCAATGATGTCTGTCTCCGAAGCACTTTATAGGATCTTGGAAGAGAAAACTGCATCCAAGAAAATATCAGGCTCTAATTTTTACTTCCAGAGGTAAACATCACAAGTACCCCGAAACTAGCTGCTTATATGAAAAAAATGCAATATTTTTGAAGATTATAGTATGAAATAAAAATGCGTCAAATTGTTGCTCTAATGCAATTAAAGTAGTCATTCCAGATGGTTCTGTTTTGCCACTCCATTTTGGGGTAAATAAATTTCATGAAAATAACTGCTTGGAACTGACTTAACACTGTCATGAACTGCTTAACAATTAGCTTCTGGAAAATTAAAAAAATTATTTCAGTTCAGGGCTGTACATAATTGCTTAGGCGTGTTGTGGGGGAAAATTAAAAAAAAAAAAGAAAAATACATGAGCAATGATGGGACTGTCTCACAGCTGTTCCACAGGAATAAACCTAAGATCATCCTGGGTGCTGATGTATCTTTGGAACTCATACTGCTCCTTAAATAGCTGTATAAAATTCCATTTGAAGACGTTTTTTATATCAAAACATTTTGGGTATTTTAGTTTTATGTACTCCAAACCAAATTGTGTCAATTTCCTAAAACAAAAAATTCTTAAGTCACAACCCACTCCTTGTTTTATGATCCAAATTAACTCTTCCCATTCCTCATTTAATTCCTCACTCTCTACCAAAAGTGCTGAGGCAACAGGTCTCCTTAGGCCATCTACGCTGCTGAGACCATGTACTGCCCTAATTTGCTCACTTCTCATTGGCCTCAACAAGTTATGCAGGTACTCTGAGATCATTCAATAGCTCAATATTTCTAATTTCAAAATTTGTTGGGGTAGTATTAGATAGTAAGTGATCCTGTTTAATAATTTCATATTCAAGAAATCAGAAAGTATAAAATTAAATTGTTTGTTTTAGTTGTGGTTGTGATTTTTCAACCAACTTTTTTTCACCAAAAAAGGCAACTTGTTGAAAATGAACATGTTCAAGAAATTGTCAGTTTTAACAAATCTCTGGGTTCCAAAAAAATTGGAAAACTTTGAATTAGGAGCACATCTCATTCTGACAAAAATTCAATATTTTTAGTTGAAACTTTTTTAGATAATTTAGACTAAAATTCCAAATTGCCTCATGTCATTCAGAGTGCAGCTTGTAGCTGAAATCTTGGAATAGTCTTATATTGATGACTGCATTTTGTTTTGCAAGACCCTGAGGAATTCTACTGGTTATTATTTATTACTTGACTCTCTGTTGAAGATGAAGAAACTGGAATGTTAGACATTCCTGCAAAGGATGGAGTGTTTTCACCAATAAATTGGAGTACGTTCTTCTGGGATAAAAATGTGGCCCATTGCATGGGGTGACGTATTTCTTCAGAGTGTCTGGGGAAGGCAGTTTTAAGCGTATCTAAGTGGGTAACCTGTACTTTCTCTTAGGAGGAAATTCTGAGGTACTTGCCTGGCTGAAGGTGTGTCTGGGGGGCTGATGAATCTATGGTGGTAAGTGCAGTGATCCTTGTGTTTCTTTTATATAGTACATAATGTTCCAAAATTATTGGTATTTAGAGTTAAGCAAAGGCATGCCTAATCTCACAGATTTAGAGGGGTAGAACCTTGCTGCTTTTTGCATTGTGCAGGGACAAAAAACATTTTAGAGCATGGGCTTGGATCAAAACACTGTAGTTTTCTTTTCTGGTACAAGCATCAAATAATGAATAGAATTTGACTTTTAAATATAATAAATAGAATTTGCTATTATAAAGCAAAGGGAATTTCCCATTGGTACAGTACAAGTCCCTCAGAGTTATTAGAAGACATTTCATTGGGGATTCAGTGAAGCCCCGAAGGTTAATCTGTTACGTTGGTTTACTTCCCATATGACTTATGATGTGATGCTTCTCCGGTAAGCTAAACAGTTTGAAAATACTGCATGTGGCTGAAGTAGTAATCAAATGTACATAGCATTTTAACTAAAACTTAACCTAATACTGAAGCTACTGCAATAGTAGCAGGGGCAAATATTGTCTACCTTTTATTTTTCTGTGCTGCAATTTTGTATATATATTTTTTGCCATTTTTATTAATACCTCTTTAAAATCTTTTCCGTGTAATAATTGTAATACAAGCATAGTCTGTTCTACTCTGAGAGGTGCTGGACAAAATATGTACAAAATACTGTCCTTGCCAGCCTCATGAAACTATTCTGAAGATACAGTAAACATATATGAAGCAATGCACAAAGGCTGAAGATTAATGAAATAAAATTAATCAGAGGAAATATACATTGGAAAATTTCACACATTTTTCCCAGAGAATAAACAAATCATAGAAACAAGTTTTAAAGTTACCATAAATTAAATATTTGTTCCAAAGCTCATTAAGATGAATGGGAGTCTCTCCATTTGCTTCACTGGATTTTGAACTGGCTGGTAAATGAGTAACTTCAGTGCAACGTAGATTACAAGATTATTTGAGCTCCAGTCTTACATTTGTGCATATTTAGCATGTGAGCATCCTCACTGAAAAAAGTGAGAAGTCAATGGGATTGTGCACTTAAAATTAAGATGGTATTGCTGCATTGGTATCTTGGTGTCATTATTTTCACCATATTTTGGGGTTACGTACAAGAAAATGGGGAAAGAATATATCTACTTTACGTAAATATTTTTGATCAACATTTTTGATAAAGTTGAATTTAATACTGTTTACATGGTCCGTTAAGTCTTTAAAATGTTGTGTAGAGCTACTAAGACTTTGCCTTATACACTAGCTTCTAGATTCAATGTAAAGCTAATTTTCATTTGTAAGTCAGGCTATGAACAGGAGGCAGCCAGACAACTCTCCAACACCACATTTTACAGACCTCTCTTCTCTGATCCCACTTTGGAATTCCAAAAGAAATTACAACTACTACTGAAGGAACTCCCTGCTGCTACTTGGGACCTCCTTTACTTAGACACACCATCTGAGCTGCAGCCTGGATTATTCTATTTACTTCCCAAAATCCACAACCCTGGAAACCCTGGATGCCCTATCATTTCAGATATTGGCACCCTTACCACCGGACTATCCAGTTACGTGGACTCCCTCCTCAAATCCTATGCCACCAACAGTCCCAGCTATATCTGAGATACCACCGACTTCCTGAGGAAATTACAAAACATCGGAAAAGTTCCTGATAACGCCATCCTTGCCACAATGGATGTAGAGGCTCTGTACACTAATATTCCACATAAAGACAGATTACAAGCAATCAGGAATACCATCCCTGATGCCACCACAGCCAATCTGGTGTCTGACCTCTGTAACTTTGTTCTCACACACAATCATTTCTGTTTAGGGGACAATTTATACCTCCAGATTAGTGGAACTGCTATGGGCACCCGCATGGCCCCACAATATGCTAATATATTTATGGCTGACCTGGAACAACGATTCCTCAGCTCTCGTCCCCTATTATCCCTCCTCTACTTAAGATACATTGATGACATCTTTATGATTTGGGCCCATGGTACAGAGGCTCTAGAAGAATTCCACAGAGACTTTAACAATCTACACCCCACCATCAACTTATGCCTCGATTACAACATGCAAGAGATACATTTCCTGGACACTACAGTACTAATCAAGGATGGCCTGATCAGTACCACACTGTACCGAAAACCTACTGATCGCTATACTTATCTACACCCTTCTAGTTTCCATCCTGCACACGTGACTAGATCCATTGTTTACAGTCAAGCTCTTAGGTACAATCGCATTTGCTCTGATCCAACTGACAGAGACCAAAAACTACAAGAACTTTACCAAATATTCATAAATCTGAATTACCCACCAGGAGAAGTAAAAAAACAAATCGACAGGGCCAGACGAATACCCAGAGACCAGCTACTCCAAGATTGGCCCAAAAAAGCCAAGAACAGAACACCACTGGTCATCACCTACAGCCCCCAACTCAGACCACTGCAACGAATTATTAAAGACCTACAACCTATCCTTAATCAGTATGCTACACTCCAGAAGGCCCTGGGTGACATGCCTGTTCTCTCCTACAGGCAACCTCCCAACCTCATGAGGATCCTCACTAACAGCCACAGTCTGTACCCCAGGAATACCAGTCCTGGAACCTTTCCCTGCAACAAAGCCCGCTGCCAGCTTTGTCCACATAACTTCTCTGGAAATACCATCACTGGACCTAACCAGGTTACTCACAGAATCACGGGCACTTTCTCATGCTCCTCTACTAACATCATATATGCCATCATGTGCTAACAATGCCCAGATGCTTTGTATATTGGACAGACTTCTAACTCCCTTAGACAAAGGGTCAATGGGCACAAAACAGACATCAAAACACTCCAGATCCACAAACCAGTTAGTCAGCATTTTAATGGAATGGGGCATTCTGTCAATGACCTAAAGGTATGTGTGTTACTGAAGAAGAATTATTGCACTGTCCTGGAAAGGGAAGCGGCTGAGCTGGCTTTTATATTCAAATTTGGCGCATTAACACATGGTTTAAATCGTGATGGGAACTTTGAGTCACTATAGGGGCTCGTCTGCATAGTTGGCTCAATCTAATTCTTGACCTTCCCCCCCCACCCCTCCACTCTCTGATTTGCTCACCTTGATTATCTTTTTCTGATTTGTCCTCCTTGCTTACTGTTTTTGGTTCTCTGTGCCTTAAATATTGAGTCTGTTCTGGTCTGGCTATGGTCTGAAGAAGTGGGTCTGTCCCACGAAAGCTCACCTAATAAACTATTTTGCTAGTCTTTAAAGTGCTACTTGACTGCTTTTTGTTTTCATTTGTAAAGTTTTTTAGCTTTCAAATCCAGCAGGATAAATCTCACAGAGGAATTGACACATGTATTAAGCATAGAGGGTGGGGAATCAAAAGTTCCCTTGAGGAGAATAAAATACCATTTTCTGTTACTTTCATCTTTTAATGTCAAGACTGCTATCATGTTGTAAAATACACTAAAACTGATCCTAAAATATGACATAACTCTTGATGCACTAAACCTACAATGCAGTATTTGCAACCCCACCAAAACTTGTTTCCGCCCATTTTGTCTTCTATATGAACTTGAAAGTTGGATATCAAATGTTAATGTAAAAAAATACAGAGGACTATCATTTAGCATTTGATACTTATCAATATGCAAAGCTTCAATGAAGATAGCTTGCCCCTTTCTTCTCTTTATCTGCATTCCTTTTAGTTGTACTCTTCAACTGTCCCAACAAGCTGTATTTAAAATATATTATGATAGTTAAATAATTAGTGATGACACTTAGTGCTGCCCAGTTATGCAGCCTGGGGAGTTATGAAAGAGAGCTTGAGTCACAGCTTTAATATCTTACACTGAGTACTGCATGTTTCTCCAGAATGGCAACCAACATTTAATCGTGGTCCTACAAAACTGAGTCTGTGCTCAGGAAGAATTTGTGGAAATCCCATGTGACCTACATTTCTTCCTTTAATCTTCTGTGGTGAGGTTTTTCTATACTCCCCATTCTTGTAGTTCTCTCAGGTGGAGGGTGTGAGAAGAGGTATCCTGCTAAGCAACAGTGTGTATGTGGATTGGATTAAACCCTCTGGAGGTTTTCAAAGTCCCAGCTGGACGTATCTTAGATGAATTAATAAAATACAGCTAAGTAGAGTTAGGCTCAGAACTTAAAATAATATAAAGAGTATATGTTCTGCTTCTGCCTACTAGAGAAAAAATTCCCTTTCCTGGGGGATATGAAGGTCGCTCAATCCGTTTTTTTAAGTCCTAGATAAATTAATGATGGAGTTTCAGTATTCAAGGTACTTGAAGAGATTTCTGGGGTGTATATGATCTTGTGGTTGAACCAGAACCCTGTAAAATAAATCTGGCTACCCCAGGAAGGGTGCGGTGTTGGATTTTTGTTTGACCTGGGCCTCTGGCAGAGTTTCACTCCAGCTGCACAATTGTTGACTTTACCACACATCACCTTCAAAGGAAACCCTCTTGTTTGGCTGCAGGATGCTTTGTGGTCCCTTTTCAGAGTTCTTCAATGTCTCTCATTAGATGACGGAAGGCAGTCACTAGATACCAAGTAGAGGGACTCCCTTCTTTTTCCTTCAGTCTGAGTGTTCTCCTTAGTGCTTCCCACCCACTTTGGGCTGAGGAAGGACAAGATTTAATCCAGGATACTGATCTGAATTTCTCCATTGGGACAGGCAATGATGCTGGCACCTACGTTGTTGTTTTGGAACTAAATCGTAGACCAAGTCTTCAAAGAGGCCTCAACGTGGTCTGTCATAGAATTCCCAAAATTATATGTTTGGTTATAACCAAGAACTTCAACGCTGCACAGTCTGTTTATGAATCTATTTATATGCAAACACTAACATGGGAAGGGATTTTTGTACTGTAACCCCCAAATCTTTAGAGTAGGCTAGAATTCTGTCAGCATATTGTGTGTACAATTTTCTATACCTTTTAATCATTGTAAATATCTCCCTATTATATCTCCCTATTTTTGTGTGTGTGTGTGTGTGTGTGTGTGTGTCCCACAATGAAAATACACTTTAAAAGCAAGAGATTTTTTTTAAAAAAACCCAAGAATTATGCAAGCTTTCTCTGTCAGGGTCACTTTTCCAGTTCAGTGATTCAGCAGATGACTAGAACTGGGTCAAGCTACATTTGTTTTTGCTTCAAATAAAAACCCAGTCTTCTGCTCCAGTACTGGCTAATTTGTTTTCTTTCAGAGATTCCTAAAAAGGTAATAATTCTATTAGAGATGTTGAAGTAACCAGGATAGGCTGGAGTTCTGAAAGAATGCAGTCATGGCATCCAACAGCTCTTATTTGGGCACCTAAATGAAGTGGACAGGTCTTCAAAATTGTTCAGCTTTTATTAACTACCACTAAATAGTTAGGGGACAGGACACAGTGGAAAAAATGGCCAGTTCACATGTGTAAAGTGGCAGCTTAGCTCTTCTCAAAATCTGGCCCGATGGGTTTGGGTTAATTTAACTGAAAATTAATTTCTGAAATATTCATTAACTTTCCTTCCATTTTGAAGCTGAGACATAACTTTGTCCTGTGTTGCTGAAAGAACAAGGAACAGACGTTGAATGCCAAATATATCACCTTCCCACTTGCTTGTACTGTACATTATATCCTCAGCACAAAGCAAAAAGCTCTTGTGCAAAATTCCTGATTCCTTTAATTTTTTGCATATACAAATGTATTTTAGGCAGATGGTTATAGGAAGTGTTTTTTAAAATATTTCATGTTTACTTTGGCATATAACCCTGATGTTTGAGCTTCAGACTTGACTTTGGCATTCATTTCAGATCAGCTGATATGAAGTTCTTCAAAAAATAAATATTTATATTTTTAAAAAAATCATCATGTATTCAATATCCTGCTTTCTACACTGCTAAAATATTTGATGCTGAGTGGTATGCTGCAGTTTTGGGGAGCTATCTTTCTATACATTTCTCTTACAGTTTCCTAGGTACTGAGGTCAGGCTGACTGGTCTATAATTTACTCTCCATTTTCCCTTTTTCAAAGCATTATGTTAGCTCTTTTCCAGGCTTCTGGAACCTCTCCTGTCTTCCATGAGTGTGCAAATATTATTGCCAGTGGCTCTGAAATTTCTTCAGCTAATTCCATCAGCGCCCTTGGGTGAATAGCATCAGGCCCTGCTTATTTGAATTAATTCAAATTTAAAGATCTCTGATGTGTTCTTTACTTATCCTGATTTGCATCCTTCCCTGTGACATGTCTGGTGACATGTTTCTTGTGTGACAATTGCAACAAAGTAAGCATTGAAAGCTTTGCCCTCCTACCATCTTCCATACCAGCTCACCTTCTCTATTGAGCAGTGGATGCATGCTATCCCTGATCTTTTTTTTTTCCTGATGTATCTATAATCTTCTTGTCTCTGACATTACTTGACAGTTGTAACTCATACTTTGCCTTAGCTGTTACGATTTTGTATCTACATGCTCATGCAATTTGCATATTTACTTCCTTGGTGACATGCATTAACAGGAGTATTGTGAGCAAGACACACGAACTCATTTTTCTGCTTTACTCAGTGCTGATTAGACCTCAGAGTATTTTGTCCAATGGTTCTGGGCACCACTTTTCAAGAAAGATGTGGACAAATTGGAGAAAATCCAGAGAAGAGGGTCAAGAATGTTAAAGGTCTAGAGAACATGAGCTATTAGGGAAGACTAAAAGAACTGGGCTTGTTTAGTTCAGAAAATAAGACATATAGGGGACATGATAGTGGTTTTCAAGTACCTAAAAAGAGTCTCAAAAGGAAGAGGGAGAAAAATTGCTTTCCTTGGCCTCCAAGGGTAGGACAAGACACAATGGGCTTAAACCTCAGCACGGGAGATTGGGAATTGGGTAAAACTTCCTTGTCAGCATGCTTAAACACTGGAATAAGTTGCCTGGGGAAGTTGTGGCTACGTCTACATTATGAGATAAATTTGATTTTTTAATAAATTAGATTTTTAACCTCATTCTTATGAATTCGAATTTTAGTGTCCACAAACCTTGAAATTCTATCCATTATTTTTCCATGCCGAGATTTCACATCACCATTGCCCTATGCAAGTTTGACAGTGTGAGCAGTGCATTGTGCGTATCTATCCCACGGTGCCTTAGTCCCAGTTGCTTGTATGTGTTTCAAGTTAGAATCCCAGAATTCAGAGCACCCAGTAACAGAATTTAGACCTCCCTGTGCTGTTCATCCTCTGTGCACATCAGTATAGTGGTGGCCAGCTGTGCTATAACCCCTGTCAACCCCACACTGTTCCATCAGCCACATGTCCAGACCTTTATATTTTGCAGGCTTGGGTGCTGCAGAATTCAATTCTAATTCAGTCAAAAGTTCGATTCCTGTGACCTTCCTGCACACCTGGATGGAGAGCAGTGGAGAAGGAAGCGGCCACACATGGAAGGTCAGAACAAAGCTTTGGGGATACAAATGGCATACTTCTGTAGGCTAATAAATTCAAATTTAAGACAGCTCTTCCACACTTGCCTTTATTCAAAAATTTAAATTCGAAATTGATGCTATACCCATCCTGTAATATCGACATCTTGTTATCAGTATTAGGGTTCACTAATTGGAGCTAATGGTATTTACAGTGAAGACAGTGATATTTTACTATCAATCTGATTTCTTTAAATTTGATTTTATCTTGTAGTATAGACACAGCCTGTGGAATCTCCATCACTGGAGATGTTTAAGAACAGGTTAGATTGACATCTGTCGGGGACAGTCTAGATAGGGCGTGGTCCTGCCATGAGGACAGGGGACTGGGCTTGATGATCTCTCAAGGTGCCTTCCAGTTCTAGTGTTCTATGACTCTGTGCCCCACATCACATTTCCTATGTCTATCCCTTCTGATCTGTAGATCATTAGACATTCCTTTTGTAGCCACACTGAACTCCTGTGGCCCTTGTCCTTCCTCTGCACCAGGATAGCATGACACTGAGCTCTAGTATTCTATCTTTCAGGAACTGCCAGCCCCCTTTAACTCATATTCTTTCTAATTGGACTTTCCTGGGGTTCTTGCCTATTTATGTTTGAGTTGGTTGAAGTCTTCCTTTTTGAAGTCCAATGTCCTTGTTTGCTATTCTCATATTCCCCTTTCATTAGGATCTTGAATTCTATAATTCCTTCCAAGTTCTCAGGCACCCTTATCCATACTGTTCCAAACAAGTCCCAAAATAGGTGTTTGTTTCTTCAGCTGAATCACAAAGTTGTTGTATACACTTTCTAAGAACTCCCAGGACACATTTTGTGCTTTGCTGTATTAGTCTTTCAACAGATATAAGAGAAACTAAAATCCCCCATCAATGCTAGCTAATGAGTTAGCTAATCTTGTTACCTACTTGTAATGCCAATCAATTAATTACTTTCTTCATATAATATAATTTTCAGTTCAGCCTGCTTGTTCCTTAGACTTCTTGCATTTGAGTTTCCAATGCCTATATGCACTGAAAGTTGTTTTGGACTGCACTCTTCTTGTCCCTTTAGTGCCATTGTAGTTTCTAGTCTCTTCTTCAGAATTTAGCCCCTTCCTCTGTTTTCATTACTTGAGTCTAGATGAGCGTTAGTGGACTTTTGTTGCCATGCCCCATAAATACTTGTTTAAAGTTCTCATTAGCTGGATGATGTCTAAAGATGCTCTTCCCAGTAGCTGACAGATGGAGACCATAACAACAGTCATGCGCTTTTCTTGAAAATCAGCTCATTGAAGAAGCTGAAGCCAAAGCCCTCTCATGGACGCTATGGCTGTGGCCACACTACCCCTCCCTTTCGGAAGGGGCATGTAAATGAGGCAGTTTGGAAGATGCTAATGAGGCGCTGACATGAATATGCAGTGCCTTGTTAGCATAATGGCAGCTGCGCGCAGTTCAAAAGTGCTGCTTTTGGAATTCACACTGCCCATGTATGTGGGGGCCTTTCAAAAGGATCTGCTGGCTTCCAAAGCCCCTTCTTCCTAAAACCAAATAGGAAGAAAGGGCTTTCAAAGTCCAGATTAAATTCGTATGAATTTGATATACTTCCTTTTTTCTCACAATACCCAAAATAGGCACAAATATGTAATTGTTGAGCATGACGGTAATTAAAACAGTTCTTGATTGATGTTCTTTTGTAAATATAATGAATATTTGCCTAGGGTTTGAGGGAATGCATGAATTATAATAGTGTATAAACTGATCAGTTTGAATTCACTTAGTTATCTTTCTTTCTGGGAAATATGGCACAACAATAAAAAAAAGATAAGTATCAGCCCTCTGATTTTGAAAGGGAAAGCAAAATGCAGTTCCTGGAGGTGAAAATTCCAGGAATATAGTTCTCTTGAGACTTTTATGTGTCTTTTGGTTTACCAGTGAGAGAACAGTAAACCATGGGAGAGGAATTTTCAGACAGGCTGTGTACATTGCTATGTACCGTGAAATAATGTACGGTATTTATTTGATAGGTATTTGTGGAGGAACACATTTATCAGCAATTTACAAGTAACCACACGATGAAATGTGTTCCCCATGGGCAGGATATTATCAATTTAAAGAACATTTAAAAAAAAAAAACACTGCCTCCCAAACACACAAAAATGATACCATTCTGTGAAAAGAGAATTTACAATCACATCCTTCCCAAAGGAATTTTAATAGAACTTCTTTAACTTTGACTTAGCACTGTGGAGGTGAGGAGAGAAAACGGGGAGATTTTCATAGTGCTGCATAAAGAGCTACTAAAGTCTTCCTGTAAACTTGTACATTGGCCCCAGCAACTTCTTGCCGTTTCCTTTGTTTCACAGACTCATTCTTTTTTCTTTTGCTACTATTGGTCTTTCTTCTGTGATGCTGTGTAGGAGGGACCCATGGCCCTGCTCACAAACAGAAAAGCAAACTGAACCCAGATTCTGCAAAAAGTTACATGCTTGCTTACCTTTATGGACAAAATAGGCCCACTACTCTTCTCCAATTTTTCCTCTAACTTTCCAGTTCTAGTTCTCTTAGTTATGCTGTGTAACACAAGCTTATGAAAACCAACAAATAAAAAACTGGACTCTTCAAACGAACTATGAATTGTTTTGGTGAGTGATGACCCTCTGCATCCAGAGCAGTTTTTAACAAATTCTTGGATAAAGTATGTTGAGCATTTACTCACTGCTCTTATGGAAGCTGTATGTTTGTTCCTACAGTCTAAGGATAGTTATGAGAAACTTAAGTGTGGAAATGTAAAAAACTTAATCACCTATGTTAACTGCAACTTGGCCACTTTAAACATCCCTATAGGAAAGCCGCCTCTCACGTTAATTTTAAGACCAAATTATGCCCTGAGATGTGGTTAGGGAACTTTCAGTGATTCCGCTGATTGATAGACTCTCAAGTCTGAGGGTGGAGTTACAGTGTACAGCTTTGTGAAATATTCATAATTTCACATCTGTCTATTTCTGCAGAAATCCTGCCTTTACATAGTAGCATTAGAATGACATACAGTTAACCTGCTGACCCCCATGTTAGGGTCTCTAAATGAAGAAGAATGTACATGCCTGACATTTAAAATTGTGCCGATTGTAAGTCAGAGATAGGCATGAATGTTGTTAATGATAAATGTTGATTATGTCAGAGAAATGGTTTGTTGAGCCCTTGTGGCATGAATTGCTGTTCATGGATTTATTTTCCTTTCTTTTTTCTGAGGCTGTTGTGATGACCACCAGAGCAACTGCTTCCATCAGGCTGTGATGTTGCAGGGATCACTGTCTCCAGAACTCCCTGTTGGCAGTGTGCTATGAATGCAGATCAGCCCTCTGGGGGGAAATATCTAGTTCAGATCTTTGCGGTAATAATTGTGTCTCAGGAGCACAATATCCAGTGTGTCTCAAGAAATCAGTCTTTCCTCCAAGTAACTTTTCAATCTCCATTCCCAGCTACTTTGGAGTCGTCTTCTGCACCCATGATATGAAGCTCCAACCCCTCAGATGAAGTCTTTCTGAAGTGCCTGTTCTCCTGCAGACTCAGGCTGCATCTACGCTATGAGATAAATTCAAATTTAAGGCAATTAACTTAATATGACTAGGTGACTGTCTTCACCGAAAATACCATTAGTTCGATTTAGGGAGCACCAGTCTTGAGATTACAAAATCACAGTTACCTGACGGGCATAGCATCAAGCTCAAATTGAGAAGTTTGGTTAAAGGCCAGTGTGGAAGTGCCACATCCTAAAACCAAATTTTTAGTCTTCACAGGTGTTCCCTAGCTATCCCACAAAGCTGTGCATGCTCCACCTAGCTCCCAGCTCCCTGCTACTAGTGGGAGCTGGGAAACTGACCAGGCTGCTGCACTCCTGTGGCAGGGGCCAGGCACCCCACAGCCGTGCAGCTCAAGCCACCCACAAGTCCAGGCAGCTTGAGCTTGTGCGCGAGGCCAGGCACCCAGCCACTGGGCTGCTGGAGATGCACAGGGGGCCAGGCACCCATTGGCCAGGCACCCACACTTAGGCACCCTTGGTCACCTGCGACCAGGCACCCCAGCCAGCAAGCTTCAACAGTTTTTCCACCAGAGCTGGTGAGTTTGTATTTTTTGTGGGCAGGGGCAGGAGTGGTTTTGGGTTTTTTTTAGGGGGGGTTGTTTTTGGGAGGTAGTTTGTTGGGGGAAGTTGGGGTGGGACTGGGGTTGGGAAGGCTTGTGGGGAAGTGGGAGTAAACCCTCACATTTAAGGGGCTATGCAGAAGAATGGACAGCCAATTAGTCCAGTAAATGGAGGGTTTATGTATTAGCAGGAGCTGGGAAATTGACCAGGGCTGCTGCACTGTTAGTTTCCTGGGTCCCCCAAGCTATTGGAGCTGGAAGACTGACAGCGTTGTGGCTCCTGGCTCAGAATGCAGGGCTGAGGGAAATGTGGTCCACAATATGCTGCTGCAACAGTCGGTGTTTGGTGATTTCAGTGTGTCAACTTTGTTGGGAGCCTGTGGGAAGTGATGAGAGTCAAAATCGAATTTAGAAAAACGAGCATTATAAAATTGATATTAATAAATTTGAATTTATTTTGTAGTGTAGACATAGCCTCAGTCTCAGACCACCTCATGAAAGTCCCAGTATTTTTCCTCTTGTGCTAAGCTCACCCCACTTTATGAGACCCAGGTATTAATTAAGTTATCCCTCATGCCTCTTCATACCTTCTCTTTGGCTGAGAATGAAGGCACAGGCAATATATGTAGTTAACCAGCTCTTAAATCATTTTATACGTGGAGGGGATTTCACCCAGGACATAGTCTTTTAATTTGGTACTGAATCCTTGGCCCGTCATTGGCAAATTTTACTGATGGTGATTTTAAATATCTTGCTCTAAGTCCATGATTAATTAATAGAGGAAAATACTTCAATAATAATCCTACAGTGTCATCTTGTACATGTTAACACTGGACTAAAGACATTAGCAACATTAAAGCCACACACTTGCCATCTTTCAGTTCCTTAAAATACTTTTTTGGTGTTGCAACATTTTCTTAATTCTGCAACAATCAGTAAAAATTGGGGCATCTTTTCTTAAATCTAATGTTTCTCTATGGAGACTTTGTAGACTTTTGTCCCTGAGAACCCTGAAGAATCCCTCTCACAATTTACATTGGTCTATTCTGAAGTATGGTCAGAGGCTAACTAGCTGACTTCAGATTCCTGCTTTCTGCTACTTGGAAGAAAACACGTTGAGATCTAAGCAGTAATGGATTTCATTGATTGAGGGTGGGAAGAAGACAGATCTGAATCTTATATTTCACAGAACAGATGGAAAATAATGGAGAACCCCCCTCCTCTCAAAATGTTTCATGTGTATTGCCTTCCATCCGTTAAAACACATTTTAAAAATTCTGATACCAAACCAGGAAAACCAATTTCAGATTTTTTTTATGTCTACTAATGTGCCCAGTATTAGATCTGAAAATCAGGCATTTTTTCATTATTTTTCTTAAAATAGGTACAGAATCAGGGTAGGCTTTGGTGATGCACACATTCCCTACACAACAAACCTGTTTTCAAAAGGTCTGTGGAGAAGGTAGAGCCACATTACTGAAGATCTATAACTACAGGTATTGAAGTAATGCTTTCCATGAAATGCTGGCCTTGCAATAGACTTTTAATGCTAATGTTATTTTTTTCTCAGTAACTGTCCACTATGGAAGATGAACTACACATTGCTCTTTCAGTTAATTAACCTCAAAGTCATTGAGAAGATTATTGATAGTGATGTTTTTCATGTTTGCCGGGCCCGGTTTGGTCATCTGTTAAAGACACTTTATTTCTGCAGTGCTCATGTGTTTCTTTTGTTAGAAGACTTGCCAGTAAACAACACAATATCTCCATCACCAGCCACAAACAGTCTGGAGCCTTCTGTGTCTGTGGGTAATGGTTGTTTAGTAAGTGGGGAGTAAGCTCTGAGTCTTCTTTGAGATTCTTTACTGTGCAGGGAAAAGATCTCACTGTTGACAAATACACAAAGACACTCATGATGTAAGGAAAGGTCTTGCTGAATTTCCTCTCATTTTGTTCAGTTCTTTCTTCAACAGGCGAATGAGTGGGAAGATCTGATTCAATGATACTTTTTTAGCAATGAATTTCTCTGTAGCAATCCTACAGGGTTTTGAGAGATGAAGTAGGTGTTTCAGTACGGTCTTTTCTGTGGACTTGAGAAGAATGTCCTAGTTGATGATGCGCATAAAGCATTCGGTACTGTTCTTTTCTGAGCAAGATTACATTGTCAAGTTCTTTTTGTTTGCTTAGCTTAAATGCCCTCTTGAAGTGAATTTTTACTTAGTTGAAGCAATATTCCCATGAATTTTGTGGCATGATGACTGGGGGTGTGGAGACATGTACATACTGAACTTCAGAGAGGGAGATGACTAGGCAGAAAACTCAGAAGATACAGGGTCTCATGGGAATAGCAGCACTTAGCTATCTAGATCTGCAGCCAGATCCTTTTGCTACTTCCAAAGCATCTAGATGGGTGAGTGAGGGCAGAGGCAGATTACAAGTCAAAATGTGCTCTTGACCTGTGACAAGCATACCAGCTTGAGCTCAATATACCCACAGTTGCCCATCTCAGGGCTTTCAATATGGATGTTAGAGCCATTAAGGGCAACAATGTGTGCCTTCACACACACAAAGCTCACAACATAAACAACAAGCAGCCATAGAGAGGAGGAGATGGGGTTTGTTGCATAGTGAAGGGAGTATGTGAAGGCAAACTATTTGGTAATGCTCCTTTGGGGATATAGCAGCCTGTAGTGTTCCTGTTGGAATGTGTCTCTGTGTGGGTAAGTATACATGGACAAGGAAAGGAGGGACAGAGATGAGTAGCCACTCAAAGCAGCATGTTTTCTCAGAAATTATTCATAATGCAAGTCAGGTTTCATTTTATGTTCTTTCTGCCATGAGTAGCTTTAACTGCCTTGTTGTGGCTTAGACCATGGGGAAGTATAGCTGCATACTGGTGGTGGGACTGTAAGGGAAGGAAGGAAGGAAGGAGAAAGCACCTTTGGAAGCCATTGCTGTGGGGTTCATGGCTGGTTTGGAGGCAGTGGAATTATTTGTACAGCCTGAGATTACATGTGCATTCTGTATACGTCTAAGACCAATGTCTTTTTAACTTAGGGAGAAGTACTCCTCTTTTTGTTTTGTCTTTTACTGTAGGGAAGTATCTACCTTGTGTTTTACCCTTTTATCAGCTATCAAGAAATCCTCAGGCTATTAGGCACTATTCTGCATTTACGTTTCTCTACCATTCTCAGGTTTGGGGCTTCATTGTGTTAGTCATTGTAGAAACAATAGGGAATGACACACCCAAATAAATTATAGACATACAGCATATGTGTCCAAATGTCTTACCTGCACTGTTATAAAAATAGATATTCTCTAGACGATTCAGATGTTTAAGATCCAATTCTGCTTCCAATGTAATGACATTTCAGTGGTGCAGCATCAGGTGCTTGGTTTGGATAAAACCCAGGTTCTCAGGTGCTTTGGTCTGGACATCAGAACAGGAGTAGCCAGTGACCAGCCTTCCCTTGAAATTGACTTTGGATTACAGGTTCATTTCTTGTTTAACTGTAACCTGTTTACTCAATCTGAATTTAATTCAACCTAGTCATTTTTTTCAAAGATATTTTTACAGTGTTCTAAATGAAAAATCAATTACTTCTATGTTCCTCAGAAAGTTATATGTGAACATGTTTTTTTTTTCGTTTTTGTTTTAAATGTCAGGTATATTTTCAGTGCTGCACATATTCTAAACTTTTATTGCAAGATGAATTAACTCCAATGAATTATGCCATATATAAAAATAATGACTGTCTGTTGCTGTTTAAAAGAACCAGCCTAATCTTCAGCTGGATTTGGACAGTAGAAACAAGGTAATAGACTTCTTTCTTAAAAAGCTGCAGATGCAGCAGGCAAACTTCTCATGTACTGTAAAGATCCAGTTATGATGAATTTTTCCTGTACATGAAGGATACAAATTTAATGGATAAAACAAAGATGATGATTGTATTTATAATGTGCTAATATGTTGACTGACTGTCTCATACTTGGGTATTAGTAATTAGACGTCAACATTATAAAAGCAACACACATGTAAATTATCAAATATGTAATAGAGGAGAGGGAAAAATCCAAGCACTAGAGGTATACTTTGAACAAAAGTTCAGGTCTGCCCGCATTGAAAACCTAATGGCATTTAAGGAAGGTTTTTACACAGGCTCTGTGTCTACATTTGCCCCTTCCTTTTGAAAGGGGCATTTTAATGAGCGGGTTTGAAAGATGCTAATGAGGTGCTGCAATGAATATGCAGCACCTCATTAGCATAACGGCAGCTGCAGCGATTCAAAAGTGCGGCTTTTCGAATTGCGTGCTGCCTGTGGAGATGGGACCTTCCGAAAGGACCCCCTCCCAGTTTTCGAAAGCCCTTCTTCTGATCACCAGAAGCACCTCATTGCAGCGCCTCATTAGCATCTTTTGAACCCACTCATTAACATGCCCCTTTCGAAAGGAAGGGGTGCGTGTAGACCCAGCCAGGTTGTCCAGCTGGAATTTAGCCAGAATAGGCTACAACTGGAGATTTGAATCCAGGTAAAATATGAAACCTGAAATTTGGGCCAGATTCTCCAAAACATTCACAAATATCTAGGGTTCCTATCAAAAGCTACATATTTGTGTGCTTTGGCTGAGCCCATAGGCTCTGTCTACACTACAGCCATCTGTTGACAGAAGTTACTGTCAGAAGATACATTCCAACAAAACTTTTGTCAGCAGATTGCAGCCAGACAGCAAATTGGATCTAAAAAGTGATCTGCTCTGTTGGCCATGTGTGGCTGGACTGCCTGGCTGCTCTCTTGCCAGAACAGCTGACTGGAAGCACAGCAGACAGGGCTTCTCGGCAACCCACAAGCCCTGTCTGTCAACAGAGGGTCCCCCGGAGGGCTCACATGGCTTTTTTCAATTGACGGATTCTGAGGGTAATATTTTCTGTTGCCCTCCAGCATATGTAATCATTTACACTAGAGAAAAGAGAATTGGATATACAATAAAAGGTTACAAAATCTGCATGGTAGCAGCGTACATGCACTTTGCACTCTCAGTGCAATAAGTGTGTAAATGACTACAAAAGCTGCTTGTCCTGTTGGTATATGTCTTTAAATTACAGAGACTGAAATATTTGTTCACCTGCATAGAAACATATACAAATCTTTGGGTTGCATAATCTACTGATGTGGATTAAAATTGGTAAAATAACTGAATAAATGGCCAACAAAGTCTCAGAATCATCCACTGAATGCTGATGGGTACTGCGAAAGCAAGCCCGAAAGCTGGCTTTGGAACAGGGCATGGTGTCTGGTACGCTGCCAGTAGAGTGAGGTTGATTAGAATTCCACTCTCTTGAGCACCAGGAGATGCTGTTTCAGCACAATCCTAGTGTGTTTCACTTCTTTGTCTTCATGTACATCTGGTGGAGTGAAACCAATTAGGATTGTGGGCTCTAAAGATTTGTCTACTTGTTTGGCAGAAATTACAGTTCTACTTGGCTGCATTGTGCTGCCAGGTGGAATGCAAGAGAGAGATGAGAGAGTGAGTGTGGAGGAGTGGGGAGTACCATAATGAGGACATGGGGAGGAGAGAAAAAGAAACACAACAGGGGACTGCTGAATCTGTAAGAGCACAGAACAGGGTTTTATACTCATATAGCTCTTCTCATCTGGCCACGTTACAGGTGCTTGGCAAACAGATAATTTAGGCTTAGTTCACTGACCTGCAATATGCGGCTATCAAGTAACTGATGTATAGAGTGGTCAACGGAAAAAAAAACAACCAGTCCTGCAGCACCTTAAAGACTTAATTTTTTTGTTGATTAGGTCATGAGCTTTCATGGGTGAAACACACTTCATCAGATTCTGGTTAACTGTCTTCCAAGATGTAAAAATCAACTAAAGGGAAGAAGTATCTTCTGCTGGATTCCTCAGCCTTCTATGTGGTTCCTGTTTTTTTTTCCCCCTTACCATCCCTGTTTCAGATCTAGATTGCATCCTTGTGCTGCATCAATATAAAGCCTAATGTTGCAGACATCTATAACTGGATAAAATCATGAACAGCAGTAATTCTCTGCAGGCTTGCTTCCTTGGTTAGCCAAATGGGGAACTGACAATAGCCATACTATGTCCATTGTACATGGAAACAGAAAACAAAAGCTGGGTTCCTCAGGTTAGGCTCCTGATCCACATTTATATTCTAAAAACAATGCTCCAATTGTTAAAAGTGCTAATCATTGAGAAACTCCCTTTGAAGTCAGTGTAGCTTTGGAATGCTTACGAAAGTCAGTCTACCTGAATAAGGTCATAGTAGTTTGGAAAGATGTGCAAACTTGGAGGGAAAAATTCAAGTTAAGTACATTTATATTCTTTGAGGTATTCAAAATAAAAAACACAGTAATAATAGGAGATTTCAATTATCCCCGTATTGATTGGGTACATGTCACCTCAGGACCTGATTCAGAGATTAAATTTCTTGATGCCTTAAATGACTGCTTCTTGGAGCAGCTAGTACAGGAACCCACAAGGGGAGAGTCAATTTTTGATCTAGTCCTGACTGGAACGCAGGATCTGGTCCAAGAGGTAACTGTTACTGGACCGCTTGGAAATAATGACCACAATATAATAACTTTTAATATTCCTGTGTTGGGAAGAACACCGCAGTGGTCAAACACTCCGGCATTTAATTTCAAAAAGGGGAATTACACTAAAATGAGGAAGCTAGTTAAACAGAAACTAAAAGGTAGAGTAACTAAACTAAAATCCCTGGAAGCTGCATGGAAACTGTTTAAAGACACCATACTAGAGGCCCAACTTAAATGTATACCCCAAATAAAAAAACACAGTAAGAGACCTAACAAAGAACCACCATGGCTTAACAGCCATGTTAAAAAGGCAGTGAGAGAGAAAAGGGCAGCTTTTAAAAAGTGGAAGTCAACTCCTAGCGAGTAAAATAGAAAGGAACACAAACACTCCCAAATTAATTGTCATAATATAGTAAGAAAAGCCAAAAAAGATTTTGAGGAACAGCTAGCCAAAAATTCAAAAAATGATAGTAAAATGTTTTAAAATACATTAGAAGCAGGAAGCCTGCTAAAAAAGCAGTGGGGCCCTTGGCCGATAAAGATATAAAAGGAGCGATCAAGGAAGACAGTGCCATTGTGGAGTGATTAAATGATTTCTTTGCTTCAGTCTTCATGGCTGAGGATGTTACAGAGTTTCCTAAATCTGAGCCAGCCTTTTTAGGTGACAAATCTGAGGAACTCTCCCAGATTGAAGTGACATTAGAGGAGGTTTTGGAGTTAATTGATAAGCTGAATAATAACAGGTCTCCAGGACCAGACGGTATTCACCCACGGGTTCTGAAAGAACTCAAATGTGAAATTGCGGAGTTATTAACTGTGGTTTGTAACCTATCCTTTAAATCTGCTTCGGTACCCAATGACTGGAAGACGGCCAATATAACGCCACTATTTAAAAAAGGCTCTAGAGGAGACCCTGGCAATTATAGACCGATAAGTCTAACATCAGTACCAGGCAAATTAGTAGAAACAATAGTAAAGAATAAAATTGCAAGGCACGTAGAAGAGCACAAATTGTTGGGCAAAAGTCAGCCTGGTTTCTGCAGCGGGAAGTCGTGTCTAACTAATCTATCAGAATTCTTTGAAGGGGTTAATAAACATGCGGACAAGGGGCACCCAGTGGACATAATATACCTAGATTTCCAGAAAGCCTTTGATATGGTCCCACACCAAAGGCTTTTATGTAAATTAGGCAGTCATGGGATAGGAGGAAAGATCCTTTCGTGGATCGGGAATTGGTTAAAAGACAGAAAACAAAGGGTTGGAATAAATGGTAAATTTTCACAATGGAGGGGGGTAACTAGTGGTGTTCCCCAGGCGTCAGTCCTGGGACCGATCCTGTTCAACTTGTTCATCAATGATTAGAAAATGAGGTAAGCAGTGAGGTGGCCAAGTTTGCAGATGACACCAAGTTGCTCAGGACAGTCAAAACCAAAAGGGACTGTGAAGAACTACAAAATTATCTCAGCCAACTGAGTGATTGGGCAGCAAAATGGCAAATGAAATTTAATGTGGGTAAGTGTGAGGTAATGCACGTTGGAAAAAATATCCCAAATTACACGTACAACAAAATGGGGTCAAATTTAGCTACGACAGATCAGGAAAGGGATCTTGGAGTTATCGTGGATAGTTCTCTGAAGACATCCACGCAGTGTACAGCGGCAGTTAGTAAAGCAAATAGGATGTTAGGAATTATTAAAAAAGGGATAGATAATAAGACAAAAGATATCATACTTCCCCTATATAAAACTATGGTACGCCCACATCTTGAGTACTGCATGCAGATGTGGTCTCCTCACCTCAAAAAAGATATATTGGCATTAGAAAAGGTTCAGAAAAGGGTGACTAAGATGATTAGGGGTTTGGAACGGGTCCCATATGAAGAGAGGCTAGAGAGACTGGGACTTTTCAGTCTGGAAAAGAGGCGATTGAGGGGTGATATGATAGAGGTATATAAAATCATGAATGGTGTGGAGAAGGTGAATATAGAAAAATTATTTACCTTTTCCCATAATACAAGAACTAGGGGACACCAAATGAAATTGATGCGTAGTAGGTTCAAAACTAATAAAAGGAAATTTTTCTTCACACAGTGCACAGTCAACCTGTGGAACTCCTTGCTGGAGGAGGCTGTGAAGGCCAGGACTCTATTAGGGTTTAAAAAAGAGCTCGATAAAATTTTTGCAGGTTAGGTCCATAAATGGCTATTAGCCAGGGGTAAAGTATGGTGCCCTAGCCTTCAGTACAAGGGCAGGAGATGGATGGCAGGAGATAAATCACTTGATCATTGTCTTCTGTTCTCCTTCTCTGGGGCACCTGGCATTGGCCACTGTCGGCAGACGGGATACTGGGCTGGATGGACCTTTGGTCTGACCCAGTATGGCCGTTCTTATGTTCTTAAAGAAAGTATTTGATTTTTTTAATTTCTTGGATATTTGGCAAAGCTCATGCAATATGTTGCATTGTTGATAAATTGCATATGATTAAGCCGAGTAGAAAAAGGACAGTCTCAAAGTCAGTACATTTTTTATTGTTAAAACAAGACTAAGTTTTTAAAGTTTTGGCTCATATGGTGCTTGCAAATGATATTTAAAGTGGCAAAATAACATGTATTTGCAACTTTAACACATAATGCTCCCTTAACGATGTTGTGATCTCTATTTTCCTGACAAGTCACATTTGAATTGAATGCAACTTATTCCAGCAAATACTGTATAATTTTTTAATTCGTTCCTTAGTTTAGTATTTCAATATAGAGTTCTAGAGTATATCTCTGCAGATTCAAAAAAAAACAAAAAAAAACCCCAACAATCCTGTAGCAACTAGTTTCAGAGCCCAGGTCAATTAAATCAGGCTCCTGGTATGGGGCTAAAGCTAGCAAAGTAGCCTGGGGTCTGAAAGTGAAGACCCTGAGCAGAAATGTCTACACTGCTCTTGTTAAATCCCTAGGGTGAGCCTGAGTGGTTGTCATGAGTTCTGAAACTCTCTGTTGTTGGTTCTTTAGCAATATAGAGTTTAGGCCAAATGTGGCCACCAGATCATCTGATCTGACCTCTTGTATATAGTGAACCAACAGCACCAGTAACCAAAATCAGACTAAAATACAGGTTGAACCTATCTAATTCAGCACCCTCAGGACCTGGCCAGTGCTGGACAAGAGAATTTGCTGGACTGTGGGAGGTCAATATTGTCTAGCAGCATTACCAATACTTCCACTGCTTACCGGGCTCTTAGAAGACAGTTAGAGGTAAATTAAAATGAAATAACAGCACAGAACACTGGGAGCCAGGACTGCTGGCAGGAAACAAACTTTATGGGATGATGTGAAACTTGCCTATACCCATGATAAATGGTCATCCAGCGAAGGAAAATCATGCTGGATTACAGATGTTGCCAGATGAGAGAGTTCCGGATTAGAGAAGTTCAACCTGTTTTACTTGTCTTGTTCTTCTTGGCTATATTGTTACATAATACTATGTATTAGAGTATATACTATGTGGCCACCAGATCATCTGATCTGACCTATTGTATATCATAGTGGGCCAACAGCACCAGTAACCAAAATCAGACTAAAATACTAAAATAATATAAAATATATATAGCATGATGTAACAATTTAGCCAAGAAGAATAAGACAACAAATAAAACAGGGTGAACCTCTCTATTCCGGAACTCTCTCGTCTGGCAATATCTGTAATCCAGCATGATTTTAGTTAGCTGGATGACCACTTATCATGGGTGTGGGCAAGTTTCCCACCATCCCATAAAGTTTGTTTCCAGCCACAAGTCCTGGCTCCCAGTGTTCTGTGCTGTTATTTAGCTTTTATATATATAATTAGTATTTTTGTAAGTCTTCTGTTAATATTTTCTTAATAAAATATGCAACCATTTATAAAAGAGGGACTTACAGCTTCTAAAGACAAAAATAGTTGAGGCATATTCACCATAGGATAACAGTCCTGAAAGAACATGTTCAGGCACTAGTTTTTTTTCCCCTTATACTGCTTAGCTACTCAATTTATTTGATTCTATTTCAAACACAATTACACCAACAGGACATTGGAAACAGATTTGCCCTTCTGACCTCCTAGGCAAACATATGGTCTTAGCCATGAGTATCAGCATGTGTCTAAATGATATCATGTGGTTTGCAACACCCCTGGGAAGGAAAACATTACACTGCCATGTTGCAGCTAGGTAACACTATAGCCTGAAAGTCTGAAATGCACATTCAAGTATTCCACAACATATTCAGTCTATTCATTGGTGAGATACAATGCCTCTGCTGTAAGCTGATAAGATGTTGAAAGGGCTGCAATTGGTCCATCAAATGATGCCTGCAGCTTAAATTTGTAATATTTCACTACATGAGGCTGCAGATGGATTTTACAGAGCAGCTGCTCTTAGGTTATAGGCTTGATTATATAATGAAAGCTACAGTATGTGAAGTTTGACGCATCCAAGAGCAGTTAATTCTTTATTCTCTTAGAGTGTATGCTTTATGTATTGTGTAGAATATGAAGCTAAAAAAAGGGGGAGAGTCTGTCACATGCAGACCTATAAAGGGTCATAAGAAATGAGTTTAAAGCAAAGGTAACTAACTGCTTTGGGGGAATTATGCCCATGTAAATCTAAAGTAACAGAGTTCAGAATCTCTCCCTCTGTTTTCTCCCAACAGTTGTGAACTTGCTGCTTTTTCCCCCACAGATCGGCTCTTGTGAGCAATTGTTCAGAGTTGCACTTTCAAATGTTGTGTGTCTCTTTCAGTCTGAAGTTCATAAGCGTGAACCCTTCTGTGAAAGGGCAAGAAGTAGTTACCACTGCCTGCTTGGTGAAGTTTTATAGTTTCCAATTATCATTTTTATTACCCTTGACCCTTCAGAAGATTTTTTACACTATCTTCAAGTTCCCCCCTTCTCAGTCATATTTCTCTGCTTTTATTTCTCCTCAATGCAAGATTAAACAGGGCAGGTCATGTCCCCTTTTGCTCCACCCCAGCCCCAATGGTTGCATGCTTCCAGCTATCTCTAGTGATTTTACATGTAGACAGGAACTATTTCTTCTTTATTGACTCCTTGGGCCTGGCACAACTGGTCCCAACCAAGGAAAGTGTTCTGTCCCTTGGAGTTTCTGTTGAGATCCTTTATATTAGTGAGAGTCTTGAGGCTATGGGGTTTCAGCAGTGGTACAAATTAACATTGGCGTGAACTTACAATCTATCACAGTAAAATATAGAAACCACTATGGGAATTGGGGAAGGCAGCTTGGCCTGCCATACTTGTTCTCTCCATGCTTTACTTTCCTGCTTTTTACCATACCTTTTAATGCCATTCCCTCCAGAAGCAAATATAGATTTTGCCTAGACACAGATGTATAAGAGAACAGGATGGAGTTAGGACCCTCTCTCCCCTTTCCCAGCTTAGTTTCTGTAAAGTCCCATGAAGCTCCATAAAGTCCCATTATACATTCAGTCATAGTACTCTGGGAATAACACAGGTTAGCTGCGTCTACACGTGCACGCTACTTCGAAGTAGCGGCACCAACTTCGAAATAGCGCCCGTCGCGTCTACACACGTCGGGCGCTATTTCGAAGTTAACTTCGACGTTAGGCGGCGAGACGTCGAAGTTGCTAACCTCATGAGGAGATAGGAATAGCGCCCTACTTCGACGTTCAACGTCGAAGTAAGGACCGTGTAGACGATCCGCGTCCCGCAACGTCGAAATTGCTGGGTCCTCCATGGCGGCCATCAGCTGGGGGGTTGAGAGATGCTCTCTCTCCAGCCCCTGCGGGGCTCTATGGTCACCGTGGGCAGCAGCCCTTAGCCCAGGGCTTCTGGCTGCTTCTGCGGCAGCTGGGGATCTATGCTGCAGGCACAGGGTCTGCAACCAGTTGTCAGCTCTGTGTATCTTGTGTTGTTTAGTGCAACTGTGTCTGGGAGGGGCCCTTTAAGGGAGCGGCTTGCTGTTGAGTTCGCCCTGTGACCCTGTCTGCAGCTGTGCCTGGCATCCCTATTTCGATGTGTGCTACTTTGACGTGTAGACGTTCCCTCGCAGCGCCTATTTCGATGTTGGGCTGAGCAACGTCGAAGTTGAACATCGACGTTGCCGGCCCTGGAGGACGTGTAGACGTTATTCATCGAAATAGACTATTTCGATGTCGCAACATCGAAATAAGCTATTTCGATGTTGGCTGCACGTGTAGACGTAGCCGTTATGAATCATTAGGAGTAACTGAAGAGAGAGTAAGCAAGGAACAGGAAAAGCTATGGTTAGAAAAACCTAATGGATATGGCTAGAAATACTGAGACCCATTTGCTGTTATATCTTTTTAACAGGTGAAGTGAATGCTCTCACCACGGAATGCAAGGGGGTAGTCTTGAAGGCAATGAACCATCTTCAAGTCGCAGTGCAGCCAGTTGCTTGCTTTGGGGTAATGCACCTCTGCACCAGTGTTCCCTCTAATTTTTGCATCTGTGTATGGAATAAATGTTGTTACATACACTGAGGCAAGTGTGGTGGTGCACCACCAATAGAAACATGCTGGTGGCTGTGGGCACTCTGCTAATTAACTGAGGAGCACCTGAATCTCTCCTAGGTGGCTGCCCAAGTGCTCAGCTTACAGGGAATGTTGCTCTGCACTATCCCTTAATAATACTGAAAACACAGTCTGGGCCCTTTGAGTTGCATTGAATCAGAAGCATACATCAGTGTAAAAATACTCTCTAGCATATTACCCCTTTTGCAATTTCACAGCCTTTTATGAGGCCACCTTGAAGCCACCTCGGTTCCCATGAGAATAAACTGAAACATCATTACCTGCCCTCATTTTTACATCCCTCCAGAAACTGCACGTGAAGAGATCCTTTGTATATTGGCTTTCCCATGCCTAATGGGTAGTGGGGTTCAAACCCGATTGTCCTGGATCTGTGCCTGCGGTGGAATCTGGAGGTGTGGTCGTTGTCCCATTTACCAAATTCACAAGGATTTTTCTCAGCTAGTAGTACAGCCAGAAGTTCTGTATTGCAAATCCTCTGAGCAGTAGAAACTTGTTCTATGGCCCTTTATCTTAGAAAAGGAACTTCTTAAATAGATGCCCATAAAAATATGGCACTATTGTGATCATTGAAGATCAAATGATATGCAATGATTGGCTATTGTGGAGGATTTTAGACATGAAGTAATGGCTCTGGATTTATGGGTTTAACATAATCAGTCCTCTTCACTGGATGCAATGTAGCAGTATGATTGATCAGCCCCAATGCTACTGCTCGAACAACATTGTGGGATCAAAAGATGGTCTGCCAATTGCATGCACTTTTTTCCAGGCCTGAGGGACACAGTTATTGGATATAGTTATGCGATAAGTTACTGTCCTGGTTATCGATGGTGTTTTTGGCTGTGGTGTTTACTGTCATTGTCTGCTGCCTATTTATTAGACAGTATTTGGTAGTTGATGTTGTGTATTGAAAAAAAAAAAAAGCAGTGATAGTTGAGTAATGGAATAGAACTTCTGTGATGGTCACAATTTTGAGTCTCAGCTGCCAGAAACAGGAAGATTCCCTATGTGAAAAGGCAGATAATAGAAAAATGAATCATTATGGAAAAGTTGCTTGAAGTAATTGAAAATAGAGATGTGCCCAATCTGCAAAATCCAAACTTTACTCCCTAATATTTGGAGGTGTTTTTATCAGGTAATTTTGATTCAGATGATCATTTCAGGTAGAAATAATAGACGGTTGACACCCAGATCAAAACGTCTAATTGGTATAGATGTATTTGAACTACCTCATTGAACACAAAAAAAAGGAAGATCCCAGCTCAATAGAGCCTGATCCTACTTTCACTTGTGCTGGTGTACCTCAGCAGAAACACGAGATAAGACAATGGAGTTACTGGTATTAAAGGTGTTGTATGAGATTAATTCCATAGAATTAGTTTAATCTCATGCAAAAACTACAGTGTGTCTATTGATAGGTAGATGCCTGACATTCTGTTAGGGTACTGAGGATTTAGATGTTTCTACGAAGCAATAAAATAACCCCAAATGTAACACTAGTATTTCCAAATACAGTGAAGGAATGGGAAAGTGTACAAAGCTGACATTCCAAAGCTTAACGTATGGGGGCATGAGAGCCTAAGCAAAGCCAGTATTCTCCAGAGAAAAGATAAACTGTCAGAAGAAGGAAATAGCAATAGAAGCAGCTCCATTATATAAAAAGTCATCAGCAGCTACCAGTGGCTTGAAACCTTGGAATTCAGCTTCCTCATAACAGGAAGTAGTGCAGCGTGAGGTCAGTTGTACACTCAAGACAGTTTCAGGTAATTCCCCTTTGGAATAGGTAGAGGGAAATGAAATCTTTCTATTGGTATCTTAAAATGAGTGTAAGAAGCAAAAACATTCTGAAGTGATTTACATACACAATTTACATACAAAACAAACACACCCACAACCCCATGTTTTACAGAGGCGTATGATAATTGCCCTTTTCTTTCTCATTTTTCTGCTTTGAAAATATAGCAGCTGTGGTTCTTGATTCTTGAGGGACTTCGTCAAATATTGTTTGAGTTGTATAAGGATTTGGTTGTTTTTTTTTTTCAGGACAAGATCCCTAATATGACTCACACTTGGCTGATTATAATGCGATGAACCAGTGTATCTGAAGCCAGAATACACATTTACTGACCTTTGTTTATGGACAAAATTCTCCTGGTGTTGGGGTGTGAGCCTGCATCTAAATGTTCTGAGTTTCTCTCTAAATCATATGCACAGTGGTTGCTCACACTTAGTGATATTTACCAGTCTGTGACAGACTTCCTATACATTGACTTTTTTTTTGAGACTGTAGCTCTGAACAAGGACTGGTGTGTACTTGCAATGCTTCTTGTGATCTCTTTTTATGTTTCTTTCTGCCCTCCCTCCATGACCTAATATTCAGCAGGAAGAGATGCTGCTTTCTTTGCTACAAGAAAAGCTTCCTATTACCTGTTTAGCAGAAGGGATGGCACCTCAAATCCAATAAAAAGGCCTCCCCAAAGAGGAGAGTAAGAAAGGGTATTGCCCTTTGTGTTGCGCTACAAATTTGTTTTTTTGTTTGGTGTTCTGAGTATACCTGAGATCTAACCCAAAGTCTTCCTGGAAAATAGTGAGAAATAAATCTCAAGTGGGAAAATAAAGCCCCTGCCAGAGGAAGAAGTGCTGAGCCCAGTGAGGTAGAGCAGGTGTCTTGTCATATCACATTCTGATATGATCACTCAAGTAAACCAAGTTCTGTTAACTTCAGTGAGACTCCTCATAGCATAAGATACTACTTGATATAGGGAACAGTGGCATACAGATTTTGTTAAATGGTCTGAAGTTACAGAGCGAGAGGTGTAAGTTGGAAATTAGGAAAAACTATTTCCCCAGGAGGGTGGTGAAGCACTGGAATGCATTACTGGGAGAGGTAGTGGATTCTGCATGCCTGGAGGTTTTTAAACCCTGGCTTGACATAGTCATGGGTAGCATGACTTAATTAGGGTTGATCCTGCTTTAGGAAGGGGGCTGGACTAGATGAGCTCCTGAGGTCCCTTCCATCCCTATGATTCTAAATAACTAAACTGAAACATACATTTGCAACATCTGTGGGGCTAAGGAGCTGGTTTTTGCTACTGCTGCAAAATTACTTCTATATTTATACATTTTTGGAGTTAAGAAAAAGAAAATCAGCAGTTGTCTTTGACTCACTTGAAGATACTCACAGATGTTTTGTCATGCTCCCGAGGAACTCTGAAGGCATGAGGAGCAAGGAGACGAGCTAACATAATAAAAAGCTTTCTGAAATCTTTTTACCCCTTTTTTTTTTTTTTTTTAAAAAAAAAGGGGCTGTGAGTATACGCAACTTGTTGCCAGAGTCCCTAGTCTCTCCTTTCAAGTGTGCTCTGTGGGGGCCTTCTTCCCAAAATATTGCTGCATAGGGCCAACACTGGGTTAGCACCATGTCTGGCTGTTGCCATTAACTTGTGCTCCTGTTCTTCTTTGTTTTACCCATTCTGGTAGTTCAAAAGGATCTGGAAAATACTTTCATCTTCAGCTATTTATTTTCAACCACCAATGTGTGATCCCAAGGTTTGATTAATAAAATAGCGGGTAGAAAAAAGTTAGTGTACGCTGAGTGAAGCCTTTAAGCATTGGGAAAGCCTACACCTTTTGAGAAGGATAATTTTAAAGATATACGGATATGGATACAAGAGAAGACAGTGCACAAGTGTGTTTTGTTCAAAAGCCCCTTTGTAATCAATGAACATTTGGCGTACAACAGTACCAGCTGAACTTCTCTAGCCCAGTACTCTCATTTAGCAGCACCCATAATCCAGCATGATTTGAGTTAGCAGGATGATCACTTATCCTGGGTGTGGCCAAGTTTTACTAGGTCCCATAAAGTCTGTTTACAGCCACTGGTCCTGGGCCTCAGTCTTCTGTGCTGTTGTTTTGCTGTAATTTACCCCTAAATATCTTCTAAGAGCCCAGTAAGCTACGGAAGTGTTGGTAATGCTGCTCGATTATATTGATCTCTCATTGTTGGACAAATTCTCTCATTCAGCACCAGTCAGGTCCCAAGGTGTCATACATGAGAGGTTCAACCTGCATATTAATTTCTGCCACAATTTACTTTTGGCTAAGTTGCCTTTTTTTAAGGGGAAAAAAGAAAATGATATGGAGAACATTAAAAACTCTGGTGTATGACAATATTGAAAGTTATTTTCATTCAATATTAACAGATTAAAAACAGGCAAGAAAATGAATAGGTATAGAGGGAAAAATACCCAAAAATATCTGAAAACTCAGACCTATGACTTTGTTCTGATTGATGTCTAATTTTATATAGGTGTAATTCTATGGTTGAAATTTTCCTTGGTTTACAATGGCTTGAGAGTTTTTCTACAGTGCATTAGTCCACACCAGAAAAGTATGAATTCTTGTATACATTAGCATTGTTAGGTTGGAGATCACAAGGCTGTTTCACAAATAACTACCAAGAGGATCAGAGGGGTAGCCGTGTTAGTCTGGATCTGTAGAGCAACGAAGGGTCCTGTGGCACCTTATAGACTAACAGAAAAGTTTAGAGCATGAGCTTTTGTGAGTTAACTCACTTCTTCAGATGCTGGTCCTGGAAATCTGCAAGGCCAGGTATAAATAGGCCAGAGTAAGGCTGGGGATAACGAGGTCAGCTCAGTCAGGCAGGCTGAGTTGTATTGTCATCAGTAGATCTGGAGGTGTGAACTCCAAGAGAGGGGAAGCTGCTTTTGTATTTAGCCAGCCATTCACAGTCTTTGTTTAATCCTGAGCTGAGGGTATTGAATTTGCAGATGAATTGTAGCTCAGCAATTTCTCTTTGGAGTCTGTTCTTGAAATTTCTTTGCTGCAGGATAGCTACTTTTAAATCTGCTACTGTGTGTCCTGGGAGATTGAAGTGCTCTCCTATGGGTTTTTGTATATTGCCATTTCTGATGTCTGATTGTGTGCATTTATTCTTTTACGTAGGGACTGTCCAGTTTGTCCTCTACCAAGAGGATGACATTTTTACATATCTTTGCAAATTTGTTAGTGTGGGAACAATGAATATCTGTTAGATCTATTATTTGTGGTTCTGCTCATATGAGTCACCTGATATTATTTCTACTGCTTCACCAAATGACTGAAAATCTTAACAAAAGAAGAGCAATTCAGGGACCTCATAACAGGAAAGGATGAATTTTTGTGGCAAAACTTTTGCATGAGCAGTCAAAAATTCTGACTGACAAAAATATTCTTGAGCTTTTATACAAATGGTGAGTGTTTTCTCACCACAAATGAATCAACAGGATCACAGATGACATCCAAATGAACTTGTTGGTTTGTTTTCAAAGCAGTATTTGCACATGACTGTTAGCAATATTCTTTCTGCTCAAAAAGCCTATTAAATATTTCTGGTTGGGATAATGGTGTTGCTTATCAATCAAAAAAATCATTATTAACCTTTCACACCCACTGCCACACCAAAGGGACAAATTGAAGGAAAATCTACTGGATTTTTAACTGAAGATCTTTTAACAAGCTTTTTCCATAGCTGCATATAATTTTTAAAATAATGGCCATAGATATATAAGTTGCTTCTGTACTAAATGACAATATAATGAACTATGGGCCAGATTCTCTTTGCAACCAGAACAGGAACAAAGGAGCTGGTTATGTTTGCTGCATCCCAGCACCTATCCTGCAACAGCCCCTGCTGGTAGCCTTCTGTGCTTTACACCTTCTGGCTATTGCCATTTGCCAAACTGGCAGGACACACCAGTACTGCATATCATCACCCTTTTTTCCCCACAGTGGGGCCAGGAGCCCTTGAGCCCCACAGCAGAGTTGGGTGAGACCTGGAGACCCCTTTGGCACCGTAGCTGCGTGGGCTGGGAGCTGGAGCCCCCAAGCCTCGCGGCACAGTGGGACCAGGAACTGGATCCCCCATGGCAGAGTGGGGCAGAAGCTGGATCCCCTACACCTGTTGGAACACAGTGGGGAGGTGAGGAGCACTACCAGCTCCTTTTTACACACACACACACACACACACACACACACACACACACACGTATAGCTGTAGCACAGCATGCTCCAGCCACATGTCCCTAGTCAGACCACATCATCAACGTGCCACAGAAACAGTGGATTAGGTGGGGAAATCCTATTTCTCCAGATCACAAATAGACTGTGTCTACGCTAGCTCCCACCTTCAAAGGGAGCACGGTAAGTTGGGTGTCACTGAAGCGCTGCGGTGCATATGCTGCACTTCATTAAGCTAATTCTCCCGTGCGGCAACTTTGAAGTATTTCAACTTCAAAGTGCCAGTTCATGTATAGCCGTGGCTCACCTGCCAGTACTTCAAAGTGCTTGCGCAACTTTGAAATCCCTTTATTCCTCAAAATTTGCTGCATCCCAGAAAATCTGGCCCATAGTTCATGATATTGTCTTTTAGTACAGAAGCAACTGATATATCTACGGCCATTATTTTAAAAATTATATGCAGCTATGGGAGCACTTCATTAATAATCTCCCAACACCCTACTTTCCAGGCTCCCTTTGAAATTGGGAGCTAGTGTTGGCACAGCCATAGTGTTTCAAATAGCAAGAGGAGCGATAAAGCGGAACTACAAAGATGTTTCAACCAGTTCAGGCCTCAAGTTATAGGCAGATGACATCCAGCACACAGAAGAAAACTTTATTTTGTTTCATATGTGGAAATAGTTTATCAAATAGTTGGTTAAGAAGGGAAGCATTCTGAACACTATATGGGCCAGATCCTCAGCTGCAGTTAATTGAAGGAACTTCATTGGCTTCAACAGTTACACTATTTTTTCACCTGCTGAGGAACTCTCCCTTTCCATGGAGCTAGTGGCATGAAAATCTGTTCAGACTTTGATGTAGTCAGTAGGAAAGTTTTTTTTTTCTCTTTTACCACTTCCTTTATGTTTATTCCAATGATTACATTTTGTTTATTTGTGTTCTTGATGATGTGGTTGCAACAGGTTGAATAACTAGTCTTGATATGCCAGCTCTTGGGAACAACTCTCCAACAAGTTGAACCAAAGCAGTCAGCTGTGAGTCGTGCCTAAGCAAAAACTTACCAGCCTGCACCCTCTGTTACATATTAAGAATTTTACCAATTTTTCTTAACAAAAGTAACACTTTAAAACCAAACTTGGTTTAAAATAGAAATAGCAGCCAGTTCTAAGCGCTCCTGGTTGTCATCTTTAACTTGTGCTGCTGTTCTTCTTTCTGATAGTTCAGCATGATCTGGAAAGCCTTTTTATGTTTAGCAATATTTTTTTCAACCAGCAGTGTATGATCCCAAGCTTTGATGCTGTGATGTGTGTGCATTTTCACTTGAAAACTTTCTTCTCTAGGGTGTGTGTCACTTGATAGAAATAAGTATATTTTTCTGAATTAAATCTCTGCTTTCATTCTTTAAAACATAATTTCTCTCATAGTTTGGACATTTTTATGCCACTTTTTGGAAAATTGGCTGCACAAGTGGGTACATAATGTCCTGTGAGTCAGCAGGGCTGCGGATAGAATAGGCGAGTTTTCCTTCCTTGTTAAAAGCCAGTCGTACATTATTTACTTGATATATTTAGCATATCTAAGTTCCATTCACACTTCTGTTCGTTTGTAAAGGCAGAAAAATATTTGGAATCTAGTTCTCAGCAACAATGACTCTGCATTCAAATTCCTGATGTTTGGTTGTCAAGAAAAACAGAGTGAAGGAGCTAACAGCTTAATATGAAAAGTAGCAATTGTCAGTTACTGCAGACCAATCCAGCTTTCACTAAAGACAGTGGAAATCTTCTGTAGGAGTATGATCTGGCCCTTCACAATGATCTTTGGTTCCATGACAATGCAGGTGATAGTTGTGCGTTTCCTTTCTGTGGTATTTACTTAAAAAAAAATAGCAGAAGCTTTTCTTTACGGAATATAAAAAAACACCCCCAGGGGCACAATGGAATCACTTTTCAAATAATCTGCAATTTTTTTTCTTGCAAATAACAGGATCTTTTTTTTTTCTGATTATGTCACTAGTATTAGGGTTTTGGTGATAATTTTCACATAGTAAGTATTGGAATTATAAATTAAGTCTTACAAGTCTACTTGAGAAGTTGGTATCTGTTTTGCAGATGGGCACGTTGAGGCATAATATGGTTGAAGCTAAGATATTTGAGTTTGAGAAGCTTGGGTTGATCGTCTGCAAATGATTCTTTCTGTCTAGAACTGTCATGCTGGCTCTACCATTTGAAAAGGGCACATGACTGAAGCAAAAGGAACATAAGAAAAACATATTTCCAGACCCTGGCTCTGGCAAGCCAAAAGCAACCCTGATCCACCCTTTTGAAGGGCCACTGCGCTCTTTCAAAAGGGAGTGCCCATATGGCTTCAAGCACTCCTTCAAAAGAAAGGAGGCAGGAAATGCCACAGATGGGGTCCCATGGCTGACCAGACCTTCTGGTGCCGCAACCTGCCACTCCCTTAAAGGGCCTCTCCCTCCATCCAAGATGAGTTGAGTGCTGCCCAGCCTGGCAGAGCCCCCTCATGCTCCAGGATGGTGTCTCAGCAGCAGCTTCTGCACGAGGCTGTCCTCATCCTGGAGACCCTCCTGGGCATTGCTGTGCACTGTCACCAGAGCTTCCCCAGACCTGCTAGGGTGGCTAAGTGCCCCCCACTTCCCAGGACACCACTGCCACCCCTGGGTGCCCCAGTGCCTCTGGACGTACTCCAGCAGCACCAACTGGTGGGACTGCCTGGTGCTGGGGGAGTGGGGTGATGAAAGGTGGCTGTGGAACTTCTGCATGTCGAGGCAGACCTTTGCTGAGATCTGCCACTGGCTTGCCCCGCACTGTGGCACCAGGACACCTGCATGCGGCCCACTATCACACTGGATTTAGTTAGCAAAGTGTAGATTCTGAAGGAGAGTTAGCAGGGTCTTTGCTAAATTTACACCTTTTATGTAAATGTAAAGAAACCACATACACCACCTATAGAGATGTTTATTGTAATAACAGACATCTCAACTTCTCTAGTGTTATCCTTTTGATTTCAGGAATGCTTAAGTAATCAAACAAATGTATGTGCTGTCTACTGGAGGGAAGGTGAAATCAAAGGGCTTTTTCAAAAAGTAAAAAGGGATAACCCCTATTTCCCCTCATGGTTTCCTCAAACAGAACCAAAATAGAACAGGAACTGGTATATTAATAACCTAAAAGCTTTTTTTAAAGCTCATGTTGGTGCAGATCCAATATTTACAAGCATGTGCTTTTGAGTAACTAGGAAGACGGCTACCTATCAAAAGAGCAAATTTATTTCAGGTAATGTTTCCCATGAGGGAGACAGTTACAGCATACAAGTATTATGGTTAAGGTATTGATAATCTTCATAGCTTGGCAATAAAAGCTTATGGTCATGGTTAAAGGTGTACAAACTATTCCCACTTACCCCTCAAAGTTACCATTATTACTCAGCTAATTTTCCATAACTCTCAAAGGAGACATAGTTTTTCAGGTGGATCATGCCTACGCAGACTGCAGTGGTCCCCGGGATGGTATTCTGTGTTGAGAAGGGGAGGAATTAGGGAAGGCACGGAATGACAAAATGAGTGACAAATGCACAGGTGATGCAACTTTATGAAATGCTGCATTGCTTAGCAGCTATTGCCCTAATTTTAAAATAGTCTTTTCTTCATGTTAAGAGTGTCAGTGGTGCAGACTTCAGGACATTTGTATGCTTAGAAGCAGAAGCCACAATAAGTGAAATAACTGATCCTATCAAAGTGTCAAGGGATCCTGATCAATATTTCCTCTAATCTTTCCCATCCATATTCAGAATAAATGTTTTTATGTACACAGAATGGTGTGAATGTGTACTACCAGTAGAAACAAAGAACCCAACTATGGGCTTTCTCCTAATCAGCTGAGCTACATTTGAATCTCTTCTGAGCAGTGCAAGTGCATAGGTTACAGGAAACACTGGACTTACTTCTCTGAAGATGATGGAATTATGCCAGTGCACAAGTTGTATGACTGAAAGGATGTTAAGACCCTGTTCAGTTGTGGCAATATGCAAGCCAGGGCAAGAAAATATCTTTAATTTGTTTAGCTCTATTGTACTCTGTGTTAATTACCATAGCACCAATCAGTACCTCTGACAGGTTTTTAAAGATGAATTAATTTGTAAGTTGGAAACGTGAGACTCATTTGTAGTGTTGCTAAGTAGAGGGATAATATTTTGGAGAAACAACTGTCTGATTAAAATATAATGGCTGGGATCACAATCAAATAATAGGATGACAAGAATCCTTTGAAAGACCAAGGAGTCAAATGACAAAAGTTATAAAGCAGTTGCTGTCTGAAGTTCTCCCATGTTTGGTAGTCTTCTGTATAGCTTGGAGGATCTCATTGTGCCTGATTTTTGAACCAACTGAAAGATGTGTGGTATTCGGGGTGTGAGTGAGTGTGTGAGTAGAAGCAGAATTCAAACATTTTGAAGTTTGTGACTCATTTAGGGCTTGAAAGAACACCATGTTCACCCTCCACCCTATATGCTGCCTGGGAGCTAACAGGAAAGTTATCCTGACAAGTTAGAGAAGCGCATAATGTATAGCAAGAGAGATACTGGGGCTCAAGCTATTTTTTTTCTTATTTTCATAACTATCTATCAAGCCCAGAGGCACTAGGGCTATCAACTGACAAGCCTGGCAATCCCTGGCATAGATTTACCATGAAGCTGGAGAGATCATGAAGAAAGTAATTTTCCTTCCTTTCTCCATCCATCTGATCCTCTCCCTGGATTGCAGTGAGGGCAATAAGCTTCCTTTCTAGGTGCCAGAGAAGGAAAGATAGTGGGAGGGACCAACCTGTCAGTCTCAGAAGCCACCTGAGGAGACAAGGTAATAGCTTCAGACCCCCACAAAGACTTCACAAATAAAGAGGAGCCCATAGCCAACTATGGTAAGGAGGCTTTTGTGAAATGCAGCCATTCTCCCATGATCTGCAGGAACAAAGGGGCTCATTTTCACTTTCCTCTATAGTTGGGGCCAGGGTTAGGGGCCAACCAGGCTACAACAGTTCAGATTTTCACAGAATGCAACCTAAACATTTGAAGTATAATTTGTGAGACTCCCTTATTCTTACTTCCACATGATGAGATGCTCTTTTTGGCCCTGAACCTGTTTTCATATGTGGTAAATCAGGACTAGTTATATTGGAGTAAATGGAGTTGAGCCAGTGCATAAACTAGTGTTCAGGAAGATAAGAACAAGGTTCTTACGACTTTGTCATTACACTTTCTCCTGGATTGTGTTCTTCACTTTGCTATTGAATGATCTCTGGCAGATCTGTGTCTGTTTACCTACTTCTCTTTAAACTCTCTCTTGCACAGTATGCTTAACTTATCTCACGGGGATAATGTGAGGTTGAATCAATTAATGCCTGCAAAGGCATTAGATGGCAGTTGCAGGTGCAAAAAATCATTAATTACCAATGAAAACCTAAGTATAACTAACAGTGTGTAAATTTCATGCTTGGAAAACATTGTCAGGCATTTTGAAGGTTGAACTTTGTATGCAATTCAGCTTCCTATTTCTTCAGTGCAGCGTTCTGCCTTCATTAAGGGAAGGTAGTGACGTGAGCTCTTTTGATCAGAATAAATAAGATATTAAAATGAGCCCGTCACAAGGAGGCCTTAAACCTCCTGTTTCACAGATCCCAGGACACTAAACTGATCCCTGCTCAAACCCCCAGGCAGGAGAGCGCCACCGTGGAATGCCCTGGACCCCACCTAAGCTGCCTGGAGGGGAGTGGCTGGCACAGATAACGAGACTGAGACAAGAAGGTGAAGGCTAAAACAAAATAACTATTTTTATTGAAACACCACCATTAAAAATTACAAACTACCTATGCTAAACGACTAATAATGACGATACACTTACAATAAACATTGTTTCCTGTGTGGCTTCTTCTTTCTATATTTTATTATACCGCAAGGCAAAAATCAACGTTAGGTTAGGTAATTAGGTATAGGGGAATTAAAATAGGTAAGGGTATATAAATCCCTTCTGTGACCTTAAAAAGGTGGAGTGAAGTTGCTGGCTTCACCCCTGCTGGGGGCAGGGTGCTAATCCTGCCCCAAGAGGTTGGACCCTGGACTCAGTCAAGGCTGTTCCTCTTTTTGGGAGGCCTTCTGTTGCTCCTTTTGTGGGCCCAACTATATATGTGATCCCAGGAGGCAAACGGCTCTTCCGTGGGTCACTCGAGGTTCACAGAGATGGGAAGCAGGGAGGCAATGCCTTCACCCAGCTTTGTGACCGGGTGCTTGCGAACAGGGTGAGTGCTAACAGGAGGGAGTTTTGAGAGGCTCTCCTGGAGGAGGAGAAGGAAGGAGCAACTAAAGCACCTTGGGGTAAGTGGCTGCTTGTGTTTGGGGTTCTGGGCTAGTGTTTGTTTGTTTGTTTGGAGTTTGGAGTGCTGAGCTGAGTGTTTGTTTGAAAGGCCGTGTGCTCAGGCAGGCAGTTGGAAGCTGTGAGTCTTGATTAGGTTTGAATCGAAACACCGTGTGCTGATTGGCTGATCTGTAGGCAGAGGGAGGAGCTATCAGGAAGGCTGAGCACTTAAACCCCACTAGTAAGCGACCAGGGAGCTTTGCAACCAGGTGCTTGCGAACAGGGTGAGCGCTAACAGGAGGGAGTTTTGAGAGGGGGAGCTTGGAGGGAGCCAGTGACTTCTATTGCCCTTAAACTTAAATCCTTTATAACAACCTCTATCTGAAACATTTAATTAAACCCTCATATATAATTAGAGTAGGAAATGGAGGTAGAAGCCCAGCAGCAGAGTGGGGGCTATCCTGTTTATTGTGTTGAGTGCAATATGTATGACTACCTACCCTGTGGGCGGGTGACGTATGTGTGCGCTCGATGCAAGGAGCTCCTGACCCTCAGAGAACGAGTGCATGCTTTGGAGGCCAGGGTGGCTGAACTGGAGGAGCTAAGGAAGGCAGAGGTGTTTGTTGATGAGACTTTCCGGGACATAGTAGGGCTGTCCCACCTCCAATCTGACAGTCCTGATGCTGCTACGGAGGATGAAAGGCTCAGGGAAGGAGAACAGTCAATGGGAGCAGAGGGAAACCATCCCATAGTTGGGACCCTCCTTCCAGAGAGTGCTATGGTATCCTCTCGCGCCGAGGATACTTCTCCGGGGGAGGGAGCGCCAGCTGTTAGGAAGAAGCAGGTTTTAGTAGTGGGGGATTTGATCATTAGAAATATAGATAGTTGGGTTTGTGATGACCAGGAGAACCGTATGGTGACTTGCCTGCCTGGTGCGAAGGCTGCGGATCTCTCGAGGCATCTAGACAGACTTATGGGCAGTGCTGGGGAGGAGCCGGTGGTTGTGGTACATGTCGGTACCAATGACATAGGGAAGGGTAGAAGAGATGTTCTGGAGGCCAAATTTAGGTTACTAGGAAAGAGACTGAAATCCAGAACATCTATGGTGGCATTCTCTGAAATGCTTTGAGTTCCACGTGCAGGGCCAGATAGACAGGCAGAACTTCAGAGTCTCAATGCGTGGATGAGACGATGGTGTAGGGAAGAGGGGTTTAGATTTATTAGGAAATGGGGACACTTTTGGGGTAGGGGGAGCCCATACAGGAATGATGGGCTCCACCTAAATCAAGGTGGATCCAGACTGCTGGCATTAAACATTAAAAAGGTCATAGAGCAGTTTTTAAACTAAGAGGTGGGGGAAAGCCAATTGGTGCGGGGGAGCACGTGGATCGGACGGAGACTTCTCTTACACGAGGCTCCATAGATAGGGATTCCCTAGTAGTTAGTCAGATAGGGAAAGTGGGAAATAATATGTGGGCAAGATCAGATGTGAAACGATAACATATAAAAAAGTCCAACGCGTCTGTGAAAGGCGGACATATAAATAGTGGTAGTTTTTTAAAGTGCATTTACGCTAATGCTAGGAGTCTGTCTAATAAGATGGGTGAACTGGAGTACCTCATATCAAAGGAGGAAGTTGACATAATAGGCATCACAGAAACGTGGTGGAATGAGGACAATCAGTGGGACACTATCATTCCGGGATATAAATTATATCGGAAGGACAGAACAGGTCGTGCGGGTAGCAGAGTGGTACTATGTGTGAAGGATAATATAGAATCAAATGAAGCAAAAATCCTAAAGGAATCAAAATGTTCCATAGAATCATTATGGATAACAATTCATTCCTCTAATATGAATATGACATTAGGAATATATTACCGACCACCTAACCAGGACAGTGATAGTGATGCTGAAATGTTAAGGGAGATTAGAGAGGCTATCAAAATAAAAAACACAGTAATAATAGGAGATTTCAATTATCCCCATATTGATTGGGTACATGTCACCTCAGGACCTGATTCAGAGATTAAATTTCTTGATGCCTTAAATGACTGCTTCTTGGACCAGCTAGTACAGGAACCCACAAGGGGAGAGTCAATTCTCGATCTAGTCCTGACTGGAACGCAGGATCTGGTCCAAGAGGTAACTGTTACTGGACCGCTTGGAAATAATGACTACAATATAATAACTTTTCATATTCCTGTGTTGGGAAGAACACCGCAGTGGTCAAACACTCCGGCATTTAATTTCAAAAAGGGGAATTACACTAAAATGAGGAAGCTAGTTAAACAGAAACTAAAAGGTAGAGTAACTAAACTAAAATCCCTGGAAGCTGCATGGAAACTGTTTAAAGACACCATACTAGAGGCCCAACTTAAATGTATACCCCAAATAAAAAAACACAGTAAGAGACCTTACAAAGAACCACCATGGCTTAACAGCCATATTAAAAAGGCAGTGAGAGAGAAAAGGGCAGCTTTTAAAAAGTGGAAGTCAACTCCTAGCGAGTAAAATAGAAAGGAACACAAACACTCCCAAATTAATTGTCATAATATAGTAAGAAAAGCCAAAAAAGATTTTGAGGAACAGCTAGCCAAAAATTCAAAAAATGATAGTAAAATGTTTTAAAATACGTTAGAAGCAGGAAGCCTGCTAAAAAAGCAGTGGGGCCCTTGGCCGATAAAGATATAAAAGGAGCAATCAAGGAAGACAGTGCCATTGCGGAGCGATTAAATGATTTCTTTGCTTCAGTCTTCATGGCTGAGGATGTTACAGAGTTTCCTAAATCTGAGCCAGCCTTTTTAGGTGACAAATCTGAGGAACTCTCCCAGATTGAAGTGACATTAGAGGAGGTTTTGGAGTTAATTGATAAGCTGAATAATAACAAGTCTCCAGGACCAGACGGCATTCACCCACAGGTTCTGAAAGGACTCAAATGTGAAATTGCGGAGTTATTAACTGTGGTTTGTAACCTATCCTTTAAATCTGCTTCGGTACCCAATGACTGGAAGACGGCCAATATAACACCAATATTTAAAAAAGGCTCTAGAGGAGACCCTGGCAATTATAGACCGATAAGTCTAACATCAGTACCAGGCAAATTAGTAGAAACAATAGTAAAGAATAAAATTGCAAGGCACGTAGAAGAGCACAAATTGTTGGGCAAAAGTCAGCATGGTTTCTGCAGCAGGAAGTCGTGTCTAACTAATCTATTAGAATTCTTTGAAGGGGTTAATAAACATGCGGACAAGGGGCACCCAGTGGACATAATATACCTAGATTTCCAGAAAGCCTTTGACATGGTCCCACACCAAAGGGGAGCTAACTGACAAGAAGTGACCGTTGAAATCTGTTGGTAATGCTGCTAAATGGCAGCCTTTGACAATTTAGGATTTCATGTGTCTGCACTGATTTTCCTTAGCCAAAGGCATGTAATCCCTGGCCCACGGGGACGATTATGTCCAGTGATGTTAAAAAATCCTGACAGGTAGATTGTTCCAGGACAGGGGCCTAAATCTCCATACTATTAAATCCCTGCACTCGTGAAAGAAACCAAGCATCTGACCATGTTGGCTTCACTACAGGACTGGAGGCATAATTTGTAAACAGAAAAAAAATTTTTTTTACATTGATATCAAAGGGATTTTACTTTTGGCTACAATCATGCTGTCTAGAGTCATATGCTATTTTGTGCTCTATTCCTTTAACTGTGTAGTGGACAAATAATAGAATGTGTTCTTTATTAAAGATGCATGTGAGATGCTGAAGGGTAGTGTGCTTTAGCTAAAACAGAATTTGCTCAGGGCAGGGGACCTGTTTTAAAACAAGACTCCCTGACTGTGTTTAGGAAGTGGGCACCCCAGCCAGTTGAGTTCACCAAATGAAGAACTTCTCTCTTCTACTCCCAATTGTTTATAATCAAGCTCTACCCCGAGGGGTGCCAAGTTAAATTAAGCACAGTTAATGTAGTTTGTCTGGATTTGCTCGTTGTCTAGTTGTCTTGTATATTGTAGCAAATTCTAAATCAACAGCATGGTCACAATTTAAATGTTGTATTTTGAGTTTGGCAGAGTGCTACAATAACTCTGCAGTGTTGTGACATGGTATATTCATATTTCAGAGTGATTTTTAAAGACAATGGTCAGCTTGCAAGTAAAAACATGTTTTCTAACTTCCAGACTTGGGATTTGACAGGTCAGTTGGACTTCATTGCCATTAATAGTCTGTGGTACATGGCTGTTTAACATCTTTGACTTAGAGGGGTTTTCTTAGGTGTCGCTGGGTAAAACATAAACAATTCTCTGCTTGCACAAGATGATACAGAATGCAGCATGAATGCTCTCTCTCTGTCTCACTCTAACATGGTACTTTTTGCTTCTTTTAGTCACTATGAAATACACAGAAGGGTGATTTCTCTGCTTGTCATTTACATCTGTGCTCTGACTGCTATGAGTGGGTGGATACTTACTTTGTATAAAGTTAAATGATTACACAACGGGCAAAGCAGTGAAGAATAAAGATAGCATGGAGCATATCTGTTGTACAAAGGACCAGAGCAACTTTCCATTGTGTGGCCACGTCTTTAAATTTATCACAACAGGGACGGAGGCCCATAATACAGCGCTTCAGGGTTGCTGCCAATCTGTGTGTTCCTTAGTCATATGCATAGATGTCCCACTGACTTTTGGGAAGTGATTTTGCAATCACGCCTGCTATTTATTTAGTGCTAAGAACATACTTGGCCTTGTACAAGATACAATTATAAAGACCTTCTTGGCTCAGGATTAAGGTAGAAATAAAGCCACTTCTTTAGCTAAACAAAGCTATCACTTTGGCTTCATGGGCTTCTGTTACAGCAATATTTTGGGGAGATTTGAAAAGATAAGACAAACTGCTTTGGTCTTACAAGCCATTTGACTGTTTCCAAACTTTTTGTATGTGTGTTGTATTCACTGTATTTTTGTCATGTTACTTGTGTTTCTGTAAGCAGTGTCAGGTTCTGTACTTTAAGCCAATGAGTTACTTTCTGAATGCTTTTAATTGGGTATATAAAAGTTTTCAGGGTCAAGGCCTTAATGTTTGCTAAATATTTTGGTGCAAATGAACAAACAGCATCAGGTTTTCAAGAGTCTCTTTTGGCCTCTGGGAATTTAAAATAAATTCTCTCAGTAATTTATGGTTTAACCAGAAGTTTAATAGAACATTGTTAATTTTGCCCTCCCCCTTTGTTTTGATAACTGTCATATTGTCGTCTTTGGTTTCAGTTTCTGACGGGCAGAGGAAGAGTAGAAACTAAACAGGTTGCAAAATACCTCAATGTGCTGTTAGTTAAAGTATCCGCTAAACAATAGAACAAATCATCTACAAACACAGTTCCTCTTGCCACAGGTTAATGCACAGAAATGGTTTCCTGTAAGTAGGTTCTACTCATACATATGAAATTTGTAGAATCAGAGTGACAAGACTGACAACTCAGATTTTTGTTGCTTAGGGTTTCCAGCCCTCATAGGAGATAGACAAGGAGCTCAAGCCTAGTGCTATGGATATTTTACCTTACCCTCTCTCTACCCTGGCTTATGCCAGCCATCTTTCATCTTTCAATGATTTGTTTGTTTAGTTGTATATTTGTATACAGGTTTACCATTCAGTCAAGCCTTAGCTGTCACTGGTCAGCAGGAAGCAATGAATTATCGACTTTGTGCTCCATAGAGAAAGAGACACATGCATGCAGGTGTGGGGGAAGAGACAGAACAAACATAGACTTGTAGTTTCCCATTTGCCTAAATGGGAGAATGCAACACTGCATATATGCCACTGTGTGAGGTTATAAAGCCCTAGTAAGCTAAGGCCCACACAAAGAATTCCAAAATGGGATTTCTCAAGGCAGCTCTACAGCAGAGCGTCAAAGTAAGGCACACAGTTTCAGCTACATTAATTATGTAGTTAGAATTGCTAGACCTTAATTTGGGAGGTCTGTTTTAAGGGAGGCTGATAGGAGCATGCACTTCTGTTGACTTCCCTTAGTCTTAAATGGGTGGAGATGTACCAGTGCCAACACAGGTGCCTGTAAGTTCGATTTTAGCGTGTCCCTACTAAGCATGTTAAATCAAATTCCGGAAGATTGAAATCGATAGGGTTGATCTTCCCTGTGGTGAAGATGTAACCTTAGAAAAAAGCAGGATCTACTTCGAGCACCTATATATAAGGTTCCCAAAACATAGTAGCTGAGCACCTCAGTCTTTGGTATGTTTATCCTTACAGCGACATGAGGAAGAGGCACAGACAGAGTAAGTGGCATGCCCTATTCCGAAGTGGATTCTCTTCTTGACTTTGCCAGGTTTGGGAAGCTGTACTTTTTCCTCGAAAAAGTTTTTGAGATTACACATGTAACATTATTATTGGTAGATCAGATGAATTTATAATAATTTAGTTTGGTGGGTTTTGTCAAATAAGTTGGTCTTCAACCATGCTATAAGACTAGTTAGACTCTCAGTCTAAAATCTTCTGGTAACTCATTTTACAAATGAAGTGGAGCCTGGCAAAAGAAAACTTTGTGGAGACATGGCAATGATGGTCATGTGAGGTTACAGACAAAGAAAAGTATGTTGTACACTGATTTCAGGAGGAGATATTCAGGCCTAAAGTGGTCTAAGTTGCATATTCAGCCACTGATTTCCCAAATCACTGGCCTCTTTTTGTGTAGAGCAGCATCCCAAGTACCCTTAATAAAGGACACCACTGTGCCCTCCAGTATCAGCAAATGCAGGAGAGGGCCAGGAGTTCCCAACCACGCTGTCCTTTTGCTGGAGAGAGTTGGAAATCTGGTGATGAATTGTTCCCTTTCCTTACGGTCTTACACTTAGAATAGCCCTATTCTTTTTTTCAATAGCACTTGCCTGGTGGATGTTATCCACAAAAGAAGGGTGCCTCAAACCTCAAATAGACGTTTGCTTTCTGTGAATCGTAGTGTACTAGAGACAATCCAACAACCGTGAGACAGTAATATAAAATCACATAATGTCTCTGTGGTTCATTTTAGGTGTTTTTGTAATGAACAAAACATTCTATATAGGAAAAAGGTTAAATCTTGACAGAAGAGTACAACTAGAGACTGTATTACTCAACCCACCTCTACACTGGGCAAATATTTCTACGTGAAAGATTTAAGCCAATTTAGGTATGTACTCCAAATCCTGGTGGGAATTGACTTCTTTAAACTCTACAGATGTATCACTTGAATGCCCAATAATAACAACAATAAAGACACTAAAACTTAGACCTAAGTGATTTTCAGCAAATAAAATAACTCTGGTATTTTAAAAGCAAAACACATTGACATTTGCCAGACATAAATGTATTTTCCATTTACTCTGCCAGAAGAAATTGGACTAGTAAAAGTCTTTAGGGCAGAGACAACAGTGCTAGCTGCAGGTTTTGTAAGGTGGGATCCTAGTTAGTTTCATCCTACAGAAGTGCTCTTAGGGAAGTATTTGTGTTCAGGAGTGCCATGCTAATCCGCTTTCTGTATGTTTGCCAGCCGGAGTGAAGGGAAGACTATAAAAGAGAAACTGAAAGATGGAAAACAGGAGGCATGACTCGCATACTCCTCAGGCATCTTCATTTTTCTGCTGGTGCACTGACTCTGCACAGTGTAGCTAGTCTTAAGTACCTCAGTGTTTAAAAGAAATTAGACATAAAATCATTTAAAAACCCATTGTGTTAAAGAGTGAGATTTTTGTTGTCTTGTAGTTAGCATAGATACTCATTGTATCTGTTATAGGTAAGCCTGCAAATCAGGCTCATTGAAATCCCAGCTTATACAGAAGTCCCCTTAGTTTCTGAGACAGTAATGTTTTATGATGAAATTTTCCATGCAGCATTTTTGCCCTGGTGGAAACGTTGAAAGTTTGCAAAATCAAGAGCCTTGCTCAGGGAAAATAGTATCTTGCTTACCCAAGTCCCATTGGACCAATGAAATCACTCATGAAGTAAGAGATGAAGTATTAGACTCTGCCACTTAGGATACATTTTAAATTGCAGCCCCAGGTTATCCCACAACGAGCACATCTATGCTACAATAAAACACTCACAACATGACCCTGGCTGGTCCCTGTCAATTGACTCAGGGTTTCAGGGTTTGGACATAGTATTGGATTATAGTATAGATGTTTGTGCTTAGGTCAGAGCCTGGATTCTGATACTCTGCAAGTGGGGTGCATCTCAGAGCGCAGGCTCGAGCTCAAGCCCATAGTCTACACTGGTTTTATAGTCCCCAAGTCCTGGGAGCTCATATCAGCTGACCTAGGCTCTAAGACTCAACACTATTGTTTTTTTTATTGTGCTGTAGGCATACCTGGCCTCTAAGAGCTTTTAAAATTCTGGGATGGTTGAATTTCCATATGCATGATCAAAACAAATAGCCATCCAGTAGCACTTTAAAGGCTAACAAAATAATTTATTAGGTGATGAGCTTTCGTGGGACAGACCCACTTCTTCAGACCATAGCGAGACCAGAACAGACTCAATATTTAAGGCACAGAGAACCAAAAACAGTAAACAAGGTGGACAAATCAGAAAAAATATTAACAAAGTGCGAAAATCAGAGAGCAGAAGGGGAGGGGAGAGTCAAGAATTAGATTAAGCCAAGTATGCAAAAGAGCCCCTCTAATGAGCTAGAAAATTTCCAGCTCAGTTCAAACCGAGTATTAATGTGTCAAATTTAAATATAAAAGAGAGTTCAGGCCTTGTTTCTTGAGTTTGTTTAATTTTTCTATGGCTAACTGCTGGACTGTCCAGTAATTTTGTACCTGTTTGCACAGGAAGCTCAGGATGTCAAATCTATACATAGAAGAATATTAGAGTTTTTTAATATACACAGATTTAGAAGATGTGGTGTAGCTTTGACTGTGAAGCATGTAGGTGGCCAGATGAAGTTTAAATTCAGATGTTCAAGTCTCAGCTACATGACTTAAAGTACTAACTAAATTTTCCATGCAATCTGTAAGATTTTAGGTAGACTTTACATGGACAGGCATCTGTAAAGGTAAAGTGAGCCCTGTTTTCAATAAGACTGGTAAAACCCTGTTATTCTCCAGTGAATATTTTTTGTGGTCTGGTTTTCATTATACTAACTTAGTGCAGAACTAATTTAATGCTGTATTACTATCAGAAAATGACAGCAGGAAGTAAACTTTAAATCCTGAGAACAGACCATATGCAATTCACATTTTTTATTTTTAATGTCTTCCATAAACACAGAGAGATTAAATTAGGAAAGCTGGTATAGGTCTTTTGGTTACATGTGGTATTTAGTTAAATACTGAAGGATAAAAATGGAAACCAGGAAGCCCAGAAGTTTCAATTTATTTTGTGGGCCACTGGGCATCAAAGACAAATTGGATCTTTAAGATTTTTTTTTTTTATGGATGCAAAGTTACCCTTAAATTCCTTGCTAGGGAAGAAACACCATGAAATGCAAAAGCCCTGCTAAGCATGGGTATTAGCAGCAAATAGTTACACTGCACTTTGAGTCAGTTAATTTAGCACATTTTTAAAGAAAAGTTTAAATCACTTCTGAAAAAATAGTTTAATAGCATATCATATTTCAGGCACAAAGAAGAGCGACAGAGCTGTCTGCTACTTGATTCATTGTGACTCCCATTCTCTACAGTAGAGTCAAATAGAGATCATCATGTTGTAGTTCCCAGGGCTGGGGCTGAAACACACTGGGAACTACAATGTCAAAAGACCTGGATCACTTTAGTGTAAATTAAAAATAGGAAGAGGCTTCTTTAAACTTGAACTCTACAGTGAAGTCTTTCATCTTTAATCTCTAGCCACTCATGACTTACTTTACATAGTGCTTCCAGAAACAAAGGTTCAGGATTTCACTGCTAGAGGAAGATTCATTTTTGAGTTTATTTGTTTTGTGTATGGGATCTTGCTAGGCCATGATGAAGACACCTAAGCACTATGGTAAATACAAACACAGTGTGTGGTAGGGGATGTATGGGGGGCTACCCCTGCACATCCTGTGTTGTCCCTACCACACCTTGACCACACCTTCACCATGAGTGCCTCCTCTGTTGAATATAAGGACAGTCCCACCTCTCCTGCAGTGGTTTGGCCCCAGAGTGCTACTGCTAGGTGATTCCAAGGGATTGGGTGGGGGACTGTCCCCTCATCCACTGGAAGTGGTGTCATGCTTCTCCCAGAAGAGGACAGCAGGTAACAGAGAAGAGGTGGGAAGGGAAGGGGCCTGGGCAGGGCAGCAGTGGGGAAGGGGCAAGGCAGGCTGGTGCTTCCCTGCAAGCCCTGCTTCAGTTGCCTCTGAATACAAATGTAGTACAATATTGTCATTTAACCTAGTCGTTTGAGCAGCATGTGTCATAGAATTAAGGTCAATCACTTAAAATCTTGCTTTGTTCACCTTTAGAAACCTGTTTGCCTTTTTCTTTTTTCTTTTTGCCTTTTTCTCAGAATGGATTAGGGTGGCTAACTCTTGTAAATGTTGTGATGTGAACTTTTAAGCGTAAGTTTGACTTCAGAAGCAGTGTGTTTGTTCTGCATAGGGTGACCGTCTGTCCCATCTGAGCCAGGACTGTCCCTTTTTTTGAGCTCCTTGGAGAGCATCCCTGCTTTATTTAAAACAAAACAAATACAAAGAAACAAGCAGGCATACAGACAAAAACCAGGCTAATTGTCCTGTATGTTGCAAAGCAGGGACCTCAATTTCAAAGAGACAGCTCCTTAAGCCTCAGGGGCTGTCTGTTTAAAGAGCTGTCTGCCAGAGGTATGTAAGCTCTGTAAGCAGATTGTTTAAGCATACTATGATCAGTCGCTCCGGGGATGGGGTGGGTGGACGTAGACGAGGGGCAGAACCAGGCTGCCTGGCTGCTGTGTGCTCAGCCTCCTCTGTCTTTCTCTGGCAGTGTGAGCAGTGTTTCAGATAATTCCCCCCACACTGCTGGCAGGTAATAGGATTGCAATAAGGAGGGCAAGACCTATGGCAGGGAATTGGGGGAAGCCACTTGGGGAAAAGCGGGGGGGAGCTGCTGGCAGGGGGAGGGGGTTGCGCTTCGCTTGGTAGCCCACACGCAGCAAAAATAGGCAAGTCTCTGGAGTACAGGGCAGCTGGGCCCAGGCCAGGGGTTAGATGGGGGTCATGGGGTTTTGGGAGGAGTCCCATGAAGGATGGTGGACAGGGTTTAGGAGGGAACAGCGATAGGAAGAAGGGGACAAGGAAGACAAATCATGGGAGAAATAGGTTAGGGGTAGGGAGTCTGACTGCTCCACTTTGCATAGGTGTTAATAGTTTAGAAGGGAAAGAATTCTTTTTACCACATAATTCTTTAGGGGTTTTGTAGCTCTCTGATCAATATTTTTTTTCGAATATCCTATGTTACTATTTGGTGCATGGTAAATTAAAAACTGGAAGAACTTTAGCGTATATATTGTTTATTTGACTTTTCAGCTAGATTTGGATTTCCAGATAAGAGATTTCCATCAAATTTAGCATTTGTTAGGGGAGGAGTATCTGAACCATTAGGCTGAAGCCCTGGCCTTGCCCAGGGGAATGAGGGAGCTAGCAAAGCCAGGACTGCAGATGAGGGGGTGAGTCTCAGAGAGGCAGCCATGTTAGTCTGTTTCTTCACAAAACAAAAAAGCTGTCCTGAAGCACCTTAAAGACTAATGATATTATTTATTAGGTTATGAGCATTGATGGGACAGACCTACTTCTTGGGAGGGGTGATCCACAGGCAGCAACTAGGAATCAAACAGGCACCATGTGGTTTGGGCATCTCTGGAGTGGAGAGGGGCAGCTGGGCCTAGTGCTTAGATGGGAGGTCAAATCACTGTTTGGGAGAAAGAAACCCATGATGGGGAATTTCAGTGGGAGACTGCATCAGGGCAAGGGGTGAGGATTTCCAAGCCTTTCAGTGCTGTGCCTCTCATGGGGTTTTATAAATTACAGGCTTTGAAAATCCTGGTTACAGAGTGGGGTACTGCAATGTAGGTCAGGTGTATGCAGGCTGGTGGCAGGTTGGAAAGTTTGGCCACGGGCTTGGCATGGTGTATATGATATTAGAAGGTATGCTGGCTTGTGCTGTATTGAATGCACTGAAGTATTGAAAGATCAGATATGGAATAATATGTTCTTTCACTTTGAAAGCTAAGGGTTTATCTGTTGTAAATCCACTGACTCCCGTGAAATTAAGTGGAAAAATATCAAATGGCGTACATTGTTCCAGAACCCAGCCCCAAGGTTCCTTCCCATTCCAGACTCCTATCCTGACTCCTGCCCTCCTGCACACACACCCAGCCCTGATTTCCAGCAGCTCCCTCACATATCCCAGCCTCCTGCACCTCTCTCTCTCATACTACCAGCCCACACTCTGAAGCACAGCAAGATTAGGAAGAAGCATGCACTTTTATAGAGCAATAACCCCTCAGTTGTAGGTGTATATTTTTAATTTTTACCTCTTTGTTAGAATAAAACAGTATATCTTTTAAATGGGTGTTCAGTCAACTTAAAGTTATTTTGAACTTTTGTACTGCATAGTTCTCATGGATGCCATTGAACTTGCTTAACTCCAAGCAATTTAGCAGGTGTCCTGTATTTCACACAGGGAAATATAGTCACCCTAATTCTGCATTTAGAAGCATCACTGATGCTGCTACAATTATCATGAGCTTTAAGCTCGCCCACTGTACAGTCCTTGTTGGTGCTCAAAAGTTCACACCACGTTTACTGTAAAGACCGTTTATCCATCCAATCTATTTATTATTATTTCCTTATTTACGAGTACTGAAGTAACACATAATCCCTGTAGGAGCACCTGTAAGGAACAGGTCCAGATTTACACCTTACACAGCACTGGACACAGCATTTTCACTGTCTCCCTGCTTACAGCTGATCTTCCTGATTTTCATAAACAACAATGAAATTTGTTCCACTTTTAATTTTTAGGTGCCCCATAGAATGTTGGCGCCCCTGAGCACATGCTAAATGAAGATCCGGCCCTAGCAGGTAATTGTGACTTTGACGCACATTTTGTCTTCCAGGGTTCCACTTTTCCAGTGTAGATGGAAAGTTGTGACTCAAATTAGTAAAAGGAGACACAAAAACAGCATTTATTCAGTGCTTGTTCATTGAGACTTGGGAGTTGTCATGTGACTGGCGCAGTCCATTGATCTTGTATTTGGGGGATTTTTTCCAATATTAGACACTGCTTCTGACAGTGGCCAACGCCAGGTGTTTCTGAGGGCATGAACAGAGCAAGTAGTCATCAGATGAGCCATTCTCTGTCTCCCACTCCAAGCTTCCAGCTAACAGAGGCTGCAGACCTGAACCCTCACCATCCTGGCTAATAGCCTTTGATGGGCCTATTTAATTGGTAAGAGGATTTGCAAAAAGAGTTGATCCATCTTTCATTTCTTCTCTAAAAATTAATTAAAAAGCTGACTAGATCTGCATTCAGTTTTTCTCCTGCATATGGATGTTTCTAAATACTTATAAAGTGCAGACATAAGGATGGGGCAGTGTGGGGAAACTCGCACTGTGAATACAAGTGTGTTATTTGTTCTGGGCACTATTCATTTAGTATCTTTTATTTATTTCATTTCCTTTTGTTATATTTTAAAGGTGTGTTACCTGCCGTTGAAAACTATCAATGCTTGTTGGAACGGGGGAAATTCTCTAGCCCAGTCTTCAAGGACTAGATGTCATTTATAGGCAAGCCTGGTGAAAGCCATTCAGGTCTGGATAGCATTGTCTCCAGAAGTGAAATAAATGTCTGGGAATGGAATTTTTCCTTACTATTGTAATTGACTTTTCCTAATTATGGAGTGCTATCATCTACAAACTGTAGTTTATCTGTGCAGAGGTAGAAGGTTTTAAGTAAAATAAGATATCCTTAAGCAGCATAAGATATATATACAAAGATGAGAACACACAGGGTGATACGGGGACAACCACATACCTTCACTGAAGTTAGGACCATCTTCATCAATTCTGCTCTGAGAATTTACCATAAAAAGAGTATAGCAAGGATTCACATTTTGTCACAATAATTTCCTGATCGAACTTCCAAATACACAATACTTTTAAACATTGCAAGTGTAACTGAATGCGATTAAGGAGACAAATGGTCTTTCTAACTCTCACTATCAATTAAAGGTACCCAATTAATAAATGTAGTTAAGGTCCAAATAAAGCACGGATTTCTATACAACTCTAGGGAAGATTTTGAAGCTGGAACTTAATACTTTGTTGCTGTATGAACCATAGCAGACTCTTTAGTTCAGTCTCTCATGTCTATACAAACTTGGTGCAGAGCAAACAGGGTGAAAATCAGGAAATAAAATATTTTGTCATCCAAGCTAATGTGACTTAGGCTATGCCACTTGCTTAGTCATTTCAGTGGCACTCTCTTTCTAGGTCTGTTACCTCAGTGCTTCACCACCCTTCTGGTGAAGTAGTTTTTCCTAACATCCAACGTACTCCTCTCCTGTAACTTCAGACCATTGCTCCTTGTTCTGTCATCTGTCACCACTGAGAACAGTTTTTCTCTATCCTCTTTAGAACACCCCTTCAGGAAGTTGAAGGCTATTAAATCATCCCTTAGTCTTCTCTTCTGTAAACTAAATAAGCTCAGATCCCTCAGCCCCTCCTCATATGTAATGTGCTCCAGCCCCTAAATTATTTTGTTGCCCTCTCCTGAACCTGCTGCAGCACATCCACATCCTTTTTGTACTGTGGGGCCCAAAACTGGACACAGTATTCCAGATGTGGCCTCGCCAATGCTGAATAGAGGGGAACAACCACTTCTCTAGATCTGCTCAAAATGCTCCTCCTAATACACCCCAATGTGCTGTTAGCCTGCTTGGCTACAAGGACACACTGTTTACTCACATCCAGCCTTTCATCCACCATAACCCTTAGGTTCCTTTCCACTGTACTGCTGCCTAGCTAGTTGGTCCCCAGCCTATAACAATGCTTGGAATTCTTCCCTCCCAAGTGGAGGACTCTGCACTTCTCCTTGTTGAACTGCATCAGATTTCTTTTGGCCCAATCATCCAATTTATCTAGGTCCCTCTGGATCCTATCTCTACCCTCCAACATATCTACCTCTCCCCCTAGCTTGGTGTCATCCACAAACTTGCTGAGGATGCAATTCAATCCCTCATCCAGGTCATTAATAAAGATGTTGAACAACACCAGCCCCAGAACCAAGCCTTGGGGCACTCTGCTTGAAACCAATCAACATCCAGATATTGAGAAACTGACTACTACCCATTGGGCCCAATCATCAAGCCAGCTTTCTATCCATCTTATAGCCCATGGATCCAATCTATACTTCCTTGACTTATGGGCAAGAATATTGTGGGAGACTGTATCAAAAGTTTTGAACTGTATGTTGTATGAGCAATAAAAAATGAACTTTTGACAAGCAAGAGAAAAACTTAGGTATGGAACTGATGTTCCCGGAGCCAGAAGAATGGGATCCAACCAAGCTCAGTACACATCAAGGCTTGCCCGCATTTGAAGGTTATACATACTGAAAGTGGGGCCAGGAAGGGGATGACTGACAGTTTTCAATACATGACAAGGCCTTTCCGCATTCTGAGAGTAGGATTGTATGTGAGAAAATGGAGAATGCATGTGTATAGAAGGGAACCAAAAAAGAGAAAAGGGGAACATATGGAAAGAATGAAGAAAATAATACTTGGCCACTACAAAGGGAAAGATCTTGTGTTTCTTTGTGGCAATTTTGGTTAACAGAATTATTAGCCTTTAAGGAGTCTCTGTCCAGGCTAAAAGATAGTCTTCATGAAAAGAAGACTGAGGGAGGGAAATGTGACACAAAGCAGAGGGTAGGTACCTCCATGAGGATTTAAAAAAAAAAAGATGACTGGCATAGTGTCCCCAGTCTCTGTCTTGCTCTTTTTTCTCCCTTACTCACGAAAGGTTAACCAATCATCATAGAATTGGCCAGCCATTGATGGTAATTTCCAAATGTCTTAAAACTTTCTTCAAGCAGCTATAAATTATGCTGGAGATGAAGAATTTCAAACCCAAGAAAAACAAACAATATTCATCTTAGGACTGCAACTATTGAGCATTTGTCCACTAGCTTGCAATAAACCATTCCTGATTGCTTAAAAACATATGTGTTGAAATTAAATTCAGCACTCTTAATTCCTGCCATTAATATATTATAGAAAAATGAAGGCTAAAATCAGTTTGTTTTTGGCATTTTATTTTTATTCAGAGAATCCAGAGAAAAGTAGAGAAATTTCTCTTATTTAGAGATCTTTTTGTCATTCTAATAGGTCATAATTTTCATGACGAGTACAGTAACTGTAGAAAATCTATTATACAGTTAAACATGCTCAGTAGCTTTGACATCAAAGCTCTGCCAAAAATGTAAGCATAAACCAGGAATGCTTAAGCCTTCAAGTAAACATGGATTTGAAAGCAAGAAAAACATGAGAGAGTGAGATGAGTCCTGTGGGACTATTAGTACTTATTGAAAGGATACAACATAAATGGATATGGTGAAACTGAAGGATAAAGCGCGTTAGGATTAAACCCAGTAATGCTCCACAAAATGACATTTCAAGGACAAAGATTTTTCTTAGAGAAGGATGTGTGTTTCATCCTTGCTCAGACTGGCATATGCTTTTTTCTATGAAGAAAATGTAGAAATACTCAGATTTTTTCAATACGTGGCTTGTAAATTATCAGCTTGACAGCCATGGAGACTGAAGTCTGCTATTCTTCCACAGAAGAGACATAGAAAGAAAGGAGGATTATTGTGGAATTAAAGTTTTGATACTGTATCCCATATTCTTCACAGTGATTATATGATTATGGCACAGTTATGATACATTTTGTATGAAATGGGTCATGCAAGGTGTCATTGAAAAAGTTATGATTTGCTGAATATGATTATCCTATTTGTATGCATGTATCATTTTTGTGTCTGAAATTATGAATATTGGCTATGAATCTATTTCAAATGGGCTTACTCTGGAAAATACCCATAGCCAGTCTTTCAGGCAGAACAGTGAAGACGACAATAGCGCTGATGGCCAATCAGCAAAGACGACAAACTATGGAATAGCTTAGCCTTCCCCTGATCAGTTTGGCCAGCCAATAACCCATGTCTGCCATAACACTGAAAGAGCATGTGACCAGACCACGTGTCTCTGGACCCCATGTTGGGATATCAGTATTTTTCCACTAACCAGTCTGGAAGCCCACTCTTGAAACATAGGGTTCCTTTAATATCTAAAACTGTAAAAGGTAAAGGAATGGCATCTCTTGTTCTTTACTTTCAACACAAGAAAACTCCTGGGAAAAACATGGGAGAAAATGACTGAACTAGGGGAAGTGCTGCCTATTTATTTCATTTGGGGGCCCCTAGATCTTGTGTTATAAAGAGTACACAGCACTATTTTATTTACTATCTCTACACCAGTCATGATGTTATACATTTTTGTTGTCTTTCTGTATCCCTTTTCCAATTCTCTAATTCCAGTGTATACTTTTTGAGATGGGAGAATGACCGGATATGAGCACAATATTGAAAATATGGGCCTTCCATGGATTTATGTAGAGGTAGTTTCTGTTCTATTGTCTATCCTGTTCCTAATTATTCCCATTATTCCATCATTTTTTTTTTGGCTGCCCTTGAATATTGAGTGGATGTTTTCAAAGAGCTGTCCACAATGACTCCAAGATCATCATACAGACATAACAGCTAATTCAAATCTCATCATTTTATATGTTTTCCAATGTGCATTACTTCGGTGAATGTCATGCTGTTGTCCTGTCAGTATGAAACTGTCTAGATTAATTAATTAACTTGAAAATGGGAAGAATAAAGGGACCTGGGTTGCCATGTTTATCTCATGGTCGTATATTGGAGTGGGCATGAGGTCTAGCATGTTCATTTGTAAAGACAGTCTATTCTGAGAGAAGGACAAACTCCACCAAAAATGCAATGTGTTGAAATCATGAGTGGGGCACCCTTGACTTGAACCTGCTCCAACATCCTAAGTTCTGGCCTACATTCTCACCTACACCCCAGCTATCTTCCCTGAGCTAACTACTGCACTTTGTAACCTTTGGCCCCATATATTGGAGCTCTTCCCTCCAAGCTCCACACCTCCAGTCGGAGCCTTCACTCTCTCTGTCACCCCAACCCTTGCTCCAGTGCCTTTCCACATCCTGACCCCAGCTTTTTGGCCCCACATCATAACTGAGGGGAAGCCCCAAACCTCCAAGCTCCCTCTCCCCTGCAGGGTTGTGTGTGGCAAATGACTGATTTTTTTTTTTTTTTTTACTTTTTTGGGGTGGGGGAGACTTGGCCTCTAATAGGAGAGAGATTCTCTACTACTGGTTTACACGGAAGCATTTCTCTTTCTGTGCACGACATAATCAGTTATCCAGACTCTGAAGATATGTGTGCTAATTGAGACTATTTCCAATCCTGAAAATGTCAGGAGTTTCCATTGATTTGTCAACTAGATGGACCCTCAGCAATCAGTATCTTCCATCGCAAAGCTATTCCATTTTCGCTTACCCAAGAACAATTAGATTTTGGAAGGTTGGAGTTATGACCTTTCTATTTGGAGTGAAAACTACACCACATAGGGACCTCACTTTCTATTATCGGTACTCACCAGATCACCATTTGACTGCCATCAGATTATTTTCATGTAAAACATCTATGAATCAGAGAATGGTAAGTACTTTCTCATTACTTACTTGTGATTGATTTCAACTGGTAACCTAGAGGGTGACTTTGAGCCATAACCAATCCCCTGAATGCATGAAATAGCCAACATATTTTAACAGTGCTTTCTTCTGTTGTTGGTATTATGCCTAGTTTGTTGGTATTATGCCTCATAAAGCAGTCATGCAAAGCATTAACTGGATTACTCAGACTATGATGGTTTGGACCTTACGGAATCATGCTTCAACCCTCTTATTTTGTTTATGTCGGTGATATTTTCCCCATCTCTGTTTGTTAGGTAGTTGAATAAACCAGCACGTTCTCAGACTGTAAGTAAAGGAGGTACTACCTGATGTTTTTGAACAATAGTCTTATGGAGTTCTGTACAGGAAACAATAAGCCTGAGCCAATAGCACCTTCCTACCAGTTTTCTTTCCCTGGTTCCTTTCTGCAGCCTCTATGCAAAAGCTGTCTTGCTTCTAGCTTTTAAATAATTAGTTTCCACTTCATGCAAATCAAGGTAAAGGTGACAGGACTGAGTGTGGCAAAGAAAACTTCTTCACACGACAGTCTCAATGTACTTCAATCTTATAATGAAGGAGAGAATAATAATTACAATAATTTCTGTGGTCTGCTGTTTTGTGATCTAATAATCAAAGGAGCTTTATCAAGGATATGTATTCTTTACCCTACAGTGCCAGCAGTAGACAGAAATTAATTTACTACATGCAATTAAGGTAACAATATATTTAACTTAAAGTGCACTAAATCTACAATATGTTTGTTTCCATAATCAATTAATTTACAACAACCTGTCTTTTATGAATTTGGGCTTTCCGTTTCAGTGGGTTTTGGGAGATCTTTAGGTAAACTAATATTTGCATTCACTTTTTCAATACAGCATGGCTTCTTTACTGAACTTTCTATCTTATTTTCAGTGTTTTCACATTTTATGGTCTCCTATGAATTCTGTTTCTCCTGCTTCCTATGCCATTTGAGATCTTGTGTTAACAAAACCCTGTCCTCCCAACCCAGCATTATCCTTTTTCTTTTGCAATGGGCGCCACAAATAGTTTATTATAGTAATTGGGTCTCCATGTCTGAATGTGTACCCTTGTCTAGCATGCTTACTTGCTCATCTTGAGTCTTTTCTGTTTAGGTGGGAGGGTTAGGTATTCCATGCACAACCATAAAGGCGTGTTATCCATAAAAGTAAATTTTCCTCAGCTGTTCAAAATCTTACGTTGCCATCTGTTAGTTTTAAATATTAGAAAGTTATGTCGTCTTTCCAACTTTCCTGTACTGGGTTGTATTGAGGAATTACAACTGTCATGTCATCTTGTACAGAAAGTGTTGAGTAGGAGCTTAGATCAAGGTCTATGGGGTGGTGATGTTAAAAGAAAAAAAAAAGAAGAAAAAAGAAAAGAGACTCTCAATCTAAAGTATGAGCTCACTTAAGAATTTGTAGGCATCCTTAAGTTCTTCACAAATTAGTTAACAATGCTTATGTATATAGGTGTGTATTACAAAAGTATATCATCTGGAAGCATGTTAGTGTTTTGATGATTATTTCTTGGTTAATCAAGCCAACCAGCAAATGGAACCCAGATCATTTTTTTCTGTACCAAGGCAATTTAGTTATTCTTAAAAAAACAAAAAAAACCAACCAACCAACCAACCAAAACAAACCTACATGAAATCACTCAACTTTATTTTGCTTTACATGTTTTAAGTGTTTTCTAGTGAAGTGAACACTTCAAGGGAGCTTTTTCTGGTTGCTTTTGGCAAATTTGTACAATGTTTCCACTTCCTTTTGCTGTTAATTGATTCAAATAATTCTTTCATTTTTAAAATTTTATTTTTAGTATTGCATTTAAGTCCAGCTTTGCCCCATTATCCTTTCTTTTGTATGCCACCACGCCAAACTTTACATAGTATGTGTTCACCTTGATATTATTTTCTGGAAATTGCTGACCTTTCAGTAAGTGGATTTGCATTACTGAACTGTAAAGAATGTCAACATCTGTCTAAGTAGTATATTGAAACAGAACACACCAGAAACTTGTAGAAACAAGTTAAAGTTGGTTCTTAGTTTTTTATTTAGAGTCTCAATTTTCTGCCATGTGTACCATCCTGGATCTTCCAATTTAATGCAACTCAATGTTTCCATTTGCTGATCAATTTCCTGGGTCCTGCAAGCAGCAGGGAGATGGGAACCAAGCTGCCCCCTAGTTCTCGGCTCTCCACCACTCTGGGAGCTAAGAAACTGACCAGGCTGCAAGCCCAGGGGAGCCAGGAACCGTTCATGTCTAAGAGAATAAATTTACTTTTCTAATGTACTAAAGTAACAATAAGAACAAAAATAGAAACTTAACCTCAAGTAAACTTCATCTTTACAATAATGTTCAGCTTATCATATACTACATATGCGGAAATCAGAACTTTTATACATTCTGGAATTTAAATGCATAAAATACTGTATAAAACAAATTTAGTGTGTGGAATGTAAGAGGATTTTTCTTGACACTACTGTTGACCTGAAAGTTCAAATATGGTATCCCTAGCAATGTTGGCAATATTTCTGACCCTTTTGGTTAATGGGTTTGATCTTAAATACAAAATGAAGTGCTTTGACTAGAAACAGTGTTCCCTGTCAAGTATGAAGATACTTATTTCTATTAAAAAATCAAAGTTACTTTTAATATTTAGGTTTAGACGTTTACTGTTGATTCAGGGTTGAATTTGAGGGTTTGTTCCCATTTCATTAACATGTACATAAACTCACAGTCAGATTGACTTTATAGTTTTCAGTCTCAGAATTCATAATCCTGTTCAAATTGTTATTTTGGCTAATTTACATTGGAACTGTATACTTGGCTATGAAATAATATGTCAGGAAATATTAAAATTTAGACTGTAAAAATACTAAATTATGGGTATGATGTTCTCAGTTACAACAGTGTATATTTACAGTTGTTCCACTGCCTTCTCAGTATGAAATATCTTGGCCATTAGTGACTGATAGTGTAGGAGCTGCCAAAGGGGCAGCTACATGTCCTACAAGTGTGCAATGACTCCAGACTCAAAACAAATTACAAAAACTGAGCCAAGGGGCGGAAGCAAAGGCAAAGACTTTGGCTGCAAACCCATTAAAAAGGGTTCTTAGAGCCTCACAGTTTTCCTATTCCTGGAGTTCTCTAAGAAGATCGAAAACACTGGAAGCTCTTCCACATTGCTTTGGTACATGAAGATATTTCAGCAAAAGGTCAGAATAAAAAGTCTTCCCTTCAGACCTGCCCCAGTCCCACTTGGCTTAGTTCACCAATTATCAAAAACAGATTTCACCCTATTTCTTTAATAGTGCAGCAGCATCTCCCTTTTCTGCTGAAAAGATAAGTTCTTAGTCTGTAGAAAACCTGTCTGCCACTTTAATGTTTTGAGAGACATTTTCCACTAGTAGCATCAGGTTTGCTATCCTTGAATACATTAATGACAACCACAGCAATTTTGTGAAAATTCTCACACATGTATTTTTGCTTTTGTGTTACAGCACCGCTGCTCACACTATTTGAGTGGCTGGTCCTATCAAGAGATCAAAATTGTCCTCAGGTGGCTCACATGGCTTCATAAAGAACAAGCGACGGTGAGTTTATTATGGGACTATCCTCCAAGACATGATTGTTCATGAAGACTGCTACAACAATCTTAGGCTTGAATCAGGGTATCCTCAGAAGTTCACGGTGAAACAGTAAGTTTATCATTTAACGTCATTATTTTCTTTGAAGTGCCTGGTGAAAATCAGGTTGTATGTTGGAACTAGAAGTCTCATTGGTTCTTCCCACATCAACAGTATCCATGGTGTAGAGTTTCTTGCATACATACTGCATGTCCAGTGTCTCTTATGTATGGCATAGGTCTTGGCACATCTGACAAAATGTCCATGTATTTTCTTTCTTTCCAAGACTGTTTCCTCAGTTTAGGAGCTATCACCTAGCTTAGCTAATCTTTCTTAAAGCATGATCTCAGAGGTACTGAATCTCCAGTATTGCACCAACCCACCAGGAGTTAACTCCACTTTGCTTGGAGGTCCAGAGGCCAATGTTTAAATGGTCACTATCTCATTCATGCCTGAACAACAGATTGCAGCAGTGCTGTTCCTCTGTTAGGCAGGATGTCAGAGAGCAAAGTGATTTGTAGGCTGGATTGATATTGATCTGACCTCTGGAATTATCTGTATCGTAGTGCAAATGACACGGTGACAGGTTAGTTGAGATAGATTCAAACTGTAATGGTTTATTCTTAAATTAGAAAGTGAGTTTCCCTTACATGGACTTATCCACTGACTTATATGGGAGTTGTCCAAGATTTCCTTTAGAATATCTTCACAGCCCACAGCAGCAAGCCTCCCGGATTGATAGCTTTAGGAATGGAGGCAGGGGGGGACTCAAGCTATTACTCTATAAATATCTGAGTAAATATTGCTCTGATGCTGCAGCAGAGGGTTGCAGTCTGGGGTCTCGAGCCCACCTTGTACTCTGGAGGTGGTACCTTACGTGCAACAGTATGTCTTTGTTTAGAAAATGGAAAATGCATTTTGCCAGTGATGCTGAAAATTGAAATGCCTCTGTAGTTGTTACATCTCTTTTGTCCCCTTTGTTTTTGTAAAGGATTATAATATTTGTCCCACACATGTCCTGAGGCACTTTCCTTTTTTTCCCCATATTCAAGGAGTAGACTATTAAGATGCAGGAAAAGAGTTGGTTTCCCACATTTCAGTAGTTCTGCCAGAATACCATCTTTTCCAGCTGCTTTTCCAGTAATCAGTGAGAATCCAAAAACTTACCCATGCTTCAGTGACTGATTTTGGATCAAGATCGATTAGTATATCAACCTTTGAGATCTATTCAAGTGTGTTGTCAATGTCCTTACGAGAAGAGTACACCTCTAAATAACGTTCCACCTAGTGCATCATCTTCTGTGATTTTTATGTTGAGTTGTGATCATCTTTAGATTTGATAGGCATTACTTTGGACTTCATTGTTCTGGGAGCACTTTTAAGGCAATCGGACACAGTTCTCAGATAAAAGCTTAATGGTAACAAATCACCGGGACTGGATGGCACTCGCTCAATGGTTCTGAAAGAACTCAAATGTGAAACTGCAGAATTATAAACTGTGATTTGTAACCTATCCTTTAAATCATCTTCTGTACCCAAGGACTAAAAGACAGCCAACATAACGCCAATATTTAAAACGGGCTCTAGAGGCGACTCTGGCAATTACGGACTGGTAAGTCTGGTGTCAGTACCAGGCAAATTAGTTGAAACAATAGTAAAGAATAAAATTGCCAGACATGTAGAAGAACATAACTTGTTGGGCAAAAGTCAACAGGCATTTCTATCAAGGGAAATCATGTCTTATTGATCTATTAGAATTCTTTGAAGGGGTTAACAAACATGCAGACAAGGGGAATCCAGTAGACACAGTACACTCAGATTTCCAGGAAGTCTTTGACAAACTCCCTCACCAAAGGCTCTTCTGTGATTTAGGTTTTCATAGGATAAGAGGGAATATCCTTTTGTGGACTGAGAACTGGTTAAAAGACAGGAAACAAAGGGTAGGAATAAATGATAAATTCTCTGAATGGAGAAGGGTAATAAGTGGAGTTCCCCAAGTGTCAGTCCTAAAATGACTCCTATTCAACTTACTCATAAATGATCTAGAGAAAGGGGTAAATGGTGAGGTGGTAAAGTTTGCAGATGATACTAAACTGTTCAAAATTGTCAAGCTGAAAGCAGACTGTGAAGAACTTCAAGAAGAACTTCAAATGAATGATTGGGCAACAAAATGGCAAATGAAATTTATTGTGGATAAGTGTGAATTAATGCACATTGGAAAAAATAACCCCAAGTATACATTCAATATGATGGTGGCTAATTTAGCTACAACTAATCAGGAAAGAGATCTTTGGGTTATCGTGGATAGTTCTCTGAAACCATCCACACAGTGTGCAGCAGCAGTCAAAAAAGCAAATAGGATGTTAGGAATTATCAAAAAAGGGATAGAAAATAAGACAAAAAATATTTTACTGCCCCTTTACAAAATTATGGTGTGCCCACATCTTGAATACTGCCTGCAGATGTGGTCTCTTTACCTCAAAAAAGATATTTTGGTATTAGAAAAGGTTGAGAAAAGGGCAACTAAAATAATTAGGGGTTTGGAACGGGTCCCATATGAGGAGAGGTTAAAGAAACTGGGACTTTTCAGTTTAGAAAAGAGGAAGGAGCCTGAGATGGGGGATATGATAGAGGTATACAAAATCATGAGCCGTGTGGAGTGGGTAAATAAATAATAGTTATTGTTCCCATAATATAAGAACTAGAGAACACCAAATGAAATTAATGGGTAGCACATTTAAAACTAATAAAAGAAAGTTCTTTTTCACACAGCGCACAGTCAACCTGTGCAACTCTTTGCTGGAGGAGGCTGTGAAGGCTAGGAATTTAAAGCTACGTCTACACGTGAAGCCTACATCGAAGTAGCTTATTTCAATTTGGAGACATCAAAATAGGCTATTTCGATGAATAACGTCTACACGTCCTCCAGGGCTGGCAACGTCGACATTCAACTTCGACGTTGCGCAGCACCACATTGAAATAGGCACCGCGAGGGAATGTCTACACGCCAAAGTAGCACACATCGAAATAGGGATGCCAGGCACAGCTGCAGACAGGGTCAAAGGGCGGACTAGCGCTTCCGGGGCAACAGCTAGCCGCTCCCTTAAAGGGCCCCTCCCAGACACACTCAGCCTGCACAGCACGCGGTCTGAGGAGCCATAGGCACACAGACCCCGGGCGACGCAGGCATGGACCCCCAGCAGCAGCAGCAGCCAGAGGTCCACCCAGCCCTCCCAGCAGGAGCAGGGCTCGCCCTGATCCATGCCATGTGGGAGGCAGCTGAGCACCTCCTTGCCACACCGGAGGAGGAGCTGCCCCCAGGGCAGCAGGGCTCAACCCCCAACCCTGCAGCACCCCGCCCCCCCACCCCCCGCCTCACACACTGCTGCCTGTGGAGCTACCCCACCAGCACCGACTAGTGGGAGCGGCTGGTGCTTGAGGAGTGGGATGACGACCGCTGGCTCAGGAATTTCAGGATGAGCCGGCAGACATTTATGGAGCTGTGCCAGTGGCTCACCCCTGCACTCAGGCACCAGGACACTGCCATGCGGCGTGCCCTCCCTGTGGAGAAACGGGTCGGCATCGCTGTCTGGAAGCTGGCCACTCCAGACAGCTACCGATCCATGGGACAGCAGTTTGGTGTCGGCAAGGCCGCCGTCGGGGCTGTCTTCATGGAGGTAAGAGGACCCACGGGGGGAGGGCAGGGCAGGGGAGGGAGGCCCAGGCAGAGGAGGGGAGGGCGGGGCAGGGCAGGGCAGGGCAGGGCAGGGCAGGGCCACGCACACCCTGCTCACCCCTCATTGGTGCTCTCCCATGTGCTTTTCCTGCAGGTTGTGCGTGCCATCAACGCCATGTTCCTCCACAGGCTCGTGAGGCTGGGGGACCCAGATGCCACCATCGCACCCTTTGCCACGCTGGACTTCCCCAATTGCTTCGGGGCTCTGGATGGGACTCTCATCCCCATCCGCGCCCTGCATCACAGTGGAGGACACTACATCAATTGCAAGGGCTACCATTCTGTGGTCCTCCAGGCCTTGGTGGACAGCCGGGGCCGTTTCCAGGACATTTATGTGGGCTGGCCTGGCAGCACCCATGACGCCCGGGTTTTCCGGAACTTGGGCCTGTGCCGCCGGCTGGAGGCGGGGACCTACATCCCCCAGCGGGAGATCCCTGTGGGGGACACCACCATGCCCCTCTGTGTCATCGCAGATGCGGCGTACCCCCTCCGGCCGTGGCTCATGCACCTGTACACGGGCCATCTCTCCGCCAGCCAGGAGCGCTTCAACCAGCGCCTGAACCACGCGCGCCAGGTGGTGGAGCGCTCATTTGGCCGCCTGAAAAGATGCTGGAGATGTCTTCTCACCCGCCTGGATGCGGGCCCCAACAACATCCCCCAGATTGTGGGTGCCTGCTGCGCCCTGCACAATTTGGTGGAGAGCAAGGGGGAGACCTTTTATCAGGGCTGGGCTGTGGAGGCCGGCAGGGCCGCTGTGCAGCCATCCCCAGTCGCCCGGTGGACCCCGAAGGGACCCGGGTCCGGGAGGCCCTGCGGGCCCACTTCGATGATGAGGCCGCGGGGTGAACTCTGCCAGGCCCCCCACTGCCCACCCCTTCCTCCACAACACTGCCTGCCTCTACGCCCACACCATAGAGCACCCAACCGCACCCCCCGCCACTTTTCCTGGACAAATGACAGCATGCACTTGTGGCTGAACTTAAACTGGTTTTTCTTTTAGACCTTTTTTTTTAAGTATAATTAAAACAAGAACAAACTATATACAAGACCTCTTCTAACAAAAGTATTCTGTACAAATAAAACAATAATAAAAAAGATTGCACATAATGGATACGTTGGTCAATAAAAAGAAAACCAGGGATGATAAGGAAGGGGAGAACTATTTACATGGGGGGGACGGGGCAAAGGGGGGGCACAAATATAAATGAAATGGGTCAATAAACAATCCTCTTTTCGGACATATAACTATATACGGGGGTGGGGCACGTCTCGGGCCCCACGCCTCTAAAGTCCGGCACTGGGGGTGGGCGGCCAGGAGCCCCGCCTCGGCCGCAGCCCTGTCCGGGGCTGGCTGGGGGCCGGGCGGACCGGAAGATATGACCGATGAGTCTCAGCTGGCCCCAGGTGTCCCTCGGTGGTCTGGCCCTCGGTGGTGGGTGGCGGGGCGACGGCGGACGGGACGGCAATGTGCGGAGCTGCAGGTGGTGCGGCGGGTGGAGCAGGCAAGGTGGGCGCTGCAGCGGCTGGCACGGCATGGGGGGGCCACGTAGTCCACAAGACGGTTGAATGTCTCAATGTAGGTCCCCCATGCCTCTTGGCACCAGGCCAGCGCCCGCTCCTGCAGCTCCAGGCGGCGTTGGTCCACCCGCAGGCGCTGCTCTGCGACCTCCAGCTGCTGACGATGGATGGCCAGCAGCTGGGGGTCCGTCGCCGTCGGGTGCTGTTGCGGGGTCCGCCATCTAGCCTGCCGTGGGGCCGGTCGGTCCTCCGCCGAGGGGCTTGCCTTGAGCGATGGCCCCGGAGGGGATTCCGGGAGCACTGATACCTCGCCGGCGCTCTCTTCTGGTTCTTCCGATGGTGCAGCTGCAGAACACAGGAGGAGGGGGGGAAGAAGAATGGAGACAGGCGTTAGTGTGGGCCCCGAGCCGTGACCCTTGTCCCCCCACCCCTGTGCTGCAGGTTCCCAATCCCCGTCCCCGGGAGATGCTACTGGGATGGATGCAGTTCAGAGGTCCCCCTGCACTGCACCCCGTCCCCTGGCGGGAGTGACTCTCACTTCACTCAGCAGGGTCTGACAGGAGAGGTTTCTTAGGCCACAGATGCCCGGTTTCTCTCGGGAGTGACCGCACAGCAGTCAGAGACAGTCCTTCCAACCCGTCCTGGGGAGAAGACCCCAAGGGGTACCCCTCTGGGGTGTAGCTTTCCCCCTCCTCAGGCTGGCTGCCTTCCAGCTCTCCCTTCCCCTAGCCTCTACCTGCGGCCCCCGCCCCGATTCAAAGCCAGCTCGGCTCCTCCCTCCTCTTTGTTCAGGGCAGAGATGTCACCTGCCAGCTGTAGCCCCAGGATCATCCTTTGCCCCTGGGAGCTATTCAGCTTGTTGCTCATATCTAGCCTGAGTCTCCCTTTTGCACTCCCCCCACTCCATCACATGCTGCTGCTGCGGGGTGTCCCACCCCCTCCTCCCGGGGGCCCCTCGAGGTTCCGCTCCCCCCTGCCCCGGGGATGGGCCATGGCACTGTCGTGCGGGGGGGCGGGGCAGAGGCTGATGCACTGCTGTGAGGGACATGGCCCTGCTGTCCTTGGGGCCATGGCCATGTGGGCATGTGGGGGACCCTGGGCACATATCTATTACCCCCGCCCCTCAGCCCCAGGGGTGTACACCAGAGGGGGGTACATACCTGTCGGTCCACTCCCACGGTCCGGAGATCCTTGGGGGGCGGACGCCCAGCTGCTGCTCCGGGAGGGCGGGAGGAGGATCTGCAGCCCTGACTCTGCAGAGGAGGAGCCCCCCTCCTCCTCCTCCTGCCGCGATGGCCCAGGGGTGGGCTCCGGGGGGTCCCCGGGGTGTGGGGCTTACCTCCGGGACGGACGCCTGCTGGGGCTCGTCGGCCGAGGTATCAAGGGTGGCCAGAGGGGACGAGGTGTGCCGGGGGCCAAGGATGTCCCTGAGCTCCCTCTAAAAGGGGCAAGTGACTGGGGCGGCCCCAGATCGGCTGGCCGCATCCCGGGCCCGGGCGTAACCCTGCCGCAGCTCCTTAACCTTTCTCCTGACATGGTCAAGAGTGCGGGCAGGCTGACCCTGGGCGGCCAGGCCCGTGGCCAGCCGAGTGAACACATCTGCGTTCCGCCTCTTGCTCCCCTTTACCTGGAGCACCTCCTCCTCACTCCAGAGCTCCAGCAGGTCCCGCAGCTTGGCCTCCGTCCAGGAGGGGCCCCGCTGCTGCTTCCCAGCCTGGCTGCCGGCCTGGCTAGCCTGGCTTCCGGGCTGGCTGGCCTGGATGCTCTGGCTCCCCTGGGGGGGGGCTCCCCTGGGGGCGCTGGGGGGAGCTGCCGGGCAGCCATCGCAGGTGCTGGCCCTGTTCTGGGTGGCTGAGGGATGTGCAGGCTGGCCGCGTGTCTAGGCTGCCGCCTGCACGTTCCCTCAGCTTCCTGCACAGGAAGGGAGGGGGAGGGGACCTTTAAGGGGCCACTCCATTCGGCCACCATTGAGCAGAGGGACTGGAGAGAGTGTCTCTCAACCCCTCAGCTGACGGCTGCCATGGAGGACCCCGCAATTTCGACGTTGTGGGATGTGCAATGACTACACGGTCCCTACTTTGACGTTGAACGTCGAAGTAGGGCACTATTCCTATCTCCTGATGAGGATAGCGGCTTCGATGTCTCGCCGCCTAACGTCGCAGTTAACTTCGAAATAGCGCCCGACACGTGTAGCCGTGACGGGTGCTATTTCGAAGTTAGTGCCGCTACTTCAATGTAGCATGCACGTGTAGACACAGCTTAAGACAGCTCAAAGAAGAGCAAATTAAATTCATGGAGGTTAGTTCCCATAAAAGGCTATTAGTGAGGGGGTAGCAATGGTGTCTGTGGCCTTTGTTTGTCAGAGGCTGGAGATGGATGGCAGGAGACAAGTTGCTTGATCATTGTCTTCGGTACACCTCCTCTGGGGCACCTGGCGCTGGCCACTGTTGGCAGCTGAGATGCTGGGCTTCATGGACCCTTTGGTCTGAACCAGTAATGGCCGTTCTTATGTTCTTATCAAACATCTGTTGCGGATGGTACACTGTGACATAGGTTTATACAGGACTCATTAACACATTTCTGCTTTCTACAGTGACACTTCTGTTTTTCTCTGTTTTTCAAAAGTTAAAAGTGTTGACTTCCTTATACGTTTTGTGCAAGCTTCTTTCCTTACTTAATGAATGGTTACAACTCATGTTTATAATGTTCAAACCAGTCTTTTTTTCTTCTTTGTTTGTGGCAGTGGGGAAGGGTTGGACCAAATATATTAAGCCTAATGTTATATATATTTTTTCTTCAGATTTTCCACCTAGTACCCTCATAGTAAACCCAACAATCCACAGGAGAGTTGGTGGTCATGAAGTGGGATCAACATATAGCAGTGCCTAAGGCCCACCCCCAGCAGTGATAGCAAAATAATTGAGATATATCCATATAATCCTGAAAATAAACCTATATGCTGCAAAGAGAGAGAGAGACAGACAGACACATGAAAAATCCCTCAGATCAGACAGTTGTTGTGATGGTACTTGCCAGTACTGAGTACTGGCACCTCTGAAGCCCCACCTACAGTACAATGGGGAAGAGCTACAGTGCCGGGGGACGGATAGCTCAGTGGTTTGCGCATTGGACTACTATACGCGGGGTTATGAGTTTGGTCCTTGAGGAGGCTGTTTAGGAATCTAGAGCAAATAGGTTCAAAAAGAAGAAACCTGTCAGGGATGGTGCTTATTCCTGCCAAGCAGACAGGAGACTAGATTTAACAGCAGCCCAAGGTCCCTTCCAGCTCTATGAAATGTGCACTTCTGTGGGATTGGCTGGTGGTAGGGGAGCTGGCTCCTTTGTACTTACTTATTAATTTTTACAAAAAAAGACACTGCCTAGTTCACTGCCTGTCTTGAACTCTAAAGACATTGATTTTCATTGGTTAATTATGTTGTATATTAAATAATCAGATTTAAATATGTTGCCTTGTTAATGTCATTGACCCACTTTTTATTGCAAAACTGTAAACAGGAGTGCATGACATACATTTTCTCAGTAATTTGGAATTTTATATCATTCTACTTTATATGCTCCTCAGGTTTATCAGCTCTGTAGATGGCTGTAATGATCTTTTGATTTCTTTTTTAGATAGGTTTAGTGACTCTGTGCCCTGGTCTACTTACATACTTAAATCAGGATAACTGCATCTCAGTGTGTGGAAAATCCATACCCTTGAGTGCTGCAGTTATATAGACCTCCATCTTGGTGTAGAGAGCACTATGTTAATAGAAGAGCTTCTATAGTCAACATAGCAACCCTCCCTGTGGAGGTGGAGTATTTTTACTGTTAGGCGAAGCTCTCCTTTTGGTGTAGGTAGTGTCCTCAGTAATTGTGCTGGAGCACAATTTGCACCACTGTAAAGAGCAGCCCTGCATGTATCTGCATGGCACCTAGAACACTGAATAAGGATTGTAAGTGTTCTATAATTCTCTTAACAATTAATTCAGTTAATTGGTGTATTAGGGTGTAGTCAAGGAAGACCCCTTGCTATGTTCCCCGGTGTGCTGATCATGATACTGACATTTGCCTTCCTGCTCCACTACATTTTCCCGCTGAGCCAGATCCTCTGGTTTCTCCTAGCCAAGGCAAAGACCACCCCTCAGGAGAGCAATGCAGATACTGATTAACGACAGTTTTGATTGGGTGCCATTCTATGGCATGACACCCACGAAATCAACCCACAGATGGGATCAAACCCACAAATAAATTTGTCTCTGTGCAAAAGATTGGCACAGAGAGGGCTTATTAGATAAGCCCCCTTTAGCAGTGAAATGGAGCTGTGCACAGTGGTAGCTATCCCCAGGTAATTACAAGGTATGCTGGGCCTGATTATAAACAATAGATATCTTATTGAGAAAAGTAGTAGAGTTTAAGTGATTATAAGAAAATAGGCAGAGCAAAGTGCATTACTGAATTAAAATAAAAGAAAACCTATAGCTAGTTCAATTCCACTAAGAATCTAGTTACACGTGAATTCTTATCCCAAATAGCTGTTTGTATGTCAGATGAAAGCTTCAGGTGGAAAAGATACTAAGCTGACGTGGGTCCCCAGTACACTGTAAAGCTTGTCTGTTTCTCCTCAGGGCATGTCACACAAGGTAAGCTGAATACAAAGGAGCTGAAAGACTCTCATTGCTTAAGTAAATGCCCCCCCAAGTAGGAATTCTTTGCTTTAGCATCACCCCTGAGAATGGGCAAAAATACCTGAATTCCAAAATGAAAGCCTGTACCATGTGGTATGGTCACATGTCTTTTTAGACCAAGCACTCCCAGAACTACAGGACAAATGAAGCCATTTACAAGCCATCAGGCTGATTGCTCAGTCATTAGGGTTGGGATGGCAGTGATGGCCCTCATTAGGACGTTTAAAACCACAAATAAATATGTACTTCATATTTCTAACATCGCGTAATATAATGATACATGAATAAACATGTGATTTACAGATCCAGCAGATTATACAATTGAAAAAGGATATGTTACAAGAGGCATTTGTTCCAAAGCATCTTGGAGTTAGGCATATTTGTACTCATAACTCATGTTTGATAAAGCATGGGGGGGGTCTTGTCACAAGTGGTACCAAAATAGTGTTAATTGGTTTGAAATTTCCAGGATCATTCCAGCAACCATTTTTAATGACCCTTCAGTTCTCTAGTACAGTAACTGAGTTAAACAACCGCTTGTGTGTTTTTGGAAGCATCTCAGCCATATAAACTTAGAATTCTGTCAACTCTTGGATGAATCCCATCTTAGCTCATTGCTCTTTATTAGTTTGTTCCAGCACTTTGTTTTAACACCTCAGTGTTAATACAGCTTAATTTTTAATTATATGAAAAGAACAGTCTCAATGTCCTATTCATTTCTCGGCATCTACTGAAGCTAACAAGAGAATTTGCTGAGATGGTGGCATCTCTCAGCTATTTCATGAATATTTGATAGCTTTCTTTCATCTCACTGTCTCCAAACAATACTCTTTCAAAATCTGGATCAAGAAGAGCCTTTTGAAAGAGTGTTCTAACTGACAGCAGAGCAAATCAAGAGACCTGTGTCTACATGTGCCCACTCCAAATAAGAAGGGGCTTTTGAAGTCAGGGGGTCCTTTCGAAAGGCCCCCATCTACATGGGTGGCATGCATTCCGAAAGCGACACTTTCGAATCACACGCAGCTGCCCTTTTACAAATGAGGTGCTGCACATTCATGTCAGTGCCTCATTATCATATTCTAAACTGCCTCATCAACATGCCCCTTCTGAAAGGAGGGGGCATTTTTAGACTCAGCTGAGATGACTAAATCACTTTACTGCTTGCTATGGAATAAGGGAAACAAATATAGATGGTGGTACCAGTACCCTGTCCCATTACTTAATTGAAATATTTTATTTGGTTTACAGTGGGTATGGATAAGCAATTTGTCCATAATACAAGTCCTTGGAGTCCTGTAAGACTGAATAATATTCATTCTTGGATTAGATAGATGTTTGATCAGGCTGGGAATGACATTCTCTCCTCCTTCATGCATTCCACTCATGTAGCTGTTACTAGATACCAAAGGAAAAGTTATGAAAGCAGTTCATTGGTCTGGGTCAAAGATGTTTCCATCGTCCTGTTCTTTGGCTTGAGTCAAGTACTTTTGATGTCAGATTCCACATAAGAATAGCTTTTACCACTGGCATGTGATAGAAAATGGATTAGCCAAGCTGGAGCTGTTTTCAAGAAAAATGATCCCTTTTCTTCCTCTTCTTCTAAAGCATCTGCTGTAAGTGCTACTTTCCCATTTCTTTTCCATCTTACTTTTAAATAAATTCCCATGTAGTCACATAAAGAAGTGCATTGCACCCATCAACAACATGGAGAAGACCATCCCACCAAAAGAGCCGGAGCAGCTGAGGACAGGGACACGGGCACAGCTGGACCCAGACACAGACCACTCCAGCCAGGGAACACTCAACATTGCCTTGGAGTCAAGCATCTTCACTGAGGGGACACCCCAGACATCTGGTGAGTACCCCATGGGTCACACAGCTCGGGAGGCAGGGGGTGGGCACATATGGGGCATGGGGCATATTTGCCAGTATGGCTCCGGTGGGGCCCCAAGATGCAGGGACAGCATGTGTGACAACGTACTGGACAGCATGTCCCATCGAACCCTAGTGGGCAGTCCCTGGCATGGGCAGCCGCACTGGCCACAGGGTCCCGGGGAGGCAGGGGCCACTGTTCACTGTTGGTGGAGGACAGGACTTTATGGGGTATGTGGTAGGGTTTACTTAGCATCTCTTCTTCTCTTCCATACAGCTGAGCCGTCAGAGGGCTGTGCCAGCACTGTGACATTGCCTGGACTTGCCAGTCCCATCCACTACCCAGAGCCGGCCAGTCCCAGACTGGCACCTGCTGCTGCTGTCATCTCACCACCACAGGCACAGGAACACCTAAGGCTAATGGGTGATCATTATATTCGGTAAGTACCTACAATTGAGAATCAATAATTTATAATGGGCTCTTAAGCCCAACAGAGAGAGGTACAATATGATCCAGTGGGTGTAGGCTGAAGCTAGATGCATTCCGGTGGAATGTAAGAGGTAATTTTTTTTAAAATCAACAGTAAGGGTAATTAACTATTGGAACATTTTATCAAGAGTCATGGTGGATTCTCCATCACTAGCCATTTTAAAGTGAAGATTATTTTTTCCCGAAATATCTTCTGTAAGTATTGTTAGCGGGACATTCTATGGCCTGTTTATGCAGCATGTTAAATTATACGATTACAATGGTCTCTTCTGGCCTTGGAATCTGTGAAACTGTAATACCTCAGCAACTTCCATATAAAACTCTGCAAATAAGACAAGTGGTATTGCTATTAATCAATAAAGAGCTGATCTGTGCTTCTGGTTACACTCTTTCTTTTCCAACTGGCTTGTCTCTCTTTGGCTATTTTGAGAGGAATAAAAGGACCCCAGGTCCCTAAAATTAATACTCTTCTGACTAGCTGCATTACTAAACATTTGACAAAATGCTCAAAGTCTAATATAGGTGTATATTATGATTGTGTGCCTTTAAATCTTCTATGTGCTTTAGAAAGTTTGTCTATTTGGTTAAGAATTTATCCTAAATGGTAAGAGCTAAGATGACCAAATTTGTTATTTAGCTTGCTCTTATCATAACGTAAAGCAACATAATGGGTTGGTTGTGCCAGGGAGATGGCATGTACCTGGAATGGGATTGCTTCTGATAAAACCATACAGAAAAGAGGAACACCAGATCAAGTACAATCCTCCAAATTAACATAACTCAGGCTGCGTCTACACTGAGATGTAGTGCTGGCATCTTGATGCAAATGAGTGGTCTTGAAAATGAAAATGAAAATTGTCCTGCTGGCAGAGGCTGCTGCTGGCAGAAAACAAGCAGTGTAGACGTGGTTCTGCCAGCAAAAATCTCCTTTGGTTGGCAGCCCCTTATCCCTCGTCTACACTGCTTGTTTTCTCCCAGCAGCAGCCTCTTCTGGTAGGGTGATCTTGCATGTATATACAAATTAGTTGAGAAAATATACAAATGAGCAGCTATTTGCATTTTCAAGATCCTTCCCTTAGAATGATGCTGCCAGCAGCACAGCTCAGTGTAGATACAGCCTGAGTGAATGGTGAAAGAGACTGAATCAAGAGGAGCCAGAAAAATAGAATGAACCTAGAACTGGATTGCTTCTCCAGAAAAGAGATAAAATGGGGAAAATTAGAGGGTTGCTCTATTTTTGCACAACTAAATCACTGCTTAAGGTTTGAAAACTAGAAGAAAATGTTACTGGAAACTAAATTGACTATAGCCCTTCTTTGTTAAAATGTTGTGAAAGCTAAGTGTTTATAAGGATGAAGAAAAAGTACACTGGATGGAATGCCCATTTAAAAAGAGTTTACTAAAAACACTGAAATGGACAAATTTTAACAATCCATTTTTTTAAGAAATCCAAAGTAGTAATTAACTTAATAAAATAGCACTTTTTTGAAAAATACATGTATTTAAATAAATCATGTCCATTTTTTCTTTTATTAAAAAACTAAAGTTTAATTGCGTCAAGGATCCAAGCAATTCCAGGTAAATTTGGTTGTACAAAAATAAAGCATTATTTCATGAGGACAGAAGTTCATACATGCCTCCATGTCAAAAACAAATTGATGATCAAGTAGAAAAACAGCTCAGCTGCATGTGTCCTGTGTAGCCTAACGATGTAACCGGCCCAACAACAACTATAAAGCCTATAAAGCTGTCAGTGTACCTGCCAAAAAAAATCACTATGAGGCCAGATTTTGTTGCTTAAAAATATCTTCTAGAGCGTGGCATTTGAACTTCTGGCTTTCTGATAAAAGTCCAAGTGGAAGGAGGAGAGGTTAGTGGAATGCCATCATCCTATTGGTCTACATTCTCCAGTCCTTACTCATTTTAAGTATGTTTGCTTTGTGATTAGTACTACTCATTTTAAGTAAGGGTGGCAGTATCTAGACCACAGTTTTCCTGAGAGTAGGGTAACCATCCATCCCATATTGGGCAGGACGGTCTTGTATTTGGGATGCCAAAAAGGCATCCTTAATTTTTTTTTTTAAAGGGACTCATCCCATGTTTGCTCCTCCCCTAGCTTCAGGGAGGCAAGGGGAGCGCTGGCAGCTCCCACTCCCCCAGGGCTCCCAGGGAGGCTGGCAGCTGTGGCTTCCCCAGGGCCTCAGGGGATCGCCCATGGCTACTGCTTTCCCAGGGCTCCCAGGGATCACCGGCAGCTGCAGCTACCCTGGGACTCCTGTGGAGCACCAGTAGCTGCTGCTTTTCCTGGCTTCCTGGGGCTTCCTGGCTGCTGCTCACCCAGGGATCCTGGGGAATGCTGGCCGGCTTCCTTGGGACTCCCTGCAGCTGCCTCCTCCTTCCTGGCTCCCTGGGGCTTGGAGGAGCCACCCCTCCCCAACATATCTCCCTGTCCCATGTTTGGGACATGTTATTGACCACAAAGTACTGTATGCTGGACCTAATTCAGAAGCTTTCAGCACACGGGTGGGTAAATACCAGCCTACGAGCCAGCTCTGGTCCAGCAGGGTTAATCTCTGGCAGACCCCCACCTCTATATTTCTTTGTGTCTCTGCAGGTATCAGATGATAGCAACTGTCATTGGCTCTGGATCACTGTTCATGGTGGGAAATGGTGTTCCATTCTATGCTGCTTTCCGTCACTGCCATTGGCCATGAATGGTGATACGCAGCCAACGAGAGCTGCGATCACCCAATATCTGCAGATGCACAAGCAAATATAGCAGTGGAGGCCCACCAAGGACTAACCCTGGCAGGGCACCACCTTTTTTATTCATCATCCCACTGTAGCATCTTTATCAACTGCTTTCATTTTTTGTTAGTACTTAGCTTACTTTCAGAAGCAGAAATTTTCCGACATCTTTGTCCAAATTTTTCCCGGAATTGTACTAAGACAATTAAGTGTCACCACATTGAATTCAATAAAATTATCCATGTGAACCTAACAAAATAGGCAGATCACTAGGACTTGGTTCAGGTTTTTTTTCAGTATTTATGCAGTCCCTCTTCAGGCAAACACATTTCAAATAGGGGTTTTCTTGAGTTCGGAATGGTAAGCACTGGATCAATGGGATAACTCAATTTCTGAATTTGGTTAGAATATTTATACATTTTTTAAAAAAAAATAAAATATTGTTTATGTTAAGAGAAGATGTTGCCAAGAGAGAGAAGCAGACACTCCTTGAGGAGCTTTGTTCAGCTATATCCAATTAAGTCTGGAGGGAAAAATGGGCAAATAAACCAGACACTTCTTTCCAGCTCCTGAAGGAATAGTTTTGAATAACAGAACTGATGGAGAGATGCCACAGAATCCAGTGTCTAGGTTCTCTGAAATATATGCAGAAATGGCTGATGCTCTCAGCAGCTTTGTACTTTGTATAGGTAGGAAAACCCTCTGTAATTCTGTAAGAAATATATAGTGTTTTAGACAGCACCTGGAGTTGGTAGCTGTGTTGGATAACAGATTATTCTCAAAATATATGCAGTCAACATCAGGGCTGAAAGTAATTCAAAATTTCTCACAGGTACTGTCCTATCACAAGCCATGTCCCTGCCAGCTCTGTAAATAGTTTCCTGTTGTCTTTTGCTGCAGCTCAGCCAGCTCTTGCAGGAGCTGCATACCAAGCCGTACCCTCGTACTTTCACCTCTGGTCAACATACTAGTGTTTGAAAGAGACACTCTGTCAGAGAACAAGCATGGCCTTAATGTTATTGGGAAATGCCAGTGCTTGATATGCAGGTTTAAATAAAAAGCTGGCTACTTTTGCTCATCAAAAGCACAATATTGCTGTCCAGTTCTTCAGTTAATTAGATGATGATTCATTTAAACTAGCTATAAGAATGACTCATCTTCCACAGAATCATAAATACCTGGCTATGGTCTGAAGAATCATAGAATCACAGAAGAGCAGGACTGGAAGGGACCTCCAGAGGCCATCGAGTCCAGCCCCCTGCCCTCATGGCAGGACCAAGCACTTTCTAGACCATCCCTGAAAGCCATCTATCTAACCTCTTCTTAAATATCTTCAGCGATGGAGATTTTACTACCTCCCTTGGCAATTCATTCCAGTGTTTGATCACCCTGACAGTTAGGAACTTTTTCCTAATGTCCAACCTGAACCTCCCCTGCTGCAATTTAAGTCCATTGCCTCTTGTTCTATCCTCAGAGGCAAGGAAGAACAAGTTCCCTCCCTCTGCCTTATGACACCCTTTTAGATACCTGAAAACTGCTATCATGTCCCCCCTCAATCTTCTCTTTTCCAAACTAAACAAGCCCAATTCTTTCAGCCTTTCTTCATAGGTCATGTTCTCTAGACCTTTGATCATTCTCGTTGCTCTCCTCTGGACGCTCTCCAATTTCTCCACATCCTTCCTGAACTGCGGTGCCCAGAACTGGACACAATACTCCAGCTGAGGCCCAACCAGCGCAGAGTAGAGTGGGAGAATGACTTCTCATGTCTTGTGCACAACACACCCGTTAATGCGTCCTAGAATCACGTTTGCTTTTTTTGCAACAGCATCACGCTGTTGACTCTCATTTAACCTGTGGTCTACTATAACCCCTAGATCCCTTTCTGCTGTACTCATTCCTAGGCATTCCTTTCCCATTCTGTATGTGTGACACTGATTGTTCCTTCCTAAGTGGAGCACTTTGCATTTGTCTTCATTAAACTTCATCCTGTTTACCTCAGCCCATTTCTTCAGTTTATCCAGATCCTTTTGAATTATGACCTTACCCTCCAAAGAAGTTGCAACCCCTCCCAGCTTGGGATCATCTGCAAACTTAATAAGTGTACTTTCTATGTCAATATCTAAATCGTTAATGAAGATATTGAACAGAACCGGTCCTAAAACAGACCCCTGCGGAACCCTACTAGTTATACTTTTCCAGCAGGATTGAAAACCATTAATAACTACTCTCTGGGTACGGTTATCCAGCCAGTTGTTCACCCACCTTATAGTAGCCCCATCTAAGTTGTTTTTCCATAGTTTATTGATAAATATATTATGTGAGACCGTGTCAAATGCTTTACTGAAATCTAGGAATACCACATCCACCGCTTCTCCCTTATCCACAAGGCTCGTTATTCTATCAAAGAAAGCTATTAGATTGGTTTGACATGATCTGTTTTTAACAAAACCATGCTGGCTGTTCCCTATCACCTTACCACCTTCCAAATGCTTGCAGATGATTCTTTAATTACCTGCTCCATTATCTTTCCTGGCACAGAAGTTAAGCTGACTGGCCTGTAGTTTCCCGGGTTATTCTTGTTCCCCTTTTTATAAATGGGTACTATATTTTCCCTTTTCCAGTCTTCTGGAATCTCTCCCGTCTCCCACGATTTTCCAAAAATGATTGCTAAAGGCTCAGATACCTCTTCTATCAGCTCCTTGAGGAGTCTAGGATGCATTTAATCAGGCCCTGGTGATTTGCAGACATCTAATTTTTCTAAGTAAAGTTTAATTTGTTCTTTTCTTATTTCAACTTCTAAACCTACCCCTTTTTCACTAGCATTCTCTGTCAGGCATTCCTTCAGATTTCTCAGAGAAGACCAAAACAAAGAAATCATTAAACATCTCTGCCATTTCCAAATTCCCTGTTACTATTTCTCCCTCCTCACTGACCAATGGCCCTACCTTCTCCTTGGTCTTCCTCTTGTTACCAATGTATTTGTAAAAAGCCTTCTTGTTTCCCTTTATGCTTGTAGCTAGTTTGAGCTCATTTTGTGCCTTAGCCTTTCTAATCTTGCTCCTGCATGCTCATGTTGTTTGCCTATATTTGTCCTTTGTAATTTGTCCTTGTTTCCATTTTTCATATGATTCCTTTTTTATTTTGAGATCATGCAAGATCTCTTGGTTAAGCCAAGGCAGTCTTTTGCCATGTTTTCTATTTTTCCTACGCAGCGGGATAGCTTGCTTTTGGACCCTTAATAATGTCCCTTTGAAAAACTGCCAATGCTCCTCAGCCGTTTTCCCCCTCAGTTTAGCTTCCCATGGTACCTTACCTACCAGCTGTCTGAGTTTACCAAAATCTGCCTTCCTGAAATCCATTATCTCTATTGTACTGTTTTCCCTTCTACCCTTCCTTAGTATTGTGAACTCTATGATTTCATGATCACTTTCACCCAAGCATCCTTCCACTTTCAAATTCTCAATAATTTCCTCCCTATTTGTTAAAATTAAATCTAGAACAGCTTCCCCCCGGTAGCTTTTTCAACCTTTTGGAATAAAAAGTTGTCTGCAATGCAATCCAAGAATTTATTGGACAGTCTGTCCCGTGCTGTATTAGTTTCCCAACATATACCTGGATAGTTGAAGTCCCCCATCACCACCAAATTCTGGGCCCTGGATGATTTTGTTAGCTGTTTAAAGAAAGCCTCATCCACCTCTTCCACTTGGCTAGGGGTCCTGTAGTAGACTCCTAATAGGACCTCATCCTTGTTTTTTACTCCTCTGAGTCTACCTCAGATACTTTCAATCCGTCCATCTCCTACGTCCATCTCTACCTCTGTCCAAGTGTGTACATTTTTAATATACAAGGCAACACCTCCTCCCTTCTTTCCCTGTCTGTCCTTCCTAAGCAGGCTGTACCCTTCAATACCAACATTCCAAACATGAGTATTATCCCACCAAGTTTCTGTGATGCCAACAATATCATAGGTGTATTCATTTATTAGTACTTCTAATTCTTCTTGTTTATTTCCCATACTTCTTGCATTTGTATATAGGCATCTCAGACATTGATTTGGTCTTGCCTCCCAGTTTTGCCCTGGCCTTCTTTTTACTTTCCCAGTGTAGCCCATACTCTCTCCCATTTCAAGTTCATCTCCCAGGCATCCATGCTCTCCACTTACCTGCAGGCTTTGCTCCCCTGCCCCCGTCGAACCTAGTTTAAAGCCCTCCTCACTAGGTTAGCCAGCCTGTGTCCGAATATGGTCTTCCCCCTCCTCGAAAAGTGAATGCCATCTCTGCCTAGCAGTCCTTCCCAGAAAAGGATCCCGTGGTCAAAGAAACAAAAGGCTTCCTGGCGACACCATCTACGCAACCAAGCATTCACCTCTATGATACACCTGTCTCTGCCTGGGCCCCTACCTCTGACAGGCAGGATTGAAGAGAATACCACCTGCGCCCCAAACTCCCTGACCTGTGCCTCCAGAGCCCTGAAGTCACTCTTGACCTGCTCAGCGTCACAGCTCGCAGTATCATTAGTGCCCACATGGATGAGAAGCATGGGATAGTAGTCAGAGGGCTGGATAATCCTCGACAATGCCTGCGTAACATCTCGTATACGGGGCCTTGGCAGGCAGCACACCTCCCAAGATGAAATGTCAGGGCGACAGATGGGCGCCTCCGTCCCCTCAGAAAAGTCTCTCCAACCACCACTACTCTATGTTTCCTTCTTGCAGGGGTGGCAGTAGACTTCCCAGCCTTGGGGGTATGAGGCTTCTCAGCCTTGGGGGTATGAGGCTTCTCCTCTTCTGTATGGGGTAATTCTTGGTCTCCTGTATTGAGTACAGCATAACGGTTTTCCAGTACCACGGTGGGAGGGTTCTGAGCAGGGGTGGGACTCTGCCCGCTGCGAGAAGTAACCAGCTGCCAGTGTCCACCTTGGTCTACCTCCTCCAGTGGTTTATTAGCCGTCCTGTGCACTGGGACAGTTGCCTCTGCAGTCTCCACCCGAATACTATCCAGGAACTGCTCATGGACTCCGATACTCCTCAACCGGGCCACCTCCTCCTGTAGCTCCCCCACCTGCCGCCTGAGAGATTCCACCAGCAGGCACCTTTCACACTGAATATTCCCCTCAGCCTGGGTATCAGTAAGTGGGATGGCAAACCACAGTCCTTGCAGAACCACACCAGGATCTGGGTAGAAACATCCATGGTCAGGCAGTCTGTCTGGCTACAGGCACAAGTGGAGGAGACAGCAGTAGCGCTGGCACAGGTGTTGCGGGTCTTCCTAACCATTATAGTCCTCTCTGTCACACTCCCTCTTAAACTCCCCTGTCTGTAGCTCCCTGTCCACTTCGCTCCCCTGGTCGCTCCTGCCTCTGGCTTTTAAGCCTGCTGGCCTCTCTCAGGCCCTCCCCCTATGAGTCACACAGGGGAGGGCTGATCAAGGGAGCAAAAGGTCAGGCAGGCAGTCCCAACTGCCACTGAAACTGAAACTGAAACTCCCCCCACCTGGAATCAAAATGGCAGTTCAACTGCCAGCAGTTAAAGCACACGCTCACTCACCTAGCGATCAGCACTCTCACCTGGTCGCTTCTTCAGCGGCGGACTCACTTGCACTTCTCCCTCTTAAACTCCCCTGTCTGCAGCTCCCTGTCCGCTTTGCAGTGGGTCTGTCCCATGAAAGCTCACCTAATGAGCTATTTTGCTAGTCTTTAAAGTGCTACTTGACTGCTTTTTGTTTTGATAGTGTATAGACTAGCACGGCTTCCTCTCTGTTACATAAATACCATTGGGTAGGTTGTTCTAATACCTAATGGCTTTCCCCGAATTTATCGCACCAGCCACATGATGGCGGCAAAGTATTGAGGAAGCTCAGTTGCCTCCAGTATTATCTTCTGTGATAAGTCATTTCAAAATATCAGACTTCTGAATACTCTATTTTTAGAGACAGGCCAAGGTACAAATAATTGTTAACAGAGTAGTTTTCTCAGTCAACAAAAGTATCATCCTTGTGTATATCCCCCCCATGGAAAATTACCAGCTGCCTATTTGTCTGAGCACCATGTACTCAGTACACGAAGCACCAAAGTTGATTACTTGCTAAGTTCATATGGCTTAGAAATTCCAGTTAAATGCAAATAGAATTCCTTTTTGCTCACAGGGGTCAGATCTCAGTCACATCACTGTAAATCTGGAGTGACCCTATTGACTTAATGCAATTAACTGTGTCACTCCAAGTATACACCAGAATAAATGACCTCAGGATGGAGCCCATGGATTGTTAAGAACTAGTATGATTCTCAGTCATTGCTCAAAAAGAGAACTATCAGCTGCAATTGTACTTCTAAGTCAAGGCAGCCAGGCCTGCCAATGGGGGAGAGGGCAAAGGGGACAGTTGCCCTGGGGCCCAGTAATTCAAAGGAGACCCAGGTTCCTGGCCACCACTGCTCTTATTGCCAGCTGCTGGTGGTGCCAGCTGGTGCTCAGGACCCTTTAAATCACTGCCAGAGTCCCACATGGTGCAGCTCAGAGCCTCAGGCAGCACACTGCAGAAGGCACTGGGTGGGGGGACCATGGGTCCAGACTGTGCTGAGGGCCTTCTGCTGTGGCCCTCCCACTTCCAGCCCAAGGCCTTGCCTCTTCCAGGAGTTCAGAGCCACCCACTCATTGAACATGAGCCCGGTGAGACTACTGGCTTTCCTCAAGGTAACCTAAATAATTCTGCGTAGTATAGTTGTAAAATAGCAGCAATATATTTAAATAAAATTTGCTTGCAGACAAGAACACAAATAAAAACTGAGCTGAAGCCTTAGCTTTCAACTCTGGGTAGATACTGTAGTACACTCATTTACAAATTGTCCCTGCAGTGAAAAAGCAATGTGTGTATATCTTGAGGTTAGAAATGCTCTGGCACAAAATGGAGATTGGCTTAGTGTGGCTAGAGATTAAAGCCTATAACTTAAAATCCATACTCTGCAAGGTATTTTATGTAGAACTTCAATAGACAATTGTATTCTAAATGAACTTGACCGAAAGGGCAGTTTTAGGCATCATTGCACTTGATTTGGGTGAATGTGTAAACCTAACGTTTCAGCAAATTATGATGGTTTCCCCTCTGTGGAAACATAAACATTGTGGAACTGGAACAGATTCATTTTGTTCTGTAGTCCTATTTCTGACAGTGACCAATGACAGGTGAGTATAACCCTGTAATGCACCTGAGCATTACAGCAGTTTATCACGGGGGGGATCGTTTTTCTTAGCACATCAGTTGATTAGTTTGACCTGGAACAGGAAGATGGAGCGCTCTGGTAATTTTAAATTCTTAAAAAACAGAAAAAATACTGCAACAATTTTTACCACGGCTTTGCTGCAGCTTTTTCTGAGCTATTGCTCTATTTAGCTTCATACGGGCACATTCTAGGCCATTCTGCAGGGGAAGCATATGGGATTATACTAAGTAAGTGTTTCACTGGAATAGTGAAAGGAATAGGAAAGTGTAAAAAATTTTTAAAGAGTTTCATAAAATAACACTTTGCCTTTGTATTTTCCATGTAAATGGAAGGAAAGAGCATTTTATCTTTATTTAAGGAGAATAAGACTTAATAGGCATCATCTATAAATAGATCTGGGTTGATGCTAGAAAGTAATGTCTTTAAATATTGTTTCCAGTTTTTGATTAATTATTTTTAATTATGTTTAAAGACACTTTATTTATTTTTGATGAATGTGCTAGCAAATGAGTGTCCTGGCAGGAATGGTTGCTCAAATATAATTTCTGCAGGCAGGCAGGCATATTTTTCATCGAAAAATTTTCTTTGAGACGTTCACTCTGGGAAAACTTACTCTGTTTCATTCTTTTTTAATTTAGCTGAGGGTGTGTCTACACAGCAAAATTATTTTGGAATAATGGACACTATTTGAAAATAACTTTGAGCATCTATGCAATACAACCCCTATTTTGCAATAGTTTAAAAATAACAGATGGTTTATTTAAAATGTGGTAAACCTGTTCTACAAGGAATAGCGCCTATTCCAAAATAGATATTTTGGAAAAGGGGCTGAGAATAGGGACTATTGCACAATAAGATGTAGGAAGTCCAAGGGCTGTATTTCGAAATTGGCTCTATTGTGTCTGGACACTCTATTTTGAATAGCTGAGCACTATTTTGATGTGCATTTTTTTCGTGTAGATGTGCTGTTTTGAACATATATCTGGATATAAATCTGAACCTTTCCCCCGTACAGGAAGAATTAGTGGCCCTGGCACAATCAGAGAAGGACGAGGTGGTTGGAATAATGGAGACATGGTGGGATGATTTGCATAACTGGAGCACGGTCATGGAAGGTATAAGCTGTTTAGGAAGAACAGGCAGGGGAGAAAAGGAGGACGAGTTTGCGCTCTGTGTGAGGGAGCAGTGTGGTTGCTCAAATATGCAGTATAAGGAGGGACAAAAGCCAGCTGAGTGTCTCTGCGTTAAGCTTAGAGGTGGAAGCAACAGAGGTGATGCTGTAGTTGGCGTCTGCTACAGACCGCCAGATCAGGGAGATGAGGTAGATGAGGATTTCTTCAGACAGCTAAGAGTAGCTTCCAAATCACAGGCCCTGGTTCTCATGGGACACTTCAATCATCCAGACATTTGTTGGGAGACCAATACAGCAGCTCACAGACAATCCAGGAAGTTTTTGGAGAAGGCTGGAGATAACTGTTTGGTACAAGTGCTGATGGAACTGGCCAGGGGCCATGCACAGCTTGACCTGCTGCTCACAAACAGGGAAGAATTAGTGGGAGAAGCAGAAGTGGGTGGCAACCTGGCTTGCAGCGACCATGAGATGGTAGATTTCAGGATCCTGACAAAAGGAAGAAAGGTGAGCAGCAATATACAGATCCTTGATTTCAAAAGAGCAGACTTCAGCTCCCTAAAGGTACTGTTGGGCAGGACCCCTTAGGAAATGAAGATGAAGGGGAAGAGAGTTCAGGAGAAGTGGCAGTATTTTTAAGAAGCCTTCTGAAGGCACAGGACCAAACCATCCCCCTGAATAGTAAGAAATACAGTTATGGTAGGCAACCAGCTTGGCTTAACAGGGAAGTTCTTGGTCAGCTTAAACTCAAATAGGATGTGTATAAGAAGTAGAAATGTGGATAGTTGACTAAGGAGGAGTATAAATATATGGCTGGAGAATGCCAAGCAGTAATCAGGAAAGTGAAAGCAGCACAACTGGAACTGCAGCTGGCAAGGGATGTGAAGGGTAACAAGAAGGGTTTTGACAGGCATGTTAACAATGAGAGGGTTATCAGGGAAGGTGTAGGGCCATTACTGGATGAGAGAGGTAACCTAGTGACAGATGATGTAAGAAAAGCTTAAGTAGTCAATGCTTTTTTTGGCTCAGTCTTCATGGGCAAGGACAGTTCCCACACTACGGTGCTAGACAATGAAGTATTTGAAGGTGCAGGGTAGCCTTCAGTAGGGAAAGAACAAGTTAACAGCTACTTAGAAAAACTAGATGTATGCAAATCCATGGATCTGGATTTAATGTACCCAAGGGTACTGCGGGAATTGACAGATGTCATTGCTGAACCTTTGGCCATATTCTTTAAAGACTCTGGGAGATCATGAGAGATCCCAGATGATTGGAAAAAGGCAAATGTTGTTCCCATCTTTAAAAACAGAAAGAAAGACAATCCAGGGAGCTATTGACCAGTCAATCTTACCTCAGTCCCTGGGAAAATAATGGAAGAGATCCTCAAGGAATCCATATTAGAGCACTTGGAAGAGGGGAAAGTAATCAAAACTAGTCAACATGGATTCACGAAGGGCAAGTTGTGCCTGACCAGTCTGATTAGTTTCTATTATGAGGTAACAGGCTCTATGGACATCGGGAAGTCAGTTGATGTGATATACTGTGCCTTCAGCAAAGCTTTTGATACAGTCTCCCACAATATTCTTGCCCATAAAATAAGAAAGTATAGATTGGATACATGGATTATAAGATGGATAGAAAGCTGGCTTGACTGTCAGGCCCAACAGGTAGTGGTCAATGGCTCAATATCTGGATGGTGGTCGGTTTCAAGTGGAGTGCCATAAGGCTCGGTTCTGGGGCTGGTGATGTTCAACATCTTTATTAATGACGTGGATAAGGGACTGGATTGCACCCTCAATAAGTTTGTGGAGGACACCAAGCTAGGGGGAGAGGTAGATATGTTGGAGGGTAGAGATAAGATCCAGAGTGACCTGGATAAATTGGAGGACTGGGCCAAAAGAAACCTGATGGGGTTCAACAAGCAGAAGTGTAGAGCCCTGTACTTGAGATGGAAGAATCCCAAACATTGTTATAGGCTGGGAACCGACGAGCTAAGCAGCAGTACAGTGGAAAGTGTTATGGTGGATGAAAGGCTGGATATGAGTCAACAGTGTGCCCTTATAGCCAAGAAGGCTAACAACATGTTGGGGTGCATTAGGAGGAGCATTTTGAGCAGATCCAGGGAAGTTATTGTTCCTCTGTATTTGGCACTGGTGAGGCCACATCTGGAATATTGTGTCTGGTTTTGGGCCCCCAGTAAAGAAAGGATGTGGATGTGCTGGAGCAGGTTCAGTGGAGGGCAACAAAAATGATTAAGGGCTAGGGCACATGACCTATGAGGAGAGGCTGAGGGATTTAGGCTTACTTAGTTCGCAGAAGAGAAGACTGAGGGGTGATTTAATAAGCAGTCTTCAGCTTCCTGAAGGGTCACTCTAACAAGAATGGAGAGAAACTGTTCTCAGTGGTGACAGATGGCAGAATAAGGAGAAATGGTCTGAAGTTACAGGAGAGGAGTAGGTTGGACATCAGGAAAAACTACTTCACTAGAAGGGTGGTGAAGCACTGGAATGTGTTGCCTAAGAGGTGGTGGAATTTCCATCTCTATAGGTTTTTAAGTCCCAGCTTGACAAATTCCTGGGTGAGATGACTTAGTTGTGGTTGATCCTGTTTGAAGCAGGGGGCTGGACACGAAGACCTCCTGAGGTCCCTTCTGGCCCTGGGATTCTATGATTTTGTGATACAATAAAGGAGGAGTAGTAATGTGCATTTCTATAACATCTTTCGCTTTCTACATGGGATTGTATCTAATTTTAATTCCAGAGTTTTCCTCCCACTTTCCTCTTGGTTTCAGTGTCCTCTTGGTGCGATGCATTGCTTCAGTGTGAAACCAAAGGGAAATTTTTCGAAAGCTTTTTAGGAGTTTTGGTCCCATAATTCATCAGATCAACAGCAGTAATGTTTTAATGACGATAAAGCCAAACTGAAATTTCTCTTATTGATCTCCACAAATTCTGACAGTTCAGTTAAAATGGACATTTTGATTCAAACTGTTTCTAGTTTTAGATTTTCAATAGAAAACCTGATTAAAAGAGTCAAATGAACGAAATTCAAGATTAACCTTGTTTGCCCATATTCTATATATTCTATGGTAAAATTGAATTAAACCAAAAACTTGCGCTTACTTTCCCTTATAACATTTTTATAATATTATCCTAGTTAAGCATATGTTGTATTTAAAATGTGGCTATCGTATGCAGTGCAATGTGTTTGTAGCAACACAATTATTGAGGTAATAATAAAATTTCTTCCTGATATTTTTAATGAGGGAATTGATATGTGATGCTGAATAACTTTCTTAAATGTCAATTACAATGTTGTCACCTTAAAGAAAGGAGCCTAAACGTAACCTAATTATAGAATTTTATGATTTACAATTTCAATTTATAGAATTTTCTACTCTTATTTCATTAATTTAAAGTTTGGAGCAGTGTCCATCTGAAGTGAGCATGGTCTGTAGTAATGGTAATAACTTGATGTTCATTTACAATTTTGTGAGGGGAATGTACTCATCTGTAAGAGTTCTCCAGAGTGCATCATATGCCAGACCAGTGAACATGAACACGTCTGCATTTGCAAACCATCAACAAACGGGTGTAACAAATTCCCACATTATAGCCGTGTCTACACGTGCACGCTACTTCGAAGTAGCGGCACTAACTTCGAAATAGCGCCCGTCACGGCTACACGCTCCGGGCGCTATTTCGAAGTTAACTTCGATGTTAGGTGGCGAGATGTCGAAGTCGCTAACCCCATGAGGGGATAGGAATAGCGCCCTACTTCAACGTTCAACGTCGAAGTAGGGACCGTGTAGTCGTTGTGCGTCCCGCAACTTCGAAATAGCGGGGTCCGCCATGGCGACCATCAGCTGAGGGGTTGAGAGACGCTCTCTCTCCAGCCCCTGTGGGGCTCTATGGTCACTGTGGGCAGCAGCCCTTAGCCCAGGGCTTCTGGCTGCTGCTGCGGCAGCTGGGGATCCATGCTGCAGGCACAGGGTCTGCAACCAGTTGTCGGCTCTGTGTATTTTGTGTTGTTTAGTGCAACTGTGTCTGGGAGGGGCCCTTTAAGGGAGCGGCTTGCTGTTGAGTCCGCCCTGTGACCCTGTCTGCAGCTGTGCCTGGCACCCTTATTTCGATGTGTGCTACTTTGGCATGTAGACGTTCCCTCGCAGCGCCTATTTCGATGTGGTGCTGCGCAACGTCGAAGTTGAACATCGACGTTGCCAGCCCTGGAGGACGTGTAGACGTTACTCATCGAAATAGCCTATTTCGATGTTGCTACATCGAAATAAGCTATTTCGATATAGGCTTCACGTGTAGACGTAGCCTGTGTGATGTAACAGGACATTTTTACTATATTTCTTAGATTTAAAATGTTCAAGATTTTGTTTTTCATTTTAGAGGGATTATAAAGACACCTCACTTTTCACAGAGTATTGCTTATGTGTCTAGAAAATAGTGCTTTCTGTTAATCCTTTTAAGGTCAGAATGTTGCCCAAATTTAGCAGCAAGCATGCCAGGAAAAACAAAGTTTAGACTTTGGGGGATTTAACCCTTGAAATTGGAGGATTTCCAATAAGGTATCAGCAATTTACTTTTGGGCCACGAAAAATCACAGGTTAAATTTAAAGGCAATTTGCGTTTTGGATTATCCAACTGTGGGTCCTGCAGCCTTTGTAAAGTCTTAGAAGAACATTTTATTTATTCACTCCATTCATTTAACTGAAATGCGTTCCTTATGTTGGGGGAAAACATTCCCTCAAACTTAATGTAATATGTTGTTGCAAGTTTCATGCTTAACATGAACATTTGATTTTTGTTTCTCTTTTTTCTGCCTTTGCACTATTTGTCAACATTCAATACCATTGCTAATTATGATTCAGAATATTTACTTTTTTTCTCAGTCTTCCAGAATGGGAATGGTGATTAACTTTATCTCAGCATCAGTTGTAGTGTTGTTGTTCCTAGGTCTTTATTAGTAGCATAAAGTTGTGTTTTTATTGTTGTTTTTTTGTTTGTTTTTTCAGCTGCAAAGCTGGTTTAGTAGATCTGTAAAGGTTGGTCATGATTGGAAATGACAGTGAATGCCAGCTAGGTGCTAAATTGGTTGGGAAACCATTCCCAGAGAATAGTTACCAGTGGCTCGCAATGAAGCTGGAAGGGCATATCAATTGGGGACCAACAGAGATCAGTTTTAGGTCCTGTTCTGTTCAGCATCTTCATCAGTGATTTAGATAATGGCACAGAGTGTGCTTAAAGTTTACGAAAAATACCAAGCTGGGAAGGATTGGAAGTGCTTTGGAGGATAGGATTATAATTAGGACTGATTTTGACAAATTGGGGAAATTATCTGGAATAAATAGGTAGGAATTCACTAAGTACAAATGCAAAGTACTCCACTTACAATCAGTTGCACAGTTACAAAATGGGAAGGAACTGTCTAGGAAGGAGTATAGCAGAAAGAGGATCTAGGGGTCATAGTGAACCATAAGCTAAATATGAGTTAGCGTTAAACTGTTGCAAAAAAAGAACAAACATCATTCTACAATGCATTAGCAGGAGTATTGTAAGCAGGACAGGAAAAGTAATTCTTCCACTCTATTCTGTGCTGTTTAGACCTCACCCAGAGTACTGTGGCAGGTTCTGGGCACCACATTTTGGGAAAGATGCAGACAAAATGGAGAAAATCCAGAGAGGAGCCACAAAAAATGATTAGAGGTCTGGAAATATGATCTGTTAGGAAGATTAAAAGAATTGTGTTGGTTTAGTCTGGAAGACAGAAGACTGAGAGGGGACATAGCTTTTTAAGTCAATAAAATATTACACATGGAAGAATTCCTCTTTTAATTTCTGAGGTTAGGACAGGGAACAATGGGCTGAAATTGCATCGAGAGGTTTAAATTGGACATTAGAAAAAAAATCCTGTCAGGGTGGTTAAGCATGGGAGGTTGTGGAATCTTCATCATTGGAGATTTTAAAGATCAGGTTAGACAAACACCTGTCAGGGATGGTCTAGATAACACATAGGCCTGCCATGCATGTATTGGGATTGGATTTTTTCACCGCTTAATATCCCCTTCAGTTTTAGGAATCATAAAATTTGTGTTGTAGACATCATTACAGCCAACACAAACAAGATTGTTTCTGTTGTGTGGATGACAGTTCTGTTCAGTCAACTAGTGTGGAAAACCTCCTCCAATCCAGGTGTAATTTCAGCCAGGCAGCACTTTTACAGTGGAAATGTAAAACTAAACTATAGAAATTAATATACTCTGCAAGGATTGGAGTGGTTGTGGGACTTTATAGTCTGAGAGTTAAAAATGTAATAAATCACTTCAGCCTTTATGAAATCATGCCCCCAAATATGCCTCTAACCCCAATTAGTTGTGTCTACTTTATGTAAAGGGCTGGAATGTGGCGTTAGAATCCATATGGAGATGTACTGAGCTACAGTATTAATGGCAAGAGATGGAAGGATTCTGCCTAGAGAGCATATGGCGCTCTGCAGTACCCATTCCACAGTGGCAAGAGCTTCACTCCCGAAGAGATATAGCTCACCCTGCCAATCAGCATTGGTCTGGATCTCAGGCTGTGGGGAATTATCCTATCTAGCTTTCTCAGTCCTTGCTCAAATGTTAAAAGGGAATTCAGGGAATCTGGTTGCCCTCTCTGCACAGCAATTGGTAATGGTATCTTGTGTGCTTCGTTAGCAATAAGGGAGACAAGAACAGGCAGATTTCTAGAAAAGAGATCTTAACTGAGCATGCATAGACACCAGTGTTCTGTTCTGAGAGTCCTCCGTATGCCTGATACGGCCTTTAACAGCTTGCACTTATGAGCCTCTGATACCAAGTCAAACCACATTTCTCTGGAAACCTGGTTCTCTTTTTCCAGTTCCATTCATCATGCTACACTGTGTACCTGCCCAATGGTTGAAGAAAGATATTTAAAATAAGAAAGGCATCTGATTATATTTATGCTGGGTAATTGGGTTTCTTTATGCATTTACCCCTCACGTACATGTAAGGAAAATTTGGTGGTGATGTTCTACTATAATTTCAAATCTCCCATTATTAGATTACCTAATATAACTTCAAAATTCTCTTCTATATTATTTTCTGTGGGAGATGGGTGTTTAACTCTCTCAGGCTGCTTTAAAAGTCCCAGTGCTGGTGCACACTGTTGAGCATTCAAAACATGAGATTTTGTTGATATGGATAACCAGCCAAATAACTTTCTCCTCTTTTAATGAATTCTGTTTTAATTTACAAAAGATGAGTTAGCATTAATTTACCAAGTCAACATCTTAAATAAGTGAAATTGTAGTAAAATCCAGATAAAAGCAATTTTTGCTACTCTCAAAGGTGATTACCAAGTGACTGAAATGATAGCATGCATTTAGCATATCAACCAGAATCCATCCTTCCCTTCCCAGTTCATGGGTCCAAAAAAGGATTCTCTGAAAACACCAGCTAAAAGAAAAGATATTGAGGATGTTTCTGGAAAAAATATAACAAAGCAAAAGCAGTATCATCTCATTCATAATAAAAGATATACATTTTCTTGGTATCACAAAGAATGGAGGATCAGACAGAGATTGTGTAGCTTTGTATTCATTTCATATGTCTCAGAGCATTTTATGAACATCAGAAGAATTTCCCCATTTTTACAGCGGACTAATCAATGGATCTTCGAAACTTTAGGTGACTTAAGCTCAGGACAGAGTTGGAATAGATCCAGAGAGGACTGTCTCATTCAGGTCATGTCTACAGGTTCTGTAGAGTTGCCCTGAATGAAGGGATCAGAAGCCCCCATTTAAAATCTGGCAACTAAACTGGCAATAAATAATACATATGAAACAAAATTGAAGTTACAGAGATATGAGTTAATTAGTAAAATTATTGGACAGTCATTTTGCAAGAGATTTTTGTTTTGGTTTCTTCTGTGAGATTTGCAAGCATATGGCCAGAAGGATCAATTTTAACCGGAAGTAACAGAGGAGAGTGCAGATCAAATCAGATAATGGCATTCGGGTATATCTTAGAGATCAGACCAAAACCAAGTTCAGTATCCCAACATCCCTTTGTTTTGGAATATTCAAAAGCTATACCTGAAGTTAATTTAGACTAGTCTATTTTTTTCTTTATTAAAGGTGGAAGGCCTTGAATAAAATCCCAGCTCAGGAGCATGTTATATTAATTTTTTTAAATAGTTTTTAGTCTTGATTGCATCCTTGGAAAGAAAAATAACATTTAGTTTGTATTTTTCTCCCAATTTACTTTCTCCCAACCATGTTTAGAGATGTCACATACAAAATGATGCATGCAACACTTGTGACAAAAAAAACCCCAAATTAGTGCAGATAGTTTGATCGATTCACTTGCTTGTTATATTTACAATTTTAGGGCTTCATCTTGTGTCCACAGATGTCAATGGGAAGTTGTCATTTTGAGTTTTGAACAAGTGTAGCCACAGCCATGTTGTTTCATCCTGGATCTTTGCAGACTGACTTCATTGGCTCTAGATCCCAAGTTTTCTTAGCGCACCCCTTACAAACTTAAAATAATAGCTTTGAATTTTCCCACCGTATTCAGTATTTAAATTTCTCTCTTCTTTCTAAGCTGTGATTTTTAATAACTCCAAAGCTAACTTCTTCTCTGGTTTGCACTGGTGAAATTAATGGATATCTGGTGTACATAAGATCAAAATTTGACTTTGGTCTTTCTTTTGTCCATGACTTGTCACCCTTACATGGGTGTAGTGTCGGTGGCCAGGTATACCATGTTGCATTTTCTGGAAATCCATCTTTTGAGAGACTGATGTTCACCTCACTGTAATTCCCCTCTTGTGTACTCTGCCCATGTTTTCCTTTTCTTTATTTTTGTCTTCTATCTTGCTTCTTCCCACCCCCTTTCGGTGTGGCTGGGTCTCTAGTGTTCTGTATGTGAAAAATATAACAGGAATGGCTGATTCCCCTAATGTTTAAATATTTAAAAAAAAAAACTCTGCCTTCAGGTTTCACACAGACTATATCTATGCTAGAAGCATCTGTCTACAGAAGTTGATGGAGAAGTTCCGACAAAACTTCTGTCAGCAGATTGCATCTACACATAAAAGCGAATTAATCTTTGGATCTGATCTGTTGACAAAAGGGTCCCTGGAATGTTTACGTAGCTTTTTTGTCCATAGTTTCTGTTAACAAAACACATTTAGAAGGTAGCTGCTCCATGAGTTTTGTTGACAAAACCCCAGTTTTATCAACAAAACTCTCTAAAGTAGAAGTAGCCACAGTGTATTCCTACTGGATGGACCCAGAACATCAGATCATGGATTTTTCTTGAGCATGGTTCTGGTTGTATTATAACTTTCACTTGCTCCTTGAAGGAACTCTAGATAACATTAAAAGAGAGAGTCAAACACAGCTATGGAGTAATTGTAAGGGATTATGGTAAATAACATGGTAAATATCTTGTAATTTGAAATATTAGAGTCAAATTAAGATGCTTGGCCCACAGAATTCCAAGGAAGCCAGATGAGTTTTCTGTTTACAAGAGATCTGCATTTGGCTTAATATGTTTACTTCTCAGGTTCAGTCAAGATGAATTCTAAATAAATAGAATGAGGAGCTGATGTACCTTGACATGTTGATTAAAGGTCTTTGTGATTAGTTGCTCCTTTTATTGTATCAGAGAGAAAAAAATTGTGAATTTTGAAGCCCTTTATATGTAGCACTATTAATTATTAACCTCTTTCTGCTGCAGTAGCTTATGCAGCTCTCAGTAATGGGGGCAGTGTACACACCATGTCATCAACTGGCTGGCAGTGTCCCAGGCTTTTACATATGCCTGCCTCAGCTCCTTGACCTTTGTCCGGATGTTGTCCACAGCATGGCTGGGGTGGCCTCAGGTGGCGAGCCCTCTGGCCAGCTGGCTGAAGGCCTCTGCAGTTCTCAGGCAGATGCTGGTTTGCCGAAATACCTCCTCCTCTCCCCCACAGAGTGAGGAGGTTCTTCAGCTTCATCTCAGACCCGGAGGGGCCCCTCCTGGCATGGCCCTTGCCTGGGTGCTGTGAGCCTTCAGACTATTGTCTGGGGTCCTCTAGGGTGGGGGAGGGTCCTAGCGTGCTGCCATGGTGGCCAGGGGGTACAAAGGCTGGGTGGTGCATTGAGCAGGGGCAGTCTGAGGAGGAGTCCGTGCTGCACCTGCTTGTGGCACTATGTTAGGTTCCTGTATGAGGTTGCTGGGGAGCTGCTTCCTCTTAGGCAGCCAGCAGGGCCCATAGGTCCCTGCCTGGGCTGGTCAGAGTGTCTCCATCCTCCGGGGTGCGGGGGGATGCCTTCTTGGTGGACCCCTTACTTCAAAGTATTGAGTGCAGAACATCTACACGCATCCTACTTTGAAGCAGAGCACTACTCCATTCTTGGGAATGGAATAGTGACTTCAAAGTTAACTCTGAAGTAAGGAAAAGTGTATGTAGGTGCTCTGCAGGCTGCTTTGAAGTAAGTCTGTAGTGTAGACAGAACCTCTAAGTGTTAATTTGTATCTCTGCATTTAGGGGACTCAGTGTTCTTGTGCCATTCATGCTGACTTCTTTGTTGTGAAGTTTACTGTTAAGAAATCTTTCAGCATGTACTTCTACAATTTTAAGTGATCATTTATGGGAAATGTCTAAATTGGATGGAAAAACCAGTTGAATAAAGCCCTATTTACAGGAGGCATGGCTTGGATAGTACACAGGTCACTTTGAACTTGAAATAATTTCCTGTGGGAAGGAGTACTAGTAACTTTACGTGAATTATAGCAGGTTGCAGTTATTGGCATTTGCAGTTCATAAAGATGCGACTGATGTTGGATCCCACTAATTTTGATGAGCTTGTATTTTATGTGAATTATCCATTGAGCCAAAATTGGTTTCTGGGTAATCAGTCTTTCTTCTGTGATTATTCTTGGAAAATGTTTCTTAAAAAATAAAAAAAAACTTTGGTAGTCTTGGAGATTTCAGTCCTTCTTGCTGCTTTACTGAGGTATACCACAGAAGCAAGATTGTCAGGTGTTGTGGATAAACATTTGAAGAGCTGTGTGGCTCTTGGGAGAAGGAGGCAATTCCACTTTTCTTCATGTGGAAATAGTTATACTATCTCAATAGGCTGTTTCTACATTTAGCCTTTATTACAGAAGCAAGTGCTTGCACCATTAGGAAGGCAGTTTTGTTTTTGTTTAAGATGGGACTTAATCACAGAATATGGTGTTATGGCCAAGATGTAGCAGTTAGGTTAATTTGTGTAGCTTAATACTTTTTGTAAGACAGGTCATCCATTAGCAATCTGGCAGCAGGGAAAACTTTTATTTGCATTTTATTTTCTTCCTAATGTTTTTTGGCTTTGAATATTGAAAGTGATTCAGATGAAGTAGGTGATGCAGACTTTAAACTGTGTTCACTAAGTTTGCAATATCACTTCTTTTAAGAGTTGCAAAAGCATACACGAGTACAAATACTAGGCCCCCATTGGCTTAAGAGAAGAACTAACATTTCACCTTCAAATACAATCAGTTTATCTGAACAATAAATGCCTCCCAATCCAAGAGATGGAGATTTTGTGAACATGGGACTTCACTTTATTGGTCACTTGTGAGACGCGTTACGAAGATTTAAGTTATGCTCTTAAAAAAAAATTAAAAGAACATAGGCCTCCAGAATGACACAACTTGCATAGGAAAACAGAAGTTGTATCCAGTTAATTGCAAGAGAAGACATCTCAATGAAAGCAATGGAGAAGTTGTATTTAAACATATTACCTCAGCTATGGATAATGTCTCATATATGCAGCACCAATAGAGGGCAAAAGTACCATGGACAACAGTTCTTTCCATTCCTGTTTCTCAAAATACCGTGGAGTTCCATCTAAAGCTCTCTGAAGATTCCTCATGACAGAATAGAGGATAATGCCATGCCAAATGCATCTTGTTCATTCACTCAAGTAGCCTATTGGCAAGAATGGAGGGGCTGAACAAAGCCATAGTTAACACCCGCATGAGTATGAATTAGGCCTCCTGCTTCTTGTAACCTGTTCTAACTCTTGCTGGACATTGAAAGCACCAACTGTGCTTGCATACAAAAACAATCTTCTGATTTTCTCACACAAGCAGACGTTATCTGTTCATAACAGAGCAGAAGAAAAAACAAGTATGCACCTCAAATCTATGACTTTACCATTTTGTATGTACATGAAACTCCTGAAGCTCAAATTTTGCCAAATGAAGGTATGTGTAATGCTCTCAGACCAATTTAAGTAGCTGTGTATTACACAAAATTTACGACTTGCAGATGCATTTGCTTATTGTTAGGAGCAGAAATTCTCAATGACTGGCAAAGTGTGGATGGCCCTTTACAGGGAATCAGGATCTGCCTTTTCCATGGCTCATAATTAGCCATGATATGGAAACTTAATTATAACTGACTCCAGTTGTGAAAGGTTTGGGAAAGACTACCTAATGGGGGAATAACCTAGTTAGAAAAGACACAAGTGAGACAGAAAGTATGGAGTTCCCGCTTTCTGGAAAAGGTCTGGGGAAGGCAGACTAGCAAAGGACCAGGAATGGAGCTAATTCCTATGGTGGGCTCTGGAAAGAGGTCAAGGCATAAAAAGGCAATTCTAATAGAGTGGGTTTCCAGTAGAGAAAGAAGAAGCTTGGAAGATCTAGGGAATGTTGGAGGCCTGGGTATCAGAAAAGAGGTTATGTTAAACACCAACTGCAGGGAAGCAGCACAGAAACCTCAGATAGGAAGTGGTCCAGGAAACCGCAACACATCAGATGGAACATACCTAGTTACCTAATATAGGGTCCTAGGGCTGGAACCCAGTTGGAAGGTGGGCCTAGATTCCATTATCAAATTGAAGGGAAGTCCAAGACTGACACATGGACTTCTAAGCCCATGGTGGGGCTGAAGACTGAGCTTGAGGGACAGGTCAAGAAATTGCCCAAGAAGAGGCAGAAGGATCTTTTGTGTTGGGAAGAAAGTTTTTAACTTTTAAGTACTTTTGATATTCCAGAAGGAGACCAGATTAGATGAGACAGCCTGTGGGATGAGTCATAGACAGAATCAGGCCATCTTTAGGGCTAAAGAAACAATCAACAGAGATACTAAAGGCAAAGAGCTCTGTTGTGCCAAGATTTGATACCTATGAGGTGCTGCAGCAGGGACTACATCTGCTTTCCATGATCAAAGAATTCACAGAAATACAGGATTCCTTGGTGATAAGATGGTCTCCACAAGAGTGGCGTGCTCCAGCGAGGAGGGGGAGCTGGTGCTGGACATCCCATCCCGCAGCTCCATCCGGGTGTCCTCTGCATGGGCATCTCCGGAGCCTGGCAGTGCACCATCAGGTACGTACCCCACAGGGCACAGACCCCCTGAACATGGGGCGGGGGCACCACTTGACCGGGGGCCCCACACATCCCCACAACACCCCAGCCTGACATGGCCCAGGCAATCCACAGCACAGGGATGGTGCCACAGCCACCAGTGCCCAGCAGCACCTCCACCCATGGACAGTGCCGTGACCCACCCCCGGTGGGAGGGGAGGGGGCGGACCACTGGAGGGGGCCACCCACAGGATCACTGCATGCACCAATGGGGGATGGATGGGGGGGACACAGGCCCTTGGGGGGATAGGGGGTGGGCCACGGGTCAAGGCTGGTTACTCACGGCCTCCCTTTCCCCCTATTTCTGCAGCTGCACCATCTGTGGTCCCCGACAGCCCTCCCAGACCACCGGAGCACCACCTCCCAGGGTCACCACCTGCCCTAGTATGGGCCTACCCCCTCTGAGGACACCGCCACACCACCACCTATGACCCGGAGGTGGCTGCGGCCCTCCGGCACCAGGCGGACCTCTTGGAGCGGAGACTCCAATTCGAGGAGCAGGAGGCCACCTGGCGCTGGGAGGCCTGGCGGGAATTCATGGCCACATTCAACCGGGTGGCCAATATGTTTGAGGAGCTGGTGGCCCGTCTGCCTCCCCCGATGTCCTCCGTGCTGCCCTCCCCACCGCCCCGCCTGCTGCTGTCCTGCCCGATGTCCTGCCTGCTGCCCCACCCACCAGCTCCTCAGACCAAGAGCCACCTGGGGACGACGACCTGCCTTGGCCATACCTCTCCGTGCTCCTAGCCCCCATCCGGCGTCACCGGGGACCCCGGCTGAGAGGGGGACTGGCCAGCCGAATGCGGCGGGACTCATGCCCTTCTACCCCCACCCCAAAATAATGGGCCAATGTGGCGTGCCTACGTCTTCCCCCGTACGTAGTTGTCCCCACCCCTGTATATAGTTATTTATAGTTGACCCCCCCATAATAGTTTTTAGAGATGTCCCCAATTGTACATAGTTATTATTTTTATTGAATCTATTTTATTTTTGCTAATATTATTTATATGCCGAAAAGAGGCAACATTTTTATTCTTGTAAAAATGATAGTTTTATTTTTCCAAAAACCCGTGTCCCATGTGCTTTTGGTGAGGGTGAGGTGTGGGTGCTAGGGCGGGGTGCAGGGATGGCTGGGGGGGTCGCTCACTGGGACCCCTGGTCAAAGTACTCCCTTAGGGCCTCCCGGACCCAGAGCCTGTCCTGGTGGGCCTGGCGGCTCAGGGAGGCAGCTGGCTTGGGGGTAGGCTGTTGTGGCCTCCTGGGCCCAGCCCTGCACGAAGGCCTCCCCCTTGCTTACCACTAGCTTGTGGAGTGTGCAGCAGGCCCCCACAACCTGGGGGATGTTTGGGAGGCCCAGGTCTAGGCGTGCCAGGAGGCAACGCCAGCGGCCTTTCAGGCACCTGAAGGCTTGCTCGACCACTTGTCGGGCATGGTTGAGTAGGGCGTTGTAGCACTCCTGGCTATCAGAGAGGTGGCCTGTATAGGGTCACATAAGCCAGGGCTGGAGGAGGTATGCCACATCCCCCACAAGGCAGAGGGGTACAGTGGTGGTATCCCCCAGAGGGATGTAGGTCCCTGCCCTACAGTCGGAGGCATAGTCCCGAATTCTGGAAAACACGGGCATCGTGGGTAGAGCTGGGCCAGCCCACATAGATGTCCTGGAAGCGGCCAAGGCTGTTGACCATGGCCTGCAGGACCACAGAGTGGTAGCCCTTCCTGTTGACATAGCGGCCACCACTGTGGTCTGGGGCACGGATGGGGATGTGGGTCCCATCAAGGGCTCCAAAGCAGCTGGGGAATCCCATGGCAGCGAATCCCTCGACGGCTGCCTCCAGGTCCCCAACTTGGACAACCGTCTTCAGCAGCAGGGCATTGAGTGCATGCACCACCTGTGGGGAGGGAACATAGGTGCCTGTGAGGGTTTTCAGAGTGTGACCCCCTCACCCAGGCCCCCTCTCACCCAGGCCCCCTTCCCAGCAGGGGTTTCAGCCCCAGGCCTCCTTACTTCCATGAGGACAGCCCTGACTGTGGCCTTTCCCACTCCAAACTGCTGTCCCACGGAGCGGTAGCTGTCTGGAGTGGCCAGCTTCCAGACAGCTATTGTGACCCTCTTCTCGATGGGGCGGGCGTGCAGCATCTGGGTGTCATGGTGCCCGAGTGTGGCGGTGAGCCACTGGCAGAGCTCCATGAAGGTCTGCCGGCTCATGCAGAAGTTCCACAGCCACTGGTCATCATTCCATTCCCCCATAACCAGGTGCTCCCACCACTCGGTGCTGGAGGGGTAGCTCCAGAGTCAGCGGGGCACCCGGCGGGGGAGGGTGAGGAAGGCCTGATGGTTGGGGGCGTCTCTTGGTGCTCCTGGGGAGGGCTCCCATTCCAGAAGCTGCTGGGCAGCTGCCCGGGCAGCATCTAGAAGGGCGCCTGCTCCGTGGGAGGCAGCTTGTAGGGCTTCCAGCTACTGCTGGACGTCCATGTCTGCAGGCTCGAGGTCTGCGAGGCTTGTGTCACCAACACAGGGTTGCTCGTGCAGTGCAGGCCAAGTGTGTCTGGGAGGGGCCCTTTAAGGGAGCGGCTTGCAGCTGCCCCAGAAGGGCTAGCGTGCTCTGTGACCTGGTCCGTGAGCTTTCCTGGCCCCTTATTTTGAAAGAGGGGGCTTGTGTGTGTGGATGCTCCACGTTTCCTTCCGGGGCAGCTCTTTTCGATGTTCTCTGGGGCTACTTCGACATTGAACGTCAACGTTGCCAGCTCTGGAGGACGTGTAGACGATTATCATCAAAGTAGCCTATTTTGAAATTCTTACTTCAAAATAGGCTACTTCAACATTGCTTCCTAGTTTAGACGTAACCTTAGCGAACCAAATAAAAATATATGCATTTAAATAATGAAATGTCAATCCTCAAAAAATATATGGGATGACTGTGTCCATCCACACTAGCCATCTGAGGCAAAACCCTGTCATTTCAGCTCTTAGGGGCCTTAGCTGCCACCTTATGATTTCAGCTCACAGCATCTACCAGAGTCTTATACAAGATACAGACACTCGTATCCAGCTCTATCTTTTAACAGATGGGGAGGGCTAGTCAAACCAGGTTTATAGCTATATAGCTAAGACACTCAGCTAGCTAGTTGAACCCATATCCCTCCTCTTCTGTTTTACAATGCTTTAAACAAGGGGAGCCCTGTATAATCCATGTCTTATGCAGTTATGATGACCTGCCCTGTCCCCCACAATGACTTGGAGCATTGGTGAGATTTCCCAATTCTTATACTAAGTGTTAGCATAAATTGTGATTTTATAACAATGTGTTTACAACAGGCAAAAACGCCTTGCTTCCTTGCTACCCATCAGGCTTTGTTTGCAAGGTATCACATATGCACACCTTTGCATTCTCATGCAAATGATCTCTGGGACATATGTTCCTCCCAGCCTTCAGCAGAGCTGAGTTCCTGCTGGCACATTCCTTGCATTTTTTTTCAAGTCTGTCTTCTCTGGTGGTAATTGTGAGAGGTTTCAGGTTCTGAGAATAAAATGTTCCAATATAGTGCTCCCTGTTTAGTGAGGCTATATGTGATTGTCCAAAGATTTGTTCTTTTTTGGTGAAGAACATGTAGAGTGACATCTAGATTACATAGGTCAGATCATTGCTGCTATAAATTGGTGTACTCCATTAATATCAGTTTGACAGTTCATTCAAGGATTTGGATCTAATATGTTGGTGTCTCTAGCAGGTTTCTAACTACATTGAATTTATGCAAGAGCTTCAGAATGCTTTGGTAAAACAATTAAAGGCTTTAAGAAAACCTGAGCACTATCCCATGCATGCACATCACTTGCTATCCAAGAGCCCCCACATAAACAGGTAATGATAGTGGGTGACTCAGCCAATGTGTGTGATCTAAGAAGGCCTAATGCCTTTGCTATTTTATTTCAATTATTTGAAACAAAATATTTGAAAATGAGCCGTAAATTCCCATTGACATTTAATTTTCTCAGTAATCTTGTGTTTAACTGAAATGGGCAATTTATTGAAAATGGGAAAATGCTTCCAAGGGCTGCTTTTAATGGGACTGGAGCCACAAACACTGATACCAGGTTCAGAGACGATGCTAGAATTAAAGTGCTACCTTCATCTTTGAGGCTCTGACCTAACCCAGGGTGGGGCAGGAAAAGATAAGCAGCAGCTTCCTGGTGTTTGTTGGGTTTTGTCAACACAGTAACCAGAACTGAAATAATTAAATTGGTTATAATTCACTTCTTTAGTTATAACACTGGAAATCAGTGTCTCGGTATTCTTCTATTAGAATAAGAGTCCAGTTTTGACATAACTGTGTCTTTTCTTACTGACTTTGGTTGTGTCAATGTAGAGCGCACTTTTTCTGAAATAAATCCCCATATAAAGTCCACTGAAATAAATAAAGATGTTACTTTTACAACCGTTTTAATTATTTTGGTTCCAGTTACCATGTAAACAAACCCATAATGTACAACTTGGCATGCTCTTGGGCAAGAAAGATTATTTTGATCAATAGTAAGAGGTCAGGCTAAATGAGCTGATGGTCCATTCTGGCTTTAAACACTAAGAAAAATAAGATATCATAAATAGAAGGCACAGTATTGTTGGAGCAGAAAAATTTGCTTTGGAGGGAATAGTTTGGCTTCCAACACTCTAAAACAGGGAAAAAAATTACAAACAAATGATCTCTGTTGTATTCAATTGCTATATTCTGTTTTCTACAAAACTTTAGATTCTTTTCAGTTTTATTATTTAAATATATCAAGTCAATATCAAGACAAAATTAATCCAACATAAATAAGATAATCTCTTCATTGGTGTAAATTATTTAAGTAGCACAATTTGTATTAAAGATAACGTGATGTAGGAAAATTAGAGGTTCATCCTATTAGTTACCATTGTATTAATTACAAGTAGTTTCAGATTAACCAGGAGACACTACCTTTTTGGCATAATTCCCAGTTCATTCTCTTTTAAAACCCATCAATATTTTTCTGCCTGTTTGGAAGAAAGAATATTGAGCCAAATATTCATCTCAGACTCACTGAAACTTTTCTTTTCCACATTTGAAAGATTGTTTTAAAGGTAACAGAAATAAAAAATTAACCACAAACCTTTGAAGAAGTATCTCTACTGACACTAATGATAAACAGAAGTAATCAAACTGCTGAAAAACTTAAGATTGGTTTTCCTTTATAATATGACCAGATCTGTGACCAAAAATGATCTACTATGTGTTATTAGAACATTTTTTCTTCTAACAAAAATTTCCACAGCATTAAACACTGCTACAAAATAGGCTATATTAAGAAACTGTGGATTATACTATTTATTATTAATAATAATAAAAATAATAGACCATAGAATGAGCGTGCAGCATCCATGTGTGTGGTCTATAACTTTATTGAAATGAAATGGGCATGGCGGAGAGTTAACTTAGTTACCTAATCTGAAAAATGCTATATTTAGAAACATACTTTAAAGTGTGAGAACAAGGTGAGGGAGTTTCCTGCTTGGCAGCGAAACACTGGCTTTTGGGTCCTTTCTCTGGGTCGTGTTCTGTTACTGTTTAAGCTTGCCTGGCTTGCTTATAGATTTTCAAAAGGTATTCAGTAGCAAATTCTCTGATATTGGTATCATTTCTGCTATGAGACACCACTTTTAGCACTTTCTTTTCGCTGACATTGACCTCAGGCTTTTCCTGCAGGGGGCGAAGTGAATAAAATAAGCCCTTTTCTGCCCTGGATGCAACTCATGGGTTTAGAAATTAATCTTCTGATTCATCTGGTGCTTAAACACATGCATAAATATTCCCCTTGGGAATTCAGTGGAACTGCTCCCATGCTTCAAATGGGGCATGTGTTTCAATGCCTTACTGAACTGGGTTTTAAATGAGCAGAGGTGCGGAGGGGAGGAAGAAAGATAGTTGGTTCTTTTTATCTGTGAATGTTAAGATACGTAACTTATTGGAATACTTTCAGATGATACTTTAGTAAAACAACCATTCACATAGAAAGGTACAAATACCTCCTCTCCTAATTTTAAATTATTTTGCTTGACTACGCATTGGAGACAATTATATGGACTACACCCTACACATGGTGAACAGGCTTTGCTGTTGGCACATCAACAATGAATATTTTCTGACCTACAGCTGAAGTTTAAGTAGTTCAAGAGACAGGTCTCTGAGCAGTAGCGGCTGGAGGAGGGAGTTAGTTTATTCTGTTTCTCTAGCCAGTTTGAAATAAGGCCTATTGCTGAAATAGTAATGCCCAGAAATCCAGGACCAGATTCAAAAAGGTAAACCCAAGAAGTTAGATGACGTCAAAGCCGTTTGATCCATAGCTGTCTTATGTAGATACTTTTGTAAATCCTGTTAGACACAGGTGACAGGGTACAGATGTACTTTGTAGCCCAGTCAAAAGGGTTAATACAGCAGTCAGTTAATCATGACCTCTTAGCAAGAGCAGGGGAAGTATGAAGATTGCCTGGGAGGCAGTGACAGAGAGAAGGGAGGCATGTGCAGCTGCGTGTGAGCTGGAGCTTCACCAAGAGGTCTGTATGGACAGACTGTTGCTTAAAATGTCTCTCTCTTGTTATTTCTGGCTGTCTTCTGGTTGACTCTTTATATGTTCTCTTACAGGTGGCGCTGGGAAGAATGGAACACAAAAGGCTGAAAGCTGCCTGGCTGTTTTATTTTGAGAGATGGGAAATCAGTGCTTCAGCCCACATCAGTTGAACTCCTTTTGAAAATGTGTCTGCCAATCTGTAAGTGTCAGTTTCTATACTGCTGCAAAAGTGTGAAAAGCCAGACACCCAGTTTTTGTAGGGCAAGGTAGCAATCTGTCTAACCCCTCACTAGCTGTGGCTTTAGTTCTCTGAAGTCTGATCATGGCCATCAGCAGAGAGATGCAGCCATGCTGAGCATTGGAGAAGTGAAAGGTTTGTTTTAAAATGTTTAAAGATTTGTGTTTCCCTTATTATAATCACAAGAATACAGAAACATCCCAGCTGGAACTTGTATGTTGCTCTATTAATCAGTTCACTAATGGTCTTAAAGTGCAAAATTAATTTGCAGTTCAATTCCAGGTTTTGAATGACTTGAAGTTTGGGTTATGTTTCCTGGGTCAGGGTTTTGGTTCAGACCCAGATCTAGTCTGTTAATGGATAACTGCTAGTAAAGTCTATTTTTTCTGGTTTTGCTTCCTGGGACTGATAAGATTTAATAAATGGCAGCTGACTTATAAAGGGAGTATTGTGAGTCTGCATGAATGATTGTATATAAATTTCATGACAGTCCTGAACACTTGTTAAAGAAAAAAAATAAAGATTCCTGTTCTCCTGTCTCCCAGACCTTGGAGCTCCCTAGCCAAAGAAACATCCCTTCTAACTCTTCTAATGTTGAAAGAATTGCGAACCCCCACAGTCTTCCATTAGCCAGCTCAATAAACAGGCCTCACCATCCCACAGGCCGGGCTGCCTTCAAGGTCTGAGGTAAAATTCTCACAGCAATATCTTTCTGCTAGTTGTAGTTTCTGACGGGAGTTCAATGGCCCTCTACTCTTGCTCCTGTTAGTGTAATTTACTTTTTCATCTGGGCTGTGTCTACACTACAAAATAACATCAAAGTTGCAACTTCAAAGTTGAGCATCTACACACGAAAAGCTGCCCTCTCTTACTTCAAACTAGGGTCCCTGTACTTCAAGAGAAGCGTCTGCACAGCAGCAGCCCTACTTCAAAGTCAGGGGCCAGGATATCATGCAGGCAGGGGTCACATGGCCGACAAGCCTTTCCAGGCTCGCAGTCAGCCGACCCCTTAAAGGGTCCCTCCCAATACCCCCACCCTGCACATGCTCAAGGCTGCCAGGCTGCATACAGTGGGGCAGACTGTGTGCTCAGGAGTAGCTCAGGAGAATATGCCTGGCCATACACTCCCCCAGGAGAATCTCCTCACTGCTGTGGACAATGAGCGGTGGCTGATGAACTTTCACATGACCCAGCAGACATTTGAGGACTTCTGTCACTGGCTCACCCCAGTCCTCCAGCTCTGGGATAGACAGATGTGGCCTGTGCTCCCAGTGTAGAAGAGGACAGCAATCGCACTGTGGAGGCTGGCCAGTCCAGACAGCCACCAGTCTGTAGGCCACCCATTTGGAGTGGGCAAGGTCACCATTGGAGTGGTGCTGCTAGAGGAAAGCCTGGCTCAAGCCACAGACCCACCCTGTGTGGGGGGGCTATTGGGCAAAGGGGAGGGGGTCCTGCTAGGGAAGGGGAAGGGGGCCACCCTCTCTGGCATTCATGGATGTGTCTTCCTTCCACCCCTGCAGGTTGTCCAAGCCATCAGCACCGTACTCCTGCAAAGTGTTATCACTGTCAGCAACCTGGATGCTGCCCTTGTTGGGTTCATGGAGCTGGGGTTCCCAAATTGTTTCAAAGTGCTGGATGGAATCCATGTGACGATCCAGGCCCTGGACCACAGTGAGGGTGCCTACATTAACATGAAGGGGTACCACTCGGTGGTACTCCAGGCTCTGAGGGGCCACTTCCTGGATATTTGCATGAGGTGGCCGAGCAGGGCCCATGACACCTGGGTGTTCCAGAATTTGTGGCTGGGATGGCGGATGCAGGAGGGCGTATATGTCCCCTTGCGGGAGCACCTGCTCAGGGACATCACATGCCCCCTTCTATTGTGGCTGATGCTGCATACCCTCTGCACCTGCGGCTCATGCGGCTCTATACCGGATGCACCATCCTGGCCCAGGACAACTTCAACAGCCACCTAAACCACACCAGGGGCACTGTCGAATGGGCATTTGGGAGGCTGAAGGGAGGTTTTGCAGTCTCCTTGCAAGCTGGGATATCAGCCTCCCGAACGGCCCCATGGTGGTTGCCTCCTGCTGTGCCCTCCACAGTCTTGTGGAGGAAAGACAGGAGCCCTTCTACCAGGGCTGGTCCAGGGACCTGGGGATCGGGTATGAGCACCTGCCTGCTGTCCCATGCCACCAGGCCTAGATGGATGGGGTGAGGGTCTGGGAAGCCTTGTGTGAGGCCTTTGTCCAGGGCCACCCTCCTCACCATGTGCCCCCCACATCCATCACACATGACCACCACACGCATCCCCTCCCACTCTCCCTCACCATGCACCAGGGACTCAGGGTTAGGGTGGGAACATTGAACTTTACTATTGGGGGAATAAACATATTTGGCAAAACAAAACAGAACAAGTTGAACTATGTACGTTGGGGAAACGCTCTTCAGAGAGGAGGTGGAGGTTGAGTTGGGGGACCGAACTTGGAGGGGATCCAGGATGGGAGAGGGCTCAGTCGCTCACCAGTGTGGTGGGCTGGGAGCTGCGGTGGCAGCAGCTGCCTCAACCGCCCGAGGTCCAGGGCCCCCTGTGGGGCTGGAACAGGGCCATGACCATGGGGAGATAGTGGTGAGGTGGGGGTGTCATGGCCTCAGCCTCTGCAGGGTGTGTGTATGGGGGGTGCTGGGGAAGGTGTGCTCATCCCAGTCAAGAGCCACTGACCCAGATCGATGTGGGTAGCCAGGGACAGGTCCGCCAGGTGGTGGGCACCTGCGCGGGGGGTGGCTGCAGGCTGGGCTGGTGAGAGGGCAGGTGTTGGTGAGGCAGGTTGCCACAGCCTGGGCCAGGGTGTCCAGGCTGCCAGCCAGCTGCACCCACATCTCCTGCTCCATCGCCAGCCAGTCCAGGAGCATGCAGGTCATTTCCCTCATGACTGCCCAGTTGACGGCCTCCTCCTCATCCTGCCAACACCGTCTTCATGTGGCCCGGCTGCAGCCATTCAGGGACATGGGCAGCCTTCTGGTCCCCTGTGGCTGTGGCCTGCTCTGATGGGCTGGAGTGGCTCCCCAACAGCAGACCTGTGGAGACAGAAGGGGACAGGGGGATGGCCCGTGAATGCTGTGTCCTGACCCCAAGGGGCTGGCCGCTAACCCCCACCCCACTCCCCTGCCTTCCAATGGCCTGGAGGCTGTGTGAATTCCTTTTGCTGAGGGGTTTCTGCCTGGTGAAGGTTGGGCCATGTTCAGTGCCCCCCACTTCTCTGGGTGTGGGGGCTATGGGGCTGTTCCTGAGGGGGAGGGGGGTTGGGCTGTCCATCAGCTCTGTGACATCCTGATCACCCTGTACCTACCAAGAGGGTGATGATGAGGGTCCCATCGCTGGAGCCCTCAGTCTCAGTGGGCCAGTCCCTGTGCAGGGGGCTTGTGGTGACAGATAGGCCTGTCTCCTCATCAGTGTGTGTGTGGAGGGGAAGGGGCTGGTGGTGGCCACCCCATATCACATGGTGAACACCTCCCTTGGCCCTAGGAGCCTGTGCAGCTCCCCTCGCAGTGGGCAGGCTGTGCTCCTGACCAGCTGGCAGCATCACAGGCTTTGCAGTAAGCCTGCCTCAGTTCTTTCATCTTTTGTTCAGATGCTGCCCCTGAAGCAGCCTGGGTGGTTTGGGCAGTGAGCCCCCTGGCCAGCCTGTCATAGTCTTCTGCATTTTACTGCTGGGTGCTGGTTTGCTGAAGGACCGCCTCCTCCCCCCACAGAGTGAGGCAATACTTCAGCTCCCCCTTGGTCCTGGAGAAACCCCTCTTCGCATGTGCCTTGTCCAGGCATTGCAAGCCCTTGGTGGTGTTGTCCAGGGCCTCCAGGAGGGTAGGAGGGTCCTCCTGTGCTGTTCTGGTGGCCAGGGGGTGCAGACATTGGCTGGAGTGTCGAGCAGGGGCAGTCCCACAAGAAGCTCATGCTGCCCCTGCTTGTGGCACACCCTCAGCTTCCTGCCTAGGGTTGCCAGGGAGCTGCTTCCTGTCAGCCGGCTGGCAGGGACCATAGAGCCCTACCTGGGATGGCCAGTGTGTGTCTGAGCTCCGTGCAGGAGGGGTGGGTGGTGGACCTCTTACTTCAAAGTAGTTAGCTTCATCATCCATCATCTACCCACAAGCCTTCCTTGTCTCTTTCAGGTTGGGCCACCATATTTGAAGGCTATTATTCCTTTCTCCCTTGTTCTCAATTTTTCCCCCTGATTGTTTCCATAACTGTCCTTCTCTTCTCCTCTCCCTCTGACACATGCACACATGATCTGTTTATCGTCTGTCTAGACTTCCCCAGTATACCTTATCATTTTATGCATCTTTAAAGTGTTCTGTGCTCCAATAGCACTCCACAAATCAAACATTATATCCTGCATTATGATTTATGGAGTTTACATTTCCACTGTCCTCCTGGATCACTGATAAGCTTTAATGCCACATTCTCTTTATACTTGCAAAAATATTTGTCCTTGCTTTCAGGAAATTGCCTAAGTTCGGCCTACTGCCAGACAACAACAAGATTAACCCATGAGGGATTTAGACTTACCTGCTTAAGGATATGGTAGTTCAGAGGCTATTTCTGAGTGCAGTCCCCTTAAAATGCACCACCAGATTCCCCTCTACCACTCAAGCTGCTATATTAGTTATAAGTTCTGAGCAAAGTTTGTCTATTAATGGTATGATAAAATCTATGGCCAAAGGCAGAAGAAAACTTTGGGGCGCCATTAAAATATATATACCATGTCCAGATTATTTTATTTCCAAATCAGATAATTGTCCTATCAGAAAAGCAAAAAAATGGAACCATCTTTGTTCCTTTTGCATGTAAAATATATTAAACAACTGTCATCTGTCAAGCTCTTTAATCAAATGCAATCCTGTTTTATTCAGCATTAAATCATTGCTTGGCTTACAAAAAGCATGATGCATTGTGCCTGTACTTGAAACTTGTAGGGTAAAGAAGAATTCCCTTCTGAAAGGAAATGAGCACATAAGAATCAAGTATTTGAAAGCAGAGAATAGGCTTTTTAATCTATTTATTGTTACATGGCATTTATAGCCTTAAGCAGGGACTTTAAAACATTTTTTCAGTTCATTAGATAACTGCTTTTTTGTTTGCAGACTTTCTAACTGGTCAGGGTGCATTAAGCTTCTGGATTTAGGGAAGATGTCATTGTTTTTCTTGATTACTGAAAATTAAGAAAAGAAGAGTTCTGTGTATGCATGTATATGTCTGGATGGATGTAAAATATTTCTGGTATATCCCTATCAAAAAGCAACACTACTTTGCAATATGAAAACAAACTTCATTAATTACATCATTTTAAAAATTTTCATAAATTAGAAAGTATTTTTAGAGAGGATTGGTTATTTTACAGGAACATTGTGTATTTCTTGGGTAAAGAATGTATCTTAGGTGATCTTTCAGAATGAAATGTTGTTTGATATTTATGTTTAGCATTGGAAACTGTGTTTTTGTTACACTACAAAGAAGTGTTGGCAATGCAGGTAAATTATATGCTTCAACATACCCAAAAAAAAATGGTTGGATGGTAGACCAGATCATAAGGGCCATAGCAGAAGTGCTGAGCATAATATATTTGCCAATACAATAATAATTAACACTTTGTGTAGAAGTTTTCATCTGTAAATATAAATAAGAATTCCTGGCAGAAAATTTCTCTCATCTGAATTGTTCCATGAGGAAAGATGGTTTTAGTGGAATTTTTCATGAGGAGAATGAAATGAAACACTTTGTTTTGGGTTAACATTAATCTCTTCCTTTGCTTCAGCAACAATTGCGTCTCACTGGACTAGGAGCTCTCTGGGTCCTGGATGCCTGTTTTGGATTCTACTATGGGCCCTGCTTATATGTATATAAATATTATATGTACACACAAAATGCATATTTCTCAGGATGCATTGTGGTCTTCCCCTATGGATGAGCTGCTGCTGAACATCACCAAGTTTTGATCAGCTCTAACTAAAAGTTTCTAGGTTCTCTTTTAACAAATGGTGACTTTATTTATGTTCCTAAATGGAAACTGAGCTCTTTTGAAAATTTTGGTTTTAATGCCTATCTGTTAAGAGACATACAGATGGTATGAGTTGTAACTTGTGGTGTTTTAGCATGCTAGGCTGTAAAAATATAGTAAAATGGAAATTAATCATATACTGCTTTTATGCCTATTTCAGAGAATCATAGAATCATAAAATCCTAGAACTGGAAGGGACCTTAAGAGGTCATCGTGCCCAGTTCACTTCCCTCTTGGCAGGGCCAAACACCCTCTAGATCATCTCCAATGGGTGTCTATCTAACCTGCTCTTAAACATCTCCAGCGATGGAGATTCCACAACCTCCCTAGGTAACTTATTCCAGTGTTTAACCACCCTGATAGTTAGGAAATTTTTCCTAATGTGTAATCAAAACCTCTCTTGCTGCAGTCTAAGCCCTTTGCTCCTCGTCCTATCCTCAGAGCCCAAGGAGAACAATTTTTCTCACTCTTCCTTGTAACCCTCTTTGAGGTACTTGAAAACCACTATCATGCCCCGTCTAAATCTTCTCTCTTCTAAACTAAACAAGCCCAGTTCTTTCAGTCTTCCCTCTTAACTCGTGTTCTCTAGACCTTTCTTCATTCTTGTTGTTCTTCTCTGGAATTTTTCCAGTATCTCCACATCTTTCTTGAAATGTGGTGCCAAGAACTGGACACAGTACTCCAACTGACGCGTAATGAGTGCTGAGTAGAGCGGAAGAATGACTTCTTGTGTCTTGCTCACAATGCTCCTGTTAATACAACCCAGAATCATGTTTGCTTTTTTGCAAATAGCATCACACTGTTCACTCATATTTAGCTTGTAGTCCTCTATGACCCCTGAGTCTCTTTCTCTAGTACTCCTTCCTAGATAGTCGCTTCCCATTCTATATGTATGATGCTGATTGTTTCTTCTTAAGTGGAGTATTTTGCATTTGTCCTTATTAAACTTCATCCTGTTTACCTCAGACCATTTCTCCAGTTTACCCAGATCATTCTGAATTATGAGCCTATACTTCAAAGCAGTTGCAACCCCTCTCAGCTTGGTATTGTCTACAAACTTAATAAGTGTACTCTCTATGCCAATATCTAAATCGTTGAAGATATTGAATAGAACTGGTCCCAAAACAGACCCCTACAGAACCCCACTTGTTATGCTCTTCCAGCGTGACTGCGAACCATTAATAACTAACCTCTGAGAATGGCTATCCAGCCAGTTATGCACACATCTTACAGTGGCCCCATCTAGGTTGTATTTGCTTAGTTTATTGATGAGATGATCATGTGAGATCATGTCAAATGCCTTACTATAGTCTAGTCTCAAAAAAGCTATCAGATTGGTGTGGCATGATTTGTTTCAGCACTGTCTGCAGATCTGAAGAAGTGGGCCTGCCTCATGAAAGCTCCATACTACATGACTACTGGTTTGTTTTGTTAAGATACAGACTAACACGGGTACCTCTCTGTTACTAATCCCCACAAAATATGTTCATCCTTGTGTCTGATAATTTGGTTCTTTGCTGTAGACACAACATGTATTAATTATAAAAACAAGTATTTATTACTTTTCAAGACAAACTATCTATCATCATTGTAGAGTTTTCTGTAAAAATAGTGAACCAGTTTGAAAAAACTTTGGGCTGTCACTCATAATTAGCACAATACAATAGTAATGATAATTCTAGAAATAAAATACTGTTGATAATAGCTTAACATATAGTTTAATACAATACTGTGTGTATATCTATATCTATGTAGATATAGATATATAATTTGTCATGGTATGTTTGCTTCTGTACATGTACACATTAAACATTAGCTCTGAAACTGTTCCTGGGAAATTCTAATTTGATTCTTACTTTCCATTGCAAAACCCCTCCAAATATCTTGTTACAAATCCTGCCACTCTTTCTCATGCCAAACTCTGATTTAGTTCAGCAGACCAAGTCAATCTCTGGTGTAACTCTACTAGTGTGACTACAGAAAATATGGTTATACCTGGGATGATTTTGACTCATAGCCTTAAATACAGTTTTGAGTGAATAAGGGCATAAGTTCATAATTAACTAGGGGACTGGATATTTTCCAGAGGCAGCTGCAACTATGGAAGATTAGAAAAGTCTGTTTCTGGTAAATGAAATAAAATACCGGAGATCAGTCAATGTTAATGATATTGCCCCCTGCAAAGAATTAGCTGTGCATTTGTACTTGAAGAGTGAGCATCCCTGCTTTCTGTATCATCATCATATTGGGAATTTGAAATTAGGAACATTTTCAGAGCTAAAGGCTGTGTCTTCCACATAATTCTAAGCAGAAAAGAGATTAATAGGATATATACTGAGAGTCAACACTTGCTTTCTGCTTTTGGGGGACAGCATTGATCTGCTTCAGCTGGGGAACTTCCTAATGCCTGTTTTAATCCCTGTATTCTTTCTTAGATACGTGGCTGTATAAATCCAATTGGTGTGCACACTTGTGGAATTCACTGAAACAAGGTAAATGTGGAATGAGAGCTATGGATTTTAAAAGTATTTGAGACTATCCACAGTGTTAAATAAAATGGAAAAAATGTGTTTGGCCTAATTTTTTCATTTAACTTTTCACCAATAAGTCAAAACTATGTGTGCAGTTGGGGAGAAATCCCATTTTTCTTCCAGCTTAAAGAAACTAACTACTAAGGGCCAGGTTCTGATAACTTTACTCATATTAAATAGTGCACTTGAACGTCTGTACTCTAGAGCTATGTCTACACGTGAAGCCTACATCAAAGTATTTCGATGAATAACGTCTACACGTCCTCCAGGGCTGGCAATGTCGATGTTCAACATCGACGTTGCGCAGCACCACATCGAAATAGGCGCAGCGAGGGAACGTCTACACGCCAAAGTAGCACACATCGAAATAGGGGTGCCAGGCACAGCTGCAGACAGGATCACAGGGTGGGCTAGCGCTTCCGGGGCAACAGCTAGCCGCTCCCTTAAAGGGCCCCTCCCAGACACGCTCAGCCTGCACAGCATGCGGTCTGCAGAGCCGTAGGCACGCAGACCTCGGGCGATGCAGTCATGGACCCCCAGCAGCAGCAGCAGCAGCAGCAGCAGCATCCAGAGGTCCACTCAGCCGCCCCTGCAGGAGCAGGGCTCGCCCTGCTCCATGCCATGCGGGAGGCAGCTGAGCACCTCCTTGCCACACAGGAGGAGGTGCGGCCCGCAGGGGCTGAGGACTCAACCCCCAACCCTGCAGCACCCCGCCCCCCACCCCCCCGCCTCACACACCGGCGGCTGTGGAGCTGCCCCACCAGCACCGACTGGTGGGAGCAGCTGGTGCTTGGGGAGTGGGACGACGACCGCTGGCTCAGGAACTTTAGAATGAGCCGGCAGACATTTATGGAGCTATGCCAGTGGCTCACCCCCACACTCAGGCACTGGGACACCACCATGTGGTGTGCCCTCCCTGTGGAGAAACGGGTTGGCATCGCTGTCTGGAAGCTGGCCACTCCAGATGGCTACCGATCCGTGGGACAGCAGTTTGGTGTCGGCAAGGCCACTGTCGGGGCTGTCCTCATGGAGGTAAGAGGTCCCACGGGGGAGGGGGGGAGGCAGCCCTGGCAGGGCAGGGGGCCCTGGTAAGGGAGGGCCACACACACCCTGCTCACCCCTCATTGGTGCTCTCCCATGTGCTTCCCCTGCAGGTCGTGCGCATCATCAACACCATGCTCCTCCATAGGCTCGTGAGGCTGGGGGACCTGGATGCCACCATCGCGGGCTTTGCCACCCTGGGCTTCCCCAATTGCTTCGGGGCTCTGGATGGGACTCTCATCCCCATCCGCGCCCCGGTGCACAGTGGAGGGCACTACATAAACCGGAAGGGCTACCACTCAGTGGTCCTCCAGGCCTTGGTGGACAGCCAGGGCCGTTTTCAGGACATTTATGTGGGCTGGCCTGCCAGCACCCACGACGTCCGGGTTTTCTGGAACTCGGGCCTGTGCCACCGGCTGGAGGTGGGGACCTACATCCCCCAGCGGGAGAGCCCTGTGGGGGACACCACCATGCCCCTCTGCGTCATCGCAGATGCGGCATACCCCCTCCGGCCCTGGCTCATGCACCCATACACGGGCCATTTCTTTGCCAGCCAGGAGCGCTTCAACCAGAGCCTGAACCACGCGCGCCAGGTGGTGGAGCACTCATTTGGCCGCCTGAAAGGACGCTGGAGATGTCTCCTCACCCGCCTGGATGCGGGCCCCACCAACATCCCCCAGATTGTGGGTGCGTGCAGCGCCCTACACAATCAGGTGGAGAGCAAGGGGGAGGCCTTTTTTCAGGGCTGGGCTGTGGAGGCCAGCAGGGCCGATGTGCAGCCACCTGCTGCCCCCAGTCGCCAGGTGGACCCCGAAGGGACCTGGGTCCGGGAGGCCCTGCGGGCCCACTTCGATGAGGCCGCGGGGTGAACGCTGCCAGGCCCCCCACTGCACCACCCCCCATCCTCCACAACACTCCCTGCCCCTACGCCCACACCATGGAGCACCCAACAGCACACTCCCCCCAACTTTTCCTGCACAAATAAAAGCAGACACTTGTTTGTGAAATCAGACTGGTTTACTTTCAACTCTGTTCTATAACTAACTAATACAAACTATATACAGGAACTTCTAACTAACTTAAATATGAAAAGTGCACGTATATATTAACAAAAAAATCCAGGGATATCAAGGAAGGGGAGAACTATTTACATGGGGGGTGGGACTGGGCAAACGGGGGGCACAAATAAATAAACACCAACTATATACAAGGGGGGGGGCACGTCCTGGGCCCCACGCCCCTATAGTCTGGCACTGGGGGTGGGCGGCCGGGAGCCCTGCCTCGTCTGCAGCCCTGTCTGGGGCTGGCTGGGTGCCGGGTGGACCGACAGATACCTCCGGCAAGTGTCAGCTGGCCCCAGGTCTCCCTTGGCGGAACGGCCCTCGGTGGTGGGTGGCGGGGCGACGGCGGGCGGTGCGGCGACGAGCAGAGCAGCGGGTGGTGCGGTGGGTGGAGCAGTCAGGGTGGGCACAGTGGCGGCTGGCGCGGCATGGGGGGCCAGGTAGTCCGCTATGCAGTTGAATGTCTCCATGTAGGCCCCCCATGCCTCTTGGCGCCAGGCCAGCGCCCGCTTCTGGAGGTGGAGGCGGCGTTGCTCCACCCGCAGGTGCTGCTCCGCAACCTCCACCTGCTGGCAGTGGAGGGCCAGCAGCTGGGGGTCCATCGCCGGTGGCTGGTTCTGGGTCCGCCGTCTTGCCCGCCGTGGGGCCGGTCGGTCCTCCGCCAAGGGGCTGGCCTGGAGCGATGGCCCTGGAGGGGATTCCGGGACCACTGAAGCCTGGCCGGCACTCTCCGGTCCTTCCGATGGTGCAGCTGCAGAACACGGGGCGGGGGGGGAGAAGAGTGGAGACAGGCGTTAGTGTGGGCCCCAAGCCGTGGCCCTTGTCCCCCCACCCCTGTGCTGCAGGTTCCCCCATCCCCGTCCCCGGGAGATGCTGCTGTGATGGGGTTCAAGGGTCCCCCTGCACTGCACCCCATCCCCCGGTGGGAATGACTCTCACTTCACTCAGCAGGGTCTCTGACAGGAGAGGTTTCTTAGGCAACAGATGCCCTGTTTCTCCCAGAAGTGATAGTACAGCAGTCAGAGACAGTCCTTCCAACCCGTCCTGGGGAGAAGACCCCAAGGGGTGCCCCTCTGGGGTGTAGCTTTCCCCCTCATCAGGCTGGCTGCCTTCCAGCTCTCCCTTCCCCTAGCCTCTACCTGCGGCCCCCGATTCAAAGCCAGCTTGGCTCCTCCCTCTTCTTTGTCCAGGGCAGAGGTGTAACCTGCCAGTTGTAGCCCCAGGATCATCCTTAGCTACTGGGAGCTATTCAGCTGGTTGCTCATATCTAGCCTGAGACTTGCATTTGCGCTGCCCCCACTCCATCACATGCTGCTGCTGTGGCTGCTGCGGGGTATCCCACCCCCCTCCTCCTGGGGGACCCTAGAGGTTCCGCTCCCCCGAGCCCCAGGGATGGGGCATGGCACTGTCGTGCTGTTGGGGAGAGGCAGGGGCTGATGCACTCCTGTGAGGGACATGGCACTGCTGTCCTTGGGGCCATGGCCATCTGGGCATGTGGAGGGCCCTGGCCACATATCTATTACCCCCGCCCCTCAACCCCAGGGGTGTACACCGGGGGGGTACATACCTGTAGGTCCACTCCCATGGTCGGGGGACACCCGGGGGGCGGACGCCCGGCTGCTGCTCCAGGATGGCAGGAGCATGTGCAGGCCGGTGTCAGTAGAGGAGGAGCCCCCTCCTTCTCCTCCTGCTCCGGTGCCCCGGGATGGGCTCCAGGGGGGGGCCCTGGGGTGTGGGGCTTACCTCTGGGGCAGACTCCGGCTTTGGGGCCTGCTGGGGCTCCTCAGCAGAGGTATCAAGCGTGGCCGGAGGGGAGGAGGTGTGCTGGGGGCCCAGGATGTCCCTGAGCTCCCTGTAAAAGGGGCAAGTGACAGGGGCAGCCCCAGATTGGCTGGCTGCATCCCGGGCCCGGGTGTAACCCTGCCGCAGCTTCTTCACTTTACTGCGTCCATGATCCGGAGTGCGGGCAGGGTGACCCCAGGTGGCCAGGCCCTCGGCCAGCCGAGTGAATGCATTTGCGTTCCGCCTCTTGCTCCCCATTACCTGGAGCACCTCCTCCTCGCTCCAGAGCCCCAGCAGGTCAAGAAGCTTGGCCTCTGTCCAGGAGGGGCCCCGCTGCTGCTTCCTGGCCTGGCTGCCAGCCTGGGAGCCTTGGCTGCCCTGGCTCCCCTTGGAGGGGGTCCCCTGGGGAGGCTGCTGTGTGGCCATCACAGCTGGGGTGCGTGTCTGTGGCGCTCAGAGACGTGCAGGCTGGCCGCGTGTCTGGGCTGCCGTCTGCACGTTCTCTCAGCTTCCTGCACAGGAAGGGAAGGGGTGGGGACCTTTAAGGGGCCGCTCCACGCGGCCACCATTGAGCTGAGGGGCTGGAGAGAGCGTCTCTCAACCCCTCAGCTGATGGCTGCCATGGAGGACCCCGCAATTTCGATGTTGCGGGACGTGCAATGACTACACGGTCCCTACTTCGACGTTGAACGTCGAAGTAGGGCGCTATTCCCATCCCCTCATGGGGTTAGCGGCTTCGACGTCTCGCCACCTGACATCGATGTTAACATCGAAATAGTGCCCAACACGTGTAGCCATGACGGGCGCTATTTCGAAGTTAGTGCCGCTACTTTGAAGTAGCATGCACTTGTAGACACGGTTTAGGTGTGCATAATCCAGGAACACCTGTGGTATGGATCCTGGTAGGAGAAGGACGAAGTGACTCTGAGAGCTGATGCTCTTCTTTTCCCCACAAGGGAAATCACAGCGCAGTGACGCACTGTCCATGGGGCTTTTCCTGACCATGCTGATAGAATATGGCTACACAGCAAAGCTATTTAAAGATGATCTATTCCAGAATACCTTATTTCAAAATAACACTGCTACTCACAAAATGCATTTCTAAGTATCACCTAGGTATTTTGAAATACAGCATCTGCACGCAACAGAGCCTTTTTTGAAATACAGCCATTGGACACACTGCGGCTTATTTCCAAATAGGCTCTATTCCCTTTGTACACATCCCCTGTTTCGAAACAGGTATTTCAAAATAGGCACTATTTCTTATGCAATGAGGTTTTCCTATTTTAAAATAAGCCAACAGCTCTTTTGAAATTATTTCAAAAGAGTGGTTGCATTGTGTAGGCGCTAGGAAAGTTATTTCAAAATAATGGCTGTAGGCAGTGCCTAGGAGGGGCAGGGGATGTGGCACCAGGTAAGTTGCCCACTCCTATCCCTTTCACACCCAGACCCTACAGTGCCATCCATGATCAAAGAATTTTCTCAAAAAAAATGAAAAATAAACTGCAAAGAGAAATTTCAGCACTGCAATTAATTTGCAAATTTGACTCCATCAGCCAAGGATTGAACAGAGACTGGGAGTGGGTGGCCCATTACAAAAGCAGTTTCTCGGCTCTTGATGTTCTCACCTCCACATTAGCTACTGATAATGGGCCACATCCCCACAACTGAACTGACCTGATTTCTCCTCTCTTGATGTTCACAACTCCACATGAACTGCCGATAATGGGTTACCTCTACCCTGACTGAATAGACCTTGTCAGCTCTGGCCCTCCCCTTGACTGAGACTCCCCCTTTAAATCCTGCTCTGAAACTCCCCTCCCCACCACACTCATGAATCTGATGAAGCGGGTCGTAGCCCACAAAAGCTTATGCTCCAAAATATCTGTTAGTCTATAAGGTGCCACAGAACTTCTTGTTTTTATTTTATGATGAGTTTCACTGAATTCAATGGTCTACTCATGGAGAAAGCTGCCACTTAATCTAAGGAAAGGTTATGAAAAGGGGCCTCAAGTAATTTCCCCTTGTAACTCTGTAAACTGACCAAAGTAATCACTATAACAAATAGGTTAAATTAAATTGAAAGTTACTGGTGCAACTCATTTTAGAGTTCTAAGGTGGAAAAGATATCTAAGATTGTGAATCCTTGCATCTCTGAAACTAATTGTCCAATTTGCTGCAGACTTTCCATTACAATTCTACAGTTGCATAGTATAATAACTGAAAAATGTCAGGTGAATTGGCTCGGTTTGGGGGAGATTACATTCATTTGTGGTTATGTGGGAATAAGATCAATTTTGTAATGGAGAGTAAATTTGTATGTCTGAACTGGTTAGCTCTTTCATGAAATATTTCACAAGCTCCTTGCTTTGCATTACTTTTTCATATGTTTATCCAGCATGACAGAGTGGTTTGATTCTTAGTAATGTGGTTAGTAAATCAAAATAGCTAATGACAGGAGGCTTACATGCTCAAATAATGATTTTGAGCATGCAGAGACAAGAGGATGAATATACTCCCTATCACATGATGATAGGATGATTGTACCAGCATAAAAAGTCATTAATTAAAGAGACATTTTATTTTATCACAGAAGATTAACTTGGGCTGGAACAATTATCATTATGCTTTCCTTATGTGCAAGAAGAACAGTGGATAATATGATTATAAACATCCCTTTGGTTACATGCTTCTCAAGGCTGGACTGCAAACATTCCAGATTAGAATAAATGTAGCAGAGAGAGATGGATGGAAATGTTTGGTGTGTGGGGAGTACAATTCTTGTCTTGTTTAGACTGGTGCTGCATGTTTTTCATTGTGTAATATATTTGCTTAACTTTTGTGTCTGTTAATAGGGTTGTCCCAGTTACAAAATACAGCCCTACTAAATACAGGGAAGGGTCAGGGGAAGAGAACTAAAAACAGCATTCCAGTTCTTTGGGTATGCTTAAAAATGTTTAAACAATAAAAAATAGAAAAAATCTGATCGGTGCAATTTTAAAGTTATAAGAAAGTTGCTTTCTAAAAGCTGCACATCTCTGATAATTCCTCATGGTTTTATTTACTAATTGGTATCACATATAATTAAATATTTCAGCATGGGAATATTATATGCTGGATGCCCCTGTCCAGTTTTAGTACTTTCCCTTGTCTAGCTGTAGTACCCAGAGGCATTGAGACCTCATACTAGGGTGAGTGAAGTCTCTGCTCTACAGCCTCATCTGAGAGCGAGCTTGCCTTTAGCTCATGTGGTAGACTCCTGGGCTTTAGACCCTCTGATCACAGGTTTGATCCCTGATGCCAGCAACCTGGGTCTGTTGGTGTTACATATCATATGTATGTTTTATGTATTCTCCCCTTAGTTGCAGAGGTATAGGGAGCTTATTGCTGGATACTTCTTAAAAACAGCAGTGTGTGTGTATTTGATGTTACAAGATACTGCATGTTTTATCTTCAGATATAGATCTCTATAAGAATCTGGGGGAATGTTGACAAGAAATATGTACAAATATCTGTTGCCAAAACACTTAAAATGAACCCCATAAAGCTGTGTACAACATACATTTTTTTCAATACAGAAAATTATGTAAGCCATGAACATCTTCAGTTTGTGGAACTGTTTGTAGAATTGGGTTGTGTCACTTGGGACATTAAAAGTGTGAATGTAAGTTTTGAAAAGATATTGGAAGGATTTTGTTTTAGCATCTCTTGGGGACTTGATTCTAGAGCACTGACTGGGGGATTATCTATGCTAAGTGGAAGATCAATTCAATTCAGCCAGGGTCATTCTACTGGATTTCAATTTTGTGCGTCTGGTGAAAATGTGGCAAAATTGATCTCTCTGGAGTTGGCAGTCAGTCCCTGTATTACACACTATCACATGGAGTAATGAAGGTCAATGCCAGAGTACAGAGGCTAGGTCTCCTTTAGGGAAATAAGTTGATTCTGATAGGTTGATTGTAGCTACACAAATATCATAGCTAGATTTGTGTATCTGAAAATGTCAGGCTACGGAAATAAGTCAGCCTTAGAGAGAGATACAAGAATGATTCATTAGAACAGACCGTCTACCTACTGCCTGGACAGCTGAAAAAATTAAAGTTGAGGCACAGCTTGTGCAATTGTTGTGACATGCTGATTGGATGAGAATGCTCTACAAAAGGAGGAATTTTGAGATATTGGCCTATGATCCTGGTTGAATGAATGACAGGCAGGAGACACTGAGCAGAGAATTGTCTTGAAGGAAAGTCTGAAAAACAAGTCAGAAAAGCCAAGATGTTATGAAATCTGGAAAGTATAGGAACACGCTACAGCTGCATTAGAAAACGTGGAAGACTTTAGCAGTAGCTTTTGTGAATTCCTTTTGTGAATCCCTTCTCTTGTTTAAATTCCAGAAATCTCAGTCAGCTCTAGGTGGTCTATGTCTCTAGTTGTGGACAAATCATACACAGTCTGATTTGTGTGGATCACACAAATAGATTCCATAGCAGTTGATCCCAGGAGCTCACCGTAGAATGCCAATTCATATTTTTGGGTTCTTAATAAGACCACTGAAGGGTCTTCAAAAGGCAAAAGGGCATCCCAGTCAAGATTGCTTATAGCACCAGAACCTCCGAGGACATCTCCCTTCCTAAATTCTTAAAATCAGAGGAGGGGAGGGTGAGAAGAAAAGTCTAAGCAATTGTTGAGCTGTGTATACTGAAGCATCATGTGACAGACATAACTCTAGACTGCAACTGAATTACAGAATTAAGTATTCAATGCTAGAATTATTTAAACCATTTATCAAGAATGTTAACTCCAATTTTTGGCATTATTTCCTTTGAATAATTATGTATATATATTTTTTCCAATAGTCAAGCAACAGTCCTGGTCTTCGCAGATCCAGAGAATCATTGGGTAAACTGGAAGTTATTATGAGCTTGTGTTGTCAAACTTTAACTGTAGCATGTAGATTGTTAGGGACTGGGGTTGTCTCTCAGGATAAGTCTACACATCAGCGGGGAGGTGTTGTTTTCAGATCACATAGTTGTATATGAGCATCTAAAAATAGACGTGGTGGTTTGGGCAGAAAACTGGGCTAGTTGACCCAGTATGTATGCCAGTGACTAGCCTGATAGCACTTTTTAGGCATAACCTCAACCAGTTCAAGTACATTTACCTGAGACAGTAATCATACTTGTTAGTTGTTAAGAAGATGTGGCCTATCTGTGCACCTAGCACAATGGCAGCGTTTGGACTCTACTATCCCATAAACATTAAATGATGGTAAAGTACCATCGTGAAACGGGCTGGCATGGGTTTTCTATCACAGGGTGTTGTGGAATCTTACCAGCAGGAAAGGGAGGGTTTACAATCAGATGTAGTTGTTGGCATGTGTCTATGGGCCTTTAGGCAACCCCAAAGGACCACAGACATGCTTTCTAATTATCAGGAGCCTTACAGTACTGTCTCCTCCCCACTCCACCTCAGACACAATATTTCAGTAATTAGCAATCAATTACAATTTTACTTTTGAGACAAGCTTGCTTCTTACTCAATTATTCTTAGCTCATAATAACTGTGCTGACAGGCAGTTGAGTCATATCTTTTACAAGCCTGCCAAAAGCCACACAGCAAGCACAGAAAAGAAAGATTTTTAAGTGAAACCATGATCATGGAATCCAAAAGATAATTAGATAATTATCCAGTAATGTTGGCTGTTGCTATGAATTTATATTATTAAGCCATAGGTTTCATGACAAAGATGCTGTTGTCTGGTGAAAACGGTCTAGTGAGTTCCAAGAAATAAAATATAAGTGCTGTAATGCTGCCACAGTATTATCAGGGATATCAGGTGGCTTTCTCTCTCACATAAAGATTTGCAGGTGTTCAAACCTTTTAAAATATGCTGGAATTTCTTTGTAACACACAAACGAATGGAGGTAGAGGACTGAAGAGCATTCGTGTAGTCTGGGTTCTCAGAATTAAATATCGAAGATCTTTTCTGTGAACTTGTGCCACGGACCAGTGGCCAGATCTTAACTCCATTGAAAACAAAGGGAAGATTAAGCTTGAATGGAGTTGATTAGGCCCTGGTATGCACCTCCTGTGCCTCTGCCCTTTTGCACAGCTGACCCAAACCACTTCCAAAGAGTGCTAAAGGGAAATCTCTGTCTGTAGATTTAGATGCAGGTTTTGCTCCTGTTTAGGGTATTCTATTTAAGCACTTAAAGGGTGCGTCTACACTAGCAGGCTACTTCGAAGTAGCTGGCACAACGTCGAAATAGTACACGTCGCGTCCACACGTGCCGTGAGCTATTTCGATGTTGAAATTGATGTTAGGCAGCAAGATGTTGAAATCACTATTTCTATCTGAAGATGGGAATAGCTCCCTACTTCGACGTTCAGTGTTCAAGTAGGGTGTGTGTGTAGATGATCTGCGTCTCGCTACATTGAAATAGCGGGGTCCTCCATGGCGGCCATCAGCTGAGGGGTTGAGAGATGCTCTGTCCAGCCCCTGCGGGGCTGTGTGGTCGCCATGTGCAGCAGCCCTTAGCCCAGGACTTCTGGCTGCTGCTGCAGCTGGGGGTCCACGCTGCATGCACGGGGTCTGCAACTGGTTGTCGGCTCTGTGGATCTCATGCTGTGCAAGCCGAGTGTGTCTGGGAGGGGCCCTTTAATGGAGCAGCTTGAGACTTTGCTGGACCCTTATTTTGATGGGGAGCACTTGTGTGTGTAGACGCTCCGCATTTCCTTCCGGGGCGGCTCCTTTCGACGTTTCCCGTCGCTACTTTGATGTTGAATGTCGACGGCACCAGCCCTGGAGGATGTGTAGACAATATGCATCGAAGTAGCCTATTTCGATGTTCTTACTTACTTACTTACTTACTTACTTACTTCAACGTAGAGTGCTAACGTAGACGTAGCCAAAGTGTATCATGATGCATGCGCGCGTGGAGCACAATGCATGCACATACAACATTCACTTTCCCAGGTCTTGGCTTTTGGCCATTTAACTGTAGAATTAGTGGTGTTGTAGTCCACCTTAATGTTAACTAAAATACCCAGCTCTATGCTGAAGTATAATTTTTATAGAAATATAAATGTATTGGCATGAATGCACTTATTAACTGAATCCATTTGAATTGTTCATCCCAAATCCTTGAACTCTAAATCTGCTTACAAATTATGGTTGAATTTTATCACACTGTTAGCCTATGATGGAGCGGAGTAACTGATATTTTGGCCTTAGAATTTTTTCAAACCTTAAGATATTGTTCAAAGTTGTTTTGGAACACAGTGTTATAAAACATATCAATGTGAAACCGATAGTTATTTTCTATAAGATGTTCGCTTTTGATGAGAGATCTTTCATATTTTATATTATTTATACTTATAACAAAGAACCTATGAATTTTACTGTAACTGTATTTTAGTTTATAAACTATGTCTGCTTTTAAAAGTTAAGGGAGCTATATTTTTGTTACCCAGCAAAATTGTCTATTATAACAATGTACGTCATAGAAAGGAAAATTTTTAGTTCAAATAATCTAAGATTTATTCTCAGACATCTGAGAAAACAAAGTTAGAAATAATGAATCACTTTTGCTTTGTGGCTAATCCATCCCAAGCAGTACTTCAGAAAAGCCTCAGAGCTTAATGCCACAAGGGATTGGGATCTTGGGGTTGATGATGGTGCCTGGGGAAATATATTTGCATTGTATTCACTGGTTATTTTTTCATGAATCATGAAACTGTATTTGCAAGTCTGAATCTAAAATTCAGAGAACCATATTCTAATTAAAAATACCACTCTCATCATGCCTAAAACAACTCACAGCACTGAGATCAAGGAGCCATTCTTACTAGGTGGGGATTTTCTTGGGGAATGTAGAGGAAAATATTCCCATCTACCTCCAGTTGTGGAATGGTAACATGGCCATTTCGGGGCTGCTCCTGTAATCAATCTAATTCTATTGCAATGTTCCCCAAAGTTCTGAACAGTCTGTCCCTCTTTGGGAAAATGATATCAATCAGTCGTCTTCCGAATTAATTGTTCCCCTCATATTTCACTCTTGGATGTTCCCTCACCACTTTAAACTTGGTGGAAATTGACACTTGTCATTTACTCTCCCACATCTATCCCTTCTTTTTTCATCATTCTAAAACACATTACTTGGTTGTGTGCCACAACTTTTGCTTCCATTCTCCCCACACCCAGACCCTCACTATACTTGCTTTCCAATATTTCTAAAATATTTTTTTTCTGATCAATACCATGAAAAACCCTTTTTCCCTGCCGTGGTCATATTTCATCTTGACTACTGTGTAACTGCTTCTTTTCTGGCCTCTACAGATGGACATGCAAATATTCACCTTCAAAGAAAGAGATGCCCTGGAAAATGCTTGTTTGCATAGCGATAGTTTCAGAGGTAAAAACAAACAAAAAGCTGATTTATTAGGGTGATACTTAGGCTTCCTTAACTAAAGCTGCTACTGTGTGCTTCAGCTGTACCAGGGGATACAAAAACTATATAATTGTAAGTTGTTAGTGCTAAATTACAGTTGTTGTGCTTTTAGGATGGTGAAGGGAAACCATAGTTCAGAGCCATCAGAGTTTGCAACAACTTGGCTGTATCTATATGGGCACAAATTAGGATGCTTCCGGATGCGGCGCTTCAAAAGTGCCACTTTCGAAAGCGCGGCTTGACGCGGTTACACAGGCTCCTTTTTGAAAGGACCCCGCACCTTTCGAAATCCTCTTATCCCGATCACTGATTGGAAGAAGGGGATTTCGAAAGGTGCAGGTCCTTTAGAAAAGGAGCCCATGTAACCGTGTCAAGCCACGCACTTTCAAAAGTGGCGCTTTTGAAGTGCCGCATCCGGAAGCGTCCTAATGCTAATGAGGCGCTGAATATTCAATTCAGCGCCTCATTAGTAATCTTCGAAATATGACTATTTCAAAGATTTGTGCCTGTGTAGACACACCCCTTAAGTTTTGAAACACCTTTATTTTGGGTAAATTGAGTTGAACAGTCTATCTTGCAATTGTGTCTCTCAATCGCTACTTGTAATTATGTTGTCTTATTACCTTTCCTCATCACTGAAATATTATGAGTGTGGCTATTGTGAGAATGTTTTCAAAATGGGAATATATAGATTGCACTCAAATATATGCTTAACCTAATAGGCTGCATCTACACGTGCAGCCTCTGCTGACAAAATAGCCCCTTGTCGACAGTAGCTTCTTGCCTTTGTAAACCAGGTCAAAAGCATCTGTCAACAGGGTAATCTCAACAGAACCTCTACCGACAGATTGCATCTATGCACAGCTTGCACTGTTGACAGAGCACTGGCAGACTGCACTGCCTCTGGTTCCAGAAAGTGGAATGGCAGCTCTGCAAAGAAGGCTGCCTGGCCGTCGGAAGTCCTCTCTCATGACAGAAATGTCTACACTACACTTTTGTTGACAGTACTCTGTCCGGAAATTGTTATGCCTTAAATTTTTGAGGGATAATACGGTCAAGCAAAATGCAGAGTTTTGTGAAGATTTTGTCAACAGAATGCTTTAAGCACATAGATGGTCCCTGATTTATGTCGACATAAGGCCCCTTCTGTCGACAAAAATCTATAGTGTAGAGCCTCTGTTAACAGTAGCCTGTTGACAGAGAGCCCGTGTAAACAGATCTGTCGACAGAGAGGGTCCTCCATGGTGGCTGGCAGCCAGAGCCAAGAGACGCCCTCTCCATAGCCAGTTAGGCTCTATGGTTACTGTATCCACCTGTTCTTAGAGCAACAGGGCTCCAAGAACCCCTGTGCAGGAAGCTGGGGTCTTATCTCATGCTGTCAGCACATGCTCAGTCCCATGTTCCAGCAGCCACTCCCCAGCCATTAGATACATAGCACATGCTGCCCAGGACCACACTGGTCCAGTGCTGAGGTCTAGGACCCGCTGGTCCTCTGGGCAGATGAGCTGCTCATCCTGGGCCCCAGCTCCAAGCTGAGGAAGGCCCCAGCTACAATCACACAGCTGGAGCCCTGTCACAGCGTGGGCACCTGGCACACACCCTCCAACAGGTGTGTGTCAAAATCGAGGAGTTGCATCAGGGCTACATGTGGGCCAGGAATGCCCAGCACTACTCGAGAACAGGGGTGCCCTCTTGCTCCCCACTAGGATGCCCTGCATCACATGCTGGGGGGTGATGATAGGCACCAGGCTGGGAGACAGTGGATGCTGGTGGGGAGGTCTCCACCAGTGAGGCCATCGCCCCAGACATGGGATCATCCCCAGAGCCCCAGGACATCCCAGCCTCTGGCCCCGATTCCAGCCGGGGCACATTGACCAATGCCCTGTCCTCCAGACCCTCCAATGCTGCAGCATCAGCATGGGCGTCCCCGGATTTGTTCAAGGCACCCTCTGGTAAGGCCCCCCCAGGGAATCATACATCCACTGGGGGGAGGGTGTGCTATGGCCCCCAATGGAAAGGCCCCGCCAGGCACCCACATCCCAGTCCTGGCACCTGTGTCATGCATCCCCTGGGGTGTCTTGCCCAGATCCCAAGTGTGGCCTCCAGACAGAGCTGCCAGGCTGCCTGCAGCCCCACAACAAGTTGCCTGACCCCATCCCCGCAGACCTCAGGGGAAGCAGCTGACCACCTCTGCCACCTGGGAGTGTGCCAGCCACCCGGGCAATAGGCCCACTCCACACACCCCACCTCTGGGCATGGCTCCCAGCTATTGGACATGGCAGCGGGTGACAGCCAGCACCCACACCTCTAGACAACACTACAGGCTGCAAGCATGTGAGGGAGGCCCCAGCTCCACCTGTCATGACCACCGCCCACAAGTGGGGACTACTACGTGGCTGCCCACCCCTAGGGCACCAGCCCCTGGGGCTGGCCCGATGGGGGGCAGTGGTCCAGCCAGTGCCCATGACACCACAGTGTCCCCGTCCAACATGGCCCACCATCCGGGGGCATGGGTGCACATACCCTGGATGGACCCATCTCATGGCCCAGGGTGGTCTGCTGCTGGGGGGAGTGGGCCATAGTATGACCCCCGTGTTCTCCTGCTTCCCACCTGTTAGCCGATGGCCAAGGATGTTTGGTGAGGTGCCAGCTATGCCCGTTTTATACCATCTGTGACTTTAACCGCTAGGACGCACTGTCCCTTCACGGCAGGCAGCCCGGGCTAGGCTGACGGATGCCCCAAGGTCCTAAACACCCGTGACTTTAACTGCTAGAGCTCAGAGCCCCTTCGCAGTGGGCAGTCAACACTGACTGACAGGTGCCCCAATGGCAGCACTAAGAGCCTTTCCACACCCGTGACTTTAACTGCTAGAGCTCAGAGCCCCTTTGCAGTGGGCAGTCAGGATTGACTGACAGGCGCCCCAAGAGTTTGCCCCGTGGAGGCGGCACAACTCAACGCTAGGTTCTTAGTACTCTCACCTAATGGCCAGGCTTTATAGCCAAAACAGCTGAGGTTCTTTAATTGTGTTGGCTGCTTTACAGTAAACCAGAGAAACAAGTCAGGCTTATGCACAAACGGTTACCAAAATTTATTAAACTAGATTCTAATCATGTGGTTACAAAACTGCTAGTGCCTACTTATTTAAATGTATAGATGTTACACACACAAACAAGTTACAAAACTGAAGCCACGATCCCAAAGAAAGAAAACAAAGTATAGAGCTCTATTTCAAAATATGTGTACACTAAAGATAGGAGATCAGGTGTGGGTGCTTCTTACCCTCCTTGCATCTCTCGATTCCAGCGGTGCCAAGCCAGGATCGGTCACTCAATTCCGCGGAAAGACGAATAAGGGACAAGGCTTAGGGACCCTTTTAGCTGCAGAAGCCTTGGGAGGCTGTCACTTATCTGACCAGCAGATAGATAGTGAAAAGCACTCAAAAATCACGGTGCTGTAGGTCCCATACTTATACCTCTGTACTCCTTTATTCTCTTTCTCCTTTCCTATGCCAAATTGGGGCTGGTCTGTCTGGGCGATGCCAGCTCTTGCAAGAGTAGTTTACACTTGCAAGGGAGAGAAACAATAAGTTTCGACTACTGGACATTCCTTTTATTAGGGTAAATATTTTCCCACCTAGGATGTTGGTGTGTGTGCATCATGTTATTTAGTAGGGGCTAAGAGCCATGTCTGTCACAGCTTCTCTGTCTGCTGTGAGCCTAATCGTTGTATATGTTCCCAGAGGCACATTGTAGCAGCACACCTGTGCTTCTCACAGCTTCAAAGGCTGTGCTGGAATTTATGTTAAGTGCCCTGTTGTTTTGGCTCCCTTGTGTTCCCAGCAATGCTGGTCTGGGAGGGGGCTGGCTGTCCGGCTACACCACCCTACAGCCGCCCCGTCCGGGGGCCAGGCCAGCCCTGCAGCCCAGCCAGGCAGCCCTGGTGAGGAGGCTGAGCCAGTGGGACCAGAACAATCCTCTTCCATGGAGGACTCCTCACCACCCCAGTGCACAAATGTGGCCCAAGGGTCTGTCACCACCCAGCAGACAATGGCTACTGGGCATTGGCAGCTGCCATCCGGGAGCAGAATGCCATTGCCTGAGACCAGCTGCAAGGGGACCAGGAATAGATGCAGGCAGAGCAGGCCAGGGTGCTGTCCTCAGAACTGTGACTGGCCTCGGTGGACTGTGCCCTGGACCTGGTAGAGGCCTGGATGGCCTGGGGCCCAGTATCCCAGGGCCCTGCTGCTCCCCCCAATCTCATCCACTAATGTCCCCTCTGCCATCATTGCCGTCCCTGAGCCTACACCCCAAGGGGTTCTATAGGCCCTGCAGTGAGTAGCAGCATAGCCCATGCCCCCAGATCTCCCCCGCTCCCCTGGCCCCTTCACTGAGCCCGACCCTGTGGCTGTCCCCCCCACCTCACCTCTCCATACTGTGGGCCCTGGACCAAAGGCAGATGGGGAACTCACGGCCAGCATGGCTCGAGGCCATCCACCCCCTCCCTAGGATAGTGTCCTCCTCCAGTTCAGAGCTCGCCTTTCCAGGAACACGTTGTTAGTTCACAGCCCTCCACCCCATCCACAGCCCCCGTCCCAGTTCTGAGCTCTGCTTCTGGTGCAGAGGACCTCCATTCTGACCCCCCATAGTTATGTATATAGTTCATAGGTGTACAGAGTCCATATGGAAGTTTTTATTAATGTACACTTACTTTGTTTAGGTCTTTCACAGTTACCTATTATTTGATAATACTTTTTGTTTTTGTTGTAAAGCTTTGGTTATTTTAAGACCATACCCATGTGCTTCTTCTTGGGTCCAGGTAGGAGGGTAGTGTGGGGAGATGGGCGGGGTGGTGTTGTGGGTTTGGAAGGGCTGTAGGCATGGGGCACCACCCCCCGGAGGTGACCTGTGGAGGGTTACTGGGGATCAGGGCAAAGTGCTGCCACAGTGCCACCCAGATGTGGGACCCCCTGGATGTGCCCCTCACTGCTAGGCATGGCACCTGGCTGTTCGTAGGGGCTGCTGCCCTCTGACTCCCACCCATGCAGAAAATCCTCCCCCTTCCTCTCCACCAACTTATGGAGGGTGCAACAGGTGGCCACAATGGGGGGGAGTGTTCTGTTCCCCCATGTGCAGCCAATTCAGGAGGCACTGGAACCTCCCCTTCAGGCACCCCAAGGTGAACTCAACAGCGTTCCATGCCTGTGCCAGCCTAGCACTGAAGTGTTCCTGAGTTGGGTCCAGATGCCCTGTGTACAGCCTCTTTAGCCCTGGGAGTAGCAGGTAGGCTGCATCCCCAACAATACACAGGGGCATCTGCATGTCCCCGATAGCCAGCTCCTGGCAGTGGACTCAGATGCCTGCCTCCTTCCACCAGAACAGGCTGGAGTTCCAGAACACCCTCGCAGTGTGGCTCCTGCCCAACCACCTGAGGTAGACGTAGAGGAATTGTCCTTGGTGGTCCACTAGGGCCTGCATCACCATCCAATGGTAACCCTTCAGATTCAAATATCAGCCAGCGCTGTGTTCTGGGGCACGGATGGGTATGTGGGTCCCGTCCAATGCCCCAAAACAGTTGGGGAAGCCAATGTGGTCAAAACTGGTGACGAGGGCATCAAAGATAGACATTAACCTCTGCATCAGGATCACATTTATGGCTCACACCACCTGTGGTTTGGGGAGACCATACATACCCATGAGGGTGTGGCAGGGATGGGGCCTCTGGGTTACAGTGAGCCTCACATCCCTCTGCTTTCTGTTCCCAACTTCCCCCTGCTTCCTGTTCCCCCTTCCACTCTGCCCTCTGCCCCACTCTGTTCCCTGCACCCTCTTGCTGTACCCCCATCCCTCTCTTCCTGCCCACCTTTGTCCCCACTCCTGCTGTGCACAATCTGCAGCTAGATTGTTTCGTTACCTACCTCATGATTGCCCCAACAGTGGACCTCCTGATGCTGAATGGTGACCCACAGAGTGGTAGCTGTTGGGGCTGGTCAGCTTCCAGAGGGTGATAGCCACCCTGTTCTCCACAGGGATTGCCAGCCACATGTTTGTGTAGTGACATCTCAGGGCAGGGGCAAGTCGGTTGTGCATCCTGAAATTCTGTGTCTGTTCCTGGTCACTCCACTACCACAGGACCAACCGGTTCCACCAGCTGGAGCTGGTGGGGTGCTGCCAGATCTGTCTGGTCCCCTGAGGGGGGTGAGTGCGGTGGTGGCACTATGCCATCAGGGGTCTGCTCCGCAGGCCGTCTCTCGGGGTTGTCCCCCCCCCAGATGTGGCCATAGAGACTAATGACGGTGAGAGGCAGAGCCAGCAGGAGCTGTTCTGTGGTTGTCATGGAGGCGTTCCAGAACCGTGGGGGTCAGACAGAGGGTATTGGTCAGGGAGGAGGAAGAAGGTGCTGGGTTGGGGAGGGTGTGGGGTTGAGGGGTTTGTGTATCAGCAAGGGTGGGATATCAGGAAGGATGAGGGGTCAGCAAGGTAGAAAGCAGTTTGGAAAGAGCAGTGGTTCAAGGAGCCCTGCAACAGCTTAGCTTTCTCTGCAAGAGGTAGGCTAGCCTCATCATGGGCAGGGAGCATGGGTCGGTGGGGGGGGGGGGCGGCTTTAAAGGTCACACAGAAGCTTTGTTGCAGGAAGGGCTTTCCCTCCGTGCACACCTGGCTTCTGGCGTTCTGGGGCGTAGACGCACTCCGTCGACACAGCGGCTTACTGTTGCGAGCCACTTTTGTGAGTGGACGGAATCTGCTGACAGAGGTATTGTTGGAGTTTCTCTGTCAACAGTTATCTCTGTCAGAGGCTGCCTGTGTAGATGCATCCATAAAGTCTGGTAATCTGTCCATGAATGGGCTGAGCTTGCAAAAATATTGGCTTTGGTGATAGCTAGTTCTATTTGATGAAACTTTTAGTGTAAGCTTATGAAAAGCTTTCTGATACTCTAATTTAGTGACACAAGACATTTTCTCCTTGTAAGTGCTAACACTTGCAATTTGTTGCCATTACTATGTTGTAAAGATTTTAATCTTTAAACCACAGTGAGTGACTGCTGTGATTGATTTCACTCTTCTTGACTCACTGATTTTGCATTGTCTCTAGGGCATCAACGTTCCTGACTTGTCACAGGAAGAGAGAGAAGTGAATAAATGGTTTTATCCATTGCCTTGTCTCACTTGTAACTGTTGGGATAAATAATGAACTACAAGGAAAAGAAATCAGATATAAGCCAAACACTAACTTCTTTGTTAAGTACTTTCCAAAACCAGCAAAAGATTTAAATTTGAAGGCAATAATCTGGACATCCTATTGATTTCTGGAAAAAAAAAACATTTTTTTCATGACAGCTCTAGTTTTACAAGTCTGGGCCTTTCATATACAGGCCATCCTCGGATTTAACAATGTTTGACTTAGTTTGAGCAGTAATTGCAAATGACTATAGGTTTCAGGTTTATAATGCTCAGAGTAGATTGCAGTTCAAAGCTGCAACACTCTGCTTTACAAACTCAAATGTAAGGATTAACTTGTGTCTTAAGTCCAAGGGCTGTCTGTAGCAATAAAAGTTATTAAAAAATATAACCAAAAAGGGCCACTATCTCTCTTTCCCTTTGATCCAGATTTCACATGAGTTTCCACTATCAGAAACTTTGTTCATATCAATTAACATTCTAAGCTCCTGAATACCTTTAAACAAATAATATTTTTCAATGCACTATCCCAGAATTGTGTGCTTTCTTCTTCAGACATGAAAGTCTACTTTGATTCAAAAAAAAATGGTACCTGCCCAAGACTTTTGAGGGATAAGATCGCATCCAATGCTATTGATAGCATTTCTTGTTATGTGAAAAAAATCATTTAAATCTCCTGTTTTGTGACCCCAGTAATCTAGTAAGGAGGAAGATTTTCTCCCATTGGGGAAGGAAAAGTCCTATATTTCCTTTCATTTATGCACTTACTTCTTAATTTGGAAGGCCTGTGGAAAAATTGACTTTAAAGTCATAAGCTTCAAAAACAATGAAAAGTCCTGTGGCACCTTATAGAGTAACAGATATTTTGGAACATAAGCTTTTGTGTCTGAAGACCTGCTATTGTCAGTCACTTCTAGGTAAGTGGAGTTAGTAGAGCCGGTGTCCGGTACAGCTAAACTCAGGGTAACTAGACCACTTGGTTCTACAGACAGAGGCGTTCATCCCATACCACTACAATTAAAATAATAAAAAATCTAAAATTTTAAATTATGTAGTAATATTTGTAGTATGTAGAGAACACCTGCCTTTTGTGTGGGATACATTGTACAATTCATTTGTGCTTTACCACTCATTGCTAATCCTGCTAGCCTGAATTCATGCCAAAAATATCTTCAGATGCTCACTATCCTGTATGCCATAATTATATATTTTGTATACAAATATATTATACCAATCATTATCCCCTACCTCTGCTCCCTAACATACTTTATGCTACATATTTGGGTTTCCTTCTCTTTCTTTATCCAGTTGATTGCTTCATTATGTTATTGATGGCCTGTGCAGTGTTGTACAATGTCTTTACTTATGGCTCAGGGTTTGCCTAACTTTGCAGCCAAACCTTGAAACTCACTTGAATTTATGATTCCTCCACAGTTTTCTGTATTGCTATGGGAGTGGAAAATTGTCAGCAATGCAGGTTGTTTCCTCTCTAAACCAGGACTCTGTGGTCTGGTGACATCCATGATCTGGCAGGACCATGGATGTTCCTGGAACAGAGAGCCCAGTTGGCCAGGAGTCCAGTGGCAGGGGACCAGCATCCAGCAGCCTGGCTGGTGGCCCTAGGATTAGAACAGGGGACTGGCAGTCCAGATGGGCTGAGGGCTGGCTGGGGCTGGTGGTAGGGGGTATGGCATCTCTGAAGCATGGCTAGGGTTGGCAACCTAGCAGGGCTAGGGCAAAGAGGCCAGAAGTGGAGTCAGCAAGCTGTGTGTGGGGGGGTGGGTGGGAGGGTGGGGGTGACGGTGATGGCAAGAGACCTCCTCTGGTCTGCATATTCCCTCATTTGGAAATGGTCAGGTCCTGAGAGTGCAGGACCAGGGATGTCCAATATATACAATACTACTAGGAGGGTTGGAAGAATAATAGAATTCTTTTGTCCCAATGCCATTCTTCCTCCTTGAAGTTCCATGAGGGTGGTTACTGTGAGATGTCTGCCAGCTGAGAATTTCATGGGGTATGGTGAGGCAACAACCCTTTCTTCTCTATTGCTGCCACATCCATTATGCACCAGAGGAATCACGTCCACAGCTTTTATTTGTTGTTCTTCCTTGTTACTGTTGCTGCTCCTATCAGTACTATTTTTGTGGGATTTCCCCTCTGAATTCTTACACCATTTTGGAGAACTGTGAAAAGATTCAGCTACTGTAATGATGTTTTGGAAAAACAAAACAGTGTGAAGCTTATTTGGTTGATAACGTTTTCTAGCCTTTGTTTATGATTTTGGCGGGGCTGGCATGTTTTATACATGCTTTGCAAGAGGAGGGAATACACTTCCTTTTCAGCAGAGTCTTACAGGAAATGTATCTTGGATATCTTGCCCTCCTAAGAACAATAAACAGATGTAGATGCTGACATCACAGCTTGGGTAGGGCAGACGGCATGAATGATGAATTGTGAATCATCTATGCCCATTCAATGGTGGACTGTGAATATGTCACATCTCTCAAACTCGGCACGGTTAGTAGTTGCATGGGAGACCACTGGTCAGAACTGAACTTGTACAGGAAATGAGTCTGATGATTCAGTGAGTGGTACTCTTTCCTCTGAATCACTAGGGTAAAGGGCAGAGTGCTGCTGAAGATGCTGCCTTTCAGAGGAGATTTAAAAGTCCTTAAGTACTGATATCATTAAGTAACCAAGAGCAGCACTCTGAGAATTAACACTGTTTCGCTGGAGTATAATGACCAAATTCCAATCTACATAGTTGCATTCTGCCAAACGTTATTCCCTTTTCACTTTTGTTGGAGAAATTACTTCTTTCTTTTCCTGTGCTATTGCTGTGAGCACTTGAAATGTATCCTGTTTCACCTCAATGTTATATCTGTAGGAGTTAGTGAACTGGGTGGGAGGAGGTGTACGTATATGCAATGTCTCATATTTATAATATATGTATGTAAATTTTTTACATGAAAATGCCAATCTAATACTAAATGTTGCTTGCCATTTCCATGCATGTGTATGCATGTTTGCATACTACACATGTCATAACATGGTATTTTTAACAGCACTGGAGGATCCTTCAGAAATGAAAGGAAATGCCATATATGTATGCAATTACCCTATAGTTCAAATGCTAGTTTACTAGCAGTTTCAGTGCCTGTCTAGTACCTCACTTGGGTTGGTCACTTTAGGTACAGATGTGTATACCTTTTGGTTGTGTCTATGCTAGCCCCTTCCTTTCCGAAGGGGCATGGTAATGAAGGGTTTTGGCGGATGCTAATGTGGCACTGCTGTGAATATTCAGCACTTCATTAGCATAATGGTGGCCACACGTGATTTGAAAGCATCGCTTTTGAAACACATGCCACCAGCGTAGACAGGGCCTTTCAAAACGACCCTCCATCTTCGAAAGCCTCTTCTTCCCAAAACCAAATGTCTGACTTTACCTCTTTTAAGGGTTGAAAACACCAAGTTACTGTTCTTTGTGTTTTACATAAACAGGCGCCATACAGTGCTTGTATGACATTTACTATTCAAATTCATTACTTTATTTTGGAATGTGCTGTTTTCTCCACTGGAAATAGCAAGAATGCTGTAAAGGTTGTCATAAAGGTAAACAGTGCCCTGACTTAAATCCGAGCATTTTAATAGAGGCTTCTAGATTTTTGGGATGAACTGGGAGTGTACCTTTTATGGATGGTAGGGTGTGCATGTCACCTATTCAAGGTAAGTGGCATCTGGTTTTCAAACACATAACTCCAGTAAACAACTGAGGTTTCCTCTACAGAATAAATCTCAGGTTCTCCACTGTGATTGTTTTACACTAACTAGGCTGTGACTGTATGAGCTGCTGGAAAATGGTGAATAGTGCCCATAGCACTCGTCATTCAGGCAGCTGCAAAAATTTAAGTCAGAACTTTTAAGCTAAGTTGTTTCTGTATCCAATGAACATGTATAAGCAATTGGCTTTGAAGATGTACTAAGTAAATTTTTATGCTGAATAATGGTTGTCCTGGAAGTTTTGAATCGCAATGTTCAGCTTTTCAACTTACAGTTTGAATGAAAAAAAATAAGCACTCTAAGATTTACTTTCCGTGTCAAGGGTTTTTCTTTTTCTAAGTTCCAGCCCATCCAGTGACAAATCTATAGTGCTGAATAATATGTCATACAACTGGGCCTTACATAATTTAAAAATTACTTTGTATGGGTGACTTTTTACATCCAAAATTCTAGTATTCTGGATTAATTTAGGAAAGAAAGGAGAAATGGAAACTGGCAGCCCTTTGTGCACAGTATAGTAGCTTCCAATTAGAGATAGGAATAATCATGTGCCCCAAATCAAAATAGTCACAAACTTCAGGGCGGTTTAGACCTAAATCCAAACTTTGTGGCTTTGGGCCCTTATCTAGTTTTAATCAGAGCTTTGTGCCACTAAATTCAGTTGGAGGAAACTGATAGGGACAAAAATACACTACTGGCAGCAAGACTTAATAAATGAACTTTATAAAAATTGGAGTAAAAGGCCTTATTGAAGAGACAGCAAATGAAGTTGAAAACAAAATAGGCAGAGAAAGAAAAGTGAAAATGAAATTGAGACTGTAGAAAAATAACAGTAAGAATTGATGACTTTTCAAATATATGTATTTTTCCCTCAGGAGTCTTAGCAAAATATAATGAATCAGCATTTGTTCACCATTCATTTCTCAGGCAGTGGAAGCAGTGATGTGCAACATTCAGAATGAGGTCTGGTTAAGTTTCATGTAAGGGAATTCCTCTGTGAAAGTCCTTTGTGTTGCCTTCACACCTGCTGAGCTAGGAGAAACATAACAGCCCCTTTCATTGCTTCAGTTAAAGCCTGTCACAAGGATGACATCATTGCACTCACAGACATTTCAATTTAGGGTCCTGGAGCCAGACTTTCAAAATGCTTGACAGATAAAAATCTGAACATCTTTAACTGATTCCATTCACTACCTTGCTGGAGCCAGTTTATGCATACAGTAGGTTATCTGGCTTGTTTTAGGGAATCATGCCCATGGGCTAAACAACCTATATTATGTTGGCTTTAGAAAAGAGATGGGTTTCTTGTGAAAAGTGACTATGCTAGTCTGGGCTCTGGCTAAACTTCTCAGATACCTCAGGGGTTTGATTCTCATTGACATGACTTCTTGGCCTTTTCTCAAATCCTCAAACAAAGAGCCCTACAGATGGCCCTAGTCAGCGTGAGTTTTCAATTTTTTTACTAAACAAAAAAAAATCATTACGTGAGATTTATGAATACAGATTAACAGAACAGCAGAGTCTTGGCTCTCTCAGGATGCTTTAATTCATTGTCACAGCTGAAATGATGTAGAATAGGATGAAGATTGTTCGGGGGAGGGCAGAAAATGGGGGGATGGATACACTCCTCACATCTCACTTACCCTCTTTGCCATTCATGCTAACCTCATTGGCATTTATGAGCACAAAGTCTGGTTTAATCTGTGTGTGTGTATTGTGATGTGGAACGAGAATTCTCTGATTAAACCTTAAACTGACAGAAAACACAATTTGGATTATATGAAGAGGAAGGATTTTAGTTTCTGTTGGGACAGTAATAAAATTTACATTGTAAATAAGTAAATAAGTGAAACTGGAATCAAATCAGTGGATGTATTTTATAAAACATGTCTCTAGCAGCACAGTGTTATGAAGGAGGGAGGTGAAAAATAACTTTTAGATTGAAAAACTACTTTCTGCTTAGAAAAGGCTCCTACACAGCTGTTCTGCGTAGGGGCTGTCCTATTGTGGATTATATAGCAGAATATAGTGACTTCATGACCTTATGATATCAGTATTAATTAATGAATAGGATTGGGGGAGGGGCATTTACAGGAGCACAGTGCTCAGAAGAGTATTTTTAAGTCCTGCTGAAGACAAATGTGCAGTTTGATACCAACTTCAGTATTAGAAGGATGAGGCCTGTAGACTACAGGTTTACAATGGGGTAGACTTCTGTATACAGTTTTGTCAATGGGACGTCACAAGAGTGCAGCAGTCTGCCTGAGTCTTATAAATTGTTGGATGAGCCCCTTAGTTTGCACTCTTCAGGATGGGATATTGTGAAATACGAGTGCTTCCCTTCCCCTCAATTCCTGTGGACTCTGATGGGAATCTTCTTTGAGTAAAGTTTGGCCCTTTGTGAGCCAGGTGCAATTTCTGCTTTTGGCTGCTGCTGACTTCATTGGGATTTCAGCATGCTCATCCCCTCACTTCCCACAGTTAAGCAGCCCTTTGCAGGATAGCGTCCTTTGTTGGTCTGGGTGCCTAAGAAATTTGAAGAGGTTCTTCTTCTTCTTTACTGTGACTGATGAAGAGCAAGGAAATCTTTGAGAAGTTCTGTGATAATCCAGAAGAAAGACCTAAATTCCTGCTCCTCTGCTAGCCTCTGATACCTACAAACGCAGTCAGACATAATTTGGTTGCATCCATAGCTATCCCCAATCCAAGCAGCAAATGCTGGGGAGGGACGTGGGGAGGTGGGGGACACTGGCCATGTGACTGCCCTGCCGTATGATCCCTCTGCGCTCCAAATGAGCCCAGGGGAGGTCTCACTTCTTCCTGTCTCTGCTCTGCCCCCACTACACCCCAGGGCCTGTTTTTTTTCCTTTCCCCATTCCACCCTTCCCCCAAGCCTCTGCCTCAATCTGCCAATCACCCTGCCCCACATTCCACCCCTTCATCCCCCCAGCACTTGCCCCCAAGCAGTATGATCTGGAGGATGAGTGTAGGGCCTGGTGCTAGCAGCAGGGCTCACCCCACTGCACTGACCCCAGCCGGCTCCATTTCCTGTTGTTGTTTAGTGGGGGGAGGGCAATTTCAACCCTTCCCCCAAGCCCCCTCCCCTGAGTGATACAACTGGAAGTCAGGGGAGGGCAACGGGCTGGGACCTGATCACTCCACTTCTCACCACCATTGGTGAGTGTGGAAGTGGGACTTCCCCTACTGCCAGTGCCAGGCTCTCCTGTTAATCTCCTGGGCTGCCCTGGGCCCTGTGGGGTCCCTCAAAGTATGGGGACTGAAACAGCTGCGCCTTGATGGGACAGCTCTGCTGGCCCTCGGGCCCTCCCCACCTTGGTGTTGGGGGACACATGGCCCTTCTTGTCCCCCCCACCCCCCATGCATCACTCCTGCTACAGCCTCAAAACAAAGGTCAGGATAAGTCAAATTAAGGGGTTGGCTGATTCTTGATATCCAGGGTGCCCTAGGCTCCATTAGTATTTTTTCATGAAAAATATGTTTCTCTTTCAGCCATTGCAATGATGATGAGGGAACTGGAGCCTGCTTTCTTTTTAAAAAGAGAAGATTCGACTCAGGTAGGGACTAGAGCAAACATTTCCAATCCATTGTTGGCAACAGTTCTCTTGTTTTTCACTCCCTGCCTCTAGCTAAGGTGGGTAAACAGCTGCTACTCACCAGTGCATTTGCTGGAGTGAATTGTGTTGTGTTTTGGATACAGTCTCAGTAGTGCTTTAAGTACATAGTTTGCAAACTGATTGAAATCTTTTGATATGAGCCATGGTTCATGGCCAAGTTTTTACTAATAGGGTTATCTTCAGATGTGCAAAAAGGTCCATGTTTTCAAAAGGCAGAATCTACAGTTATGCACCTAGATCTACATGAAATCACCTAAAATTTGACGAAGTGGGTCTTACCCATGAACACCCATTACCTAATAAATAAAATCATAAGTCTTTAAGGATTTTTTTTGAAGCTCCAGACTAACATGGCTACCCCTCTGAGACCTACATTTTCAACATTGAAACTCACATTGGTTGTATCTCTGAAAATCAGACTACACATCTGTGTCTAAATATGGATTCAGATTCCTAAATTTTGGGTACCCGAGTTTGAAAATGTTTGATGTTTTCAGTCCTGGTTGTGCATGCAGATTAAAATTTAAAATATAAAGTGCAAGCCCAATGCCAGTGGGCTTTGTTTATGAAGTTCTATCACCTCATTGAAGGTGCAGGTGATTTGAGCATTCTGTGTTATAGGAACATTGGAAATGTTTGCTGTGTAGATGTAAAATATAGGTGTGCTGATCTTGATCTGATGGAAGCTCCAGTTTTTCAGGCTAGAAAATATCTGGCTTGATCCTGCTGTGCTGTAAAGTAGATTTAGCAGTCATATTTTTAGGAGGGCTCTCTTTCTGGGCCTGCCTTTTGAGATTTATTGTGGACCAATGGTCATTGTTGGAGGTAGGTGTGATCTGAGTAACACCAGTACACCTAAAAATGTGTCAAAGCTGAAGAATTGATGTGAGAGCAGGAATGGAACTTAATGCTGAAATCGAACTCCTTACATCTTTCAGCTCTATCAAAGTAAATTCCCAAACGGTGTCATCTTCCACAACCTTGCTGATATCCCACAAAGTTTACTCTGGGTAGTCTTCACAAGTCTGCTGGACTGGCAGCTCCTCTGGATCTTTCACAATTCAGGGCCTTACATAGGTCAAAGACTTGCAGTGCAGACCTGGAGTATCTATGTTTACAGGAAATCATGAGAGCATGAGAGATTTGAAGACTGCAGCAGCCTGGCTAGAACATTAAACCTGGTTTGAGACCCTTAGCTATCAGCAACTGTTTGGATGGGACAAAGACTGTGAGATTTGGAGGTAATGTATACAATACCTCAGGGAAGAAAGAGAAACATTACAATTGAACAATGGAGTTGTCAGTGAGTATAGGCCCATGGAACCAGTAAAGGGAAGTGAGAGCATTTTAAGAAGAGAAGTACTTCTAAAGTAAAATTAGGCCTATAGCTAAAATATAGCAATTGTTCCCATTAGAATTAGGGTGCACAGAGAAGAGTGTGGGAGGTGTACATGAGGGATAATTGTTGGAGATGGCCTTGAATTAAAATATGAAATAAAAGAACCAGGGACTCTGTCTCTGACTATTGAAATTTGGTCCCATCTCTATTGTCTGACTTCTGTATGTGCAGAAGTTTGAGCATAGAGCTGGACTACACAGCAGCTGAGGCCTTATTATTAGTCAATATAAATATTTCCAGTCTTTACCACATATATAATCCTCTGCATTGCGCTTTTTCATTGTGTCATCTGAGAGCAAATGTGAATGAAGGGAGCAGAGATTACCCTCTGTGGCTATAAAATATTGTAGGGTTAGAAATAGATTTAAATCTGTTGATATATAGCAGCAGTCTGGCAGAATACAGTATTTAGTGTCCAACGTAATTTCATAAATAGAGAAAGCGATCATTGCAAGCAAAACCTAATCCGATTGTAAGGCTTTGTTTTACTGCCTAAGCACTCTTCTGCATGGTATAGCTCTGTGGTCTATTGAAATTAATGGACCAGTCGCCCATATCACATTTACATGAATAAAAGAACACATTTGAATTGAATGCATTAGTGGGAAGCATTAATGGCAATTAGCATTTTAATATGACTGCTATAACATAAGACCATTGATTGCTCGACTGATAACTGCAGCATTCAAATCCAAGAGACATTCTGCACCTGTTGATCTGAAGACAATGGAAGCCCTTAGCAATTCATCCTTGATGATAAAACAGAAGAACTACAGTGTGTGCAAACTGCTCTGAATTGAGGGCAGTGTCTGCGCAGCAGCAACATAAGTCCTTGACTTTGGAGGTGAAGCTCTAGTTGTGAGAGTAGTGGTAATCTGAAACATATTTTTAATATATGATGTTATGTATTGAGGAGTAATAAAAAACCCAACAACACAGCACATCATTGTGAGGTTCATGCTAATGAACTTTTAGTATAAATGCTATAAAAGGATTATTGGCTTGGTGTAATTACATTCAGGATAGCTTGGCTAACCGACTTTTTGGGCATCACATTTTTCCTTGAGTTTTTGCCAGCACCCCACCTATGCAGCAGTTATGTATATTTAACACACATGATTGGATCTCTTTAATAAAACAAACATATATTTCCAAAATACTCCATATTACTCACTTTACTACTCCTTTTAATAGTATTGTCTTTGACACAGTTTCTTGGGTCTATATTTTGTAGAATTTAAAAGGGGGCCTGCCTTATGCTAGCTCCTGAATGTCAAAGTTTTGGCTGTTTTGCAGAAGACTATAAAAGGGACTGGAGGAAAAGAACGGCACTGAAAACTTGAGTTTCTACCAGTCTTGTGAAAAGGAAAACATTTTACAATTTCATCTCGAGTCTTTCCCTGTTTCCCAGAAAAAGGTGACTCTCTTAGGTAGAAAATTGCTTTTACTCTAAAACCATTTGTAAAAGGTGACCATTCTCTGCCTTAGTGAAATGTGTTGGGAGATTTGAGATTTCTAATGAGAATGAGTTAGAGTTTTGCAACATTTTTACCATGATAATGTGTTGCTGGTGATGGAAAAAATTCCCAGAGCTCTCAAGGGAAATAATTTAGGCCTAGGTCAAAAATGCTGAAGACGTTTCTACACATGCCACTTGTTCCAATACATGTATGCTAATACATGGCCCAGAAAATGCTAATGAGGCCCAGATGTAAATTTCTGGTGCCTCATTAGCATATGATCACATGACTCAGAGTCTGGAAGAAGCTCTTCCAAAGGAAAGGGGCTTCCAGAAGGAGAAGTTCCTTCCGGGAGATCCCCCGGGGGCCACGCTTCTACATGCTGTTTTGGAGTCCAGAAGAGCTTCTTCTGGACTCCAAATCATGTGACCGTATGCTAATGAGGCACCAGAAATTTACATCCGGGCCTCGTTAGCTTTTTCCGGGCCATGTATTAGCATCCTACTTTCGGAACAAGTGGCATGTGTAGAAATGGCCTGAGAGAACAATATGCCAACATTTCTGCCATTTTCTTTCTCATCAGAAAGTGAGAAATGCAGGAACACACCAACAAACAAAATGCTAATAACAGCCACCTCAGAACAAATCTTTAGACATTCAAAGGAAACTGTTATGTGTGTGTATGTGTGTGTGTGTGTGTAAATATGGATAGAAATGTAATCTGCACCATCCTGCTGTGTTCACATGCAGCTGTCAATGAAGCAGATGGGTCTTTTTTTCAGAAATATTTCAAGAAATGGAATATTTATTTTTCTAAATTAGAGGTCATGAATATCTGAGTAAATAGTTGTGGCACTGTCTTTCTGAGCTTTGCAATGTTATATTCACTGCTTTGGCATTTTATTGACTTATCCCTATTATATTGCTTTAATCATTATTATTAATTTCCAATAATGCCAATAGTATAGAGAGATGTATTTGCCACAAGGTGGTGTCCTATTTGCTACATGTGGTGAGTGGTGAACTTATTGGACAGCGCTGGCATAGAGATAGGTCTTCAGAAAGGATCTGAATGAAGGTCAAATCTTGTGAAGAAGCTTAGCCCACAAAAGGAAGAAGGTACAGATATGATTGGCTGGGGAATGCAAGTGGACAGTTGAGGATGGCAGTATGTTTATTATGAACAGTTTGATGTGTTTTTAGGGCCTCATTTTAAGCTACTTAGGCACACAACTGGTGTAAGAGTGGTTTAAATGTTTGATGTTTCCAAGTTCATAGTCTTTTTTTTCCTTCTGATGGTTTCAGGGAGCACTATTCAGCTCTCTAAGGCCTCTCCTTTCCACAGAACACATTAGCTTAGCAATAAAGTCCAATGCAGTAATTTGTAACTGACCAAACAAAAAATAGTCTGAGAAGTATAGGCTGTATAGTAAGGCCTTATGGATTATTTTAAAAATAACAATAATGAATTTAACCTTTCATTTTTAAATTTTCCAATTTGACTGCTTTTCAGAGGTGGTATGAAGAGGCTGGATGGTATTGGCCTTAAAAAAGGTACTGAGGAACTATTTTATTTAATTCATATTTTGTTGAATTTAACGAAAATGCAAGCATAGAATGAAAATATTAAATAAAGAATGTGAATACACCTAAAATGAGTTTAAATCTGTCCCTGCATTTTGTCACGTGGTTTTATACCCTAGATTTTCCTCTTCTTTCTATCCTTTGTGGAAGGTAGATAAAATTTTGGAAAATAAATAATTATGATTATTACTTAGGATTTATGATTACAGGTTGAACCTCTCTAATCTGGAACTCTCTCATCCAGCAACATCCATAATCTGGCGTGATTTTAGCTAGCTGTTTTATATCATAAAACACATATCATTGGTGTGGCCAAGTTTCCTGTGGTCCCATAAAGTTGTTTACAGCCACCAGTCCTACGTCTGTGTTCTATGCTGTTACTTAGCTGTAATTTACCCCTAAATATCTTCTAAGAGCCCAGCAAGGAGTCTAAGTGTTGGTAATGTGCTAGGCAATATTAACTTTCTGTGGTGTGGCAAATTCTCTTCTGAGGGTGCTGGATGAGACAGGTTCAATCCGTATTAAAAATTATTGACACTGGGTATAAGTTTATTTTTAGTGGACTCTGAAGAATTCAGTCTTCTACTTCAGAGAGAATGAATAAAAATTGCCCTGTTTCAAAATGACTGCCACTTTCTATTGTTCTGAACAGAATTGGGACCACAGGTACGTTCAGTTAAGCACTGCCACATGCAAGAGAATGAAAAAAAAAGTTGCTGTCTGGGAAGCTGATGCCCCTTTATGTAGTCAAGTAGTGAAGAGAAAAGTTGTGAGGAGTTGGTGAATGATGATGAAATCCACCTTTAAGGGAAGCCTGTGGCCTCAGTCCCACCAAGGATAGAAGGAGATGGCAGGCATTTTGAAGACCTTTCTGACATTCTCTAAAGAAGAAAAAAAAGTTATGAAGATCAATGGCAAAAAGGGGCTCATTAATGCCCCCCACCATGCTCAGTTATTTAAAATGTAGCCTTGAACCAAAGCTCATTGAGTTTTAACCATCTGGGAAATTGGAAGAATGTATTTTTCTGTTTAAAATAATTCAGAATAAGAAAGTGGCTTGCTGCAGAATGTTAAATTTCTTAGAGCCATTTTAAAATGTTAACTCCTAACATACTGAATGCTTTGACTTGTAAATCCTCAGAAAATTCATACTATGCTCATAGAGTTAATGAGAATATGATCTCTTTTTATACACAAAAGAGAGACCTGCATTAAACACAACAGTCAAATTAAGTATGGGGTCTTGAGTGGTGCTCCCACCACTCCTATTCTACTAAATATGTTGTTGCTGTCATTGCTGGAACCTGGGGCATCAATAAAGATCAGGTTTTCATTGTCCAAGCTCACAATAAAAAACTTGTCCTAGCTTATAGCACGTATAGGGACACTACCACAGGGGATGTAGAACATACAGGCTACGTCTACTCTAGGGGAAAACTTCGAAATGGCCATGCTAATGACCAAATCGGAGAATACTACTGAGGCGCTGAAATGAATATTCAGTGTCTCAGTAGCATGCTGCCAGCCACGGCACTGCAAACGTGTCGTGTTTTGCTCACACATGGCTCATCTACATGGGGGTCCTTTTCAAAAGGACCCTGCAAATGTTGAAATCCCCTTATTCCTACCCCCGTGTAAACGAGTGGTGCATGAGTGAAACATGGCACTTTCAAAGTGCCACGGCCAGCAGCATGTTAATGAAGCCCTGAATACTGATTTCAGTGCCTCATTAGTATTCTCCAATTTGGCCATTAGCATGGCCATTTTGAAGTTTTCCCCTCGTGTAGACATAGCCAGATGGTCAAATCCTGATCTTAACACTGATGTGTGCAACATCCAGAAATCAGTAGGATGGGTCATTTGAGTCATGAATGTAGAATTTGTCCCATAACATATAGGGCATATGTTACGGCATTATTACTTTCTGCAGCTATATGCTCTGGGGAAAGAGAACTGGGCTGGGACCAGGCATCTGGAGTTTCATTCCTAGCTTTGCTTCTAGCCTCTTAGCTGACCTTACGGAAGTCTCTTTGCTTTAGTATCCCCATTTGTAAGATGGGTGTGATGATACTGACCTTTGTTGTGAAACCTTTGAGATCTATTGACGAAAAGTTGTATTTGTTCTGTGTTGTATTACCAGAACAAGATCTTTCTCTCACAGCATAGGAGACAGTTAAAAGAGCCTAGAAATTATGGAAAGCTTGATCTGTTGTTTTTTTTTTTTTTTTTTTTTTGCATTGCCCTGTATTATTTTTACTGACATTTTAGAATGTATAGACCATGTTTATCTACTGTCTCTACCTTATCTGTGTATGTTAAACTTTTGATAATGACAAGATAACACATACAGTTTATGCTGCTCTGTTTCTTTCTTATTCTGGGAAGCTGTTTCTCTGATATATGCATAGGAGTGGGTCATCTTTCTTTCATTGTCCCAATTCACAGCAAGTTGGCAGAGCTTTCAGCACATTCCATTATTTGTCTTCACTCTTGACGTATCTGTGCAATTCATAATTTACTATTTTTTTGCTCCTTTACTCATTTTCTGACCACATGACCTTTATAGCCTACCTTCATTCGTCATTGTTTGCCACGTGTCTGCTTCCCATATGTCATCTTTCTTCATTCATTTTTGTTCACAGCATATCCTTCTAGAATTGTTTCTTTGTCTTCATTCTGCGTGTTCACTCAGCATTCATTGATGTTTCCTCCATTCATTTTCATGACTTGCACACTGGCTCAGCATTCATAATTTCTCTTTTACATCCTGTTCCCTTCACATCCATTCAGCGTTAGTTGCCTTTTCTTCATTCATCACCACTAAATTACGTAATGTGATTGACACCGGCTGCGAGTACGCTACAGAGTAATAACACAATAATATTGTGGTCTTAAAAATGACTTAGCGTGGCACAGAGTTGGGCCAGATGAGTGGAAAGTTTTCATTATCTGTGAATGAAAGGATGTCCAGTCTACTTATCCAAATGTGAGATCTGTGTATTATGGAGACTGGGATGTTTTTAAATAATTAATATTTATACGTTAACACCTAGAGACAGGGCTTCTGTTGTTCGAAACTGTTCAAGCAAACCTTCTTCTGTTTAATTTGTATGAAGACTTCCCGGGCTTTAGATGCCACTCATTTGTACACAGGATCTCTCAGGCCAAATGCTATTCTTATTGTCAGAGTCATTGACATAACATCAGAGAGGAAGGAAAACCAGAAATTGTTAGATTTTTTTTAAATGCTACTGAAACTTTGGAAAGTAGAGCAATGCAACACTATTTTATGCTGAAGATCAAAAATAGGCAGGAGTCACTTTTTCGCAGTTTGTGTTTCAAACTCAGAATTCACCTAAGAAGTTTTGCTAAAGTGTGTAATTCTTTTGAGTAAGTCTTGCATAAGTTTTGAGCAAGCCTACACTGACTTTTGGCTTCATGTCACTGTTGTGCAGCCATCTGTGGTTCAACCTGAAACCAGCTATGTTAGTCTGTGTGAGGTATGAAGAGGATTTTTAGCTTCTTATTACCTCCCAAATGAGCAGGTCTTGGAAGACTAATGGTACCTGGAAGTGGTTTCTTGCTAGGCATTTATTTACATCTCTCACAGGGCTTGTCTATGGTAGCCCCCTCCTTCAAAGGGGGAATGTAAATGAGCCTGATCAGTGAATAGTAATGAGGTGCTATGCTTCATATTCAGCACCTCATTAGCATAATTCTCACTGCATGAACTTTGATGTTGCTGACTTCGAAGCGGTGGCAAGCAGTGTAGCCATGGGCACTTCTAAGTACCTGCCAAACTTCAAAGTTCCCTTACTCCCAAAATGTTTTGGGAGTGTATGTACTTCGAAGTGTCTGAGGCTACAGTGCTTGCTGCTGCTTTAAAGTTAGCAACTTCAATGTTCACATGGCGAGAATTATGCTAATGCAGCACCTCATAGGTATTCACCGATCAGGCTCACTTACATGCCCTCTTTGAAGGAGAGGGCTAGTGTGGACAAGCCCAAACTGATGTCACAATATTGAACATTCTGTTGTGTATAAGCACTGAATTCCTCACACAGGTGGAACTTGATGGATTTTCTTGAGGTGCTTTTTTGAGTTCTGAGGTTCATTCAAAGCAAATCTTATCTGAGTTTGTATATTCAATCCACCACACATCAAAAGAGGAAGAACAATTTAATTAACCCCAGGAAGCAAAACAGCTGTGGTTTACACAGCCATTAGTTGGGAGGAAAAAGAATCTGAATGATCTAGAGCCCTTGCTTAGTTGCCATTGATGTACTGAAGATCTTGCACGCTGTGAGGAATCAAACCGGGTAGAGCTGAAGGGATGTGAGGGCAGGGGAGGGGGAGTTATCCTCCAGTCTTGCCCCTTCTGCCAAGTCCCTGCCTTTTCTGGGGTCCCAGAGCCAGCCTCCTCCTGCTTAGCCCAGGGTCCAGCTTTGTCTGATGGCTATCCTGTGGGTAATCCTAGCAGAGTAATCAGGTCTGTTTGAGTAGCTGAGTTTCATAATCTGGTCCTAATGCACCACGTGTTCAGGGTTAAAACATATTTATTACTTTCTGAGATTTGGGTTTTGTTATGTCATTTTTTCTGCATAGTTGATGTCATTATTCCTAAAGCTGGACAAGAAATGCATCTGCTTACAAAAATTTTCAGGAAGAAGGGGCCTCCAGCCTCCCCAGCGCCGCGCTTCTACATGGCATTTTGGAATCCGGAAGAACGGTCTTCTGGACTTGAAATCACGTGATGTTATGCTAATGAGGCATGGGGAATTTGCATCCATGCCTCATTAGCATCTTTCGCTCTGTGTATTAGCATGCCACTTCTGAAGGTGCCTATGTAGAAACGTCCCATGAGATTCTACAATGCAAGTGTGGACCTTTCTCAGTATCTCCCTTGGTTGGTTGGTTGAACAATGAATATTATGATTATCAGGTATTGCCCCAGGATGCACTCAACTCTTATTTTTGGCATCTCACAACAGAATGGTAGCTCTTTTCTGTTGCTTTAGATTATTAGCAACAGAGGGTGGATATAGACATTTTAAATAGATCCTCAGACCCCACCAAATATTCCGCACAAGACTAATAATTTCAGGCCAGGTAAAATATGAATAAAAAAAGCTTGAAAAGTATCTTTAAAAGAAAATGGTTGTTGTGAGGCTAACAGTGAAGATGGGCAAGGGGAATTCAAACTCTATTAAATATTTATTTCTGGGTTATTTATTTTGCATGAAAATGGCATGCTACTAAACCTGATTAAAATCAGACTGTGTGGCCTTGGGGAAGCTTCCATGTATGGTTCTTACAAACTGCTTGTATAAATCCTGATGCTCAGCACCTCTACTGCACATCCTGGCTAGGGTGACTGGTGAGGGTAAACTTGGGGTATGGAGGACACTGGCTATGTGACCACGCCCCTACAGCTGAGGGAAGGGCCAAGACAACCTCCTGGTGCCCCAAGCCCTGCTTCTGTCCCCCACTCCCCCTCTTCCCTGCCCTTGTTCTGTTCCCATCCTACCTCTTGCCCCACCGCTTCCGCTGAGTGAAGCAGCCTGGTAGACTAGCGAGGCTGGGCCTCTGGTGCCAGCTGTAAGGTCCAGCCCTGCCTCACCAGCAGCAGCAGCAGAAGAAGAAAGTAAACACTGCTCGCTCTGCTCCTCTGGCTTCCTGCTGGTGAGAGCAAGGGTGATCCTGCCCTTCTCACCCAAGTGAAGCACTAGGATAGCAGAGCGAGCTGGGACCATGTTGCTCTGCTTTCCCAACTGCTGCCCATGAGTGCAGGGGGGCCTGACCCCTGTTGCTGTATCAGGCTCCCCTGTTAGTCCCCCAAATGCTCCGACTGTCTGGCCTTGCCAGAGTGCTGGGTGACTCCGTTGGCCTTCCCACCCATGACATGGGGGGGCACATTCCCCCATGAGTTCCCCGCCTTGCCCAAATGGAGATGACTGATGTTAGTGCTTACACCGCAATGACACTGACTGTTAGATGAGACCAGACATCTTATTTTCAGCAGTGATTTAAGAACAAAACTTTCTGTTTCCACCAACAGGATGAAAAGCGAATGTTTTACTCCGTGCATTTTAAAACTCTGTGAATGACCCACTTCTTTTCTAGTGCAGTTCAGATTGATTCCATGTGGGAAACTGTCATGGCTCAGCCCTTTCTGCTGCTGCTGATTGCCATCATTGTACACAGTTAAACCAAAATTCTTAACAGTCCTTTTCAAAACATTCTGAAATAAAAATTAGCCTAACAAAATAACACTCTCTTTTTGAAAAACACGATCATTTAACTAATGGATGTACATTTTCCTTTCACTTTCAAAACTCTATCACTCCCCCACTTAAAAAACAAAAGAAAACAAAGTGAGTAAGGGATGCAAGTAATGTTGTGGGTAAATCTGCAAGTGATGAATAAAACAAAGCCCCTGAATATATTATTCAGTGACAGAAGACTCTAATAACAAATTAGTATAAATCAACCCAAAACCCCCCCAAGTTATTTGGTATAGCAGGCTGGAAACTTAACCCTATTGGCTACACATCTACTTCTGCTTCTTTTCCTATATGGTGAGGGAAGGTTAGTGCAGATGACGGTGGAACCTCTCTGATTTTTGCTCATGGGGCATTATCGGTGTGGTTGAAATTCTCCCCTGGTAACCTTTTCACTTCTATCCAGTCAACTGAATATACATAAAAATTACAGCTGATGGAGTAAGTCAACAGTTTCAGGAGTACTAGACCTTCAGCTCAATTTGATCTCATTAGAAATGTGTTCAGTAGCAAGTAAGTCTTGTTGGACTCACTAGTAACACTGATGACTCATTTCATTTCATCAATACTATTTGGAAACAATGCAGAACCTGCCAAACATTTACATGTGGAATCTTTTCAAAACAATAATTTACAAATTACGAGACTGAGTATTTTTCAAAAAGGAGATTCTTTGAATAAGCAAATACTTTTCAATGAACTCTTGTAAGAATTCATTGCAGACGTTTCTCCAGGTGAATAGAGCAATGTAAGTAAAGCCTTGGACGGATAGGCTTAGGATGAATGAGAATTTGTCAGAAACTGAGAACAGATGTATGAAGATTTATGTTCGTGCTGCAACAACTCTATCCGTTGACTGCTGGTGTTGCTACAGGCCTTGACACGTGCTGCTGATGCACAGTGTATGGGTGCCACAACTTTCTTCTTTACAAAGAAGGCAATGAATAACAATAGAATGAGCTTTTTGGGCAGACAGCAAAGAGCAGTTTTGGTCTGCCTATTATTAAACAAATTAGCTTACATGCTCCGAGGTTGTGCTGCTTAATAAAATTAATTTACAGGCCTAAAACAGGCTTCCTTCAGTTGCCTGAAATGATATGATTTCTAGACAGGATTAAGGATTAAGGATTAGAGTGTGCAGATTTAAATCTCAGAAAATAGCCAGTGTGACTTCTAAAATTTATTTTTAATTAAAACAAAGACAGATTAAAATGTATCATTTTGGAAAGTTTGCATCTTTTTTTTTTCTTAATATGTTGTTAATTTTGTAGAATAATTGGGAAAAGAGTTGAAAAGTGACCATTTTGTTTCTTTTAACAATGAAGTGGGAAGATCTGCTTTATTTGATCTTTTCTCTTATGCAGAATGAGAAGCTTTCACTTTCAGACACTGTTATATCTGCTGGAGCTTTCAGAACTCCAGACAAAGTCTGCTTGTTTCCCATATTGATAAACAGATTCCTGGGCATAACTACTTCTTTTAGGCAGACAGATGACAATTGTCAAGTAGGATTGTGCAGGAAATGCTTCCCACCTCCCAAGCCTACAATGTTTTTGTTAGTTAATTTCCCCCACCTCCATTCATCTGGGACATAAAGTCAAAATCTCAAAAATCTTAATGAACTGAAAAAGTCTTTTTTTTTTTTTTTTAATTTTGGATCAATCAAAATACATTGTTTACGTAGTTTATATTCAGTTTCATCATTATCTTTTATCATTTTTCAGTCTAATCTTAAATTTCTAAAGAATGGGTCTTTTTTTTTTGGAACTGGAAAAACAGAGTATTTCTGTTCAGAAAATATAGAAATGAAACATTTCAGCAATTTTGTGACTTTTTTCCCCCAAGCATTATATTCACTGAACCTGATCCTGTTTCACAAACAGTCTCAGTTTTAACAAATCTGCATTTTTGAAAAAGAACTTATTGAAAAATTCCCAAGCAGTTTTAGTATCAAATATCTGAATGAATCCTATAGCGTGATGTGGGTAGGACATATGCACTGACATGCATGTGGGTGAAATTAAGCCATTTATGCTGTTCACTAGGAATGTGGAGTCCACTGCCATGAGGTACCAAATTCTCTAAGCTCCCATTTACTCTAGTTGGCTTGACTGAACCATTTTTATTTTTATTTATTTATTTATTTTGCATTTGTGCTTTTGTGGACTGCTCCAGTGCATCTACTGTAGTGTGGAGGAATGGGGAGAAATTCCCAGAGAAGTAAACTTAGTTTAAGAATTAAAAGATATTAGTCATTTCTGCACTCAGCTTCCTTTAAGTACCATCAGGAGTAGGTGCTGGAACAAGTTCAAAATTAAACTAAACTAAAGCTAAACCATCTGCTTCAGGTACAAATTATATAACCCATCTCTAGATGATTATAATCAAATAAAGAATAATCTGATTTCAATGTTCCATTCATCATGCAAATTATGGGCAAGTTATGTCAATGTGTCACATTTGGTATCTTTTCAATTTGTTTTTTCCCAGATTTGGTGAAAAACTCTTTTCTTGGAATGATTAAAACAATTTCTAACTTTCCTTTTTCAAGCAAAGTTATTACTAGAGTAAATTTAGCTATATCGTGGATGCAATAGAATCCTAGCAATCTCTTATGAATTCTAATGGTTGCCAAACATTTCAAGCACCGGATCTGGTTTTACAGATGGGAAAGTAAAGCTTTGATCTATTGTAATAAACCACAGGTTATGACAGAAACCTAAGAGAGGAATGTGATTAGAATTTAGTTCTCTCTGGTTCAAACCTGGAGTGGTAACCATCAGACCATATGTCTGTTAATTTTTGTGAACAATATACCATTAATATATCACAAGTGCAACATAATATAGCCACTCATACAAATTATCTTATTGGGATTTCTATCAAATCAAAATTCTAAAGAAATGTTGAATATTTTCGCAAATGTTTTCTATGTTCTAACTTACTTTATGTGCACAATAATAACGTAGAAAAGGGGTCTTCTCTCTGGTTCCTCCTGTGAGGATGGCAGGGGACACATTTCAAAATATAAAGGGTTGTAACTACGTTGGAGGGATAGGGTCATAAGGACAAATGCAGAGAACTGTACTCCACTTAGGAAGGAACAATCAGCTTCATACATACAGAATGGAAAGTGACTGTGTAGGAAGGAGAACTATAGACAGGATCTCGGGCTCATGGTGGACCACAAGCCAAATATCAGTCAAAAGTGTGATGTTGCAAAAAAAGCAAACATGATTCTGGGATGCATTAATAGGAGTGTTGTGAGCAAGATATGAGAAGTTGTTTTTCTGTTCTACTCAGAACTGATTGGGCCTCAGCTGGAGTATTGTGTCCCTTTCTGGGTACCACAATGCAAGAAAGATGTGGAGAAATTGGAGAAAGTCCACAAAACAGCAACAAGAATGATTAGAAGTCTAGCAAACATAGGCTGTGAGGGAAGACTGAAAAACCTGGGCTCATTTAGTTTAGAAAAGAGAACACTGAAAGGGGACATGATAGCGGTTTTCAAGTACCTAAAAGAGGAGGGAAAAAAATTGTTTTCCTTGGCCTCTGTAAGGATAGGACAAGAAACAATGGGCTTAAACTGCAACAAGGGAGGTTTAAGTTGGACATTAGGAAAAACTTTTTGTCAGGGTGGTTAAACACTGGAATAAATTGTTTAGGGATTTTGGAATCTCCATCACTGGAGACATTTAAGAGCAGGTTAGACAGACATCTATCAGGAACGGTCTACATTGAGCTTGGTCATGCCATGAGGGCAGGGGGCTGAGCTTGATGACCTCGTGAGGTCTCTTCTGGTTCTAATGCACTATGATACTATGAAGCGAATGTGTAAAAAAAGTCTTATTTTTTGCCCACTTAGGGTAAGTCTACACAGCAAAGTTATTTCAAAATAAGTTGTTATTTCAAAATAAGTTTGCTAGCTTGCTACCATCTACAGAACACAACCACTATTTTAAATTAATTTCAAAATAGCAGATGTCTGATTTTGAAATAGGTAAACCTCATTACACAAGCAAGAGTGCCTATTTTGAAAGAGCTACTTCAAAATAGGGTCCATGTAGACAGAGAAGAGAGCCTATTTTGAAATAAGCCATAGTGCACCCAAAGGTTCTATTTCAAAAAAGGTTTTATTGTGTGTAAACACTATATTTTGAAATAGCTAAGTGCTACTTCAAAATTCATTTGTGTAGCTGCATTATTTTGAAATAAACTATTCCAGAATAACTCTTCTTCAATAACTTATTTCCGAGTAATGCTGCTGTGTAGACATACCATCACTGTAACTGTGGCTACCGCTACACTGTGAGATAAATTCAAATTTAAGGCAGTTAGCTTGATATTACCATGTGACTGTCCTCACTGTAAATGCCATTAGTTTGATTTAGCGAGCGCTAATATCAATATCGTAATAGTATCAGTACCTGCTGGGTGTAGTGTCAAGTTTGAAATTAAAAGTTCAAATAAAGGCAGGTATGGAAGTGCCACATCTTGAAATTCAATTTATTAGCCTCCAAAGGTGTCCTCTGTTTAACCCACAATGCCCCTTCGGTGCTCCGCTCTGGCCGCTGCTCTCCAGGAACTAGATAACGGGAAGACTGTGAATTTCAAGTCGGGACCAGGAAGCCTGTGGGCTCATGTTTGTATAAGAAGCTGATGAGAAACATCTTTCTTTCTTTACTATTAGTCCTGTGAGAGCACCTACCCATTACAAATAGCTCCAGTACAGAGTTTGTGGTTCTGTCTCTACAGTTGATATTTTTTTGTGCACTGCCTGGCACCCGCCACTGCCCTGCTGTACTATGTGGCAGCAAGGCTGTTGTGGGGATCATGCTTGCATATGAGGCCAAGAAACTTCTCAGTGGTTTACATTTGTGTGCACCCCCCTCCCTCTCTCACAGGCACCACGCAGTTGGCATCTTTCCCACACTCAACCACATCGTGTGGCTAGTCCCCGACCCAATAAAAGGAAGTGACTGTCATTTGGTTCTGATCATGCTGCCAGGCAGCACTGTGTCCTAGCTTGTGCAAGGTTAGGTCTCCAAGGGTGGGAAAGATTTTTCAGGGGCTGCTTCAACTGGCCCCCAACCAAAAATATTTTTGGGGCTTCTCTGTCACCAGGTGGAAGTGTACCCCAGCAGCTAAGATTTTCAGGACATTGCTGCCACTTGGGGGCGGTCTCCCCCAGTGGCTAAGCTTTTTGGGGTCTTTCTGCCACAAGGTGATGTCTCCCCAGCAGCTATGAATTGTGGGGGCTTGCAGCCATGCAGGGAATCTTCAACTGGCCCCCATGGAAGCCCCCCCAATGATCCCCACCTCCTGAAGGAGGCAGGGTGCTATCTGATGCTGGAGGGAAGTCTGCCCCAGGTGGCTAAGATTTTTTGCTGCTTTTCTGCCGCTGAGGGAAAGCCTCCCCCAGTCGCTATGATTTGTGGAGGCTTGCAGCTGCCCAGGGGAAACAGTTCAAGTGGCCCACGAGCTGTGGATCCTGTACCCCAAAGCCAAAAAACATTTTGGGGACCATGTCAACTGGCCATTCAACCTCCCAAACACCAAAGTGCCCCACAATGGCAATGACATTTGGCGAGTCCCATCCCCCATGTTGGCAATGTCTGTACAGTGAAGGGGGAAGACAAAAATCTTGTTTCCTAGCCTTTTTTATTCTCTTTCTTCTAATTTTGCATCCCTTCATGCAGGGAAGAGTGGGTACAGGGCCAGTTGAGAACACAGACTGTGCACAGAATCTGTATAATGAGCTGGGAACTCAAAAACCCTTTCCTCAGAAACTCTCTTTTTTCCAAATCTTTCCTGTCTGCTCTTCCTTCCTCCTTTTCATTGTCCCTGAATTATTTTCAGGGATCAGAGGCAATCAAGGGAGGAGGGACAGTCAGTGGATGGCCAGTTGAGAAGAGAGACAGATCCCGATTTTTATAAAATCCTTGATAATTCAGTTACTGCAATAGTTTTAAAAAGCAATTCAGTTATGGAATAAAGAGATTCCTGTTAATTTAGAGATCTTTTTTGATCCCCCTACTTTTTCTTCCTTCTGCCTGGAAAAACGAACATCTGCTTACCGTGGGAGGAGAATGAGGACAATGCAATGTGGGAGATTGTAAAATACCAGCAAAAATACCCAGAATAGGAATATGTGGAATAGGTTCCCACGATTTGCTGCTGCAACAGTCGATGTTTGCTAATTGAATGTGGCAGCAATAAGTTGACTTTGTGATGAGCATGTTGGGAGCTGAGGATAGTCAGATTTGAGTTTATAAAATCCAGCATTACAAAATTGATATCAAGAAATTCTAATTTATCTCACAGTGTAGACATAGCCTGTGTGTACAAACAAGGCAATAAGTATGATGCTTGTTAAATGTTTACTTTGCTATTTTTCCTCGTCTTTCTTTAAGTCCTGCCTCTGCCCTTAGATATACGCATGCAGACACACCTGGTTCTGACATTTTGGCCCCACTCAGGCAGACAGCTCTGCCTTAATCTCCAATCCTATAAAGCTATGCATAGGTGTCTAATTTGGCACACATGAGTAGTCCCACGGAAATCAGGTGAACTACTCATGTACATAGATACATGCATAAATCTCTGCAGGACTTCAGCCAATGTTTGTACTGTTTGTTACAGGCAGGTTTCTGGTGATTTTTTTCCCCCAACTAGGAAGTGGGAGGTAACATTAAAAAGGAACAAAAATCTCATAAGAAATTCATATATTATGTTATTCTGTTTGTGCATATTATTTCTGAAACATGCATTATCTAAAATATTAAGCAGGTAAATCTGTAAATGAAAACCAAGAACATGAAAATGTTGGCTCTCATCTGAGAAGTAATAGATATAGGTGCTGTGGGGCAGTATATAAAGCAGTAGCTTGTGGTATCGTATGCTTACTTTAGAACTTCAGTTTTGAATTTATTACACAGTAAAACTAGCTCCTGTAGTTGCAAAGGAAAACTCGAAAATCTGACCTGGCATGTGGTAATGCCTGCCTGCATCTGTAGACAGCCTGAATCTGAGAGGTGTGAGCTCTTCTTTTCATCTCACTTGCTATGTTTATACTTGAAACTAAACCTTGGCTTGTACTCAGGTTTGAGTCCAAATCTCCCTTCCATCCATAAACACATCAGCCTGAATAAGGTGTGCAAAGAGTCGTGATCCAAGTTTTAAGACACTGGTAGTGGAGTGGCTCAGAGCCCTAGTCACCTACAACATAGGTCCAAACTATCAAGCTTAAGCTGTAGATCTGAGTCATAAGGTTTACAGAGACTATATGCACACATTAGCACACCACTAGCTCTGATGTACCAGACATTAATTGGCTCCAGATTGGACCCCAGGGTTTTTACCAGAAACAACACAATGGCTGTGGCCACACTAGCAGCTCATTTCAAAAATTATTTTTTTGAATTATTATTTGCACTGAGGGACAATTTTGAAATGAGCAGGAGAGCAACTACACAGCAACTGCTCATTTCAAAATTAATTTTGAAATTAAAAGGCATTCATTTCGAAGTGGTTATTCCACTCCTGTGTGGGGACTAACGCCTCCTTTCAATGTTAATTTTGAAATTAAATGGGTGTAGCCACTCCCTGGCTGCCATTTCGAAATGCAAAGTCCTCCACAGAGCTGGACCCTTCCACCAGCAGCCAGAGCTCTATGGCTGTCAGCTGCAGGTGCCTTAAAGCTGCAGGGTCATAGAAACTCCGTGCAGGAAGCTGAGAGTGTGCTGGCAGCCATAGGAGCATGAGGTGGCCAGACAACACTCCCTAGCACCCCCAGAAAGTGACACCCCACCATGGCCAGACTGATGGCCAGCAGCCAAGACCCCCAGGATCCCCATGGAGCCAAGGGGTCTGGGTGGCAGGGCTCTGGGAAGCCACCAAAGAGGAAGGGGGCCCTCTGGCTGAAAGCTGGTATTGAACCTGGTGTCTGTGGGGACGAGGACATCCTGCTCAGGACAGAAGGGTTGAAGAGAAATGCGAATGCCTTCACCCGCCTCACCAGCAACCTTGCCGCAAGGGGTCATCACCTCCAGACCCCCGACCAGGTCCCCTCCAAAGTGAAGGAGCTGTGGCAGGGCTATGCCTGAGGAAGGGACTCAGCCAAGCAGTCACCTGCCTCTACTTCAGGGAGCTCCACCAGCTGCTGGCACCCAGGGAGGCTGCACCACCTGAGGAGATCCTGGACATGGTGGAGCCAGAGGAGCAGGGCGAGGAGCCCCAGCCAGGACCCTTGATGGCTCCCACTACTGCAGGGCCCAAAATACGTGCTGGCACTGGGGACAGGGACAGTGGGAGCGAGGGACTGCTGTGCATTGCTGAGCCCTCCAAGGGCCCTAGCCAGGCTACCTCCACCCAGGACTCCCCTGAACCACCTGAGGAGCCCTCAGGTAGGACCAGGCATGGAATGCCCTGGTCATGAGGGGGAGGGGGCAATCCCCAACGCAGCCAGTACAGGCCTGGGCACACGGCCATGGGCCAGGGACCTGAGGATGGCCATCATTGCTGCCGGGTGGGGCCCACACGGGGCCATAGGCTGTCACGAGAGTCAAAAGCCTGGGAGGGCTGGGGCAGCCACTCTAACGGCCCTGCATTGATGGACCCCCCACAGAAGATGGGCCACTCCAGAGACCCTCACCACAAACAGGGTGGGATGGCGGTGAGGACAAGGCCACTGGCCCACGGTACCCAGGCTCATGACTGATGGGGCACCACCCTCTTGCCTTATGTCTTCACAGCCTCAGCATCTGCTAGCCACACCAGCCACCTGGATGTGCCCAGAAGCCCCACAGCATCACAGGAGGGTGAGGGGGGTGACGCCTCCCCAGACCAGGTGCCATGGTGGGAGGAGCCTCTGCCACAGCTGGGCAGATGATCTGGTAACAGCCCACACAACTGCATGGTGGGAGCAGAACCGCGTGCTGCGGGAATGGCTCTCCATGGAGTGGACGGCCTGGGACCAGGTGGCTGGGTATCTTGACACCCTGACCCAGACCATTGCCAACTGCCTGGCCCAGTCACCCGCCCCATGGATGGCCTTTCCCACAGCACCCCCCTCTGCCCCGGCCCCCACTCCCTCCCCATTCCCCTCCTTTTCCCTAGCTCCCCCTCCACCCCAGCCTTCCCCTCTTCCCTGGCCCCCCCTCCACTCCAACCTGCCCCTCGTCCCTGCCACCCCCCTCTTCCCCAGCTACCCCTCTTCCCCTGCCCCTCCTGTGCTCCTGCCGCCCCACCACCGCCCCGGCCCTTGCAGCTCTGCTCCCAGCTGACATGACCCCAGCTGAGCAGTGGGAGCTGGCGCTCTGGCTGTGGCCAGGCGAGCCCTGCACGTCCATGGCTCCCCCTGCCCGTCCATAGCTCCCCCTGTCCTCCCCACGAGTCCGAGCCCCCAGATACCCTGGTCCAGCCCTACCTCCCCTTTCCACCTGCCCCATCTCGGCCCTGCCATGGTCCCTATACCCGGGGTGGTTGTGGCTCTAGGGGCCATCGTGGCTCCCGACCAGCCACTCTGACGGAGGATTGAGGCCCCCCACCTCCCCATGTAAATAGTTCACCCTTGCCCCCCCATGTAAATAGTTCACTCCTGACCCCCTACCCCCCATAAATAGTCACACATTCTTTTGTGTTCCAAAAATAGCAGTTGAATTTATTTAACTGTGATATGTGTCCTGCCTCGGGTGGGGATGGCAAGGGGGTTTCTGGTGGGGCAGCGGTGAGAAAGTGGGTGGGGGTTGTGTGGACTGAGCCGGGCCAGGTAATGGGGGCCCCCAGCTGTGTTGGGGGGCCCTGATGGTGATGTGGGTACTGTCCAATACACCAATGCAGTTGGGGAATCCCAGCTGCTGGAAGCCAGCCATGGCAGTTCCACGCCTCCAAGGCAGATCAGGTGGTGCTGGAGGATCCTGTTGATGGCGGCGACAACCTGTAGGGGGTAGAGAGTACAGACACCCGTTGAGTGTGTGGTAGCATATGGGGGACCCCCGCTCCCTGGGACCCCAATCCCCGGGACCCTACTCTTTGGGACCCCCCTCCCCAGGACCCTGCCTTGGGTGTGTGGCCCTGGGTGCCTTACCTCAAGGAGGACGACCCCGATGGTGGCCTTCCCCACCCCGAATTGGTGGCTGACCCAGTGGAATCTGTCCGGGGTGGCCAGCTTCCACAGGACGATGGCTACTCATTTCTCCAGGGGGAGCGCGGGCCGCATGCGGGTTTCTTGGTGGCAACGTGCTGGCGCCAGCCAATGGCACAGCTCCATGAAGGTGGCCCAAGTCATCCGGAAGTTGTAGAGCCACTGGTCATCATCCCACGCTCCGAGGACGATGTCGTCACACCATTACCTGCTGGTGGGGTACTGCCAGAGGTGATGACAGGGCTGGAACAGGGGGTGCTCCAGATGCGCTGTGGGGGGAGCCTGCAGGAGGCTGGCCACATGTCGGGCAGCATGTAGCCTCATTTGGCAGGCTGTCAGGATGGCCGTCAGGCTGGCCATGGTGTCCAAGGTGTCCCTGTCAGTGAAGTGCCGCGGGTCCATGGCAGGCAGTGGTATGGTGGCTAACCAAGGCTCTGCCAAGTGCTGTGCTGGAAATCATGTGCTGCAGGCAGCCAGGGTCCTCAGCATGTGCACAGGGGCTGTGTTTGGAAGGGGCCCTTTAAAGGGTTGGCTCGCCCATGCTCCAGAAAGACTTGTTGGCCATTCAACCCTGTCCTCGCCATTTCCTGCCCCATTATTTTGAAATGAAGCTGTGGCTGTGTAGCTGCTTCATTTTGAAATTACTGGGAGTCTTTTCAATTTTGGGGATCGCAACGTCAATCCGCATTTTGGGTGTAGTCACTTCCATAGCACTTATTTCGAAATAGCTTATTTCGAAATAACAGATAGGGATAAGCCATTTTGTTGCCACTCCCTAGTGTGGCTACAGCCAATAAATGGGGATAGGGCCTCCCTAGTTTATCTCATGCACTCAATTCAATCATGAAACTTCTCTTCCTTTCTTTCTCAGCCATTGAAGGGTGAAGTGATAGAGGCCACATGGCCAGCACTCTGCAAAGATTTTAAGTTCCTCCATGCTTATGAGCACAAGATCCAACTTCTCAAATCTAGTTTCATTTTACCCCTGTGAGCTAATCATAGAGTAAGAGGCTTTTCGAAAAAGTCTGGGTTTAATTTAAATTGAAAAGAGAGGGAAGAAAGGAACAGCAACCAATCAACTGATACTGGGCCTTCTAGCTCAGACCATGGCAAGCATAGAGTCCAATGGAGGGAAGGTTGGAAGGCAGACCATGTCCGTGCCAGGCATGTGTTTGGGCTTTTTCTCATTGCCTGTTTTCCAGTTGTAGCAAGGTGAGGGTGGTTTGTACTGGGGCTGGAGAACCTGGGGCTTAGCCACCTCTGGTTACATGGTAAACTGCACCGTACAAGAATTCTTCATGCATAAAAGGCAGCAGAAAGCTTCAGGAGGCAAGGGATTTAGAGAGTAGTGATGTAAGGGAGCAGAGGACTTTGGCCATATGAAATGGGTGAGGACTGTATAAGCATGTGTTTTGATTTGCATGACTGTCTGATGCACTAGTGGGAGATAGCCACCAAAAAGGGTAACAGGGCCTAAGTGCATGTGACTACTCAAAAAATTGCATACTTTTGAGTAACTTAGTAAACTGTGAGTTCTTATGAGGCCAATGAAGAGACAAGATGGACATAGATGCAGGGTGCTGTAGAGGGCACAGTCTACTGGACAATAAATGGACATACGGAAGCACCAGTCAAAGTACCTCTTGTGCTAAAGCTACTAGGAGCTAATAGTGCTCCACTGAACTAGGACACACTCCATAGCAAATATAAATTGGAATTAGACATTAGGAGCTAAGATCTGCAGTTTTAAATGGCAGAAGTATAGCTGTTTTTAAACTGATATGATAATTTTCCCATTTAACAGAAAAATTAATGTTGGTCCCACTTTAAATTTCCATATTGAAACCAACCTGTTGAGTAGGAATAGTCCCAATTTGTGCAAAATTGCCTTCTTTATAAGACTATACATAAAGTTTCAATTTCACTTTTTTAAAGCCAGTCAGCAGTTATTGTCCCACATTAGCCACCTGCACATGCGCGCGCGTGCGCGCACACACACACACACATGACCTTTAATGTGCTAAATAAAACTCATCATTTCTTCATTGTCACATGTTTCAAGAGTTGGGTAAATTTACTACAAAAATGTGCAGAAAATGGTAAATTTATTCTGATAATTTACTTGCTGTAATAGGCATGAGCTGCCTTTTTCATTTCAAGACAAAAAAAGATGAGTTGGGCTATGGATGTGTGTCTTTTAATCACATGCCAGTAATGACAGCTGATTCTGGTTCCTTCGAAGTCATACTTCTGTCCTCAGTAGGCTCAAGACTCGGTCCCAGATCATGCATAACAGATGGATTTCAATGGAGTTACACTGGATTTATGCCTCTGTAAATTAGAGTAGAATTTGGTTTGGTAAGTTGGATACAATCAAGAGCATATTTATTTATTTAGTATTTCAATGAAAAGTTTCACCAAAAGTTTCTAAAATATGTGGATATGGTCTAGTCTGTATTTTGTCCTTTCCTGTAACGTACTTTTTGGTATCACTTGATAGAAACAAGTTCAGTTCAGAACAGGGTTGGAATGGAAATTGTTTGACACTCTTTTTTCCGTTTGAGATAATAAATTTGCTGTGGTACTTTGTTTCTTATGTATTAAAAAGTTCATTTAGACAATCATTATGACATTGTGTGTGTTTTCATGTGTAAGAAATCCATTGGCCTTGTAGCACGACAGTCAAGTACTCTAACACTTTCCACCTGCTGAAATTTCAACACAGAAGTTGTTGAAAATGTATCTGTATTGGAGAAAGCAAGGTGTTATTCACAATGGGGATTTGCCCAGATTTCAGCCATCTTTTGGCAATTATTTCTGCATGTTGTTGATGCATTAGAGTAGAACATCAATTTAATTAGATTAAAATAGTTATTTTCCATTTCTGTTTTTCCATTTTTCCATATTTTCCATTTCCAGTTTCACGTTCCCTGGATCTTGCATAATGAGAGAAGACAAACAGGAGAGCCAAGTTTTCAGTGTTGTGGATATCTCTATCATGGAATACTGTGTCCAGTTCTGGGCACCACATTTCAGTAAAGATGTGGTGAAATTGGAGAAGGTCCAGGGAAGAGCAAAACTTCCTAACTATTGGGTGAGGTTAAATTGCCTAGGTAAGAATAAATTGCTAGGGAGGTTGTGGAATCTCCTTCACTGGAGATATTTAAGAGCAGGCTAGATAAACATCTGTCAGGGATGATCTAGATGGTGCTTGATCCTGCCATGAGTGCAAGGGAGTGGATAACCTCTTTGGGTTCCTTTTAGTTCTAGTATTTTATTATTCTGTGTCTCCTGGATTTTCTTATATTTTCCTTTTCTTTCCATATGGAAATCTTCTTGAGATACTATTTTTAACACACTTTGGTTAGCTAACGCTATAATATAAAGTGCTATCTCCAGACTACTGGGAGCTATTGCAGCTTGAGTGGATGTATGTAAACTAACATTAATCTTCTTAGCTCAGACTGTAAAGCTGAACCAGTGAACTGCCATCACACTTTGAGAATGCTCTGTTGACATAGCCTTAGTAGGATTCCAAAAAGATATAAATGCCTATTACAAAAGAGGAATATCCATAGGATTTTTAATTTTTAAAGCGATATTGATTCATGGTTTAGCATACTTCCTCCATGGTCAAATTATGTTAAACTTGTCCACTGTAGCCGTCATAACCCTTTGCAGCATCTGATAATAACCATTGATAGAGACAAAGGCTAGATGGATTATAATTGGCCCAGTTCTGATATGCTGTGGCAATTTTTTGTTCCAGTCAACAAAAAAAAAAAAAAGTCCTGTAAGTAAGCACATCTGAATCATGATAAAGTTTATCTCCTGATGCCGGTGTCATGTCCGACCATTTTCTCCAGGACAGACCAAACAAAGAACTGAATTCAAACATCTCACTGAATACTGGAAAAATTAATTCAGATAATGTGCCTCAGATCTGTATCAAGTTCCAACCTTCCACAAATTTACATTTGCACTGATTATAGGTACATGATTTATAAGATACTTTTTTGGTGTGAATAAAAAAGAAAAGAAAGAGAAAGGAAATCCTCAGAGGTGCAATGCATATCTTTCAAGAGCCTGATGTTTATCAGAACGTGTTTGTTAGTAGCAGTTTAGGCTGTAACACTAAAATATTTGGAAGAAGTAAAAGGCATGATGTATTTATATGGATTGTTTCTCCAAAATAAATAAGTTCTTTTTTGTTTTAAAGTGAGTATTATGGGAAATAACTTTTTACTGTTTATAAAACAGCTGTTTTAAATAAATGCTGCTTCCAAGAGAGCAGGTCTATGTGTCTGTCTGACAACACTCATGGCCTCTTCCCTATTATTGCAGCTGTAGATGACAACATTCAGTGAATCTGAAAAGAGTACAGAAAGTCCATGCAAAGAATGCCTCATGAAACCTGTATTTTTGAGCTGCAACTCCCACAAGAAGAAAAAATTAGCATATAATGGTCATGTGTATCCTCTGCTCTTTTAACCTTTGGCTCTGTATTTAGAAAGTTCATTTGACATTATCACTTCTTTCATTTGTCTTTTTGAGGGTTTATTTGGGTGGAGGCAGCAGAGTCCGCATCTGTTAAGAGGAAAGATATTCTCTTCTTGGAGACAATCTGTTCAATCTGTGAAAACAGACTTTTTTTTAGCTCACTTATATTTTTCCCTAAAAGAACATTTTACAAAGGGTCCAATCTTGTTACCAGCTGAAGTCCATTAGAGATTTATCATTGATCTCAATGGAAGTAGGACTGAGCAACTCACAATGAATCTTTAACAGAGACTGTGGCCTGCATGCACTATAACTAGGACTCATATTATTAGCACAGCAGTTCTCTTTCATCACTCTTTGGTGTATCTTTGGTTCTCCAGTCATGTTGTGGTAATTTTTTCTTTCACTAGATTTGCCTACTATCTTTTCAACATTTCTAATACTATTAAAATATCTAGTGGCACATAAAATTCATTGTAACAAAATAGAGAAATTAAAGCTCTTTAGCATACAGTCTTAGGTGTGTTTTCTGTAGTCTAAGCATTTTATTACAGCCTTCCTAAAGAGGATGAATGTGTTTGGGAAATGGTCATATAAACAGACAACTGACAAACTCACAATTGTATGGCCCAGTCTCTCATGTTGCCAAACCACCTGTATGTGCATGCATACTTTTTACCAGGCTAAATCTTCCCCAGGGGGTTGTTTGTGATTTATAACTAAAGCAAACAAAAGCTTTCGGAATAACTCATTACTGATCCATTTAATGAGACAATATCACATTTGACATTACAACTGTGCTCACGTAGGCTGTGTCTACATTAGTCCCAAACTTCGAAATGGCCATGCAAATGGCCATTTCGAAGTTTACTAATGAAGCGCTGAAATACACATTCATCGCCTCATTACCATGCGGGCGGCCGTGGCACTTCAAAATTAATGCGGCTCGCCGCCACGTGGCTCGTCCAGACAGGGCTCCTTTTCAAAAGGACCCCGCCTACTTCGAAGTTCCCTTATTCCTATCAATAAGGGGACTTTGAAGTAGGCAGGGTCCTTTCGAAAAGGAGCCCCGTCTGGACGAGCCGCGCGGTGGCGAGCCGCGTCAATTTCGAAGTGCCGCGGTCGCCCGCATGCTAATGAGGCGCTGAATGTGTATTTCAGCGCTTCATTAGTAAACTTCGAAATGGCCATTTGCATGGCCATTTCGAAGTTTGGGGCTAATGTAGACATTGCCTTAGACATCAGAATGTTAATGTGAACTCTGAGTACTACCTGTTCAAAACAAACCTGCCAGAAGCAGATTCTGAATCTTATTTTGTCCTAATTAGTGAAACTTAAAATATTTAACCCCCCATACCACACAGGCAGATGGAAATTGAATGGCATAATTAAAAAGGGGATCTAAAACTGCTTCTAAACTGATAGAACTCGCAGATATTCCACTGGCCAAAAAGCTTCTAAGTCCTGGAACACACTGTCAAAATTCCAGGGAGCCTAAAATGTAAGTTTCTTTTTCCAGCTCCACTTCTTGCAAAGAACACAGTAGGCTATGGACACAAAGTCACAATAAGTACAAATTATTATGCAAAGAATGTGGATGGAATCCTGGCCACACTGAAATAAAAGGCAAAATTTCCATTTACTTCAGAGCAGGCAGTATTTCTGTCATCCTTGATTACTGTATATCATCAATGATGACAGAGCAAAAGTTGGCAGCATTACAGGCATCTACAGAATTGCTTAACTGAAGAGCTTTAAGAGAATATTCTTTTAGACCAAGACAAAATACAAATGCTAAGCCCAAGTTATCTACGTTTTGGTAGATAAATATACACATTTCTGTGTACTATTGCTAATTTCCTAAACAAGGTATGCGTCGGAGGAAAAAAAAATCCTTCAAGATAACATTGAAATTATTTAATGTACAGTACATTACACACTCTTGGACCACTGGATGACTAATGGAATGATTAAGGCATTATATAATTTTTACTGCTAGGTGATGTATCCAATGTCAGCAGTGGCATAAGTCCCAGACATACAGCTGGTTATTGCTTTTCCGGGGACATGGAGAATATCAGTTTAACTAGATTAAAATTATGTTGCTTTCCATTTTCATTGAATGTTTCCTGATTTTGCATTATGAGACAGGACAAATGGAAGTGCCAAGTTTTTGTTGTTGTGGATATCTCTGTCATGGAGTATTGTGTCCTGTTCTGGGCACCACATTTCAATCAAGATGTGGCAAAATTGGAGAAGGTCCAGAGAAGAGCAACAAAAATGGTTAAAGGTCCAGAAAACATGACCTATGAGGGATGGCTGAAATAACTGGGTTTGTTTAGTTTAGAAAAGAGAAGATTGGGAGGGGACATAACAGCTTTCAACTATCCAAAAATGTTGTTACAAGGATTGGGGAGAAAGGATATTCTTAACCTCTCAGAGTTGAACAAGAAGCAATGAGTTTAAATTGCAGCAAGGGAGATTTAGGTTGGACATTCGGAAGAAACTTCCTAATTGGTGGGTGGGGGATAAATTGGTAGTGTACAGGTATCCATAGATCCAATGACTGCCATCATTTCTGGATGCCTTTCTAAAGTCCTGGAGGAGATATTAAGGTGTGAGTGGTGGAAGTGAAACATAATGGCTCTCATGCCTGAGTTCTTCAAAATCAGATTGCGGACATATTGGTAGGGTGCACGAAATTTTGAATGGAAGCACAACTTCTGGTCAAAGAGAGTTTTAAAGGACTTCTGGACCCGCCCCATTTGGATTCTTTGTGCTCTTGTGAAGTGTGTATGTGTGTTTGTATGTGGGGATTTTAAGGCAAGATGGCACTGTATTCTGAAAGGAGAGTCAGATGAGTATCTGAACTGAGTGATTTTAAATGTTTTACTAATTGGGGAAAGGACAATCTGGTGCATTATATTTTACCTCTCAGACAGTCGTACTCAGTAAACTTGATGAATAAGACCTTTGTTTAGTGGCCTTTGGAGAAATGAAATAACTTGCTGAAGTTTTATCCTTTATCCTACCATGTAACCTTCATAATAACTTGTTGCATGGAAGTAATTAGTTTTAATTAATTCTGTGCATTGTTTGTTGCCTGACAAAGTCAAAAATTATATCCCAAATGCAAATTACCCTCAACAACATGCTTCTAATGCCACAGTAGCTGAAATATGCTTTTATTCCAAAGATGCTCACAAAAGTATAATTTTCAGGTTTTTGTATGCACTCATACTTTTAGCACTATTTAGCTGTAATTTCTATTATTGCATGGTGGAACTGGGTACCATCTGATCCTGGTGACTTATTACTGTTTCATGTGTCTGTTTGCACTAAATCCACTTCTAATGACCCCTCCAATCAGGGATAGTTCCTCTTATCCATAGAGCCCCCTGTGCAGATAAAAGGTGAATCTGCATATACCAAGCTCAGCTTGTCATCTGATTGATGACTGGCTAGCCAGATTTTATTTTCTTCTGCATCTGGAGAGGAGGTGGGAGGGAGAACCAATTGGTGGGGAGGGACATGGACTTTCAGGGAAGAAGCAGGCAGCACGAGAGCGGGGACCGGGGTGAGGAGCAGCAGAGTGAAGGTCTCGAGAGGGGGTGAAGGGGTGGGGAGATGGGAATACATTTTCAGCATATGCTGCTGTAGGCTTCTGAGCAATGGCTCTTGGCAGCAAATCACAGCAGGGCAAAGGAGTAGAGCATTGGGGCACTGCTCACTCCAATCCCCCTAGTGTGTGTGGGGGCAAGGATACTGCTGCGTAGGAACCAGCCAGTGCCCAGGTGTTGTCTTCTCAGGTCTTTAACAGAATGGACCACTCCCTTGAAATGTTCACTGATCGGCTTATGTGTATTGAGTTTCTTGATGGAGTGGGCCATTCTTTTAAAGACCTGAGAATTTGTGTGCTAGAGCACAAGAAAATTTAGAAACACATTACAGTGAGAAATTTGTGAGTTGGTTTGTATTCAAATTTCACACATTAACACATGGTATGAACAGAGACATCAATTACCTCACGCATTACAAGGACTACTTCCCTTCCTGTGATGCTCATAATTACCTCAGGCAGGTCACTTAACACCCCCCTTCCCCATCCTCTTCCTTCAGTCCTATTTGATTTGTTGTTTTTTATTGCAATTTTATTTTTGGTCTTCTGTGCTTATAAATTTCAGTCTGTATTGGCAATGAGATTGACCTGATGAAGTGGGTCTGTCCCACAAAAGCTCATTACCGAAGAAATCATCCTGTTTGTCTTTAAAGTGCTACATTTCTACTGTTTTGTTTTGTTGGAGTACAGACTAACGTGGCTATCTCTCTGTTACTAAGCCCCTATCATTTCCCCCGTATTCCATTCATGAGCTCCAGGTTTGTATATTTTTCTGGGGCCCAGAATGGTTCCAAATGGAGCCATCCTGTCCATAGGATGGACTGGGACAATCAGAAAGGTGGTTGTGCTTTTGGAGCTCCATGCTTCGGGGGGGGCACAGGGTCCAAAACAGCCTGGAGCATTAGCAGGGAAACAGGAATATGCATAATCAGCAACCTGCCCCCAGCCCACCACGCACCACTCCACTGTACCCTGTTCTACCTTTTCGCAAAGCCTGCCCCTGCCCCTCCTCTTTCTGGCTTCCACCCCTCCCCGTGAACAACACCAAGGAACCGGCAGGTAGAGACATGTTGTGTAGGTTCGGGCTGGGTACTTTGCTGCTGGCACTGCCAGGCCCCCTGCTAGCCTTCCAGGTTGCCCTGTATCCTGCTTTCCCCTGAAGCACAACCCCTCCTCCATCTCAAAGTTCTGGGCCTTGGGTGATGGCCCAAGTCCATCCTATTGATGCAACAGTTCTGAAAATATAGGCCCAAGCATAGGTGCAGTTGGGCCCATATTCCTGATTTACTCACTGGAGTACCAGCACCATAGGCCAACATAATTTGCCACCTATTACTCTGTTTGCTCATTGAACAGCCCTCCTTCAATCTACACTACACGGGAAACCAGGAATATGCAAGGGAATATGTTCACGTGCAACCAGCACTGATATAATAATACTCCCAAGTTAATGGTGGAACTCCTATTAATTTCAGCGGGGTCAGAATTAAGCCTAAACTGGAAACTTCTGAATATTCCTCTGCTTTCCATCTCATTCTGGTTCAGAGATCTAAATTATCAACTGGTGGTATTTGATTGATTTGAGATTAGTTTTTAAAAATATTTTGATGGCAAGATAGTGCCATCTCTCAGCATAACTCTCAGTTGGTCAGGGAAATTGAGATATCTGCAGTAACTTGGCCAATTTTAATTAGTTAATTTGCAAACTGCCGCTATAAAAAGCAGGATGCTGGTGAAGACCCATGTGGCGCTAGCTGCCTCCTGCAAAGGTGAGTGTGGGTTGTGCGGAAGGATGAGCATGAGGATGGAGTTAGATGGGGGAGCTGGAGGTGCCTGGCTTTGTGGGATGGGAGGGGCTTGGGTGCGGGGGCACGCTCAGTGGCTGATGCAGGCACCTCTGGCAGCTGACACAGGGCTCGGGCAGCTGGCTAGCTGGGGCTGCACCAGACACCTGCAAGGGGTTATGAAAAACTATTTGTACTTATTTTTAATTTTAAATAACATTTTTATATCAAGTTTTTGTGTCTATTTTAAATGGAAATTGAATTTTTTGTTAAAGGGGGGGGTTGGATGATGGTGGTGAAGACGTGGGGGTGCTAGGGTTTCTCAAAAATCAAAAGGGGGTTATGATGCCTAAAAGTTTGGGAACCATTGCTATAAAGGAACTGGCCAAGGGGGTGTTCTCTTTATATGCCAAGGAATTTGATACATGCAATAGCAATGTAGATGTTTAGGTTCAGGAGACAGCCCAGGCAGTAGCTCAAGTACCCTCCACCACTGTGAACTCTGAAGTCTGGGATCCAGCTCAAGCCCATATGTTTACATTCCAGTTTTATGAACCCATGAGTCCCGCAAATCCAAGTCAGCTGATATGGGCCAGCTGCAGGGGTTTCATTGCATTGTAGATATGCACTTAAAAGGCAATTTTGCACATAGATTGGTTTTGCCCATGTGATTCCAAGAACTTCCATGGGGCCTGTAAATATTATTTCCATTGGACTTTGTGTTGTAACCTGAGGTAAGGTACTGTCAAAAGATATTGTCGATGCCATCAACCCTGACTGTTCTATTTTGACCATCAATTACTAAGCGACCGTTTTTTTGGTAACTTCTATGCATATATTTTATTTTTTTTACAAATTGTATGAAACTCTTGTTTATATGATTTACTCTTATTTGAAATAAAAATCACTTGGATCACGAATTCTGACACAGATGAATTTTAACTAGACCCCTAGGTTGGCTGTAATTTTGATGATGATTTAAAAGAAGAATTTACTTGAAGTAATATGAACTTCCTTCTCCCATACCCCCTACCTACAAAGCATTTCTGCTATGATCCTTGAATATTTATGGTTCTAGCATGTTTAAATCAGATAACACATTCCCCTTTCATACCTAACTATTTTTCACTTAATCATGAAACCAAAAAGGATAGGTTTTAATTTATTCTCTGTATTTTTTATTTACAGATTTTTGCATATATGTTTTTTTTTTAAATCCCTGAGTAACAAATATTACCCTTTTTTGATTAACAGAGATTAGATATTCTGGTACTTTGGAATACAGATCTCTGTCTTCTTGTTATAACTGCATATTGTGCTTTTCTAAGCATTTTAATTTTGAGGACAGAGTCTGTCCAGCCAGCCTTTTCTGCAGTATTTCAAAATCTGTCTGTCTACATATTATCATCTTGTTTAATTCTTAATAGTAGTTGTCATCTTTTCCTGTCACTGGTACTCCCTGGAGAAGAAATCACATAGCCCTGTGTTTCTGCTCAGAATTTCTTGTCTGCAGATGTTGACCTGATATTGGAGCCCTTTACAAGGTGTCTGCTGTGTGCATACTTTTACGAGGAGGAAATCCAAGAGTGTTCCAAAATCTCATTAATTTTTATTCTGAATCCTCAGCAATAGTTTATCCAAACTTTTTGTTCCAACTAATGCTAAGAACATAAGACAATGCTGGGAATACAATGAGTCTGTCATTCATGATCTGGAGTTGCACAAGGTTGAATCATATTACATGCTCAAGTGGCAAGCTCCTCTCTTATTCCCCTGTCCAAGAGGGTCTGCACAGTAACCTTTAATGACTCTTCAACCTTAAATGTATATTGCACAGCCCTCATTTGCTCTTTGTTTGATAAATGCGCTATAGGTTTTTAAGACCAGAAGGGATCATTAGATAAGTCTGTCAATGTTGTGATATCTTCAAACTGGATACTCCAATGGGAGCACCACAACATCCCCTGCCTTGTCTCCCCCGACTCCACTGCTGTCCCAAGACACTTTCACTTCTCTTTACTGCCTCAGCCTCTCTATTTTTCATGGCATTTCTCACTCCACCCACCCTGATTGGGAGAACTCACCATCAGAGCCAGGGCTAGGAGCTTCAGCCAGCTGCCGCAGGTAGCAGGAGGCTCTGAATCAACAAAGGCTGGTACAAGTGATAATCTGGCACCTCCCATACCTTCAGTAACCAGACTTTTGGTGTCTGGCAGGTGAATATAGCAGTGGAAAGTCCAGCTGAAAACCAGACACCTGGCTGTCCGATCATTAGGTGATCTGGTTTGTCCTCCTGTATAATGTGTAGAAAAATCCTCTTCTGGGGTGATTTATATGTCCCTGTCCATGAGCCGTGGTGTCTGTGTGGTTGCCCTGCATCCTGACCAAACAGCCTTTAAGCTAAGCATTTAAAATTTATAATCTGCTTTACCAGCAGTAGTGACATATTTCCCTCACAAACCACATCAAAATTAGATAAATTATAAAATGCATTTACTGTTAAAATGGTGTTTAGATGCACAAAATGGCCACTGGAAAATGACAGTTGGAGAATGTCAGTTACAATTAATATTCGGCGGGCTATGAATATGTATGAAGTTATGGTTTGAAATGTTTCAAACTGATTGGTCAATTTAGAATCCTTATACATATGTAGTAGTCAAATGCCCCTTTGATACATTGTGGCACTGAGGAGGACTTAGCAGGCAGAAGTTGTCAAACAGGTCCACCCAGGCAGCATATATTCAGGAGAGCAGCGCTGCTTGGGGCATTCCGGACCAGACCTCAGAGGAGAGCAGACGAAGAAGAAAGAAGACTACAGAGAAGGACTGAGCTAAGAGCTGGACTGAGCCTGTAGCCGAACATCGCTGGCGGAAGAGCCAAAGCTGACCTGCGTGTCAGTCATCACTCGCTAGCCGCCATGGGCCGATGAAGAATAGAAGAGTTCCAGCCAGAAGACCAGAAGAGCTCCAGTCTACAAAGAGCAAAAATCACTAGTAAGGCTCCGGTTCTTTTATCCGGAGGGTTTGCCCGGCAGACCGCACCGCCTAAACAACGGTGCCCTGCACAGGGAAACCGCAGCAGCGACCCTGCCCTTCCAGTCACGGACCTTAGCTCGGGCCGGTGTCTGAAATATCACGGTCGTTCCTGAAAAGACAGGAGGTTTTGTTAACCAAGCCGGTTTTTCCTCCTGGCTCTCTTTTTCTTCCTTCCTCCTTTACTATCTGACCTGACGCAGCTGCCGTACAAGCACGCCGTGAGGGTCATAACTTCCTAGCTCGAAGAGAACTACAGGCCCAGCGCCTGGATTACAGAGCAGGAATAAGGAGGTATTTGTGGTCTGGGTTTAAGGCTAATATAAGTAATTAGGTGAGCAGTTAATGTTTTTATATAGTTTTGTAACAGAAAGTGGATTGGGACTTCCCCAAGTCCATGATCTGCATCTTAAATTTTGTATCCCTTGTCTCTTTGTAAAGGCACAGGAGGCCAATGCTATTGGTCTAGCCTAAAACTATTACATGCACACAGAAGAATAGTTAGGCAAACTGCTTTATAATTAAAATCCAGAGCTATAAGCTCCCCCCTATTTAGGAGGGTAGAGCGGTCAGGGATAACCCTATATAGGGAAAACCCTGGTGTTCTTAGTAACCCTTTAAGGGTAATGAAGGTCTGCAATAAAGGGCTACCATAACAAGGTGGTCGAAATAGGCAGTACCGTTTTGAGGGGATAACCTTTAACTAGGAAAACCCCACCATTTAACTAAGGGGATAACCTCTCAGAAGGAAACCCCGCATATACTGGGCTCTCCCCTGCTTGGCCAGCAGGGCAACCCACTTAACTAGAGAATTGACCTAGCTTAGCGCAGGCAAATTCTTATTCTAAGTAAGATCTGCTCCCTGCGGTAGTCGGCCAAGGGTCGAGCGACCTGGTGAACCTCAGGAAGATCCAGGAATAAATAAATACAATATTCAGCTCTGAAGTTATCCTTTCCATTTTACAGCACGCATCGAAGGCTGCACGGCCCGTCCCGGAAACGCAATAAGTAGCTAAGGGGTTAGATAGCAGTGCTGTTATAGCAGTTACCTATTGTTTAAGGCTATAAGCCAATTAGTATTCAAATCCTGTGCTTATTTCAGAAAAACAAGGGTCCATATATTTTGTGTCACCTAGCTTACCATAATCCACACTTCTACTTTGTTAAATAAACCCTTTCTCCCTGTTTGAACCTAACACCTTGTCCGTATTTCTTCCTTGGGTAAACACACCGCAGCAGCGCAGTTCACACACCCTGAAACCCCATTGTGATTAGACCCACCGTAGACGGCGAGCAGGGTCACGGGGTAAAATCCTGGGAGCGTTGGTAAGGACTCAGTTTTAGTCCAGTCCATTGCTCTGGTGTGACTGACTTAGCCTAATCAATATTCAAATTTATTCTTACGTCACTCACATCCTCGATATAATGGAGACTGCAGAATTTCATCCAGTTAGCACCATATTGATCTCTATAACTTCCTTGATATCATCCAGGAAGATGTCCAATCTTGAAATGAAAACATAAAAAGATGGAGAATGTACCAAAGGCAACACATGGGTATTGCACAGGGGGTCACATGAAGCCCTGCACTGTCAGCTCCCACCACTGTCAGCACTGTGCTACTTTTGGTGTGTGATGGGGCAGTGCCACCTCCACCCCGGAAGCATTGTGGCCTAAGAGCAGTGTGAGCTTTCTAGCTTGCACTGCTCTCAGGCCATGCCACTCTGGAGGAAGGGGAGGGACTCCCCCCTCACCCACCAGCAGTGATGTAGTGCTTCCTCAGAAAGAGGTGGGAAGGAGCAGAGCAGAGGAAGAAGGAAGAGGGTAATTTGCAGAACATGGATGAGGAGGGGTGGAGCCCGGATGGATCAGAGGGCAAGGCAGGGACATGTGGCTGGTGCCCTCCTGGAATCCCAGCACCATTCTGACACCACTTTCCTTGGTAGTTTATGCCAATGTTTCATCACCTTGTTAATCTTTCTTGCCTTTCTGTTGGGTATGGACGCATCTCAATAACCTCCCCATACAGCTGCACTGTTGGGTATGTGAAAGTTGTCTCTGAAAAATTTCTTGGAAGGGTTATGGCACAATCTCATGGCTGCTACTCACATGAGAAATAAAAAAGACTGGGGCCTTATTCTTTTTATTCCTGTTCTCCCAGTTCAGTGTTGCAACAGTAAAAAGAAGAGGGGTCTAATTCAAAGCCATGAAATGAATCTGTTTTTAATGATTTGGCATATGGTGGGTTAAATATTGCAACAGACTCTTTACAAAGGATTCCTGATCTTTCTGTCTGCCAGTTTCTACAGAGTGCATTTAAGACTTCTCATAAGCCTGTGCTGGGTGGAACAGTATATGGGAGACAGAACCATAAACAGCATAAATACACTTTACAGAATGTTTCCACTGTGCTTCATCCCTCTTCAGAAGAATCTAACTCTAACATGAGTTTAGAGTCTCCTATGAGAACACCACTATTCTGTTCCATAGATCTTCTGCAATGATTAAGTCATAGTTAACATTTGCCTCATGACTTTTAATTAGGTTGAAGTTGAATGAAGTCTTTCTCCCTGAACCAGCAACTCTGGTTTTTCTCCTCTGTTGAAAGACGGATTGAAAAAAAAAAAACCCTGAATGCATAAACCTTACTGCTCAGCAGTCCTTCCTAGCCCAATATTCTCAAACCCTTTTAATGACTAATCATCCTTTGAGAACGTGTGTATTTTACTTACCCCTCATTGATTTCTGTCTCAGTGATGTCATTTAGCTTTACCTAAGTTTCCAGCTTTGTTGAATGCTATTGTTACCACGCAAGTGGTGAAGGCCAGAAGGGCTTGTAATGTTTACTTGGTAATGTCGTGAATAAGACTTAATTGTTCATGTGCTTTGAATAGGTTTTTTGAATAGAGGTACTTAGTAACCTAACAACTTTAAAAATAGCTGTCTGGAGGCAACGGCAGAAACAACAGTAACAGCAAACCAGCTAACAGCAAAACAGCAAAAACCACCATATCAGCAAAACACCAAGCCAGAGCTGAAGAAAGTTTCCCAGTCACGTTGTTTACACACTGACAAAATATAATAGTTACTACTTTTGTTTTGGTTGGGAGAGGCTACAAAATCACCTATTTTATTGTGCATGCACTTACAGATCTATCTTTGCCTTTCAGTAGACCTTTTGTTCACAAAGTAAATTGAGCCAGCCTTGTCTGCACACAGGTACACATGTATATGAGAAGAATAAGAGCATTGTTAAGACTGTGTGGTAATCTGCGTGTAGGGTAAGAATAACACAAGGTTCTGGTGGCCCCTGCCTTTACTTGTGTAACAACTTCTGTCTCGCTGTCTCTCAAAAAAAAACAAAAGAAAACAATAGCAGCAACAACAGCAAAACCCAAAACAAAAAAGTCCCACCACCATCTTAATTCCACCAAACGCAGAGATTTTGCTTTGATAGGAATCTTGACAGAGCTCACTGTCAGTATTGGTTCTGTATAAAATGTACATGAAAAGATCTGAGTGTGACACTCCAGAGAAATAATGTTCTTTTAAGTCCCTGCTGTATTCTGCTTGCAAGAAAACAACAATGCTGAAAGACCAGTCGGGTTTCTGTCTCTAATTTGGAGTCCAAACATAGAATTTTACATAGGAGACAACTGGTGTTAGACTTAAAGTGTTATCAACAGTATACTTACCACATCGAAATGTATAAAATAATAATAAAATGAACAAAATAATTTTAGTTCAAAACACCCTAAAGATGGACAGGTAAGCTGCTTCACTCTAATATTACTTCCATATTTTTTTGGAATCTCATGCGGTTTACACCAACCTATGCTACATCCCCTTCTTGTACGCAACTAAATGAAAAATAAGGATTCAGAATTAATATAGCCCTTCATTAGCATAGGTTTGGTATTGAGTAACGTGATGGCTGTGTCTAGACTAGCCCCCAGCTTCGAAGGGGGCATGGTAATTAGGATGGTGAGAGATTATTAATAAAGTGCTGTGGTGCATATGGAGCACTTCATTAGGTTAAATCTCCCCTGCGGCAACTTTGAAGTGGTTTAGGCGTAAAGGGACTTTGAAGGAGCATGGGCACTTTGTGGTACCTGTGGCTGACCTGCAGCTACACGAAAGCTGGAACTTCGAAGTAGCTGTAGGGGAGATTTAGCCTAATGAAGTGCTGCATATGCGCTGCAACACTTTATTAGTAATCTTTCAACACCGTAATTACCCTTTGAAGTTGGGGGCTAGTCTAGATACAGCCGATACGTTTTATAGTAGCAGAGAGGTAGCTGTGTTAGTCTGTATTTTAACAAAACAGAGCAGCAGTCACATAGCACTTTAAAGACTAACAAAATATTAGGTGATGAGCTTTAGATCTGAAGAAGTGGATGTGTCCCACGAAAGCTCATCACCTAATAAAGTATTTTGTTATTCCTTAAAGTGCTGCATGACTGTTGGTTTGTTTTGTTATGATAAGTTTATTTTTTTTTTAAAAAAGGGGAAAAAACATTACAATCTCTGTGGTCAATAGTGTGTTATATTTGTAGAGTGTCATAATCTCCAATTAACGTTCTGTACTGCTTTAAGTAAAAGCTGACTGTATATTAGTTATCATACTTTGAAACAAACCCCATTTGATAAGGAAATCGGTTTACAATTTCTTTATAGTGTATCAATCTATGCTTTACATGAATCAATACAAATAAAGGGGGGCAAAGTTAAGTTATGGCAAATTTTATTTCATAATTGTTGCTCAGAAGTACCTGTTAGTATTTTTGGAAGGACTAGAGTGCAAATTACAAAGATGCGCAACAAAGGATTTTTTTGTTGTTGTTGTCACCCATACTAAGCTAAACAAGGAATGGGTTCACTTAGGACTCAGTAAAGCTGGATTATAAAAAGCTGTTAGATTTTGAGACAGGAGTCCAGCAAGCAAAGGAAGAGGAAAGGTTGCTCAGTCCTCCTAGAGCTCAAAATCAGGAAGCAAAAGGATTTTTACTGCTTAAAGATTCAGTGAGCTGAACACTGTTAGCTTAACATAGCTTCTCCTGGGAACAAATAACAGATCTGTTGCTTGTTGGATAGATCTATACCTATATAATTTTTTTGATCAGGCTGAAGAAGGCCCTAGTGGTGGCAGCCCCACATGCACTGAAAAGCCATGATTCCAGTCCAAAGAAGCTTGCCCCTACCCTGCAGCATAAGGGGACAAGAGCTTGTGAAGGAGGAGAAATGCATGACAATCACACTGTGAGAGCTAGCTACTCCAGACAGCCACTGATTGGTTGACAATTAGCCTGGATGTGGAAGTCGACCATTAAACTCCTATTAATGGAAGTGTGCAGGGCTGTCAATCACATCCTTTCCCCAAAGACCATGATTCTGAGCATCCTGCATGAAATTGTGCATGGCTTTACACAGATGGGCCTCCCTAATAGCGGAGGGCAATAGATGGCATGCAGATGCGAATTCTGGCGCCAGACCAACTGGTCTTTGAGTTCATTAATCAGAAGGGGTATTTATTTGTGATTCTTCAAGTGCTGGTGTATCACCATGGACGTTTCAAGGACATTAATGCAGGCTGACCAGAAAGGTGCATGATGCATGAATATTTCAGAACACTGACCTGGTCAGGAAGCTGCTTGTGGGGACTTTCTTCCCACACCAGAATATCACTGTAGGGGAAGGTAAAATACCCATTGTGAGCCTGGGGGACCCCGTGTACACACTAATGCCATGTTTCATGAAGCCATATGCTGGGAACCTTGCTCAAGCTAGAAGATATTTTGCTGCTCAGGTTGAGAAGGGGAGCCAGGAAGGGCCCTCTGAAAGACAGTGGCTTCTCCTGATACTTATGGAACTGTTTGGTGCTGCAAGGGGCCGCCCTCTCTCCCACAAACACTTTTGGCACAGTGGCATGGGAATGTTACCTTTAACGGGACAGTGAATGCAGCAGCTCTGCCACGGACCCTGTTGAGGGGAATAACTCAGAATCTGCTCGATGTTGTCGATGAGCTCTGTGAGGCCAATGACCACGAAGGGAGAGAGTCCATCAACACCCTGTTCCACATTGATGAGCCTTGTGTCCGTTTCTAGGCCCGCTTTCTGCAACCTTCCAAACCCCAACAACTTGTTTCAGTGTTTCCAGAAATCGGAGCCGTTTATCAGGTGCATCCTTGCCATTTGTGCTGTGTCAGCCTCCAACTGCTGTGACTGGCTACACTCCTTTCGGGTAGAAAATAGCTCCTGACATCATGCATAATGCATCTGTGGATTCTGAGCCCTTCTATGACTGAGTCCCACTCCCCAGTTGGCATCCTCATCTATTATTTCCTTCTCCTGGCAGGTCCACTCTGTAATGGCCCCTGAGGCCCAGAAGAATCCACAGGGATTGTCAGAGTGGAGGCGATGTCTCCCCCAAGTATGTCACACAGCTCTTTGTAGGCACAGCACCACTCACTGAACTAAGGTAATGATGTGCACCCCCTGCCTTGTGGTAGGTATTTCACACCTCCTTCACTTTGATCTTGCATTGCCAGGCATTTCAGTCACGTGTCTCAATATCTGCCTATAGGTATCATAATTCCTCTAGTTGGCATCCGGCTGGGACTGGACAGCCACCACTCCCAAAACACTGGTGAGGTCTGGCATCTGAGTGAGCATGGCTCCAAGTAGGGGATTGCTGGGTTCATGGAGATGGCATGGTCACCTGGATAGGTAAGAATAAACCACAAGTTGCTGAGAAAGCAGGAAGAAGACTTTCAAAATTCCGAAGGACTATAAACGGTGGGGTCTAAGTATTAGTTGCCTGAGGGAAGAATGTGGAGTTCAAATCGATGGCCAGAGAGGGGAGAACACACATTGTGGGGCAGACACTGGTGGCCTGTTACAGTACTGTAGTACACCATGGCATCCACACCGGCACCCCAGCACTATATCCAGAGCAGTGGTTTTCAACCCGTGTGACATGAGAAATGCCCAAGTGTTGTTGGGAGAAATAGATGAAATCATGCCAGTTGAGGCCCAAGCAGCAAGGCTGCCTGAGTCCCAGCAGGCGCAAGGTTTCTCTTTCCTGCCCCCACTCTGTGGTGGCTCTTTGCAGAGACACCCTGAGAGGAAAGACTGACCCCACAGGACCCCATTCACACTGTGGGGCAGCTGAAATGCTGCTTCCTGGCCCGTATGGGCTGGCGGGGAGCCAACCCCCACTCTCTACTGTGGCATAGCGGGGAGGGAGAAAGCCTGTTGGAACTGGTACGTGGTTTACATGACATGTCCTGACTCCAACAGGCTGGCAGGGAGGGGAGTCTCCTTTTAGTGGTTACTTGTTTACTCAACATCCCTAGCACAGCACTGAGCATGTTTGTGTCTGTGCTCGCTGTCTAAGAGAGTGTATTCTGTGGTGGATTTGAAACATTACTGCATCTGATCATTGTTTAGCTTGTTGTATGCACTAGTGTGTTGAAAACTTCTCTCATAAGACTGTGGCCACAGCACATGTGGGGAAGTGTGACATTTATGAGCAATCAATTCAGCTGAAAAAGAAAATAGGTGTGCCGTGGAATCGTTTGCCTTGTTGAAATGTGCTGTGTTACTGGAAAGGTTGGGAACCACTGACTGTGATGGAGTCGGGGAGTGCATGTGTGAGTCAGGCTGGATGTGAGAGGCAAGCAGATCAGCGCCCAGTGGCTAAGGATGACCCTGGGGCTACAACTGGCAGGTAACATCTCTGCCCTGAACAAAGAGGATGGAGGAGCCGAGCTGGGTTTTTGAATCGGGGGCGGCAGTTAGAGGCTAGGGGAAGAGGAGCTGGAAGGCAGCCAGCCTGAGGAGGGGGAAAGCTACACCCCAGAGGGGCACCCCTCGGGGTCTTCTCCCCAGGACAGGTTGGAAGGACTGTCTCTGACTGCTGTACTGTCACTTCTGTGAGAAACTGGGCATCTGTTGCCTAATAAACCTCCTGTTGTACCTGCTGAGTGAGAGTCACTCCTGCCAGCGGATGGGGTGCAGTGCAGGGGGACCCCTGAACCCCATCACACTGACCAAGAGCACAGAAACTGGGAATTAGTGCGTACTATCTACCTTGTCAATGTGGACACCTTGGAAGTTACAACACTGTGAGTTGATTTACTGTGCAGTAACTTGCCATTGTAGACAAGGACTTAAGACTTAGGAGACCAGTGTGCTAACCTCTTCCTAGCATTGATCAAGTTATCCATTGTTAGTCCAGGAAAGGATCTGAGAACAGAGGATCTCTTGGACAACAGGGACAAGTCTCTTTGATACTTGGAGATAATGTTCCACTGCAGATTTGATCAGATTTTTTTTTTTGATGGCATGGGTGGGTTATATTTTGGGTGTGTGTGCGGAGTGCAGGGTAGGGGAACAAAGCGTAGTGGTAGTTTTCCTCTCTTTTCAGACAAAAAATTGTGAATTGTAGAGCCCTTGGTTTTGGCATCAAAACTTCACAGTTATGGACCCAAAGCCCAATTGTGGTCTTAATTATATGAAGATGTGTATTCATACTGTATATTATTACCTATAGGTTCAGTCTTCTTCAATTGAGTCAAAGTAAGAAGAATACTAATCCTTATGTTAACTGAATAATTTGGCTGAGCTCTTGCGGTTTTGCACTTTTTCTTTCAGCTCCTTATCTTCAGGTGTTTTTTACACAACATGCTTTCACTATGATGTAATTGTTAACTTTAGAATTTCCTCACTGCCAGACAACATTGACTGAATTACCTTTATCTAAATATACCAAACCATGCATGTTTGGCCGACAAAATGTGATGTTCAGTCATTTTGTTGCAGAGTACATGCACTTCTGACCTAAGATATTTTTTGCTCTTTGCTCTGTTTTCATGCATGAAATAGTCTTTAATTTGCTCTACACCACCAGAATCCAATTTCTGTCTGATCCAGATGCTGCTACGATATTGCAGCAGATCTTAATGGCTGCATTGCTGTGTCACCACATAGTTTGAAGACAAGCTGCCCAGTCAGCACCTTCGTGTGTTTTATTTCCAACATAATTCCAACTAACTATGCTGCAAATGTCTTCAATAGTCCTTGAACTTTGGCTCACCAATTGGCTGCAGTAATTTCAGGTGGTGGTGATGGCATTAAAAGACTGTGTAAAGACTAGCCTAGGCACTCTACAGATAGCTAAGCTGAAGAAACAATACCTGTTTTTTGGAGTTTACAATTGTGGGTAGCATGTTATTTGAGTCAAATATCCACAGCCACCCTTTGGTGATTAGCAAGGACTAGATTTGTCTCTCTTTTGTGTAATATAGCCATTTTTGGTAATTGTTTGTATTTATAAGTTTTAAGTTCACTCACACATTTTAAAGTCTAAGAGGAGTAAAATGGCTGGTTAACATGAAATGTCTTTGCAGGAAAGAGTCTGGCATGAATTGAAACTGATATTTATACACTAAAATTCTCTGGCTACAGCCTTTCTGTATTATAAGTGATCTGAACAGAACTTGAATAAAAATTTTGAAGAATTTTTAACCCTATAGTTGATCTAGTTTGTAAAAATATATTACTAAGAGTTATGTACCTTTAAAACTGCTCAACCTGAGATGCACGAGATAAAGGCAACATCTACACTACAAAATAACTTCGAAGTTGCTTTGAAGTAAAGTGTCTATACACAATAGCCACTATTTGGAAGTAAGGTGCCAGGAAATGATGCAGGCATGGGGTCGCATTGCTGACAAGCCCTTCTGGGATCGCAGCCAGCTGCCTTCCTTAAAGGGCCCCTCCTGACACACCCACCCTGCACGTGCTCAAGGCTGCCAGGCTGCACACAGCAGCAGAGCACATGATGGGGAGAAAAGCCAGAGAACATGTCCACTCAAACCCTCCCCGAGGAAGATGTCCTCTCCACCCTGGCCAGCCTGCTGGCCACACTGGTCGCACTGCTGTTCCAGTGGTGTGGGCGGGTTGCCCGCATGGGACCTAGGTTCCAGGCCCTGGTCACAGCCCTGCTGCCCCTCCCATGAACTCCCCTGATCAAGGTGCCTGTGGGACTTCAACACCAGCAGCGAGTGATGGGACCGGCTGATGCTGGAGAACTGGGATGATGAGTGGTGGCTGAGGAACTTTCACATGACGTGGCAGATATTCAAGGACCTCTGCCGCTGCCTTGCCCTAGTCGTCCTGCACCAGGACACCCAGATGTGGCCAGCACTCCCAGTACGGAAGACAGTGGACATCGCATTATGGAGGCTGGCCACCCCGAACAGCCACCGGTCTGTCAGCCACTAATTTGAAGTCAGCAAGGCCATTGTTGGAGTGGTGCTGATAGAGATAAGTCTGGCCCTCACCATGAATCCACCCTGGGAAGGAGGCCAGAGGCAGGGAGGGATCGGGGGAAGGTGGCCCTTGGCGGGGAAGGGGCACTGGAGGCCTCCTGGTCAGGCATTCAAAGATGGATCTTCCTTCCCACCCTCCCCAGCCTGCCGCATGTCATCTGAGTCATCAACAACATGCCTCTGCAATGCATCATCACCCGGGAGGACCTGGATGCTGCCATCACCAGGTTCGTGGACCTGGGCTTCCCCAGTTGTTTTGAAGCCCTGGACGGAATGCACATGGTGAGTGGGGCTCTGAACCACAGCATGGGTGCCCACATTAACAGGAAGGAGTACCACTCTGTGGTACTCCAGGCCCTGGTGGACATGAGGGGCCATTTCCTGGACATGTGCATGGGGGGGCCAGGCAGGACCCATGATGCCTGGGGTGTTCCGGAATTAGTGGCTGGGATGCCAGATACAGGAGGGCACGTGTGTTCCCCCATGGGAGCTCCTGCTCTGGGACATCGCAATGCCCCCCTTCATCATGGCTGATGCAGTATACCTGCTGCACTCATGCTTCATGTGGCCCTACACTGGACACACCACACCAGCCCAGGACACCTTCAACAGTTGCCTCAAACACAACAGGGACACAGTAGAGCAGGCCTTTGTGAGGCTGAAGGGGAGGCCTTGTATCAGGCCTTTACACAGGGCCTGCCCTGATCCTCCCAGCCACACTCTGCACCACATGCTCCCCCACCCCTCATGCTCCCCCACTAAATGCACTCCCTCCCACTCCCCCTCACCATGCAACAGGGACTCAGAGTTAGCGTGGAAACAATAAACTTTACTTTGGGGAATAAACGTAATTGGAAAACAAAACAGAATGCATTAAGCTAGTTAAAATGCACATGGGGAACAGTCCACAGAAGGGAGGCAGAGGGGTGGGTGGGGAGACTGAACTGGGAGGACAGCTGGGTTGGGAGAGGGCTCAGTTGTCCAGTGGTGTGGGGGGCTGGGAGCTGCAGCAGCCTTAGCTTTCCCCACTGCCCTGGGTCCAGGACTGTGATGGGGCTGGGACCACCAAGATGTAGGGATGGGAGTGTCACAGGCTCAGCATCTGCAGGAAGTGCAGGGGAACCACTGTAGCTGGGCACACCTGCCCTGGTAAGAAGTCACCGAGTCAGCTTGACGCAGGTGGCTGGAGAAAGGCCCGCCATGCGGTGGGGACCTTCGGAGGGGGCGGTTCCTGGAGGGGGCTTCAGGTGGGGGCTGTGGGCCAGGCTGGTGAGGGCGTGGGAGGTTGGGCAAGGTGGGCAGCCAAGATGTGGGCCATGGCATCCAGGCTGCTGGCCAACCGCACCCACATGTCCTGCTCCACCGCCATCCAGTCCCAGAGCACCCCAGTCATTTCCCACATGACTGCCTGGTTGGTGGTCACCTCCTCATCACTCCAACATTGTTTCTGTGAGGCCCAGATGCAGTCATGGGGGAAATGCAGGCTTGGGTGATCGGGGCAGCTGCAGCCTGCTCTGCAGGGCTGTGGAGGCTGCCCAATGATAAACCTGTGAACAAAGAAGGAGACAGGGCTGGCCTGTGAATGCTGGGTCCCAAACCTGGGGGGGCTCGGGCCCCTGCTTTGCTGGGTTCCCCTTCACTCCCCTGCTGCCCAATGGCCCGTGAGCCCTGTGGGATCCTGGGTGCCCAGCGGTTCCTGCCTGGTAAGGGTCAGTCCATGCTCCCTCCCTGTTCCCCATCCCCTGGTGTGTGGGCTATGGGGCTGTTCCTGTGGGGGGGGGCATCCCCAGCCCTTGCAACATCCTACTCACCCCATACATACTGGCTGTGACCTCCAGAGGCTCGGGCTTGACTTAGCTTGATGTCCTGGAGGGGACGGTAATGATGAGGATTCCATCCCTAGAGCCCTTGTTATTGCCCTTGGTGAGTCGGTCCCCTCGTGTGGGTCTGGTGGTGCCAGAGGATCCCGCCTCCTCATCGCTGTCTACAGAGGGAGGACCAGCAGCGTCTACCTGATGCTCTGGGGTGTCTGCTTCCCTGTAGTGAGGGCAGTTTACAGGCTGTGCCCATAATCAGCTGGCAGCATCATGGGCTTTGCAGTAGACCTGCCTCCGTTCTTTCACTTTTATCCGCACGCTGCTGCCAGTGCAGTCAGGGTGGCCTTGGGCAGCGAGCCCACTGGCCAACCGGTCAAAGGCCTTTGCATTTCTCTGGCGGGCACCAGTTTACTGAAAGACAACCTCCTCTCTTCGCAGAGCAAGGAGGTTCTTCAGCTCCACCTCAGTCCAGGAGGGTCCCCTCCTTGGCACGACCCTTCCCTGGGCATTGTGAGCTCTCGGACTTGTCGTTCAGGGCCCCCTGGGGGTGCAGAGGGGTCCTAGCATGCCACCATGGTGGCCAGGGGGTGCAAAGGCTGGGTGGTGTCGAGCAGGGACAGTCTGGGTGGGAGCTCGTGCTACCCTTGCCCCTGCCTGTTGCACACTCTCAGCTTCCTGCCTGGGTTGCCAGGGAGCTTCTTCCTCTTAGGCAACCGGCAGGGACCATCGAGCCCTGCCTGGGTTGGCTGGAGCATCTTCATCTTCTGGGGGGGGGGCTGCCTCCTTGGTGGACCCCTTACTTCGAAGCAGTGAGTGCAGAACATCTACACACATCTTACTTCGCAGTTAACGGGAATGGAGTAGTGACTTCGAAGTTAACTTAAAAGTAAGGAAAAGTGCATGTAGGCTCTCTGCAGGTTACTTCAAAGTAGCCCCTTACCTTGAAGTTAACTTCTAAGTAAGTTTCTAGTGTAGAGGCAGCCCAAATGTATTAAAGGTATAAACAGAGGTAGTCAGGAAATGACCCATGAAAAATTCCATGATTTCAAAAATCTTCCTGTTGTGCCTTGGGTGAGTACCAAAATCTTTCAAACTATGTATATGGTGCATTCTGGGGGTGGTGGAGATGGGGACAGAGAAGCTAGAAAGAAGGAGAAAACTAACCAATACTACAGGTATCAGTATACTCCTCTGAGATATAGAAGACCAATTCAAAGCAGGGGCCAGAACCTGAGTTTCCCACGTTGTACATAAGGTGCCAAACCACCAAGGTATTGTGCATTCTTGAGTTTTTTGTCTGCTTGTCCCACTCTCTGGTTTTGATAAAAAATAATTCCATCCCAGTCCTGAGAAACCTTTCCCTACAAAAGTTTAATCAAAACCAATATGTTTATTTAAACAGATTTGGTTTCAGCAAATCAACATTTTTTCAGTGGGGGGAAAAAAACATGTCATAAAATTCCCAACCAGCTCCTGTTACATGTTTACTGACAACTGAAAATAAATGGTTGCCTCACAGCTTCCATTTGCCAGTAATCACGGGACAAATCAAGGTAACGTTTCCTTCCCAGAAACCATATCTTTTCACATTTGACATTTCCTACTAAGAAACACAACTCAATTACTGTAAATCTATTATAAGGCTATTAATGCAATACAGTTGGTGTATAAATATTGTCACGTGCAACTATCTGTCATGCTTCAGGCAAAACCTGTCTGAGAACTTTTATAAAAAATCATATGCCAAATCATAAAAATCATTAGCAGCAGCATTGTAGCAATTTATATTGTCATTACATATACATATAGCAGTTAAAATCTGCCCTTGTCACATGTCCAAATGCTGATATGCATTTTGTTTGTTTTTATAATGAAATTTGTGCACAGCTTTAGCAGTTTTTTTCTTAGACAGCATAGGCTCTGCTACAGGGCCCCAGTTCCAGAAGTCCATTAAGGAAAAATATGGTGGTGGTAGAAAGTGGCTGCGAGTGATTCCACGTGTTGAACTAGAGAATCAGGGTTCCAGAGCTGCCCCAAAATTACATAAGATGATTGGTGTTGAACACTGATCTGCATCCCAAAATGTGGTTTCTGGGTAGGATTTCTGTGAAGGATTTGAGTGTTGGTGTGTTGGAACATCAGGAAAGTGGTTTCAGCACACTGCCCAGCAGTCACAAGGGTGTGAGCTATAAAGACTGAATGAGTCTAACTATAAAGCAATGCAGAACACATCATTGCTTTGAATCACTATAGCTTTTTGCATGCAAATGTTATTTTCACATTAAGGAAGACCGTTAACGTAATAAACTCGTTCATATCTGTCGCTCTATCATCCTGAACTCTCAAATAACCAGCATTTTAACCATAAGTAAATTTTAGCTGTTTTCAATAAGTATAGTCTAGTGAAAATAAATACAAATAAAGACAGCAAATACAATATAAATTTAAAACGTACACTGCTACTGTTGCTGGTAAATAAAGTGCTCTGCATACATTATTGTTTTTCTTAATGTCTAATCTTGTTTTCCTTTAGTGTTATGCATTGCTAGATGTACCTCTCTATTATTCTGAATATATGGATATCTGACAACCTTCTGGTCCCGGGACTGCCAGAGTTTTCTGTAGCAGTTTGTTGCTACTCTTCTTCCTTAAGACCTCTATATTGTATTACAAGATCTCTGGGGCAGAACTGAAATGTGAATTCTGATACAAATTTTCCCCAAAAGTAAGAGTTTTGGTTCAATCCTATGTGTATGTGGGGTGGGGGTGAAGGGAAGGACAGCACTGAGTAGTTTGGATCCAAATTGAGACCCCCAAGTTCAACATTGTGTATGGCTGGGTAGAGGCCATTTCTATATCATAGCGTGATAATGCTCTATACAGCACTGTACACTTTTGTCTACTTATGTCTTGTTACTCTAATGGAAATCCTGGCTCTTGCATATGTTGTGTGTCTATAGCAACTTTTAATTAAACAAGTATTCACAATTTCAGTTTACCAATCAGAAGGAAGAAAAAATGTCCCTAAATGGTCATATAGTACCATCTTTCCTCTCTACTTGTTGCATATCACATGCAACAAATCCAAACTAAGTGGAAATATGAAATGTTTGATTTAAAGTGACCATGTCACCCATAACTCACTGCATTATAACTCAGGATTTCCAGGGTCTCATTCTCTGGGTGATTTTTCATATTATGTGTGCTTCACTACTTAGATCTTGTCTTCACCTAAAATGTAGTCTGACCTAGCTATGTCACTTCAGGGCGATGAAAACTGTTGTACCCTGTGTGATATAGTTAGGTTGACTGAACCCCTACTGTAGATGCAGCTAGGTCAATGGAAGATGTCTTCAGTTGACTTCTTGGAGAGCTGGATTACCTACAATGATGGGAAAACCCGTTCTGATAGTAGGTTCAGTTGGCATGTAAACCTATCCATAGTCTCACCGATATAGAGAAAAGACAGCAGTAATCTTCAGAGTTGTGAGACAAGAGTTTCCCCAGCATCTGCAGCTGTAGCCACAAATTACCTTGGTGTCGTTCTGCCTTAGATGTTTAAAATGGTCTACACTAGAAAATTAAGCTGGTATAATGTTGCTTGGGTGTGAAAAATCCACACCCCAGATCAACTTAGAATTCTGTAGATCTGCCTACTCCCCTTCAGGGAGATGCCTGTGCCAATGGGAGAATCATGACTGAGAGATAAAAACTCATAATTTGAAATGTGAAACCCTAGATATGGTAGATAATGTAGGATTTAAGTGGTCATAAGAGAGAGCACACAGAACAATGTTGTTCCGCTTTATTTTGCTTAGTGACTATTCAAGCTAAGTTTAATACTCAAAAGAAACTAGTTACATAAAATATCTCACCCTCAAAGTTCTTCAAACACTTTTCTCTCACAGACAGAAAGCCTCCCATCTTTCCCCCAAGTTCTTCCTTAGGGCTGGGTCTACATGTGCCCCTTCCTTTCGAAAGGAGCATGTTAATGAGCGGGTTTGAAAGATGCTAATGATGCATATTCATTGCAGTGCCTCATTAGCGTAATAGCGGCCGCAGTGATTTGAAAGTGTGGCTTTTCGAATCACACACCACCCGTGGAGAGAGGACCTTCCGATCACCAGATAAGAAGAAGGGCTTTTGAAAACTGGGGGGGGGTGTCCTTTTGGAAGGTCCCGTGGCCATGGGTGGCACGCGAGTCAAAAAGCTGCACTTTCGAATCGCTGTGGCTGCCATTATGCTAATGAGAGGCTGCATATTCATTGCAGCATCTCATTAGCATCTTTCAAACCTGCTCATTAACATGCCCCTTTCGAAAGGAATGGGCATGTGTAGACACAGGGTAGATGTTTCCAGGACTGCCAGGGGAGAAATGATGACCAAGATTACCTCATTCCTCAACCGTAAATAGGTTTTGCCTAAGTTGGGAATCCTTGTGGTGAATCTAAAGTTTCCCTCTGCTCTTGTGGAAAAAATAATCATACAAGATGAATTCTAGAATGAAGTTATATTGCCATATGTCTTGGTAGGAGCCACCATAGGCATTCCTCCTACATTTATAGGGAAAAACAAGACTATTCATAGATCATTGCCTTGAATATTGGGCACTAAATTCCTTGAGTATTACTAATAGCTCTCACTTAGCATGACTGCATTAGTGACACAGGCTTATACTTCATATTTCCAATACAGAAGTGACACATGCACAAAATTGGGATAATCCTATTAGCAGATTATGCCTATTCCAAAAATATCTCACAAGAAGTATCTCACGTATAGTCAAGTTATGTCATAATCGTATTCACAAGCCCATTCCAGAAAGGAATATGGAATCATAGAACACTAGCAATGGCAAGGACTCTGAGAGATCATCAAGGTCCAGTTCCCTGCCCTCTTGGCAGGACCAAGCACTGTATAAACCATCCCCGGTAGTTATCTAACTTGCTCTTAAAAATTTCCAGTGATGGACATTCCACAACCTTCCTAGGTAATTTATTCCAGTGTTTGACCACCCTGACAGCTAGGAAGTTTTTCCGAATGTCCAACCTAAACCTCCCTTCCTGCAGTTTAAGCCCATTGCTCCGGGTCAAATCCTCAGAGGCCAAGGAGAACAATTTTTCTCCCTCCTCCTTGTAACCCTCTTTGAGGTACTTGAAAACTGCTGTCATGTCCTCTTCTCTTTTCTAAACTTAACAAGCCAAGTTCTTTTAGTCTCCCCTCATAGCCCATGTTCCCTAGACCTTTAATCAATCTGGTTGCTCTTCTCTGGACCTTCTCCAATTTCTCCACATCTTTCTTGAAATGTGGCGCCCAGCACTGGACAGAATACTTCAACTGAGGCCTAATGAGTGCAGAGTAGAGCAGAGGAGTGACCTCTTGTGTCTTGTTCACTACGCTCCTGTTAATGCTTCCCAGAATCTTGTTTGCTTTATTTGCAAACACACACACTGTAGACTCATATTTAGCTTGTGGCCCACTATGACCCTGAAATCCCAGTCCACAGTACTACTTCCTAGGCAGTGGTTTCCCACACTGTATGTATGAAGCTGATTGTTCCTTCCTAAGTGAAGTACTTTTCATTTGTCCTTATTAAACTTCATCTTATTTACCTCAGACCATTTCTCCAGTTTGTCCAGATCATTTTGAATTATGACCCTATCCTCCAAAGCAGTTGCAAGCCCTCCCAGCTTGGTATCATCTGCCAACTTAATAAGCGTGCTCTCTATGCCAGTATCTGAATCATTGATGAAGCTATTGAATAGAACTGGTCCCAAAACAGATCCCTGTGGAACCCCACTTGTTATGCCTTTGCAGCATGACTATGAACCATTAATAACTACTCCTTGAGAATGGTTATCCAGTCAGTTATGCACCCACCTTATAGTAGCCTCATCTAAGTTGTATTTTGCTTAGTCTTTTTTTATAAGAAGATCATGCGAGACCCTGTCAAATGCCTTACTAAAGTCTAGGTATACCATATCCGCTGCTTCTCCCTTATCCACAAGAATTTTTATCCTGTCAAAAAAAGCTAGTGGTCTATCATGATTTGTTCTTTACAAATCCATGCTGGCTGTTCCCTATCTCCTTATTTTCTTCCAGATGTTTGCAGATGAATTCCTTAATTATTTGCTCCATTATCTTTCCTGGCACTGAAGTTAAACTGACTGGTCTGTAGTTTCCTGGGTTGCTCTTTTCCCTCTTTTTATAGATGGGCATTATATTTGCCTTTTTCCAGCCTTCTGGAATCTCTCCTGACTTCCAAGTCTTTTGAAAGATGGTAACTAAAGGCTCAGAAACCTCCTCTATCAGCTATTTAAGTATTCTAGGATGTACTTCATGAGGCCCTGGTGACTTGCAGACATCTAATTTTTCTAAGTAGTTTTCAATTTGTTCTTTTTTTTATTTCATCCTCTAAACCTACCCGCTTCCCATTAGCATGCACTATGTTAGGCATTTATGCATCAACCTTCTTAGTGAAGACTGAAACAAAGAAGTCATTCAGCACCTCAGCCATTTCAAATTGTGTTTCTCCCACCTCACCAAGTAGTGGGCCTACCCTGTCCTTGGTCTTCCTCTTACTTCTAATACATTTATAGAATAACTTCTTGTTACCCTTTATGTTTCTAGCTAGTTTAAGCTCTTTCCCCTGCATACATGTATTGTTTGCTTATATTCATCTTTTGTAATTTCTCCTAATTTCCACTTTGTATGTGACTCCTGTTTGATTTTGAAATCCTACAAGATCTGCCTGAGTCAGGGCTGTCTTCTACCATGCTTTCTATCTTTCCTTTGCTTTAGGGCCCTTAATAATGTTGTTTTGAAAAACTGCCAACTCTCTTCAGTTATTTTTTCTCTTCCCATTGGACCTCACCTACCAGCTCTGAGTTTACTGAAATTTGCTTTCCTGAAATCCATTGTCTTTATTTTGCTGTTCTCCCTTTCTCTATTTCTTAGAATGATGAACTCTATAATTTCATGGTCACTTTCTCCCAAGCTACATTCCACTTTCAAATTCTCAAGAAGTACCTCCCTAGTTGTTAAAATCAAATCTAGAAGTGCTTCTCCCCCAGTAGGGTTTTCCACTTTCTGAAATAAAAAAATTGCCATCCATGCAGTCCAAGAACTTTCTGGATAGTCTGTGCCTCACTGGCCGCGTCTACACATGCACGCTACTTCGAAGTAGCGGCGCCAACTTTGAAATAGTGCCCGTCACAGCTACACGTGTTGGGAGCTATTTTGAAGTTGAAATCGACGTTAGGTGGCGAGACGTCAAAGTCGCTAATCCCATGAGGGGATGGGAATAGCACCTTACTTCGAAGTTGAACATCGAAGTAGGGCACGTGTAGACGATCCGCATCCCACAACATCGAAATAGCAGGGTCCGCCATGGCGGCCATCAGCTGAGGGGTTGAGAGACGCTCTCTCTCCAGCCCCTGTGGGGCTCTATGGTCACCGTATGCAGCAGCCCTTAGCCCAGGGCTTCTGGCTGCTGCTGCTGCAGCTGGGGATCCATGCTGCATGCACAGGGTCTGCAACCAGTTGTCGGCTCTGTGGATCTTGTGTTGTTTAGTGCAACTGTGTCTGGGAGGGGCCCTTTGAGGGAGCGGCTTGCTGTTGAGTCCACCCTGTGACCCTGTCTGCAGCTGTTCCTGGCACCCTTATTTCGATGTGTGCTACTTTGGCGTGTAGACGTTCCCTCGCAGCGCCTATTTCGATATGGTGCTGCCCAACGTCGAAGTTGAACGTCGATGTTGCCAGCCCTGGAGGATGTGTAAATGTTATTCATCGAAATAAACTATTTCGATGTCGCTACATCGAAATAAGCTATTTTGATGTAGCGTGCACATGTAGACGTAGCCACTGTATTGTTTTCCCAGCATATGTTGGGATAGCTGAAGCCCCCGATCACCACTAAATCCTGTGTTTTGGAAGCTTTTGTTAATTGTTTAGGAAAAGCCTCAACTACATCTTCTACCTGGCTGGGTGGTCTGTAGTAGATCCCTAGCATGACATCAGCCTTGTTTTCACCCCTTTTAACCTAACCCAGAGACTCTTAACATCTTTGTCTCCTGTATCCATTTCTACCTCAGTCCTGGTGTGCACATTTTTCATAGAATTGTAGAACCATAGGGCTGGAAGGGACCTCAAGAGGTCATTGAGTCTAACCCCCTGCTTCCAGCAGGATCAACTTCAGCTAAGTCATCCCAGCCATGACTGTGTCAAGCCAGGACTTAAAAACCTTGAGGGATAGAGATTCCACCACCTCACTAGGCAATGCATTCCAGTGCTTCACCACTTGCCTGGTGAAGTAGTTTTTCCTAATATCTAACCTTCTCCTCTCCTTCTGTAACTTCAGACCATTACAAACACATTTTTAATATATAAAGCAACACAATTCCTCCCTGTTTACCCTGACTGTCCTTCCTGAGTAAGTTGTACCCATCTATGCCAATATTCCAATCATGCCTAGTATCCCACCAGGTCTCTGTGATGCCAGTTATGTCATAGTTGAGCTTATTTATTAGGATTTCAAGTTCTTCTTGCTTATTATCTATACTTCTTGCATTTGTATATAGGCCTCTAACATACTGATTTGTTTTTGCCTCCCAGTTCTTCCTAGTCCCTCTTTTTTTCTCTGCTATTATAGCTCATGATTCCTCCCTTTTCCAACCCATCTCCCAAGTCTCCAGGTTTTGTACTAACCTGGGGGCTTTGGTCACTTTTCCCCATCAAACCTAGTTTAAAGCCCTCCTCAGTAGGTTAGCCAGTCTCCATTCAAATATGGCCTTCCCATTCTTCAAAAGGTGAATTCCATCCCTGCTTAACTATCCTTCATGGAACAGCATCCCGTGATTGAGGAAGCCATAGTGCTCCTGGTAACATCATCCTCACAGTCAGGTAGTCACCTCCAGGATGTACCTGTCTCTGCCTGGGCTCCTACCTTTGACAGGAAGTATTGAGGCGAAAACCACCTGTTCCCCCAGCTCCTTCACGTATATTCCCAGAGCCCTGTAGGCACACTTGATCTGCTCAGGGTTACACCTTGCAGTATCATTTGTACCAACATAGATGAGTAACATGGGGTAGTAGTCAGTAGGCTGGCTAAGCCTCCACAATGCATCCATAACATCTCAGATACAGGCTCCTGGCAGGCAGCATACCTCCCAGGATGACATGTTAGGGCAACAGATGGATGCCTCTGTCCCCCTCAGAAGAGAGTCTCTGATCACCGCTACCCTACATTTCTTCCTCGTAGTGGTGGCAGCACACCTCCCAGCCTAAGGAGATAATTCCTTATTTCCTGTATCTCTGATATCTGGAGCTGCATAACAGTTTCTCAGTACAATGGTGGGAGGGCTGGGAGGAGTGGAGCAGTGCCTGCTGCCAGAAGTGACCAGCTGCCAGTGTCCCCCTGAGCCACCTCCTCCACTGATGGTGTGTCAGTACCTTAACCTCCTACCTTAACCTCAGCTGTCTCCACCTGAATACTGTCCAGGAATTGTTTTTGGATATGGATACTCCTCAGCCTTGCCACCTCCTCCTGTATCTTTCCCACCTGCTTCCTGAGAGATTCCACCAGAAGACACCTTCTACAAGGGATGGCCCCCAGAGCCTGGACTTCAGTAAGTGGGAACTGCAAGTCACAGTTCCTGCAAAACCACAGCAGGGTCTGGGTGGAGGAATCCCTGGTCAGGAAGTCACAGGTGGAGGAGACGGGAGCGGTGTTGGCACAGGTGTTGTGGGTATTCCTACCCTTAATGGATCCCCCTCTGTCACACTTCCTCTATCAAACTCCCTCTTAAAACTTCCCGGTCTGCAGCCCCCTGTCTGCTTCGCTCCCCTGGTCTCTCTGAATCTGGCTTTTTGAAGCTTGAAAACCTAGGTGAGGCCTGCCCCTTGTTAGTCACAAGGCTGATCCTGAGGCCGATCAAAGGCAATCAAGGGAACAAGAGATCAAATAAGCAGTTTCTTTGCATTCCTTACGTTGGTTTATAATACATTTGTATTGTCTTGTAACTCCTCTAAAGAGATCTTCAGCATGCTTGCCTTCAACTTCTTTCTAGTTTTAAGCTTCTGCCATTTGGTTTTATGTACTGTGTTGGTGCATTGTTTTTCATGTACAACATATGGTCATAGTCAAGGCACTGTATTCTGTGTCCAGGTGCAGTGTTTTCACCTGGATTACCTGACAATTTTTGATGTTCTTTAGCACTGCTTGGTTTGTCAGGAAGTAAATTTTTGGAACCTTGGTACTAGGCACACTGGCAAGTAACCAAAAGCTCTTCCTTGTTAGTGAAAAAAAAAATATTAATGACTACCAAATCATTTTTGGGCATACCTTAAGATAGTTTCTTTTTCCTTGTTCCTGTGTCCATATCCATAGCTGCTATGGTACCTTTTCAATAATTTACCACCTCTCCTAACATCAGAATAACTCTATTTATGAGTCTTTATTACTTTCTCAACAATGTCATTTCTCCCCTCCCCATTTCTCTTTTTTCTTCTTTAACCCTTCTTTCCTTTCTCCTATCTCATCTGTCATATCTGCAATTCATTCCCTCCGTTCCTCCATTGCCTCCCATCCCCACTCCCCAGGTACCAGGAGGGAAACTGTGTATTGGTACCAAGCTATATATTCTCTCACTCTCATCAAAATTTTCTCCACAGTCAAAACTGTGGGAGCAGAACCACATTTCTATCCTTTTTGTTCAGATTTGTGGTTCTCCAGACGTTCTTTTCTGTTGTGTTGCATTATGGAAAAATAATACAATACTGTATTACTAAAAATTGTTTTACACTATGGTTACGTTTGACCATCTTTGCAGATTAGCTGTACTTTAAATGTGGTTTTGATGAGGAATATTTGCAAATAAAATGAACAAACAAAACTAAACTAATTTGTCCCTGTGGTCTGTATATGTCCCTGCATTTGAGCTACCATTCAGTGGCATTGCATTTTCATGGGTTTGGGGGGTGGTGGCAGGGCACCTTTTGTGGAGCTGATGAAAATGGGGGCAGGAATGATCTTTTTTTGCCTTTAACTGCAACAGGTGGTAGACAAATGCAGTTTCAGAAGGGATATGTTTGACATCCCATAAATTACTGCAAACGGACTCCAAAATGCGCTGACAGCACATATGTTTCCTTGTGAAAGTTAATAGCCATAGTGATGGTGTTAAATTGCTTCTAAGGCCTCCTGCTTTTGTACACCTTTGCATGTACTTAGCACAGTCCTTTAAGTGATAGTCCATTCCAGCCCAAGTTATATGTGTGGGCAAAGGGAGGGAAAATATCTTCTGGCTGAGTTTCTAGTCCTGATTGGTCGTCAGGGGACTGAACGGTGATGTTACAATGATGGATCACTTGCGACCTGTCAACTCCTGTAATTGTTTCCTCAGTGCTGAAAAGCAGCTGAACAGCAGATTTTGGTGTGGTTGACTGGCTTTTTCTTATTATGGCAAATCTCTCTTTGACTCAGTTGAGAATTGTTTGTAAAATAAATACAAATATGTCCAAAGTGAGCAAGGGTATATTCTTTTCATACTATATTGGGTCCAGCTACTACTTTAGCCATGCATAAGCGTTTTGAAACTGAGCACTGTGAGGTTTAGCAAGAGTATCTATTGCCTTAAAATAACCATCTAACTTCATCCTACCCATTCCATTGGCTACATCTACAGTACAGTGATACTTCAAAGAAAGCTCTTCTAGAAGAGATCTTCTGAAAAAAACTTCTTTCGAAGGAGCGCATCCACAGACAAAAAAGGCAAACCAAAATACCTATTTGCTCTTTCAATAGAGAGCACCTACATAGCCCCTGCTCTTTGGAAAGAATGGGTCAGGGATCAAAAAAATCTGGCACTGAGAGGACTGCCCTTTTAAAGAAGGGGCCGTGGAGCATCTTTTGTAAAAAGGCACTCTTCCTCATCTGAGAGAGGACAAGAGCCACTGGAAAAAGTGCTGCATTCTTTCAATATTGGATCAAAAGAGTGCATTTTGTATGTATGGACATTCTGTGGGTTCTTTCAAAAAAAGGCCTGTTTTGGTTGAAAGAATTTACTAGTGTAGGCACAATCATTGTGTTTTTAGATTTCAATGTATCCACGGTATCTTGACTTATGGCAATAGAAGAGCTTGCATGGAGCTCTTTTCCAGATTGATACTTAATATGTGAAATAACACATTAAAGTTGTCGGATGAAGTGAATCAAATATTTCTAAACTTTTGGAAGTTTAAAATCCAGATTTGGATCCAGATTTAGCAGTTGATGGCATTTATGGACAAAGTAAAATCCCAGTAACTTTTTCTATAGATTGAACAACGATGTGTGTATTTGGTAATTCTTTTGCTTTGATAATTTCCTATATCATGGCTAATGTAAGGGATCACAATGTTCTAAGGAGTATGAAAATAATTAATATTGGATATGCACTGCACATCTATTGCGTGTTTCTTAATCTGATCTCTTTGGTCTCATGTTATGGTGTTTCTTAGGCGCCTACCATAGTGTTGTCTCATTTCTGATTTCTTGCATGTTTTCTTCAGTTTGATTATGTTCATCATTATTATTTGGACTGAGTAACGGTTTGTGACACCGGTTTTTGGATTTTCTTTTAAAAACGAGGGCTGCAATGTAGTGGTGTGGAGATGCTAGGATTCTGACATTATATGCTTGTGGTAGGGGGCCAGTTATTCTGAGATGCTCTGCAGGAATCAATCCCATCCCCAACCAATAATGAGGGAATAATTCACATCCAGAATAGTATGGATATGATAGTCATTAAACTGCGGCTGTTCTGCAAAAATGATTATTTAAAAAAGAGGCCTTCGAAAACAGGAAATCAGCTTCCTTCTTGTACGCAACTCTTGCCTGCTTATTTTGGTGGTGAGAATATGTTTGGATCACTTTTCATACCTGTTAGCTCAATTGAGCTAACGGGGAGAGTGGGTCAGTTAGAGTCCCTGTCTTTTCACATGTCAGTAATGGAATTATTAAAGAAATTCCAGTTGTAGGTACAAATTCTGACCTCAGGTAAATCAGAGGAAGATCTAACTTACAGAATCTGTTACTTGTGGTAATGTGTGAAAAGAAAGGAACTCAGATTTCAAGGTGAGGCGAAAGGCTTGACAGAAAAGTCATTGACTTTCTTTAAAACTGAGCAAATTGCATGTGGGGTCATTATAATATGGTAAACTTGAATCATCATGCAGCTGGTCCCCCCCCATCTCATGGGGCTGTTTAAGACTGAGGTACCACTGAGCTTGCTTCACCCTCTCAGACTGGGTTCTGTATATACTGCACTGCTGCAACAGGCTCTGAAGTCTTTTTCTAGCATGCATGTGCGCGCGCACACACACACCCGCCCCCCCCACACACACAGAGGTTAGGACACACCCAGCTACAGTTTCAGACAGATGCAGAAATCAGCTAAGGAATTGTCAGCTATTCAAGTGCACACCTTCTCTGGAGTGCCACTTTGTCTGGCACTGTGCAGAGCACTATACAGCACAAGCTCATGGAAAATTTTCCTCTCCCTCAATTTGTAGAAAGATAGGCACAGCTTTTTGCTTCCCACCCAAGTTATAAATTCCACAAACTGGCTTTAGAGAAAAGAAGAAGGAGTTTACTAGCTAGAGAAGACAGACTGAGTCTAAGGCTATGTCAACACTAGAAGCATCTGTCTACAGAAGTTACCATGGAGAGATGTTCTGACAAAACTTCTGTGGACAGATGGCATCTACACATAAAATTGGATTGATCTTTTGATCTGCTCCGTTGACAAAAGGACCCTTGGAGTGTCTACACAGCTTTTTTTGTCGACAGTTTCTGTCGACAAAATGCATTTTGTGTGTAGATGCTCTTCGAGTTTTGTCTGTCAACAATTCTCTCTAGTGTAGATGTAGCGTAAGTGACTATGGCAATGGTTACCCAACAGTGCTCTGTCAGCAGAAGTCACTATCGGAAGAGATTTCCTGACAAAACTTCCGTTGACAGAGTGCGTCCACACACATAAGCAAATCAGGAGAGCAGTCCATTCTGTTGACAGAGCAGCTGGACTGCCTGTTTGCTCTCTCCACAAAGCAGGTACCTGGAAGCACAGCAGACAGGGCTGCCCATTGTTGTGGATGCCCAGTTTGTTGAGAGAGGCCCCTGCAGGCGTTTACATAGCTGCATTGTTGAAGTAAATCTGTCAACTAAGACATTATACCTCGTAGAGCTGAGGCAGAACCCTTTTGGTTAAAGTGCTGGATTTTGTCCATATGCTGTTGACAAAAGGCACTTTGTGTGTAAATCCGTGTATAATATTGTGTGTGTAACCCATTTTGTTGACAAAAACTCTCTTGTGTTATCGTAGCCTATAAGGGGTAACAAACAGATCAAAGCAGTTTGCTAAGCGAATAAAACAAATACACAAACTAAGCTTAAGGTACTACAGAAACTGGTACAGGTACCAAATTATCACTTAAATATTTGAGGCAGATTGCAGAGATTCAAAAAAAAGAAAAAACACCTTCTGCACTGGCCAACAAATTAAAACTTCATGTATTTAACGCACAGGCTAGGTACCCTTCTAGCCTGGGCTCAGCTATTATCATCCCCCTCCCTAGTTCAGTCCTTGTTTCCCAGTGTTTTAAAATTTCTCTTTGAGTGGGTAGCAGAGGAGAACCATGATGATGTTACACCCTTGCCTTAAATAGCTTTTAGGTATGGTGATTCTCTTTTGTCTTCCAGTGTGATTCCCACACCCAGCCAGCAGAAAAGTACTAGTTTAATTTAATTTAATTTTATTTTATGTGATTTGATCATGTGACCCTGGAGCCATAAATTAAAGTCTATTTTCAGTGCCTCCAGCAGCCTGCTTTGTCGACTGAAAAACATCTTCTGAATCCTATTGTTTTCTCTCATGAGGTATCCTTACACTAAGCCATCAGGCATGGTTGCATTCTGTTTGGTGGGTGTTCCCCAGGTGCAAACACACTTATAATTGATACACAGTCAACAGTCCTAATTTCAGACACAGAAATGATACATGCAAATAGGATAATAATATTCAGTGAATTACAACATTTCCAATTATATCTCAAATAAAATATAACTTAATTATTCCATAATCATATAAGTGTATCTGTCTGGAGAATATGCAGCATAGTGTCACAACCACAATCACAGTTTTAGAGTTGCTTTTTAGATCAGGTTGATATCTTAAGCCAAGCCTGTAGCTGATGCGTGGGGTGGGGGTGGGGATTTACTATGCAAAGCAATTATTCAGAAGGCTCCTATTTGGTTGCCATTCTCCTTCCCTTACATTAACATTTCTTTTTACTTTGATGGCTTTATTTTACCAGAAATGATACAGCCCTCTATCCCTTTCAATTAATTGATTTATACTCAGTTAAAGGACCAGAAGTGTACTATAGTTATTCTTTCACCCAACTTTAAGTATTTGAAATTTTAATGTTCACACTTGCAATTCGCCCTCTTAGTTCTCTTTCACATGTAAGTAGATAGCTATAAAAGAATAGGCTTGCCTTATAATCCTAAGGGTGAAATTCTACCTCCTTTGGAATCAATGAGAGTTTAACTATTGACTTCAATGGGACCAAAATTTCAAGCATCTCCATCGAGTAATACAGTTTCAGGCCCCGCAATATGTTGTTATCATGATGAAAATACAAAGCACATTCATTGAGGACCAAAGCTACTTTGAATCTGCTTTTTAATTTAGCAATATCCACAGTTTTGAGGGGCCAGTCTCCCAGATTAAATTCATACGGTATGAAAAGCAAACCCAATTCCAAAGAATGTCTTTAAGAAAATTGAACCCTCCTCTCCCAATTTGCAGCGTCAGTTCTGCCTGTCATTCAGAAACCATATTTGTTCAAGACTTCCACTGCCTCATTTAATTTAGAAACCTCAGATCTGGTTTCGGTTATTTTCCAGTGTTTCAATAATTTCATGTGAAAATGCAGGAGCCATCCATTTTTTAGAAGCCTGTTGGGAGTTGTTAACAAAGGATACAGGCATGTGAAAGTTTACATATGTAATTTCCTAAATAAGAGCATACCATAAATGATGTTGAAAACTCCTCTGTGGAAATATTACGTGTTTTATATACACAGAATAGAAATGTAATTAGTTGTTTCTTAGTTCAGTGAATCTTTTGTTTTATATTGCATTTTCAAAAGTGCCTTTAACTTCAAGCCTGGGATTACAGCAATGAGGAATTTTTATATATAAGTCATTAACGTGTATGGTAGAATTTCTGGCTTGCAGAGATGCAGATGTTAGACACACACATCTGTTGTTCAGATATGGGGAGGGCCCAGTATTTCTGTTTGTCTAGGTGACTTGGGTATCTTCACTAGAAAACTTTCCAATTAATAGGGCAACCATATCTCCCTGTCCCGAATACGGGCAAGGGAGATATTGGAGGAGGGGCAGCTCCTTCTGGCTCCACCCAGCCCTGGGGAGCTGGGAAGTAGGTGGCAGTTGCCAGTGCTCCCCAAGCCCTGGGGAAGCAGCAGCTGCCGGAGCCCCGGGGAAGCGACAGCCCCCAGTGCTACCTGTGTCCCGGGGAAGCAGCAGTGACTGGCCTGTCCCGGGGAAGCAGCTGGGATGCAGCAGCCGCCCATGCACCGCTGCTGCTTCTCCGAGGCTCAGGGAAGTGACCTATGTGATTAGCAGGGGGAGGGCCCAAATACAGGACAATTAATCCCTTTTAAAAAATAAATAGGGATGCCTTTTTGGCATCCCAAATACGGGACCGTCCCACCAAATGCTGGATGGATGGTCACGTCATCAATTAAACATATCTCTTTTTAACATCCAGCCATATGATGCCTGGTATGCAGGGTTTTGTGTATCCTGTTTTTAACAGAGGACACATGTATGAGTTGTACCTGGTGCTGAAAAGTGACAAGTGGCAGTTGGTGTGGATGAGTGTGTGTGTGTGCGCACGCATGCATCACTTTTGGATTCACTAATCTTCACTTGATTGTCCTCTAAACTTGAGTTTTAGGACTGGAATGTATAAACCTCTTTGTAACTATTTAAAATGCAATTAACTTTTTTTAAATTAAGTATTAATAGAGTCCTTATCCTGCCACTTTATAGCTATTTTTCCTTCTGCTTAGAGCTGTTTGCTAATAATAGTTTGATCTTTGCCGAAGAGATCTGCTAGCACTGCAAAGCCAGAGCCTATATTGCTTAGGTGGTAAATTATACTATTAAATTACAGTTATTTGTTATTCTTAAACTTTTTTATAGGGAGTTTGGAATTAGCATGTTCCAGCAGAATTTGGCTAGTTTCTCTCCAGAGAATTTCTAGTTGGGTATTGTGTTGGTTTTGTAATGCAGCCAAATATTAAATTGTTGCTGCTCTATTATAAAATTTAAGGAGGTTTTCCAGCAACACACCCAGTTTCTAAAACACTTTAAAAAAGTGGGGGAAGATATGTATAGACCAACCACCTTTTAAACCTGTTAACCTCTAGCACAAAAAAAAAAAAAGTAAAACTTTCACATAAAGTGGAACAACTCCCCACCCTTCACCCTTCGTCTCCAGTAGAAATATATATTGTTTGAAATATAGACCATGTTTGGGGCACTTCAGTTTTTGGGCACCAAACTTAAGAAACCTTAAAGAAATCTGATTTTCAGAGTATCTTGATCAATTGATCTCTGATAATCAGGTGTTTCAAATTGCTCAGCCAGAATCCCTGGTCAGTTTTGAACATCCTTGTTCAGACCCCTGCTAAATAAGTTGCTTGGGTCCCCCATCCCCGCCCAAAAAATTGAGCACCTAGTTGTTGTTCTTAAAACCCTGAAGTCAGCAAACACTGTTGGGTGCTTTTACTTAACAAACATCTGTCGTCTTGTATGGATGCCTATTTATGAACTTAGGCTCATAATTACGTACTTCTGAAAAGTTTTGGGAAACTTTGTTTTTACAAATAGTTCTGATATCTGTGTCCTTTATCCTATTGCAAGGAAATAATTAAGCCCATTTTAATCACACGATAAGCAAAAAAGAGGTTCTTATAACAAGCCCTTGCTATTTCTCAATGGTTACATTGTGAGGCTCGTTATTCTTGATACATTATTTCTGCCATTATTTGAATACTATGGCTCTGAATTTGTAACCTATACTACCAGTCTTATCTAGAGTGACTCCATTGCATATTGAATAATATTTTCATATGAACAGTAAAATATTGTTCTACACGTTATTTTAGAGCACAGCACGTAGGACAATGAAATATGAGTACTAGATTCTATTCCATTAGCATCACCAGTATGATTAATATAGTAATGTGCTGTACTATGAAGATCAGTAGTAAAATTGCTATTAAGAAATGTGAGAGCTTTAAAGCCAATGACCTATTTTGAGTTAACAGAATCTGGGACTAGCTTTTTGCTGAACATAAAGTATGTATTTGTAAAGGTTGGGAGCATATTTGGAAATTGCAGCTTGGTTCTCTGATATGGTTGAGATTTTCAAAACAAATTAAGGATTTAATAGAATCCTGTTGATTTTCAGATAAAAATGACTAGAAAACAATCAGCAGAAGGCAACAATTTGTGGTCACTCGATCTAGTTTGATTTGAACTGGGTGACTTGGAAGTGACAGGCTCTGTGTAATATTAATGATCATCTAAGCAATCCGTTTCTCCAATTTTCAAGGATTTGAAACATTTTGAGTATGCAGTCAGACTGCTGATCATACATGCTGAGCCATCTTTTTGAGTAAAACCATATCCTGTCTTCTCCAGTTACTGTATGTCTTGTTGCAACCTTGCATCAACTGTTCTGTGAGCATCCCTGTGGAGGACATGCACTGCCAGCACAAAAAGTGTGGTATGGACATGTAAAATCAATTCAATTACTGTGATGGCTGTATGGTGATGTACCTTAGGTTGACTTAATGTTGTAGACTATGCTTGCCCTAAATTCAGAGCATATTTGTCTTCATGTCTTACAGCTCATTGAGTAGACTTCACTGATAGCTTTATAAACAGCTGTCCTTTAGTCACGTAGAGCATAGGATCTTTTCAGGAAGCAAAAATGCTTCTTCATGCAACTCTCTAAATTATCTCCACTCTACTCTTTCATGAGACTTGCAGGGGTGATCTGTAAAAAGAGTTTGGTCTGCATGTCCATTTCAGTCCTTCTGTGACTGTCAACATGAATGCCAACTATGATGTGGTTACTTAGATGCTGCAAATTGGATTGCAATTGCAAACTTATTTTATATAAGCTAGAAAACAATCAGCAGAAGGCAACAAGTTGTGGTCACTCGATCTAGTTTGATTTGAACTGGGTGACTTGGAAATGACAGGCTCTGTGTAATATTAATGATCATCTGAGCAATCTCTTTCTCCAATTTTCAAGGATTTGAAACATTTTGAGTACTCAGTCAAACTGCTGATCATACAAGCTGAGCCATTTTTTTGAGTAAAACCACATCCTGTCTTCTCCAATTACTGTATGTCTTGTTTCAAACTTGTTCTTTTGATCTGCATATCCTACCCCTTTCATAGAAGGAACACAATAGAACAGATATATAGGTCACTTTTTGTTTCTGTGGTTTTCCAACCCCAATTATTACATTTTTCCTGACATAATTCCCACATGATTTTTTTTCACTGGTGTCTGTGACAAAAATACAGCTGCAAGCTTTCCACTGCTTCTTTAACTTTAGTGATAACATGCGCCTATAAATTAACCAATTAGTCTGGCTTTGTGGTCAAATATGTCATCACTTAGAGGCCTGCAGTGGTTAGAGAATATGCCTAGAGTTCCTGGGGTTAAACAGTGGAAAGATTTGTTGCAGGGTGGGATGAATTAAGAGTATTCATACCAATACTTCACTACTGCACAAAAAGGTTTTCTACTGTATGTCTGTTCAAATTGAATGGATTCTCTTGATTTTGTCCATATTTAAACTGTCATTTATAACTCTTTCTGGCCATAATATAAATAACCTTTGACAGCATTAAATTCTACTGCTTGCATTATTTCCAAGAATATGTCATTTCCCATAGCATTCAACAACACTAATGCGATTTTAGTGAAAACACTCTGGTATTATTCCAAGAACCTCTGTCTTTTAAGAGAGGTGTATCGAGTGTGAACAACACAAAAATGTGTCTATTTCAGAGCAATGCTTCTATAGCTGTGTCACGATTTGGACGACTTTGTCAGAGAAATCTTTTCATGGTTCAACCTTTTACTCATCCCTCTTGCCCTATCAACAAAATAGTCATTTTCTCTTCTCAAATGTTCTCCAACATGGAACAAATGAAAAAAAGAAATTGTTTATGCATCTAAAATATGGGCCTGTCACAGTCATAACAAAACTAGTTTTGCTAGTGGAAGGAATATTACAGTAAATGTTGGGGAAATGCCACCAGTCTTATTCCTGATTCCTGACGTTTGGCTGGACTTAGTAAAGTAACTGTGTGGCACTGTCTAGTCTTTTGAAAAGGATCGGCAACCAAAATAGCAAGAAGAGCCATTTTTTGCCAATTTGGTAAAAAAGCTCCATAATTCAAGAGCCACAATATATGTGAATACGAGGCAGTCCTTAATAAATAACGTCAAACCATACTATTTTAAGAACAGCGTGTAAACAATGATGTGTAACATGATACATGTTAACTGCAGGACATTCACAAACTTCTTACATGTTCTATTTCCTCACACTTTACATGCATGTTTGTATAACTGTCATCCTGACTTTCACTCCCAAACTTTTTCTCTATCTAGAGGATGCTAGGGTGAGTTATCCAACTATTTGAGATCACATAGCATTTGCTATTTAGATATGAGTTGTTCATTTTGGGACTTGTAGACATTCACCATTTATTGAAAATAATCAGGAGGATTGTTTTTTGTGGTTTTGTTTCTTTGCTTTGTAATTATAGTGTTAGGATCCACAGAGGAGTTCTGAAAGAGCCGAAGGTTGCAGACTCCGTCTTGGGCAACGGGTTGTATTGTCACTGTCACATAGTGTTGACATCAGTGGAAAAAAAAAATCCAGTTTTACTTGTCATAGATCGGTGGGCTTTGTAGTGTCTTTGAGTAAAGTGAGCAGAATTCGGTCTTAAGTATCCTCAGCACCATAATTAATTAAAATCCAGGTTCATTGCCATGTTACACCTCTAACAAAGCCATGTTTATCTACTTTCTTTCATGGGGCTGCATTACATAGACTTTGACCTGAACAACTTGTATCTCTCTTTCTGGGACATCAAAAAAAAAAAACAAAAAAAACCCCCAAACCCTACCTTATCTCTAAGTTCCCTATTTGAATTTGCACTCTGGCTTGTAAAACCAACTTTTATTGGTAAATTGAGCAAGTTTGGTATGGACGTCATTTCCAGGCAATAAAGTAGAGACCCCATGCTGCTATGTTTACTGGTAATTTTTCAAAGAACCACACTCTAATTGAGTTAAACTTTACCACTATTTGAAAGAATTCGTCATAGACTACTGTTCTTGAATAGCAGGAGGTTTTATCATTTTCAGCCCTCTTCCAATTTACAAATTCACAAAAAAGAATGATAGCTCTTGCCCATTAATTTCCAAATCTAGGGTATCCATGCAGCAATACTATTAAAGTGCAAGGCTAAAATACTCTACCTGTGTATTGTTGTACTTTCATTTTTGTAGACCATGGTCTATTACTGGGAAATGTGTCAATTAAAAGTGAAGGAAGAGGACAAATAGAATTAGAAAGATTTGAAAAAAAATGAAAACATGAATTATAGAGAGAGGGAAGAAGGGAAGAGATATCAAGAAGACAGTGTTCTGGTTCCCATTCAACACTGCCTGTGCTTTGCTAGAGCTGGGCCTCAGAGAAAGAAGGAAATGTTGAGCCTTTCAGAAATACTGATTTTGCTATTAGAAAAAAATCTTCTGCATGTCACTGGGGGTGTCTCGAGTATTCTCAACACTGTTATTAACCAAGTTCTAACTAAGTTGACAAATGTTCTGAGAGAAGTGGAATGAATCTTAACCCAAATTATACAGAATGCTTATGGGTACACTAAGTAGGAGTCAGTTAACAGACATAAATTATGGCTATACTAACATTTTGCCAGTAAAACTTCTGTCACTCCAGGTGGGAGGATACACAAAGCCAGCAATTTACATCCCATTGGCATAGAGCTGCTATGCAGTAGACCTTATAGCAGCACCACTGGAAGGTCTCTAGTCTAGACATAACTGCCATTGTGTCAGAGAGGTAGCCGTGTTAGTCTGTAGCTTCAAGAACAACAAGAAGTCTTGTGGCACCTTATAGACTAACAGATATTTTGGAGCATAAGCATTTTTGGCCAAAGACCCACTTCATCAGATGCATGAGTGGGGGTGGGGGTCTTAGAGGGGTATTTAAAAGTGGGGTTCCAGTAAGAGGGAGGGCCAGAACTGACAAGGTCTATTCAGCAAGGTAGAAATGGCCCAGTATCAACAGTACTTATCAAAAGAGGATAAACAAGTCAGATCAGACAGGGGGATGTGAGCCTTTGTCAGAGTCTAATGGGGAGCTATTAGCACCCAGAGCAGAGAAACTGCCTGTGTAAGCTGCGAGCCACTCCCAGTCTCTGTTTAATCCTTGGTTAATGGAGTCAAATTTGCAAATAACTTGCAGCTCAGAGATTTCTCTCTCCATTTGATTTTTGAATTTTTTTTTGTTTCAGGACTGTCACCCTTAAATCTGCCACTGAGTGTCCAGGGAGATTGAAGTGTTCTCCCACAGGCTTCTGTACATTGCCGTTCCTGATGTCTGATTTATGTCCATTTATTCTTTTATGGAGAGACTCTCCAGTTTGGCCAATGTAAATTGCAGTGGTGCATTGCTGGCACATGATGGCATATATTATATTAGTAGATGTGCAAGTAAAGGAGCCCCTGATGGTATAGTTGATGTTAGGTCCTGTGATGATGTCACTGGTGTAGATACGTGCGCAGAGCTGGCAGCGAGGACCATTGCAGGGGGCTGGTTCCAGGCCTAGAGCAACTGGTTTGTGATTTGCAGTGGCTGGTAAGGATTAGTTTAAGGTTGGCAGGCTGTCTGTAGGCGAGGACAGGCCTGCCTCCCAAGGTCTGTGAGAGTGAAAGATCATTGTTCGGGATGGGCTGCAGATCACTGATGATGCACTGGAGAGGCCTTAGGTGGGGGCTGTATGTGGTGGTCAGTGGTGTTCTCTTGTTTTCCTTGCGAGGCCTGTCTTGTAGCAGGTGGCTTGTGGGTGCCCGTCTGGCTCTATCAATCTGTTTCCTCACTTTGTGGGTCTTTTCCCACAAAAGCTTATGCTCCAAAATATCTGTTAGTCTATAAGGTGCCATGAGACTTTTTGTTGTTCTCAAAACTTCCATAGTGTGATTCAGACCAGCAGCCTATGTGCAGTAAATTTTTGTGCCTCAGTGTACAGTACCAGATATTTCGGATATAGGTGAAAGAAGTCCCCACGAAGGAGTGACCTGTCCAAACAGGAAATATCTTCCTAACCTGTATGAGTCAGTGCTTGGGTTATGCCCCACAGAATGAGGTTTTACATCCATTTTAAAATAAGAATCTCTGATTTAATTGTGGATGTTCTCAATGCTTATATAAAGGTATAGACATTTCTTTTTGGAATTCTACTAAGCTCTCGGTGTCAGCATGATAACCTTCAGACAGGAATTACACAGATTTTTTATGAGATGTGTTGAGAGTATTTTATCAGTTATAAATGAGCTGCCTTTAAATTTAATTAAATGTCCTCATGTTCTTTTGCTCATACAGAAAACACATAGTGCAGACTATCACCTGCAGTTAAGCTGCCCATTCTTGTAGCTTCATCATCTCCCTCAGAAGATCCTCCTGGTGTTCATTCTTCTCAGTTCAGCTGAACAAAGTTGAATTATCTGTGAATTTTGCCATTTCACAGTTTATTCCTCTTTCAGTCTAGAAAATAAAGGAAAGATTCTGACATCCTTATCTCACATACAGAAGTACTTTACTTTTGGAGTGGCTGCTAGGAAATCAGTGACAATTTCCAAAGAATGAAGTACTTCTCAGGGAATACGTGTTTTGAACTTGATCTCTGACCCTGTACAGCTGGAGTAAATTCTGTGGACCTTTGGAATAGGCTTCATAATGGGAGCACAGGAGGAACTGGGTAGCAGTGGATCCTTCCATCCTGGCCTGGTTGTATTACTGTGCAGGAATCTTGTTCAAGGAGAATGGAGCTCAGTTTGTCTCCTAAAAATCCATATGAATGTCTTCTTTGGGATTTTGTCTTTGTATGTTTCACTGGTTGAAGACATTCAGGCTAACCCTGGAAAATTTGAAATGGGAAGAACTTTGTGTGGGTTTTTGCATATTTCTTCATGTAGTGCTCTGATGTCAGTATCTTTACCATTCAAAGTTAATTCCAGATGTTGTTGCCCTTGTTTTTTTTTCCCTCTAAATTATGAAATAACATTATTCTTTTCCATTAGTCTTTGGTGATTACATTCTTTAAAAAGTCTTTAAATTAGAAACATAATGTGAGACATGCATCAGCCTATGTCAGGGAGCTGTGTACTGGAAACTTTGACCCTACAGGAAGCAGGTTAGCTTCAACGGAGACTTTACCTTGTTTGAGCTTCTTTTCATCAACTTCCTGCCTGTCAGATGCTGTAAACTCAGTTTCTCCAGCTGTTCCATAGCTCAGTTTGTATTCTGTTTCTCAGTCTTTTGTACATTCGCTAGTGCTTCAGGAATGTGAAAAGAATAAATACATACAGTTTTTCCATTTTGAAAAGCAAAACAGGAGAGAGTCAGGGTTTAATTTTGAGAAACTCTTTGCACTTCTCTAAGTTGTGCAATGATGGCTCCTTGTCAATTATTCTCCTCCCTTAACTGAGCAGCACTTATCAGTAAGAATGGTAGCTAAAACATTCTAGCATTTTTCTATATCAAGTTTCCATTGGGAAAGAGGTTTTTTTTAATTTTCTTAATAGAATTTTTTTCTAAAAGATCTCCAAAATATATAGTGTTTTGATTGTACTTTAGTGAGATCTTGAAGAATTTTATTTGACTCTTCCTGTGCTCTAGTCTATAGTTTGTTTCTTTCTCTTTTTACTTTCTTTTCATTTATGTATTTATTTGTTTGTTTGTTTGTTTATTTATACTTTTGCAGTGGGAGTGAGAGATCTTGTGTGCTGTTTTAAAAAACTCTTGTCACAATAGCCATATTGGCAAAAGCAGGATTTGTATATTAGAAGAATGCTTATTTTTGTGAATGGTACAGCTTTAACAAATTAGAGCGATATCAGTTTGGAACTACTATTGTTATATAAAAGGCCCCATGGAGCTGCAACAATCATCCTGTAATTTAGTAAGAAGCAAGAGGCATGAGAGAGTTGATTCAACAGGAGGGGTTAGGATTGGAGTGTAGTTTTGTTTTTTGTTTTTGTTTTTTGTGTTTTTTTAAATGTAGCTTTTAGCTGGAAGAGAAGCATCTATAATGGTAGTGGAATGTTTAGTTTGTGCTAGGTTTAACTTGAAACAAATAAATACACAAAGGAATAGTGGGCCAGATCATAAGCAGGTGTAAATCAGCTGTAGAGGGGTTAGATTTGCCCCATCTAAGGATCTGATCTTTTAAGTGTATCGATGTCTGGTGTTGTGTGCTGTCTCTTTAACACAGACATGTACTTCTTGCCAGTTTTTCCTTCCATCCATTTCATACCCACATCCAGCCAAGTATGAAATCCAGTTTTGGCTGTCCATTCAATACCCAACTCCTGCATTAGAGTTCAGAAATTGCATTTACTGCTTACTTGTTGACATAAAACATATAGCCGAGATTGGCATAACAGATTAAAATAATAAAACTTTCCATTTTACTGATTCCTTTCATCTGAAGAAGTTGGCCATTGACTTTAATAGGAACACCATTAGCTCCAGAATGAATAAGGGACACACCAAGAAAGAGAATCTGTATTTCCAGATGCTCACAGTATTAACCCCACAAATTAAGTTACAATTATAATACAACAGGCCTACCTCCTCTACCTTTAATTTAGTTATGAATGGATAGTAGTGAAGACATGATGGAGAAGGCCTAAGAATGGGCTTAGCCCATCACAGACCCTGGGTGGGTACTTGAATTCTTAGCCTGAACCTGAAGTCTTCTCACAGCTTCACCAGCTGCACTCTCCATGTTTAATCTACAGTTATGTCTTAATTTATGTTGTAGACCTATCCTCAGTCTGCTACTCTGTTCTACATCATGGTCATATTTTAAAAACCTAAACTTGTATCGGGTATTTTATTAATCTCAATAACATCTTGGTAGGCAAATAAATTCATCAGTGGTGTCATTTCAGATGAGCTCTGAGAACACCACTAGCTTTAAATCAAGGTGTCTTCTGGATATAGCCATACCAATAATCCAATCTATTAACACTCAGAGCTTCATGAATAACGACATTTAACGCACTGAGACATATTTAGTGAAGTTACACCAGGGATAGACTTAACCCACTGCAAAGTAAATGTTACCTCCCAATTCTGTCTTTTGCCTTCATATACTGTGAGCATAAGTTTCAAACAGTCTTGCTCAGTCTTGCTGGCAGTGGTTTGTTCCATGTTAGAGAAACAAGGCATTATGAATTCCACTTGAACAGCTAGGTAATAAAAGTAGAAGTTTGGCAAGGTCAGGAAATGAACCATTCTGAAGGCTTTTATGTTACTAGTAGGGAAAACATTTGTACATGCTCATCCTGTATAGCTGGCCACCTGCACAGTTTGCTATTTAGAAAGTGCAAATGTGTTGACTTTTGCAGAAACACATTAAATTAAATTAAATTAAATTAATTAATAATTAATTAATTAAATAAATTAAAAATTATACTGGTGACTTTTAACATGAACTTCTACTCAAGTCAATGGAAATCTGCCTGTCCAGTGACATCAATGTCATTGAAGTCTGGATGAAACGGAGGCAATTTTTTTAAAATTCATGCATGTGACTGACTTATGAGAAGGTGGGCCAGAATGACAGCATTATTATTTCATAATTATTATAGACTGAATTACTGACTTCAGTACAGTTTTAAAATTAGTCATTTGCTTAAGCAACAAGCTGAATCAGAGCCTCAAGAGAGCTATTTTTGTGGGTGAATGGGGGGTATAGATCGGGGTGAGCAAACCTTTCACGTTCTGTCTCACTTTTGAACCCTGCAATTAGCAGTCCCCCACACTCCAACTGTTCTAAAGTAATCAAAACTGACAGACGTTTTGGTTATGTTCATATAAAAAAATTCATCCCATCTAAGAAAAGAAGTATGTAGAATGTACAAACTTTAATTGGTATATAAATATTAATACACATACATTAAAACAGTAACATATTTCAACACTTCCAATGAGATGGATGAGCCTCAGACCCATCATCTGATCGTGCTGAGCCCCCCGCCTTATAAAACTTCATGCCCCTCAATAGGGCCTGCCCCCCACTTTGCACATCTTTGATATAGATTCTCAGGCATGATAATCTGCTGCTTTTACATTTATGTCACTTGGTTAGTCGTAGCACCAAATTCTTATATAAGTTTTCAGTGATGTTAGCTCATATTTTGGTTTATTAATTATTATTGTCACCATTAACATTAAACTTTTAAGGGGATTATGAGAAACTGTGCGTTTGATGCTTTTTTGGAAAAAAAAACAAACAAACACCCAAAAAAGCCATAGTACCATTTCAGAACACGAAGTGTAGATTCTTTAATATGTCACAAACAGCTACCTGTAGTAGGAGGGTTTTATACATACATATATACACACACACACACCTCACAGAGCTGGAAGGGACCTTAGAAGGTCACCTAGTCCAGTCACCTGCCCTCATAGCAGGGCCTATCACCATCCCTGACAGATTTTTTTTGTTAATCTCTTTGGCTATGTCTACACGTGAAGCCTACATCGAAGTAGCCTATTTCGATGTGGCGACATCGAAATAGGCTATTTCGATGAATAACGTCTACACGTCCTCCAGGGCTGGCAACGTCGATGTTCAACATCGACGTTGCGCAGCACCACATCGAAATAGGCGCAGCGAGGGAATGTCTACACGCCAAAGTAGCACACATCGAAATAAGGGTGCCAGGCACAGCTGCAGACAGGGTCACAGGGCAGACTCAACAGCCAGAGGCTCCCTTAAAGGGCCCCTCCCAGACACACTTGCACTAAACAGCACAAGATACACAGAGCCGACAACGAGTTGCAGACCCTGTGCATGCAGCATGAATCCCCAGCTGCAGCAGCAGCAGCCAGAAGCCCTGGGCTAAGGGCTGCTGCACACGGTGACCATAGAGCCCCACACAGGCTGGAGAGGCAGCGTCTCTCAACCCCCCAGCTGATGGCTGCCATGGAGGACCCCACAATTTCGATGTTGCGGGACGCGGATCGTCTACACGGTCCCTACTTCGACGTTGAACGTCGAAGTAGGGCGCTATTCCGATCCCCTCATGAGGTTAGCGACTTCGACGTCTCGCTGCCTAACGTCGAAGTTAACTTCGAAATAGCGCCCGACGCGTGTAGCCGCGACGGGCGCTATTTCGAAGTTAGTGCCGCTACTTCGAAGTAGCGTGCATGTGTAGACACAGCTTTTGTGTCCCAGATCCCTAAACATCCCCCTCAAGGACTGAGCTCACAACCCTGGGTTTAGCAGGTCAATGCTCAAACCACTGAGTTATGGCTACAGGCTCGTGTTAAAACAGACAAAACCAGATCTTCGGATGGGAAGTAGATTGAGAACAAATTTGCGTACCATTGTTCCTAGGAGAGAAGCGATGACCTGCTGGTTATGGAAATAGCTTGGTAGTCAGGAGGGCTCCTTTCAGTTCTCTGCCCTGCCACAGGGTTTCTGGCATCAGACAAGATCTGAGGCTTAGTGTCTCTGTCTTATGGCATGTCTATATTCACATAAAAGACCTATGGCACAGCTTCAGCTGGCCAGGGTTAGCTGTCTCGGCTGCAAGCTGCAGGGCTATAAAATAACTGTGTAGCTGTTCAGGCTTGGTCTGGAGCCCAGACTGAGACCTTTGAAAGTGGAAGGTCTAGGAGCCCAGCTCTAGCCAAAGCCCCCACATCTACTTCTCAGGTTTATAGCTCTTTCAGCCCATATCGGCTCTTTCAGTCTGTGACCCTTATTGCTGTGGGGTGTTTAATCACAGTATAAGCATACTGGAGAATGGAAACAAATAATGGGCACTTCCCAGTTTCATAGGAGTTGGGAGGATAAATCCATTAAAGACTGTGAGTTGCTTCACTGTTATGGTAATAGAGGCCATATCATGATCTTATGTAGCTAAGTAGCCTTAAGGAAACCCCACATGAATATCCATGCAGACATTCACTTGATATTTGAGATAAGTTACACAGGAGTTGTAGGGATGCATTTACAGTTAGAGTTTAAACTCTAAGATATACTTTCAACAGCTCCTTCCACTGCCACCTGTTGTGTTTACTGCCTGCTCATTTAAATGTATTCAACCTTTTTCATTTTTTCAAAATACATTTAACGTATGGCGAGGGGAAATACTTTTGCTTGTATTTTCATTATTTCTATTTAATTTATGTGTTTGCCAAGTGTAACAACATGATATATTTCTGTGGATGATTCCAACTATTTTAATTGCAAAATAAAATTAAAAAAATGCAATGGAATTAATATAATCCAGGGCATTTACTGTTTCCTTGGGACTTTGGCCTTTTTCTTCATTAACTATAATAGATATTGCTTGAAGTTGGCATGACAGAACACTTGTTTTGGGACCAGTTCATGCTAAGGCAATATGTCCAGCATCCTGATAATCCTGTCAAACCTCAAACCCCTGGCCCATGTCTCTTGCAGATTTACATATCCGGCACCTCATTTACATATTCTTCTTTTCAAAGAAGAAAAGCTGTGTAGATGCAGCTCTTTCAAAATTAATTCCCATTTTTGAGAGAACCCTTGTTCCTATTTTTTTTTTAAGGAAGAAGATTTCTTTTAAAGTTGGGGATTACCTTTGAAAGAGCTGCATCTACACTGCTTTCTTCTTTTGAAAGAAGAATATGCAAATGAGGTGTGAGATATGTAAATCTGTGCTCCATGTGCATTTTCAATATCCTTCATTTGCATGCCTCTTTCTAAAGAGGAATGCTAGTGTAGACGTAGCTCTTTAGGCAAGAAGACTGTTTTCAGGTTTAATTATCTTATGCATCTTTATTAAACTTGAAAAATAGTCTAACAGCTTCAAAAAAGGACGGGGTGTGTGTGTATGTGTTCTTCCATCTGTTTTCCAAAATAATCGAGTGTGGACTTATCTGGACTATATTATACTTAGTCTTTCTGTGAATTATTTTGAAGGAGTCTGGAGGAGGAGAGAGAACTTGCAGCATTCCAGTCTGTCCCCTTCAAGACTGAAAAGTTCATGCCTCAGAGTTTTCCTCAAGATTTACAACCTTGAATTTTATTTTTAGCATCTCTTTTTCTTCTGCAGGGGAAAAAAAATAAAACCTCTTTATCTCTGACTTCGAACATGAAATCTCAAGTGGTGAAATTGCTGTAAAAATACTCGACATGGACTGTTACTATTTATGCTGCTGACTACAATGACCTATGATGCATAAAAATTATATATTTCAATTACCAGAAATAATTGGAAATTAACCAATAATGTTTAAATGATTAAGAACATGAGAATGGCTGTAATGGGTCTGACCACAGGTCCATCTAGCCCAGTATTACGTCTTTAGACAAAGGCTAATGACTGCTGCATTAGAGGGAGTGAACAGAACATGTGATCACGAAAGTGATTCCTCTCCTGACATCCATGTCCAACCTCTGACAGAGGCTAGGGACACCATTCCTACCTATGTTGGCTAATAGCCATCAGTGGGCCTAACCTCCATGTATTTAGTTCTTTATTGAAGCCTGTTAAAGTCTTGATCTTCACAATCTCCTCTACCCAGGAATTCCACAGGCCTACTAAGCACTGTGTGAAGAAAAACTTCCTTTTGTTGGCTGTAAACCTGCTCCCCATTAATTTCAATTGCTGACCTCTAGTTTCTTTTATTGGGAACAATATAATTTTTCCTTATTCACTTTTTCCACACCAGACATGATTTTATATACCTGTGTCATATCACCCTTTAGTTTCCCATTTTTCGAAGCTGAAAAGGCCCAGTCTTTTCAATCTTTTTTCATATAGAACACATTCCAAACCCCTAATAATTTTTGCTGCCCTTTTCTGAACCTTTTCCAATGCCAATATATCTTTTTTGAGATGAGGTGACCACCTTTGTACACAATTTTTAAGATGTGGGCATACCATGAAGTATAATAGTAAGATGTTCCATCTTATTCTCTATCCCGCTTTTAATGATTCCTACCATTCTGTTTGCTTTTTTGACCATGGCTGCACATTGAGTGGTTGTTTTCAGAGAACTATCCACAATGACTCCAAGGTATCTCTCTTCAGCGGTTATAGCTAAATTAGTCCCCATCATTTCATCGGCAATGAAGGTCCAGAATGGTCACCCACTATTGAGGATGATTAGATTAGCATCAAAGAAAAAAACTACAGAACTGCTGTCAAGATCCTTCGCTTCTAAAAACACAGGCACAAGGACTGGTTTGATGACAAGGGCAGAGATGCCCAAGCTCCTCTTGATAAAAAAGCATCAGAAATGTAGGCCTTTATAGACTAACAAAATGATTTATTCAGTGATGAGCTTTCATGGGACAGACCCACTTCATCAGATCAATTTCATTTCCAATACAGTCTGACATGTGTAAGTGCAGAGGACCAAAAAAATTGCAATGCAAATTGACAAATCCAATAGGATTGAAGGAAGGGGGTGAGAGGTGGGGCATGTCAATTGTTCCTTCCTCCTCTCAGTTTTCATTGCCATTTTTTTTGTACTCTGTACTTATAAATGTCAGTCTGTATTGGAAATGAGAGTGATCTGAAGAAGTGGGTCTGTCCCATTAAAGCTCATCACTGAATAAATAATTTTGTTAGTCTTTAAAGTGCTACATTTCTGCTGCTTTGTTTTGTTGGAGTACAGACTAACACGGCTACCTCTCTGTTACTCTTCTTGATAAGATGCATGTGACACACCTGGCTTGGATAATGATAAAGAGAATGCCTCCAGAAAACTGGCATACATTCGAGACAAGCAGGAGTCACAAGTCAAATTACAGCAAGTGAAAGAGGACTGGTCAAAATGTCAAGCAGTTAAACTCCAAGATGTAGCTGATAAACATGATCTTAGGACACTGTATGACAGGCTGAAGGCAGTCTACGGGCCACACATTGCTGGCTGTACACCGGAGCGCTCTGCTGATTGGCCTCACTATAGGATGAAAATTTCTGAGTCAGGTTATTGTATTCCGCTAAAGACTCCCTATTGGAGTTCTAAAGTCTGGAGTAGGCCTATAATCCTATACTTCAGAAACCCAGTTAGCATGAGTGGAAGATTACCCCCATTTGAGCCCCCCTCCATCTCATTCACAAGACCCAGGGAAGGTTGTCCCATCTCAGACAGGGCCTTGGAATTTGTAGGGAGGGACAGTTGCCCTGGCAACCACATTCCAAGAAGAGGCCTTGTGTGTGAGAACAGAGATATGGCCTTCTCTTCTCCGCTATCCTAGGCTGGTTCATAAAAACAAATATGCAAGTGCTATATGCTATTACTGTATATTGCTTTAACCTTTGAGATAATGCACCCATGGATATGTCCATGTGAAGGCACCATCCTTATTCCTATAGACTCATCATTACTCCAATTAGACACATAGTTGCCATTAGATGTCTGCTTTGTTTAAGTAACTTGTTAAGCAAAACCACTTGTACTAGACATAAGGCATTCTGTAAACTATGGGCGGGGACATTGTGTAACCTTTTTAGATTATTGGCTTACTGTGCTCATTTCATCTTGCTGCTAGAAGCTATCCAGGCTTGAATAACACCCATGCCGTTGTTTTGCCCATCAGCATCCTATATAATCAATTGTAACCTGTTGTCTGACAGTGTTCACTGAGCCTGACAAGTGAAGCGACAGTTCACCAGTGCTGTGTATAAAAAACCCTCCTGCTGGTTTCCTACATGGTGTCCAGACTTTGTTCCAGTGCTCACTTTGATCACAGATAGTGCTAAAATCCTTGACTGCTGGGCTGAACATTTTCACACAGTATTGAACCAGACCTCAACTTTTGACAGCAGCATTCTTGAGGAGATTCCTCATTGGACTAATGATTTAGAGCTGGTCATACGATCTACTCTTGATGAGGTACAACAAGTTGTTAACCAGCTGAAATCTGGAAAGGCAGGTGGCAGTGATGCAGTTCCATCAGAAATTTATAAAGCTGCTTATGGCCGGTTGATGTACCATCTCACCTATTTATTTAGTGCCATTTGGGAGAAGGAGCTAGTCCCTCAGAACTTCAAAGAAGCCTTTTTGTACACATATACAATAGTAAAGGTGACCATGCTTGTTGTGATGACCCTCGGAGCATCTCTTTGGTCTCTATAGCTGGTAAGATCCTGGCTCACATCCTTTACAACCAGCTTTCACTGCATGTGTTCAAAAATGGCATCATTCCTGAAAGCCAGTGCAGGTTTTGTGCAGTTCGAGGCACTGTTGATACGATATTGCAGCCAAACAGAGACAAGAGACATTCAGAGAGCAACATCAGGAACTCTATGTAATCTTCATCAATTTGACCAAGACGTTCAACACGGTCAACAGAAATGGGCTCCGGAAAATACTTGGGCACATTGACTGTCCTGAAAAATTTGTCAACATTGTTGGGCTTTTCACAATGGCATGCTTGGTCATGTCCTACACAGTGGAGAGACATTAGCACTTTTTGAAATATCAAACAGTACAAAGCAAGGATGTGCCCTTGCTTCTCTCCTGTTCAACATCTACTTTTCAATGATGCTGTTAGTTGCTTTTAAGGACGGCCCATTGGGCATACCCATTCCGTTCTGAACAGATGGCAGTATTTTCAATCTCTAGAGACTTCAGGCTTGCACTAAAGTGGTTACTACAACTATCCATGACCTTCTGTTTGCTGATGACTGTGCATTGTTGGCTCATTAAGTGAGGGATGCACAGGACCTTTTTGATCACTTTGTTACTTCTGCTCACGGCTTTGGCCTCACAGTGAGCCTCAGAAAGACAGAAGCTATGTCTCAGTCTGTTTGGAAAAAGCCCAGCACTCCAGTGACCACCGCTGCTGGTACAGCCCTTAAAGCTGTTGACAAGTTGTGCTACCTCAGAAGTGTATTGTCCTCTAGTATAAATGTGGATGATGATGTATCTGCTCGATTAGCCAATGCCAGCACCGCCTTTGGAAAATTGACCAAACACCTATGGAATGACCATGGTATTAAATCTCATACCAAGGTAGCAGTTTATCAGGCTGCTGTCCTGAATATCCTGCTGTATGACTCGGAGTCATGGACAATATATTATTGCCATACTTTGAAACTTGATCAGTTCCATATGTGCTATCTGAGGAAGATCGCCCATGTGAACTGGGGGGACAAAACTCCCAACATGGAATTTCTTAAGCTGTGTGGTATCATGGCCATGGAAGCAATGCTTATGAACAGACAGCTTCAGTGGATTGGTTATGTTACGAAGATGAATGATACACGGATACTTAAGGTGGTCTTCTATGGCCAGCTTGCTCATGATCCACCCTGTCAGTGGTCAGTATAAGTTCTATAAAGACACTTTAAAGACCATTGTGACTTAATTGCTTTGGGAGTCAGCATATCCAGGTACTACAGGAAAAGTGTAGGATCCAAAAAGAAAGTACAGTGCTTGCAGTTGGCAGCTTTTTATGTGACATCTGTAATCAGCTCTGCCGATCAAGGATTTCGTTTATTCACGCACCCATGGTGTCATAGAAGATGAGTTCTGTTGATCAATGGCTCAGTCCAAGAAGGAGAAGAAGTGCAAAAGTCAAAATAAATAGCAATGCCATCTGCAGTTTAAGGGCAAAGTTTCTCTTGTATGGATGTACATTACTTTCACTGAAGTTAAATAATGCTAAGGGCATGTGGGGTCACAATCTGACTTTTAATTTGAATGGTTTCACAAATGTTTTAGGACATGTTTTTGGTAAATACATTTACACTGGTTTCTCCTTTGTGCGAGCAAAAGTCCTTCCATGGTCAGTTAAAAAAATGTAAAGAAACAAAGCCAATGGTTGCAGTTAATGCAAAGGAAACCACAGTACCTCTAGCTGCCATAGAACATTCTTATTGCCTGCAACCTAATCACAGGCTTTTCTTCTCCATTCAGAATTGGGTCAATTTTCAAACTTTTACAATTGTGCCTTGTGAATTGGAAAGGCTAATCATTCAAGTATGCACAAACAGTAATCATGTAGGAATATAATTTATAGTTTGCAGCTAAATTAAGATGCTAGATGCACCAGTGAGTACATATTTAAACTGTGATCTTATTTGACTTTTATGATATGCTTAACTATTATGGGTACTCTATTATACTGTTTATTGGATAAATATAATCATAGTTATAGTTCAGTTCTGTTGCCTTTCCTGGTTATTATAACATACTCATTAACACATTATAATAGATGTAATTAGATCTATTTATATCAGGCTATGTCTGCACTACATGATAAAGTTGAATTTAAGATAGATAGCTTGATTTTAAAATGTCACAATCTTCACTGTAAATAACATCAGGTTGATTTTAAGCTGCACTAAGCTGGTGGTATAACACCTTGGCAAGCTACTCAACATAAAGTCAAGTCTGAATTTAAAAGTGTGAATTAAAGCTAGTATGGAAACACTATGTCTTTTAATAGACTTTATTAGTCTCCAGAGGTATCCTATATGTATCCTACAATGCCCCACAGTCCTCCACTCTGGCTGCTTCCATCTCTGCTGCCCTCCAGGTGCATAGGAATTGGGTAACAGGAAGCCTGCAAATTTTAATTTGGCACCAGGAAGCCCATGGCTGTAGAGTCATCCTTGTTTGAGAGGCGGAGAACCTTTTTTAGTTTGCTATTTGTGTGTAGGATGTGGGTGTGCATGCAGGTTAGAGGTGGCCGTCAGCAAAGGCTTGCCTGAGAGCCTCTGTGATGCGCTGGCCGTCCCGGTGGGCCTGGTGGATGGGGGAGGTGCCTGGCTGCTCATAGTCAGCGCTAGCTGGACGGCCCCCCTGGGGACATAGGCATCCCCCTTACCCTCCATAACATTGTGGAGGATGCAACAGGTGTCCACCACCTGGGGCATGTTGAGCACCCCGATCTCCAGCTGCGTGAGGAGGCACCTCCACCACCCCTTTAGGTGCCCAAAGGCCCGCTCCATGACATTGCAGGCATGGCTGAGGTGCTGATTGAATGACTCCCGGGTACGGTCGAGGTATCCCATGTATGGCCTCGTGAGCCATGGCGGCCATCATGCAGAGCAGCATGGTGATGGCCTCTGCCACCTGGATCTTCCGCCGGAGTTCCAGAAGACCCAGGCATCGTTGGTGCAGCCGGCAGAACCCACATCGATGTTGGTGAACCCTCCCCTCGCATCCACCAGGGCCTGAAGCACCACAGAATGGTAGCCCTTCCCATTGACGTACTGGCTGGCACTGTGTGATGGGGCGTGGATGGGGATGTGTGTGCCATCCAAAGCGCCGATGCAGTTCAGAAAGCCCAGTTCCTGTAAGCTGTCAATGGTGTTGTCCAGATCCCCCAGGTGGATGACCCTATGGAACTGCATCTCATTGATGGCTCTGACAGCCTGAGAGGGGGAGGGGGACATGTGCTGTAGTGCAGGTGGCAGGCTGTCCCCCCCTGACCTCAGGCCCATTCTGCCTCACTCCCATCTGGCTCCCACCCCATCCAGTCCACTGCTCCCCTCCCATCCAGACCTCCCCCCCATCCAGCCCCATGCCCCCCGTCCCATCCGACCGCTTGCAGCGGTGGGTTCCCCTCGCCCCAGCCCCCCAACCCTCCCACCCAGCCCCACCTTACCTCCATAAGTACTGTCCCGATGGTGGTCTTGCCCGCTCTGAACTATTGTCTCACAGAGCAGGAGTATGGGGTGGCCAGCTTCCAGATGGTGATTGTGACCCATTTCTCCCATGTGAGGGCTGGCTGCATGCAGGTATCCTGGTGTCAGAGTGCGGGGGCGAGCCAGTGGCAGATCTCCTCGAAGGTCTGCTTCGACATACAGACATTCTGCAGCCACCTTTGCTCACCCCACTCCCCCAGCACCAGGCACTCCCACCAGTCAGTGCTGCTGGGGTGGGTACAGAGGCGTCAGGGCACCCAGGGGTGTGCCTGGTGTTGCCCTGGGTGGGGGAACCCCACAGCTCCAGGGGGACAACCCAGCTGCCTGCTGAGATCGGGTGCAGCTGCGGTGATGGTGCACAGCACTGCCAGCAGGCTGTCCATAATGAGGGTGTCCTCCTTCAGGAGCTGTCTCTGTGCCTCCATCGTGGGCACGGGTGGGCTCTGCCAGGCTGGGAAAGGCTGGGCATCACTCAGCTTGTGCGGAGTGGAGGGTGGAGGGAGGGGTCCTTTAGAGGGGGCGGCTGGCTACAGCCCCGGGAGGGCTTGTTGGCTATGGGACCCTGCCCATGGTGTTTCCTGCCTTCCTTCTTTTGAAAGAGGGCTGGGAGCCATGTGGACACTCTCTTTCAAAAGACCCATGGCAGCACTTGGAAAGAGCGGATCAAAATGCCAGTGGGATAATGGTGGCGGATGCTCCCTTTTGACGGTTGCTATTTCAACCACTGAACTTCTATTTTTGTCCTTTCGAAAGGGCACTTACGTGTAGACCCAGCTATAGTGTAGACGTAGCCTCAGATGTTGCATGCATTTGGAATTTTACTTTAGGCCCACCTCTAATTTACATACTGTATTTAAGCAGAATCTGAAGAAATGAGTCCCTTTCTGTTAGATGGAACTGGGGAGAGGCTGTGGGTAAGTCCATGTAGATACGGTTTGCTCCTGCTTTGTTTGTATTTGTTAGGCAGTCAGTAGATGGAGTGATATTCTGCTTCTTGTAATCAACTTAATTTGTGATCCAGCACTAGTGTTAAATGCAGAGATAGCTAAAATATGTTTATCAGTGTTTGTAATTTTGTGGGAATACAGAAAAGTAGGACTGTGCTATATTGTTCCAAATGAAAGGAGTCATAGCTAGCGAAAAGAATCTTGCTGACAAAGGAACTCAACTTTCAAAGCCCTGCCAAGGGCTAAGGGAAGGTTATTCTGGTCAGGAGGTTAATATGGTTTCCCCTACCTAGACTGATTTGATCTTTTCCCCCTCACTGTCTAAAGAACAGTGCTAAATAGGCATCATTAGATGCCTCTTTTCTTATGTTAATTTTGTTGGAGAAATGCAAGCAGCAGCCAGCAGAGTGGCCATGGCATGAAGAGTGGCCAGCAGGTTGGCCTCAGAGGCTGCGTCTACACGTGCACGCTACTTCGAAGTAGCGGCAGTAACTTCGAAATAGCGCCCGTCACGTCTACACGTGTTGGGCGCTATTTCGAAGTTGAAATCGACGTTAGGCGGCGAGACGTCGAAGTCGCTAACCCCATGAGCGGATGGGAATAGCGCCCTACTTCGACGTTCAACATCGAAGTAGGGACGTGTAGACGATCCGCGTCCCGCAACATCGAAATAGCGGGGTCCTCCATGGCGGCCATCAGCTGGGGGGTTGAGAGATACTCTCTCTCCAGCCCTTGCGGGGCTCTGTGGTCACCGTGGGCAGCAGCCCTTAGCCCAGGGCTTCTGGCTGCTGCTGCTGCAGCTGGGGGTCCGTGCTGCATATACAGGGTCTGCAACTAGTTGTTGGCTCTGTATATCTTGCACTGTTTAATGAAAGTGTGTCTGGGAGGGGCCCTTTAAGGGAGCGACTTGCTGTTGAGTCCGCCCCGTGACCCTGTCTGCAGCTGTGCCTGGCTCCCTTATTTCGATGTGTGCTACTTTGGCGTGTAGACGTTCCCTCGCTGTGCCTATTTCGATGTTGGGCTGAGCAACGTCGAAGCTGAACATCGACGTTGCCAGCCCTGGAGGACGTGTAGACGTTATTCATCGAAATAGCCTATTTCGATGTCGCAACATCGAAATAAGCTATTTCGAAGTTGGGTGCACGTGTAGACGTAGCCAGAGAGGTGCAAAGAGAGGCCAGCAGGGTGGTGTCAGAGAGCAGGCAGACGATGAGTCACCAGCCGAACAAGTAAGATGCCTATTTATCTCTCCCCATCCAGGTTGGTTGGTGAACTGTGTGGATATATCCATGAACTCTGGGTCTGCGCTGACTAAGCGCAGCAACTGTGAGCAGGGCATGAAGGAAGCTTGTATATTTCAGGTCTTAAGAACCTGGGAGGAAATGGACACTGCCAGACCTACTTGGGGTGGGACATTTCCTTATGATTTTTGTTTAAGAACTCTGTTTGTCGTGTTTTCCCAAATTAATGTCAAATTACTTCCCTTCCCTAAATGAGTGGAGGCTTGAGCCAGTTTTGTGTTAGATAGATGGGGAGGAACCCCTAGACAGTTAACCTGGTGCTGGCTGCTGCTGTATCCCACCTGGCAGAATGATTACATGTATATTTAAAGTGTGAGGAAAAGTGATATGCCATGTAAGTAAATTCAGTTCTTAAATCAATGAGTTCTGGTAGCTGAATTTATTTTTGTAAACCAGTGACATTCTGAGAAATTTATGAAGTAGTTGAATGACTTGTTTTTCCTGTGTAGTCCTCACAAGGAAGTCATTAACCTTAAAATAATCAGTTTATCTCGTTGAAAAACATGAAACAATGTGGCAGGAAGATTTGGAACACTCTGAGTTTAAAATGGACCCATTCTGTGGGGAAAGGGAATTTTGTTTTAAAAATTTCTTCAACATTTTCATGAAAAAAATTAAATTTGTATTGAAACAGTGTGTTGAAATTAAGTGACCATTTTGGTTTCCCAGAACCACAGATTTTCCAAAATGCAAATCTTATTCTAACTTGTCAGTGGCTTTTTTATTTTTTAGATATTTATTTTCTTGACTGAAAGCTGCATTTTTGATAAACAAAGATAATAATTTTGAACATGATTTTGATTCAAAACATTGATTAAAATATAAGTACGATTATGTGAACGCTGGCTTAAAACTCCCTCCAAAATAAGGAAAATATTTTTTTGCTGAAAAGAACTATATTAAGAGGCATTTTTCATCAGTTGAATGACTTTTTTGTGTAAGAAATAATATGCACCAAGTCAGGTAGATTGAATACATGACACACAGTTATTTCAACTCTAAGAAAAGTTTCCTTGTGAATGATGGGTTTGCATGCCGTGAAAAATTCCCTTAACCCTTGAAGCAGTTTTTCCCTGACAATGACCAGAGAGGATGGAAGGCCATGTGCTTAAAGCATTAGACTAGAAATCAGGAGACTGGGTTCAGTTCCAGGATTTGCCTTGTGCTTCTTGAGTGATGTTGGGCAAATCACTTGATCTTTGTGTTTCAGCATCTGTAACATGGGGATGATAATACTTTTTTATTCTATGGAGTGCTGAAAGGATCATTTTCTTAAGTGTTTAGATGCTAGATTCTTAGGGCCACAAAAATACATATAGATGACGCATCTAGGTGAAAGTGATTAATTATTATTTATTTATTGTTTATTAATGAGTATTAAACTCACGGCTGTTTGGATTGACCAAAATGTTTTGCAATTTCATGTTGATTTCAGCTGTTTTGTCTGAAGCGGGAGACAATTGAAAATATTGAAATAAACTGTGTTAGTTTGCCAAACTTGATTCACAAAGGGATTAAGTATCATTCTCAGAAACAGTGAGGGTGTGAGAGCAAACCCCTTGCATCCATAGCCTAGTGACTAACCCGCTCACCTGTGATATGTGAGACCCAGGTTGAAATCCTAACTTTTAGAAGGAATTTCAAGGTAGGTTTCTCCCAGCCCAGGTGAATACTCTAGCCCCCCAGACCTTAGGGTAGCTCTGTCAGTCTTTTTCTTGAAGATGCTCCACTGTGTATAAAATGCTTGAATAGTCACTGGACCAGAGAAAGTGTTCAAATAACTGTATAGCCTAGTACCTGGGACACTCACTTGGAAGAGGAGACGTCTGGGTGTCAGTACCCAGTCTGGACTGTGGGTTTCAAAGCTCAGTATTCTGTATCTCTGGTGAGTGATTAATCATTGATTCTTTAGGTATTAGGGAAGCTTCACACCCCTCTTCTCTGCTTTTGTGAATCTAATCTTCATTTTCCTTGAAATAAAGGTAAAGAAACATTTTTAAAAATATTTTGTTTAACCCACAATAAAAAAAAAATTCGAACTCAATCTGAACTGGGATTTTTGGCATTTCAGAACTACTAATATGACCCTCCCCTCCTCCCCACCCTGCATGCACACACCTCACCTCAAATCAGCTATGCATACAGATGTATAAATGGAACTTCAATTCCAAATAATGTACAAAGTGTCAAAGTGTTTAAGTCACACTAAGCATTCACAATACTTTGTTATGTGCCATAGAACCATGTTTAGTTCAGCTTCCATTGAAGTTAATGGTGCTTTTTGGTTTAATGTCAGATTGGGCTTGATCAGGTTTAAAATGAAAAATTAACTTGCATATAGTGAAATTTCCTTTGAAAGTGAAGTAGGGTGAAAGTCAACAATTCATTTGACACTTTGCAGTGTGCAAATGGCAAGTTTTGTTAGATCTCCTTCTTACAGAAACAATTTTCAAGGGGGGAAGGGAATTCATTATAAGAGAACTACAATGTAAGACAAATAGTTTAAAAGTTTTTTAAGTGTGAAAAGAGAAAATGTACGTATGTTTTCCTTTCTTCTCCCCAAATGCTGACTAATTTAATTATCTATGAGTGTTTATTTTAAGGTGCGAGGACAAAGTTTACTCTTGCTGTAGGTGGGCATGTCTGCCAGTGGTGTTAGTGGGAACTGGACTATTTCACGATGGGCATGAATTTTCCATCATCTCTTTTTATGAGTAATGCAGGTGCAATAAAGTTATTTTAGTTTTTTTTCCCCACCAATTGTTTCATTTACTCCAATGGCTCTCCCCCCCATTGTTTATAACATTGATTTTTTTATTTTGTTATTGACTTATGCATCAGAAAATTTAGGGTCAGACTGTGATTTTGTATTCTCATTAAATAGTTCCCCTGAGTCAGGCCCTGGATTGGTCAGGTCCTTGGTATTCAGAAATATGAGCCTCTCTTGCGGGAGCTAAAAGACCACAGGCTGTTTGCTCAGACATGCTCATGTATTATGCACATAAACCTTTATTGTTCAACCACTAGACGGGGACAATGAGCCCTTTTGTATGCTCCTAATTCTGCATCATTTAAGTCAATGGGAATTTACTCATTGACTTCCATAGATATAGGATTTGATCTCTAAGACTATAGGGGCTTGTCTATGCTAGCCCCCTCTTTTGAAGGGGACATGTAAATGAACCCAATCGATGAATAGTAATGATTTTTGGGAGTAAAGGAGATTTGAAGTTATGTGGGTACTTCGAATTGCCCGTGGCTACACTGCTTGCCAGCGCTTTGAAATTAGCAACTTCAAAGTTTGCATGGCAAGAATTATGCTAATGAGGTGCTGTATATGCAGTGCAACATCTTATTGCTATTCACCAATCAGGCTCGTTTATGTGCCCCCTTCAAAAGAGGGAGATAGTGTAGATGAGCCCCATAAGTGATCCCAATTTTCTCAGTAATGGAATAAATTATTGTGCAACCTTCAAAGGTACCACAATCTAGTCCTTGGTACATGGAGTGTTTCTGTCTAAATAAAAAAATCCAGCAGTTTGTTACTTATTGGTAAATCTGTTAACTATTAAACAATTAAACCAAAGAGCAGAATAAGAAATGTTAGGGATGATCTAAACTGAAAACTTATATTACCAGCCACATCTTTCAAGGGGGTGAATCCCCAGTCCTGAAAAATGTAGCTATTTTGACCTAACCACCTGCTGTAACCTGCTAACTACAACTTGGAGAAGTGGATTAACTACAGCTCTGGGAAAACCATTCCCATCCCTGCTATTAGTGCTTCTGCTGAAGAGTTAAAAGGGCACATCTGCACTGCTGCAGCTGTGATGCTACAATACGGTTTAAGAGTTGACATAACCTTTGTTATTTTCTGCTACCATATCTTCACTGGGCACCATACAAATTAGTAATTACCCGTTTTAAATCCATATTTTATTGAACAAGTTATAGTTATTTCTTCATTCCTTATAATTGCATAGAGAAATGTTCCTTATTATTTAATAAAAAGTATAGAATTTTGAGTCCATGTTTGTAATTTACTCTGTTAATGACTTACAATGGCCAGGATAGTGTCAATATAGATAACTACTATAATTTACAGTGAAAACACTTTTCTTATTATTTATTTATATTATGTTAGACCTTGTGTCTCCAGCTTTTATAGGTATTGTACTAGAGCCTGGAAAAAGATATGGCAACAGATAAATCTTGCCCAGGACATTTACATCGCAATTAGATAAAAGGTGGAAGGGGAGAAATTAAGGATTATTATACCTGTTTTCACGATGGGTAACCGAGTGATTATATGACTTGCTAAAAGTTACATGAGACTTCTGTGCTAAAGCCTGGAATAGAATGTAGATCTGCTGAGTCTTAGTCCAGTACTTTAACTGCAATGCTGCTTTCCCAATCTGCACTGACCTCCTCAGTCACCTTGGCTGCGGCCACACTACCCCCCTCTCTGAAAGAAGGGGGCATGCTAACGAGCCACTTTGGCAGATACTAATGAGGTGCTGCCATGAATATGCAGCACCTCATTAGCATAATGGCAGCAATGCACACTTCAAAAGTGCCAGTTTCGAAACTCACGCGGCCTGTGTAGCCAAGGGCCTTTTGAAACAACCCCCTGATTTTGAAAGCACCTTCCTCCCATTTTGGTTTTGGGAAGAAGAGGCTTTCAAAATCAGAGGAGTCATTTCAAAAGGCACCTGGCTACACAGATGGCGTGTGTTTCGAAACTGGCACTTTCGAAGTGTGCGTTGCCACCAATATGCTCATGAGGCACTGCATGTTCATGGCAGTGGCTCATTAGCATGCCCCCTCCAAAGGGAGGGAGAAGTGTGGCCAGAGCCCTTGTGTTTTATGTCACTGAGCCAAAGTCATTAGTCTAGAAACATATCTCTAACACCCTTCTCTCTGCTGCCAGATAAAACTTTTAGTTAGCACATTAGGGTGGCAGTAGGGAATCTTTTTTCTCCTAAGTGTGTGTGTGTGTGTGTGTGTGTGAAGTGGGGGCAAGAGGGGACCTGATGAAGGGAAAGCAGAAGCAATGAAAAACAGACAACTTCCTAATAACTTAATAGGTACACGTTGTACTTTTCTTTCTTAACAACAGTGAGAATTAACATTTATAGCACAAAAATAGAAATGCTTTAGCTTCTGGCCTCCTATTACAAAATTTAATGAGCTACTTCAAACATCAATTCTCTGAACTGATGGAACATAGATATAAACTCTGTGCCTGATCCTGCAAACCTTACTCATGTGCTTTAATGTAGCAAAATGGCAAGGTCATGCAGTAAGATCAAAGAAAACCATAAAGCATAAGTGGCTGTCTAAAGAGAAGAACTAGGGTGTGGACACTGAAGTCCTGAGGGAGGAATTTTAGAAGCAGCCAAGCCTGGGAAGGTTTGTGCTGATATTCATCTTACTATTTTTTCTTTGTTATTAAAGACAAATCCCTGGAAATGGATGTATTTTGCTTTACGTAGCCTGTGAACTATTTTTAGAGCAGATTTAAAAAAGCACTTATTCAAAATCTGATTCAGTTCAATGGACATTTTGAAGAGGTAGAGCTTTCAGGACTGCGTGTTCTATTAGAAATTTTCTACAGGTTGAACATCTCTAATCCAGCACCCATGGGATTGAGGAAGTGCAGGATGAGAGAATTTTCTGAACCACAAGAGGTCAACATTTCCTAATAGCATCACCAACATTTCCACTGCTTACTGGGTTCTTTAGGAAACATACAGGGTAAATTACACATAAATAGCAGCACAGTACACTGAGACCCAGGACTGGTGGCTGTACATGAACTTTATGGGATCATGGGCAACTTGGCAGCATCCAGATAAATGGTCATCTGGCTAACTGAAATCATGCCAGATTACAGAATTTACCAGATAAGAAAGTTCCAGGCCAGAAAGGTCCAATGTGTATAATTCTTCGGATGTATTCCATATATTAGCATTGTGTTTTAGAGATCCAAACAGTCAAAAATGTTAGTTAATTTTCAGGGTCCCAGTTTTGGGTTGCCCAACTTGAGACACTTGAGACCTGATTTTCCAAATTGCTGTGGTACCTTAAGGTGCAGATGTAAGTGTTCTGCACCTTTGAAAATTGAGCTCTAGGTTTCCTAGGCTACCAAGCAGTGAGTCACCTATAGTTAAAGACCACTTCTTACAATTTGAGTTTAAATGTACAACATGTTTACTTCTGTTCTTCAAGCCTTTCTGATGTTATATACAAGCCCACTAGTGGGCAACTCTCAATGTGGGATGATATAGCCTTTCCCTCTTACACGTGAGACAGATGTTTGACATGGAGGGAGGAAATTAAAGAGGCTCCAGCTACAGAGAAGAGGATTGACCTTTAGCCTCAGCTCCTGGAGCAAAGTCTATCTGTAAGTGGGAGATCCTCTGGTGGCCCGTTTCCAGAAGAAGGGAGTGCCTGATGTTGACTTCTCTTGATAGAGGACTTTTCTTCCTTGTTACTTATCACCTCACTTTAGGGTCACATCCTGACTAGGCTCCCTGAAGGAAGTGAGTCATAACCCAATTCAGGGATGATTTGTTGTGCTAATTCCTCTTATTAACAGCCTTGGAAGGGCAGACTATGCAGGTTGAGGCAGAGGCTGAGTCTTGTAGGTCTGGAACTTGAGTGGGAGGCTGACAGTCCCATAAACCTATGGAAGAATGTCAGAAGACACCACTAAATAAATCAATGTACATCGATGAAGAGAAATGCTAGTTTGGGGTGTACAAAGCTAAAACAGACAAAATATATCCTTGAAGTTTAAGAAAGAGCGATAACAGTGGCCTGCAGTGAAGTCCAATATCTTTTATTTCATCTATCTTCTTCTCATTAAAAATAAAAGTAATGACAAGATCAAGAGCCATGATAGAACTAATTAGAATAAAACAAACTTATATGAGCTAATTAGCTGTTCTCTCTCTCACAATATTCTCTCACAATATTGCTCAAAATAATCTCTCATTTAGTTTTACTATTAATGTCTATACATTTGATGCTTTACAGAGCAATAAATGGCAGGTCACAATTTCAAGAATGAAACATTCTAAGTCTGGTAAACATTTTTCAAACTCAGATATTGCAAATTGGTTCCTAAACCTAAATTTAGATGCTAAGATAGATGGGCTGACTTTCAGAGGTTTTGTGTCTCCTAAACTCCTATTGACCTCTGGGAACCAGATCACATGCGTAGGCACTTAATTTTACACACCCAAATTTGAAAACGTTGACCCAAATTCAGTGGCAATACTCAGCATAAATTCAGTGAGAGCAGGATTGAAGCTTATATTACATAACACAGCGGGAGTTGACAATAAACAGATAGTGAAGGGATAGGTGATATGGGCCGTGTGTACACTAGCCAAAAACTTCGAAATGGCCATGCAAATGGCCATTTTGAAGTTTACTAATGAAGTCCTGAAATACATATTCAGCGCCTCATTAGCATGCAGGTGGCCACAGCACTTCGAAATTGATGCGGCTCGCCACCGCGCAGCTCATCCAGACAGGGCTCCTTTTCTAAAGGACCCCGGCTACTTTAAAGTCCCCTTATTCCCATCTGCTCATAGAAATAAGGGGACTTCAAAGTAGGTGGGGTCCTTTCGAAAAGGAGCCCCGTCTGGATGAGCTGCGCAGTGGCGAGCCCCGTCAATTTTGAAGTGCTGCAGCTACTGGCATTCTAATGAGGCGCTGAATATGTATTTCAGAGCTTCATTAGTAAACTTCGAAATGGCCATTTGCATGGCCATTTTGAAATTTTTGACTAGTGTAGACATAGCCATGGAAAGGCAACAGCGAAAGATCATGAGATATTCTTAAGGTTATGTTCATTTCTTGTCATTTCCTCTTTGTATTTTGTTTTAAACTGAAGCCAGCTAGGCTCCAATTCTGTCACCAATAGTCATGTTGTATCATACTATGATAAAAAATAGTCTCTTTGAAATCAGGCAAATGACCTCACACTCAGGTCATATTTGACTTGAGTAGCTTAGCAAATGTGCAAGTGGCAGAATCAGACCCTTAGTATGCAGGTGTTTGCAGCTAGTGTGACAAATAGGTGGTTTGGAAAATGGCATAACTTAGATTCCTTTATTTTAATGGAGACTTTGGCTATGCTTACGCTACAGCCTATGCTGCAAAAATATATGTTTGCTTACAGGTGTGAATATTCCACCTCTTCAGTGTTCATGTGCACAGCATGGTAGTTGTGGGAGAGCTTCTCCCAACAACATAGCTCACGTTGCTAGTAGAGGTGGGATCGTTATGTTGATGGGTGAGCACAATATGAAAACAATCATATTGGGAAAATCCCCTGAAGTTTGGATACTGGGATTGGCTCTGGGTATGATCCATGCACTGTTTAAACTTTCCATGCTAACTGCTTTTTTGATAGCTGGAATCTTGGAAATACACTAAAAAGAACAGCAAAGTAGGTGTGGATTGACCCTGGTCATGTTACTAAAGCATGGAAAAAAGCTATTCTTTGTGATTCTGATTGCTTAGAAATTTCCCACGGTTCACTTTTCTTCTGTTTCTTTGAGGTAGATATTGCATCTCTACATCTCTGTTTCATGTCACAGTCTCATGGAAAAAATGACTAAAGACAGTGAACAATTTTATAAACTGTTATGTAATTGCCCCTCACTTCCTACTTCCTTGCATGTGGAATATTTCCTCCTTCTTTCATACTTTTGAATTTAGTAACCTATGTTTCCCAGAGACATCTCTGTTCTTTGTGGGCCTTTGTCACTTGTTAGATTTTCTGCCAGTCTTCAGTGTGGCTGAGCAACATGGATAATTCCAGCTTCAAAATGACAGAGCAAAGTTCTTCCTATAAAAATGAAGCATTTCATGTGGGATAGTATTCCTAGCCAATGAGACCATGGGGTTACTGGAAGTTTGTTTTACATGTTTAATTGAATGAAATTTAAAGCAGACTATTAACTTTTCTGATAAAAAGGAAGTATGACTAGTGATGCATCAATGACTGTACATTTTCCCCTATACAGATAATTGCCCTTTTAAACAGGCTGGGCTGTTTGGCTTCAGGCATTTCTTATTAGTCTACAGGTGTCCCTTTACTGCTTGGAAATGCTGTGTCAGAAATACAGATGGTCAAAGCCATGGCTTCCTGGATTCAGCAAATAGCTCCTTTAATTAGTGTTATGTTTTTGGTATGCTTTGCAGGTTCTTTGCATTTGGAATTGTGTTGTGAGCTGTTTCCTGCAAAGTGTGGTCATGAACCACTGGGGGGCATAAGAGGGTTTTATTTGTTCTTTTGCACAAAAGACCTCTTTTCCAATGTTAACAAAAAACATTACCCAGACAGTTGTCACTTAATTCATATATGTTCTAATTCAGCAAAGCATTTAATAACGTCCCATTGACCTTACTAAAGATAAGCACATTCCTAAGTGCTTTGCATAAATGGGGCCACAGATTATTTTAAGAGATTCTTAAATTATTATGTTCTATAAATTGTCAAAGATAGGAGTATATTTTTAATGTAAATAGTCGAAGGATGAGTGATGTTAAATGTGAAATGTACAGGAACTGTTAATTCCACTGCACTGACAGTCAGATAAGAGGGAATAAAATATTCCCAGTTACATTTGAATTTTCATGGTCATCAACAACTTTCTTTATCTTGAGGGTGGAGGGATGCTAGACATAAAATGGCAGCTGTTGAGTATCACTTCAATGAGTATGTATCCCTTGCCTGCTCTCTTCTCTCTCTACTGTCTTCCTCGGGTAGTGGTCAGGCCACCTAGCTGTAGGTGAGTCTGCCACAGCCTCTGCTAAGAGAGTTGTGTCTTTTACCTTAGGCAGTAGAGGCTCAGGCATTAAATTCAAAGCATCGCTGGTTTGATCTCTACTTAGGTTGACATTCCAAGTAGTTTTGTATGATAACTAGAAGTGTACATTTTTAATAAAGTGAGGTAAAACTCACTGTTTCTCATACTAATGCAACCCCCAAATTATGCTGGGGTTGAAATAAAGCCCCCGTGCTCCTGAATTGTCTATTTGCGTGATTACCAAGTTGTTTACTTGTATGGTTTATTCTGTTCAGGTTCTTATATCATTCTGCGGCATATGATCACTTTTAATAGAAGGGAGTACTACTCAAAGTCACCAGTTGTACATTGCATTATGTTATAGACTGGTAAACTCCTTGAAGCAGGGATTGTCATATGCTGTATAGATAGCACCTAACACAATTTATATATTACATAAAGGTTGTGTCTACGCTACAAAAATAACTTTGAAGTTACTTACTTCGAAGTACAACTTCGAAGTAAGCATCTTCAAAGTTGAGTGTTTACACACACCTTACTTCGAAGTTTAACTTCGAAGTAGGGAACTGCTCCATTCCTGGGAATGGAGTGAGGACTTTTAAGTTGGGCTCCCTGCTTTCACGTTAACTTTGAAGTAAGGGAAAATGTATGTAGACTCTCTGCTGGCTACTTCTATGTAGTGCCTAAGTTTGAAGTTAACTTTGAAGTTAGTTCCTGGTGTAGACGCAACCAGAATCAGTTACACATTAGCTAGGATTGTGTGACCAGCCCTGCATTGTTTAGGGATATAGACAGAAGCACCTGTTTGGTGATCCCCCTAAGAGATCCACTCTAGAACCAATAATTCTTTGAAAATGACATTTCACTGAGGTTACTACGAATGTGGAATTATGGTCTTGTTTTACCCTGCACATAACGTATCCTTAATAGATACCCGTAGTACCTAGTCTTCACACATTTGCCAGTGGCAGTTCCTGCTCACTGTTAGTACCTGCAAAAGTAGGTGAAATGCAAGGAACAACAGGGTAGTAATTGGTTTTGCTGTAATTCCTTTCAGGATAAATAGTTTTCTAGTGAGTACTTTTAAGAGCTAAGGTGAAGAAAGGGCTGTTTATGCACAAGGTGGTGGCTAATGCAGTTCTTACCTGTATTGCTTTGTGGAATTGTTTCACTTTTCTGCATGTTGTGAACTAAGCCACAAATAACTTTGTCTGTTCCTTTTTTATCTTTTAGATGGCTACTGCAGTGGATTCTGTAAGCACACCGTAGCCACTTCACTTCGGTGTATCCTTTGAAGCCAGAGATTTCTGAACCTCAGGGAGGCAAGGGAGAACACACAGAAAAGTATTTGCTATAGCAAGATCTCAGACCATTGGACAACATTGATTTTGATGAGCTGTAACTCACAGAACCTCATTGCCAAACATAAAAATCTCTTCAACTATTCACCCTTAGGAAGGAGAGACCACATACAGGACAAGGAAAGTATAACATTTATTACAATTATTAGGTAGAACATGTACAGAAAGATTTTTATAATAACAAATGTCAACTTCAAATCCTAAAAGTAAATCAGTGCAACCAGGAGATCCCATCCCACCCAAATGTTAACATCTCTGCATCTGTCTCCTTGGCATCCTCTGGACTTGAGGTGGAGGGAACATGGGAAAAATGACTCTAGTGGGAAACCTAGGGCTATGCCTGTGAAGGATTTGGGGAGCAGGCACTGAATGTGGTTTTGAGACTTCTACGGATGTGGTAGTGCTGGAGGTTCATATACCAGGGCTTTAGGTTCCGGTGAAGTCCTGGGATCCAGGCAGGCTCCATGTTCTCCTAATTACTTGGGGGCTGGAGGGAGGGTTGTCATTAGAACATGCTTCTCTGGCTTAGCAGCACTCTGGGAAGCAGCAGCAGAAGGTGGAGATTCCTGAAGAGTGAGTGATGCTCAGTCCTCAGCAGCAGATTGACCCCAAATTTGTTTGGCCAGAACTTCTTTGAGCTACTCCATCAGGGAATGTCCTCTATGGCCCGCCATCTGGCTCCTCCTCCTGAAGAAATTTATCCATGCCTCTTCCTGCTGTAGTATTGACCTTCATGTGCTCTGATGAATTCAAAGTGTGCTTGATTCCTCCTATCCATCCTTATTAGTAGGTCTTCCAGGGTCTTTCTCCATTTGCCTCTCCTGTTTTTGGGATGCTGCTGCTGCCCTCCTAGTGTCACCCTGCAGGCATGCTTACTAGACTTGCCTCTTTTCATGTTCAGATTTGTGCTTTTGGACTTTAGGGGGTTTATAGTAGAACTATATACATGGATATATTTATTGCTACTTGTGTAGATTTATCCGGATGGTAAACTTGGGAATGTTTTCTGTGGGAACAAAAATTGTGGTTTGCGAAGTTGGGTAACCTGAAAATTTATTCAATCAGTGGTCTTGAATCTGTCTGAATGAATGAATCTTGGTCAGTGGAATTGAATTTGTCAGACTGTTCACTGAAACAGTGCATTTTACACACTCTTCTCTTAAATGTTGCACTTTCAAAAGCCCCAAGCTCCAGAGTTTTATGTTGGGGAAAGTAGTTCAGGGGGAATTCAGAACAAAGATCCATCTGGATTATGAGCATCATGGCTTGCATCACTTAGGTATTCTGAAGTATATGGGGTGTCTCTCATCTAAATAATAATTTAAATTTCCTGGGTCTTTAAATAGTAGGGACAGTGGAGGTTTTCATGGACAGCATGTTTGTACCAGTCCTATTTATTGGTACACATTTTCTGTGACTCACTCCTGAAATAATTTTCAGCAAAAGCATTTAAGCCTAGCAGATGTTTCATGGTACCCAGGATTAACATTGTTTCAGTTTTCTAGTATTGGGTGTGAAAAAAAGGCTTTACTGGAACAGGAAGGAATACCATGTAAAGGCACAAGAATTGCATGCCTTCCATGCAAATGAACAAAGACATAACTGACATTTAGTCCATGAAACCACAGCAGTCCCTGGGAGTTACATTCAGATTTTCCACGGAAACCATACGAAATAGTATGCTAATATCCTTGTGCTGCAAATGCTTTTTGTAATAAATTCCACCTTTGAAACTTAGCAACATCAAAAAGTTTGGTAGAGGAAAGGGCAGGAGATAGGCATTTTGTGGGATATATTAAAATAAAATCCTCACTTTTTTCCAAGGCTGGATGATCATACCAGATCATCTTCACCTCTAATTTTAGATCTCAGCCAGCAAAGTTATTGCATGAAAATACTTTATGTAGTTACAACTCTTTTGTTTAACTGTCAGCCAGGGAAAAGCTTAAAGTTAGATGCTTAGGAGTCACCCCAAGATCATTCCCAGCAGCCCCACAGTTGGTGAAAGCAATTGACTGGGCATATTCTGGCCCAAGTAAGGAGCAGCTATATGTGATTGAATATATTCCCTGACCTAGAATCATGCATTTGCTACCAAGGACATGTGGTCCCTTGGAACTGGGAGTAGTGCTTGTGGTTTATGATCCAACACAAGCTTGTAGGGCTTGCACAGACTTGAGTAGGAATCCGAAGGAGGAGAAGTCATACTCAACAATCGTGCTTGTAGTGATAACTATTCCATCAATAGCCTGAATTACATATAGCATGCTATACTAAATTGAGTTCTTTAGGTGTAAATGTAAAATTATCAGCATATAATACTTCCCTATTAGTGGAATCACTTTCAGCAGTGCTCCTGCCTGACAGCACTCCAGCTCCACTCCAGCAGTAAATGATCAAGCCAAGGGGAGATGGAGTCAAACATCTGTGTGGAAGTCAGAAGAAAATCTGGAAAAAAGTTCATGAGTACAACTGTGTTTCAGACATGAGGCTCAGGAGCTTTTCCTCCAGTAGGTAAAGCTGTCAGGGCAGCTGGAAATGCCATTGCTCAATGCAGTCAGAGGGAGCAAGGTTTTTGTAGAAGGGCTGGAACTGAAGGGATGACTGCACCTCAGAAAAAACACCAAATAAAGCAAGGGCCCCTTACAAAGTGATAAGTATCAACACAAAGATAAGTGGGTGAGATTCTGTGTTCTGTTAGCCATTTGATGATGCAAACTGACCTTAAAATGAACAAAGATGGCCTGAGGAGAATTCCCCCAGCATAGGGACTGTGCAGAGGTGGTAGAAATTAGAGCAGGAATGTGCCATCTCTGGTAACCGTGGAACATAAATCTTAAAAGCTTCCAAGACATAAAATGTCATTTATACAAGATATAAATGTTGTTGCTACTCAATTTTTATCACATCATTTACAAGCACTGAAGACCAAGTCAATGAATAGTAATGGTCATCATCCCTTTTGAGTATTGCATATCATAAACACACTCTTTTAATCAAACATAAAGGACTGAATATTTAATCACCATACAAAAATTCTGACTGCTGGATTGTAAGAGGATTTTTAATATGTTATTTTGGTTACACAATTTCTATATCTAAAAACATCTCTCTCTCAAATTTTCATACATTTTCCAGGATGTTGCTCAGTTCAAATCCAAAGTTACTCATATTCAACACCAGTCTGGTGTCCTCTAACTTGTCTTCCTGAAACTAATTACACTACATTAAAAATCATAGAACTGAAGTAACAGAAAAAGTTGTTATAATTTGTGAAGAGCTATTCTAAAAGGATTCCCACGGGACTGCCTCCCACACCCAGCAAATAATTTGTGTCCTTCATCCTGGATCTTTGCTACATGCTGAAATCCACGCGTAGTGCCTGGCATATTTCAGAATTGCAATCTGAGTATTTTTTTTCTCAGGGTTTCTCTGATCTTCTTAGCTGACAGGGCATCCTTTCCAGATATTTTACAATTGTCTGAGTGCTAGTTGACTACTCCTCTCCTCCCCAGACTTGCAATTGTGTTGTATGCCAGAGCAGTTTAAATTCTTTGGGTTGAAAGATGCTATTTCAATCTAAATGATCATTGATAGTTGCAGGCTATGAATAGAAATACTGAAAGGGTGAAGAAAATGAAATACACTAAAAAAAATTTCCCCACTCATTTCTTAAGTAGAGGGGGAACTGTTCATCTAGTTGCTGGTGAGAAATGGACGTGCTGCCTAAGTGTAGACATACCCCTTGGCTTATAGCCACTTATGGATAAATCTTCCATGAACTCATTTAATTTTTTAGGAACACAGTTATAATTTTGGCATTTAGAACATCCCAGTGGCAATGAGCTCCATGGGTTGACTGTGTGCTGTGTGAAGAAATACTTATGTTTTCTATTCAGTTTCCAGGACAATACAGGAAATAGAATTACCAAACCATTGCTTATCAAAGTACTGTCCACATAGTATCTGGGATAGAAGGATAAATTGCTGCTGGGATTCTCATGAGAAAACAAGCTCTCCCCTAACAAATGACTCAATCCTGCTTCCATTGAAATCAATGTTAATAACTGTCCAATAGGATTGGGCCTAACTGCTGTAAACATAAGAGTAGTAATAAAAACTGCAGTTTTGCATTCAATAATTGAGATCAAAACCTGGACCTTGCTCTGAAGTGTATTTACCCAAATATAAACCAAGCTTTTAACTGTCTGAGGCTTTCCCATCACTAAAAGTTTTTTTTTAATCTTCAGATTTACCATTCTCTGTATTCTGTCTTCAGAGGCCTGTGTATCTTGGGGTTAGATTGTGCATTTGTTGGATATATTGGTGAGCACACACTCAACCTGATAAAAAGTTCAATGAGCTGTCAAATGTACAGCTCATTTTGTCAAGTATTCACCAGTCTGAGAATCATGCTGAGTCTTTATGCTGTACATCAGGAAGTAAAGTCCCTTTCACACTACTGTACATGTCACTACCGTAGAGATTAAAACCATCCCCACACCCATGTTTTGCTCTAATTGATGTTATTTTCCTGTGGAGCAATAGCAACTGTGGTGGCATTGCAGGCTGAATCTCCATTGGAGAAGAAATCAGCAATGCAAAGGCTAGAAATATAATTATTCTAACTTGTTTGTTTTACATTACATCCACCAGTCCTGCAAAAGAGGAGGCAACAAACATCGTGAAGGTCATTTGGAGATACACATCTCATAGAACTGGAAGGGACCTTAGGAGGTCATCAAGTCCAGTCCCCTTCTTTTTTCAGGAGTCTCAGCACTAGTGCCTGGTTTCTCAGGAGTCATTCTCCCCCAAGACTGACTCTAGTGAGAGAAATGAAAGCAGGAGGAAAATTCTCCTGCTGGTTGCCACAGTTTCCTTAGCCAGAAACTGTACCACAAAACCAATATGGCAGTTGTGCAGACTGCACCATGCACATACGAAGGACTTATCTCTATCACATTAGTGCACAGCATCTATAGTTGTCTAACATAGCATGAAATAATTGGCTGTGTAGACCTGCTAATGTGTGAAAAAATATATGATTCTATCTTTTAGTATGTCAGAGTTCACCAAGCAACTTTTACTGCACACTAGCCATTAGAATATCACATGCTTGCACCCCAGTTTACTCTGCATCATCTTGCTAATAGCCCCCAAAATAATTCGTCTGACTCAATATAACAGCTCTGTCTGGTGACTCCCACCATAACAAGGTTATAATATATAGGTTTCTTAGATAAACATAGTTCAGGGGTTGATTATTTGAAGGCACAAAGGGCATTTATATGCCTAGCTCCCTTAAGAAGTCAATATAGGTTGAATGCCTAGTTCTCCAATGTGACTTTGAATGTCTCCTCCTTAAGGAGTCTTGTTAAACTTCCTCTAATGGTTCACTGTAGAATAATTGGTTGATTTGAAAAGGTCAGGAATTATCCAAACCATTCACCCTTCAGAAAGTGTTGCTTTTGAATTTTGCACTGCTTATTACTTCACTGTTGGGGGAAAAAAAAGGATGTGTTTTTAAAATGTATCTCTAATCTGAGAGCCAGCTTGAACTTTAATCCATCGTTTAATGCTGAAATGAAACACATTGTACTGTGTCCTTGGAAAACCTTCCTCCCTATCCCCCAAAAATAGATATAAATGAACAAACTTTTATTAATATCTTCAATCCAATTGTACTTGGATGATTGTGAAATTTACTTCTGTTTAAAATTGTGGTGTGTCTGGAATTCCAATTATATTTGAATGGAATGAATTTCATGGTCAAAATGCAAACCCAAAACAAAAGTGTGCCCAATTACTGAATTTTCCTTCACTTTGACATCTTCACATAACTACCATATTAATAAAAGGATACAACTGTAAATGATGATTTCACAACCTGAAATTTTCTGGAAAATAATTCCATGCCTGGGAAGGAGAGCTGCTGATTAAAAAAGGCTGGAAAGCTTTGATTCTTTCAAGTTTCTAAGGAAGAACTTAGAAAAAATATGTCCCTGCTGCTGAATGCAATTTCTACAGTTAAACCTACATTACATAATGGCATATAAAGGACGTAAGGCTCAGTCATAAAAACTTTCAGTTACAGAAAGACAATTGCTAGGAAACTGAAGCACATGTTTTGCCATTGTATACCACTTTTAATACTCTTCCCAGCTAAATGTCCCTCTTTATACAAGCTTTTTGTATAAAGCTATGTTAGAAGTCCTTTAATAAGGCAGCCAGATAAAGTGGTACTGGAAAAAAATAATGTTTCTTACTAAACTGCTGCAGAAAGGGGACAGTTAGATCAAGGGAGAGGAATAACAATAGATGGACTTGTTGCAGAAATACCTAAAAGAAAACTTCACTGCATGCTATGAAAGCTGCAGTCTCAAAGCTTGTAGGTTTCTGCTTTAAGTTCAATAATGTTTTGGTGAAGTGTTTAAACGTATGTCAATTTAAAAAGGGGATTACACATTTTATTTTTTATCACAAAATCAATATGATACTATAGAAAAATACACCAGACATATTCATATCTCATCCACACTTGACAAAGAAAAAGAAATCCCCTAATCTCCTGTTTCCTGATCTCATTGAAACTGCTTGAGGTAGGACAAGAGCATGACTTTAATTATACTTCTTGCATTGTATTCAAAAGTTAGCAAAGCCTGGGTTCTGAGATATCAGAAGGGAGAGTAGATCTCACATTCTTAGAGAATCCTGAAAGCACCATGTGGGAATTGTCTTGTGAATCAGAACAGTGGTCTGTAGGCACAAGTGACAGTGACATCTCAGACAGCAGCCAGATACTTCACAGGATGATTTATGAATCCTTGTCATAGATAATTGTGAAACAGTCTGTCCTTAGGGGAAGTTTTTCATAACCCCATTGATCAGACTTTTACTTGGAAGCATGAAGGTCTATATCCCTATATTTTCAGTCCTTCCTTAGTCTGTGTCTACACTAGCATTCCTCTTTTGAAAGAGGCATACAAATTAGGGAAGATGAAAATGCAAATGACGTGCAGATTTACATATCTGGCACCTCATTTGCATATTCTTCTTTTGGAAGAGCTTCTTTTGAAAGAAGAAAAGCAGTGTAGGTATGGCTCTTTCAAAAGTAATTCCATCTTCAAAAGAACCCTTTTTTTCCTTAAAAAAATAGGAAGAAGGGTTCTTTTGAAGATGGGGTTTACTTTCAAAAGGGCTACATCAACACTGCTTTTCTTCTTGTGACAGAAGCACTTTTGAAAGAATATGCAAATGAGGCGTCAGATATGTAAATATCCACCTCATTTGCATTTTTATTTCCTTCATTTGCATACCTGTTTCAAAAGAGGAATGCTTGTGTGGACGTAGACTTACAGAATTGTGGATATTCTCATTTTCATAAATACTAAATCTGATTTTAGACATACAAAACTCTTGGCCTCAGTGATGTTTTGTTCCATGGGATAACGCTGTTTTATTTCATTTACCAATAGCAAGTTTGTTACCTTTGTTTCCATTATGAGAAATGATAAATAGGAGTGCCTGATTTACCTTTTCAACACAATGGCTGTGTCTGCACTAGCCAAAAACTTCGAAATGGCCATGCAAATGGCCATTTCGAAGTTTACTAATGAAGCGCTGAAATACATATTCAGCGCCTCATTAGAATGCGGGTGGTCGCGGCACTTCGAAATCGACGCGGCTTGCCACCGTGCAGCTCGTCCAGATGGGGCTCTTTTTCGAAAGGACCCCGGCTACTTCAAAGTCCCCTTATTCCAACCCCAGCTGCTTCAAAGTCCCCTTATTCCTATGAGCAGATAGGAATAAGGAGACTTTGAAGTAGCCAGGGTCCTTTCGAAAAGGAGCCCTGTCTGGACGAGCCGCGTGGCAGCCAGCCATGTCAATTTTGAAGTGCCGCGGCTACCTGCATTCTAATGAGGCACTGAATATGTATTTCAGCACTTCATTAGTAAACTTCGAAATGGCCATGCAAATGGCCATTTCGAAGTTTTTGGCTAGTGTAGACATAGCCTATTTCTTATTGTTTATATGTGTGTTATTTTCCCTTTAGTCTCTCCTGTAAATTAAACAGTATCAACAATTTTACTTCTCTCCATATGAAGATCTTTCTGTCACTAAATATTTGTTTCACATCTGAACACATTTCATTTTTGCAATATATTTTCTGGAGAAGGGAAACCAAAAAGAATACAGTATTCTAGGTAAGGGAGCATAATTGATTTATGCAGTGGTACTATAACAGTACAATAATATTCTCCCTGTTTTTTCACCTAACCTTTACACTGTCTAAAACTTCATGTTCTTTATCTTAAAAATGATGGTATTTTTTATGGAAGACGTTTATAGAAAAGATTTGACCAGTTCTATAGTTGGCTTCAGATTTTATCATTTGTCCTGTTGCTAGGACTCCACCAGTCATTATAGTTGTAGCTCTGTAGACTGGCTGCAACCCAGAATTTGCTAATGCAATAGGGAAGAAAAAGGAAAATATCATTAATTTTAGTTATGCATATGCAAGTAGTCATAACAGAAGTGCTTGCTTGTGCATGCAGAGAATGGTAACAATACCGGTGATTTATCTGCCCAGATGTCATGAGTGTATGCTGTCTCTAAAAGGATAAGCCTAAATCCAATTGATCCACATTCCACTTACTAGCCCTTAAAAAAATCCATAGGAAACTATATTCTTCTGAAGGTTATGTGGGGTATGTCTATGCAGCAAAGTTCTTTCAAAATAATAGTCGTTATTTCAAAATAATGTTGCGAGGCTATGTCTACACTACAAAGAAATTTTGAAAGGGGGAACATCGAAAATCAAAATCGAAATAAGCGATTTCAAAATAGCACGGCTACACACACAAAGCAGATTGCCCTACCAGTCCACTATTTCGAAAGAACCCCTGTGTTTCAAAACGGAGCATCCACACAGGAACGCAAGCCCTTTCGAAATAACCAGCCAGGAAATATCACGCATGGGGTCACGTGGCCGACAAGCCCTTCTGGGTTCCACAGCCAGTGTCTCCCTTAAAGGGCCCCTCCCAAACACACCCACCCTGCACACACAGGGCACTGCAGAGCAGCAGACAGGGCTGCGGGGACTGTGCTCTGAGAACAGTAGGTGAAAGTGGAGAAACAGCAGCTGCCTGAGGCTGATGCCTCCACCCACACTGGGACCCAGGTGGTGATTGCCATCCTGGGCGTGGTGGAAGCCGTGGGGCCCACCAACCCCTCGCCCACTGGAGTCCTGCAGGCCCTGGCAACAGGGCAACCACCTCTTCCCATTCCCCATCCCCCATGGTGTCTCTAGAGCCATCCCCGCAGTGGGGACTGGTGGGAGAGGCTGCTACTGGGCCAGTGGGACAAAGAAAGGTGGCTCCAGAACTTCTGAATGTTGAGGCAGACATTCATGGAGCTGTGCCAGTGGCTCACAACCCCAGCACGTGGACACCCGTTGAGAAATGAGTTGCACTGTGGAAGCTGGCCACCCTGGACAGCCACTGTTTACTGAGGCACCAGTTTGGGGTGGGCAAGGCCACTGTTGGAGCCGTCCTCCTGGAGGTAAGTCAGACCACAGCCCCACACCCACCCTGGGAAGTGTGGAGCAGTGCCTGGGTGGGGAGCCTACAGGGGAATGAGGCAGGGGGCCCTTGGGTGGGAGGGCCTACAGGGGAAGGGGACTACCCAACGTGCAGGTCCATATCTCAGTACTACGGGTACTATGTAACTCCTGGCTGGGGCAGCACATGGAGGAGAGCACCTACATCTCTGCCCAGGAGCTCCCCATAGGGGATACAACGATGCCACCATGTATAGTGGCCGATGGGGGGTACTCTTTGCAGCTGTGGCTGTTACACCCCTTCACAGGGCACACCACTGCCAGCCAGGACACTTTTAACAACCACCTGAACCACACCTGTTGAGTGGGCCTTCAGATGCCTCAAGGGGTGTTTCCAGTGCCTGAATGCATGGCTGGACATCAGCCTGCCCAATGTTCCCAGGATGGTCGTGGCCTGCTGTGCTCTGCACAACATAGTGGAGGGCAAGCATGAGCTATTTGTGCCGGGGTGGGCTGCAGGCCATGGCCCTGGCTACAAGCAGCATCCCATGGCTCTGTGCTGCCAAGCACATTGCAATAGGGGTGGGGGGGAAGCCTACCCCTGGCCTACACTGGTTATCAGCCAGCGGCCCAGGGTAAGCCAGGCAGTCAGGGAGAGGGTGGGTGGGATACAGGCAGTGAGTTCAGGGGTGGGAGGAGTGGGGATGGGGGTGGCGGGGGGGTAGCAGCAGGGGCAGCAGCTGGGTGGGGAGAGAAAGCAGGGGCAAGATGCTGGAGGGCCATGGCTGCCTCACTCAGACCTCCCTCTGCCAGGCTCTGTCATCGCACTCCATCTGCAGCCACTCCCAGAGGATGGCCATCTACTCCCAGATAGCAGCAGGCTGCTGTGGCCTCCTCTGGGTTGATGCAATGGTGACAGCAGGCCCTCCGGGGCTGGGTGGGGATGGGGTTTCCCTAGCCCCGTTGGATGGTGGGGCTGGCAAGTTAGCAGCTGGGATGGGGCTGGTCCAGCTCTCAGAGGTTGAGGCTGTGGAGACACAAGGGTGAGAGGGGCCACCCATCAATGCTGCCACCGGGCCCCAGGTGCCCTGCTTGGCCTCCCTATTCCCCTTTCTGTCCCCCGCATGTGGCATTTGCTCACCCAACCCCCCTGTGGTGCCCCGTGTGGCAACTGGGGCCACGCACATGGGGCGCCTCCTGGCTTTGGTCCGGCCTCCGCATCCCCTCTCACTTGTTGGGGGGTTGGGCACTGCCCATGGCGTGGGTGCTGGATGATGCTGTGCCTGAGTTTGGGATGTGGGCAGGGGATGCAGGATAAGGTGCTCCCACCTGGGTTGCCCAATCCACCCGTTACCTACTGGGGCTCTGGAGGACAGATCAGGGGACACCGGTGTTGAGGGGTCCTTGCTGGAGGTGCCAGAGCTGACATCAATGACAAGGTGGCTTTCCTCCTCCTAGCCGCTCCCTGGCTCCACCGCTGTGCTCCGGCCTAATGGTCACAGCCAGTCATGTGGGTCTGCATCCGTGTTGGTCTCAGGGCCGGCCATGTTGACCACTGCGACCGGTTCAGGGGCATCCTTTGGGTTGAGAACCTGTTCCAGTGTCCGGTAACATGGGCACCTTGGGGGGGGCCCTGCCCCTGATCACCTGTGTGTGTCCCTGACCCAGCTATAGGCCTGCATCAGCAACTTCACTTTCAATCGGACCTGATCAGCTGTACGCTGGGGGTGGCCTCGCATCCACAGCCCTAGTGACAGCCGTTCAAAGGCTGCTGCATTATGGGGCCACCCGGTGGTGTGCAGCAGAACCTCCTCCTCTGCCCAGAGGCCAAGAAGATCTTTAACCTTGGCCTCTGTCCAGGAAGGACCCCTCTTCTTCTGACCCTGGCTTTCCCTTGGTGACCCCTCGGGCTGGGAGGCGGGGGCCTCCTGGGGGTCCCTAGGGTATGGGGAGCTCACCATCCAGCTGGTGGGCTGTTTGGCACCTCTGTGTGGGCTGCTGGAGTGTTTGCCAGGCAGAGCTCATGCTCCTGAGGCTCTGGGCACACTCTCAGCTTCCTTCAAGGGGTTTCGGGGGCTGTGTGGCTTTAAGAGCCTGGCACCAGGGACCATAGAGCCTCACCAGGGCTTGCTAGGGCATCTCCATGCTCCCTGAGTCTGCCACCATGGCAGAGCTGCTATTTTGAAATAACGGCCCCAGAGCAGCTACATGTTCTCTATTTTGAAATTTGGTTTCGAAAGGAGACGCTCTTCCTGAAATTGGATGGGAAGAGCAGTTTCCAAATTCGTGCCCCTTTTCACTGAAAGCTATTTTGAAAGAGGCCGTTGTGTGTGTAGATGCTCTGTGACCTCTGTCAAAATTGGATCCCCTTTCGAAATTGGTTTAGAAACATGGGGCTGCTGTAGACGCACCCCTAGGGTCGAAATAATTTTGAAACAGTGGTCGGCTTATTTCAAAATAGGCAAACCTCATTGCATGAGGGTTAATGCCTATTTCGAAATAGCTTCTGTCAAGAGATCATAGCCAAACCGCCAAGCGGATCGAAAGAGCAATCTGCTCTGTCGACAGAGAGCGGCTGGACTTCCTGGCTGCTCTCTTGACAAAACAGCAACTGGAAGCGCAGCAGACAGGGCTGCCTGGTGTCCCAGAAACCCTGTCTGTCAACAGAAGCCTGACCCCTGGAACATCCAGACCAGCTTTCTGTCAACAGAATCTGTCAACAGAGGCATTGTGCCTCATAAGGAATGGTAGAACTCTGTCTACAGAGGTGTCACATTCTATTGATTTACCGTCGACAGAACACCTTGGGAATGTAGATGCTCCAAAGGTTTTGCTGACAAAACTGTCTAGTGTAGATGTAAGCTGAGGGATAGAAATAAAAGAAACTTTCCATCAGCTATAGACCTGGGCATGCTGAGCTCAGCAGCAGACTGAGCCAATGCTGAAAAGTAAACCAAGTATGTTGACTATTCATGCAATTTGAGTAGATAAGACCCTTATACCAAAGTGACTTATCTCTGGCAATCTAGCTGATCCAAAACAGACATAAGGGAAATATTTCACGCTTAGTTATGCTAATATAAATACTGTGGGGTTTGTTTACTTTACTATGAGTGGAATATGGTCCAAGCTGTACAAAATATTTATTTTTTTACTTCCAAACCTTACTTGACATTGTGAAGTATGAAGCATAGCATTGAGAAATTATACCAACCCATTGAACTAAGAAGCAATGAACAGTAAGTGGTGGAAAAAAAAAACTGCTGAAAAATAATTATCCATATAACTAGTGGAGGTTCAAGCCAAATGAAATGGAGGTTGTAGTGGTGGTGGTTTGGCAAAACCACTTGGTAGAGTTGGTGGAAAAACAATGTGCTCCTCCTGCTGTGGGGTTTATCTCCTATTTGTCACTTGAGTTCTCAGTGTTGGAGTCTGACTGACTGGACTCTCCTTTGTTGCTAGATGAGCAGGTAGCAGCATCCTGGAGGGTTTCGTTTCTTTTTGTGACACTAAGAAGGTGGAACTTTTCCTTTTAGATTTAACCTACCTCACATTGGCTACGTCTACACGTGCAGCCAACATCGAAATAGCTTATTTCGATGTTGCGACATCGAAATAGTCTATTTCGATGAATAACGTCTACACGTCCTCCAGGGCTGGCAACGTCGATGTTCAACTTCGACGTTGCTCAGCCCAACATCGAAATAGGCGCTGCGAGGGAACGTCTACACGTCAAAGTAGCACACATCGAAATAGGGATGCCAGGCACAGCTGCAGACAGGGTCACAGGGTGGACTCAACAGCCAGCCGCTCCCTTAAAAGGCCCCTCCCAGACACAGTTGCACTAAACAACACAAGATCCACAGAGCTGACAACTGGTTGCAGACCCTGTGCCTGCAGCATAGATCCCCAGCTGCCGCAGAAGCAGCCAGAAGCCCTGGGCTAAGGGCTGCTGCCCGCGGTGACCATAGAGCCCCGCAGGGGCTGGAGAGAGAGCATCTCTCAACCCCCCAGCTGATGGCCGCCATGGAGGACCCAGCAATTTTGACGTTGCGGGACGCGGATCGTCTACACGGTCCCTACTTCGACGTTGAACGTCGAAGTAGGGCGCTATTCCTATCTCCTCATGAGGTTAGCGACTTCGACGTCTCGCCGCCTAACGTCGAAGTTGGTGCCGCTACTTCGAAGTAGCGTGCACGTGTAGACGCAGCTATTGAGATTAAACTACTCTTGGGTATTCTTTGTGGCTGAACCTTAAACCTATATGAAAACTGAACCTGGCCTAGGATGCAGCTGCCTTATTGCTAAAAGGGATGTCACATGTCCAACACATTGCATCTGTACTTTTTGATCTGCAGTGACTACGTGGGGGACGTGGGGGGATTCAAGTAGAATTGAAGATATGGACTTTGGCTTAGAGAGTACCAAGTGTCCTGGATACTAACTATGAAAGAGTTATTCTCCTCTGCCCCTTTTTCCCACCTCCCCTCCATCATCAGCCTTGCGCCTACTGGGCTTTTATGTAAAAAGATGCTGTTTGAGCTATTGGGAGAACGACGGGTATAGGAGTGTATGTGATTATTTCTTGGTATTGTGGGGTTCCCTGCTGACCCTATATTTTCATTGTAACTGTTGCTTGTGAAGAAATGGCAAAGACAACTACAGCCTGTAATAGCAGAATACCTGCTGAAAAAAATAATGGGACTATGAAATGTGGTGCCTATTTATTCCCCCAACAACCACCAGGCCCAGGTATTACTATCAGTAACAGTGCATCAGTATCAGCAACAGTAACATTCTCTCTTCTGACAAGTCACATACTGTGCTCTCTGAGAATGTGTAGAAGACAGTGTATTATGAATTGGGGGTGGGCTAGGGGGAGATTACATATAGAATGTTGGCCCTTATGGATAATCTATAGTCTCTCTTGATATGTGAAGGTGTTTTAGGCCTTTTGTTATATGCTTATTATCTTGTCTTTCTTGTAGGACAAGGATGGGGAACATCCAAAACACTGGCTGCAGATGCTTTGTTTCCCTGAGAGTTCACAGAAATGGCTGCTTGCAGCTCCCAGTGACCATGGTGTCAGCGGATTCAGGCTATGTTTAATTGCTGCATAGCTTTCCAGAGGTCGGGCAACAGTTCAAGATGAGAACTCTACGCTGCAGGTAAACAGCCGCACCATGTCAGTGCCATGAGCCCAACTCAGCTGGTATGGGCCAAGCATGGATTTTTAATTGCAAAACAGACATGCCCTAAAAAAGATTAGCTAATAAACATACCACAAGCTTTGGAATTTTTATTTAACAAAACAGGCTTCTCATTCTACATGTTGTTCTATGCTATCTTAAGAGTCTGTGGTGTAGAACAGCTTGCTAGATTGGAGCCTTCATCTGTTTAATGACCCTAAATAAGCTGATTAACTTCCCACTACTTTAGGATATTTACAAATATTTGTTCAGTAAGAGCTTTGTTATATTTTGAGAGCAACAGAGATTATGATTTAGTTTTGTGGCTTATCTGCAACTCTATTTATGGTGTCTTTATATATTAAAAGGGATGCCAACATCAGTAGTACATTCTGTAAAACAGCATTTTAAAACATGCATATTCTCTTGGGATGTAAATTGTTTAAATATATTAACCAATTTCCAGTAAGATAATTGCTACAAGGGAAAGACTCTTGATTTTTACTGCTTTTGCATTTTCAGAAACATTTTAACTCCTTCAACAGGTTTCAATTACTATTCTTTGTTATTGGCTTAAGTTACAGTTTTGTACTTTATTGGAGTTTAAAAAATAAGGCTGAAAGTTATAAGCACTTTAACCCATAAGTAAGTTTACTTTTATAAGGGCTGTTTGAATACTGTTGGCTTACCGGCATAGCCCTATCCTTTACATGGCCGTGTCTACACGTGCCCCAAACTTCGAAATGGCCATGCAAATAGCCATTTCGAAGTTTACTAATGAAGTGCTGAAATGCATATTCAGCGCTTCATTAGCATGCGGGCAGCAGCAGCGCTTCGAAATTGACGCGCCTTGCCGCCGCGCGTCGCGTCCAGATGGGGCTCTTTTTCGAAACGGCCCCGCCTATTTCGAAGTCCCCTTATTCCCATGAGCTCATGGGAATAAGGGGACTTCAAAGTAGGTGGCTTCCTTTCGAAAAGGAGCCCCGTCTGGAAGCGCCGCGCGGTGGCAAGGCGCGTCAATTTCGAAGCGCTGCTGCCGCCCGCATACTAATGAAGCGCTGAATATGCATTTCAGCGCTTCATTAGTAAACTTCGAAATGGCTATTTGCATGGCCATTTCGAAGTTTGGGGCACGTGTAGACGTAGCCCATATGTGACAAATACAGAGCAGCACATGGCAAACATTCACATAGGTGGCCTCACTGAAGTCAAAGTCAAACATTCATGCTGACTGTCTAGATATTCCAGGCTTCACAACTGACAGGTTGTAAGTAACTGCCTTACATCATGACTAAAGTGGATTAAACATAATTAAACTGTTTTAGCATTCCCATATTGCACCATACTTTTTTTTTAAATCTGATTGAGCTAAATTATTTTGTAACAGCCACATCTAATTATACTGTATGTGGGACAGATGAGGTGAAAAAGGAACAGTTGATGCCCCTAGCACTGGCTTTATAGGTCTGTTGTAACTCATCTTTCAGATTTAAGGGGAAAAACAGTTTCTAATTGTGTTTTCTCCCACCAGAATTATGGCTTTAATAATCTTAATTAATTTTTTAAAAAACTCATACTGAATTTGTTTACACACTAGTAACTTCCCAATGAGCGAGGACTGCTCCAAACTGGTGCAATACTTATGCTTTTTATTCCCATCTCCAGTTCCCACCACCAATTTCCCACTATTGACAGATTATTTACAGGTTGGGCATTACTGAACTCAGTGGCAACAAAATAGCTGGCTCCTTCTGATCCTTCTCTGCTCTTCTCTCAGCTCCTCCCAGGATTTTTGCTCCTATTAACAAGGGTGGCAGATGTGGCCAGCTTTCAGGCTAGTCCCAGTTGATTGTCCAGCCCCAAACAAATTCCCCTGATTGAGCTAGAGTGGCAGGAGCTAATGATGGCTTCCCCTACAGCACCCTGTCCCATTTCTTGTTCTTACATGTAAGTTTCAGAAAGCTCATGTAAAATCATGAGTGAAATGTGAAAGTAAAATTAAATCTGAACTCTTCAAATATGGACCTTAATTCTGAATTCCTGACTCAGCCAAAACACTCCTGGAAATCTTGGATATGTAAAGAATAAGGGACCTAATTTACAATGGACAAGTGTAATTTTTAAAATCTTGAACCATAGCAACCCTTTACTGTCAGACTCTAGCTAGACACATTGGCTGTGTCTACACTTGCATTACTCTTTCGAAAGAGGCATGCAAATGAGGGAACTTGGAAATACATATGAGGTGCAGATTTATATATCTGGCACCTCATTTGCATATTCTTCTTTCAAAATAGCTCCTTTCAAAAGAAGAAAAGCAATGTAGACACTCTTTTGAAAGGAAACCTCATCTTGATAAAAAGCCTTCTCTTTTTTTATGGGAAGAAGGATTCTTTCAAAGATGGGGTTTACTTTCGAAAGAGCAGTGTCCACACTTCTTTTCTTCTTTCGAAAGAAGCTCTTTCAAAAGAAGAATATGCAAATGAGGTGCCAGATATGTAAATCTGTACCTCATTTGCATTTTTATTTCCCTCATTTGCATGCCTCTCTCGAAAGAGAAATGCAAGTGTAGACAGAGCCAGTGAGTCTGATTTGTCTCTTCTCACAAATACAGGTCTCATAAGTTGATCATCTTCTCACTGCTTGAGGATATTTGCAAATATTTGTCCAGTAAGAACTTTTTGTTATGTTTTGAGAGCAAGAGAGGTTATGATTTAGTTTGTGGCTTATCCACAACTCTATTTATAATGCCTTTATATATTAAAAGGGATGCCCACATCCAGTAGTACATTCTGTAAAACAGTGTTTTAAAACATGCATATTTATAGATTTTTCATCTGAGTTACTTCTAACTTATTCTACATGTGTGAGCTCAGAATCAAGTTCAAGTTCTTTTTATATGGGAATAATATAAGGCATAGTGCAGTTATTTACACTCATGAAAAAAAGAATAAAAGTGGCTGTAAAGTCCCTAATCAATCATGTCCATAACGTACCTTGGGTGCGTCTACACTAGATGGCTACTTTGAAGTAGCTGGCACAATGTCGAAATAGCACGTGTCACGGCTATACACGCCGTGCACTATTTCGATGTTGAAATCGACGTTAGACGGTGAGATGTCGAAATTGCTATTCCTATTCGAAGATGGGAATAGCACCCTCCTTCAACATTCAATGTCAAAGTAGGGTGTGTGTAGATGATTTACGTCCCACTACATCGAAATAGCGGGGTCCTCCATGCTGGCCATCAGCTGAGGGGTTGAGAGACGCTCTGCCCAGCCCCTGCGAGGCTCTGTGGTCACCGTGTGCAGTAGCCCTTAGCCCAGGACTTCTGACTGCTGCTGCTGTGACTGGGGGTCCATGCTGTGTGTACGGGGTCTGCAAATGGTTGTCAGCTCTGCGGACCTCGTGCTGTGCAGGCCGAGCGTGTCTGGGAGGGGCCCTTTAACGGGACGGCTTGCTGTTGCTCCAGAAGGGCTAGTCCAGCCTGTGACCCCATCCGCAGGCTTTTCTGGCCCCTTATTTCAACAGGGAGCACTTGTGTGTGTGGACATTCCACATTTCCTTCTGGGGCGGCTCCTTTCGATGTTCCTCATTGCTACTTCAATGTTGAATGTCGATGGCACCAGCCCCAGAGGATGTGTAGACGATATGCGCTGAAGTAGTTTATTTTTTTGAAATAGGCTACTTCGACGTAGTGTGCTAGTGTAGACGTAGCCCTTGTGAAGTGATTTTCAACCTCTGTAAAGCAGGTGCAAGTGGAGTTGTGCTTCTGTGGAGGACAAGTGAACATGTTCAGGGCATAAAAATGATGGAACTGTATAACTAATGGACTAACTAGATTATTGGTGTCAGTGGTGTGGTCAGATTATCATAAACAGTCCACATAAATTAAAACAGCCATCAGCTCCCTCTTTCCCTATGCTAATATCACACACTAGCCACGTCTACACTAGCCGGCTATTTCAAAATAGCCGTGCCAACTTCGAAATAGCGCCCACCGCGTCTACACGTGCCGAGCGCTATTTCAAAGTAGAAACCGACGTAAGGCGGCGAAACGTCGAAGTTGCTATCCTCATCAGGAGATGGGAATAGAGCCCTACTTCGACATTGAACGTCGAAGTAGGGCACGTGTAGACGATCTGCGTCCTGCGACATCGAAATAACGGGGTCCTCCATGGTGGCCATCAGCTGAGGGGTTGAGAGATGCTCTCTCCAGCCCCTGAGCTCTATGGTCACCACATGCAACAGCCCCTTAAAACTTCCCTCCCCCTGAGTTCCTGTGCAGGAAGCTGAGAGCATGTGCAGGCAGCAGCACAGCCATGTGCACAGCCCGCACGTCCTCCCAGAGCCCCAACCCACCACCCTGCACCCATGGCATCCAGCCAGCCCCCCAAGCGCCCACAGGGCACCCTCTCCAAGGGGACCCAGTGCTCCCAGCCTGCCAGCCAGCGGGGGAAGAGGCAGCAGGGCCCCTCCTGGACGGAGGCCGAGATCCGGGACCTGCTGGGGCTCTGGGGCGAGGAGGAGGTGCTCCAGGTAATGGGGAGCAAGAGGCGGAATGTGGATGCGTTTGCTTGGCTGGCTGAGGGCCTGGCTGCCCGGGGTCACCCTGCCCACACTCCTGACCATGTCAGGAGTAAGGTAAAGGAGCTGCGGCAGGGTTACACCCGGGCCTGGGACACGGCCAGCTGATCTGGGGCTGCCCCCCGCTGCTTGCCCCTTTTACAGGGAGCTCAGGGCCATCCTGGGCCCCTGGTACACTTCCTCCCCCCCAGCCACGCTTGACACCTCAGGTGATGAGCTCCAGCAGGCCCTGGAGATGGAGTCCTCCCTGGAGGCCAGCCCTGCACCCCAGGGGCGCCCCCGGGACACCGGAGGAGGAGGAGGAGTCCTCCAGCGATGGGGGGCTCCAAATCACCCTCCCCTCCCACAGCTCCAGCAGGGCATCTGCCCGATGGGTGTCCCACGACCGTGGGAGCGGACCGTCAGGTATGTACCCCCCCGGTGCACACCCCCGAGGTTAAGGGGTGGGGACAAGAGACATGACCAGGGCCCTCCACACACCCAGATGACCATGGCCCTGAGGACAGCACAGGCATGTCCCTCAGAAGACTCCATCAGCCCCTGCCCGCCAGCAGGACAGCGCCATGCCCCATCCCTGGGGATGGGGGGAGCAGAACCTAAGGTTCCCCGGGGCGGTGGGGTTGGACACCCATCATCAGCAGCAGCATCTCCCGGGGACTGGGATGGGGAACCAGCAGCATAGGGGTGGGGGGACAAGGGCCATGGGTCAGGGCCAAGACTAACGGCTGTCTCCACTCTTCTTCCCCCCTCTGTTCCGCAGCTGCACCATCGGAGGGCCCGGAGAGCACCGGCGCGGTGTCAGTGGTCCTGGACAGCCCACTGGGGCCATCCCACCAGGCCAGCCCGTTGGTGGAGCATGGACCAGCCCCAGGACGAGCCTGACAGTGGCAGAGACATCCGTGGGCATCCACGGACCCCCAGCTGCTCGCCACCCTCCGGCGTCAGCTGGAGGTGTCCGAGCGGTGCCTGCAGGTGGAGGAGCGGCGGCTCGACCTCCAGGAGCGAGCGCTGGCCTGGTGCCAGGAGGCTTGGGGGGGCCTTCATGCGCACTTTCCAGGATATCGCGCGGCACTTGGCCCCCCCGCCGCTCTGCCAGCCGTCCCTCCACCATCCGCCATCCTGGGGCCTGCCACCGAGGGGGAACATGGGCCTCCGGACTCCACCCGGCCCTATTTGCCAGTTCTCCCGGCCCCCACCCAGCCTCGACAGGGCCTCCAGCCGAGACGTGAGTCGCGCCCCCCCCCACCAGGTGCAGGACAATAGGGGGTGTGTGGCCGAGGACGTTGCCCCCCAAGTCCCCCTCCTCTTTGGACATATTCCCCCCATCCTTGTAAATAGTTTTTGTTCTACCCGTTTTGTACCTGCCCCCCATGTACATAGTTCCCCCCTTCTTCTGTTAATAATTAATACAGGTTGCACGGTTTTGTTTAAAAAAAAATTCCATTTATTGCACAGAAGTGTGTGTGTGTGGGGGTGGTCTCGGGTTCTCTGTGGTGGGGACGTGGGGGCAGGGAGTGTTGTGGAGGATGGGGGGGTGCAGTGGGTGGCTCACCTGCAGCTGGCCCTGCCAGCGTTCACCCCGCAGCCTGGTCAAAATGGGCCCGCAGGGCCTCCCGGACCTGGATCCCCTCAGGGTCAACCTGGCGACTGGGGGCAGCAGGTGGCTGGACTTCGGCCCTGCCAGCCTCCACAGCCCAGGCCTGGAAGAAAGCCTCTCTCTTGCTCTCCACCAGGTTGTGGAGTGCGCTGCACGCGCCCACAACCTGGGGGATGTTGGTGAGGCCTGCATCCAGGCAGGTGAGGAGACACCTCCAGCGCCCTTTGAGGCGTCCAAAAGTGCGCTCGACCACCTGGAGCGCATGGTTCAAGTGTGTGTTGAACCACTCCTGGCTGGCTGTGACATGGCCTGTGTAAAGGTGCATGAGCCAGGGCCGGAGGGGGTACGAGGCGTCTGTGACGAGGCAGAGGGGCGTGGTGGTGTCCCCCACAGGGACCTCCCACTGTGGGATGTAGGTCCCCGCCCCCAGCCAGCAGCACAGGCCCAAATTTCTGAATACCCGGGCGTCGTGGGTGCTGCCAGGCCAGCCAACATAAATGTCCAAGAGGCGGCCCCAGCTGTCCACCAAGGCCTGGAGGACCACGGAATGGTATCCCTTCCTATTCAGGAAGTGTCCTCTGTTGTGCTCCAGGGCACAGATGGGGATATGGATCCCATCCAGAGCCCCAAAGCAATTTGGGAAGCCCAGGCTGGCAAACCCTGCAATGGCAGCCTCCAGGTCCCCAAGCTGCACAAGCCTGTGGAGGAGCAGGGCATTGATTGCGTAGACGACCTGCAGGGGAACGACATGAGAGCGCACCGGTGAGGGGTGCGCAGAGTGTGTCTGGCCCTCCCCCCAGGGCTTCCCCCACTCCACCCAGGTCTCCCCTACCCCTGGGTCCTCTTACCTCCATGAGGACAGCCCCGACGGTGGCCTTGCCCAAACCGAACTGCTGCTGTACGGATCGGTAGCTGTCTGGAGTGGCCAGCTTCCAGACAGCAATGCCGACCCATTTCTCTACAGTGAGGGCACATCGCATGGGGGTGTCCTGGTGCCGTAAGGCAGGGGTGAGCCACTGGCAGAGCTCCAGAAATGTCTTCTGGCTCATTCGGAAGTTCCGGAGCCAGAGGTTGTTGTCCCACTCACCAAGCACCAGCCGCTCCCACCAGTCCTTGCTTGTGGGGTATCTCCACAGCCGGCGGCGTGTGCGGTGGTGCTGGGGGGGCTGGGAGGGCAGCAAGGTCTGGGGCTGCTTTCTCATCCCCTGGGGGCAGCTCATCTTCCTCAAATAAAAGATGGTCAGCTGCCTCCTGCATGGCACTGAGCAGGGCAGCCACTGGTCCTCCAGGGGCGGGTGTGTGAGCCTCTGGCTGCTGCTGCTGCTGCTGGGGGTCCATGGTGCTTCATGGGGTGTGCATGCTTGTGGCTCTGCAGACCGCGTGCTGTGCAGGCTGAGTGTGTCTGGGAGGGGCCTTTTAAGGGAGCGGCTAGCTGTTGCCCCAGAAGTGCTAGTCTGCCCTGTGACCCTGTCTGCAGCTGTTCCTGGCACCCTTATTTCGATTTGGGCCGCTTTTGTGCGTAGACGCTCCCCTGCAGTGCCTATTTCGATGTAGTGCTGTCCAGCGTCTAAGCAGAATGTCGACAGCACCAGCCCTGGAGGACGTGTAGACGCTATTCATCGAAATAGCTTATTTCGATTTCGCTACATTGAAATAAGCTATGTCGATGTAGCATCCCAGTGTAGACGTAGCTACTATGTTTCATTTGTAAAAAAGGAGGCTTTCCCACACAGAAGAAATACATGTATAATATAGACCTCCACAATACAGTAAACTCCTATATTTGGCATTCTCTCATCCAGAGCACTCAAATAACCAGCATTTTAATCAAAAGTAAATTTTAATTAACGTTTTCCATAAGTCCAGTATAGTGGAAGTAAATACAAATAAATACAACAAACACAGTATAAGTTTACATTGTACAATACTACTGTTGTTGGTAAATAAAGCACTCTGCATGCATCTTTGTCTGTCACTGCAACTACAGTGTTCGCATGTTTCTATCAGAAAGAAAATTGCTGAGCCATTATTTGGTTTGTTCCCCACCCTCTTTACCCATCCTATGGCAGAATCCAGACAAACCTCTGTCATGTTATGTTATGGCACCATTGGCTTGGGAGCAGGGAGGCAAATGTAAGTGCAAGACAACGAATATCTAAGGCCATGCCGTACTGTTGTTTAGTTACTGCTAAAGATGGAACATACCTAACATATTCTGTAGAGTAGTGAAGGAACTCCCAGCCTGTGGAAAAGTCCACAAGAGAGTCAGGCTTAATCAAAACATGGCTTTGGGAATTTTACAAGCTAAGTTTCCTGCTGCCACCCACATCTACCAGTTATGTATGGCAAACGTGTGAGGCAAGGTCTGTGTCATGGATGTAAATATTGACACTGTAAGGGCCTTACCCCACTCTGCTTAGGAGTTACAAATACTTCGTGCAGCGTTCTCTGATGGTAGTGGAGTCTTCTGCTCTTACCAAGACACATTAAGGTATTACACGAGCAAGTGAATAATAGGGGCACGATAGCCAGTGACTGGTTGCATCTTGGCAGTGTCCTAGATGTTTAGAGATCCAGATAAGGCAGTAGGAATAGTTGATCTGCTGATCTGGGGTGATGATTTCCAAGACAAAAATATATGATGCTCTTCAGCATGCCAAGGGAGAGAGTAAGGGTGCTTAGTCTGAAGAGGAACAAATGCTAGAGTGGCCTGAATGAGATTAGTTATGCAAGGGTCGCACTTGGTGATAAAGGAGTTCAACTGATCTCAAGGAAAGGAGTTTTTAAGGGGAAATATCTAAGAAAATTTGTCTCAGTCTTCACATAACTATGGCTATCATATGCCCCTAAAAGCCAAGCCTTACGTGGAATCTTCTAGTATAGACCCTTTCGTCCATGCTGAATACCATAAACTTGGGGCCTTATGAAACATGAGAGTAGAATGGAAAACTTCAATACTATAACTCTAGCTGCTGCTGCTCCCATTCAAATGTTACCTACTCATGCTAGCCTAGTTTTTAGAGATGTTCTGTTGTTGCATAGCAGTCTCCCTTGAATGAAACCACACCAAGCTGAACACTGTTTTTGTACCTGAATCACTCTTGGAAATAAAGCATGGATTTAAACTACATGAACAAATGCATTCCCCTCTTGACCTAGTTTTGCAAAGCTTGTGAACCCCCAAACTCCCTCACCCAATAAGTCCGCAACTCCTCTGATTCTTCAGGGTTCACCTATTCCTAATTATAGAGAATATTTGGATGTTTGCACAGGACCAACACATTTAAACTTATTTATATAATTTTATGATACTTAACCATGTGCAGTGAAATATTCTTGCTGGGATGCCACAACCAATGTGTGTCACAGCATCAGCCTGAAAGCAGTTAAAGGAAGTGTGTCATTCAGACGAATGCCAAAGTCAACCTGTTGCAGAATAAGATGCTATCAATGAACCAGAAAAAAAACAACCCCAAGAATTATGACAATGATAAGATATAAGAAAATAACTTGAAATCTGCCTTTAGAGATACAGCCCAATCTCATTTTCTGTAACTTTTTGTACTGCTGTGTTATATTGTTTTGAAGCCCATTTGTCAGGATAAGTGGTCAGTAAACAAGACAAAGTTCACATACTTTACTATTATTAAAATGTTCTCTAAACATTCCCTTAAGTTCAACAAATTAGTAATCTTGTTATTAGTCAAGCACTTACTGTTTAATCTGCAATGTTTAAAAAGGTCTGCAGCATTATCATAGGAAAAATGTCGAAAACTTTGTTAGGCCAATTTCTTTTATCTATTTTTTCCCCTTTCATCTTCAATTGCAGCTAAAAGAACTCTGAATTACAGATGCTTCAGAGTGCTATTTAGAAAGGTTACTGAGTTCATTTTGGGCTAAATTGTGGATTTTTTTCTCATCTGACAGACCTTTTTCATCTTAAAAGGGGACTTGTTTCTATTTGATTGCACAATTAGGTACGAGCATTTCATATTATGTTCTTCAAATTGTGCAATTGGCTTTATACCTGCTTCTCTTAGGCAGAACCTACAGTTCCACCACTGTCTGCTAATATCTTTGAGGAAAGCAGATGACCCTGCTTTTCACTGATAAAGATAATAAGCAACTCCGGTCTCTAGTAGAAACTGCAAATATTACAATACTGCTGCTTCATGGAAATATTTTGTTGACCTAGATGTAAAAAAGAAAAAATAGGCTGCAAACATTCAAATTTTGAATAATTTGGCTGCTGGTTTAAATATTTAAATACTGTTAATTCATAAACTTTCATGCAAATTTGGTTTTCTTAGTATGTTTGACTTTTCTTTGCAAAACTGCGCAATCTCATTTACAAAAAAAGGGGGTTCTTGCACAAATTTTGCAAATCAAGATACGTTCTATGCTATGAACTATTAACCATTTGCAAATCTCTTGTTTATAAAGTTTCAATTGCCTAATAAGAATGTAGAAACAATACCAAAAAGTTCAAGAAAACAGCTGGCACATAACCAGCAGACTGAGATTTGTTTATTCAAACTTTTCAGCAAATCTGAATAATGACGAGAACTCAGGATCATTTTGCAAACTTTTTTTGCTTGAAGACTTATTTCTGAACCTCCTAATCTGTTATGTTGCTTATAAGGTCAAGTTCAGTGGATAGCTGTAAGTTAATTGTGAACACCTACAAATGAAAATTTCAGTTCTGCAATCCTCAGGTCTACAAATGGGCTTAGCAAACAATGAAACTTCATTTCAGAATAGAGGTTATCCAAAGCAAAACAAAAAACCTGGTGCAACTCTGTTTCATAATTGTAGCTTACAAGAGTATGTATTTGATTTGTAGCTTATAAACTTATATTCATGCTTATCTATTCTTCTAAATCTTTCACTGTTTTATTCTATTTCAGCAGTAATGCAAGGGCCCATAGGGGATCATACCCTGTAACTAGTTAACTTTAACGGTAGTGTAGACTGGTATTTGTTTTGGGTATCTATTTTTCCTGATATTTTTATATTTAAGTAGGTGGGAGTATGTGGAAATTTCCATCCCTTCTAACTGGATTAGTCTACCTTCACAGGTGTAGAATGTGACATTATCTCATGGCATATTTGAATGTTCCCAAAATACAACAGCCCTGCCAGGCTGGACATCCTGCTTTAATGAAAAGCAGAGATGGGGGTCCTCAGATAGCATTTCTCGATATTGTAATCACAAGTGTCCATTTTGGGAGCTTGTCTATGAAGGCATGAAGTTTATTCCTCCAATCAAATGAGTACACCCTCAAAATTTTAGGGTGTGGAGGTCTGGTTTTGGTTTTGGGAGGTTTGGCCAAAGTAATGCAAGAAGGCCTATAATACCCCATGGCCGATAACGTTGGGGGAGGATTCCCCTTTACGTTCACTAGTCCTAGTATCTCTTTAAACATTTTAGTTTCCTCTGCTATAATACTCTCTCTCCTCCATCAGTTGCATGATGTGCTGCCCTACACCTCCTTGGGTCTTCAGGAGGAAGTGTCAGTATGGTTTTATACTAGAAATTTGCAATTGTGAACTGAGGCTGCATTTATGTTACCGCCTGGGGCAATCAAATCCATTTATGTGGTCGTCACCTCAGGTATTTTATTGTGTATGATTTTAATAATGGTTGTAATAAAAGTTGCTCTGTTTTGGCGCTGCCCACAATACATATGTGATTGCTGCATTTCCCTAGGCCTGCCTCCAGAGTTAGAGTTTTTTAGCTCTTAATATCTGAAGCCAGGATGGAGCGTGAACTTACAGATTCTCTGGTCAGATAGCTTGGTGACTCAATACCCAAAACAATATTCCTAATCATATTCCCAACTCCTGTCAACATAATGATAATTTAAGTTTTGTCAAGGGATTATTGGTTAAAAATGCGTACAAAATAATTGTAGTATAGAAATCCAAGATGCCATGTAGAAAATTAGAAAGAAAAAAAAATCCAAGGTAGAGAAAATCTGAAGCTAGCCTAGTCTGTTTACTGGACTCAAAGCCACATTTGAAGGCACGTACCAACATGGTTGCATGTAGTGCAAACGGCATCCAGCCTGTAATTTGTGATAGTTGTCTACAAAACGCCTTCAGTAGTAACCTTCCAGTTTAAATGAGATGCCATCTAAGGTAGGCTGAAATAAATGCATTTCAGACCATTGAGTATCTCGCTCTCTCTAGTTCTCATTATTTTTTATAACTGTTTTGATAAATGTTTTGTAGGAACTGAAAAGCCAACGACCATCATTTCTGTTGTAACTGGCACTAGAGAGGTACTTTTTCCTCCTCGCTGTTCACTTTTAGATTGCAATAGGCAAAATGTTGGAAAAAGCACATTACCAGCTGTGCCTCTGAAGTTTAGTGAAACGTGCCAGAGCTTATCATGAGCCAGAAATAAGCCAATAACCTAAAAACACTAAAAGTAAACTGCTTCCCACATATTTCCATTTCCTGCTGTGTTTTTACACCACTGTGAGAGTACATCGCAGAGTTATGGCCTGATCTTGCTTCCCTTGTAAATTGCTGAACAAAACATCTGCTCACTGCTCTCTCCCCTCACCCAACCAGCTGTCTGGCAACACCCTGAACAGCTAATCAGGTGACTGGGGATGCCACCAGACACTGTGGTAAGTGTGCGCTGAGCACTAGCTCCCTGCATCAGCACCTATGCTTATAATTGGTTCCAAAGATCTGCATTCTTCCCACCACTGCCTACTGGTATGATAGTCAAATAATGATTCTGGACATGATGGAAGATGCTATAGTCACACATACGCTGAGAATAAATTACATAAACAAATATATACAAACATATAAACCATTTGGCTAGGACAGTGTAAGAACCCAACACACATGCAGAGCTGAGGAACTTGAAACTACATACATGAATTGACATTGCGATGGATCCTTGATGTAAATTGCTTATGTAACTGCCCACAGGTAGACTCAAACTTGGCATCCCTGGAGCTCAGTGCAGCTGCCTTTACAGTGTGAGCTTAAGGCCAGCTGGCTCTCAGCTTAGACTATAAATGACAATTATTCTTTCTGTGTGACATGGTCTAGGTACCACTTCATGGGACAGTTAACCTCTCATAGTTGTGTGGGTTACACATACCCCCTCAAAGTTAATGAATCAGTGTTCATTAGGATCAGCTGAAGATATGGTCCATGTATGTTCATATTCTGCCACTGTTTCAGGGTAAAGTCTTTATCTAATTTCTTTTGTGAACCTAGTCCATCCATAGTTAATGCTAGTGATTAATGGTTAGTAGAGCTGGTCAGAGAATAGAATTTGCATCCTGCATGAAATTCTGAAATTTGAATGAAAAGTTGTGTTAATGATTTTTTTAGTGATGTGGATGTTATTCAACTTGATGTTGAAATCTAATGTAAATCAAATATTTAATATAATATATAAACAGATTTAAATGAATATTATAACAGTCTAAATTAAGTTAATCTAAATAAAGTCAAAAATATTCATTTCTACATTTTGGTTGCATCTTTTGTCACTACAAGTCCCCATAAAACATTTAGGCTATATCTACACAGCTGGGGTCATCAGCTCCACTGCTGGCAGAGCTATGCTAAGCATAGCCATGTAAGATTTCACTCTCAGCCAACAATAAAGAGGCCCTGTGAATGTCCCTCTGCCATCTAAACCCCACTCTGTCTCCAGTCCCTTATACCGAGAGCGACATCTTGTGCAGCTATGCTAATTAGCCATGTTAATATGCAAATGGAAAACCATTTGCAATTTCCAGAAACCTGCTTAGCATAGCTCTGCCAGCAATGGAGCTGACGACCCAGGCCATGTAGATGTGGCCTGAGATTTCGTGAAACTGAACTTTGGACAGAAAACTTTTTTTTTTTTCCAAACAGATCCCATGGTGATGAATTTCCATTTGTGGAGTATGAGACAAATCCGTTAGGAGATAGGAAGGTAAAATTAGTATCTGTTTGAGGTTAGTCACTATTACTAGTAGCTGGCTTTGGAAAAAAAATTCCTAAAGGGCCAGCTGAGTCCAGTTAAAAGAGAATCGGAGCAGGTCATCAGTTAGCCTGGAGCCTGTCTACAGTCTGGTTGCAATGCTTAAGTTGTTCCAAATTTGCAGATTTACACCATCAATCTACAGCCAAGCTCATGTCCCCAATGTTTAGTTTGAAAAGCAATTAATTTGTAGCACTGTCACAGAATGTCTCCCATATTTAATATATTATCAGGAAAAGAAAAGAGAAACACGTTGTTAACAAATTAAATAAATAGCTGATGAAAGGCAGCTAGTAATATAGGTTTAAAGAGGAATTAGGCTCTTAATTTTTGTTGTTCTTCTCTGATTCCTGATGAGACTTTATGTTGGCAATACTTGCTCTGATGGCAGAACTAAAAAAGGTGTACCATAAGGAAAATACATTGACACAATTTACCTTGATTTGTAAGACGATGACATTTTAGTCTCTTAAGGGGTTACTTAGATCAAATAATGTGAGCCATAATTTTCAGTAACAATTTTAAAAATGTTCTCTCTGAAAGCATATAAAATGATACTTCTAGGTGGATGTTTAAAGTCTTACATCTCTAGATCAGTTGAATTGATCACTTTCCCTGGATAATTGGACCAACAACTGTTGGACATGTGCTACATTCACAAGCGAGTGAACTGTAAGCACACCCCAAGCAGGGCTGACTATATTCATTAGGATAAGGTTCCGATGAAAGCATGATAGCACATGACCGGTTTCGTTCTTATTGGAATGTATCAGACGTGCATAAACTGTTGTCTTACATCTCGTCCAGTCTGTACCTGCAAATCAAGTTCTAAAAAGCTCAGCTACTGATTCTTTTCCATATGACCATAATGCCCACTGTATTCAATAAAGTTCTGAGAATGCTTTTACTTTGTTAGCTGGTTGACAGATCGACCTGATTCAAGTCAATGGGAATCCATCTGGAATAGCTGGATCAAGGTATCTGTGAGCTAGTATATGGGATTTTCCAAAGATTAAAATGTTTGCATGACAGCGTTCAGGGCCAAACCTTTCGGCCCTGTACAAAGACACAAACAGAAGACCAGTCCATAGGTGTAAAATTTTTCAAAGCAAGATAATTCCTTAGCAGACTCAGTCCCACTGACTTTGAATTATATGGAAGCTCTTAACTGGCTAAATCTCTTTTTCTTAAAAAAATATGGAACTTAAATGCTTTTGAAAATGTTACCTTAGGGGCCAGAAGAGCATCTCACTCAAGTTAGTGCAAAGAGTCCCACCCATTTTGCTGGGAATTAAATAAAGCCTAAACTGAATCAACTGAACTACATAACATAGAGGGAAAATGGCTCACATCTACTATTCTTCTCCATACTCTGCTGTAGCCCACTTTTTGGGTGTATGCATTCTAAGTGGACTTTCCATTCTGGAAAAATAAATATTTTATTGAAGCTGTGCTGTAACGACCAGTAAATAGGCCAGATTTAGTTAGTAATAACCATGATATTTGGAAAATGTTATTTGTTTTTAATCTAAAGCATGTAACCTGTAGCCAGATGCTATAACAGTGCCTTTATAAATGCATTAAATAGTAATAAAAGTAATAATGTGCACGGGCTGATTCTCACAAATTGCAGTTGGAACATGCAAAGAGCCCCAGTTACTGTTGTTCCTACAAAAAGTAAAAGATTTTGGTTTTGAATTTTGTTTTGAGAGAGTGCCTGCTCCTTCAGCAACAACAAAGTTTGCACCAAAGAAGTAAAAAACCACCCAGACTTGCTGCTTTCTGCTTAAATATTCAAATTATAGCCACAAAATGAACTTTAACTCCCTGACCTTCTCCCTGGTGAACCTAGGTAAGCCCAGGTGAAAAAAAGTACTGGGCACTGATCCAAACCTAATGCTTGACAGACATGAAGTTAGATGGAAATATACCCATATTGTCAAACAAGTTGGAGCACTTTGCTGTGAGTGCTGGCTTTATTAAGAGAGGGAGAGTCTGAAATCTGTTTAGCTCTGTGTAGCTAAAGTGAGTCATCTTTCAAATCTCTCTTTCAGGAGCTAATGTTCCACACCAGACTCTGCAGCTCAGTGCTTTTGTAGAGGCTGCATGCTTTTCATTAAGGGTTGGTCTACACAAGGAGTTAAGCCTAATGAATAAGGTATCAGCTTGCAGAGGTGGGGATTGTGGGTTCATGTCTCGCCTGGGTTGTGCTGATTACTTGTTTACCTTGACTTTAGCAACACTTTTCATAGAATCTTTCCAAATATTCTTGCCCACAAGTTAAGGAAGTATGGATTGGGTGAATGGCCTATAAGACTGGTAGAAAGCTGGCTAGATGGCCAGAGCCAAATGGGTCAATGTCTGGTTGGTGGTGGTTTCAAATGGAATGCACAAGGATCAATTTTAGGGCCAATATTGTTCAACATTCTTATTAATGACCTGGATGAGGGGATGGATTTTGTACCCTCAGCAAATTTGTAGATGACACTAAGGTAGGGGGACAGGTAGATATGTTGAAGGGTAGGGATAGGGTCCAGAGAGACCTAGATAAATTGGAGGATTAGGCTAAAACATGTCCGATGAGGTTCAACAAGGACAAGTGCAGAGTCCTGCATTTGGGACAGAAGAATCCCAAGCATTGTTATAGGCTGGGGACCAACTGGCTAAGTAGCAGTGCAACAGAAAAGGACCTGGAGATTACAGTGGATGAGGGAATGGATATGAGTCAACAGTGTGCCTTTGTAGACAAGAAGGCTAATGGCATAATGGGGTGCATTAAGAGGAGCATTTCCAGTAGACCTAGAGAAGTTATTATTCCCCTCTATTCAGCACTGGTGAGGCCACATCTGGAGTATTGCATCCAGTTTTGAGCCCTGCAGTATAGAAAGGATGTGGCTGCACGGCAGAGAGTCCAGCAGAGGGCAATGGAAATGATTATGGGGCTGGAGCACATGACGTTCAAGGAGAGGCTGAGGGATTTGGGCTTATTTTGTTTGCAGAAGAGAAGATTGAGGAGCGATTTGATAGAAGCCTTCAACTTCCTGAAGGGGGAACTAAGGAGGATGGAGAGAGGCTGTTCTCAGTAGTGATGGATAGCAGAACAAGGAGCAATGGTCTCAGATTACAGAGTGGGAGGTGTAGGTTGAATATTAGGAAAAACTATTTCACTAGGAAGGTACTGAAGCACTGGAATGTATTTTCAAGACAGGTGGGAGAATCTCCATCCCTGGAGTTTTTAAAGTCCTGGCTGGGATGATTTAGATAGGGTTTTTCTGCTTTAGGCAGGGGGCTGGACTGGATAACCTCCTGAGGTCCCTTCCAAACCTCTGATTCTATGGCTACACTATGAGACAAATTTGAATGTATTAATATCAGTGTTGTAATACTGGATTTTATACATTCGAATTTGACTGTGCTCAGCTCTCATGTGCTCCTCACAAAGTTGAATTATTGCTGCCACATTCAATTGGCAAACATTGACTGTTGCATCAATGCATTGTGAGAACCTATCCCACAGTTCCCTCATCCCCATAGCATTCTGGGTATGTTCACTGTTACTGGACATTAGCTTCACACATTACATTGCCCTCATTCCCCTCCCATGGTAAGCAAATGTCCATTTTTCCAGCCAGAAGGAAGGAAATGTAGGAAATCAACAAAGATGGCAAGGTTAACAGATATCTCTTTCTTCTGTAACTGAATTCTCGAGGATTTTGTAAAAATCAGCAAGTGTGTGTCTTCTCAACTGCCCATCCACTAACTGCCCCCCTCCCGTGATTGCATCTGATCCCTGAAAATACTCAGAGACAGTGAAAAGCACGTCCTTATAACCCTTCCAGCAAGTTCTTACAACCCTTATGTTTTCCTCCTACATTATAGTACACTTCTTTCAGCTGAGAGAACACAATCTGTTTTGGCAGGTGACGGTCCAGCATCCGAACAATGTCACCAGACCAGCAGAGTTACTGATGGGTGATCATTGCCTCAATACTAATGGTCTTTGCCTCATCCAGAACACTAATGTTGGTGTCCCTGTCTTCCCATTTAATCTTCAAGATCTTGCAGAGACAGCATTGGTGATACCTTTCAAGGATTTTCAAGTGATACCTGCATGCCTGTAGGTTATCCAGGTTTCAGACCCATACAATAATGATGGGAGGATAACAGCTTGATAAGTGAGAAGCTTGGTGTGTGTTCAAATGTTGTGATCTTCAGAAACTCTGTGCCATAAAATGAGCCAATGCCTGCACTGGCACAGCTCAGAAGGTATTGGATTTTTTTCTTCAATATCTGCCTTTGATGAGAGATGACCTCCAAGGTAGAGGTCTCCCAGAGGACCTCCTCCTCCTTTCAAAAGCCCACGAGGTCTCTCAGTTCTGGCTTTGTTCAGGAGGGAGCCCTTTTTTCCTTTTCAGCCTCAGGCTCCTGGGAGCCATGTGAGGGATCGGGTTTGGTTGTGGGGGGCATCCTGTGGCGGGCAGTTGCTTGCTATCACATTCTTTCTTTTTTCAGTTTTGGGGTGGGTGCAAGGGCAGGCTGCACTGAGCTCCTGGCTGTGTTGCTAGCTCACTCCCAGCTTCCTGCCATGGGGTTTCTGGGTCCATGCAGCTTTAAAAAGTGGCTGGACACAAAGATCATAGAGCCTCACTGCTGCAGGCCAGGGCATCTCTGCGTGCCAGCTGGCTGGCACCATGGCAGACTCCATTTTTGAAAGAACAGGCTATGGAGCATATACACATGTCTTCTTTCAAAAGAGAATTTCGAAAGGTGACAGCCTTCCTTATATAGGATAGGGGTTGTGATTCTGAAATCTGCACCACGTTCCTCTGATTTTCTTTCGAAGGAATGCATCGTACGTGTAGATGCTCCTTGCATTCTTTTCGAAGAGGGCCAGAAATTTTGAATTTATTTGCATATGTAGACACAACTATAGTGTTTCATATTAGAGCCCCTGGAAGCCTGGCTTCCAGGGGCTGTAATCTGAAATAGGCTCTATCGTGTGTGAACACACTATTTCATAATAAGTTTTCCTTATTTTGGGACTTCCCTGTAGTGTGGATGCATTATTCCAGAATAGTTTATTATGGAATAATAACTCCAGAATAAACAGAGTTATTCTGGAAAAACTCTGTAGTGTAAACATACCCTACCATGACTTTTGAAAATTATGATCAGTGTGAGGTTTCATTTGCCAGAATGTGAATAAAATAAATAATATTGTGTCAGAACTTCAAGAAATAAAACTGTATAAATGTAGAAATAGCCCCACATAATTTGTACTTGGCACCACTCCCAAGCAGCCTTCATTCAGTCTGTTCATTCACTTCACAAAAATCAATATTTGCATATTCTAAAGCAATTGTGTTTTCACTTTTTTTACAGTTTACAATGAACTCATGACCACTGCCCACACAGACACCAAGTATAAATCACTGCTCATTGAGACACAAAGAAACTCATATTTTTGAAAGTGTATAGATCTAGAAACCAGATGAAAACATTTGGATCCACTGTTGCTTCTTTAGTATTTGTACTGCCTTAGTGCCATTAGTCCTAAATCAGTTGATGCTAGGTATTATGAATAAATACGTTGTTTGAAAGAATCCCTGGCCCCAACAGGTTATGTGCTAATGTGTCCAAATCTTAAAAGAATATAAGGCTGGTCATAATGAGTCAGACTAATGGTACCTCTAGCCCAGTATCAGGCCCCCAATTGGAAGGGAAGAGGGGGTAATTGTACAATTATTTTAATCTCTCTTCGTATGTAAGAAGTTCCATATACATAATATTTTTGTTGTCCTTTACTGTTCTTTTTCCAGTTCTCATATATTTTCTTTTCAGTGGTGGCTGAACTACACACAGTATTCAAGGCATGATCATACCATGGATCTGTATAGTGGTATTTTAATATGTTCTGTCTTACCATCTCTTCCTTTCCTAATGGTTCCTAACACTCCCTTAGCTTTTTTCACTGCCGCTGAACATTAAGCAAAAGTTTTCAGAGAATTATCCATGATGATTCCAAGATCTTTCTTGAGTGGTAATAGCTATTTTAGACACCACCACTTTTTATTTATAGTTGGCATTATGTAGCATGTGCAGAGGTCTGTGGAATAAAATGCATATGTGATCAGGCATGCCTGCAAAATGTCATAATCTAATTTTGCATCCTAGAATTCCTGAAAAAACCTTCATTATAATTAAATCAGAGCACTGATAAGTTCAGTCACTCAAACATATCTAAACACGGAGGTCCTAATTCTGTTCCTCCCTTTCATGGATCTGAATTGCCTAGTTTTCCTTGCAATGCCAGCGGAGTGAAATTTAGCCTGGAGACTTTCATTAGATCAGAGTGTTATGGCAATTGTTACGGGGAGGTAATGTTTGTTTCAATTTTGATTACGACTCAGGAAAATGAATGCCACAGTTCAGTAAACCACGCATATTCAGGAAGGAGACTTAAGCTCCATTGTAGTCAATGGGTTTTAAGTACGTGCTAAAGCATTTTCATGAAATAGGGTCTCTGAGCAGAAGTTTGATATTTGAGAAGATATTGAGGTTTGCTAAAGAGGTATGTTAATAGGTAAGGAAATCAGTATATTCACATATAATGATTGAACATAATTTCAAGTCATTTACCCCCAAAAGGTTATCTTTCTTTTTTTTTTTTTTGATGCTTGGAAAAAACCCAACAGGCTTATTGTACAATTATAATATGTAACAGAGAGAAAGCTGTGCTAGTCTGTATACTATCAAAACAAAAAAGCAGTAAAGGAGCACTTTAAAGACTAACAAAATAATTTATTAGATGAGCTTTCGTTGTACAGACCCACTTCTTCAGACCATAGGCATACCAGAACAGACTCAAAAGTCTGTTCTGGTCTGGCTATGGTCTGAAGAAGTGGGTCTGTCCCACAAAAGCTCATCTAATAAATTATTTTGTTAGTCTTTAAAGTGCTACTTTACTGCTTTTTTGTTTTAATTATAAAATGGTACATGTTTTTAGTGGTTCTTATGCCCATTTTGTAAACAGTACTTTTGTATTATCAGCAATTATATTTACAACAAATGGCACTACTTAGTACTTTCAAACCACAGGAAATGCATATCTGCTCATCATTTTTATTTCATTTGGAAGCAGTGAAATAGTTAACCTACCAAATTTAAAATAGCATAATTCAGTAAATATGTGGAGTCTAGTGGTCTTATCACTATATTTCAACATTTTGCTTATAGTTTGACAGAAATATTTTACATGCCAGTGTTGTTGTGACATCTCACTGGGGCCCTGGGAAAAATCCTGAAATAAAGTCTACAGGACTTCCTGGATGAGTAAGAATTGTTGACAGAGAGCTGCAGGGTCAGATTCATTATTTTCTGAGAGGAAGAAGTAGAGTCTATTAAAAGTGATTCACATTTAAATGAGAATGGGAATAATTTAAATGAAGTGGATTATTACACCAATGGCCTATTTAGAAGCTCAACAGCAGATGTTGAGCTTCTAGTATTACTAAAGCTCATGCTTCAGAAATCAAGCCAGGCCACAAAAAATCACAAGACGAGCTTTAAAATATAATGACATTAAAAAAAAGAGTAAATTTTGGGTTTTGTTATTTCCCTTCTCATTTTTGAAAACTCAGGGTTACAATTTTCAACCCTTTCTCCACAGCCACAAGGACTAGAAACCCTTTTATTCCCCCTTCCTTTTTTCTTAACCCTTACATTCTTATGTAATATGAGTCCAGGAGATTGAGCTTTAAGAAAAACACCACTGTGAGACTAACATTTAAATGACGGGAGCTGTCAACACTGAGCTTTCCAAATACTTACTTGGGCTCAGCACCTCTTGTAACAGATAATGAAGGGTGAAAATGCTAAACCCTAACTAACACTTCCCAGTATCTGCAGAGGCTAAAGCAGGACATATCCCACTCAGGAGTTGCCCCCAGGAAGTAATAGGCCCAGGAAGGACACGCCCATCCTACACTTCCACTGTAGCAGTCCCACAGCTCTTTTCCCATGGAGCTGGCTGAAGTCTCAGCTTTGGGTATTGCAGCCCAGCTTCTGAAGCACGAGGTTGCAGCACTGCACAGGTTTGGCCTCGCCTCCATAATGGAAGGTGGGGTTGGGGAGAGCAGCTTTAGGACTAAATTTCAGTGAGTGATGCTGTGACCTCACAGGCTAGGGGCCAGGTCACAACACCTGGAGCAGGGAGCCAAGCCTAGTCACCTCTGCAGGGCAGGAGCCATTGCAACCAGGAGAGAAGGCCATATGACTGTATTAAAGCATGACTATCCCACAAAATTTGGGACTGTCAGGAGGTCTGAGATTGTAGGCCTCAGTGAAACATTTTTAAATAGAGACGGGAGAGAGGGCAGAGAGCAACTGAGGAGGTCTAGCCCTTTAGAGTATTTGTACATTGGGACCTAGGATTATGATTTACAGCTTCAATGGACAAACTTACACTAGTTTTCATTGAGCTAGACTAAAAACAGTTGTGTGGCTGCACAAGAATGGGCAGGGGCAAACAGCATCACCCTAAGCTTGTACCCAAAAGGGTTTGAGCAGGTTTGAACTTGCTGGGGAATAGCCAGTGCTGCTGTCCATGCTACTGTAGCTGCACTGTTATTTTTAGATTGCTAGCTTGACCTCTTGGGTAGTGTGGAGCTGTGGCAAAACTTTCCATATGTTTAATCTCATCTCACTATCATTACATGTTCTGGCCGGAACAAGGAAGAAATCGCAATGAAGCCTCTTTCGATGTCTGAAGGTGATTATAGATCTGATTTCCATTGATAAAAGTGATTTGTTTTGTAGCTAAGGGAAGAATAGTAGATCTAATATACTAGGACTTCAGCATGATACAGCATGGGAAATTATTAGCTGAATTAGACAAGATGGCAATTCAGGGAAACATTTTAAGGTAGATAATGGATTGACTAATGAGGAAAGATAAATGTGTTGTGCTCAGGAGTGGTAGAAACTTCCTGAAAGTGTGGGGAGGGGGCATTGGCACCCTACCCCTGGTCCCTCCCCTAAAGTCCCATCCCTGGGCTACCTCTTGTCCCACAGCCCTGAGCACTGCTTGCTATTTGCTGCCCCCTTTCTCCCATATGGCTGCTGAAAAGTGGAAGGGTCTAACCCTGACATTTGAAATGATATGCTCCCAAATTTGAAAATGTTGTCTTCAGCGCCTCTCTGGGCCTGTTTCCACATCTGTAATATGAGGACGTCTATGTTTGTAGAGTAATTTGAGCTCTTCAGGCAGATAGTGCTATAAAATGTCTGTTGCCAGTGCTATTTTACACTGGTCAAGAGAAATGGTGACCCACATGCATGCACTTCCTACGCACAATATAAAATGAATTAATCTATTATACCGTCATTCAAATCTTTTTATTCTGGTGACACAATGAGATATATGTGAAGAAGGGCACAGAACCAAATTGTTGGTTTACACACGTGCACTGGGTAACAAATTGGGAAATATCTGGGAAATGTTAATGACTAGCACACAAGCGTGTGTGTTTTTATGATGGATTGTGGATTGTGGTGTTAAATAAAAAGGGGTTATTAAAGGAACAAAACAGAAGAGATGAAGCAGTAACACAGAGTCCTGGAGGAAACCATGGAAAAAGTATGTATTGAAGGAAAAACTCCTATCCGGTTCCAAGCAGGCTGACAATGGTTTACTCTTCCCATGGTTAGGGATGTCGATTACACTTTAAACACTATAGCAGCATGGTTGCACTGGTATAGAACTTTGGGGGAGGGGGTGCTCCTTATGCTGGTGAGAAGGATTCTCTCATTGGTGTAAGTAAGCCACCTTCCCAAGAGGCAGCAGCTAGGTGGATGGAAGAATTCTTCCGTTTTTATAGTGCAGGCTATACCGTGATTTCTCACACCCCTGAGAGTCATTGCCATACCAATTCCTAGTGTAGACCAGCCCCTAGCCTAGAATCAAGGAGGATACTAAACATAAGAGGACACTGGGCCTAGCAATAGGTGAGGAGCCAGAGCCTGCTATTAGCAGGACAGTCTGTTTCTCCCAACCAGAGGCATTAATTAGCTGGTCTGAGGGTAATTTTCAAAACTGACAAGGCAAGATTAGTAGTAAAATGCAGGTTTAGAAGCCTGTTATTTTTATCCTTTATTGTGTATTTTGTACCTCTGGAGGAATTAATTTAAAAAAATTAGTTTTGAAGACTCTATCCTTGAGTTTTTTTAAGTGGCTCAATGGTCACAGGTCCCCAGACTGAAAGTGGTTAAGGGGGCTATACCACATTGGGTTTGTGGAGTTAACAGGGATGGGGAGAAGCACGTGAAGCCTGCAGATCCAGTGTGCGTGGCTGGACCCTGGGCACCACACAGAGTGAGACACAAGTCTGTAAGTCAAGAGGCACACTTGAGAGGAACTATATGGAGCCTGAAGTGCAGGGTTACCTGTGATGTACACACATTCTCTCTCTCTCTCTCTCCACTCAGTTAATTGAATTGATTGTTCGTTTTACAATCAGCCTGCTTGGGAGATTATTTTTGTTAGTATTGTTCACTTTGCCAAGTAGCCACTGACATCAGAAACAATAGATTACTATAATCTTCAGGGTAGCTCATTCTACTTCTCCTTCTACTCCCCCAAACAAACACTTAAGCATTCTTTTCATGCTGAAGGTTTGAAAAAAAAAAAAAAAGGGACAAGGCTGACAGCAGTTTCTTCTTCTGAAAGACCTTCTATAATCTTATTTACTGGGAGATCTGAGCGCCTGCCAAAAATATGAAGGATGACTGACTGATTTCCAAAAGTCTTTTTCTAAGAAACATTTTTATTAGCCCGTTCATATTTCTGGACAGATATGGTGTGACAAAGTTTGAATGAATGATATGCCAATTTAAAAAAAAAAAAACAACAGGTTTGGGCAAAACATAGTTTATGAACTTGGAAGCAGAGCAGAGAGTTTCCAAAATGCTTGGCTGATGTCTTCAGGTCAGGGCAAAGAGTTACATTTTATGCAGCTAATCTTGAAAGTGCCTGAAAATGAATGGAAATGTCTTAAATAAACATCCAAAAATGGTTGATTACAAGGGTTGCTAGGATGACAATTCTGGTGACGGTGGGCCAGACACTTCATAAAAATGTCCATGCAACATATACTTCAATGGATTCTTTCCCATTTACATCAGTAGAGAATCAGGTCCACAGTATATTGCAGCAATACAAACCTCACCAGAATGCCTCAATTTATATGACTCATTCTTATTTTCAAGGGAACACTTTCAAGGATCAGATAGTTATTCAGTCTTCACACAGCCATTCAATTCCTGTCCTTTCTACTAACTGCCAACAAGGCAATGCTGAAGGTATTTGAAAGGTGTCAGCCTAGAAACTGAACTAAAACTGCCAACATATTTCATGTGGATCATGGAACAGCACCCATTCAAAAATAGCAGCTCTTGATCCCTGTGGACTTTGGCTGAACTAATGCAACCTGTGTCTGGAGTTTATATCCCATTATCAACCCCCTGTGTCATCCAATTACCTGCATAACGGTACATGCAAATCTTCTTTTGTACGACATCCCTTAAAGCTGAAGAAAATTCATTCCCCAGGGGCAAAAAACAAACTACAAAAACACGAGAAGGAACATTATGTGTTGATTAATTTGAAAAATGTTACTTGTAAATATTCATTTTCTTTTAATAGAATTTTAGTAACTACATCCTACTGAAATAATCATCCTTGTTGTCTGTTCTTTTTAAAAAGCAGACATTATTTGTGTCCTATGTAAGTGCCTTTTTGAGACAGACTGGCACAAACTCAGAAGTTTCCTGCATTCCCTTCAGTATGTAAGGGCTTGTCTACGCTATCTGTTAAATCAATGTATCTTACAGTTCTTGGGGGTGTGAAAAATACTACTGTCATGAGTGACGTAAGTTACTTTGACTTAAATCTGTGTCTACATTTTACTATTTTGGTGGGAAACACTCCCTCTGACATAGGTTTTGCCTTTCATTGAGATGGAGCAACTGCATCCATGAGAGGGCTCTCTTCCACCGACATACTAGCTATGTCCACACTACAGTAATCTGCCAATGGGATCTCTTCTGACAAACTCCTGTCAACAGATTGCTTCTACACATATAAGCAGCTCACTCTGTTGACATGCTCTGTTGACAGGGAGCAGCTACATGCTCCAGCTGCTCTCTCAACGGGCTGGGCCCCAGTGACCCAGAAGACAGGTTTGCATGGACACCAAGCCCATCCTGGAGCCCCAGCCTGACACCCTGTTAAAGGTTCCACACCTGATCCCTGCCCAAACTGAGGCTTGAATACCTCCTGGAGGGACAGCAAAGCGAGTGCAGAGGTCCCATGTTTTCTGTGAAAGAGTTTGACCAATCCAGTGAGCGATGCCACCAGAGCAGCCCCTGGGCTTGTACTGGCTGCGCACACAGCTGCTGCAGCTTCTGCTGCATCTCATCCCAGCCCACCACCTCCACAGGGGTGAGGTCAGCACCTCCCATGAGGAGGACACCTTCATGCCTCAGGGCACCACTGGAGCCCATGCCGTTGGGTGATCAGATGGGTCTGGAGATACACCATCCTTTCTGACTACTGGAACGGGCTGATAATGGGGCAGTGAGAAGACCAGCAGTGGCTCCAGAACTTCTGCACGAGGAAGGAGACCTTCCTGGAGCTCTGTGCATGGCTGTCCCTCCCTCTGATGACAGGGTACCCACCTGTGGTCTGCCATCCCCTTGGAGAAGAGGGTCACCGTCGCCCTCTGGAAGCTGGTCACCCCAGCAGCTACCTTTCTGTGGAGAACCAGCTTGGCATGGGCATGTTCACCATCAACACTGTCCTCATGCAGGTAAGGCACACCTGGGCTGCAGACCCCATCCAGGGTGGAGAGGGGTGGAAGGAAGGGAAGGACCCACAGGGAGTGGAGTTGGGGTGTAGGGGGTGGGAAGACTGGGGATACCCATCCTTAGGGGATGGTGCAATACCACCCTCACACAGTCCTGCTGCTTGGGGGGCCGCCTCACTGAGGGGATCCAGAAGAGCTTGCGGGGGAGGGAGATGGGGAACTCCCCCCGGTGTCTAAGGGCTCAACCCCAGCCCCGAGTCCCTCATCCATGTGTCATGCATCCTCCCCTCATAGGTCATGAGAGCCATCAACTCGATCCTGCTGCAGAGGCTCATCGATCTGGCCAGCTTCTACGTGGTTGTGGTTAAATTTGACACCTTGGGATTCCTCAACTGTTTCAGGGCCATTCAGGGGAGCTACATCCAAATCCACACTATGTGCAGTTCATCAACGGAAAGAGGAATCACTCCATCGTGCTGCAGGCCCTGGTCGATCAATGGGGACACGTCATAGATGTGTACCTCAGGTGGGCAGGCCAGGCATGTGATGCAAGGGTGTTCCACAACTCCAGTCTGTTCCACAAGATGGAAGCAGGTACCTCTGTCCCCCTGATGGGAGCTGGCTATTGGAGTGTGGACATGCCACTCTGCATTGTGGGGGGCACTGCCAACCTTCTTCTGCCCTGGCTCATAAGGCCCTAAATAGGACACCTGGACCCAGCCAGGAACTGTTCAATGCCTGCCTCAACCAGGCACTCAACCAGGCACGTTTTCAGTATCTGCCAACACCCCTGGATGTGGGGGAGAACAATTTCCCCCAGGTTGTGGGGGTGTGCTGTGCCCGTGTGAGCTGATGCCCAGGTGCCAGCTAAAGGTCTGGTGGGGCAAAGAGGGGTGATGCCACACCAGCAGCTATGCTAAGCAGCCAGGGCAGGCTGGATTCTTTGGTTTGTGTTTAGCTTGGGTACAGCAGCAAGAGGAAAATTACACTTAGGCTTTAACGGTTACTTTTTATTTATACAAAGATAGAAACAATTTAACTAAGACAAATGATTAAAGTACAGGTTAGTACTTGCAGTTTTTAAAGGGGAAACAACACAATTTAACTTAAGAAAAGTTTTAGACAAACTAGCTAGCTTAAACTAATACAAGTAATGTGTACATAAGAAAGGCAAGTTGCAGGTGTGATTTTCACCCCTGCCTCTTAGACCTGGTGGAACCAGAGTCTTTCCCTCAATTCCTATAGGAAAGAAGTGTAATACAGGTGTAATTCTTACCCCTGCCTCCTAGATCCAGTGTGACCCAGAATCTTTCTCTCAATCCCTCGGGAAGAAGTAGATACGAACCAGGCGTCCCCAGTCTCGGGAGTTAATTCCAGACCTGGCCAGCAGGTGTAGGTGATTGAAAACTCAAAGGGGGGTGGTTTGCCAAGCCCCTTTATACTCCTTTTGTCATGTATGCTTCTTCCTGGTCTCAAGTGGCCAATTGGGAGGAATGTTTTGAACCCCAGGTTTCCCAGGGAAGGTGCAAGGCTCAATTTGCACCTGTGAATTGTGGACAATTGGGCACCTTTGGAGGTGAAGGGCGGGGGTTCCCCGTTCTTCCTGGGGAAGTGATTAAGGCGTGTCAATTACCGCGATCAGCCAGAAAGGCGGCCATTAGCTAGCCCATTCACTGTCTGGTTTTTGTGTATAGTAGAGAGGCTGGGTGAGACAGCACACTTGCGTTCCCAGGAAATCAAAGGCTACCTGTCTCCCCTGCTTATTTCTCTCTCTGTTTCTCCCAGTGGGGGGGAGAGGAAGAAAAGGCCAAATGGGGGGTTCATGTCTGGCTACAGCCTGCCACAACCCTGTGGAGGGAAATGGGGAGGCCTTGCTCCTGGTGTGGGGCCTTATGGCTGACTGTGCCTTTGAACAGCTGGGTGCGGCCCCCATCTGCCAGGCCTGTCAAGATGGGCTGCAGATCCAGGAGGTCCTGAGGGAGAGTTTCTCCCAGGCACCCTAATAATCCCTGCCCGGTGGAACCCCGGAATGTGTTGTGTGCCCTGGATGGAAGCTGGAGGCATGTATGTAAGCGCAGCAGTCAGTAGGTTTTCAGTATAGGGTGTTGTTTATGTGACCATCACTTACCAGCACTGTAGTGTCCAGGAAGTAGATCTCAGCAGTATCTTAACAAAACACATTTTAGGTATAGATGCTCTTCAAGTTTTGTCGACAGAAGTCTATATCATAGAAGTAGCTACTGTGTCTTCACCACATGCACTACTTCAGCACAGCTGTACCAATATAGCAAGGCAGTGAACACAAGCCATCATTTGCATGACCTTAAATTCACTTGGTCTCTTTAGAATTAGGCAGTTTTAGCCCCCCCTTATACTTGCACTCACTTTTACTTCTATGGAACTTACATTTTTTGCACATCACCTCTGAATTTGGTCTGCTGAGTCTTAGCAACTCTAAAATCATCGAGTTTATATGTAGAAGGATAGTAGGAGAGGCAATACACAGAAGAACAGGTAACAGAAGTAGGCCACTGTCCCATTTTCTCTTTTCTCTCTCTTTTTTTCAGCCCTCAGCAAATAAACTGCATAAACATAAACTCACATTCAGTCAGGGTTAGTGGATCCTGATCTGGCAGTCACGCACAGCAGATCAGCACAAATGCAGTCCATGTAGGTGAGATATTTGATAAATACCTTGTTTGAGAACCTTACTGGGACTTAGGCAGAGCTAGGGTATCAAATAGCAGAGTGGCAGCAGGACTTTGGTTCCACTGGCAGAATATTAGGTGCTTTGGCAATTAAGGCTCCAACAGGATTGTGGTGGTTTATGAGTGTCAGTGTTGCCTCAGTGTTGAATTTTGGTGTCTGAAGAGGTAGTTAGGCTGCTCCTATCCTAAGTATGCACACATTCTGGAACTTTAAAATGGTTTGGTGCAAGACTCAAGAAAAAAGTCATAAATATGGGCCAATTCTTATTTCATCACAGCTGGTTTGCTTGTCCCTACTATTAGGCTGTTTGAATTTTCTCTCACATGCTGTTCTACCGTCTGTCTAACTGAATTGTATTTTTTCCTAGTTTAGGTTTGCCCCATTTTGCACATCTGGTGTAGTTTTATTTTAATGTCTCCTATTAATGTTACAGTTTTGCAGGCATGTGATCTGATTGGTCTCTTCTGTCTCCCCATTCTGAGACAATATTGCTGAACATTTTATAAACTGGTTTACTAAAAAAGGGATTAATAACTATTTGCCTTTGATCTTTTGTGGTTTCATAATGTTCTGATAACTCTAAGGGGAAAAAACACAGATGATTCAAACACCCTAAGCTTTATGATGAGGGATGGGGGTCTGAATCCATTTTGAATTTTTTGGCTGGACATTATTGTCTGTTTATAATGGGCCAGATTAAAATACTGGAACCAGTTTTCAGTGAAATCCAGTTTTGGGTCTGATTTTAGCAGCTCAGTGCTCATCTATGAAATTAGATATGGGTGACACAAACTTATGCCAGTGCATGCAAGTGATGGTAAATATTTTCAGAGGGGGAGTCTGCCTTAGCTCCTCTTCTCAAATGACTGGAGTTTTAATGGCCTAATGAGTGGTGCTGACTGGAACTGCTAAGTCCCTTTTCAACCCTGTATTCTAGTTAAAAAATGGACATCTGGCAACCTACTAGGGGGAAATTCCTTCAAAAATCAGAAAATGAAAATCGCTGTGCGAAGGTATCTAATTTCCCCATTATGAATCAAAATTATTTAGTCTAGGAGTTTTGGTTATTGTGAAACCTTTGGAAACTTTTGTGTTCAGTAGTCCTCAGGTTCCACATTTATGTTTGTGAAGTAGTTTGATGTTAATACATATCCCAAGCAGAATATGAAACCATTTCTTTTGGAATCATCGTTCTCAAGAACTATTGTGGTTTTTTCATAGCTTTGGAAATTCTTCAATAAGTTTTGCTGAAAGGGTAGAAAGAATGGACCATTTCCAGAATTTCTTCAAGTCTGGGGCAGCAGTTGTACCTAGCTTTTTCCTTGGTCTACCAGGTAAAGAGAGATGCTCCTTTGTCCTGACACCTTTATCCTGGTGGGGTACATACATAAACTCCAAATTTAGGTGCCTAAGTCTCTTTTATAGGCAGCACTAATAACTACACAACTCCTGCTAAAATCTATAGGCGTGTAAATGCCATTTGATGCACAAGTTTTCAGGGTAAAAGTTGCTCCTATATTTCTGCTTCTGGATAAGCAGGCTGATGTGGCCTTCTATCTCTCCAGATGCCTCTCTCCCATTAAGCTCCAGAGCAGCCTACAAGCAATGGAAAGCTCAGCATTCTATGGGCTATGTCATGTGTGGAACCTGTTCCAGAACACCTACTCAGAGGCCGCCAACTGGATCAGGTCCTGTTCAAAATCCATCAAGAATGGTGCTGCTCACCTTATATCTGTGGCCTGGACTGAATTCATCCAAGTTTTGGTTAGATAGACAATAGACAGTATGTGAGAGAAAATTCAATCCTTCTAATAGCAGGGATAAGCAAGCCAGCTGTGATTAAATAAATCCAGATTTAATTCACCCTCATGAGTCAGAAGGGGACAAAAGCTCTGATTAGGACTCGTTCGACATCTCTCAGGACACTGCTGTAATCCAGTGGCTCTAAACCTTTCCAAAATATGTACCCCTTTCAGGAGTCTGATTTGTCTTCTGTTTCCCCGAAGTTCACGTCACTTAAAAACGATTTGCTTACAAAAACTAACATAAAAATATAAAAGTGTCACAACCCACTGAAAAACAGCTTTCTTTTTTTTCATTTTACCATATAATTATAAAATAAACCAAATTAAATATTGTACTTACATTTCAGGGTACTGTATACAGAACACTATCAGTAAGTCATTGTCTGAACTTTCACTGTCTGAAAGTTTAGTTTGCACTGACTTTGCTAGTACTTTTCATGTAGGCTGCTGTAAAATGAGGCCAATACAGTAGGACAGTGAGTGAAAATGGTGGAAGACAAGCAAAGTGAAATGTTACAATGTAGGAGACAGCGTTAACTGACTCTTTTTTGTGCTTTGTCCAATAGTGGAGACCTTGGTGGCTTCTTGTGCATTTCCTTGATGTGCTTGCTACAATTAAGGCAATGCTCTCAAAGAAATAGGGAGGATTTTGTTTGTGTGATCTCAGGACCTGCAGTGACAACAAGGTCTTTGCCAGGAAGGCAACAGAATGCATGATCAAAGTCATGGAGGACCAAGACTGCTTTTCTATTTACTCTGAGTTAACACGGTTAGCCCCACACTACCTGCCCACCAGGGCCATCTTAAATTTTAGCTCAGGGGTGAGAGAACCCTCACTTCAAGTCCCCATTGAAGCTGTTCCACTGTGGGCTGCTTGGACTGGCTAAGTCTGTCAGAAACTGAGAATGATTCCTGGCTGCCAGACACACTTAGCAACTCCAAAGGCAGCCCCTGGTCCTCATCTATCTCAACTTTGTCATCTACAATACCGTCCTCTAGGTTACATCCTCTGTGTATTGCCTCTGTGCCATTCGAGGTATCCATGGGGCTCTTGGTAGTAGAGGTGGTGTCTCTGCCAAGGATTCCATCCAGCTCCTTATCAAAGCATCAGTGAAGCACCAGAGTGCTGGTCTGATTCATGGGCCTTGTGATCGACTTGTCTGATTTCTTCATTCCTTGCTCTGACTGCAGTATTTCTCTCTCATTCCCCCTTTTCAAAAAAAGGGTTGAGAAATGTATCAATACGTGTCCTGTGCCTACACGTCATTCACAGCTGGGACTGGTGAGACTCCTTTCCCTACACATTGGTCAAATCCAACAGCTTCACAGCAGCCCAAGCTGGGGAATGCTTGGCGTAATGGCCAGGCATGGGGACCTGGGAAGATGTCATAAGACCACCGCACACTGAGCCAGCCTGCAAGGTCAGGGCAGGGAGGGAGGAGTCCATATGCTCAGAAGTAAATGGGATTTAAGTTTTGTGGATTTGTAAGGTGGGAGAGCAGTGGGCGGCTGGTCACCTGGCTACAGAACAGCAGAGTTTAAACTGCTGATCAGAGAGGCTGATTGGGAATTGTGGGATACTTCCTGGAGGTATCAGTGACAAAAGGCATCAAGGTGTCCATACTTCATGCTTGTCAGCAACACACGGGGAGGAAAAGAGAAAAGGCCCACACAGACCTCAAAATTTTTATCAACAAAATATCAGAGAGGTAGCCAGGTTAGTCCGTATCTTCAAAAACAACACGAAGTCTTTGCCCATTGAAGCGTATGCTCCAAAATATCTATTAGTCTACACAGCGCCACAGGACTTCTCATTGTTGATCCTGGCACAGAAGTTAAACTGACTGGCCTGTAGTTTTCTGGGTTGGGATGTTCTTATTTCCCTTTTTATAGATCAGTGCCATATCTGGTCTTTTCCAGCCTTCCTGAATTGCTTCCGACTCCTGTGACTTTTCAAAAAGATAGCTAAAGGCACAGAGACTTCCTCTCTCGCCTCCTTGAGTATTTTGGAATGCATTCCATCAGGCCTTGTGACTTGGAGACATCATAACTTTTGTAAGTATTTTTTAACTTGCTTTTTTTTTTTTCATTCTGTCTTTTAAGCCTACTCCCATCCTACTAGCGTTCACTATGTTAGGCATTCCTTCATCAGCAGACTTTTTGATGAAGACCAAAACAAGGAAGTCATTAAGCACATCTGCCATTTCCAAGTTTCCTGATGTTGTTTCTCCCTTCTCACTCAGCAGTCTTTAGTCTTTCTCTTGCTGCTAATATATTTATAGAAAATCTTCTTGTTACCCTTAATGTGTCTAGCTTGTTTGAGCTCGTTTTGCGTCTTTGCCTTTCTAATCTTGCCCCTGCATCCCTTTATTGTTTACTTATATTCATGCTTTGTAATTTGTCCTAGCTTCCATGACAAAAGTGTTTCCATGACATAAGTCACCTTAGTATGAACACTCAAACACTTTTGGTGGCCAAAGGCACTTTTCTTTGACAAAACTTGCCAGTGTAGGCAAGACCTGAATGTGACCTTGGCTCAGGGGGCCTGACTTTATTTCTTCTGATTCCCCTGCATCCTCTCTTTAACATGCTCACCCTCTGCAGAGGGATTCCAGTTTTACAGGCAATTATTACTCCTTTGGTGTCTTAACCACCCTACCTCTGTCAACAAAATACTGATTCCCTGCCCCAGGGCACCTCTCCTCTGCAGAACTCTCATTTCATACTCAGATGTACTATACATAGTATAACACATCAATACAACACGAGTTGTTAGATACTGATGCAGATACACTTCCTCTCAGGGGTGTGCTCTGACACCCTACTAAATGGTGCTTCTTCATGTCCCCTAGCATAAAAGGCCCCTTTTGTCATAGTTCTGCTAAAGGGAGTTCTAGATAACTAGGAAAATGCTGAAGTGACAAATGATAATAGCTAGTTTTTAGAGAGAGAGAGAGGGAGAGAACTTCTTTACGACAAGTAATTTGAATGGATTTTAACAATTTTGCTGCATGGTACCCATGTTTTGTCGGTAGGGGGTCATTTTATTTGTTGTATAAGTACCAGATGCTCAGATTCACATAATCATTTACTCACTCATAGCAATCAAGGGGCAATACTACTGCAACTGATGAAGTGAGTCTGTGCTCACGAAAGCTCATGCTCAAAACTTTCCTGTTAGTCTATAAGGTGCCACAGGACCCTTCGTTGCTGTATCACACAGATCATCTCTAGCAGCTTCCGTTAATAATACAAGGCTGCCTCAAAATATGCTTGAAACTTTAATCTGGCAGAATCTGCTTGACTCTTTTATCTCTGCTTTACCACTCTGAAGTTTTTAGTGAGGTTGAATATTGCAGTACCAAAATAAATTTGAACAAGTCAGTGATAAAACAATCTCTACTCTTTTTTAAGGCTACTGCCAATCAGGTTCATATCCAGACAACAAGATGGCATTTAAAAATATTTTGTTTGGGAAATGCAACATTTATCATTTGGATTTTTTAAAGTAATTTAGAAATAAACCTCAACCCTTTAAAGTAAGTGTGTCCTGCCAAACCTGCTTGTTTCCTGCTTTTAAGTTTTTGAAGATTCAGCAAAATATCCAGGTTTCTTTTTTTCAAAGAGGAGGGTGCCATGTAATGTTCAAATATCTCTGTTTATTATTCCAGTAATAAAAATGAAAGTGAGCTGAGAACGTTATTGGAGAGCCGCCACTGTCTGGCAAGAGAAAGAACATAGTATTGCATCTTGTTTCTTCCCTCTGTTGTTCTGAGGCAGAAGATCAGGTTGGGTGGGAAACAAGTGAGGGTAATTGTACAGAAAGAGATATCTGAAACACCATTTGGTCCTTGGAAAACTTGTATGTACTCTTCCTTTCAATGAGACCTTTTGACTAGCAGATTCTGTAACATGTTTATAACATTTCATGCCACCCAGCAAAGAAATTCAGTGTGGACATAATTATGGAAAGAAAGCCAACTCAGTTACAATGACGTTGGCAAAGTTTGTGCTATTTCAAAATGTATGGTCTTATTGTGAAAGCTTTGTTCATGCAACCCTCCTCATGAGTACATGCCTACCTCTGCAAACCTGTAATGTACCGTGTAATGTAAGGAGAGGTTGTGGATACTCTTGAAAAGTTTCCATTATTTCAAGCATATTATTTTTCAGCATCTGCTTTTAATTTGGGTACCTGACCAGAGCTTGTGCAATACCTTCCTGGAAGTACTTTCACCCTTTTCTATACGCCACTTGGAATATTTATTGCCTATTATAAATCTGCCATGCTAATACCTTATTGCCATGTTTGGCTTTCGGCTGTCAGTTTTACAGCATAATTACAAAATCCTAAATAAATCAGTTATACATGTATGTATTATACTTTGCTTTGGTACATATCTGTCATGAAGTCTGTGGTAAGATGTAGTTACAACAACAGTTATTTGTATATTTCATAAATTAAGGTGTTAATAAGAATCTTCCCAAACCTCCAATTTTCTGTTGAAAGAATTTCTGTTGTTTGGAAAGTAATAAGCATACCTCTAAGTTCCTACTCTCACAGTGATTTAACTGCATTATGTCCCTATATGTTACTATGCCATCTGATTCCTTTGTTTCATTCCTGTGTTTCCGTCCCTGCCACCATTCCCTGCTTACCTGACAGATTTATAGTATAGGTCAATAATAACAAATCACAATAGCTATACATGATTAAGAAAAGCGTACATACAGCCAATTCATCTGAAAACATGAATGCTATGAATGGCAAAATGAGGCCTGATTCTTTTCCCTTACACTGGTATAAATCTATGGCTGCGTCTACACGTGCACGCTACTTCGAAGTAGCGGCAGTAACTTCGAAATAGCGCCCGTCACGTCTACACGTGTTGGGCGCTATTTCGAAGTTGAAATCGACGTTAGGCGGCGAGACGTCGAAGTCGCTAACCCCATGAGCGGATGGGAATAGCGCCCTACTTCGATGTTCAACATCGAAGTAGGGACGTGTAGACGATCCGCGTCCCGCAACATCGAAATAGCGGGGTCCTCCATGGCGGCCATCAGCTGGGGGGTTGAGAGATACTCTCTCTCCAGCCCTTGCGGGGCTCTGTGGTCACCGTGGGCAGCAGCCCTTAGCCCAGGGCTTCTGGCTGCTGCTGCTGCAGCTGGGGGTCCGTGCTGCATATACAGGGTCTGCAACTAGTTGTTGGCTCTGTGTATCTTGCACTGTTTAATGAAAGTGTGTCTGGGAGGGGCCCTTTAAGGGAGCGACTTGCTGTTGAGTCCGCCCCGTGACCCTGTCTGCAGCTGTGCCTGGCTCCCTTATTTTGATGTGTGCTACTTTGGCGTGTAGACGTTCCCTCGCTGTGCCTATTTCGATGTTGGGCTGAGCAACGTCGAAGTTGAACATCGACGTTGCCAGCCCTGGAGTACGTGTAGACGTTATTCATCGAAATAGCCTATTTCGATGTCGCAACATCGAAATAAGCTATTTCGAAGTTGGGTGCACGTGTAGACGTAGCCTATAACTCTAAGAGGTCTGACCTTCATTTTTCTGGAACATCCAACATTTGAATTAACTTCACTGAGAAATTTGGAAACACAGGATGGAGATCACTGTTTTTATCCCTTGTACTGATACTTTCCCTGATATTTTATCATAAGCAATGTTTTATTCTTTACCCTGACAATTATTGCTATTCCCTTACTCATATTCTGATGATCTTATTCATTTAGATTGATACTTTTTCCTTCCCTGAAAAATCCCTGTGTAATCAGCTTTTTGTTAAAGGCCCAATTCAGCAAAATATTTAAGTGTGCTGTTATGTTTCTTTGTGTTCAGAAATGTATTTAAGCATGTTCTTGACTTGGAGAGCTCTCACTAAGTGCTTTGCTGAATATGCAGAGACAGCTAAATCAGAGGCTGCATCTACATTGGCCGTGTCTACACTAGCCAAAAATTTTGAAATGGCCATGCAAATGGCCATTTCGAAGTTTACTAATGAAGCGCTGAAATACATATTCAGCACCTCATTAGCATGTGGGCGGCCGCAGCACTTCGAAATTGACATGGCTTGCCGCTGCGTGGCTTGTCCAGACGGGGCTCCTTTTCGAAAGGACCCTGCCTACTTCAAAGTCCCCTTATTCCTGTGAGCAGATGGCAATAAGGGGACTTCGAAGTAGCTGGGGTCCTTTCGAAAAGGAGGCCCGTCTGGATGAGCTGCGCGGCAGCAAGCCACATCAATTTTGAAGTGCTGCAGCCGCCCGCATGCTAATGGGGCGCTGCATATGTATTTCAACACTTCATTGGTAAACTTCGAAATGGCCATTTGCATGGCCATTTCGAAGTTTTTGGCTAGTGTAGACACGGCCAGAGATGGCAAACAAACAAACAAAAAAAAACAAAACAGAAATGTCTTTCTTCTGTAGCTGAATTCTCAACTGGCCATCCATTGTGTCCCCCTCCTGTGGTTGCATCCGATCACTGAAAATAATAGAGGGACCCTGAAAAGGCTGAAGAAAGAGGAGATAGGAAAGTTTTTTGAAAAAAGAGAGTTACTGAGGGGAAGGTTTTTGGCTTTCTGGTGCGCTATAAGGCTTCTGAGCACAGGCTATTTTCTCAACTGGCCATCCACTGCATATCTCCCCTCCCATAATTGCATTCAAGCCCTGAAAAATAACAGAGGGGCCCTGACTGTTTTCTCAAAGTTAGAAGAAAGAGATAGAAAAGTCTAGGAAAAAAGATTTTTGTCTTCCCTCTTCATTATACAGACATTGCCAACATGAGGGATCACTGTGAAATCTCATACACTAAACATAACAGAAATATGAGTCTCAGCTTGCCCTTCCCCCTGTGTTTTTTGTGGAGGGTGGAGGGGATCAAAACAAGAAGACAGATAGGAAATGTTAGGAAAAAGATTTTATCATAGAAATATCAACCCACAAGTGTCTGCAATGGACAGCAAGCCCCCCCCGAAAAGAAAATTGCCAGTGGGGGAGCTGTGGTTTGTGGCTTCAGAGCCAACTGAAATGTTTAAGTAGTTGAAATAGTCCACCCAACTATCTTAGCCAGCAGGGGACATTTCTCCACGGTGTCAGCAAGCCCCACAGTCTTCCTGTTATTGGCCAGAGTGGAGCACTGAGGGCACTGTGGATTACATATGGGACACCTCTGGAGGCTAATACATTTGATTTTAAGATGTGGTACTTCCACACTGGCCTTTAATCGAACTTTTAAATTCGAGCTTGATGCTGTACCCGTCAGGTAATGGCAATATTTTAATCTCAATATTAGTGCTCCCTAAATCGAGCTAATGGTATTTAAAGTAAAGACAGTCATGTGGTAATATCGACCTAACTGCCTTAAAGGGTTGAATTTGTCTCATAATGTAGACATAGCCTGACTTGGGATGAGACATGACATGCAACACTCTCTTCTCTTGGGGTAGGCCAAATGTCTGCAGGCCATCCCCCTGTGGTAGTTGTTATTTTCAGCTTTGCCCTGGAATGGTAATTTAGTTCCTCTGGGTAAGTGGAAGATCAGCACTGCCTCAGTTAATCTTTTGGAGTTTGATTTAGCAAGTCTGGTAGAGACACACTAAATCAAACTCTCAGGGCACCCCCACTGGTGCTGGTATTCCTCACTATCACAAGAAGTAAGGGCAGTCGATAGGCGAGTTTCTGCCATAGACCTTCTACTATGGGACATGCCAGAAAGTCAACTTAAGGTATGTTGACTTCAGCTATGCAACTCTCATTGATGAAGTTACATATCTTAGGTTGAATTTCTTTTGTAATGTAGACCTGCCCTCAGCGTCTCCTAGCAACAGGTCTTGAGACAAGAAAGTGCTAGGGAGAGCAGAAGCTGGTAAAAAAGTTCAGCTTTGTGGCATTGTTTTATTGTACTTTTACAGTTACTACCTAAGGGAAGAAGCTGTCTGCCTTACGTAAACCATCGTAATTTGAAATTTGATGAAACCCATTTCTTTTTTCACTTATGCTTCTTGGGAACCTGCAGCTTGCACAACTGTGCTTGGTACGAATAACTTATACAACTCTATTTAACACAAAGTAAGAACAGAAGAATGACCATGCCAGGTCATAGCAATGGTCCTTCTAGCTCAGGATCCTGTCTGTGACAGTGCAGCATATAATGCTTATACACAAATACCTCTTAAATGAGTTATCTGGTGGGGCGTGTTGATACATATTGTTTAATGGCACAGGGAAGTTATCTTCAAAGGTGTTATCAGACTTACATGAAGAACAGAAAACAGACATGTCAAGTAAAGCTATGATTTTATAATTACTATCATTATCTGGGATAAATAAATTTGAATTGGCACTCCTTCAAGGACACTTCATTCTTGTCTGAATCTTTTCACTGCATTTCATGTTTGTTTCTGTGAAGTTATAGCAAAACCATAAAAAAGATGTTGAATTGTTGAGAAATAAGTTTCTGCTGTGGTTAGTGAGGCTCACTGCTGGGGCCTCTGAGCATCTGGCCCCAGAAAGTCCTAGAACAGTAGCCAGCACTGCATCTCTTGGGCACACCCAAATAGGAGAGACCCTGTAGCTGTTGGAGGGGAAGTCCCAAGGGGACCTGTAGGCTATCCATAGAGTGGTCCTTGGAAGCTGCAGCTGGGGTCAGTAAACCTCCAGTACTGGAGTTGGGCCCTCAGAGTTCAGAAATAGAGATTTAATCAGGCATATTTTTGGTAAAAGTTGTGTTCAGATCACAGGCTGTGTATTTGACCTGTCCAAAAATACTCACAATTAAATCTTAGCCTTAATTATTACTTGAAGAGTAAAATGTCCCAAGAAAAGCTACTAGTTAAATATTAATTTGTTCAGCAAAGCTTTTTCAGACAATGTAGTTTGGAATATTCTACAGCATGAATGCTGCACCTTTGGCTATTCTTAAGGCTGCATAAACATTCCCAATGTAAGTCTTGTACCTTTCATTCAAAGCTGTCTTGTCCACAGCTGTCCTGTCCGTAGGACAGTTTGGGGCAATTGCCCCAAGCCCTGCACTTGGGAGGTGGGATGGGGGTACAATAGCTGCCCCTACTATCCTCTGTATGGGAGATGGTCACTCATATTAACGGGAGTCCATGGGGCCCAGGGGAGCCCAGGGGGATTACCTGGGGTCTGATGCAGAGCAGAAGCTGGGGATAGGCACCTTCCCCCCACAATCTTGCACTCACCACAGCAGCGAGAAGCCCAGTACCCCAGCTCCAGCCTGCTGAACTGGGCAATGCTCAGGGGAGCACAGCAGACAAGGCCAGCACACTGCTCTCCCTGCTGCCATGGTGAAGTGAAGTAACGCTTCTGGGAGATGGCAGCAGAACAGCGCATGCATCTTTTGCTCTGTTTCCTGGGCCTTTGCCACCATAGTGAATGCAGGGGCAGGGCTGCTTCTGCGCTAGGCCTCCAGTTAATCTTCCCAGGTTGCCTGGCAAAAGAAGAGAGGGAAGGAGTGGGAAGAGTCAGGGCAAGGTCTGGGATGGGGGGAGCATTCCCCAGGTCCTGCACCTAGGAAGATTCTCCCAGACCGCCACAGGGTGATCCTGGTTTCACTGATCACATAAATATCTGCAGGGTTTAGTCACTGCCTGAAAGTGATTTTATCTTCTCTTTTTAAGTTTCGTCAGACAGAATACAGACATTTTCAAAGACATGAAAGTTGGGGGGGAAAAAAAAAGCCTGTGGAGATTATTGAAAGACTGTGATCAGCATACACTTCTTCCAGGGGATATGCATTTTCTCTGTGTCAGTGTTTCTCAACCTGGGCCTTGCAGCCTCATTGGTGATCATGGGATGGGCTTAGTGGGGTCACTAATGCAGGCTGGCTAGAAGAGGTAGCAATCAGGGCAATTGCCTGCCCCCCACTTCAAAGATAAGTTACATGTTTCATCCCTGAGTGGGAGGGCTTGGACTTTAGACAAGGCTAGCAAGTGAAAAAACAAATGTTAAGGTTCTGTGTCAATGTGAAATGTAAGTACAGTACTTATTCCAGCTGATTTACTTTATAATTATAGGGTAAATATGAGAAAGTCAGGAATTTGTCAGAAACTGTGTGCTCGGACTCTTCTGTATTTTTATGTCTGAATTTGCAAGCCACTAGTTTTTAAGTGAGATGAAACTGGGGATATTCAAGACTAATCAGAATCCTGAAAGGGTTACAGTTGCCTGGAAAGGTTGAGAACCACCGCACTAAAGGAACACTTGGTCCTGTGCAAATGGCAAATTGTGTGGGATAGAGGATGCCAGCTGATCCGCACAGTGATTTTTTTTTTTCACAAAATAAAAATCTGTTGTAGGAAATTCCACTCTTGCTTCATCACCTCAAACTCTCCACTCAGTATCAACCCCCACCCCCTGGAAAAAAAAAATCTTGGTTTCTTCCAAACCTGTACCTAGGGACTAACATTCAGAAAAACTCAGCTAAACATTAAAGCCGCGTCTACACGTGCCGGCTACTTCGAAGTAGCCGCACCAACTTCGAAATAGCGCCTGCCATGTCTACACATGGTGAGCGCTATTTCGAAGTTGAAATCGACGTAAGGTGGCGAGACATCAAAGTCGCTATCCCCATCAGGAGATGGGAATAGCACCCTACTTTGACGTTGAACGTCGAAGTAGGGCACATGTAGCCGATCCGCGTCCCGCAAAATCAAAAGAGTGGGGTCCGCCATGGCGGCCATCAGCTGAGTGGTTGAAAGACGTTCTCTCCAGCCCCTGAGCTCTATGGTCGCCACGTGCAGCAGCCCCTTAAAGCTCTCCGCCCCCTGCGTTCCTGTGCAGGAAGCTGAGAGCACGTGCAGGCGGCAGCACTGACACGCTGCAAGCCTGCACGCCTCCCTGCAGCCCCAAGCCACGCCCCCCCCTGCGATGGCCACCCGCCAGCCCCCGAAGCGCCCCCAGGGCATCCCCCAAGGGGAGCCAGGGCTCCCAGGCAGTCGGCCAGCCTGGGAAAAGGCAGCGGGGCCCCTCCTGGACAGAGGCCGAGATCCAGGACCTGCTGGGGCTCTGGGGTGAGGAGGAGGTGCTCCAGGTAATGGGGAGCAAGAGGCGGAATACGGATGCGTTCGCTCAGCTGGCCGAGGGCCTGGCTGCCTGGGATCACCCTGCCTGCACTGTCCTGACCACGTCAGGAGTAAGGTGAAGGAGCTGTGGCAGGGTTACACCCGGGCCCGGGATGCGGTCAGCTGATCTGGGGCTGCCCTCACCACTTGCCCCTTTTACAGGGGGCTCAGGTCCATCCTGGGCCCCGGTACACCTCCTCCCCGCCAGCCACTCTTGACACCTCGGCCGACGAGCCCCAGCAGGCCCCGGAGGCAGAGTCTGCCCCGGAGACAAGCCCCGCACCCCAGGGGCCCCCCCAGTAGCCCACCCCTGGGATGCCGGAAGAGGAGGAAGGGGAATCCTCCTCCAGCGATGGGGGGCTCCACATCGCCATGCCATCCCACAGCTCCAGCAGGGCGTCCGCCCAGAGGGTGTCCCCCGACCATGGGAGAGGACCGTCAGGTATGTAGTCCCCCTGGTGCACAACCCCAGGGTTAAGGGGCAGGGACAAGAGACATGACCAGGGCCCTCCACATGCCCAGATGACCATGGCCCCAAGGACAGCAGTGGCATGTCCCTCAGAAGAATGCATCTGCCCCTGCCCCCCAGCAGGATAGCGCCATGCCCCATCCCTGGGGATGGGGGGAACAGAACCTAGGGTCCCCCGGGGGGAGGGGGTGGGACACCCATCAGCAGCAGCAGCATCTCCCGGGGACGGGGATGGGGAACCAGCAGCCCAGGGGTGGGGGAACAAGGGCCATGGCTTGAGGCCCACACTAATGGCTGTCTCCACTCTTCTTGCCCCCCTGTGTTCCGCAGCTGCACCATCGGAGGACCCGGAGAGTGCCGGCAAGGTCTCCGTGGTCCTGGAGAGCCCACCGGGGCCATCACTGCAGGCCAGCCCCTTGGCGGAGCACCGACCAGCCCCAGGATGGGGCCGACGGTGGAGTCACCACCCGAGGATGGCCACGGACCCCCAGCTGCTCTCGACCCTCCGGCGTCAGCTGGAGGTGTTGGAGCGGCGGCTGGAGCTCCAGGAGCGAGCACTGGCCTGGCACCAGGAGGCATGGGGGGCGTTCATGCGCACATTCGAGCGCATAGCGGAATACCTGGCCCCCCATGCTGCGCCGCCCGCTGCTCTGCCCGCCCTGCCCGCCACTCCACCTGCCGTTCCACCCGCTGCTCCAACCGCCGTCCCACCGCCGTCTGCCACCCTGGGGCCTTCCGCCGAGGGGGAGCTGGGACCCGCTGACACCCGCAAGCCATACCTGCTGGTTTGCCCGGCCCCCACCCAGCCTCGGCCAGGGCTCAGGCCGAGGCGAGGGTTACGCCCTCCAACCCTGGGCACTGGACAGTAGAGGGCTGTGGGGCCCAGGACGTGGCCCTCCCTCCCCATTTATACATATCCCCCATCATATTTTTGTGTATATAGTTTGTGTTAGACCCCTGTTCTTTTATGGTACCTGCCCCCCCATGTAAATAGTTCCCCCCTTTTGTTCATACTATATATATATATTGTTAGTATTAATATAAGAGAATTCACTGTTTTTTGTTTCAAAAACAACAGGTCCATTTTTATTTGCAAGAAAAGTGGGGGTGGGGTGTGCTCTTGGGTGCTCTGTGGTGTGGGCGTGGGGGCAGGGAACATTGTGGAGGATGGGAGGGTGCAGTGGGTGGCCTGCCAGCGTTAACCCCACGGCCTGGTCGAAATGGGCCCACAGGGCCTCCCAGACCCGGACCCCCTTGGGGTCCACCTGGCGACTGGGGGCAGAGGGTGGCTGCACATCAGCCCTGACAGCCTCCACAGCCCAGCCCTGGAAGAATGCCTCCCCCTTGCTCTCAACCAGGTTGTGGAGTGCGCTGCATGCGCCCACAATCTGGGGGATGATGGTGGGGCCTGCATCCAATCGGGTGAGGAGACACCTCCAGCGCCCTTTGAGGAGGCCAAAAGTGTGCTCAACCACCTGGCATGCATAGTTCAAGCGCATGTTGAAGCGCTCCTGCCTGGCTGAGAGATGGCCCATGTAAGGGTGCATGAGCCAGGGCTGGAGGGGGTACGCCGTGTCTGTGATGATGCAGAGGGGCATGGTGGTGTCCCCCACAGAGATCTTCTGCTGGGGGATGTAGGTCCCCACCTCCAGCTGGCGGCACAGGCCCGAATTCCTGAACACCTGGGCGTCGTGGATGCTGCCAGGCAACCCAACATAAATGTCCAGGAAGCGGCCCCGGCTGTCCACCAAGGCCTGGAGGACCACCAAATGGTAGCCCTTCCTGTTCAGGAAGCGTCCTCCGCTGTGCTCCAGAGCACGGATGGGGATATGGGTCCCATCCAGAGCCCCAAAGCGATTTGGGAAGCCCAGGCTGGCAAACCCTGCGATGGCGGCATCTGGGTCCCCAAGCCGCACGTGCCTGTGGAGAAGCAGGGCATTAATGGCATGGATGACCTGCAGGGGAAGGACATGGGAGAGCACCAGTGAGGGGTGTGCAGGGTGTGGCTGGCCCTCCACCCCAGGGCTGCCCTCCACCCCAGTCCCCCGCCCCCGGGTCCTCTTACCTCCATGAGGACAGCCCCGACGGTGGCCTTGCCCATGCCAAACTGCTGCCCCACGGATCTGTAGCTGTCTGAAGTGGCCAGCTTCCAGACAGTGATGCTGACCCATTTCTCGACTGTGAGGGCACGCCACATGGAGATGTCCTGGTGCCTCAGTGCAGGGGTGAGCCACTGGCAAAGCTCCAGGAATGTCTGCCGGCTCATGCGAAAGTTCTGGAGGCAGCGCTCGTTGTCCCACTCGCTGAGCACCAGCCGCTTCCACCAGTTGGTGCTCGTGGGGTAGCTCCACAGCCGGCTGCATGTGCGGCAGGGGGGGGTCGGAGGGCAGCAAGGTCTGGGGCTGCTTCCTCCTGCCCGGGGGCAGCTCCTCTTCTGCGAATAGAAGGTGGTCAGCTGCCTCCTGCATAGCATTGAGCAGGGCAAGCACTGCTCCTGCAGGGGCGGGTGGGTGGACCTCTGGCGGCTGCTGCTGCTGCTGCTGGGGGTCCATACTGCCTCGATGGGGTGTGCATGCCTGTGGCTTTGCAGACCGTGTGCTGTGCAGGCTAAGTGTGTCTGGGAGGGGCCCTTTAAGGGAACGGCTAGCTGTTGCCCCGGAAGTGCTAGTCTGCCCTGTGACCCTGTTTGCAGCTGTTCCTGGCACCCTTATTTCAATGTGGGCCACTTTGGCATGTAGACGCTCCCCTGCAGCGCCTTCTTCGATGTGGTGCTGCCCAACATCAACGCTGAACGTCGACGGCACCAGCCCTGGAGGACGTGTAGATGCTATTCATCGAAATAACTTATTTCGATGTCGCCACATCGAAATAAGCTATTTGGATGTAGCATACACGTGTAGACATAGCTTAAGAGGACTTTAATATTACATGGTATGCAGTCAAAATTCTCAGGACACCACACATTCAGATGACAAGGGAAATCTTAATTTTCCATTTTAATATAATAATTGATCACAAGACCACCTACTTTTTCTAAAACAATACGCATCTCAAAATATACTGTTCTTGTACATTTTTAGATCCATGTGTGTAGTATTTTATGCTATTAGAAAGTTCATTAAAGTCACTTGGATGTACAGTATGTATTTTGTTCTTTTATAGTATATCACAGAGTATTGTAATGTGCATTACAGTACAGGTTATTTTTAAGCATAAGCCAGGCCTGCAGCTTCAGTTCTGGGAAGTTATCTATGAAGCTCACATAGCTGCAGACTTCACTTATATGGTATAAGTGATGACTTTTTAATTCATGTTGGCTAGTAAAAGCCACTATCCTGGAAATGCTTACATAGCTTAATAACTTTCACACATAGCTTGTACCACTGAGTCCAATGTACAATGCACATCTATATAATATATAATAGCTAGTGCATAAGCATTAGCAGGTTCTGCGATTAAAATTATAATATACTTTTTTCTCTAAAGTGCATAAGTTTTAATTGAGTTGAAACTGGGGATCCTCAAATGTGCATCTAAGAGCATGATTTTGCAACCCATATACAGTATTGTGTCAGTGGGACTACTTATGGAGTATAGTACTGATCAAACAGAGCCTTAAGACTATAAAAAGAAGTGTTGGTAATATGTTTAAGACATAGTATGTGATCAAATGACTAAAAACTCTATTACTGTTAATTATATAAAGGGTCCTACAACCTTACTACAATTCCCTGAGCTTTAGAGTGGTTAACCATGCAAACATACCATAGAGGATTTTTGGATTGAATACATATTCATAAGACAGTAGTGGTATGTGAGTGAGTGATATTGATTAACAAAGAAATATCTTCCTTGCAGTTATTTGCATACAGGAAATTAGTTTCATAGGCTGGGTTTACACTTGCCCCAATTTCAAAGTGGGCATGTTAATCAAGGTGACGGGCGATTACTTACGAAGTGCTGCGGTGAATATACAGCACTTCATTAGGCCAATTCTTCCCCCACAGCAACTTCAAAGTGTCAAACTTCCAAGTGCCAGCATGCATGTAGCAGTGGGCACTTTGAAGTGCCCGCACTACTTCAAAGTGCCTTTACTCCTCAGTTTACTGCAGTTTGACACTTCGCAGTTGCCGCTGGGAAGAATTAGCCTAATGAAGCGCTGCATATTCACCACAGCACTTCATCAGTAATCTCCTGTCACCTTGATTAACATGCCACTTTCGAAGTTGGGAGCAAGTGTAGACAAGCCCATAGAGCTGGAAAATGGGAAACTTATGGAGTCAATAAAAACAAAAGGGATGCTGATAGTGAATGCTGTAAAATTGAAAACTGGCAGAAAATTCAGATTGGGGGCATGGGGCTCTTGAATGAAGAACAATTTTTATTTCACCCATTTTTCTATATTCTACCCCATTGCACCATGGCAAAATAAATGGCTATAGAGCAATGACAGGTTTGGGTACAGCCACTTTTGAAATAAATCATAATTGATTATTTTGTGCTCAGAAACCATGCTGGGGTATGGAGTGACAGATGTTAAACTCAGTGATCGAAGGTAAAAAATAAGCAACATGATGATACCTTGGGGGAGATTTGTTTTGAGACTGAGAGTGGGTTAAAATTTTCTCATCCATCTCCATTATCCATAGGGCACCTTGTTTCATACAAACCTGTATATTCCAGGTATTATGGCTATTATGTCTGCTAATAAAATGATTAAGGCATAAAGTTGCATTTTATAATTACCTAGCATGATGTGTCCCTATTTTCTCTGAAGAGTTTGTATTTTAAAATAAAAGCATTTGAGTGTTCAAAAGGTATGGAGTTGAAGGCATTTTTCAACCATTCATTATATCTTTGTTTATTGAGGACAGGGGGAGGTATGAGGCTATAGTCTGAAGTCAAGAACTTCCATCTTCTAATCTCATCAATGAACCTGAAAAAAGAATCTATTTTAGAATTTGTTCAGTGAATATTAAATGTTCTTAAAATCAATTTACATCCAGCTGTGCTTGATCCCTTTTTGAATACGCTGTGACTATGAATATTGGAGAAAATTTCTACACGTGGAATGTTTAACATTCTTGAAAATAAAAGTTAAATGTATATGCATAAGTATTGTAAAGCTGTTAATTGTGTATCTGTTCAGGGAACAGCAATACTGAAGTGACTTTTTGAGCTGGTTGCTAAAAGGAATATCCATTCCCTTTCAAATTCAAACAATTCAAACTTTTTGTCATTGTAAATCAGGGTGAAAAGCTAACATTTCCTGCAGAATGATTTTTTTCCTTTTTTATTCGTTTGAGATACACAACTTGTTTTATTTGGAGTGTGCTGAAACGCAATATATTGTGCATATTATATATTATAAAATATTTGCTATTTAATGTAAATAAAATGAATTTAAATGAATATTTTAACACAATGGAAAAATGAGAAAGTGAAAGCTTAATTTTGCAAAATTGATGAGCAGTTGAAGTCTTAAAAATGATAGCATCTAGTCCTTTAAAGTAGTCTAATAATTCTGAGGAAATTGTGAGATGCTGGAAAACAATGCCAAGGAGAGAAAGAAACACTTAAAAATTTAGTATGTTGTTCATGTGTATGTTCTGTTTTAGATACTGAAAATTCAGAATAATTTTTCTACTTAGCTTTAACTCGGTAAAAACAACTTGGAAATCTCTTAGCATATTTTATGTAGTATCTCCTGCATAGGCACTCCACCCATTTACCTCAGCTGGTGGACAGACATAAGATTTCTGAGCAGACATCTTCAGACATTTCCAGGAGACATAGATTTCTTGGAACTTCGTGGAGGTTCTCCAGGAGGAGGGGTGTGTTGCTAGGCTGAAGGGTTGTTTGTACATTGCTTCCCTCTGGCGAAACAACTTTCATGTTGGGAGTTCAGGTTGGGAGTTTCATCCAAGATATTTTAAAGTGAAATTTATGCTAATGGGAGCAGTGCTCACCATCTGAAGAGTCAGTAAATAAAATATAATGGCTGTGGTTACACTACAGCGATATGTAAACATAAGTTACCGTCGGAAGAGATTTCCTGACAAAACTGCTGTCTACAGAGTGCAGCCACGCACAAAAGTCAGTCAGAAGAGCGCTCCATTCTGAAAACAGAGTGGCTGGATGGCTCGGCTGCTCTCTTGACAAAACAGGCACCCAGAAGCACAGCTGACAGGGCTGACCATTTTTCTGGATGCCCTGCCTGTTTAGAGAAGGGCTGCCCCCAAAGCAGCCACATAGCTTTTTTGTCAAAATTATACCTCAGGGCCGAGAGGCAGAATGCTGCTGGCAAAAGAGCTGAGTTTTGTCAACAAGCTGTCAACAAAACACATTTTGGCTAAGGTTAGACTAGCAAGTTTTGCTGGCAAAATCCCAGTTATGTTGACAAAACTTATGGAGCGTCCACACACAAAATGGGCATTGTTGACTGTATCTTGACAAAACACAACACTTTTGCTGGCGACGTTCTGCCTCAAACCTTTGAGACACAATGGTGCTGTCAACAGATTCTGTTGACAAAAAAGCAGTGTGAATACTCTGGGGGGCTTTCTATCAACAGACAGAGCATCCAGATCAATGGGTAGCCCTGTCTAATGTGCTTTCAGGTGCCTGTTTTGTCGAGAGACCAGCTGAGCAGTCTGACTGCTCTGTTTATAGAATGGAGTGTTCTCCCAGCTGGCTTTTGAGTGTGGCTGAACTCTGTCACCATAAGTTGTGTTGGAAAATCTCTTCTGACAGTGACTTCTGTCAAGAGTGTACCCATAGCCTTAGTGTGTGGACATTCCACCACTTTTGATGACAAAATTGGAGTTTTGTTGCAAAACTAGCTAGTGTAAGAGGACTTGTTGCTAAAGGAAAAGGTATTTAAAGAGGGGTACATGTGTCTGTGTAAGGCAATTACATGGTGGGGATCTTCTAGGACTCTCTGAATTTCTATGAAGAGGTGAGGCTATGGAGGTTGCTTTATGTTTAGTTGATATCTAGATCCTTTCATGTTTTCTTTTTCCTGCATTGGGCCAAAGATCCAGATGCTTATGTAGAGAGCATATTCAAGCAGTCCCACTCTTCTGAAAAGATTCTTTCTTCTCTTTGCCTTTGGCACAATTTCTAACATCTTCCTCTGGTGTCCTAACAAGCAGTATACTTTAGCATATGTCAACCTTGTCAGAAACTTATAGATGACAAGCAGAGAGCTCTAGAGCAGAGCTGTACCTATAACTGATGTTAGTGTTTGGTTTTGGTTTGGTTTGGTTTGCTGATTGGAGTGCAGTTCTAAAAACAGTCTTTGTTTCAGGGGCTGAGGCAGGGGGAATTCATAAGTTTTTAGAACAGTTTTACTCATTTCTATAGTGCAGTTGCATATTGTCTCTCCCATTATTTGTTGTCCCAAACACAGGGCAAGAGACACACGACACAAGTGAAGTGGTTTAGTTAGGGGTTAGTTTTATCAAACCATCTAGAAACCATCTGACAGTAACTCATATGGGGGAAATCATGATTCCTTCTTTAATTCTTTCCGCACTCATCTACACCATCCATTAAAGGAGCTAAGGAAATAACTTGGGGCTTGTAATGTCTAGAAGAGTCCTTTTGCTCTACCATATGAGTACAGGTTGATCAGGTCCCAGCCCTTCCACTAGCTTCTTTAAAGGATGCCCTTCCTAAAGTGCATTTCCAGTTCTGATTTATCAAGGAACTACACCTTCTATTAATATTGCACTAGATAGCTTCTACCAGGAAGCCTTGACAACTTTGTTGGTGATTCCCACTGCTACCCTGCAGCTTGGTTCCTACATATTTAACAGTTCCCATCTTAACACTTCTCCATAATCAGAGAGTTTCACCCTATCGTCCCTTAATCACGGAAATACCAAATACATTACATTTTGTGAGTGATCACCAGTCTTCCCCATTTCCAGTGATTCACATACCTAATGGCCTTCTCAACCCATAGATACCAGGCACCTCTCACCATACCTTCCACTTTAGCATTTGAGACTAACTCCCACGATAAGATCCTGGATTTGCGCAATCAAAACAGCAAATCTCAATCTCTACACATTCTTGTTATACAAGGTCTCATCTGGGCAGTTCTTAATTGTGGGTTGTTGTTGTTGTTGTTGTTTTTTTGACACTTTCAAGTCAGGGTGTCAGACCTCTTCTCTCTCTCACCCCTCTTCCTTCACAACAACAGATCCCTAAATTTCAAATCTCTATCTAAATCCTTCCTTCCTGATCCCCTTATTAGCTCTGGTAGACATTGCCCCTGTGGTAGCTATGAACTGCAAGCTACATTGTCAAATGCTGAGGCCTCTGCTGTTAAGTGAAGGGTCAGTGATTCCAAACCCTGTGAATATCGATGCTCTTCCCACACTGTCCCTCTCACCTCTTACATCTATGTCTGGGTGGAAGAGAGAGAGGAGAAGAGGGGCATGCTGGGGCCACTTGCTCAGTGATCTATGATTGGGAGGTACAGCCCAGCCAGCAATGCTACTTCCTTAAGGACCACTCACCTTGACCACAGTCTTCCCAAGGGGAAAAATGGGGAAGTATATGCTGGCCACATTCTTCTTGCCACTGCTGTCACCATCTCTGAATTGTTCCCCACTCTTACCCCTCACCTCATAATTCTTAGCTTTGGGATGGGGACAGGCGTAACCAGTTTTCCTGCTTTTCCAGGGAGCCACTCACTCATGGCTGGTTTGGGGAAACCCAGCCAGAAACCTTTTCCCACTTCAGGACCACTTCAGGAATCGCACTCACCCATGTTAAGTCATTATCTTGGTATTTTCTTTACTTGTGGAATTAACTACCTCATTTATCTATTTACTTTTTGTCTAACAATTTGTTAAAAGAATTAGTATGGGGCAAAAGGCCATCAACCATTTAAAAATATTTACCTCCAAATCATTTACAGTGAACTTTTCCTCTAGCAGGTAAGTAAATATGCCAAAATAGTTTTGTCTAAAACTGAATCTCTCTCATTTTAATTTGAGCTTTCATCAAGTCTGTATTTGTCTCTTTCTGCAAGGCTGAGAAAATAACAGCAGCTGTGAACTGAACACGTCTTTCCATTGTTAATAGAACAAAAAGCAAACACATTTTTAAACCCCAAGAAAATTAGGCCATCAGGAGCAAAGTCCTTCAAAATCCTTGCTCAGCCTGTCTATCAGTATTTGCATAAAGCCAATTCTGTGCATACTACTTTTACAGCACTATAATTCCAGGAACTCTGGTGGAATTACTCCTGATTATAAGTGGTCTAAGTGACATGAGACTTACACTAGAGTTAGTTATTGTGTAGAACTTTTTAAAATTTGTGGACAAGATAGACTATACTTTGTGCTTGCATTTCTCTGTGAGGTTCTCACAAAAATCCATTGTAACTACATGCACTCACCTTGGCTATGTCTACACTAGCACACTACATCGAAGTAGCCTATTTCGATGTAAGAACATCGAAATAGGCTACTTCAACATGTATCGTCTACACGCCCTCCAGGGCTGGTGCCGTCGACATTTAACGTCGAAGTAGCAACGGAGAACGTCCAAAGGAGCCGCCCTGGAACGAAATGTGGAACGTACACACACACAAGTGCTCCCCATCGAAATAAGGGGCCAGCAAAGCCCCAAGCCGCTCCCTTAAAGGGCCCCTCCCAGACACACGCCCTGCACAGCACGAGATCCACAGAGCCGACAACTGGTTGCATATCCTATGAATGCAGCATGGACCCCCAGCTGCAGCAGCAGCAGCAGCAGCCAGAAGCCCTGGGCTAAGGACTGTTGCACACGGCAACCATAGAGCCCCACAGGGGCTGGACAGAGAGCCTATGAACCCCTCAGCTAATGGCCACCATGGAGGACCCTGCTATTTCGAAGTAGCGGGACGTGGATCATCTACACATGCCCTACTTCGACTTTCAACATCAAAGTAGGGCACTATTCCCATCTTTGGATGGGAATAGCAATTTCGATGTCTAGCCACCTAACATCAATTTCAATGTCAAAATAGCACATGGCTCATGTAGACGTGACGCGTGCTATTTCGACGTTGTGCCGGCTACTTCGAAGTAGCTGGCTAGTGTAGATGCACCCCTTCAGAGAGAGAATTTAGTCAACTATGTCTGTAAATGTAAAGCTGCTTTTCACAACATTTCAGCTGAGGAAAAGAGATGGGACACATATTGTGCCACTCAACTATCCTGTTGCAGTTGCTAGCTGAGAATTCTGCAGAAATTTAAAGAAAGTGTGAAGTTGTTATTTTTGTTGTTTCTTGAAGGACCTGGTCCAAACCTCTTTGAAACCAGTAGAATGACTTCTGTTGTGTATGGTTCAGTCTTCTCATCATTACATGCCATCCTTTCATGACAGCGTCTTTTCATCTCTTTAATCTTTGTCTCTTCAGCTTCTTCTCTGCAAGTTGTCATGCTGATCACTTTGCTTCCATTGTTTTATCTGTTCAGTTAATTCCAAACTACTCACATTAGGGTGGCCAGTTTTTGACTGGAAAGTCTGGTTGAAAAAGGGTCTTATGGTATTCAGGCCCTGTGAGTGGGAAACGTGGGGAGGCACCAGGTCATCACCCACTCCAGCCTCTGTTCAGGCTGGCTATCTACTATCTGCATTAAGTGGCTGCAGCTGCTTGCCCCAGCTCTGCAGGCATATCTCTCCTTACCCAGGTGGTAGGGGCTAAAAGGGGCAAAGCAGCAAGTGATCTGAGGGAGGGTGAAAGAGAACTGGATGGTGGCAGGGACTCAGGGGAAGAGGAGAGTCAGTGGGGCAGGGATTGGCTCTCAGGTGGGAGAGACAGAACATGGGGGCGGGGTTCTATCACTGTTGCTAGAGTGGTTGGATTTTAAATATTACCAAAATGGTAATTCTAACCCATGTATCACCAAGAAAACATCTTTGTTTACTGAACAATCCAGGTTTTAGGTTGTGCTTGTTTGCATAATTATTGCTAGGGCAAGTTGCAGATAGCATTTCCTCTCTCTCACAGAGAGGGTTCTGGCTTCTAATAAAGGTTGAATGTCTCTGGTCTGGAACTCTTTCATCTCGTAACATTCATAATCTGGCATGATTTTAATTAGCTGGATGACCATTTATCAAGTGTGTGGCCAATTTTCCTGTGGTCCCCTAAAGCTTGTTTCAGAGACCAGTCATGGCTCTCAGTGTTCTGTGCTATTATGTAGCTGTAATCTATCCCTAATTGTCCTCTAAGAGCCCAGTAAACAGTGAAAATGTTGGTAATATGCTAAACAATATTGACCTCCCATGGGCAGCAAATTGTCCCATTCGGCACTGGTTAGGTCCGGAGGGTGTCAGGCCAGAGAGGTTCAACCTGTATGTTATAAATAGTCTCAACAGTCCTGATCAAGGTTTAAGTGTTCCTTTCACTTATATTTCCCCTTTTAGAATAACATGTTTTGATTGGTCTGTGCTGTCCATTGTACTCTTGCCTTCAATGACTGTCAAAAAAATCAATGTCCTTTCTTCCATTAACTCTGTGCTTCAAATGCAGGTGGGGAGGGGAAACAGAAGAGATAACTTAGTGGGCCTAAGAATGCAGAGATTAGCAATAAAATATTTCTGGCATAAAACAATCTCTTGGGAGCATCCAGCAATATTTTACATTTGGTTGAAATATTGATCAGCTTTTTCTTTTTTCTTGTTGGTAGCAGTTTATTCACAGTATTTCTTCAATAACTTCAAAATGGCAAGAGGTCTCAGAGGGGTAGCAATGTTAGTCTGTATCTGTAAAAACAATGAGTCCTCTAGCACCTTAGAGACTAATGGATTTACCAGGGCATAAGCTTTTATGGGTAAAACCCACAAATTGATAATTACTATGCTCTTCATGAATTTAATGCTGCTCGTATTGAATTGGATTTTCTACCAAATTCCACCATGATAATTTTTGAAGAGTACCTAATATTTTCCGGAAAACTCTCTCAATCACTTACTTGCTTTATTTTTTTTCTAAATTGGGTATCTTGAGCAATCTACAGTCCATGTGCCTTTTTGAGGCAATACAGTAAACCCTTGAGAAGTGCAATTTTGATTTGCACAACTTGCATTAACTCAAGTTAAGAGCAAATCGAAACGCCCCTTACCCCAAACCCTGGCTCCCCCATCTAGGGAGCCAGGCGCCCAGACAGCTGCTTGCAGTGTGGTTTCTCCCAGCTGAGAGAAATTGATCCAGAAACAGCTGTGTACCACCCAGCCGGGAGAAGCCAGAGGCCACATGGCTGCCCCCCTGACTTCCTCCAGCTGCCCGTTCCCCCAGCCAGGAGAATTCTAGGGTCTCTCCCCATCCCCTCCCAAATTTATGTGAGATTTGATTTGCTTGGAGGTTGCCCAGGACTCAACTTCTATGTAAATTGAGGGATTACCGTATGTCTCTTGTTTTTCCTGAATGATTCATATCCCACTTCATTGAAAGCAAATGTATATTCTCTATCATCAATGTTCTTTGCACTGTCTGGACAATGATTAACGTGGCCATCATGTTCTTCATTCCTCCCATACGTGGAACTTGACGAGCGCGGATGGGAGGTCTATAAAGTACGTGCTCATATACTGCAGTGTCAGGCCATGATCAGTAAACTAGGTAGTTAAATGTTGGCATCCAGTCCCTCCCAGCCGGCTGCCATTTGTCTAGAAGCCTCATGGTGAAAAATTTTCATGGCTGTCAGGACGTGTGGAGTCTAAAGAAATATTAAAATAAGATGCTGATGAAAATCACAGCATCAGGAGACTGCTCTTAATGATTTATATTTTTAGGTCTGTGTGTGGGGACAGCACATGAGCCTGCATTGCTGTGTGTGCCAAGGTTTGAGTACCAAGTGACTGGCAGTCCAAACTTACACTCCTCATGCTGGTGAAGCACCTATTGATTTCAGTGGGTATTGTGTCTGCATTTTCCAGGATATACTGAAAGAGAGTGCAACATAACTATTGGTGTTGTATGTCCATGAGCAGCTGCAGTTTCCTCGGATTCGTTCACCATTCAAATTTACTCTTAATTTTATCATTAGGTTTGGGCTTATCTTTCTCTTTTTTATTTTTTGAGGATTTACTGCAATTTCCTGGTAATATCTGCTGCCTGATATTTCAGCAACATTGGCTCATTTTGAAGCATCATCACAGTCTCAGGAAACAGGTTTTAGTGATCAAATGAGTATACATCTTGTAATCTGGATGTGGCTTTAATGAAACCACTGGGACTTTGATTTCAGGTGGATAGAAAATAAACGTGGTTGGAAAATGTTAAACCTTTTTCTTTCTGAGTGACAAAACCCTGCTCAAGTGGTATTCCAAGTGGGTGTGAAAGAGGTTCACTCACCATTAGTATGCTTATTTCGTTCAGATGTGGTATAGCAGCAGTCATTCAGTCTGGTATCTCCTTCCACTGCTGTGGATTCTCTTACTGTAACTTGGCTCTCCAGCCAGGTCACAATATTTATGTTCACCCATCTTGAGGCAACAAAGTTCAAGTCCAACAAATAATTCTTAGATGTTTTCAACTGCCCTGACTCTGGGCACAGTGGTCATCACATCCCTATGGGCCCTGAATTGTCCTTATCCCTTATGTCAAGGGGCTTTATACCACCTTCGGAATGACTGGTAGGGAAACATAGATCCTCCTTCTGAACTTGGTACCAATCCAGAGATCTGCAAGTAGTGGCCAAGATGTGTGCCATCCCACTCCCTGCTTCTCCTTTCCTGGGCTCCTTCTTACCATTAACCTTTCCTCAGGGTCCTTCCCCTGAACCATTTTCCAGACTCTACACAGAGATCTGGTTCTTGCCCTTTGGTCAGGTCTGCCATGAGAATTTTCCAAATTTCTACTTTCTAATGCCCAAATACCAGCTGTAAAAACAGCAAGAAGTCCTGTGGCACCTTATAGACTAACAGATATTTTGGAGCATCAGCTTTCATGGACAAAGACCCGCTTCACCAGATGCATGATGCATCTGACGAAGCGGGTCTTTGCCCACGAAAGCTTATGCTCCAAAATATCTGTTAGTCTATAAGGTGCCGCAGGACTTCTTGTTGTTTTTGAAGATGCAGACTAACACGGCCGCCTCTCTGATACTTGATGCCAGCTGTAGATTCTCTTTCTGCAGTCCCATTCTGCTACAAACTTCCTCTCTTTACACCAATCATCTTGCTCTTGCCCAGTTTAGCTCCCTGCTATCCCTTCTAGTGCAGCCATGTAACATAACTGGCCCACCTTAACTATCAAGGCCCTTTATGTGGTACACATCTCATTACAACAGGCAAGAAAATGTAAGTACATTTTTTCTGTTACAGTTCTAAATGATTTTTTTTCCACATTCACATAAACATAAGAGAATTCACTGTCCTACTTGGTCTGACCCTCGGTCCAACAAGGGTCTGGTTGGGAGGGGTACTGTGGGTTTTTAAAATACCACAGCAGTTTTTTTCCTTTTGAAATATGTCACCCATTTTAGTTGCAATGTTACCTACAGTATTTTTAGTGTTACAAATTACTTATCCCAGAAATAGAGAATCATAAAACTAAACTTACAGAGTCATGTATACAAAAGAAGGACATTCCATAGCATTTTAAGTTGCCTTCATGAATAAATTTTCTCACATTTTTATACTGCCTGTCTGAGAGACATGGATTCGGGAACTGTGACTCTTTGTTGTGTCCCATCCCGTGAGATATACTACTTCTAGGGCAAATACCTCATTGGTTTTGTGTACACAAGCATATGTGTGTATGTGTATGTGTGTGTGTATATGTGTACATAACTTGATACATATACTTCATATGGTAATATGGAAGAAAGAAACATGGAAGTCTTTTGTAACCTTTTGGAAAGCTTTAACCCTGGAGCAATGTAATGAGATCCCTTATTTCTACTGCTTTATTTTTTAACAAAAATAGTGTATGCTTACTACAACGAGGTATAGTAAATAATTAAAATTTCTATTTTTCAATGTTTATGTGATGCCTTATTTAGATTAAGGCACTGTTTTTTAACAAACTGTACATACATATATTAAGCACTGTACAAATATCTATTAATAAGAGACATTTCAACTACAGTTGTCAAGATAAATTACTTTATTTTGTTCACAATGTATTTTCTTTGTCCTTTTGTTATGTGTTACCTTTCTTGCTAATTCATCATATCCATTAAGAATGGTTATCACAGTTATTAGAATTTAACTAAAATCAAGCTAATATTCATGTGGTCAGATATTAGTCACATGATTTAAGGGAGGAATAGCTGCAAAATTAAAGGTGTATTATTTGACTAAAAATTGTTGTTCCAGATATGGCCATTTTATTTTATAGTGTGCATTTTCACATCTACACTTTGTGTGTGGCATATATGAATTAGCTTGCACCTAGTGTGGTCATTTTCATGATGTAAAAATGGGTGTAAAAACTGTTTTAAACAAACATCTAACTTCCACAATAAATTAGTTTAAGTGACTCTGTGGGATTATGAAAGTGTTCACGTCACAGAGGAATCAAAATACTGGCAAATAAAATGACCCTAAGAACAAAGCAAATCAAACTGAGCAATTTCATTTTCAAAAGTATTCATGAATCAGTTGTCTTTCACTGTTCAAACTGCTCTGTGTGTGTGTGTGAGAGAGAGAGAGAGAGAGAGAGAGAGAGACTATGCCTCATAATGAGTGAGAACAAAATGTTAGAAACAGAAAACATTAATTTATGTATTTTCAGCATAACTTTGGTTTGTTAGGTTAATGCTGTGGTTTACATGTACAAGAAATTAAACTGTTATTGCTTAACATTGTGTGCATTTCTTACACCTGGATCTTCTCCATGTCTAACTAACTTAATAAATTAGCAAATTCTATTTGTTCCATATGGTGAAATACATGTTTTTCCTAGCTAATGGTACATTAAAAAGTCTTCATGCAGAAACCCCATTGTTCCAATATGCATATATAATCCATTTTAATTCCTTACAATTTGTTTCTGTATTATTATTCACTCTGATTTGTCCACAAGGTATGCAACCAAAGCATACAACACCCAAAACTCCAAGCCTCTGCTCTTACTTTATTTGTAAACAGTGTCCTGAGTTCTTTAACTTTTATAACATTGTCATATAACCAAGAACTTTGTATGTGTTGTCAGTGTGGTATTTTCATATGTCAAAATCCAGAATAAATTGTTCTTCAAGGTTGGCTGACTTTGGCTGTGTCTACACGTGCACGCTACTTCGAAGTAGCGGCACTAACTTCGAAATAGCACCCGTTGCGGCTACACGCGTCGGGCGCTATTTCGAAGTTAACTTCGACGTTAGGCGGCGAGACGTCGAAGTCGCTAACCTCATGAGGGGATCGGAATAGCGCCCTACTTCGACGTTCAACGTCGAAGTAGGGACCGTGTAGACAATCCGCGTCCCGCAACGTCGAAATTGTGGGGTCCTCCATGGCAGCCATCAGCTGGGGGGTTGAGAGATGCTGTCTCTCCAGCCCGTGCGGGGCTCTATGGTCACCGTGGGCAGCAGCCTTTAGCCCAGGGCTTCTGGCTGCTGCTGCTGCAGCGGGGGATTCATGCTGCATGCACAGGGTCTGCAACTCGTTGTCGGCTCTGTGTATCTTGTGCTGTTTAGTGCAAGTGTGTCTGGGAGGGGCCCTTTAAGGGAGCGGCTGGCTGTTGAGTCCGCCCTGTGACCCTGTCTGCAGCTGTGCCTGGCACCCTTATTTCGATGTGTGCTACTGTGGCGTGTAGACGTTCCCTCGCAGCGCCTATTTCGATGTGGTGCTGCGCAACGTCGATGTTGAACATCGACGTTGCCAGCCCTGGAGGACGTGTAGATGTTATTCATCGAAATAGCCTATTTCGATGTCGCCACATCGAAATAGGCTACTTCAATGTAGGCTTCACGTGTAGACGTAGCCTTTACTTCATATTCTGTAGCTCCTTTTCAGCGCTTTTGGACATTGATTGTGTTTTGGCAGCCTTTCAAAAAAAGATCATTTAGATGTCAATTAGCTGGAGTTTGAAGATGCATCACACACACTGGGATGCAGCAGAGAAAAGATAAACCCTGAAAAATCCAGACATTATTATTGCAGAATATTTAGATCCCAACATTTATCTCATCTTGCATTTAAAAGAAATCTGTATTCTCTCTTTTGAAAATGATTAAACTTCAAAATTTAAACCAGTCTTCTTAGTGTTGAAAGTGTCTTAGTGCACATTTACCTAAAAGGAATGAACATTGACTGCCCTCAGCACTTGCCCAGAGGCAGGTCAGGCCCTAGGGTAAGGTGAGCAAGGTGGATGCCTTGGGCCCTGTGCTTTCAGGGCCTCGGCACTGCAATTGGCTGGGACTTACTGTCAGTGTGCTGTCTTGGCCCTGCAAACTCTTTGGCTGACCCTGTCCTGAGGAATTCAATCAGGCCCATGAAGCCCATGACTTTTGATACAGTTTCCCACAACATTCTTGCCCATAAGTTAAGTAAGTAAGGAGTGGATCCATGGACTATAAGATGGATAGAAAGCTGGCTTGACGGTCAGGTGCAACGGTCGGAAAGTGGTCGGTAGGCATGCTTCAGTCTGCATAGACTATGGATCGCGCCCTTTAAAGTTTCAATTGAGGACTTCATTTACGGCGTCTATTGTGACTATAAAGACCCACACGAGAGTGACAGTCCTTGCTGCATCTCTTGCAGATGTAGTGGGTGTCTGGCAAGTCCTTATTGTACTTTCTGTGCGCTCGCTTCTCCTCTGCTAGCTGTCTGATCTTCAACTCACCCTTCTAAAGGCACTTGTGTAACCCCTGCCTCCATCTGCTGCGGTTGTCTGCTAGTTCTTCCCAACCGTCCAGCTCGATGTCTACCTCTCTGAGGTCTCTCTTGCAGACATCTTTGTAACGCAGCTGGGGGCGTCCGGGAGGTCTTTTGCCAGAGGCTAGCTCGCCATACAGGATGTCTTTTGGAATCCTTCCATCATTCATCCTGTGGACGTGGCCAAGCCAGCGGAGTCGACGCTGCCTGAGGAGAGTGTGCATGGTTGGGATTCCAGCTTGCTCGAGGACAGCGGTGTTGGTCACTCTGTCCTTCCATGATATTCCAAGGATGCGCCTGCGGCAGCGCAAGTGGAAGACGTTCAGCCTCTTTTCCTGGTGGGCATACAGGGTCCAGGTCTCGCTGCCATAAAGGAGGGTGCTGAGGATGCAGGCTCTGTAGACTTGCATTTTGGTGTGAGTGTACAGCTTGTTGTTATTCCACGCTCTCTTGCTGAGTCTGGACAGAGTTGTGGCCACTTTTCCGATCCTCCTATTTAGCTCAGTGTCCAACGACAGGGTGTCAGTGATGGTGGACCCGAGGTAAACGAACTCGTGGATGACCTCTAACGTATAGTTGTCAATGCTGATTGATGGGGATTCAGCAACATCCTGACCGAGTACGTTTGTCTTCTTTAGGCTGATGGTAAGCCCAAAGTCCTTGAACGCTTTGGAGAACTGATCCAGCAGGTTTTGAAGCTGGTCTTCTGTGTGAGACACTACAGCAGCATCGTCTGCGAACAGCATGTCTCTGATGAGGACTTCTCGCACCTTAGACTAAGCTTTCAGCCTTGCAAGGTTAAACAGTTTCCCATCAGATCTTGTGTGCAGCAAGATGCCCTCGGTTGAAGATCCAAAGGCATGCTTCAGGAGGAGTGCAAAGAAGATCCCGAACAATGTTGGAACAAGCACGCATCCTTGTTTGACACCGGTCCTGATTCTGAAAGCATCCGATAATGCGCTGTCATATTGGATGGTTCCTCTCATGTCTTTGTGGAACGACTGGATCATCTTGAGTAACCGTGGAGGACAGCCTATCTTGTGGAGCAGTTTGAACAGACCATCCCTGCTGACCAAGTCAAAAGCCTTGGTCAAGTCGATGAAGGCTATGTAGTGTGGCTTTCTCTGCTCCCTGCACTTCTCCTGCAGCTGCCTTATAGAGAAGACCATGTCAACGGTAGACCTCTCTGCGCGGAATCCGCACTGCGATTCGGGGTACACCCTCTCAGCAATCTTCTGGAGTCTGCCAAGGATGACGCGAGCGAACAGTTTACCAGTGACACTTAGGAGGGAGATTCCACGGTAGTTGTTGCAGTCTCTTGTGTCTCCTTTGTTCTTATACAACGTTACAATGTTAGCGTCGCGCATATCCTGTGGAACCTCACCCTCTTTCCAGCACAGGCACAGTAGCTCAGGGAGGGGTTCCAGGAGTGTGTCCGCGGCACATTTGATTACCTCTGGTGGTATACCATCCTGACCAGGGGCCTTTCCTGCTGCAATACTGTCAATGGCTCTCTTCAGTTCATCCACAGTCGGTTCTTGATCCAGTTCGTCCATTACTGGTAGGAACTCGACGGCATCGAGGGCTGTGTCAACCACAACGTTCTCAAGTGAGTACAGCTCGGAGTAGTGCTCAACCCAGCCTCCATCTGTTTGGCTTTGTCAGCAATGACTTCACCAGATTTGGACTTCAGAGGTGCCATCTTGTTCTGGGTGGGTCCTAATGCCTTCCTCATACCCTCGTACATTCCTCTGAGATTACCAAAGTCGGCAGAGGTGTGGATGCTGCTGCATAGCTGGAGCCAGTGGTTGCTGGCACAGCACCTGGCTGGCTGCTGTACTGTTCTTCTGGCCTCTCTAAGCGCTTGCTGGGTACTCTGGCTCGGTGAGCGTTTGCACTCCAGGAGTGCAGCGTGTTTCTTTTCAATGACTGGAATCATCTCATCGGAGTTAGCTTTGAACCAGTCGTTCGTGTTTCTAGCTCTTCTTCCAAACACCGACAAGGCCATGTTGTAAACTGTATCCCTCAGATGTTGCCATTTGGATGTCGCATCGGCGCCCCCCAGGGCCGCTGCGCAGATTTTCCTGGAGGGTCTCTCTGAACTTTTCAGCTTTCTCCGAGTTTGCCGTCTTTCTGGTGTCAATGCGGGGCCTTCCAGCAGGTTTTGAGCGGTACAGCTTCTTGGGTCTCAGCTTGAGCTTGGAGCAAACTAGCAAGTGATCCGTATCACAGTCAGCACTATGATAGCTGCGTGTCAGAAGGACGTTTCTGAGGTTATTACGCCTAGTGATGACCACATCTAGTTGATGCCAGTGCTTCGAGCGTGGGTGTCTCCACGACACTCTGTGCTGTGGCTTCGTTCGGAAGAATGTGTTTGTGATGCACAGATTGTGGTACGTGCACAGTTCAAGGAGACGCTGTCCATTCTCATTCATTTTTCCCACACCCAAGTGTCCTAAGCAGGAAGGCCATGAGGCCCAATCAGCTCCAACTCTTGCATTGAAGTCACCCAAGATGTACATTTGTTCACGAGCAGGTATTTGCACTACAGCAGCACTAAGCACATTGTAGAACTTGTCTTTTACTTCTGGTGTGGCGTACAGGGTTGGAGCATAAGCACTGATCAGGTGGACAGAACCGGCGCAAGTTTGAAGCGTGATCTGAAGAAGTCTTTCTGATCCACCCATGACTAAATCCACCATTTGTAGAAGGGTGTTTCTGACAGCAAAGCCAACACCATGCTCTCTGGGCTATTCTTGGGCTTTACCCTGCCAGAAAAAGGTGTAGTCCTTTTCCTTTAGAGATCCCGAATCGGCGAGTCGCGTCTCTTGCAGTGCAGTGATAACGACTCTGAGCCTCTTCAGTTCCTCGTTGATGACAGTGGTCTTGCGGGTGTCACTGATGGCCTGAAGATCTTCAGTCAAGCCGGTCGGCATGGTCCGCACATTCCAGCAAGCAAGCTTGAATTGTTGATATTTCTCATTTCTTGTTGATTTTCTTATTGGTTTGCCTGGTGCCCAAATTTCAGTCACTTGTCAGGTTCAGGAAACTTAAGCCCCACGCACCCAGCGAGGCAGGTGAACTGTTGTGGGACAGTACCCTATTGGCTGGGGGCTGCCCAGCTTGAGGCGGGCGGTGACTGTCCAGTGAGATGTGAGGATCGCTCCCACTGTCGAAGGCAACCCCTGGCACTCATTCTCTATGCCAATCAAGCAAGAGCTTATAACTGGTATCTGTTGCCTCCCGTGTTGACGCAACGCTGTTCAGCGATGCCAGAGTACCTCTCCAGCCGTGAGCCAGGGCATTTATTATGGAGACTCTGGGCTGCCCAGACACCAGTGTCCCCCTCTCGACTTTACTGATATAGTCCAAAGGAGAGGATAACCTCCACGTCTGGTACCAGCTCAGCTGCAGGAGTTGCCGGGACAGTGCCAGAAGTTGACACCGAACCGCCTTGGGACTCCACTCCGGATCTTCTGTCAGGGTTCACTCCCTTAGCCTTTCTCCTTCCCAGGATAACCCACAAGGCAGTGGGGTGTGGAGGATGTGGTTAAGGAAAGTGGTCAATAGATCAATATCAGAATGGTGGTGTGTTTCAAGTGGAGTGCTGCAAGATTTGGTTCTGGGGCTCGTATTATTCAACATCTTTATTAATACCCTGGATGAGGGACTGGATTGCACCCTCATCAAGTTTGCAGATGACACACAGCTAGGGGAAGAGGTACATATGTTGGAGGGTAGCGGTAGGATCCAGAGGGACCTGTATAAATTGGAGGATTGGGCCAAAAGAAATCTGATGTGGTTGAACAAGGAGAAGTGTAGAGTCCTGCACTTGGGGCTGAAGAATCCCAAGCATTATTATCGGCTGGAGACTGACTGGCTAAGCAGCAGTACAGTGGAAAAAGACCTAGGGGTTATAGTGGATGAAAGGCTGGAAGTGAGTAAACAGTGTGCCCTTATAGCCAAGAAGGCTAAGGACATATTAGGGTGCATTAGGAGGAGCATTTTGAGTAGATCTAGAGAAGTGGTTGCTCCCCTCTAATCTGCACTGGTGAGGCCACATCTGGAATATTGTGTCCAGTTTTGGGCTCTCCAGTATAAAAAGGATTTGTCTGTGCTGGAGCAGGTTTAGCAGAGGACAACAAAAATGATTAAGAGGCTGGAGCACAGGACCTATGAGGATAGGCTGAGGGATTTGGGCTTGTTAAGTTTGCAGAAGAGAAGACTGAGGGATGATTTAATAGCAGCCTTCAGCTTCCTGAAGGGGAGCTCTAAAGTGGATGGTGAGAAACTGTTCTCAGTGGTGTTGGATAGCAGAACATGGAGCAATGGTCTGAAGTTAAAGAGGGAGAGCTGCAGGTTGGATGTTAGAAAAAACCACTTCACTAGGAGTCTGGTGAAGCACTGGAATGCATTGCCTATAGAGGTGGTGGATTCTCCATCCCGAGATGTTTTTCAGTCCCAGCTTGACAAGGTCCTGGCTGGGATGACTTAGTTGGGATTGATCGTGCTTGAAGCAGGGGGCTGGACTAGATGACCTCCTGAGGTCCCTTCCAGCCCTGTGATTCTATGGTCCTATGAAGCCTGTTTTCATATTATAATCTTACATGTAAGAAAATCCTGACTTATGGCTGTGAAAAATCCTGACTTATGGCCTTTGCTTCATTGATGGTGCCTAGGTATCTCAAGAGTAAGGCTGGTTAGATGCCAGTAGCTGAACCAATTCCTCTTCCTCTGTGGTGGTGGTAGTACCTGGAGGTTGGGTGTCCATTACACAAGATAGGCACTGTGTTGTGAGCACATTTGACAAAGAAATGGTTTCTGTCCTACAGAGTAAGTCTGCCTTGGAGCTAAGGTGTAATTTCCAGCTTGATGTCCTATACCCACACTAGCACTACAGAGTGTTGTTATGGATGTGAGATGAGCTAGATTCCTCAGGTACATACATGGTCATTTAAACATATTTGAACATATAATTGCCTAAGTGTTTTCTTAATTACATGATATATTTGCTGCTGTTTATGTGGTAGATTTACTGCTGGCTGTGTGAATGTAACTGCAGTAAAGCAGGAGATGAAGGGGTGTGATCAAATAATTGTCCTTCGTTTTTCTAGATGCTAGATTTAAAATTAACTTTACCCTTAATTTACATTAGTAATTGAGCATGCTCCCAGCTACAAAGGGTAAACCTAGGTCATTATTTGTTTCATTTAATTGTCTTTGTGCTGGGGATTTTGTGAAATACTTGAAGTCGTAGAACCTTAAAATTTTGTTTAACTTGATTAGTTCTTGGGGCTCTCATCTGTGCTTTGGAGGGTACTTTCTCCTTATTGAGTTAAGGACTGTACATCAGTGTTACCTAGAGCAATCATGAACAACTGCAGAACCTATTACTATTATTTTTGTCATGTATTGTCATAAACAAATCAGCAGTGCTGCTTTAGTGTATGTATGTAATCTTGATTGGGAGAGGTGTAGTCAGAGTTTGGAGAGGAATGTAGAATCTGTGATATTGCATTAGTTTTTAGACAGAATTGCATATCTAATATATTCCATATGTAATACACCCAGATATCTTTAAGTTTACTGGTCACCCACTACCTACTATATATCCCGCTTTACTTTGTTTATTGTTACCTAGCAATTGTGCTCTGTGTTCACTCCCAATTTGAATATCTGCATAATGACCTCTAGGTGAAGCTCAGGGATCAGGAAATCCTTGCATACATCTCTCATTGGCTATGTCTACTCTTAGGCAAAACTTCGAAATGACCATGCTAATGGCCAAATCAAAGAATACTAATGAGGTGCTGAAATGAATATTCAACGCCTCATTAGCATGCTGCTGGCTGCAGCACTTCAAAAGTTTCACTCGTGAGTGGCTCATTTACACTGGGGTCCTTTTCGAAAGGACCCTGGAAACATCAAAATCTCCTTACTCCTATTGGATAGTGCCGTGGCTGGCAGCATGCTAATAAGGTGTTGAACATTCATTTCAGGGCCTCAATAGAGTTCTTCGATTTGGCCATTAGCATGGCCATTTTGAAGTTTTTCCTAAGTGTAGACACTGTCATCATGTTGGGTTACTTTCATTAATGTTTGGCTGAATGAAAAAAAAACATTAATTAATTAACCATTGGGATAGTACAGTTATTTGATTCAGAAAAACATTTACATAGTTGCTTAAATGACATTCTTGAATAGGTCTGCTTTCCTAAATCAAGGCCTGTAATTAAAACTACAATGCAATTAGTGTATTATAAAGTGTAAATGGGCCTTTCAGTCAAAATTACTGTTACTAGACAAACTTATGCTTTCCTTTCAAGGACAGACAGAGAAAACAAATCCTTGTTATGCCTAAGGATGGCGGAACTTGCGGAATATAGGATAAATACTTTTTTAATGAAGTCCGAGGACTTTGATTTTCTCTTATACCACCATAAATAAGGAGGAAATACAGTGTATTCACGGGTGTAAAGTTAGTTGAAATAAAAATCAGAACCCACAGTATGTGCAGAAGTCAGGATCCTTCTTTTCAAACTAACTCAGCTACCCCTATGATTCTTTTCAAAAATAGTTTTGTTACTGCCAGAGGGTTTTAAATCATATATGATAGACATTCCTGAGGTAATTTAGAAACTCTGGAGAAACAGGTGCTTATTTTCTTCCTACAGGTAAAAGCGGATACTTGTTATTTCAAGTGAGGTTCGTCTCTATTAGAAATAAGCCTGTTAAAAGGTAATTGTGATGCCGCTGTCTGTGTGTGACTGTTTTTTTCATATAGAATATATATGTAAAGGGAACAGTTGATCCTTGCTAGACAAAGATGAAAAAAATGGCAGCTCAGAGCATTATTTCTCCTGATTTATGAGTTACAAGCTTTCAGTACTCTTTATTACTATGCTGCTTCATTCTTTTGCATATTTTAAGATCCCAGAACATAATCTTTAAAGAAAATGTAGATTTAACACATTGGCCATGTCTACACTAGCCCCAAACTTCAAAATGGCCATGCAAATGGCCATTTTGAAGCTTACTAATGAAGCGCTGAAATGCATATTCAGTGCTTCATTAGCATGCGGGCAGCCGTGGCACTTTGAAATTGACGCGCCTCGCCGCTGCGTGGCTCGTCCCGACGGGGCTCCTTTTCGAAAGGACCCCGCCTACTTTGAAGTCCCATAAGCTCATGGGAATAAGGGGACTTCGAAGTAGGTGGGGTCCTTTCGAAAAGGAGCCCCGTCGGGACGAGCCGTGCGGTGGCGAGGCATGTCAATTTCGAAGTGCTGCGGCTGCTCACATGCTAATGAAGCGCTGAATATGCACTTCAGCGCTTCATTAGTAAGCTTCGAAATGGCCATTTGCGTGGCCATTTTGAAGTTTGGGGCTAGTGTAGACGTAGCCACTATGTTTAATGCTGTACATTTCCCTTTATTTTCAGGAAAATTATTTAATTTGAAGACCTTCCCATGCGTAAACTTAAGAAAAAAATTAGCACATCTTTAGATATTGTCTAAATAATCTTCCTTGCTTATTGCTCTGACCACATCATCTCTGCCTATCAAAGTTATTAATGGACAATTGTCATTCAAGAGTATGTTTCTAGTGGGGTTCTGCAGGCATTTGTATGAGGTCCAATGTTGTTCAATGTTTTTATCACTGATCGGGAAACAGATAAAAAATCATTGCTAATAAAATTTGTGTATGACACAAAGATTGGTGGAGTAATAAATAATGTTGAGCATAGGCCAGAGCAGCCACACAGAATGATATAGATCACTTGATAAGTTGTGACAATTCAAATGAAATGTATTTTAACGTAGCCAACTGCAAGGAGATATGTCTAGGAACAAAGAATTCAGGCCATACCTAAAGAATGCCCTCTCCTTGCCCCCACAGACACTCAAAAATGAGGTGTGGGAGGGTCTTTGGTGGGGTCAGCAAAAAAAAAAAAATACCCTGCTCCCTCACAAAGATTTCACACACAAACAGCCTTCCATTCTTCATAGTCTGGAGTTGGGGAGGACTCTGTGACTTACTGGGTACACAAGTGTCTTGGATCCAGCATCCACAAGGATAAGGCTTTGTAACCACTTCCTTTGTGCCATTCCAAACCTCAGAAGAAAAGTTGGGGCCCTCTCCTTCCCCCTGCTATGAGATTTGAGTAGGGCTAGGTTTTGGGGTCTTGCTGTGGGATTCACGCCAAGAAATTGTCTTCACGATGACATACAGAACAATTAATCTGAATGAACTAAATATGTGACTTTGAAATGGATTAGTTACACCTCATTAAATCTCTGTGTGGATGCTGCTATTTTAGACATCAGGAGGTCTTACTTTAGTTTAAGGCACTTTCACGTTAAGGTTACTGGTTCCTTGATAAACTGTGCTTGTAAATGAAGTAGGAGAAGGCATCTCAGAAAGGAGGTGGGAAATGGATCCAGCACTCCTAAAGTCCATTACAGAGAGGAAATGACCCAGTTTCCCTCCCCTACCCCACTTTATCATCTGTCACTGGTTTGACGGTCTGAAGGCAGAGCTCTAAAGCATGGAAATTATGAAAGAAGGAATTATGACCTCCTTTTCACAAGTTATTGCTGTATAAATCTCAGATATATTGTGGCCTAGTTAACCCACGGTCCCAGTGGTATGTGTGTCTGCCTGCAGTGCCTGGGACAATGGGAGATTGGATCCTGGAGAGCAGTGCTTCTGCAAAGGATTTAGGTGTCATAGTGGACGAGCAACTCAGCTAGAGTGCTCAGTGTGATGCTGTAGCTCAGGTAATTCTTGGTTTAAACAAGAAAGTAGGGATAGGGATATTTGATTCAGTATATGATAATGGGTGAGGCCAAAATATAGCATTCAGTTTTGGGATCCCATGTTGAAAAAAGAAATGATGAAAAAGTGTAGAAGGTGCAGGAAAAGAACTACTAAAATGATTCAAGGTTGAGAGAGAAATGCCTTACAACGAGAGACTCAAGCTAAGACTGCACTGAGGTTTCTACCTCAGGTTACATTCGTATCCCAATATACAAACCCTGTGGCCAAACACAGATATTCTGAGCATGGTATTTCATTCCTGCTACCCCTAGTTGTGCGAGGGATAGCAGGAAGTTCGAAATAGGCACTTATTTCAAATTTTGGTGCCAAGTACCCAGCACTGAGTTTGAAATAAATTACCTCGAAATAACTTATGCAATTTACACAATGCAAATTCTGTAAGTTATTTTGAGATAGGGCTATAGTGTAGCCCTAGCCTTAGGGAGTTCACTCTTGTTGAACTTATGAGAAATAGGGCCAAACTTGGGGAGAATACAAATTACTCTTCAGTGAGCAAAGAGAGGCACAGGAAGAACCTATGTTGGAAATTAAATATGTGGAAATTCAGATTAGAAATAAGGCACATATTTTGAACAATGAGGGTAGTTAACCATTGGAACAAACTACAAAGGCAAATGGTGGAGTATCCATCCTGTCCTGTCTTCAAATTAGCTGGATGTCTTTCAGGAAGGTTTGATTTAGTCAAAGGAATTAGGCTTAGTAGAAAGCTAACTTGGGGAAATGCAAGGTCAGATTAAATAACCCAGTGGTTTCATCTGTCTTTAAACTCCATAAATCAATTACTTTATTATGAAATTTCCCCAATTAGGGCAGATTTTATTTATTCCCAGCTAGGAGCAATTTGCAAGAGCAATTATAGGAGCACTGGATTATATTCACAGAGCTTTTAATGTTTCTCCAGAAAAACAGTAGCTGACTTGATTGGTCCACTTGTAAATTATATGTATTGCACTTCCCTGGCTGTAGATGTTTATGTAGATACTAAACCACACTATATTTTCAGACTAGATACAGGCTTTTCTTCTCTTCTGTATGGTTCTGGAAAGACAGTGGATATAGTTTGTATTCAGCTGAAGGAAGCAAACCATAGAAGTAATGTGAAAGGTAAATAAGAGTATAATAAAATGGAGTCACAGGGAAGTCAGACACTAAGTACCTTAGTTAGACTTTAAAAAAGTGTGTGATTTGGAAGTAAAAGCCAGAATGTGCAGTAAGTGAAGGACTTAATTTGAATGATCCAAAATAGTCATATTCATCTAAATCAGACGTTAAAGTTTTTAATCATATAAGAAGCATAATATTATTTCAGTAAGTTCCGCTTATCATAAAGCTGAATTTTCTGAAATAAAAATAAATCTGTAATGTACGGCGTTTGTTTATTATTGAACAGTTTTTCCAATTGGATTTGCTGAACTGAATAAGATTATTGGACCGTCGAGTCTATATTTTCCATAATGAGAAAGGGCTGGTTCATTATATGCAAAGAAAAAGAAAAAAAACAATAAAAAAGCTGAGGAAAGAAACAAAAATCTTTATCTTTAATGTGCAGTGAACATATAGGCCTTGCTTTGTATAAATGTCATAAATATCTACAAAAGGTTAACGGGGCTTTCAGCAGGGGAGTGGTCAGCTAAGCCAATAGGAGAAAGAAAAATGTTTTTGAACTGAGAAAAACTGCAGTCTGAGGAGTCTTTGGCCACATCTACACTTGCACGCTACATCGAAATAAGCTATTTCGATGAATAGCGTCTACACGTCCTCCAGGGCTGGCAACGTCGACATTCAGCGTCGACGTTGGGCAGCACCACATCGAAATAGGCGCTGCGAGGGAACATCTACACGCCAAAGTAGCACACATCGAAATAAGGGTGCCAGGAACAGCTGCAGACAGGGTCACAGGGCGGACTCAACAGCAAGCAGCTCCCTAAAAGGGCCCCTCCCAGACACACTTACACTAAACAGCACAAGATCCACAGAGCCAACAACTAGTTGCAGACCCTGTGCATGCAGCATGGATCCCCAGCTGCAGCAGCAGCAGCCAGAAGCCCTGGGCTAAAGGCTGCTGCACATGGTGACCATAGAGCCCCACAGGGGCTGGAGAGAGAGCATCTCTCAACTCCTCAGCTGATGGCTGCCATGGAGGACCCCACTATTTCAATGTTGCAGGATGTGGATCGTCTACACGTTCCCTACTTCGACGTTCAACGTCGAAGTAGGGTGCTATTCCCATCCCCTCATGGGGTTAGCGACTTCGACGTCTTGCCGCCTAACATCGAAGTCAACTTCGAAATAGCGCCCAACACATGTAGCTGTGACGGGTGCTATTTCGAAGTTGGTGCCGCTACTTCGAAGTAGCGTGCACGTGTAGACGCGGCTTATGTCTGTATGGCTGATACAGGGAAACACAGAGAAATGATTGCTCCTAAGCAAGTGGAATGAATCCAGTAAATATCCTGTCTGTAAATATCCTATCCTGTCAATAATCAGCCAAAGATAAGCAAGTGGAAGGGAAATGTGTAGTTAGACTCGATCAGGTTAGTGTCATTTTAAAAGTGGTGTAGACTTTTTTCAGTTGCTCTGGTTAAAGATCTGATTCTTTCCCCTTTACTCTGTAACTTCTCAGCTGAATTCCATGGAAGTAATTCTCTGTTCTGCAACAGATATATTTGAGTTATTTTCTCTTGTTTTTTGGATATAACACTTTTTTAGGCAATGATTTGATCCCTGTTTTCTGGAGATGAGTCTGTGTATATATTCATGTATTACTAGACTGAAAGATCAGCTATCAGATTACAGCTCTTCATCTCTCAGCTGTTTCCTGAGACATTCCAAGTGTATCTTTGTGGGCTAAAAGGTGGTAGCAGCTACCTCCCAGGGTCAGGGAATCTGTGACCTTGGGGAGTTTTTAAGCAGCGCCTTACAGGCAAGGTATTTTTCAGGTTTGGTGTCCTGCCACCCCTCCCCTGCTCACTTTTCTGCACTCGGAGAGTCAGAGTGGTCAGGCAGCCTCAACGATGAGTTTTTCCTATTCACACCTACATATCACAACAATCCATGTTGGTCCTAAATGTTTTATATTTATAGGCATTAGTTGGGTTGTATGAAGATTGTGTCATGTGTGTCTTGACATTGTATCTTTCTGAAGCATTCTTGCATGTGGTGTTCATTTTGTTTCTGGACAAACATATACTTGGGCCCTGATTGGTGAATGTCTGACAACATTCTTCCCATATGGTACAAAGTTAAGGTTCAAATATTTGCAACTAAAAGAAAGTCCCTACTTAAAAACTGAAAATTGGTAAGATATATCAGAAGACTAGAAAGTCCATCTTACCAGACTCTAAGAGTGAAAGTTCCAGGAGTCAAATTTCTACTAATTTTCATGAAGCCTTGCTCTAAAGTTTGTCTTTCCAGAATAATTTAAGAAAAAGACACCATGGACCCAAAACTCAAATACATCAAAATATTTAAAAATCTACTGCTTGCATGACTAAGTCATAGAAATAAATTTGTTTTTTAATCTTAGATCCATTCATCAGTCTTAATTTGTAGATGTATTGTGGAACAAATTCAGAAATTATTCCTCCACTAGAAATTTATATATACAAAGGACTTGATATACTAAGAGGAGGATGAAGAGTTTTGTAACTGCTTCACAAAAGATGTAAAACATTCTCTGCTCCCATGAAATTTATTATCCAAATTTCAAATGATGATGGGAAGGTTTGTGGGAAAGAGGAACAACAAAAAGATCTTGTGGTCACTTATTCTAGGAAAGTATTTGAAAGATTCTGGAGCTTTGTTTTAATATATAAAACAACAGCATCAAAGATCTAAGCTGATGACAGTTATTAATAATTAACGTGTGGGTATCTTAGAAGTGTTTTGGTTATAAATGAGAAAACAACGTCATGGAAGAGCAGAGAAAAGAATTTTAAAAAAAAGATACACTCATTCAATATTTTATTTTATCATTTTGCTTTATAAATGGTTCCATTGCTGAGCAGCATAGTGCAATGAAAATAACAAAGAACGGCGGTACATCTACATGTATGTATAGGGTAGTGACTGGTCCTCTGTATATTCATGTGTATGGGTGCCATGTTGTCCACATCTGAACCTCATAAACACATGTCTGAAGACCAGGTGAGGGCAAGTAAGATGGCCTGCCTCATGTGTATGGATAAGTAAGTGTCTAGGGCTGTGGAGTGGCTCTGTACAAGTTTGTAGTGTGAAAGGGTAAGGACTATTTATTAGGCCTTGAGTTGAAATAGGTCTACACCCCCATTCCACAATGCACTGAGCCAATTTTACTCCTGACACTAATCTATACATGTCCCCACTTTTTCATCAGCAGTAGAGTGCTGGGCTGACCACATCAGAACAAGTAAGCAAGCATTGGGGTAAGCAACAAGAATGGGTCGTAATCCGAGAGCAGCTCTTTGGCCTGCTGACCACACATGGGTGGTGATGAAGAACTTTCACTTCTTCCAGAAATTTTTATGGAGCCTGCAGCATGCAGGAATTCACCCGACTTTGATCCAATGCTGGCAGCACATAAAGCATCTGAGGTTCATGTACAGGAAAGCCAAAGGTTCAAACAGTTGCTCCAGAAGGACTTGTTGTTGTACATAGCCCTTCTATGTGAAGCTTAACCTGGTGCTGTCAAGGGCTTCCAACACAGTTGCTGAAGAGGCTCACAATCCCCATCTCAGCCATGTCAGCTTCACTGTCAGATGGGATGTTGATGTGGGCCGGAGCAAGAATGCAGCAGGTACTATGGATATGGGCCCCAAAAATCAGGAGGATGAAGACAGATTCTGCATCTGTACCTGGCGAAGCTGGTTGAGGAAACTTCCAGATGGATCTGAGGATGACCCTGAGCCACACCAGGAACCAGAACCTGAGGCTAGTGAGTCACAGTGGACTTCAGCCCTCCTCACCAATATCCACTCATGCTCTGGGGCTAAACGTCATCATGACAGTCTTCAGTATAGCATGTTCCAGGGCATCCCACTATATTAGGCCAAGTAGGCACTTTCATAGTGCATCTTGCTAATGCCTATTCTACCTCATGTATATTAATACTGAGTTCAGTTTTATTTTCTTTATCTATAGTTCAAAACCTTATTAATGCTGGGGTCCCTGGTTCTCATATGCTAAATAATCATTGACATCTCTCTCTATAGTATTTATGTCCGTTGGTTTCTATAACATTGCTGTAGCTGAACAGTTGCATTTCAACAACTACTTTTTTAGGAGTCTTAAAATATCAGCATCTTGTACTTTGCAGTTTCTTACTTCACCACCTTCAGAATTTAGCATATTTGCTTATTATAATATGTTATCTTGTAACTTAAGGTCATTCAAAAGTTAGTTGTTCCTGTTCATCTAAATTTTAGGCCTCAATTATTTTGGCCAACATAACTTCTTTGCAAGTCTCAGGCATGCTGTTTTTTTGCTTTTTTTTTTTTTTTAAACTTGTGGTTTATTGCTTAACACTTGTACCCAAACTATGCAACCTACACAAATGTGTCAGTGCATATGGCTGGCTACATGTTTGTATTCACTCATTTGCCCCTTGAGGTGAGAAAATTATTGTGTCATGGATACCACTGATGGCACCAGCATAATTCAGAAGCCTTACCCCCACAAATCTGGCTCTGGTTTTTGAAAATCTTCTTATGTCAACCACTTATGGGTAAATCTGTGTTTATTCCTTTACAGAACCTCAGAACACTGACCACCAAGAGTGAACTTTCAACTTCAAAGGTTTTTGCAAAGGATGTCTATATGGTGTTGCCAGTTTGCACAGAGCAATAACAGCACACTTCCACATCAGTATGACTTACCTGAATTGAATATTCCGGCACTGGAGGTTTGTTGCAAACTCCTCAACCAGCTCCATGAATGCCTATTTGCTCGCTGAGAAGTTCTGCATTTGTTGAAGTGAGTCTGTGCTCACGAAAGCTCATGCTCAAAACTTTTCTGTTAGTCTATAAGGTGCCACAGGACCCTTCATTGCTGTTACAGAGCCAGACTAACATGGCTACCCCTCCGATATTTGAGAAGTTCTGAAGTCACTGCCAGTCATTCCAGGTTACCAAAATGATGTGATCTCTCCAAGTTGTGCTGGTATCCTGCACCAAAAGCAATGGTCTGCACAAGGACATAGCATGCCATCCACCACATCTGCATCAGTTGTCTTTGAGTTTCAAGGTGATTCATCTTCAGTGTATCAGAATGCTCTGCCCAATTCTATCCAACATCTCACCTACTATCCCATATAATCATTTGTCCCAGACTAAGAAACAGAAGCCAGAATTAGATCATCCTCCCATTGCTACATATCTTCCACACACTTTTGCAGGGAACGACAGTGAGAGGTGATATGATCAGGAACAGCTATCAGCAAATGTATGAAAGCAGGGTACAAGACCAATAAAATACAAGAAAGAGGTTCATAATCTCTCTCTCGGATACACAGAATATGGGGATACTGCCTCTGAAATGGCAGTTGCTCTGACACTTGGCATTCATACGGGGAACAAGTGGGAACAGGAAGTCTAGTACTTGAGTATGAGTGTCAATATAGACGTTCCTTAAGAAACAAGAATGCAAGTTCTTCTCTTGGCTCCGCCACTGAGTTGTTTTGTGGATCTTGGGCAAATCTCATCATTTTTTAAGCCTCTGCTGCCTCTCCCTCTGTGTAATTTGACGATAAATTCTTCAAGTCTCTTGGTTTTTTTTTGGTTTTTTTTTGTACACTGCCCAGCTCTTTGGTGCCTCTTGGCAGTCCTCCAATAATAAATAATGTTATGCTGTGGGGACAGCTTATTGGAGATGGTATGAACAACCACTGTCCTTCATTTATGATAAATGTTAAAACATTCATGCTGTTTTATGGAAAAGGATAACTGCAACTCTAGGAACCACCACCCACACCACAGGCATATGACATGGAGTCAGTAAAAGTTGAATGATGTGATCCTCTGGAGACTGACACATCAAATGCAGGGACTGGAGTGTTGACTGGTTGTGCTGTAAGTAGGAGAAGAGCAGCAGAAAGAAACACAGGACAAAAGAAGCCCTAGAAACAGTGAGAGATACCTGGATGGCAAGACCCTGAGGAAGAAGCTGAGAGAGAGAGAGCACTTTGGACTAAAGTGTTGATTTGAAAGATGAATGACATTGTGAGCAAAGACACTATCTCCTATTGTCTGATTCCTGCTGTGTTCAGGAAAAGAGGACACTGTGCATTTTGTTGAGACCAACAATACCTTTCTATCTTGTATTTCTTGCATTAAAAGAAACAGCTCACTAAACCCTGGAAGCTGGCTTACTGCTTGGGTAAAAAAAGATAATATTTCATCAGGTCTGTTTGAAAATCAAGATACAACCCAGCCTGAGTAAGAGTAGTAAAACATTTGCACTAGATTGTGTGTGTGTGTCTGTGTGTGTGTGTGTGTGTGTGTGTGTGTGTATAAAAGACAGAGGAGGAAATCTAGAGGCAACCCAGGTCACAGTAATGGTGATACCCTTGTACATTTTTTCCCCCAAAACCCCAAGTTTCTAATTGTTGATTCAACTGGCTTTTACACTTCCTTTTTAAGAAGTGTATTTCCCACATTGGAAAGTTCATTTTTTTTCTACTGAACAAAGCAGTAAACCATTTTATCCACTTTATCATTTCACTGTAATGCGAAACCAATTATTCCCACATAATAAAAATTGTTTGGGTTATGCATTTCCTAGAAAGAAATCAGAAAAGAAACTTTCCAAAGAATTGCATGACAGATGTTTTTCTTTGTGGTGGCCTGGACATTTTAAAAATAATTATCCATTGTTGTTGCTTGTTTCATTTGGACTACTGTAATTAAATAAAACCTGTGGGTGGAAATTCCTACCAGATAAAAACTGAACTGAACTTTTGCCCAGCACTTGAGACAAACTCAAACAAATTTGACCTGAACCTAAGAGTTATGGGAAAGGTAAGGTTCACTTTTGTTTTTATTTATGTAATATATGTATCTGGTGAAGGCTGTGGATGGTAGTACAAAAGTACCATGAGTGGCTGTTTATTCAAAATTTCTCACCAACTTTATTATCAAAGAGCTTTAGGATCTAAAACCAATGCTGGACATTTTTCTAACTGGATCTCCTCATTTTAAGGATAATCCATGATGAAAAATAAAAACTATAGTGGAATAAAATTCCTGGATCATCTTCAGATCATCTCTCTCAGCGTTTTAACAGGGAGCGTACAGGCTAACAGATATTTTGGAGCATAAGTTTTCATGGGCAAAGACCCACTTCATCAGATGCATCTAATGAAGCGGGTCTTTGCCTACAAAAGCTTATGCTCCAAAATATCTGTTAGTCTATAAGGTGCCGCAGGACTTCTTGTTGTTCTCGAAGATACAGACTATCACGGCTACCTCTCTGATACTTAACAGGGAGCATGTATCTGTAAAGCTGAAAGTAACATAATTTTACAGTTAAATTAAAAACTCAAAATACACTCAGAATGCGGAAATCATGATGAATTTTAAAATATCGTAATTCTGGGGACAGAGATACATTGGTAAAAGAGACAAAATATACTTAAATTGAGAAGTTTTCAGTTTAACAAAATTTCAATACTCATGATATATGGAATAACAAAAAAGAGTTTATTAGACACCTACAAATGCAGAATAAATAAATAGACTCCACATAGCCTGAGCTGTAACTTAAGTTTTCTTTATTTAGCTATCTGAAACTATTCACAGATGTAGATATCTACCAGCTGAATACCGTGCTGCACGAAGTCATATTATTAACTGAAATTATTGCGTGACCTGATCTATGCCCAGAGTTAGGTCACTTACATCAACCTAACTCTCCAGCTGATGTAACTTTCTGACTTAATAACGCCTCCTATGTCAAGAGGCATAGCACTTGAGTTTATGTATTTAGGTGGATGCAGTATCACCACAGACCAGGGATGGGCCACCGCAAATGGCGAATAGACTACATGAGTCACCCTTCTTCATCTCAGTGGGCCACAGCAGCCTGTGGCCCACAGGGGTTCCACCAGTCATCCTGCAGCCCCTCTGTCTACTCCTCTTACTGCATGTGCCTCTAGTGCACCAGTGACCAGTTCTTAGTGGTTCCTCTCGCTCTGTCCCCCCCGATCCCAGCACTTTCAGAGTGCCACAAATCTCCTGATTTGCACTGTGTTCCCATTCCTCTCCCTCCTTCCCAGGGAAGGAAGGAGAGGAGCAGGGGTGGAGTACAACTCAGATGATTCATGACTTCTCCAAAAGTGCATGTTAGTAACTCAAGAAAATCAAATCGTACTAAAATTTTAGCAAATTCTAGATACACATTACACCTGGCTCCATGAAAAGGCAGTCTTCAGGGACCTCAAACCCTTTCTGGTAAGTATGCCCTATTTCCATCACTGCTTGCTGTTGGACATTGCCATTTTTTTTCTTTCAATGAACTGTGATACATCTGCTTTTTAACTCTGAGGCAAGTAAGTAAATGTACCTGAATGGTCATGCAGCAGCACTGATTGTATAACTTTTTTTTTTAAAGTGCAAATCAGGAGATATGGCATGAGTCAGACCAAAGCTTACAAGATGACTTGGACAAAAGCCTAGTCAGCCCTCATGCACGCAAGCAAATCTTTTATTTTTATTTGTTGTATTATATAATCCATAGTATGCTGTGTAAATGCAGTCTGCAAATAGATTTTCAAAGAAATGACTTTATCCAGAATATATTAGATCTGCTTCTACCTTGAAAAAAACAAACTGTGGGTATTGCATTTTATTCAAACAATCATATTCAAAGACATTTAAAGACTGCAGGACAGATTACCAGATCCATTCTGCTTGATACTCTATTCCATGTCAGGCTTTTTTGGTATCCCTTCTGAATATTCAGTGTTAATATTGTTTGCTTTATTGATGTGGTAGCTCTAAATAAAATTAAATATTTGCATTGGATTACAACTACATGTTGTACTTATTTGTTTTAGAAAATGGAGAGCTGATTTTTTGTAAGCTATTGAGGAAGAGCAATATTCTGGAATTGCTCTCCTGTAAATAGCTGGGCAATGTAACAGAAGATTTTTTTAAAGTAATTAAACAGCATTGAAACACGCTGATTGCAATTCAGTAAAATTCAAAACAATTTCATAGACAGAATGCGTTCATTATATGTGCTTCTTAATTTCTTTTTGTCCATATCTGCTACCCCAAAAGTGCAACAACATAATTATAAATTTCTGTCCAGTGAGTATATAAGTCTGTGTCTACACTAGCTCCCAACTTCTAAGGGAACATGGTAAATAGTGTGTCAGGACATTACTAATGAAGTACTGTGGTGCATATTCGGAGATGTAAAGGGACTTTGATGTAGCCCAGGCACTTTGACGCACTCGCGGATTAGCTGTGGCTAAACGCAAGCTGGCATGTCAAAGGTTGCCGCTTCAAAGTTGCCACAGGGGAGAATTAGCTTAATGAAGTGCTGCATATGCATCTCAGCACTTCATTAGTAATCTCCTGACACTCTACTTACCATGCTCCCTTTGAACTTGGGAGCTAGTGTAGATACAGCCTAAGAGTCTATTGACAGCATTAGGGCATGTATGATATCTTTTTTTTTTATACAACTGGATACATGTGGTTTATTAAAAAAAGTAATTGTTTCTGTTCATAATCACCTCCTATTCCACATTTTCTCAAACAAGATTGCCCACATGATGCAAAGAAAGGCCTTTTAAATACTTAATGTTGGACTTACCCTTACCTATGTCATGTGGAATAACTACATTTAGTTTGTTACAATCATTATGCACTGTTCTTTCTTCAGCCAGTTTAATTAGGGCATATGAATTCATTCCAGATATGTTTGCTGCTAACTTGTCAAAGATTTTTTTCTGATTGAAAAGGATTAGCTATAGTTTGAATACACAATAAACAACTTACTCCTGTAATCAGATGTATGGTATGTCTTTTATAGCTATGTCAGTTCCAAGATAGTAGAGACACAAGATGGATGAGGTAACATCTTTTATTGAACCAACTTCAATTGGTGAGAAGGACAAGCTTTCAAACTCACCATCCATCTCTTCTTCAGGCCTGCTTCTTAAGGTCAGACCTGAAGAAGAACTCTGCGTAAGATCAAAACTTGGGACTTTCACCAACAGAAGCTGGTCCAAATAAATATATTACCTGATCCACCGTGCCCTCTTACTCTCCTCATGGCATTATGCCGAGATGACATAACATAAACTGTTCAGGAGAAGCTCTTTCAATAGCAGCAACATGACTACTTTGCATAGCAGAGGCATGGCGTATTTCAGTGGTTTAACTGAATTAAATTGATAATCTGTCCAGGCTTGTTTTCTTGTTGAGATTGTAGCTGAACTTTGTAGCTCCTATATACTTCCTGAGCATTGCTGTAGCTACTGACTGAGGTTGATCAACAATGGCAATATTGTCTAGCACATAACCAATACTTTCACTGCTTACTTGTCTCCTAGAAGACATTTAGGAGTAAATTACATGTAAATAACAGCACAGAACACTGAGAACCAGGACAGGTGGCTGGAAAGAAACTTCATGGGACCACCGGAAACTTGGCCACACCCATGATAAGTGGTCATCTGGCTAACTAAAATCATGCCAGATTACAGAGTTTGCTGGATGAGAGAGTTCTGGATTAGAGTGGTTCAACCTGTAGTGATTACGTTTAAGTATCGCTGAACTACAGAGAAGACATCTTACACTATGCTATAAACACCATGCCTGTTTCTTCCTTTGAATTTATCAAAGTCCATTTTCCAGTTTTAATTTCTCCTGTTAACTTGTATATACTGGCCAATAGACCTTGTGCCTGTGTAACTAAAGCCGTGTCTACATGTGCACGTTACTTCGAAGTAGCGGCACTAACTTCGAAATAGCGCCCGTCATGGCTACACGTGTTGGGCGCTATTTCGAAGTTGACTTCGACGTTAGGCGGCAAGACGTCGAAGTCGCTAACCCCATGAGGGGATGGGAATAGCGCCCTACTTCAAAGTTGAACGTCGAAGTAGGGCACGTATAGACGATCCGCGTCCCGCAACATCGAAATAGCGGGGTCCACCATGGTGGCCATCAGCTGAGGGGTTGAGAGACGCTCTCTCTCCAGCCCCTGCGGGGCTCTATGGTCACCGTATGCAGCAGCCCTTAGCCCAGGGCTTCTGGCTGCTGCTGCTGCAGCTGGGGATTCATGCTGCAGGCACAGGGTCTGCAACCAGTTGTCGGCTCTGTGGATCTTGTGTTGTTTAGTGCAACTGTGTCTGGAAGGGGCCCTTTAAGGGAGTGGCTTGCTGTTGAGTCCGCCCTGTGACCCTGTCTGCAGCTGTGCCTGGCACCCTTATTTCGATGTGTGCTACTTTGGTGTGTAGACGTTCCCTCGCAGCGCCTATTTCGATGTGGTGCTGCGCAATGTCGATGTTGAACGTCGACGTTGCCAGCCCTGGAGGATGCGTAGACGTTATTCATCGAAATAGCCTATTTCGATGTCGCTACATCAAAATAAGCTACTTCGATGTAGGCTTCACATGTAGACATAGCTTAAGAGCAGCATTTTGGCTGTAAATAACCCTGATGACTATCATATGGAATGCTTTACAGATGACTTGTCCATTTCTCCCTCCTGGGGAACTAAGTGCATAGAAAGATGAAGTCGGCTCATAACAGCGCTCTTCCTCCATTTTAGCTCAGAGAGCAGGGCCCAGTGTACCAAGGAAGCTCTGTCTACATCACTTTAATGGATAGATAACAGAGTGAATACACAGTGCCTAGGAGATTTTGTAATTGAAGCGGATAAATGTGGTGCTCCTTCAGGGTTGTATGTGGCCCTGGGTAAGTATTATTTCCCCAATTTTACAGGTGAGAAAACAGACACAGAAAGATTAAATTATTTGCCTAAGAACACACACTGAATCAATTATTGTTCAGTAACTGATATTCTCTTTCAAGAGGTAAATGAATTTTGATGAAAGATGGGGATTGAGAAGTCAAGCACTGACAAGCAGAGAAACAGAATGTTAAGGTTGAAAGTTCAAATTTAGCTCTGCCCATTGTATATGAATTAAAATACATGCTCTCAGAGGCTAAGGCAGTGACCTTGGATATAGGAGATTTAGGTTCAAGTCTTTGCTGTACCTGATGTTAGAGTGATCTGGGGTGAAAAACTCTGCTAAGAATCATAATAGAGCGTGCAAAAGTGCCAATTCAGAATTAGGGCAGGTCAATAGTTTGGTTGCCAGTTGCCAGGTTCTGTGTCTTACATTTCAGTGTGACATGCTAACATTCCATGCCAGAGATCTGTAAACATGTTGCATAGATTCAGAGTCAGCAAATTGTGATTGATGGCTCTTACTAATCCTTGTTTGCTGAGCCTGTCTGCCGTAGTCCTGAAATGGTATTGCATACGATGCTACGACAACTCTGTAGTGTATCAACCTTAAGCAGATGTTTATTCTAATACAAAAATAATCTGCAAATATGCAAATTATTCAGTGAATGTGTGCATTTTAAAATCATTTAAAACATGAGACATGGAGTTGCACAAAACTTGGGTTTATGCAGACTCAGTGTAGGGAGTAGGTGACCTTAAAGTGAACTTTGACCAACAAGTTAAAATTAGAACTGCTGGAAGGATAGGTGGGAGAAAGTGTAATGAAAAGGAGACCAGCACTGGGGTGATTACAATGTTCACTCATTCTGATGGGGTCTTGACCCAGTGTATCCAGTCCCTTTTGAGACATATGTTATAATGTATGAATTATCTGACAGGGACAAAAAATACATTAAGGCCCACAGCACAAGGCCTATGTACTATTTACGTAATACTTAAGGTCTCAAAATAGGGTTTAAGCAGAGTTTATGTGGGGTATATGTTTTACATTGGCTTTGTGTACAGTGGTTCATTTAATCCTCAAGGAACTCATTTAGCAGTAGTGGAGGTACGCCTGAGATGTACTGAGTAAAAAATTGACTGAAACCATTGCACTGAATATGTACTTGGCGCAGCTCAGCCATGTCACGACTGCTGTAACTGTGGTGCAAGGTAACATAGAATCTAATCTAATCTAATCTAATCTTGTATATATTGTCTTTTTTGTAAAAAAAAAAAAAGGAGGAGCTAGTATTCAGCCAGCTTCTGTCCCCCCTCTGCCCCCAAAACCCAGTCCCATGGTTGGGACTGCTGAGGTGACAGTACTCAGTACTGGCACAAAAAAGGCACTGTACACACACACACACACACACACACTCATGTTAGTTCAATGAGAGCTACCACCAGTATTTGGTACATAAGCAGGGGAGTAGATGTAGGCTTTGTTAGACGGAAAAGGAAAAGATGACTTAAAAAAAACCTTTCAAATTTAACAGTGTATTAAATTAATTTTTGAAGGACAGAAACAGACTTTAAATATTAACTTGAATCTGTAGGAATGCTGAGGCTTACATAAATCTGGAAACAGGAAAAGAACAGTAGCTGACTCCACTCAGGATGGCTCCATATGGCAATGATTCACCGAGTCCCTCTCCTAATCCTCATGTTAGACTCCAAATTTAAAAAAAAAATGGATAGCATGAATTTGAATGGGTAATTAAATATTTAGCTGCATCATTTATGGGACGGAAGGAGGCTCATTAGTACAACCTATCTGCTAGCCCAGTCCGCAACTTTTTGTAGCTTAGCATTATATGCAACCACATGGAAAGGAACAGGAATGATTCCCAGGGCAAATCAATTTCTTGCTGAGTCAGAAGCCAAGGGTAGAGCCCATGTTTACAACTTCCTTTACTTCAGGTGTGCTTCTGCAACCACAAAAACCAGAAAATATTTTCCCTTGCTACTGAATAGTATGGAAATTGTGAAGACCTAGCCAGAGCAGTGACATTTTTCTGTTTTAGTCTCAGCTTTTGGATTTTGTTAGTATAAAAAAATGTACATAAGACACAGGCACTTTAGTAACTATGCCCTATAGTAATTCCAAAGTAGTTACATATTTGAAAGGAAATAAGGTTTTCTCCCAGCTAGCTTTCAACAATGCTGTATCACTTCATCTTTCTCAGGAGAAACCTTGCCATCATTTTCCCCAACTATCCTGGGCCTTTGTAACATGATGTTAATGGTCTGCAAGTTTCTAGTAAGAAGTTGTATAACGGCTACATTTTTAAAGTCATTTTATATGTGTTTTGTGGGAAGAAGAGAGGCAATAGAAAGATGTTGTTCACCTGGTAAACTCAACTCTTTCCCATCTTATTCTAAGCATAGCATATGAGTTTAATTTTCATTGTCCAGTAGGACCCAAGGGAGGTCTGTTAGGCCTCTGCACTGTTGGAAATGGCTTCATAATGGTAACGTTGAAAGCTGTCATTTTTAAATGTATGTATAAAGATTTTGTTGAAAGGACACTGAAGAATAGAGTTCTTTTGTCTTAAAGAAAAAGATTAATTGAATAACTTACACTTCCAGGCCCCCTGCTATAATCCATGGACATCCATTTTATAATTTTACAATTCAAGACCAAGCATATGGAATTTAATCACAACTTCACGGAACTAACTTTTTTGTGTCAATATCTGTTCACCTTCATAATAAAATACCAAATGAAGATCTTAAAGGATTAAGCTTAGTATGTTTCCCATTAAGGCTCATAAAACAGATTTACAAATCAAATCAGTCTTTTTACTAGATTGGCTGGCAAATAAAGTGGTTGGGTCTCCTGGCACATTATAGTAGATTTCAGCTGAAGTATAGATTTAAGGTGTAATCAAGGCTAGTATTTGGATTTTAATTTACCTGTGCCAAATTCTTGCAAGCTTTTCTAATGCAAATATGCTCCAGGATGGTGGCATAAGATCAAATGGGAAAGTGACTGGTTTTGAACATAATTCAACCAACGTCAAACCAAAACTAGAAAGCAAGATTTTTCTGGTTTAGGATCCCGATCAGAGGAGGCTCGCATCAAGCAGCCAAAGAAAGGGGAAATTAGTTGTTAATACCTCTGGTTATAGGATCCTCAACTTGTGTTTTCTGCAAGGGTGCAGGGACAATTTTAATGGGCCAGAACTGTTGAACCAAACAGTAAATCCTTTCTATAATGGCATCTACTTTAATCTGGGGCTAAGGAAGAACCCCCAGCACCTCTTTTTTACAACCATAGCTCACCCAAATCAATACACTCAAAGGTCAAGTCCAACTCCTATGCCTCTGTCCATAGGCTGTCTCTACACCCGGTGTTCTGCAGCCTTTATTCCCCTAGCGCCCTCCAGCTTGTGAGGGATTCTTAGCCCCTGAGTATAACTCCCCTAGCCCCCAGCAGCCCAAGTGACTTCTCTACACCCTGAGTGAGACACACTTAGCTCTCTTCAGCCCCTGAGTGACTCCTAGCCCCTGAGTGGATCCCCTAGCCCCCTCTAGCCTCTTCCAGCCCCTGAGTGTGATTCCCCTAGCCCCCTCCAGCCCCTGAGTGACTCCTAGCCCCTCAATGTGACTCCCCTAGCTCCCTCCAGCCTGAGTGTGACTCTTTTAGCTCCTGAGAGTGACTCCTAGACACTCAGTGTGACTCCCCTAGCCCCTGATTGTGGGGTTTAAGCTGTGGGGAGCAGTTTGGGGATGAATATCTTTCCACTACCACAACTCTGACTAGCTATAGTAAATATAGCATTGTTATTTTATTAATATATTTCCCCTTTTCTATGAAATAACTGTTATGAATATATAAACACGAGGGGACACAATTTTATATTCTTGCCTCAAGTACAAAATTAACAAGTTATGACACTGCCTCTCCATTCCCCCCGCCCGATTTTTGAATTGCCTTGGGTCACCAGGTCTTCCTGAATTGTCAAAATGGGTCCCCGTCTGGAAAAGATTGGGAACCGCTGCTGTAAATGTAACACACAACAGCAGAGGGTGAGGGAAAGTAAGAGACTATATAGGCATGAAGTTCCAAAAATGTTCTAATTCTATTAAATTTCAGCAGGATCTGAAGGAATGCTTCCCTCACAGCTAACTAGAAGTGGAAGTGACCCTTGGTGTGTCTATGTAAATATAGTTTGCTCCTCCTCTCCTTAGATTCATTAGCTATTCAGCAGATGGAGTTTTTTGCTCACTGCAATCTACTTTAATTTGTGATTCAACACCAGCTATGTTTGTAAGCTGAAATATGGTTACTAACATTGGTAATACAGAACAGCAGGACTGCGCCAAATCTTTTCCAAAGGGATGAGCTCACAGTGAGTACAAAGAACCATGCTAGGGAGGAACTCAACTTTCGGAGCTATATGAGACAAGAGGGGTAAGGGAAGTATATTCAAGTCTGGAGGCTATATATCCTCCCTTGCCTTTACAGGTTTGATCTGTTCTCCTCCCTCCAATCCCCTTTCCCAGCCTCAAAAAAAATGTTCAAACAACAAAGCTAAATAGGCATAATTAGAAACCTCTTTCTTATATTGAGTTGCAACTGTGTTCCTTCTACCTTTCTTGCTAAGAACTGAAATCACTGGGAGCTGAAATTACTTGACACTGATTGGCAGAAGTCCCAGCCAAGAAGTGTATGGCAGCAGATGGTGACTGAGACCCAGTAAGGCGCCAGTGGAGAGATGCAATCACAGGCCACCAGGGCAGTTGTGGAGAAAGACCCAGCCCCCTCCTTCAGTTCTGTGTACTTGATTTACCAGTTTTTATTGTAGTTTTGTTTTTTTGGACCTCCGTACTTACAAATGTCAGTCTGTATTGGAAATGAGATTGATCTAATGAAGTGGGTCTGTCCTATGAAAGCTCATCCCTGAATAAATCATTCTGTAGGTCTTTGAAGTGCTACATTTCTGCTGTTTTGTTTTGTTTGAATACAGACTAACATGGCTACCTCTCTGTTACTGTCCTAACAGAAACTCCTTTACAGTTCTTTCATAATGTGTTGACCCAAACAGATCTGTTTACTCCATATATCCCTTCTTATTTTTTGCCACTTTACATTGATATACAACACTATCCCACCTCCTTTATCCATCTCTCTCCTTAACAGCACATGCATTTCAGTACCTGTATTACAGTAATGAGTGCTATTGCACCTTCTTTCTGTAATATTTGGTTGGACCTCTTTCACCAGTATTTCCAGCTTCTCCATTTGCCCTGCAGGCTCTTTGCATTTCTTTACAAACATTTCCATTATTTCTCTCAGATGTCACCCATTTTTCTAACCAGTGTGGATATACTCCTTTCACTAACTATAGCACCTACCTAACTACTACACCAATCAGTATATGTGCTGTCTTTGTCCTTACTGTCCATACTCTTACCCCCTCATTTTTCTTTATCAATTACTATATCTTCTCTGAGATGATGTTGCTACCATGTATACTGGCGACCTCTCTCAACCTGCTCCTCTCATATTCATGTTTAAATCCCTTCTTTTCAGTCACACAAGCCTTGATCCCAGAAAATTAACACGCCCAGGTATTCAAATAGAGTCCATCAGTTGAATTTTTCCCATAAATGTGTCCCACGGATGAGCAAAACCTTTGTTATAGTACTGATCCCTTAGCTATCCATTGAACTTCATTATCTTTTCACTCCATCATGCTTCTCTAGGGACAAAGTATTCCACTGAAGATTATCTGCACTTCTATTTTTTAAGCCTTTTACCTAGCTTAGTGTAATCATCCTTAATCCATTCCAGTGGGAATCTAGCATTATCATTTGTCTCAGTATTCAACACAACCACTGGATTTTCCCTGCCCCCCATCAGGATATTTTTCAACATTACTGCCACATCTTTGCTCCAGATGGAGAAATTCTCTTTTTTTTCCTCTGGATCTGGTCTGGTTACAGGACTGCCAAGTCTTCTTTGTGTGGAATCGGAATTGTGAGAAGTTAGATATCTCATACTGGCAGAAAACTTTTAATATACACTCTTGTAGCCAGACAGAATTCCCCCTGTTCTACTCCATCTTGCCTGTTTGACTCCATCTTGCCTCTTTTGGTGCTTTAAAGCACAAAGGGCCAAAGAAACAGCCCAGTCTGGGAATGCCTGAGAGCACAGATGTGCTAATCTCAAGCACAGTTTTTGATGCCTCAGAGCACAGACAGACTGCTTAATCATGACCATGAACAGACCAAAACCAGACAACAAAAGACAAACGGGCTAGCAGATGACCAGGGCCTCAGGGTGCCTTTGGCTAGTACCGGTGATGGATACACCTACACATTGTCCCAGGAGAGGAATCTCCCGCCCATAAGAAAAGAATGTCTAAATTATCTCCACCTTGCAGGTTTGAATTCAGCCTTTGAAACTCCCTGTGAGAACTAGTGTCAGGAGGCGACCTAAAGATAAGGAAGAGTGTACGTGACCCAAGGGTTATAAAGAAGGGTCCAGCAGCCCCCTCTAATTGAACTCCAATTACCTCTACCTGGCGGTCAGGAAGGTCTTTGCCTCCTGAGGTCCCAGGGGACTCCCTCCTCATGCTGCTTCTTCCCAAGGGATTGAGTGAGAAACGCTGGCCATGCCACGTTGGGTAACACAGGGGTGAGAATAAGACCTGCTATGTGTCTTTGTTTTGCTTTTGTGCGCATTTAATAATAGATCTATGAATTAAAAGTACTTTTCTGTTATATGCTAGCTATTTGTAATCTAATAACATAATATATAAGCATTGTAACCATAAAGTTAAGTTTTTATCAAATAAATAGTAACTGTTTAAGTTTTAACCAGACTCTTCCTGTTACTCTGCAAACCGAACACAAATAAAAAGAACCCAGCCGATTTTCAGCTGCTTTAGCATGGTTGTTGGTGAGGCGTACTGAGAGCTGAGCGCTGAGTCGTGACGCCTCCACGGGGCAGACTCTTGGGGCACCCGTCAGCCTCCCCGGCTGCCTGCTGCAAAGGGACTTCTCTGTCCTAGCAGTCAAAGACTCGGGTGAAGGAGGCTCTCAGTACAACCTTTGTGGCACCCGTCAGCCTCCCTGGCTGCCTGCTGCGAAGGGACTTTGTCCTAGCAGTTAAAGACTCGGGTGATAAAACCTTGGGGCATCCATCAGCCACCCCTGGCTGCCTGCTGTGAAGGGACTGTCTGTCCTAGCAGTTAAAGCCTCAGATGAAATAAGGGCACATGTGGTACCTCACCTCCGGTCATCGACTAAGAACTCTATGAACAAAGAATTATTTCTGTATATTATTTAAAACTAATTTTGAATAATATATTATTTGTAGACCATTATTTGCTTCTCTCTCTTCCTGATATTCTGTTTTGTGTATGTGTCTTTCTGCATTGCTAGTGTTACTGATTCAGACAATAGCTAATGAATCTACATATCAGTGATTGTAAATGGGAAAACCTTGACCTCTTTTGAGCTTATTCTTGTCTCTCAATACTAATTCACTAAGCTATGTTGCAGCTTATTACAGCCTTTTTTAGAACTTACGGTGTCATATTCCCTCACAATATTGGTGGCCTGAACTCTCATTCACTCTGCTGCAGTTGAACTACTTAACAGTCGGTTTGAATTTGACCAACACAATTTAGAATAGAACATGTGCTTTTTTTGTTAATAAAATATATCTTGACAGTTGTGATCTTTTCAAAGAGCTAATGTGCTATGTTCCATCTTTTATTATTCATGTTTTCATATGCAGGAGAGAAACCTTATAACTACGGAAGAATTGAGAGGCAGTCAGTCCTAATTTACAAACAGAAACATGGAGGGATAAAGTGTTACACTTCTAGGATACAGGCTCAATTTTGAACCAGTTTCAGTAGCAGATTCAAGTTAATACAGCTAGATGGCTGTTTGAAGTTAAACTGAAATGGAAGTCTGTTCTTAGTCCATGTCCAAGTGAACAGATTCCAGTCACTAAAAAAATCCGTCACAATTGGCATCCTTTGCTGGCAGACAGAAGGCTTATGGGCATGTAGAATCAAATTACTCTTTCACCTTTGGAAGTGGTTCCTCAAAGTCAGAACTGAAGCATATTAGAAAAGAAGGATGAAATTTACACTTTCAATACACCACCTTTTAGAAGCCCAAATTCACTCTTAAAACAAGGACACAAAGATGGTGATGACCAGTGTCAGTTCATTGCTTTAAGTAATGTGGGGGAGATGATCTAATTTTTCCCCAGTGTCAAGTTTAGGACTATGTTTCGATCTGTTTCCTAATTAAAATTGAATTACCCACATTGTTAGAGTTGCTGGTTCTGTACTATATAGAGAATGTAGCAATAAAATATAGACATATTTCAACTGGACATTGATTATGTTATAGACTGAAATTACATTATCCTTGTGTACTTTATCAGACAGTCAGCAGACACTTGAGGAAAGAGAGTGGTAACCAACAAAACATTTAAGGGGAAATGAGTTCATCAGAGTTATGAACAGCTGCTAGTTACCAAGTAGAACTAAAATTAGCATTATCATTTTCACCCTAATCAAAAGGCTGATTTGAAGTCCTAAAGGATTTTTCTTTCTTTATTTGTTTATTTATGTATTTATTTAATTACTTTAACTGAAGTTGACCCATATTTTAGTCAGGAACAAAACAGCTGCTTTGATTCTTATTCTGGAGAACTCTTAGTTCATTAGTCTTTGACTGGGTTGTAGGACCAAGAAGAAGGAAAATTAAAATTTTAATATACCATGTTGACCATCTCCCTCTTAAACTTCTTCAGAAAAACATCCAAACTCTACAATATGGTGGATTCTCCAGTTCAACAATCCATATGGAAAGCTCATTCTAAACCATATGCTCAAACAGAAGTAATGAGCCTGGTGCAGACATTAATGAATGAGGTTCTATAGTCTGTGTTAAACTAGAGGTCAGAGTAGATTATGATAATGGTGGCTTTTGATCTTGAAATCAATTTTTTATTGGACGATTGCAAAGTCTTTGGTGTGGTTTTACTCATGTGAAACTCCAACTGATCCAAAACTGATTGCTTCTCAGGATTTAGCCCTTCTATTTCCATGTCACTATTTATGTTCAAGCCCATGTGGCTGCAAGTTACCACCATCTGGATGGTTCTTTGTTGGTTTCTGTGAAAAGAGGGAGCCAAGTAGCAATGTGTCTGAATCAAATGTCTTGATTACACAGATAATGTGGGAAAAGCTGAAGTACTCGATACTTTTTTTTTGCCACTGTCTTCATGGACAAGGTCAGCTCCCAGACTACTGCACTAGGCAATGCAGTATGGGAAGGAGGTGAGCAGCCCTCGGCTGGGAAAGAACAGCTTAAGGGATACTTAGAAAAGCTAGATATTCACAAATTCATGGGTCTGGATTTTAATACATCCATGGGTACAGAGGGAATTGGCAAATGTCATTGCAGAGCCTTTGGCCAGTATCTGCGAAAACTCGTGGAGATTGTGAGAGATCCTAGACAGGAAAAAAGGCAACTGTAATGTCCCTATTTAAAAAAGGAAAGAAGGACAATCCAGTGAACTATAGACCAGTCAGCCTTACATCAGTCCCCAGAAAAATCATGGAGGAGGATCCACAAGGAATCCATTCTGAAGCACTTGGAAGAGAGGAAAGTGATCAGGAGTAGTCAACATGGATTCACTAAGGGCAAGTCATGCCTGACCAATCTAATTATCTCCCATGATGAGCTAACTAGCTCTGTGGACATGGGGAAATCAATGGATGTGATACACCTGGACTTTAGCAAAGCTTTTGTTAGTCTCCCACAATAATCTTACCCATGAGTTCAGGAAGTAAGGATTGGATGAATGCACTGTAAGATGTGTAGAAAGCTGGCTAGATGATCAGTCCAAAGAGGTAGTGGTCAACGGCTTGATGTCTGGTTGGTGGTCAGTTTCAAATGGTTTGCCATAAGGATCGATTCTAGGGTCAGTATTATTCAACGTCTTTATTAATGACCTGGATGAGGGGATGGATTGCACCCTCCTCAAATTTGTAGATGACACTAAGATAGGGGGACAGATCCAGAGAGGGATAACATACAAAGAGACCTAGACAAATTGGAGGATTGGGCCAAAAAAAAATCTGATGAGGTTCAACAAGGATGGAAGAATCCCAAGCATTGTTACAGGCTGGGGACCGACTGGCTAAGTAGCAGTGCAGGGACCTGGGGAGTACAGTGAATGAGAGGCTGGATATGAGTCAACAGTGTGCCCTTGTAGCCAAGAAGGCTAATGGCATATTGGGATGCATTAGGAGGAGCATTTCCGGACGATATAGAGAAGTTATTGTTCCCTTCTTTTCGGTGCTGGTTAGACTGTATCTGGAATATTGCATTCACTTATGGGCCCTCCCTGTCCCCCCAGTATAGAAAGGATGTGGATGTATTGGTGTGGGTCCCGTGTAGAACAATGACAATGATTAGGGTGCTGGAGAACATGAGCTATGAGGAGAGGCTGAGGGATTTGGGTTTATTTGATTTGCAGAAAAGAAGAGTTGGGGAGTGGGTGATGTGACAGAAGCCTTCAACTTCCTGAAGGGACTGCTACTGTCTCTGCTTGACATCCTCATTAGCAGAGTCAGCAGAAGTGCCAATAACTGAATTGGCCTTGGGGACTGAGAAAGCCTCACACAGTGATGCTTTCATGGCAGGATTAATGCATAGTGAAAGCATAGTAGGAAACCTTCACTGATATTATTCATGCAATACCCACTGTTTTCATAAAGGGCTGGAGGCAACACTGAAGGCAATTGTGAGACTTAAGGAGATGTGAAAGTAAATTTCTTACTGGTAGGCTACGTCTACACGTGCACCCAACTTCGAAATAGCTTATTTCGATGTTGCGACATCGAAATAGACTATTTCGATGAATAACGTCTACACGTCCTCCAGGGCTGGCAACGTCGATGTTCAACTTCGACGTTGCTCAGCCCAACATCGAAATAGGCACAGCGAGGGAACGTCTACACGGCAAAGTAGCACACATCGAAATAAGGGAGCCAGGCACAGCTGCAGACAGGGTCACGGGGCGGACTCAACAGCAAGTCGCTCCCTTAAAGGGCCCCTCCCAGACACACTTTCATTAAACAGTGCAAGATACACAGAGCCAACAACTAGTTGCAGACCCTGTATATGCAGCACGGACCCCCAGCTGCAGCAGCAGCAGCCAGAAGCCCTGGGCTAAGGGCTGCTGCCCACGGTGACCACAGAGCCCCGCAAGGGCTGGAGAGAGAGTATCTCTTAACCCCCCAGCTGATGGCCGCCATGGAGGACCCCGCTATTTCGATGTTGCAGGACGCGGATCGTCTACACGTCCCTACTTCGATGTTGAACATCGAAGTAGGGCGCTATTCCCATCCCCTCATGGGGTTAGCGACTTCGACGTCTCGCCGCCTAACGTCGATTTCAACTTCGAAATAGCGCCCAACACGTGTAGACGTGACGGGCGCTATTTCGAAGTTACTGCCGCTACTTCGAAGTAGCGTGCACGTGTAGACGCAGCCGTAGTGTTCTATCATAACCCCACCTCCCAATGGGGGGCATTAGGATATGTGTGTGATACATCAGTACTTTAAAATAATTTAAGTGTGGGGTGGACTTTGGGGGGGTGCGGGGCAGAGTGTTAGGTTGTGAGGAGTGCAGGAGTCAGGGCTGGGGTGTATGAGGGGCTCAGGGAAGGGGGTAGAGTGTGGGGGTGTGTAGGAATTGGGGATGTGGAGAATGCAGGGGTCAAGATTGTGGTGTGTGAGAGACTCAGAGCAGGAGGTTAGAGTGTGTGGGAGATTCAGGAGGCCAGGCAGGGGGTAGAGTATGTGGGGGGGTGGGACCTGGGGTCAGGATAACCTTACCAGATCAGGACCAGGGCACTGCAGTAAGGCTGCCATGGCCGAATGAGGGACCAGACCCGGACTGGGACACCCATGGCTGGACAGAGGTCAGGTGAGAATTGCCACAGCCAGATTGTGGCCAGTTCTGCCTCCCTTTTTACCCCCACCACAGCAGGAGCAGGTCCACTGCCAGCCTGTCCCATGGCCTGAGGGTACCTTGGGGCCTGCCCCAGGATTAGGGCTGGGGACAATCCACCACTGCCAGTTGGGGACTGGGCCCCGACTGGCAGCCAGGGCTGGGCTGCCTGGGCCAGAACACTGAGGTAGTTGCAGGACCAGGGACAGCCCGCAGGGTCTGCCTTAGGTGTGTGAGCTGGGGACAAAATGCAGTGTCCAGATAGGAGCAGCTGTTGCTGCTGCCAGCCCCTCCCAGTAGCCTGTCTGTCTCTGCTGCAACGTGCCCCCAGCTGGCCCGTTTAAACCTCTCTGCCTCCTGAGCAGAGCACCCCAGTCAGCTTTTTCCAAAGTGGCACACCAGGGTAGAGCACCTTACTTTCACCTCTGGACTTCAGTGGAAGGACTTATTTGACAGCATTGTGCTTAGGATTAAGTCCAAAGAGAAGATTTTGCTTCTGAAGACTGTCACTCCATCAACATCCATAATCATCAAATTTATATAGTAGTAGCATCCTTCAGTCTACGTAGACTATGGTTCGCGCCCTTCGTAGTTCCATTTGGCATCCTCATTTGCAGCATTGGCTGTGACTGTGAAGACCCACACGAGAGTGACAGTCCTTGCTGCATCTCTTGCAGATGTAATGGGTGTCTGGCAGGTCCTTGCTGTGCTTTCTGTGGGCTCGCTTCTCCTTTGCTAGCTGTCTGATCCTCAACTCACCCTTCTGAAGGCCCTTGTATAGTTCCTGCCTCCATCTGCTGCGGTTGTCTGCCAGCTCCTCCCAGCTGTCTGGCTTGATGTCTACTTCTCTGAGGTCTTTCTTGCAAACATTTTTGTAGCACAGCTGGGGGCGTCCGGGAGGTCTTTTGCCAGAGGCTAGCTCACCATACAGGATGTCTTTTGGGATCCTTCCATCATTCATCCTGTGGATGTGGCCAAGCCAGCGGAGCCGCCGCTGCCTGAGGAGAGTGTGCAAAGTTGGGATTCCAGCTTGCTCAAGGACGGCAGTGTTGGACACTCTGTCCTTCCACGATATTCCAAGGATGTGCCTGAGGCAGTGCAAGTGGAAGACGTTCATCCTCTTTTCCTGGTGGGAGTACAGGGTCCAAGTCTCGCTGTCATAAAGGAGGGTGCTGAGGATGCAGGCTCTGTAGACTTGCATTTTGGTGTGAGTGTACAGCTTGTTGTTATTCCACACTCTCTCGCTGAGTCTGGACAGAGTTGTGGCTGCTTTACTAATCCTCCTATTTAGCTCAGTCTCCAAGGACAGGGTGTCAGTGATGGTGGACCCGAGGTAAACGAACTCGTGGACTACCTCTAATATATATTTGTCAATGCTGATTGATGGAGAATCAGCAACGTCCTGAGCAAGTACATTTTTCTTCTTTAGGCTGATAGTATGCCCAAAGTCCTTGCATGCTTTGGAGAACCGATCCAGCAGCTTCTGAAGCTGGTCTTCTGTGTGTGACACGACAGCAGCATCATCTGTGAACAGCATATCTCTGATGAGGACTTCCTGCACCTTAGATTTAGCTTTCAGCCTTGCAAGATTAAATAGTTTCCCATCAGATCTTGTGTGCAAAAAGATGCCCTCTGTTGAAGATCCAAAGGCATGTTTAAGGAGGAGTGCGAAGAAGATCCTGAACAACGTCGGAGCAAGGACACATCCTTGTTTGATGCCGCTCCTGTTGTTGAAAGCATCCGATAATGTGCCACCGTATTGGACAGTTCCTCTCATGTCTTCGTGGAAAGACTGGATCATCTTGAGTAACCGTGGAGGACAGCCTATCTTGTTGAGCAGTTTGAACAGTCCATCCCGGCTGACCAAGTGGAAGGCCTTGGTTAGGTCAATGAAGGCAATATAGAGTGGCTTCCTCTGCTCCCTGCATTTCTCCTGCAGCTGCCTCAGAGAGAAGACCATGTCGACGGTAGATCTCTCTGCATGGAATCCGCACTGTGATTCAGGATACACCCTCTCAGCAATCTTCTGGAGTCTGCCGAGGATGAGGCGAGCGAACAGTTTACCAGTGATGCTTAGAAGGGAGATTCCACGGTAATTGTTGCAGTCGCTTCTGTCTCCTTTGTTCTTATACAAGGTTATGATGTTAGTGTTGCGCATGTCCTGTGGAACCTCTCCCTCTCTCCAGCACAGGCACAGTAGCTCATGTAGGGGTTCCAGGAGAGTGTCTGTGGCACACTTGATAACCTCTGGTGGTGTACCATCCTGGCCCGGGGCCTTTCCTACTGCAATGCTGCCGATGGCTTTCTTCAGTTCATCCACAGTTGGTTCCTGATCCAGTTCGTCCATTACTGGTAGGAGTTTGACGGCATCGAGGGCTGAGTCGACCACAATGTTCTCGCGTGAGTACAGCTCGGAGTAGTGCTTGACCCAGCGCTCCATCTGTTTGGCTTTGTCAGTGATGACATCACCAGATTTGGATTTCAGAGGTGCCATCTTGTTCTGGGTGGGTCCTAATGCCTTGTTGATGCTCTTGTACATTCCCCTGAGGTTACCAAAGTCAGCACTGGTCTGGGTGCTGCTGCATAGCTCGAGCCAGTAGTTGTTGGCATCGTGCCTAGCCGTCTGCTGTACTGTTTGTCTGGCTGCTCTGAACTCTTGCAGGGTATCCTGGCTCGGCGAACATTTGTACTCCAGGAGTGCAGCGCACTTTTTTTCGATGGCTGGAATAATCTCATCGGAGTTAGCTTCGAACCAGTCATTTGTGTTTCTAGCTCTTCTTCCAAACACTGACAAGGCCGTGTTGTACATTGTATCCCTCAGATGCTGCCCATCTAGATGTCACATCAGCACCCCCAGGGTTGCTGCACAGATTCTCCTCGAGGGTTGCTCTGAACTTTTCAGCTCTCTCTGAGTTAGCCGTCTTTCTGGCATCGATGCGGGGCCTTCCAGTTGGTTTAGAGCAGTGCAGCTTCTTGGGAATCACCTTGAGTTTGGAGCAAACTAACAAGTGATCTGTATCGCAGTCAGCACTATGATAGCTGCATGTCAGAAGGATGTTTTTGAGGTTATCACGTCTAGTGATGACCACATCCAGTTGATGCCAGTGTTTTGAGTGTGGGTGTCTCCACGACACTCTGTGCTGTGGCTTGGTTTGGAAAAATGTGTTTGTGATGCACAGATTGTGGTATGTGCAAAGTTCGAGAAGAGGCTGACCATTTTCATTCATTTTTCCCACACCGAAGTGGCCTAAGCAGGAAGGCCACAAGTCACGATCGGCTCCAACTCTCGCAATGAAGTCACCCAGAATGTACAGTTGTTTGCGAGCAGGTATTTGCACTATGGCAGCACTAAGCATGTCATAAAACTTGTCTTTTACTTCCGGTGTGGTGTACAGGGTTGGGGCGTAAGCGCTGATCAGCGGACAGGACCGGCGCGAATTTGAAGTATGACCTGAAGGAGTCTTTCTGATCCACCCTTGACTAATTCCACCATTTGTAGAAGGGTGTTTCTGATGGCGAAGCCAACAGCATGCTCCCTGGGTTCTTCTCGGGCTTTACCCTGCCAGAAAAAGGTGTAGTCCTTTTCCTTTAGAGATCCTGAATCTGCGAGACACGTCTCTTGCAGAGCAGCAATGTCAACTTGGAGCCTCTTCAGTCCCTCATCGATGACAGCGGTCTTTTGTGTGTCGCTGATGTCCTGAAGATCTTCAGTCAGACCTGTCAGCATGGTCCACACATTCCAGCAAACAAGCTTAAAACTTTGATGGTTTCCTTTTCTTGTTGATTTTCTTATTGGTTTGCCTGGTGCTCAGATTTCAGGTCACTTGTCAGATTTGGGAACCTTAAGCCTCACACACCCAGTGAGGCAGGTGAACTGTGGCGGGACAGTACCCTATTGGCTGGGGGCTGCCCAGCTTGAGGCGGGAGGTGACTGTCAAGTGAGATGTGACGATCTCTCCCACAGTCGGAGGCAACCCCTGGCACTCGTTCTCTATGCCAATCGAGCAAGAGCTTATAACCAGTATCTGTTACCTCCTGTGTTGGTTCAATGCTGTTAGCGATGCTGGAGTACCTCTCCAAGCACGAGCTTGGGCAATTATTGGGACCCTGGGCTGCCCAGATGCCAGTGTTCCCCTCTCAGCTTTATTGATATAGTCCAAAGGAGAAGATAACCTCTACGTCTGCTACCAGCTCAGCTGCAGGAGTTGCCGGGTCAATGCCAGAAGTTGGCACAGAACAGACTTAGGACTCCCCTCCGGATTTTCTGTCAGGGTTTACTCCCTTAGCCTTGCTCCTTTCCAGGATAACCCACAAGGCAGTGGGGTATGAAGATCAAATTTATATAATCATAATAAAATAAGTCCTGTTTTAAATATTCTAAGTGCATACAGTGACTTGTTAGTTCATCTATACATTGTACAATCTCAGCAAACACATGTACTGCTTCATGAAAGAGCACCATGTTAAAAAAAAAACAGCACTACTGTAGCACCGTACAAAGACTAACAGATTTATCCAAGAAAGCTCCTTACCTAAGAAATATATTTTTTTTAGTTGTTAAGGTACTATAGGATTGCTTGTTATTTGTGAAGCTACAGACTAACATGACAGCCCCCTGCGTCTATTCACCCTGTAAAAGCAGGCAAAGGAAGAGAAAACAATGAAATAGGATGCCAGACAGATTTTTCAGTCCTCTATTCAAAATTTTTGTTTAAGGACAATCAAGGAAGAAATGTTCTCAGTCTAAATGAAAATGATAACATTTTGCAATAAACCCATAATGTCTGTATCTTTAGCTGTATGCTTATCATTTAAAATGTTGAGTCGCAAGTGTGTAATATAAATCATCATTGCTTTTGTTTTATGAAACATACGTATGAGGTTATAAGGTGGAGTTTACTTGTCTTTTTCACACTATAATGAATTGGAAAGAATTTGACCCTTGGTGTAAAAATATTATTTCTCCAGATAAAAGAACGATTTGGCAATGAAGAAAGCAGATCAGATTATATTTTAACCTTCCCATAAAAGACAATTAGCTTAGTTACCACAGGTAGTTTTCTATCAAAAGGAAGTGGGGAATGTGAAAAATGGGGGGATTTTTAGTACTGGAAGATGAATAGGTTCACAAATATATATATATGTATATTAATAAAGCATCACAGGCAAAGCATTTGCCTGTGTCATTCTCAAAAGCCTGCAAAAACTCGCAGATCGAGTCTATCCAGAAACACAATGGCTGTTTCTACATATGCCACTTTATTTGAAAGTGGCATGCTAATAAACGGCCCAAAATATGCTAATGAGGTGTGATGCAAATTCCTTGCACCTCATTAGCATAAGGTCATGTGATTTGGAAGGCATTCTTTCGGACTCCAAAACGCTGGTTAGAAGAGTGGCCCCCAGGGGGTCTTCTGGAAGGATGTCCTTCTTCCAAAAATTTTCAGGAAGAAGGGGCTTCTGGAAGAAGGACTTCCTTCTGGAATACCCCCGCCCCCCGCAGAGGCCATGCTTCTAAACCATGTTTTAGAGTCCAGAAGAACGATTTCCAGACTCCAAATCATGTGACCTTATACTAATGAGGCACAGGAAATTTGCATCTGTGCCTCATTAGCATATTTCAGGCTATTTATTAGCATATTTTGGGCTGTAGAAACGGCCAATGTGGCTTCAGGGCTGGCGGGTCAACAATGATTTTCTCTGTTTGACAACTACAGGAAAAATGCAGAGAACAAGGGATGCCGTTATACATAGCATTTGTGGACTTAACAAAGGCATTTGACATGATTAGTAGATCGGGACTATACAGAGTATTAACCAAGCTTGGCTGCCCACTGACCCTACTCAAGCTCATAACATGCTTTCATGAAAATATGAAAGTAACAGTGCAGTATGATGGACCTACATCGGAACTGTTTTCAGTAAGCAGCGGAGTCAAACAAGGGTGTGTTCTTGCCCCTACCCTCTTTGGCATATTCTTCTCAGTTCTACTAAATTGTGCATTTCAAAACTCACATGGTGATGTATTTCTCCACACAAGATTAGATGGCTCTCTCTAAAACCTGGCAAAAATCAAGGCCAAAACTAAGGTCAAGAAAGTCCTCATTAGGGAACTTCTCTTTGCAGATGATGCAGCTTTTGTCACTCATAATGCAGATACACTACAGTCATTCTGATGCATTCTGTATCCAAAGCCTGCAAGTTGTTTTCCCATGACATAAGCATGAAGAAAACTGTTGTATTCACTCAAGGTATACCTCAGTGGCCCAATGTCATTCTGGATAATGGCCCATTGGTTGTGGTTCAACAATTCTGTTACCTACTGTCACCACAAACCTATCCACGGATGAAGAACTGAACATCAGAATCGGTAAGGCAGCTATGATTTTTGGCAGACTTATGAAGTGAGCATGGAACAATCCTAAAATGACAGTGAAAACAAAGATACTAATCTACCAGGCATGTGTATAAAGTATCCTGTTATGTGATTCTGAGGCATGGACCACCTATTCAAACTAGAAGAAAAAAACTGAGCAGCTTCCATCTTCACTGCCTCCACAGAAGTATGAAAGGCTAGATAAAGTTTCAAATGCAGATGTCCTGTCAAGATCTGGCATACCCAGCCTCACAGCAGTCCTCAACAGCAGAAGACTACGATGGCTTGGTCATATGAGAAAAATGGGTGACAAACGTCTTCCCAAAGAAATCCTCTTTGGCGAACAGTCATATGGATTAAGAACAAGAGGAAGACCAAAGCTAAGATTCAAAGATACATGCGAACACGCCATGAAAAAGTTCAACATCGATCCAAAATCCTGGTAACCTACATAATCAGATTGAAATACCTGTCAATGTTTGCTATGACAGGGCACATCATCCTTCAATAGTACATGTGCAAGCCACTCAAAAGAACTTCGTCTTAGAAGGAAAAACTCTCAGACTCCAAATTTGGAAATAGACTGACATGTGGTTATTGCAATCGACCGTGCAAATCCAATATTGGATGGATAACCCTTGAGAGAAGCTACAGACTCAAATGCTGCCCACAGATCCTCACTGCCACTGCTAACCACCATCTCTTGAGAAGAAAAGGGGACGTAGTAGTAGTAGTAGTTTGGTAAACTTTTCAGCCCCATTGTTTTTCATTGTGTGCACCTCTATACTTTTAGGTTCCAACTAGGACTAGATATGAAGAAGCCAAAATACCATGTTAATGTAGTTTTCCTGGCACAATGGGAAGCAAAAAGTCCTAGAAATCTGAGAAGGCAGCTTGTGGTTCTCCCTTTCACTCACTGCAGTTGGCTTGCAACTGCAAATCCACACCTTTCTAGCACTATATAGTTTGGAATAAATTCAAGACAAGAAAAATAATACAGTTACGTTGAAAACTAAATAAATAGCAAGTCACAAATCATGAGTTTCATGACAATTAAAACAACATCTAAGGTTCTTTATTTGAATGTGGGTTTGTTTACTGGAGTCTTGTTTACAAGCTCCCTGACTGTTCTGTTAAATATTTTGACAAAACAACACGGCTAGCCCATGTCTGTTTTGTTTTCAAAATATGTGCCGGCCAGCTATTAATTTTTCAGGGGACCTAATGGTGGAATAAAGAGGAAAAAACTTACATGTTTAATTTCCACAAAGACTGAAGAAACAGGATTTGCTGCAATGCCTCGCCTTCATCCAAAGGCAGTAAGAAAACCACCCTTTGAAGGTAAAGATTTCCTCCTTCTTGTGTAGACAGGTGGGAAAGACATTGTTCCCAGTCCTTCCCTCTGTGTGCTGTTGCCCATGGAAATTACTACAGTATGGGTGTGTGGGAAGAGCAACAGCAACTCTGTATATTGGAGCTACCACAATTACGTGCAGGTTACAGTGGGTATGTTTGTTGGAAAGGACACACTAAACCAATTTTTTTGGGCTAGGCTTGTTTTCATCCTGCTCAGCCCTTATTCAACCATGTAGCAGGTCCATCGTGTGCATTTAATGAGGCAAATGGAAAACAATAGCAAGTGATCATGCAATTTGAGACTATACCATAATATGCATGTACCAAGGTGCTGAATCAAGGTTGCACAAACAACCATAATATTGGCGTTTTCTAACTTTTGGATGCTTGACTTTGCAACACCATAATAATGCTCTTTTGTCATAGTGTGTGTGTGTGTGTGTGTATACACACAGGCTATGTCTACATTAGAAGCATCTGTCTACAGAAGTTACCGTCGAAGAGATGTTCTGACAAAACTTCTCTTGACAGATTGTGTCTACACATAAAAATGGATCAATCTTTTGATCCCCTCTGTTAACAAAAGGGCCTCCCAGGGAGTCCACACAGCTTTTTTGTTCACAGTTTCTGTTGACAAAACCCATTACGTGTGTAGACACTGCAAGAATTTTGTCTACAAAACTCTGTGGTGTAGACGTAGCCACAGAGAGAGAGAGACTGGCTATGGTAACACTGAGGCGAACTGCCAGCAGTAGTATGTGAATGGGCTGTCTCCAAAGTGCAAACGACCCCTCATTTGCATATTCGCTCACTGGCAGATGCTGCCACTAGCACAAAAAAAGCTGTGCAAATGTAGTTCTGCTGGTGAACCCCTCTCCCCTTTGTTGGCAGCCTCTTATGCCTGGAAAAAAATCAGGCATAAGAGGTTGCCAACAAGGGGTGAGGGGTTCACCGACAGAATCACGTTTACACAGCTTTTTTTGTGCCAGTGGCAGTGTCTGCTCTGAGCCAATATGCACATGAGAGGGCATTTGCACTTTCGAGGTAGCCCGTTTGCATAATGCTGCCAGTGGTTTGTGACAATGTAACCATAGCCATTAAGTATAAGTTTATGAGAGAGAGGAATAAGTATAAAATTAGGTGTAATCAGTGTTGAAATAAAGCTTTTCAGTGATGTATCAGCAAAAACCTACTGCTTCACGAGAGGACTACTTATAAGCAAGGCAGTTATTTGTCAAAAGTCAAATATGAGGAAAAATAGGCAAGAAATATCCAAAAAGAGCTCTCAGTTTTGAAGATTCATGGGCATAAATTAAGGCCAACAGGTAGCAGTGTTGCAGACACCATAAGGGTAGATACAAGAAAGTTAAAACAGGGATGAGGAGCAATAGAAGAAATAGAAGGGATGAAGAGTGTAAAATGGATGACAAAAACAAGCCTGTCTCGTGTATTGCATATTTCAAGAGGCCTTAGCATTGGCAGAAGGAATCCTTCTAAGGGGGATAGCATTACAAATAACATCGAGAGGTGATGCTGCTGCAAGACAGCTGTGCACAGAAAGAAAAATGAAATAAGACAATCCAGACAAAACATGTACTGGCAGCTAAGACTGTACATATAACAAGAATGATTAACAAGCATGTCACATGCATCAAATATTGAGTAAGACAGCAGGAGGAATCATTGACTGGAGAAATATCAGATGCTCCTTGAGAGGAAAAAGAAAATACAGATCTGCTGCTAAATATTCAAACTTCCTCAAGACTGCATTTCTCACAAAGAATATATATCAAATGCCAGGCTGAGTCACGTGCAGTTTGTGCCACCTACAGCATACCAGAGGTGATCTTTTTTCTGTGGACCAGTTTTCAAGAAGATGTCAAAGCATTGATAGATTTTTATGAATTCCAGCATGTGCGATTAAGCCCCTGATTTCCTTTGACAAATGGGAAAGCAGAAATGAGAGTTTAAATTGTCAGCAGGTTCTTAGAAGATGCAGCTGATAAAGGGGAAAATACATTTCCTGAGCTCTTAGTTTTGAGATTTGTCTTCCCTCTTTTAGCATTGTTAGTCTGTGGACACTCATCTCTAGAACAGCTCCTGACAACAAAACTATCTGTAAAGTCTGCAAGTGCTGCAAAATAAAAGCGGGGGAGGGGCCAACGAAAACCTTCATAAGAGTTGCATTTCAAGGTTTCAATACTATTTAGGAACCTAAATCAAAAGTCAAGTTTTTCAAAAGACCTCCCAGTGGGTACTTCCAGATGCTGAATAGCATTTAAAACTTGATGCTGATTCTCTTAATGAAACAGGCTTTGAAGCCTCAGGAGAGTGAGAGCGTGATCCAGAGGATGAATAATGGAATCGATGAGTTACAGGTCTGATCAAATGGACCCCCTGATCCTACACAGAGTGGTCAGAAAGAGAAGAGATCACTTTTCTAGACCAAAGTGATGGTATAACAGCTCATTTCAGGATCCATAGGGACATCACTACTGAGTCGATGAGGAGATATATAGCTGGATGAAGAGACTAAAGCCTGTTTAGATCTCAGGAGACAGGAGTCACAGAAGAGAGAAAAGCAACAATATCTGGAAGATACAAGTGGCATGGAGGGGAGTTTAAAGTAAACTATAAAACATCCTAAAAGATGTAATAGATCATTCTTGAAACAATAATAATAAAACTGAAATAATATTAGATTGTTGTTCCTTTAGAGTTTGCTATATTAAGCACTTATGAGGTTTAAAATGGAGAGAACTCTTGCTCAAAGTGAAAAGGCTTCAGCATAGTCCCATAAAAAAGGTTTCATTGCTACTAATTTCCACTAGTGAGCTTTCACTTTGTAAGTTTTCAGCAAAGTGGAGTTTGAAATGTTTTTCTGGTAACAGTTTACTAAGCCCATGAGAAACAAAACAGCAGAAATGTAGCACTTTAAAGACGAAAGAAGCGATTTATTTATTTATTTATTTATTTATCATTTTGTTAGTCTTTCAAGTGCTACATTTCTGCTTTTTGTTTTGTTGCAGTACAGACTAACATGGCTACCTCTCTCTTACTAAGCCCATGGAAAACAGTGGATGACTCACTGTGATTATACCTTTCTTTGCATTCCCCTCTCCTGCAAATGCAATAAACACAGAAGTGTGATTAACTTGCATCACATATTTACTTGTAACTTACCACGGCTGGGTCTACACGTGCCACTTCCTTTCGAAAAGAGAATGTTAATGAGCGGGTTCAAAAGATGCTAATGAGGCGCTGCAATGAATATGTAGCACCTCATTAGCATAATGGCAGCTGCGGCAATTCGAAAGTGCAGCTTTTCGAATCGTGCAGCACCCGTGGAGACAGGACCTTCTGAAAAGGACCCCCCCCAGTTTTCGAAAGCCCTTCTTCTGATCACAGATAGGAAGAAGGGCTTTCGAAAACTGGGGGGGGTCCTTTTAGGAAGGTCCGTCTCCATGGGCGGCGCACAATTTGAAAAGCTGCACTTTCGAATCTCTGCAGCCACCATTATGCTAATGAGGTGCTACATATTCATTGCAGCACCTTATTAACATCTTTTGAACCCGCTCATTAACATGCCCCTTTTGAAAGGAAGGGGCACGTGTAGACCCAGCCCACTTTTCTCATTTCTCTTAATTCTTATTTTCTTTCTCCTGTTTTTATTTATCTCCAATCCATTTCGCCTTTCTACATTGTGTTCCTGTTATTTTCATTGTTCCAAAAGTCCCACTAAGCTTTTTCTTTTGAACAGTCCCTCTATTAAGTTCAATATCCTCTTTCTCCAATCCTCATTTATTTTTCCTTTTCCATTTCCTTTATGCTTTCTATCCCCCATCTACTCCCTCTCCAGCCTTCCATCGTTCCCAGTTTCCCTCTCATTCCCATTTCCTTACTCCTGCCTTTCCTCCATTACCATCCTGTAGCAGCCTCAGTGAGATTTCCCATATTGAGCCAACTTCAGATCCCAAAGAACATCCACAGTGGGGAGCTGATCATTGGGGTCAGTTGTCATAGCACTACTGACATAGAGCTTTGACAATTGACACCAGCTGAAAATTTGTTCTTGTAAGTGTTGGACATTTTTTTATTTAAACTCCCAGGAAGAGTTCTCCTAGAGCTACAGACAAGATTCTTAGATGGTTTAAATCAGCCTAGCATCCAGAATGTCCCTTCATGGTCAGTTTTCCCTGAATATATGGCCATTACACATATCAACAGGTGAGTAAATAAACTGAAGAAAATACAGATATTTGCATTTATTTCTCATTTATACAGGTTGAACCTCTTTCATCCAGCACCCTTGGGACCCAGGTGTGCCAGACAAGAGAATTTGCTGGACCACAGGAGGTCAATATTGTCTAGTAGCATTGCTAACACTTCCACTGCTTACTGAGCTCTTAGAAGACATTTGGGGGGCAAATTACAGCTAAATAACACAGAACAATGAGAGCTAGGACTGGTGGCTGGAAACAAACTTCCTGCGACCACAGGAAAATTGGTCCACACCCATGATGGGTTTGTCTACACAAGCCCTCTTGTTTGAAGGGGTCATGGCAATCATCCCAAAGAGGAAATAGCAATGAGGTGCTGTGATGCATATGCAGCACCTCCTTAGGCTAATTTTCGCTGGGTGAACTTCGATGTTGATAACTTCGAAGTGCCGTCAAGTCGGGTAGCTGAGGCACTTTGAAGTACCCACATAACTTCGAAGGGCCCTTATTCCCAAAACTTTTGGGGTGAAAATTAGCCTAAGGCATATGCATCACAGGATCTCATTGCTATTGCCCGCTTGGGCTAATTACCATGCCCCCTTCAAAGAGGGCTAGTGTAGACAAGCCTGATAAGTGTTAACTGAAAACTAAACTAAACTCCTGCTAACTAAAACCATTGTGGATTAGGGATGTTACTGGATTACAGAGGTCCAATTTGTAGTAATCTTTGCCATTATTTATACTAATAGCAGTGAGTTTTCAGATTAAAATATGTATATTTTAAATTTTATTATACTGTTTTGGTTTGCAGTCTCCCTAGATAATCTGAATTTTCATCCTAATCAATTTTCATAGACTGATTTCTTCAAAAGATAAAATCTATTTTTTTCTGTATTAGAATATGTATTGTTGATTATCAGGCATAGATTTAGTGACTTTTGTGTTTCTGGTTTTATTTTTATTTTGTCTTTTGGGATGTTTTGATGCTGAGTATTTTATCCATTACAGCACAAGATACAAAATTTTCAGCAGTTTGAGCCAGAGTGTGTTCTTAGCTAACTTTAAAAACAAAATTTACTACTTTGTATTCACACTTTAAGAATTGGCATCTGTAAGGGAGAAGCTGTCTGGCATAATGACCTGTGCTAGTTCACCAGAGAGACAAGTCAGTGAGGTAATACCTTTTACTGGATCAATTTATGTTTGTGAGAAGGACAAGCTTTGGAGCTGACACAGTGTTCTTCATCAGGTCTGGGGAGCTTAAATGAGAGTGTCACAGCAAAATAGAATGTTGAACTGATTGTTTAAGCATAAGTAGTAACACATTTCAAGGGACTACTCAAGATGGAATGGTGGTGTACACCCCTCCAATCAGAGGGAAGAAAGCAGGGCAGGTGGGAGTGAGGGCATTGATAGTAGGAGATGAATTGTTGTATAAACCTTCAGTCCAGTGTCTCTGTTCAATCCATGACTTTTAGTGTCTAATAATTATAAATTTAAGATCAGGCTTGTCTCTTGAAAATCTTGTGTGGATTCCCTTTGAGAATGAGGACTGAGAGGTCAGTTATGGAGAGATCACTTTTTGAACATTATACAACAGATATCATTGTGAGTTGATTGCAGAAGCTGTGGCTCTTGGAAGGACAATTAGTACCTCTTTGGGTATAGGTTGGTCATCTGCCTGCTTGTCCAAGCCAAAGGCTCCTCCCTTGCACTGGTACCTAGCTCTTTACAGTCCCCTGAAGAATTAGCCACAAGTTTTTAATTTGTCCTTGCAATTTCCTTTTCTGTTTCTACTGGAAAGCTTCTTGCCATTGCTGAGTTCATCCTTCTCTCCAAATCCAATTTCACATCTGCTCTACCTCTGTGCTGCAGTTCGGAGAAGTCCCTCAAAGAATTATCCTTCTCATAACAGTGCATGCACATCTCATTGGCTTTCTCACAATAGCACACTATTTGTTCAAATTTACTCCACCTAGGTCATGAATGTATTCTCTAGCATGGGAACTTCAGACTTCTTATCTACCAATCAAAGGCCACCAGTGCAGGGAATTTTTCTGTGTGTGGGGGGTGGGGGGGCACTGGCTTCTCCCCCTCCTACTCCTTTCCAACCCATGCTCCACTACTTCTCACCTCTTCCTATGGAAGCACTACTGAAAAGTGCAGGGCAGTCCACCTTGTCCTCTGGAGCAGCATGGGCCTGAGTGTATGCAAGCTAGGAAGTTGACACTGCTCTTGGGCTGCACAGCTCCAGGGAAGGGGCAGCACAGCCTCCACACTCATTAGAAGTGGCATGACACCGATAGTGAGTGCAGGACGGGGGCTAATGCTGGGGGGTACGTGTGACCCCTTATGCAACCCAGGCATGGATTAGGTTTAATAGACCCCACAATAAATATTACTTTGTAAAAAGATCTTTCTGCCATGAGGTATTTTCAGTGGCCTGTACAGCTCTGTCATTAAACTTATCTGTTCACTGAGGATATTATGAGAGAGTAGTAGAGCAGGTCAGGAATTTTTTGATATGATGAATTTTTATTGGAAAACCCAATTTGTTGAAAGCCAGTCTTTTGGGGGGAGACCAACCATTTTCAGTGAATTTTTTGGGGGGAAATGTTTTCCAGATCCAGAACAGAATCTATGGTGAGAGAGGTGACTCTTCGTCCAGTAACAGAGAGATAGCTGTGCTAGTCTATATACTATCAAAACAAAAAAAGCAGTCCAGTAGCACTTTAAAGGCTAACAAAGTAATGTATTAGGTGATGAACTTCCATGAAAGCTGATCACCTAATAATTTATTTTGTTAGACTTTAGAGTGCTACTGGATTGCTTTTTTCTTAGTCTGGTAGTTAAGGTACTCACTTGGGATCTGAGGAGGCCAAGGTTTAAGCCCCTATTTTGCCACTTGTCCACATCCCAGATGATCCACTACACCTTAATCACCAGGCCATTGGCTATTCTAGGGTGGGCTTTAATATGCTTTGTTGGAGCTGTTCCACTTTAAATACTTGTTCAAGCAGGGACTTGAACCTAGAGCTCCTACATCATAGGTGAGAGGGTGAACTACTGTGCTGCTTTCTCTTGCAGAATTAATATGCAACAGAGAGGGATGGTGACACAAGGCTAATGATGGAGAGTTGTTAAACTTTGGTAGTCTTGTATTGAATTGGAGGCACCCTTGCCCAAAGGAGGCAGCCAGCCCACAATACTCTGTCTCTCCAAATCAGCCAGTCACTAAGTAATAGATCACTGAAGCATATCAGAGAGGTCAAAAAAAAAAAAAAAGAGAGACAACATTGAAAGAGAATCTTAAGAAAATGTGTCCAGTGTGTGGGATCCAAATATACCAACTGGATCAGTGTCCAGCACGGCTGTGACATATTTAATAACACATGCAGTTTAGTAACCCACCCAAGCTTTGTAGGTTGTCAGAACTACTCACACTAGTGGGTCAGAAGCCAAATTACCAATCAGATTTATCCCAGGCTACAGCTGTGTGAATTTATTGTTTAATTTCCTATAGTACTATTCACATTGAGAGAGTCTGATGGGAAACATTTAATTTATACATGACAGTGGTCCCCCGAGTTATGCAAGGGTTGCATTCCTGCACACCTTTGCATAACTTGAATTTCGTGTAAGTCATGGGGGTGGGGGAGTGGGAACCAGGTGGTGTGGCTTCTCCCTGGCTCCCCTGGCTCATTAATGCGAGTTAAGTGCAAACTGAAATGGCGCATACTGGGGGTATTACTGTATTCCACTGCAAATAAGTTATCAACTATTGCTAAGTGCAACTTAGTGCAACTAACTTAGTGCAAGTTGATAATTGATTACTAACATAGTAAAAGCACATTTACTGGTTAGTAACTGAGATTGTGTGATGTAATTTTTAACCAATGGGCTGCAAAGTGTCACAAGAGGCAAACTGAAAAGTCACTTGCGGTTTGTCAAGCTACGGCTGAGTATCACTGGTTTGAAATAACAGTTCTCTGTTCTTTCATTGCCTTTAATCAGACATTTAAATCTGCATCCCGCCACACAGGAAGAACTTAACTGTTTTTTACTGGTGCTGCTTTTTTACTGTCCAAGTCAACCATCTATTCCACCTATGTACTCTCAAACAAATATAGCTTTCCCTTATCAGGTGGTTCATGATACTGAGTTTGAAAACTGCTGTCTTGGGTAGATGGATGTCAGAGTACTGAAATATATCTTCAAGTTGTGCTTCTGGGGTTGTATAACATTGACATAATTCTGAATTTTGTTAAATAATTTTTCCAGTTTTCTTAGTAATAAAGTCTTGAGTTTCATGTGCTTTTTCTCTTACAATTCTCTGAAAACAGCTAGTAAAATGGATAGACTTTATCATTGCTATTAATAGTTTTACTTTAAAAATGAAGCACAAGTTAGGAACGCAATTCCAACTTTTCCATCTTTATATCAGTAGATATTGAGACTGCAGGCATCGAAGGATGTTCAGGTTCCTAATTATTTCCTTACTCATACCGTTTTCTAAACATGTTACGCAACAATTTAACAGAGGAACAGGAGGAGAAAATGGTAGTCACACTTTTAATATGTATAAGTGAAACTGACATATTCTGTGCAAATTATAAATAGTTTAGCTCTGAGATCCATGTTTAAGGTTACATGATTTCTATACCTAAGACTGCTACACTTGTTTTTATGTAATCTATCAATTTTCTAAGGGTCAACAACCCATGCTTCTTGACTGTCAGGTTTTCAGTAATTACATTTGTCATAAACTTATAAATCTCACTGCATACTGAAAAGGATTTGGCCATGACTTCAGCTTGTTCCAGTAGAGATGAAGTAATCTACTGTGACTATTTTGATTTTATATGAGTCAATTGGGATGGATTTTTTTATTGGCTATAATTACAGTTTTGTTCTCTGCATAGAAAAAAATTCTTGCAGTTATTCTGTAAAATGATAACCATCATTTTTTCTCTACGTGCCAAATCTGGGTCCTGAATTACAAAGACCTCAGGGGCAGTGAAGTCCTTATTCCTGACTCTTAAGGTTCCCCACTGGGGTTGGCAGATTATGGCTACGTCTACACGTGAAGCCTACATCGAAATAGGCTATTTCGATGAATAACGTCTACACGTCCTCCAGGGCTGGCAATGTCGATGTTCAACTTCGACGTTGCGCGGCACCACATCGAAATAGGCGCTGCGAGGGAACGTCTACACGCCAAAGTAGCACACATCGAAATAAGGGTGCCAGGCACAGCTGCAGACAGGTCACAGGGTGGACTCAACAGCAAGCCGCTCCCTTAAAGGGCCCCTCCCAGACACAGTTGCACTATACAACACAAGATACACAGAGCCTACAACTGGTTGCAGACCCTGTGCCTGCAGCACGGATCCCCAGCTGCCGCAGCAGCAGCCAGAAGCCCTGGGCTAAGGGCTGCTGCCCACGGTGACCACAGAGCCCCGCAGGGGCTGGAGAGAGAGCATCTCTCAACCCCCCAGCTGATGGCCGCCATGGAGGACCTGGCAATTTCGACGTTGAGGGACGCGGATCGTCTACACGGTCCCTACTTCGACGTTGAACATCGAAGTAGGGCGCTATTCCGATCCCCTCATGAGGTTAGCGACTTCGACGTCTCGCCGCCTAACGTCGAAGTTAACTTTGAAATAGTGCCCGACGCGTGTAGCCGCGACGGGCGCTATTTCGAAGTTAGTGCCGCTACTTCGAAGTAACGTGCACGTGTAGACACAGCTAATAAGAACAGTTAGTAAGGCATGGTTCTCCTCTAAACCAGGGTTTCCCAAACTTTATATGGGTGGGACCTGTTGTTTTTTCAGTACCTTTTATTGCAGCCCAAAAATTCAAATGCATACAAAAGAATAAAAAATGAATAAATTTTCACTGTCTATTATTTATTCACAATAATAATAGTACATAGCAATAATGTGTATATTTTCTAAGGACTGGTATTTTTTTTTCCCCCAAGGACTGGTACTGGGCCACAGACCACACTTTGGGAAACACTGCTGTAAATGCTTTTCAGGGATGTAGTCTGTGGAATTGCAGAAAGGGGGATAGGAATGCATGTAAATAAGGTCACAGCCCCCTTAACTGGGCTTCCACATAAACTACCATTGCCTCTCCACCCCAAAGAGTGGGAGAAAAGAAAAGCTAGGGCGTAAAGAGTTAAGGAAAGAGGTGGCCATGTGATATTTCATTCCCTCCACCCATTATTGCCTAGATGAGTAGGAGTTTCTAATCTGGACAACTCCATTTTGTCACTTACCATTTTGCCTTCTAAGACCCTCTGCAGCTGATAGTCAACCACAGCAAGTTCTCTTTCATGGCCCATTTCACACCTCCCTAACGTGAGAAGATTCTGCATAGTCAGGCCTCCTTGAGCTTATGGGGAGTCTCTGTTATGTAACTGCTGTGCAAGAGTACTTTGAGAAAACAGCTGCTGAACCACTCCAGGAGTGCTTCTAGTATTTTTAGTCCTATCTTAGCATGGAAGGCTGAACTATATGACCTTGTGAGATCCCTTCCAACCCTACTCAGTATTGTGGACTCTGTCTGAGACACCATGGCTGTGGCTACACTATAGCAATCCTTAAAAGAAGTTCTGGAAGAGCTCGTCCAAAAAAACTTCTTCTGATTCATTCTTTTGATAGACAGTGCCCCCTGCTCTTTTGAAAGAATGGGGCAGGGATCAAAAAATTCGGCACCATGAGGACCGCTCTTTTGAAAGAAGCCCCCCTAGAGTGTCCACACACATTTTTTTTCAAAAGAATCTTTCCGAAAAAGGTGCTCTTCCTCATCTGGGAGAGGAAGAGGGCCACCAGAAAAAGGGCCATACTCTTTCGATTTCAGATCAAAGAAGCACATTTTAGCTGGGTCCACACATAAGCAACCCTTTGACAGGACAAAAATCGAAAGAGGGTGTCAAAAGTGCAGCTTTTGAAAGGGAATGACTGCATGTTAAAAGTGGATCAATGAGTCAACACTGCGTTCTTTTTAAAGGGTGTGTCCGCATGGCTCCAAGCACTCCTTTGAAAGAAGGGAGGCAGGAAATGGCTTGGTCGGGGTCCCATAGCTGATATACCCTTCTGGGGCCGCAGCTCCCTTAAAGGGCCCCTCTCCCCACCCTTCTCCTCGCACGAGCTGAGTGGTGCCCAGCTGTTCCCAGCCAAGCAGAGCCCACTCCTGCTCCAGGATGGAGTCCCAGCTGCAGCTCCTGCATGAGGAAACCCTCAGTCTGGAAACCCTCCTGGCAGTGCTCTGCACTGTTGCTGCAGCCACCCTGAGATACTCAAGTGGCTGAGTAGCCCCTCAGGTGCTCTGCCGCCCTCACCCCAGACACTGCTGCCCTCCCCCGGGTGCCCCAGTGCCTCTGGACCCACCGCAGCAGCACCAACTGGTGGGAGCGCATGGTGCTGGGGGAGTGGAATGACAAGAGGTGGCTGCAGAACTTCCACATGTCCAGACAGACCTTCGAGGAGATCTGCCACTGGCTCACCCCCACACTCCGGCACCAGGACACCTGCATGCGGTACTCTCTCACCCTGTAGAAGCAGGTTGCAATTGCCATCTGGAAACTGGCCAACCTAGACTCCTTCTGCTCCATGGGACAACTGTTTGTGGTGGGCAAGGCCACCGTTGGGGCTGTACTCATGGAGGTAAAACTGGGCCCGTGTCATGCTGCGCCGGCTGGTGGGGGGCCGGGACAAGGGAAAGCCTTGGCTGTGGGGGGCAGGCAGGGGGTGGTGGGGACAGCCCATCATTTCCTCATGGAAGCACATGCACCCCTTCCCACTGTGTAAGTCCTCCAAGCCATCAACCCAATGCTGCTGCACAGGGTCATCCGCCTGGGTGATCTGGATGCCGCCACTGTGGGCTTCACAGAACTGGGATTCCCAACCTTCTTTGGCACATTGGATGGCATGCACATCCCCATCCATGCCCCGCCACACAGCAGCTGCCAGTACGTTAATAGGAAGGGCTACCATTCAGTGATCCTCCAGGACCTGGTGGATGGAAGGGGCTGGGTCATGGACATATATATGGGCTGGGCCAGTCACATCCATGACACCTGCATATTCTGGAACTCTGGGCTCTGCCAGTGCATGGGGGCCAGCATATTTCTTCCCCAGCGGGAGATCCTGGTGGGGGAGATGTCACCATGCCACTCTGCATGGTGGCAGATATGGCCTATCTCTTACAGCCGTGGCTCATGCAGCCACACACGGGCCATCTCGACCCCTCCAAGGAGGCATTCAACCTGTGCCTCAACCACACCCAGAATATCGTGGAGCAGGCCTTCATGCACCTTAAGGGGTAGTGGAGGTACCACCACATGAGGTTGGAGGTCAGGGTCCTAAATGTGCCCCAGGTGGTGGGAGCCTGCTACATCCTCCACAATATTGTGTAGGGCAAGGGGTACACTTATGTCCAGCAGGGGCCAATGACAAGCAGCTGCCATCTGCCAGGGCCCCATCTGCCAGGCTTACCAGGATGGCCTCTGGAATAGGGAGGCCCTCAGGCAGGCCTTTGTTTCCAGCTGCCTGTAACCCACATCCATCCCCCATGAACCGTCGGCCCTCACAATACACCCTGGCTATGTCTACACTGGAATGCTATGTCGAAGTAGCTTATTTTGAAGTAGTAACATTGAAATAAGCTACTTTGACGTGTAACATCCACATATCCTCCGGGGCTGGGGCTGTCAACGTTCAACGTCAATGTAGCAATATACAGCATCGGAAGGGGCATCTACACACAAAAGCCCAGGGGAGTGTCTAGACACAAAAGCCACCCTGTTCAAAACAAGGGGCCAGGAAAGCCTGCAGACAGGGTCACAGGGTGGACTAGCCCATCTAGGGAAACAGCATGCCGCTCCCTTAAAGGGCCCCTCCCAGACACACTCGGCCTGCATAGCACAAGGTCTGCAGAGCTGACACCAGGGTTGCAGACCCTGTGCATTCAGCTATGGATCCCAGCAGCAGCAGCAGCAGCCAGAAGCCCTCAGGGCTGTCACCGAGGCAGGGACTGCCCTGCTCAGCACCGCGCAGAAGACCACCCAGCACCTCCTTGAAGGTGAGCCACCCTTGGGGGATGAAGGGGCCACCACAGACCATCATGGGCCCCCCCAGGCCCCCCCCACCGGGTGTTCTGCTGGATATGGAGATACCCCACCAGCACGGAGTGGTGGCAGTGCCTGGTCCTAGAGGAGTGGGACGACGACCACTGGCTCCAGAATTTCTGGATGAGCTGGGAGACGTTACTTGAGCTCTGCCAGTGACTCACCCCTGCCCTGAGGCACAAGGACACCCATATGCAGCATGCCCTGTCTGTTGAGAAATGGGTAGTCATTGCTGTCTGGAAGCGGGCCACTCCAGACAGCTACAGATCCACAGGAAACCAGTTCGGTGTGGGCAAGGCCACTGTTGCGCTGGAGGTGGGGATCTACATCTCCCAGAGGGAGAGCCCTCTGGGGGACACCATCGTACCCCTCTGCCTTGTGGCAGAAGTGGCCTACCCCCGCCAGCCCTGGCTTATGCACCCCTACATGGGCCACCTCAATGCCAGCCAGGAGGGGTTCAACACTGGCATGAACCATGCACACCAGGTGTTCAAGCAGGCTTTCAGACACCTCAAAGGCTGCTGGCGCTGCCTCCTCAGTTGCCTGGATGTGGGTTTCCCCAACATTCCCCAGGTTGTGGGCACAAGCTGCATGCTCCACAGCCTCGTGGAGGGAAAAGGGGAGGCCTTTGTGCAGGGGGTGGGCTGTGGACCCCCAGCCAGCCACTGCTGTGAGCTTCCAGGTCTATCATGAGGGGATCTGGGTCTGGGAGCCCATTTTGACCAGGCTGTGGGGTTGGCGCTGTCATGGCCATCCCTGGTGGGCCTCTCTCACTGCCCCCACCACCCATGCATTGTGCCCACCACTCACACACTGCACCCATAAAGAGCACATGACACGCATTTTTGGAAAAATAAACCTGAGAAATAATATTTAAGAACCCAAAGCTGTAGACCAATTATTTACAGACATGAACACATGGGGGAACTGTGTACATGGGGGGAGAGCTACCTAAAGGGGTGAGAGACACAACTATTTACAACAGAGGTGGGGGGGGATATGTACAGTGGGGGGGGGGGGCTGAGTGGCCCAGTCCTTGGTCCCTCACAGCCCCTCATCCGGTGTGGAGGTGCGTGACCCATGCCTGGTCCAGAGTCCCCGTTGGGACCGGGTGGGAGCAAATATGGCTGGGCCAGCTCCTGATCCCGGCTGTCCTTTTCAGCAGACTCCAGTGCAGGGGGGCAGGGGCATTTGGGAGGGACGGCAGCTGGAGCAGTGAGGGGCAGCAGCCGGTAGAAGATATGCTCCAGGGTCCCAGTGATGTGATCAAAAGTCCGCAAAAATGACCCCTAGGCCTCCTGGCACCAGGCCAGTGCTTGCTCCTCCAACTGGAGGCAGTGCTCCCCCACCTACACCTGTCGCCAGAGGGCAGTGAGGACCTGGGGGTCGTCAGCCACCCATGGCTGGCTCCGGCAGTGGTGGGCTCATCCCAGTGCCAGTCCATGCTCCAGCTGACTGCTGTGGTGCGACGCCCCCCACGGTCTGTCTGGCATGATGGACATAACAGGTCTTTCGTGGCCCTCAGACAGTGCAGCTGTGGAAAGAGCAGGTAAGAGAGAGAACAGCCATTAGTACTGGGCCCTGGCCTGTGGCCCTCACCCCCTACCCCCGCCAGTGCTGGATCCCCATCCCCTGTCCCCCAGCCATGGGTTTGGTGTCCCTGTGGGCAACCCCTTTCTGGGGTTCAACCCCCACCACCACTCTGGCAATGGGGCATGTGCTGTCCATGGGGGCAGGTGCTGAAGAGATGCCTTCACACTCTCTTTAGGTCTGTGTGAAAGGGAAGGTGACATATTTACTGCGTTGTGCTTAGAGTGTTGGGACAGGCAAAACATATATACACACAGCGCTTTTTTTGTTAAAAGAGGAAGAGCCGGTACTCAGCCTGCTTCTGTCTCCACCCCCGAGCCAGTCCTGTGGCTGGGTCTGTTGAGTTGCCAGTACTCAGTACCAGCTAATACCAACACAAAAAAAGCTGTGTGTGTGTGTTTGTGTGTGCAATTAAATTACAAATCTACCTACTTACTTTTGCCTCCCTTCCTTTTTAACATAACGATTTCTTTGAAAATGGATGTATAAATCACATTGGGTTTGATGGACGCTGTCCTCTGCAGTAACCTTATTTTATATATGCCATTCTAGCACCCGATGAAGTAATATTTTTGACAGAAAGGCTTGTACTAATCCCAGAGTCAACGCAGACATTTCTTTCCCTGGCTCATATTTAAGAGTGAGGTTTGTGATTCTCAGAGAGAGAAAAATGTGAAGTATTATGTAAGTTGACTAGAAGGATCAGCATATTTCACGAGGACATAATTTAAGAACAGTCTCAACTACTGTACTCTTTTTGTGAGGCAGCAAAATGAATAATCACAGTCTTGTTTCAGAATTCCCTTGGCATCCTTTTAATCCTTTCTGAAAGGTTTGGAATAACAGTATTTCTCAAGATACATAAAGACCTTAAAATGAGAACACTATAATCTAATATATTACTACATTTTTATTTGAGAGGAGGCTGCTATTGAAGTAAATGGAAATTTTGCTAAAGATTTTAGTGCAATCGTATTCAGTCCTATGATCAAGAGATTTTGTTTGTAATATGAAGACCTTAACCAACTGTAAAAGTCAGATACTGCATCATTCTCTTTTTATCCACAGTCATAATGCAGGGCTTGAATCTGATCTCATTTACTGTCATTCTCCATGTATTTCAAAGAGTTGCTCCACTTTAGATCAGGCTAAACAAGATCAGAAAGGCCCAGAGCCTGGGTCTATAAATGAGAGCTTCTCCTATATCATGACTCGACAGCACTGGATCTTTTTCTGGGTGTTTTTCCTCTGAGGCCAAGTCTACACTAGACATGAAAGTCTATTGTAAATATGCAAGTCTAGCTACAGCAATTGCGTTGCTAGAATTGACTTATCTACAATCAAATTACTTGGCCATCCTCACAGAGGGAGGTCAATGGGAGAAATTGTCCCATTGACCTCCCTTACTCCTTGTGATATTGAGGAGTATAGGGATCGATTGCTGACCTTAGTGCATCCCTACCAGGTATGTGAAGTTGAACCCCTCAATATTGACCCTCACTGGGTCAATCATCTTCATAGTATAGACACACCCTAAGACATGTTTTGCTCTTCAACATGTCTTTTGCTGACACTTCTCCTCTTCCTTTCTCACAGCTACAGTGCAATGGCCCCACTTTCCCCTATGCAGTGGAATGCCACTGAGAGCAGGGCAGATCCGAGGCTGACCTAAGAGCCATGGGACAAGTAAAGAGAAGGTTGGGCTGGTAGATTTCTGGATCAGCTGGCACTCTTATTTGTGAACTGTGGCTGTAGACGGCTGCACTGGTGACCACAGTGGCAGCAAAGAAGGAAAGTGGGCAGGTGAAAAATTTTCAGGAAGAAGGGGGCTCCAGAAGGAGGACTTCCTTCTGGAAGATCCCCCAGCGGCCACATTTCTACATGCTGTTTTGGAGTAAAGAAGAGCTTCTTCTGGACTCCAAATCATATGACCTTATGCTAATGAGGTGAGGGGAATTTGCATCCATGCCTCATTAGCATATTTCAGGCCATTTATTAACATGCCACTTTTGGCATATGTAGAACGGGCCAATGTGTGTATGCATGTGTGTCATCTTCACATAACTCAAGGTTAGTCAACAGGATTTCCATCACATTTTTAAAAAATGTTTACCTTTGGCCACACATGGACGATGTTAACTTTCAGGAAAAAAATTGCTTTTGAAGTTATTAGTATATGAAAATATGAAAGCTATAATGGAAAACCTTTTAGCCCTTAGCCATACCATTTGCTATGAAAAAAATAAAGCTATCACAAAAATGGCAAATAATTGATAACTGGAAACGAGTATAAAGCAAAAGCTGAAAACTTAATGCCTTCAGCTCTGGGAAAGTTTGAATTCAGATGCGCAATATACTTTTATGGACCCAACTCAAACAAAATTTGGACTGACTGACTTCTTCTGATTTTAATTCTCACCCTCCTATCCCCTGTGCCCAATTATTATAGCAATGTGTAAAGGGAAATAAATAAAAGTATTTGTTTGGAAATAAACATGGGATTTGGCTTGTAGTATCTAAACAATGCCACATGGTGTACAAAAGAGAATGGAAAAAAAAAACATTCTAATGACAGATTGTAGCTACAGTGCTGCCAGACACTAAAATATGAACCATTGTTATAATCATAGGAAAAAAAAGTACAAAAAAAAAAGATTTTCAAGGCTGTCTACTCTTCCCCTCCTTGTATGGCTGCTTCACTGAATCTACAGTATTATGTCCAGAATTTTCATAACAGTTAAGATGTGTATTTTTGCACAGTTTAGCATATATTTAAAATATTTAGCCAAATTCAGCTGTTACCTAGGCTTGAGAAAGGAATTTCATCTCTGGAATATTAAAATTTAATAGAAGGGTTAGAGTATTACTATATATTTAAACTTAGATGCAGTAATTAGAACAAAAATTCCTATCAACACTTTTAGGAACAGCCTTGCCAGACTGTCACTTCATATTATACTTTTTGATTAAAGGTATTTTTCTGCTGTCTCTGTGAAATCTAGGTTTGAAATCTAGATTCCTGAACAAATATGCATCAAAAATGACCTCTTGCCTAGTTTTCCTAGACACTTACAGACATTGCGTTTCCCAGCTCTGTCAGACATTTTGTTGGCCCTCTCAGCAGTGAACCTGGTCTTTCCAGCTGCACCTCATCCCGCCGACATTTCTCCCTGGCTGCTCCCATCTCCCTAAGCGACTTCCCCCCAATCCCTCCATCTGCTTCCCCTGAATAATGTTTCCTTGGCATTAGCAGACATTCCTCTAATCCTCTTGTTCCTTATTCTAGACACTTTGTAATATCGGGAAAATTGTTGAAGTAATCAAATGTCTGGCATAATGCTGTCCAACCTACTGAAGCAAATTTTACATATTTTACGATCTTTTACCAGACAAGAACCATCTCAGAAGGGTAGCCGTGTTCGTCTGTAGCTTCACAAATGACACACAGTCCTGTGGCACCTTAGAGACTAACAAATTTATTAGGTCATGAGCTTTCATGGGTGAAATGAAAGTGTTAGTCCCTAAAAACGTTAGAACACTCCAAGCGCTGCATGTAACCTTGACTTCGGGATTGGCCCTTTGTTCGTTGTGAGATAGGGTAGGGAAAGTACTAGGTTTTTTGAGTATGCTCAGCTGAAGTGTGTGAAGAGCCTGAGGTTTTGAGTACTTGCAGTTCCTACAGAGCTCATTTGGAGCTGCGTGTGCTCAGTACTACAGAAAACCCTTTCAAGCACATTCTTAAGTCCATCCCTATTCAGCACCAGCAGTTGCTCTTCTGAAAAGAGAGAGCCTACAAATACAGTGAGTGACTACTGAAGTGAGGTGGTTAAGCACGGGCTCAAGTGACTTGCTAAACCATCACCTAGGGTTTTAGCAATTATTAGCCATCCCTGACCCACTGTGATAATATCACAGTGACATTTCCCTAGTTGACCTCACATACCAAAAGGCGTTGCTGGGACAAGCTGAAGGATAGGGATTGTAAATATTTCATTTCAATAGCAGCAACATCTTGGGAAAGATGTATGTATCTTGATTGTTTACTTTTAGGGATGTATAGCACTATCTTTACCTACATGAAGTGACTAGGCCACCCTGTAGAGTGCTACGTGAAGAGGTGTGAACTTCAGTGCCCATTGGGTCAATTGTAAATACTAGCTAACACTACATTCCTTTCTCCTTTTTCTTTAAAAAAAAAAAAGGACCAAAAATGTAAAAATGTACGGTAAATGCAATATTCAAGCGGTAGGTTAAGACACAGCAAGACCAAGAAATATAGGAGCTAAATTCCTTATGTTAGCATGCAGAATGCATCAGGTTCAATAACATCTCGGTGAGACCAGTGGAACTTTTCTGATACTAGGCTGATGCTCATGAGTCTGCGTAGAACCTGCACACACCGACAAATAAGGTTTTCTGATAAAGAATAAGAATTCTAAGAAACTCATGAACCACCTTCAGGCAATATAAGAGAAAATGATGCTAAACTCATCAATGGAGTTTCTCTAAATTGATGGGTCAGTTTGGTTTCAAACTGGATCTTCTTCAGCTCAAACTAATCTTTATAATCATATTAATAAAATATGGATGACCTTATGTTTCTTATTTTGGAAACAAACTAAGCTTCCTTTCACCAGTGCACAGACCTTTATGATTTTTTTCTGAACCAAAGCCAGATTATAATCCATTTATTTCCTCCCTTTTCCAATCAGCAAGCATGCAAAATATTACCAAAGCCTGGACCCTGTATAGACCTTAATACATTTCATCTTGAAAATTAGTCTTTTTTTTTCCTCAGGCTCATTTTCAGTTCTGGTTTGACAACTAACATTCAAGTTGGTTTAGTGAGTCTTTCTTCCCTTTTGGCCAGACCATTTCCCTACTGCCTATTGCATTCATTAATAAAATGTTAATTGATCTAGGCAGCTTCATCCTCAGTATATGATACCGTGTTGCACAGATGTCTAGATTCAGTATGAGAATTTTTTTCTATTTCTCAATCACTGAGCAAAAGCTGATTCTAGAGATCAGTAATGTAGTTTATGGGATAATGAACAGGTTTGGTATGGAAAAGCCTATGTTTTAGTCAGGGTTTCTTTTGGTTCATGACTCAACATTTCCTAGTTTTGGCCTGCCTGAAAAGGGAATTGCCAAAATCTAGTGATAAACTGCTGTTCTTGTGCTATTTGCATCCAGGATGGAAACAAGAAGTACAAAAAAATTGACATAACTTCCTGCCCTTGCAGGATTTTCAATCTAATTTTCTAAAAAAGATTCTGGTAGTATAAATAAACATCTAAAATGTTGAATGCTTATTTGACTCAAAAATACAAACTTATCCCAGAAGGGTCACAAGCAGTGGTAATAAATTACTTGGTTGGATTTTCTTTTTAAAAAGGCAACAAAGATGATTAATAAATAATAAAAAAAGAACTTTTAACTTTTCTTAGTGATTTATTAATCTGGAACCAGTTCCCCTTATAAGCGTTCCAAAGGCTTTATTTACATAAAATGGTCCTGTGTATGATTTTTGTAAGGAAAAAATAAAACTTTTTCCAAAGCATTGAGTAGCAAAAAATAGAAAACAATAAACATCTGCATATCAAAACGCACATTTTCTTAGTTTTTAAGAGTACAAAGTTTGGTTTACTTCATGTATCCTTAATTATAAGTAATTAATTGTATATAATTATAAGTAATACAGATGAGATACAGCTATCAAGGTCTGTAGGTTTTTCTTAGCATGAGCATCAGATTATATTCTGTGGGCTGTCAGAAAAAGTGGTGATGAGAAACAGATGGTTTAAAGTATATAGTTTGTGTTAATACACATTCAGCATTACAAACTGCAGTGTGTGTACAAACACATTATATCGTGCTGCACATTTATCCACTTTTTACAGCACTGTTCTGAGTGAAACAGAACTTTTCTGCAGATGTGTATTTTTAGAAGGAAAATTGGGTTACTTGGCAAACAAGCAGAGAGGGAGACATGACAGACAAACTTTAGAATGGGAGGAAATGAGATGAGGATGGGGAAGTGATAGGTGTGGTAGATGCTTACGGGGAATTTTTTTAAAAAAGCAGATATAGTAGGGAGATCTATGTGGTGCTGAGAAGATAGGAGTTGGATAATGGGAAGATTCAAAGATGAGTCAATATGGTTATAAACTTGGTGGGGAAGATGATTTTAGCAGGGGCACTGTGGATGGACATGAGGGGAACACGGAGATTAAGGGAGTCCAGAAAGGAGAAGGTTGCAGTAAGTAGTGCAAGGAAGATACTAGGATAGGGAAGACAGTCAGGAAATAGTGAGCTATGAAGATAGGAAGAGGCAAATGTGACAGAACTTACTGTGAGAGAGTGTATGTAGGTGAAAGGAGAAAAAAATAGCAGGACTAGGAAACTGAAAGGATGAGGGAGGAGGAGGAGAGAGAATTAATGAAAAGTCAGGGGCTACGTCTACACTAGCCCCCTGCGTTCAGAAGGGGCATAATAATGAGTGAGTTGGGAAGATGCTAATGAGGTGCCCCCATGAATATGCAGCTCCTCATTAGAATAATGGCAGCCACAAGCACTTTGAAACTGCCGCTTTTGAATTGCTCACCACCCATGTAGACAGGGGCTTTTCTAAAGGACCTCCCAGACTTCAAAAGCCCATTCTTACTAAAACCAACTCGCATGCGGCTGCCATTATGCTAATGAGGCACTGCATATTCATGGAAGTAGCTCATTAGCATCCTCCAAACTCACTCTTTACCATGTCCTTTCCAAAAGGAAGGGGCTAGTGTAGATGTAGGCCAGAAGAAGAGATCTCTAATGAGCAGTTTGAGATGCAAGACTAATAGGTATTGAGGTAGATTTGGAAATCAGAAGTGTTAAGTAAAGTCAGGGAAGGAGGAGATAGGTCACTGAAAGATAGACAGTAAAAAAAGAAAAAGAGGATCAAGAACAGAACCCTGAGGAACATCAATAAGCCAAAAGATAGCAAGGAGATAATGAGGAATCACTAGGCACACAGAAGTAATGATAATTAAGGAAATATAGAGAGGAAAGAGAAGGTTGTCACTCTTGAAGTGCAGTGGTTGGAAACTATTTTTGTTGGACTTCAGGTCCGAGCTGAAGCAGAAGTCAAAGCTGGGAGAGTAAATAGCATGTTCCAGGATTTTTTTTTTTTTTTTGCGGAGGCAGGGGGAAAGAGGTGAAATGAAATGTTAGCCACAGAGGAAATCTTTATCAAAACGAGGAAACAAATTTTGCTTGTGGGAAGATAGAAAGGAACTAAGAGAAGAAAGCACTGTTTTCCATGCTGATTTTGCCTTTGTATATAACATTTTTGTAATTGACAGAATCCCCTAGGAACTGAACCTGGTTCTTCTGGCAGACACCTCCCATTAATAGAAAGGTCACAAGACAATACCTGGCACTGCCCTCAACTTTGTATGCTCAGACTTTTTAGGCACAAAGCCTTGATCTTATTTCACGTACATCTTTTGGTTTTCCAGATAAGCTGTACTACATAAAGATATGGAGGAACAGGTGGAATAGCGTACATTTTGTATGACTATTTATACATGTGTTAATGGTAAATTCAAAATTTCATCGGCCAAATGAACACATGCCTTCTTTTCTTTATTCTAAATTCATCTATTGCTCTTACTTTAATTCTGCAGACAGATAAGAAGTCTCTCTTCAATTTAGGATGGGGTTGCTCTAGCTAATTTAGACAGGGGTTCTGCACAAAGTGGAATTTGTGTGGGTGGATTTCTGTGCCCATACCAAGCCCTATTATCTACTATGTTCTTACACAGCAGTCCAGTCATGGGGTAGGATCAAGGTTCTATACCCCATCCTGCTTTCTGTAATGTTTCTCAGCAAAAAATGCTAGAATTTCTATTATCATTCTGCTAAATCCCTTAAAAGTTTCAAAGGAATAATTACATATTAACAAAAACTAATTTGTAATGTGAATGTATTACTGAGTAATCACAGTACAATTAAGCCACCAAATATTGGTTGTAAATGTGGTGAACTTAGGACGGAATATGATCATCAGTAAGCACTCCGTCACATACATTCTGTAGAACCAAATGCAGGTACACTCGGTAGAGTAGCAATGCAGATGGAACTATAAATGTAAAAGTGGCCACCCTTGTTTCTATATACTATACACTGTCAGGTCATTTGACTGAATGGCACTGTATAACCAAATATTTACTCAAAGAATGTTCAGCAAAGCTCATTAACTTATAAGTAATTTTATTAGTTTTTAAGGTATTACAGGACTGCTTGTTTTTTCAACAAAACTACAAGAACTGTACTGGAAACTGTTACATTAACAAAGATATGGCTTCTTTTCCACTATTAGCTAATTCAAGTTCATCACAATCTGTCTATGGTCATGTATTAGTTCCTAGCATGATAAGATCTCAGTGTACCCACATGTTTAACAACAGTATTTTTCTTATGGCTCATTCTAAAAGCCATCCCACCACCAGAGAAAATAGTCTGACCTCATTTTGTGAAGTTGTTTATACCCATCCAAAATGAGAATAAAAGGCTACATAGACCATTAGCATTTTACACCCACCTGTGCCCACTTTGTATGGCGGTATATGGCTGTCTGGCACAAGACAAAGCAAAATCATGCCAATTGACACCACTTTTATACTGAGGGAGAATATGTCTGTTCCCATCAGGACATAATGATTGACACAAAATTGTATTGTGTCACATATAATTCAACAAGTGACTCAGGACAGGTATATTGATTCACAGGAGCTTTATTCATAAAATTATTGCAAGTTTGATAGATATTTTCTGGTTTGTTTAACCAAAATTGCATGCTTTTATTTAAAAAATTGTAACTATGTCAAAGCCTCTTGAGTTGCTGGCATTTCTCTTTTAGGGCAAGTCTACACTACAGCAGAAAGTCAAATAAAGGCATGCGATTCCAGCTATGCCAATTGGAGTTGCTGGAATCGGTATACTTTAATTTAATATAATAATATTTAATTTAATATACTTGGAGTACCTGGAGTTGATATACTTTAATTTGGGCTTCCGCACTGTCTCCACTAAGGGTGGTATATTTTAAACAATTTGCAACAAGTGTTGAATGCTCAACATTTCAGCTATGTTGATTAGTTACTTAGTTTTGATAAGTGATTTATATTGGTTCCCTGACTGAATGTATAAAACTCTTATGGGCTACGTCTACACGTGCAGCCAACATCGAAATAGTTTATTTCGATGTTGCGACATCGAAATAGGCTATTTCGATGAATAACGTCTACACGTCTTCCAGGGCCGGCAACGTCGATGTTCAACTTCGACGTTGCTCAGCCCAACATCGAAATAGGCGCAGCGAGGGAACGTCTATACGTCAAAGTAGCACACATCGAAATAGGGATGCCAGGCACAGCTGCAGACAGGGTCACAGGGCGGACTCAACAGCAAGCCGCTCCCTTAAAGGGCCCCTCCCAGACACAGTTGCACTAAACAACACAAGATCCACAGAGCTGACAACTGGTTGCAGACCCTGTGCCTGCAGCATAGATCCCCAGCTGCCGCAGAAGCAGCCAGAAGCCCTGGGCTAAGGGCTGCTGCCCACGGTGACCATAGAGCCCCGCAGGGGCTGGAGAGAGAGCATCTCTCAACCCCCCAGCTGATGGCCACCATGGAGGACCCAGCAATTTCGACGTTGCGGGACGTGGATCGTCTACACGGTCCCTACTTCGACGTTCAACGTCGAAGTAGGGCGCTATTCCTATCTCCTCTTGAGGTTAGCGACTTCGACGTCTCGCCGCCTAACATCGAAGTTAACTTCGAAATAGCGCCCGACGCGTGTAGACGCGACGGGCACTATTTCGAAGTTGGTGCCGCTACTTCGAAGTAGCGTGCACGTGTAGACGCAGCTATGATCAGGCAAATGGCTTGGAGGAGTCACTGGTGTATGAATCTTTTAGTATGAGGTAGCAGTACAGGGACAATGATCAAATAAGGAAGACTGAGGGATATTTAATATAGTGTTAGACATTTTCCTTTCTGTGTCATTTAAGCTGTGCTCCTAGGTACTGTAAGTTTTATTGGCTGGATACAGATTTAAAATTTCTTTTCCTCACTTCACATTCATAATATCATCAGCCCCAGACATAGCAAAACATGAACTGGGTCCCAAAAGATCATGACATTCACTTTAAAATTTCTGAGAGCTTTTACATATAGTATTTTGTGGATTCTTTTTATTTGCCTGTCAGGTTTGGAAACTCTGGGGTTCATGCTTTGATGATTTTCTCTGCAACCATGAGGGCAAGAAACTTTTTAAAAATGGCAGCTCGATTCTCACTAATCATATGACGTCATGCACAGGGGCTTCCATAAAAACATCTGCAATCCCTAAACTCATGATCCCGCTGCACTGGTTGCGTCAATTTCATGTGTAAGTACCTAAGTACTCTATCTTAATATTGACTAGGTGAGCCTTTATAGGAGTAAAATGTCCATGAGTTCATGATAATGAAAAGCAGAAACAAAAAAGGTATGATTGCAGCAAAGAGTTGTGGCTTTATATTTTTGTGGCAGATTCTGGCTCAAGACTTTACATTAAACACTGTCACACAAGAAAAAATAATGCTGCTGAGGTTTTAATGGCCTTCAGTACAAGCAAGACATGATTCCCAGCTGAGAATACAGCTGAGGTTCATCTGTTCTTGTGTGTTGATACTTTTATCAGACAGGAGGTCATTGTGGTAATTAAAGCTGAGAAATATATAAACATGGGAAAGTCTTTATTATGTTTCATGTTTTATCTTTTGCAGACATGCTGATAGGATACAAATGTCCCTAACAAGACATTGAAAACAATGAGAACACTGTATTTTAAACTTGTCAATTGCTTTGCTACTGCTTGTTTTGATGAAAAGCTGGTTTCATAAAGATCTGGACACTGGCAGAAAATACGAATGATTTTGTGAGCTTTATTTCAGTGGTAACACAGGATAAGTCATTACAGTTATTTCAGAAATAAAGACATAGGCTTCCCCTAAAATATTTAATCTCATTCTGTTTTGACTTTACCAAAATAGGATTGAGGTATTTATCCTGCTATATCTATCCTGCTATACTCTGGGTACACAGCTATAAAAGCAGACTAACCACTGAAATCAGTTTACTCTGGGTTTACACTAGTGTGACTAAAGGCAAAATTTGGTTCTTTGTCATTTCCTCTTATATTCTATCAAACGATCTTTCTAAGGAGCTGGAAATGCCATTCTGTTAGCTAATATTCCCTTTCATAGACTAATACAAATACAAGGCAGCACTTCTTATTCAAATGTGTATTGGCCATCTTTTGGAAGTTTGTGGGGAGTGTTTTTGGTGTAATAAGTATAAATGGAAAAAAGCTCATTTTTCCTGTATACTGTTTTACTGACCTATTTTCTATATATCTCTTAGAAGAACTGGTCTTTCATTTTGTCTTTGGGTAAATGTGCCCACTTCAAATTTATGAGATGACTATCCTACTATCTATTAAATTAAATATATCATAAAATAAATTTTCATTTTAGCAAAAAATTGCTGCAGTGTATACTCTGATATTTTACAAAAGAAATAAGAGAAGCAAGAGCAAAACACATGACCCTTAACTTGTATTTATTTATTTATTTTTAGCATTGCAAGAGAAACATCTGAAAAGCATCTGCGCGTCCTTTTTCTAGAAACCACACATCCATCCCATTAGCAAAATAAAATCTGGGAACATCCAAAAACACATGTCCACATGACAGTCTTCTTGACAAGAGAGAATAAGAGAAAAGCAAGTGGAATGAAAACAAAATGTTCCTTGGATTGCTCGACAGAAGTTCATTGTGTTGATTTCATTGCAATTACGTTTGCCAAGCTCAAGGCAGCATTCTTGTTATAGCGGGTAAGTTCACAAACTGAATGAAGATTTACTTTGTGATGCCACACGTGAATATCAAAGATATCTTATTTTATATGCTACTTTTATCTCCATTTTCTGACCAACACCCACTTCTTTCCATAATAAATCAGTTTATTAATCAGGCTAGCACACGTCACTTTTTCACAGTACTTGTCTGTTATGAATAAAACTAAATAGAAAAAAAATGGTTCTCTTCTCTGCAGCTGACTTCATTATGGATTTTGTCCAGTAGTGCTTCAGTACGCTACTGAAATGAGGGAATCTGGACTACAGTATGGAGGACAGTACAAATTGGGAAACATAGCGGGTGTGTCTACACTACAAAATAACTTCGAAGTAGAGCACCTACATATAAAATGCTCTCTCCCTTACTTTGAAGTAGGCTTCCCCTACTTCGAAGTTAAGCGTCTACACACAATTAGCCTCTACTTTGAAGTAAGGGGCCATGATATGATGCAGGCATGGGGTCTCTTGGCCAGCAAGCCCTTCCAGGCTTGCAGCCAGCTGACCTCTTAAAGGGCCCCTCCCAACACCCCACTCTGCACATGCTCAAGGCTGCCAGACTGTGGACAGCAATAGAACACATGCTGGGGAGAACAGCCGAGCAACATGCCCATTCCTATCCTACCCAAGGACTAGGTCCGCTCCACCATGGCCAGCCTGCAAGCCACACTGGTTGCCCTCATCTTCCAGTGGCTTGGCCGGGTCACCCACCTGGGACCCAGCCTTCAGGCCCTGGCCACGGCGCTGCTGCCCCTCCCCTGGGCCGCCCCAATCCAGCGCTGGTGGGCCTTTGTCATCATCAGCAAGTGGTAAGACCGGCTGGTACTGGATGACTGGGTTAACAAGTGGGGTCTGGGGAACTTCAGAACGATCCACCAGACATTTGAAGACCTCTGCCAGTGGCTCCCCCAGTCCTCCAGCACTGAGACGCATGGATGCAGCCAGCGCTCCCAGTGTGGAACAGGCTGGCCAGCCCCGACAGCCTCTGGTCCATCAGTCACCAATTTGGCATTGGCAAAGCCGCTGTCAGAGCGGTGATGATTGAGGTAAGGCTGGGCCCCACCATGGACCCACCCTGGGGAGAGGGCTACCAGGCAGGGGACAGGGGGCCCGTGGTGAGATGCCTCCTGGTATGGCATTCATGGACATATCTTCCTTACCCCCTACAGGTTGTCTGAGTCATCAACAGGGTGCTAATGCCAAGAGATGTGACACTGGGGGACCTGGGTGCTGCCCTCACCAGGTTCACAGACCTGGGCTTCCCAAATGGTTTTGGAGCTCTAGATGCATGTGGTGATCTGGGCTCCAGACCACAGCGGAGGTGCCTACATTTACAGGTAGGGATACCACTTGGTGATACTCCAGGCCCTGGTGTACATGAGGGGCTGTTTCCTGGACGTGTGTGTGGGGTGGTCAGGCAGGGCCCATGATGCCTGCTCAGTCCAGAATCCATGGCTGGGATGCCAGATACAGGAGGGCACATATGTTCCTACCACAGGAGCTCCCACTTGCATATCCAGTGCACCCATGGCTCATGCAGCCCTATACTGGATGCACCACACCCACCTAAGACACCTTTAATGGTTGCCTCAACCATGCCAGAGGCACAGTGAAGTGAGCATTTGGGAGGCTGAAGGGGAGGTTTCGCTGCCTCCTCCTCACCAGACTGGATGTCAGCCTCCTGACTGTCCCCTCAGTCATAGCTGCCTGCTGTGCCCTCCACAATCTTGTGGAGAGAAGACAGGAACCCTTCTATCACGGCTGGGCTGGGGACCTGGGGGCTGGGTATGAGCAGCCACCTGCTGTCCCATGCCACAAGCCACAGAGGGATGGGGTCAGGGTCCAGAAGGCCTTGTGCCAGGCCTACACACAGGGCCTGCCCTGACCCTCCCAGCCACACACCACAACACCGGTAGCTCCACTCCCCCATCTCTCATGCTCCCCCCACCACCACCCTCCCACCAAGCACTGAGGATGGGGGTTAGGGTCAAACTTTAGTATCCGGGGAATAAACATGTTTTGCAAAATCAAACAGAACAATATGTGAAACTATTTACTGTGCTCAGGGGAAGCAGTCCACAGGAGGGAGGTGGGGAGCTAGGTGAGGCAAATGAACTGGGGGTGGGGCTAGGTAGGGGAAGGTTCAGTCATCCAGGGGTGTGGGGGCCTGGGAGCCACGTCGACCATGGCTGCCCCGACTGCTCCAGGTCTGGGACCCCCTGCAGGGCTGCAACAGGGCTGGGACCACAGGCAGGTAGGGCTGGGGTGGGGGGTGCTGCGGGCTCAGCCTCCTCAGGCTTTGTAGTGGGGGATGCTGGGGCTGGGCCAGGTGCACCCCTCTCAGCCAGCAGCCACCAAGCCAGCTCCAGGTGGGCAGATGGTGACAGGTCTACCAGGAGGGGCGCAGCTGCCAGAGGGGCTGCTGCGGGCCGGGCTGGTGAGGGGGTGGGTGGGTGGCCAAGGCCCGGGACATGGCATCCAGGCTGCTGGCCAGCTGCATCTATGCATCCTGATCCATTGCCAGCCAGTCCCGGAACACCCCGGTCATCTCCCTTGCAACTGCCTGGTTGGCAGCCACCTCCTCCTCCTTCCAGCACCATCTGTGGGAGGCCCTGCTGCAGCTGTGGGGGAATACAGGTGGGGGCCATGAAGTTGCCACCTGGTCCCCTGTGGCTGCAGTTGCAGCCTGCTCCAGTGGGCTGCAGCACCTTCCTGATGATGGACCTGTGGAGACAGGAAGGGACAGGGTACAACCCGTAAGTGCTGGGTCCCAGCCCCAGGGGGGCTTGGGCCCTCGTTCTGCTTGCCCCCAACCATCTCCCCTGCTGCCAAGTGAGGATCAGCCTGTGTTCCCTCCCCTTGCCCCATCCCCAGGTGTGTGGGCTGTGGGGCTGTTCCAGTAGGCCCCATCCCCATCCCGGGTGACATCCTGCTCATCCTGTATATACTGGCTGCAACATCCTGGGGCTCAGGAGAGGCTTGACTGGGTGTCCCAGAGGGGAGGGTGATGGTGAAGGTCCCATTGCTGTAGCCCTCATCATCACCCTTAGTCACAGTTGGCTGTCCCCATGTGGGGGGCTAGAGGTGCTGGAGGGGCCCGCCTCATCCTCGCTGTCTGCAGGGGGTAGGGGGCGTGGCAGTGTCCACCACATGCTCTGGGTTGGACACTTCCCTCTGCCCCAAGAGCCTGTGCAGCTCTGGTAGTGGGGTCTGTGGACAGTCTGTGCCCGTGACTACCTGGCAGCATCACAGGACTTGATGTAGGTCTGGCAGAGTTCTTTGACTTTTATCCACACACTGCTGCCAGTGCGGTCGGGATGGCCTTGGGCGGCAAGCCCACTGGCCAGCTGGTCGAAGGCCTCTGCATTCCTCTTCCAGGTGCCAGTTTGTTTAAAGACTTCTTCCTCCCGCCACAGAGTGAGGAGGAGCTCGTCCTCAGTCCAGGCAGGTCCCCTCCTGGCATGGCCCTTGCCTGGGTGCTGTGACCCCTCACACTCCTCATCCAGGGCCCCTGGGGGGGCAGAGTGGTCCTAGCGTGCCACCATGGTGGCCAGGCGCTGCAGACACAGGCTGATGCTTCAAACAGGGGCAGTATAAGTGGGATCTCATGCTGCCCCTGCTTGTGACATGGTCTCAGCTTCCTGTCTGGGGTTGCTGAGGAGCTGCTTCCTTTAAGACAGCTGGCAGGGACCACAGAGCCCTGGCTGGGCAGGCCAGAGGGTCTCCATTCTCCAGGGAAGGCCGCCACCTTAGTAGACTGCTTACTTTGACGTAAGGAGTGCAGAGTATCTACACACACTTGACTTCAAAGTTAAACTTCAAAGTAAGCCACTACTCCATTCCCAGGAATGCTACTTAGTAGCAGCTTACTTTGAAGTAAGTTTGTAGTGTAGACACAGCCAACCAAGCTTTTTTGATAAAAGAATTGTATTGAGTGCTACAGCTGGCCAGAAAACAAGAAATCCATTTTGAGAAAAATTTCAAGAATTTGACATATAAGCTGTGTCTACACGTGCACGCTACTTCGAAGTAGCGGCACTAACTTCGAAATAGCACCCGTCGCGGCTACACGCGTCGGGCGCTATTTCGAATCTAACTTCGACGTTAGGCGGCGAGACGTCGAAGTTGCTAACCTCATGAGGGGATCGGAATAGCGCCCTACTTCGACGTTCAACGTCGAAGTAGGGACTGTGTAGACGATCCGCATCCCGCAACGTCAAAATTGCCGGGTCCTCCATGGCGGCCATCAGCTGGGGGGTTGAGAGATGCTCTCTCTCCAGCCCCTGCGGGGCTCTATGGTCACCGTGGGCAGCAGCCCTTAGCCCAGGGCTTCTGGCTGCTGCTGCGGCAGCTGGGGATCCATGCTGCAGGCACAGGGTCTGCAACCAGTTGTCGGCTCTGTGTATCTTGTGTTGTTTAGTGCAACTGTGTCTGGGAGGGGCCCTTTAAGGGAGCGGCTTGCTGTTGAGTCCACCCTGTGACCCTGTCTGCAGCTGTGCCTGGCACCCTTATTTCGAAGTGTGCTACTTTGGCGTGTAGACATACCCTCGCAGCGCCTATTTCGATATGGTGCCACGCAACGTCGAAGTTGAACATCGACGTTGCCAGCCCTGGAGGACATGTAGACGTTATTCATCGAAATAGCCTATTTCGATGTTGGCTTCACGTGTAGACGTAGCCATACATTTGTATGAAGGAGAAAAAACAAGTCCTTTCAAACCCATATTTTCCACAATAAAAGCAGGAAGGATAAATACCATTACATCAGAATAACTAACTGATTAGTGTACTCATCTGGGAGATTGTCCCTTGTTTCCTCAGTGGGATTTTAACTAAGGTCTCAGACACTCCAATTGAAAGTCTTAACTAAGCTATTGAGTCCAACTCACACTTAGTCTGGTCTAGTAAATAATTACTTATTCATACAAAAGGGAATGTCTCCAACAGGAGAGACTGAGGAGGAGTAAAGGAGCTTTGAAGTTGTGTGGGCACTTCGAAGTACCCACTGCTGACCCGTGGCTACACGCAAGCCAGAACTTTGAAGTTTCACACTTCAAAGTTGCCACAGGGGAGATTTAGCCTAATGATGTGCTGCATATGTGTGGCAGCACTTCATTAGTAATCTCCCAACACCCTAATTACCACGCCCTCTTCAAAACTGGGGGCTAGTCTAGACACAGCCTTAATCTCCCAAACCAATCTTCTCAGTATCAGCCTTACGTTAGAATCTGAATTGTTCTCTTGTTCCTTGATGGTTTCTTCTTTGTGTGTTGATGATAAAGAATCATCAGATGGGAAATCCCAGAATCCACCCCAGTTGCCAATGTGGTGCAACTTTCTGGAATTACTTGTAGATACTTCGTTATGTCAAAATGTCTTCTGGTCTGCAGAAGACATTGATTGCAGCTGTTCTTTAATAGTACTTCTTGAACCACAAATATGCTTCTCTTTTATTGAGCCTCAAATTATGATGTCATCCATTGATGTGTCGACACAAGTAATACGTTCATAGATCATACGTATGGTATTATGATACACTTCTGGTGCAGAAGCTGTGCCAAAAGGTAAGCATAAGAACCTGTATATCCCATTTGGGGTATTGTGTGCATAATTTTGAGCTGTCTTCAGTTAGTTTTGGCTGCCCTAAATTAGGGATGCATCCAGTTTGTTGACATATTGAACATATGTGAAGTAAATCATAATCTCTTCTTTGGCTGATAGTTTGAAATGCTCTCATTTTTTCATAGATGGCAGTTACTTTTCTCCATGATAACGAGGGAGCTCACGCATTCTGGTGTCGCCCCAGATTTTTGTATTATTTTCATTGCTTCCATCTTTGTAAGCCTTGGATTTACCCCAGAGTAGAACTGGCCCCTTCCTATCCACATAGATAACTAGAGGCACTTGTTTTTTTATTCAGATTGTATGTTCACCCTATAAGCAATCCAACCCATAAAATGAGCCACCGTATCCCTGAAAGACTGCCTCATAGCCATGTGTGGCATGATCCTTTTGTGGGAATACCTATTTTACCGGATGGAGTTTCTCTTATCTGACTAGGCCTAAAATTGATTCAACATTTTGGACACTGCAATAAATAGGACGCTTTATATGGTGTTTTTATGGCTGATGCTAGCAAGTCACCTCTTCTTCACTAGTATATCTGTTCCAGAATAACCAAGTACTTTTATTTTTGTTGGTCTCAATTGTGACTTTATTTTTAATCTCTCATAATCTTGGTCAGATAGAATATTAAGCAGAGCTCCTGTGTCCAGTTTCAGCAGAATATGTGTTCCATTCACTGTCATAGGCATTATCCAGTCCCTCTCCTTAGGCTTCCTACATATCAATACGTCTATGAAAAATTCTCCAGTAAGATTGCCCTTAACTGAATGCCCTTGGGTTTTCTACCTTTGTTTATTTTTCCCACATTTATGAGTTTTCCAAGTGCAGGGTACTGCTTGGGTACATACCAGGAGCCATACCTTCCATATGACTGTCTATACCCAATCTTTCACCCTCAGTTTTCGTAGTGAGTGGGTCCATTGTTTGATTTAACATATGCTGGATGTATTCTTTTGTACTTAGTACATGGATAACCGCTTCTGATGAGTAGTAACAGAGAGGGAGCCATGCTACTCTTCTGATGAATTCAGCTCTTGGGTTCTTGTTTTTACAATTCCTTTTGCCCTGCATATGTGGAGAGCATTTTTCTAAAGTTGTCTCCTTCACAGAGCAGTCAGTCTCTGACTTAACGCATTGCCTTAATGTCCCAAATGATTCTCTGTCTGACCTGAGATGCTCCAAAGTCACAGGTTTTGCTGAGTTTCCCTAATTCTGTGACGTATTGCTCTATCATGTCATTAGTATTTTTGCAGGCATGTAAAAAATACTCTGTCAGAGGTTGCATTCCTTTCTGGTATGCACTGTTCCTCAGGCTTTTAGTATTTTACTTAACTTCATGCTTTCATTTTCTTCAAACTTAAAGTTGTAATAAGTATCCAAATCTTCCTCCCAAACAACATACAGAAAGCTGAATTCATTTTACCATTTCATTTATTCATTTACCAGGCCCATGGCTGCAAAATACAATTCAAATCTCTACCTGAGTTTTTTCCAGTTCTGTGTAACATAGCCTGACAGTTGCAGATTGGTTGGAAATTCAAACACATCCATTTTTTTACTATTTTCACCCCTCTTAAATTAGTCAAGCTATTACTCTGCTCACAAACAACCCGCAAGAGCTTCTGTGCCTGATACTCGGCATGCTTCTCTATTGCCTTCCTTTGCCTCTGTTTTCAATGGCAAATGCAGGACTTAATTTCAAAGTGCCTTCAGTTTCTTTCATATTCAGCACTTCTGACACCAGATAACAATCTTAGGGTTAATTAAATAACAAACTAGTAAATAGAAAAGGAATAAAACACCAATAAAATAGAAGGGTCTCTCACAGCTGCATATAGCCTTGTGATGTTCTCACTACCCTCCTACAAGGAGCATCTTCAAATTCTCATTTTTTTTAGTTTTAACACTTGAATATATACGTTTCCCACTGTAAAATTCAGTGCAAAGCAACATTAGTTATCTTAGGTCTTATATATACTACCATGGAAGATTGACCCGCTCAGGGCCAGATTCTGGGGTTTGATTTTGCAGGTGCAAGAAATAGAGTTCTTTGCGGTCAAAGTCAACCTCTGTACTCCTCATGAGATGAAAGGAGTAAGAAAGATCGAAGGGAGAAACTCTCCCATTGACCTTCCCCAGTTAAAACAGGCAAGTTAGCTGAATGTAGCTATGCCAATTGCATAGCTAAAATTGATGCAATTCGAATTGCCTAGCTGCAGTCAGCTTCTATGTCTAGTGTAGACATAGCTTTATCTTCCAGACTAATCTAACTTTGACATTCACTAAACAAAAAAGCAGTCATGTAGCAGTTTAAAGACTAACAAAATAATTCATTAGGTGATAAGCTTTCATTGGACAGACCCAGTGCTTCAGATCTGGAAATTCTGATGAAAGTAAACTAGTACAACAAAAAATATGACAGAAAAAATGAAATTAAAACTGACAAATCAGCCATATGGTACAGAAGGAGGTGGGGCAAAGGGAGGGGAAGAGGGGAAAGTAAATTATATATGGCAAGGCTGCGTCTACACTAGCATGTTATTTCAAAAAAACAGGACTTTTCCAAAAAAAACCTATGGAGCATCTACACACAAAGGCTGTGGCCACACTTGGCCAAAACTTTGAAATGGCCATGCTAGTGGCAAAATAGAAGAATACCAATGAGGCAGTGAAATGAATGTTCAGCACCTCATTAGCATGCTGCCGGATGTGGCGCTTCAAAAGTGCTGCTTTTGAGCATGTGTAGCTTGGCTACATGTGGGTCCTTTTCGAAAGGACCCCACACATTTCAAATTCCCCTTATTCCTCTCAGCTTGAAATGTGCAGACTCATTTCAAAGAGGACACCCATGTAGCTGACACATGCATTCAAAAGCAGCACTTTTGAAGTGCCGCGTCCAGCAGCATGCTAATGGGGCACTGAATAGTCATTTCAGCGCCTCATGAGTATTCTTTGATTTGGCCATTAGCATGGCCATTTCGAAGTTTTGGCCAAGTGTGGCCACAGCCAAAGTGTTCAGTTTTAATCTGAAACTGAGAGAACACAGCACTTTTTTTGGTTGCCCTCTTCCTTTCCCTGATGGAAGAGTGCCTTTTTCCAAAATATTATTTTGGAAAAAGTATGCGTAGATGCCTTGGGGGCTGTTTTTTCACAAGATCAGTCTTCATGGCACCAGCTTTTTGATCCTCAGCCAGTTCTTTCAAAAGAGTGAGGGCAGTGTGGACAAGCTCTATCAAAAGAGCAGATCGCTTTTTTGATCTGCTTTTTTGTGTATGGATGCACTCTTTTGAAACAAGTTTTTTTGGAAGAGATCTTCCCGAAGAACTTCTTTCAAAAGATTGCTGTAGTGTAGATGTAGCCCAAGTGTCTATTAAATTAAGTGTTAACACTTCCCCCATTCGCCGCCCTTCACTGCCTCCCCCCAGTCTATATCTACACTACAGTGATCCTTTGAAAGAAGTTCTTCTGGAAGATCATTTTTGAAAAACTTTTTGTAAAATATTTTTGTTTTTTGCTTTGCACAGATACTGGATGGCAGCTATTTAGGTTAGTTGAGAAGGCTTAGACACCGGGACAAATTTAGAACCATTTGGCATATCTAAAGTTAAGTTACTAAATTATTCAGCCTTGTCTCATGGGTTGCTTTTTTAAAATTGGTGTAGTAACTATTTAGTCCTAGATATAACTATTACAAAAAGTGTATAAATAGAATCTTATCAACTGATAGGATATTCAAGCCATTAAATTTTAACAAAGGCCAAGCATGCTCTTCCAAAATTTCAGGACCAGACTCCAAAGAGAAATTGCTGAGCTACAATTCATCTGCAAATTTGACACCCTCAGCTCAGGCTTAAACAAAGACTGTAAATGGCTGGCTAAATACAAAAGCAGCTTCCCTTCCCTTGGTGTTCACACCTCCAGATCAACTGCTGGTGGTAAACCTCACCCTTCCTGACTCAGCTAACCTTGTTATCCCCAGCCTTGCTCTGGCTTATTTATATCTGGCCCTGCAGATTTACATGACCAGCATCTGATGAAGTGAGTCTGTGCTCACAAAAGCTCATGCTCAAAACTTTTCTGTTAGTCTATAAGGTGCCACAGGACCCATCGTTGCTGTCTTCCAATCACTGTAAACTAAACTATTTACATATCAGGAAAGAACTGCCTATTGGTTAAATTCTACATTTTGTATATCTTCCATATGAACAGCTCCTTTATTCCCAATTGCTACTACAATTTTACATTTGCTAAAAATACCAGAAAATGAGCTAGGTTGTGGATCATATCTATCTAATGAATGAGAAACAAGAAGTTTGTACACATATATATAATCTAAATTGATTCCCTTATTTACTAGATCATAAAAGAGAGCTTTAAATATAATCTGAATAATACGTGATGAAATTAGATCATTCATCTTCATTGTGAATATTTGGAAGGTATTGTTTATTTTTAAACTTACAATGAAACGTTTTCATGCTACACAATACATTACTTATTAATTATTCAGAAACAGGTAAATATTCAAAGATGTTGGCTAAAGATGCTGGGTTGCTGGCTGGGGTGCCCTCCTCCTCTGAGCATGGAAAGAAGGATGACCAAATTTCTAAACACACTTCCTCTCCTTGGTTTACTTCTCTGTTGCTTATTTGACAAGACTCTGTGCCTGGGCAAGAGTCCTTGTTAGTGGACTGGACTCGAAGCCTTTTCTTCCTCCCTGCTCTTTTCCCATGATTTATCTTGTGGATAAAAGGAGCCAAGGTTTGGACAAGGCAAATGTACAGCTAAGGGTCAATGAACCCCAGCATACTCAGGCAGAAGATGTCAGAAAGGAATCTGATTACAGCTGCTTGACTAGAGGACTACTCACAGTGAGAGACTCAGATCTCAGACTGTTTAGGTAAAGGATCACAACTGAGATAATGTAAACCTCCAAAACCAGTGTCTGGTGAAGAACTGCAATCAGTGAAACCATAAACAACCTAAAACTTTGGAGTAGAGATGACCTACCTGACCTAAGAAGGCATTGAAGAAGCTTAAAGCCATGCTGGATTTTGAAGCCAATGTTTAGGTAAACAGATATTTTGTAGTCAAAGGCTCAAGAGAGTTTCTCAGGTTGTCCAATTGCTTAGAACTGTCACAGATTGTTCAGTTTGTTATCATGACACCCACTGGTGGAAAGACTTGTATTACTTGCTGCTTAAAAATGAAGTTTTGTTTGCCCAGCCTGGAAAGTTGAAAGGATTCCAACAAAAGCTATATACATGTCACTTTATCTCCAGTATTTCAGTCACGCAGCAGGAATTTGTTCCATGCTTGCAAAGTTAAAAAGTCAGCTGGGATGAGGTGAGGTTCTCACAGTTAGTGAAAAGTTTAAAAGTCCTATACTATTAGTGTCAACAAACCTGTGATTGTTGTCCCCCCAGACACAGTATCCAGGGAATATTTGACCTTTTGGGGCAAGCTCAAGAAGCCAACAGAAGAGGTGCTTTGATTTGTATAATCTCAACATCTGGGACAGTATTTTATGCTTTCATGCTACAGTAAATTGTAGTTTGCTCCAAACTCTCACTGCATAACATTTTTTACACAGAGATTCATTAGAAGACATAAACACCAGGAATTTTGGGAAATCTTCAGTGCAGTGTACACTTTTTAAAAAACCCCACATAAAACTACACGTGAAAGGCACTTTGAAGAAATCCTGATGGTCAGGAAACAAGGTGCCAATCAACTGTCAAAGCAGAGGTCATATTTGAACTCCCCCAAGAGACAAAAACTGCATTTCAGAAACAAATATTATTGATAGATTCTTGTCTGTGTTTCCTCAGACAAGTGTTTCATCAGTTCCAAATTAGTCTTAAGAATTCAGAGTTTCTGTGGCCTCGGAATATATCATAAGAAATTCATGATCCGCTAGGAATGACAGGCTCCTGACACCACGTCAATCTTGCATGGTTTTTCCCACAAAAGAAAATGCATTCCTTTAATCAAATATAATACTCTGTTTATCACATTAACAGTCATGCCCTTAACACATTTTGAATAGCTATTTGTCTTCACAGAAACACACTAGTTGTAGTCATCTACTTTAAGGCCAAAAATGACCATCAGGTCATCTTTCCTGGCCCTCTGCACACCAAAGACTGTCAGTACTACTCAGAACCCACGCATATAAATCCGACTGTAAACATGACTCTTTTATCCCAAAAGAGATTGAGCTATGGTGTAACACAGACAGTAAACAGAAGTTGGTGTAAAGCAACAAATGAACTATGGAACTCTGATTTTTAATCTAAGAAGGAATGGGACACTCAAACATGTTAAACTATATACCTGTTCTCATACTGTATTTGAAACTTCCCCTGGATGACTTTTATTTTTGAATTCTTTAAAGTCCGGTTAAGTAAGCAAATTTCCAACATTATGGCTGCGTCTACACGTGCACGCTACTTCGAAGTAGCGGCAGTAACTTCGAAATAGCGCCCGTCACGTCTACACGTGTTGTGCGCTATTTCGAAGTTGAAATCGACGTTAGGCGGCGAGACGTCGAAGTCGCTAACCCCATGAGCGGATGGGAATAGCGCCCTACTTCGACGTTCAACATCGAAGTAGGGACGTGTAGACGATCCGCGTCCCGCAACATCGAAATAGCGGGGTCCTCCATGGCGGCCATCAGCTGGGGGGTTGAGAGATACTCTCTCTCCAGCCCTTGCGGGGCTCTGTGGTCACCGTGGGCAGCAGCCCTTAGCCCAGGGCTTCTGGCTGCTGCTGCTGCAGCTGGGGGTCCGTGCTGCATATACAGGGTCTGCAACTAGTTGTTGGCTCTGTGTATCTTGCACTGTTTAATGAAAGTGTGTCTGGGAGGGGCCCTTTAAGGGAGCGACTTGCTGTTGAGTCCGCCCCGTGACCCTGTCTGCAGCTGTGCCTGGCTCCCTTATTTCGATGTGTGCTACTTTGGCGTGTAGACGTTCCTTCGCTGTGCCTATTTCGATGTTGGGCTGAGCAACGTCGAAGTTGAACATCGACGTTGCCAGCCCTGGAGGACGTGTAGACGTTATTCATCGAAATAGCCTATTTCGATGTCGCAACATCGAAATAAACTATTTCGAAGTTGGGTGCACGTGTAGACGTAGCCTATTTGTATTTGAGGATCCCTGCCCCAGGAGTACCCATTTTACTATGACTGGCAGAATGATTCTGGAACATTATGGACACTAACTCCCTGGCCCCTCTCCATCCCTGCCCCCTTTCGTTTGTGATTCCATAAGGAAAAGATTGACCTTGGTGACCACATTGGCCTTCCAATCACCCAAGTGGGCAGTTGGCAAAGTTATATCCTCACGACTCCCTCCATGCTGACATAAGCAAAAAGGTGGAGCCAGTAGCATCAGGAGGCATTTTTGCTTTGCTTTTAAATAACTTTACATGATCTTCCCCTAGGGTTGGCTGAGCAGAGAGCCTTTATTGTTTATTGTTGTAATTTAAGTTTTAGACCAAATACTGTACAAGAAATGTCACAACCAGGTTAAGGCCATTCACACTGATGATGATGATGATGATGATGAGCTCCTACCTCAGAAGCTCAGGGTGAGACTGCTAACCATAACAGGTTGGGAACAACTTTTTCTACATAGTGCATTGGCCAAGTTGCTGGCCTTGCAGAATTCCATATTCGTCATCTGAGAGAAAGTTGATAAAGTAGAATGGGACACTATAATTGTTGCAGGCGAGTTGATAGTAGCCCCAGTGAAAAATGGTATAGAGATAATTGCTTAATTCCAGGTAAGTTCCATTTCATGGATCATTTATGCTATGCATCTGGCAATTGTTATTTTTAATGTTTGTACCTTTCTCGAAATAAAAGTTGTTTATGGTAGCCACCTTTCCCATAACTTCGGTACTGGTCTAGGTCAGGAATAGTAAGGGTGATGTGTCATGAGGGTGAACATAGGAAACTGCAGAGGTCCTATACTGCACAGATATTCCTCCTACTTATCTCAGAAAAACAATTCTCAAGCTGTAGCATTATAGTTTGGTAACTGCAGCGTGAGGATTACATCTCTTTTGTGTCAAGGGTACATTATGTGCTACAACAATCATTAAACCAAATGTAGAGATGGGTTAAAAACAAATGGAAATATACACAAAAATGTATATCAGATCAGAACACTAATTCCCACCTCCACTCCCCATAATTGGATATCCTGTCTCTGAGGCTGTGTCTACACTACAAACTAACTTCTTAGTTAACTTTGAAGTAATGGGCTACCTCGAAGTAGCCTGCAGAGTGTCTATACATGCTTTTCTTTACTTCAAAGTTAACATCAAAGTAAGGGAGGTTAATTTCAAAGTCACTACTCCATTCCCAGGAATGGAGTAGTGGCTTACTTCGACCTGTAACTTTGAAGTTAATGTATGTAGACGCTCTGCACTCCTTACTTCGAAGTAAGGAGTCCTCCAAGGAGGGCCCCCTCCTGGAGGATGGAGACAGTCTGGCCAGCCCAGGCAGGGCTCTATGGTCCCTGCCGGCTGCTTTAAAGGAAGCAGCTCCCTGGCAACCCCAGGCAGGAAGCTGCGGGTGTGCCACAAGCAGGGGCAGCATGTGCTGTGCCCTGGACTGCCCCTGCTCAAAGCACCTGCCAGCCTCTGAATCCCCTACCCACCACGGCTGCATGGTAGGATCCCCCTCCCCCACCGGGGGCTGCAGAAGAGGGGTCCCAGGCAAGGGCAGTGCCAGGAGGGGACCCCCCTGGACAGAAGCAGAGCTGAAGGGCCTCCTTGCTCAGTGGGGGGAGGAGGAGGTCCTGTGGCAAACCAGAACCCGCCAGCACAATGCCGAGGCATTTGACTGTCTGGCCATCGGTCTTGCCACCTGAGGACACCTTGACCGCCCTGGTAGCAGCATCCAAATCAAAGTAAAGGAGTGCGCCAGGCATATATCAAGGACTGTGACATTGTCAGCTGATAGGGGGCATGGCCCGTGCACTGCCCCCAGTACCAGGAGCTGCAGAGGCTCCTAGGGCTGAGGGAGGTGGCCAGCCTGGAGCACCTTGTGGATACCGCTATCCCCCCCGCTGCAGACAGAGGCGAGGAGGTGGGCCCCTCTGGCACCACCAGTCCCCCGTGCGGAGACCGGCCTGTTAAGACTGAGGGCAATGACAGGGGCTCCAGCGATGGGACCCTCATCATCTTCCTCCCCTCTGGAACACCAAGCCAGGCATCATCCAGCCGGGCCTCACCCCAGCCCCAGGAGGTCACAGCCGGGACATTTGGGGTGAGTGGGACATTGCAAGGGATGGGGATGGGGCTCTTCCCAGAATAAACCCACAGTCCACACTCCTGAGGGTGGGGAAAGGGGGGAGCATGGGCTGATCCTTGCCAAGTGGGAACCCCTGGGCATCCAGGATACCACGGGCCATTGGGTGGCAGGGAGGTGGGGCAGGGGGCAAGGGAGCAGGAGATCCAGCCCCACCCTGCCCCGGGTTGAGAGCCAGCACTCATAGTCCATCCCCCATCCCCTCCTGTCTCCACAGGTCCCTCGCCAGCCAGCCATCCCTGCAGTCCTGAGCAGGCTGTGGTTGGAGAAGGCTGGGAGGCCGCCCCATCGCCCCAGCCCGCATTCCCCCCATGCGTGTGGGTGGGCCCCTCGGAGACGGTGGTGGAGGGATGAGGAAGGAGCCATCAACCGGGCAGTCATGCAGGAGCTGACCAGGGTGCTGTGGGAATGGCTGGCGATGGAGCGGGATGTGGGGGTGAGGCCGGCCAACAGCATGGATGCTATTTTCCAGGCCTTGGCTGGCCTCCTCGCCCAACCTCCCGCCCCTTCAACAGCCTGTCCTGCTGCTGCCCCTCCAGCTGCCACTCCACATGTGGCGGAACTGTTGCCAGCTGAGTGCCTTGAGCTGGCCTGGCGCTGCTGATGGAGGCGGGCACTCCTGGCCCAGCTCCAGTGGCCCCTCCTACATACCCTGCGGGGGCAGAGCCTGTGGCACCCCCACCCCAGCCCTACCTCTCTGTGGTCCCAGCCCCATCACAGCCCTGCAAGGGAGCCCGGTCCTGGGGTGGTAGGGGCGGCCATGGCCGACATGGCTCCCGGCCCCCATGCCTCAAACCAACTGACCCAACCCCCATCCCAGCCTTCCTCTCCAGTCCAATCCCCCACCCAAGCCCCCTCCCAGTTCAGTCCCCCATCCCAGCCCCCCCTCCAGTCCAGTCCCCCACCCGAGCCCCCAACTTCCCACTGCCAACCAGTCCCACTGTGCACACGAGGTTTTCACATTCCATTCAGTATTTTATGTTACTTTATTTCCCTCATTAAAGATTCCCATTCCTACCCTAGCCCATGTCCCTGGTGCTTCCTGGGGGTGGGGGGGTGAGGGGTGCAGGGTGGTGTGGTGTGTGGCGGGGGGGCGGTCAGCGCTGGCCCTGTGTGAAGGCCCAGCACAGGGCATCCTGGACCCTGACCCCATCCTGCTGTACCTCACAGCACAGGGCAGCAGGCAGCTGCTCGCAGCCGGCCCCCCAGTCTGTGGCCCAGCCCTGCATGAAGGGGTCCCGGCAGCCCTCCACAAAGTTGTGGAGGGTACAGCAGGCGGCAATGACCGTGGGGACATTCGGGAGTCTGACATCCAGCCTAGTGAAGAGGCAGCAAAACCACCCCTTCAGCTTCCCAAACACCAGCTCGACTGTGCCCCGCCATGGTTGAGGTGACCATTAAAGATGGCCTTGGCCAGCACGATGTGACTGGTATGGGGCCGCATGAGCCACGGGTGCAGCGGGTACCCAGCATCGGTCACGATGCAGGGGGGCATCGTGATGTCCCAGAGCTGGAGCTCCCGCAGGGGTACATGCATGCCCTCCTGCATCCAGCATCCCAGCCACAAATTCCAGAACACCCGGGCATCGTGGGCCCTGCCCGGCCACCCCACAAGCACATCCAGGAAACGGCCCCTCGCATCCACCAGGGCCTGGAGTACCACTGAGTGGTACCCCTTCCTGTTTATGTAGGTGCCCCCGCTGTGGTCCAGAGACTGGATCGCAAAATGGGCCTCCACTTACACAAACTGTTGATTTATGGATAACTTAAGACACTTGCCAGTTGCTTACATTTGCAATCAGCTTCATGTCTGGTTGGACTCTGATGAGCAGCAAGAATCCAAACTGAAAAGCACAGTGAAGGTTTATGGAAAAGACAAGTTAGCAGTTTTATGGCTCCACTGGAGCCTTAAAACTGGGATATTATTAAAAGATTAAAAATTATGGATAAAATACCAAGGTTCCAAAGAAGTAAAATCACTAACAATGGTTTTAAATGCTGAGAGAATTTATGTATTTGGATAGTCTGGGAAAAATACCTCAGGCCTGGAGAATCGTTCTGTTAATTTTGTCATAATTTGTCAATTGTAATGGTACTTAAGGTACTTTTTTTGTAATGGTACTTTTTGCTCATTTATATATTTTCTTAATCAGTCATATCCTAAATCTGATCTTATTTAAAATTTCAGGGGCCAGATCTTGAGCTGGTATAAATTCATGTATCTCTGTTGACTTCAGTGGATTTGTGCTAACTTACAACAGCTGATTTCTGTTAAGTATTTTTTGACTAAGAATTTCCATTATGCCTTTGTGTTTGTTTCCTTAATCCCATGTAGCACAGTATCTGCTGTGACCTTAAATATTTTAAAGATAAAGTGCCTGAAAATAATTTGCTAAAGCCATTGTGCTTTAAAATATGGCATATGAAAACGGATTTCTCATTTGCTTACCTGCCAAGATCTAATTTCTGCTACAGTGGCTTCCCTTTTTAAGCTGATCACATCATTAACACTAATATTTGTAAATCCTTTATTTTTTAAATGGTGAGTTATGTCATCATAGCTGCGTCTACACGTGCACGCTACTTCGAAGTAGCGGCACCAACTTCGAAATAGCGCCCATCGCGTCTACACACGTCGGGCGCTATTTCGAAGTTAACTTCGACGTTAGGCGGCGAGACGTCGAAGTCGCTAACCTCATGAGGAGATAGGAATAGCGCCCTACTTCGACGTTGAACGTCGAAGTAGGGACCATGTAGACGATCCGCGTCCCGCAACGTCGAAATTGCCGGGTCCTCCATGGTGGCCATCAGCTGGGGGGTTGAGAGATGCTCTCTCTCCAGCCCCTGCAGGGCTCTATGGTCACCGTGGGCAGCAGCCCTTAGCCCAGGTCTTCTGGCTGCTGCTGCGGCAGCTGGGGATCTATGCTGCAGGCACAGGGTCTGCAACCAGTTGTCAGCTCTGTGGATCTTGTGTTGTTTAGTGCAACTGTGTCTGAGAGGGGCCCTTTAAGGGAGCGGCTTGCTGTTGAGTCCGCCCTGTGACCCTGTCTGCAGCTGTGCCTGGCATCCCTATTTCGATGTGTGCTACTTTGACGTGTAGACGTTCCCTCGCTGTGCCTATTTCGATGTTGGGCTGAGCAACGTCGAAGTTGAACATCGACGTTGCTGGCCCTGGAGGACGTGTAGACGTTATTCATTGAAATAGACTATTTCGATGTCGAAACATCGAAATAAGCTATTTCGATGTTGGCTGCACGTGTAGATGTAGCCTATATCTTGTAAGGGAAATGCTGAATTTCTCTCTCAGGAAAACCAATCCTAGATACACAATTCTAGTTACAGCAATTCTGTACCTGAAATTGATGTATCTACGATTGACATCTGGCAGTCCTCTCCAAGAGATTTCGATGAGAGAAACTCTCCTGTTGACCTCTCTTACTCCTTATTATCGTGAACGGTTGACTGTCAAGCCTTGACAGTTGAATTTTATGCGTCCACACTAGGTGCACAAAATCAATGCCCAAAAGATCATGTAGATGTACCCTCAGTAATTCTGCTACAGCACAGCTGAGGTCCCAAGCTTTTATTTTGGAGACATATATCCTTTGCTGAATTAAGGCCACCAGAAGTGTAATCCAATTCTCTTCCATGGAATATTTTGACTACTGTTACAGTTAGCAATGATTAAAGTTATTCTGGAAGAAGTACACAAACTATTTATCTTGTGTAAAACATATATCTGATTTAAAAATGTGCTTTATGGCCAAAGGAAAAAAAAAAGCTTAACAAAGTGGTGATGAGTTATAAATGTTGAATTATAGGCACTTATTTTCTGTAACCAAATTACAATCTGAGTAACTAGCTCAAATGAGCACATTGTCTGAAACCTTTTTTTCAAAATAACATGATGCTGTCTTCCTTGTTTTTTTTAAAAAAACTTTCATAGAAAGAGTTTTTTTAAAAAAACTGTGGGTGCATAGAAATAACATCAATTAGTTTAAATGGGACATATTTGTTCCTTAGCCATCAGCATTACTTGCAATCTGCGGCAAACAGGTTGTAGCTGTGAAATTAGAGATCTGCCACATGTAAAATGTAGACCTGAGATGTTCGTGAATCCAGCCTCAAAGTCTTGCTCAAGCATATCAATTATGGCACTAGAAGAGTTTGGCAAAGTAAGATGTGTATCATATGATTCACAAGGGCTATGTCTACACGAGCCCAAAACTTTGAAATGGCCATGTTTCAGCATGTAAATGGCCATTTCGAAGTTTACTAATGAAGCGCTGAAATACATATTCAGCGCCTCATTAGAATGCTGGCAGCTGCGGCATTTGGAAATTGACGCGGCTCGCAGCCGTGCCGCTTCTTTTTGAAAGGACCCCACCAACTTCAAAATCCCCTTATTCCTAAATTATTTCAATAATTTAATTTGGTATTTAGGCTAATTCATGGAACTTTTTTTATGAAATAGACATCTTAGAATGATTGTTATATCTTTGCTTACCCTAAGACAATTAATAGAATTCCAGGTAAAGGATGTTTCAGCATGGTACTCCCAAGATTTTCATTTGGCAGTCAAACATAAGGTATGTGATAAAGGTGTATTTTCCATCAGCTTTTATTCACCACATAAATCAGTGGGTTCTACCTCTCATTAACCACGGAAGGATCAATGGCAAACACGAATCTGTTTCATGTCCTGGTGTCAGAGCTCAGTTTAGTAGCACAGTTGTTGGAGTACTTGACATCCTGACATGTGTTTCTGTGGTTGAACTTCCACAGTCTGAAGGCACGGATTTAAGAGGACCCAGTCCCTCCCACTCCATTGCAGTCATACCAACTAAACGAAAGCAATATTTTGAACCAATTTTGAAATCTTATTCTGGACTCCAGATCAAAAGTTCAATATGCAGCTGAGTTTTATCATCAGAATGAGACAGGACAATTCACAACCAATAACATAGATAATAGATAAATAGATAAAATCAAATAAATCCTCACTTATTGAGAAAAATATAAGCATCCCCTGTTTCACCATTCTTAATCTTCACACCACGTAATGCCGTATGCTTCACTTGCCAGTGAAATTTGTACTTTTCTGAAGAAACTAATTAAGTTTCAGTTGAGCCTTTCCATGGATTAGCCTAAATATCAAATTAAAGTATTGAAATAATTTGAGACATTGGTAGCATTCTGAATAAAACATAAGAGTGCATACTGGGAAAGGAGTAGAAAACAAACAAACAAAAAAAACCCTAACTACTAAATGCATTTGCAGACACAGACACTTTATAAACTATATTTATATGGAATGTTAATTTAATATTGTTGCTTTGTTGAATGAACAAGGTATATTTATTGCAATTAGATATGGTCCATGAGTTCTTCCACTGAGTGTAACCACCAGTCTGTCTCACCTAATAGAGAACTGCAGAAGACAAAGTTATTCAACTGATTTTTCAAATTTGTGGTCTATTCTTGGAAGAATTATTTGTCAATCAATTCTTTGTAGCCATTTTATGATTTCTGAAAACATGTTGGTAATAACCAGAATAGAACTAGAAGACTGTTTGGTTACGTCTGCCCTGGCACAAAACTTCGAAATGGCCATGCAAATAGCCATTTTGAAGATTACTAACGAGGCACTGAAATGCATATTCAGCACCACATTAGCATGCCACCAGCCGGCTCTTCAAAATTGCCACGTTTCGCTCCCACATGGCTTGTCCAGAGGGGAGTCCTTTTCGAAAGGACCCTGCCAACTTCAAAACATCCTTTTTGACAAAGAGAAATCAGTTGGGGGGAAAAGAGACTAAGGCTGTGTCTACACTACCACTCTCCTTCGAAGGGAGGATGGTAAGTTGGGTGTTAGGAGTTTACTAATGAAGTGCCCCATCAGGTGACCAAACACCTGGTCAACCGTGTTGCAGGCCTGGTTGAGGCATGTGTTAAACAGGTCCTGTCTGGGGGTCAGTGTGGCCCATGTATTAGTGCATAAGCCAGGCCTGCAGTGGGAAGTCTGCATCAGCCACAACGTGGGGGGGCGTTGTCGTATCACTGATTGGGAGCTCTACTAAGGGCAGGTAGTTGCCCTCCGTCATGCGTCAACTGAGCCAGGAGTTTTAAAGTATGTGGGCATTGTGGTCCTTGCCCGTCCAGCCTTCGCAAATGTCCATAAATCACTCATTGAACATAAGAACATAAGAACATAAGAATGGCCATACTGGGTCAGACCAAAGGTCCATCAAGCCCAGCATCCCATCTGCCGACGGTGGCCAATGCCAGGTGCCCCAGAGAAGGAGAACAGAAGACAAGTGATTTATCTCCTGCCATCCATCTCCTGCCCTTGTTATGAAGGCTAGGGCACCATACTTTATCCCTGGCTAATAGCCATTTATGGACCTGACCTGCAAAAATTTATCAAGCTCTTTTTTAAACCCTAATAGAGTCCTGGCCTTCACAGCCTCCTCGGGCAAGGAGTTCCACAGGTTGACTGTGCGCTGTGTGAAGAAAAATTTCCTTTTATTAGTTTTGAACCTACTACCCATCAATTTCATTTGGTGTCCCCTAGTTCTTGTATTATGGGAAAAGGTAAATAATTTTTCTATATTCACTTTCTCCACACCATTCATGATTTTATATACCTCTATCATATCGCCCCTCAATCGCCTCTTTTCCAAACTGAAAAGTCCCAGTCTCTCTAGCCTCTCCCCAAATGGGACCCTTTCCAAGCCCCTAATCATCTTAGTCGCCCTTTTCTGAACCTTTTCTAATGCCAATATATCTTTTTTGAGGTGAGGAGACCACATCTGCACGCAGTACTCGAGATGTGGGCGTACCATAGTTTTATATAGGGGAAGTATGATATCTTTTGTCTTATTGACATCAAGAAGGGCCTGGAGCACCACGGAATGGTACCCCTTCTGGTTTATTTATCCTCCAGTGCTGGTGTGTGGGACCCAGGTGGCCATATGGGTCCCATCAAATGCCCCAAAACAGTTAAACCCCAGGTCAGCAAAGCCTGCGATGGCAGCATCGAGGTTCCTGACAGGGATGACCCAGCACAGGAGGATGGTGTTTATCGGCCCGAACAACCTGCATGGGATGGAGGGCAAATTCAGCCCTGAGCACATGGTGTGGTGCTCCAGGATGCCCTGTCCCCTCCTGGGCCCTCTCCATCCCCTCCTGGAGCCTCCTCCCTGTCTCCTCCCAGGGCCTTCCACTGTCCCCTCTGCTCCCCCACTGTGGTGGATGTATGACCCAGGCCGGGTTACTTCAAGGAGAATGACTCCGACAGTGGCCTTGCCCACTCCAAATTGGTGCCTGACTGAGTGGTTGCTGTCGGGGGTGTCTGACTTCCACAGGGCAATGGCCACCGTCTTCTGGTGGGGGAACGCAGGCCATATCCTTGTGTCCTGGTGCTGCGGGGGGAGCGGGGGGATTGAGCCAGTGGCAGAGATCCATGAACGTGGCCTTGGTCATTCTAAAATTCTGGAGCCACTGTTCATTGTCTCACTCCCCCATGATGAGCTGGTCCCACCACTCGCTGATGATGGGATACCACCACAGGTGCTGTCAGACATGGGGGCACGCACCTTGCAGCATGAGGGAGGGCACCTCAGGAAAGCAGAGAGGCAGCTAGCCATCTGGAGCCACTGCTGGAAGGCCAGGAGTTAAATAGCTAGCAAGCTGGCCACAGCCTGGAGCTCCAGTGGGGAGCTGCTGGTGATCCAAGCGGGGTGTTTGTGTATTGGCTAAGCTATGCTCCGCTCTGCTCTTTGCATGTGCTGCAGACAGCTTGGCAGTCCTCAGTGTGTGTGCAGGGAGGGTGTTTGGGAGGGGACCTTTAAGGAAGTGGCTGGCTGAGGCCCCCAGAAGGGCTTGTCCACCATGCAACCCCATCCATGTCATTTCCTGCTCCATTCTTTCAAAAAAAAGCTCTGGGCTGTATAATCATTCTTTTTTGAAAGGACAGAGGAGTCTTTCGAAAGAGCGGATCGATGGCTCAATCGCTTTTTGCGTGTTGCCTCTCTATTTCAAAATGCAAGCTTTTGAATAGTAATTTTCGAAAGTGTGCATTTTAAATTTTGGCTGTAGTGTGGCCACAGCCTTTGTTATCTAATACATTACATTTACCCCTTTCTAGTCTTCTGGAATCTCTCCCATCATTCACAAATTCTCAAAAAATAATTGCTAACAGCAATTTCTTCAGTCATTTCCTTAAGTATCTTTGTTTGTCTAAATAATTATTAATTTATTTTTTCTTTATTTTAGCCTCAGATCCTATCCCATTTATACAGATGTTCCCTATGTTAGTCTTTGGATCACTGCTGACCTTTTCAGTAAAAAATGAAATACGTGTATCCAAGTCAAAGCTGTCTCAGATAACCTAAGTCATGCTGACCTGGAATCATTTATATAATTAGATTTATTTTATATGAACATAATCTGTTTTTGACAGTTGGTGCTAATCTTTTAGCCACAAATATGTTTTTCTTCATAAGGAAAGATATTTATTCTTTTGTTCTTTATCTTTTGTTCTAAACACACGTATAAATCGAGAAAAATACAGAGTCGGCCATGAAAATCTTTTGCGATACAATATACAAATTAGGATAGTATAGTAAACATATTCCAGTTGTTCTTTTTGGTGTTTTTATTTTCTGTAATACTTCTTTCTTGCCATAGAGCAACATAGAAAGTTTAAGAACCCAGGCATGAATGCTTCCACTTGTTTGGCTGTTGAAATTGATTTCCTCATTTTAATATGTATGAAGTAACAAGGATATAGAGTATTCTTCTCTTCATGGAACCTGAGCACTTTTATTAAGAATAAATTACTCCCTGCCCTTACTGCAGAGTATAGTTGTGGTCATTGTTTCATCATTGAAGAGTGTGTAGTAGTATCAGAAATAAGAGCTGTGAATGCAGCTTCAGATATGGCAGTATCAGGATAAACCTCACTGGTAAACTATAATAGAGTAGTTCCCCTAAGACTGTTCTAAGGGAGAAAAAACGACTTCTATATGCAAAATATTTCTGAGTCTTCTTTAAAATGATAAAAAGGCTGCCTCTTCACCTGCTCACCAAGCTATCTGATATCTAGCTAGCTAGCTCCTAAATACACAGACAACCAAACCTTCTAGATGTTGCATTGTGTCAGTGTTCTGAGAAAACCAAATAACCAAGACACTACGCTTGACTGTGCAGAAGGTGATGCAAGGTAACAGTAAGAAGGTATATGTAAGGACACAACATGCTCAGCAGAGCCCTGAGGCTATGAAGCAGATTCTTTATGTACAGTAAACTCTCGATTTAATGGAACCTGATATAAGGGACTTCAGAAGTAATGGATGCTGTCTGATAGCCCCTCTGCTCCCCACTACATAAGTGCTGGAGACTCACTAGAGCTGCCCCTGGGGCTGGAGGGGCCACTGCAGTGGCTGGGTTCTCCAGGACCAGAGGAGCTGGGGGTAGGTTGCAGTGGGGTGCAGGAGCTCTCCTCCCACAGCCCTGCATGCGTGGAGTATGCTGGCACCCAGCCACCACTGCCTGCAATGGCACTGAGCAGTAGTGATGGCGGTGGCGGCTGCAGCCTGCTGTTAGGTGGGGTGACCATGCTCTACCTTTGTGTGGGTGCCTCAGAGCCGGGGGCTGGAAGAACCGCAGTGCTCTGAGCTGTGGGAGGCGGAAGAAGCCAGGGTGGTATTCATCTCCTTTCCTGGTAATTGGGAGAGGGAAGTGGAGGTGTGAGGGGAAGAATGGGGCAGAAGCGGGGAAGGGAAGAAAGGGGGCACAGAACAGGAGTGAGTGATGGGTTGGGAAGGTCACTGCATCATCATACAGTACAACCATTCAGCTATAGTGGACTTTCAGCATTAACAGACACCTCTTCCCTCCATTAGTCTGTTAAATCGAGGGTTTACTGTATTTGAAAACTGTCACTTGCCAAACTTAATTTAGCTTTTCATCCCTTTTGTTGATTGTTTCTGCTAAAATTCAAGTTACCTAAGTCAATCAAAGTTTGAATGGCATTAACTAAGTTTGAGAGTTGCAAGACTTTTCTGTTTTCACATTTAGAATTGCTGACCTTTTTCAATAGAAGTTGCATAAACTTGTCTCCAAATTATCTTACAAATTCGAAGTTTGACTTATGGACTGGAGAAAAAATTTTAGGATTTTTAAGTGAAATATTTTGTAAAAACATGCCAGTTTTGACTAAATTTTCATCAGATTCAGAGCAGGCTTTTTCATCCCTGATTACAACAGTCTTGATCAGGCAAATCCTTGTCTCTGGTCTCTCATTGAATGAGAAATTTAAACAGAAAGGAGTGGAAACCTTAGCAAAAATCTCAAACATAAACATCAGAGGGGTAACTGTGTTAGTCTGGATCTGTAGCAGCAACGAAGGGTCCTGTGGCACCTTATAGACTAACAGAAGAGTTTAGAGCATGAACTTTCGTGAGTTAACTCACTTCTTCAGATGCTGGTCCTGGAAATCTGCAAGGCCAGGAATTTCCAGGACCAGCATCTGAAGAAGTGAGTTAACTCACGAAAGCTCATGCTCTAAACTTTTCTGTTAAACATAAACATGTGACACTGGTAGTATCTTCTCTTTTCAGGCCACCTGCAAGGACTGCCTTTCTCACATTCTTCAGAGCTGTATGAAACCAGGAAAAACAAAAGTGCATGAAAACAGTTGGTAAGAAATGTCACTAAACTTGTACCTCAAAGATCATGGTGGCACATTTTGCGATAAAATAACAGATGGTTCTTGTTTAACCAAATCCATGTTCTCATCACACTTTTCCTCCCATGCCCTGTAAATTAAGCCAGATGCAAAGCAGAGCTGGATGGACCCACCTTTACTTAATCTAAAGATTATTATTTTACTAATACAATAATTTTTGCATATAGTTATTTTTTTACCAACCTACACACAATGGGCCCCATGTTTTGCAGAGTTGCTCTCTGTTTTATGAAAGGCTCATGAACTTAGAACAAGTCCCCATTTACTTCATCTTCACTCTCAATACCTTCATCTGCATCTGCCAGCAGGTTGAGACCACTGTTCTATATCAAGGATTAAATCTGTCAAGACTCCCATTGACTTCAGAGGAGACAGGATTTCACACAAAGACATCTAGAGAAGTTGCCCATTTTTTTTGTCCTCTTCTCATTTTGCTTAGTAATGTGTGGCTGTATTCATTGGACTTTTGGAACTATGGTGAGGGTGGGAATCTAGAAATTCTGCTGTTCCATCCCTCAAATCCTACAAATGGAGTTGTGTGTATGAGAAATTGGAAGACACACATAGGGAAAAAGCATGGCAAATATGACTTTTTCCCACTGCTGTCAATTAGAGACTGCAACGCGAGACTGAGAGGTACCCCTGGAAGATCCCATGGAGGAGAACAGCTGTCTCTCCTCTGAGACATTGTGATCATTGGGACACACTTAATTCTTCCAAGCAGCTCTTGTGGATGCAGTATGATCTGACTATGCACTCTTATTTAATTATTCCTTGATTTGTTTTCTTTTTTAATATGCATGCAAACTAAAGGCCATGGAATGGTCCCTTTTATAAATATAAAGCCAACCAAATTGAGAAAATTTTAAGAATAACTTCCCCCATGACAAAAAATGTTAAAATACTTCCTGATTTCATGTATTCTATTTTGAATGCGCTGCAGCGGCAGTGCCAGTACCTCTCTGTAGCTTGCTGGTAAGACCTAGCCCCAGGGAGAGGCAAGGGAAAAAGTAAATATGCTTGCTCATCTGTATTAAAGCTTCATCAAGGTATGTAACGAAGTGTCTCAACTAGTTAAGTATGTCGTAACGCTGGGTAGGAATGTCCATGCTCACAGACCTGACAGACGTGAACTGACAAGCATGGTGCAGCTGGGAATGCTGCCTGCAGTGCTGTAATCAGTCTGTCCGGGTGAGTTCTGTGGGTGCTGCATTTTGCTGATCCCTGCAGGCGTGCTCAACATGTTCGTTACATGAGTTATTTTGCATACCTGCAACTGAGGCAGGTTTTCACATTACATGCTTATTGACATGTAGTAGTCTTAGCAGCAAAGCAAATAAAGAAGGATGTGTTTTTACTCCCTTGGGGAGAACTTTAGAATCTGTTGTTTCTATGCCTGGCCTTCCCTTTGCTACTTGGATCTCATCCTCATGTCTTTAGAGCCCCCAAACCCACAACCACATATCAGCATCCAGAGAAATTGCATGCTGGTGAAATTCAGTCTTTTCACTCACACCTAAAACGACATCATCATCATCATCATCATCATCAGCCCCTTGACCGAGGTCGCTGGGGCACCTTCATGACAACGTTCTTTATAGTGTCTCTCCATTTTTGGCGGTCATGTGCCAATTCTTGAGTTGCGGCAAAGCTCATCCCTGTCCATTCTTTAATGTTGTCTATCCATTGCTTTTTCTGTCTGCCACATCTGCTTTTACCATTGACTATGCCTTGCAGTATGGTCTTGGACAGGCCTGATGATCTCATTCTGTGTCCATACCATCTTAGTTTGCTCTTTTTGACTCTGGATAGTAGGTTGTGATGAGGTCCTATTGCTGAGTTGATGATGTTTCTGATCTCTTCATTACTTGTATGTGCCGTGTAGGGGATGTTAAGAAGCTTGCGGTATAGCCTCATTTTGAGTGCCTTGATCTTGTGCTCTAGTTCTGCTGTCAGGGTCCAGGTCTCACAAGCATATAAAAAGATAGAGTGTACAAGAGCTTGCATGAGCCTTACTTTTAACTTTAGGGATATGTTTTTGTCTTTCCGGATTGGTTTTAATTTTGCCATTGCTGCGGTTGTTATTGCTGTTCCGGCGAGTAGTTCTGGTTTTGTACTGGTATCAGAGATGATCGACCGTAAGTATTTAAATTGTTTCACTTTTTCCAAATTCTGTTGTTTTATGGATATTTGTGAGGATATACCCCTAGGATTGTTGGTCATAAGTTTTGTCTTTTCTGCGTTTATTTCCATGCCATATTTGGTGAAGTTTATCTAGGCATTTAACAAGGTTATCTACTTCTTTTTCACTCCCTGCCAGTCCAACAATGTCCCCTGCGAAATGTAAGTGGGTTATAGATTGACCGCCAATACTTACGGTTCCAGAATGGCCATCTAGAGCATCTACCATGATACATTCCAGAAAGATGTTAAACAGTGTAGAAGAGAGTATGCAGCCCTGTCGTACTCCTACAGTGGTATGGAACCAGACACCAACAGCACCATTGAATAATACTGCACTACTGGTCTTTTCGTATAGATTTTAATTATGTCAATGATTTACTGTTGATGTTAAATTGCTTCATTGTTGCCCACAGTGCTGCATGCCAAACTCTGTTGAAGGCCTTTTTAAAATCAATAAAACAAGGTACAGGTCTTGCTGATGTGAATTGTATTTCTGACAGAGTACAGATAGGTTGAAAATCTGTTCAGTGGTACTCCTGCCTGATCGAAAACCAGATTGTTCTTCAGAAATAACCTTCTCGGCCTTGGGTGTTAGTCTGTTCAGTATGATTTTCAGCATCACCTTACTAGGGTGGCTAATTAACCTGATGTTCCTGTAATTTTCACATAACTGTAGGTTTCCTTTTTTAGGAAGAGTTATAATTAGTGATTTAGTCCAAGTTGTTAGCCATTCTCCACTCTGCCATATTTTGTTTCAAATTATCATGAGTATGTCAACCATACGGCTGCCTCCATTTTTTATACATTCAGATGGGATGTTATCTATGCCAGGCGATTTGCCTGTCTTTAGTGATTTAATGGCTACTTCAGCTTCCTCCCGTAGGATGGAAAAGTTTGTTTCTTCTGTTGGGTTGTTAACTTTCAGAACATTAGGATCTCCATTGGAGTTATAGTTGTAGAGCTCAGAGCAGTATTCCGTCCATCTATCTATAATGGAAGTTTGCCAGTTTTGTCTTGTGTGGTGCTTATTCTGTGTTCTATAGTCTGTGTTAATCCTTTAATAGTTTTAAAAGCTTTCTTACTATTGTTTGCATTTAGGCTCTCTTCAATCTCTAAACAGCAGTTTTCGATCCAATTTTCTTTTGCTGCTTTCATACTGGTTTTTATTTTGTTGTTAATTATCCTATATTGTGTTGCTCCTTCAGCTGATTTTTTTGTTTTCTTAAGTTCTCTTCTTTGGTTACAAAGGTTCAAAATTTCATTTGTAATCCATTGTTTCTTTTTGGGATGATATGTTCCTAGTATCTCTGTAGCTGTTTCTGTGACTACATTTTCGAAGCTTTTGGTGTTTCTAGCTGTGTCTACACGTGCACGCTACTTCGAAGTAGCGGCACTAACTTCGAAATAGCTCCCGTCACGGCTACACGCGTTGGGCGCTATTTCGAAGTTAACTTCGACGTTAGGCGGCGAGACGTCGAAGTCAGTAACCTCATGAGGGGATCGGAATAGCGCCCTACTTCGACGTTCAACGTCGAAGTAGGGACCGTGTAGACGATCCGCGTCCCGCAACGTTGAAATTGCCGGGTCCTCCATGGCGGCCATCAGCTGGGGGGTTGAGAGACGCTCTCTCCAGCCCCTCAGCTCACTGGTGGCCACATGGAGCGGCCCCTTAAAGGTCCCCTCCCCCTCCCTTCCTGTGCAGGAAGCTGAGGGAACGTGCAGGCTGCACACGCGGCCAGCCTGCACCACCCTCAGCCCCACACAGCTGCGATGGCTGGCCGGCAGCCCCCCCAGCGCCCCCAGGGGACCCCCCCCAAGGGGAGCCAGGGCAGCCAGGCTGGCAAGTGGCAGCGGGGCCCCTCCTGGACGGAGGCCGAGCTGCGGGACCTGCTGGGGCTCTGGAGCGAGGAGGAGGTGCTCCAGGTAATGGGGAGCAAGAGGCGGAATGCGGATGTGTTTGCTCGGCTGGCCGACGGCCTGGCTGCCCGGGGTCACCCTGCCCGCACTCCTGATCATGTCAGGAGTAAGGTCAAGGAGCTGCGGCAGGGTTACTCCCGGGCCTGGGATGCGGCCAGCCGATCTGGGGCCGCCCCCGTCACTTGCCCCTTTTACAGGGAGCTCAGGGACATCCTGGGCCCCCGGCACACCTCCTCCCCTCCGGCCACCCTTGACACCTCGGCCGACGAGCCCCAGCAGGCCCTGCAGACGGAGTCCGCCCCGGAGGCAAGCCCCGCACCCTGGGGGCCCCCCCCGGAGGCCACCCCCGGGACATCGCGGCAGGAGGAGGAAGAGGAGGAGGAGGGGGGCTCCTCCTCTGCAGAATCCGGGCTGCAGATCCTCCTCCTGCCATCCTGGAGCAGCAGCAGGGCCTCCGCCCCCCGGGGATCTCTGGACCGTGGGAGCGGAACGACAGGTAGGTACCCCCCTCTGGTGGACACCCCTGGGCTTGAGGGGCGGGGGTAAGAGATATGTGTCCAGGGCCCCCCACATGCTCACATGGCCATGGCCCCAAGGACACCAGGGCCATGGCCCTCACAGCACTGCATCCATCAGCCCCTGCCCCCCCCACCCCACATGACAGTGCCATGCCCCATCCCCGGGCCAGGGGGGAGCAGAACCTCAAGGGGCCCCCGGGAGGAGGGGGTGGGACACCCCACAGCAGCAGCATGTGATGGAGTGGGGGGAGTGCCAAAGGGAGACTCAGGCTACATATGAGCAACAAGAGCCGAATAGCTCCCAGGAGCAAAGGAGGATCCTGGGGCTACAGCTGGCAGGTGACACCTCTGCCCTGAACAAACAGGAGGGAGGAGCCGAGCTGGCTTGGACTTGGGGGGCGAGGGCGGGGCCCACAGGTAGAGGCTAGGGGAAGGGAGAGCTGGAAGGCAGCCAGCCTGAGGAGGGGGAAAGCTGCATCCCAGAGGGGCACCCCTTGCGGTCTTCTCCCCACGACGGGTTGGAAGGACTGTCTCTTCCGACAGCTGGTGCTGTCACTCCTGGCAGAAACTGGGCATGTGTGGCCTAAGAAACCTCTCCTGCTCTCAGACCCTGCAGGGTGAAGTGAGAGTCGCTCCCACCAGGGGACAGGGTGCAGGGCAGGAGGACCCCTGGACCCCATCCATCACAGCAGCATCTCCCGGGGACGGGGATGGGGAACCTGCAGCACAGGGCTGGGGGGACAAAGACCACGGCTCGGGGCCCACACTAACGCCTGTCTCCATTCTTCTTCCCCCCCTCCTCTCCTGTGTCCTGCACCTGCACCATCAGAAGGACTGGAAGAGAGCGCCGGCGAGGCGTCAGTCGTCCCAGAGAGCCCTCCGGGACCATCACTCCAGGGCAGCCCCTCGGCCGAGGACCGACCGGCCCCACGGCGGGCTAGACGGCGGACCCCGCGCCACCAACCACCAACGGCGACGGACCCCCAGCTGCTGGCCATCCACCGTCGGCAGCTGGAGGTGGCGGAGCAGCACCTCCAGCTGCATGAGCGGGCGCTGGCCTGGCACCAGGAGGCATGGGGGGCCTACATGGACACATTTAACTGCCTAGTGGACTACCTGGCCCCCCCATGCTGCGCCGGCCGCAACATCGCCCGCCCTGCCTGCTCCTGCAGCCCCAACACCAGCTGCTCCACCCGTCGCCGTCCCGTCCGCCGTCGCCCCGCCACCCACCGGCGAGGGCCGGAGCGCTGAGGGACCCCTGGAGCCACCTGACACTCGCCAGCCACCGTACCTTCCAGTCCAGCTCGCTCCCACCCAGCCACGGACCAGGCTGTGAGCACGGCGGGGCTCCCGGCCGCCAATGCCCGGTGCCGGGCTATAGGGGCGAGGGGCCCGGGACGTGGCCCCCCCCCCCTTGTATATAGTTGGACCCTGTTTTTTTCGGCCCCCAGTTTGCCCCGTCCCCCCATGTAAATAGTTCTCCCCTTTATCCTCCCTGGTTTGCTTTTTATTACTGCGGACAGTTGTTCCTTTGTATTGTTTTATTTTTGTACATATTGCTTTTGTTCAACGTTTGTACATAGTTTTTGGTTTGTGGTTCACATATTTATTTACAGTCATAAAAAAAAAAGTTTACGTTCAGCCACAAGTGCGTGCTGTCATTTGTCCAGGACAAGTGGGGGGCGGGGCGGTGGGGTGCTCCATGGTGTGGGCGTTGGGGCAGGAGTGTGGGGGAGGAAGGGGTGGGCAGTAGGGGGCCTGGGCAGAGTTCACCCCGCAGCCTGTTCATCGAAGTGGGCCCGCAGGGCCTCCCGGACCCGGGTCCCCTCGGGGTCCACCTGCCGACTGGGGGCAGCAGGTGGCTGGACGTGTGCCCTGCCGGCCTCCGCAGCCCAGCCCTGGAAAAAGGTCTCCCCCTTGCTCTCGACCAAATTGTGCAGGGCGCAGCAGGCACCCACAATCTGGGGGATGTTGTTGGGGCCCGCATCCAGGCGGGTCAGGAGACATCTCCAGCGTCCCTTCAGGCGGCCAAATGAGCGCTCCACCACCTGGCGCGCGTGGTTCCGGCGCTCCTGGCTAGCGGAGAGATGGCCCGTGTAGGGGTGCATGAGCCACGGCTGGAGGGGGTAGGCCGCATCTGCGATGACGCAGAAGGGCATGGTGGTGTCCCCCAGAGGGATCTCCTGCTGGGGGATGTAGGTCCCCACCTCCAGCCGGCGGCACAGGCCCGAGTTCCGGAAAACCCGGGCGTCGTGGGTGCTGCCAGGCCAGCCCACGTAAATGTCCTGGAAACATCCCTGGCTGTCCACCAAGGCCTGGAGGACGACAGAATGGTAGCCCTTTCGATTGAGGTATTGTCCTCCACTGTGATGCGGGGCGCGGATGGGGATGTGAGTCCCATCCAGAGCCCCAAAGCAGTTGGGGAAGCCCAGGGTGGCAAAGGTGGCGATGGTGGCATCTGGGTCCCCCAGCCTCACGAGCCTGTGCAGGAGCATGGCGTTGATGGCACGCACAACCTGCAGAGAAAGCACATGGGACAGCATCAATGAGGGGTGAGCAGGGTGTGCGTGGCCCTGCCCTGCCCTGCCCTGCCTTCCTCTGGCCCCCCTGCCCTGCCCTGGCCTCCCCTCCCCTGCCCTGCCCTCCCCCCGTGGGTTTGCTTACCTCCATGAAGACAGCCCCGACGGTGGCCTTGCTGACACCAAACTGCTGGCCCACGGATCGGTAGCTGTCTGGAGTGGCCAGCTTCCAGACAGCGATGCCGACCCGTTTCTGCACTGTGAGGGCACGCCGCATGGCGGTGTCCTGGTGCCTGAGTGCGGGGGTGAGCCACTGGCACAGCTCCAGGAATGTCTGCCGGCTCATCCTGAAGTTCCTGAGCCAGCGGTCGTCGTCCCACTCCTCAAGCACCAGCCGCTCCCACCAGTCGGTGCTGGTGGGGTAGCTCCACAGCTGCTGGCGTATGAGGCGGCGGGGGGGCGGGGTGCTGCAGGGGTAGGGGTTGAGCCCTGCTGCCCTGGGGGCATCTCCTCCTCTGGGGTAAGGAGGTGCTCAGCTGCCTCCCTCATGGCACGGAGCAGGGCAAGCCCTGCTCCTGCCGGGAGGGCTGGGTGGACCTCTAGCTGCTGCTGCTGCTGCTACTGCTGCTGCTGCTGGGGGTCCATGACTGCATCGCCCGGGGTCTGTGTGCCTATGGCTCCTCAGACTGCGTGCTGTGCAGGCTGAGTGTGTCTGGGAGGGGCCCTTTAAGGGAGTGGCTAGCTGTTGCCCCGGAAGCGCTAGTCCGCCCGGTGACCCTGTCTGCAGCTGTGCCTGGCATCCCTATTTCGATGTGTGCTACTTGGCCGTGTAGACGTTCCCTCGCTGCGCCTATTTCGATGTTGGGCTGCGCAACGTCGAAGTTGAACATCGACGTTGCCGGCCCTGGAGGACTTGTAGACGCTATTCATCGAAATAGGCTACTTCGATGTAGGCTTCACGTGTAGACGTAGCCTCTAGGTCTTGCTCAAGTGTGAGCAGGGGAGCAAATTTCCCTCCTATCATAGGTTAGAACTCATTGACAGTATTTGGGTCTTTAAACTGGTCCAGATTAAATTTAATATGACTGTTCTTTGGTTTAGAAATCTTTTTCAGTCGTATCTTAAAACTCATTAGGACCAGGTTATGATCACTCCCGATGTCTGCTCCCGGGAAGCTATGTGTCTTGTGTACGTTCACACCAGACCGGAAAAGCTTTTTAATTAGGATGTAACCTATCTGGTTATGATGTTGTCCACTGGGGCTGTGCCAGGTCCAACATCTTGATGGTTTATGGGCTGCCAGTGTGTTTGCTATGACTAAGTTATTGTAGCCGGCAAATTCCAATAATCGGAAGCCTCGGTCATTAGTCAGTTCATTACAGGAGGGCCCAATGAGATTCTGCCAGTTGTTTATGGCGTCCATGCCTATTTTGGCATTCCAGTCACCTTGTACAATTACAATATCTTTTTTCGGGATTGAATCTATGATATTCTGAAGTTGACTGTAGAAACTTTCCGTGTAATCATCATCATAGTCAGTAGTCGGTGCGTACACTTGAATGAGGGTAATGTTGAATGGTGAAGCTTTCAAGCGTATGGACATGATCCTGCTAGATATCGGGCAGCAAGCTAGAACTGAGTTCTTGATGTCTTTATGTATTAGGAAACCTACCCCATTAAGGTGTTTATCTTCTTCTCCACTGTAATAGAACAAATGGCCTTCATCTGTTCTGAGCTCCCCAGATTTTTTCCATCTTACTTTGCAGAGTCCAAGGATATGCCAGGTGTAGTTTTTCATTTCGTAGGTCAGTTCTTTAAGTTTACCCATCTGATTTAGTGATCTTACATTCCATATGCCTATGGTTAGGTATTTTCTTGCACGCAAGGTTTTTGGTTCACCAGTAGCTGACTTAACACAGTCATCCTGGTGGACGATGGAATGTGCAGTCCTTGTTAACCCGGGCAATGACCAATCCGGTATGGAGTTAGTTATGTTAGTTGTCATGAGGCATGTCTTGGGCAGATTTCAAACCTGGTGAAGCCCATCCCTCTCCAGGCGGCCAGAGCCCCATTAACCTGCCTCCTGCCATTCTGCACCACTAGGAGGTGGGGTTGACTTGTATGGACACAGGTCATCAGCAGGCTACAACTTTTCACTTTTCACCCTCCCAGGGTGGGAAGAGCTAGCTGATCCTGATACTGCTGGCTGCAGTGCCAAGCATGCACCACACCTTGCAGAACACCTAAGAAATACTGTCTGCTAAAAATCACTTTTTGATTCTAAATTTTTCCTGCTACCCTTGTTCCAAATGGTCCCTTAGATTACTACAGCTAAATGAACGAATTTAGAGGAAAGTAAAAGCTTCATTTGCTGCAATTTATTTAGATATTTGACAGCATTTTGTACATAGGCAATTTCAGTCTGTCCGGGTTGGCTTCACTGTTCATGGTCTTTTCACAAAGTAACAAAGGAAATTATTTAAAAATTGGGGAAATTGGGGAAATGTTATTGTTATTGTAAAACTGTAGAATTTGGTGGAAGGAATTAGGTGCACGTAAAACATCTGCAACAAAAATTCATTCATTGCAAAGCCATGCAAACATAAGAAAAGTATTTAAAAAAATCTTATCTCCTGCTCAGCAAGAAATTATATTCATCTCTCCCCAGAGCACAGCCACTTCATCCAAGTACTTGAGACCTAGAGTTATTTGTTGCTGTCAATACCTTTCCAACTCAAGAGGACTGAAATATTTCTTAAGCAACTTTGACAGAGCCTTTCATGGTGAGTATAGTGGGAGAAAAATGTACTTGCTGAATCTTGGGCTTTGCACCTGGGGGTCCATGTTTGAATGACTGAGAGTCATCCTAGATGCTCTTGAAATAGCTCTGTTTGTCAACCAGAAACATTTCATTCTTTCCCCACATCCTTGGGAGGTAACATCCCTTAGAGGCTGTACCTGCATATAATTGACAAGACTATAAAATTTGTTAGAACTGAATAGTCTCTGTAAAATGCTGGAGCAGCTCAGCATGTGGATTTGATATGTTTTCCAGACAACTCATGCTTTTACACAATTTTTAGTGATTATTAGGGTACAAATATTTAACCACCTTTCTACTAGAAAAAATAGCATGCTTTCATATTATCACATTACTATGGTAAATTTGTAGCAAAACTCTTGAAAAACATAACAAATATTATGCTAGATAAAGATATATATATATATATATATATATATATATATATTTGGGAGACTAAGGCCGTGTCTACACTAGCCAAAAGCTTTGAAATGGCCATTTCAAAGTTGACTAATGAAGCGCTGAAATACATATTCAGCTCTTCATTAACATGCGGGCAGCCGTGGCACTTCAAAATTGACACGGCTCGCCGCCGCACAGCTCATCCAGATGGGGCTCCTTTTCTAAAGGACCCCGCCTACTTTGAAGTTCCCTTATTCCCATCTGCTCATAGGAATAAGGGGACTTCAAAGTAGCCGGGGTCCTTTCGAAAAGGAGCCCCGTCTGGACGAGCTGCGCGGCGGCGAGCCGTGTCAATTTCAAAGTGCCGCAGCCGCCCGCATGTTAATGAAGCTCTGAATATGTATTTCAGCGCTTCATTAGTAAACTTCAAAATAGCCATGCAAATTTGCATGGCCATTTCGAAGTTTTTGGCTAGTGTAGACATAGCCTAAGAGGAAAAACCACAATGAGCCTAATAACTTACTTGTCTTCCACCAGAATGTTATAAGTTTTTCCAATGAAATCAGTAAAGGTGCATCAATATAAAATCAGTGAAAGTAATAACAGACTCAAACCAATTATATATACATAGAGAGAGAGAGAGAGAATATGAGATACTAATCTCTTTTGTAAAAGATCACTGGCACTTGCAAGACTGGTTAAATGAAGGGGGAAGAGGGTGTGAAATCTTGTTCAACTAAATAACAAGTCTTTCATGCTTCGAATAGATTTCTGCTGTTTAGATTTAGTCTTAACAACAGACTAAAGCATTACTGAAAACAAAAAAGCAGTCATGTAGCACTTTAAAGACTAACAAAGTAATTTATTAAGTGATGAGCTTTCGTGAGGCAGACCCATTTCTCTATTTCCGGATCTGAAGTGGGTCTGCCCCACAAAAGCTCATGACCTAATAAATTATTTTGTTAGTCTTTAATGTGCTATACATGATGGTTTTTTTTGTTTTGGGAAGACACAGACTAACAAGTCTACCTCTCTGTAATTAAAGCATTATAATGCATAGTAATTTCCAGCTAAGGTAACATTAGTATGAGCAAACCATTGTACAGACACTGCAGTTAAGATTTAGTATATTGAAGTATGCACACTTTCCTCTTCTATCATGTGAAGCATGTTGGAGTTATGACTCCCTAGTTCTTGATCTGTGTCTTGGCAGAGTTGTACATAAGATTGGAAAACAGAAATCACCATTTTTGGGAAGGCCTTTTTTATTTCTGTTTGTTTATTATTGACCTCATGAGACTGTTGACCACAGATAGGGTGAGAGTTGTGGTTTGAGGAGATACTGTTTTTAGTCCAGATTTTTAAAGTTATTGGGAATGGAAGTAGCAGTTTGGACCCATTTTGGCAGACATGCAAAGGAAAGACTATATCAAGGCTACTTGGAAGACAGAATGACAGCTTTTCTGGCACTTGATTTTATCATTTGGAAGTGTAACCATCTAACAGCTGCAGCTTTCAGTTGGAAAGAACAGAAAAGGGACTATTTGGAAGTTATGAGATTTCAGAACCTATTTCCTATAACAGGCGCAAATGTGAAGTGGTCAAGCAGTGAATGAACCCAGGTTAGATGTTTTGAAAGTCAACTGATCACCACCAATTGATATAAAATAAGGTAACCACATGGAAGGAGCTCCTACAATGTTGTTATTTAGTCTGTATGGCACTAGTGTCCTCAGGAAAAGAAACATATAAATATAAACAAATAATGTCCTATAACTTTATCAATGATATAAATTAAATTAAAAAAGAGCTTGTAACCCACTCCCCAATTTCCTTCCGAAGGAGCCCCATCTACATGGCAACTTTGCTTCCGGAAGTTCCCCTTCCGGAAGTGAGATCTCACAGAAATACGCGAATGAGGTATTTTAATCTGTGCCTCATTTGACTCTTCCACTCTGCTCATTACCATGCCCCTTCTGGAACAGGGGGTGAGGGGGCGAATGTAGATGCGTCTTAGAGGTTTTAAGAGCGAGACCTTAAACAAGTAAAGAATTCAAAGTTGTATCTGTTTATTAGCTTCCAGAGGTGTCCCATATGTAACACACAATACCCAACTGTGCTCCGCTCTAGCTGTTGCTCTCCTGGTGTGCGACAATTAGGTAACAGGAACACTGTGAATTTCAATTCAGGAGCAGGAAGCCCACGGCTATGGGGTTATGTTTGTATGAGAGGCTGAGAAATGTCTTTCTTTCTTTGCTATATTAGCATTTTGAGTGCATCTTCCCATCACAAATAGCCCCACCATGGAATTTGTGGTTCTGTCTCTACCTCAGCAAACTGAGCACTGGGTATTACTTATGTGTGATTATTTTTTAATTTTCCTGATCAAATTTTTCCTGAGTTTTTTTTTCTTTATGAAAGACAATTAACGTATACATATCTCATAGAACTAGAAGGAACCTCAAAAGGTCATTGATTTCAGTCCCTCGCACTCACAGAAGGACCTATCATCATCCTTCACAGATTTTTTTTAAATCTAACCTGTCCCAGAACCTGGAAAGGCCCCCTCAAGGACTGAATTCACAATCCGGGGTTTACAAGGCCAGTGCTTTAACCACCGAGCTATTAATAATGAATGATGAAAGGAGAGGAAATACTAATTTGTGATGACTGCCATTAAATAAATAGCTTTTTCCATTATTACATTCATTGTAAACTCCTCTATGCATACAGAAATAACAATAAACAATCTTATTTTTTTTCCAGACAGTCCTGTTAATTGAAATCTGAGGCTGCGTCTACACTATGCAACAAATTCAAGCGTAAGGCAGATAGCTCAATACAATATTACAACCTGACTTTCTTCACTGTACATATCATTAGCTCAATTTAGGGAGCACTAATATCAATATCATAATATTGTTGGAACAGGCTCTATGTAGCATCAAGTTCAAATGTAAAAATTTGAATAAGAGCCAGCGTAGAAGCACCACATCTTAAAATCAAATTTGTTAGCTTCCAGAGGTGTCCCATATGTAACACACAATACCCAGCTGTGCTCCACTCTAGCTGTTGCTTTCCTGGTGCGCGACAATTAGGTAACAGGAAGACCGTGAATTTCAATTCAGGAGCAGGAAGCCCACGGCTATGGGGTCATGTTTGTATGAGAGGCTGAGAAATGTCTTTCTTTCTTTGCTATATTAGCACTTTGAGTGCATCTTCCCATTACAAATAGCCCCACCATGGAATTTGTGGTTCTGTCTCTACCTCAGCAAGCTGAGCACTGGGTATTTTTTTCTGCGTTGCCTGGTGTCAGCCACTGCTGCACCACAACACATGGCAGCAAGGCTCTTGCGGGGGTCAAGCTTGCATAAGAGGCCAAGAAACTTCTCAGCACACACACACACACACACCAGCCCACAGGCACCATGCAGTCAGGATCTTTCCTGCACTCAGCCACATCAGGCAGTTAGCCCCCAACCCAATATAAGAATTTGCCTGCCATTCGGTGTTGACCATGGTGCCAGGCAGCATCATGTCCAGGCTTGTGCACCATTAGGACTCCAAGGGGAGGAAAAATTTTCAAGGGCTTGCAGACATCTGGAGTGGGCTGCTTCAACTGGCCCCACACCAAAAATATTTTTGGGGCATTGCTACTGCCAGGGTTTCCCCCCAATGGCTACAAATTGCAGGGGCTTGCTGGCACTGGGAGGGCTACTTCAACTGACCCACCCCTGAATCCTCCCCATGTCCCTGGGGTGAGGCAGATGCTGCCAGGGGAAATCTCCTGTGGTGGCTACAAATTGTGGGGGCTTACAGCTACCTGAAGGGACTACCTCAGCTGGCCCCCCACTGAAACTCACCCTCCACCCCAATAAGGACTGTTGGTAGCTAGCTGCTGCTGGGGGGTAAGTCTATCCCAGAAGTTACAAATTGCAGGGACTGGCCGCCACCAAAGGGGAACAGTTCAAGTGTCCCTCAAGCTACTGACCCCCACAGCCAAAAAATATTTTTGGGGACTATGTCAACTGGTCATTCAATTTCCCAAATACCAAACCGCCCCACAATGGCAATGAAATTTGGCAAATCCCAACCCCCATATTGGCAATGATCATGTAGTAAAGATGGAAGCCAAAAATCTTTTTTTCCTTGCCTTTTCTATCCTCTTTCTTCTAACTTTGGACACCTTCATGCAGGGAAGAGTGGGTGGAGGGTCAGTTGAGCACACAGAGTGCTCACAGAAGCTTTATAATGGATTGGGAATCCCAATTCCGTCCCCTCAGCAACCCTCTTTTCAAAAACATTACTCTCAACTCTTTCTTCATGTTCTTCCTTGTCCCTGTATTATTTTCAGGGATCTGATGCAATCAAGAGAAGAGGAACAGTCAGTGAAGAGCCAATTGAGAAGACACACACCTGCTGATTTCTATAAAATATTTGATAGTTAGAACAAAAAGTAGTCAAGTAGCACTTTAAAGGCTAGCAAAATAGTTTATTAGGTGAGCTTTCGTGGGACAGACCCACTTCTTCAGACCATAGCCAGACCAGAACAGACTCAATATTTAAGACACAGAGTCTGTTCTGGTCTGGTTATGGTCTGAAGAAGTGGGTCTGTCCCACGAAAGCTCACCTAATAAACTATTTTGCTAGTCTTTAAAGTGCTACTTGACTTCTTTTTGTTTTGATAGTGTATAGACTAGCATGGCTTCCTCTTTGATAGCTAGAGGTTTTAAAAAGCAATTCACTTAATTGAAGATAGAGATTTATGTTAATTTGGTGATCTTTGTTGAAGCCCTACTTTTCCTTCCTTCTGCCTGGAAAAATGGATGTTTGCTTACCATGGGAGGGGAATGAGGGCAATGCAATGTGGGAAGATGACGTCAAATACAAGCAAAAATGCCAGAATGCTATGGGGACAAGGGAACTGTGGGATAGGTTCCGACAATGCACTGCTGCAACAGTCAATATTTGCCAATTAAGAGTGGCAGCAATAAATCTACTTTTGAGTAACACATGGGGAGCTGAGGATAGTCAAATTCAATTTTTATAAAACCCAGTGTTACAAAATCAATAGTAATAAATTTGAATTTCTCTTATCATATAGACGAAGCCAAATTGTGTCACTAGAAATACTCATGAGACAAAACCAAAGAAGTAACTACTCAGCATTTTTCAGATGGAACAATTTTCTGTTCTGTTCTCAGAAAATGCTGAACTTTGTTTTGTAAAGTCACTTCTATATTCCAGGGTTTGTTTTTTCATCAGAAATTCTTTCTAGTTAAGCATGGAGGGAAATTTCAAAGTGTCAGAATTTCCTGCTGAACAGAAATTTTGATTTTTGACCAGCTCTTCTTTCTAGCTAACACCTACCTCTGTAATGAGCTAAACAAAACCACATAGGGACACAGTTGAGGGAAATTAATGACTGGAACCAGAAATCTGAAACCAGAGCTAAGGTGAGAGTCAGGTGACATACCAAAGATCAGAGGCAGAGCTGGCAGTCACCCAGGGAATGAAGATGAAGCTGGTATCAAGGGTATAGCATAGGAGCATAGACGTGGAGCAATGCAGAAAAGCAGGAACCAAGGACGTGTGGGAAGACAGGGCTCAAGGAATCAGGCAAGTCCACAGGTTCTGCGGTAGCAACCAGACAGAATTTCTCTAGTTGCTTGGACAACTTCATGTGCTTCTTTCTACTTTAAGTGGAGCGTCTCAGCCAGTCATTGGAGCTAGATGTCTTCCCCCAGTCAGGACCTTCATAGGTGAGGTCTTTTGTGAACTACAACTTTGCTGGCCCTTTTCAGCAGTTATTCAGGTGAGCAGCTGGAGAACAGCTTTGGACTGAACAATGCCTGGGAAGTTTAACGCCCCCAAGACCTTACAGCCTTCAGCCCACAAACTTTGAGATACATGGGTCTGGATTTAAACCAAACATTATAACTTGAGGTCATCTCCACCATACAGAAAATATGTAAAAATTAGAAGAAAATAGCTGTAAGATTTTTTTAACTGCATATGTTAACTTTGGCGTATACAAAGATGTGCAAACAGGCCTGACGAAAATTAGACACCTAAATCCACCAAACCTGTCTAAAGTAATCTACTCAGCATAGATGTATTTCCCCTGACTTTAATTTTACAAGGTACGAAATATTGGCATATATATTCCAAAATAAATTTTAACATATTCCAACATAGTCCCTTATCACCCAATGTCACCACTTACAGTTAATAATTAAAATGTTTATGATTATATTGGATATGTATGACAATATTCTGAAAGTTGTAGGCTTAATGCTGGGCATATAAATCTGTATAAAGTGGATAAATGTGCATACAGCTGATGCATTTTTATCTACTCTTTTGTTTAAGGATGTTTTCTGAGTCTTCATTGCTTCCTAATTTGCCGTATAGTTTTTCTTAACATTTTGTGTTTGAGATTTTTAAAATTAGAGTTCAATGTAACAATTATTAGTGTTATAATAAAAATTGCTATTGCAGATGAAACATACTATCTTCCAAAACCAAGAGCCTTAAACTAAGTTGGTCATTTGATGAAACAGAGACGACTAAGACAACATAAAGCCACATAACAAATAAGAAGTTTATTCTGCCTTTTATCAGAATCGATCATTAAGTTCTTTCTCAAGACCTCAGAAGTTTTCTCATCACATGGCCACTTCTTGTTTTAAGAAGTGGCCCTTCCACTATGTCTTGATTGATTGCAAAAGTTAATCCAGTACCTGGAATCTGTGTCTGCAGAGGTTTGTTATAATTAACAGTGGGTAAGAGTTACTTCTCTCAATGCGTAAGCACAATGAATAGCATGCTGGGTGTTCTCAGGAAATGGAAGCAATATCCCCTGGAAGTTTATTTAAATGACTTCTACTTCATCCTATGCAACTGGCCATGATGTAAGACCTTGCTCTTGGTAGTATAGCTGCCATCTTTGCACCGAAAAGCCACTCTAACATTCTATTCCATGCAAAATGGGCAACAGGTGGCGTTCTAATCCTACTTTTTCTTCTTTTCCTGTTTCCTGCTCATATCTTTTTTGTAACTGCTCTGGAGATAGCTAAGAAATTTGTTAAATGCCAGCACAAAGGGGTTTTCCCCTTTGCCAATAATCTTGAACAAATGGTATTAATGAAACATTGTGAGGTATGCAACTCTTGAATCTGCCAGATTTAAATGAGAGTCTTTGCTAATTGCACTATGTCTGCTACTCCATTTGGGGTAGTTAGTATGGGCTTTATCTGGTGTTCTTGAGCTAACACACACAAGAGATTTGCTGAAATGCAGACATACATTTTGCTGAAATACATTTTGGGCCCCCAGGTGAACAGTGTTGGTTTTCAGGACATTGCCCTAGATCAGCTTTTGTTGTTGGCATGAAATTGATTGCACAGTGCCAAGCCCAGTATAATTTGTTACGCTCTGCACATATTTTTATCTACAGTCTGTATATGAGTCCTGTTATTCTTTGAGTTATATAGAGGGCTGCACACAGTCATCTTCAGAAATCTCAGTTCAGTCAGCCTGAGTGGCCACCGCGGACTCCAGCCTTCATCTCTACTACCCTAGTCCATGAGTTTTGAGATTGCATTGGAGGTAGATCTCAGCATCCAGGCTCTAGCTGGAGGTTGATGGTCCACACTGCAATTTTATCACTCCATAGTCAAAGCCCATCAGCCCTAATCCATGCTCTGAGGCTTGTGCTGCTAGTATTGGATCATAGCATGGAAAAGGCTCAAGTGTTATTCTAAATGCCATGGTGTCTTCTCTTTCTGACTGCTATTATCCTCCAGTCAAGATACAAAAATGCCTGCAGCAGATTCATTTTAATGTCATCCTCACACCAGAGGGCAACCCTGTGATCTTCAGTGCAAATCATGAATATACAAACACAGGTCTTGATCACCTCTCCCCAAAGAGAACAGATGGACAATAATTTCCCTAGAATGTTTGGGATGCGTGTGAAAAACAGATGAGTAAATGTTATAAATTACCATGTAAAACAATGTGACTGGACTCAAATATAACATTGTCAGTCAATTGCTAGAATTTGCCATATAAAAATGCTCCAAGGTAGGGCTGGTTTGTTTCATACAAGCCAGCTGGGTTTATAGGCAATGTCACATTGTTTTTCGCCTAGCATGAAATTCTGCTAGCAGCAGCAAAATTGGCAAAATCACTTAGATTATTTCTTGCTTTAGAGTATTGGAAAAACATACAAAAGAAAAATAATAAAAAGATGGCTTTAGTGAAGATAAATATGTAGGTCAGCATTCTCAAAACTAGATGAAATCCTGGCTCCACTGAAGCCAATGGCAGGACTCCCACTGATGGAATGGGACCAGGATTTTCCTTTGCATACCTACAGCCAGGCTCTTAAATCCATTTATAAGCACCTAAATAAACTCCCTGGTGTTCAGAATGCTGAGCTCCCTGCATCTCCTTACTTATTTCAATTATGAAAGTCAGGTCACTCATTCTTATTACTAAATATGGATTCTGGAGCTTAGCCTCATTTAGACAGGTAAAGTGCCCAATTCCCTTTGCAAAAGAATGGGAGTCAAGTGCCTAACTCATAGACACTTTTGTATATCACCCAAGGCATGCATCTTAAGTTTTAGGAGAATAAATACCTTTGTAAATCTTTCCTCCATAGTCTTGAAATTCTTGGCCATAATGTTTAACTACAACCCAGTGCTTAAAAGGAAGTGGTTTGGAGAGATACACCATCGGGAAAAGAAACACAAGTCTGATGACACAGACATTAATTGGTGTTTTCTCTTGCTTCCAAATCTGGGAAGGATCTGGAGGATGATAAGAACCTAAATTTTACCTTCTTCTGTACCCAGGCCTCCATTGCCACACTGTGACCTCCAACGTTTCTCCAAAGACTTATTCATGATAAGATTAAAGCAGGCTCCAAGCACAGGTCTTTATGCCCATGTGGAGTCTATTTGGCTTCATTGGGACTTCATGGGGATGCATAGTTCCTTTGCATCCAATTCTTCTGACGTGTGCCTGCCATATTATGTAGATCCATATCCTTAGCTGACAGAAACTGGTTTAGCTTTATTCAAGTCAAATAGTTAAACATTTCAAAACTCAGCATATTTAATGTCACTGGATACAGTGGCAGAAAATAGAAGATTTTTTTATTGTTATTGGAAAGGCAGCTTAAGTTGACAAAAATTATGTCATTCAAGGGGTGCTAATTGGCCAGCCTCCTAAGTGACATAATTTTTAATGACTTAAGCATCAGTGTGGACAGCGCTGTGCTGAAAGGAGTGCTGCTTCTGCCAATATAACTACCCTCCCTTGTGGAGGTTAGAGTAATTAAGCCAATGGGAGACTTAAGCTGTGTCTACACGTGCACGCTACTTCGAAGTAGCTGCACTAACTTCGAAATAGCGCCCGTCACAGCTACACGTGTTGGGCGCTATTTCGATGTTAACATCGATGTTAGGCGGCAAGACGTCGAAGTCGCTAACCCCATGAGGGGATGGGAATAGTGCCCTACTTCAACGTTCAACGTCGAAGTAGGGAAAGTGTAGCCGTTGCGTGTCCTGCAACATCGAAATTGCGGGGTCCTCCATGGCGGCCATCAGCTGAGGGGTTGAGAGACGCTCTCTCTCCAGCCCCTGCGGGGATGTATGGTCACCGTGTGCAGCAGCCCTTAGCCCAGGGCTTCTGGCTGCTGCTGCTGCAGCTGGGGGTCCGTGCTGCATGCACAGGGTCTGCAACCAGTTGTCGGCTCTGTGGATCTTGTGCTGTTTAGTGCAAGTGTGTCTGGGAGGGGCCCTTTAAGGGAGCAGCTTGCTGTTGAGTCCACCCTGTGACCCTGTTTGCAGCTGTGCCTGGCACCCTTATTTCGTGTGTAGATGTTCCCTCGCTGCGCCTATTTCGATGTGGTGCTGCGCAACGTCGATGTTGAACATCGACATTGCCAGCCCTGGAGGACGTGTAGATGTTATTCATCGAAATAGCCTATTTCGATGTCTCCACATCGAAATAGGCTACTTCGATGTAGGCTTCATGTGTGGACGTAGCTTTAGAGTGCTGTCAACCTAGAGCGGTTACATGAGCGAGAATACAGTAGCAAGCTGTGTCGATGCAACTGCACAAAGCTCTCTCGTGTCACCATTAATCTTATGATTGGTTCAAAACTACAGTAAATAAAGATCCCTTGTAATTTGATTATGGATTTCAGCATTTTATATCTCAGGGAGAAAGCATTCAGCTGAATCACACTTCTCCATTGAAATGCTATGTATTTTATTCTCTCCCATCTGTTTTAGCTAAACATCTCTAAAGAACATAGAGATAGTGGGGCTAAATTGCTGAGGAATGAATAAGCAGTTAAATATGGACTAATAGTTTGGGTCTTTCCCGCAGGAATTTAACACAACCTCTATCACTGCTACTGGATTCCATATTACATAAGCCTATTTACTTTCACTTTGCACAAAACAGTCTTTCTACATCTGAACAACTAGTCCTCATCCTCAAAGAAAAATTGCAGAACACTTTCAAAAAAACTGGCCTGGGAGCTTACATACATAACTTTTCTTGATAATAAAAATCATGGGTTGACTGGAGAGACTGGATTTCTAGTTTAGTAGTGCAGTCTGCAACCCACTAACAATCTCCCCATGCCTAGCTGCCTTATTTCCTGCCCTTTCTTTCCTTCTTTGACTAGTAGGTTGTTAACAGGCCACAATATAAATAACTACTTTTGCTAAACTATCTGTTCCAATCTTGTATTTTGCTGCGACACTCTGCATACATTTCCCAGACCTGAAGAAGAACTTAGTGTATGTTCCAAAGTTTGTTTCTCTCACCAGCAGAAATGGTCCAATGAAGGCTATTACCTCACTCTGTCTCTCTGTTTTCATTAAAAGAACTGTGCTCTTTTTCTCGGTTATTTTTTGTATACTTTACCTAGAAAATGTTCCGGAGAGAAGCTTCTGGTCTTGCAGTTCCTTAAACAATTCATCTGGGGCTGCAAGTGTTGAGTACAAGGGAGTTATTAGGCCAAAGTGGTGTTATTAGCTAAAAATAAAAACCTTAAAAAAAGGGGGAATGACTAAAAGTGTAGACACCACTGTCAGTATGGTATAGATATATGCAGACTGGCCTTGGTTGGGGAGTTGCAGTCACTACAGAAATACAAATAATAAACTGTAACAGTATTTGCTGAATAATTTGGAGTTGTTGAAACATCCTTGTCTTATTTAATAAAAGAATGATATTAATCAGTAATAAATATTCATCATCATCAACAACAACCATGGGTTCAGTGCCCGTTGGTGTCTGATGCCTCTCTCACTACTTCCTTCCATCTTTCCTTGCCCAGTGCAGAGTGACTTAGTTTCTGTAGACTAGCACTGCACCAATGTACTATATTATCTACCAATTCTTGGAACTCTCTTAAAAAGCAATACAGACCTAAGTATCTAAATGACTTAGAGGTGGTACTTATAGCGCACAAGTAAAGAGCACATGAAATCAGCTGACTTTGGAGGAATGGTATAACCCCTTCCTTCAGTTTCATTTCCAGTTCACAACAAAATTACTAATCCGTGTTTTTGACAGCACATGATGGCAACTGGGTATGCCAAGCTCTTGGATTACTATAAACCCTTCATGTGACTGAACAAAAGGTTTGCCATACATGAGTTGATGAATATTTTATATTGTTAGCATAGTTAACATTATAAGAATCCATAACTAGCAATTTTCCTCTTCCTGGAGATGTGCAAAAATGAAATAACAAGATTAGAATTTGGGAGAGAAGATACTTATGAACAACAACCATACACTGTCCAACATTTTGAATCCAAATCCGTTAAAATTAAATTGAATACGCAATTGAACGTCCATTTGGGTTTGGCACTGAGTAGCAGGGCAAGTGTGCGACAGTCAGAATGACCCACCATTTTTTCAGTCAAGTGCAGTGGACTGACATGGATCAGCTCCTTGCAGTCAGAAAAGAGGAGGAGTATGTCAGGATCATTTTTACAGCAGTGCTTGCAGCTTCACAATGAGTGAGGGAAGGACAAAACTACAACTCTCTCTTGCCTTTGCTAGTAAAGCAAAGCCTGCATTTGTGGGTTACAGGGGCACACATGCTGCGGTTTAGTGTGTAGCAGGAGCTGCCTTTTCACATGCTTCCCACAGCTTATGACCAACATTTGTCAAAGGTGGGTGCTTAATGTTAAATGCTAAAATCCATATTACACATGTTAATACAAATGGCCTGATTTTTAGAGGAGGCAAGCCCCCAAAGTTTTCATTCATTTCCATGAGTATCACAAGTGCCTGCTAGCTAAAGTTGAGGTGCCTAATACACCATTCTCCTTCTTGTTTACATGTTGTTTCCCTGTCTTTTGGACAGATATCATTCTACTTAGCAGCCTCTGATCGTTGAGCAACTCACAACAGAGTGTAACAATGGAGACTCTTTAACAATCCACAGAAAAGAATATTTGATGCAAAGACTGGACGGAATAAGACTTACTTTACCTGTTATTTTTCAAGGCAGAGATTTAGTTTGTCATTGCCATTTACAGCTTTCACTGCATGCTTGAAAATGTGTTAGTGAATGTAAAGGACACTGCTCTGATGGAGAATGGCTTGTAAACAAGTTTTGAATTATCTTGACTTTTTAACTTAATTTTTTCAGACATTTTATTAGGAAAGTATTAGCTACTTTAGGAAGGTAAGGGGATGGCAGTGGAAATAGCTCTTTAAGAAGTTGGTAATGCTGCCTATTTTGTAAAAAATAAATGAAATAAAATAATGAATAGAAGTATAAGTAGAATGAAATTCCTAAGTACTTATGATGCAATTCCTGTTATAACACCTATTTCCTGTTAAACTATGAATTTTAAGAGTGTAATAAAAATGTTCTTTGAATCAAAACATATATGTAAAGCTGTAAACTTAAAACAAAGGCAATAAACTAGCAAAAACTAGGGGACCTATGTTTGCTTATTCTGTGAAGATCAAACATATAGGAAACAGAAATCGTACAGGGTTTTTGAGTTCCAACTGGTTTGAATGACTGCACGGTGAGTGTACACCAGAGGCAAGCTTATCTGTCTTGGAAATCAATGTGCACAAATTCCATGAGAGCAGAGATTATTGGGTTGTTTTAGATGGCATTGGCTACAGACATTTTCCCCAGTGTCAGCTTGGTTATTCAACTATTCATCTAGCCTAAAACATGGCATTTTGTTAGTTTCTAATCACAGGAAAACATCTTTTCAGTGGAAACTTATGGAATCAAAAGTGTTTGCATATTAAAGCCAGCTGTATGTTTAATTGAGCACTGAATGTGCTTTCTTGCCGGTGGTGATGATAACCCATTTTACTTCTACCTCATGCATTTGACAGAAAATGGAAAATTTGTCACTGATCATTTACTTTCTGCTAGCAGCATATCCAACCATACTTGACATTTGCACTGCTCTCATCTTCCTACAGCTCAAGGAGGTGGATCAGAATTTTGGGGCCTGGACACTCCACCTGAACTCCTGCTTGTTTCCAGAAGCATTGGTCCCCAAATTTAAACTTACACAAAATCACTGCTAAAAGTTATTCCAAGAACAGCAATGTGCATTAGACCAGGACTGATAGCCATCTGGTAATGATTACTATTAATACCTGACCTTTAATCTCATGAGCTACTCAGAGAGCATAGATTTGTGGGAGATGTCACTTGCAGAAAGGATATTATCAGTAAGAAATTTCCCCACAAGTCTTTGAAGTAGTGAAGAGGTAAGGAAAGTTATAAAAAAAGTCAGAAAAGGGAAAGATATTGTCCCTTCCCATTGAAAATATTCTCTGAAAGGGCACAATCATTTCTGGGCTCCTGGAAGAACATCTTGTAGCACTTGGTGGTGGTCTTATGAATGTCCACTGTGTTTGCATTAGTTCCTGCACTGTTTGATTTAGTTCTTTCTACCTGTGACATCACCAGTGTTCATATGTAGTGTGCCATGACCACTTATAGAACCAGAATCTCTGAAGCCATGTATAATACATAGTCAAATCTGCCCAGCAACATGGATCTATGTGTTTAAGATACATTTTTAGAGTCCCTCTGACATCAAAGGTGTAGCACTTCATATTGGTAGCATATTGAGTTTTGACAGACTAAAGATAGAATCACCTCTTGGAAGCATGGAAAGAAGAGTTCACCTTCAGGATAAATGATTCTGGCATTATGAACACTACCTTCTCATGAAACATGCAGTATGGTTGCTGCACTTATGGCTCCAACTGTCAGCTGAACAACATGGTGGCTATCAGAAAGCAAGTATGGTGAACAAATAAAATGCTGATGTTGACAAAGTCATGATTTTTCCAGGGCAAGCTTGGCTGACTGAATTTCCCTGTGGAACCTGGTTAACTCTTTGTGCTATAGAAACACAGATTCTGCAAATATCACAATACTAAGGGTGGACACCTGACACATAGTGCAGTGCTGAGTTGGACAACTTTGTTGAAGCCTTCTTGGAAAATATGCAAGCAGCCAGAATTCCTGGCACTACTGCAGATCTTGATCCACATGGTAGATGATGCTTTCAAGATCAATATCCTTCACAAAAAATATAAGTGTTCTGTTTACTCTGGAGGACAGATCCAATGACACTAATGCATCCCTTTTAATAGGCAGGCTGTTAGACGCAACTGATTAGGACTGGACAAATAAGACAGAGGATATTCTACCTCTTTGGGAGCCGTGGTATTGACTCATTTCAGCTCTAGACGATCTGACAACCAAGGTCTCCTCAGCCCATGTGGGGTTATCAATGTTCCTGTGGCCTGTTTTAGTTTTATTTTCTGGACCACCTTTCATACTAAAGGGAAGGATGGAAATCAAACCGCGTTTTTGAAAGAACCCTTCTTCCGGAAAAATATGAGGAAGAAAGGTGCTTTCAAAAGTGGAGTTTTTTTCCCAAAAACAGCACTTCTGGGAAAGCATGTGGCTGTAATTATGCAAATGAGCTGCACAATATGTAAATCAGGACCTCATTTGTGTTTCCAATCAGCTACATTTGCATTTCTCTTCTGAAAGCAGAATGTAGTGTAGATGCAGCCACGGAGGAGCCTGACGTCCACTGTGTGATAGTTCATCTGTTCCCTTGGACCTGAGTTCCACTTCCCAGTTGAAGTACTTTGGTCTCTTTGAATTTATGTAGTTTACAAATGGATCAGTAGCAGCAAGGCTCAATGACTGGATGATTAATGCAAAAATTTCCAGATTCAGGCAGAACTTTGTCTTACTGACTCACTTGCTGACTCGGGTCATCCTCTGCTTTAGGTTTTCCTTTATGTGAACTTCCCTGATGAGCAGCTAGAATGAGCCGCCCACTGCATGATTTTCATTGCTTCAGCATGTAGTGCTGGGCTTCTTATTCCCTATACCTTGTTCACCTATCCAATCACGATTGTGATATCTGACTGAGTGAGGATGGGGTTTCACTGTAGCCTGGACAGGAACCTTTGTAGCCCAAACTCAACCATTAAGTGCTAGCAGGTTTATGCCATGGGTCCTTTCTCTCAGGTTTCAGGTGCCCTAAGATCCTTGGGATTCTAGAGCTGTGTCTACACGTGCACGCTACTTCGAAGTAGCGGCACTAACTTCGAAATAGCGCCCATCATGGCTACACGTGTTGGGCGCTATTTCGATGTTAACATCGACGTTAAGTGGCGAGACGTCGAAGCCGCTAACCCCATGAGGGGATAGGAATAGCGCCCTACTTCGACGTTCAACGTCGAAGTAGGGCACGTGTAGTCGTTGTGCGTCCCGCAACATCGAAATTGCGGGGTCCTCCATGGGGGCCATCAGCTGAGGGGTTGAGAGACGCTCTCTCTCCAGCCCCTGCGGGGCTCTATGGTCACCGTGGGCAGCAGCCCTTAGCCCAGGGCTTCTGGCTGCTGCTGCTGCAGCTGGGGATCCATGCTGCATGCACAGGGTCTGCAACCAGTTGTTGGCTCTGTGGATCTTGTGTTGTTTAGTGCAACTGTGTCTGGGAGGGGCCCTGTAAGGGAGTGGTTTGCTGTTGAATCCGCCCTGTGACCCTGTCTGCAGCTGTGCCTGGCACCCCTATTTCGATGTGTGCTACTGTGGCGTGTAGACGTTCCCTCGCAGCGCCTATTTCGATGTGATGCTGCGCAACGTCGATGTTGAACATCGACGTTGTCAGCCCTGACGTGTAGACGTTATTCATCGAAATAGCCTATTTCGATGTAGCGTTCACGTGTAGACGTAGCCTAGGTGTGTTCCCTGTGCTCCAGGCTAGCATCAGCTGAGAGGATCAGGGCTTCTGGAAGGCATTAGAACATGCAGTTATTGCTCTGGGCTGATCACTATTTTAAGAGTTGATCACTTGCACTGGGACCCACATTTGATCCTTCATTTATTCAAAATTGCATTCCCATACGTTTATGATAAAGCCTTAAAGATACCTCATGCATAGTTAATCACATAAAGTGATCTTTATGCACAATCCTAGGAGGCCTAGTCACTGGAGTCTCAGTGCAACAGCAGGCCTCTTGCAGTTCCAAAACAATACACGGAGGTTCTAATCGTTCTGGAACCTCTCTAGAGATGGATCTATCCTTGCTATCAAGGCAGCTGCCCACTTCCAAGTGAGTTATTTGGTGCGTTGATTCAAGGGCTTTTTTGATATTGACAATAAAGCCAGGCACCTGCAGGATGTTCAGTGTCAGCATGCTTCTCAAAGATAAAGAAGATAGAGCATAACTTTGAGAATCTTTCTTCTTCTCATACCAGGAGATGAGAAATCTCCTTGGCCATGTCTACACTAACAAGTACATTTGAAATTAACTTCAAAAGAAGCCCTTCTTTTGAAATTCCCCATTGAGCATGTACACATACACCGCGTCCTTTTGAAATTAACTTTGAAAGAACAGGGCCATTCTGTCTAAGTCGGTCCTCATTCCCGTGGTGGGAAGAACGATCCTTTTCAAAAGACTCTTTTGAAAGAGAGCATGTGTAGATGCTCCACGGACAGCTATTTTGAGAGAGGGAGTCCTCCATGGCACCAATTAGCTGGAGGATGGAAATGCTGCTCACAGAGCAAGTGGAGCTCTATGGCTCCTGCTTCCACCCACATTTAAAGATGCAGGCTCCCACAAACCCCTAGGCAGGAAGCTGAGAGTGTGCTGGTAGCAGGGAGACCACACTGCTCACCAGCATTCTGCATCCAGCGACACCCTAGGTAACTTGCCATGCTCCCTGGATCCATGGTCAGCACCCCAGGCCCTGATCACCCTAGGGTCCACCTAAGGACAGCAGAGAGCCCCCACCGAGCCAGGCCCCAAAGAGAGAGGCTCCCTCCTCGATTGAGGCCAAACTCTGGGACCTCCTATCCCTCTGGGAAGACGAGGATGTCCTGCACCAGACAGGGGTCCAGCACAGAAATGAGGCCACCTTCAAGCACCTATGAAAGGCCCTCACCAGCTGAAGCCAACCACCTGCACCCTGGCCCGGGTGAGTTTGAAGGTCAAGGAGCTCTGGTTGGGGTATTTCAAAGCCCAAGATGTGGTCAGATGGTCAGGGGCAGTGTTCACCAGCTTTAAAGAACTGGACCACCTCCTTGGCCCCAAGGAGGCGGCACCCCTGGCCGTCATCCTGGACACAGTTGAGACAGAGACAGAGACTGAGCCAGGGCTGGGGACAGAAGGTGAGGACCACTCAGGACAGGCAGCCACCACCAAGCCCCAGTGGATAGTCTGGTGCTTGGAGACCATCAGTGGTGAAGAGGGCTCAAGTGAAGAGGCCCTTGTCATAGACATCCTGTCCAAGCCATCTAGCTGGGCCCCCTCCATCCGTGCCTCACCCGAGTTCCTGAAGGGGCCCTCAAATAGGTGTCATACATGCCGGTTCCCTGGGACTCTGTTTCAGGCCTGCTGCTCATCATGAGCCACTCCCACAGCATGCTCATGAGGTCCCTCAGTGCCAGTGTGGCCACAGCCCACACACCCAGCCACCAGCCTTGGTTCAGGTGCAACCTTACTGGCCATGCTCCCCAGGACCTGGAGGGGCCAGTGAATGGCAATCAGCACCAGCCAGCCTAGACAGCACAATGGGCGTACAGCCATGGAGAGAATGGGGTGCAGGGAGAGGGAAGCCTGCACCCATGCCACCCATGTGGGGAACCCCAGAATCTGGACATCTCAGGGCTGCCAGGATGGAGAAGGGAGGCCCAGAGACACAGGGGCCATTGCACATGCATAATGGCCTGTTCTTCTGTCCCCTTCTGTATCCACAGCTCCAGCACCTGGTAGCCAGCCAAGCACCATCCACAGGCCAGGGAGCCCCACCACCTGGTGGGGAGCAGCCTGTACTGCAACCGGGGATAGCAGGGGGCCACTGCTGAGTTGTATTCTGGTACTACCAGGGTAGGGAGGAGGGTGCGGGGGACCCTGCACACACCACGGCACTGAGGGACCTCATGAGCATGCTGTGGGAGTGGCTCGTGATGAGCAGCAGGCCTGAAACAGAGTGGCATCCAACTTGGATGCCATGACCCAGGCTGTGACCATTCATCTGGCCTCTTCTGCTGCCCCCTCGCAAGCCACTCCAACACCTGCCCCCCCCATCACCTGTTCCCCCATCACCCGGTCCTCTTCCAACATCCCCCACAAAACAGCTGTCCCCCCCATGAGCCTGACCTCACTGCCCTGATCCCAATCAACCTCCCCACAGCCAACCTCCTCCAGCTGGCACACATGCTCCTGGCCAGGGCTGGCTGTGTGAAGGCAGGCCCCCGGCCCCCACCCCCCATGCCAACCCCAGCGAGGCAGTGATTGCTGCAGCCCTGCCCAACCCCTATCTTCCCATGCTCCCAGCCCCAGCCTAGATCTGACAGGGCCCCTGGACATGGTGGAGGGGTTCACATGGGCATGATGCAGGGAGGCCTTAAGGTGTCCCCACCAGGGAGCTCCTGCTGGGGGAATGCAGGTCCTGTCACAAATCTGGTGGCCCAGCCCAGAGTTCCAAAACACCCTGGTGTCCTGGGCACAGCAGGACCAGCCCACATGTCTGTCCATGAACTGGCCCTTGGCATTCAACAATCACCTGCAGCACCATGGATTGGTAGCCCTTGCGGTTTATGTAGGCCCTGCTGCTATGCTCCAGAGCCCGGATGGTGAAGTGGATGCTGTCTAGTACCCCAAAGCAATTGGGAAAGCCCAACTCGTTGAACCCCCTGAGGCCTTCATCAAGGTCCCCAAGGTGTATCAGCTGCCAGAGAAGGACTTTGTCGATGGCCTGGATGACCTGCAGGGAATGAGAGGAGAACAAACTCGTGATTTGGGTTTGGGGAACTGCATGCCTGCCCATCCCTGTCCTTGCTGCCCTGTCCCTGCTCCCATCCCCTACAAGGTATTCCTCCCTGGGACACCTTCCCCCTGCCCTCTGTGGGTGCCTCGTTCCCTCCTCCATCCATGCCAGGGGCCACCTCCACATTTCCCAATGGTGCCCCTTGATGGGGACCCCTTTCCCCTGCCCCCCTGCTTGTGGTGGGAGTGTGACATGAGCATGGCTTACCTCATTAAGAATGGCCCTGATGGTGGCCCTGCCCACCCTGAACTGCTGGCTGATGGATTGGTGGCTGTCCAGGGTGGCCGGTTTCCATAGGGCAATGGTCACCCTCTTCTGCAGGGGGAGCACTGGCCTCATGTGGGTGTCATGGTGCTGGAGCATTGGGGTGAGCCACTTGCACAGCTCCAGGAATGTCCCCTTGGTCACCCTGAAGCTCTGCAGCCACCAGTCATCACCCCAGTCCTTCAGCACCAGCCAGTCCCACTAGTTCCTGCTTTTGGGGCAGTCCCACAAGCAGTGGATGGCCCAGGGGACTGGCTGAGGGCATTGCGCCCTGAGGACAGCATCCCAGATGGTGGCTAGCAGGGTGGCCACGCAAAGCCACTTCAGGACTGCAGCCAGCACAGTGGCCAGCACACTGGCCACAGTCTGGATGGGTGGCAGGGGAGGGGACCTGCTCATAGTTCATGGCGTGCTCCGTAGTTCCTTTTCTGCACAGTTACCCTCTGCTTGCCTGTGGATGGCTTGCTGGCCCTCAGTGTGTGCAGGCCAAGTGTCCTGAAGAGGGGGCCCTTTAAAGGAGAGGTGGGTGACAGCCCCAGAAGGGCTTGCCCACCATGCTACCCTGCCTGTGGTGTTTCCCAGCCATTTACTTTGAAAGGGTGCCCTGGGACATGTGGATGTTCTCTTTCAAAAGAGTAGTTGGGCCTTTTGAAAGAGCAGGTTGGACCTTTCGATCCCTGTTTGGCTGTGTGGATGCTCCTTTTCGAAAGGCTGTCTTTCAAAGTGCATTTTCAAAAGCCACCCTTTCGAAGCCATTTTGTAGTGTGGATGTAGCCCTGGTATATTAGACCACATTGGTTGGTGTTGTTTGAGACAAGGGACTGGGTAAAAAAGAGATGGGCTACAGCCTGTAACTCAGGGGGGTATCTGGGTGCACAGTCGATCTAAGAATGGCAAAATCCAGGTGAGAAATTCCACTGTGGTCCCAGGCATCAGACAGTGGCAGAACAAACCTTGACACTCCTGGGCTACGTCTACACGTGAAGCCTACATCGAAGTAGCCTATTTCGATGAATAACGTCTACACGTCCTCCAGGGCTGGCAACGTCGATGTTCAACATCGACGTTGCGCAGCACCACATCAAAATAGACGCAGCGAGGGAACGTCTACACGCCACAGTAGCACACATCGAAATAAGGGTGCCAGGCACAGCTGCAGACAGGGTCACAGGGCGGACTCAACAGCCAGACGCTCCCTTAAAGGGCCCCTCCCAGACACACTTGCACTAAACAGCACAAGATACACAGAGCCGACAACGAGTTGCAGACCCTGTGCGTGCAGCATGAATCCCCCGCTGCAGCAGCAGCAGCCAGAAGCCCTGGGCTAAAGGCTGCTGCCCACGGTGACCATAGAGCCCCGCACGGGCTGGAGAGACAGCGTCTCTCAACCCCCCAGCTGATGGCTGCCATGGAGGACCCCACAATTTCGACATTGCGGGACGCGGATCGTCTACACGGTCCCTACTTCGACGTTGAACGTTGAAGTAGGGCGCTATTCCGATCCCCTCATGAGGTTAGCGACTTCGACGTCTCGCCGCCTAACGTCGAAGTTAACTTTGAAATAGCGCCCGACGCGTGTAGCCGCAACGGGTGCTATTTCGAAGTTAGTGCCGCTACTTCGAAGTAGCGTGCACGTGTAGACACAGCCCTGCTGTTCTGGAAGTGCCAAGGAGACTCCTGTAATGCTGTGTTTTTGTTATTAGGAGAAAAGCAGCTTTCCCCAACTGAGCAGCAGCATCCAGTGTTAATCAAGTGAGGAGTACTTTAAGAGGCATTTGTGGAGAAGGCTTATCTGCAGGTTTGTTAAGCTAAATTGGGAGCAATTTGTAAAGTTAGTGGTATTTCACAGGCATGTCACCAGAGGCAGGGAGCCAGGAAACTGATGAGCCCTGGTGGGCTGGTCAATTTCCCAGTTTCTGCAAGCCCAGGGCAGCTGAGAACCAGGCTGAAGCCTGACTCCCATCTCCCCCAACATGTGCAGAAATTCAAAGTTGTGCAGGAAAGCTGCAAGAACACAACTCCTGCATAACTCAAGGGTTTACTGTACAGTTATATGACTTTGCATAATAAACTGAGGCTTTCGTTTTGGCTACACGAATTAAAGCATTATTTCAGAACCACTTCTTCATTTACAAGCTATTCATCAGGTTTGCTCGAAATAAGAACATCCACAAAATGTTTGGATGCTTAAATTCCAGCTTCAGATTGCTAGCAACTTGGGAAGCATCAGCTGATTTTATTGCCTAGAATAATGATACATTTGCCATGAGCATGATGTGCAGGGAATGAAAGAATAGAACCAGAATGTTTTCTAATCTTTCCTCCAATTTGCCATTGGAATACCTATCAGTGTTTTATATTTGAGGGAAGTAGAACTTTATATCTTTGCAGCAGGGAGGACACAAGAAAGGCCGCCTTATTGCACATAACATCATTGTCTATCTTGTCAGTCATCTGACAAAATGCAATGTTGTAACTGTATTGTTGCAATATAACTAACTAATTTTGCTTTAGATTTCTTTTATGCAAATAGGGTCCATGTCTAGACTGCCAAGAACGGTTGGCAAAAGATATGCAAATTGTGCAAAACATTTGTGTATCTTTTGCCAACAGTGTTTCCAAGAGAGGCTTTTCCAACATTTGGCCCATCCACGTGGGGCCAAATGTCAGAAAAAAACCCTCTCTGTCGAGACATCCCTTTTTCCTCATGAAACAAGGTGTACAGGGATGCTGACAAAATGCTCCCAACCAGCAGATCTCTTCCAAGAGATCTGCAGTCTGAATGCATGCTCTGTCGACAAAACTTCTTGCCTGCAGCCTAGACGTAGCCAGGAAGAAAGGCACATTCTTAGCAATTAAACCACACAGAAGTTCCATTCGAGAAGCTGCCATCTCTTCTTTGAAATGCTTATGTCCTTTGATTGGTTGCTCTCTCACATGTTTCTATTTTAGTTTCTATTTTAGTTTCTATTTTAGGTTCCTGCCTGGATCTTGTGGAGGTTTTGCAAGCAGATGTTATAACAGGAAAAACTGCTGCAGGATGAGCATGCTCTGTATACCAGTATACATGATGCTTTCTGGTCAGATTTAAAATCTGGATTCAACCCTGAGTTTAATAAAACTCTGACATGTGCCAAATTTGACTAGCTTGTGTAATTCTAAAAGCAAACTTTATGATAAAGTATTGGTGGCATGTCATCTAACATAAAAAACCTTTTCCAGTACCTGCCGGTACAACTCATCTGTGAGCCAGCCTGGGAGTCCAAGGCTGTGTCTACACTAGCCCCAAACTTCGAAATTGCCATGCAAATGGCCATTTCAAAGTTTACTAATGAAGCGCTGAAATACATATTCAGCGCTTCATTAGCATGCGGGCGGACGCGGCACTTCGAAATTGCGGAGCCTTGCCTCCGCGCAGCTCATCCCAAAGGGGCTCCTTTTCGAAAGGACCCTGCCTGCTTCAAGGTCCCCTTATTCCCATCTGCTCATGGGAATAAGGGGACTTCGAAGTAGGCGGGGTCCTTTCGAAAAGGAGCCCTGTTGGGATAAGCCGCGCGGCTGCGAGGCGTGTCAATTTCGAAGTGCTGCGGCCGCCCGCATGTTAATGAAGCACTGAATATGTATTTCAGCGCTTCATTAGTAAACTTCGAAATGGCCATTTTCATGGCCATTTCAAAGTGCGGAGCTAGTGTAGACACAGCCCAATAGATAAAAGCAAGGGTTTAGAAGGGAGTAACTTAAGAACATCAGAAGTTATCTACAACACTTTGGGAGAGAAGGAATAAAAGGGAGGAGGTGATTAAATGATATGGCAAATGCTCAGAGGGTTCAGAGGTTGGAGTGTGTTTACTGATTATATGTAGAAGAGCAACAGAACATGCATACTCTCATAAGGGGATGTTCATGTTGTTGATGGCTGGTGGAGTCAGGGACCTAAGACACAGGCAAGGTTTTCTCCCACTAAAGGCAGGTGATCATGAGGTATTTTACAACCCTGAACATCCTTCCTCCCCACCATTGGGAAGCATCACAGGTGGACAGGAGATGAAAGAGCAAATACCATTCAAAGAAAAGCTTAATCACTAGAAGATAGACAGGCAGCTGTACCACACAGTTCTCTTGAGTAAAGACCATTTTTTAAAATTAAAGAGTTGTTCTTTGAGCTATGCAAAGAGCAGCTCAAATGTTGGATTTCCTTTTGCACCCAAAGAAAAACAGAGAGCCGCATTACTGAAAATGTGTTTTTCTGGGTTGTCTATATTTTTCCAGCCTGCTCAATATCTGTTTAGAAAATTATGTACAGAGCTGGTCAGAAAATAAGATTTTTTTTCTGCAGAAATTGTTTACATTTTAGCTGACCAAAAATCAAAATATTTTGATTCAAAATGACACTGTTGTGTCTTGAGGGAGTTCTAATCCAAGTGACAAAATATGTCTCCCATGATGAACCATGGCCATAGAGTCTTACTGGAAAATGGTGCCTCATGGAGGATGATTTCAGTGGAAAACAGATACTTTTCATTAAAAAAATTAATTTAGTTGAAAGCCCAAATTTCTGTCAAAACAGTTTTGATGGATTTTTTTTTAACCAGCCTTAATTGTGTATATTACTGAGCAGGATGGGGAGAATTAGGGAAATGTTATGTTTACATTTCTTTTTTAAAAGAAATCTCATTTTGTTTGAAATTTTCCAGCCATTTGTATCACTGACTCACTAACTCTATTCTTCATGCATTTCTGGCAAGTGAGGGATATATAGAGACATTCAAGGCAGGTTAAGAGGGAAAATAGGGATACAAGGAGGCAGCCATAGACGAGGGCATGAAGGGTTGAGCTGGGCACTGGGAACATGAGGAGTGTATGTGTTGCAGATGGGAGTGTGGAGAACTTGGTGGCAGGGATATGCAAGAGGTTGGGGAAGCTGGTATAAGGATGGAGCCTGAAGTAGGCAGGTTGAGTTGTGTAAGAAACCTAGACAGGGTGCAGCTCTGCATTCTTCTGTTTCCCTGTGCCCTTTTGTGAAATCAGCAATACCTTGGGGAGCCTTCCCAGTACTCATGCTTCAACACCAACACACACAGCTTCTCCAACACTGCTGTTTCAGCTGTCTTCTGAGGCAGCACCTGGGGCACTGGATGTATCTGTGCACAGGCAATTTATGCTTGAAAGACTCCACGTGAAAATGCTGGCTAAACACCTTAGAGCTGCGTCTACACGTGCACGCTACTTCGAAGTAGCGGCACTAACTTCGAAATAGCGCCCGTCACGTCTACACGCGTCGGGCGCTATTTCGAACTTAACTTCGACGTTAGGCGGCGAGACGTCGAAGTCGCTAACCTCATGAGGAGATAGGAATAGCGCCCTACTTTGACGTTCAACGTCGAAGTAGGGACAGTGTAGACGAGCCGCGTCCCGCAACGTCGAAATTGACGGGTCCTCCATGGCGGCCATCAGCTGGGGGGTTGAGAGACGCTCTCTCCAGCCCCTCAGCTCACTGGTGGCCGCGTGGAGCGGCCCCTTAAAGGTCCCCTCCCCCGCCCTGACTGCAGGAGGCTGAGGCAACGTGCAGGCTCCTGCCTGCACACGCGGCGGCGAGCCTGCACAGCCCTCAGCCCCTGACAGCAGCCATGGCTGCCCAGCAGCCCCCCCAGCGCCCCCAGGGGACCCCCCCCAAGAGGAGCCACAGCAGCCAGGGCAGCCAGAGGGCCACGCAGTCTGGGAAGCGGCAGCGGGGCCCCTCTTGGACGGAGGCCGAGATGCGGGACCTGCTGGGGCTCTGGAGCGAGGAGGAGGTGCTCCAGGTAATGGGGAGCAAGAGGCGGAATGCGGATGCGTTCGCTCGGCTGGCCGATGGTCTGGCTGCCCGGGGTCACCCTGCCCGCACTCCGGACCATGTCCGGAGTAAGGTGAAGGAGCTGCGGCAGGGTTATGCCCGGGCCCGGGATGCGGCCAGCCGATCTGGGGCCGCCCCCGTCACTTGCCCCTTTTACAGGGAGCTCAGGGACATCCTGGGCTCCCGGCACACCTCCTCCCCTCCGGCCACCCTTGACACCTCGGCTGACGAGCCCGAGCAGGCCCTGCAGCCGGGCTCCGCCCCGGAGGTAAGCCCCGCACCCCGGAGGCCCCCCCCGGAGGCCATCCCCGGGACATCGCGGCAGGAGGAGGAGGAGGAGGAGGAGGGGGGCTCCTCCTCCACCGATTCCAGCCTGCAGATCCTCCTCCTGCCATCCCGGAGCAGCAGCAGGGCCTCCGACCCCCGGGGATCTCCGGACTGTGGGAGCGGACCCACAGGTAGGTACCCCTCTCTGGTGGACACCCCGGGGCTTGAGGGGCGGGGGGAACAGAGATGTGTCCAGGGCCCCCCACACGCTCACATGGCCATGGCCCCAAGGACACCAGGGCCATGGCCCTCACAGCACTGCAGCCATCAGCCCCTGCCCCCTGCCACCCTGCATGACAGTGCCATGCCTCATCCCCGGGCCAGGGGGGAGCGGAACCTCAAGGGGCCCCCGGGCGGAGGGGGTTGGACACCCCGCAGCAGCAGCATGCGATGGAGTGGGGGGAGTGCCAAAGGGAGACTCAGGCTACATATGAGCCACCCGAGCCGAGGAGCTCCCAGGGCCAAAGGAGGATCCTGGCGCTACAGCTGGCAGGTGACACCTCTGCCCTGAACAAACAGGAGGGAGGAGCCGAGCTGGCTTGGAATTGGGGGATGAGGGCGGGGGCCACAGGTAGAGGCTAGGGGAAGGGAGAGCTGGAAGGCAGCCAGCCAGAGGAGGGGGAAAGCTGCATCCCAGAGGGGCCCCCCTTGGGGTCTTCTCCCCACGACGGGTTGGAAGGACTGTCTCTTCCGACAGCTGGTGCTGTCACTCCTGGCAGAAAGTGGCCATCTGTGGCCTAAGAAACCTCTCCAGCTCTCAGACCCTGCGGGGTGAAGTGAGAGTCGCTCCCACCAGGGGACGGGCTGCAGGGCAGGGGGACCCCTGAACCCCATCCATCACAGCAGCATCTCCCGGGGACGGGGATGGGGAACCTGCAGCACAGGGTGTGGGGGACAAAGGCCACGACTCGGGGCCCACACTAACGCCTGTCTCCATTCTTCTTTCCCCCCTCCTCTCCTGTGTCCTGCACCTGCACCTGCACCATCCGAAGGACCGGAAGAGAGCGCCGGCGAGGCATCGGTCGTCCCGGAGACCCCTCCGGGACCCTCGCTCCAGGCCAGCCCCTCGGCCGAGGAACGACCGGCCCCGCGGAAGGCCAGACGGCGGACCCCGCGCCTGCTACCGGCGGCGGCCACAGACCCCCAGCTGCTGGCCATCCACCGCCGGCAGCTGGAGGTCTCGGAGCAGCACCTCCGGCTGCAGGAGCAGGCGCTGGCCTGGCGCAGAGAGGCATGGGGGGCCTTTCTGGATACCATCAATCGGCTGATTGATTCCCTGGCCCCCCGTGCTGCGCCGGCCGCGCCACCGCCCGCCATGCCCGCTCCTGCAGCCCCACCACCGGCTGCTCCAGCCATCGCCGGGCCGTCCGCCGTTGCCCCACCACCTTCCCGTGAGGGCCACCGCGCCGAGGGACTCCGGGAGCCACCCGCGACTCGCCGGCGCCGCTACCTTCAGGTGGAGCCCGCTCCCACCCAGCCGCACACCAGACTGCAGGCCCGGCGGAGCTCCCGGCCGGGCACGCCCACTGCTGGGCTGTAGGGGCGAGGGGCCCGGGACGTGGCCCCCCCCTCTTGTTGGACAGACTTTGGGGACTGGGTGGGTGGTGTGGGTGTTTCCCCTGTTTGCCCCGTCCCCCCGTACATAGTTCTCCCCGTTCTCCTCCCTGCTTTTTGTTTTTCTTTTGATGGTGCACAGTGCTTTCATTTTTATTGTTGTACATAGTTTTATTTGTGCCCATCTTGGTTTTGTTGAATGTTTGTCCCTCCTTTTTGGTTTCTGTCTCACATATATATATTTTTTTATTTAAAAAAAAAAAAAAATTCGTGAGGACAAAAAAAACATTTATGTTCACCCACAAGTTCGTGCTGTCATTTCTCCTGGACAAGTGGGTGGGGGGGCGGTGGGGTGCTCCATGGTGTGGGTGTTGGGGCAGGAGTGTGGGGGAGGAAGGGGTGGGCAGTAGGGGGCCTGGGCACAGTTCACCCCGCGGCCTGGTTGTCAAAGTGGGCCCGCAGGGCCTCCCGGACCCGGGTCCCCTCTGGGTACACCTGCCGACTGGGGGCAGCAGGTGGCTGGAGGTGTGCCCTGCCGGCCTCGGCGGCCCAGCCCTGAAGAAAGCTCTCCCCCTCGCTCTCCACGAGGTTGTGCAGGGCGCAGCAGGCACCCACAATCTGGGGGATGTTGTTGGGGCTGGCATCCAGGCGGGTGAGGAGACATCGCCATCGTCCCTTGAGGCGGCCAAATGAGCGCTCCACCACCTGGCGCGCACGGTTCAGGCGCCCGTTGAAGCGCTCCTGGCTGGCGGAGAGGTGGCCCGTGTAGGGGCGCATGAGCCACAGCCGGAGGGGGTAGGCCGCATCCGCGATGATGCAGAAGGGCATGGTGGTGTCCCCCAGAGGGATGTCCCGCTGGGGGATGTAGGTCCCAGCCTCCAGCCGGCGGCACAGGCCCGAGTTGCAGAACACCCGGGCGTCGTGGGTGCTGCCAGGCCAGCCCACGTAAATGTCCTGGAACCGTCCCCGGCTGTCCACCAAGGCCTGCAGGATGACTGAATGGTAGCCCTTCCGGTTGAGGTATCGGCCTCCACTGTGGTCCGGGGCGCGGATGGGGATGTGAGTCCCATCCAGAGCCCCAAAGCAGTTGGGGAAGCCCAGGGTGGCAAAGGCGGCGACAGTGGCCTGTGGGTCCCCCAGCCTCACGAGCCTGTGCAGGAGCATGGAGTTGATGGCACGCACGACCTGCAGAGAAAGCACATGGGACAGCCCCAATGAGGGGTGAGCAGGGTGTGCATGGCCCTGCCCTGCCCTGCCCTGGCCCCCCTGCCCTGCTCTGCCCTGGCCCCCCTGGCCTGCTCTGCCCTGCCCTGCCCTGCCCTGGCCCCCCTGCCCTCCCCTGCCCTGCCCTGGCCCCCCTGCCCTGGCTCCCCTGCCCTAGCCCCCCTGCCCTGCTCTGCCCTGCCCTGGCCCCCCTGCCCTGGCTCCCCTGCCCTGGCCCCCCTGCCCTGTTCTGCCCTGCCCTGGCCCCCCTGCCCTGCTCTGCCCTGCCCTGGCCCCCCTGCCCTGCTCTGCCCTGGCCCCCCTGGCCTGCTCTGCCCTGCCCTGCCCTGCCCTGGCCCCCCTGCCCTGCCCTGGCCCCCCTGCCCTGCTCTGCCCTGCCCTGCCCTGCCCTGGCCCCCCTGCCCTGGCCCCCCTGCCCTGGCTCCCCTGCCCTGCTCTGCCCTGCCCAGCCCTGCCCTGGCCCCCCTGCTCTGCCCTGGCTCCCCTGCCCTGCCCTGGCCCCCCTGGCCTGCCCTGGCCTCCCCCTGTGGGTTCTCTTACCTCCATGAAGACAGCCCCGACGGTGGCCTTTCCGACGCCAAACTGCTGCCCCACGGATCGGTAGCTGTCCAGAGTGGCCAGCTTCCAGACAGCGATGCCGACCCATTTCTCCACAGGGAGGGCAAGCCGCATGGCAGTGTCCCGGTGCCTGAGTGCGGGGGTGAGCCACTGGCACAGCTCCAGGAATGTCTGGCGGGTCATCCTGAAGTGGCGGACCCAGTGGTCATCGTCCCACTCCCCAAGCACCAGCCGCTCCCACCAGTCGGTGCTGGTGGGGTAGCTCCACAGCCGCCGGCGTGGGAGGCGGGGGGTGGAGCGGGGTGCTGCAAGGGTAGGGGCTGAGCCCTGCTGCCCTGGGGGCATGTCCTCCCCTGGGGCAAGAAGGTGCTCAGCTGCCCCCAACATGACAAGAGCCAGGGCAAGCCCTGTTCCTGCCGGGAGGGCTGGGTGGACCTCTAGCTGCTGCTGCTGCTGGGGGTCCATGACTGCGGCGCTCGGGGTCTGTGTGCCTATATGGCTCGTCAGACCGCATGCTGTGCAGGCTGAGTGTATGTGGGAGGGGCCCTTTAAGGGAGCGGCTAGCTGTTGCCCCGGAAGCGCTAGTCCGCCCGTTGACCCTGTCTGCAGCTGTGCCTGGCATCCCTATTTCGATGTGTGCTACTTTGACGTGTAGACGTTCCCTCGCTGCGCCTATTTCGATGTCGGGCCGCGCAACGTCGAAGTTGAACATCGACGTTGCCGGCCCTGGAGGACGTGCAGACGTTATTCATCGAAATAGCCTATTTCGATGTCGCAACATCGAAATAAGCTACTTCGATGTAGGGTGCACGTGTAGACGTAGCCTAGGAAACTCAACAGCAGCGCTGAGGAGAATTTAAAGCACCCCTGCATTGATGCAGAGACACCTGGCTGTCCTTCACATACTACTGCTTAGGATGAGTGTTAAAATATGTTATTCCTGACAGTGATGGAAATAAGGTGATGGAGTGCCCTAATTACTGGTTCTTTGATGGGGCTGCTAAATTCACTTCACTTCTAATTTCCATTTTTCTGTACCACTCATGTCAGAGGCAACCTCAGCTCAGAGTCAGTGAACATTCTTGTATGAGAATATATGTGCTGATGTGCATTTTTATCCATTGTTTTTTTCATGAACCTTTGCATTCGTAAAAGCAAATATCAATCAAAATGTTTTTTTCATCTTTCATAAAGTATGAATGACCAATTCTACAACCGAGAGACTATGCTTACTGGAAAATTTGTAACTGTGAGTTTAACAAGGTATTAATTAATTATTACTACAGTACTAAAGAACAGAAGAGTCACAGGGGAGCTTTAAAGTATATCACTCTGCTTGATTATAATCAATGCAATTATTCAACGAATCCCTCAGCTTCATAGGCACAAAATTCAAAGAATGCTTTCTCATTCTCATTTTAATTAAAAGGGAAGTGCAGGAAAATTAATAGGGTCCTGGAAAAATTGATTACTGATGAAACAAGGAATGTTTAATGGATCCCTCCCTCCACTCCCCAGGAGGCACTGATTAAGATTTTGATCTCCCTTGTATTTATTTAACCCAGAGTAATTGCACTGAAGTCACTCAGATTGAAATCAGTGGCATTACACTCAGTTTTCAAATGTGTAATTTAGAACAGTCTGGCCTATTATCCTGAACAACTACTGTGTTTTACATTGCAACAAAGTGTTTGACTGAAATACATCTTTCAAAGTGACAGATACTGGTGGAACAATATTGTCTATACTATTTGAGATATTCAGAGCCACATAAGGAGATCTGGAAGCCATACTTCCAGTAATTTAAAGGGGCATTGATTACACAAATCCCTTTGGTGACTGAAAATGTGAGGCTATGTCTACACTAGACTAAAAGAGTCAACCGCTGATACACAATTCTAGCTACACCAACAGCATAGCTAATATTTACATGTATGCACTTGGCTAACTTGTCTGTTGATGGGAGAGTTTCTTCTGTCAACCCCCCCTTACTCCTTGCACTACAACCTCCAAAAGATCAATTTTATGCGTCCGTACTCGGCATACAAAATTGAATCCTGGGAGACTGATTCTGAGTTAAAACTAACCTTATTTTTTTAACCGGTTACATTCAGGTTTATGATCTTGAAAATGTCTAGTAATATATTTCACATGGTGTTTACTCAAACATGTTAGCTGGCTTATCAAAGCAAAGACACTCAGTTTTGTTCAGGAGAGTGCATCCACCAAGAACATAAGAACATTTTACTATTAGCCACGCTGACAACTAGGACTGGCCAGAAAACAAGAATTCCATTTCAGCAATATCCCAAGGTTCTGACATTTGGTTTTGTTCTGCCTTGGGATGGAACAATTATCTGTCTACATTTTTCCAAGAAAATGATAGAGAGAGAATCAGTAGAGCAGGGACTCGAAGCTGGGTCTTCCCTACTAAAGACAAGTGTCCTAATCCCTCAGTAATAGGCTATTCTCATCTCTCTCTGCCTCTTATTTTAACCAGAAACACTAGAAACCTCAGACATGAGAAACCTTTTCTAATGAAACTTTTTTCAAAATCAATACATTTCTGAGAAAAGTTTAATTTGCAGCCAGTTTGCATTTCTCAAAAAAAAAAAAAAAAAGCTTTATTGAAAAATTCCTGACTTTGTCCAATGCCAACTGCTTTGATGTGGCATTGCATGCTGTAATGTTGTTCATTCTGTGAAAGACTGGAAGATCTCCATTTGCTATGCAAACTTTCCATAACTATTGGCAACATCTGCCCATCCTGATAGTCTACTCATTGAGATGAGGAACATCAATGGGAAACCTCTACTGTGAAACCTGAGCATTGGTTGGTAAACTGAGATTTTAGAAAACATATGGAGTTGGAGTGCATAAATTAAGTTTGATGCAGCCTATTTTTATACACACCCATATGGGATTGCATAGTACTGCTAGTAGTCCAATCCTTCCTCAGGATCAGGATCCAAGTTTAAAAACAAAGGTTTTTTTTAATTGCTTGTAAAAATGACAAATATCAAAGTTGATGTCTTTAGCTAATATGTCCATTTTCCCTTTGCATTCTTTGTTTGTACATGCGCCATGCCTTTGAACTTCTAAAAGCTCCACTCTTTTCAGAGACAGTTTTCTCAAAGGAAAAATTGCTGAAGTCTTTAACAAAGGAAACATGCTGTGCTCTCTCATGATTTGCTTTAGTTTATTCTTATTCTGTTGTCACCCTTAATCTAAAATAAAAGAAATTCAAATTAAAAATAAGGCCAAGATTTTCCAAAATAATTAGCGGTTTTGGGTGCCTTAAAGGGCACAAATCTTCACAGGGCAGGTGCTCAGCACTTCCTAAAAAACAGGCCCCTTTATAGCATCTTATAAAAATGGATTCACTCCAAATCACTGGTTATTCTAGAATACTCTTGGACCTTCTGACTGCTCTTTCTGTGTGAAAAACAAACCAGGCTTCCCTTCCAGAAGACTGTAGGCACCCAAGACTCCCTTTTCAGTCAGCAGGAGTTTTACCATGCATATAAAGTTACATGCAGTGGAGAAATAGTCATGTCTCTATATTGAAAAATAAAGCAGAAGAAAAGTTCAATTATGTGCCCATTAACATTTAATTGACATTCTTCACTGTTGACTAGTGAAGTACATAAGTATTTAAATGTTTGAAATTTTCTCCTCAAATGTAAGTGGTAATAAATATTGGTAGCTGTATCTCACAGTATTTGTGTTTACAAAATGCACTGGGAGAAAATGGCCCCAAATCATGGTAAATAAAAAACAAAGTGGGTGTGGGAGGTATCTTTAAATTTACAAAAGCCTTTTTTTTTAGCTTCTGATTCCCCTATCTGGTTGGCTTGCAAGTTTTTGTTTATGTACTTTCATAGAAAAGTTAGTGTGGGTGCTCAAAAGAAGAAAAATTAATTTGACAACAATCCATGGTGGGTGATATGCAAAGCAGCTCATCATGTAATCACCTCACAGCTATTACAAGGGAGAAAAATGGGAAATAAAAATAAAAGGTACAAACAATTGAGTGCTGGGGAAAAAAACTCACTTTTAGCAATTAGTGAGTTTGTTCATTCAGAGCTATTCACCCGTAGAATTTATAATTTCACCTATGGAGCCTCTGCATTCTTTTAACAATTGCGTGTCTTGTGATGAACCATTCATCTGACCTTATGGATTTGAGGTATTGTCATTTTATAATGCTAGGAAAGGTCCTATGTACATCCCTGAGAACACATATGAGACTGAAACTGAGACTGAAAAAACTCAGTTTAAATAAGTAAAGATATAACATGCACTGGGAATGAAGACAGGAAAAGGAGGATGTGCATCACAGCTTACATGGTTATTCCTTTGAGGTATGCATCTATGTTAGCACTTTGGAGGAAAACTTTCCAGGTATCCTGAGTAATTTAGAAGAATTAAGCTCTATTGTCAAAACTGAAATAGGCACTTAGAACAGTGTCTCATTGAAAAGCAAAACAATTCCAGTCTCTTTGGAAAGAGAGATTTATGTTTCTAAGTCATTGAGGCACTTTTAAAAATCTTGTTGCTTGTTTACAATGGCACAAGCATCCTGTTAGAAAAATGTGGTAACTAACATGATGTTAAATATGATTTTGCCCTTACTGCAAACATCACAAATAACAAGCACTCCTGTAGCACTTTAGAGATGAAGAAATTCATTGGGTCATGAGCTTTTTGGAGTAACATCCACCTCTTCAGATGAAGTGGATCTTACCCATGGAAGCTCATGACCCAGTAAATTTCTTAGTCTCTAAGATGCTACAGGATTGGGTGCTATTTGTGAAGCTACAGGTTATCACAGCTATCCCTCTCTGGATAATTATGTTTGCAAATGGGTTAATTGGCCATGGTCTACTTAGCTTTATCCATGACCAGCTAATATGTTTTTAATCTCATCCTTCCTTGACTATGCTAAGAACAAAATCATGTTTAGCATTGTGTTAGTTAGCAAAAGCTTTCCTCCAGTATGGAAAAGGCCCTGATGGTTGAAAATTTGATTGTTTGCCAAGGGTAAATCCTCTTTTCTGACAGTTTACTACTTGCCAAATGGCAAACATGTCTTTAACACAAACCAAAATACTGTTATGAAGACAACTTAAATAAAATTACCTTTTTGTAGGTCCAGTGGCAGGACCAATATATTTCAGCCCCTTATGTCTCTGTTGCTTCAGCAAAGCATACTCAATTGTGGCCCTTAATGCATTTAAAAATGTGTATCATTGAAAGTTCAGTCTAGAGCAGCCATCAGTAGCCCCGGGCATGCATGCCAAGAGTGGCATGTGAGCTGATTTTCACTGGCACATGAGGTGGTAGATCAGCCTTGCCCCTCCTCCCCCATGCATCCAGGAGCTTGCTCAAAGACAGGCTACCTATGGATTAAAAAAAGACCAGCTAATGCTACCAACCACCACCTAAATGGTAAAGATCTGCATCTTTATTAGTGAAGCTGTTGTAAATAGGGCTATTAATGACTTCAAAAAGTATATCCAGCACTTGGACTGTCCATAGAAGTCAAAAGGTCAAATTTCAGCACTCTGCGTCCCAAAAGTTCTTGACCCCTGGTGTAGACATTGAGATTAGGTAGAAGAGTGTGTGTTTGTATTTCCATTTCTTGGATCCTTTGTATCAGTTTTTCAAGTTTTGGATCTGGTCCTGGGTGTCATAGACCTCCCCATCAGTTTTACTTAGTTGCCTCTCAGTATCAGTGGGAATTTTCCCACTGACTTCAGTTGCTTGCGATTGGTCCTAAAATGGTTTCATTTCTTCATTGTGCCTGGATGAACTGAAAGGGAAAAAAAATTGCAATGTTGATGACACAAGTCCAGATTTAAATCCAAGCAACAGCAGCGTTAGGAGTTGATACAATCCTATACCACAGTCATGAAGAAGATTATATAATTGTCATCTCATCTTTCATATTTCTGGAAAAAATCTCATGCAAGTGACTGGTCATGAATAGGAGTAAGGAGTTCAAAATCTGATTCACTGTATGTAGGCCCCTGGTTATTGCTGCTCTACTAATCAAGTAGTACTGTTTTATTTGCTTTCAGGCTCAGACATGGAGAAGCTTTTAACTATTGAGCCCCAAAACTATTAGCAGCTTTTAGCATACTTTATGGGGAAAATGGTAACATTTCAGGCAAGCTTTCCTGCTCTCCAGAAAAAGAGTGAGAGTGAAAGGGGATAGCTATGTTTATTCCCTGTTTGAATTTAGGCCAGGGCTGCAATTTAAGATAGCATACAAGAACTGCACAAAACATCCTCTTGGCTGGAAGAAATTTACTGATGTTGCTACTGACAAATTTAGAAATACCTTGTTTAGAGTTTCATCCATCACAAGTCAAGGACCATGATTCTGGCCCTTGTACACAAAACTGTTGCTTGATGATGGTCTGTTGTCATGACTTTATCTCTTATTTCACTTTTCTAAATAAAGTTAGGAAGCTGGCTCCAGAAGCACTTTACTTCCCACACTATCTTACACCCCTTCCAATCTGGTTTAACACTTGAGTGTGACCTGATGATAGTACCTGAGTAGTGATGGAAGAAAACCAGCAGAGAGAGGCTGTGTCTATACTATGAGATAAAATCAAATTTCAAGGAGGTAGCATGATATTTAAATAGCACTGTTATCACAATTAATACTATTATCTTGATTTATGGAGCCGTAATACTGATTACAAAATATCGATATTAGAGGGTGGGTATAGCATCAAATTCAAATTTAAAATCTTGAATCAAGCCTAGTGTGGAAGCACCATGTCCTTAATTCAAATTTATTAGCCTCCAGAAATGTCCTGTATGTATCTCACAAAGCTATGTGGTAATCTTCCATGTATGGCCACTTCATTGTACACTGATCTCCATCCAGGTATGCAGGAAGAAGACCACAGGAAGCCCATGAAGTTTTGATTGTATTTGAATTTGAATTCATCAGCACCCAGCCCCACAAAATATAAAGTGCAAAAAAACTATGAAAAAATTCCTTTGCCCATCCGTAACTTTCACGCCGCATCGGTCGCAATTACATTGTTAGCCATCTACTGCAATCATGAGCACTCAGGGTAGTGATCTGCCCAGTACATCTCAGGGTCATAAGAGAGCCCCAGTGTGGACCCACCAGGACATTCTGGATCTTCTTGCCATTTGCAGAGAACAACCAGGGGTGAAGAGACTTTGGGTGGCAACGACAAATGTGACAATCTAGGATCAGATGTTACACGAGATGACCATCTGAGGTTACTGAGGTCCTGCACTCTGTGCTTCAGCTACAGAGGGACTTCCAACACAGCAGTACAGGAGCTGATACCAGCTGCCCAGAGTCCCCTGAGGAGAGGTTGCCCACCCCTCATCATCGTGGTTCCCAAATGTGGGGATGAAGGGTAAGCATAACCTGCCATTCCAGCCATCAGGGCCACTGCAAGAGGCTATCCAAAACAACGTGGTCCCACCAGTGTGTGCTGATCTCATGAGTCCAAACTGCTGCTCCACTGTCACCAATGCACCCGTGGCAGACAGCAGCTCTGAGTTCTTGGACCTCAGTTGGGAGATTTGCTCCTCCAACCCAGCAGCAGCAGCAGCACCATTATGATACTGAACCATCACTGAGCTTTGTAATTGAAGGAAAAATTGTGTGACAGCCAGTGTGGCTGCCGAAACGATGTGAGCTATGAGTTGAAGCATCTGGGGATCCATGCTTATGCTGGCATACCACAGCAGGAAATGGCACTATCTCCACTTTGTTTTCACATGGATACCGGTGCTCTGAATTCTGGGGCAGTGCTTGGAAGTGGGGATTCAAATATGAAGCGTGCACAAGCAATAGGGGCTAAAGCACAATGCACTAATCATGCTGTCAGACTTTCATGGGGCAATGGGAATGTGGAGAATTGACACAGAGGAAAGGTGAGTCAAATTTCAAGAAGCTTTGTAGACATTTAAGTCAAATTCATAATATCTAGGTTAAATAATTGAATTTATTAAAAATCAAATTTGTCTCTTAGTGTAGAAATAGCCAGAGGTAAAATGACATACTAATGTTATTAGATCCATGTGTAGCCTTTAACTCTTTTGCTAATGAGAACCTAGGAAAAAAACAGCTGGCTTAATAAGTACACAATTAAGGAATCAGAGGGGTAAGCAAGTTAGTTTGTATCTTCAAAAACAACAAGAAGTCCTGTGGCACTTTATAGACAAACAGATATTTTGGAGCGTGAGCTTTTGTGGGCAAAGACCTTCTATGGCAGATGCATCTACGAAGCAGGTCTTTGCCCATGAAAGCTTATGCTTCAAAATATCTGTTAGTCTATAAGGTGCCATGGGACTTCTTGTTTTTAAAGTTAAGAAAATAATTCTTACCTTGAATAAACTTTCACTCAATGTTATCAGACTATACTGGGAAATCAACACTATCACCATTTTAAAAATTCAATTTTCCAGTTACAGCTCCATTTTAGTATTCACAAAATTATTATATGAATATGCTGTTCATTTCCTGCAGGCCTCAGAAGCATTGTTTATTCGTCACTGAAATATCTGCTGAGTTAGCATAAGCCCAAGTGTCATGCCAACATGACAAGAATTAAAAATGTGATCGGGAATGTAGATATAAGACCTACCTCAAAGAAAGCAAAAGCCATACCAAGCTTTCTATTAACGATCACATTAAACAGGTTTTTTGAGTGGTCTAATGCTTCTAATTTTTCAACATTTTACATACCTTTGAATTTTGTTTTCATGTACAACTAGTAGTAAACAATACCAAGTGAAAGCAAGACAGCTCTTGCTTTCTTTCCAACTCAGCCAATAACAAAAGTACTATATATCTCACAAAAAACTTTTCCTGTTGGGCCTGTCATTGTCTGGATACGTGGACTCTCTACTCAGACCCTATGCTACCAGAACTCCCAGCTTTCTTCGTGATACCACCAACTTCCCTAGAAAACTACAATTCATTGGTGACCTTCCTGAAAACACCATCCTGGCCATCATGGATGTAGAGGCCCTTTACACCAATATCCCACATAAGGATAGACTTCAAGCTGTTAGAAACATTTCCCTGATGAGTCAGAGGCACAAATGGTGGTGGAGCTTTGTGACTTTGTCCTCACCCACAACTATTTCAGATTTGTGGACAATTTATACCTTCAAATCAGTGGCACTTCTGTGGGCACCCTCATGGCCCCACAGTATGCCAACATTTTTATGGCTGACCTGGAACAACGCTTCCTCACCTCTCTTCCCCTAGCACCCATCCTCTACTGCACTACATTGATGACATCTTCATCATCTGGACCCATGGGAAAGAAGCTCTTGAAGAGTTCCACTAGGAGTGCAACAGTTTCCACCCCATCATCAACCTCAGCCTGGACCAGTCCACATAAGAGATCTGCTTCCGGGACACTACTGTGTAATAAGCGCACATAAATACCACCGTATACCAAAAACCCATGGACCACTATGTTTATCTACACGCCTCCAGCTTCCATCCAGGGCACATTACATGATCCATTATACAGTCAGGCACTAAGGCACACCCACATTTGCTCCAGTCCCTCAGACAGAGACAAACATCTACAAGACCTTTACCAAGCTTTCCTGAAACTACAATACCCTCCTAAAGAAGTGAAGAAACAGATTGACAGAGCCAGATGTGTACCCAGAAGTCACCTGCTACAAGACAAGCCCAACAAGGAAAACAAGAGAATACCACTGGCAATCACGTACAGCTCCCCAGCTAAAGCCTCTCCAGCGCATCATCAGTGATTTATAACCCATCCTGGACAACGATCCTTCACTCTCACAGACCTTGGAAGGCAAGCTTGTCCTCACCTACAGACAGCCTGTCAACCTGAAACACATTCTCACCAGCAACTATAGACCTCAATACAGCAACTCTAAACCTGGAACCAATCCCTGAAACAAACCTCGCTGCCAACTCTGCTCACATATTTATACCAGTGACATCATCACAGGACCTAGCATCAACCACACCATGGGGACTCTTTCACTTGCACATCTACTAATATGCCATCGTGTGCCAGCAATGCCCCACTGCGATTTACATTGGCCAAACTGGACAGTCTCTATGTAAAAGAATAAATGGACATAAATCAGACATCAGTAATGGTAACATACAAAAATCTGTAGGAGAACACTTCAATCTACCTGGACACTCAGTAACAGATTTGAAAGTAACAGTCCTACAACAAAATTTTCAAGCGTAAAATGCAAAGAGAAATTTTAGAACTGCAATTCATTTGCAAATTTGACTCCATCAACCAAGGATTGAACAGAGACTGGAAGTGGTTGGCCCATTACAAAAGCAGTTTCTCTGCTCTTGATGTTCACACCTCCACGTTAGCAACTGACAATGGGCTATATCCCCAGTGACTGAACTGACTTGATTTCTCCTCTCTTGAGATTCACAACTCCACATTAACTGCTAATATGGGCCGCATCCACCCTGACTGAATAGACCTAGTCAGCTCTGGCCCTCCCCTTTACTGAGACCCCCTTTTTAAATCCTTATCTGAAACACCTCCATGCATGCATCTGATGAAGCGGGTCTTTGCCCACAAAAGCTTATGCTCCAAAATATCTGTTAGACTATAAAGTGCCATAGGATTTCTTGTTGTTTTTGATTGAAACTTAATTATCTTTAGATATTGCAGCATATGGTTACATTCAAAGACAAATATGTATTTATAAACAGGTCTATTCTTTTTAGCAGGTATACATTTTTCTTTGTAATTTGTGAATAGTATTTGTTTTAAAAAAAAAAAGTACTAACCAGAATTTCACAGGGATAAAAGAAATAGTGATTGTTGCCTACATTTATGAGTGACCAACTTGAGACCTGTTAAATGACTTAAAAGTGCCAATAAGCTCCTTTCTGAAAATCGAATCCATTTCTGAAGTGTTCCAAGTTGGCCAACAAAATTTGAGGCACCCAGAAGCTTTAGTCACTGGTGTAAATCTTTGCTAAAGAGTTGACCCATACCGTTTTGGCATGAAAACAAAACAAAAAGCACAAAGAATCATAGGTAATCCTTTAAATGTCACAAAAGTAAGAAATGGAGTTATAAAAGCATGTTTTCCTTGGGAGACTAGCTACCAGTAAAAGTAAACTCATATTAAATGTCAAACATAGGGCTCTTATCAAAGGCCATTCCATGGGAAGAAGTGAAATGTATACTAATGAGAGAAAAGAAAAATAGCAATAAATGCATCAAAGGGTACTTTTTATGATGCTGTGTTAGTTTTGATGGATTTCTGGCATACAGAGTGTTTACAAAACTAAGTGTAATGGTGGCAGTGAGTTGACAGATGGGATGTCAAGGACATATAATGTTGGCAGCCTGTTGATATTTGAGAGGAATAGTCTGAAGATAACATGGAGAGGAAAGTAGCATAAACAAATATTACACTCCTTTCTGTGAACCTTGAGCCTCATTCTCAGAGTGACAGTTGGTCTTTGGGTTTTTGTTTTGCTTTTCTAATACAAGGGTCCCTATCTTCCAAAAAAAGCATCCTGTGGAAAAGGAAAGTCAGCAGTATTTGCAGCATTCTCAGATCTGTGAACAGAAGCTTTTGGAAATTGTGATCTTAGAACTAGATGCCACATTTTGTAAGAGAACGCCTGGTCCTTTCATTTCCTATTGCATTAGCATTCATTTTTCTTTTCAGCTAGAGATATGTGAATTGTGCAAGAATTGTGCCTTAGTTCCAACACTCTTTCCAGTTTTCACAATGCCAGGCTCTTATGAATATCCTACTTCTTATGTAGTAATACCTTTCTGGTGGTTACACTAGGAAAGTATTCTGAGTATTTTGATGCTGAAGAAAATAGGAGATATACCTGCCTTTATGAGAAGTTACAGAGCCATGACAAAGCTTGCTATGTATTAATGTGAAACTACTTCTTGCAATTCTCCAGTGCTTGGGGCTTTGCTAAGGCTGGCCTCCCACAGCAAGTCACTTAAGCCAAGCTAGTCTCATCCAAGGATGATGGAATAGGGAAGAGTAGGAGCCAATCCCACTGTCATTTACTGCATCATTCAATTTATTGTCATCATGACTCTGTCAGTGGGGTACGCTCTCACATCTCTGTGGATGAACAGTTGTCCGATTTCACCTTCCATCAATCCAATTTTGGGGGGAGACTGATGGATGAGGATCTGTCCATACCTAGAGTCACAGAAGGCCACATTTATCATTGACCCACTCTCACAGGCACTGTCAACTGCAGGGTGTACTACCTGCAGGCACGGGACTCTCCTGTGCAGACCTGGATGAAGCTGCAGTCCTACTACTTGGAAGTCCGGGAGAGAGATGCCCCACTGGGGAAGATGGCAAGGATCCAAAGGAAGGATACCCTTCAGAAGCAATGTGATGAGACTGGAGGAGAAGACCTTAAACAGCCTGTAAACCAAATATGACCACCAAACCCCTGTGGGTAGATCCTTTGCCCTTTCTGACCTTTGTAGAGACCAGAGAGATGATCAGCTGCACCTCTGACCAGATGGCCCATTTCAGCAGAGTTGTGATGGATCTCCAAAGAGTGAGAAAATTATTTCCAGACCCTCAAGAAAAGTTCATCTTAGGGACCCATTTTCTTCAGCCAGACATCAAGTGGAGGTTTCTGCTGCAAACAGATGTTTTGGAGGTGGGACTCATGGCAGTCCTTTCTCTTAAGTAAGGCCAGCAGAGAAAAGCATCTCATCCTCTATCATAGCCATAAGCTCTTCCCACATGAATATAAACACTCGGTCATTGAAAAGGAGGCCCTCACCTTCAAGTGAGCAATTGACATGATATTATCCTCTGAGAGGCTCCCTTTGTCCTGATCACAGACCACCATAGCTGGCAAAAGACTTTGCTGAGCCTTGGACAATGTGCGAGGGGGCTGTGGGGATTGGTCTGAGGTGGAAAAGGAGAGTTTAGGAACATCCAGCCCTCAGCACCTCTCAGACTTCATTGTGCCTGTGATGTAGTGGGGGATACGTGTGTGTGTGTGTGTGGCTCACAGAGGGTGTGCAGGTCCTGCTGAGGCTAACCTAGGCGACCAGGTGACACCTCTGGACCGCAGACAAAGTGGGAGGTAGAGTCTGAGGGTTTTGAATTGGAACAGGGAACTGGAAAGTAGTTGGTTTGGACTGAGAGAGAGAGAGACAGAGGAGGAAGCAAGGCCCTATCCTGGGGTGCCCCTTGGGTCCTTCTTTCCCCAAAATGGATTGGACTGGTTGTCTCTGCCTGCTGTGCTGATTCCTCTGTACAACGCTGTGCCCTGTTGGCTAATAAACCCGCTGTTTTTCTGCTGAGTGAGAGTCACTCCTACCTATGGATGGGGTGCAGAGCTCAGGGACCCCTGAACCCTATTACATTATCTTCCCCAGCCCTCTGTTGGTACTGCCCAGACCGCCTCATGTGAGACTCTGGTGGCAATATAAGGGGTCCTGGGCTCCAGCCACAGATGCTGCCGTGGTAGTGGTGGCAGTTGCCTGGAGCCCAGGGACCTTTTCAATTGTCAGAGTAACTGCCCCCTTTATCCTGCCCATCAATGGCCCTGCAGACAGCACACACAATAAGTAGCTAAACTACATGAAAAACTCCAATGCCAGGCTGAGGTATTGGTACCATGTTCTCCACCAAAATGTCTTCACAGTCAGACACTGGCCAGGTAAAGAGCATGCAATTGCTGACTTTTTGTCCCATGCAGGAGATAACCAAGAAACCAGCCACAATAACCAGGAGAGCACATACTGAGATGGCCTGGCCTCCCACACACCTGCTGAGCCCTATTTGGCAGAGGTGGGCCATACTCACCCCTCCCATCCGAAGTCAGTCAATGGAACAGGAGATATAAAAGGTAGGTCTGAAAGCTCAGTAGGGCTGCAGCTGCCAGAGGAGCCAGACACAACCTGCTTGCTCCCTGCTGCTGGTCCCTGAGGAGCTAAGGATTGGCCAAAGCCATCAGAGGTGTAGACTGACATGGTTTAGGTGGGGTTACCAGCCTATGCCAGATATTCAATACCCACTTTAAAAATTTCATGCCCCCTGAGGGGTCTGCCCCCCGTCACTGTGCTCACCCCTGCTCTAGAGGACCAGGTATAATCTGAGGGGTAGATCAGAAGTGTTCTGGTGCAGCCAACCTTTGTTTACCGTCAGCATTGCCTGAGCATAGGTCAGAGCACTGAAGTCAGGATCCCCACTGATTCACTGGAAATCTCACTGCCACTGTTAGAGCACTGGGCTAAGGCTCACTGGAGTGGGTGGGCCTGCACCACCTACCCCATCCCTGCCATCACAGGAGACAGCTCTTCTTGGCTATCTGTCAGAGCTGGAATACTTGAGTCTCTTGCTACTCTGTGCTGCACCCAGGCCTGACCTATAGACCTTTGTTACCTGCCCTGATCAAGTGCCTGCACTCTCTTTAACTGTTCATTACTTGACCCTGAGCAAGGGCCCAGGAAGTGGGCTTGCTGCACTGCTAATTCCCTGTGCTGGAGTGAGGCAGATTGGCCTCCTACGATCCCAGAAGGAAAGAAGCCCTGCCCCAAACCACTACAGGCAGAGAGATATTGTGTGCCTTGGAACCTTTTTAAAAGGTACTCAGTCCGTTTACTTACTGCCTAAAATACTCACCATGAATAATTCACATCCCTTTCTCTCCTTTTCCATGAAAATCAGGTCACATAGTTAAGTGCCTAAGTATGGATTTATAACCACTCAAAATCATAACACATTTATACACCATTATCTGCTTTTCTTTAGCTTTCCTTCTTGTTCTCTTTCTCCTTTGTGTGCAAACAGGGGTGCTATTCTTAGGTCTACAAGTTTAAACTGTGTTCACTCTTCCTATTGTTTCAGTCAACTAACGTGTTTTTCATCAAAACAAAAACTCAAACCTGGCTTTTCAGTGTTTTTAGCATTATAAAGCACTTCATACCTTCAAAGCACAGCTCCCAGTTACTTCAGTCGCAGTTGTTAACAATGAGGAGAAACCATAATATTGATGAGCTGCTCATTCAGTAGGCACCTTCCATCTTCTATACTGAAAGGAGCCATGATAAAACATACTGTTCCAAATGCACTCAGGAGAGGCTAGGGTCCTTATGCCTCCTTCCTGTCCTATGTGGGTTTACAGTTCATGTCATAATCGAGCCTTGTGGTTTTAATTCTGTAGCTGTCATTTGTGCCGCAAAGCTGGAGAGAAACATATTTTATTGGGTTTGTGTGGGTGTATCTATATCAGCTCAGAAGAACGTGACCTGTTATGAGAGTGGCGGGGAGGGCTCTTTTTCTTGCAGGAAAGTAGGATAGAGGAAAAAAAATCTTCAAAATAGTATTATATATCATATATCAAATATTGTTTGGGGGGAAATTTCATATTCATATAATAATTCTTTCTACATTTAAATAAAAGAAATCAAAGATTAATATACTCAATAAAACTAATGCTACTACTAAGCATAACTCTACAAGTTAAAGGATTTAGGAACCACCGTGCAATGTAACATCAGTGCACATGCATTCTTTGCAGCATTATTATGTTCCTAGATAGGACAGAGACTTAAACTTCTCATAAAATGTAGGAAATTGTCCTTCTTCTGATAACAATCAAAAAGGAAATCCACTAGAATGGCTTCTCAGGAGCCCCAGTATTGCACAAAATAGTATCCATAATGTATTGTGATTTGGCTCATATTTTGTTCTCAGCTGTAATTTTCATTATGAACACTAGATGAAGCCCTGAAGCTTTACACAACAGAAACTATAGGGATGAGAGGCCTCAATGACCTATGCTGAGTTGTGCGTCAAGTTCCATAACTGCTGACTTCTATTGAGGCTGATCTCCCACTACCTCTCCACAAAGTTCCAAGCTAGTAATCGCCCATGTCGGGTCAGAGCAGGAACTGGAGGACGTGCCTCTTTTTCTTATGGGGATGTAGGACACAGGTAAAAGATATTTTCCTCAAAATGAAAGGCAAATAAGCCAGGAAAGGGGCAAGGGATCAATCAAAGGGAGGAGAGACAATTTAAAGGGCTATAGGACTAATATGGAAATTAACCACTAGAGTGGTAACTCAGACTCAGAGGGAAAGGTAGCTGGGGGACTCTATGGAGCAGATAAGGATTCTGCAGAAGAACTAAGGAGCAGCTGACCAGGCCTTATAATAAGACATGGAAATGGGACACCATGGAGGAGAAAAGCAGATTTCTTTTCATGCGGGAGGCTGAAAATAGGAAAGGAGGATCAGTGCACTGAGCTGCATGAGAAACAGAGGAGTTGGTCCCCCTCCCCATGGGTAGGAGTCTTGAGGGGGAGAGTATGTCATGTAGTATCCATCCCACACAGGATTAAAAGGGGTTCAAGCCAGGCTGGTCAATCAACTACCTTGTTTGCACCTGTAGGAGGAGCAGGGAAGTGAGTAAATGGGGCTCAGCTGCCCAGAAATAGGTGGGCCTAGAAAGCTCAAGAGCTGGGAACTGAAGAGTGTCTGGGAAAAGGTATTTACTCTCAGAGACATGGGAGGAATGTGTGGTAACTGCAGGGAGATAGCCTGTAGTCACTCCCTGGGAAGAGTGAAGATAGAGTTAGTTTGCAGGTAGTCTAAGAGAAAGTGGTGAAATCCGGGAGAGTAGGAAGCAGTCCAAGGAAAAAACAATGAGGCCTGAAAGGGCTGAGCAAAGAACTGCTGATCTGAGGATGCCTGGACTGACTACTGAGAAAGTGACACCATCAGGGCAGTACAGGAGAAGACTGCCTGGAACTTTTTTCACATAGAAGGACTTTGGGTAACTCTGGAATAGGGAAACCTACCTGTAGAGCCAACCCATGAAGATGCTTCAGTTCCTGGATTGATGTGGGTCTTCAAGGTGGGAGGGTGATGGGAGAAGCACCAACTGGCAGAGCTGATCCCCAGGATGGACAGAGGAGGTGCCATAAGTGGTGAGTGGACCCTGTGACAACAAGACATGGTAGTAATTGTTCCTTTCTACTTGTCTTTAGTGAGATATCCCACTGCAATACTGTGTCTAGTTTTGGGTACCACACTTCAAGAAAGATGTGGACTAATTGGAGAGACTCCAGAGGAGAGTATGAAAATTTGTGATTTTTTTCTTTAAATGACCAATGAGAACAGGATGAAGGGACATACTAGCTGCGTCTACACGTGCACGCTACTTCGAAGTAGCGGCACTAACTTCGAAATAGCGCCCGTCGCGGCTACACGCGTCGGGCGCTATTTCGAAGTTAACTTCGACGTTAGGCGGCGAGACGTCGAAGTCGCTAACCTCATGAGGGGATCGGAATAGCACCCTACTTCGACGTTCAACGTCGAAGTAGGGACCGTGTAGAAGATCCGCGTCCCGCAATGTCGAAATTGTGGGGTCCTCCATGGCAGCCATCAGCTGGGGGGTTGAGAGACGCTGTCTCTCCAGCCCGTGCGGGGCTCTATGGTCAGCGTGTGCAGCAGCCCTTAGCCCAGGGCTTCTGGCTGCTGCTGCTGCAGCGGGGGATTCATGCTGCATGCACAGGGTCTGCAGCTTGTTGTCGGCTCTGTGTATCTTGTGCTGTTTAGTGCAAGTGTGTCTGGGAGGGGCCCTTTAAGGGAGCGGCTGGCTGTTGAGTCTGCCCTGTGACCCTGTCTGCAGCTGTGCCTGGCACCCTTATTTCGATGTGTGCTACAGTGGCGTGTAGACGTTCCCTCGCTGCGCCTATTTCGATGTGGTGCTGCGCAACGTCGATGTTGAACATCGACATTGCCAGCCCTGGAGGACGTGTAGACGTTATTCATCGAAATAGCCTATTTCGATGTCGCCACATCGAAATAGGCTACTTCGATGTAGGCTTCACGTGTAGACGTAGCCACTATGTTTAGAGAAGAGAAGACTAAGGGGGTCTTCAATAAGTCTGAAATTACTTAAAAGGTTATCACAATAAAGAGCTAAATGAATTCTTCTTTTTGTCCCCGGAGAGGAGGAAAAGCAATAGTGATCTGAATTTGCAAGAAAAAAGTTTGACATTAGATATTAGGGGAAAATTTCCTAACTTGAATCATAGTTAAACATGGGAACAGGTTGTCTTAGGGGACTGTAAAATTTCCAGCCTCAGAGGTTTTTAAGAATGTGTTAGATAAACACCCGTCCAGGTGGTCTATTTTTACCTAATCCTGGAGCTGGATTAAATGACCTCTTGAGGTTCCTTCTAGTCCTATGTTTCTATGATTTTATGAATCTGCACAGACTTACTTTTCTTAAATAACAAATTAGGACTGGTTTTTCTAAAAATAGTAAGACTCAGAACTTGGCAACCAGTCAAATCAGTCATCCAGAGACAAAATACAGGTTGAACCTCTGTCATCCAGCCCCCACGGGACCTGACTGGTGCCTAATGAAAGAATTTGCCAGAACACGGGAGGTGAATAGTGTTTAGCACCTTACTAGCACTTTCACTAGTTACTGGACTCTTAGAAGATGTTTAGGAGTAAATTACAGTTATGTAGCAGCACAGAACAATGAAAGCCTGGGCTAGAGGCTGGAAACAAATTTTATGGGACCACGAGAATCTTGGCCATGATAAGTGGTCATCTGGCTGACTAAAATCATTATGAATGTTGCCAGATGAGAGCGTTCTGGATTAGAGAGGCTCAACCTGTACCCAGCTTATAGGAACTGAAATGAATTCTTGGGGACAGAGGGTGTCTCTTCATCTGGTTTTGTAAAGCTTCCAGCACAATGGCCCCAGTGACTGGGATCTTTGGATACTACTGTGAATGAGGCATGGTGTCACAGGAAAAGAGAATACAGCCTCATGGTTAAGGCATGGCCTGTAGAACTGGATTTTATCACTGCTTTTCCTACAGAGTTCCCATGTGATCATACTGAGCCAGGGTTTGTTTATACTTACTGAGCATTTGACGGGCCACGATCAATCTTCCGGAGTTTGATTTTTCTGTGTGTGAGGACACAGCAAAACTAATCTCTCTGAGCTTGACTGTCAACCCTAGTACTCCATGCTATTGCTTAGAGTAAGGGACATTGGTACGAGCCCAAAGAGCCCCATCTACACTAAGGAACAAAGTCAGTCCTTGTACATCAACTCTAATGGCATAGCTAGAATTGCGTATCTGGAATCAACTTTGCTCCCTACACGACCAAGCCCAAGAGGCTTATGGCAAACTTTTCACAGGTATCTGATAATTGGCGAAGCTTTATTTTCTGGGTTCCCAATATGAGACCTGGGAGTTGGGTTGGCAGAAGGGCCGAATAGTCACAGCATCAGCTGAAATCAACAGAAACTGGTTTTAACACTTAAAGTGCTTCATAAAGCATTCTGAAAAATCAGCTCCTAAGTGCTTCAAATTGTCACCCAAAAATAAAAGGACATTTACATGAACCTCTGTGTGCTTTAGCTCCCCATTTGCATAGTAGGGATGACACCACTTATTCACATCACAGGGCTGTTGAAAAGATTAATTACTGTTTGTGGAACACTCAGGTAACATTGAAATGAATGCCCTAGAAAAGCATGCAAGAATACTGATTTGATTCTGTCTTCAGAGCAGGGTTTGACTAGTGTTCGGTAAATAAGGGATGGGGACACACATTCAACTATAGATTGAATAAAATACTGAACAGAAGTGTATTAAGTGTGCACCATCCTCCCTCTGCATTGAATGAGGCAGGAGTTCTGTGGAAATAAATAGCATATGATAATGCAATTAACACCTGTATAATAATCCATATGCAGAAGAGAGTCAAATTATAGTTGTACTGGCAAACTTAATTCTTGTAGTTCTGAATTTTTGACTGCTGGGCTTATGCCTTAAAGTTCTCTGTGTGCGCACAGACAGCAGTCATCTCTACACTGAAAATGTGTACAACTATGTTATGTGCAGGTAAAAATTGTATGGGACATGCAAGCAAAAAATGTATTGTACCTCTGTTCTGGTAAATGCTGACAAATGCTGACTTCAGAAGCACGGCCTCTGAGTGTTATGTACATTGGTGTTTAAATATATAAAGAGAGAGGGCTAAATTCAATGTCACCATGCCAATTAACACAAGCCAGGGATTTGTACTTTATTCTACATATATAATTTAATTACAGTGGTCATGTATATGGTAAAAACCCATTAATCAGTATTGTATTAACTTCAGAGAAAAATATTGTGTAACACTACAGGTTCCGGTGAAAGCTATTTCAAAGTTCAACATGATACATTCCCTTAAACATAGCTTAAGACAGCCTTAAAACACGTTGTGATTTATCACAAGAGATATGTTGAAGAAGACGATTATTGTTCAGTGCAAAAACGTGGAAAATGTTATAATAGGTTGACACCTTATTTGAAGAATCTCTTTTTATAATTCATTAAATATTGCCCAGAAAATTGCAACTGCATAATTGCTTTTAATGAAAAAGTTTTTTGAGCCATAGAGTTCAGCTGCTATTTCAGTTAGGCCTTCAATTCACAGTACTTTTAATATCATTACTTTAATAAAGAATCTACTATAGACCTAATCAATTCCCCTCCTCCCACCAGGGAAAATAGGTATGGTAATCCATTACGGATCTTTTCTTCTGCTGGGTGGCAAATAATTTTTATACAACTTTGCATGAGGGAGTGACTCTCCTCTTTTCATGCCAGTTGCACTCAACCTCTTACGCCAACACTATAGAGATAAAGAAAACATTTACATGTAAATTCACTTGTCACACTGCGCAAACACTATCAGACAAAAAAGATCATGCCTAACAGAAAATAAAAGTCTTTGTACTGAGAATATTCCTTAGCAGACGAGAGGACAACTGTTGCCAACTTGCCTTGAGGGATTAAAATTAGTTCAGACGTATTAGGTCATGTAACCCAAAACTTCGTTGTAACAAGTTTGTTGGCTTCTAAAACTCATAGACAAGCACAAGAGTGGTAAAGAAAATACAAAATAGAACAGCAAAATATGTGAAAACATAATGTTTATAATAGCTAAATATCCCTCTTTAGTGCCCCATGATCTTTCTCTACCTGATCATATATTCCTTTCTGTGTATTGCTGTGGAAAAGTACCAGTACACAGTAGTTATAAAAAAACAGTGAATAGAATTCATGTTGGAAAAAGGCCCCTTGTGCTTATGTGTGTGGCAGAATATTGTAATTCATCATTTAAAAAGCAGAGTGAGTTTTGGTCAAGAAGCAAGTTGAAGTACAAGACCCTAACTCTGCTGATTATCATCCTCTCTGTGCAAATGCTGTAAGGTACCTCTCGAGCCATCTCATCCAAAGGACTGTTTAAGCACCCATGCTTTCTGGTGGGGGTGGCCTGCAGGGCCCAGGAGATTAGTGGGGAACCTGGTACCAGCTTCTGGGGTCAGACCTGCCCTCACATTCACACCCAATGGTGGAAGCAGAGTGATGTGGATGAGATCCAGCAGCGTGAGTGGGGGCCCCACTCTTCTCCAAACCCCTCTCCCCTGAGTGACATGACTTGGAGCTGGTGGTGGTGGGGCAGTTGAGTAGAGTGGGCTGGAGCCAGGCTGCACTGCTTCCTTCCACCACCAGTGACTGCAGAAGTAAGCCCGAACCCTGCCACTGGTGCCAAGCCCCTCAGCTAGTCTCCAGGCCATGTCACGAGTGGGAGGTGCTTAGGGGAAGGACTGGAATGGGGGCAGGAAGAGGGTGGAGCAGGGGTGGGAAAAGGCAGGGTGGGGATGGGGTACGGGCAGGGCAGGGTGGGGGGCCAAACAGGACTGGGAAGAGACAGGCACAGAGCCTGGGGCAGAAAGAGGGGATTTCCTGGGCCTTGCTCTTCCCTGGGGTACTTCTCCACATAAATAAACTTAAGCAAAATTGGGACCTAAGTGAATTACTATTTTGCTAGTCTGTGATCCTGCCACCATTCGTTGCATGTTACGTTGAAAGGAATGGGGCTATTTGAGGAGAAAGATACTTATCAAAACTATGGCAGAAAGTGATGAACTGTTGTTACTGGTGCTTAGCATATGGCCAGATTCTGTTACCATCTGACACTGATATTTTATTTTCTTTATAATTATATTCCATCTGGATACATAGGCACGTTGTGTTCTCTTGCACAACTTGTGACATCGTAGTATATAACATATATAAGGTGTTGTTTTATTATGTGTTCCAGAAACACAAACACTGAATACTGCTGCTGAAATAGGAACTTTTCAGTGGAACCAGTTTTAAATTGTTTGAAATGTATGTTTACTTTATTCTTTAAATGCTATCTAATGTTTCAGGTCTTGGGTAAATCAGTATGAAGGGCATACTAAATGCTTCGCTTTTATTCTTTCTGAGCAATATACATAGGCTATGTCTCCACAGGCAGCCTCTGTTGTCAGAGAAACCTCGGCAGTACCTCCGTCGACAGTTCGCATCTGCACATGAAGGTGGCTTGAAAGAGCAAGCTGCTCTGTTGACAGAGAGCAGCCGGATTTCCCTGCCCTCTGGCGACAGAATGACTCACTTGGAAGCTCTGCAAACAGAGCTGCCCAGGGAACCAGCAGCCCTTTCTGTCGACAGAAGCGTCTACACGGGCACTCTGTCAATAAAACTCTGTTGGTAGAGGTATTATACCTGAGCTGGGGGGGCTACATCTACATGGGCAGCCTCTGTAGACAAAACTGGGCTTTTGTCAACAAAACTCACTGAGTGCGTACACAGTTAGAGTGTTCTGTTGAGAGTTTGTCAACAAAACTGAGCTGTTCAACCAGCAGCCTTGTATCTCTCCCCAGTCAGGTGTAACACCTCTGTTGACAGTGTTTTGCCAACAAAGTGCCCATGTAGACACTTCTGTTGACAGAGAGGGTTTCCAGTTCCTTGGGCAGCCCTGTTTGCAGAGCTTCCAGTCAGACATTCTGTCAACAGTGGGCAGGGTAGTCTTCCAAACCGCTTTTATGTGTAGACATGATCTTACCTCCCAAACTGTGCAATGAAAGAGGCAGGGGTCCTAGCGGGTACAGATGCCTTCACTGAACAACCTTGAATGATTCACAAAGCAATTCCAAAATGTGCACTGAATGAAGCAGTGTTCCTGTGGAGGAAAAAAAAACAGGGTCTGGCTGGTCTTTGTCATTGTCCTGCTAGGGCACTATGTGAGCGGCTTGGAGGAAGTGTGCCATGAGATACAGCACGAAGCCTCTAAGCCCAGAAATAATCTGCAGCTCCTCTAGCTCCATGCTCTGACTGCAACCGAGTTCAAGGCTACATGTGCCCAGTGGATGCCCTTTATGGGAAGAGGCAGTGGTGGAGTGACTTGTGAGGTGGCTGTTCAGAGCTGCTTCCCTGACCAGGAAGTGCCCACCTTGGTGCCCTCCATGGTGAGGTCCTGGGGCCTATAAACTGAAATATATTGTACTGAGTGTGGACACACTATTTCAAAATAAGTTTTGTTTATTCCAAGGCTTCTCTGTAGAGTGGACATATTATTCCAGAATAGTTTATTTTGGAATAATAACTCCAGAATAAACTACTCCGGACTAACTCTGTAGTGTAGACATGCCCTAAGAGAAAAATCCAAAAACTCAGGAATTTGGGGTTCCATTCCAGGCTCTGGAGAAAAGTAAGTTCTATTGGACAGGCTTTTCTGATTGTCTTCCCATCCTACAAGCCTGAATTTTTCTCTTCTGTCACTGGCATTCTGTGCCTATCCCAGTCGCTTCACCTGTCTCCTTTTCCCTGTCACATTCTCCACTCATACCTGGTCCTGTTTACATTCTCAGGCTTTACATCCTAATCTCCATGACCAGCCAATCCCAGTTCCCCACCCCAGTTGCCTATCCACTCTCTCTTTTGGGTATCCTCATGCAAAATACCTCCGATCTCCCAGCCTGCCTACCTTTATGCTTGTCCCAGTTTCTTTGCCTATCCATTCCCGATACTCTCCCTCCCCTGACAAGCCCATTGGTGGATCTATTTCCCTTCCCTCTCAAGCTCCTAGTGTTCTTATTCAACCATTCCCAGTCCTCAATCCCATCAACTCTTCTGCAGAACAGAGTGAGAAACCAGGACTCATCAACTGGCTCCCAATTGATGTTCCATTTTCCTCACTGTCTTTTCCCATCTCCAAGTTCCTGCACATCTAAGGAGGTTTTAGTTTTTGTTTGTTTGTTAGTTTGTTTGTTTTGACACAGGGCAACGAATTGAATAGTTTACTGCTGTACATTATTTAACTAACACTGGGTTCATTGTAATGACATATTTTAGAATGAACGGTAAGGATTAGCCTTAAGTATACGCTACTAAAGGAAAAATTTAATTAGGAAATGTTGAGGTTAACTGGTAATTATAGCTGAATAGTTCACAGCTGTATAGTTAAAGGCTGAATCAGTGTTTCCAAAGAAACAATTATTTTCTGGGGTTCATACTCACTCATTCGGAAACAAATGGTTAGATCATAGGGATTTTTTTTTCTAGTGAAAAGAACTATACATCAAATGAACAAAAGTCTGAAATTCTGAGAATGGAGAAAATGTGATTAAATGCCTGGTGTGTATGTGTGTGCGCATGATCATGTGTATATATGTCTCCAGGTTCCTAGTGTGGACACACCCATACAAATGTAAATGTCACGTAGTCTGACGATGCCTGAATAAAGTGAGCGAGAAAATTTCACTCACCAATTATTATGTTGAACTGGATCATCCTCTTCTCAACCAGCTAGGATTTAGTGAGATCTCTGAAAGACAGTCATCTTGGACAGCAAGGGTATGCTGATGAGCATTGTCTTATCATTCCCAGATAAGAGCACGCTGCCGAATGCATGATTATAAACAGACTTTAATCAATGGGATGTGGAATATTAACATACAAACTTTATAAAAATGGCATTCCTGTAGACCATAGGCCACTGACATAATTTTGGAGGTGCTGATCTCTTTAACAAAATGAAGGGGGAAAGTTCTCAGAGAACAAATCCATATTAAAGCACTTTTAGCCTCAGTCTAAGGAGCCCAAGGGCTGAAAGTACGCAAAGCTGGCAGGAACACTTTGAAGGCTCTAATCAGCTAAGAATTTGGATCTTATTCTGGCGCCAGGAAGGCATGTAAAGAGGAGTTTCATCATCTAGCTTCACATAATGGCAGGCAAGAACTGACTGTAACAAAAATATCTTTCTTTGTGATGAAAAAATGAAATGTGTTGAATGGACAGTTGTGTGAAGGATTTTTTTACAATGTGAAACCCGAAGGTCATCCAAAAACCTCTCACATGCTATGAAAAGCAGTAGTCTCAACTTGATCTGAGCTGCTGGGTAGCTTCTGCCAACTTCATTGTCTCATAAGACATTGAGAACTCATGATTTCACATAAAGACAATTGCAACACAGAAATCTGTTGGGTCTGTTTCCACAGTTCATGACTTGGATTTCAGATGGCTGGGGATATGGAAAGTTTGCATGGCTGGTCCAGCAGATCAAGTTATAACTCCATTTTCAAGCAGATGGGTCTCCAAATAAAACTTTAACCAATTGTTTTAAGGGTGAAAAGTCTGTGGGAAATCATAGTTAACCTTATAAATTTTACCTAATTTAAATAGATAATTATAATCTAGAGTAAAATTAAATATTTATGTAAAAAAGGTCACAAAAGAGCAGTAAACCTGACCATTCTGATTCCTGGATGAGTAAGATTAATATATTTTACTTGAAGTTTCTGCAAATATGACTTTAATGCAAAGTATTCATATTTCTAGATAGGCAAAATGTAATACTGTTATGAAGAGCACCATTAAGTGTCAGGCTCAGTGGACTATTGCAAATAAAATATAAACCTATCTACCTATGGCCTTAAACCAAAATCAAGCCCCTTCTGAGGTTCAGAAAAGGACAGTTCACTTTGGGATTTTGTTGTTTATATTGCTTAATTTTTCTTAAGGAAGGCCAGGTCTAGGCTACAAAATTTTATCACCAAAATTTATGTCAGCATACAGCCATCGCAGTGGTTATATCGCTTGTGGGGGTGCACACTTGGCTCCTTGGATCAGTGTTCCACAGCCTCCTCAGGAACCTTTGTATTGATGCAGAGCGCAATGCACCATGAGTAGATATCCCACCACGCAACTCAGTACCGTTCCATCATTTGGGAATTCTTGCAAAGCCTTGTGGGATAAAAACAAGTCATTCAAAGTGACTGGCAGTTTGGGCTCAACTTCCCGTAATGCAATGGCATCCATTCCATAAACATAATACTTTTCAAAATCCCACAAACCTGCACAACCTCTTTTACTGTCCACCATCTCTGATGGAAGCATGCAGCCTGCGCAGATCTGCACTACAGTCATGAGCATTACAGGGACCAGTCGTGTGATCCTGCAGTATTTGATGAGCCTCTAAATAAGTCATGGGAAGCATTATGATTCCTTGGAGGCTAGAGTGCTGTGGAATACAGAAAAACAAATTAAGATTGTTGTTGGCTTTCATGGAGCTGTTGGGAGGTGGTGAATCTCTGGTTCTTGGCATGAGAAACAAACACTGATTGATAGAATCCCATCACCATGCAGGTATGGGATGATGATCAGTGTCTCCAGAACTTTCAGATGCATAGGCCACTTTCCTGGGTCTGTATGCCAAACTCACTCCCAGCCCTCCATTGCAGGAACACCAAAATGGACACTTCAATGGCAGCTGAGAAGCAAATGGCACCTGCCTTGAGAAAATGTACATCATATAGCTACTAGTCAACTGGTAATCAATTTGGAGTCAGGAAGTCTACTGACATGGTTACTGTGCAAGTGTTCAGGGCCCTTAATTGCCTCCTGCTACTCAGGACCAAGACTCTGTACAGTTTGCAGAACCTATTGGATGATTTTGCAGCAACGTGGGGGAAGAGTAGGGAATAGATGGCACACACATTTCTATGTAAACACCAGAACAACTTGCCACAGAACACACAAACAGAAAGAACTACTTTTTCTGTGGTAACAGAGAGGTGGCCGCGTTAATCTGTACTTTGTTTTACTTTTCCTGTGGTTATGCTGGCGGATCTCTGAGGATGCTTTACTGAAATATTTGTGGTTAAGGAAGATGCATGACATAATCTTTAATACAGGACTGTTCAGAAAGTGGCAAGGGGAGACTTTCTTTCCCAACTGCTGGATTACCATTCACAATCCTGAACTGCCAATGGCGGTAGTGCTGGAATAATTTGCATATTTTGTGTTCTGACAGCCACTGAATTAAACTCTAAACTCTGTTCATGGTAGCAACAGTTTCAAGCCCCAGGGGGCAGCAGCACCTCTGCCATCCCTAGCTCTGGCATCTACGAATCCTGGGCAATCCAGCCTACTTCTTGTTCCCATGGGTCACAAAGCCATTGACTAGCCACCGTGACAGCAAGAAGGAGCAATTCAACTGCAGAGTCAGCAGGTGCAGAATGCCATTTGAATGTGCCATGGGTCATTTGAAGGGTCGCTAACTTTGTTTACTGACAAGATTTAACCTTGGTGAAAAATTATCCCAATATTTAGAGCTGCCTGATGTGTCCTGTATAATATACATGAAGTAAAGGAGGAAAAGTTTCTACCATGGTGGAAGGCAGAGAAGGAGCTGCTAGATGCTGAATTTCATCAACCAGATAGAAGAGCTATTAGTAAAGTTTAACACTGAGCTGCAGGGCTCAGGTAGAGTTTGAGAGACTGTTTAATAATGAGCAATGGTAGAACATATTGATACAGTGTGCTTTACCTGGCCTTGTTCTTTAGTGGCCTGGTATGACTGTTAGTGATTGCTGTGAATGTGGGAATATAACACCGTCAGTGCACCCATTATTATTGTTGGTGAAAGATTTTGCTGGGTTCTCTGACATAATGAAGTTAGAGTTTATTGGTTGCTTGCATGCTGCAGGTCTAGAGTTGCCAACATTCTATTTCAGATATAAGGGGCTGTTTTCTTAGCACCTTGTCCCATCCTCCTCCTAATATTTATTTATTTATTTATTTAGTAATAAACACTACTCACTTACATTCTCTATGGGTATTGCTTGCCGCTTTTTACTGCACTCAGCAACTCCTGGTCTTCTTCCGTAAAGATGAAAGAATAAGGGACATCCCTGGTAATAAGGAAATGTTGATGATCCTTGCCTGTCCCAGTCCTTTACCTTTGCCTTTCTCCTTTCCACTCTGTCCTTACCCAGACCTATAGGTCCTGTGGACGTTCTCTAATGCAGCAGTGCCTTTTAGGGTCTGCTTATTTGGTTCAGGCACACCATGGACATACAGGGGGAGTCCCCGAAAGATGCTGCAGGTGCAACACACAAAGGTATCATTGTCAGTGCATGCATAAGTTAAATTGAAATGCAGGATGCTGAACAAATTTTGTCTTGCTACCCCCAAACTGTAAGTATGCCATTCTCAATTTTGACTGGGATTGACGCAACATCACATGAGTTTATTTCAAAATACTGGTTCTGTCATGTAGACGCTAGGATAGTTATTTTGAAGCAACAGCCGTTATTTCAAAATAATTATGCTGTGTAGACCTACCCCATCTTCATACTGGATCAACTGTTTGCTTCCATGGCCTTCTAGTATGCCTTGTGAAGGCTTTCATGGAGCAATCCTGCAGGTTTCTGTTGTAGGATTACAGATGTTGCCAGATGAGAGAGTGCTGGACTAGAGAGGTTCAAACTGCAGATCACTCCTCCCCAATCTTCATATGTGCATTGTCCTATGTTGTCAGCTTTTTGAGGCAGGAGCTATGGGCCAGAGCTTCAGCTGATGTAATATGTTACATGAAATAATTATGGGCACAAAACTGAAGTCTTTGTGTACCTGCAACTCCTGCTTCCCTTGCCCATCAGCTGGCTAGTGATCTTTGGAAACCTTTCTGCAGAATTACAGGTTTCTTTAAAGTGCTGAAAACGATACAAAAGTAGGTATATTTTTACCAATGTACTTAGAATTGGGCTTAGAAGAAAAAGAGTTATTTCTATAAGCATCACAGTGAACTAGGTATTTTTCTTTTTTCTTAGCCCCTCTATTCACTTTCTTTGTGACTTGCACCTGTTACTTTTAGTCATCTGTTTGTGAAATTTTGTCCCAGTTGTCTGGACTTCTCTTTTACTAACAGATTAAGCAATAACATTTAATATACATAGCAAATGAGGAAAAGTCATCATTTGGTTATAATAAGTTTGAAATTTGTCTTTGCAGTAAGTTTTAGTTCACTACAAAATCAGTTCCTTTGATGTGCAACATTATCATAACAATACCATACCAAAGACAAATGACAAATCAAGTGAACTGAGGCAGATTTACACACCATGTCCATCCATAGCACCATGACCCTGAAAGCCAAGAGGACATGTAAAAGTTTGATTCACTGCTGTGACACAGAGCAGAAGGCAGACTTCCAAAACAATGTGAATGTTGTTGAATTTGGTTCCCTGCAGACTGTCCTAAAAGTGATTCATCTGGAGATTGGCAGGGGAAAGGGGTGGGAAATGTTTCCTGTATAACAAAGAACACGCAGCAGGACCTGGCTGCCCTCTCTTCAACATCTAATACGCAAATAAAGTACAGAAAGCTCATGAATGACAATATCCATAAGTCCCAGAGATGGTTTGTAAATCACTTTGATGGAGTCTGTGTAATCCTAGAGAAGATTCTGGTCCTTGTAGACGTAAAGATGCTCAGTTATACATTTGCTTTGCACCACAGAGTCATGGGACCTTGTTTAAACGTAACAGAAAAGTGCATATTGAAGTCTATCTGCCTGCATTAACAGGGTCAGATGAAAGGGAGAACATATTGCAATATTCCTGTTATGGATTGCTCTGTACATGTTATGTTCACTCTTTATGGGCTTTCATATCTACAGGAAGGGCCAGATTTTCTAAAAAGGTGAATGCCCACTGGCTCCCAACGGCTGGATTTTCAAGAAAGCTCAGCTTTCGGTCAGATAGCAGCCTGCCGTAGCTTCCACCATTCTCAGTTATGAGCTGCAGGAGGCTGAGCCCTTTTTGATTGTTTCCACTTAGGTGCCTAAATAGGAACTGAGTACCTTTAAAAATATGGCCTTATTTATTCTCTTGCTTTTCACTTGTAACATTTACTCCTGTCACATTAGGGTAAATGGAACATGCAGGAGAAAGTGCTTCTAGTGTTCACAGTAGGATGTTGGAAGGTGGGGGCCCATGAAATCTGCCCTCAACTGAAACACCATGTAGCCCAGAGCAAGTCACTTTTGCTTCTCTTGGGAAGACTTCCAAATGCACAAGCTGCATTTAGGTGTTTCATTCTCTTTGAATTACATATTTACATATCTGTAAGATGGAGAGAAATGGATCTTGCCACAATTCTAATGGGAGGCTTAAATAATTATTATAAATAACACTGTTGTGTATGTATGCTATTTAAATGCCAATGTGACATTAAGGCTTCCAAAGAATTATTAACAGTTGAGTGAGATGATCCTGGACCCAATCTCAAAACATCCATCAATTTTTAACCCAGTGTCTAATTTTCACAGTAAGCTGAAAATACTCATCTACATATGGGCTATTAAACATTTTGCCAAAAGGCTAGAACAGAAGTATTTGAATTTGGGTAGAAGATAGGCCAGTAGTCTTTGCTGTGCTACTTCTGGGTGCTGTTGTGGCTGCCAATGGGAGCCTTCCTTCTCACTCACTCTGACTAGCAGTATAAGGCCCCTTGCTCAGGGTTACAAGTGAAGGTTGACGGCAGATGTAATACAGAAAGGAAAAGCATTCCCGAAATTGTTGTGAAGGTAGATGAACTATGATCTCTGAGTTCTCTCTTGTGTATGGAAGGATTTCTGGGAAGGGGATTGGTGTCCCAGACAAAACCATCACTCTGGATCTCTCTTCTCCCCAGGATTGGTGTCCAGTGAAACACAGTACAAAATTAAGTCCTCTGGTGTCCACAGTCTACCTGAGGAAATCCTGATTTGGCACATGGAATGAACTAACACCAATCAAGGGTGGGTACTAGATTTTGCTAGTTTGAAGATTAGAAGGACAATACATTGTAGTTTATGGAATAGATAAGATGAGACTCAGGAAGAACAGTCAACATTTTGAGGCAGTCTCAAGTGTACTGTACTCTGGAAGATTCAAGAACACAGCTCATCTGTCATTTGTACTCCAATCACCTTTGAAGAAATCACTCACAACATGGCATCCCATTTCTGATTTACAGTTATATGGTGGACTGAGGCATAACCATGAGCAACTGTCCATCATTTTAGCCCATGTTCCCACTGGATAAGCTACAAATGCTAACAAAGATTAACTATGTCAGCAGGTAGCAGCAACGATGCAATCTGTTTTGCCACACAACAAACTTATACTCAGAAGCTGTGTATATGCTACAAAGTTTTGTCAACAGAAGAGGCCTTCTGTCAACAAAACTAGAGAAAGTCCACACTACAAATGAGTTCTGTCTAGAAGCTATTGAGAGAATGCACCCTTTTTCTCAGAAGAGTTATGTCTTCAAAGTTTGAGACATAGCACCTCTGTAGATAGATTCTGTCAACAGAAAAATAGCTTAGATGCACTGGGTGGGGGGGGCCTCCGTCGACACAGAGGGATTTTGGTTCACTGGGCCCTGTTTGCAGAGCTCTTGGCTGGCTGTTCTGTCGACAGAGGGCTGAGCAGTCTGGCTGCTCTCTATTGACAGAGGGTGTTGATGGGGGGAGTCCCAAGTAGGTGTGGATGTTTTCTGTAGACATAGGTTCTGTAGAGAAATATCTGTCAACAATGACTTCTGTCGACAGAACTCTGTAGTGTCGACACAGATAGAGACATTAATGGTATTTGAGATTCTTCCAGAAATGACTTTGACCCTCTTCTTGGGAAATTTTGTTTTGTAATAAATGACAACTCTGTGAAAATAGTCTCCTTTTGTCCTTCCTGTAATATTACTACTCTTGTGAGCTAGTTCAGGAGTTTATATTTTTGGGGGAAACCTGGCTGTTCAATGATAGCCAGACAAGGAAGGAGCTAGACCATATGCTGAACTGGAATCACAGTATATACTGGATATGCAGATGTGCAGAAACTCTGGCAAATAGTGACCAGCTTAATAAGAGTGTGCTTGTTATGATATGTAAGGCAGAATATCTCTGACAGAATTCAGCACTTGCTGAGAAATATTCTACCTCGGAGAAAAATAAATTTATTGCTCCCCCTTCTGACTTACAATTAGCTCAGGACACCGAAGAACCAGCAATGCCATCCCAGAACCAAAACTCAACAAGTAATACCCTTGACTATCTAATGAGATATTTTGCACAAGAAATCTGTGCCAGAAAGTGCCAGGATGACAATGACTATAAAGACTGACAAAGTAATTTTTGAGTGAGACCAAATGTAGCTCATGAAACTTATTTTAAGAACTTAGCAGAAGAGTGAATATGAGTTTATAAATTACTATCTGCTGTTCAGTCACGTCAGTCCAAAACTCAATATCATGCCGTGCTTATGCTGATAAGCAAAGCTGATGGTAAAACATGCTTAACCTTTTTAACTTAACCCAGGAAGAAGTCCTGCACAGTTGGAAAATAAAACTTCTTCACTTAATCATTCTGAAGTGAATCCATGTCCAGATCTGGTGGCATTAGCAGCCATGACCTTGAAAACACATGTGGATGTGTTTATGTTAGAAGATGCTTGCTGTGCCATAAAAAATCTGTGCAACAGGCATGCTGCTGCAACCAACAGCATTATGTCAAAATTCTCAGGTATGTCCTTGAGCAGCATTAGGATGGGGTACCCTTTCAAGCTCAGTCTCCATGGCTGATTAGAATGGAAGCAACCACAATGGCTTGCAGAGCACAGGAAGGGTGTGGTGAGTGATGCAGCTTGTCCCACTTTAAAATGGATGCACAGTAGCTTACATTCCCTCCCACACTGACCTTCTGTAACTATACAGGATCATTTCCACACCCTAGATGAACCTGGGCACAATTCCCTGAGGTGCTTCTACCCTTATGTTGAGGGAGAATCATCTACACCATTGTTGCAAACCCCCGACTGAGATCACTGAACTATAGTTTGGTACTTTGTATTTTATTTTAATTTAGCCCTTACATCAGAGATTGCAAGACCAATAAATACACTCATTCATTGACGCTGAATTATGAGCTGAATCATACTACAGGGGAAATGAATAGCTGCCATTTAACAAATGAATTAGACACAAGTCCTGCATATACTTAGCCACCCATGAAGTTTTACTCATACAAGTAGTGACTATAATGGGGTACCTCATGGCAGTGTCTTGTGCTGGAGCAAGGCCTTACTTGGGAAGCTGTAAGTTTAGTCACTCTGCAGTACTCAAATAGGAAAATGCAGACATAGGACAAAGTCAAGCAGGAATAAAAAGACTCCCATTATTTTTGTAAATCCTTTCCAATATCAATTGACTGCACAGCCATGTAGATAGTTCCAAGAATAAGAACAGCCAAATGAGTCAGACCAATGGTCCATCTACCCAATGTCTGTCTTCTGACAGATGACGATGTCAAATGCTTCAGAAAGAATGAACAGAATCAGGTATTTGAGTCATCCACCCTGACATCCAGTCCCAGCTTCTGATAATCAAAGGTTAAGGGACATGTTGAGCGCGGGTTTACAATCCTTATAGGCTTGGACAATATACATTAATGGTCCTACATTCCATGAAGTTACCAAATTCATTTTTGAGCCATGTTATACTTTTGATCTTGACAATGTCTCCTGGAACAAGGTCCATGGGTGGACTGTGTGTTGTCTGAAGAAGTACTTATTTTAGTTTGTTTAAAACTGATACCTGTTAGTCTAATTTTCACTCTCATTTTTACTTCCCTCAACTTTAATGATCAACAGTTTGAACCACAAGATCATGTACAGTCTATTATATCCACAACAAAAAGCTTCAGACTCCTTTCATTTTATTAGAGGTCTGATAAGATCTTAGGTGTTGTGGAGATAACTATGTACAGTGGGGTGGAGCTGCCGCCAACTGGGGACGTGGAGGTGGAGGAACCCCTCTGGGATCCATTTTGGGTCAAACTTAATCCCCTCCTATTGCCTGACTAGAAGTCAGTAGGTGTGCCCAGGACTATAAAAACCCAGCCAGAGGGTTCAGTCTGGGCCTAGCCTCCAGAGGAACAAGAGGTCTGCTCAGTGCTCCCTGCCTGGGAGGCTGAAGACCTGCTGGAACCACAGGACTTGCAGACAGCTGCAGACTAGCCTGGACACCCTGGACCCCAGCTGGCCCTGGACTACCTGGAAGCCCCAAGGGATCAGCCTCCAGAGGATTCAGGGGTCTGCCCTGTGCTCCCTGTCTGGGAGTCTGAAGACCTTCTGGAGCCACAGAACCTGTTGGTAGCCAGAGACTGGCCTGGACTCCCCTGATCCCCAGCTGACTCCAGGTTGCCCAGATGCCCTGAGGGACCAGGCTGACCCTAAGGAGTGACCTCAACCCCAGCCTGCTCCCCAAGTCTGGCTGGAACCCCGAAACCTGCAAGTGGCTTCAGACTGGATTGGACCAGCTGGACCTATGCCGGTCCTAGCATCCCATGCATCCCCTAGAGACCAGCCTTATTCTGACAGCCACCTAGACTCCCATCCCCAGCCTGCACCCTGAGGCCAGCCAAGACAGTGTGACCTGCCAGTCTCTGAGGACTGGATTGGGCCATCTGGATCCCAGCTGGACCTGGAACCCCTCAAACCTCCAAAAGCATAACCAGACACCCAAGTATGCGCCGAGGGGAGAACAGAAGTGGCCCAGAGAACAGTGAGGAGCATTAAAGGGGCTCAGGTCAGCATGTTGTGGTCCAGATCCCCACTGACCCTTGGGCTAGGATGTGGTGGAGTGGGCAGGCCTGCTTTCCGCCTGGCCACCCATGTTCTGGGTGGCAGTCTCCCCCTCTCTGCCAATGCAGGCAAACTGCCTGCATCCCTTCTGACCCAGGAGACAGACTGTTGCTGGGCTCTCTATAAACTGTGTGTTTGAAGCCCCACCCTGCAACAGGGCCTGGGCTCTCTAGCAACTGTGTTACTGCCCCACCCTGAACCAGGGCCTGGACTCATTGAACTGTGTTTATTCACTGTCTGCTCTGATTTAGGGCTAAGACCCCCCAGCTCAGGGCTGTTTCTCTGTTGCCTGCCTGATGCAATTCTGGGTGTCTGAACTATTGCCTCCCACCCATCTGAAGTAAGGCTGGGCTAACAGAGTATTGACTCAGGGGATTCTTTTGGTACCTGTGGCAGAGTAGCCAACCACTGATCCAGAGGTGAAGGAACCCCACCGGGAAGCCAACCTGGCTATGCTATAGTATTCTCAAACATTTCATGGTCTATATGACTAACATTGTATTTATTAGTAAGCTGTAGCTCTATGTTCACATTAGTAGCCAAATAATCATAATTATAGTATTTTTTTCAGCTATGCTTTCTTAGGACTTTTTAACCAATCTTTTAAGAAATAGACTGTGTGGAATTTCCTGGAAAACTGGTTTATTTGTATGGATTTATGCATCCCTTTCAAAATTCCTTAATGACAATATTTAATTTTAGGTAGCCAAGAAGGACAAATTGCCAAAGTTCCCTCCCAATATTTTATTGAATTATTGTAATCTATGGTGATTCATCATATAACAAGGACCATATTTTCCAACCTTTTGGGCATGTGGTGTGGCACAATCAAGTATCAACAACTTTGTGATTCTTTCTGTGATTAACATTGCTGGCAAGATGCATAGGCTGTTTAATAATTATTTATTATTTACATAGTCCCACAGGAATGTATTGTTCTTTACAGACATGTTAGTTCTTATGCATGACAGACAAACAGAATGATCTGTTATCTTTGATATCCAAAGCCAGAGATTATATGTCGGACTCAGCAATGAATAAGCAGAACATGCTCCAGACAATCAGAGATAGGGGTGGGGTAGGATTAAGGAATTTATCATTAAATGTTATTAGTGAGAAGGCAAATGATGAGACTAGGTTGTGAAACCACTGCTAAAGTTGTTGAGTATTTAATCACACAATTAGTCCCATTAACTATTTTTCTCAGTAAGTGCTTACTTTATAAAGGAAAGTTTGCATAATCTAGCATGGGATCAGTAACCTTTCAGAGGACAAGTGCAAAAATTTGACTTTATGACCTCTGTGTATGGTCCGAATGCCAGTGATACTTTTTAAAGTCACCAATAGTCCTACTCACACCAGCTTCATTAATAAATAAATAAAGATGTGGAGCTTTACTGTTTAGATGGAGATTGGTAGCAGTAGCTGGTCCTTAATCCACAGGCGGCATGGCTTTGAGCAAGCTCCTGGATGTATGAGGAAGAAGGGGCAGGACTGAGCTCCCTCCCCATGTGTCAATGAAAACTGGCTGCCATGCCACTCTTTGCGCATGTGCTGGAGATTGCAACCCCCTGATTAGCATTATCTGTTTTCAAGAAGCTGACTTTTAAATAAAATGGGTGGAAGTTATAGTAGGAAAATATTCTGCAGATTTGAATTTCTTAATGAGAACTCTGAGATCTATTACTTTGCAGGATTTTGTAGAATCTAACAAACTCTAACAAAGTTACCCTTTTCCCACTAGGAAACAAATGTGCTACAGCAATATTATGTGTTCATGTGTTGCTGTTCATTGTACTTATCAGCTAAAAGGTGAGAAGAGTTGAGTAAAAAGATGATACAGTTGAGTGGAAAGATGATACAGTTTTCAGACAACCAAATTACTGAGATTAGCCAGAGCTAAACTCTGAGAAACCTCAGAGGGACCTAATGAAGCTAGATTAATGAGCAGAACTATGGTGAAGTCACTTTTGACAAGGTAATGCACAACAGAAGAAATAATTTCAGCTATTCATATGGAGGGCCTTGACTCTAAGATAATTGAAATCTAGTCAGGAGAATTGCCTGCACCACTCAGTGAAAGTATCTGCTTAGTATGTGATGGCAGCCAAGCTGAAAAAAAATATGATGATAGCATATTAAGGATTGGTAAATAAAATAATCCAGAAAATGTTATAAAAATTTTAGATTGTATATCTTTTGGAGAATGGATTTTCATGTTTGTACAGCACCTACTGCAAGGAGAGCCCAATCTATTTGACCACAAGGCTGTACTATACAATAACTGTTAATATTAATTTATATATTCCCATAATTAATATTATGGGAATATATAAATCAGTGGTTTGACCTCAGTTGTAAAGTTATGTTCAGTTTTGGCCACACTAGCTCAAAAAATAGTACTTCTGGTTCACTGTGAACAAGAAGATTGCCTGGTTCCCGTGTGAAGTTTAGGTACTGTGGTAGAGAATGTCTCTTGTGAAAATTATGCACAAATGTTTCTTTTTCCCATATAAATGATATTTTTAAAGAGAGAGCAGCAGATAAGAAAAGCTAGAAGGATGGGAAATTTGTCCACCGTAAACAGAAACTTAGATGTTGGAAACAGTGTATATCAGCCAGGGTTTTGGGGCCTCTTCCAGCATTGTGAGATTTATGCACAACAGGTAGACATGGTTAAAATTCTTTGTTTTTTCTGTACAGGGAAGTTGGGCGAGTATTTTCTTTAGTCTTTCCAGGGTCTATTTAAAAGAGCTGAGCCCTTTACCCATGAAACTGCAATGAGTTGTGAATTTGAAATGAAAACCCACTAAGTTTGGACAGGATGGAGTTTCACTGTAAACATTATAGACTGATCCAGTCACAACAGCAACAACAATGGCAAAATGTGATAATGACTCATACTTTCTATTTTATACTCATGCTTGCATCATATGCCACACTACACGCTTCCTTTCATTTCCAGTTTGCTGCTGTTATATTAGAGCTGGATTATCTTTGTATAAGAAATAGCTGTGCATGGAGCTGTTTACTTTGTATTCCTAAGGAGACGCCCTATGCCGTAAGAAAGATTAGTTTTATTTTACATACAGCTGCTGGTTGCTTTTAAACTGAGGGTCCTTTCATTTTTTCTTCTCTCATAATATACATTAGAGCTCAGGTCTGTTCTGTAATCCTGTAGAATGTCACCTGAGGCTCATAGAAGCTGTTGCAAGCCCAGACCGTTTAAGACCTGTTTAACTCTATTTTCTGGTCTTGACTCAGGTACCTAGTGTATGTTAAGCCCAGATAAAAGCCAAAATGAGTTGCATTAATATTTGGAATAACTCTAAGACAAGCTTAGCGATTGTCACAAATTTTCCTGAGTTTCAAAGTTTCACTTTTCTTTTGGCAGATGTCATTAGCTAGGTTTTTCACACAGGAAGACTACTAAAAATCACCCCAGTATATAAAAAGTCTGCAGCATAAAGCCTTTGTAAGAGGCTGACCAGTGTCACATGAATGCGTACACTGGCCTCTTGTCTCATGCCATTTTCTAGTCAAGCTCTTGACGTATGTTTGGGAGGTGGGTTAATGTGTCTAATCTTCAGTCTGAGCAAAGACAGAGGAAAGAGACTATAATTATATTTTCCTCAGATAGACTTTGACTTTAATGAAGCTCTTGCAAGACCCTACAACTTTTGTTTGTTTGTTTTAAGATGAGCTTTCCCAAGATTCAGCAGTGGTATTTTTAATTAGGAATGATCAATCCACTTTCTTTCTTTCAGAATCTTTTTTTCTTTCCATTTGCCAAAACTATGTCACATTAATTACACCTTTGATGTAGTTCAAAATGTAGCATCTAATGTTATTACATAATGAGTTATGTTACCTCTGCAGAGGAGAATATAGAAGAGAAAAGCTCTTTAATAAGACCATGGCTATGATCTTCTCACGAAAATCTCATCTTTCATGAAAATCCTTGAAGAAAAATGTATTTTGAAGTAAAAGAGAAATCAAGCTTATGTGCCAAATGATTAGAACATAGTCTAGCATGGTCCTTTCAATGTCCATGCCAGCCAAAGCTGGTCAAAGGTAGACTCATCACACTAATTAGAGTCTGTTCTACTAGTACCACTTGTTAAAAAAGGTATATTTTGGTGCTGGTGAAACATGGCTTGACAGAAGTAGCAACTGACACTAACTTTATGGCGCCACATGCGATGGCAGTGCAGGCTCCAACTTGATGCACTGACAATGTAATTCAAGTTTGAATTATGATCAGTGGTGTACAGTGACATTTTTAGTCAGGAGTGCAATTCTACAGTTGCACATAAAATAGCACCATACATATATATGTGGCCTTGCCATGGTTATACTGGGACGAGGTCGTCATTTTGTTTTACAAAAATGCTGGACTTCCTTCAGTGTGACCTCACACATTCAGTACATGCAAATACAGTGTATGGAGGGTGCCCTCTTGTTCTACAAAATGGCACCTTTGACATGCATTGAGGGCCTGAAGATAATCATCCCACAGGCTCAGCCAGTTGTAGGGCATGTACTGCCTTCCTTGCACACAGAAAATATATGCTCCAGGTTATGATATATGAAGTAGTTTCTATCCTGATAAACTCTTTCCACATCTGCTGAGACAGCCAGCAAATACACTAATCAGTGCCAATTGTAATTTTTTTTATATAGACAACTACATAGTTTGAACTCATTCAGGAAAGGCCACCCAAAGTGCCAGCTGATAATAATGACCTCTGGTTAGTGCTAACCTTCATCTGACTTATGTTAGTGAACTAGAGGATAAAGACATTATGTAGTAACCCATTACAAATCTCCTGAGCTAAATGCTTCTTCCAGCACCATTATAAAACTGTGTTCGTGGGGAAAATCAAAGACTTTGTCCAAACGGTAAGTCTTAACAAGCAAATAGTGCAGTTTTTAATCCTCTTCCCCCAGTTTTGTTAGCATAACACACTTGGAAAGCTCTGTTAAGATGAAGTCCAAAGTGTTAGGAATCATTTTAATTAGCTGGGCTGCAAAGTAGGCTCTACCCTCCTCCCAAGCCGCAAATTCCATCTCTCTTTCACAGGGGCTTTTCAATCATGCTGCACTAATATGTAGCCCTCATCATTCAACATGATTGAAAAATACCTATGTTACCGGTGTAAGCAGAACTAAGTTGTCAATGACAGCTTACTTCCTCCAACAGGTATGGAAGGCCATGAATTCATCGTAAGAACTGTTGTGCTACTGCTTAGCAAATTCAGAACAAGATCCAGGAAACTCACCATAGAAGAGTGGATCCTTTGGCGATCCCCCACCTGAGTGCACAGCAGAAATTTGGGGAGCAGAGCAGTCCAACAAGGGGGCAAGTGAGTGTAATGGATCATCAGTTATGGAGTTCCACCCCTAAGCCCCCCCAACCCCCACCTCTTCATAAAGTTTGGGAGATGGCAGAGCAGCCTCAAGCAGTGCTGTGGCTCTCAGGCTCCAGTAACAGCAGTGTAGCATATGCCCCTTAGGAAAAGGATTCCTTCCTAGAAGATCTCTTCATGCCACATAATGGGACGGTGCACAGGGACAAATATTTAGTTTTAAATGAATAGGAAATTAAATGGATTCTACACAATGGGAGGAAGCTTATTTCTCTCTTCATATTTTAAAGCTCTTTTTCAAACAAAGAAGATAGAACGTCATGCATACTGGGGCACAATGAAGTTGAAATAGTTTTCTTTTACACATCTCCACCTTGCATTCTTGTGTCAAACTAAGAGATGCATTAGAGTAAACTTGCTCTTTGACAGAGTGAATTTATTAATGCCCTTCTGAGAGACTTTCAGAAGACTTCAAGATGTGGTGAGCTTTATGAGCGTTCTTGCAGACAGGGAAACTGAAGCACAGAAAGACTGTGTCAGTAGGAGGGATAAAATTCAAAGGTATGATTTTTTATTGCTAGCTCTTTCTCTAACCTCTCAACTACTCATGACATGAGATAATCTGAAGCTTTTTCCATACTGTAACAAGAAAATAAAGTAGCTAATTACTAATGTCACTGGGGTTTTGTTGCAGAATTTATTGTGTGCTCGGCTTCTTAGAGACTTGCATAATGGTCTCTTTATTGAAATCAGATTAAAAGATTCAGATGCATTATATTACCTTGTTGGCACACCCATGTACTAAGCCTATGTCTACACTAGAGCATAAAGTGAATTTTAAGGCATGCAACTCGATTTTACAATGTAACTGTCTTCGCTGCAAATACCATTAGGTTAATTTTGAGGGATGCTATAGTCAATGTTCTCTCCCAGCCCCTCTGGCGTGGTGTAACACCAAGTTCAAATTTGCAAAGTCAAATTAATGCGAGTGTAGAAACTGTTACTTTAAATCAATTTTATCAAGCTCCAGAGGTATTCCAAAAGTCCTCCAGTGTGTCCATTCCGCCTCCTTTCACCTCCACTGCTCTTCAGTTGTGCAGGAAATAGGAAAGAGAAAGCCTGGCAATTTTAATTCATTTTTTTCTGGCAAGGGCGGTGATCACACCTAGCTGTGATTTTCAGGGTCTCAGAAAAGTCCCAACACAGAGACATCTGGAAAGCTAGGATCCCACTTCTGTGTGGATGGATGAATCTGTGCTGAGTAAACAGCAGGGACACTCAGCAGTGCCGAGTGAAAATCATGTTCCCCCACACACCCACATGGCTGCCGTGCTGTGCAGACCATGCCTTCAAACAGTGGCATGCTCTGTCCTGCGTGGGGTTTCAGTGCTTGAGAGGGCTTTTTCCCTGCACAGGATTTAGCAGCAGAGGCCAAGAAACTGGTTTTCTCCACTTCACATTTTACAAGGCGTCCCTCTGCCCTCCAAAGTTACTATGAGGCAGTTATATTTTTAAGCAGTCTGCGCTGAGACAGGGATTCATTCTGTCCCTTTTTAAAGAATAGTGACTTTAAAAAATAAGCTTATTACCCAACGTATTTCATCTCTTTTGGGCAGTTCTGGGAGCAACCCATTGTTGTTACACAGCCAGTCATACGGTCTGGCTCAAGAATCACTGGGACAGCAGCAGAATATGACTGTAGTGAGTGGGGGGGCAAGCTTTTTCAATACAGCCAGCCTGACTCAAGAACCATTGGAACGGCAGCAATATGTGACTGGCAGGGACATACGGAGTATGTGGGGCTCAGGGAGGATTTCATAGAAAAGAATGGAGCTTGCTTTTTAAAGAAGACCCATAACCTTGTTACCATGAGTTCTGGGATCATCCAGCTAACTGAACCATTTCAACAGGTGGTTCATCTTGTTTTCTGCACTTCATGTTTGTATAAGGCAGCCACCTACCCCAGCACACCACATGGAAGCTGACCTGTGCGGACCATGCTTCCAGATAGTAGCATGTCTTGCTTTGCATGGGGTGAAGGCTTCTTCCCTGCCCAGGACTTATCAGGAGAGGCCAAGAAACTTGTTTTCTCTGCTTCACGTTTGTATTGGGCAGCACCCCCCAGCCAGTTGCCATGTGCCTGAAGGGCTAGCCCCTCCCCCACCGCTTGGCTAGCCCCCACCACATCAGACCATGTGGTGGTGGCTGGGCAGTGTGGACCATGCATTCAAACAGCTCCATGTCCTGTCCTGCACAGGGCTTCACTCCTTGAGAAGGCTTACCCTCATTGGGACAGAAGCAGAATGTGACTGGGAGACATATGGAGTACTCCCCCTTCCCACATGGTGTGGTTTGAGGGAGGATTTCCTATGAAGGAACGGAGCTTGTGGGCTCTCACTTTCCCTTCCCTCTCATGCACAGGCAGTTGCTAGGAATAGGGCTTCTTTACCAGAAGACACAAGGGAATTCCTTCATTCTTTCCTCAACTTCATTTCTGATGCTTCCTTAACTTTTCTTTCTCTTCCGGAGCCACAGCTATGCCCCCTGGAATTCTTTCCTTCTCTTCTGTTTAGTCTTGGGAATTAATAATGAGCCTAGAGCTAATACTTCTAATGGTCTCTTTGCCTTACGTTGGAGACATCAGTGCAATGGCCTCCTGTGAGCATTCTTCACTTCTATGTAGTGATGACTCACAAACTTCTGTCTCTACTTCAAACCTGGTTTGTTCAGCCAGATACGTTACCACTACATTTTTCATTGTATCTTCTTTCCTTGCAAACAATATGAAGTCTTTCCCTAGTCGCATGGATTACTGTTTGGTGTATTTTCACTGGGGGAAGAGATGTTAACCACTAGAAACCAATGTCCCCTGTCTTTCCTTCTCTTCGTCTTTTGGTTCACGCTAATCACTAGACACTAGTGCACTCTGGGATTCCATACTGTTCCTTCTTTCCTTGTGAATAATATGAAGTCTTTCCTAGTCACACAGACTGCTGTTTGGTGTATTTTCACTGGGAGAAGAGATTCTAACCACTAGAAATCAATGCCCTCTACCTTTCCTGCTCTTCTTCTTTTGAGTCATGCTAATAACTAGACACCAATGTCTTCTGGGATTCCATATTCTTCCTTCTTTTCTTGTGAATAATATGAAGGCTTTCACTGGTTGCATAGGTCCACTTTGTTCCACATGGTTATCATGGGCTTCAGCTACTGAAGACCACCTGTTTGCTGTACTTTCACTGGGGGGAAGAGACTTTTGAAAAATGGCTGTTCTTAACTTCTGTGTGGTGACAGCTCACAGACCTCTCTCCCTTCCTCCCCCACTCTCTCTCATTCAAACCTGGCTTCTTCAGCTTTTCTCTCTCCACTTGTATATAATGTCAGTTGAAGTCTCCTGAAAAAAAAAAGCCTCCTTTGTAAAACCTGCTTCTGTCCATAAAGATGATTTTCTGTAAGAGAAAAAAAAAAGCTGCCTCTTTCCATAATGTGGATAATGCAAACAATTTCTCCTATCAGGGAAAGAGATTCTGAAAAATCATCATTTGTCTTCAATGGCAGAGGGAACGAGGGCAATGTAGTCTGGGAAGATAACATCCTACACCCACAATCACTTGCAGAGCGTTTTTTTGCAAAACAAACTGGCAAAAAAACCCTGAATGCAATGGGGCTGAAGGAACTATGGGATAGGTGCCCATAATTCACTGCTGCAACAGTCGAACTTTGACAATTTAGTGGAGATGCACTAAGTGGGCAGGTGCAGACTCTCAACTTCGACTTTATAAAATCTAGTGAGATAAATTCAAATGTCAAGGGGTTAGTTCAATATTAAAACCTGACTGTCTTCACATGTAATACTGTTAACTAAACTTATTGAGCGGTAATACCAATTACAAAATATCGATATTATGGGATAGGTATAGCATCGATTTCAAATTTAAAATCTTGAATAAAGGCAAGTGTAGAAGCACCATGTCCTCAATTCGAATTTGTTAGCCTCCAGGAACATCAGGCTCACAAGAGAGCCCCAGCTTGTACCCACCAGGAGATTCTTGATTTCATTACCATTTGGGGAGACCGATCGGCAGTGAAGAAACTCTGGGTGGCCAAGAGAAATGTGGCCACCTATGATCATATGGCGCGCGAGATAGCCACCTGAGATTACTCCCAGGACTCTATGCAATGCCAGGTGAAGGTTGAAGAACTCCGTCAGACCTATGAAAAGGTTTGGGAAGCCAACCAGAGGTTGGGGCAGCTCCATGGACCTTCGTTAACAGCTGCACATATCAACTGCTGCACATATTTATGGGGAGCAACCCCACCACAGAGTCTGGACTGAATTATGACACTTAAGGAGGCCTTGGTATGGAGTTTGGGGTGATCACAGAGGAGCAGGGTGGCTCAGAGGATAAGAGCAACGGAGAAGAGGAAAAGAGCAACAAGCAGGGGACTGAGGAAGTTGTTCCAGACAGCCTAGAGCTCTTCACGGTCAACCTGGAACTGGTCCCATCCACACCAGGACCCTCCATGGCAGTTACCTCCACACTGGTCCCCAAACCCCCTGGAGCAAACAGTTCTAGAGAGTATTTATTCTGCATGCTAGAAGTGGTTTGGGGGTGGGCATGGCTATCAAGTTGTGCATAAGTACAAGTTTGCTACCAGTGCTTCTGTGCCCCTCAGAACAGTGTTTCTTGGGAGGGAGCACTTTTTCTTTTGGAGATTTCCTCGAAGGCCTCATCCAGGCACTCTTTTATTTTTTTCATGAGGTTCTTGAGCAGAACTGACTTCTTGCAGCTACCACAGTAGCACACCTTGACACACCAGGCAACCAGATAGCGATCTGGTGTCACGGCACCACACAGCATTTTAGCAAATTTTCCAGGCTTTTGGTCACACAGCAGAAGTAGCTGTTCTTTCTCCATATCTGTTAGTTTTAGGAAGGTGATGTCTTCTTTGGCAGCCTGCAGAAGCACAGGAATTTGCATCTATTTTTTTTTAAACATGCTTCCTGTCCCTTTACATTTGCCTGCAGCAGCCACTGGTAGCGCTGTTCTCCACCCCACAATGCAGTTTGAAGGCTCTGCGGGAGTTCACCACCCCCCATGTTCCTTTCCAACCAGCATTTGTTTTCATTTTTCATGACCTTCCCATTCCCACCAAAAGAGGACAATTGCTTATAACTTACCATGTCCACAACACAGTGTGCTGGGTAAGTGATGGCAAGTGAGGTATTGTGAAATGCACGCTTACTGTCCCAACTTTAATAATCAATATGTCCTTCAAAAGTATACTTTCAGTGATAGTGCACAGAAAGACCCATTCATTGCACTTCAAAGCACTTTTTGTGAATTGTATCTTAATTTTGACCTTCATTTTCCAGACCCAATGTACAGTGTTCCAAAGAAAACCAGAAGACGAAGAAATGCAAACAAGATCTGATCCTGCGGCATATGGAAAATACAGAGGCAGAGCACAAAACCTGACAAAGAACACTGCTCAGTGATGTCACGGTACAGCTGAGTAGAGTCAGAGTCAAGTAAACGTTAATGAGAGAATGCCTGACCACCAGCAGCAGCAATTGTCAAATATGAGTGAGGCCACGACAATGCAGACCAAGGTCGCGGCAAAGATCGTAACGGCCGTTGCTGAGCAGATGGATGGCCTGCTCTCCCTGCTTCAGCTGCAGAGGGACTCTCAACCCAGCAGGGCAGCAGCTGATACCTGCTGGCCAGAGTCCCCTGAGGAGTGGTCACCCACCTCACATCGTTGCAGTCACCTCATCAAGTACCCTATGGAGAGGTCACCCACCCCCCATAATCATAGTCTCCATGTGCGGGGAGGGAGGGCAAGACTAACCTGCCACTTCAGCTTCAAGGGCCACTACAAAAGGGTCTTCAAGGACCCTTCAGAAGGCTTCTTTTCCCAACCACTTAAACCTCTCCTACCCCAAAATAAAATAATTCCTTTGAGCTTGGTATGATTTCTTGCCCTGCAGGAATAGGGGCGGGGAAGACAAATCAAAGCAGGAGGGCAGGGAGTGCCACTGAAGGCATAGCTGCCCACTGTTACTCACTGGTCTGCAGCAGATGCACAGCTGAGGGAAGTTAGTGGGTTGGGGGGGGCACTGAAGGCACAGCTGCCTGACACATACATTCTATTTACTGCAGCATAGCCCCTCCCACCAAGTAAAAGAATTCATTCGTTATGTCGCTGTATGATTTATTGGCATTATGGCACAGAAATACACAGGTATCACGTGTGTTACAGGTCAGTCACAAAGTTGTTTTTTTTAAAGTGTTCCTTACTGCTGCAGCCTGAGCGTGACTATTGGTGGATGGCAGTGTAGACGACTGTGAGTAAGCCCTGCCTATTGCCTCCAGTTCAGAATTTCAGATAGATGGGACAGTCTCCCACCTTGATTCATATATGTTGTGCAAAACAGCACACACTGCAGTAACAGTGGGGACATTAGCTTCAGAAATGTCCAAATGGGTCAATAAACATCTGAACCTCACTTTTAAATGTCCAAAGGCACATTCCCTGATCATTCTGCATTTGCTCAATCTGTGATTAAAGTTTCCTTGCTGGGGTCCAGGGATCATGTGTAGAGTTTTATCAGGCAGGGAAGCAGGAGGTAAGCAGGGTCACCCAATATAACAAAGGGCATGTCCACATCACCAGTCTTGATTTTCTGATCAGGAAAAAAAGTGCCATCGAGAAGCTTTCCGAATTTCAGAATATGCACACGACATGTCCCCTCTCTTACCTGCCAACATTGACGTCAGTAAAATGACCTTTGCGATCTACCCACTCCTGCATGATCATGGAAATGTACCCCTTTCAATTAATATACTCCAATGCCAGGTAGGCTGGGACCAAGATGGGGATGTGCATGCCATCTATCGCCCCACTACATTTAGGAAAACCCTGGGCAGCAAAGCCATCCACATGCTATGGCCTGTACATCTCCCAGGGTCACAGTCTTCCTGAGAAGATATTGACAGATTGCATGGGCCACCTGCATCACTATGGACCCACTATAGATCTGCCCACCCCAAACTGATTTGCCACTGACCGTTAACTGTCAGGGGTTGCAAACTTCCAGAGTGCAATTGCCACTCACTTTTGAACCGTTAAAGCCTTCCTCATTTTGATGGTGTTGTGCTTCAGGGCAGGCAGCAGCACATCACAAAGTTCCATAAAGGTGGACTTGCCCATAGCAGTTCTGCACCCATTGCTTGTTGTCTCAGAACTCCAAAACTATGTGGTCCAACCAGTGTGTGCTGGTCTCTCAAGTCCAAAATCTCCACTTTACTGTCAGCAATGCAGCCATGGCAGCCAGCAGCTCTGAGTTCTTGGACCACAGCTGAGAGATTTGCTTTTCCAAACCATTCTCGTCATCATCATCACCATCAACATCACCACCACCAATAGGATAGCCAAGCGTCACTGAGCTTTGGAACTGAAGGACTGATTGCGTGACAGCTACTGTGGTTGTCTACGTGATCTGTGCTATGAGTTGGAGCATTCGTGGATCCATGCTTGCACTGCAATGCTGCAGCAGAAAATGGCACGATCTCCAGTTCTGTTTTCATGTGGTTAGTGATGAAGCAATTCAGGGACAGTGCTTGGAATTCTGGGATTCCAGCATGAAACTCCCACAACCAGGGCTAAGACACCGTGGAACAGGTATGCACAATGCCATGCTTATGCTGTTGAACTTGCACAGGGCAATGGGGACACAGAGATTCAAAATGGAAAAAAGGTGAGTTGAATTTCAAGAAGCTTTTTGGATACTTTATGCAAATTCATACTGTCGAGGTTAAATATTCAAAGTTATTAAATATAATTTTTTCTCATAGTGTAGATGCATCCAGAGAATGATCTAGGAATGTAATTTTTATCCATTGTGAACAAACAGTCCTGTAGCTCCTTAAAGACTAAAAATATATATTTGTTAGGTATTGAGCTTTCCTGGGTAAGTCTTACCCAGGGAAGATCATATCCAATAAATAAATGTGTTGTTCTTTAAGGCCCTACAAGACTGCTTGTTATTTACGATACTACAGACTAACATGGCTACACCTCTGAAATCTATTATCCATAGACAGTCATTCTTCATAAGTAAGTTTCTTTAGCAAAGGCTGAAAAAAAATCCAGCAAAGAAATTCATGAAGGACTGACATGTTTCAAATGGCTGCCATCTCCATCCTCCCTCTCCCATTTCCATGATTAAAGCTATAGTTGCCTTTAGCAAAAGAGCTATCCTTCAAAATTACTTTAACTTCACCCTATATGAAAGGAGGGGAAGGGGCAAATAATCAGTTTCCTTTAATCTAAAACTACAAACACTATAATTACTACTGTAAAAACTGTTTATTGCAGGCTATTAGGACACAGAAGAGTTAAGGTTGTTTGGATGTCTTAATTTTGTAGTTCCATATCTAAATGTTTGGCTTTTAAAAAATTAACTCTGAATTTTCTGGGTTTGTAATGCTTGATTTTGGATTATTACAATTGGAACTGGGAGAAACTTTTTGTCCAAACCTTATTATAATAAAAAAGCAGATTCAGTCATGTTGAAATGCCTCATGAATTTAAAACAGTTTTGCCAAACTGCTGAAAACTAATTATTCAGAAAAGGTGAGTGTTTTAGTTGGAAATAACTTGTGTTTTGAAAATCCTTTTAAGAAACACTCAAAATCCAAATAGAAAATTATGTTTTGGGTTAAAATATTTAGTTTAAACAGAATTATTTTTTCTGCCTTTTTGATTTTCCAAATTAAAAAAAGAATGTTGGGAGTTGACCCAGAATAATTGTTTTCAATTTTCCAGATTTGGCATAGAATCCAAACATCAATAATTCACACAGGTCTAATTAAATGTGGCTCTAATTTTTGACTCTTGACTTTAACTTCAATTTTATGCCATTTGCTTCTGGAAATTATGAATAAGGTTTGGCTGTACCAGATAAAATCAAATAAGAACATCTGAAATCTTCACTCCATACTCAAACAAAGTCTTAAGTGAACACTTTTGAAAAGTTGTGTTTATTTTCACCTACTTCTGGATTTCATTACTCAATCCATGCAGCTCTGAGATGCTACCTACAAAATGTCTTATTTATAATAAGTTTGTATAGGCCTATTCTACTGCTGCACGATAAAGATTAACTCTCATTGATTGCTCATTATTTGTGGCTGGAAATCAGGGCTGTGAAACTAAAGTACTACCATATCACTACATGGCTATTCTGGCGATATTTTAGTATAGTCTGAAATGGGAAAACAATGGTACAATTTTACAATCACAATTTTACAGTCGCAAAGATTTTGCTATTCTTCCCCCATTCATTTTAATAGGTGTTGTATGGCTAAATCCTTTGGTCTGTTTTCTGTATCTCAAAGGAAAAGTTCATACTACTTGTATAGGATTCAGATAAACACCCACATTTTTGAATGTACCTGAATACAATCTTAAAATTTGAGAGATTTAAACAATTAGTTTTAAAAATCTCATTTGTCCAGGAAAAAAGCAAACCAAAAATACCCTGTCTATACAGGCAGAAAGATAAGTATAAATGTAGCAAACTACTAAGGATTTCATATGGTTATACGCTTTATTTGCCAATGAAGCAATTGCTGGTCTGCAATGAACTGATTTATGTTGTCTATGAAATTTACCATAAAGATGTTAATAAATTCAAATCATATTCTTAAATGCTTCTCCATGATTTAAGCCAACTACATTAAGACACATAAGATGTCACCAGCTGACTAGTAAAATGAATAGTATGTAATATATTTGTTTATAATTCATTTATATGACTTTTTCCCCATAGCTCAAGCAAGAAAGGCAGAGATTTTGGCACAGCTAGTATTCTGCCATATCGCAAACATTCATGAGATATTGTTCCTGAAGAGAATCTACAGCTCCCTGCAGTTCCCAGTAAAATATGTATCTTTGATGAACTGTGGGTTTTTTTTCTTTAGCAATGTGAGACTATAATGAAACAATATAAGACTAACCATTGCTGATATCTGTTTTTTAATCTTTTCTATGATAGCTAGACAAGAAGGACTTTGTCAAGATATTAACAAAGAAAACTAAGCTACACAGTTTATGATGCTCTCTGCTGACAAACATTCTTCCGTCTTTTTAAACAAGAAAATGGAAGCTAACAAAACAATCCCATTCCAGAGCAAACCCAGCCAGAGTGTATTTATAGATTGGAAATGTCCTCGGCAAAACTGAAAGTACCTAGGTTCAGGTTTCATTTTAAAACCAAAAGTCAAGCCACATTTGTTGAAAGCTTTGCAAGTAATTTTACTGAACCCAAGCCTGGTCCTAACTAAGTCCAGACCAGTTTTTGGTTTTGCATTCAAGTGGGGAGAAATTGATGGTTTGGAACTATTCTAATGTGGGCCCATGTGAAACTCACCAGTTTTCGCTGAGGCTATGTCTACACTACAGAGATCTTTCAAAAGAAGTTCTTCTGGAAGATAGCTTCCGAAAAACGTTATTTTGAAAGAAAGAGTCCACACGGCCCCCACTTTTTCAAAAGAACAAGAAGGGGATCAAAAAATCTGGTGCCATGAGGACAACTCCTTCGAAAAGAGGATCTCTAGGGTGTCCACACGTCCCTCCCCCCAAAAAGAATCTTTTGGAAAAAGATGGCGTTCCTCATCCGGGAGAGGAAGAGGGATGCCAGTAAAAGTACCGTATTGTTTCAGTTTCAGATTGAAAGAAAACATTTTGCATGGATTCTCCTGTTTGTTTGTTGTTTTTTTTCTAAAGAACTTGCTACTGTAGACATAGCCTGAGGGGTTTGTTTATTTGTTTGTTTGTTTTGGCTTTGAACTATGATGCTTCTTCAAACCCAAAATTCCTACCTATATTGGAAATGTTGAATTCTGCAAATACAGAGGAAGGAAATGTTTGCATAAGCCCCCAAAAGATAGAGATTCTGTCTCTTAGCTCTGCTTGCAACACCTGCTAAGCAAACCTCAAACAGTGCCAGAAAAAAACAGAACAAATTCAAACCTGAGAACCTTTGAACCAAAGGACCCTCCTCACTTGCATATGCCTGTTCTGAAGCAAAGGATACACAATAAAAATGCTTGACTGATCACTGCCAACTACTGGTTTCCACTTGTGGCATTAATGGATAAATATGTTAGTCAATCAAGCCCAGCTATGTGTAAAAGGTTTAGGTTACTTTGGGTAAGATTGGAATCATCTTCATTATCACGGTAAATTCCATAGACTCGTAGCTTCTTGCAGACTGAGAACCACCTGAACTAATCTCAAATATTTAGTGATAACAAAGTGAATCCAAGATACTATTTAGTTAAAGTACATTTCTACTGCAAAGGAAGCCAAAGCTGACTTGTGCAGGCATTTCCAAATGGATTGCATAATGCCACAATATTATCAAAATGACACATTCTTAAAGTGACTCCGAGAACAACAAAGTGTGAAGGATGTTGGAAAGGAAAACTAATTGGACAAATAGGGCGGCTCCATAGCATGTATAGTCTCTAAAACAGTATTTCTTAAAGTTCCAGGAACAACTTGCAGGTGTGCTGTGAGTGTCTGACCCCTTTTTTATATTGTACACTGATGGTATATATCTTATGTTATTAAAACCAGATGCAAAGTTAATTTTTCATTCTATGACACCTAATTAAATTACTTCATTGGGTTTTTGCTGAATATGTTGCTTTTTGTTTGAGGAGTTTTTCTGAAGAAAATTTTCATAAGTGTTTTGCATAAAAATATTATTGCTTGGTGTTCCATGGTCTCAAACGATTAAGAAACATGGCTGTAAAGCACTGGACAACATTAGAAAAAAAACAATGGGTTAGGAAAAAAACACTTTGATGGAGAAACACTGATAAGGACATTTGGGAAGCAGAGCAAGAAATTACAGACATTATAAAAGTTTCTCCAGAACAGTGAAAATTCACATGGTCGAGTAGGTCAGCTTTGTTTATAGAATTATAGAATTTAAGGTCAGGAGGGACCATCACAATGATCATGTTATTGTTCCATTTTTGAACACTATGGTGGGACTTCAGTGCTTTTTTGAATTAGCATCTTAGCCCTTCCCAGTTTCTCTGACTGTGAAATGGACAGAAGTGTTAGCTAGCTTATAAAGGTGTCATGCTGCTTAATTCCTTAATGCCTATAAAGCATTTTATGATCCTCAAGATGTTTTAGCAATGAAAAGCCTTTTTATTTATCTGTTATCCATTTGCTGATTTTAGTCTTTTTTTTTAAATGTTCCAACTCAAGCTCATTATAGGTAATTAGAGCTGAAACTGATCACCTATTTTTGTTGCCATTGGGCTTTACCCATGATTATGTAAGGACGAGCAGAAAGAAAGAGATTTTTTTTTCCCTTTGGCATGTCTCCAACATATATTTTACTTTAATTTAGCCCTACAGACCCTGAAGGAAAACTTTGACTTATGAGTATGTATTAAACTCACACTCAGTAAATACTTTAACATTACACAATGAGATAATTTGTTGCCTTTTTGATTTGGGTCTTTTCATCACAGTTCAGTTTTTCAGAAAATACTTAAAAATGATCTTATCATACAGTAAAGACCTTTCAAAAAAGCAGTTCAGTAAAGCCTACATTTCAGCCCACAGTGACTATTTGCAAATATGCCATCATACACAGTTTACACTGTAAAGTTCAAAGGCTTAAACTTACATTATCATTCCTAATACTATTATTTGCACGTTTGCTGTTGCCCAACTTGTGGACAGGAAGTGGATTGTACTGTGGTTTTCTATAGTATTAGGACCATGGCAGAGCTCTGTCTCTTAGTAATGAGTGAATACTGAGGGGAGAAGGATCAAAACAAATGGATCCACAACCTCTGGCTCCACTAATGTCAATTGTACAACTCTGACTTCCATGAGATCAAAATTTCACCCCGTGCATTGATTTTAAAAAGGAGTCAAATCTGCTCTGCTTAAGAGTTCCTTTTCTGTGAATATTGATGTATGCTAGCCAGATATGAACCCCCCATTTGGCCTTTTCTTCCTCTCACCCCCACTGGGAGAGACAGAGAGAGAAACAAGCAGCGGAGAGAGGTAGCCTTCGGTGTCCTGGGAACGCAGGTGTGCTGTCTCGCCCAGCCTCTCTACTATACACAAAAACCAGACAGTGGATGGGCTAGCTAATGGCCGCCCTTCTGGCTGATCTCAGTAATTGACACGCCTTGATCGCTTCCCCAGGAAGATTGGGGAAACCCCGCCCATCACCTCCAAAGGTGCCCAATTGTCCATAATTCACAGGTGCGAATTGAGCCTTGCACCTTCCCTGGGAAACCTGGGGTTCAAAACACATTCCTCCCAGTTGGCCACTTGAGACCAGGAAGAAGCATACGTGACAAAAGCAGTATAAAGGGGCTTGGCAGACCACCACTCCCCTTTGAGTTTCAATCACCTACACCTGCTGGCCAGGTCTGGAATTAACTCCCGAGACTGGGGACGCCTGGTTCGTATCTACTTCTTCCCGAGGGATTGAGAGAATCTGGGTCACACTGGATCTAGGAGGCAGGGGTAAGAATTACACCTGTATTAAACTTCTTTCCTATAGGAATTGAGGGAAAGACTCTGGTTCCACCAGGTCTAAGAGGCAGGGGTGAAAATCGCACCTGCAGCTTGCCTTTCTTGTGTACACAGTAATTGTATTAGTTTAAGCTGGCTAGTTTGTCTAAAACTTTTCTTAAGTTAAATTGTGTTGTTTCCCCTTTAAAAACTGTGAGTACTAACTTGTACTTTAATCATTTGTCTTAGTTAAATTGTTTCTATCTTTGTATAAATAAAAGGTAACTGTTAAAGCCTCTCTAAGTGTAATTTTCCTCTTGCTGCTGTACCCGAACTAAACACAAACCAAAGAACCCAGCCTGCCCTGGCTGCTTAGCGTAGCTGCTGGTGTGGCATTGCCCCCTTTGCCCCACCAGACCTTTAGCTGGCACCTGGGCATCGGCTTACAGCTTGTGTGTGCAGGAGAGGTAGAATTTGCATGTCAGTGGGTTTGTGCAGAGGTGGCCTTTGTATTTTCTCCTGTGAAAAAATTCACATGACAATCTTTTGTTTGACTCTTTTAGTTCAAGTGCTATTACTATTAATATTTATTGTTCAGTGATAACTTTAAAACTTTCGGCTTCAATTCATATGTTCTTGACACTCATACAACAAATGTCATTTGAAATTAAAGAAAAACATTTTTGTTACATTTTGAAATTGCCTGTCAAAAATGCAATTTCTCCAGGAAACACTGCACCCTTGGTGAAATCTGATTTTTGTCTGGGATTTTTTTGCTGATTTTATAGGAGCAGTTGTTAACACCTGAAAGTGTCTGGTGTGAGACATGCATTTTTATTTCCCCCCCCACCCCCAAGGAAAGGCTATGTTTACACTATGAGATAAATTCAAATTTAGGGCAGTTAGCTCGATATTACCATGCGACTGTCTTCACTTTAAATACCATTAGCTTGATTTAGAGAGGACTAATACTGAGATTACAATATCATCAGTACCTGATGGGCATAGCATCAAGCTTGCTTTCAAAAGTTCGATTAAAGGCCAGCGTGGAAGCGCCATGTCTTAAAATTGAATTTATTAGCCTTCAGAGGTGTCCTGGATGTAACCCACAGTGGCCCTCCAAGTTCTGCTGTAGCCACTGCTCTCTAGGTGCACCAAAATTAGGTAACAGGAGCACCGTGAATTTTAAATCATGCCCAGGAAGCCTGTGGTTGAGGGATCATGTTTGTATGAGAGCCCGAAAAAAGTTTTTCTTTGTTATGAGCACTGTGAGCACATCTACCCATTATGAATAGCCCCAAAATGGAATTTATGGTTCTGTATCTACACTTGTTATGTTTTTCTGTGCTTCCTGGCATGAGCCACTGCCCCACCACACCACATGGCAACAAGGCTGTGGTGGGGGTCGTGTTTGCATAAGAGACTGAAAAACTTCTTCTCAGAAGTTTACATTTGCGCACAAACCCCCTTCCCTGCCTTCCCCATAGGCACCATGCAGTTAGGTTCTTTCCTGAGCTCAGCAACATCACATGAGTAACCCTCCACCCAGTAAAAGGATGTGCCTGCCATTCGGTGCTGGCCATGCTGCCAGGCAGCACCATGTACTAATTTGTGCATGTTTAGTGTTCCAAGGGCAGAAAGAATTTTGGAGGCTTGCAGCGACTGGGGGAAGTCTCCCCTCCCAGTGACTAAGATATCTGGGGGCTTGCTGCTGCCAGAGGGAAGTCGACCCCAGAGATTAAGGTAATGGGGAGACTACTTCACCTACTTCAAGATTTCAACTGGCTCTGCAGCCGCAGACCACAGCACCGCCCCATACTCTGCCAAAAGTGTTTTTGGGCACTTGCTATCCATTGCAAACACTTGCTGGGTTGATATTTCTGTTATAAAATCTTTTTGCTAACACCTCCTATCTGTCTTCTTGCTTTGAGCCCCTCAAAAACACAGGGGGAGGGCAAGTTGAGATCCATCTTTTTGTTGTAAGTTCAGCATATTTCACTATCATGCCCTGTGTTGGGAATGTCTATGTAGTGAAGAGGGAAGACAGAAATCTTTTTTCCTAGACTTTTCTATCCTCCTTCTTCTAACTTTGAGAAAACAGTCAGGGTCTGTGTGTTATTATCAGGGATCAGATGCAATCCTGGGAGAGGGGACATTCAGTGGATGGCCAATTGAGAACACAGTCTGCGCATGAAAGCCTTTTAGTGCACCAGAAAGCCAAAGACCCTCCCCTCGGCAACTCCCTTTTTTCAAAAACTTTCCTGTCTTCTCTTTTTACAGACTTTTCAGAGTCCCTGTGTTATTTTCAGGGCTTGGATACAATCATGGGAGTGGGGACATTCAGTGGATGGCCAGTTGAGAGATTTTCGTAAGCTTTTTTGCCATCTCTGTGGATGCCCTACTTTCCCTTCCTTTCTTCCAATGGGAAAAATGGAGGTTTGCTTACCACGGGAGGGGAATGAGGAAAATGCAATGTGGGAAGATGATGATGAAGACCAACAAGCATATACCTAGAATGTTACTGTGGGATAGGTTCCCCCAGAACACTACTGCAACAGTTGATGTTGGCCAATGGAGTCTGGCAGCAACTTTGACTTTGTGACAAGCACATAGGGAGGTGAGGATAGTCAAAATTTAATTTATAAACTCTGGAATTCCATAATCAATAAATTTGAATTTATCTCGTAGTGTAGGTGCAGCTGAAGAGATTTCATAAAGGCTCCCATGGGCTATGTTTACACAGTATTGTTATTTTGAAATAAACAATTGCAGAAGAGATTTTCAGCAATAGCTTATTTAAAAAAAAACACTGCTACACACAAAATGCATTTCAAAATAGTGGTTAGCTGTTTTGAAATAGAGCATTTGCACACATAGGCTATAGCCACACTACCCCTCCCTTTTGGAAGGGGCATGTAAATTATGGCTGTTTGAACATGCAAATGAGGCAGTGATATGAAAACTCAGAGCCTCATTTGCATAATAGAAGTGCAGATTTTGAAATAAAACTAGCTGTGTAGCAGGGGTTCCTTGGAAAGGGTGGTTTCCTGATTTCAAAAGCACCTTTCTTCCCAAAAGAAATTTAATTGAAGTGATATGAGAATGATGGAATGAAATCCTCAGCCTTTGTGTTAATAACCTAATTAGCTGCTCAAATATTCTATAAACTATTTTGGGAGTCTGTAAAATGAATGCTTCTGAAAAAAATGTATTTCACAAAAGGCATTTTTCATTGCCTGTTTATCTCTTTGGCTACGTCTGCACTACAGCATCCTGTCAACAGAAGTTATTTTCGGAAGAGGACTTCTGGCAAAAAGTCTGCTGACAGATCATATCCACACACAAAAGTGAATTGAAAGAGCAATCTGCTCTGTCAACAGAGAGAGGCCAGACTGTCTGGCCCTGTCTTGACAGAACAGCCAAACGGAAGCTCAGCAAACAGGGCTGCCTGATAAACCGGAAGCCCGGTCTTCCGACAGAGGGCCCCCAGAGTGTCTACACCCTTTTTTTTTTGTCAATGGGAAACTGTCAACAAGGCGTTATTCCTGATTATGGAGAGGCACAATGCTGCTAGTGGAAGTGCCAAGTTTTGTCAGTAGTCTGTCAACAAAGTGTGTTTTGCATGTCGACGCTCCACGGGTTTTTGTGACAGAAGAGCAATTTTATCGGAAAAAACCCTTTCATGAAGACATAGCCCTAGTGATTTAGTGTCACATTTGATATCCAGGAGAATGCTTAATACTAAGCAAATCAAGAGCCTCATAGTGTCCTACTCAATTGCTAATGTTAGTTACTCTTAGGAATCTAAGTTAGGAAAATAAGATAACACTGTTTTCTCTTTTCCACAAAAGGTACAGTTGGTAATGATAAGATGGAGATGGGAGAAATGTCCATGCAGTACTTCAGCCAGCTCTTCCTTGGCACATCTCCACCATAACACCATAATGTGTATTACTGCAGCAAATGCAATTAAAAAGGATGGTTGTATTAAGTTGCAAGCACAGCCAATGTAGTCACATTCACATGCACATTCTTTTTGAGGACGTAAACAGAACACAAAAAGAAAAGGTACTCTATTTCCTGAATCCAGGTAATAAGCCATGAATCTTCTCTCACAAGTAATTGCAAGTCTGTGAGAAATTCCATTGTTAGTAAATGCATGTTCAGAAAACAAAGTTATTGTGTGAAGACAATTATATAGTGAAAGGGTAAAAAGGCAGCTGTAAAAAGGGTGATAATTTCACATGAGGTCATGCCTGCAAACACACCTTATCCAGTTTTGTTGAAACGTCTCTGTTTATTAACCTTATAATGGCCTGGAGTCAATTCCCTTATAATGATAATTTTCCATTGGCTGATTGAAGAGCATTTAGAATTTGTGATACTTTTAATTTCAATAATGAGTCAGCTATCAGCCACGAAATTATAAGGAAACACTTGCCACATTTGCATTAAATAATTTAACATTAGCTATAGCTACAATCTAAAAGTGATATTTAGCAGAGGATATACCACAAAAGGCTCTACATGTATAAAGCTGTTATTTATGTAGCTTGACCTGTCAAAACTTAAATAACAGATTTCTTGCCTGATCCAAAGCTCATTGATTTCAGTGGACTTTGGATTAGGCCCAGGCTATATAGTTTAGAGCAATACTAGAGTATCAGAAAACAAAGGCAGGTATTTGAATGCCCTGACTTCCAAAATATAACTTAATATCTAACTGACAATAATGAAATAGATAAGAATTCTAAATGTAAAGTATCAGCAAATGACCTAAAATTTGACAAGAAGAAGAAAAATCAAAATAGAACTCCAGATGTAAAGTCCAACCAATGTGTCATCCTGATCAGCAACATTAGACAACAGATCAATGCAGATAACTAAGATCTCGTTTGCTATATTTGGAGTTATGCTTCAATTATTTTTTAATATTGGTTCAATTAAATGAATTTAAAATAATGGAAGTTTCCTCATTTTGGGCTTCCATTTGCTAATTTTCCATAGCTCACCTAACTGGAGTTTACACAGCAATACTGTCCCAAAAATACCAGAAATAATTCCTGAGGACTTTCTTGCACAATTTCCAACTTTTTATGCTATGAACCTGTCCCATCTGGGGCTGTGTCTGCACTACCACCAAAATTTTGAGGAGTAAGGGGACTTCGAAGTTGCCCGGCATTTCGAAGTACTGGCGGATGCGCCACGGCTAGACGCGTTCTGGTACTTTGAAGTTTATAACTTCGGAGTTACTGCAGGGGGGGAATTTGCTTAATGAAGTGCTGCCTATGCATGGCAGCACTTCATTAGTAAACTCCCAATACGCTATACCATCCTTCCTTCGAAGGAACGTGGTATTGTAGACAAGCCCTGGATGTATTGTAAGTGATCCAATTAAACCAAATTATATAGAGTCAAAATCTGATTTTACAGATTTTGAGGAATTTTACAATGCAGAAAGCCTAAAGGTAAACATTTTCAGAAATGCAGGCAACAGTTGTATTTTCAGGATGGTGACATTTTTGTTAGGGATCAATGCATATTTCTTCAAAGTACATTGCAGAGAAAAGGGAAACAAATATGTGTGGAATTCCAGGCCACAATTAATCAATTTCACAAGTTTAAAAGTAACCCATTTTATATTCTCATAACAATGCTTTTCTTTTCCTTTTCTCAGACTACTCAGAGCCATTTTTCCCTGCAAGGAGAGAGGAAAGAGAAAAAGATAGGGAGAGCAAATAAGTGTTTTTTCTCACACACAAACATACCCCAATTTCTGATCAACTAAAGAGAAACAAGCAAGAGTACCATGGGTACTTCATTATCCACTGGTACTAACCAGCTTGGAGAAAAAAAATGTTGTACCAAGAGCTGAGAAGAAACCAGACTTTCTGCTTCATAAATTTCTACATTTATTTTCTTTCAGGGGTGAAATTTTGAAATTTCCCATTAAACATTTTTTTTAAAAAAGCAAGGTATCTTGTCTTAACATTGATAAATGCTGTGTGTATAGTAAGCTTTCTATAATAAACAGTAAGGATGTTGTAGAGGTGTGGGAGATACCTAAGTAGTGATTAAATACAACCCTAGTAGGTGCTTGAAGATATGGCAGCTCGATTCTTTTTAATCAACTTCCCTTTTCTGATGAAAGAATGATACTAGGTGAGCCACAATTTAACAGAAGAAATGTTGAGATCATAACATGGGCTTTGTTGTGCTATTTAGCAAGCAAAAACCCAAAATCAAGAAAAGAAACTTAATGTATGTTTATTTCTTCTAGTATTACATATAAAATCCTGTCACTTGAAACCCTATGATGCCACTTGATCTGACTATATCAACAGGGCGTGCCAAAGAAGGCGTTATGTTTCCAGTGCAGTTACAAGACATTTATGTGTGTGCAGATCAGACTGGCTCAGCTATATTATACTGCATCATGAGACACAGCAGAGGACGTGTCTCACAGCGGCAGAACACCTGTGCCGTTAAGGTTAAACGAAACACTTGCTTGGAAAAAAAAAAGCAATAATAGCTATTGTTTCCAGTGCAGGTCATGGGTAAGGCAAAGTAACTGTCACTCTGGTATAAGCACATTTCTAAAATGCAGGTATCTGACAGTGTGGGCTCATGTTTAAAATTTCTCCTGTTTTGTGACCAGTTTATCAGCGATGCCATATGTTTTCATATTTGCTATAACCCTTTCTGCCAGACATAATCAGAAGCCTCCATTAAGTCTATAACATTGTAACAGGTTCCGCTGAGTTCGATGTGTTTTCCAGTACGTCTTACTTGCAGATCTATCTGGCATTATTCAGGTCCTTAAATCATTCAAGGTTGTTGGGTTTTTTTTAAGCAAAATGTATATGCTTTATTGAAATTATTTTATTTCCAAAAATAGTGTTATTTTATGAAGCTTATTTGTATTGTGACTGTATTAAAAAGGGATTTACATTTTTTCTCTGTTTTTAGTAATTTTTAAATGGGAATTCTATGAAGTGTATTTTTTCTTCACCCCTATAAACTTTTATCATTTGCTATTTATTTAATAAAAAAGGGCTACGCTCAGTTTGGTTTCCAAAAACATGTTCTTCTAGTTTCCAAACTTCAAGCTGTGCCAAAACAGAGCACTACTCCAAATTTCTCCATTTTGTCTCTTTTCTGTTACGTTTATTGAGAAGCAATACCTTCCCAGGCACATCCTGTTTTCCTGTCATGATACCTTACATTGCTTTAAGTTATGATAAGAAGAGGCTGTATGTTGAATTTTGTGGTCCTAGCTCTTACCATTTAGGAGGAGCTCTTGATCAGACAGATGAACGCTCTAAAATATATAGTAGATTACAAATAACTGATCTATAGGACTTCCTCCCAGACTTTCCTCTGTAAGTTCTACTTCACCATGCTACTTTGTTCTCTTCTGCAACATCTTGTTGAATGCTTCTCCCAGCACACTCAGCAAGCTAATTCTTTGTAATTCTTTTGCTTTGGCTTATCTCCTTTTTTATAGCTCATTAATGGTATCACTTTCCCCTATTTGCTCAGCTCTTGCTCTTGTTTGTAAAATCTTGTTGAAGAAATTGTGCTTCTCTTTTACTAAGTGTTCCTCACTGGATTGGAGTAGGTCTGTCATTATTGTCACTTCCTAGTATCTGTTACATACTTTCATCATCTTCTAAGGATTCCTGCATCTGTTCTCCTTTGTTTATGTTGGTAAGCTTCTCTAAGGCCTTTCATCTACCAACTTCTACATATTATGCAGCTTTTCAAAATATTCCAGCACATAGTTTTTGCTTGTTCATCCTTAATTATATACAGCTTCTTTCACTGCCATATATTTTCAATTCATATATCCCATTTGTTCTCTTATCTTTAGCCACAACCTGTGTCACATTTCTCCTTGTATGTCCTTCCTCCTCTTTACATTGTTCATTTATCCAATTGTTGCTCCTTCATATTCTCCTTCAGCCTCCTATGCAGGTCTTTCAAGTGCATTATTCATCTCTTAACCCCCCCTGTTGTTGTTTTTGTTGTTGTTGTTGTTGTTGTTAATCCGCACTTGTTCAACTGCTTTGTAATCCCACTGTTAACACTGCTTCATGTATCTTGAACATTTCTTTCCTCTTCCTCCACAGGTGCAATTATTCTCTATATGGCTTCTGTGTATAATAGATCTTAGTTCTTGACATTTTTGATTGCTTTTGGGTGCAACCTTATTGATGCAAGTATTAACTGATGATGTCATCAGATACTGGATGCAAATGAGCTACTAGATGTTACTGAAGCTGGTTCATAGATGTGTACTGTTGTAACCACGCGGGATTTTATTCTGATTCTTGTCTACAAGGAGTGCAGTACCTTCAGAGCTGGCTTCCCTTGACTTTAGCACCCACTCAATCTCATAGTGTTTCCATCATCTTCTCTTGCTTATGCAAAAGTCCTACATGCTTCATGATATAATTCTCCTTTGCTTTCCCACCTCCTTTTTCATAGACCAATGATTTCAAACTCGGGTATCATTGTCACAATTTCTCCACCATGACACCATGTTTACACTTTACATTTTACAGTAGGGTTATAACTGTTAATTTCATCACATCAAATGCCCTGTTCTGTACATTTGTATTTTTGTGTTTGTTCTGATTGCATATTTTCCAGCCTTGCTTGGTTTCTGAACTGTAAATACAACTCTTGTTTGTCCAGGCAACAACCAAACCAGCATTTTCCCCCATTTCATTCTTTATTTGGTTTCTTGGTTCTAGCATTGGCTAAGTGTTTGATCATGAGTCCTTAAATTTCTGGTTGAGCATTGTATCATAATACATCTGCAATAGTGCTCTAAACTATCCATTAGTTTGCTCAAGCACTGTTTCTTCAAATGTTATGCTTTGAAAGCTTTTTAATAATCATAGGAGATTATATGCCCTTTCCTCATGGGTCACCTTCACTGCACCAGGTTTATCATGCTTTCCAAGGCAAGGTCCTTGGCTAATTTGAAAATAACACACACAAGCTGCGTCTACACGTGCACGCTACTTCGAAGTAGCGGCACCAACTTCGAAATAGCGCCCGTCGCGTCTACACGCATCGGGCGCTATTTCGAAGTTAACTTCGACGTTAGGCGGCGAGACGTCGAAGTCGCTAACCTCATGAGGAGATAGGAATAGCGCCCTACTTCGACGTTCAACGTCGAAGTAGGGACAGTGTAGACGATCCGCGTCCTGCAACGTCGAAATTGCTGGGTCCTCCATGGCGGCCATCAGCTGGGGGGTTGAGAGATGCTCTCTCTCCAGCCCCTGCAGGGCTCTATGGTCACCGTGGGCAGCAGCCCTTAGCCCAGGGCTTCTGGCTGCTTCTGCGGCAGCTGGGGATCTATGCTGCAGGCACAGGGTCTGCAACCAGTTGTCAGCTCTGTGTATCTTGTGTTGTTTAGTGCAACTGTGTCTGGGAGGGGCCCTTTAAGGGAGCGGCTGGCTGTTGAGTCCGCCCTGTGACCCTGTCTGCAGCTGTGCCTGGCATCCCTATTTTGATGTGTGCTACTTTGACGTGTAGACGTTCCCTCGCTGCGCCTATTTCGATGTTGGGCTGAGCAACGTCGAAGTTGAACATCGACGTTGCTGGCCCTGGAGGACGTGTAGACGTTATTCATCGAAATAGACTATTTCGATGTCGCAACATCGAAATAAGCTATTTCGATGTTGGCTGCACGTGTAGACGTAGCCACACACACACACACCCCACACTATTTTCTTAACAAAATCCACAAAATGTATTTATAAAATTTTTGAATTAATATATTACAACTTTTACCAAGTTGTTTCAGCTGAATGAATAAGAACTAATACCATGCTAGAATTAATTGTTAAATACATGTTATTAAATTGGTCAAATAAATTAATTGACCAACTCTAATCAGAAGTGATAGTCTGTTTTCATTCTCCCCAAACCTAGCAACCAATAAAGACGTTTAATTTCGTGTTAGAGATTAGCCTTATGCTGCCCTTACCCAACCTTTATGATGTAGGGCTGAACTTAACAGCATGAAATTATTCATAATGTGGCCAAATTGGAGGCTCACACCCACTCATCCTTGAACTTGGAAAAAAAAAAGAGTTCTGGATCACAATGCTGCAGTCTGGGATTATCGCTAATTCTTGTCTTTTCTGTAATACCCATTGGTAATTTAACATTTTATTTAGTATCGGAGGAAGGTTGTTATTACCTTATTTGACAGGCTAATTCCTGCATTGTTGTAATTGCAGTAAAGACAGGCATTTGTATTTAACATGTTCATGCCCTTGTTCTCTTGAGTTAGCACATTATACACAGCTTATACAATGCATGTACACTATGAACTGTCAGAGCCTGGCTGATATATTGCTAGAGAGACAGACTTCTAGCAGAACATTCTTTGGATGCTGCAGTGTGATAGCATTATACTGCCCTCTTTTGGGTTTTGCTGCCAAATTGAAATACAAATCCAAAGCTTTGGCTTCATTCACCAAAAAGATGCCAAACTTCAATAACCTTTCAAGTAAGGCTGATTTTTTTTTCAAATACAAGCTATGGGCAGAGAAAAATTGTTGTTGATTTTATGCAGGTGATTTTTTCAGCATTACACTTTGCCTACATCTACACTAGAGGGTTTTGTCAACAAAACTGGCATTTTGTTGCCAAAACTCATGGAGCGTCCAAACTAAAAATGCATTCTGTCAACATATTGTCAGCAGAACTTAGCACTTTTGTCAACAGCCTTCTGCCTCTCCCACATGAGGCAGAATGCCTTTTGCAAAAGAATCTGTTGACAAAAAAGCCATGATAGATAGTGTTTTCAGTTGGCTGTCCTGTGCTTCCAATTGGCTGTTCTGTCAAAAGAGCAGCCAGGCAGTCCAGCCACTCTCTGTTGACACAGTGATCCACTTTTGTGTGTGGCCATGAACTGTTGACAGAACTTTTGTCCAAAGATATCTTCTGACAGTAACTTCAGTTGACAGATCACTGTAGTTTAGACCTAGCCTTTGAGTCTGGGGGTTTGTTTGAAACCAAAAGACAGTGGGAGCTGCGGAGTCAGTGCTCACAATGGGGGCAGTGTGTGGAGACCTTCCCACCCTAGGGTCACAGGGATGTGCTGACCACTTACAGGAGTAGTATAGAGTGAGAAGGAGCAGGTGGTCCACTCTAGCCCTGCTGCACTGCTAATAGTGTCCAATGGGCTCACCTGGCCCTTTTAAATCAGCCGGGCCCCTGGCAATTGCCCTCTTTGCCTGCCCTCCCATCAGCAAGCCTTGAAATGCAGCTGTGTTGCAGACCCAATGATGTATATTGATAGCACGTGACATTTTTAAGAATAATAATGGATGGGTCATAGGTGCTCAAAATCAATATCAATGGAGTATGCTCATTATACTACTTGAGAATCTGACCAATTGGGTGTATTGCATGTGTCCATTATTTATAACTTCTTTTGCTTCTGCTGTATTAGATGTGACTGGATTTTAATCCCTACATCATTAAAACATAACATTGAAGATCTGTTCACAAGAAGGAATGGGGCATAATTTTATTAGAACACAAACATTATAACATGATAATTTAGTTAGGTTGAATGCCTTACTGTAAGCAAGGCCCCCATAGGAAAAAAAATCAGCTGCATTTCCTGCTTAAATACTGTAATTAAATATCAGGATAATCACAGTTTGAGAGATTTCTGTCAATGTAAAACCAACCAGCCAAAATGAATATTAAGTTTAACAGGAATGAAATTCAAAACACTGAGTGCACAAAAAATTAGTAATTTGGAAAACCCTCAATTTTCAGAAAGTGTTTGACAGTATAAATCAGAAAGGCCGTGAGTACACTAGCCCCAGACTTTGAAATGACCACGCAAATGGCCATTTCGAAGTTTACTAATGAAGCGCTGAAATGCATATTCAGCGCTTCATTAGCACGCGGGCGGCTGCGGCACTTCGAAATTGATGCGCCTCGCCGCCACGCGGCTCGTCCCGACGGGGCTCCTTTTCAAAAGGACCCCGCCTACTTTGAAGTCCCCTTATTCCCGTGAGCTGATGGGAATAAGGGGACTTCGAAGTAGGCGGGCTCCTTTCGAAAAGGAGCCCCGTCGGGACGAGCCGCGCGGCGGCGAGGTGCGTCAATTTCAAAGTGCCGTGGCCGCCTGCATGCTAATGAAGCCCTGAATATGCATTTCAGTGCTTCATTAGTAAGCTTCGAAATGGCCATTTGCGTGGCCATTTCAAAGTTTGGGGCTAGTGTAGACGTGGCCAAAGTGACTTAGGCTGTGCTGGAGTCATACAGAGTCAATAGCAGACTGATGAGGTTGTTGAAGGATATCAATGACAATGTGGAGGCAGCGGTGAGAACATGCGGAGAGTTGGGAAGTTGGTTGAGAAAGAGTAGAGGTACAAGACAAGGAGATCTGACATCACCTAGTGTAGCCAACCAGGCTCAGGTTCCCCAGAAACGAGGCTGCACCCAGAAGCCGAGTGCTATATTTGGTTTATTGAAAGTGCGTGACACCCACGACAGGAGCCCCGGAGACGCCTCAGTCACCAGTGGGGGACGACCCGACGCGCCAGAGCTTTGCTTGGGGAGAGGCTCTGTAACAGGCCTCCTAACACTAGCTGATAAAGCTGAACTCATTAACATAACATTGCCTAAAATTGCCTATGCATTTCTTATCACTACATCTTGTGGCCTACTGCCAGCGTGGCCTTGAAGTCTTGGGAAGCAAGCCTTGTTTAGCAGGTGTTGTGGGGCAGGATGCGTTGTTTTGCAGCATGTAGCCTTGAAGTACTGGCAAGCATGCTTTGTAAGGATTCCTCTGAGGGTTCACAGAGGGGTCGGACTGCTCTCGTGAGACTGTTAGAAACTCTTCTCGAACCCTACACTCCTCCCCGCGACCCCTTTGTGAATGCCGAGGCTAGTGGGAATCGAGTGAGGTGTCTGAGGCCCCTCTGGCAAGATGTCTGGCCACACAGCGTGCACCTGTAGAACAGACTTGACAACAGCACATGAGACCAAGGTACTGGGCGCAGAGGCATAAGAGCCCAAGGAATAGGATTGGTACCAAGTGGGCCGCCCTGAGCCAGGGCCTTCAAACAATTTAGGTTGGTCTCCACTGTGTTACCGATATTGGTGATGTTGAAACAACACATACCTTCAAACTCAGCACATGTGTCCATGTCGCAAAAGGAGATAATCTATAGCCATGCGGTTCTGTATCACTCCTTTGCACACCTCCCTGAGTTCCTGATTGAGGGCCACAATGAGAATGGAGATGAGATTGATAGTTTTAGCAAGGGCACACACAGGGTGAGTTACAGCATAATAGTCATGGCCCAAGAGACCAGAAAGACCTCCAAAAGCAAAGATTAGGGCTGCTGCCTCTTTTTCAGCGGCCAAAGTCACCCTCAGATTGCAAGTGGGTGCCAGAGGCAGGGTTGGTAGGTCACGCGCCGAATGGAGTCAGGCCTTGCGTCGCAATGTATAAGGGCTGATAAGGGGTACAATACTGCCAATGGTACAAGGGCCGCCCGAGCTATTTGCGGGTACATAGGTGCGGGCTACGCAGCCACACAACAGGAACCACCCTGTTGGCAGCAAAAGGGGGTTACGGGCGTACGAGACAAGTTGGGTCTGAGCACACTATAACTCAGTGTTATTAAGGTCTACTCGGGGCCCTGGTGCGTTAATAAACAACACGCAATGTGTAGCTCGTGTTACATTGGCTACACGAAACACATATGTGTGACTGTCTGGGGCTGCCAACACAGTCCCCATATCATACAGATTGGCAAAGGTAGCAGTAAAAGCAAAGTTACTTAGAAGGGTATGGTTTTGCAAGAGAGCAGGAGTAGCACTGACACCTATGAAACAGGTGTCCATGAGCTGTCCCATGGCCACACTGTGGGGCAGACACAAGGCAGATGCATTGACAGCAGTCTGTGCCAACGTTACCCATATGTTGGAGCGGTCACCGATATGTGGGCCCCACTCTGAGGCCGTTGCTACAGCAGTCCTGAGGTACCAGAGCCACAGCCAGGCCATGGTTACAGAGTCCGTAGAGTCAGTCTGCAGGAAGAAACAGATTGAGGATAGTCCTCACTTCCAGGGAGGACCACGGCCATGCCCGAGCCTTCTGCTAAGATTATCACTGCTTGTATAGCCTCCGAGGGCGCACCACGGCACCAGGCACTAATCAAAGGTGCACTGGTCGCTGGTGCGGGGGCACATTCTATGTGTGCCATTGTGGGCATCACAGGGACCAGCTCGACTAGGGGTTGCCCCACTTCCCAGATAACTGGCTGGTCGGTGTGGTTGTAACACCGTAGTTTAGTCAGTGGTGGGCCAGGGACTGACCAGTACGTTGGGACCCAACTCAGCCCAGGTACTCAGGTACTAACAGCAAAGAGGATCTCGGGGGTACACTCAAGTACATCCGCTCCCGCCCAGGGTTTGGCAGTGGTCAGGGGTGCTACAGTTTCTGCAGTCCGAGCAAGGAGCACCACCTGGTGTCCTTCCACTTGCACCTGGCCCGGGAGTGAGGCCTGCCTGGCACGTACTACAACTCCTTGCTCAGGGGCAAGGTGCAGGCGCTCATAGGGAGTGGTGGGTCCAACAGCCCAGTTGTTAAGAAGGAAAACAGCACAGTGCACCACCTCCCCCTACCCTTTCAGGGTGTTTGTGGGTGTCAGTTTGCGGATTTGCTCCTTCAGGAGCCCATTAATCCGCTCAATTAGCCCACTCACGGTGGGGGTATAGGGCACGTGGAATGTCCAGGTTACCCGTAGGTTGGCCGCCCAGTCACGGATGTGTTGGGCGGTGAAGTGTGTGCCCTGATCACTCTGAATCGCTAGGGAGACACCATACCGTTCACTGAGCTGAGTGAGTGCTGTGATCATAGCAGCAGTGTCTGCATGCTTGCAGGGATGTACAAACAGCAGGCCAGTATAGGTATCCACATTGGTCAGCGTATAGCGCCATGAGCGCAATGGAGGTAGCAGTCCAATGTAATCAATTAACCATTCACTACAGGGCAGGTGCCCGTGGCGTATGCTTCCTGTGGCTAGCGCTAGCGCTACTGGGACCAGTTTGGTGCAGACGGTGCATTTCAGTTGGGCCACCCGATATGCTACCAGGGGGAGGTTCTCACCCTTGGTTAAGCCGTGTTGGCGGGCTGTGTGAGCGCCTCGGTGCCCTGACTCCACATGTAAGGCCATGGCGCTTTCCGTGATCGTGTGTCCTGCCATCTGATCCACAGCTGCTTTGAGTTGCGCCTCCCAAGTCGTCTGTTTGGTATGGGTGTCAACATGCCGCACTGCCAGGGGTTGCTGCCGAGCAAAAGCTAAGAGTTGTTGCCATAAGTCGGTGCCCCAGAGGGGGCAATCCGCTATCTTCCACTCCTTGGCTTCCCACGTTGTTACCCAGGTGCGCAGACCCTTGTAGACTACCCAGCTGTCAGTATAGATAAAGGTCTCCACTTGCCCAGCTTCCACCGCCAGCGTCACTGCCCGCAACTCTGCCCACTGGCTCGAGTTGCCTGTTCCCCAGGCAAAGGCGATTTCATCCCTGTAGGGGGCATATGCGACTGCTCGCCACTGTCTCTGTCCCATTGCGGTGTACGTAGCAGACCCATCAGTTACCCAGAGGCTTTCTCTCCTCTCCTCAGGCACGGTATCCAACGGAGGTGCCTCCGCCACCTGCGAGAGGGCTACTGGTGGGTTGACGGCAGGTAGCTTGTCCGTTAGCTGGGGATCATCCTGAAAAGTAATGGTTCCCAGGAGAAGGGCGTGTGGAACAGTAAGTGTGGGGGCTCCCAAGCGCATGCGCTGCTGTAAGTAGTGTTTTCACTTGAAGTGGGTAGCTGCTTGGGCCACTCCCATATGTGCACGCTCAGAGGTATCCGTGACCCACCCCATTAAGGGGATCGGGGTCCGTACAGTAACAGGGGCAACGCCCGTGACCCGCTCAGTGTCCTGCAAAGCCCACACCACTGCTAGGATCTGCTTTTCCAGGGGGGTGTACCCACCTTCAACTCCGCGGAGGGTTCGTGACCAGAAGCCGATAGGTTCTTTTCACTGGGTTCCTACCTGCTGCCACAGACCCCAGGATGACACGTCGCCGACGGATGTTACCTCCAGTTCAAACGGCTGGCCCTGCAGCGGTGCAGTGAGGCAGGCATGTGCCACCCCCGCCTCTTTGCAGAAATCAAAGGTTCGTTGGTGCTTCTCTGTCCAGTTCCACTGGGTGGCTTTGCGCACAACTCCTGTAAAGGATGCATAAGAAAAGCAAGGTGCGGAATAAAAGCACGCCAGAAACTGAGAAGGCCCGGAAAGGTTTGCAGCTGCTGTTTAGACGAGGGTGTGGGGAACGCCAGGATGGTATGCTGCACTTTCGGTGGAATGCATTTGTCTGTACCCATCCACAGTACACCCAAGTAGACCGCACTGGTGGCTGGCCCCTGCACTTTCTTGGGATTAATAGCCCACCCCTGTTCCTGCAAACCTGTTACAACGGTGTCTAGGGCAGCTTGAACAGTCGGTTCATCTGGTCCCGAGATCATAACGTCATCGATGTAGTGGTAGCAGGCCGTCTGGTCAGGGAGGTCCAGATGCTCCAGATCGGCCTGCACTAGCTGATGGCAGATCGTCGGGGAGTGCTCAAAGCCCTGTGGCAACACGGTAAACGTGTACTGCTTTGTTAGCCATGTGAAGGCAAACTGCTCTTGACCCTCGAGATGAATGTCAATAGAGAAAAAAGCATTGGCCAGGTCTATGACAGCATGCCACGGCAAGGCTGCCACGGTGATACACTCCTGGATGGTACCCATGTCCAGAACTACGGCCGTTAGCTCTGGGGTTACCTTATTGAGTTCCCGATAGTCCACTGTCATGCGCCATGATCCATCCGGCTTCTTCACTGGCCAGATGGGGCTGTTGAAGGCGCTCAGCATGGGGCGAATAATCTCCACCTGTAGCAATGCAGCAATAGTGTCATTGATCTCGTGCTCTCCACCAGGAATACAGTACTGCTTAACTGACACTGAGGTCTGGGGGACCGGCAGGCGCACAGGGTCCCATTTGGGATGTCCCCACAGTAGGGGCTCCACAGTTCTGATTGCCCGAATGTATCGGGGGTGCCCAAAGGCAAACGGCCCATATTGCGTATCCACACACCGGCCATGCAAGACATCCATTATAATGATGTATTCACCCAAAGGTGCAGCCAGCACAGTCGCCTGAAAGGGAGGGGCTTTCCCCAGCGTTAGAGTGACCTCCACCGAATAAGCGGTGGTCTCTGCTCCTCCGAGGCCCTGCACGACCACCGCGTGACCCGCAGTCTGGGCAGAATGCAGAATGGTCACTTCAGCTCCAGTGTCTAACAGAGCTAGCACATGCTGCTCCCCTCCCCGGGGCCACTTGATGGTTAACAGGACGAATGGGCACCAGTCCCCTGCTACCTGTTGCACCACCACAGCCCGTACCGCAGGGGACCCACCTCGCCGTCACTTCCTAGGGGGAACGGTCCAATCGACTGGGGTGCTGGGCTCGGTCCTCCCCCCCAGCTCCTGTACGTTTCTGTGGTGCCTGAGTCTCCCCCGCCCTCTTGGAGGCACCCACATCCTCACTCCGCTGAGTAGGCGGCAGTAGTAACCAACGCTTGTACGAGTCTGGTGTTGGCAAACCATTGATCTCCTCACGGTGGACTCCTGCCTTCAGCAAGTCTGTCCACTTGGTTCTCCGGGTCACTCGAGTGTGCCCTTTCTCCTGTCCAGGGGCTCCTGCCCAACCACCTCTTCCTTCTGTGGCATGGACCGCTTTCACGCCTATGACAGCCTCTAACTTCATCAATGTTCCAACCAAGTCACCTACATTCCCGCCCGCTGCCATGACCATGGCCATAAGGGAGGCCTTCAGCTCGAGGGGGGCAAGGCGTAACAGAGTGGCCTTGATGGATTTATGGACCGCTACATCATCCGGTCCCATGTCGATGAAAGCCGCAGCCCATGCCATGCCCAGCTTCCGCAGCGCACTCACCCCTTCTGGTATCATATGCCAGGGCCTCACCAGTGCTTCCAGTTCCCCTAGGGAGGGGTAGACCTGGTCCACTGCCACAGTCAACCAGCGGTACAGGGACGGCGCTTCCACGGCGTTTCCCTGTGCATCAGTTATACCTTGCATAGTCTGCAGTGCCTGTCTGACCTGTGAATCCTTGGACAACACGCCCATCTGGTGGAGTTCCGCAAACAGCAGCAACACAATGTTGCCCGTGTTGTCCCATACACGCACTAGCCAGACCAACAGGCCTGCCCCTGGCTTCTGCTTAAAACTCTTCACCATCTCCTGCAACTCACTTGTCTTAAACGTCTGCCAGACCTCATTGCAGTGACCTCCTTCTGCCCTCAACTCCCGAATGGGGCGCGCCTGTCTCAGGTCAGTTTGCACAGCCTCCCTGTTTACCTCCTCCTCCTCCTCAGATGAGGAAGAGATCCAAATGTTCCCATGACAGGTCTCAGTGTCCCAAGAGGCTAGCACAAGGACCGCATGCATTTGGGTCATTGACACCGGTTCCTTCCCTAGTTTCACGCGCCGCCGATTCGCAACTCTCGCTGCCAACACCTCACAACAATGGGTTAACTCTTGGGTCCTTTCAGACTGTGAGGTAACCACCTCCTGCCTATTGCCCGCGCATCCACCAAATCGCGACATTCCTGCTCCTTCCCCGCCAGCGCCTTCTGCAGGCAGAGAAGCTCATCATCCAGGGCCCGGAGGGCAGTTAGGAAAAGCCATGCTACCTCTCCCACTGCCCTTTTTTCCATCCCCAGCTGGCGGCTCAGCCGCAGCCGATGCAACGCCCCTTCTACTTGTACCGGCGTCACGCCTGCCGCCTCCTGCAACTCCGGCCAGTCTGCCGGGGCTGCCCAACAGGCCACCATCTGCGCTACCAGCCCCCATCAGTCTGTTGAGGGCCATCCTGGTATGCACTGCAGGGACAGCGCTGGCTTCCCTGCCTCCCCGGCTTTCGACCAAAAAGGCATCGTACCTGGAGAACCCTGCTCGCTGTGCCAATTGTAGCCAACCAGGCTCGGGTTCCCCAGAAACGAGGCTGCACCCAGAAGCTGAGTGCTATATTTGGTTTATTGAAAGCACGTGACACCCACGACAGGAGCCCCAGAGATGCCGCAGTCACCAGTGGGGGACAACCCGACGCGCCAGAGCTTCACTCAGGGAGAGGCTCTGTAACAGGCCTCCTAACATTAGCTGATAAAGCTGAACTTATTAACATGATTGCCTAAAATTGCCTATGCATTTCTTATCACTACCTCTTGTGGCCTACTGCCAGCGTAGCCTTAAAGTCTTGGCAAGCAAGCCTTGTTTTGCAGGTGTTGTGGGGCAGGATGCGTTGTTTTGCAGCGTGTAGCCTTGAAGTATTGGCAAGCATGCTTTGTAAGGATTCCTCTGAGGGTTCACAGAGGGGTCGGACTGCTCTCGTGAGACCGTTACAAACTCTTCTCGCACCCTGCACCTAGTATCTTATCTTGCACCTAGAGAAAGTGATGGACAAGATCAACAAAGAGGTAAAAGGGATATTGGTGCACAGGATGAGAATTAACAACTTGAGGTTCACAGAGTGACATAGTTATCATCGAGGAAGATGAAGAGAAGCTAGTGAGAATAGTGCAGGTGCTAAATGGGAAAGGGAAGCGGTATGGACTGATCAACATCCATAAAACAAAGACAATGGTATTTGGTGATAAGAAAATAGGAAGGAAGATCAGTGTAGACAGGATTGAACTAGAGAACTTAGACAAATTCAAGTCTCTGGGGATCAACAAGATGTATGATCTAGATTTTAAGAAAGAAATAGCAACTGGAATAGCAAAAGCAAGAGTAGATTTGAAGGTGATGGATAAGATCTGAAAAAGCAAAGCGATTAGCTTAGGAACGAAGCTGAACATCTTGAAAATGTATGTACTCAGCAGCATGTTGTGTGGACATGGGTAAGAATGAAAGATGAAAGAGAAGGATATTGACATTCAAGAGGGATTGTTATACAAAGATCCTGAGAATAGGATGTATGCAAAAGGTCACCAAAGGGGAATTATACAGGAAGATACAGCCAAAGAGAACCTACTGCAGCATCATGCAATGGAAGTTACCGCTAGTCTGACATATCTGCTAAATGACTGACGAACGAAAAGTCAAAACCCTGGTATTCAGCATAATGGACAGTTCAAAAAGGAGAGGCAGACCCCACAGAGAATGGGTAGATGGGTAGATGATATTGTAGATTGGTTTGGAACTAGTCTACAGAAACTAAACCACTCCACACTGGACAGGGAATGATGGAAGGAAATGGTAAGGGAGGCATTGGAAACCAAAGGGTACTGAGCTCATGGTGGCTGTTGTTGATGATGATGATGATGTATATGAGAACTATGCATTGTGGGGGAAACAGTTACTTTTGTGAAGCTTGGTTCATTTCTGTAATACTTTAGGTATTTTTTCAATATACAGGTTGAACGTCTCTAGTCCAGCATCATTGGGACCTGAGTGCTGCCTAACTAGAGAATTTGCTGAACCACAAGAAGTCAATATTGTCTAGCAGCATTACCAACACTTCCACTGTTTACTGGGCTCTTAGAATACATTTGGGGTAAAATACAGCTAAATAACAACACAGAATACTGCGAGCCAAAACTGTAGCAAACTTTATGGGACCACAGGAAACTGGTCACATTTATGATTAGCTGACATTCGGTTAACTCAAATCATGACAGACCACAGATGTTGGCAGACCAGAGAGTGCTGGACCTCAGAGGTTCAACCTGTATTTTGATATGTAAAGTAAGCCCAGCATAATACACAAAGTTGGTAACATTTTTTTACTGGCTGGTCTAGTCTACTGCTAAGCTGCAAGTACAAAATTCTTCTTTTAGTTATAGCAACAACTCCATTGACAGGTATATTATTGATGAAATTTGCTTCTGAGTTATATCAGCTCTAAAATAAATAGCTATTCCTTTAAAACAAAAGGAAATCACAGCTTGTGAGAGGTTTCTCATATACATTACTGCACCACAGTCTTTCCACTGACTTTAATAGATAGTGGATCAGTCATTAATCAACATTTTTCAGACATTTCTTTATTATTTACTTATTTTTTTATAAAACTTTGCCCTGTGTAGGTGGTTATTGCAGCCATGTCTGTGAGAAGTAGAACAAAGGCAGCAACAAGAAGACACAAAAGGAGTGACTCAGAAGACAACTGGTAACAGCTGTCTCCTGTTACCAGGAATATTAACTACACCTCTATCCAGTTAACTATTATTGTAAGGAAGCGGAGCTGTTGCAGTAAGTGAGATAGTGAAATATTTCCTATTAGGTTTAGAAACATATGGTCCTTCATACAGAAATGCCTTAAATGACAAAAGACATAGGGGCAGACATTCACAGTCGTAATAATTAGATGCCCTGTTCCCTTAGGCTCCTTTGAAAAACCCAGGCTCTAATTTATAATTGAAAAGAAGTATTACTGGGTCTGCTGAGATAAAATATAAAATTAAATGGAAACCTAATCAAGCAATCACTTTTCTCTCTCAAAGGGTAATTCAAATTATTTACATAGTCTCTGTATCTGTTGTGTCACACCTGCTGTTCTAAAGAATCTCATTTTTATATATACAGTACTTTTCACCTTCTAAGTGTGTTTCAATTTAACTTTTAATCTCTGTGTTTTTCTTAACCAGCATATATGTACCAGTGTAAACATTATGGGCTTGTCTACACTATCCCCCTTCTTCAAAGGGGGCATGAAAATGATACCAAGCAGGGAATAACAATGAGCTGCTGTGCTGCATATGTAGCACTTCATTAGCTTAATTTTCCCTGTGAGAACTTTGAAGTTGCACCCTGCAAAGTGCCGTCAAGCCATGGAGTCTCAGGCACTTCAAAGCATCTCTGCAACTTTGAAGCGTCCTTACTCCCAAAACATTTTGGGAGTAAGGGCCCTTCGAAGTTGCACTGGTACTTCGAAAAGCCCAAGACTACATTGCTTGCTGGTGCTTCAAAGTTCTCAACTTAGAAGTTCACTTGGCAAAAATTAGGCTAATGAGGTGCTGCATATGCAGCACCTTATTGCTATTCCCCACTAGGGCTCGTTTACATGTCCCCTTCGAAGGAGGGGGCTCGTGTAGACAAGCCATATGAGAAATATAATTAGTCCTACACCTGTTCCAACTTTTCTACAAGGTTGTCTGATTTATGTAATTTAAGAACAAAGGTTTTTTTTTAAGATAGAGATTTCCTTTAAGTGCTTTTTTGTGCCGGTACTTGCCAGTACATGGGATTGTTGGGGGAGACGGGTCAGGGAGCTGGCTGAGTACCAGCTCCTATTTTTTTTTTTTTTACAAAAAAAATGCGATGCTTACTTGTTTTCCATATTCATATCCCTTCAGGGTTGCTTCAGCCCTTCCCATACTTCAAAAGATAAAATGAGTACCATGAAGTTTACCATGTCTTCCAGCAGAGGCCTTACAAACTAAGCATGGTAAAAGTCCCATGGGCCATGTCTACACTAACCAAAAACTTCGAAATGGCCATGCAAATGGCCATTTCAAAGTATACTAATGAAGCGCTGAAATACATATTCAGCGCCTCATTAGCATGAGGGCGGCCGTGGCACTTCGAAATTGACGCGGCTTGCTGCCGCGCAGCTCGTCCACATGGGGCTCCTTTTCGAAAAGACCCCGCCTACTTCGAAGTAGCTGGGGTTGTTTCGAAAAGGAGCCCCGTCTGGATGAGCTGTGCAGTGGCGAGCCACGTCAACTTTGAAGTGCTGCGGCCACATGCATGCTAATGAGGTGCTGTATATGTATTTCAGCGCTTCATTAGTAGACTTCGAAATGGCCATTTGCATGGCAATTTTGAAGTTTTTGGCTAGTGTAGACATAGCCATGGTGTTTTATGTAAAATCAAGGTTTTGTCCTCCAGTTCTTGACAACAATTTTTTTCTTTCATGATTGCCCAGCTACATATCATCACCAGAAACAGATGCAAAGGGAAAAAATGCCAGTCCAAGGCCCTGCCCCAGCAAGCACTGAATGAAATTCTAGTCCCATTGCAATTCATTTTGCCACTGACTGCAGTGGAGGTAGACTTCACTCATTAACTTCAGTAGAGCTAGTTATGTGCATACGGTAAAGCCTGGCCTTAATAAGCTGCAAGTTTGGCGCATAACTTAAATACATCTTTTGGAAGTGTAGAATAGAGATGGTGAAATAATTCAAAAAGTGCTTCCATTTTTCCAAATAAAATAATTGAGAATGGGTCACATTTATTTGTGAAGTCCATGTTTTTTTTTCCAAAGTATCTGTATGAAGAAAAAGTATGGAGATACACATCTCATAGAGCTAGAAGGGACCTTGGGATGCCACTGAGTCCAGTCCCCTCCCCTCTTGGCAGGATCAAGCACCATCCTCCACCTGCCTTTTTTCGGCCCCAAATCCCAAAATGGCCGCCTTAAGGATTGAACTCCCAACCATGAGTTTAGCAGGCTGATGCTCATTGATGAACATGCTTGAAACATTGTACTTTCAATCTTGCCTGTTCATCTCATTTGAAGGATAATTATTCAGTGTTCCCCATTATTACAATTAAGACAGCTTTTAGGAGAACAAAAGACCAGATCTCACAGTACCTTCTCAAACAAAAATCACACACTGATTTCAAAGGGTGTGTTACATGAGTGAGGAGTGCAGTACTGAGACCTTAGCATGTATTAGGGACAAATACCTCAGTGTGCCTACAGTCTAGGGCACTGAAATTTTCTCATGTGCAAACATGCTAATTTATGATCCTGGTACAGACCTGTTGAAGCCTATTTGGAGTTCCCCTTGTAAAGAAGGATGAATTAGTATCCGTAGATTAAAATATTGTGCATTCTTAAGCAGTGCCCTAGCCTATTAGGAATGTTGGCTACTATACAACATGTAATCATTTTAGATGAGTATCTTATATCACAGATAAATATTTATAGACACACCTAACAACTATTTTTCTCAAGTCAACCCTGTAGTTTTTCCTTAGGCTCAATGAGCAACATGTTGGAAATTCAACTGTATTTTATGCTCTATTTTTACTATTGATGCTACTGATAATTTTTAACGTATGGGAGATATACAATTTGGCTTAAAATAAATCTGCCAAAAGATTTTTTAAAGTTTCCTCAAGTATTTTAAATATGCACCAGTTAAGTTGCTAAAGGTTTCCAAAAAAGGATTTTTTTCTGTTTTGAATGTTTCTGAATGCTTCCTATCGCTATTAAATAACTTTTGAACTATTGTTTCAGGGACTGATCTTTTAATAGTTTTCAAAAGGTCAGGACCACATTCAGTAAAAGCGCATCTGTTTGCTTATGAGTTCAGTCACTTATTGGCTACGTCTACACGTGAAGCCAACATTGAAATAGCTTATTTCGATGTAGCAACATCGAAATAGGCTATTTCGATGAATAACATCTACACGTCCTCCAGGGCTGGCAACGTCGATGTTCAACTTCGACGTTGTGCGGCACCACATCGAAATAGGCGCTGCGAGGGTACGTCTACACGCCAAAGTAGCACACATCGAAATAAGGGTGCCAGGCACAGCCGCAGACAGGGTCACAGGGCGAACTCAACAGCAAGCCGCTCCCTTAAAGGGCCCCTCCCAGACACAGTTGCACTAAACAACACAAGATACACAGAGCCGACAACTGGTTGCAGACCCTGTGCCTGCAGCATGGATCCCCAGCTGCCGCAGCAGCAGCCAGAAGCCCTGGGCTAAGGGCTGCTGCCCACGGTGACCATAGAGCCCCGCAGGGGCTGGAGAGAGAGCATCTCTCAACCCCCCAGCTGATGGCCGCCATGGAGGACCCGGCAATTTCGACGTTACAGGACGCAGATCGTCTACACGGTCCCTACTTCGACGTTGAACGTCGAAGTAGGGCGCTATTCCGATCCCCTCATGAGGTTAGCGACTTCGACGTCTCGCCGCCTAACGTCGAAGTTAGTGCCGCTACTTCGAAGTAGCGTGCACGTGTAGACACAGCTATTATTAGGCACATTTGTGCTTAATCTGGGATTTATGTAGTGCATTGCCCTAGCTACTCTGATGTCAACACAGTTATGTCAATTTACATAGGCTAGACTACTTTGTGCACCTAGTTACTGCTATTGTGTATACAACTGATGCAAAATTAATAGCCCATAATGTTTATGATGGGCACTTTTTTCTGCACATCCAATCAGTGGGGCCAACAGACACTCTGGGCTGTGGAAGAAAGTCGGGGGGGGGGCAGCTACACACTCCTGGAAGGGGTGTGGCCCTTAGAGCCACCTGATCATGGTGCTGGGCCCCCCACAACTGTGCAGAGTAGTGAAGCAGCACTACTGGTACTTTAAAGGGGTCCAGAGATCCATCTGCTGCTGCTCCAGGCCCCCCTTGAAAGCCTGGGCCTGAGGACAGTTGCCTTCTTTTTACACATCCCCCATCAGCAGGCCAGTAGCTTAAAAGCCAGGGTCAGTGCTAGGAGGTAGTAAGTTAGGCAATTGCCCAGTGTCCCATGCCATAGGGATTCCTGAAAAGTTAAATTCTTTGCACTTCAGCCCCAGGCAGTGGGGCTTGGGCTTTAACTTTCAGCCTTGAACATCAGCGAGTCTAATGATGGCCCTGCTTTCTGGGGCATTTTGGCAGGCTCTCTGAAACCTGATCCCTGGCTGAGAACTACTGCTATACCTTAAGCAGGAATTAATTCAGGGTAAGTCTATGCCTATGTTTTTCATGAGGTCAGACAAGATGACACGGTGGTCTTTCTGACCAGATAATCTGAATTTTCTTCTATACGTTTAGAAATACTATATAGCTAAAATAGCCTGATCTCAATGACATGTGTTGTCTCTTGCATCAGATAAACAAAAGGCATGAGTTACAGATTATTCATCTTTTAGGGACCAGTCATTCACAGCGAATGGCCAAATGAGCTTTTCTTAAAATCATAAATAATCACTTTCAAAATTTTTGATCTTATGTTAATAAAAAATAAGTTGGCACTTCTGCTGCCATTAAAACACATTTTGCATGATCTTTTGTGAAAAATTCACACCTTATTCAGTCAGACTCAACTAGACAACATTTGGGGAAGGTTATAGGTCAGAACAAACTTCAGATTACATTGAACAGAATAAAACCAGCTAAGAAGAAAATAGTAGGTGGAAACCCTTAGAAAATACATTTGTTTAAAAAAAATTACAGCTTCCTTTTAGTAATGCAATCTGCAATACTTCAGCAATAGACATAGCCTATTACAGTGCATTATTTCCAGAGTCACATTTTCCCCCTAAATAAAAAAGAATCTGATACTTGAGCCAGATCCAACAAAGCTGTTGTAAATTGACCTAGTTTGGCGTAAGTCCGTGGAGCTATACTGGTTGACACAGCCGGAAAGCACCTCCGCTCTTCTTTCATTTATTGCTGTCTATTTTCATAATAATAATAATAGAATCTACACAGTCACAATCTGATTAGAAACTTGTCACCATATATAATGCCCATATATAATACATATAAAGTGATTTACAGAGGAATTAGTCAAAGTTGGAATATCCATTTTGTGAGAGAGATTTTGTGTCAAATCAAAAATGTAAATATTAATTTTTCATGGAAAATTAAATTATAAAATATTGTCATTTGGAAACATCAAAATACTCTGTTTCAAATGGGTTCAACACTACACTGTTGCCTGAAGTGCTACAATGAGTCATGGGAGCTGCAGTACAGGAGCCTGATGCGCACCAATTCTCCTCTGGGCTCCACAGCTAGACTCATGAGTCCCAGGAGACTGTATAGTCGTTCAACCAGAAAGACAGCTGTAGTGCATGCCAAGAAATGTTATTCAGCCAGGATCCTCACTCCATATAACAGAATACGGACATGAAATACATTTAAAAAAAATTCCCCTATGTAAAATTGAAAAAAAGTATCCCCTGAAGTATAAATTTACCTATGTGAAGCATTTTAACAGAAGATTCCTGAACAGTTCTCCTTAGGAGCCTGTGTTCTATTGGCAACAAACAAGACTGGATTATCTAGGCTCAAAGACACTTAGGCACTTTTGAAATGGTTACTGTATATACTCTGTCAGGTAAGTAGATAAGGTCTCTAAAAAATATGGAGACAATGCCGGTGAGTAAGCTGTCATATTACTTTGTGGTGGTTTAGAGTAGGAAATGGTGCCCTTATTAATAAAAGCCAAGCGGGTAACTGAGAGAATTAAGTACATAGATACCTCTGTTGTTCATAGGCATTTGTGGCAAATATTGTGGATAACACTGAATTCAAGAATGATGCACAGAATGACAAGTATTTCATACTATTGCCAATCCTATTTCAATCTCTTTTCTAGTTTTCATCACCCTCAGGCTAATGGTAGCCACCCACCTATATCTCCTCCTTGTACTCTAAGCTACAAAAGAAGCTGTTTCGCAAGACATCCCTGCTGTCTATATCATTGAAGTAAGCATGAAGGGTGGATCACTGACTCCTTGTGACATCAGACTGTTTTAAATCAAAGGATTCAATCTTTTTTCTAGACATGGCTCCAGGCTAGCACATCTGTGAAGTGACAGATTTTGTGTGTTGAAAGCTTCACAAATCTCCCACAGTCATACATTGAACACCACCTACAAGAACAGCATTACGCCAAGAACTGAAACTACCAGGCTACATGGGCTGCCTGTGTTAGAAAAGCCAGTTTGAAACAGAATGTTCCTCTCAATTCCTTTTCAGAACCATGCCTGAATCTTTGTCTTGTGTGCACAAATTGTCATTCTGGTTGTCCAGGTATTTGGTCATTAGAGTCATGTGTGGATCTTGAAGGTTTTCAGATTTATGGATTTCAGCGCATGTATTTATCAGTTTGAGTTCCAGCATTTCACAGCCATTGGTGTTTGCTGTAAATGTAGGATTATTCGGGTTTTTTTAACTTAATATATAAAAACTCCCAAATGAAGCTAACAACTTAGCTAACTTGGTGCACTGAGCATGCCAAATGCAAAGGTTTCCAAGAATTCTGTGGCATTTCTTTGATCTGGGAGGAAACATCAGTCTTGTAGTATTTCCTGTCCAGACTCAGATCTGATGAAGTGGGTCTGACCCACGAAAGCTCATCACCTAATAAATCATTTTGTTAGTCTTTAAAGCACTACATGACTGCTGTTTTGTTTTTTTTAGAATACAGACTAACTACCTCTCTGTTACTATTTGATCCAGGATCCAGAATGTCAGATAATGGTATCAAATTGTGCAAATACCAAGCTAAAAATATTCAACATACACTAGGAGAAATTGGTTCAATGACCTAAACCAAACTGTTAATCTTTAAATAAACAAAATGTAATACAAAGTTATAGCAGCACTTGAAAGAATAATTTATTAGGTGTTAGTCTTTAAAGTGCTTCTGGACTGCTTTTCTGTTTTGATAGTATATAGACTAACACGGCTATCTCTCTGTTAATATATAGCAGCACTTGGACTACTTAAAATGCCCTGGGCATCCTCTTCTGTGGGAACTGAATGCCTAAACATCTCACTGATTTACAATCAAAGTTATGGCCACTGAGTATCTTGTAATATACAGTATCAGCAAAGTGCTAAAGTTTTTATTTTCAAAACTATTTCCCTAGATTTTGCACAGACAAATATTTATTTCAATAGTCATTTGAATATTCATGTACAAGTTTTGCATGTAAAATACATTGAATGTAACTGCAGTTTAATAAATCATTTGGCTGGGTCTACATGGCGCTCCGCCCAGTGCCACTGCCAGCAGAGCTGTGCAAAAGGAGTTTCTCGGGATTGCAAATGGCATGCCATTTGCATACTCCCCAAGCTCATTATTATAGCCCCGCGAGAGTTCGGCATCGGCAGAAGAGGGTGCCGGCACTGCAAAGGCCATGTAGACATCTGCCGCCAGTCCCTTATGCCTGAGGCACACCATTTGCAGACCTGAGAAGCTTATTTTGCATAGCTCTGCCAGCAGCAGCTCTGGGCGGAGTGCCATGTAGACATAGCCTTTAAGCATTATTGGACTCCTCTAATTTTATTTACAGATTAGAAAGCAAACTTTTCTTGAGCGAAAGGTTTAAGGTAAGGCTATTGTAGCTTGTGAACCCAGAAGAAACACACACATTTTGTGGTGCCTAAGGTGTCTTCCAATCATAAGAAATGCCATAAGCCAACCTTATCCTTTAACCACAACATATTGTCATACTTGCTAAGTATTGTGGTAAAGAACAGACTATGATTCCTATGCTATTTAGCCTATTGTTGGTGCAAGAATAGAGTGTGCACGTGGAAATCACTTCCAAGGAAATATTTTCAGGAATCTTTTACATTGTAAAACACTGGGGCTATGGTTACACTACAGCACATTGTTGACAGCAATCACACTGTCGGAAGAGATTTCCCAACAAAACTTCTGGTGACAGAGTGCGGCTACACACAAAAGCCGGTCGGAAGACCACTCCATTCTGTCAACAGAGCAGCCAGACTGCTTGGCCACTCTCTCAACAAAAATGCATCCAGAAGCACAGCAGACAGGGCTGCCCATTGTTCTGAATACCCTGTCTTTTGGGAGAAGGCCCCCCACAGCATCCACATGGCTCTTTTGTCAACAAGATCTGTTGACAGCAGCATCATGCCTCATGGCTGAAAAGTAGAATGTTGCCAGTGAATGTGCTGTATTTTGTTGACAAACTGTCGACAAAAAGCATCTTGTGTGTGGACATTCCACTAATTTTGTTGACAAAATTGTGACTTTGACAGCAAAACTCCCTAGTGTAACTGTACCATAGATGAAGGAGCACAACTAAGGACAAAGAGAACCTTGAAATCTCATACATGCAGAAAACAAAACAGAGAAAGTACATGCTTGGATTTAGAAAAGTTCATTAAGCTTTCATAAGAATGTCTTTTTATATGGTGTCCTACATTCATCTGTTGCTTGGAAGAAGGTGACAGCTCTTAATGAACAGTTAGTTCAGTTCCTTTCTTCTTACAGCCAAATAGCCAGTAGACCTATGTAAATAATTTGACTAATTTTGCCTCTTTTCTTTTTTCAGGAACTGATAAAATATTTCTTTTTAAAAAGTCCCTATTTGCAGTTATTCAAATGCTGTTTTTCAATATCTTTTATGAAATCTGAAATTCCAGATGTACTGGATAGTTATGATTGGTCACAAAATATTGTTTCTCTTCCCTGACTATAATTGGTAGATTCAGATTTGTAAGCTGAAAAGTCATAGAAAGCAGATTTTAAATTTGCTTTCCAAGAGCTTTTGAGCTGGTAACACTTTATTACCTGAATGTTCACAGAAAGCAGACACCACACCCTGACAGAATATACAAGTAATGTATTTGTAGTATTCACTTCTACTTTCTGTACCATTTTGATGTAGATTTCAGGATATACATCTTTCTAAAAGGCAAAATCTCATTTATGTCTATCAAGTATCAGAGAGGTATCCGTGTTAGTCTGTATCTTCAAGAACAGCAAGAAGTCCTGTGGCAACTTATAGACAGATATTTTGGAGCATAAGCTTTCATGGGCAAAGACCCACTTTACCAGATGCATGAAGCTAGGACTTCTCGTTGTTCTCATTTATGCCTATGTAAATCACACTAATTTGGAGTCAAGGGAAACTCATCTGTGGATTCATCAGAGAGAAAAGGTAAGCGAGGTAATATCTTTTATTGGTCCAACTTCTGGTTTTTTTCAGGCTCTTCAAATTTTGGTTCATTTGAACCTAAACAACCAAACTGTTGGAGGGTGAGACCTAAGAGTGTCAATGAAATTTCACTGAGCTCGCCCTTTCCAGGGACCCTTCATTCCCCCGATGGGATTTTGACCTTACATGGCATCCCATGACTTTGTTCTACTATGAGTTATCTAAATTTTTGTGGTCCCTCCTGCCTTCTTAGGAGAACTAGAAATTGCTATAATTTGAGAGTCTGGAATATGCAGTAAATATGATAAGATTACTTTTGCCAATATTTAGTTTTCTGCTAACATTGGTTCTAACTACATGGCAAGTATTTTCTCAATGCAAACGGCCAGACCTAGGCTTATTTACTGGATCAGGCTTCATAGGCAACCTTTCTGTCTTCCTAAATACCTATAATCCTCTAAGTTGTGCATCACTGTTGGGCTTAAATGTCTAGAGGCTTGGCACGGATCTCCAGGTATGCACACGCAGGACATAGGCACCAGGAAACTTTGATAAAATTTAGACACAAAGCCTACGTCTACATTACAGAGATCTTTCAAAAGAAGCTCTTCCTGAAGATCTCATCCGAAAGAACTCTTTCAAAAGAATGCATCCACACACAAGAAAGCAAATCAAAAGAGCAATCTGCTCATTCGAAAGAAAGTGCCCACACAGTCCCTGCTCTTTCAAAAGAACAGGCTGGTGATGGAAAAAATCAGGCCCCATGAAGACGGCTCTTTCAAAAAAAAAAAAGGGGGGGGGCCTGCAGAGCATGTACACACACAAAGAAGCTTTTGAAAGGGGGCACTCTTCCTGAAACAAAAACAGAGGAGCGATTTTGAAAGGAGTACCACATTCTTTCAAATTACTTTCAAAAGAACACTTTTGTGTGTAGGTGCTCTGCAGGATCTTTTGAAAGAGTCCCCTTCTTCTGAAAAATCTTTCAAAAGACCTAGCTAGCATACATGCAGCCCAAGTAAGTTTTGTGGCAAGGTTTGGCGGCAACTCAGCCGGGATGGGGAAGGGGGAGGGTTGTGAATCTCAGTTGTTTGTGCTATGTAGAAATAAAAAGTAGAATGAATACTATTACATTTCATTAATGGAGAACTTATGTCTATTTTCTTTTCTGAATGCTGTGTTCTCCAAGTACAACCATATAAGAGGTGATCACTGTATTTGTGAACTGAGTAGATGACCCTTGTGGTTCCTGCTAACACTATATTTCTGATTCTATTATTCTAACTGTGAATGGTCAATGGTAACATTACTTTCTGAAGTATCATCATTTAAAGAAAGGATTGAATATGGTTTGTCTCCCTAGGAATACTTGGACAGTTAATCTGAGTTAACTAAAGATGCAGATTTAAAAAACTGAATACCACTTTCATGCTTGCTAAGAACTTCCACCTAGGGAATAAATACAATGTACCTAATGCATTTTATACATTCATTTGGGTTAACTTTCCTGAATGTCCTTGTGCAGACATGGACAAAGTATAATAAACGGCAATACAGTAATGTAGTGGGTTGGGTTTGCAACATATACATCACTGCCCTCTACTGGATGGAATTAGTTGTGTGACCAAGTGAAATCCTCTTACGTGTGATCTACTTATGCCACATCTCTCCCCTTGCTAGTCTGAAAATTGTAGTGGTAGCTGAGTATCATTAGTTCTGATTTCCAAGTTGCATAATACTTGTAATGAGCATGTGGTTATGCCATAGTCAATGACAGGATTGTCCGTACAATATGTGCTTCAAAGGATGGGGTAGGACAGTTATAATTGCGTATGCCTAAGGAATGAAAACACTTTAATTCAGTCTGTAAAATAAACATAAAGCTAAATGTTAGTGCCTCAGGAGCATTTGATGCAAATGAGTATAGTTTGTTCTTGTCTGAATTCAGCTTTTAGTTCCTTCTTGCCACATTCGTCTAAGTGCTGAACTTGCCACTATGAGTTCATGAATGTTCCTAACCATTTTAACTCATTTTGAGTAATTATTATTAGTATTAGTAAGTCCAAAATTTAGTAGATAACGGCAGAAAAATTAATCAAATCCCATATCTTCAAAACAATTTCTGGGGTTAAATGCTGACTAGATGTGTGGGAATCTTTCCATTGACTTCAAAGGGGTCAAAATTTCACCCTCATCTTGGGAGAATGGGATTAAATTACATTTTTAAGGTTAAAGTTTAACTATAGGAACAGTTCAGAGGATATGCTGTTACATAAACCAAAGCTAGCAGGAGACACACCTCTCAAACATAGTTCCTTCACTGTTTTTGACTTGCTCCTGTGGGCAAGTAATTTATGGCTGTCCTATACCTGCTTTCCAATTGCTTTCTTGGGAAGGAAGGGGAGTTCATCCAAGTCTAAGACCACTACTGCCTTGTAGCAGCCCACTTCCCACCAGTCTGCTCCCTGTCTGATGAGTCCCAATCTAGCCCATGAAGTTGATATTTTTGATTATTCAGACTTTTTCTACAAGAGGTTAGTAGGCCACATTTTCTGAGCTGTGGCATCACTTTAGTATATGCAAACCATGCAATGCCTGCCCAGGCTTGGCTGTGTCCATGGGGAGAGTCTGTCCAGCCCCTGCTTAAACAAAATAGTATCATCTTTTAGCATGACCTTGTGTATACCATACATGGGAGAGAGAAGTGGTGGAATCACCATCCTTAGAGGTTTTTAACCATCGGTTTTAACAAGCTTATCGGTCAAGTTTTGGTTTCTACTGGTTTGGATATGAATTTCATTCTAGTAGCGTTAAAGATGGATGGGAGTTGGAGTGAGCATGTGACACATGATTTTTTTTTTAATATGAGTGAGTTTATAGTGGTGAAGCTAGCTAATCATGAAAGTTCAACCTTAGTTATATTGATCAGTACACATCCTCATTTCATCAACATATGTCAATCCACAATCGGCTAAAATTTTAAATACTTTTCCTTTATTAAAAAATCTAGCTTATATTGACATTATGATTACTTTGTTTCTGCCTTACCCATAAGACAAAGAAGTACCAGTACCTTCCAAATGTATCTTCTTTGGAGAGCCATAACTCAGTTTAAAAGTCAGAAGCAGTCCCCATAAATTTGGCATGGCTTTCTTCTGTTCCTGAAAATTATTTACGGCAGAAATAAAGAATAATGAAACTGATGTTACATGAAAAAGTTATTTACATTAGAAGATGGAATCCCACAGAATATTAATTTTCTAATTTGTCGTTCATTATGTGTCTTTGGTTGCTATTCATCCCTGCTTTAAGCCTTGACATGTTAAGGGGCATGAAAATATCCCAACATAAAATCCTTTCAGCAAATAGTAATTTGGATAAATTTCATGCCTGAGTCTCCCCAGAAGCGTGTCTGATCATGTAGATGAACGAAAATCCCATGAGAACAAGGGCGTGTAGTGAAAATGTATTGTGTGATATGGTGGAAAGAATATTTACACACTCATGTCTCATTCGGAGTGTCTCAGCTCTTGTTTCAACACATCTTCTCCTGGAACTACAAGAGAAAAGCCATCCCAAGGTTAATTGCTAGCTAGACAACTTTCCACACTCCATCCAACCTCTAGATCAGTGTTACTGCATGACTACCTACTCCATGTAATTCCTGCATGGTAAGAAGTTGTGTTGGTGTTTCACTGCAAGTCTCTATCTTATATAATAATGATAATAAGTAATTAATAAGAATAAGAACACATTGTATTGTATAGTACCTTTCATCAGAAAGCACCTAAAGTACTCCCCAGATCATAGAAACTTTATAAATGATATGCAACAATTAGGAAATATATTAAATGATTCATTAAAACATTAGCATCATAACCTATGTACCTTACAGTACATCGTAAAATATGTTAGCATGTAAAAATTCTAGCAATCTTCTTAGTACTTGTATAGTTTTGTTCGTAGTCACATACCCTGAATCTTATGCTGTTCCTGTTTTAATTAGGATTGTTTTGTGATTTCAGAATGAAATGGCTTAGAAGAACTAGTCTAAGCTAGAGAAACATTTTGAATAGTTGATTACATAATTAATTGAAGTTTTAATAAGCATTCACGAGTTCAGGACTTTTCAGAAGATTGTCAGAAATTCAATAGTTCAACAACAAGAAGTCCTGTGGCACTTTATAAACTATCAGATGTTTTGGAGCATAAGCTCTCATGAGCAAAGACCCGCTTTGTCAGATGCCTGATTGGGGATTCCAGAGGAGGGTCTAAATATATAGGCTCATGAAAAGGAGGGAGTCCCAGTCAAGAGGAAGGTCAGAGTTCACAAGGTCAATTCAGTCAGGGGAGGGTGCAGCCCATTACCAGCAGCTAATGCAGAGGTGTGAACATCAAGGGTAGAGAAACTGCTTTTGTAATTGGCCAGTCACTCCCAGTCTCTGTTCAATCTTTGGTTGATGGCATCAAATTTGCAAATGAATTGCAGCTCTGCAGTGTCTCTTTGGGGTATGTTTTTGAAGATTTTGCGTGCAGGATGGCTGTTTGTAAATCTGTTACTGAGTGTCCAGGGAGATTGAAGTGTTCTCCTACAGGTTTTTGTATGTTACCATTCCTGATACCTGATTTGTGTCCATTTATTCCTTTACGTAGAAACTGTCCAGTTTGGCCCATGTGTATGGCAGAGGGGCATTGCTGGCACATGTTGGCATATATTACATTTGTAGATGTGCAGGTGAATGACCCATTGATGGAGTGGTTGTTGTGATTAGGTCCTGTGGTGGTGTTGCTGGTGTAAATATGTGATTGCAGGGATCGGTTCCTGGTTTAGAGTTACTGTGGTGTGGTCTATAGTTGCTGATGAGAATTTGTTTCAGGCTGGCAGACTAACTATAATCTATAAGATGCCACAGATTTCTTGCTGTTTTTTTCAGACACAGGTTAACACAGCTACCCCTTGGATACTTGTCGCCATGCAATAGCTCAACAAAACAGTAAAAGTAAACATAATTTTTGCAGACATTTTATACACACACACACACACAAACACACACTTTATTTTTGTCCATATGTACTTTTCTTCAGAGTTACTAATTTCCTAAGAGAAAGATCATTGTTATAGAAAAAGCATAATTGTTATATGTATTATATAGTTTTTTGCCATTTTGTTGTTCTGTGAAGAGTAAAACCTTTTTTACTTAAAATTTGTCATAGGAAGTAAATCTGCTCAGCTTTCCACTTGAGATTTCAGTATGATCTCTCTGTTAAGTTGATCCACTTACCAGACACTGCCTCTAATACTGATGGCCAACGTAATTCTGATACCATATGATCATGATCAATGAAGCCTAACCTCGAAGCTTTTCAGTGAAGTGATCAAATTGGCAAAGAGTTGTCTAGGGGAGTGTCAACGGTGAGGGTAGATTCATATCAAATTTAAGGCATCCAAGGGTACTGAGGGAATTGCAGATGTCATTGCAGAGCCTTTGGTTATTATTTTTGAAAACTCATGGAGACTGAGAAAGATCCCAGACAGCTGGAAAAAGGCAAATGTAGTGCCCATCTTTAAGAAAAAGGAAAGAAGAAAAATCCAGTGATCTATAGAACAGTCAGCCTTATCTCAGTTTCCAGAAAAGTCATGGATGGGATCCTCAAGGAATCCATTATGGAGAACTTGGAAGAGGGAAAGTGATGAAGAGTAGTCAACAAAGGCAAGTAGTGCCTGACCAGTCTGGTCAGCTTCTATGATGAGGTAACTGGCTCTGTGGAAACGGGGAAGTCAATGGATGTGCTATACCTTGACTTTAGAAAAGCTTTTGGTACAGTCTCCCACAACATTCTTGCCCATAAGCTAAGGAAGTATGGATCGTAAAATGGACAGAAAGTTGGCTTGATGGACAGGCTCAATGGGTAGTGGTCAACGGCTCAGTGTCTGATTGGTGGTCGGTTTCAGTGGAGTGCCCCAAGGTTTGGTTCTAGGGCCAGACTGTTCAACATCTTTATTAATGACCTGAAAGAGGGGATGGATTGCACCCTCATCAGATCTGTAGATGACACTATGCTAGGAGGTCCTGTGGATTCATTGGAAGGTAGAACTAAGATCCAGAGTGACCTAGACAAATTATAGGATTGGACCAAAAGTAATCTGATGAGATTCAACAAGGAGAAATGCAGAGTCCTGCACTTGGGATGGAACAATCCCAAGCATTGTTATATGCTGGGGACCAACTGGCTAAGTAGCAGTGCAGCAGAAAAGGACCTGGGGATGAGAAGCTGGATATGAGTCAACAGTGTGCTCTTGTAGCCAAGAACGCTAACGGCATATTGGGGTGCATTAGGAGAAGTATTTCCGGCAGATCTGGAGAAGTTATTATTCCCATCTACTCTGCACTGGTGAGGTCACATCTGAAGTACTGTGTCCAGCTCTGGGTCCCTCCAGTATAGAAAGAATGTGGATGCATTGGAGAGGGTTCAGTGAAGGGCAACAAAAGTGATTAAGGGGCTGGAGCACATGACCTATGAGGAGTGGCAAAGAGATTTGGACTTATTTAGTTTGCAAAAGAGAAGACTGAGGGGCAATTTGAAAGCAGCCTTCAACTTCATGAAAGGAGGCTGTAAAGAAGATGGAGGAAGAGTGTTCTCAATGGTGACAGATGGCAGAACAGGGACCAATGGTCTGAAGTTACAGACGGAGAGGTGTAGATTGGCTGTTAGGAAAAACTATTTCACTAAGAATGGTAACAGAGAGATATCCATGCTAGTCTATATACTATCAAAACAAAAAAGCAGTCCAGTAGCACTTTAGGGACTAACAAAATAATTTATTAGGTGATGAGCTTTCGTGGAACAGACTCACTTCTTCACATCTGAAGAAGTGGGTCTGTCCCAATAAGTGGGTCTGTCCCACAAAAGCTCATCATGTAATAAATTATTTTGTTAGACTTTAAAGTGCTACTGGATGGCTTTTTTATTTCACCAGGAGGGTGGTGAAGAACTGGAATGTGTTACTAAGAGAGGTGATGCAATCTCCATCCCTAGAGGTTTTTAAGTCCTAGAATTCCCTGATTCTATGATAAGAAAGGAAAATTTGGAAGAAAACTGTTTAAATGTATATAATTAGCATCGTTGCCATTTTTACAAGCCTGTTCTCCATCTGGGTACCTCCTCTTCAGGATGTTGGTGCTTTTTTCCAGTTTGGCATCAAAATGGAAGAAAAGGAGAGAACATGGAGAGCGATAAGGAAGTACACTTGCCCAACAGCTAGAGTGTGTACAGGGAAGTGAATGCATTGAACATTGACATTGAATGCAGTTCAAGCAGGTCATCTCAGTAAGGCAAAGAGACCCTCCTCCAGAGAATCGGTCTTCCTTATAGATGAAGCCTGAAGTGATAATATCTAGTAGGGACTCTTTAACTTACCTCCACTCATAATACCAGGTAGGTAGTGTCCACATTCCACACTCAGGATGGCAAGTCAAGAACGGATGACTGAAGGTATCAGATTGAGGGAAGTCTCCATTTCCTGACAGCCTGGTGTCCTCACCTGTGTCATCTTGAGGATATGGTGTACTCCTTTCCTATTATTTACGTATCCCATTGTATGGGTGTGGGCTGTGGGGTTCATCCCCTGTGGTACAACCAAGCCATTATTGTACACATGCAAGGAGTCCTAGTTTGTTGTTGCAAATAAAGATTGTGTGTTTCTCTCTAACCTGCCTGCATCTTAACTTCAATAAATACTGATGATAAATGTGGAGGGGATTAGATACTGAAGGTAGTTCATCTTCTAACAAATAAATTATAGATCAAAGAGTTTTGGACTAACAAATGCATTAATATTTGCTAAAATTCCCAAATTCAATTTATGTGCTTATTTCTCAACATTGCTATGTCCTCTTACAAGATTTAAAATTGCTATGACTTCTTCAGTCCTGAATACTGATTCATGCTCTTCTGATAAGGTAATACAAATAATATCAACTAATATTTGTAACAAAAGTTGGGTGATTGCTCCTAAGAAACTTCACAAATATTAATTCAAATAAAAAAATTAGCATGAAAGTATCATAAATGCTTTTCATGTCCACCTGTGGAAGAAATTTTTTGATTGTAACAAAGATTACAGAAAGGGAAGGAATCATGGATTGGTAAGTAGTCATGCTGGAAATATTCAACAGATATCTTCAAATTCTTGTGAGCTCTGGAATAGGGCTGGTCAAAAATTCCATTGAAAAGAAAATTTAACAGAAAATTGCTTTTGATTAATCCTCCTCCCCTTTTTTTGTGTGTTTAGAAAGTATCTGCTTTGCCTAGAAATGTTTGATATTTTACTGGACACAAATTACTAAATACTCAGATTTCAAAGACAAAAAGTAAAATATTTTCGTTCATGATATTTTGATGAAAAGTAAGTATTTTCCACTGAAAAATTAGTAAAAAAAAAAACTTGTTGACATTTTTTCCAAAAATAGAACCTGTATTTGGAAGACATCAGTTCAGAAGGTAGAAAAAAGTGTCATATGACTTGCATGAGCAATCACACAGTTGTTTCAACAAATTGCAAACACTGAATGTTCAAAGCAAAAGTTGTGGCAAACACATTGGTAAAATGAAAATATTTAGTTTGTAAAAAAGTCTAAGGCTGTGGCCACGGCACTTTGAAAGTGCCACTTTCGATCGCGCATGGCTTGGCTACACAGGGGTCTTTTTTGAAAGGACCCGACAGACTTTGAAATCCCCTTATTCTTGTCACATAATCAAAACATGGCACTTTCAAAGTGCCGTGGCTGGCAGCATGCTAATGAGGTGATGAATATTCATTTCAAGGCCTCGTTAGTATCCTCCAATTTGGCCATTAGCATGGCCATTTTGAAATTTTGGCCAAGTGTGGCCACAGCCTAAATGATTCACTGTGTAACGGAATAAAGGGCTAACTTTGTCAAACAAATTGTCCACTGCAAATAGTTTACCCAGCTCTGTATTCTGCCAACAATAACTAACCATTTACATTAAATTTTGACTATTCACCACTGGGTTCATCATTAAGCTAGTTAGCTTAAAAACCCATGGAAAATAATGAGAAAATTATGATCCCACAAACATTTAACAAGCAGAACAGAGATTAAAGTGCAGTTTGAAATCAGGCTGAAGAAAGCCTTTGGAGCATTAATGTACAATATTGGTTTCATCTCTTTGTTTTTTACTAGGCTCCAAGTAAACCTGGATATACTTGTAAATTGGACTACAAGACTCTGGGATATGACTGTGGTTCTTCTACCCTTCCTTTTGTTCCAATGAAAAAATTTCTTTCTAACCCACTTTAAATTATTATTGGTCATTGCTCCTAGCTGAGGAAAGATACAGCCAAATTCTCAAGAAATGAAAAATGAAAATAAACTCATTTATCCACTCTCCTGTCAAATAAGACTAGTTCCCTACAGCTGAGATGCTAATTAGTTGTATATTGACCTCAGAACAGCCTCCACTAGCTCTGTCTCCACACTGGGCACTATTTTGGGATAAAAAGACGTCCTGAAATAACTGCCTGTGTCTATGCAATGCATCTGTTGTCTCAAAACAGTTTTTGAGCTAATGGGTGCACTATCCCGGCATCCCTGTATACCTCATCTCCTGAGGAGTACAGGGATACCTCAAAATAGGGCTTTATATCAGCATGTGGCACCATGTAGACAGCCCCACATTGTGAAATAACTTATTTCAAAATCTACTTGAAATAAGCTACACAATTTGGGTAGCCCATATTGGGAAGCTTATTTTGAAATTAGGGAGCCGTGTAGATATAACCACTATGTAATGCTTTACAGGCAGTATAGGTTCGTCAACAATGGTTGAAAAACTCTATAAAAATAAAACATATAAAGAAAGAATGTGTACTGTAGGCCGTACACCATGTTGTTTTACCAAGTACAATTTCTTGATGGCAAAGCTGGAAGTTGTTTTTAGAAGTTTGTAAAATGCATCCCATGTAAAAATTTCCTAAATGAGAAATTCATTCATGTAGTACCATTCCAAAACCTAATTTTTCCCCCTTGTCTTTTGGACTTAACATCTCAGAACTGTGCTAACTAAAATTGTATACAGAATACCACATCAAAGGCAGATGAAGAGAAAAGGGAGGCAGGGGAAAGAGGGAAATAACAGAAGGACTGGTTTTGTATAAGCATTTCCAGTTATCTTGCTCTTCTTCACATTCACAGAATATTTGTTAGTGCAGACATTCAGTTTGGACCAAATACCCTGACAATGGAAAAATGTAATAAATTTGCTTTCTAAGACATTACGTCAGGTTAGTTGAATACTACTGTAACTCAATCACAAATGATATTACATCATTCCATGAAGTGTGTTGATGTTTTCCAGTGACATGGTGGGAAAAGTAAAACAATGGAGAAAAAGTAGAAAGTGAGGCTTTAACAAACTTCATAAAGGTCACATAATGCCACTTTGATGTAATTACAGAGCTGGACACTGGGAAAAAATGACTTCCTTTAATAAGCATTTGCAAGGCAGGATATAAATATAATTATCTCCATTTATTTTATGATACATGAAAGAGAGACAAGGTTTAATTTAAACTGTTTGATGTCTTTACCATAGGTTTAATATCGCAGAGCTAATTTGCTGTGTGCAGTTCTAACTATGAATTGTAAAATTGAATTTGAAGGGAACAGGAAGAGAGGCATGACATTTAAGCAGGCACCAAAATGCTACTTTGAAATCGCCTCCTTCCTTACCAAAGCTATACATCCTCCATGTGCTTCCTTCCCTCTATTTGCTTCTATATACACCTGCATAAAATGCTCATTCACCCACCTGGACTGATGGGTTGATTATTGAACTCTCCAACAAGGTAGTCTGGCCTTTTTAGTAAAGCAACCTGATTTTTTGACTCTTCTCCTGGACTGGCTGGCAATTGGACTCTTGGATGCCTGCTAAGTTGCAGTTGAGTTCCTAACCCAAGTTCTTTGAGCTTCCTTCTTAACTAGTGATTGGTCTCCTAGATTCATCAGCTTCTGGATTCTTCGTACCCAGAGTAGTGCCTGGTCTTCCTGGATTCTCCGATATGCTGCTGGGACTGGTGGTTGGTACTAGAGCTGCATTTCCTGTCACGCTGTTGAACAGGTCTTTAAGCTTTCTGAGCTATTCTGTCCCCACTCAATTTCTCCTGTTTTGGTAATAAAGATGCCTGACCCAATGAGTCATTAAGCACAGTGTGGATCTCTGCTGGAAGAGGAATTTACCATGATTTTCCTTTCTGCTCAGACTGCTGGAGTCATGTACAATATTCTTGTACTTCTAGGGAAGAGATGAGGTGATTGTTTTCCAGCAAGAATTGAATTACCAGCATTTCTGAAAAAAGGCCAAAGAAAAGAAACTTCTACTTCACTTGAAAAGAAAAAAAGAAAAGATAATGTCCATCTTTGGAGTAGTGCCTTATTCCACAACAGTGTCATTGACTTTCATGGGAATACTAAAGTAAGGTAACAAGAGTCCTGTGGCACCTTATAGACTAACAGATATTTTGGATCATAATCCTTTGTGGGCAAAGACCCACTTTGTCAGAGTAGGTAAGGTATTATCTATTCACTGGAAGTAAGAACATTGGAATCCAGCTGTTTGTCAAGATCTTGTGGATTTGTCTGGGATGCTGGCTCACATTAAATATAAATAGATGTGATCCCTGACTATCCACAGAAAGAAACCCTCCTCCTAGTATAACCAACTAGTAGTCATAATCAAGCAGATGCTGGACCAGAATTTTATCTATTGCCATGATGCTTCTTTGGGAGGTCAGTGACATAGAATCCTTCCACACAAATGGTGGAAAGAAATTTCTTCTCTTTTTGATGAGTCCTTTCTAGCCAATTAAGGGGCTAATCTAACATATTATTGTTTGTTCTCAGATTATTGCCTACAGGCCTCCCTCCAGTGCTAGGCACTCTACGTATTTATAACAAGAGATAGTTTCTGCCACATCTCTTGCAAACTAAAGAATGTTATATTTCACCAATGTGGATTTGAGGTGGGGAGAAATTAAATGGCTCACTCAAAGCATTACAGGAAGTCAGCCTGTGGCAAAACTAGGAATCAACCACAAATGTCTCATATCCTGGTCAAGTGCCTTATTTACAAGACCATCCTTCCTTTTTATACTCTTCATCTATATAAACATACCCTGTCTAGCTTTACACAAAGTTCTAGGGGATGTGAAAGAACGAAAGAAAAAAGTATTTGGACAGAAATTAAGCAATATTCCCTTTTGTGTGCTGTTACCATTTAGGAAGGAATCAAGAAAGGACAAATGCATATAAACATTTTACTAATAGCCCATGTTCCTTTCATGTTTTGTTCAGGTTCGTCCCACTCATCAGTTGTATGAATATTAGTGTGTAAAAATTTCCAGGCTAAGAGATTTCAAGGAAAAAAACTAATTAGCAGCTTCTTTAAATAGACCTTTCTAATTTCTTTCAGCTTTCTGTTTGTAGTTTTTCTCCTCATTGAACAGGAAGAATTTTTCTCCTTTAGCCTCTTCAAAGTATCTGCAAATGATCATTTTACAAAAGGCAAGTGTTTTCTAATGGTTTGTCTACAGAAAAAATTGTACTTGTTTAGTTACTGGCTGTGTGGACCTATTATTTTGGTTCAAACCAGTATTATTTCCATTTAGCTTAATTTAATTAGAAACAAAAAATGAAATAAAGAACTCTTACTCCAAAACAAGAATTTGCATGAATTTAACTTAATTTAAATAAAGGAATGCAAATTTGTGTGTAGAAAAAGTTCTAAGTTATACATGAATTTTAAAGGTATTATTGTTCATTGCTGCTAATAAGAACAAGATACTCACAGACAAACTTGTTTTTCACAGAACAGACCTCTTCAATGGGTGACAATTACTGACAATTTATTGGGCCAAATCTTTGGCTGTTAGAAGTTAAAATAGTTTAATTGATTTCAGACAAAATATGCCCATTTACATCAGCTGAAGCACTGGCTCCTAATTTCTTTCAGAATGGCAATTTCCTTTAATCTCAAGATCCTTCAGTTTTACATTATATAGTACCCATAAAAAATAGCAATTTTTCTTAAGACTTATTGCTTTACTGTACAATTACAGTATGTTGAAATTGAGGACAAACCAGCCTCCCATAAGTTGTTGGTAAGAAAAGGTTGGTTCTGAGTGTGTTCTTAATGTCATCTTATTTGCATAACTGTTATTTCAGTGACATCCATGAAGTTACTCCTGGTTTGTACAAAAAGTAAATGAGAGGGAAATAAGATGATTAAAACACCCTGCGCTTCCTGTAATGAATGAATTGTTCTTTCCGTGTTTGTCCTTTGTATATTATATTAAGTTTTAGCCAATGATGCTTTCAAATTTTTTGGAAGTGAGTCCTAACCACCTTCTAATTACAGCATAATTTTCATTCGTTAATTCATTCATTCATTTTATTTACTTATTCATTCATTTTAACTCGAATATGGCCTTTGGGTTCTCTCTTAAAAGAAAAATAATGTAACATAATATTTACCAATTTTCGCCTAATCCTCTGACTAAAGACATTTTTATCTGAATTCTAGATGGTCATATTCAAAGACAGCATGAATTTGAATATTTGAAGAGAACACAATATATTAAATAGATCTGGAAAAACAAAACACCTACTTTTGTGAAAAACTTTGAAATTTCATATATATTTTTTAATTTCAGAAGGTTTAAAATAGGCCCTGGTGGTTTTAAATTGACCAAAAAAGCCATGGTATCTTTTGCGGAAAATGAGAGATTTTGATGTCAAAAAAGTCTTCACAAACAAATTATTTTTTTGGAAAAAAAACTTTATTATTTAAAAACTTCATTTGAAAAGCTTTAAGTCAAACTTTTGAATTCAGAGACATGTCTTAGACCACAGTTTCCCAAACTGGGGGGCGCGCCCCCCGGGGGGGTTTGAAGAAATTCATGGGTGCATGAGGTGACCCAGCTCCCTCCCCATTATTCCCCCACCTGAAGAAAGAGCCTGCCTTTGCTTCGAGCTCTCAGCCCTTGCCATTTTACATGGGTGACCTGGCACAGCCACTATAAAAAGCAGGCAGCCAGCGAAGACCCATGTGGAGCTAGCTGCCTTATGCAAAGATGAGTGAATGTGGGTTGGGTGGGGGAGGAGGAGGATGGGGTTAGATGGGGGAGTCTGGGGGTGCCTGGCTCAGGTGAGGGGAATGGGAATGGGGTAAGAGCTGGGGGCTGGTGGTGCCTGCTTTGTGGGATGGGAGCAGCTTGGACAAGCGGCTCATGGGGCTTGTGGGGCTTGGGCAGCCAGCTGGCTTGTGGGAATCACAGTGCTTGGGCAGCTGGCCCAGTCATTGCAGTGTTCAGGCAGCTTGAACTGGCAGCTGGCTCTAGCATTGGAGGGTTTATATGGCTGGCCATGGCAGTGCAGGGCTCAGGCAGCTTGTACTGGCAGACAGGTGGCTGGCCCCAGCAGCATGGGACTCGGGCTTGGGATGGCAGGTGGGCGGCTAGCCCTGTGGGTGGGCAGCTGGGCTGGTGGCGGGGCAGTTGGTCCCAGCTGTGCAGGGCTCAGGCAGCTGGCAGGCTTGCAGGTGGCTGGCCTGGGCGGGTGGGTGTCTGGCTCCGGTGGTGCGTGGCTCATGTAGGCAGCTCTGGCAGTGCACATGTCAGGTGGGCGGGGCAGCTGGTGTGAGCAGGAAGCTGGCCAGCTGGGGCAGCACCAGGCACGTGCAAGGGGCCAAGAAAAGCTATTTGTGTTTATTTTTAATTTTAAATAACATTTTATATCAAGTTGTTATGTTTATTTTAAATTACAAATTGAATTTCCTGTTAAGGGGGAGTTGGATGATGATAAAGAATAGGCGGGGGGGCATGAGGGTGTCTCAAAAATCAAAAGGGGGGACATGAAGCCGAAAAGTTTGGAAACCAGTGTCTTAGACAGTAATTTAGAAAAGCCACTGTACAAAGAAACAAAAATGATGCGATGTTGCATAAGATGTTATTCATTTCTTAATATTAAAACTGAGTTGCCTTTCTTTTAAAACATTCAGGTCTCTGGCCAGCAAGAAAGATCAATGAAATATCATGAGGGAACATAAAAACAGTTAGGTTATGTCTATACTAGAGAGTTTTGTAGAAAGAACTAGGGTTTTATAGAAACAAACTTGCAGAGCATCTACAAAAAAATTGTGTTTCATTGACAGAAACTATCGACAAAAACAGCATAGGCACTCTGGGGGCCTTTTTGTTGACAGAGTGGATCAAAAGCTCGATCTGCTTTTATGCGTAGATGCAATATGTTGACAGAAGTTTTGTCCAGACATCTCTTCTGACAGTAATTTCTGTAGACAGATGTTTCTAGTATAGATATAGCCTTAATAATTGTGGAATGAGAGAGAGATCATCCATTTTTGAAGGTATAATTTAAAGGGCAACTGTTTTTAATCATCACAACTATTTGATGGACAAGGTATACTTGACTTTGGTAGCCTTTAACATGTTTTTGGCCATAATTGAAAACAAATTAATACTAAGCATCACTGTACCAATAAGATGTCTTTTTATGGAAACAAAATAAAATGTAATTTACAAGAAAATCTTGAAGAAGGACCATTTACAAGAAACCTCCTTGGCATGGAGTGCTCAGATACCACAGTTACGGGCCTGGAGTGGCACAGAGCTCAGTACAAGAGCCTGGGTGGATCAGCACAGAATTAAGAACTTCTGTAAAGTACGTACTGGGATTTACAAACACCTCCATTTCCCCAAGTTGTTTGTCTTCTACACTTTTCTGTCTGCTGGGGATGAGCAGCCAGTGAGGATTTCTACAGGAGGCAAGCCAAGCTCTCCCACTTCTCTTAGCTGCTGACTCCATCCTCACAGACAGAAAAGTAGAAAATTTTCCTTTATTGCTAGGTAAAGAGCTGGGGATATTGAAGAACTGACAATGGATGTGGGGTAATACCCATGTCCCCTTGTGTCTGTGTTACCACATTTCCAGACTCATTCCTTTCCTACTCAAGGCTTCTCAGAACCATGGAGAGTCAGACAGATGTTGATGGTATGAAACACACTGTCATGGAAGCTGTATTACTTTTTTTTGAGGAAGAGGAAGAGTCATGAGTACTCTTCATGCTCAGAACTCAGAAGAATAATTGGGCCCTTGTAAAATTTCAGAGTGCTAAAGAATCCATCCTTTGCTCAGACTAACCACTTACCCATCTCTGTCTTTTTTTTCCTACCTGATATGTATTTTCTAATTGTAGATGTAATGCTTCTGTGAAATGCTTCAGACTTTTGAAATGTTCCATACAAAGAATATGGGAGTCAGAGACTGATTTTTTTCCCCAGGAACTGTACTTTGAGAGCTTGGTTTTCATTAATGATGGTATAATAACTTGTATATTAAAACAGGATTTTTTACAGGAAAATTGCAACACATGAATGAAACATGTTTATATAGCATGAGGTAATGGAAAATTCAGAGGGTTTTTTTTTGTTAACAAAAAGGCATCTTTTTTCACTGGGGGGGAAGAAGAACACACAGGTTCTGAAGGTCAAATTATTCTGACCCCAAAACTACATTCATTCAATGTAAACTGCAGAATAGTTGGAGATGAGTAATAAAGAAAGAAGAATAGAAGAAAGTTTCAGATGTTCAGCTGCAAAAATGAAAGATCAGCTTCAAAAGCAGAAGTGAAAAAATTCAATATTCGTTTTGTATCTTGCAGGTAATTCAGGAAAGACAGCTGTGGGTGAAATCACAACGAAAGTTAAAGTCCAATACTAAACCAAAGCAACTTAATCAAGGCTACAAAGTAAACAAGGTATGTTTTGAAATATGAAATATACTGCATATTGATTTCATAGAGTAAAAATAAAACCAAAATATAGACCCATCTGCTTGGGTTACAGATACATGACCAATACTGTTTTCAGATAAACCAAAACAACTCTATTAACTTCAGGGAGTTTACAGCAATATATGTCAGAAATTAAATTATTCTACTTTATAATAACTGTGTAATACAGCCTTCTTGTCCCATAGATATCAATCTTCCTGTTATTTTGCAAGAGCCAGCACTTTCAGGAGAAACCTTTCAAGAATCAGCAAAATCAAAAGTTAATAAAGGAGAATATTTGGTGATTATTCTACATGCTTACTGTAGACCATGGTTCCCACACCGGGGGGGCCTACCTCCCTGGGGGAGGGTGGGAACAAATTCCAGAGAAGGTGGGGCATGAGGCAACCCAGCCCACCCTGCCATCATTTCCCCCATCTGAAGAAAGAGACAGCCTTTGCTTATGGTTCTCAGCCCCTGCCATTTTACATGGATGACCTGGTACAGCCACTATAAAAAGCAGGCAGGCAACGAAGACCTACATGGAGCTAGCTGCTTCCTGCAAAGATGAGTGAGTGTGGGTCGGAGGAGGAGGATGGAATTAGATGGGAGGCTGGGGTCCCTGGTTCAGATGAGGGGGATGGGGATAGGGTAAGAGTGAGGGGTTGGTGGTGCCTGGCTTTGTGGGATGGGAGGGGCTCGGGATGGCAGCCTGCTTGTGGGAATCGCAGTGCTTGGACAGCTGGCCCCAGCAGCATGGGGCTCGGGTGACTCCACGTGGCGGGTGGGTGGCTGGCCCCAGCAGCACAGGGCCCAGGGACCTTGGGTTGGCAGGCAATTGACTGGCCTCAGCAACGTGGGGCTCGAGTGGCTGGCCCATAAATGCAGAGTTCTGTCAAGACTCTGTCAATAGAATGCTCTATGTATGTAGACACTCCCTAAGTTATGTAGACAGAGGGCCCCTTCTGCAGACAAAACTCTCTAGTGTAGACACAGACTTAGATACCTAACTTTAGGCAACCATTTTTGATAACTGTGTCATAGGAATTTTAAGCCTTTAAAATAAGGGGGTGTGGAAAAACATTAATTTGGAACAACAAAGTAAGAAAGATGAACGGATGAAATGGCTTCAGTAAGGCTGCACTATCACAAGACATTAAAGTGCTTTTTTTTTTTGATACTGTGGGAGTCAATTCTTGATAGTTTACACATGGATGTGAATGTGAATCACCTTGGCCATGTAACAATTCATTGGGAAGGAAAACAATATGTGTCACTGGTACTTAAGTTTAGAATTGACCAGAAATGCCATGTGACATATCTTCTTCCTAGATGTTAATTATGCAGTTTTAATGATGAATTATCAGACAAACAAGAAGTGCTCCAGATGCTCTTCTTGGTGCTTTTCCTTAGGTTCTATTCATATCATTGAATGCATACACACTCACAAGAACCAATATACTCAATAACAACCTTAAAGCAGTGTCAGCCTGCAGTAATTTCTCTTCATCACATGCACATGTGGATTCTTGGTATTAAAGCTGATCACATATTCATGGCAATATATTCATCAGGTGTTGCCCTCTTTTGTCTCCACAAACTGTACATGATGCTTGAGTCACTATTCTTTCACTCCAGATTTTCCAAATGAGTTACATTAGCTGGTATTTTCGGATAGTCTGTGGCTAACTGCCCATCCCTTTCGGAAGGGGTAGGCAAATTCAGGCAATTGGAAATGCAAATTAGACACAGATTTAAATATCTCTCACCTTATTTGCATACTCATGGAGGGTCTCGACTCCAGAAGAGCTGATTTTGAAAGCCAAAGCAGCTGTGTAGATGGGGTTCATTCGAAAGGACACCCAATTTCTGAAAGCACCCTTCTTCCTGAAAATAATTAGGAAGAAGGGTGCTTTCGAAAGCAGGGTTTCCTTTCGAATGAACCCCATGTACATGGCTGCTTTTGCTTTTGAAAGAAGCTCTTCCAAAATCAAGATCTCGTGTGAGTATGCAAATGAGGCACGAGATATTTAAAGCCACATTTCTAATCAGCTGTATTTTCATGCCCCTTCCGAAAGGGAGGGGCTGTGTAGCCACAACCATACTGACAAAGAAAGACACCATTCTTCCAGTGTTTTTTTTCTTTTTAAAATTAATTTTATTCTGTCCCATCTTTTCCTAAGTTAGTATTGAACCAATTCCAAGAGTCTGAATGAAAGTAAAACATATTTAAACCCCTTTAGTCCTTAAAGATTTATCAGTTTTTACCAGGGTCTTGGGCAATCCCTATGAGTTGGAGGAAGCTGCATTTTTATGCTCATGATGAGATCATTATACATTTAGGGTCATGTTTTCCCCTGCATCTTGATCAGGCTTCTGTTTTAGCATCTGCAGAATATCAGGCACAAATTACTATGGGTAAATTATTGTGTACTATGAGCAATTATGCACAGTTTTGAGATTGCTTGGACAAGTATGTACTTAACTGTTCCTGCAAATCAGGTGCTTAGCAACCAAATGACAATAGTTTGTAGGTGTCGTTTTGTACATGCAATTGGTTGGGTTCACAGTTCTGGAGGCACAGGATGCCAGCTTCTCTTATCCATAGCACAGAGTTATTACAAACACGTAAAACATCATATTCAAAGTATCTCAAACAGCCTTAGTAAATTATCCAAAAGCTGATGATTTCCAAAATGCTGTCTCAAATTCTTAATAAACAACCACCTTCTTTCTTACCCTCCCCCACAGACACATATAAGTTTACCTGGATGTTATCAGAACCAAGACCTGGAGTCCATTTTCCAAAGAGCATATGCTCTAAAGCAGCAGTTCTCAAACTTCACTGCACCACTACCTCATTCTTATAACAAAAATTACTACAGGAATCCATAAGTGGTGAAAGAAGCCTGAATCAACAAAGTCCCGCCCTTCAGGGAAGGGGAGGCAAAGTCCAGAACTTCAGCCCCTGTGAAAGGGAGGGGGCTGTAACCAGAGCCCTGCCACCCACCACTGAAGCTCTTGGGCTCAGAGTTTAGCTTCAAGCCAAAGCAAGCCTAACTCCAATCCCAATGACGCCATTAAAATGGAGTCATGACCCACTTTGGCACCCCATGGCATAGTTTGAAAACAGCTATTCTAAAGAGTTCTCTCTTTACCCATCATCTTTATTCAAAGTTTAATTCCATATCAAAAGTTGAAGGACAAAAGTTTTACTCTTTCCTTTCACATGTGTCTCTGGATTATCTGAAGTTCCCATGTTTTCAAAATCATGTGCTAACGTGCCTATTCTGCATTCTTCCCAGATCCTCACATATATTGACTCCAATCTGACAGTAAAGATTTTGTCTGTAGCATTATTATGTGTGAGCCCATGATATTAATGAAAGACAAGGTGAGTGAGGTAATGTCTTGTGTGGGTAAGACTTCTGTTAGTGAAAGAACCAAGCTTCTGAACTGCAAAGCTCGTCTTTCACCAACAGAAGACATTTTAGTCCTCAATCATTGTCTCGCTATTAGAGATGTTTTTTGTAAAGTCTATGAAAATTGAAGGCAAGGTAGGTACCATTCCATATGAAAAATAGTCGGGACACACCACACTTTTAATAAGAAAGCCAAATAGACATTTTCCTTTATTACAAGTGCTGTTACTGGTGTTAGAAAAAGAAGAGCTATGGACTCTAATATCTCCTACATTAGCAGACATATGCCAATAGTTTTGCCCTAAATGTTATGGATGGCTTAAACTTTGAGCATAACAGTGCACTCTGTGCCATTATCAAGATATGAAAATATGTTTATTGAAGTCCAATACATTTTATAAACTCATTTTGGTGGTAGAACAGTTTGGTGTCAGGGGGTCAACAGCCAGGCCTCATGGCCAGATGGCAAGAAAGCTGGCTCTGCACTCCACAAAAGGGCGTGGCCTTGAGCAGAAGGGGCATAGTTGGGGCTAGCCTTCCCCCACCAGTCCTTCATTGCTTCTCAGGTCTCTGGAGCATGTAATGAATGGCTTTGGTGGCAATTTAAGGTCCAGTCACTGCCACTGCCATAGTAGCAATGGTGACAGTCAGTTGTCCCAGGCCTTTTTGAATCAATGGACCCTGATACTGTTGTCCCCTTTGCCCTCCTATGCCATTGGTCAGCCTGCTTAGTGTCATCCTTTAGTCATGTATCCTAAGTGTAACTGAGCATTAAATATAACCAGTGCTTTCTTTTTGTGAAAAAAGGGGAGCTGGCTCCCCCACCCCAGTTCCCACTGTGAGGCTTTCAGGGACCCCTGTCCCCTGGCCAGGTCTCTAGGACTGGAGCTAGCACTGGGGCTCCGGGTCCTGGGCCTGCCAGGGTTCCCCCAGTCGCTGACCTGGTCCCTGGGACTGAAGCTGACAGTGGGGCTCTGCACCCTGGCTGGCTCCCAGCCTTAGGGCTGCTGGGGTTCCCCAGCCCTGGTGCAGCTGGCGGGGTTCCACACATCAGCTGGCTCCCAGCTGTGTGGCCGGCAGGATCTCCATCACCACCTTGCTACTGTGAACCAGCCCATACCAGCACAAAACAGTACTGAATATAATATGGTATGGACATAGTTTATGATACATGCCTCTTTGTGGATAATAATTTACACTGCACATTGTTGATGAAAGGACCAAGCTTTTGATCTGTGGAAAATAATTTGCATTGTTTGTCACAATAAATGGTTATTTAAAACATGACTGAATGAGCAGAGTGCAGGCTAAGCCAATGCAAAGAGATGTACTTGGTATGTAACTGTTTTGCACCAAATTCTTGAATATCTTTCTAATATTTAATCTCTCTTTTGAACATCCAGAGGAGTAGAGGCTAAACTGGTGTATGCTTTCATAGCTTCATGAGATTTTAAAGCTGCTCCTGGTGGCTGAGTGGTACAAGAGGAGGTGGAGCTAAAACCAGTTACACCAGCAGAGGGTCCATGAGACAAGAACTTTGTGGTCTAAATCACTATACTTCTGAAGATTGCATATCTTGATTGGTCTCAATTATCTGGCAGGGGTTGGGTGGGACTTTTGCTGGCTTACAAATTACAGCCTATAGGTATTCTTGCTCATATCTTTAAAATTAAGATTGACTGTATTGTCCTCTGCTGTGTTACCCAGATAGCATGGCAGTGTGTTTTTTTTTAAATATCATATTTACTCTTTCAAATACATCTTGACTTTCTATAATTCATGGCTTTATATAAGGAGTATTCACCAACAGCTCACAGTCTCTGGTTAGACAGGTGGTTTACTACATAGCTGTGTTTTCTGCATATGCCTAAGGATGGCCCTCTTGAGGCAGGTGTCTTGGCCAAATTTAAGACAAATCACTGCACATAAAGCTGCCCTGTGCTGGAGGATTTTGTCTCAGAACTCCCTGCTTGTGCTGGGGATGTAGGGGTACGTAGTCTGTGCTACTCCTTGAAAGAGACACTTGTCAGCACGTTGTGGGAACAGAAGCATCAAGATGCACAGCAGGCCCTGGGACAAGGTAGGAGGGGCCTGGCTCTGCCCCCATAAGGGGCAGGGCCTTCAGCACTTGGCTGGGTCCTCCCAGCCATGCGCAGCAGTGCTGCGGTGGCAATTCAAAGAAGCCCAAAATTCTGGCCCCTTCTACTTTGGCAGCAGTGGCATCTGGAGCTCTAGGCCCTTTTGAAATGCCAGGGCTGGGTGCAATTTCCCCGTTTGGCCCCCCTCCCCCATTGGCAGACCTGCTGGTGCTTAGATGAGAGAGCCATGATTCTGCCTACTCCTTGTCTTTTTCTGCTGTCTTTGGGTGAAGTGATCTCATGAATAGTACCTCACATGTAGCCACTGTACTGCCCTGAACACAGAGGCTAAAATTTCAGGCCCCCCATTGTCCTTATGCAGGATCCGTATGTGGGAGAAGACTGGGATATGCTGAAATTTCTCTGGGCAGACGAAACTACAGGGCTAGTTATGTTATGTTATGTTATGCAGTCTAAATCACCAGGCTAATGAAAGAAGAGATTGTTGGTTCTAAAATGGAGATGTTTTTAATAGTTTCTTGAGGAATAAGCAGAGGTATTAGAGGAAAATGAACATAAACTTTCTGTTTAAGAAAGGGATTAGTGAGGAGACAAGAAACTGTAGACAAATAAATCTGAGTAACAGGCGCACTTCTAATGACATCAATAAGCTTTTAATGAAAAAATAAATAAAGTGAAAACAAACCAAAATAAATACTTCTATTCCAGTTGCCTACAGTAATAGTTTCAGGAAGTATAAAAACAGTGAATTCTGTCTCGGTAACTCAGATAAATAAGGGCTGATCTCTTTATCCGGGTCAGCTCTGTAAACCATAAGACAATTTCATGAGTAACGTCCTTTCCTCTCGCCCCATCTTTCATTTATTATCAGATTTCTGGCAGAAGATACTGCACTTCCTGTGGTCTCTCCAACTCTGTGGGAGTCATACACATGCATAGTTGGGAAAGAGGACCTTTTTTTTGTACGTTGGCTTTCACAGATCCAAAAATGAGCTACAGAGTTATACAGTGAGAGAGCAAATTCAGCCCCATTATAAGTGAAAATCAGCTTGAGTGATTTGGCTCACAGGTTGAATTAAAGAATAATAGAAGAGAAACAACATTAAGAGGTGTGTGCAATAGAAAATGCACTTAATACCTGAATTTTAAAAGTGTGATAGTAACTAATTCTCTAATTAATTAATTCTCTAACTAATTAATTATCACACAATAAGCAAATAGTGGGGTCATCGTAATCATAATAGACTTGGGAAATGTTTGATCTCTAGAGAAAATGAATCCAATGTAGAATGAATAGTAGTCTAGTAGTGATTTATATCAAACTACTTGCTCTGACCTTGTACCTTAACTTCTCAAATAATTGTATCCTTTCTGGTTAAAGTCTGAGTCTTCTCAGAGCTTAACAAATGGATCTTAGATCATTGTGTTTAGGTGGTATTTGGAAGGAAGCACTCGACTTATCCACTGAGAATGTACAAATGAGTAAGCACTTTCTGTAAACTGGATACATAGGTCCCTTTTCAGCAAAGGACTTAAGCATATGCTTAACTTTAGTCATGTGCCCAAGGCTAACTGTTCTGCAAAATACATGGTTACATCCTGACTCTTGGTAAATGAGACTCAAACATTTGCTTAAAGTTAAGTATGTGCTCAAGTGGTTTGCTGAATCAGGGCTGTAGACATAATTATATGGAATCTACTTAAATGAGTTACAGGTTCTCTAATCCAACACTCTCTTGTCCGGCAACCTCTGTAATCCAGCATGATTTTAGTTTGCTGAATGACCACTTATCATGGGTGTGACCACATTTCCTGTGGTCTCATAAAGTTTGTCTCCAGCCATCAGTCCTGGCTGTCAGAGTTCTGTGCTGTTATTTAGCTCTAATTTACTCCTAAATGTCTTCTAAGAGCCCAGTAAGCAGTGGAAGTGATGGTAATGCTACTGGACAATACTGACCTCCCATGGTCCCACAAATTCTCTCTTCCAGCACTGGTCAGGTCCTGAGAGTGCTGGATTACAGAGGTTCAGCCTTTAACATTAAAGTTAGTCCCAAATAGATGGTATATTACATATAAGAACGGCCATACTGGGTCAGACCAAAGGTCCATCAAGCCCAGCATCCCATCTGCCGACGGTGGCCAATGCCAGGTGCCCCAGAGAAGGAGAACAGAAGACAAGTAATTTATCTCCTGCCATCCATCTCCTGCCCTTCAAAGTGTTATTTTATAATTGGAGATACACAACTCCTAGAATTGGAAGGGACCTCTGGAGGTCATCTAGTCTAGCCCAGTCCCCTGCCCTCTTGGCAGGACCAAGCACCACCCTGACACCTATTTACCCCAATGTCTAAATGGCCTCCTTGAGGACTGAACTCACAACCCTTGGTTTAGCAGGCCAATATTCAAACCGCTGAGCTATCCCTCCCCCCATCACCCTACCAGAGCTTTGGTTTTGTCTTCAGTTTAGGAGCTCATAAATGCAGTGATTGTGCCTTTGTCATTTTCCTATTATTGGCAAGACTACAAGTAAAATGCTAACAGTGAGAAATGTAATAACTGGGAATATTTTGGATTGGGTTTCATTATCCTGGATGAGACTTTTACATTGCATGTTTGCCATCTAGATTGATAATTAGCATTGGTTGTACTGGAGTAGCACCTATGGGCCCCATCATGAGCCAGGTTGCCACTACACAAAAACCTTCCAAAAGTGCCCCTAATTGTGGGTGGTCTAATTGAAACCAAACTAAACTAACCAAAATCAACAAATTTTACCTGTAAATTGTCATACAGAGCTTACGTTTGTCACAAGGCCTTTATTAAAGAAGTACAAATAAATAGATTGCAAGAGGGAAGTGGCTAGAACAGGTTACGATACTATGATTCTTAGCTTGTATTCCTGATTCTCTCACTACTAATCACTTGATCTTAAATTGATGTTTTCTTTGTCTGTTTACCTGGTAAAATGGGTATCATAAAACCTAGAGCACAATTTGGGAGAGACTCTCTACAAAGGACACCCTTAAGCATGAAGTTAACTCTTAAGTGCTAGCCCTATTGCACCTGCACAAAGATAAGAACATGCTTAAGGCGATCCAAAATTGGGGCTTAGAGGTGTCTTATAAACTCTGAATACATTATGAAAGGATCTCAACACAAATTTGATACAGTCAATATCTTCTTTCGCCAAACAATGCATAACATTCGTATACACAATTGTATATAAGTAATCAATATATTCCACATGGGAGAATATAATCCAAGGCATGCATATTTTCAAGACATTGCATGTTTTCAAGCCTACTAAATAGTGATCATTCCCTCCCGTAGCCCTGATTCACCAAAGCACTAAAGTACATGCGTCAGTAATCACTGAGCCACAATTTCTGGCAGACACCCATTCTGCTTAGTGCAAGAAGGATGTTAGTTCCCTGACACTATTATGCTTCTTGTCTATAGTGTGATGCTGAGCAGCACTTATCTTGCTTTGTGCCTGTAAAAGTGAATGTAGTATAGAAGATAATAAAATTGGAGACTTGCCACAACAGAGATCTTTTATTGGGCCAACATCTGTCAGTGAAAGACACAAGCTTTTGAGCTTACACAAAGTTCTTTTTTTTTGGGTCTTGAAAAGGTACTCAGACCTTCCATTACCAGATTTGACTTCCTTGCTTGTTTTCCAGCTGTTCAGAAAGCAATAGTATTGTGACATTTTAGATCAACCATTTTAAGAAGATTATTGCACTGGTGCTTAGTCACACATGTTCATTGTCATACCAAAAATCTCTCCTGACATGTAACAGAGAGGGAGCCATGCTAGTCTATATACTAACAAAACAAAAAGCAGTCACGTAGCACTTTAAAGACTAGCAAAATAATTTATTAGGTGAGCTTTCATGAGACAGACCCACTTCTTCAGACCATAGCCAGACCAGAACAGACTCAATATTTAAGGCACAGAGAACCAAAAACAGTAATCAAGGAGGACAAATCAGAAAAAAATGATCAAGGTGAGCAAATCAGAGAGTGGAGGGATAGGGGGGGAAGGTCAAGAATTAGATTAAGCCAAGTATGCAGACGAGGCTTAATCTAATTCTAATTCAGACGAGCTCATCTGCATACTTGGCTTAATCTAATTCTTGACCTTCCTCCCCCCACCCCTCCACTCCCTGATTTGCTAACCTTGATCATATTTTTCTGATTTGTCCTCCTTGATTACTGTTTTTGGTTCTCTGTGCCTTAAATATTGAGTCTGTTCTGGTATGGCTATGGTCTGAAGAAGTGGGTCTGTCCCATGAAAGCTCACCTAATAAATTATTTTGCTAGTATTTAAAGTGCTACTTGACTGCTTTTTGTTCTCTTCTGACATGAATAAGATACTAAATATTCCCATTCAATGAGCCAAAGTAATATGCAGTCATGGAGATATTATTTCTTTCTTTTTCTGTAACATGCAGATCTCATGAGACTTGGAAATTTTAATTTTACAGTTTTTCTAAAAACAGATGGTTTCTCTTAAAAGTCTACCCTTTACTGGTTGAACCTCTCTAATCCAGAACTCTTTCATCCAGCAAACTCTGTAATTCAGCATGATTTAGTTAGCTGGTCAACCACTTCTCATGGGTGTGGCCAGGTTTCGTATAGTCCCATGAAGTTTGTTGGTAGCCACCAGTCCTGGTTCTTAGTGTGCTGTGCTATTATTTATCTGTAATTTACCCATATATGTCTTCTAAGAGCTCAGTAAGCAGTGGAAGTGTTGGTAATGTGCTAGAAAATATTGGCTTCCTGTCATCTGGCAAATTCTCTCACCTGGCACTGATCAGGTCCCAAGAGTGCTGGACAAGAGAGGTTCAACCCATACAGAGTCTTTTATATTGCATATTAAAATAAAGTAAATAAAGAGAATTTATTCCGGTTAGTGTCACAAAACTATTGAAAATAACACTTTCTTTGTTTCTGGATTTTCATCAATTTCTTCTTGCTTTTCTTTTAACTGTCAATTTTAACAGTTATTTTCAGAGATAGATTTAGTGAAACACAGGAGACTGCTTCTTTGGGTGCCCATGAGGATTTTATATTTGTATATGGTTTCTTTACCAGAAAACTGCAATTCACTACAATATTTTAAAGGGGGCTTGCTAAGACAGCTGAGTGATGAACAGATTTTAGGACATGCACTAACTTTTTGGGTATATGCATATTGCCTTTGAAGTAGCCTCATTGCTCCAGAGCAGTTCTTCATAATCTATTAGTTGTGGTAAGTTTTTAACACTTACAAAGGCACTGATTTACAGCTTATTGGACTTTTGTCTGTTGGAGGTTATGCATCAAATCCAAAGCACATTGAAATCAATGGGCATATATCATGAAATTCCAGGGGAATGAACCCAATGATGGAGCAGTTCTTACCTCTCACTATCATGCCCCTTGTAGTTTCATGATGATGTCTTATGTATTTCCTTCAGTGGCCTGCATTAGTGAGGGTTATTAGTTTCACTGGAAACAAGGGAATGGGATATTTTAAATTACATCTGTATATTATTATAAGAGCGCTATCATGTCTCTCCACTGTAGCTAAGCTTCAGTGAAAAACATAGATCCAATATTGGCACTGATTTATTTACTTAATTACTCAGCACTACATTATCATGGCCCACACATGGGCATTGCTGCCTTCTCCATTCCTATTGAGAGAGTGGCTCTTTATCCTTACGTCAAGTATGCAGGTTTCATCTTCCATGAAGGAGCAGCAGTTGATGGAAAATTGCTTCAGTGCACTCTGAAGGCTATGGGAGATATTTCTAATGTTGACATTTTCTTTCGCTAGCATATAAATTCTGCTAACTTATTCTGAGATCCTTTCTGTAATCATTTAGTATATTTTAACCAGAGGTCATTCTATCTGTAATGAGCAGAACAAATAACCCCAAAGCAATAACGACTAAAGCTTGCAAATGTTCCTGTATGCCAAAGAAACCAAATACCTTTCTTGGTATTTGTAGTCAGTGAGGCTAAGTCTGCACTACAGCAGTCCTTTGAAAGAAGTTCTTCCAGAAGATCTCTTCCAAAAAAACTTCTTTCAAAAGAGTGCGCCCACACACAAAACAGTGGATCAAAAAAACCTGATCCACTATTTCAATAGAGCGCATCCACGCAGTCTACGCTCCTTCGAAGAACAGGCCAGGGATCAAAAAATCTGGGGCCTTGAGGACTGGTCTTTTGAAAAAAGAGTCCCCAAGTGCCTACACATTTTTTTCCAAAAGAATATTCCCAGAAAAGGTGCTCTTCCTCATCTGAGGGTAAGAAGAGGGCCGCCAGAAAAAGTACTGCATTCTTCCTATTTAATGGCAAAAGAATGCTTTTATGTGTAGATGGTCCGTGGGATTTTTCGAAAGAGCATAGGTTTTTTTGAAAAAAAAATCACTGGTGTAGGTGTAGCCTGAGTGTTTCAATATTTGCAACTAAAATATGCTTTAATTCATGTCCTTTTGCAAATCCAGGTACAATCTATGTAAAATTAAAGCTGAAGGACTTCATTTATTAAAATATTAGTTGTATTAATGTGACACTTTTTACATATATATACATCTTTGTTTCTTGCCCAGTTCAACATTAAATTATAGTGCAAATGCAAGTAATAGAAGCAGTAACAAAGTATTATTTATAATGTTTTTACCCTATGATTATACCAGTACTAGTTTCCACAGCATACTATGAACTTTCTCAACAACTAAGAAGATATGGTTCCAGCCCCCAGGTAAGAAGGAACAGCAAGAGGAATTTTCTCTGCAAGTCATCAAGATTCACTGTATGCTGCAGCAGAATTTAATTGGGGACTTAAAAGGGAAAAGGTTAGGGTTGAGTATGGGGATATCAGGACCTAGTGTGTTTTTAATAGATATTGGGGCATCTAAGAGAGACCTGGCAATGAGGTACACAAACTGAGCTTGTTGATCGTAACTGTTCATGCATGGAGTTCAATGTAAAAGGATCTCATGGAGAAAGTTCCTTTTTCAACAGACTCTTCTTTTGTTATTCCAGAATCTGTGTCATGAATCTGGAGAGAGAAATCATCCTCCATGAATTATGCATTTTTCCTACAATCTCTTACTCGTTAGTTGGGTCTACAAGTGAGCGCCTTTTCGAAAGGGCGAAAATCGAAGTTCGGCAGTCAAAATATTGGCCGTTGAAAGGGAGCACCCACTGCCATTATCAGACTGGCATTTCGATCTGCTCTTTTGAAGTGCCACCGCAGGTCTTTCGAAAGAGAGCATCCACATGTCTCCAAGCTGTGTTTCAAAATCAGGGAGTCAGGAAGTGCTGCAGATGGGGTCCCATGGCCGACAAGCCCTTCCAGGGCCACAGCCAGCTGCCCCCTTAAAGGGCCCCTCCCTCCACTCTCCCCTCCGCGAGTGCTGCCCAGACTTTCCTAGCCCAGCAGAGCCCACCTGTGCCCACGATGGAGGCCCAGCGACAGCTCCTGCAGGAGGATACCCTCATTATGGACAACCTGCTGGCAGTGCTGTGCACCACACCTGCAGCCACACACGAGGGTGGTCCCCCTGGGGCCATGGGGCTCTCCCACCCGGGGCACCGCCATGTGTACCCCCCCAGGTGCCCCGATGCCTCTGGACCCACCGCAGCAGCACCGACTGGTGGAAGTTCTTGGTGCTAGAGGAGTGGGGTGAGGAAAGATGGCTGTGGAACTTCCTCATGTCAAGGCAGACCTTCAAGGAGATCTGCCACTGGCTCACCCCTGCATTCCATCACCAGGACACGGGCATGTGGCCAGCCCTCATGTTGGAGAAACAGGTCGCAATCACCATCTGGAAGCTCGCCACCCTGGACTCCTACCACTCTGTGGGACAGCAGTGCGGGGTGGGCAAGGCCACCATCGGGGCTGTACTTATGGAGGTAAGGTGGGACCAGGTGGGTAGGAGGGCTGTGGCAAGGGGAGTCCTCCACTGCAAGGGGCTGGACAGGGTGGGGGCTGGAAGGGAGGGGGCCAGAATGGGCCTGAGGTGGGGGGAGAAGGCTGCCACACCTGCACTAGAGAACGTGTCCCCCTCCCCCCCCCGCAGGTCGTCAGGGCCATCAGTGCAATCCTGCTCCATAGGGTCATCCACCTGGGGGATCTGGACAACACAATTGACAGCTTACAGGACCTGGGCTTTTTGAACTGCATCAGCACTTTGGATGGCATGCACATCCCCATCCATGCCCCGCCACACAGCGCCGGCTGGTACGTCAACAGGAAGGGCTACCACTCGGTGGTGCTCCAGGCCCTGGTGGATGCGAGAGGCCAGTTCACCGACATCTATGTGGGCTGGGCTGGCTGCATCCACGATGCCCGGGTCTTCTGGAACTCTGGCCTTTGCCAGAGCATGGGGGCCTGGCACCTTCATCCCCCAGCAGGAGATCCCGGTGGTGAAGGACGTCACCATGCCGCTCTGCATGGTGGCAGACATGGCATACCCCCTGCAGTCATGGCTCATGAGGCAGTACACGGGACACCTGGACCCCACCTGGGAGGCATTCAATCATCGCCTCAACCATGCCTGCAATGTTGTGGAGTGGGCCTTCGGGCACCTAAAGGGGCAGTGGAGGTGCCTCCACACGCAGCGGGAGGACAGGGTCCTCAACGTGTCCCAGGTGGTGGGCACCTGTTGCGTCCTCCACAATGTAGTTGAGGGTAAGGGGGATGACTATGTCTCTGGGGAGGGGCCCTCTGGCCAGTGCCGGCTATTAGCAGCCGGGCACCGCCTCCATTTGTGAGGCCCTCTGGGATGGCCACTGCATCCGGGAGGCCCTCAGGCAGGCCTTTACTGACAGCCACCTCTGACCTGCACGCACACCCACATCCCATGCACATCTGCCACCGACCGTCCCCATCATTCCCACGCCCACCAGCACCGCACCCGCACATCCAACACGCACCGTCCCCCTGAGCAGCACAGCATGGAGTGGTGAACAATAAAATAAACATTTATCTACACTATTCTTGTTTACTATGTACAGGGGGTGGGAACCTAACTTGGAGGGGGGCGAGGCACTCATTCCGGGGCAGGGGTGATGGGTCGTGAGCCCCGTTGGCACTGAAGGCCCTGCTTCCCCGGGTGCAGGTTCTCCAGCAGGGAGGAAAGGGTGCAGGTAGCACTGGCAGATACTGCCAGCAAGTGGGCCTGGTGGGGGCAGAGGGTGCGGGCTGAGTGGGGTGAAGGGGGCAGGCTCAGTGGGGGGGGCACGCTCAGCGGGAGGGGCAGGCTCAGGGGAGGCGGGGGGACAGGCTCAGTGGGGGGAGCTGCCGGGGGGGGGCCAGGAGGTGGGCAACAGTGGCAGAACGGTCCGGGAGGGTGTGGCCAATATCCTCCAGGGTGGTCAGCAGCCTCTCCCTGGATTCCCACTTCCACTCCACGTTGGCCTGGGTGAGCCTCAGGTGCTGCTCAGTCACCTCAGCCTGGCACTGGCTGTCTGGGTCCTCCTCAGCCTGGCAGGGGACCCTCCAGCCATGGCCCCAACAGCACGCTGCCTGGAGTGGTATCGAGGTACCTCCAAGGGCTGCGGGGGGGTCTCGGGGACAAGGGACGGCGCAGGGCTCTCCCAACCCATGGATGGTGTGGCTGCGTGGAGAGGACAGCATGTCAGTAATGTGCCCCGAATGGAGGGGACCTGGGTGTGGCCCACCCACCCAAGCCCACCCCATGGGGCCCCTGCCCTCCCAAAGGACACTGGTCCCGCATGGGCTGGGCCTCCTAGCCCAGGAGTGCGTCCAGGGGTCTTTCATGCAGGTGGCTCTTCCCGGCCTGCAGTGTGCAGGCCCCAGGTGCTGTCCAGCACTGACCGGCCACTGCCCTGTGTGGCTTGAGGTCCTGTCCACTGAACGCAGGTTCTGGGCATCGCTGGTGGGCCACTGCGGGGTGCCGCATCCCATGTGGGGAGTGGCCTGTGTGCAGCCCGGGACCACCGGTCCTGTGTGCGGGCAACTAGCCATTGCATCGCCCCCACCCTGTGGAGCAGGTGTGCACCCCTCCCTGTACGTACCAGAGAGTCCCTCGATCATGTCCGGGGATGTCTGGCTCCCGGTCACCCAGCTGGAGGAGTGGGAGAGGATCACGATGGTGAGGTCCCCCTCTTCATTGAACCACTCGGTGGTCCCCTCGCCCTCCTGGGTCCCTGGTCTGGGCTTCTCCTCCTCCTCCTCCGGCTGCAGCTCCTCAGTGGATATGTCCAGGAATGCCAGGGTGGGGAGCTCTCCTGGGGCCCCAGGATGCCACAGAGCGCCTGGAAAAAGGGGCCTGTGGCTGAAGCTGCCCCGGCGCTGCCAGCATAGTCCCTGGCCCGGGCATAGCCCTGCCTCAGCTCCTTTACCTTGGAGCGTACCTGCTCTGCGGTGCACTCCGGGCGGCCCCTGGTGTGGAGGCCCTGCGCCAGGCGGACAAAGGCAACAGCATTGTGACACTTCCCCCCATCTCGTGCAGGACCTCCTTGTCCTTCCAGAGGCCAAGGTGGTCCCGCAGCTCCCACTCTGTCCAGGAGGAGGCCCTTTTTTTTTCTCCCTCTGAGAGCCCAGCAGGGGCTTGGAGTGGGGGCCATGGCTGGCTGCTGGCCATGCTGCAGTGCTGGAACTTGCGGCTGGAGCACATGCAGAGGCTGCTCCTAGCACACTTTCAGCTTCCTGCCGCGGGTTTCCTGCGTGTGTGCGGCTTTAAGGCAGCCAGACACAAGGACCACAGAGCCCTGCTGCTGCTGGCTGGAGCTGCCCTGCGCTCCAGCTGACCAGCGCCATGGCGGACTCATATATCGAAAAAGTGGACTGTGGAGCGTCTACACATGTACTCTTTCAATTTAGTATTTCAAAAGGGGCCGATCTTCCTGATCTGGGATCGGGGTTCGGATTTCGAAGTCGGCATCCTGTTCTTTCGATTTTCTTTCAAAAGACGGGCTTACACGTGTGGATGCTCCTCCCACTCTTTTGAAAGAGGGCCACTTCTTTCGATTTTTTGTACACGTGTAGACACAGCTTTTGAAAAAAAAAGAATTATAAACAAAAGAACAGCAAGAAACCTCCTGAGGTTTATTGTTTTCAATTATTCTTTTCAGCATTAGGAAGAAAACACATCAATAGTTTAAAACACCAGATATTTTTTCTGTTAAAAATATGGAGGCAGATCTCCATTAGATGTGAATCAGTGCGGTTCTCTTAACTTCAAGCATACTGTATTGCCTTACACTGAAGGAGAATTTTGTTCATAAACTACTATTACCTGTTGTAGATATTGTTCCAGCTAATAAAGGGATGGTCCTTTCCTCTCCCTCTAATGTTGTGCATTCGCGTATGTAGCCAACGTTAAAATCTTTTTGCACCCATTGTCTTTTATTCATGGTTCTGTATGCTCTTAAATTCAATGCCCCCTCAACTTCACACATACACATACAATCTTCTCTCTCTGTGTTTCAAACTATCCAACAAAATATACTTTTCACAGTGAGGCTATAAATAATATATTTTTTGTTGGTTGTGGCAGAACAATATGTAACAACAGTAGACGTGACTTGAGTCATTTGTAGTTCATTGCAAACATGCCAGAAAAAAGTCCTACCATAAACTGTGGCCAAATACTCATTTGTCATTGCTGATTGCCTTTGCCTTTCTCTCTTCAGAGTTAATGGACCTTGACCAAAATTAAATGTAGAGAGAAACGTGCAAGTTAGGTTCTTTCTGTTCTGTTCACTTTCCACAGTGAAACAATCATTTCTTGGCTTTCGGAGGAGAGGTATCTAGTTCATCTGAAGAGACATTGGTGAGAGCAGATATCTGACATGGGCCAAGTTAACTTGGGCCAGAGGAGCTAGAAGCATTCGTAGTTCTGTGGGATGTTCTAAAACACTAGACATTTTTACAATGCAGGTGCATTTCCAGCACTTTGCTATCCAGGCACCACTGCAAGGTGAAAAGAGCAGAGACTAATACTCACAGAAAATAGAATAGATAAATCAAGCCTCAGACATTGACAGCCAGGCTGCTCACTCTTTTCATCTCATTTTCAAACTGGCATCATGCTTTGTCTTAAATCGAATTATGCCAAAGACAAATCCTGGGCTTTTCCATGAAGAGTCCAGTGTGCCTGTAGGACAAAGGCCTCTGACGGGTATGGCAAAGATGTTCATTGTGCCAGAGGGAGCGCCTGAATGCATTCTGAGTCAGAGAGGTGAACTCTTCCCAGGGTGAACTCTTTCCAGTGAGCAGGTGGAGCATGTCTGCTACTGCATTCTCTTAGGCCAGCTCCACTCCTGTGGGAGTGTCAGGCCAGCTCCATGCAGAAGAAGGAAGGGGTACACTTTGTTTCCAGTTCTCTATTCTCCTTTGGGGCACTATGATACCTAAAGTGAATGGAAAGAATAAACCCTTTATTCCAATCCCTTCTGGCCCTTCTACAGGTGATTCAGGAACGCGTAGGTTGGTTGAGCAGTTAGTTTGTTAGCCCGGGATTAATTCCTTGCTGTGACACAGATTTTCATTGGGCCCAGATCCTCAAAGGAATTTAGGCTCCTAACTCTCACTGATTGCAGTTAAATTATTGGAACATTAACTTCCAAAATACCTTTAAGGCTCTGCACTCTAATCTCTCTGTGCTTCCATTTCCCATCTGCAGTGTGGGGATAATAGTACATCCTTACTTCACAGAGATGCAGGAAGCCTATGAGATCTTCAGATTCAAAAGTGATGAGGGATATTTAAGAACCAGAAAGAGATTGGTTCCTTGTGCCCTCCTCCAATATTGCAGACATGCAGAAGGTGAGACACAACCTTACTCCAGGCACCATCACCCAAAACAAACTGCTTTTCCCTGTGATCTTCTTACGTTATGTAACACTCAGTTAGTGGATTGGAGAATGCTGTTTGTGTTCAGTAGCACCATACTGCATGAGCAGTCCTATTGAGCTATACTGTGAAATTCTTGCTCACAACAGGGAAATTCTGAGCAACTATTTGCAATTTGGCCTCTTGATTTCCAATGAGGTTATTTGTGCTATTGTTCACTGGGAGTAAGGGTATTAGCATCTGGCCAATATTTTGCAAGGCCTCTGGATTTCTTTCTTTCTTTCATCCATGTGGGAGGAGGAACTGTTATAAAATAACCATATAACAATTAATAATACAGATTGAGCTGCCCTTCACAAGTTTCTGCATTATATGTCTTACCTTCAGCATTCAATATATTGTGCAAAATGGAAGGTATTTGCAATATTTGTTAGGGGATGTCTATTGTTGCTACCCTGCCACCAATTATCTGATTCAAATGTAGGTACTGAAGCATGAAGACAGTCCTTGCTGAAAAGTTCAGCATATGGGGCAAAAATCCTGTACAAAGGGGACATCAAAAGATGTCTTCCTAGGCAAATATCAATATAAATATTGTAATGTGCATGACTTGGAGATCAGTATGTGAGATCAGTCAACATTGTGCCTACATCTACACTAGGACGCTATATCGAAGTAGCGTATTTCAAAGTAGCAAGATCGAAATAGGCTGCTTCGACGCATATGGTCCACACATCCTCTGGGGCTGCTGCCATCAACATTCAACATCGACATAGTGACAGGGAACATCGAAAGGAGCCGCCCCAGAAGGAAATGCGGAATGTCCACACGCACAAGCGCTCCCCATCTAAATAAGGGACCAGGAAAGCCCACGGATGGGGTGACAGGCTGGACTAGCCCTTCCGGGGCAACAGCAAGCCGCTCCTGTAAAGGGCCCCTCCCAGACACACCCGACCTGCACAGCACAAGGTCTGCAGAGCACTAGCCACACTCACGCAGATAGATGCGCAGCAGCCATGGACCCTCAGCAGCAGCAGCAGCACCTGGAAGCCTTCCAGGTTGTCACCCAGGGAGCAAGCGCCCTGCTAGGTGCTGCACGGAAGGCAACCCAGCAGCTCCTGGTGGGGGGGGTCCTCCCAGGGGGCAGATGGAGATGCCCCTGACCACCGGGCTCCCCTGTTCCTCCCCCCCCGCTGGGTGCTCAGCCAACTGTGGAGCTACCCCACCAGCTCCGAGTGTGGGAGCAGTTGGTCATTGGGGACAGGGACAATGACCAGGGGCTGCGGAAGTTCCACACGCACCAACAGACCTTCCTGGAGCTCTGCCAGTGGCTCACCGCCACACTGAGGCACCAGGACACCTAGATGCGGCACACCCTCCCCATCAAGAAGAGGGTCGCAATAGCCTTGTGGAAGCTGGCCACTCCAGACAGCTACCACTCCGTGGAACACCAGTTCAGAGTGGGAAAGGCCATGGTCAGGGGCACCATCATGGAGGTAAGCAGGCCTGGGCATGCACCCACTAGGGGGCAGGGGGGCCAGGGAGGGGCCAGGTGTGGGGCTGGGGACAGAGGTGTGCCAGGGAGGGAGGGACTGGGCAGTGGGATACCTGGGGAGGTGCCCAGGAGGGGGCCCTGGGGGGAAGGGCCTGGGGCACCCTGCACACCCTCATGGGTGCTTGTGTTCCCTCCCCACAGGAGGTACATGAGCTCAATGCCATGCTGCTCCAGAGTGTTGTCTGAGTCTGGGACCTGGACACAGCCATTGCCAGATTTGCTGCCATGGGGTTCCTGAACTGCTTCAGGGCTCTGGACGGGATCCACATCCCCATTCATACCCCAGACCACAGTGGGGCAAGACACATCAACCGCGGGGGCTACCGCTCTGTGGTCCTGCCGGCCATGGTGGACAGTTGGGCCTGCTTCCAGGATGTCTACGTGGGCTGGCCCGGCTGTATACATGATGCCTGCGTCTTCCAGAACTTGGGCTTGTGCCGCCAGCTGGTGGGAGGGACCTACAACCCCACTGTGCCCCTCTGCCTTGTAGTGGACACGGCCTACCCCCTCTAGCCCTGGCTCATGTGCCCGTACACCGGCCACCTCACCAGCAGCCAGAAGCAGTTCAATGCCCGATTGAACCAGACCCGCCAGGTGATGGAGAGGACCTTTGGCCGCTGGAAGGGCTGCTGATTGTGCCTCCTTGCCCACCTGGACGTTGGCCTTCAGAACATCCCCCAGGTTGTGGGCGTGTGCTGCACACTACACAACATTGTCAAAAGCAAGGGGAAGGCCTTCGTCCAAGGGTGGGCAGTCGACGCTGGCACGGGCTTCCCACAACCAGCCACCACACCCAGTTGCCAGGCCCACCTTGAGGGGGCACGGGTCTGCGAGGCCCTGCAGGCCCATTTTGGTCAAGGAGACCCCTGAGCACCTCCCTGGCCTTCCGCAGAGGGCCCCCTGCACACCGCCCACACTGCCCGCACACTGATCCCACACTATCCCCCCATCAAGCACACATCTCAGGTGCTTTGGAAAATAAAACTGTGGATTATTGGAAAATGGTAACTGTGTTATGTTCACAACAAAAACTGGAACCAATGTACAAAGGAGGACAACTATAAACAAGGAGAACAACTATACACAAGGGGGGACAACTATATAGAAATGGGGGACCAGTGGATGGCTCAGCCGTCAACCCATCAATCTGGGGTCAGTGTAGAGGGGTTAGGGCAAAGTGCTGTCTATGGGTGTGGGTGCTGATGGGCGCTGATGGCCATGCCGCTGTCCTGGGACTGTGCTGTGGCTGGGCAGTTGTGGGTCGGGGTCCGCTAGGGGTGTGTGGGGCTCCCAGTCATGTCTAGTGCCCCCGCCCCATGGCCCAAGGGTGTGTGCCCTGTGCAGTATGTACCTGACCATTGCTGAGGTCGGGGGAACCCCAGTGGGCGGACGCCCAGCTGGTGCTCCAGGAGGGGAGGTCTATGAGGAGCCCCCCCCTTCGTTGCTAGACCACTCCTCTGCCATCCTGAGGGCTCCTTGGGTGAGCCCTGGGGTGCAGGGCTGGTCTTCGGGCCAGACTCCAGCTCCAAGGCCTGCTGGGGCTCCTTGGCCTTGGTGCCAAGGGTGTTGGGGGGAAGGAGGTGTCCCAGGGGCCCAGGATGGCCCTGAGCTCCCTGTAATAGGGGCAAGCAGCGGGGGCAACCCCAGACCAGCTGACCGAGTGCCAGGCCTGGGCATAACCCTGCCGCAATGCTTTCACCTTGCTCCGGTCGTGATCCGGAGTGCGGGCAGGGTGACCCTGGGAGGCCAGGCCCTTGGCCAGTCAGGCAAACGCTTTCGCATTCCGCTGCTTGCTCCCCATCACGTGGAGCACCTCCTCCTCACCCCAAGCCACAGCAGCTCTCGGAGCTTAGCGTCCGACCAGGAGGGGCCCCACCTCTTTTTGGCCCCCCTTTTGGCTGCCGGGGGTGCCTGGGTCCCCCCAGGTCAGGGGGCTGGCTGGCTACCATGGATGGTGGGTGGTGGTTCGGGGCCTCTGGAGGGCGTGCAGGGCTAGCACATGCATGTGCTGCTGCCTGCACGCTCTCAGCTTCCTGCCACAGGAAATCTGAGTCCATGGTGCTTTAAAGGCTGATGCTTGCAGGGACCATAGAGTCCCGCAGGGGCTGGACAGAGCATCTCAACCCCTCAGCTGATTGCCACCATGGAGGACCCCACTATTTCGAAGTAGCAGGAAGCGGATCATCTACATGCGCCCTACTTCAACATTGAACATTGAAGTAGGGCATTATTCCCATCTTCGGATAGGAATAGCGATTTCGACGTCTCACCACCTAACGTCAATTTCAGCGTCGAAATAGCACATGGCGTGTGTAGACATGATGCATGCATTTCGACATTGTGCCATCTACCTCAAAGTAGCAGGCTAGTGTAGACGCACCCTATGTGATGTATCATATTCATGTATATGTGCTGGCAAGTGCTTTTTAAAAAGAGCTTTCCCCGTTTTGCTTCGTGTAATAATGGAATGTTTACGTGGCTGGGAAGATCAATAGAGCTTTGCAAACCCTAGAAGTGCGTGATGCTGATATCCAAATCTAATATTCAATGACTAAACAGTGTTCCATGTTTAAATATTCAGTATTCTTCTGATTATTAGTACACAAACTAGGATGCAAACTGGTTTTGCGGTCATTTACGCCTCATACTAAGCCTCGCAATGGGCACACTTGGAAGCAAGATGGTTGCCCCCAGCAAAAACTTAAAAACACCAACTGTAGTTAAACCCTGCAGGCAGGATTGTGCAATGTGAACAAAGCCTTGTGTAGGGGCAGCGAGAAGTTGTCTTGCCCTTGGGAGAAGTACACAAAGAGATGATTTCTCAGGAGGCAATCTCTCCTCTGGCTACTCATTATACATGGCAGGTGCTTGCTACATGTCATCCATTAAAATGTCACAGCTTAATTACAAGTTAGTCCTGTCATCTCTTCATCCATTTCCAACTGGTTTGCTCCCTAGAGAGTGCAAAGGCAGAACAGTCACTGCCTGCAGAGACTTCTATTTTGACTGGCCCTCCCGGAGCCTGCAAATGGAGGGAAGTTTCTTGCAAGCCTCATCCTAGCCCTGCATGTCTCCACAAGATCCAAGCAGTCCATTTTCTTTCTTTTAACTTGCAGCCTAGAAATAAATAAACTCCATTTTACAGACTCATATCCTGTATCTACAGGAAAGACTTCTGAGACTTTTGGGCTACATCTACGCTACAAAACAACGTAGACGTTGCTTACTTTGAAGTACAACTTTGAAGTAGAGCATCTACACACAAAAAGTACTCCTGCCTTACTTACCTTGGAGAAGGCACAGAACCCTCCCAGTTAACTAGGAACTGAGGTTTGCATTGCAGCCCAGTGAACTCTGAAATGGCCATTGATTCACCCACCACCCCTCTGAAGACAGAGAGGTCCATATGCTGGGGGAAAGTTTTTCTTTGACTTTCTTCTGCTTAACCCTTTCACTGACCAGGATTGTTTGGTGGCAGCCCTAGGCACAGAGCACGAATATGAGACAGTAAGCCCCGGCCAAAAAGCGAGCACCAGCACACTTAAGCTGCATCTACACGTGCACGCTACTTCGAAGTAGCGGCACTAACTTCGACGTTAGGCGGCGAGACGTCGAAGTCGCTAACCTCATGAGGAGATAGGAATAGCGCCCTACTTCGACGTTCAACGTCGAAGTAGGGACCGTGTAGATGATCCGCGTCCCGCAACGTCGAAATTGCTGGGTCCTCCATGGAGGCCATCAGCTGGGGGGTTGAGAGATGCTCTCTCTCCAGCCCCTGCGGGGCTCTATGGTCACCGTGGGCAGCAGCCCTTAGCCCAGGGCTTCTGGCTGCTTCTGCGGCAGCTGGGGATCTATGCTGCAGGCACAGGGTCTGCAACCAGTTGTCAGCTCTGTGGATCTTGTGTTGTTTAGTGCAACTGTGTCTGGGAGGGACCCTTTAAGGGAGCGGCTTGCTGTTGAGTCCGCCCTGTGACCCTGTCTGCAGCTGTGCCTGGCATCCCTATTTCGATGTGTGCTACTTTGACGTGCAGACGTTCCCTCGCTGCGCCTATTTCGATGTTGGGCTGAGCAACGTCGAAGTTGAACATCGACGTTGCCGGCCCTGGAGGACGTGTAGACGTTATTCATCGAAATAGCCTATTTCGATGTTGGCTGCACGTGTAGACGTAGCCTTAACATTCAGCGTCAGTATGAAGTCATGGGAGGTGGAATAATGGGACTTCTGCTTATACCCCCATGTAGCCTAAAGGAGGTGCCCTACCACGGACAGATTTATGACATACACCTATACTGAGGCAGTGGAGCTGGAACAGTTTTTATAGTAGGGAGCTGGGAGGTGCTGAAAGCCATTCACCTAAATTGTGACTCCTTTGTGTGATGGAAACCACTTCAAGCCAGAGGCTGCTGCCATAGCCCCAGCACCTTCTGTCCCAGCATCCCTGCACTGAGGTTTGTTACAAAGGGAGATAGTCTCAAAGCCTTGGCCTCCCTGCAGGCTCAGGCTTCCACGATTGTAATGGTAGTCCATTGATCGGATGATGACAAATCTGTGCAGATCATCCATTATTGGTCTCATGGTGTGCCCTCTGGTAACTGTATAAGCCAATTCTAGAGGTGCACATTTTGCCGTAGATGGTGCATGGGAAGTTCACAATCAGTGGGTTGTGCATTGCTGATGCTCTGTGACGTTGTTCACGTGCCTCTTACAGACGCCGGCAGTGGTCTTCCTCAAAGGCAATGCAGGTATTTCTGACTGTTGCACACCCCGTGTTCTGTCACTGGCGACGTCCTCAAGGTCCCTAGGCTTGATACTGCTGTACTGCAGATTGGCTTTGATGGTATCCTTGTAACGTTTCCGTGGAAGACCTATATGCCAGATGCCCTGGGAGAGTTCACCATACAGCAGCTGGCGAGGGATTCTGTTGGCATCCATGCAGCTGACATGACCGGTCCAACGCAGTTGTGACTTCATTATCATCATTTCGATGCTTGTCATATGGGCTCTCTCGAGAACGTCAAGATTGGGCACTTTGTCTTGCCAGCAGATCTTCATGATGTTACGGAAGTAGCATGTGTGGAATGATTTGAGCTGCTTCATGTGACGCCTATATATTGTCCATGTTTCGCACCCATACAAAGGAGATGAGAGAACAAAAGCTCTGTACACAAGCAGTTTTGTTGACATCCAGATGTTGTGGTGGTTTAGAACTTTGACATGCAGACAGCCAAGTGCCTGGCTCGCTTTGGATATTTGCACGTTGATCTCATTTTCCAGTGATCCATCACCGGATATGACACTACCCAGGTATTTAAAGTTCTCCACTACTTTAAGCTGAGTGCCGTCAATGGACATACTCGGGACAGGAGCATTTGATCCAGGTGCAGGTTGATGGAGAACTTCTGTCTTTCTGAGGCTGATAGTTAGTCCAAAAATTTGCGAGCCCTCAGCAAACTTGTTGACAATGTGCTGAAGATTGTTTTCAGTGTGAGCCATAAGGGCACAGTCATTGGCAAAGAGGGCCTCAGAAAGGAGTTTCTGGACTGTCTTAGTCTTTGCATTCAGGCGACGGAGGTCAAAAAGTGAACCATCATGCCGGTATTTCAAGTATATACCTCAGTCCAGATCTTTCATTGCACGGTTAAGGACGCATGCAAAGAACAGGTTAAATAGGACAGGAGTGAGAACACATCCTTGTTTCATGCCATTGATGATCTTGAAGGGGGCTGATGTGGCTCCATCAGACACTACATCGCCTGTCATGTCGTCATGGAAAAGGCGTATAATCTGGACAAATTTTCTTGGGAAGCCAAGTTGTATTAGAGTGGTCCAAAGGGCTTCCCTGTTGATGGTATCAAATGCCTTTGTCAGATCTATGACGACAGCATGCAGGTGCATGTTCTGTTCAATGCACTTCTCTTGTAACTGTCTGACAGTAAACACCATATTGGCTGTGCTCCGGCCAGGCTGAAAACTGCATTGACTTTCCGGTAGATTTGCCTCGGAAATACTGGCCATTAGGCGGTTCAAGATGATGTGGGCAATGATCTTCCCTCCAATGGAGAGGAGGGATATGCCTCTGTAGTTTCCACACTCTGCTTTGCTGCCTTTATTCTTGAAAAGGAGACAATAGTAGCATTGCGGAGGTCCTGTGGTATGTTTTCATCCTCCCAGATGCTGATGATCACACTATGGAACACTGCTAGTGCTGCTGGACCTGCTGCTTTATATATCTCTGCTGGTATCCCATCTTTTCCAGGAGCTTTTCCTGAACTCATTTGACTAACAGCTTTCTCAATCTCATCTATAGTGGGCAGAAAGTCAAGATCTGTCAGGACGGATTGTTGTGGCATTTCATTGAGGATGTTATTATTCACGGTCAATGGTCTGTTAAGGTGGTTGCTAAAGTGTTCTCGCCATCTTTCGTTGATGCCCTCTTTGTCTTTGACCAGCGTTGTGTTGTCTGATGGGAGCAATGGGGTAGTCCTTGGTTTAGAAAGTCTACAGACAGTCTTAATAGCGCCAAAGAACATCTTTGAGTTGTGGGTCTCAGCATAGTGCTCAATTTCTTTGGCTTTGTTCTCCCACCAGCTGTCTTGTATCTGACGGAGGTCTTTCTGTGTTTTGCTCTGAGGGTGCTTGAAATGGTCCTGTTTGGAGGCTGAGGAGGGGTCATTCTGCCATTCAATAAAGGCTTTTCTCTTTACTTCCAGTGCTGAACATATTTCTTCTTGGTTCCCATCGAACCAATCCTGGTGTATTCTTTTCTTTAGTCCAAGCAACGTTATTGCTGTGTCAGTCACTATCTGCTTGAACTGATCCCACTTTCCGGTTACAGTACCTATCAGTTGACCATGGGATGTTAATTTGTCGTCAAGACTCTTCTGAAAATTGTTGAAACATTGAGCATCCTTCAGTATGGCTATGTTAAAAGCAGGTCGCACATGCTTAAGGCATTTGCACCAAGAGGGAGCGATGTAAGGTTGAAGAGACATCCTGACTAATCTGTGATCTGTCCAGCACTCTGTGCCTTGCATTACTCTGGTAATCAGTACGTCTCAGATGTCTCGCCTTCTGACAATGGCATAATCTATCAGATGCCACTGTTTAGACCTGGGATGCATCCATGTTGTTTTGTATTTATCTGCTTGCCGGAACAGAGTGTTGGTAATAGTCAGGTCATTTTCAGAACAAAGGCTCAAAAGGAGTAGTCCACTGCTGTTCATTTCGCCTATATCATGTGGCCCGGTTACTCCTTTCCAGTACTCATTGTCAGCCCCAACTCGGGCATTGAAATCTCCAAGTAGAAGTAGTTTGTCTGTTGCAGTTGTGGCCTTGATCAGTCTGTCGAGATCTTCATAGAATTGTTCCTTTGAATTGTCAGGGCATGTTAGAGTGGGTGCATATGCACTGGTGATGGTGGCATGATGTTTGGCATTTAGTGGGAGGTGTAGTTTCAGCAATCTTTCATTGATACTCACTGGAAGGTCTGGGAGTTGACGCATCAATGAGGTTTTTATTGCCAGACCTACTCCATGTATTCTATCCTCTGTCTCAGTCTTACCCTTCCAGAAGAAGGTATAACCACTTCCTGGTTCACTCAAGAAACCTTCCCCAGCCAATCTTGTTTCATTTAATGCTGCTATATCCATGTTATAGTGGGCTAGTTCATGAGCAATGAGAGCTGTCCTTCTCTCAGGTCTTGCAACAGCTTCTCGATCCATGAGAGTATGAACATTCCAGGCACCCATGGTAAGTTTTCTCAAATTTTTCTTTTGGTTTCGACCGCAAGTAGGGTTGAACTGCCAGCCGTGGCTTGCTGGCCAGTTGTTGTTGTAGGGCAGGCAATTTTTAGGCCACCTTTTCTGGGCCCCTCCCTTACTAGGGTGATCAGTGCTGTCCTAAAGAGGACTGGTCAGACTCCAGGGATGCTGCCGGGCAACTCTGCTGCCCCAGGTACAGAGCTGGATAACCACTTGTCCACAGGCCGCCTACATGCAGGATTGGGACTACGATTCCCAGTGGTAACCTCCACCTGTCGCTTCGCCCCTCCCCCATCGCCGCAGGACTTGGATGATGTGATGATATGATGATTTTCACAGGACCTGTGTGGGAAAGCTGTTTAAGTGGTCGAGCCATTGCACAGGAGCAATCCCACTCTCTCGACCTTGGAAGCCAGGCACCAGTGGAACGTAGAATCGTCACGACTGGTAACTTCTTTGGGTGCAGTGGATGGCCTTGATGTCTTTCATGCCTTGTCAAGCCCTTCACTTTCCACAAAGTGTTGCAGAACTGCCTTCTTGGCCATTGGATCTAAATGATCTCTTCCGCCCAGTCCGCTGGAACTGACTTCGCATGCTGGGTAGGCACATCCCTAAATTCACCAAAAATTCACCAAGGGTTTGAGCCCCATCAGTTACACTCACCTGGCTTGGCCAGCCTGTCGAAGCCGTTGCCCAGGGTGTGGCCACTGTGCATGCTGCAGCTACTTGGAGCCACAAGTGAGAGCAGAGTGACAGGTGGGGACCAAAGCGGACGGACTACACCCGAAGGAGTACTACCCCTCCCTGTACACCCCATACACCCCAGTTGTATCCACGATTGTAACTAAGGCACTAAAAACACTTGTGTAGATGTATGGTCACCAATACTGAAGCCTGTGGTAGAGGGTGGACTTTGGAACCCGAGCTCCAGCCTGCGTCACAACCTCTACAATGGGCTCTGAAACTTGTTGCTGCAGGTTTGAAAACTCTCTGTAGACATGCTACAGGCTACAGCTAGGCTGCAGGCTACAGCTCACTGAAGTCTGTTAGTATTTCCATTCACTTCAGTAGGCTTTAGACTGATTCCTAAGTGAGGGATCCAAGGAGATACGCTCACTATAAAAATCTCTTCTGTGGATGTCAACTCGGATTTGACTTAAAAACAAAGTTTAGTAAGGTTATTGTACAATGTGTGGTATACAGAAGGGTTTGTGTATAGTTCATCAGTGTGTTTCCTTTTAAGGGAAGAAAAACATGTTTCTTTGGGCCAGATTCTGCCATCTTCAATCATAACACAGAGTACCTTATTCAGTGGGCAATCCCACTGATAGCAACATGTGTAACTGTGGCAAACTATGTCCCTTTCTCTACCAATTAAGATGTGTTACTCCACATATTCCTCTTACTTGATTTTTCAGAAAATAATTATCAAACTTTGTATTCATAAATTAGCTGAAAAACTAAATGACCAAAGAAAGTCAATGATTGCATACTTTGATTTAAGCCTTGACAATCAACTATCAGTATATTGGTAGGATGGGATAGGATGAAGGCTAAGAATGAATTCAGCAATATAATTTTCAGCTGTATCTGAAGGCTTGATTTGGGAAGACACAAGGAATCAGATGTGCCAGGCTAATTATTCCCCCCAGTAATTGCATTTTTTTCTTGTCTTAATTGACCTTGTCATTTCATCTGGATAAGATATTCTTCACTCTCGGGCTTATAAAGTACTTTAACATTTCTGTGAATTGGTAAATGGTTAACACATTTCATACCAGAGGTAGCTTCCTGTTCGTCATGGGTGATGTGATCCTCTGTATGATCTTTTCTATCATATTATGGTACAGTTTGCTAAGACTGTGTAAAGTACCTGGAACAGTATGTAATTCAACAGCACCGATTCCACTATCAGCAAAAAATGTAGGAGTCTCAAATGTTATCCTTGACTAGCATGAGAACTTTCACTGTTAGATTTTTATTCCACCCAATGCATCAAATAACTACCCTCAAGTGCAAGACTTGTCCCAACATCTCTATGTAACACATCTTCAAACTAATATGCAGTACTAGACTCTGAATACAAAAAGAAAGAAAAAAAACTATTCTGTTTCCCATTTAATGCATATCCATAAGTAATAGACACAGGTTGTTTCTTCAAAAATCCTCAGGAATTCTGGTGTGAATGCTGTGTCAGACACTTTTCTTGATGGATGCAAGTAATTCCTGGATTAGTAAAACCATGGGTTGTCAAACATATATAGTAAGAAGAATTTCAGACAGAACAGTGGTTTCCTTGTGAATTAGAGATAGCCCAAATCAAAACTCCAGGAAGCTCTTCCAACCTGCAGAGAAGGCATATATGTCTTGCAGATAAAGGCTGCATGTAAGGATTCTATGTAATCCTTGCTGTGGAACATGGGAAATGAAAAACTAGAAGGGATTATGTTGTCTGTCTTCGTGCATGTTTTTGTCTGCACATTGTTTGTCAGTTATTAAGCAACTCACAGTTGTAAGCGATGCCAATAGGGAATAGGTGTGGAAACCAAGCTCATGACATCAAGCTGAAAGTAACTGACACTAAAACACTAGATATGTTCACTCCCTCCTCCCCAACTGAGCCCATCTGTCAGTTCTAACTTGAGAGTGCATGTTCCAAATGTCTCAGAGGTCACCTGAATAAACAGTTTTGCCACTTTCATCTTGACTTATCCACTTTTGCTCTAGTAACCCATCTTGGTCCCAGATTTGCACGTTACATCATACCACCCAATAGCTTTGCTCACATTAAAAGGCATCAAATCTTCAGAGCAGACACAGGCACTAGTTTTTCAGTCTGACTAATTTGCCTGCTGTGAGTACCCTCCCTGATCCCACTGAAAACTCCACAGGCTCTTTTATAGGACAAATCAAACCAAAACAATTTTGTGTTTATTTTAGAATATTGCTCTGTTGTAGTTTGGCAAAACTACCTACATTCAATCATCCTTCATCCTAATTTTTTTAAATATATTTAGGCACACTAGTTGCTGAATGACCCCAGCCTGCCCCAGGTGTATGCGTGTTATAAAAGAAGAAGGAAGGGCACTAGGCATATGTGAGTTGATGCTGCTTGGGAAATGGAGCAACCATGTACAATAAAATTAGAATAGGAACTAAGCCATAAAGTTCAAAGGTAGACCTGAATTTCCCCCAAAGCCAGGGCTAATCAGACCTGGATTTACAGTTCAAGCTCAACAGTGGGATACACTTGTGCTTTGAAATCTGGTGATGAAGCTAGACTCAAACTTTCCCAGAGTTTAAGCATGTTCTTATCTGGGGTTCCAGTTCAGGACCAGCTTGAAATGTAGCTCAAAAGGAAAATCAGCAATTGGCTTTGAATCATTAATATTTAGGGCCTAACCATATCCACACTCTAGACATAGTGCTCACTATTGGAAGCAGCTCAAAAGCAAAGCGCAGCTAGCAAGCTAGCTGAAATGTAGACGAGTTGTCCATATTTGGTCTGTGTGCTACAGCTACCATTTAGGGGTGACAGATCGCTGAAAATGAGCAAAGCATTTTTAAATAACTGCTGCGTTTATTTTGAAGCATTTGCCTCATTTTTAGCAATTTGCCAAAGATCAGACATACCAGTAGCTTTCACCTGAATTTGTTAAAATGTTTAGCTGTGGCATTAGGCCACAATCTTCATGTGCGTACAGATATCAGGACCTATATAGGCCTAAAGCTCTGAAATGTTTCCATTTTGCAAACCACGTTTTAATCAATTAGTAAGAATTAAGATAGAGTTCACACACAATGTATGAAGCAACACCACTGATGGTAGCAACTCAGTTGACTCAGTCGCAACTTCAATAGTCACTAGAAATCTTCACAGCTGCCTGCTCAAAGGTCTGTCAGATATTTCATTCCATAGTATCCATGTGATAAGACCTTCTACAATATCTGCTGACTTCTTAGAAACTAATCAAAACACTGTTTACCTTAAGGAAACTGTGTTCAGGGGTTAAAATAAAATGAGAACTTGTCATTTAGGTTATGTTTTTAAAAGAACTGAATAAAAACCTCTAACCAAGCTCAAAAACTGCAATACTTTTATTCAAAGTGAGTGGTTATTTTACTTCTTAATAGATAGTTGAGCTGCTGTGTATACCTTTGAAACAAAATGAGTAACTTGGATGTGTTCTTGAATACATTGAGTTCTTTTCTGTACACTTTGCTTTACCTAAAAAAAATCATGCCAGTAGTCATGTACATCAGAGCGGCAGAATGTATGGTAGTAATAGTTACCTTTTTTTTTTTTTAAGTCATTCCTATAAGCTGAGGAGGAATTGACCCAAAAGCTGGACCTAAAGACCTTCAAGCTTTGGAGAAGTTTTTAGTTTAGATCCAAATCTAAATGCTTGAGTTTAATCTCTGATATAAATGTGTGCAACAAGGATTTTTTATCATTAGATATATCTTAAATCTAGATAAAATCTCTGTGACAACATGAAATGTGTAAGCCTAGAGTGATGACATCTAATGTGTTAACCATAATTAACTATAATTAGCTATAGAACGACAAAATACATATTGCCCAAAGCCTTGCATTGAAAAGATACTGAAAAATAAGAGGGAAAATAAATAAGCATTGCATAAAATGTAACAGGGTCCAATTGGCAGAGATGAAGACGAGTATGTACATTATTACGCATTTGCTCTATGAGGCCCAGGCTGGAAAATTTACGCTCTAAATGCAATCACATAATCCCTGCATCTTAATAGCTGATGTACATTGACTGAGATGGTGTTTAGTGCACCCTGAATTAAATGCTACATGGTGTCACTCTGGTGCACCAGTCCCTATGAAATATTGATCTATGTGCTATGATCTTGAAAGTAAATACTGCAAAAGCTGCGAGAACTAGTTTAATCTGACATTGAGGCTATTGCTGCAGTGGGACGCTACATCAAAATAGCTTATTTTGACATACCAAAATCAAAATAAGCTATTTCGACACGTAGCGTCCACACATCCTCCAGGCCTGGTGCCGTTGACATTCAGTGTCAATGCAGGAAAGCGCTAAATCGAAATGGGCCCCGAAGGGGAGCATCCGCACACAAAAGCAGCCCCAATCGGAATAAGGGGGCTAGGAAAGCCTGCGGACAGGGTCACAGGGCAGACTACCTCTTCCGGGGCAACAGCAAGCTGCTCCCTTAAAGGGCCCCTCCCAGGCACACTTGGCCTGCACAGCACAGGTCTGCAGAGCTGACAACCGCTTGCAGATCCCGTGCATGCAGCATGGGCCCCCAGCAGCAGCGGCAGCAGTGGCAGCAGCCAGACACCCACACGGCCGCCTCCAAGGCAATGGCCACCCTGGTTGGCGCTGTGGAGGATGCTGCCCAGCACCTCTGGGAGGATGAGCTGTCCTCCTTGGGAGACGAAGGAGCTACGCCAGGCCACCATGTGGCCCTCCCACTCCCCACTGGGCATGCCACCAGCTATGGAAGTAGCCCACCAGCATAGAGTGGTGGGAGTGGCTGGTGCTCGAGGAGTGGGACGACAACCACTGGCTCTGGAATTTCAGGATGAGCCAGCAGACATTCCTTGAGGTCTGCAAGTGGCTCACCCCTGCCCTGTGGCACCAGGACACCCCAATGCAGTGTGCCCTCACCATTAAGAAATGGGTCAGCATCGCTGTCTGGAAGCTGGCCACTCCAGACAGCTACCGATCCATAGGACAGCAATTCGGTGTGAGCAACATGAATGGGGAACTATGTAAATTGGGGGAGCAGCTATGAAAGGGGGTGTGGGACAAGGCAACTATTTACAATAATGAGGGGGAACTATGTACAAAAAGGGGGCCTGGGGGGCCCAGTCCTTGGCCCCTTTCCCCCGACTGTCCAGTGCCCGGCATGGGGTGGCACAACCCACGTCTGGGCTGGAGGCTCTATCGAGGCTGGGTGGTGGGGCCGGGAGGACTGGCAGGTATGGCTGGGCTGGCTCCTGAGCCCCATGGTCCTCCTCCTCAGAAGGCTCCAGGACAGGTGGGCTACGTCTACACGTGAAGCCAACATCGAAATAGCTTATTTCGATGTAGCAACATCGAAATAGGCTATTTCGATGAATAACGTCTACACGTCCTCCAGGGCTGGCAACGTCGATGTTCAACTTCGACGTTGAGCGGCACCACATCGAAATAGGCGCTGCGAGGTTACGTCTACACGCCAAAATAGCACACATCGAAATAAGGGTGCCAGGCACAGCTGCAGCTGCAGACAGGGTCACAGGGCGGACTCAACAGCAAGCCGCTCCCTTAAAGGGCCCCTCCCAGACACAGTTGCACTAAACAACACAAGATACACAGAGCTGACAACTGGTTGCAGACCCTGTGCCTGCAGCATGGATCCCCAGCTGCCGCAGAAGCAGTCAGAAGCCCTGGGCTAAGGGCTGCTACCCACGGTGACCATAGAGCCCCGCAGGGGCTGGAGAGAGAGCATCTCTCAACCCCCCAGCTGATGGCCACCATGGAGGACCCAGCAATTTCGACATTGCGGGACGCGGATCGTCTACACGGTCCCTACTTCGACGTTGAACGTCGAAGTAGGGCGCTATTCCGATCCCCTCATGAGGTTAGCGACTTCAACGTCTCGCCACCTAACGTTGAAGTTAACTTCGAAATAGCGCCCAACGCGTGTAGCCACGACGGGCGCTATTTCGAAGTTAGTGCCGCTACTTCGAAGTAGCGTGCACGTGTAGACACAGCTGTGGAGGGCAGCTGGGAGGGACAGAGGTTGGAGTGGCAGGGGGCGCAATCCACTCAGCGATCTGCTCGAAGGTCCTCATGAAGAACTACCAAGACTCCTGGAGCCCGGCCAGGGCTCCCTCCTGCAAGTGGAGCTGGCGCTCCTCCACTTGCAGGAAGCCCTCTGACACCTCTACCTGAAGCCAGAGGGTGGCGAGGAGCCGGGGGTCAGCGGCCACCCACAGCTGGCTCCGGCAGGGGAGGGCTTGTCCTGTGTCCCAGATCCTGTTCCGCCACCTGGCTGCCATGGTGCGATGTCCCCGGTGGGCTGTCTGGCACTACGGATGTGGATCCTGTGCTGTTGTGGCCCTCAGATGGTGCAGCTGCAGAATAGAGCAGGGAAGAGCAAAGACAGCCATTAGTCTGGGCCCTCACCCGTTTCCCATGCCCCCCACCCTTCCGCTGCTGGGTACCCATCCTCTGTCCCCCAGGGATGATGATGGGTATGGTGCCACCCCATGGGTGACCCTCTACCCCAGGGATGGGGCGTGGCACCATCCGGGGGGGCAGGTGCTGGCAGGTTCTGAGGGACGTGCCACTGCTGTCCCAGGGCTGTGGTCTGGCTGGGCCACAGTGGGCCGGGGTCAGCTGGGTGTGTGGAGGGCCCTGGTTATGTCCCTTGCCCCCGTCCCTTAACCCAAGGGGTGTGCACCTGGGGTACCTTCCTAATGGTCCACTCCCACAGTCAGGGAACACCCGGCAGGCAGACACACAGCTGGAGCTGCAGGAGAGGAGGTCAATCAGGAGCCCCCAATTGTTGGAGCCCTCCTCCTCCTCTGCTGTGCCAGGGGTGGGCTCCTCTGGGGGGCCCTGGGGTGCAGAGCTGGCCTCCGGGCTGGACTCTGGCTCCGGGGCCTGCTGGGGCTCCTCAGCTGAGGTGTAAAGGGTGGTCGGGTGGGAGGAGATGTACCGGGGGCCCAGGACCTCTCTGAGCTCCCTGTGAAAGGGGCAAGCGGCATGAGCGACCCCAGACTGGCTGGCCATGTCCCAGGCCCAAGCGTAACCCTGCCGCAGCTCCTTGAATTTACTTTTGACATGGTCAGGAGTGTGGACAGGGTGACTCCAGGCAGCCAGGCCTTCAGCCAGCCAGGCAAACATGTCTGCATTCCACTGCTTGCTCCCCATTACCTGGAGCACCTCCTCCTTGTCCCAAAGCCCCAGCTGGTCCCAGATCGCGGCGTCTGATGAAGAGGGGCCCCACCACCTCTTCCTCCTCCTGGCTGGATGGCTGGGAACCCTGGGTCCCCCGGGGGGTGTGCCCTGGTGGTTCTCGGGGGGCAGGCTAGCTGGCTGCCATGGGTGCTGGGTGGGAATCAAGGCATCCGGAGGGTGTGCAGGCTATGCACGCCTCTGTGCTGCTGCCTGCATGCTCTCGGCTTTATGCCACAGGAAATTAGGGGGCGTGGAGCCTTAAGGGGCTGCTGCACGTGGTGACCATAGAGCCCATGGGCTGGACAGAGCATCTCTCAAACCCTCAGCTGATGGCCGCCATGAAGGACCCCGCTATTTTGACGTAGCAGGATGTGGATTATCTACACGTGCCCTACTTCGCCGTTGGACATCGAAGTAGGGTGCTATTCCCATCTTCTGACGGGGATAGCGATCTCGATGTCTCACTGCCTTACGTCAATTTCAACTTCAAAATATCACCCAGTGCATGTAGACGTGGTGTACTATCTATCACTTGAAGGTTTTAAGTCAAGACTGGATGTCTTTCTAATGGTAACAGATAAATTCTAGCCCTGCTCAGCCCCAACACCACACTGGAACATGGACCTACAGCAGCTCCAGGATGAAGACATCCTGTGGATCATGGCCAGCCTGGTGGCTGTACTCGCAGATGTCCAGCTGCAGCTCCAACATGTCCATCATGTGTCCAGCTTCCTGCAGGGCCTCTCCATGGTGAACTGGAGCACCTCCTTCCCCAGGTCCACCATTGCCTCTGGCAGTAACCCACCAGCAAAGAATGGAGGGCCACACACTGATGCAAGAGTGATATGACGAGCAGTGACTTTGCAATTTATGGATGACCGAGGCCACCTTCCTGGAGCTGTGCCAGTGGCTGGCACCCAGACTGCAGCACTAGAACACATGAATGCATCCAGTGCTCCCCCTCGAGAAAAGGGTGGACTTCACTGTGTGGAAGCTGGACACTCCAGACAGCAATCAGTCAGTTGGCCACCAATTTGGGGTGGGCAAGGTCACCATCAGAGTTGTTCTTCTTGAAGTAAGTCAACCTGGGTCATGTACCCATGACCTTGTCCGAGGAGTGGGGATGGGGAGGGGTACCAGGGAGTGGTCTTGGGTGTCCCCATGCACACTGCCACATGGTCATGGGTGCTTTGGCCCTCCACCCCATGAAGGTTGTTGGTGCCATCAATAGCATCCTCCAGCGCCAGATCATCCATGTGGGGGATATGGATGCTGCCATGTCTGGTTTCCAGCAGCTGGGGTTCTCCAACTGTTTTGGTGCCTTGGACAGCACGCATACTGCCAACTGGGCCCCACCATACAGTGGCAGATGGAACATCAACCACAAGGTCTACCATTCAATCATCCTCCAGGCCCTTGTGGATGCCTGTAGGCACTTTATGGACATTTGCATGGACTGTTCGGGCAGGGTCCATGCCGCCTGCAGAACTCCTGGCTCAGGTGCAGATGGATGTTGCAATCCACAAATGTCAAAAGATAGGGGACCTACCTCCCCCTACAGGAGCTCCTGTTGGAAGACATGACTATGCCCCCATGCATAGTCACTGATGTGGCCTACCCCTCCAGGCCTGACTAATATAGCCCTATAGGCCACAGCAACATGAGCCAAGACTGCTTCGACGCCTGGCTCAACCAGGCCCATAACACAGTTGAGCAGGTGTTCAGGCACCTGAAGGCACACTTCAGGTGCTTATTGACATACCTGGAGGTCAGTATTCCTAGCTTGCCCGCCATCCTGGGCACATGTTGTGCTTTCCACAATCTAGTGGAGAACAAGCACAAGCTCTTTGTGGTGCGCTGGGTGGCCATGCCACACAACGAGCAGCCAGGCATGGTCCCATGCCACCAGGTGCACCAGGACAGGGTGTGCATGTAGGAGACCCTCCAGGAGGCCTTTGATCAGGGTCCCCATGACCTGCTACCAGGCCACACCCTACAATGCCCAGCCTGCACACCCACTCCTCACCACTGCCCCAACATCACCCCCCATGCACACGCACATACCTCACAATTCCCACACACTACCCAACACACAGCATATAGGTTGCTTGTAGAAATAAAATAACTATTTGTTTAGTGTAACAATTGTCTCCAACTCCTTCCTCCAACTATGTACAAGGGGGGTCAGGGGAAGGGCTATGTACACAGGGGGCAGGGGCCCTTCTCATCAGCAGGGGTGGCGAGACAGGAGCCACAGTGCCACAGAAGCCATGACCACTCCAGGGCTGGGATGGTGCTGGGACCACAGGGAGGTATGGGTGTGGCCGGGGTGCGGTAACCTCAGCCTCGGTAGAGGAAGCTGGGGGAGCCATGGCTGGGGTGGGCATGCCCGCCTGCAGCCACCTCACCAGTTCCTCCCATTCGGCTATGGTCAGTCAGGGTGGGAGCAGGGCAGTGAAGGCAGGGGCCATGGGCATAGCTGTGAGGAGTGACTGTAGGTGAGCTGGATGGAGGGGCTGTGGGAGGAGCTGACACCTGGCTCAGTCTGGTGATGATGGCATCAAGGGAGCTGGCCACCCAGTCACAGGCTGCCCACTCCATCGAGAGCCACTCCTGAAGGAGGCAGTTCTGCTCCCATAGCATGGTTGCGTATACCACTGCAAGGTCCTCCAAGAGGCTGCGGCAGCATGCATGCCCTTCTTGGCACTTGGTCGATGAAGGTGTTGCCCCATCACCTTCTCTGGCTGCAGCAGGGCTCCCCAGGACATCAAGGGGGCTTGGCTGGCTCCCAGACATGGAGGCTGTAAAGACATAAGGGGAGAGAGGGGCACCCCATCAGTTGAGCAACCGGGCCATATGGGCCAGTGGCCATGTCCCTGTTAGCCATCCCTCCCTGCCTGTGGGGGTGGAGGCCCTGGGCCACCCCAGATGCAGAGGGGTCCATGCACGTGGGACATGTGGAGGGCTCGGTCACCCGCCACATGCCCTGCATAGCTGTCCATGGGCTTGCACAGAGCTTCCCATGCACGGGCCTCTCAAGGATGGTGACCACAGCCATCCCCAGGGGCCCCTGGACTGGGGCCATTAGCTATTTGGGCAGCCCCATGCTTTCTTAGTGTGGCCACTGCTGTGGTGCTGCCAGCTCTATCCATAATAGATATGAAATTTCATGTACTTATGTCTCTATATACTATGTGTAGAATTTTGAAAAGAGCTCAGCATTGACCTTACTGTCCCCACTGGAGTAAATCCATGTTGTATAATTGGCTTTTATAGGAGCAAAACTAGTCAAATAATTAGCTTTTTAAAATCTGTGTGTGTGTGTGTGTGTGAGAGGGAGAGAGAGAGATTTGTGAAGTGTTCTTATATCTGTAGTGAAGAAAATTGTTATAATCTAATCTATTATTTTAAAGAAGTCTGTCAATATACTTCAACTCAGATGTGGACTTATTTACTGTTTATCATATTTTTCTGCTTGCGTCTAATTTGGAAGTAGTTTAATGCACATACAGAGGTTTGAAATGGATGTGGTTGTTCTGTATTTAATTGCTTTGTTTTGCTTAATGGGGCATTTCATTTAAAAGAAAGGGGTTTTGTAGAACTACCAAGGTTTGCATGGTAGTCATTTACCAAAGTTATTGTCTTGCATTGTGTTTTGTGAAAGGACGCTTTGGCAAACTTCCTAACTATCAGGAGAGATGAAGAACTCTTAATTAAATTTCTCTGGCATTCTCTTAAATCACTGTGACTCACCCGCACTTCCAGCCAATTAATAAAAGCGGTGTCATAAAATCATATTGCTGGTGCCTGCATCCATTCCAATAATCCCCACCTTGCTACGTATAATTTATAAAATGCAAATCAGCTGTGCTTGTTGACTCCATAAATTATGTAAAGTTTGAGTTGTTCTGGCACTTTGAAATTGGAGCGAGTGCTGCAGAAAAGCTTCAAAAAACAGTTCAGGCCATTCATATTGAAAGATGCAAGGAGAAAACTGATAACTTTCAGGTAATATACATTTTACAACACTGACAATGATCATGTTGTTTATGATTCAAAACAAGCAAACCCTATTGGCCTTCCAGAGTGCAACATATCTGTAGATAACCATCACATTTACATATGAGAACAGATCCCATAGCCTGGGTTATCAACCACTTTTGCAAGGTATACAGAATAAAGGTAACCAAAGAAGCAAACAAGAGAGGTCTGCGATGAAGGATGGGAAGGGAGAAACTTTGCTTCTTTGAATGAAGAAGGCAGGGTTTTTATTGTTCTTCTTTGTTTAAAAGTATCCTGCTTGGTGTTTTTATGGTTCTGTTTTTAAAATTTCAGATGTAAGAGAAAACAGCTAGGTACAGAGCAACACAAACCCAGATATAGAAACTCTACTGTAACAAAGAACACAAAATGGAAATCAGAAATGCCACTGGTCATGAAAACCAAGCAAGAAGTGCAAATGCAAGAAACCCTCCCAGAAATTGGTCTGCATCACCCAGTGGTACAAACACCTCCAAAAGGACCAAACCAGAAAGAGGCCTAGCTGCTATGTTCCCTGCGACTGATGTGAGGAAGGTCACTGCTGTGGCTGGAACTATACTTCAGTCACCTTCCACTGAGCCACCCACTGAAAGGCACATGAGATGTAAAGGTGGAAATGGACAGCCTGTTTTGCTGGAGGGAGCTCTTGCTCTCCTCTCCATCCTCACCACTAACCACATCAAACCCAGTGCTGTGTCTAGTGGACTCGAAAGAAAAAGACAGCCAGTTCTGAAGAGTCAGTTGTGGATTTAGTTGTTCCCTGCCCTGCTCTGCTTGTCCAGCCACTGATAACAGAAAAATAAAAAAGGGGAGCCATAGAAGTTTTCAAAGTCCACCATGCCCATCCTCCCTTCGATCACTGACAGGAAAGCCACACTATCATGCTCAGTCCAGAAGTTCGGGTCTTTCCTACATTTTTCCCCCCTTAAAGGTCTACATAGGTAACTGGAGAACTAATGATTTTGGACACAATAAAATTAAGGAAATGAAACTTAATGTATAGTGAAATTATTTTGACTGTTTAATTTTTTTTCCTATCTTGTCAATATCTAATTAAAACAGCAGGTAGGGATATTGACACTTTTAAAACCAAACATTGATCTAAACCAACAACTCTGAGTCCTCCATGGAAGTCTTCCAGTGAAAGAAAAGGAAGAAAGCTCATGACTTTTGTTTGGTCTGGTTTTTTTTTCTTTTTATTTTAAGGCAAAAAATAAGCTGTGTGATGGGGAAAATATTTCAAGCCTACTTTAAACACTACAAATAAAAAAAGGCACAAAAATCACATTTTTTTTCTTTAATAAAAGGTAGGAGACAAACAGATGTTTACATTTGCCCAGCATGATACGTAAAGAGAGAGAAAACAAATTGATGAGTAAGTCTCTAAAGGCCAGTTTCAGTTATGGAGAAAATGCTTTCCACACCTTATCCAAGCTACTCAAATGTCAGAAATCTGCAGTATTTTATAAGAAATCTAATGAGATCCAGGTATTGTCATGTGACTGCCAAAGCTTCCTACTTCATGTGGAACAGAGAGATCTTCAGGAGGCAGCATATTCTCCCCTCTCATCTCATAATACATCTCTATGGCTCTGTCTGTCCAGGCTAGAAACCTCCTAACAAAAATACAATATATTAAACTTGATTAAACAAACTTCATGGAGTCTCAGAGTTTTTGTTCTTTTGATTTTTTTGTCTACTCCCCTTCCCCAAGTGATATTTCTAGAATTTGACCATTCATGTGAAGATTATAAACATCAGAATTTTTGGCTCGGTGTTTTACATTTCAGCATCCTATCTAACTGAATTACTATGTTGAGAGCTATAAGGTGCTGATCATATAAATTTGACATTAGATTTTATTTCAGCCTATGATATGCCTTGTGATTCTTGGATGGTTTTGCACAAGGGAACTCATATGGCACAGAATGCTTTCCTCTTCTGTGCCTTTATGTGACAATAGTAATCACCACATGCTACAGTGGTGAGATGTTTGAAGTTTTTGTTAGGCCTTGATCTCACAAATGCTTATGCACCTATTTTATGCCTGTGAGCACTCTCATTGACTTCAGCATGTAATGCATATGCTGAACTTTAGACATGTAAGTAGCTCCTTTGCGTATTTCCATTATGTTTTCAGAATCAGGAACTTATGCAGTAAAATAGACCTTGGAGATTCTTAAAGTCTGACTTCACACTTGATTTAGTCTAGCCATTAGGTGGCATGCTGAGCTGGAGTCGAATGAAATGTTCTGCAATGTAAAATTCCCTGGCAGGGATTTCAGTTTACAGTTCCAGATTTGGTGGAAAAAATTGGGACATCAGAAAAAAAGCGGGGAGCCTGAAATCAGGAAACTCCAAAAATAGATGACAAAGCAAATTTGATTTGTTTCAAACCCTTCTTGGTGGTATAAAATGAAAACAAATATAGTGCAAATATACCAAAGCAAAGAACTTGAAAACTATATTTTTTGTCATGGAATCATCAATCTTAATCAGCATGATGCAAGAGTCAGTTGGCAGTCATAATATCATAAACCATTCACATATCAGTGGTCCAATATCGTAAGACTTTCTTCTAGGTAAATATTTGGATAGTGTGGTGCTCTCTTTGCCAACCAAATGGAAACATTTTGAACAAGAGCAAGCCATGGAAACTATGCCTTGAACATTTTAGGTGAATAAGAGGTTTACCTTCCAATGAAAAAAAATTGTTGACTGTTCATTTTTTATCTGAAATTAAGTCCTGTAACTTGCATCTGCCTTCAGAAATTCTGTGATTGTAACGTTTGCATGGATGCTCAGACAGACGGTGAAATCTTAAGTGTGGGGGTGAGGGGAAACAAAAAAATGTTATTTTTATTCTGATTCTTTAGCACAAATGGGTTTTACTGCAGCAGAGGTTTGAAACTAAACCAAGCTATTGGGCACAAGTAGAAATTAATATTCATAACTCACAACTGAAGCTTTATTTCCTTCATCGTCCATCTCCATTTTTCCCTCTCTTGCAAGTAATCAGATAGGTGATTGAATGTTATTTCAAACCATCTTATTGCTAATGCATGATACAGACTCACTCAGACCTGGCTATAGAACAAGAAACAAAAACAATTTGGTGAATAATGCTACAACTCCTGAAATTCTGGTAAAATCAACCACATCATCACACTGGAAAGAATTTTTTCTCATCTAGTCAATACTTGCATTCCTACACAACTACAATCCTGCAGAATTATGCATAATAGGATTACACCAACATTGGTGTATCTTTTGTTATTGCTCTGTTCAAATTTCCTGGGGTCCCCTAGAAAATGCCAGGACACGATATGCCTCTCCTTACTGATGACCACTTAGGAAGAAATACTGGAAAAAGGCATCTGGGGGTCATAGTGGATCACAAACTATATAAGAATGAGCAGTGTAATAATAGTCCTAAAAGAAGCAAACATGATTCTAGAATGTAGAAGTATTCAAATCAAAATACAATTAATGCTTCTGCTCTGTTCCATGCTGGTTAGGTTTCAACTGGAATATTGTATCCAGGTCTAAGTGCCATATCAGGAAAGATGAACAAATCAGAGAAAGTTCAGAGAATAGCAACAAAAGTGATTAAGGTCTAAAAAAATCATGACCTATGAAGGAAAATTAAACAAAAAATGGGTTTGTTTATTCTGGTGAATAGAAGACTGTGCGTGGGGATGTGAGAAAAAATTTCACGTACAGGAAAGATTGCGCAGTGGAGGGAGATAAATTGTTCTTTTTAATATCTGACAATAGGACAAGAAGCAATGGGATTAAACTGTACCAAAGATCATGTTAGATTAGACATTAGGAAAAGCTTCCTAACTGCTACGGTTATAAATACTGGAATACACAGCTCAGGGAGGCTGTGAAATCTTTGTCATTCAAGATTTTTAAGAGCAGGTTAGATAATCAGCCCTCAGGGATGGTCTAGATAATACTTGGTCCTACCATGAAAGCAGGGAACTAGACTAAAACATCTCTCAAGGTCTCTTCCAATCCTACGATTTTATGATGTTAAATAGCACCTTATTCCTAAATGAATCTGATGAAGTGAGTCTGTGCTCACGAAAGCTCATGCTCAAAACTTTTCTGTTAGTCTATAAGGTGCCACAGGACCCTTCGTTGCTGTTACTTATTCCTAAAGTAGCTTCATGGAAGTCATTGAAACTGTACAAGACATAAAGTACTACTCTGTGAGTAAGGGGGTGGGCTAGAATCAGATCTGCTATGAGTTTATGAACTTCTCCATGAATCAGGAATGAATGCAGAAAGAACACACCATTGTTTGGGGAGCAAACTGTAATTGAATGGAAATAATGTGGAGTTTTGTGCTACTCAGTAGATCAGTTCAGAAGCCAATTTAAGTAGATGAAACATTTCCATTGACTGCAGTAGTTGCTGAAACATGCCCAATATGAACCAGGGTAATCAATGGGAATTCTTAATAAAAAATGAAGGCAGAGGGTTCACATGGACCAATTCAGGAGATAGGTACCGTATATTTATATGGTGTATGTGAACACCAGGAGCAAACTGTCAAAGCTAAATATAACTTTGTGTTTTCTTTTTGCAAAGTTTGCACAGGAACTTTCCAAACTGGACTGAATTCTGCCTTCAGACGTGTGTTTGCAGGGAAAAAGAAAGCTGAGTGTTTTCGTATGAGAGAAGAATTTGTAGTCACAAATGACTATATAATATTTTGCATTTCGTTTTGTTTTTCTATCTGTAACTAGTTGACAATCTTTTCCCCAAGCAACACTTAACTATTTCTTATGTCCATAATGTTCGTGGACATGAAGTTGAGAAAGGCTGCAGGCACATTGAAAGCCAGGATTAGAATTCAGAATCATCCAGACAAATTGGAGAAATGGTCTGAAATATATAGGGGTGAAATTCAAGAAGGACAAATGCAAAAAACTTCACTAAGGAAGGAATACTCATGCCTGGTCTACACTAGGGATCAAAGTCGATCCCAGATACACAATTCTAGACACACCATTTGCATAGGTAGGACTGACGTATCAGGATGGACTTTGTTCCCTGGTGTATATAGGGAATCTTGTGGCTCATGCCAACATCCCTTACTCTATGTGTCAGCCTGGAGTACCAGGGTCAACAGCTGAGCACAGAGGGATTGATTTTGCTGCGTCTTCACACACATGGCAAAATTGATCCCCAGAAGATCAATCATGGTTTGCCAACCCCTCCATAAGTATAGATATACCCTCCATTGCACAGTGCAAAATAGGAAATGACAGTCTAGGAAGAAATACTGCACAAGAAGATCTGGGGACTGTGGTGGATCACAGACTAAAAGAGTCAACAATATAACACTGTTGCAAAAAAAAATGCAAACCTCATTCTGGGATGTATTAGCAGGAATGTTTTATGGAAGACACAAGAAGTGATTTGTCCATTCTCCTAGCACTAATAAGGCCTCAACTGTATGACTGTGTCCAGCTCCAGGCACCACACTTCAGGGAAGATGTGAGCAAATTGGAGAAAGTCCAGGGAGAGAAAAAAATGTTTAGAAAACATGAACAATGAAAGGAGATTAGAAAAAATAGTTTATTTAGTCTCAAAAAGAGAAGGCCATGGGGGAACATGATAAACATTCTTCAAGTATGTAATAAGTTGTTATAAAAAGGAGGCCAATAAATTGTTCTCTTTAGCCATTGAAGACGGGATAGGAAGTAATGTGCTTAAATTGCAGCAACGGAAATTTAGGTTACTAAATTAGTAACTAATTACTATACTAAAATTGAGATTACTAAATTAGTAAGTAATTACTATAAGGGTGGTTAAGCCCTGGAACAAGTTACCTAAGTCGGTTATGGAATTTCCGTCTTTGGAGTGTTTTAAGAACAAGTTAGACAAACACCTTTCAGGGATGTTCTAGATAATACTTACATTTTGAAGGCTCAGAGCTTAATTTAAGACAAGAAGCAAACAGTGAGGATAACCAATCATGAAATAGACAAGGCAGAACAGAGCTACCAGACTTATATAAAGAAGAGTATGAGCCATTTGCTCAGTTGCTGAAAATAGAATTGTTTCTAAACAATTTCAATTTATTGCTAATATGCTGAATTGAAATATATGTCATGTGGTGGGGTCTCCTGCCCTGCCTCTCTCCTGAGGGCACCTACCCTGCCCTTGGGCCTCCACAGCCTGATCAGCATGCCTTTTGTTAAGCTCCACAGCCCAGTCCATCCTCAGCAACTCCCAGTTCACAGGCCTCGGCAGACCAGGTTCTCACTGCCCTAGCCTCACAGGGAGGTGGGGGTACGGGAGCTTGGGCCTTCCCACTCCACCAAGCTCCAGCCCAGGGCCCTGTTGGTAGTGGGTGTGTGACCCCAGACACCACCAGCTCTGCAGGGATCCTCACTGCAACACACTGAGCTCTCTGGAAGACTCCCCAGTTCCACACCCTAGGCTACTTCCTACCCCATTCTTGATGCAGTCTGCCATCCCAGCTCTAGCAGCACTTTGTCCAGCTGCTACTGCTGCTCAGGCAGCAGCTGCTCCCAGGCATCCAGTGGAAGCTCCTTCCCCCTACTGGCCAGCCCAACTGCCAGGCTTCTCTGGCCTTTATACCCAAGCTGCAGGTGGAGCATGCCCAGCAGGGCCTTGGAGGCGGGGCCTTCTCCACCCAATAAACCAGGCCCCCACCCCCCTCTCAGTGTGGGGTTGGTATTCTCCATCACACTTCAGAAGATATCTAATAATAATAATAAAAAAAAACCTATAAGCTGCCCATTTGACACTTATTTAGCTGTTGATCATCCACAAAAATTAATTTTGCTGCCAAGGGCATTATTAAATTACTTCAAAGCAATGGCATTTTCCTGGTATGTAAGTATTAATGAAATGTGAACATGTCTGACCATTATCAGCAAAGTTAATTAACTCAATTAATTCATGTTATTCTTCCTTTTGAGGTCTGCAGCATATCTAGCAGTGATAACTCAGTTATGGTAGTGCTTAAAGAGACCTTCCCACAATATTTGTTATTTTCTTAACCTTAGCCTATCCCTTTAGTGATGTTAGGTAAAGTTTTTAGGAGATGCCTTGTTGGTTTTGAGGGCTTTGTGTGTGGGTGTGTTGGTGGGTGTTTTCTTAATGGAGACTCTAAAACTGAAATCTCCACAATATTTCAGTTGGTCAAGGATTATGGTTAAGCAAGTCTGACTTTCATCTCATTTGTAAACATTTATTGAGAGCATTAGCACTTTTCAGCATAGTTTTAATTTTATTTCTGCACCTTTAGTCCTTAACAACCAAGCTCATATAAACAGCAAAAAATATTGGATGACAACCCATCTAGGGAAAGCAGTGATGGCTGCAAAGATAAAGTACTTAAAACCCATCCTGTAGGAGCTATGTTGGCTGTACAGGGCTGAGGCTATATTTCATGGGCTGGAAATGAAAGGTCCTTTCTGTGGCGAGGTGGCAGAGAAGGAGGATGTTTCACAGATTTTTGTACTGGCATTCTTCAGGGGAAGGTTACTTTCATCCAGAAACCAGAAGGTGCTCCTTTCTGTCTCTAAGTATATAGTGTTTTATTACTACAGCTAGAGAGGAAAAACATGAGCTGCAAATGTATGAATAAGTATGTTTTTCTTCACTGAGGTAATAAATTACTTTTCTCCCTTGTGCATACCTTGATGAAATATGGTAACATGTTTTTCTTCTGGTGCAACCTAAGAAAATCGTTATATTTAATTAACTCTACTGCTATCATGGGCCATACCACATCCTGTTCTTTGGCATACTGTACTTGAAAGAAATCCATACATTGATGATAATAGTTATCTCTTCTATATAGTATGTCTCTGTCAGCATTTCTGTCCAACATCCCAAACAATGGGTTAGAAAACAGATGCTACACTGGTTCTCAGTTCAAAGATTTCTTTCAACAGGTATAGAAGACTCCATAAAGAGAAGTCTCCATAGGTACAGAAGTTTGAATTGAATTACATGCTTTGACACAACATGAAGACAAAGAGAAATATGCCATTATTGGTGACAAGGGCACATATAAAACAGCAGATGGAACAAATGTGTCTCCTGTCAGAGGCTGGAAAACATTTTACACATTGAGTTCCACTAGCACTACCTCTGGCTGGAGAGGAAACCCCCACAAAATCCCCTCAGAGTATGGTGTCAGTCTTGTGCCTTCTGACAAATCAATTATTCCTTAGTGTTTCCGAATCCACTTTCAAATACAAAAAACCCTCAAGGACCCTGCAGTTTAATTCAGTGAAGAATCTAATAGTTCCTGTGTACTACAAGCCAAAATCTAGTACGCTCTATCTTGATTTGCTCTTTGGGTGTGGGTGTGGGACCATCATACTCTGCTGCAGGCTATCAGGCATTCACTCTGAAATCTGAATCTGAAGGGATAGGAGGACTCTGAATGTGGATGTTCTCTAGAGTTTCCTGAAATGCAGAAGGGATATCCAAAAAAGATAATGCTGACCCTTCCCCCCACCCATACACACCCTATAAACAAACACTAAAAGGTACAAAAAGGGTAAATGACTTACAGTCTGTATATGTTTCCAAGGGCTTACAGCTCTTACCAAGCCTGAAACTGTGAACACTTAGGCTATGTTTACACTAGCGAGTTCTTTCAAAAGATTTTTTGAAAGAAGTGGACTTTTTTGAAAAGGCCCATGGAGCATCTACTAACTTTAAGCGTTCCTTTGAAGTAAATAGAAAGAATGTGGTGCTCTTTTTGAAATTACTTTTCCTTTCCTGTTTCAGGAAGAGCACTCCCTTTTGACAGCTTCTTTTGAAAGAAAACTTCTATAGATGCTCCTCAGGGCCATTCTTTCAAAAGAACAATATTCATTTTCGATCCCTGGCCCATCTTTTCAAAAAAGCAGGGGCTGTGTGGATGCTCTCTTTCAAAAGAGCATATCACTCTTTTCATCTGCTCTTTTGCGTGTGGACTCACTTTTTCGAAAGAAGTTCTTTTGGAAGAGATCTTGTGGAAGAGCTTCTTTTGAAAGATCTCTACGGTGTAGATGTAGCCTTAGTGGGCTAACATTTTCCAGCAAAAATCAAATATAGAGAGTGCTTTCTATTTCAGTACCTAAAGAAGTCATTTTCCAGTTCTGGAAGTTATGCCTTCCTCTTTGTATAGTTTGGCTGAGACAACTGTCCACTTCATTAGAAAATCTCCAGCTTCCTGACCTTCTAATTTTCAAATATAGTGAAAGTTTCTTTACCATCTCAAACCTTGTTGTGGACTATAAGCCATATCAACTGCATTGCTATGAAGTGTAAATCTAGGGTCGAGTCCCATTTATCTGTTTCAGTGTAGCTATTGCCCATGGGCTCTTCCCTTGTAAACATACAGGCACAGGTGTAAATTTAAATAAATAAATGGTCTCATGGACTTCATGTTTGTATGTATCTGAGCCATAGGCAGTGAATATAGCTTAACAAATAGTATATAATGTATGGTCTACCTGTTCTGAAAAATGTTCATCTGGTATATGAACTGTTACATTAGGAAATGTCTATAGTCTTTGTATGCCATTTGATATGTACATGTACACTTATCACGAATCAAATAACAAGACTGCAACACATCAGTGCATTCAGCCAGTAGGAGCTAACTGTATGCCAGCTGCAACAGGAATTCCCAAGCAATGTGTTTTAGCTTTGATGGAAAGCTGAACAATTTTGATATTCTGACTTTTAAAAGGGTCTGTGATTGGGCATTGTAATTATATGTAGGTCTTATGATGTCTGCTTAAATGTGAGGGTGGAGAATTGGTACATCAAGGCATTGGTTGACACATCAGGCAATTCAGAGCAAATGTTTGGAACAAATCTTTGGATCATTGAGAAATCTGGAATCACCAGTACCCCTCTATGGCATCAAGCGGAAATGGGCCTTTGTGTAGCATGGAGACAATTACATTCTGGAAACAAACATCATGTTTACAAAGTCAAGCATGGCTGGCTTGCAGGCTAGAAATGTGTAAGATCAAGAGCACACCACAGACCAAGCTCAATATTTTCTAAAAATTTCACATATACTGTAATTTGCACACTTTTCACTCTGGCAAAAGTCAGCCCCAATATACATTTGCAAGACTATAGGAGAAAACTCTTTTAGTTTACTCACTGTGTATAAATGGGCAGAGACTGAAAATGTTCAAATAAGTCCCCTGGTTTGTCCATTGCCCACACTCAGCACAGTTCTATCTTCCCCATATTTTGCCTTTATCAATATGCCCTATTATTTAAGAGGAAGGACTGCCTCTAAAAATGAAGGTACAGCTGAGGGGTGATCAGCCAATGGCTCATGAGTTTTGTGTGGTTCTTTTGCAGTTAGCATGTGACTCTCAAATTCACACACACCTTCTCATATTCTCCACCTACCAGCCTGTTTGGGGGGACAGTGACAGTCTGCACTTTGGTGGAGTACCTTGGAGCTTCAGCCATGAGATAGGGTGGTGAGGCTAGGAGCTTCTGCCCAGTGTTTTGGGGGATCTTAGAGCTTCAGCTCCATGGGAGTCCCTTGTGAGTGCTTGGGGCTTCAGTAGGACCACAGCTAAAGTCTCATGCCCCAGAAGGCATGCCAAAGGGGCAGCAGCCCTGAGACACCCCTCTCCCTGCCCCCAACCTTCCAAACAGAAAGCCAGAGCACTAGCTTCATGTCCCCACTGAATATCTAAAGATTGTGATATTCATCTCGGAAGGTCTGCAAGTTTAGCCATGCCTGGTATAAATCATTCTCCCCAATTGTTCAGTCTTTCATATCTCAGCTCAGGCTGCCACAGCAATGCCAAGTCATTTCCATGATGGCATTTTAGTTGATGTATACATGTGCCTGCTAGGAACAAGAGGGCATTCCCAAATTTATTTCACATGCAGACTGATGAATCCTTGAAATGGGAATGACTTGTTGTAGTTTGAACTAGGCAAGATTTGAATCAGTGGCCAGCTCCTAGGAATGTTTGAAATACACATCTTGACAATAGTGTTGCTGCATTCCAGAAATAACATTTGGTCAGTGAGAACAACAAGATAAAAAACAGCCTATTATTTGAATACTGTTGTGGAGCATTATCTATTATCCCTCTATCAAGAATCCAGATTTGAAACATTTGCGCCTCATATATACTGCAAAAGAACTTTGCCAATTATACTTCTTTGGCCTTTTTAATGTTTTGTTTGCATTGTTGTCCAGACTTAAGAGCTTTTGTTTACAACATCAATAATCTGCAAGAGAAAATGCAGAGCAGGCAACAAATACAAATGAAAGATATAAAAGTTTAAAGATAGCTTTATAAGACTATTAACATTTTATGGTCTTTCTTAAACTTTACAGAGCATTCATACTCTGATGCCTAATGCCCTTGAAGGCTATTACAGCAAGACTGGAGGCTTAGCAATTTTATAGTACTTTAAATGTGTTGTTAATCACTAACTGCTCCTCGCAACCCTCCCCACCAAGGGAAATGGGTCAGAACTGTATTATGGCATAGACACAACATGACCATGACTAAGGTCCTAGCATCTGAAATCATGCACATATATTGGAATCTCATGCTAGTGGCTGGAATATATACTAGAAGATCCTTTGCTGCCACTCCTGCTTCTCTAATGAGATAAGAGGACCCCAGCTTGCACTTATAGTTAGGATAAGGAGGTTTCATGCTGCTGCTTCTGTCGCTCTGGAACTCAGAAGAGAGAGCACTATGCCACAGCGATCATGGTGAACCACCTCTCCTCAGATGTTATGACATTCTTGTGAAAATATTGTAATGAAACTAAGAAATGCCACTAAGTAAAACACACACTGGTACTTTGGTATCTAAAAATCCTTGTGCCAAATACAACAGATATTGTGTGAAAATCTAAAATAGCTATGATACTGAAATGGGCCAGTCTGCATGAATTATGGCAAAGCAGGTGATGTGCATTTGTGGGTCACAGAAACCACAAGGGGTGGTTAAAGCAAATTCCTACAGCTGGCTTTGGAGCTTGACCTCTTAAGGAAGTGAGGGAGAGACTAATTTACCTATTTTCAAGATGCTGAGAAACCAATCAAGACTTCTTATTTTTGTTTAAAGGGCTGAGTTTAATTAGATTTAGGGTCTTTTTTCTATTCCAGCAAGCAGGCATTAAGTTTTGGTTTACTGAGTCCTCAATCCTGCTGAAATATTGGAAGAACACTGGCCTACCAGTGAATCTGTCTGTCACCAGGGAAGGAGATGAGTCCCTGCCAGGGGGAAGTGAAGGTAGAGACCTCAGAGGTAAAGACCATTTCTGGAGGGCACTACAAAATATGGATTAAAGTCACTGTTACCCTTTAAACATGACACCACGTACAAACTCAAAACACATTAGAGCCGTGTCTACACGTGCACGCTACTTAGAAGTAGCGGCACTAACTTCGAAATAGCGCCCGTCACGGCTACACGTGTTGGGCGCTATTTCGCTGTTAACATCGACGTTAGGTGGCGAGACGTCGAAGCCGCTAACCCCATGAGGGGATGGGAATAGCGCCCTACTTCGACGTTGAACGTCGAAGTAGGGCACGTGTAGCCAATCCGCGTCCCACAAAATCGAAATAGCAGGGTCCACCGTGGAAGCCATCAGCTGAGGGGTTGAGAGATGCTCTCTCTCCAGCCCCTGCGGGGCTCTATGGTCACCGTGTGCAGCAGCCCTTAGCCCAGGGCTTCTGGCTGCTGCTGCGGCAGCTGGGGATCCATGCTGCATGCACAGGGTCTGCAACTAGTTGTCGGCTCTGTGGATCTTGTGTTGTTTAGTGCAACTGTATCTGGGGGGGGGGGCCTTTAAGGGAGTGGCTTGCTGTTGAGTCCACCCTGTGACCCTGTCTGCAGCTGCTCCTGGCACCCTTATTTCTATGTGTGCTACTTTGGTGTGTAGACGTTCCCTCGCTGCGCCTGTTTCGATGTGGTGCTGCCCAACGTCGAAGTTGAACGTTGACGTTGCCAGCCCTGGAGGACGTGTAGACGTTATTCATCGAAATAGCCTATAATTTCGATGTCACTGCATCGAAATAAGCTATTTTGATGTAGCGTGCACGTGTAGACGTAGCCTAGAGGTTGTAAATAGTATAAAAGCCAAACTCTATGGGACCACCGTGTTGATTTTGTACAACCAATTTTGTTTTGATGTACTACGCACCAATGAGCAGACAGGAGAGGTGAGAGATTAGGACAGGGTATTAATTTGTGCCTCACAGTAAACAGTCTAGTTTCCATCATTAAAGAAAAAGGAAATGTCATGGGGCAAATAAGACAGATTTAGTTGGAAATAATATTCTTTTTCTTGTTTTTTTCAAGTATGATACTAAACGGAAAATTAGAATCTAGTAGTGGAATGTGAATGGAGGTGGATATGGGGTGAACACTCTATAAAGCATAATGGAATTTTTTTTCCAAGATTCAGCCATTTAAAGAACTCTGTTCTACTTGAGAAGCAGCCCAATTACTCTTCAGAAGTATTTTGTGGCCTCTGTGCCTATGCCAACTGCTGCAGTAATTAGTAGCACCCAAAGGAGAGGTGACTTCCATTAGACACAGGCAATTCATCCTAAACAGTCCTGTAGTTTGATGGTGGAGTTTCTAATAAGTTTGTGATCCGCTCTATCCTATTTCTGACTCTGTGAATGTAATTTTACATACAGAGAGGCCCAAAACAAATCCCTATACAGAAATCTGGATCCAGAGTTGGATTTCACAGATATACCCTTTATTTTATAAAGGGCTGTAGCTAAGTCCCAAATCTGAATACCTACACTTTGGGGTGTTTGAAATATTGATCTGAATCTAAAGTAGAATTTTATATGTCAGGTTAATTTTTTATTTCACGCAATGATAACATCATTTTGATCTGCAGAAGTAAATGTGCTGTACATGCTGTCTATGGCTAAATCTGCATAGAGATAATAATGATAGTCAGGATATCACTCATTGGTTGTGTCTACACTAGCCCCAAACTTCGAAATGGCCACCCAAATGGCCTTTTCGAAGTTTACTAATGAAGCGCTGAAATGCATATTCAGCGCTTCATTAGCATGCGGGCGGCCACGGCACCTCGAAATTGACGCGTCTCGCCGCCACGCAGCTCCTCCCGACGGGGCTCCTTTTTGAAAGGACCCCGACTACTTCGAAGTCCCCTTATTCCCATCAGCTCATGGGAATAAGGGGACTTCAAAGTAGGTGGGTGTCCTTTCGAAAAGAAGCTCCGTCGGGAGGAGCTGCACGGCGGCCAGGCACGTCAATTTCAAAGTGCCGCAGCCTCCCGCATGCCAATGAAGCGCTGAATATGCATTTCAGCGCTTCATTAGTAAACTTCGAAATGGCCATTTGCGTGGCCGTTTCGAAGTTTGGGGCTAGTGTAGACATAGCCATTCTTTGTTTCTGAAAATAACAAATTTGGCTTTTGGTTGAAAAGTGTGTGAGGTTTAATTGAATATTCATTGATCTGTTCATTGCCAACTAGAGCAGAAGACCTCCTGGTTACAGTTTTCCCCAAATAACCAAGGGAGCATTCAACAAATGGCTCTAGACAGGTGATGGCTAGTAGGGTGAACAGAGTGCTATAGAGCTTTATGGGTGCCTTTCATCTCCTCTGACGGAGAAGAAAGGAACCTGAGGGAGATAAGGAACCACAGGAAACCCATTAAACTTGTATCTGTGAGATGCTGGTTATCAAAATTGCCTATACAAGGAAGGGGATAGAAGCATAAGAAACTATGATTCAAGGGGAGAGAAGATGCTTCTTACTCACTAGTGACCAGATCCTTGACCCAAGACCTCCTCCCAATGACAAAGCATCTGCCAAAATTCTCTTCAATGACCCTTCTACCTAATCATCCCTCAACAAAAGCAAAACCCTTTAATAAGCTGCCATCTCTCTTCCTGTTACAAAACCTTCTCTATGGTAATAAAAGTCTTAAACCTTCATCCATCTTCACTTGCCAAACTTTTGATCCCTACCCCTAGCTCCCCTAAAAATAGGTAAATGGTCAGTATCAGATATTCCAGCAAACTGACATTTCTGTTAGTATAAAATAAACACATTATAGATACTTTTGTATTACTGAATTAAATGGTAAAGTGTCCATTTAACAGTCATTGGAATATTTGCATGAGGAAAGACATTCCTGCATTTTGAATGTTTCTCCATGTAGTTTATGCTGGCATGAAATTTTCTGATGTTGTAGAACCAGGACTCTATACTAGGTATTGCAAAAATCAGAGAGGCTTGGGGCCTGCCTCCTCAATCTAGTTCTCTGCTAGTCTATCTCCTTTGAAGCTAGAGAAACTAGCTCCTCAGCCAGTGTGTTTCAGAATAGCTCTGTTGAAGTCCACCAGCACCTAGAACCAGATGAGGATCTGTATAATGACGCATAAAAAATGACATAATGCAGTCCTTATTCAGACCTTCATGGTAGAATTTAGATCCAGATTTTCACAGTGTGATTTTCATTATACTCCAAGCATTACAGTCAAGCCATCTATGTTTCTGCTACTAATGGTTCCTCTACAGCAGCAAATAGTTTGTGTAAGGGATGGACAAAACAGCAGGTTCAATTTGTCGCAGAGGATAGCTCTGTTAGTCGGTATCCACAAAAACGAGAAGTCCTTTGGCACCTTATAGACTAACAGATTTTTTTGGAGCATAAGCTTCCTGAGGTAAAGAGCCACTTTAACAGATGTGTGTCATGCATCTGACATAGTGGGTCTTTGCCCACCAAAGCTTATGCTCCAAAAACTCTGTTAGCCTATAAAGTGCCACAGGTTCAATTTGTCTGTCCCAAATATTAGCCCTGTGGGTGGGGGAGAAAGATGAGTAGTTATTGTACCAGCTATGAAAATAACAGAGATGAACAGATGCCATCTGCAACCAAAGCAGCATTTTTTACTGGAAACTTTTTAAAGCTCTTTGGACCATTGTAACAAAACAGAAGTATAGAGACTGAGAACTTCCCAATGCCCAGAGTGTTAAGCAGTTTTATCACATACATTTGCACACAAGATCACTTGCATTAAAGTTGCTTATGATTTTTTCACTGATATGGGAAAGCTGATTTATGGTTGTCTGTCTTCAAGCTATAATTTCTTCATGTTGATTTTCTTGACTCCTTAGTTATGAAATCTCTGTATATCAATGTTTCAACTGTATGCGCTACCCTGTCTTCTCATGAAATGTGGGTTTTAAAGCCAAATACTCATTCAGTCCTACTCAAGCACACTTCAGTGCCATACAAAGAGTATAATGTACTGGTGGGACAGTTATGCTGTTAAAGCAGCTGTTTTACAAAGCAGTCACAGATTCATAACACAGAGGTGAGGCTTCTACAACACAACACACTTCAGAATAAGCATATTTTTAAGCACATGAAGAGTTCCTTTGACTTCACAAGCTTAAGTGCTTGGTTGTATCACAGCCTAAAAGTTTCCTGTGTTAAGATATTGTAGATGCCTGTGCTAATGGGATATGTCAACTCATATATCCTGTTCTTAAATTTTCTGTGTGAGAAAAATAAAGACACAAAAATGTGTTTGTTCAGAGACAATGTATCAGCATGGTTATCCTGGAATGCACTGAGGTTAGTCTCTTAACAGGGACACTGGAACTAGGAGTGTGGTTTGAAAATACAAATGATCATAAATATGAACCAGCCTTCTGGCTCCTATTTCAATAAAACATTTTGGTTCAGAGAGACAAGAGGGTTAAAGTAATATCTCTTAGCTGGCCTCCTTCTGATGGTGGGAAGGACAAACTTTCAAAATGAACAGAGTTTTGCTTTAGGCCTGGAAAAGTAAATTGGAGTGTCCAAGCTAAATACAGGATGAAACATAAGGGATTCAAAACATGCTCTAGGAGACCGCTTAAAATGAAGTGAGCAATCAACATCACCGCAGTTGGATGGCAAGGGAGTGTTAGTATGCAGCAAGGTGTATTGCAAGTTGTTATCATGAGCCATAGGACCAGTGTCTCTTGAATTCATGGCTTTGTCTACAAATCTAAGTTTAGAGCTCAGCTGCTGCTGTGTTTTAATGTGACAGTGTGTTCACAACACCAGCACTTGGAAAGAGCTCTGCCCCAGTGCTGAAAGTAAGCCGCCTCATTGAGGGAAGCAGCTAACAGTGCTGGAAGCCTATTTATAGTGGTGCTTTACCGCACTGAAACTTGCTACACTTGGGAGTGTTTTTTCACAAACCTGAGCAAGAAAGTTAGAGTGCAGTAAAATGGCAGTGTAGAATGTTTTCTCCAGTTTCCAGAAGCGATGTGAATTTAAATTCCCAGACTCACTTCGTAACGATGTACAACATGATTTCATCTCTTCCACAACCATAAGTTGGTCCAATAAAAGCCACTGTCTTACCCATCTTGTAGTTCTTATCTTGGGACCAACATGGCTACAAAAACAATGCAAACGACGCTGGTTTAAAGACACAGACTAGGTTCAGAAAGAAGGCTTTTTAATTTTTTAAGGCCAGAAGGGACAATTATAACCAGGGGCCAGGTTACACTCAGGAGGACTCAAATTTTCTCTACACTATGCATTTCTAAATTCCTAGCCAGAATGATGATAGCCTGGGCAAGGATTTGGAGCTTTTGTATATACTCTTGAATTTGCAGGGGATATCATCCTTGGTATCAATGTGTTTCCATGTCACATTTTTGTTGGCATTCATTCCTTGGAAACTAGTTGGAAAGGATTGCATTTTTAAACAGAAACATCTGCTGAGGACACAATCATGATTTGCAAGCTGGCTGAAGTGGTTCAAAATAAAATGACTGCTCCCAGTGAAAACCTAAAGCAATTTTTGGAGTCAATTGAAGCTAGGGTACATCTCAAAGAGTTTGATAAAGAAAATATCATCACAAACACTGTCAGTGCATCTGTTTGTGTTCAAGGCATTTATTCATGTTGTGTAACATGTAAATATTTTCCAAAATACTGCTCTGCTTATTACCACACATTTAACTATGGGATAAATTACCATCTGGTCTGGGTTTTTTTGCATTGCAAATTTTGTGCTCTTGCTTGTTTTCATGGTCAAGTCCCAAAGCTAGGGACCAAATTCTCAACTGGGTCTAACTGGTATATCGCCACTGATTTCAAGGGTCATCTTCTCATCCTCTTCTCTTATAACTCTCATACTTGGAAGGGCCTGGTGCAGAGGGTTCTAGAAGCACCAATACTTGAACAGAGGTTGTCTAGACAGGTTAGGAAATGAAATCCCAACTCATCCATAAGGCAGTTATCACCTATTCACCTTCATTCTCAATAGATCTATGTAGACTTGTACCAGATAAGGAACTGATCATATAGTATGCAAACACACTGAGTATTTGCATACAAATCAAGGGTTTGTGACTATATGCAAGCATCAAACAATGGATGGTTAGAAGAAAATTGTCCCTAAATGGCTTAGTAAGTGAGCTCTGTGCACCAAAATTAAATATTTGCAATGCTGATATTAGAAGATTACCAATCACAGAAGAAATGGAAGTTGCTATACTGAAAATGCATTGTTTCATTAACTGGAACAGTGTGATCATTGCATGTTATATTTGTTAATGCCATTCTTTAACTGGCCAGAGGATTCCCTGCTGAGAGACACAAACATTGGCCGCGTCTACACGAGCACGCTACTTCGAAGTAGCGGCGCCAACTTCGAAATAGCGCCCGTCACGGCTACACGTGTTGGGCGCTATTTTGAAGTTGAAATCGACGTTAGGTGGCGAGACATTGAAGTCGCTAACCCCATGAGGGGTTGGGAATAGTGCCCTACTTCGAAGTTGAACGTCGAAGTAGGGCACATGTAGACGATCTGCGTCCTGCAGCATCGAAATAGTGGGGTCCGCCATGGCGGCCATCAGCTGAGGGGTTGAGAGATGCTCTCTCTCCAGCCCCTGCGGGGCTCTATGGTCATCGTGTGCAGCAGCCCTTAGCCCAGGGCTTCTGGATGCTGCTGCTGCAGCTGGGGGTCCGTGCTGCATGCACAGGGTCTGCAAACAGTTGTCGGCTCTGTGGATCTTGTGTTGTTTAGCGCAACTGTGTCTGGGAGGGGCCCTTTAAGGGAGCGGCTTGCTGTTGAGTCCGCCCTCTGACCCTGTCTGCAGCTGTTCCTGGCACCCTTATTTCGATGTGTGCTACTTTGACGTGTAGATGTTCCCTCGCAGCGCCTATTTCGATGTGGTGCTGCGCAACGTCGAAGTTGAACGTCAACGTTGCCAGCCCTGGAGGACGTGTAGACGTTATTCATCGAAATAGACTATTTCGATGTCACTACATCGAAATAAGCTATTTCGATGTAGCGTGCACGTGTCGACGTAGCCATTATCTCCCAAATATCAGTGGAGACATGCCATGCAGACATATCTGTGGCACATATGTGGCTGCAGAGTGCATCACCCTGATTCTTCACAATAGCTATCATCACATAGGAAAGAGTATTTTCACTGTCTGGAGCTTAACATGCTGGCTGGGATACTCTTCACTTGTGGGGAGCATTTCGCAGTGGTCAGAAGCTTAGGCCCTTCAACATGCATAGGCACGACACCAGGGTCTAGCCTGTGAGGGCAATAAAAGGGTGATAGAAAGTGAATTTCCCTGGGTCACTTCCTACCACCCCTCTATTTTCCACAGCTCAGAGTCTGGACAGAAAAGCACAAAAGGAGTCAGCTCACCATCTGGCACCCCTTTGTGGGCAGGCATAACATACGAACTTTCTTTCTCTTGGAGTAGCAGCTGTCTCCTTTAATGCTTTGGCCCTCTTGCCAACTCACTTCCAGGGTAGTCCTTAAACCAAACACAACAAAACAACACAAATAATCTAAGAAGGGGAAATGCCTCCGTCTTATGGCCTATCAAAAAACAGTCCTCCCTTCCCTCAGGGAAGGCAACTTCAGGCAGATGTTGACTGCCTGAAGAAATCCTGCCTTCTCTTCAATCTTTTTCTCAGGAACTGCAAGGTAGAAGTCCTTTATCTCCCCACGCCTGCCCAAAAGCAAGCTGTTCTGCTCCCTTGTAATTCCTCAAGACATCGCATCTTGTGCAGGAGTGGCAGGGATGGCTAAGCCCAGATCAACTCTGTAACCCCTTGTTGTTCAGTGTGGGTTTTTTATCCTCCTTCATACTCATGAACCTGGGGTCAGAATTTGATCTGAGCACGTTATTGCACGTAGTTGCAATAGAACACCAAAGTGTTCCTATAATCAAATTAAAATCCAAGCCCCAAAGTACTTGAGATCATCAGCTCTTTCTTGAAATGACAAATGCCTACCTTATCATTAAAGATACACAGTCAACATATAAATAAACAACACAGAAAATTGCTTTCATGCCCCCACAAAAAATTACTAGCCACTATTAATGGAGTCCCTCAATTACAATTGGAAGCTTGAACTATTTTGTGGGCTTTTCATTGCATTATTTTAATTGCTTTTTTTTTTTTTTTTGAATACAGCCAATTCAGTATATTCAAGTACCAAAATGTGACTACTCATTTTGGGAGAGAAAATTAACACAAGAAAAAAATGTACATTTTAAGACTATAAAGCTGTGTCTACACTAGCATTCCTCTTTCGAAAGCGGCATGCAAATGAAGGAAATAAAAATGCAAATTAGCTGCAGATTTACATATCTAGCAGAAGATCTTTCAAAAGAAGAATATGCAAATGAGGTGCCAGATATGTAAATCTGAACTTTGTTTGCTTTTTCAGTTTCCTTCATTTGCATGCCTCTTTCAAAAGAGGAATGCTAGTGTAGACATAGCTTAAAAGTGTAGGTATATCTAACTTAGTTTACCATGGTACAATAGGCCAAATATAATCTCAACTATAATGTCAGTAGAAACTTATAGATATTAAAAAATAACTTGTGAATATTTTATGGAATTCTGTCTTGGAGTCAGATGTGTGAGGGAGCTGTCTGGATGTTGCTTAGATGAGCTCTAGCAAATTTTGAGCCACTGGGCCAAATTCAGCCTTAGACTGCACCAGAGTAAACTTCAAGGAGAGTACTCCCAACTCAATACCATAATCAAATGGGTCCTATGTGTTCGGATACAACTGTGTGAATAACTGATTTTTTACTTGATTCATTGGCAGTCCTGAAAAACTAGGGGGAATGTACTATTGTAGATTACCCCATAAACAATTTTAAAAAAACGGTGAATCAAAATGCTGAAAAAAATCATTTAAGTCGAACAAGATGTTGCTTCACAGAAACTGTTTAGAGAACAGTAGAGCTGTAAGGGACCTCAAGAAATGAGCTTCCTGCACTGAGGCAAGAACAATCAAACCTTGATCATCCCTGATTTGTGTTTGTCGAACCTGTTCTTAAAAATGTCCAGTGATGGGGACCCCATAATCTCACCTGAAGAACATGGAAGCAGAGCTTAACAACCCACATAGCTAGAACATGTTTCCTAATATATGTAGCCCAAGTCTTCCTTGCTGCAGATTAAGCCCATAATTTCTTGTTTGACCATCAATGCACATGGAAAACAGTTGATCACAGTCCTCTTTGTACCTTAGCCTTTAGTATATTGGAAGATTTAGCTCCCTCTTAGGTAAATAAAACAAAGAATAAATATGCCCAGATTCTTTAACCTTTTCTCACAGGTCAAGTTTTCTAAATCTTTAATATTTTTGTTGTTCTCTTCCAGGCATTGTCCAAGATGATCCATGTACCCTAAACTGTGCTCTCTAGAATTGCACACAGTCCTGCTGCCATCTCACCAGTGACAAGCAGACTTGGACAATTAGGCTATGTCTAGATTGCAGGTTTCTATTCAGAAACTGGAGGTCTCCTGACAGAAATTGGCCACATTAGGAGCCTTCTGCCAACATCCCAGTTTTCCTCATTCGACTAGGAAAAGTGAGGTGTCGGCAGAGGGGGTTTTCCTGATATTTGGCCCCATGTGGATGGGCCAAATGTTAGGAAAGCCTCTCCTGACAGAACTGTCGGCAGGAGATACACATATGCATTGCACAATTTGCGTATCTGTTGCTGACAATTCTCTGCAATCAAGACATAGCCTTACATTCTGTGTTTTACATAAACTCTCCCATTAACGCATCCTTAATGATAGTTGCCATAATTATCAGATCCTTCTCAGCAATATTGCCATCCAGCAAGTTATTCCCCACATTTAATTTTCCCTTCCTAAGTGCAAAAAGGCTTCACATATCTTCACGGAATTTCATGTTATTGAATTCCACCAAGTCTCCAGTTTTTCAAGATCATTTAGAATTGCAATCCTATCCTCCAAAGTGCTTGCAACACCTCCCGTCTTTATGTCATCTGTGTGTTTTATAAGCATACTCCCTATGAATGTCTGCTTACATGGAGTAGAATCTGAGGCTGAAATAGAAAAAGAAAATTATTTTTTTCTTAAAATAGTTAAGAATTTCTTAGACAAGTTAGATGCCTTCAAGTCAGTAGGAGCTGATGAAATGCATCCTAGACTATGTAAGAAATGGACCGAAGAATCCACAAGCCATTAACAATTATCTTTGAGAACTTGTGGAGGATAGGCAAGGTCCTAAAAGACTGGAAAACATTAATATATTTGCCAATCTATAACAAGGGGAATAAGGACAACCCAGGGATTTAGTGACCAGTCAGCTTTATATCTGGACCCAGGAAGATAAGAGTGCAAATATTCAAATAAATGTTAAGAACCTGGAAGAAAAAGAAGAAGGAAAGGTGGTAAGTGGAGGTGGGAAAAGCATCCAAAAAGTTACTTAAGTAAAAGAGCAGCTGCTTTCACTTCTGGATACTCGAGTATAATCCAGATGTGATGCGTGCACACATGTACATGTGTGTGCATACTTTTACTCAGTTATTTTTCCAGAGGGGGCACTGGTGACTTGTACATGCTTGTCATACAAAGCATCTTTTGCTGACAAACGAACAGGAATTATGAATGGGGAAAGCAGTAGATGTGACATAACTCAACTTTGGAAAAGCTTTTGATGCTGTCTTATATGACCTTCCCATAAACAAAGTAGAGAAATATGGCTTAGATGAACCTACTGTAAGGTGGCTGCACAAATGTTTGGAAAACCATACTTGGAGTGAAGTTATCATTGTTTCACAATCTAGCTTGTGGGAGTATGTGTCCCACAGAGATCTGTCCTGGGTTAGCTCTGTTCAATATCTTCACAAAGGATTTGAGTACAGGCATAGAGAGCATATTTATGAAGTCTGAGGACTATTTCAAGCTGGGGGATTGCAAACACTTCGGAGGATGGGATAAGGAAGCAAAATCATCTGGAGAAATGGTCTGAAATAAATAGGATGAAATTCAATAAGAAAAATGCAAAGCACTACGTTAGGAAGGAATAATCAAGTGCACAATTCAAAAAAGGAAATGACTGCTTAGAAAAGAGCATGACAGAAAAGGATCCCGGGATTATACTGGATCACAAACTAAATATGAGACAACAATATGGTACTGTTGCAAAAAACCAAAACAAAACAAAACGCGAACCATCATTATGAGCTGTATTAAAATGAGTGTTGCAAGCAAGACACAAGAAGTAATTCTTCCACTCTGCTCAGTATCAATGAGACCTCAGCTGAAATGCGATGTCTGCATCTGGGCAACATTCTTGCGGAAGAAGTAGAAAAATTGGAGAAAGTCTAGCAGAGGGAGAAGAAAAATCACTAAGGCTACGTCTACACTAGCCCCAAACTTCAAAATGACCACGCAAATGGCCATTTCAAAGTTTACTAATGAAGCGCTGAAATGCATATTCAGCGCTTCATTAGCATGCGGGCGGCCGCGGCACTTCGAAATTGACACGCCTGGCCACCGCGCGTCTCGTCCTGACAGGGCTCCTTTTCGAAAGGACCCCACCTACTTCGAAGTCCCCTTATTCCCATGAGCTCATGTAGTGCTTACTAACGTGGGGCTAGTGTAGATGTAGCCTTAGTGATTTTTCTTCTCCCTCTGCTAGACTTTCTCCAATTTTTCTACTTCTTCCGCAAGAATGTTGCCCAGATGCAGACATCGCATTTCAGCTGAGGCCTTATTGATACTGAGCAGAGTGGAAGAATTACTTCTTGTGTCTTGCTTGCAACACTCATTTTAATACAGCTCATAATGATGGTTCGCTTTTTGTTTTGTTTTGGTTTTTTGCAACAGTACCACATTGTTGTCTCATATTTAGTTTGTGATCCAGTATAATCCCGGGATCCTTTTCTGTCATGCTCTTTCCTAAGCAGTCATTTCCTTTTTTTAGTGAGCTCATGGGAATAAGGGGACTTCAAAGTAGGCGGGGTCCTTTCGAAAAAGGGCCAAAAAAGGGCCACTTGTGTGACCATTTCGAAGTTTGGGGCAAGTGTAGACACGGCTTAAGTGTCCATAAAACCTGACCTGCAAGGATTTTTAAAAAATGGTTTGAGTTTGGAGAAGATAAGACTAAGGGGGCACATGAAAATATTTTTCAAATACATAAAAATGTTGTCATAAAGGTAATTAAACACTGGGACAAATGGACTGCATTGTGGAATCTCCATTTTTGGAGGATTTTAAAAACAGGTTAGTCAAACACCTATCTGGGATGATCTAAGTAAATGTAGTCCTGTCTCAATGCAGGGCATTAGTCTAGATGTCCTATCAAGGTCTCTTCCACTCCTATATTCCTATAATTCTAGGATTCTCAACTCGGTTATCAAATATCGGATAGTAGCGGAAGCAAGATTAACTCCGGCTTTTGATATTCCTCCCAATTTGAAAGTGAGTCATTGGTAATTGCTGATCTTTCAACCACTTGTGCACTGTCCTTAGGGTGATTTCATTTGGACTATATTTCCCTGTTTTTCTAATGAGAATGTCAGAAGTCTTACTAAATCCAAGATATATCATTTCTACTACTTGCCCCCACATCCCGATGCCGTGCCCTGAGCACTTCCCCCACTAACCTCCTGCCCTGAGCCCTTTGCATTCATCTCACACTTAAGTTTCTTGCAGGGACTGTCGTATCACTCCCTCCACATCTCTCTGCCCTGAGTCCTCCCTGCCTCAGTACTTGTAAGAAATGTAAGTACTTTCATCATTAAGCTTTTAGTGAAGACTGAGGCAAATTAGACATTAAACACCTAAGTCTTTTGTATCTCATCAGTTGTTAGCGTGCCTTCCGTCCTAAACAGTAAACCCACCCTTCATCATTTTTCTTGCTCTTGATGTATTTGACATTTCTCTTCCTATTGCCTTTTATGATCTTTAGAGGTAGAACTCATTTTGTGCCTTAGCCTTTCTGATATTTTCCTACATGCTTGTGCTATTGTTTTGTACTTCACTGTAGTAGTTCACCCATGTTACCTTCCTGTAGAACTCCTTTCAATTTTCAATTAAAGAGCTCCCAATGGAGTCATATTGGCCTCCTACTATTCTCCTTACTTTGTTCATTCAGATAGCTTGCAGTTGTGCCTTTAATAATGTCTCCTTAAGGAAACTGCCTTTAGAACGCATGGCTATGCCTAGACTACAGCCATTTGTCAACAGAAGTTTTTGTCAGAAGATATCTTCCAACAAAACTTCTGCCGACAGATCACGGCCAAATTGCCAGGAGGAATGCAAGAGCAATCCTCTTCATCGACAGGTAGCAGCTGGACTGCTAGCCCGCTCTTTCGACAAAAGGGCCAACTGGAAACACAGCAGACAGGGCTGCCTGGTGTCCTGGAAGCCCCACCTCTTGATAGAAGGCCTCCTGAAACATTCAGACCTGCTTTCTGCTGACAGATCTCTGTGGACAGAGGCATTATGCCTTGCGGGGAGCAGGATAAGACTGTGGACAAAGGTGCTAAATTCTGTCAATTTACTGTCAACAGAATGCCTCGGGAATCTGTACTCTCCCTGGGTTTTGTTAACAAAACTGTAATGTACACATAGCCTCTGGCAAAGCCTATCTGAACTTCTCTGGGTGGCTGTGTGAAAGGAAGTGATTGAAGTCATACTAGCTGATATTGTGTCAATGGAATAATGTACCTATGTGACTTTAGAGCTTTTAGTACATGTGCTGAAGGCCAAGCCTAATATTTATAGATGAGAGGAATAAATAAGGAAATCAATAAAACGCTCTTTCAAGGTCTGCATTACACATGCTGACTTTCTTTTTTCTTAATTTTGGTGAGGCTGCTTCCATGTGGCAGTAATCAACCCCCACACTCAGCATTTTAGTTATCTGGAAGACAATCTTCATGGAAAATAATTTTGCTTGAAGCAGCTAGAAAGCAGCAAACACCATAGAATTCTGAGTGGAAAAGATTGTTTTTATCTTGATTACATTGCTTTGCTTTTAAGAGAGGTTCTGCCAACAAAAACAAAAGTTCAGGGATATACAGCTCTCCCCTTTACTTTAAAACCAGCCCTTACATAAGTGAATTATGCTATTATTAAGAACACAGAAGAAGTTGAAGCATCATTAAAGACTGGCAAGCAGTTGAACCTATGGATTTGGAGGCAAGGAAGAAGGAAAGGAAAATGAATGAACACTTGGAGCAATTGTTTTAGGACAGAGCGTTCCAGGACATCCCCTAGAGCTCCTTCATTACTTGTGTGGCCTACTTAAGGACTGGACAGAATTACAGCCTCTGCACTCTGGACTGCTCCCTAAGGCTAGATTTTGACTTGCCTTTATATGGGTGTACAGTGAAAGGGAAACTACAGCTACTGCACAGGTACTTCTAATTTCAGGAATGCTGTAGTGATTGTTATTACTCCCTATATACTATATACAATATATAATGTGTTGTACTGTAATACATTAATACAACATTGCTGTGTCCACACTACAAAAGAACTTCAAAGTTGCATACTTTGAAGTACAACTTCGAAGAAAGCAGCTTCGAAGTTGAGCGTCTACACACAAAAATCTGCCCACCCTTACTTTGAAATTAAGTGTCTACACAGTAACAGCCCCTACTTCAAAGTAAGAGGCCAGGGTATGATTCAGGCAGGTGTCACACGGCCTACAAACCCTTCCAGGCTCACAGCTAGCTGCTCTCTTCAAGGGTCCCTCCCAACACCCCCCACCCTGCATGTCCTCAAGGCTGCCAGGCTGCACACAGTGGGGCAGACCTTGTGCTTGGGAGCAAACAGAGAGAACGTGCCTGGCCAGACACTGCCCCAGGAGGATTTCCTGACCACTGTGGCCAGCCTGCTGGCCATGCTGCTCACTGTTGTCTTCAAACAGCATGCTTGGGCTGGTCACTTGGGCCCCATCCTGCAGGCCCTGGACCGGGCCCTGCTGCCACTCCCCTAACCCCCTCTGATTCGGTGCCGATGGGCCTTCACCACCAGCACCGAATGGTGGGACCGGCTAGTGCTGGGGGACTGGGACAACAAGTTGTGTCTGAGGAACTTCCAAATGACGAGGTGGACATTAAAGGACCTCTGCCACCGGCTCACCCCAGTCCTCCAGCACCGGGAGACCTGGATATGGCCTGCACTCCAAGTGCAGCAGAGGGATAGCACTGTGGATACTGGCCACCCCAGGCAGCCACTGTTCCATTGGCCATCAATTTGGGGTAGGCAAGGCCACCATCAGGGCAGTGCTGCTAGAGGTAAGCCCAGCTCACACCACAGACCCACCCTGGGGAAGGGGCTACTGGGCAAGGGGAAGGGGCACCCTGCTGGGAATGGGGAAAGGAGACAGGGGCCCTGTCAGGGAGGGGGCAAGTGACAAGGTGCTCTGCTGGGAATGGGGGAAGAGGGTGGGAGAAGAGGGATGGGGGAAGGGGAGGCGGTCCTGCCAGGAATGGGGGACAGGGTAAGGGGCAAGGGGGAGGGTGGCTGAGCCAGGGACGGGGGAAGGGGAAAGAGGCCACCTGGTGTCGCATTCATGGACTTGTCTTCCTTTGACCCCTGCAGGTTGTCTGAGCCATCAACGCCATGCTCCTTTGATGCATCATCACTGTCGCAGACCTGGATGCCGGTGGGCAGCTGCAGGTGGGGTGACTGTTGTGGGGGGTGGCTGTGGGCTGGGCTGGCAAGGGGGTGGAAGGTTGGGCAAGTGGGTGACCACTGCCTGGGCCATGGTGTCCAGACTGCCAACTAGCCACACCCACACCTTCCTCTCCATCACCCGCCAGTCCAGAAGCATTGCGGTCATCTTCTGCATGACTGTCTGATTGATGGCCACCTCCTCATCCCACCAGTGCCATTTTCAGGTGGCCCAGTCGTGGCCGCAAGGGCATGCAGGGTGGGGCAATGCTGTTGCCTCCCAGCCCCTATGGCTGCGACCCAGTCAGATGGGCTGGATTGGCTCCCAGGTGGCAGATCTGTGGAGGCAGAAGGGGACAGCAAGATGGCCCATGAGTGCTGTGTAATGACCCTGGGGTCTGGGGCCCCCTCTGTGCTGGACCCCACCCTGGTTCCCTGTTTTCCGATGGCCCAGGGGCCCCATGGGATGCCGGGTGCCAAGGGGTTCCCACCTGGTGAGGGTTGGGCTAGGTTCGGCACCCCCGTTCCTTCCCTGGGTGTATGGGCTGTGGGGCTGTTTGTGGGGTGGAGAGCCATATCCAGGCTCTGTGACATCCTGTGTGCTCCTTACCTACTCACTGCTACCTTCAGGAGCTTGGGCGATGCTCAGGTGGAGGAGGCCAATCTGGTCATCCCAGAGGGGAGGGTGATGACAAGGGTCCTGTCACTGGACCCCTTCATCATCACCCTTGGTCTCGGTGGGTTGATCCCCGTGCATGGGGCTGGTGGCACTGGAGGGGCCTGCCTCATCGTCAGTGCCCACAGGAGGGGGGCCAGTGATGGCCACAAGGTGGCATGGGACAGACACCTCCCTTGACCCCAGGAGCTGATGTAGCTCCCTGTAGTGTGGGGAGGGGGCTGGCCATGCCACCGATTGGCTCGCAGAGTCCCGGGCCCTGCAGTATGCCTGCCACCTCTCTTTCACCTTTGTTTTCAGGCTGTCCCTGGTGCAGCTGGTGTGGCCTTGGTCAGCGAGCCCCCTGCCCAGTCTGTCAAAGGCCTCAGCATCGCTCTGGTGACTGCTGGTTTGCTGCAGAACCTCCTCCTTCCCCCCCATAGAGCAAGGAGGTGTTTCAACTCCCCCTTGCTCCATGAGGGGCCCCTCTTAACACGTGCCTTTCCTGGACACTGCGAGCCCACTGTGGTGTTGTCCAGGACCTCTGGGAGGGCAGGAGGGTCCTCCTGTGCTGCCAGGGTGAGGAGGAGGTGTGGGCACTGGCTGGTGCGTCAAGCAGGGGCAGTCCAGCAGGGTGCTCATGCTGCCCCCGCTTGTGGCACTCTCTCAGCTTCCTGCCTGGGGTTGCTGGGGAGCTGCTTCCTTTAAGGCAGACAGCAAGGACCATAGAGCTCTGCCTGGGCTGACCAGAGTGTCTCTGTGCTCCAGGGGGGCCACTGCCATGGTGAACCCCTTACTTCAAAGTAGTGAGTGCAGAGTATCTACACACACCCTACTTTGAAGTTAAACTTCAAAGTAGGGTGCTACTCCATTCCCAGAAATGGAGTAGTGACTTCGAAGTTAGCATCCCTTACTTCAAAGTTAACTTCGAAGTAAGGGAAAGCATGTGTAGATGCTGTGCAGGCTACTTCAAAGTTAACTTTGATGTAAAATCCTAGTGTAGACACAGCCCGTGAGTTGGTAGATACTGATACAGATACACTCCCTCTCATGGGTTTTCCCTTTTTTGAAAGTTCATATATGGTAGCCCTACCTTATGGGAAAGTCTGAATTGTTCAATGGGCTGTGGTGATAGTTGGTTTTTTAGATGGCATTACACCTACAGAGGTGACAATCTTTTCTTTTTAAAGAAGGACAATCCTCTAAAATGGCCCTATAGAAATGCCTATAGCAAAATAAAGGCGTCTACGGTGAAAAAGGTGCCTAGCCTCATGCCATAGGCATGGCCTAAAGGTACAACCTTTAACAATGACCTTAGAAAGCACTGAAATCTTCAAGTTTGCATAAGCTTAAAAATGAGGGACAAATTCCAAAACAACATACACTAGCCATGGATGATTCTACTGGATTTATTACTTGACCTACATTTGTCACTGCATGTTTCATAGATCATATTTCTCCAGCGGGTATGGTATGAGATTCTCATGTTGAATGACATATGTGGATAATAAGTCAGGCTGTCAAACACGCGCTTTCTAGAAAACTGGATTTTTCTATGACAACATTGTGGAAAAATGTGCTTTATCAAAGATGTCTTTCAATAAGTTTGTACTGATTGTTTTAATTTTTTTCCCAAAGCTTTTAAGTGTGGTTTATTTCCTTTCCTCAGTGCAGATTAACTTTATGAAGTCAAGTAAGGTTATTAGCCACATGAAAGTGAAGACAGAATCTGAAAAGGCATGAATTTTTGAGTGGTTAGGAAAAAGGAGTACAATACATGCAATCGTGGAAGTACTGTGGTGCAATTCAACATGCTGTGTATGTATCCTGAAGGAAGGACGAGTATGCAGCCCTCCATGACAATGAAACATTTACGGCTGCGAGAAAGAGCTCAGGAAGAAGAAAACGAAATCAGGAAAAGTTTCATAGGTTTTCTGGAATGAGTGGCATTCTGGATTCAGACTAGCAAACTGTTCAACTTTAGGCACCTGGGCTGCCCCTTTCGTATCAATGGGACAGAGCTTAAGAATAAGTAATTACTTTTCTTTTTCTCCGATTCATTGTCAGGAAAAAGGAAAAGGGAGAGGGAATGGAATGTTGCAAGGTGCACAACGGTGACAAGCAATTTGCGTTGTTGTGTGTTGGCAGGGGTGTCATTTGGAGCGTGAGCAATGTGGGACACTTCATTTATGCATATTTGGTTCTGCTGTTTCTCTGAGCTCCCCAGTCTACCCCCAGCCATACTGACTGAAGTGCTAGTTCACTCTTTCCTCCTGCTCTTCCTGGGCTGACTATTCTTTGCTCTGTCACTTAACACTGCTTCACTGTAAAAGCAGCAGAGCTAAAGAATGACCCCCTGATGGGATCTTTCCCTGCTTCCAAGAAACAAACAAGCTGTCCTGCAACAGACATTGCTTAAATTACCCTACTATTTGTTTCCAACTCTCCAATTTTGGGGGGAATGACAGTACCCAAGGTGGGACATCTATTCTTCCATTTAATTCCACTTTGCATTTGTCCTGTATAGTTGCTGTACAGAAACAACAAATCCTTGCCCCAAGCAGCTGGCCATTTTATAGCTGTGTGTCTCCTCTACTATCCTTCCTTCCAATTGCTACATAATCTTAGCTCCTGTTTACTTTGTAATATTTCTGAGGGTAGCAGAGTCTCTCACACTTGAGTCACTTCAGTGAATGTCATGGATGTGAATTTTATACTATCAAATCCTTAGAGAAACGTTAGGATGGGAACCTCCTTCCAATCCTCAGTATTTATTCATAAACTGGGGTAAAAGTAATGTTTTTTTACAGGTAGTTTTCTATCACAACCTCTGGTATGGGGGTGGGGGCACTGGGATAAAACAGCACCTGTAAGAAATTTAAGTGTTGGGTTGAGGGAAGGTGGTTCAGGGCAGAGGGACAGAGTCTGTGGGCAGGGGTTCAGGAGGCAAGGGTTTGGTGCTGTTCCCTCTAAGATTTTTTCATCCATGGGTGGAGAGTTTTGTCTCATGCACAATATTGAGATCCTGTGTGCTTGTTCAGATGTGTGTCACCATGGCACTGCACCCATCAGTTACTTACCAAAGCATTTTTAGAGCCAGCATGCACACACATAGCCCCAGAGGGAAGAGGGGAGCCCAGCCACATACAAGATAGTGGGGTCAAGAGGGGAAATTGCCCCAGACTGCCAGCCCCACTGCCTCCCCTGACCACCCAAACATGAAATGACACCCCTGTGTGTGGGAGCACTCAAGAAATCAAGGAATTGCAAGGTAAAGCCTGGTCTGGCAACATTAATTTTGTTGTGTTGCATATTGTATATATTTTATGGTATGCACTAATAATAGAGAATAACATGTTAAAGATGATGTTTAATGAGGAGCAACAACATCATGATTCCTACACTCTTTGCAAGGAGTGGGGAAATAGATGTTCTCTTACATGAACTACATTTTTTTATCAGGCTGCCTTTCTGGAGCTGGCCCTTTAAAAGTTACAGAGCTAAATGGCTGCAGCCCTAAAGTAGCCATTTTGTAACTGGCAGCTGCTTCTCAAAACTAGTAAGTACCTCCTCTATCTTCCATCTGCTTTTGCTTTCTGATTTATTGAGGTGCTATTAGTTGCTTATAGTAAGCAACATGATGAAATTAAGATCGATGCCATAACCTTAATCTTAAGGCTTTCTGTATTGTTGAGTACTTAATCTCAGAACTTTAAGACTGTAGTAACATTAGGATTTTGCATTTTATTTTCTACTTTTTTTCTTTGTAAAATAATGGGGTGGGGGACAAATCTGGAAGTAATCAGATAGCAAGCAATAACTGCTATTTCAGTTTCCAAATTCCTTAGTTTCTCCCAGGCTGTTTCCCTTTGATTTAAAATTCCCACTGGTTTCTGGTCACGTGGGCTTCTTTAAAAAATTGATTTGCTTTTGACTCTCCACAATTTCTACTAAGACTGGGAAGTGAGGCACAAAGACATGCATTCTCAAAGGTGCCTATGTGTCTTACACCCAGACTTATGTACCATTGTGATCTATAAAACTCCAGCTCAACTTCTGTCTAACCCCTGTAAGTGCCCGAGTTTTTGCAGTTGAAGTTCTCTCAGAGCTATGATCCTGCTTTTGGGCATCCACACTGCTGCCTCACTCTAGGTGTCAGGGTACAAATCCTAGCACAGTGGTGGGCAACCTGTGGCCTGCAAGTTGCATATTGGCAGACATGGTGTCCCACAGCTCACAAAGGGCATGTTTTGCCATTCCCAGCCTACCCCAATGGTGAGTTAGTGAATTCATCTGAGATGTGGAAGAACCCTGCATCAAGACCTCTGTCTCTCTGCTTGTTCAAATCCTTTCTTCTCATCAGGCATAGGAGATACTTAAACCCAGAGGGTGTGTCTACACTAGCACTCCATTTTGAAATTAATTTCGAAAGAGGCTGCGGAGCGTCTACACGCCCAACAGCCTCTTTCAAAATTGTTTTCAGTGAAAACAGGCCCAAATTTCGAAACCACTCTTCCCATCCGGGATTGGGAAGAGCAGCCTCTTTCGAAACTAAATTTCAAAATAGTGCACATGTAGACGCTCCAGGCCCGCAAGTTCAAAATTGTGGGTCTGCCCTGACGGTGGCTCCAGGGAGCGTGGGAGATGCACTAGCAAGCCCTGGCGAGGCTCTATGGTCCCTGGGCCAGCCCCGTAAAGCCGCACGGCTCCAGAAACCCCATGCAGGAAGCTGAGAGCATGCACAGGGCTAGAGAAGCACAAGCTCAGCTCTACACATGGTCCAGCAGCCAGGCCGACGCGCCACCCAGCCCATCAGCAGGACGGCGAGCCTCCCGCACTCTGGGACACCCCAGGAGGCCCCCTCTTCCCCACCCGAAGGGTCGCTGGAGGAGAGCCAGGGCCAGAAAAGGAGGGGCCCATCCTGGATGGAGGCTGAGGTAAAAGACCTCCTTGGCCTCTGGGCGAAGGAGGAGGTGCTGCTCCACAGCACAGGGAGACCCTGCAATGCAGCTGCCTTTGAGCGGCTGTCCCTGGGGCTGCGGAAGTGGGGACACCCACAGTGCATGGCTGCTCAGGTCCACTCCAAAGTTAAGGAGCTGAGGCAGTTCTACAGCTAGGCCAAGGATGCCCACAGCCGATCGGGGGCTGGGGCAGGCCCGAGGTGCTCATACTACCGGACACTGCAACAGCTCCTCAGCCTGAAGGACACCCCAGAGCCATCGGTGGTGGTGGACATGTGCAGGCCAGACACTGACCAGGAGACAGACCTGCTGGAGCAGCTGGTACCCTCCAGCCAGACCACACCTGCAGGGCCCGGGAGCAACTCGGAGGAGGGGGGCTTGTTAGTCATTGCAGTCAGCTCCGGTACCTCCGGCCAGGTACCCTCAAGGCCGGTGTCCCCAGACCTGTTCTCTGGAGCCCCAGGTAGGTGACAGGTGGATCAGGCGGCCTGGGTAGGGGGGCCTATTGCACAGTACCCTGCCCCGTCCCAGACCCAAGCACGGCGCCATCCAGCACCTGCACCCATGGACAACACCCCAGCCCTCCCAACCAGGGAGGGATGCTGGGGCCAGGCTGCAGCCAGCAATTGCCCCACAGACGAGGTCTGGGTAAGCACACGGGAGCCCCAAGAGGGGGTTGACAGGGGAGACACCACCTCTGGGGATGGCCCAGGGATGGTGGGGGTGGCGCGGGTGGAGCCCCCTGGGCCTGGGCAACAGCACTGATGGGTGGCTGCTCTCCCCTTGTGTCTCCACAGCATCATCCTCTGAGGGCCGGACCACACCCGCGCCACCATCAGATGGAGCTGGAGAGTCCTCCTCCCCATCGCCCCAGCTGCCACCTGGCCAGACCTGGAGGGCCCGACACCGGTGGCGCTACGACCCTCAGGAGGCGGCAGAGGCCCACACCGCAGCCATCCGGGAGCAGACCGCCGTGCTCTGGGAGTGGCTGCTCATGGAGCAGGAGGACAGGGCCTGGCAGAGGGACATCTGGGCTGAGGCGGCCGCAGCCCTCTGATGGCTGGCCCCCCAGCTGGGCCCCCCAGCCGCCCCCCTGCCACCCCTGAACCCGCTCCCACTGCTGCCCCTGGACCCATTCCCACTGCCACCCCGAACACACTGCCCTCATCCCACCCACTCTCAGCCCATCCACCCATCTTGCCCTGGGCCACTGGCTGATCGCCAGTGCCAAGCAGGAGGGGGATCCCCTTCCCGGCCTCCCCAGCCCCCGACCCACCTCACCCAGCCCACCCCATTCTTCAGCCCCTGGCCAACCCTACCTCCCCATCCTTCCAGCCCCCTCCTGGCCCCTACAGGGCCCCTGCACCAGGGGTGGCAGGGGCACCCATACCCGCCAGGGATCTCGCCCCTCCACCCCTGTGGTGGACTAGGCCTACCCATGCCTATGGCCCTGGCCATGGGGGCATGCCCCTTCCCCATTGTGTGTAGTTCTCCCCCTGTTCCCCCAATATTTAGCCCCAATAGGAAGACCCCACACCATTGTTCAACAGCCATTTATTTGCATATAGTTAGTCCCCAGTTAATAAACCCTTTCGTGCACCCCAGTGTCTCCTGTGTGTCGGGGGGCGGGGCGTGCTGCAAGCTGGCTGTGAGCCATGTGCCAGGTGGAGGTCAGCATGGCTCCCGCTTGAAGGCCTCTCAGAGGGCTTCCCAGACCCTAACCCCTTCACGATGTGCCTGGCGGCATGGGGCCGTGGGCAACTGCTCATAGCCAGGGCCGCAGTCCTCAGCCCACCCGGGCATGTAGCGCTCCTGCTTTCCCTCCACCAAATTGTGCAGAGCGCAACAGGCTGCGACCACCCTGGGGACATTGGGCAGCCTGATGTCCAGCCGCATATTGAGGCATTGGAAACACCCCTTGAGGTGTCCGAAGGCCCGCTCAACAGTGTTGCGGGCATGGTTCAAGCAGTTGCTAAAAACATCCTGGCTGGTGGTGGTGTGCCCGGTGTAGGGGTGCATCAGCCACGGCTGTAATGGGTATGCCCCATCGGCCACTATATAGTGTGGCATTGCTGTGTCCCCCACGGGGAGCTCCCAAGCAGGGATGTAGGTGCCCTCCTCCATGTGCCACCCCAGCCAGTAGTTGCGGAATACCCGGGCATCATGGGCTCAACTGGACCAGCCAATGCAAATGTCACTAAACTGGCCCTGGGCATCAAGGAGCGCTTGGAGCACCACTGAGTGGTACCCCTTGCAGTTTATATAGTGTCCCGCACTATGGTCTGGGGCGCGGATAGCTATGTGCATGCCATCGAGTGTGCTGAAGTAGGTTGGGAATCTGAGGGCTGCGAATCCCGCCATGGCGTCATCCAGGTTGCCGAGGTGGATGACGCTCCGCAGAAGGAGGCGGTTGATGGCCTGGACCACCTGTAGGGGGGGCATCGACGTGGGCCTGCGCATCGCGGGGGGCCCCCCTGCCCCTGCAGGCCCCCCACCTGGAGGCCCCCTGCCCCTTCCTGGGGAGGGTGTGGGGCCCTTGTCTGAGTTACCTCCAAGACGGCTCCCACAGTGGCCTTGCCCACCCCGGATTGGTGCCCCACTGACCGATGGCGGTCCGGGGTGGCCAGCTTCCACAGGGCGATCGCCACACGCTTCTCGACTGGGAGTGCAGGCCGCATGCGGGTGTCCAAATGCTGCAGGGCAGGTGTGAGCCATTGACACAACTCCATGAACGTCTGCTTCGTCATCCTGAAGTTTGCGAGCCACCTTTTGTCATCCCACTGGCCCAGTACTAGCCTCTCCCACCAGTCCCCACTGCTGGGGTGGCTCCAGAGGCGCTGTGGGGGACTGGGGATGGAGAGCGGTGGTTACCCTGTTGCCAGGGCCTGCAGGACCCCTGTGTGAGGGAAAGTGAACTCAAGGCCTTCGACGACGCCCAGGATGGTGATCACCACCTGGGTCCCGGGGAGGATGGCAGCATCGGCCTCTGGCAGCTGCTGCTGCTCCATTCTCCTCTCGGTTCTTGGTGCACAGTCCACTCAGTGCTGTGTACTGCTCTGTTGGGCTCTGTGTGTGCAGGGTGGATGTGTTTGGGAGGGGCCCTTTAAGGGCGCTGCTGGCTGTGTGACCCAGAAGGGTTTGTCAGCCATGTGACCCCGGGCGTGGTGGTTCCCGGCTGCTTATTTCGAAATAGCCCATTTTCCTGTGTGGACTCTCTCTTTCGAAAAATGGAGGGTGTTCTTTCAAAATAGCGGATCGGTATATCAATCCGTTTTGTGTGTGTAGCTGCGTTATTTTGAAATCCCTTATTTCGATTTTGTTTTTCGATGCTCCCCCTTTTGAAATTTCTTTGTAGTGTAGACACACCCAGAGTGTCCCACAACCCAGATTAATGCACTAAGCTGTGGGGTAAAGGCTATCCAAGAAGAGGTTGCGTAGGACCTTTCTCTGTTTTGTGAGAAGCTACATGGCTTCTGAGCACACCTACCAGATGAGGCAGAGGAAGACCTAACTTTCCCTAGTTTGTGACTAGCACTTGGACTTTGGCACCCAGATGTCTACCATGAAGCAGCAGTATGCTTATTCCAAGGCAGCAATATAAGTACCTAGCTTAGGTACCTAAAGGGCTCCACAGCAACTGAGTAGTTCTGTGGAGCACACTGATATCTGAAATCAGGGCTTAGGCACCTATGTGACTGTATGGATTTGGGCTTAAGTGACTTTTCTAAGGTCACACAAGAAGTGTGACTAAACCAGGAATTAAACCCCAGTCTCCTGTGTACCAGTTTAGTGTCCATCCCATAAAACCACTCTTCCTATGCCTTAGCAAATTAAACACAGCTTGGACCCAGCTGTAATCATGTTACAAGATAATGAAACACATTCAACTGTCCAAAGTGGGAAAAAGATGGGGTTTGGTGTATCAGTTATTGCCCCATCAACTACTATGAAACTGAGTTTGCTAGTGAAGGAACTACTTGGGCATAAGAACGAAGTCCTCCTTTGTAACCCCTTTCTTTAGAGTTGAAACCATTATTCATTGGGTAGAAAATGACAAAATATGAAAGGCATAAAGGTGAGAAATGCCACAGGATGCAAAAGTTAATGAAACATTACTACTAATTGGCTAAAGTGATAATCTCCAAATAAAACAAGGCACTTTCAAGATAACAATTTTATTATGACAGAATTTTTCTTGAGTTGCAACCCATTCCATCACATTCATGGAGTGAAAGAAACAAGGAACAGCAGTTTAATGTTGCAGTCTGATTTTGAAGCTTGTTTTTGTTTTTTTATGCTTGAGAATAGCAACTTTCAAGTCTGTGTCCAGGGAGATTAAAATGTTCTCCCACTGGTGTTTTTTAACCAATTCTGATGTCTGGTTTGTGTCCATTTATTCTGCTGTGGAGAGAAAGCCCACTTTGGCCAATATACATGTCAGAGGGACATTGCTGGCATGTGATGGCATATAGCACATTAGTTGATGTAGATGTGCAGATGACATAGCCTTTGATGATATGGCTAATGTGGTTAGTCCTCTTGCGCTGTCACTAGCGGAGAGCGTGGACAGAATTTGCAATGGAGTTTGTTTCAGGGATTGGTTCCGAGTGTTTTTGTTGCGGGGTGTGTAGTTGATGAATGTATTCACCATCTGCTGCATTGGAATTCATATGCAAATATGACACTTTTGAATGGGTCTGAATAGGGAATGGGAATAGGACTCTGTCACTGCAATAAGTAATCTCCTCTTTTGGGTATTCTGACCTTCTTATCCACATGCACCCTGACTGAATTAGCTCTGATGTAACATTGGTATCTCTGTGCTTTTTCTTTCACTTCATGCAGCTATGGAAGTGTGTTTGCAACTCATGAAAGCTTCTGCTATAATAAAATTGTTAGCTGTTAACTTGCCACCTGACTCCTTGGGATTTTTGTTGAAACAGACCAGCATGAAATCTCCAAACTTTTAGAACCATCTCAGATTTTGGAACACCAAGTCAGTCCAAATCTGGCCATTCATCCCAGTCAGGGTTTTGCATATTTCAACCTTCTTGACAAAAGGAAATTCATCAAACAAATTTACCCATTTTGGGGAATGAATCTGATCAGAGCCATCTGGACTATAGCTGAAGATTTTTTAGAGTGAAACAGTGCAAAAATTACATTGAGATACACAGCTGAGAGCAATTTATTGTTAGTGTTGGTCATACCATTTCCTATTATATTCATATCATATTATCATAAGAGTGTACCATTTATTCATTATAAAATACTGCCAAAACTGATCATTGAATCTTGGAATATAGATGTGAGATCTGAAAACTAACATTGAAGGTAGGAAGTGGACATATATATTGTATAGTATATCAGTATGAAACATCAATATGCAATCCTTAACAAATTCTGTCTCATACTTTGGAACCTCTACTGCTCAGCTTCAACTCAGAACAGAACATACCCAAAATTGTGTCTTGGTCTACACTGACCTGTTCTCCTGGTGACAGACAGGCTTTTAGCTGGCAGAGGCAGGTCTACACAGCATGTTTAATGCTATCAGCAGCCTCTGCCGGCAGGGAGATACCACATGGCTATGCTAATTAGCCTTGGAATTATACTAATGATCAACCTTTTGCAACTGCCACACTCACTGCTCATTAGCATGAAGCTGCCATGAGAATAGACTAGCGTAGCCCCAGCCTATAAGGCTGTGTCTACACTGAACACTAGTGCCAACAGTTTGATGCAAATAAGTAGTCTTGAGCATGCAAAATAGTGGGTCATGGGCATATTCATGAGGCTAATTTGCATATTGTGTCAGAAATCAAGCAGTGTAGACAAGGGTTCTGCTGGCAAAAACCCCCATCTTACAGTGCTTGATTTCTGCCATGATATGCAAGCCAGCCTTATGAATATGCACATTATACATATGCATATGCAAATAGGTTATCATTTTGCATTTTCAAGACTGCTTATTTGCATCAAAATGTCAGCAATTGGGCTCATTGTAGACACAGCCTAAGAATATTACCATCAATAAGGACAGGAGTCTGCTGCTAGTACTTTTCTGGGCATCAGTGAATCAATTTGAGAACGTAAGTTAGCTATCTTGTCAGATCTAGACCCATTACTACATTTTAGGGGATAATACAAAAGCAAAAGTAATCTACATGTAGCATATTATCAAAAATGTTCTTTTTCGTTGGAAAAATCCAATTCTGAATTTAACATCTGTGGTTCTAATAGTGAAAACATGGCATGAAGATGCCAAAGACAAACCTAACATTTTTGCCTATGTTGAGGATGAAAAATTACAAAGGCATGCAATTTCCTGTCTGTAGTTGCAATAACTGTGAGATTTCTGACATAAAAGCTCATTATTTACATAGTACAGAATTTCAAGAAAACAACCACAATAACAACAACAATAATATTCTGGCTATTATCAACCCTGCACTGGGTCAATGGGACCTGACAAATCAATGTGGACCCAGGAGACCAGGCTCCCTTGCCCCTACTGTGCAAGGTGCAGGTGGAAGGGGCAGATAAAGGAGGTGCCCAGCTGAGTCTGGGCTTACCAAGAAGGAGGAGGAACATGTGCTGCAGGCTCCTGCAGAGACAACTGTGATCTGTGAAACGGTGGGAACCATGCTCCTGCACAATAATCTGAGCAACTGACTGGGTCACCAAGGAGATGCCCAAGATGAGCCTTGCAGTATGAAATAGCCAAGCTGATGCTTAAACACTTACTTGGGGACTTCCCAGCTTCATTGGGCACTGCATTGGAAACTGGTGGACCAGGTTCCCCTATCACTCTTACCCTTGTCATTGTACCAACTCAGGGCTTGTTTTCCCTTGCCTGGAATGCTACAGATTTATTGATTGTTCTGCTCTGCTCAGAGGGTCAGAGCTTCAACTGCCAGCGCCTCCCCCAGTCAGGAGGCTCAGAGGCCCAGTCGGGAGGCTCAGGAGCTTGCTTTGCTCTGTCTGGCACAGGGTACCATGCCCTCCTTACTGCAACTGTCTGATCCCACACGGAGACCCAGTGATGGTTTAATGATGTACACCAAGTTCACACTAGGCCAATAGGGGCTGCCTTGCTTTAAACACCAGTCCTCCTCCCCTGTGGAAACATATGAAAAGAATGTTAAAACAATGTCAGCATGCTGAAAAACCTCAGGTAATGTCCAAAAGTGGGAAATGTGTGTATGTGTGCATGCACATGCGCAAATCTGTATTTATAACATGTGCAACATGGACAGAGCCAATATTTTTTTTCAGTGGTGTCAACTTCTATGCTAAGATTTATCCTTGAATGCAATGTTTTGTTTTGTGGGTTTTTAGAAACAGTAGAGCTCAACACAGTTCCCGCCAATGAATTTTCAGATCGGTACTTTTGGTGAAAATGATAATCAGGAAAATAGAAAGGAGTCAAGAAGCTTTTTAAAAAAATATAGATGGAAAATACATTTGTTTTTTGTCAAGAGACTGCTGTCTTTGTTGATTTTATCTGACACAGTTATTGTCAGATTCTGCAATTCTTCCGGGAAAGAACAACTGGTTTGCTCTGTAACAATACTGCTGTAACCACCTACTTGTCTTCAACCAAAATACCACAACAAAGAACTCTCTGGCAAAGCTTCCACTCAAAACGCCACAAAAATGTTCCTCCTTGTGGTGTTTTGGTTTGTATAAAAGTTGTATTAGCCCAAAGAGTCCTACTTTTGTGGGGGGAAAGAACAGTTTTTCCATTCATTCTGGTAAGTCAGAAGGGGCTCCTTCAGAAAGCTGTACCACCTCTAATTATGCTTTAATACATTACATTTTCTTTTCTTTTTATTTCTGTGTGCACCATTTGCATTGCAGTTCTAGTATAGCAGAAATGTTCTACATCATAGAAATCTGCAGTGTCTTGAGGCCAATGCTGTGAACTCCAGAGTGACATTCTGAGAACTGTGAAGTAAATAGTCCCCACATCAAAGAGGAACCAGAAATTTTCATATTACAGAATTGCTGATTGTGACTCCACATCTAGTTGATGCCAGTGCTTCGAGCGTGGGTGTCTCCACGACACTCTGTGCTGTGGCTTCGTTCGGAAGAATGTGTTTGTGATGCACAGATTGTGGTACGTGCACAGTCCAAGGAGACGCTGTCCATTGTCATTCATTTTTCCCACACCGAAGTGTCCTAAGCAGGAAGGCCATGAGGCCCAATCAGCTCCAACTCTTGCATTGAAGTCACCCAAGATGTACAGTTGTTCATGAGCAGGTATTTGCACTACAGCAGCACTAAGCACATTGTAGAACTTGTCTTTTACTTCTGGTGTGGCGTACAGGGTTGGAGCGTAAGCACTGATCAGGTGGACAGGACCGGTGCAAGTTTGAAGCGTGATCTGAAGAAGTCTTTCTGATCCGCCCATGACTAAATCCACCATTTGTAGAAGGGTGTTTCTGACAGCAAAGTCAACACCATGCTCTCTGGGTTCTTCTTGGGCTTTACCCCGCCAGAAAAAGGTGTAGTCCTTTTCCTTTAGAGATCCCGAATCTGTGAGTCGCGTCTCTTGCAGTGTAGTGATATCAACTCTGAGCCTCTTCAGTTCCTCGTTGATGACAGCGGTCTTGCGGGTGTCACTGATGGCCTGAAGATCTTCAGTCAAGCCGGTCAGCATGGTCCGCACATTCCAGCAAGCAAGCTTGAATTGTTGATGTTTCTCATTTATTGTTGATTTTCTTATTGGTTTGCCTGGTGCCCAAATTTCAGTCACTTGTCAGGTTCAGGAACCTTAAGCCTCACGCACCCAGCAAGGCAGGTGAACTGTGGCGGGACAGTACCCTATTGGCTGGGGGCTGCCCAGCCTGAGGCGGACGGTGACTGTCCAGTGACATGTGAGGATCTCTCCCACCATCGAAGGCAACCCCGGTGCTCGTTCTCTACGCCAATCGAGCAAGAGCTTATAACCAGTATCTGTTGCCTCCCGTGTTGATGCAACGCTGTTCAGCGATGCCGGAGTACCTCTCCGGGCGTGAGCCTGGGCACTTATTATGGAGACTCTGGGCTGCCCAGACACCAGTGTCCCCCTCTCAGCTTTACTGATATAGTCCAAAGGAGAGGATAACCTCCACGTCTGGTACCAGCTCAGCTGCAGGAGTTGCCGGGACAGTGCCAGAAGTTGACACCGAACCGCCTTCGGACTCCACTCTGGATTTTCTGTCAGGGTTTACTCCCTTAGCCTTTCTCCTTCCCAGGATAACCCACAAGGCAGTGGGGTGTGGAGAATGTGGTTAAGGATCCTGCTACTTCATACCTCACTGTCACCGCGAGTCACCATAGCTCCCTGTGGAGCAATGACCTCATATCCCCAGGACCCTCCTCCCCACCTTTCACCGCCCCTCCCTCCAGCTACCATCACCATAGGACCCTCCCCAACCCACTACCCCCATCTGCTCCCATGTCCGCCCTCCTCACTGCACTGGCCCCTCTCCCCCCAGCTGCTCTCAGTGCCCCCAGGTCCACCTTCCCCCATCGCTCTTCAGGCTCTTCTCTTCAGAGACTCCTTTTCCTGGTAGTGCTGCCTTGCAGGGCACAGGTGGAACACCATACCTGAAAAGGACAACAAACACGGGGCTTCTCCCTCGGTGAACTCCCAGAAGCAAACTCCCTTCCCTGTTAGCTGCTGCCCCCTGTTCACTGCTCACCCCTTCTGACACGCAGCTATCATAGTGCTGACTGTGATACAGATCACTCGCTAGTTTGCTGCAAGCTCAAGCTGAGACCCAAGAAACTGTACTGCTCTAAACCTGCTGGAAGGCCCCGCATTGACGCCAGAAAGACGGCAAACTCGGAGAGAGCTGAAAAGTTCAGAGAGACCCTCCAGGAAAATCTGCGCAGCAGCCCTAGGGGCGCCGATGCGACATCCAAATGGCAACATCTGAGGGATACAATTTACAACACGGCCTTGTCGGTGTTTGGAAGAAGAGCTAGAAACACGAACGACTGGTTCGAAGCTAACTCCGATGAGATTATTCCAGTCATTGAAAAGAAGTGCGCTGTACTCCTGGAGTACAAATGCTCACCGAGCCAGAGTACCCAGGAAGCACTTAGAGAGGCCAGAAGAACAGTACAGCAGACAGCCAGGCGCTGTGCCAACAACCACTGGCTCCAGCTATGCAGCAACATCCAGACCTGTGCTGACTTTGGTAATCTCAGAGGAATGTACGAGGGTATGAGGAAGGCATTAGGACCCACCCAGAACAAGATGGCACCTCTGAAATCCAAATCTGGTGAAGTCATTGCTGACAAAGCCAAACAGATGGAGCGCTGGGTTGAGCACTACTCCGAGCTGTACTCACGCGAGAACGTTGTGGTTGACGCAGCCCTCGATGCCGTCGAGCTCCTACCAGTTATGGATGAACTGGATCAAGAACCGACTGTGGATGAACTGAAGAGAGCCATCGACAGCATTGCAGCAGGAAAGGCCCCTGGCCAGGATGGTATACCACCAGAGGTAATCAAATGTGCCACGGACACACTCCTGGAACCCCTACATGAGCTACTGTGCCTGTGCTGGAAAGAGGGTGAGGTTCCACAGGATATGCACGACGCTAACATTGTATAAGAACAAAGGAGACAGAAGCGACTTCAACAACAACCGTGGAATCTCCCTCCTAAGCGTCACTGGTAAACTGTTCGCTCGCGTCATCCTTGGCAGACTCCAGAAGATTGCTGAGAGGGTGTACCCCGAATCGCAGTGCGGATTCCGCGCAGAGAGGTCTACCGTTGACATGGTCTTCTCTATAAGGCAACTGCAGGAGAAGTGCAGGGAGCAGAGAAAGCCACTCTACATAGCCTTCATCGACCTGACCAAGGCCTTTGACTTGGTCAGCAGGGATGGTCTGTTCAAACTGCTCCACAAGATAGGCTGTCCTCCACGGTTACTCAAGATGATCCAGTCGTTCCACAAAGACATGAGAGGAACCATCCAATATGACGGCACGTTATCGGATGCTTTCAGAATCAGGAGCGACGTCAAACAAGGATGTGTGCTTGCTCCGATGTTGTTCGGGATCTTCTTCGCACTCCTCCTGAAGCATGCCTTTGGATCTTCAACCGAGGGCATCTTGCTGCACACAAGATCTGATGGGAAACTGTTTAACCTTGCAAGGCTGAAAGCTTAGTCTAAGGTGCGAGAAGTCCTCATCAGAGACATGCTGTTCGCAGACGATGCTGCTGTAGTGTCTCACACAGAAGACCAGCTTCAAAACCTGCTGGATCAGTTCTCCAAAGCGTTCAAGGACTTTGGGCTTACCATCAGCCTAAAGAAGACAAACGTACTCGGTCAGGATGTTGCTGAATCCCCATCAATCAGCATTGACAACTATACGTTAGAGGTCGTCCACGAGTTCGTTTACCTCAGGTCCACCATCACTGACACCCTGTCGTTGGACACTGAGCTAAATAGGAGGATCGGAAAAGCAGCCACAACTCTGTCCAGACTCAGCAAGAGAGTGTGGAATAACAACAAGCTGTACACTCACACCAAAATGCAAGTCTACAGAGCCTGCATCCTCAGCACCCTCCTTAATGGCAGCAAGACGTGGACCCTGTATGCCCGCCAGGAAAAGAGGCTGAACGTCTTCCACTTTCGCTGCCTCAGGCGCATCCTTGGAATATCATGGAAGGACAGAGTGACCAACACTGCCATCCTCGAGCAAGCTGGAATCCCAAGCATGCACACCCTCCTCAGGCAGCGTCGACTCCACTGGCTTGGCCACGTCCACAGGATGAATGATGGAAGGATTCCAAAAGATATCCTATATGGTGAGCTAGCCTCTGGCAAAAGACCTCCCGGGCGCCCCCAGTTGTGCTACAAAGATGTCTGAAAGAGAGACCTCAGAGAGGTAGACATCGAGCTGGACAACTGGGAAGAACTTGCAGATGACCGCAGCAGATGGAGCCAGGGGTTACACAAGGGCCTTCAGAAGGGCGAGATGAAGATCAGACAGCTAGCAGAGGAGAAGCGAGCGCACAAAAAGCACAATAAGGACTTGCCAGACACCCACTACATCTGCAAGAGATGCAGCAAGGACTGTCACTCTCGTGTGGGTCTTCATAGTCACAGTAGACACTGTAAATGAAGTCCTCAATTGAAACTTTAAAGGGCGCGATCCATAGTCTATGCAAACTGAAGGATGCCTACTGCTACTACTGATTGTGACTCCATACATAAACTGAAACTTTCTGAGTCAGCTTTAAAAAGAAGCTTAAATCTTTTATTTCTTAGCAATTGTAACAAAATAAAACATGAAAAGTAAAAACTGAGCACTACTTGAATCGTTCATGGTGGTTTAATGAAAATTGGATTGTTGCAAAGAGAACAGAAGTTCTAAAAGATTGAAAATGATTCTTTTTTGAAGGTTCCCTCCCAACTGGATTGTCTGCCCTTTTTCAGGGGAACACGAAAGCACTCTGGGATTTATGTTGCTCCTTGTGTGCTGATTAATGAAAGGTCAGCTATTCATAGCACTAAGCCAAACTTACACTATTTAGCAGTGATGAAAATACACAACCAATAAGGGTAAGGCAAGCCTCCAAATACTGTGGTAGCCTAAGGGAAAGTTTCTTGAACTAGGGAAAAGATGACCAAAGTTTAAATCCCACCTGTGTTTTATATCCCCATTTGCTTCACCATCTTTATTACTGACTAAGGCCATGAACCTAAAGCTAGTATGAGCAGCCATATCACTTTACAAATAAGTTCATGGAGAGGTTACACAAGGTTAGTGCAGGGATGGTGAGGGACTAATGGCAGAACTATAGCATGGTAGAGCCAAAGATTAGGAACTCAGCCACATAATGAAACCACATTCAAATAAAAGACAATCATATCTCTAATCACTAGACCACAGTTCTCTTCCACAAGCCAAGATTCTTGTTCTTTAGTAGGCTACAAATGTCCAGCAAGTAATTGTGTAACACTGGGAAAATGTGTGCAAGTCCTCTTCTAATGACTCCGGGACAGGGAGGTTGCTGGATATTCAAATAGTCTGGCTAATAAAGAGGTAAACCTAGCTATGCAGAACTCTAAAGAAAAACAAGATTAGATAGTAAGAAACAAACAAAAATGTATGCAGAGCAGTTTATTCACCAACAACAGTAGTAATGCATACTGTAAACTTGTACTGTATTTGCCGTATTTATTTGTATTTATGTTCAATGTATGGTATTTATGGAAAATGTAACTAAGGATTACAGGTCAGAGGGGTAGCCATGTTAGTCTGGATCTGCAAAAGCAACGAGGGATCCTGTGGCACCTTATAGACTAACAGAAATGTATGAGCATCAGCTTTCATGGGCAAAGACCTACTTTGTCAGATGCAGGTAGTGGAAATTTGCAGAGGCAGCTATAAATAGGCAGGCCGGGGCAAGGCTGGAGATAACAGGTTTAACTCAGTCAGGGAGGGTGAGGCCTACTACATGCAGTTGATCTGGAGGTGTGAACACCAAGAGAGGAGAAACTGCTTTTGTATTTAGCCAGCCATTCACAGTCCTCGTTTAATCCTGAGCTGAGGGTGTCAAATTTGCAGATGAAATGCAGCTCAGCAGTTTCTCTTTGGAGTCTGGTCCTGAAATTTCTTTGCTGTAGGATAGCTACTTTTAAATCTGTTACTGTGTGCCCTGGGAGATTGAAGTGCTCTCCTACAGGCTTTTGTACTTTGCCATTTCTGACATCCGACTTGTGTGCATTTATTCTTTTCTGCAGGCACTGTCCAGTTTGTCCAATGTATATAGCAGAGGGGCACTGCTGGCACATGATGGCATATATTACATTGGTAGATGTGCAGCTGAATGAACCTGTGATGGTGTGACTGACCTGGTTAGGTCCTGTGATGGTGTTGCTGGTGTAGATATGTGGGCAGAGCTGGCAAGAATTTTGTAGGAGGCTGTATAAGAAGTTTGCTAAAGTCAAGGTATATTTCACATCCATTGATTTCCCCATGTCCAAAGAGTCAGTTGCCTCATCATAGAAGCTAATCAGATTGGGCAGGCATGACTTGTCCTTGGTGAATCCATGTTGACTACTTTTGATCACATTCCCCTCTTCCAAGTGCTTCAAAATTGATTCCTTGAGGATCCCCTCCATGATTTTTTTTCCAGGGATTGAGATAAGGCTGACTGGTCTATGGTTTCCTGGATTGTCCTTTCCTTTTTTTAAAGATGGACAATACCTGTCCCAATCTCCACAAGTTTTCAAAGAAAATGGCCAAAGGATCTGCAGTGACATTTACCAATTCCCTCAATACCCTTGCATGCATTAAATCCAGACTCATGGATTTATGTGCACCTAGCTTTTCTAAATAGCTCCTAACCTGTTCTTTAGCCACCAAGAGCTGCCCACCTCCTTCCCATACTGCACTGTCTAGTGCCGTAGTCTGGGTGCTGACCTTGTCAATGGAGACCGAGGCAAAAAACACATTGAGTACTTCAGCTTTTCCCACATCATCTACCATCAGGTTACATCCCTCATCCAGGAACAAACCCACACCCTCCCTGATAGCCCTCTTATTGTTAACATACCTGTAGAAACCCTATTTGTTTGCCCTTCACGTTCCTTGCTATCTGCGATTCCAATTGTGCTTCAGCTTTCCTGATTGCTCCCTAGCATTCTCCAGTCATATATTTATACTCCTCCTTAGTTATCTCTCCAAGTTTCTACTTCTTACACACATCCCTTTTGAGTTTAAGCTCACCAAGGATTTCCCTTGTAAGCCAAGCTGGTTGCCTGCCATATATCCTTTTCTTACTGTGCTTTGGGATGATTTGTTCCTGTGTCTTCAAGAAAACTTCTTTAAAATACTCTCAGTTCTCCTGAATTCCTTTTTCCTTCATATTTGCTTCCTAGGGGATCCTGCCCATGAGTTCTCTGAGGGAGTCAAAGTCTGCTATTCTGAAATCAAGGGTCTGTATATTACCACTCACCTTTCTTCCTTTTGTTGAAATCTTGAAATCTACCATCTCATGATTACTGCAGCCCGGGTTGCCACCTACTACTATTTTGCCCACTAGTGCTTCCCTGTTTGTGAGCAGCAGGTCAAACTGCACACAGCCCCTGGTCAGTTCCTTCAGCACATGTACCAGGAAGTTATCCCAGGCATTCTCCAAAAACTTCCTGGGTTGCTGGATTGTCTGTGTGCTGCTGTATGGTCTCCCAACAAATGTTTGGGTGATTAAAATCTCCCATGAGAACCAGGGCCCGTGATCCGGAAGCATCTATTAGTTGTCTGAAGAAATCCTCTTCTACCTCATGACCCTGACTGGTGGTCTATGGCAGACACCAACCACAACATCACCTTTGTTGCTTATACCTCTAAGCTGAACCCAAAGACACTCCACTGGCTTTTTTTCCCTCCACATACTGGATCTCTGAGCATTCCTCCTGCTCTCTCACATATATCACAACTCTTCCTTCTTTTCTCCGCTGCCAGTTATTTGAGAGTTCCGGGTGATAGAATGACAGATGTGAAAGAGTTTACTGTAATCTTTTAGCCCAAGTTGTAGAGCTCTTAACTGAAAATCCAGTTCAACGCCTGCTGTTGACTAATGAGAGGGAGTAAATATTGCATGCGACGTATTCCCAGCCAGAAAATAAAAACAAGGTCTGGGCTGGTTAATACAAACAATGAGAGCATCCTGTAAAGCACTTTTGTAACATTAGAGTTATTATAAATAGGACCCTCCTAAATTCCCACCTAGGAAAAATGCATCATGAACAGTGAAATCTGTTCTCCCCCCATGACATCTAGTATTTTGTCTATGTTTATCCTATAGTACAGATTTGTTGGAGAAGACCAGTTTCTGAGACACAGGTTCCAGACCCAAAAGAAAGTCACAGAGTGTGCACCGGGGAGAGATCAAAAGGTTATTATAGAAGTGTTGTGATATTACCACCATTATGTCTGCACTGCATTCACACTTGGATAACTCGAGGGCAGTGGCAGCTGGCGGGCACCCACATTTGAAGGCAGCAATGAAGGAATGAGAGTGGCAAAACCATACCATGCCATGTCATTCTTCCTCCAGCTGGTTGTGGTGGTACTTTTTTCAGAGCTGGACTCCTGGCCAGCAGTTGCCACTCTCTGAACACTCAGCTCTGAAGGCAGTGCCAACACCAGTACACAAGTAAGGATGTGATACTGTTACCCCCCCCCAACACACACACAATACCCTTGTAACAACCACGCCCCCCCTTCCACTTCCCCCCTTGAAGCAGGACACCTAGATTTACAACATAATGAATTTTCAGATTTAAATATGTGAAATAATTAGAGTTTTTAAAATGCTATGATCATGAAATTCACCAAAATAGCGTTAAATTTTGTAGGGCCCTAATTATAAACTTCAGTCATCTTCCTCTTATCCCTCAACAGTATGAAAGAGTAACTGCCCCAGGTGTGATAGCCAGATGTATCCATCTGCTCATACAAGAGCAACTAAGACAGATGTTGAGATTTTGCTCTAGAGTTTCAGATAAATGTACTTTATACAAAGTAGTTGTATAACTGTAGCTCTTGCTATCAGCACTTAGTAATTGTGCATCAAAGTTTTTCTTAATATAGGGTCATCTTCCTCTGAACTATCTGTCCCATTTGGCACTTTTTGTTTTGTGATTATACATACACCAACACTGTCCATTTGCACTGTGCAGGATTAAGCTTCTCAGAGGCAATTTAGTCATGGAAAACTCAGTGGTTTTAGATCACAGAGGTCTGTCTGAAAATATTTCTTTTGATTTCAATTCACATCGGTTCATATTTGCTTGAAGAATCTAGCTCATATGAGTTCAAAAATCTGTGAAGTTCAGTTGATGATATTAAGTTTCACCTTAACTGTTTCTGACCATTCCAACTCAAAACAAGAAGCATTGTCCCACAATGTATGTGAATGTTTTCATGACTCTGGCCAATGTGTATCCAGTATAAAGTCTACATTGGTTAAATATGTAGATAAATCAAACATAAAAGCTTCTACGTGCTTGCTATTCTTACCTACAAAATAACCTAGAGAAATTACAGTGGATTTGGAAGGGACTAAAAGGAGAATCACTAATACTGGAAAAGAATATGAAGAGAAATGATACAAAATGGAAGGATCTAACCAGAATTGAGCTGAGGAAACAAGCTTATTTTAACTTTGTCTTCTTTCTAGTAGCTTAACACTATTTTCTTGCTATAACATTCACTATAGTTGTCAGGACCAGAACTGGAATGTTGGGTGAGGAGATGATCTGTGAAAGTTTCTCTCCAGTAAGAATTGGTCTACCACAGGGAAAAGTTTCAAAACTACTTTCCTACGTGACTTAAGATGGCTTTTATTCTTCACCCTGTAAGTCAACGTAGTGTGCAATTTGCTATCTACTTCACTTTCATGCATACAAGAGAGGATATTAATCATGATCTGATGCAATACAGGCTCGATAATCCCTATCGCAATACCTAATACATATTATTACTTAGGAGAGAGTTTTAGATTATTGCATCATCCTCCAGATAAACTGTTTCTTATTCCTAAACCAGGCTACTCCACTTAAATGTTCTCAATATTGTGAACTGTAGAACAATGATAGATATGTCGTGATCTTGCTCTCCCTCCTCCTATTACAGTGATCAAATCCAGAATACCATATTCATGTCTAGACTATTAATGTTTTTTCCACGTCAGATGAAGGTTGCGAATCCAGTTTACTTTCTTATCCATGTAGAAGGCTTACCACAGGTTTTTCTAAAACAAAAAGAAGTCCTGTGGCATCTTATAGACTAACAGATATTTTGGACGATAAGCTTTCGTGGGCAAAGACCCACTTCATCAGATGCACGAGTAAGGGTTCCAGAGGAGGATCTACAGCTATAGGCTCATGAAAAGTAGGGAATCTCAGTCAACAGGACAGCCAGAGTTGACAAAGTGAGTTCAGTTAGGGATGATGTGGCCCATTATCAGTAGCTAATGTGGAGGTGTGAACATAAAGAGAGAAGAAACTGCTTTTGTTATTGGCCAGCCACTCCCAGTCTCTGTTCAGTCCTGGTTGATGAGGTCAAATTTGCAAATGAATTGCTGTTTTGAAGTTTCTCTTTGGAGTCAATTTTTGAAGTTTATTTTTTGTTGCAGGATGTCTACTTTTAAATCTGTTACAGAGTGTCAAGGGAGACTGAAGTGTTCTCCTATGGGTTTTTGTATGTTATCATTCTTGATAGCTGATATGTGTCCATATATTCTTTTACATAGAGACTGTCCAGTTTGGCCAATGTATATTGCAGTGGGGCATTGCTGGCACATGATGGTATATATTATATTAGTAGATGTGCAGATGAATGACCCCCTGATGGTGTGGTTGATGTGGTTAAGTCATGTGATGATGTCACTGGTGTAGATACGTGAGCAGAGTTGGCAGTGAGGTTTGTTGCTGGGTTTGGTTCCAGGTTTAGAGTTATTGGGATGTGGTTTGTAGTCGCTGGTGAGAATTTGTTTCAGGTTGGTGGGCCGTCTGTAGGCAAGGACTGGCCTCCCTCCCATGGTCTGTGAGGGTAAGGATCACTGTCCAGGATGGGTTGCAGATCGCTGATGATGGTGCTGGAGAGGTTTCAGCTGGGGGCTGTAGGTGATGCCAGTGCTGTTCTGTTGTTTTCCTTGTTGGGCATGTCCTGTAGCAGGTGGCTTATGGATCTACATCTGGCTCTGTCAATCTGTTCCCTCACTTACTTAGGTGGGTATTGTAGTTTCAGGAAAGCTTGGTAAAGGTCTTGTAGGTGTTTGTCTCTGAGGGGCTGAAGCAAATGTGGTTGTACCTTAGTACTTGGCTGTATACAATGGAACATATGATGTGCCCTGGATGGAAGCTGGACGTATGTAAGTAAGCATAGCCGTCCATGGGTTTCCAGTGTAGGGTGGTATTTATGTAACCATCACTTATTTGCACAGTAGTGTCCAGGAATTGGATATCTTGTTTGGACTGGTGCCACCTGAGGTTGATGATGTGGTAAAAACTGTTGAAATCACAGTGGAACTCTTCAAGAGACTCCTTCCCATGGGTCTAGATGATGAAGATGTCATTTTCCAAATTTCCCTTTTGTGGCACCTGAATAAAATCACCAACTAAGACAGCCCTAAAAAAATCTGCACTTGAGCACAGCAGGACATCCACTGAAGGTATTATTGATACTTACCTTCTGTAACTTCCAAGTCCTTAGAAAAGTTTGCATTTAATTGTCAAGTGTCTTTGATTAGCTTTGGTCATTTTTTTAAATACTTCAGATGCTTAGATGAAATAGAAAGGAACAGAGGTACGCAAAACAGAAGGACAATTTTAGGATACCTTCAAGTCAAGGCCTGTCTCTTCTATGCTTCAACAGTATAAACAGAGCCCATTCCCATTTTAGGTATCTTAAAAGGTATCATAAGGAGGAGGTAGAAAATTTGTCCTTTTTGGCCTCTGAGGATAGAACAAGAGGCAATGGACTTAAAATGAAGCAAAGGAGGATTAGGTTGGATATTAGGAAAAAGTTCCTAACTGTCAGGGTGGTCAAACAGTGGAATAAATTGCCTAGGGAGGTTGTGGAATCTCCATTGCTGGAGATATTTAAGAACAGGTTAGATAGATGTCTATCAGGGATGGTTTAGACAGTACTTGGTCCTGCCATTGGGGCAGGGGGCTGGACTCAATGGCCTCTCGAGGTCCCTTCCAATCCTAGTATTCTATGTTTCTATAATTCCCAAATCCAGCTTTTGGGTTCTACTGTAATACATATATTTCCTGCTTTTACTGGAAGAAAGAAGAAGAAGCTCCTTGATTTAGCAAAATAAGAATTGGGCGAGAAGAAGAAAGGAGTTTGGGAGAGAAAGAGGCCTCTGGAAGTTCAGATGAATTTCTGATATTCATTGGAATTTTCTGGAACTTACCTGTAGCACAGTCCTGAACTTTCTAAGGGCCTGCCATCACTGATATGAAAGAAGATAGGTGTGGGAGGAGGAAAGGAGACACTCTTACACCCTGTGGAAATAATCTATATGTGTGCATAGGCACCTATCTTGATGTATGGTGGGGTCATAGTCCTTCCTCCACATTGATCTGCAGAACTGGCCAATGTGAAGTATATGCTACTTAAAATACACCCATGAATGGTTAGATATCTTACCTTGATATATTTTATATAATTTTCCATTGACTTAATTGTTTTATAAAATATATATTTGACATAAGAAATGTCAACAAAAGTGTTCCACTTTCACACGTGGATTTCACATCTGAAATATTATTTGATTATGACACAGTCATAATTTATCAGGAAAACTATTACACTGCAAACAGATAATTCATTTTACACCTTTGCTTGCCTCTCTTTATCTTTCTGCTCGTAGCTACAGCACCTATCTACCTAGCTATCACTAAAACATCTGGTAATCATCAGAAAACTTGCATCATAAAATCCTCCATCAAAGCAACTGCTACAAGTTTGTATTGGAAGATGCCCAATGTTTAAAATAAAGCAGACATCTGCAGCATTAATGATGCCAAAATGTGTTAACATTTTCACTTACCCAATTTCAACTAAGCTTTCATGTCCTTTAATGTCTAGTATATATCTTCGAAGCATCATGTCTTGATGAATTTGAGAAATGACACCACCCAGACACTGTAGTTAGCAATTCAGGTCTTTTTTACCACCAAACTCTATGCAAGAAGGCTATTATTTTGGATGACAGCAGGCCTATACTGTCTGTTCTTTGTATTACAGAACATAAATCATAGTGACTGTTTCTTTTGATTTAAATCCACATAAGCAAGACAGAATACTCAAAGGTAGTAGATTCGTAAAAATCTTTCTGAGATGAGGAGGGTGAACTCAGTTCATTCTACCACAGCTCATTTCATTGTGAATGTTCCTGACAGATACATTAAAGTACATCTACTAAGCTATAGTTCTGATACACTATGGATACCATATGTTTCAATGACTTGGTATGGTAGTGAAATAAGGATGGACTGAGAACAATAACCTCTGACAGAAGATGATTCAAATTCTCTCAGTCTAAGTCAGACACGTACAGTAAAACTATTCTCAGCTGCACATCTAGCCTTTAAAATACTGTTGTTCCTACCTGAACAAACTCTGACCTACAAAGAGAGATGCTTATGCATTCAGTCCTGAGCCAATGCTTATGCATTCAGTCCTGAGCCAATTTGTGATGGGTCTATGGCAATGGAGTGAGGTGGAGTGGCCTTTTACTGAACCAGATGGGGTGCGGCTACACTGGGTGCATCACTTTTGATAAAAGCTAAGGGGTGGGACAGGACGTATAATAGGCAAGGCCCTAAGTTTACTCTGAGACATAGAAGGAAGCAGACATCTTCAGACTGCTGAACTCCAGAGCAGAACTTCCACTGTGCCCTTCTCTGACCTTGGTGGAGTCAGACCCAGAAGAAGATCTGCCAGGACTGTCGCTCACCATATTCCCCAAGGAGGTGTAGGACCCTGGACTGTGCAATTCCCCACCCAGATTACTGCAGGAAGTAGCCGAGGGAAAGCAGACATTAGACCAATTCCATGTGCTGTGGTAGACCCCTACAGACTCAGTGATGGAACCACCTGCCACTGTTAGAGCCCTAGATCCTCCTACCCCCTGCTGCCAACTCCGCCGCATGGAGCAGACGCTTCCCCATCTTTGGTAAAGAGGCCTTCATTTGTCTGCAATCTCCCTGAACCAGAATTTCAGGGGATACACTGTTTCGTTTGTTTGCAATGCCCTGCTTAAAAGACTGAGCTCCCTTGGACTGCTTATACTTCTGCCCTTCCTGAGGGCCTGATCTTCTAGACTGCTCATAGCCTGCCTTGCCTGTGTCCCCAAGTTCTCTAAGGCTGCCTGGTTATGCTGCCTGGCCTGAGGGCTTAAGCCAGTGCTGGGCAGCCTGCAGTCTGTGGGCCACACACGGCTCATCAAGGTAAGCCACAGAAGGCCACCAGACAGGTTATTTACCTTGAGTCCTTGTGTCTGTCTGACCACAGCTCCTATTGTTATTTCTCAGACCTGCCCCACCACCAGGGCCTTATGGCCTTGTGCTTCCTTTGCTAGTTCCCTGGTGATGGGTGGCACACTAAGATGTGAGGTAAAGTGGCAGAGGGGGAGAGCCATCCTCAAACCGACTACACACAACATCCGTGACCCATCCTGGCAAAGCAACCCGGAGGTATATGAAAGTTGTTTGTTTGTCTTTGGAGTACCACTGACTCCCCATAAAAGCTTCGTGAGTAGTGGAATTTATACTGAGCGGAAGATTGGACTGCCACGTGTTTCAGCAACACTTAACCACGATACCATATGTTTCCATTCAAAAGCTGGATTTATTGGTTCACGATGTTTGATGTTCACATTAGGATATGTCAGTCATTCAGAACCAAATGAACAGATTTTTCTCCCCAAAAAGAAATAGACAGGGAATTTAAGGACACGATTTCTAAAAAGATCAGCCATCCAAGATGGTCTTACAGTTAATATATGGAGTTGGGCTCCATACCTAGCTCTTCCAAAAAACAACTTAATCTCACAGTGCCTCGATTCCCCATCAGAAAAGTAATGATGGGAATACTCCCGTCCCACAAAGCTGCTGTGAAGATAAATTCATTAATGTGTATGAGGTGCTAAAATGGGCACCATAGAAACATCTATAAATGAATGCCAAGTTGAGGCAACCTTTGATGTCAGATAAATCAGACTCAAAATTTACTCATTGTCATTGTTTGACACTCTCCAGTAAGTCATTTGCTCTGTAGTTTCTGCTGTGAAGAGAGGGTATGTTTTATTTTACAAATTAACAGTGATTTATTATAGCTCATGCTATAAGGAAGCATGCTTTCTGTTCAGTTAATTGTTTCCTTATAGGTTTCTTCAGACAGACCCAAATCTGTCTCAAAAGCAGAGTAAATTTCAGATGTGGTTTAGTCTATACAGAGGATAGAAAACTGAATCTAAAACCACATTCAAATGAAAACCTTTCCAAGTTCCAAGAATACTTAGATCTGGGGGGTTTGTTCAGACACACCTCTGGTGCTGCATTGTTTACAGTACTGTATTTTGTTTATACGGCTAGGTGATTAGTTCTAACACAGTTACTTAAACAGCATGGCCACTAAAAGCATTTGTCCACCAAATGTATTATGTTCCTCTGAGATGTTCTCTCCTGAGCCAGATGTGGCACATTCTGGAGTAAGATGTCTGTAAGGGACAGATGTCTGCTAATGCCAGACAGACATCATGTTTTAGATCTTATGGGAGGTCTTTTCCATCCTGCTCTCATTAAGTCAAAGTCTAAGATGACTGGAAGTAGGTACGAATTTGGAGCAGAGGCCACTAACAACTAAGAGAGGACTGTGTGACCATTTGAGAGAGTAGGCCCTGTTTAGTTGGAAAATGGATCCCTTCATATAAAGTGAAACTTCATACAAATATGAAACCCTAACCATCTAATACTTTCAGTAATTTAGAGATGGCTCATCTGAATGGTGTCAAACTGCTTTTCCATTTTGTTCATGAGGCAGCATAAAAGTAAAATCACTGAGAATCTGACCTAGCTGATCACACATTAAGATGTTAGTGCCTGAAGTGTGTTCAGAGTTACAGACTAGAAGATTTGGGTTTTATTTCAATCACTTTTCAGACTCACTTTTGTCACTGAGCTATCCAGGGCTTTACATGCTTCAGTTCATTTATTGATTCAGTAGCTGAAGATATGTTACTGAAATCGACGTCAGTGAGGTTCTTATTATCAAGGCGTACATCTAGAGTGAAGTCAGTGTGTGGTGAAGTATGCAACAGCATTGAAGAGTGCCTGGGTGGTCCCTGTAAAACACCCCATCTAACTCAAAAGACAGTTGTTCTTTTCCTATCTGCAAGAATGAAGTTTAAGGAGTCACCATGTAAAAGATGCAAAAGTTGATACAGCTTGTTAGGGAGAACTGCAAGTTTTAAGCTCAGCCAAAGCAATTTCCTGTCAACAAAGTCAAACACCAGCCTTGGTATCCACAAATTAAATGTGAACAGGAGAGAATTCTCCTGACTTCTCAGTAAGTCAGCACACTGTGAAGATGTGCTTCATTGTGAAATGGCCCAAAGTGAAACCAACTTTGAGTCTTCCCTTGCTCCCTATGATATCAGAGGCTCAGGGCAACAGTGAAAAACAAAGCAAAAACGTTCTCCAGTAAGGAGAGAAGAGGGATCCTGGGGTAGTTACAATAGTTTTTTTGTTTTTTTTTTCACTGCTGTTACATCTTCAAAGTGATAAAATGATGCCTTCATGCCTGTCACGAGGTAATGACTCTATTCTCCATAAGAAACTTCACAGTATCTGCAGCCACAAAAGAATAGCTGGTTCAACGGTTTAGAACAGTTCTGCAGGAATTCCATAGATTCCTGATGCCTTATTTTCTTTATGCTTTTTTCACCCCTCTGTAGATTACATGGATAATAAATTTGCCAGAAAAATTTAGTCAGTTGGGCAGTGGCCTTATGGTGGGTGTCCTAACAAATTGGGGTGGTGGGGTATATTTAGCAGCTGGCTTGAAACGTTCAGTCCAGTGTACCACGCACTCTGATTGGATGTTGATGAACTGTGCAGAAGTGGAGTGGATGCAGGCCCATATGCAGCAGGGGTGCATATGCACCCTCCAATGAGCCAGCTTGCCCCTTCCCCATTCTGTCTGCCCCTTGACCTCTGGCCCCCTCCCTGACGAGCCTGGCCATGGATTACCTGGGGCAGGGGCCAGGCAGTGGTCAGCAGCAGTAGCCTCAGGGGAGCACTTCCACCCCCGCATATACATTCACTACATGGCACTCCACCGCTACCTCACGGACACTGATCCCTGCTTTCCGGCAGGTGTCCAGAGGCCTCCCAGTCACCCGCAGAGAAGCAGGACTCAGCAGGCCCCGAGGCTGAGGTGGAGCACATTGTGCTGAGTGGTGGGGAGGTAATCCCCTGCAGCAGATGCCAGCTTCTGCCGGACCTTCTGACCCAGCTAATCCTCCCCCGCCCGGGCCGAGTGGGGGAGAGTGGGGAGATCTCGGGGGTGGGTTGGGAGGGTTCTTGGGCTGAGCAGTGGGTGGGACGTGGAGGCCCTTTGGGCCAAGTGGGGATGGTGGGATTTTCAGGCCGAGCAGGGAGCCTGATTTCAGGCTGAGCAGGAGCGGGGTGTTCAGGCTAAGAGGGTTTGTGGGGGATCTTCAGGTCTAGAGGGTGTGGAGCTGGGGGGGCAAACCAGGGGTGGCCCTGCTGCTGTGGCTCCAACAGCTGCAGCTCCAGCGGGCCCTGCTGTGGCAGTGGGCCCAGCTCTACTGACATGGGCCCTAGTGGCCAGGTAACATAACCTGGCCCCAGGACCCCTCCCACTCCACACACACATTGTACCATGCCCCCTACTCCCAGCCCCCTGTTCTGCCGCCTGTACCCCCAACTTCAACACCATGCCCTGAGCTCCTCATGAACCCTGGTGCCTTGCTCTGGGCCCCTCACACACTCCAACTCTTACTCCTGACCCCCTGACATCCCCAGCACACTACTCTAACTTCTGCACCCCCACACATTGCCACCCCTGCCCTGAGCACCTGATGCATCCAACCCTGATTCCTTCAGCTCCATATCCAGACACCTGCCCTAAATTCTATACCCCCTACACACTCCAGTCCCATACCCTGAGCACCTCACCTATACCAGCTCTGACTCCTGTGCTCCCACATCCCCAGCCCACAGCTCTGAGCTTCCCACACTGCATCCCATAGTTTTTGAATTACCTCTAATTGACTTGTAGGTTTGTTTAGCATCATAAAGCTGTGTGTGGATAATATGCATTTTGGTGTGTTCACTAGCTTGAATTGTTAGACAGGATGATAATACAGGTAATGCAAGAGTAGTGTTCATTTTCTTTTCATTTGATTTCAGGTTAGATAAACATTGTAAGCATTCACCCTTGTTAATTATCCCTTATTTTAATACGTTTCCTTCCACATCTTTGGACTCTACAATAGATGTTTATATCTAGGGTTTTTGTTCAGACTGGCAGTGCACAGCTGCACATTACCTCAATATTGGTGTTGCAGATAAGACATTTTAACCTGTCCAAAAGAAAATTCAGCCCATCCAAGTGTGGAAAATCTTAACGGGAACACTGTTCCCCTGCCTTACATGCTGTCAGGGGAGCCCTGGCACATACACTGGGCTGGGGGGCAGCTAGGAGAGTAGCATGGCAGCCAAGACCCCAGGTAGGAGTGCGGGGAAAGGGGTAGGGCAGCAGGGAGCCCAGTGCACACTGGCATGGCCACCGGCAGCGGGGTTACTGGGGCAGAGGGGCTGGCTGGACAGGGAAGTGGGGCAGGGCCAGCTGGAGGACTGGGGTGGGGGAAGAAGGGCAGGGCCCACAGTGGTGGGGTGATTCACATTTACCAAAAGAGCACACGCACACGGAAATTCCTGTGTACAGCCCTGGGATGGCACCAGAAGAGGAACCTTTCTTGTCAAAGTAGTAACGTGTTCATATACAGAAGCAATGGCCTATCTGGCAGTCACTTGCTGGAATGCAATGCTTCCCACTTCCATAAAGCTTTCTGGTCTATATAGGGCGACCATATCTACCTGCGCTAAATACGGGACAGGGAGATGCAGGGAGAGGGGCGGCTTCTACCGGCTCCCCCCAGCCCCAGGGAGTCAGTGCTCCATGCCTTCCCAGCCCTGGGAAAGTGGCGGCCATGGGTGCTCCCCGCACAGAGCTCTGGAGAAGTGGCAGCTAGGCACTCCTTGCCCGGAGCCCTGGGGAAGCAGTGGCCGTGGGTGCTCCTGCTCTCACCCCCAGCCCCTGAGGACCTAAATACAGGACAATTCGTTCCTTTTAAAAAATAAGTAGGGATGTCTTTTTGGTGTCCCAAATACAGGACCATCCCACCTAATACAGGATGGATGATCACCCTAGGTCAGTGTGTATTGCTTTATTATTAGTGCCATTTAGTTTAGTATCTCTCAGACAAGCTGTGCAATGCTGTTCAGTGGTGGTTAAGGTATTAGCAGAGATGCAAAGCTTCTTGGCTCTTGTTCTGAGACAAGTAACAACCATAGTGGCATCAATTTACCTGGGATCTGAAGTCTGGCCAGCTGGATTCAGCATCAGTATACTCTGGTAAGCTGTCAAACCTGTTGGAGATTGCAGCTGCTATCAATGCTATCAATATTTAGGTTACATCATCCAGCTTTTGGAACGCAGTTGCAGTTTTGTCTGTGTTCTTTAACATAAGATGAGGAATTTGCAGAGACTGATTATAGACAATCATCATCTTTGTTTGACTGTCAGTACTTGATCAGATAAACTGGTGAATTTTCTTCCTTTAAAACCAGGTGTTTGTAATGACAATCTCAATGGAAACACAGCTGTAAAAAGCACTCATATTGGCCGTGTCTACAATACAGTGATCTTTTGAGAGATGGTCTTCTGGAAGATCATCTTTTGAAAGAGTGCAGCCACGCACAAAAAAGCGATAGAGAGCGTCTACACAGCCTTCACCCATGGAGTGTTTACACATACTTTGTTTAGAAAGAAACTTTTGAAAGGAGGCGCTCTTCCTGATCCAGGAGCAGAAGAGGGCTTTGGGAAGAAGTGCCTCATTCTTTCAATTTCAGATCAAAAGAATGTATTTTGCGTGTGGATGCCCCAGGTGTTCTTTCAAAAAAGGGCCTGTTTTTCTGAAAGACTTTGGTAGTATATGTGTGGCCATTGTCATTTAAGGTGTATGGGGAACAGGTCAACAATGTTTTTGACTGTTTGGATTAACAAAAATAAGTATAAAAAAACACTGCTGCTGACAATTATGAAGGTTTCTAAACATCTGGGTACTTTTTGTTCTTATCTCATCTTTCTACAGTGTTCACAAACTCTGATTAGAAAAATCATGGGCCAAATTCTGCTGTCGGATAAATACATACAACCATACTTCCATTTCATACTTTCTGCTTTTCATTGTAGTAATAGGATTTTGTTCTTTGGGGTTTAGCTGTAACTTTGAATTTAATTTTTACTTTGATTTTTCCATAAAGGCAACTAGATCTCAATATCATATTCTAGATAACTGGTACAATACAAGAATATTGTCAGCTCTATGTAAAAGTCAGAATATTTTTAAAGTTTAAAATATTTGAAATATTTGTGTGTTATTAGGACATAGGGCTGCATAAACATTTGCTAATATGCTTATCTTGTAACTTCTGTTTCAAAATCCAAGGTCTGATGCTGGCAGGTGGCAGAGCTTTTTTATTTGTTTGAATGTGTGGGTGGCATTTGCCACATTGAACGTTAACTTTCACTTGACATATTCTAAGTTCTGGGTGAATTACCTATTTGGATATAGACAATGATAGAAATTAATTGTTTACTGCCTGAGACATAAAAAGGGCTCTTTTTCATAGAACTTGTCAAAAAAAAAAAGCTGCTTAAACTGCAGGCAGAAAAAAATACACTATACCATAAGTTATAACTCAGCCAACTTTATTTTCTGCAGAAAAAAAATGCTTAAAAGCTTGTAAGCTCCTGTGCCAAGTTAAAATTTAATTGAATTTAAAACAGCTCAGGATATTTACATCTTGAAAACCCAACCAGCCATATAAAGGATTTAGAACTGCCTAAAATAATTAATTGTATCAGAATGACTAAGTGTTACCCGCAGAACATAACCAAAAAGTGTCTGAAACCATTAAAAGGCTATTTAAAATCAGTATAATCTAATTACTTAGTAATAGCAGTACCTAAAAACCACACACCCATTTCACAAGGCTATGAGCCCACTTACATTATAAAAATATGTCACAACATACTGCCAACAACTGACAGCTAACAGAGAGCCCCAAAGTTAGCTACTTATAATGACCATAAAAGAAAAGAGACTCAAATTTAAACACCACCCAGGGCTTCAAACAGCTGGCAATTTTTCCAAGCCATTGCTGAGGCCTAGATCCTATTCCCCTACACTAGATTTGCAGAACCAATGGTAGGAAAGACTTCTGGGGCCAATCTTTGATCCCGTTGAAATTACTAGTAAACCTTCCATTGATTTGCTGATCAGGATATGAGGTTGATTGATTCTGCTATACTCCTTTGGAAATGTTTACACAGATTCTTTAGCTAATCACTGCTGTGAGAAGAAGCCATGGGAAAAGGTGTCTTAAGGCAACCAGAACTCAGAGCATGTCATTAGTCTTTGTGACAATGTCTAGAGGCCTCAACTGAGATCTATTCCTGTGTCTCACGCTAGTGCCTTAATCTTAAGGTTATCTTTCCTCTCAAGTGGTGCTTTATATATTGTCACCAACACCTTGAATTTCACTCTGAAACAAAGAAGATGTCACAGTTTTAAGGTGTTCAGCCCACCACCAAATATAGCACTAACTGAAGCTTCTGGTTGGTCTTTAACTGTAATTCAAAGAAGAGGATACTACAATTGCCCCTAGGAGGCCAAAAAACAAATCAATATCTGTGATAAGATCTGTATCTAAGGGAAAAAGTCAGATTCCTTTGTACAATCAGGCACACATGAAATAAATACTTTTGGCTACTGCTGGTCCTTGGGAATACAGGAGTAGAGAAGAATCAGAAAGACTTCCTGGATTGTGTACCTTCTTGGCAATGAGTTGGTACAGTCATTGAACTGAGTTTGGAGACACAATCTCTACCAAATTTTGGCAAGCTTTCTTCTAACTCTGGCTCACCTCCATCTTTTCTTGGTGATTCTAAGGTCAACTCAACTCATGTACAGCCTTCACCATGACACAGCTCTACTGGCACAACTGTAGCCCAAAATATCTTTCAGTCTTCCTCAGAAGCCTCACATATGTAAGGAATGCAAGTAGATACAGAACATAATTTTGCAGAACTCCATATTAAAGATCCTTTAAGTTGAATGAGATACAACCCCACAGCTCTCTCTGGTGTCCCTTAATGAAAATAATAGATCCACAGTTTTTTGACACCAGAGTCTGCAGACAAGTTAGCACACTTCATAGGATATGGTATGAAAGATAAATGGCTGATCAAACTTTGTGAGTATGAAAAATTGGACTTTGTCCATTGGCAGCAATAAAATGTTAACTATGGAAGTCTGTGCATCATCTGTGTCATGACTGGTCTTAACCTGAAACATGGCCAAAAGGAAATCAGGAGAGACAACACAACACTAGAATTTCTTTACCATAACCTCCTTAAGTGACTTTGCCCAGAAGAGGAAGATTCAGGAGAGTGGCATACATGTGCTGATTATTAAACATTCCTGCTGCAATCCTGAACAGTTGATATATTGTACATAAATTACTTAATAAGATTTGTAGCCAACTCTGACAGAAACTTAATTTTGTGCCACATTGTAATATTCTAACTAATTTTATATTTGGTATAGAGTTTGGACAAAAGATGGGGAGGTTTTTGGATGCCTACATTTTGGGACTCCAGTCTGAGTCACTTAGGCTGTCTTTGTTATGTAATTACCAGAAACAGAGCTATAGATATAGATATATCTCCAAAATTGGCTTTTCCAAGAACATTTTTCCAAAATGGGATCTCCTGAAGCTCACACTTTACATATTACATAATGTGACCTTTTAATAATTATATGCAGGCCATTTTTTGTGAGGATGAAACTCCCTTGTGCCATGTATTACTCATTCTAATTCAAGCTGATCTTGTGCAATACAGAGTTGGCATGTCATATAAAAGCTGATCCACATTCAAACTACACTATTAATTTAGAAAATTTAAGTATTACATTTATTTATCATTTGGAAGGCTGAACAACATGTTTGTTTTGCATGGAGAACAAAGACCCGCCTCCTTCACATTTTGCGTATTTGGAGGACTTTGGCATGCACATTAATTGGATGCTCTATAATTTTAATTGTTACTTTAGCCTTGTATTTTTTCTATTATTTTAACTAGTTAATTGTCTGAAACCTTTCCACGTGCAAAGGTTGCACTGACAACCTTAATTCCATCCATTCCTAATTCTGAGTGCTTGACTTTACATACTGAATAACATCGTTTTCCATCCAATATAACATACTCATGCTATAATAAAACATGCTTGTAGTGAGTTTTATAACAATGTTCAACCAACTGCCTCGCTACCACATCATACTGTGTATAATTCTGAACCAAAAGACTGTGTCTTGTGTTACTCTTTCTAACTTCTCTAACCTTTAAGAAAGATGTTTGAAAAATATTAATAAATCTTTCTTTGAAAATCCACCAATATTTATATGTCTACACCAAACTATTTCATGTATATATATATACATCTCCTGGCTGGTAAGCTGTGATAACATGAAAGCTGAATGCACAGTGCTGATATATGATGACTGACAGCTTTAAATTAGGTCAAATGATCCACAGCATCAATTGGTAGAGGAGCATTAAACAGCCACCATAGTAAAACAAAAGTGGGTTTATACACTGTTTTTAAATAAGTGTGGATTTTTTCAGTTATTTAAATTACAAAGCTATGAAATCAGATCTCCTGTTAATCTGTAGTGAACTGCAGCTACATTCCACTGAACTGACACAACATCAAATATTATGTGCCAGTGATCAAATAGCACAGGATAAATGAAGAAAATGTTGGGGTCAAGATGTCCAAGCTTAAAACATTATTGTGACAGTGCTGTAGTACTATAGTGTAGACATTCATTACAGCAGCTGGAGGGCTTCTTCCAGCACTGTAAGTAATTAACTTTCCTGAGAGGTTGTCACTAGCTCAAGGGAAGAATACTTTATTGACCTCACACGATGCACAGTAGGGGCTAGTAACAGATAGGAAGCCGTGCTAGTCTATACACTATCAAAACAAAAAGCAGTCAAGTAGCACTTTAAAGACTAGCAAAATAGTTTATTAGGTGAGCTTTCGTGGGACAGACCCACTTCTTCAGACTATAGCCAGACCAGAACAGACTCAGAACTTGAGTCTGTTCTGGTCTGGCTATGGTCTGAAGAAGTGGGTCTGTCCCACGAAAGCTCACCTAGTAAACTATTTTGCTAGTCTTTAAAGTGCTACTTGACTGCTTTTTGTTTTTTTAGTAGGGGCTAGGTTATCTTAACCATCCCACTCACTTGTGTGAACTTTTCAAATGCTTGAGAGTTGCAGTTATGTCAGTGTAACTTCTGCAATGTTCTGTTGTCTAAATGCTATGGGTGAAGAAGCAAACTGGAGCAGAAACTGTGCCCAGTTTCTCCTCTACTACAGGAATCCTTAGCACCACAGAAGGCTTCCTCATAAAGGACTGACTGATGCTGGAAGCAGCAATGAAGCATATTGTGACAAATGTATTAAGAAATAGGGCTGGACAAATAATGAGTTTTTCATTTCACTGGGAATTCCAAAAAAAAATAGAAAAGCCATTTTGCACTGAACTGAATGTTTTCCAAATTGTCAATGAAACAAAAAAGCATTAAAAACAAAATCAGAATGTTTCTTTGTTTTTTTCATCTTTTGAAAAGTTTATTTGGGGAAGAGTGGAGAGGCAACAATTCAGTGAAGCTGACTCAAATTCACAAAACATCAGCAAGGCAGAATCTCTATCGTTTGCTCAAAAATGGTTTTGGCTGAAGAAAATTGCCCAGATCTTTTTTGGTGCTTTGGAGTGGGCTGAGCTTTGGCTGTGCTGTTACTCCCTAAACAGAACAGATGGACAGACGTGAGCGGGAGAAGTAAGCTGTACTGATTCAAGAGCTGTAATAACTTTGTCTCCATGCCTGTGGTTGGAGCAAGAAGAGCAGGGAAGTAATTGTACCTTAAAAGTGTGTCTCCAAGACTCAGCAACTCCCAGGACTACTCCTGGAGTGGTGAAGTTTGTGCTACCTTGACAATGTCTACACGTAGGAAAAACTTCAAAATGGCCATGCTAATGGCCAAATAGAAGAATACTAATGAGGTGCTGAAATGAATATTCAGCACCTTATTAGCATGTTGCCGGTCGCAGCACTTTGAAAGTGCCATGTTTGGCTCATGCACGCAGCTCATTTAGATGGGGGTTCCTTTTTAAAAGGACAGTGTTTGCAGGGTTCTTTCGAAAAGGACCCCCACGTAGATGAGTTACGCATGAGTGAAACATGACACTTTCGAAGTGCTGCATCTGGCAACATGCTAATGAGGCGCTGAATATTCATTTCAGATTCTCATTAGTATTCTCCAATTTGGCCATTGGCCTGGCCATTTCAAAGTTTTTCCTAAGTGTAGACACAGCCCGTGTTTAGGGTGTGCGTAAAGGCACAATGGAGTGCTTTGGGAATTAGCTGTACATGCTCACCTGTGCTGGGAAAAGTAAATAGTGTTTAAAAAGACATAAAATAATGCCTAGAAAGGAAAGTCTTGCTTCAAAATAAACAAGTAAAATAATGAAACAGAACAGAATAAAGTAACAAATGTGTAAAAGTAACAAATACATGAAAGCCCCAACACAGCATCTACAGCTGAAGGTAGTGGACCAACAGGTTACCGTATAGTGTGAGGAGTAAAAATGTGCTCTTTTTAGAAAACAGTGAGCTAGATTGTGTTTCTCTATCTGCTCTGCTTCACGGGTGGTGTGTAGCCCATCCGCCTCCCTCACTTCAGAGGTAAACAGCTGTTGGCCCACCCAGCAACAGATTACTAACCCCAGCACTCCTTGCTGGCTCAGTGTGAGCACTTGGTTGTGACTGGGTGGAGCCAAAACTGCCAGTTCTATATGCACCCTATGCCCAACTTTCTGAGGAAAGGGGAAATACAGGACACAGAGCCTTGCTTTCCTCTCGGTGCCTCAGCATGGATTCAGGGAGGCCACAGTAGATGCTCTTACTCCTTCCTTACATCATTGTGTGGTGAAATAGGCGAGGGCTGTAGTAAGCATTGCAGCCAGATTACCTTTTAGTCACATGAATCTGCAGGAACACATAAATTATGGAATGGCTCAAAGTATAATTTTGATGGGAAGGGTCAAATTTTTCTTCTCAGCCTAGTTATCTCTACCTTGATGTAGTAGAAACAGGGTTGTGGGTGGGCATAGGGGAGCTACTGTGCAACGGAAATATTGCTGGGTCAGACGCAGGTTTCTGTCTCCATCACAATGCTTTCCACACCATATTGTCTTGCAGAAGCAAGAGCAGGCCTGGCTATGTTTCTGCTCCCATGTGCCAGAGAGGGGGAGGGCAGAGGCCAAATCAGGACTCAGAGGAGAAGCCGGAGCAGCTGCTGCAATGCATGGGCTCAAGCTGCCTGCCATGGAGCAAGTAATGGTCTGAAGTTGAAGAGGGAGAGGTGTAGGTTAGATATTAGGAACAACTACTTCACCAGGCGGGTGGTGAAGCATTGGAATGCGTTGCCTAGAGAGATGGTGGATTCTCCATCCCTTGAGGTTTTTAAGTCCCGGCTGGACAAGGTCCTGGCTGGGATGACTTAGTGGGGGTTGATCCTGCTTGAAGCAGGGGGCTGGACTAGATGACCACCTGAGGTCCCTTCCAGCCCTGTGATTCTGTGAAGTAGGAAGAGCTCTTCTGTCTGTCTTCCTTCACCTGAGTGGCTGCAGCAGCCACACACAGCAGGGTGGGCAGAGACCACGTAGAGTGTGACACAGTGTATGGTGAGGTTCTGTCAGATGCACGCAGCCTGGAGTCTGGGGAGACAGGACCACATGCCCCAACTGCTGGAGTGAGGGACAGGGTACTGGCACATGAGTGGGTGTCAGTGCACAGGGCACCCGCCGCCAAAGGCAAACAAGCCTAAGATACCAGCCGCTGGGCTGGCGGCTGGTAGAATGCACAGTATAAGGCACAAGTTACTAAGGACCTGCCAGAACACCCTTTACAGCCCTCCCACCCCACTTCTGAGTCCCTGTAGCCTCTCCTTCTACCCCTCCACATCTCCATTCACAGTGGAGATGAGCCCCACAAGCTTGATGTGCATATTATTGTTGACCGGGAGGAAAAAAGACACAATGGGGACAGTTATCAATGCTGTTTCACCTGTATATACCAGGGCTGAATTTAGGCCAAAGCTGTTAAAGCAATTTATTATTAAAAAGAAAAAAACAATTTTGTAGAAAGCTCTGAAAGGAAAACTTGCACCATTTTGTAAAATCATCATGTAGGAAATTGCATAAGTGAAATAGCTGGAGACAATGTACTCGTGTGTTTTCACTGTGACTCAGATGAAACCTTTGTGTGCAACCCATGAACACAGATTTTCCCAGGCACCAGTTAGAGCTTGTAAATGTCATTGAATACATTTTTATTGATTCCCACAAGCCACGAATGCCCAAAGATGGTGTCATATGGTAAAATGATTAGCTTCTGAAAAAGAACTAAGTACAGCTTTGTTGGTATACTTGTTTTACCATCTCTTCAGCTCTTCAAGGTCTCAGTGATAGCTCCACACACACTGTGACAAACCCCACTTCAGCATGTCGCTGGGCATGCTGAGGTACCTCAGGCCCCTAAATCTATGAGAGCTTGTTGCATGTGCCAAGAAGTTGGTGGCAAGTGCAGGTGATCCAAAGTCCGGGCTCTTCAGTGGGTTTCCGTGAACAAAGCATTGCTTTATTTGGGGTGCCAGAAATAAATGTTGCAATTGCTTTATATATGGGGGCTTGCAGTTACAGCAAAAATGAACAATGAGTTCCTAAATAAGCCCTGAAGAGGTAGGGGTTATGAAAGCCCATGTTGTTAGGGCCCACAGTCTCCCTTTTTGCAGGCCACTCCAGAGCATTCTCTTGTCACACCTTACCACAGAAGCCCTTTCCAATAACTGCCCGCTTCCTGGCTTTTCATCCTCCCCTCCCTCCCCCCAACAGCCCATCTGAAAGGCCTTCTCTGCATTTCCCACTCTAAGGCTGCTGCCTTCAACCTGCCTTGATGCATCTTCCAGCAGCCCTTTCCTAAGCCTGGTGCCTTCTCCTATTCAGCACTGCCAACAGTTTCTTGTGCTGAAAGGATTATGTTGCCTTCTGCAGGCTAGATGTTGCATTTGAAGATTACAGCAGTGTCATTATTTCATATTAGTAAGGCCCAATTCTGCCATCCTCATTCCTACTAGGTAGACTATAGTCAACCCATTAATCCCAGTGAAACTAGAGTCTATGTCGCTGAGCTCTCTATTTAGTGAGACACCCCCCGCCCCACCAACTTTCAAACGCATTGCCAGTCATTCAGTATTCTTGTGGGAGAATTGTGGGGGCCGAGTTCCAGAATGTACTCATTTAGTATTGTTCATATGATTTGTATGTGGCTGTAGGGTGTACAATACCATGGAAGTATAGAGGCAGGGGAATTGAATGACTAGTAGATCTGATTAGAAAATAGCCATTACATTTCGGGGAAATTTTTGAAATTTTTATGCAAAACTGCTACAGAAAGCTAAAATGTCCTGGTTTTCAGAATGTTCTTTTAGCAGAAATGTTCAGTTTCCAGTAGAACCTTTCTTTCGGAAACTCAAAAACATTAATATTTTATCAGCTCCCACTCTCTAGGCTGCCTATTTTTGGTTTCTGTTCCTATCTATGTAACCCAGAGGCACTGACACCACTGAGAAGGGAGAGTGACATCTGGTCTGCAGCCTTAGTTAACTAACTCTTAAGAGGCAGCTGGCTTTTAGTTCACATGGTAGAGGCGCATGTCTTTAGCCCTGAAAGTCCCACATTCAGTTTCACCTGCTAATGACCTGGGTCTGTTTGCTTTAAACATGGAGGCTGATCCTGAATCAGTACTCCTTGTAAGCACATGCTGAGTGAGTAGCTAAGCTGGGAAACGATGTTTGTATTTTGAGGGAACTGATGTTTGTAGAATGGCTAATCTGTCAGGTTTGCTTGGGTCCTGGCTCAGCAGCCTCTTATCTCAAGAGCTGTAGCTTTGGCCAGTGATTGGGCAAAAGCACTGAGGCGCAAACTAGAAAATTTTGGCCGTCACAAGCTATGGCAAACTCCTATTGTATGTTAAGGGCAAGAGGCATTTGAACCCTGGGTAGAACATAGTACCGAAATGTTGCAGACACAGAGAAGCAAAAACGTCTAGTAGATAGCTTCAGGGATCCAGCTTTAGACGTGATTCACACCTTGAAGCTTACTAACCCTGAAGTCAGTGTGAAGGACTACATCAATGCCCTTGTTCACACCTTTGGGAGTGCAGAGAGCCCTGAAGACAGTTACTGTAAATTCCTTAATTTCCAACAGTAAAGAGGCAAGAAGTTTTCAAGCTGCATACAGAGGCTGGAGAGACTACTTCAGAGAACTGTCATGACAGGAGCAGTGCCTGCTGAGCAGATGGTTCAGACCAGACTGGCTCAAATTGTAAGAGGAACTCAAAATCACCAAAAGATCAGTTTGTTTCTGATCTTCTCTTTAGGATTACCCGCCTATACCTGTGACTACCATGACTGGTATCCCTGCATTGTCTCACACTTAACTTTCTCTAGCAGCTCCTCACAGGAAGCTGGAGTCCCTTCAAGATATCGTGTCTACCAGAAAGGCTACATTAGGAATTTAACAATGTTCCTGATTACAGCTTTGCAAAAATAAAATAGGGCTGAAAGCTGCCTGTTGGGAGCTGCTGGCAAAGCAAAGGCTGGGCTCTGGAGGGAAGTTTGGAAGCAGCTGCTTTGCTAGTTCTCTCTCCCATGGTAGTTCACCTGCATTTTTTAATTTTCATGTTGCCAAAAATCAGTGGAAGGCATGGACATTCACTGTGAGGATTGTACTGTTAGTGCTGGCTGAAGGAATGTTTGGCCCACTGATCCCACCTCTCCTGCTGTCATGATAATAGTTTACTGGTTCTATTCTTCCAAGGCACTCATATCCTCATTTTACAAACAGGGAATCTGAGACAAAGAAATTAAGTGACTCACCCAGCATCGCAGAACATGGGTGTGGCAGGGCTGGGACTAGAAGCCAGATTTCTGACTCCCATTGGTGTGTCTCCTTTGTAGATGTTATGGTAGGCAAAAGACAGATAATGGGGCTGCTTGGACACAATGGTACTTAAAGTATCAATGTATCCTTCTTGGCAGAACAGAGAACCATATTTTCACTGCCAACACATTAAATTCCCTCTAGTGCTGCAGATGCTGTTCTGTTTTGCAAGGTAAATTCTATTATGATCCCACAACTGCTATAAAGAAGAGACGGTAGTCGTGCAGCACCAGAAAGGTGTTAAGGTTCCGGGGTTATACCATATGGAATGTTTTCCACAGCTGAGAGCTTACCTCATCAATCTGCAAAAATGCCAATTATCTCAGTGGGATGTGACATGTTGCCAATGGGATGTGTGTGCTATCACACTGGCACAGCTGTTATGGACAATAACTATATGCAGTTGTGTCCTAACAACCTGAGGCTTCAGTGACTGAACCCTTAATTTGCAGTGATGTGCACGGTGAGATTGGCATGAGCTCAGAGTGTAAAACTTTCCTATTAAACACAAAGTCTATTGTGTACACTTAAGGAAAAGACTGATTGAACTGTAAATAAGGTTGATATTATAGGCAGTACCTCAAGGAAGGTGAAGAGTTTTGTCTAAGAAATGAATAAGAATGGCAGGATTTTAATCCATTAGTAGCAGTATCTTTATTAACACGTGCATGTACACATTCCCACTCAGCCATTCATTGTTTTAAAAATTAATGAAACCTCTTTCCTCTTTCTTTCAATCAGAATTCCTCAGGTGGTCAGAGATACTAGACATTGGAATGCTGCAAATGCATTCAGAAAGGGCTTTGGACTCAGCAAAGCATGGGGGGAGGGCTAGTTCAGTGGTTTGAGCACTAGCCTGCTCAACTCAGGGTTGTGAGTTCAATTCTTGAGGGGGGCATTTAGGGATCTGGGGCAAAATAGGTTGGAGAAAAATGAAAGGGATGGTGCTTAGTCCTATCAAGGAGGGCAGGGGACTGACTCAATGACCTCTCAAGGTTGCTTCCTGCTCTATGAGATGTGTATCTCCATTATATTAAAAAGCGGGAATTGGAGATACACCCACACATCTCCTAAAACTAGAAGGGACCATGGGAGGTCATCTAGTCCAGTCCCCTGCCTTCTTGGCAGGGCTAAGCACCACCCCTGACATCTACTTGCCCCAATCCCTAAATGGCCTCCTCAAGGGTTAAACTCACAAGCCCAGGTCTAGTAGGCCAATGCTCAAACCACTGAGCTATCCCTCACCCCTGTAATAAACCTTTGGAGATACACATCTCCTAGAACCGGAAGGGACCTCAGGTGGTCATCTAGTCCATCCCCTGCCCTCTTGGCAGGACCAAGCACCCTCCCAGATGTCCCTAAATGGCCTCCCCAAGGACTGAATTCACAACCCTGGCTTTAGCGGGCTAACACTCATGAGTCTTCCCTAACTTGCATCCCTCAGCCAGAGGCTGGTCACAATTGTGGTCCCTGGAGTTCAAGCACCAGCCCTGGTTAAAGATACTCTCCTTCCCAAAAGAGGTGGGGAGGACATGAAGCTGTAGTAGCAGACCAGAACAGCGGTGAAGGGGAAGAGAGATTTCAGAATGGCACTTCCTGGAAGGTGTAGTGCTTTCTGGAGCTCATACTAAGTAATCCACCCTACTCACAATTCAGGGCAATGTTTCTCATTTCTATTACAATATCAGTTAAAGGTTCCAGCTGAGAGTGGGGATCCCAGGGTGCTACACACTGTCCAAACATACAGCAAGAGTCGGCATCCCGGCCCTGAAGTGTTTACAGCCTAGACAACCATGGACAAAGGGTATCTTGGGAAGTAGAGGTACAGAGAGTTGAAGCAGTGTGCCAGAGGTAATGCAGAAGATTGGGGCAGAGCTAAGATAAATAACCAGGTTGTCTGACTGCCAGTCAAGTACCTTAGCCAATAGCCATTAGATTATCTGTGGAAAAAATGTGCAATTTTCAGGTACCCTTGGTACAAGCAGCATCCAGCCCGTGCTGCTGCACTGAATCTCTCTGATCCCAAAAACTGCATAGGACTTTTTTTTACATCTATTTTTCCTTAAGCCACTGATGACTCAGTTCTTTCACATGATAGTGGCTTTTGATGATGCCTTTCAGTAATGCCAAACTAAACTGACAGGCACATCAAAGTTTCAGCATGTAAAATTAATCTGGGCAGCAGAGTCACACTGTGAAGTCCCTTGTGCATGTTGTTCAGCAGCAGCAAAAAGCTTTCAAAATGGATACCATGTCCTGCTTTCCAACCATCTGGCATTTTGTTATATGAAGAAACAATGTAGTATTTGCTGTGTTGGACACAACAATTATTGTTTGCAGTGTCATTATAGCCATGTCAGTCCCAGGCTATTAAAGATATAAGGTGGGTGAGGTACTATCTTTTATTGGCCAAACTTTTGTTTGTGACAGAGACCGGCTTTTGATATGGTGTTTGGGTCTTATATCATTTTTCCATGTGAGCTTGAGCATACTAAATGCCCCAATTACAACAATTTGAGTGAAATGAGACAATCACTGCACTCTCAAATGAACTCACACAGAAAAAAAGAGGAAAGACAAAAAGCACCATAAGGCCAGTGGATGAGCACTTTTAACCATGTGATCACTCTCTACGGCTATGTCTACATGGCGGGCGCTATTTCAGTACCCCGAAGTAGCAGCTCACTTCTAAGAAACATACCTGTTGTCTTGAAAGAGGCCCATTGTTTTTGAGATAATGGTCACATTCTTCCAGCATCCCTGAACACCTCATTTATTAGCAAGGGGTAAGGTATGGTGCCTAGCCTTTTGTCGAAGGCGGGAGATGGATGGCAGGAGACAGATCGCTTGATCATTGTCTTCGGTTCACCTCCTCTGGGGCACCTGGCATTGCCTACTGTCGGCAGATAGGATACTGGGCTAGATGGACCTTTGGTCTGACCCAGTATGGCTGTTCTTCTGTTCTTATGTTCTCATTGCAGGAGGAGTACAGGCATGCCTGGAAATAGCACTTTATTTAGGCATGTTGGCACCTGTTTAGACAGTGCCACGTGCTGAAATAGCCTAGTTTGAAATTGACTCAAAAAAGAAAAAAGAAAACGTATGCAATTTGGATAGCACAAATTGTGTAACTTATTTCGAGGTTAGGCTGTCATATAGACACAGCTTATCTGACCTCTGAATCCTTGTGTTTCAAGCAACTGTGCACAACACTCTCAAAAGACAAACCTGGAAGCTTAAATTCATTCCACACACTAATAATCTGAATAGAAAGACTGGATTTGGGGTTTATTACAATAATTTATAACCCATTGATATCCCTCCCTTAGCTGCCTTCCCCCACCTCCATGATGCCTTGTCTACATTTCTGAGACTTAAAGACATAGCTCCATGGAATTTAACACCAATAGAAGTTGGTCACACAAAAGATATTACCTCGCCCACAAAAGTTATTGTCAGCTGAAAATACAGATACACCAGAGCTCCCAAACTCATTTCATCCTGAAAAATAACTGTATGAATTTGTGAATAATGGCATAACATTTGCTAGCCAGACTTAAAAACTGTAACCTTTAAGCTTAAAAGTAGGGTTTTGTTTTGAGTGAAGGTAGCTCACAGAAGGATGGACAATTGCTTCATCACAAAACACCCAATGAAGAAATGAAATTCCCATTAAGGGACCTCCAAACACCTTTGAGTCTTGAAGAAATTCATGTTTTGTTGCACTAATTTCATTAATCTCCAGCTGTGGTTAAAATGGTCTTGCTCTCTAAGACTGAAAGTTCTGTCTGCTGATGGTCTAATGCCCAGTTAAACCCTCACAACAGGCCTGAAGCAGTAAACAAGAAATGTACAAGCCTTGAGCTCTGCCTCTGTATGAAGGTGAATTGCCCCTCTAGCAGGCACAGTGTGATGATTTGTGGCTGTACATAATGGGACATCCTGGCCATAGGTCATATATCACTATGAGCAAGTGCCTCATATTCTCCATTCAGATAGGCAAAGCTCCTTCCTTGGGAATTACTGTCCAACTTTCTGCAGTCAATCTATTAAAAATTTCATGTGCTACATATGTAGGGTCCAGAAAGCAACGTCATTAGCTGGATAACACATGAGCAGCAAAGGGAGTAGAATTCAGGTCTGCCAATTCTCAAAACTCAAGCCTCCGCCACTTGACAAAAAGAAAAATCTCTGCTGCTAGGAACTTGATAGGTTCTATCCACTCTGTTGGTCAGCCCTGACAGTACTCATAGCCAAACCATGGTCTCTTCGATTACCCTGAATAAATAGAGCAAATTTACTCCAATCTAGGGATAGCACAAGGAGCACGCGTTGTAAATGCTCCTTCAATGTGCTCTAGTGAAGAGCCTCACCCCACAGACCAGTAGCTGTGCTGCGAAAGGTGGCCCTGCCTCAGGAGCCCTGACTGGCCAGGAATGGGCAAATCTGTGGGCCTCTCCCCTCTGTCAGAGCTCTAGTTATCTAGAGAGCTAGAGGGAAATCTTACCCCATTTCCTGTTGCCCTCCCTCACCTGCAGAGGTAATGGCCTAGGCTGGGGGAAGGGGCATACATGCCTGCTGTTGCAGATATAAAGAAGGTGGGCAATCAAAGTTTCTGAGCATGTGGTGCCCATGAGCCTGCAGTGCACAGAAGACTGATTGACAGAGATCAGGAGAGAAGGACGCTCATGAAAGGAATGATTCAGAGAGACATTGGAGCAGTTGCTATGCTTCACTGTCTCTGCTGGTCTCATTTCCTCTGGGTTACAAAGCTATGCACTGAGCCACATGCTGAGCTGAGCTTTAAGACATAATCTTGTCCTCAGAAAGTGACAAAACAAAGTTACGATTCTCTAAGCTAAAATCCCTCTCCAATTTCTGTTGGGGATGCTGTGAGGGGGCTTTCTACCACACCTTAGTAGGAATGGTCTTTCGGGTTGCATAATCAAGCTCTACATTAATATGATGAATTTAGAAAGGATTAATGAGAAAGACACATGTGCTTGGGTTGATCTGGGTCCAGTGCACATGATACTTTAGTCTAAAAACCTAACCATACTTCAGTAATGTACAGCATGCATTCAAATTACTGTCAACGAAGGCTAATGACACTGGTAGTCATTAACTAAAACCAAATGCCATACGTATTCTGGGAAAAAGACTTTACATGTAATAATCCAGCCCCTAATAAAAACAGAAAGATGAATGAATCGGTAAAATCTATTTAATTTTCAGATCATTGTATAAAGAGCAGTGTTATTCAAATAAAAATGGCCAACTTTCTTAAAAAATTATACTGTAAACCCAAAATATCATTGACTACTTAGAATATGACCTTTTGAATGTTCTAAAACTAAATTGTTGGATGAGAGAGCAAATTTTTATTGGCTTATATTGTACTTTAATCTGGTTACATTTTACTCGGTTTTATTACAAAATGAGTATTTTAAAGTCCACAATCCCCACCATCAGACAGTTTCTAAGCAAATGTTCTGTTCTCACTTTACCATAAAGTGAGTATGTGAACCATTCAGCTGTCTCGACTACATTTGTATCAGCCTCCATAAACAGCAATTTTGCTTTTATTAAAATCTCTATTGAAATGCCTGCATTTTTGCTACTGCTGCAAGCTATAAAAAAGTGCCTCTTAAATGGTTCCACATAAACTTAGACTACTCTTCTGTGCTATAAAATGTAAACTACAGTATGTTTTGGAAAGAAGAACTTTATTAACTAACTTGGCATGTAGACAACCTTAGATCTTGAATCCAATATAAAATAAAGTAATCAGAAGCTTACCTTCCACTAGACATTCCTATCCACTTTTCTCAGCAATTTTTATATGAGACTCTTTAAAGAATATTTTTCAATCTGTAACAATCAGCATGTGTGTGAATGCACCCCCATGCAGCCATATGTGTATATGCTGTAAATTAGTTCAAAGGAAAGGAAGAACCAAGTTGCTGATGAGAACTTTGACTGCATAAGAAGTTTCTCTTCTTTAGCTAAGAGGCTAATAGATAGGATGTTTATTTGTATAGAAAATGCATTTATCCTCACAACACCTCTGTCAGGTGAGGAAGTGCTATTGCCCTCATAATACAGATGAGGAAGTGAGGTTCAGGGAAGCTAAGTGACTTGCCTGAGGAGATCTTCCAGGAAGTTTGTGACAAAGACGGGAATTCAAATTTAGCTGTCCCATGGCCCAGGTTAGTGGCCTGGTTAACCACTGGCCACCATCAAGAAATCTCTTTGAATTTCTGACTTTAAGGTATCCTAGAATTCTAGGGCAGGAAGAGACCTCAGGAGGTCATTGAATCCAGCCCCCTGCTACTCACAAAAAAGAATGTAGGATTCAGTGTAGTGCTGGCAGTTTTCTTTCTAACTTTTCTGGGGTTGTATATCACAGGATATATTTTCTATTCAATTAATTGCTCCTTAACTTAAGCAACTTCTCTCTATACCTGTTTGTTTTAGATAAGGCAAAACAACACAAGAAAAATACTAGGTAATAGTACAGTTAAAGTCATATTTTTGTATTAAATAGTTATTCTGTTCCATTAATGATAAACATTGAATTTAAGAGAAAACTGCACATCTAAAACATCAACAATATATTTAATCATTAACTCGTTCCTGTAATTCTAAAGACTCCATGGGATTTTAGCTGTAGAGTGTCTATTGCATGTGAAATTTGATGCCAGAATGCCACTGTGGAAAGGTGATTGAAAGCAGGAAAGGAGGCAGTGGTGTCACTTAAAAAGTAAAGGATTTTTGCCATGGTGTGACTTGCCACACAGTATTTTTTCAGGCTTCCAAGAGATCCTGTATTCAAAATGGCAACTCCAGCGCCAAGTGTAACTGGATAGCAGAGTAAAACTCCCTGTTCTGTTTTGCTTTTGTTTTTTTTTTTTGTTTGTTTTTGTTTTTGTTTTTTTTTTTTTTAAAAAGGAGATTTGAATGTAGGAATTTACTCCTGTGGCCAAAGCCAAGGGTGTAAGACAATTTCCATCCTTCCCATGCAAAGATAGATGTATTTAAATGTCAGCTTTAAAAGTGCCTAATGAGATAAAAGGACTCAATTGTGCTCTGAACTCCAACAAATGGAAATGTGGAATAAGGTCAGTGGGCTACGTAAGTGGCACAGAACTTGTCCCAAATCCTGTTGAAGTCAAAGAGAGTGTTTTAAACAGAGGTGGAAAAAGGACCCAAAAGTTACTGGAGTCAAAGTGCAGCTGCTTTCACATCTGGAATCTTGAGTACAATCTAGAGGTGATGTGTGTGTGTGTACTTTTTATCAAGTTGTTTTTCCAGTGGGAGACTGGTGACTTATATTTAAGTACATCCCCCTCCCCCCCACATACACATCCACTAGCTGTACTTTTACTCAAATAACATTTGGGGTACTTTTTCCACCTCTGCTTTTAAGTGATTTTTAAAGGGTTTGAAACATATTTTTTTATACTGTGCAGTCCCACTGATTTCGTTGGGTCTTTGGCTCATTGAGATTAGTAAAATTATTCTGGATTCACAATTGTGCCGAGTAGGTTTATTATCAGAATAGGGTACGTGAAGCTTGAAAAGACACTGTAGCATAGACATCTATTATAAACATGCTTCTCTAGCTAGGGATTGAAAGAAAGAGAGCTCAGGAAAGACAAGACAAGGTAAATACAAAATGTCTGAGAGATCCTGAAATACTGAGCATGGTCCACAAAGAGCAAAGTTCAGAGGATTTCTATATTGAGAAGAGGTCATTACCATATGTTGTACAAGAAGTCAATTCAGTTGTTTGCTTGCTTTTTTTAATTTTTTAATTAAAATTGGCATTAAGCTGATTATGGTGGCAAACCTCTTTTTTTTTTTTTTAACAAAACTACCCTCTGGGAAAGCGATCAATCCAACTGATCTATATGAAACTACCCTCATTTGTGCCATGACATAGAAAATACTGTATACGTTTCTATTCTGTTCTAACATGTTTCACAATAACAGTCATTAACATTTGCTTTAATTATTTGGGTAAAATTTGAGGGATGACAAGTCATATTCTGCTGGGCCATCCCCGTTTACACATATTCCACCCTGGGCTACAGCGATTCTGAAATAATTATTTTAGATTAGGACAACTATGCAAAAAATGTGTTTTGAAATAGCACTTAGCTATTTTGAGACACATTGATAAATTGTCTGCACACACATACAGTGCTTATTTCAAAATTGCACCTATTATTTCCTAAATTTCCCAATTTTTTTTTTTCAGGAAGAAGAGTGCTTTCAAAATCAGGGTTTCCTTTTGAATGAACCCCATCTATACAGCTGTTTTGGCTTTCAAAATCAGCCCTTCCGGAATCAAGATCCCACACAAGTATGCAAATGAGGCACTAGATATTTAAATCCATGCCTTATTTGCATTTCTGATCAGCTGCATTTGCACACCCCTTCCGAAAGGAAGAGGCAGTGTAGCCACAGCCATAAGAACTAACACTTATATTGAAATGGCTATTTTGAAATAAATGCTATCCTGCGCTATATCCTGCATTTCAAAATAAATTCAGAATAGATTTTTTCAAAATAGGCACTATTTTTCCTGAAAGGGTGTTTACCGATTTCAAAATAATACACCCACAATTTCAAATTTATTTTGAAATAGCGTTTGCATAGTGTAGATGACAGCAAAAGTTATTTCAGAATAACTGCTGTTATCTTGAAATAGCTTGGCTGTATGACCTTAGCCCTACTGACATCAGTGAGGTAAAATATTTCTCTCCAAGTTTTCCCTGGAGACCTTAAGATCAAGCTTCATTCTTCCTGTTTACTACATCATCACTACATTGGCAAATGCTCTGCAGTTAGGAGTCTGATCCTCCTTCCAGTGAACCAATGGCAAAAACTCTCTAACCTCTACGAAGGAGAAATGGGCCTTGCAATGTAATTGAAGGTCTTGTTGAGTACTCGGGAGTCCAACTCACCCTGGATATTGGCTTTTGCTGCTCTAAAAATAGCTAAACTTGTTCCTGGCAAGAAGTAAAGCAGATATGTGCTTAAGAGACGCAGAAAGGGAATTTGTTGAGTAAGAAGGTGCCATTTGTACCAGAGATTGTCAACTTTCTAGCCATAACCACATTGAACTGTTTTTTAGAAGTAAAATGATGTTCAAGAGTGAAGTTCTCCTTTGATGGTCAAATTAGTATTAAAACTGTTTACAGTTTATATATTATGGGAAAAACTAAAAACTGTGCTGAGAAAAATGACCGCAAATTTCTGTTAAAGCTCAAAAGCAATGGGAAACATATTTAGCCATATTTAAGGATATATAAATTATATCTGTGATTTTGGCAACAACCTTTTTACTTCAAATGCTTCATGACAACATAGGGATGAGCTACTTCAGAGCAAAAGTGGAAGTTTAAACTGTAAAAAGAGGGGATTTAATAGTAAAGTTAAGTTACTATTAAGAAAAAAAGAAGATTCAAATATTTATTTTTATTACAGCTCTGAGAGCAGGTCTACACTAGACCTGAAAGTCAATCCTAGATACACAGTTCCAGCTATGACACTTGCTTGGCTGGAATCGACTTATCTAGGATTGATTTATCTGGCTGTCCTAATGAAGGGAGGTTGATGGAAGAAACTTTCTGGTTGACCTCCCTTACTCCTCAAGATAATGAGGAGTATCAAGATCAACTGATGACCCCTTATAGTTTGATTTTTCATGTCCCCACTAGCTGTGCAAAATCAAACCCTGCAAGGTCGACCCTGTTATCAATCTCCTAGCAAGTGTAGCTGTACCCTGAGTCTCACATTGTATAGAAATGGCTTGTAATCTAATAGTATGAATTGTTTTTCAATAGCTAGAGAAAATAGAGAATTTTAGCAATTTGAAGGCATATTCCCTTTCCCTCAACATTTAACATACTTACCAGCTTTAATTTCAGCAAAGTTAAGCAGGAACAAATGGTAACATGATTAAAAACACAGAGGCTGTGGCCAAACCAACACCTTCTTTCGGAAGGGCTATGGTGATATGGCACTTTGGAATATGCTAATGAGCCAATTCCCGGAATATGTATTGCCTCATTAGCATAATGGTGGCTGCGTGTGCTTCAAAACTTCCAGTTTTGAAACACATGCCGACCACGTAGCCAGGAGCCTTTTGAAATGAGTCCCCTGATTTTGAAAGCCACTCCTTCCAAAACCAGAGGCTAATGAGGCACTGCATATTCATGACAGTTCCTCATTAGCATATTCCAAAGTGCCATATTACCATAACCATTCTGAAAGGGCTGTGAGCCACAGCCATGGTTTTGGAGACCCAGACAACAACAGTGGTTAAGTCTGAATATAGTGTCAGCCTTAAGAGAGCTATATAGAGCTGAAGAGCTCTGTGCACCTCAAAAGCTCACTGCTCTTTCAGTGACAGCAGCTGGTCCTATAAAATATATTATGTCAACAGACTTTTTCTGTAGCCTATAAATAGCAAAATGAGTTTGCTATAGAAAATATAATGATAAGTCCTCATTTTTATTAAGAATCAGAGGCCTAGCCCTGCACAACAGCAACTGCCCTCAGTTCTTGAGATCTGAAGCCACTTAGTATCTTGTTGAGAAGGGTCTTAGAGTTTAATAAAACTTTTATAAACCATCAAGGTTATTTTATAAATTATTCTGTTCCTCTGTCTCTTGTGCTGTTTTGTGGGCTTGATTAAAACTCATGGCTTTTCTATGTAATAAACAAGACAAAGCCTAAAAAGGCACAGATCTAGTCATAGCCAGTAAAAACTCAGTACTTGGATCATGTGAAATAAAAAAAAAAAAGCCATGTGATGGTAGCCACTATTGGCAGGGAGGTAGAAGGGTGTAAGAGAGGAAGAGATGTTATTTGCACTTTCCTCCCCTAACCTTCTTGCATAGTTATACAAAATAAGGTGTAAATTTCATGGGAGACAAAAGCTTTTTGATGGTCTTTTAACTGTGACAAACTGTATTTAGCAAAATGTCCTGATTGCATTGGACAGAAGTACTGTCCCAAATACATCTCAATTCAGACATTTTTTCATTTTTTCCTTTAAGGCAGAATTAACTTCTTCACCAGAAGACAGGTTTTCATGTAGAACTTACAAAACTAGCACTTTTCTCCCCTCTTTAATACAAACTCCTACTCTAGGAGGGTTTAATTTAATACACAGTTATCACCAAGAGCTAGATGTATGTCCCAGTGGCAGCCTTATAGTTACAATTTCTAGGAACAATACTTGCAACTAAGAAGCCATTAGAAAAGACCTCCGTTAACTAAGCCTTTTAACTGAAGGAAAATATTTCTCCTCTGACTTGCCAGTCATTTAGAAAGGCTACGTCTAAACTAGAGAGTTTTGTAGACAAAACTGGGGTTTGTAGACAAAACTCACAGATCATCTACACACAAAATGCATTTTGTAGACAGAAACTGTTGACAAAAAGCCTGTGTAGATGAGGACCCTTTTGTAGACAGAGTGGATCAAAGATTTGATGTGTAGATGGGATCTGTTGACAGAAGCTTTGTCAGAACATCTCTTACAACAGTAACTTCTGTCAACAGATGCTTCTAGTGTAGACATAGCTGAAGTGTTCTTATAGTCCTTGATATTGGTACATAAATACCTGCTTCACCAAGTTACTTAACTCTGTGCTTCAGTTTCAGAATCTCTGTGATTCCAATGATGACTCATGTGGGATTAATAAAGTGCACAAAATTAGGCACATGCTTGAAGTGCCTTACTGGTTCATGATTTAAATCTTGCCTATTATAGACATGTTCAGAGTTACCACTTGTTGCTCTATACCCTAAAACAACATTTGCAAATCAATAAGTTTAGAGCTGCAAACCATCCCAAAGCCCAGTTTAGTAAAGAGCCACGTAGCTGAGCCTGGAGCTCTGGAATCCTGTTCCCCTTGGGATAGAACATCTTTTGGCATGTTCCATGGAAAAGGTCACAATTTTTGGTTTCCACGCTAATTCTTGTCTCTCTGTGTGGGTGTTTTTTGTTATTTATACCATATGTACAAACTGGATAACCATCACATAAACTGTGATGTTTCACCAACCGTGCAATAAACTGTGAGCCATTTGCTTTATTCTGCACTTTACGGATGCCACTAAGTTCCAACCATAGCACTGTGACATCACTGTTTCCAAAATAATTCAAGTCCTGAGAAGAAAAGAAAAAAACAGTGAGCGACTGAAAACACATGCAGATATATTTGATTTTTGCTGCATATATATCTAATAAAATGCAACATAATCTGGTATCCTGCAGTAAAGAGTTTTGTTTTGAGATTTATTTGAAACCTTCATAAACCAGGAGCCTGATTCTGCCATCTCTGCCAGATAGTCAGCTGAGAGTTATTCTGACTTATACCACAGTGGATCTGGCCCATTATACCTTAAGGTCTGATTCAAACTCCTTTATAGATATGTCTGCATGACATTTTCTGACTATAAGGGACTCATGCTTGTCCTCTAAAAATAGCAGCATAGATATTTCTTGGAAGTTGTGGCTTGGTCTTGAACTTGGACTTTAAAGCCAAACTCCTGTGCTAATGGTTTGGAGCTTTCACAGCTATTTTTAGATTGCTAAGATGAGTACAGCTAACCAGAGTCTGACCCAGGCTGGGAGGCTCACTCCAAAATGCTATGTGGGCATAGCCTGTATGTCCACGAAATGACTTCAGTGGGCTTTGGACCAGGCCCTTAGTTCACATGCAGTCATAGGATGGTCAGAAGTTACTATGCAAAGTCAGAAAAAACAAACAGAAGTTTTAATATTGTTTTTGTTGTCATCTCAGTCACTGGAACACAGGACTGTATTCAACTTATCATGGGGCAGGTCTTCAGCTGGTGTAAATGTTGCAACTTCATTGAACTAATGTAGCTGATGTACATTAGATCAGGATCTATCTCTTACAGTCTCAGAATTTTATCTTTTCTTTCCCCAAATCCTTAACGTATGCTCATCACTGAATTTGTAATCATTGGTAGGAAACCTTGCTTGGGCACATCATTCTAGATGTAGGCTTATTCCAAGAATGACTTTGATGAGAACAGTGCCTTCAGTCCGTTCTGGATAATCTTGCTGCTCAGAACCCAAACTGTTTTTTACCTTTTTCATATTAACATCGTTTAATCCCACTTCCATCTAGTTATGCATTTTGCAAAGTGGCCCAATCACATCGGCAGAGTGTAACGGTTACACTGCATTTTCTTCCAAGTCTCAAGTATCCAACCAAGCCAAATTTAATATCCCAGTATGTTGTTTTAGGCTCTTTAAATACTAATTGGATTTTCTGAATATTTGCATTGCCTTGATGAGCTTCTCCTTACTTTGAAGGTAGCAGTATTTCTTCTTCACATAAAATACTTCCTCCTTGAGCATTGTCAACCTGCACATGCAGTCACCTGATTTTTCTATGTACATCATGCTTATCTAACTAAATGCTTTCATTATCTATTGCTATATTTTTATTCATGAAATAATATTTAAGTGGCTTAAGAGGCTGGTTCTTGATGTACAGGTCTTCCATAGTTTGGGTAGGAATAATATGTAGTGGTGTTTTATTTGGGTTGTATGTAACTCCTCGTATGGAGTTGCGCCACCAGTAGTCCCAGTGATTTTGAAATCAGTGGCACTATTCTTGATGTATCCAGTGTGACTCAGTGAAATCAAGAATGGTGGAATACAGCCCTTGGTTTAAGAAAACTTCTTGTCTCTCATTGTTGCATAATATAGTTTACTTCAAAAGCTGCTGCACCAGGTATAACTTCGTCTATCCAAGCTGTCTGACTCCTCTGCGTAACCTCCCTCCCCATGAGATAATGATGCCACAACAGATTAAATATTTTTCAGGAAAACTTTTTCTCTTTTCTCCTGACTGTGTCTTGATCTTTCCCTTTTTTTAAGACATTAAAAATTACTATCAAACATTTTCTTCAGGAGTCAGATATCCCATGGCAATTTGCACATTTTGAAGGGATCACTTCAAAGCAGTTTGTCCAAACTCTTTTTGGAGATCCCCCACTAATGATCTTGTCTTGTCTTCCCATTTGACAGTTTCTGTAGGACAAGCATTGGACTTACCAGGGGTTCCTTGATTTTTTTCCATTTCCCTGCTACCCGCCACCAACCTTGTGTACCATTTTCCCATCTGCCTCTGTTTCAAAGATTTCCTGCAACTTTTTCCCCATCTCCCTCATCCTTGGGACATGGTTCCCCATTTCTTCATTCACATATATCTGGTTCCCTGGTCTGCGTCCCCTGCCAGTGGCAAGCTCTGTTTCCCATTCTCTTTTTTCCCAGACTGAGGTTCTCCATTGTCCTCTAAAGTCAAGCACTGTGTGCACTCTCTTTTTCCCTTCCCTCTTTTCTCCATAGCCTCTCAGTTATGTATTCTACCATGTGTGAACCGTAATCTCCCCAGCCAGGAGCTCCATGTGTGCCCTACTCCCCTTTTTCCTCTGTTCCAGTGCCCCTCACTGTCCTCACGATCAATAGAGTTCTGTCGATTGATGCCTAGAACATTCCCTGCAATTTTGGGATTGATCAGGTGCGGCATTTAAAAATGATCACCTTCCATCCAGACAAAATAAGAAATGTCATCAAACTGAGTATAAGCCCTTGCAAGCTCAGCCAACAAATCAAAAAATGAATAATGGTTAATTTACTGAAAAATTGGTGATGGCAAATTCAGCTGGAGCCATCCGGAGTAGAGCTCGGGTAAATATTTCCAGACCTGCAGGAGCCCTGATGCACCCTGTAGAGCCGAAACTCTGGGAAATACGATGTGAGAATTTAAGCTCTGATTAATATTACGATCCACTCATAAGCAGCCTGAAGCATAAACAGATCCTGCTTCAGTTGGGTGCCATCGCTAAGCAGTGCATTAATCAGCAGGATACTTTCATTAGTGCAAAATGTTAAAGCCTTCCCTGTCTCCTCTCTTCTTTCTGCACTGATTGAACTCTTCAAACTGCACAGCTAGCAAAAAAATCTAATGGGGATGCTAAGGATTAAATCTTGTTCTCTTATTGATTACTGGACTGGTCTTTATCTTCCAGGAAAACTGTAAACAGACAACAATATCCACAGCAATGTGTAGTTCAACTCATTAATCACCGACTGTTTCCTTGGCACTCTATGAGACAGCACACAGACAGACACTGTGCTGAATAACTTACAAGATAAGATTTTTAACTATTCAGCAAATAACTATATTCTTCCATTTATGTATTTCACCTCTGTTCCTTAACTGCTCAAACTGGTAATTTAATTGCTAGGAGTTGCCCTCCCTGTTAAATTCAGCAGTGGTAACTATTTACCACTTCTGCTCACCAAGCATCAGTTCAAAGAAGCTGTCACATAGTTATGGAGCAAAGAAAGTTATGGAGAAAAGCCAAAGTCTATTCTGGAGATTTATGTCCTCCTTAAACTAGTGTAAGTGTCACTTTATGTAGAAGAGGAACTGATGCTATTAAATACTAATGCACTAAAATTATAATAGAAAAGCTGATGACCAATACTGAGTGGGAAGATGTTCCTGTGCACAAAAGGCACAGTACTTTTCTCAAGCACAATTAAAAAAACATGTCCTTTTTAACTTTCTCACTCTCCCATGCCTCTTGATTTGCGTTATGTGCTGGTTAAAGCTGATGAGACAGTATTTGCAGTGGCTCCAGGCAATCCTCAGTTGAGTACAGCACAGAACACTCAGCCCACACTTGGTACCAGACAGGCCAGTTATTTCAATACCAACCCATGTCTGAGTTTGCACACTCATTTCTATGAAGACTATTCTAATATCAGCTATTTTCTTTGGTTCTTTCTTACTCCCTCTCCCTCTCCACTTCAGTTGCCCTAGTGATTTTGTTGTGTTATGCGTAAGTGCATAAAAATATCATCTTTAATGAAGTCAAATTCCAAAAAGAGAATGGGTGGCATGCCAAATCCAAGTTGAGGGGTTTTGTGTTTGTTTGTTTGTTTGTTTGTTAGTTTGGTTTTTTTTACTGATCAAATATTTACAGAAACATGAACTTAATTCAGATAAAGGATGTATGAAGTTCAGGTTCCTTTCCTCCACTAAAGAAGAGCAAGTTGGTTTCTCTAGCTCTCAAGCTTTGGCAGAAGGCCGAAGGTGTCAAAAGCGGAATGAGAACTGAACAACAACAACAACAACAGTCAGGTCTAGAATCTCGGCGAGAGTTCTGAAACCCTTCCCCCCGCCCAATGGTTTTTTAATTCTGAAGATTCTGGCCTTCAGAGTAGTCTTTCCAACAGCCTCAAAGCAAACATTTTCTAAAAAGAGATTTCAGAAGAAAATAAAACTAAAACTCAAAACAGATGGCTGAAATCTGTCACATGGAAAATGCTAATTGGCATTGTTCCGTCATTTGACTTGCACAGGCAGGAGCATTAGAAACCATGTCCACCCTTCGTAGCTGGTTAAGCTTGATATACAGTGTGTGTGGATATATATATCCTTGAATTTCACTGAGCATACACAGTAGGGCAAACCTTATTATAAATACAATACCTTCAAGGACTTCAGATGAGACTACTCAAACCTGGGTGCATGAAGTTAGGCTCCTAAATCCATATAAGTCACTCGTATTTTGGTGTCTAGATTTTCGAAGGTACAGCCCACTTGCAAATGACAATGGAATCGATAATTGCTGCTGGATATTCAGAGCCCTAAATATCGAGTTCAGAAGACTCACTTTAAGCAAACAAACTGGCCCCACTCCGTAAGCACTTCTGTATTATTTGCTTCTACACTGAACTTAATAAATTATAAAGCGAAAAATGCTTGCTGATGTAAAATTACTATCTGACCATAGCTGTCTCCAGTTGGTTAAGCAGCCAGCAAGTTGTTATTTTTACAAACAGAGGCAAGACTTATTGGAGCCTTCAGTATACAAATACGTAATGAAGGGATTAGCAGAGTTAACCTATGGTTCAATGCAGGACATGCTGAGGATTTGGTGCAGGAGATTTTAGACCCTTTGGTAAACATTATTTTAAAACAAATGTACCCAGTTAGTTATATGTTTAATTTTATTGTGTTTTAGCTGGAAGCAGATCCCCAGACTGCAGTGCATTCCTGAGAGGGTTCACATCTCACATGATCTCAGACTTCCAACAGATGCCAAGCATGCAGGGGCATCCCAAGTGGGGAAAGCCAGACTACAATATTCAAAAGGAGAAGCCCTGGGTCTAGTATCTTTGTAAATTTGAACTGCTGCTGGAGAAAGTTCTCAGATCTCTGAAGAGGTCTCTGAATGGGCTCAGGGTGGAGGATGGGGCCCAGAAAGTATAGCCTGGCAGCCAGCCTTCTCTGTCAGGGTGAGGAAAGCATGGAAACTCCCTCCTGAAGAGTGCTGTATGACGTATGTCCAGAATGTGAAGGGCAGAGCCTTTCCAGTTAAGGAACCCAGCTGAGGAACACTTTAGTAGAGAACAGACCTTGACCTAAGGCTCAAGTGTTTAGATCTAAATGAAAGATCCAGCTATTGGATAAATGCCTAAAAAGACAAGCACACATAGACATGCACACACAGATACTAACTTATTTTACAACTAGTATTTAAGCATTAAGTATTCAAGTAATTCCCACAAGCCAGTCCACCCAAACTGCAAGCTCTTTGCCCTCCCAGCTCATACACACATGAAATGGTCTCAGATAAAGGTATGTCACATGGCAAGTTTGACAGACCCAGGGGCTGGCTCAGTGATGGAGCTCCAAGTTCCGGTTGTCAGGAAAAGTTATTCTGCCAGTTCCTCTCTCCTCTTGGCCCCTGTTTCTTTAAAGGATGGAAAATGGGGTCAAAGAGAGAAGTGAGGACAGCAATGTGGTAGTGCGGGAAAGGGGTAGAATCAGTACTGCCAAATTCACATGGTCAGAAACCATGACTCAGGCCCCAAAAATTAAGACACGGTCTTAAAAACCATTTGATGATAAATCACTTTTTTCCTGTCTTTTGACATTTTTAAGCTTAGAGTCACTGACTTTTGCTTATGCCAGAGGCTGCGTCTCTCCGCTCCCTGCTCCTCACAGGAGCAAAGGATGGGGTCTCGATGGTGAAGTAGTTTCAGGGAGTTCTTGGGGCAGAGAATGACCTGGGCACTGGGTCCCACAAAAGCTTAATTCGGCCCTGGATGTATTGACCACCCCTATTCTTTTAGTGGGTATTGAGCCCTCAAGCACCCATGGAGTTGGTGCCTATATTGTCCACCCCTCATTTATGTGCATGTGCTTTTCAGATTGCGAAGTCAACCTTCAACACACAAACAAAACTTGTCTTTCTATTCATTCTTTTTCTAGCCCTCTGTCCTCTCGTCTTTTTTGCTGTGCGTTGCAAGTCTATATTGTTCAGCCACCCAACAGCTACACGGTTGACAGTAGCACGATTTTCCTGTCCACGCCATGCCCAGCCCAGTCTTATAATAATGCACTTTTCCACTACACCTTTGACTGCATGCGTTGCTGCCCCACTGAGAAGACTGGACTAAACCAATTATTTGTGTGGTGAAAATCATTCTGCCATTCCAGCCAGTAGCTTAGTAACCCTGTTCCAGGGTCTGTGTCCCAGACTGCAAACAGGTGAATGTATGTTAGGGCTTCTGAAATTCATCAGCCTGCCTTTCTCTTTTCCATGGTGTCCGCTACTCTGCCAGGACCTAGTTTTTGGGCTTGAGATGCCATTCATCATTCATCTAAGATTGACACTGGGTTGGCAGTGCTGGACTTGAGTGCATGAATGGTCACTACGAAATCATATTGCAAAGTCAGTCATGGCAAGTGTCCAAGTACTGCATGTTGCGTGTACATGTGTGTGTTTCCCCTGTGGCAGACTGATTTTCTTGTATAAAATGCTGGAACCTTGCACCATTGCAGGCTTGCATATAGCTGCTTCTTTTCACACTTTGTAACTCTACACATGGTTTTAAGGGTGGTGGCATCTTGCTGTAGTCCTGGAAGAGCTATCAGAGCCAAAACATATATGTTAGATGTCTGTGTGTGACTAAGGCCATTGCAAATGATAAGAGCAGCTGCATTCAGCTCCAAATCAGTGATCTGTGTATTCCAACTTCTGCTGTACAATATTCTGCTGGAGTAAATGCCAGAACAAGGACCGAAGTAGAACATTTTCCTCTGCTTCCCAGAAGCTTCCTCCTAGCTTCTAAATGAAGACAATGCAGGAGTTAATCATTGTTCTAGATGGGACTGCTATGTTAGGTTATGATCCAGCCTGATTCCTAAGTAAGTTACAAGTGTCTGGAAAGGGAGTAGATGGACTCTTGCAGGGTGACTGGCCATGCAGCTGTTCAGCTGTCGCTGTTTTAAACTCCATGTAAGTCTCCACTGATTATGTTAAGTGGCTACAGCATTCATGTCCTGGCTGTGTGACTCTTCAATATCATGGATATTGTCATCCACATCAGGAAGATACGTGTCATTTTCATATACATGCTTATTGGCTTAATGGTTCATAAGCTGTAAGAATATACCCTGAAATGGAGATAGGCTGGAAAGGATTTTTGTTGGGCTTTGTTGTGGTGATGCCTAAGGTGGCTGACTTTGTCTTCAACTTGAACTTGATAACAGCTTTGTTATCATTTCTATGGGGACCTCATCTATAGGCATCAACTTTCCCAAATGCCAGTGTGTGCTTGACCCCAGCTCTGTCCCAGGCTCTGACTCCATTTCACCCCTTCCCCCAAGGCCTCACTCAGGCTGCACCTTTTCCTGCCACCACTTTGCCTTTTCGCACCCCCGCTCTGCCCCCAGTTCTGCCCTCCCAAGCATGCCTGCATCCTCCCAACCCCATCCCAGCCTCCTGCCTGCATGCTGCAAAATAGCTGATTATAGTGGGCAGAAAACACCAGGAGGGAGGAGGAAGTGCTAATCCATGGGGCTTGCTAAGGGTAGGTGGGAGAGGGGTGATGGACTGAGTGAGGAGGAGCTGATGGGTGGCTATTGGTCGGTGATGAGCACCCACCTTTTTTTCTTGTGGGTGCATATGACCTCACTTGCCAGGGAATAGCTGGCATCAATTTGGTGGCCAGCCCCACATGCCAGACAGTATCCTATTTATTTTAAGAGTTTCACCAGAACTTTGGACTTTCTCAAAGGCATCCTTGATACCATGTGTTAGGTGAATGACTTGATCCTAGGTACACTGTTCTCATCTGAACTGAGTCTAAGCAAAGGGCAGTTGTGGTTCAATAGCTACTTGATTCACACCAGAGTCAGTTGCTTTGCATGCTTGCATGTCATAAAGGACATAGATTAATTGGTTGCTCTTGGAATCTTCCAGCTGTTTTCCTGACTGCATAATGGCTATCACCTTTGGAGTGGAGCTATCCTGAAGATATTAGTTGAGGTACCAAAGCAATCAGTTTTTGGGCCTGCATGAAATAGAAAGTCCATATAGAGATATATACTCTAGACCTAGAGACCTTCCTTTTTTCATAAGCTTTGTGGCCTAATCCAGTTCTTTGTCTGAGAGAAAGAGCCATGAGGTTTGACTCTCCATTAGAAGTCTGACATCTCTCTATAGTTTTAGTTCTGGCTGCACAGTTGAAGGATTTATCCCAGTTTTGTAAATGGCCATTAGCCACTAGTGGGATGCAATAGCATTTTGGAGGCTGGAAATTCCCTTTCTCGGAGCTTCTCTCTCCAAGAAGTGTGTGGTTGGTTCGTTTTATTATAACCGTCTTCCAGCCTTTAGGGTTGGAAAGAATAAAGTCCATCTTTGCCATTCTCCATCAATCGTACTTGCTTTTTTACCCAGCAGTTGAACACATTCCCTGCTCTTATTAAGAGCGTCCTGTTTGTTTGAATTCCGGACGGAGCTTAATAGTCTCTGACAACCACAAAGGGATATATTGTCAGCAATAGCATCTAGATGCCTGAACTAATCTTCCTAAAATTTGGTGAAGATCATCTATAAAATCTGGATGTGTCAAGTGCAACCCAGCCAGTTTGCAAACAGACATCTCTCTTTCTGCTTGAAAGACCCCACAACCACCATCTCCTTTTCTCTACTACCTTTCTTTCGTCTCTGTTCCTATGCAGCCCACACTTCTACCCCACTTGCTCTATTCTGCATACACACCGAATTCTCTTTCTCATATTGCTCACCCATTCCCACATTCTTTACTTTCTTCTTTTCAGTCTTCTACTCCTCATCCTCTCCTGCTCCTTCCTCCTTCAACATGTCCATTTGTTTCCTCAAGCAGGCCACCTACACTTCCTTGCTCAGACATATTAATTTTTACCTCTTATCCCTCCATATTCCCCATGCATCCCCACCCTTAGGTGACTTGAGTCCCCACTGCACAATATTAACTTGACTTTTCCAATTTGTCCTGATAACAGGGAGGAGGGAAGGGGCTCTTTCTTCCATGAAGGCACCTGGGTTACACACCAAATAGGAACAAACAAAAGCAAACTAAACTACTTGCACAGGTTACAGGGAAAGGACTGCTACTTTAACAGTACTGAGGCCTCAGTTCCTTTCAGAACAATGGGGGATGGCAGACATTTGAAAAAGGGCATTCTTCATGAGTTGCTCTGAAGGAGAAATTATTTTGTACCAGACTCTGGTGAAGAATAACATTTCAGTTAGAAAGAATTATTTGGAAAAAAAATCTTAGTAAATATTTTCTTTCCAAAACTATCCATCACACCAACTTACTCAAGATTTGTATGTCTGCCAATTTTTTTTTTTCAGATAAACATTGTTCTAAAGAAAAACAAAATGCATTAGAAGCCCTGATGAATTCTGGACAGAGAGTGACTTCAAACCCCACCTTTTAAGAAAAAATATTACACAGAAAAAAATCAAGGGACCCAAAAACTAACACTCAAAATTTTGCCCTGAAGATTTCCTACATATAAAGAAGTATTTTAAACTATATTTAGAACATATAAGCATGTACTTCCAGATAATGACTCCATAACTTTACTAGAATCTCTTTAAATCTCTTAATGGCCTAAAATACCCAAGGTGTACATCAAACAACAAATATACTTCTAGAACAGATCCTTTTTGTGGACATAGACTAGTGGAGATGAAATTCACATACAGTAGGAGAAGACTTGCACCTTTCTTTTTGCATGCCCTTCCCCCTCTGAATTTCCATCAGTGCAGTGGAGTGGAGTCTGCGAGTCAGACCATAAAAGGTCGCATATGCTGAAGTTTCTGAATTTCCAAGTAGCAGAGGGAGAGGTGGTAATCTGAAAGGCTGTAAAAAAGTGGGTGAGAAGGACTAAATTCTGGCATCTCTGAAAAGGATGCAGAAAGATAAATGCTGATTGTGTATGTGGGAAGGCAGGCTAGATCCAGAAATTGGACCATGAACATCTCCAGTACAGTTAGCAGGAAGCTTCACATGATCTTCCTTCTGTGGATCTTCTTTTGTATTGCACTTTATGTCAGCAAAGCAAAAAATTAGAATAAATAATATTTTACAAAGTCTTCCTTCCAAAGATGGTAAAACATATGACAACTAGAAATTACTTTCACCTCTCAGAAACCCTTTGAGGGAGCAAAGTATTTAAAACAGATTAGAAAAGAAGGGTTTAATGTCTTGATCAAGTTCATAAAGGAAGTCTGTGGCAGAACTGGGTCAAGTATTTGGGATTCCTGTCCCTTAGCCCCATGACTCAAGTACAGACTGCTCTTCTTTCCTTGTATGTATGTCATATAACATATACATTGTGGGCATTTTTGTTTTATCTGGCACCAATAATGTCATCAAACATGCAAAATCTTCTAAGGCCCATTCTGCCAGCTAACATGATCACAGTGGGTGGTGGCACAACAGGCACTGTGTGACATGGTTCCTAGATCTTGTACAAACTTGCAAATCCACCAATCCCTAGGGCAGCCATGCTGGAGGCATCACATAGGGTCTGAGACCATGGTTTCTTGGGATGATTTTGTTCATCCTGGCAACATTGGCAAAAATCATGCAATCCAACTTTCCAATCTTATGAATGATGAATGGAGAAGCCGATCTTTGTGACATTTTGCACAAAGTTAAACCACTTTATGCTCTGGATTTGGCACCAATTTCATTTATCTATGGCAAATTCCTTATGACCTTTCACCCAGAATGATTTACAGAATGAAATGACAGAGTTACAGAGTTAAACAGATTAAACTGACAAAAAACTGTGCACGCCTTTAACCGCATTTCTTTTATGCATCCAATGTGTGTTGCTGCCTATGCCAAAATCACACTGATTCCAACACTTCTCTGCCTTTGAAGCACCTCAGTTTGCTGCTGAGGAATTAGCTGGCCAAAGTGAAAGAATGTGGAAATCTATTTTTTTAACCCTTCAGATAGTCACTGAAGGTAGATAAACCTCAAAAGCAGGTAGGTGATAGTTGGGAGGTTAAATTTAGATAAGGACTCAAAAATCTTGTTGTTTATGTGGGCGGTTTCCAAATTATCCAAAGCTCTTCTTACTAAAGAAACAGGATAAGAAACCCCCCTGAGAAGACTGTAACTTGTTAAAATGCTCATCCTGTCGTTCTGCTACCCCACAGAAAATATTAAAATTGCTGCTGTTTCTGTATTCTTCCATTGTTTTTCTAGTCCTAGCCATTACATTCAATGCAGATGTGCATGAAACTGGAAAAAGTAATTTTTTTAATTAAATGAACTTTTCCAAATGACTATCAGGTCTGCCCAGCTGAGCTTAAAATGAGGTTTTGGGTGGATCTTTTATGTTACCTAAACTATTCACTGATATACAATCATCTACATTGTTAAAGTCTGTCTCTTATTTTGGATGGTGGTAAAATTTTATGCTTTAAATTCTTCTTGGGTTAAAAAAATGAAGAATGACTGATTGACTAGACTTGATTTTGGCTTCTATATCAATCTAGAATTTCCACATAAAAGTATTTATGTCTTTTATACTTTTGTGATGTTGGTGAATGTTTAACTCCTAATTTTCCCCATTTTCAACATACCTCTTTTCAACATAAGATGCATCGTCCACAGTTCTTCACTCTAAGGCTAGGTCTACATGGACCTGTAAGGCCAGCAGCTTCATGCTAATGAGTGGTCTCACAATTGCAAATGGCTGCTCAGTAGTATAATTGCACAGCTAATTAGCATAGCCACGCAAGATCTCACTGCTGGCAGAGGCTGCTGCTGGCCATAAACAAGCCAAGCAGATGTGCCTCTGCTGGCAAAAGCCCCTCTGTCACCAGCCCTTTATGCTTGAATTTTTTCTTTCCAAAAAATTAATAGTAAATACACTTAGGCTGGGTATACATGGACATGTAGTGCTAGTGTAAGGGGCTGGCAAGTGAGGGGGTTTTGCCAGCAGAGGCACATCTACACAGTTTTTTTATTGCTGGCAGCAGCCTGTGCTGGCAGGAAGATCTCTAATTAGCTGTGTGATTATGCTCATGAGCATCCATTTGCAATTGCAGCTTTATTAGTATGAACCTGCCAGCACTACAGATCTGTATAGAAATAGCCTAAGTGTATTTAATATTAAAGTTTTGGAACAAACATTACACAAGAACCCAGATATACGTAAGAACACGAGTTCCATAGTGCATATCTTTACAAAAAAGTCTTTTCATTCCTTATCTTGACTTGGGCTAAGCTAGCAGATACTGCCAAAAATAACATTCAGGATGGGAACTGCATGGTGCAACTGTAATGCTCCATTCCTGGTACAGCATTCATACTCCACAGGGCCTTCACAAGTCCTCATGCTGAGTTTCTGAGTGAAGTTTCCTGAGTTGCTTTTCTGGATTCAAGGTACAGGTCCCTCTGATCAGATTACATATGATCCTGCCATGAGTTACAAATGCAGACAGTTTTACGAGCATAGTACAAGCATGTCAGCTGGATAGCCTTGAAGCATTCATTGTGTCCCTCTTCTGGATTGATCTTGAAAGCACCATGATTTTATTTTATATGTTTCCTTATATTGCCAAAGAAAGCTTTATTTTTGTGTCACTAGGACTGAAACCTTTGGAAATTTAAACAATATCTCTACTCCAATTGTTTCTGCATACACTGCCCCTCTAGCCAATTTTTTTTTTGGTTTCCTCCTTTTTTGTATGCTGTTCAGATTTTTCACTCTAAATTTCAATATGTGCTCCCTAACCCACTTGTATTTCTTTTTAGTTTGTTTGGGTATCCTTGGTACGTCCTCTGTATAGTCTGATCACTATCACACAGGCTTCATCATCTATTTAATCTCTGGAATTTGTGACTTTCTCCCCGCCAAACATTGGGTAAAACAGACACACTTTTCCCTTGCCCCAAACATGTACCTTCTCCTTCATATCTCTCCAAAAACCACTGTGTGTTCAAATGTTAAACATCTCTTTTGTCTTGTCTGCCCGCTGTCATCTAATAGAACATATTTCATACGTTGGTCCATATTTTCTGAGACTCCAGTTCAGCAAAACATCCTTATCTGAAAAGCAGTCCAGTAACACTTTAAAGACTAACAAATAGTTTATTAGGTGAAAGCTCATCACCTAATAAATTATCCTTATCCGAATGTTTAACCATATGGTCCTGAATAGGATTTAAATTTATGCTTAAGTGATTTCCCAATTCAGGGGCAGAATACTTCACAAATATTAATGAAAATTAAGGTGCACAATGCTACTGTATTTGGCCAAGGTTGTAATCTCATGGGACAGGGGTTTGTCAAATATTTTGTAACATTTAAGGTGTAATGATATATAATAACTGCAGTTTTCTTCAGTCAAACTTAGAACAGCTGAATCTCAATTTCCTATATTATTCTTCATATGGAGCCAAGAGACAGAAATATTTTTCCTCTGAATTTGAAAACAGTGTGCAATTAATCAAGTGTTCACAAGGCCTACAATAAAAAGTGACTTTTCTCTCTAAACGATATGCAATCAAAAATCAAACAAAACCCTGTGTTTTAATAAAGTTCCATAGCATGTGAACTTACTGTGTATCAAGAACATAAAAGCGGCCGTACTGGGTCAGACCAAAGGTCCATCTAGCCCAGTATCCTGTCTTTCGGCAGTCACCAATGCCAGATGCTTCAGAGGGAGTGAACAGAACAGGTAAGGATAAGTGATTCCCCTCTTGTCATCCATTTCCAGCCTCTGACACACAGAAGCGAGACTCATCCTGGTTAATAGCTATTGATAGACCTAACCTCCATGAATTTATCCAGTTCTTTTTTGAACCATGTTAAATTCCTGCTCCACAACATCCTCCGGCAAGGAGTTCCACAGGACTACCATGCAGTACATGAAGAAATACTTCCTTTTCTTAGGTTTCAAGCTGCTCCTCATTCATTTTCTTTGGTGACCCTAGATTTTATGTTATGGGAACAAGTAAACAACTTTTCCTTATTCGACCACTTTCTTCAGCTTGTGTACACAAAAATGGATGTAAAATCAAGTGAATACCATACTCAGAGTCCCATTGACAGCCTACCTGTTCCTTTCTCCCCGGGTCCAGATTCCCTCTCCATTCTATAATAAATCAATCCTCACTCTCCTCTCCTCAACAATAAAATGGGAGTAACAGAGGTTTATTGTATCCTTCTGCCACAGCCACTGCAACATTCATTTACTTCCTCGGTCTTTGCTTGAACCAAATATTTTGCTTAATAACACCCTAACCTGGGCAAGCAATATCTGTAAGCATATGTTTACATGTGTTTGAGCCTTTGTTAGGTGTCAATAGTTCTTTTGTTCTGGAGCAGTCTAGTATCAACCTTCCCAGACTAAAATACACCTCTTCTGTAGTTTGATTTGTGTACCCCATTTCACTTAAGTTAAAAACCACTTGCTTACAAAATCAGGCAAGAAGTAGGAAAATGTCAGGGCACATGATTGCACAAAAATTGCTTATTCTCTCTTTTTTTCTGCATGGAATTGTAGTTTGTATTGACTCCACTATTGCTTATTTATGTAAACTATTGTAAAACAAGGCAGATATCAAGATGAGTTGGCATCCCCCTGGAAGACTTCTGTGAAAACCCAGGGTTATATGGACCCCCGTTGCAAATCACTACTGCAGAAGGAAAAAGGCTTGTTCCCAAGCAACTGGGGCAGAGATGTAACACGGTGAATCCTTGGCCCCAAAATCTACCAGATCTCATCAAATCACTTCATCTTAAAATCATGCTCCTGTGTTTGGTTGATTTGGCTGGTTTCTAGCAACAATTTGAAAATGTAGTCGACATCTGGAAAACATCTACACTTACATCAGTAGTGAGACTAATTTTACAGTACATTCTTCAGAATTCAAAATGAAATGTTGATTCAACAATGTCTATTGTACTGTATACCTTGCTTTCTCTGACTGTTTTAACCTGAACTAGTGTAAATAACCACAAAACAGCATTTTTTGAAATCTGAATGCCTGAATATTTGCTGAAATATTTATAGTATATATTTAATTGAAATATTGGAAATGCACATGTGATTGATTGCACAAGTCAATTATATCATGTGATTTGTGGTTTGTAATATCATTGATTTGGGGAACTAACCTTTATAGCACATAGTAGAAAATGTCTAATGAACTGGCTACAAAATACTTTTAAAAAGTTCAGGAAGAAATTCTTGAATAGGTTTTAACAAGTAACTTCAACAGTTCGTGATTGGTCCAAACCAGGATTAAAGTCCACATAAATTCCAGAAATGATGATTGTATGTTGCTTACCATGCCTGCTTTATCACAATATGTGAAACAATTATGTTTAAATGAGGGATAGCCCGAGGCTTTGTAGTATCCATTAGTTGGTATACAGTTGCTTCCCTCTATAAGTGATTTGAATGCTGCTTACATTAATTGTGGTCACTGTTCCCCTGACAAGGACACAACAGGGTTCAAGAATATCCTCCCCTCAAAGAGGGGAGCCAGTGCAATGCCATAAATCCTCCCAAATGCTCCTATCGTGTCCCATAACGTTTGGCATCTGACAACAGGGATTAACTTGGCATTTGGCTGTTATGGAAATGGTGACATTACTAGTTTCTCTGTTTATATGGGCATCAGTATATGACTTTATGTGGATCCTTTATGATCTACTGACTCGTGTCCCAGTCACAGGTTGGCCCTTACCTCTGGCCAAGCCCTTGTAATGGTTAGTGCATGTGTTCTACAAAAGCTAAGTGTCTTGTTTGCATAACAGCTAAAACAAAGTAATCCTGGCAGAGGGGGGTTGGTAACCCAGTTCCAGTCCTCATTTTCACATGGCACACTTTTTACTTTCTCTGTCATGCACCACAGAGATAGCAGCAGTTTCAGCAGGAACAACTTCATGATCCTTTGTTGATCCTTCCTGAGTACCAGGGTAGACTGGAGAGACATTGTTAGCATTTGCAGTTGCTGATTTAAACATTTTCAACTGATTTTGTTGCCTCCAAAATGTCCCCAGTTTCCACCCAATTTTTGCACAGGTGTTTGTAGCTAGCAGGACCCTCATGGGGCGTTTCCACCATGGTTTTAGGATCCCTTTAACTTCTGGATAAATGGGGCACATTTCCAGATCCCCAACTTGAAAAGCTGGTTTATCCAGGCTGTTGTTATTGTCTATTTGCATTTGATTTTCCTTTGCTTGGTAGTATAAACTCTTTACTTCCTTCTCCAGTGCTTTAATATAATTCTGTAGTCTGTCTGCGAACGGTCCTGATCTGTCAGCAAGTAGGATTGAATCACTGGGATTCTCATTGCCCTCCCTGTCATTAGTTCAAAGGATGTTAACTGAGTTAGTCTGTTCCGGCTGCCTTGGATTCAGCAGAGAACAGCAGGCAGTATGCGTGCCCATCTATCTACAGTGTCCAGCACTGCCTTTATTAGAGCTGCTTTCATTGTCTTGTTCATTCGTTCTGCCATTCCCAAGCTTTCAGGGTGATATGATATATGAAACCTCTGTTTTATTTGTAGTGCTTTACACGCCTCCTTCATCACATGCCCAGTAAATAGATCTGGGTCTATTGACAAGGACAGGCCCCATCTGAGTATTATCTCCTCTGCTAAGACATGAGCTACTGTGGCAGCAGTACAGATTTAGTAGGGAAGGCTTCTACTCATCTGGTAAACATGTGAATAATCACCAAGATGTACTTGTATCCCCGGCTTGGAAGCAGGGGCCCAGTAAAATCAATTTGCAAATTCTGCCACGGACCTCCTGGTCGTGGCTGGTGCTTTTGGGGCATTTTCTTCCTTTCTCCCACTTTCACTTGTGCACATATTATACACCTTTTAAGGAATTGTGCAACATCCTTTGTCATGGATGGCCACCAGCAGCACTCCACAGTGGCTTTCACTTGTCTCCATCCTAGGTGAGCTGGGGAGTAGAGGGTGTGGAGCAGCAAACTCTATATGCACTCAGGGGCTACCAACTGTTTACCCCAGGTGCATACCAAAGATGATTTCTATGTGTGCAACCTTGTTTATCTAATCTGCTTTCTTCCTCTGGACTCATAGCTGCATATAGCTTCTTTAGATTCACCTCCTCCTCTGCTACTGTAGCTGCACGAATCCCGAGTGGTGTCACCTGTGCAGCTTCCTTAGCTCGCTTATCTGCCCAATAGTTCCCCTTCTGTTCTTCACTTGTAATTCTGTGATGTGCCTTTATCTTAACCACAGCCAGTTCTGAGGGTAACTCGACATCTTCTGCTAGCTTCTTTACTGCTTCTAGGTTATTAATGGGCTTACTGGGAGTTGTTAAAAGTCCTCTGCGTGACCGCACATCCATGTAGTCGTGCCCTACCCCACATGCATATCTGCTATCTGTGTAAACTGTAATAATTTTCCCGTCCCCTGGTCGAGAGCTCCTGTGAGAGCAGTTAAGTCTACCTCCTAGGCTGATTTTGAACTTTCCAGCTGACTTGATGCTTCTAGTGTCCCATCTCCGATTACCACTGCGCAGCTGGTGGCTGGCACCCTATCTTCATATTTCCTTGAACCATCCACATACATGACCATGTCTGGTTTTCTAAAGGCTCTTCCTTAACTCTTCTCATCACTTCCTCTTCCCTATCCACAAGACACCTGTGTACCTCTCCATCTATGTTTAAGTGCTCAGCCCCATTGACTCCTTTGTCTCCTACTATGGAAATACTGGTACTTTGCATACACAGTGTTGATTCCCACTGACTCCTGTGTGCATCTGTTACTGATTTTAGCTGCCCAATACTGAGGAGGTCAAAAAGCATGTGCTGGGTATGCAGCACGAGGGTGCTCAAAAGAGTATATGGCTCACAAGCTTTTACAGCCCAAGTGGCACCGTCCAGGGCAGGTACGCACTCCAGTAATCCCTGTGACACCAGCAATCTCGGGATGGACAGGCGTATCGCTGGGCACTGTCAGTCACCATGGAGCTAGGTTAATACTGCAGCATATTGGGTTTTACTGTGGTTACAGTACAGGTGTAATGGTTTTCCGATATCTGGTAAACCCAGGCAAGGAGCAGAGGCTAGAACTTGCTTTACCTTCTTAAACGCTTCCTCTTGTGCCTTTTCACACTGTACTAGCTCATTTGCCGGCTTCCTTCCCCTACTGAGGGCTTGGATGGGTTCCACTTAGTCTGAGTATTCAAGTATGTATATTCTGCAGTAATTTAAGAGTCCCAATACCTTCCGGACTTCCTTAACAGTTTGTGGCCTCTTTAGCTGTTGAATAGTTTGTTTCCTGTTCCCAGTGACTGCTTTCCTTCCCTGTGATATCTCATGACGTAGGTACAATACTGTTGGCTGCTGTAACTGAGCCTTCTTGGCACTCAGTTTGAAGCCAGCTTCCCGGAGGTGTATGAATAGATTGTTGAGGGTTTTTACGCAATCTTTCTCAATAGAGCTGACAATTAACAAGTCATCCACATACTGCAATATTACTGTTTCTCCTGCAAGTGGGACCTGCGCAATAGTCTCTGCCATTGTTCTATGAAAAATAGAAGGTGAACCATGATATCCCTGGGGTACACGAGTCCATGTATATTGCTGGTCCCCCACAGTGAATGCACATTTCTCCTGGCCTTCCCTTACAAAGGGAATGCTCCAGAATCCGTTTGATACATCCTGTACTGTGAATACTGAGTAGCTTGGACTTAACAGGTTAAGGATGGTGGCTGGACTTGCCACAATAAGATGAGCCTTAGGTGTTACTTGCTTAAGGTGAGTGTAATCTATGGTTAGTCTCCATGTTCCATCCAGTTTTCAGACAGGCCATATTGGGGAATTAGTTGTGGAGGTAGTCTTCCAATCCACTCGTTTAGATTCCAAATCTTTGATTATACCTTTAACTGCCTCTAAGGCCTTGGTTTGATAGGATACTGCCTATGGGCTTTATGTGTGGGTCCTTCAAGGATCACAGGCTCCATGTTTACTAGCCCACAATCTTGTTTATCCATGGCCCAAGCTTCAGGGTGAAGGGAGCAGAGAGTTTCTATTAGATTCTCCCCCCAACTCTGGGGTTATTACTTTATTACTTGCAGTTATAGCAGTACTCTGAGGCAACTTTCATGTGTGAGTTCCCTTAAAGTCCATTCAATGCTGCTGGCTCAGGGGTTGATCACTGCCCTTCCTTGCCCCCTCCAGGGTGAAAGCAGTCATCTTAAGTGTGGACCTTCTTTTTACAGATGTTACAAGATTTGAGCTTCCTTGGGCCTCTGCAGTCCCATGCTAAATGTCCAGGTTTCTCACAGGTGTAACAGGAAAGGGTCCCGACTCATGGGCTGTCGCAATCTCCTCTAGGGAAGTGGCTGCAACTACCTTCTTTTTCCTTTTGCTCTCTAAGGCAGTAGCCCACTTCATGACATCCATGTAGGTGTTCCCAACGGAAATGCCTAGGGCCAAAACAGCTTGATGATCTGTGAACATCCCTTCTTTCAAGATTTGGAGGAACACTTCATGGTCTCTGGTTGTTCTACCATCTAGACCAGAATATGAATGGAAAGGTGTTCCATTTCCTCTTGGCATAGGTATAACTGACTCGCCTTTCTGCTGGGTTACCATCTGCAGGGCTCCCCAGTTGGTGGTTCTGGCTCCTAAGGCTGTGGAGAGTGCCGCCCTGTGGTCGGCTACATCACCTGCCTCTGGGTTATCTTGAGGTTCCCCGTCCTGATTTGGGATGGTGTCCTCGAGCCAGCTACCAAGTTTCCACTGGTCAGCTAGGTTATCCCATGCATCTTGGGAACATTTACATTTGACCAAGATATGGATATCCTTCTTGTATAAGTTATATATTTCTGTTAAATTATCCAGTTTGTCCCAAAACTCAGTGTTTTGTTATCACACTTCAGTTCAGGCAGATCCACTAGGAGTGCCTGCTTTTCCAGGGGGGTGAACTGAGCATAAACTGAAGTGGTTTCTGTATGGAATCCCCAAGCAGCTGAGCCATTTTCCCCAACGTTCCTTATCTTTTTAGTTTGGATTTTAACTTCGGCCATGCACTGTACTTGACCTGCCCCGCCATGATTATTATGTTCTGTGCCTCCTTCCCATTATTTCTGATTGGGTTTGGAATAACTCCTGGCCCGTATAGAGCTAAGTATGGAGGGAGAGAGTTGGCTCTGGCTGCCAAATCTTCCCAGGGATACTGGAGCAGTGGTGCAGTTGGTGAGCATGTACTGGCTGAGAATTCCTTCTCTCCTGTCTTTAGGGTGTTCTCCTGGCACAGAGGTTGTGATTCTTGGGGTTTGGTTTTCTCATTCTGGGGCAAGCGTTTACTTTTCAAAGCATTGTTCTTCTCTCTTAAGGCTTCATTTTCTTTCTCCTTTGATTTGAGGATATCCAATAAAATTATCACTGCCTAATCTGCTTTGTCACTTTCTGGTTATTCCACCATTTAATTAGTTCCTCCTCTGGTCCGGCTGCAGCATAGCCTGCCCTTTTTAACTACCGCCTGCTGAATCCTTATGAGCTTGTACTCCAAATACTCTCATGGGTCAGCTTTCACTTCCCCCTTAGATGCCATGGCATCTAATTGCCCTGGTTGCGACCTGAGGATATATGTCTCCTCCTTTTCTCCTTTCTTTTTAGGGAAGGTCCATCTTCCCTCTGTTTTTTTAGGGCCCTTCTCTGTCTCTCTTCTTTTCCTACTGCGTACAGTTTATGCTGCAGTCTTACAATGCACAATCCCACAATGCCGGCTTCAATGGGGACTTGTACTATTTGAGGGTATATGTGTTGTGTGCCTGATGGGGGGTGCTCCATTAGGATTTACAATGTTATGTGCAATGAGGAAGTGGGATCACCAGTTTGCACTGCCTGCCACCTTGCATACCCAGACAGTCCTGGGCTTAACGTACAGTTCATTTGCTCCCTGGTGGCTTATCCAGTCCCTTTGTAACACACCCCTTAGCTTAAACAGTATATATCCCTCTTGTACTCATACCCTTCACATGGATCCACACATCCAGGTTCCTCTTAATTTAAATATGGAAAATGGAACCAAGATGTGTCTAAGGGGAAAGAGAGACTTCTATCCCTAACCTAAAGAGGTGGTAAAGTAAACGTACTCACCTCCACTGGATGTCAGTCTCTGGCTCCCATGCAGCTCACAAGCTTGGATCCTGGACAAGCCCCCAAATTGTAGGAACAAAGTCTGGACACCATGTCGAATCAAGCAGGAGGGTTTATTACACACAGCACTGACAGAGTGCCACCTTGCCTGTCAGGTTAGGCTCAGTGAAGCACTGTTAAGCAATAGGTCACAAGTGATTATACGGGTCATCAATGGGCTGTGAGAAATGATGGAGTGTGAGGTCCCAAGCCCCTGGATAGGTGCTGGCAGCAAGACATGATGAGCACAATAAGCCAATAATCCAAAATGTTACACAATGACTCCAACTGTGATTTACATGCAATATTCTAGACAATACACAGGTGGTTTTTTCTTTAGTCATCTGTTTAAACAACATATGCATTGATTCTAGTCCCACTTATGTATCCATGGTAGTAATGATGCCTTTGTTCAATGGGGTAGGATCTGCAGGTCCAGATCTGAAGGAGTTAAAATGAAACAATGGGAGTACACAACAAACCTCGCTTATTTGTAACACATTGTTCTTGTATCCAGTGCCCTGGGTTAGTGAACTAGGGAAAGGTATTGTAGAGAATACTGAAAGGGAGGAGGGTGTCTCATCCCTGGCAGCTCAGCCTTGTTTTACAGCCTCTAGAGTTGGCCTTGGTGCACAGTTGCTACGGTTATTATCTCTTTCTCCAGACTCTGAGAAAGCTATGGCCTTGCTTGTAAGTTCCTTCTCACACTAGCTGTATTTGTAAAGCATGATGCATATTACGCATTAGTTAGGTCTTATACCAGACTCTGAAGTTTGGGCATAAAAGTGAGAGGTCTTAAGAGAAACCATAATACGCATCAGGAATTTGGGATTTTCACCCATACACTGGTACTCAGTACCAGCAAGTACCAGCACCAGAACAACACTGCCTGGAAGGCAATTGCCATGCTCTTGAAGATTATAGCTCTTGATAGAGTAGAAATTACTTGTTTAGTTTTGAACCAAACTGTAATGTACAGTTTGAAGAAATACATTTTGTGAAGAAACTTCCAGGTGGGCACGAGTGAAGTATGGCAGACTAGGTCAAACAAGGAGTTCTTGACTGAAAATGGAAGAAGAGAGTACAGATCCAAAAAGGCAGTGTAATTTAGTGTTGGCTAAAAGAGGTTCAAGGGTATTGTGGTAGTACTGGTGCTTCAGGAGAAGGAATCAAATCTACAGATTGTGGGAGCTGACCCTTGGAGAAGGCAGATAGATTGATCTGAGTTAAGGGCTGCATCTACACGTGCACGCTACTTCGAAGTAGCGGCAGTAACTTCGAAATAGCGCCCGTCACGTCTACACGTGTTGGGCGCTATTTCGAAGTTGAAATCGACGTTAGGCGGCGAGACGTCGAAGTCGCTAACCCCATGAGCGGATGGGAATAGCGCCCTACTTCGACGTTCAACATCGAAGTAGGGACGTGTAGACGATCCGCGTCCCGCAACATCGAAATAGCGGGGTCCTCCATGGCGGCCATCAGCTGGGGGGTTGAGAGATACTCTCTCTCCAGCCCTTGCGGGGCTCTGTGGTCACCGTGGGCAGCAGCCCTTAGCCCAGGGCTTCTGGCTGCTGCTGCTGCAGCTGGGGGTCCGTGCTGCATATACAGGGTCTGCAACTAGTTGTTGGCTCTGTGTATCTTGCACTGTTTAATGAAAGTGTGTCTGGGAGGGGCCCTTTAAGGGAGCGACTTGCTGTTGAGTCCGCCCCGTGACCCTGTCTGCAGCTGTGCCTGGCTCCCTTATTTCGATGTGTGCTACTTTGGCGTGTAGACGTTCCCTCGCTGTGCCTATTTCGATGTTGGGCTGAGCAACGTCGAAGTTGAACATCGACGTTGCCAGCCCTGGAGGACGTGTAGACGTTATTCGTCGAAATAGCCTATTTCGATGTCGCAACATCGAAATAAGCTATTTCGAAGTTGGGTGCATGTGTAGACGTAGCCAAGGTGTGTTATAAATATGTTAACTATGTATTTATTTATAAAGACTCTTAAATTGCTAACAATTAATTATTTTTAAGACTAGGGCATTACTTGAATATAAAACAACATAGGTATAATACCTGTCCGTAGAAATCAAGAGAAAGACACTCACTTTACCATGGTCTCTCAGTGCTCAGGTGTTAGAGGAGGTTGGGGCTACACTGACCAGCTTTCTGTCACTCTAGGGCTAGGGTAGTTTGGTGCAAGGCAACCTGGTTCTCTGGCACTCCAGGGCTGCTATATTGGAATAGGGCCTGCGGCCACAGTGAGGACTAGGACTAGAGTCTGGTGGCATGATAGGAGCAGGGCCTCAGGTGGAAAAGGCAAAGTTGAGGAATCTAGCTGCCCTAAGCCAGGTGTTCGCCCACTGCCCTTGCTATCCTCACACAATTTCACTTCAGTCCATTCCGCTAATGAAAATTCTAGTGATGTTAATGATCAGCTAAGAGCTCAAATCCAGCTTCTGCAAAATTAGTAGCTTGAAAACCTAGTGATGACAAAGCAATGTACTGAGGGAACCTTGCAAGAGAGCTCACACAAAAGGAAGGATAGGCAGAGTGAAACATAGGCTGTAGATACATGTACACCAGGAGTCAGTAAGCAGAACTGTACTCTGCAGCTTAAATCGCTAGTGTAAGAAGGGAGAAAGAAAAAGTAACAATTCCAGGTCATTCATCTACAGTTTGCTTTGTAAACCAATTATTTCCAAACACCAATAGGGTTTCACATTCAAAGACAAGGTTCTACTTAATAGTTCGCACCATTTTCCACATCTGATATTTTCTGGTAGGATATGGGGAAATGTTATACATTAGAACATTATTCCCTATAAAAACTGTTCAACCTGTCCAGAAATAGTTTGGAAAAAAAGTTAAGCTTAGGTTTACTGTACCTTAGTATGATTTTAATAGCAGCCATTGTCTGTCTAGGTAGCAGAAAGGCCTACATCTCTGTAGCACAAAGCCAGGACCAACACATAAGAAATCAAGATTTCACTGAGATATGCGTAACCAAACTGGCAGAAATCTTGTGCAAAGGCTTGGAAGCCAAAGCTTGAAAGCCAGCGGAAAGAATGTAATATGGGAAAATATTCTCAGCTATCATCAGACTGAAAGGAAAGAAACTGGAGCTTACAGTTGTTCTTCGCAAGCATGGAACAAATTGATGATTAAAAAAATATGGCAACTTATCTTTTACATTCATTTTTTGGCTCGTCAACGTAGGCGCCAAAAACCCTAATGGAGTGCTATTTGACAAAATATGTATTAGTTCTCATTCTTCGGTGAAGCCTGCTGTAATGTAGTAAGATTTTTTCACACAAAATCACACATTCTGATTAGGATGTAGGTATATATATGTATGATAGTTGCTCAAATAATTAATCAGTACAGATATAAGAAAAGATGCATCAGTACTCAACATGTGTTCAGTCAAGAGCCAGAAAAAACATGTACATGCCAGTGTGAAATGCAGTTCAAAGAGCTGGAAAATTCAAAGCCTCTGTCTAAAAGTTTCCACTATTGTTTTTACTAAAAATACTTCCATTTAAACTAGGGATATACCTTTTTATAAGGTAGCCTATTCATTTTGTTCTTTTCATTTAGGGAGATAAACTTAAAGGTCAGACTCTTCTACATACAATTATCAAGTTGTAAAAGACTCTAATTAGAAATATATATCTATTATTTGACTCTCATCTCATCTCATGAGTTTAACAGCCTTTTCTTAACCCATTAAATACGTAACCACTCCTCATTTTTCTTATGATGTATGTCTTGAGTGTATTAGACCATCAAAGGAGCAATGTAATTTCTAAATTAGTGGGAATTCTTCACTCATTTCAGGAAAGCAAACAACGTACCATGAAAGTCTAAACCTATCTCCTACCACAGCAACAGACAAATGCAGAGACATTTTCAAAGTGTTTTAATGGCACGACCCTCATTAAAGTCTGTTGGAGTCATTCAAATAAAACAGAAACAAACCTTTACAAGTTTTCCCCTTTAAAGTCTACCAATTCTAATGCATACAAAACCTAAAACACAGAAACCTTCAGCTCTCACTATCACACCCGTATATCCCTTTTTAATAAGTGTTCTTAGGAAATACCCAAATTTAGCATGAAAATATCCCGCTATGCAATACACACAGGCTTCACGTACATACCATACTCGCTTCCAAGGATTTCAGAAAATGTGACTTGTCTGATTTACATAATTAACCACTCGCTGTATTACAGAGGGGGTGCACAGAAGACAACAGTACTTCTGGACTTAGATGTAGTTTGGGAGGTCTAGTTATGGCGTGTATGTTTTTTGTCCTCACTAATATTCATGCCATTCCAAGAAGTATCTCTTCTGGCAAAAGTGGAAGTATTGGATTGGAATGGTGCTACCATTGGAAGACAGATGGACTTGGCCCTCTGATGATGCCACTTGAATACATAGTGGAGGAAATGTAAAAAGATGTTGCAGGATAGCAGCTCCCACATATTTTGATTTTGGCCTTGCCAAGCTACAAATCAAGAATAACTTCCTTCAGATAGTAGAAGGAAAAACCCAAGCTAGGATCATATCATAAGCAACTGAAATAAAAGAAAGGAGACTTTGCTTGTTTTCATGCATGTAATGTGTGTATGTTTGAGTGTACATGCTTGTTTAGATGAGCAGATATTCATATTTACATGGCATGAGTGTGTGGATGTTAAAGGAAGGGTATAGGTCTTTATCAGAATTATGCCCTGGGTGTAGTGGAAATTAGTAGCTGTGTAGGGTTTTTTTATATTTAAGCTACTTGTTTATCAACATTTTATTATGAAAGTGCAGAGAAATTACTTTATAGATCAATGTAGCTGATATGAACAATGAACACACAAGCAATGTGTAAAGCACTAGTTTGTTAAACTTCTTTCATTTCAGCACTAAATGTAAGCAAGAGTACCTTTATGAGAAACAAGATTTTGAAATACAAACAAACACAATTAATTGGTGTAAACACCACAAAACAGAATCCAAAACACTGAGCTGTAAATAGCTAAAAAACAAGGACTGTGCCGAGTTAGGTAAACAGAGAAATATTTGAAATCCATTCTTTCCACATTTCCTTTAAATCCAAACTCCAAATGGAACATGAAACTTAAACCCAGAAACTATTTTATAGCATTTTGCTGCTGGAAGGTGGTCAAGAGGATATAGCTTAGCCTTAACAGGCTAAGACTGGCACCTGAGGTTAGATCTTCAAAGAACAAACCATTGGCAACAACCACTAGAAGACAAAAGTGAAATGTCTAGTGTAGGGCTCTGGATTATAATGATTTAGTAAGTATTTTATGTCCAAAAGGAAAAAAGGAAAAGAAGGAAGTGTACTTAGTGAACTCCCATATCCATACTGTTTCTACTCAAAATATGTATTTGTTTTCTTTTTTTCTTTCCTCTTTCTTTCTTTGTAAAATAAATGAATAGGAGTGTTTCCCAACTTGGAAAATTACTGTAAGAAACAAACAAACAGGCAAAAAACAAAAAAATACCCCTGTTCTGTTGGCTTTTTACTTTAAAATTTCTTTTGTCCCCTCAGAATATTAATTGTACATTTTCCCTAGGTTTGACAGTTTGTTGCCATATATGTTTGATATATTTATATATCGCTAGAGAATGCCAGGCAGTAATCAGGAAAGCAAAAGCACAACTGGAATTGCAGCTAACAAGGAATGTGAAGGGTAACCAGAAGGGTTTCCTACGGGCATGTTAACAATAAGAGGGTGATGAAGGAGGTACTGTTACTGGATGAATGAGGTAACCTATTGACACATGATGCAGGAAAAGGTGAAGTACTCAGTCCTTTTTTGCCTCAGTCTTCATGGACAAGATCAATTCCCAACCTATGGCACTAGGCAGCGCAGTATGGGAAGGAGGTGGGCAGCCCCCTCAGTGGGGAAAGAACAGGTTAATCGCTACTTAGAAAAGCTAGTTGTGCACAAATCCATGGGTGTGGATTTAATGCATCCAAGGGTACTGAGGGAATTGGCAGATGCCATTGCAGAGGCTTTGGCCATTATCTTTGAAAACTCATGGACATCAGGAGAGATCCTGGATGATTAGAAAAAGGCAAATGTAGTGTCCATCTTTAAAAAGGGAAAGAAGGACAATACAGGGAATTATAGATCATTCAGCGTCACCTCAGCCCCTGAAAAAATCATGGAGGGAATCCTAAAGTAATCCATTTTGGAGCACTTGGAAGAGGGGAAAGTGATCAAGAGTAGTCATGGATTCACCAAGGGCAAGTTGTGCCTGACCAATCTGATTAGCTTCCATGATGAGGTAACTGGCTCTGTGGACATGGAGAAGTCAATGGATGTGATATACCTTGACTTTAGCAAAGCTTTTGATATAATCTCCCATAACATTCTTGCCCATAAGTTAAGAAAGTATGATTGGATACGTGGACTGTAAGATGGATAGAAAGCTGGCTTGATGGACTGGCCTGATGGGTAGGGATCAATGGCTCAATATCTTGTTGGTGGTTGGTTTCAAGTGGAGTACCCCTACAATCAGTTCTAGGGCCAGTACTGTTCAACGTCTTTATTAATGACCTGGATGAGGGAATGGATTGCACCCTCAGCAAATCTGAGATGACTCTAAGCTAGGGGGTCAGGTAGATATGTTGGAGGGTAGAGATAGGGTCCAGAGTGAGCTAGACAAATTGGAGGGAGATGACTCTAAGCTAGGGGGTCAGGTAGATATGTTTGAGGGTAGAGATAAGGTCCAGAGTGACCTAGACAAATTGGAGGACTGGGTCAAAAGAAATTTAATGAGGTTCAACAAGGACAAGTGCACAGTCCTGCACTTTTGATGGAAGAATCCCAAGCACTGTTACAGGCTGGAGACTGACTGGCTAAATAGCAGTACAGTAGAAAAGGTCCTAGAGATTACAGTGGATGAGAGGCTGGATATGAGTCAACAGTATGCCCTTGTAGCTAAGAAGGCCTAACGGCATATTGGGGTGCATTAGGAGAAGCATTTCCAGTAGATCTAGAGAAGTTATTATTCCTCTCTACTTGGCACTGATGAGGCCACGTCTGGAGTATTGCCTCCAGTTCTGGGCCTCCCAGTATAGAAAGGATGTGGACGTATTGGAGAGGGTCCAGTGGAGGGCAATGAAAATGATTAAGGGGCTGGAGTACATGACCTATGAGGAGAGGCTGAGAGATCTGGGTTTATTTAGCTTGCAGAAGAGAAGTCTGAGAGGCAATTTGATAGCAGCCTTCAACTTCCTGACAGGGAGCACTCAAGGGGATGGAGAGAGACTGTTCTCAATGGTGACAGATGGCAGGACAAGGATCAATGGCCTGAAGTTACAGAGGGAGCGGTGTCGTAGGAAAATCTATTTCACCAGGAGGGTGGTGAAGCACTGGAACGCGGTACCAAGACAGGTGGTGGAATCTCCATTGCTAGAAATTTTTAAGTCCCAACTTGATATAGTCAAGGCCTGGATGATTTAGTTGGGATTGATCCTGTTTTAGGCAGTGGGCTAGACTCAATGATCTCCTGAGGTCCCTTCCAGCCCTAGGATTCTACGATTCTATGACTTAAACAGGATAACACTGAGACAAATGTGGTCCTATTAAAAGAAAGGCACATGGGCTTCCGATATCCAAATGAGAGTCCTGAAGTGTATTAGTAGGCTACCAAAGATCTAGTTGTCAGGTTATGGGATCATCTTTGATTAAAAGGCTGACTAGTCAGGTGTCTGTTGTGTCTCCCCTCCTATGAGGGTCTCTGTGGCCTTGGAAAATAGCCACTGCACTCTGCTTCTCCACAAGTCCATCTTGACAGTTCTGTGGGATGTGGCAGCTTCTCTGTGGCCCAGTCTGTAGTCTTCATTTCCTAATGTCCTGCAGCAGATCCTTCCTCAGGGGTAAGCCCTCTCGAATGGTATATTCCTGGTGATGACTGGCAGGTTTTTCATGATCCCTGGGTAGTGCTGATTTGAAAAAGAGAGGATATTATCCTTGGGGTGAAGGCAAAGCCAGTCTGGAATACTGTGGGGTGCTGTTGATGAGAGGCAAGGGAAAAGAGGTTTGGATGTGCCCCATCCTTTAGCTCAAGTCCAAGCTGGGTCTAGTTTTCCAGTGAAAGGGACTGGTGAGGTGAGGGCACAGTTGTTTCATCCCTTGTCCCAACATTCTCTTCCTCCTTCATCACCTCAGGGGAAGCCCTTAAGGACTGGATGGGATGGTAAAATCCTGGACTCATGAGGGCTGAGTCATGGCAGAGAAGGAAGGTTGCTCTTGGCTTGTTGTTCTTGTGGGCAAGGAAACAGTGCAAGTACTGTTCAGATTGAACTGTTACCCTGCAGAGTACAGGAATACCAGGAAGATGCTACCCCAGATCTTCAGTGAAGCTCTGTCTGGCAAAATTCTGGAATAAGATGAAGGAAGGAAAAACATTCTTTCAAGCAACTAATTTTGTCTCCAGAATCAGATAAATCCCAGGAATTATAGTGGTTGAGTCTGTGAAAGTGTGTTGTCATGATGCCAGGGCACAGTGGGATGAGGACAAGGACTGGGAACTGGAGAAAGGATGGGGAAAAGGTAGCTGCTGTAGATAGAACTGCGCTCTTTAAAAACAAACAAACACACAGACATCAATTCTAATGCAAAACTTTTCCATTTCAAGATCAGGTTACTCTATCAGATTCCCACAGCTCTAAAATAGCCCAGTGTACTGCAAGAAGCCATTGCTTGGTCTGACTAATCCTGATAAGAGAGACCCACTCCCCTTCTAATTTAAGCTTTTTCAACAATAAGTATCTTCTTGCCCAGCTCCAGGGCAACAGTTAGCCCAAGGGTGTGATTTTTCTAAAGGTTGTGAGGGAGTTAACTGCCCATTTCTATTTGAAAGTGTAGGGGTCTCAGCCCTTTATTCTAACAGGTGTTTTTGCAAACCTTATTTTAAGTGTACAAAGGATTCTGGGTAGTGAGTGGAATATCCCTGGCACTTTTTTGGTCTACAATAAAAGGCAATTTATTACAGGAATGTTCCTATGCATGTCCCTCCTTGGCAGTCAAAGAGCAAGCACAGCAAAGTCCATGTCCATGGGGGTCTTCAAAGTTCAATGTATATTTGATCCAACTGTCAAAAAACCCACTATTTCTACTGTGACTAATCTGAGGAATTTGGAAAGAAAGCAGTATCTATGTACTCAAATGCCAGCCCAGCAAGTTATCTTTGAAAACCTTCCAGTTTAACAATTAAGCTGCATATTTCTAGATGGTAAATTAACACAAAACTGTGTCCAACCCCTGGGAAATCTCCCCCTCAGCTGTACAGATAAAACTTGAATAGTTCACTTGTGTTACCAGGGAAGACATGAGTCACTGAATTCAAAGCATATGAGCTTCCAAAATCCTATCTCTCGTGTTCATGTGCCAGATGTCCAATACTTATCATCACACTATTCAGACAATTTAAAAAAATTTTTTTTTAAATCTCCAGCCCAAAACAACTGTGTTTAGTTGTGGGCAACTTCCAGAATATGTATGCATCAGCTTATGGAGTTTTGAAATTCTGGACCACATGACCATGATGATCTGTTTTTTTATTATCTCATGTCTTTATTACGATTAAACGTGAAGATTAGGTGATATGACTATAGTCCCTAACCAGCAGATGAAGCTGTGCATTTTTTTTTCCTTTTCTTCAGGAGCCCAGAGATCAGAGCCAGTGGAACACGTACTTTCACTGAAGGGTCTCTATTGAAAGATTGATTATAAAAGTTGTGTCACGTCACCTACTATTCAAAGTAGATGAAAGTCTATTAGGAGAACAGGGGATGGGATATAGGCAGCTGAAACTCCCTCTAGATAACTCTCAAATAACCTTGGTAGAGGTGACAAGAAGAAGAAGAAACAGCAGAGATGAATATCAGCCACTTAGCAGGTGCACTCCTTCAGCTACTTGGGAGTCTGGTCAGATCCTGGGCTGCTCTTAGCTTCTTATGTAGAATCTGCAGCCAAGATAGCCTTGTATCAACTTGAGATTTAGACTACGGTAATATGCTCTGCATGAAGCTACATGATAGGCCCTTTCAGAAACTTAAATCAGTTCATATTGCAACTTATTATGGTAGGTTAATTTTCATCTATAAAGGCATAAAATAGTTTATAGCCTGTCAAACTGCAATACCGCTCACTATGACTTTCAGCAATGGTGACCTAAGAATTAGGAGCTCTTAGTTTCTAAGAGGAAGGGCTGACAACAGAGCATTCTCTGTGAATGGTCTTTGACACTAAAACTTACTTCCATGTTGGTCTGACACAGCCTGAATTTGTTGACATTTGAGACATGATACAAGGTTCATGTTTTCCTGGGTTTCAGGAGACCTGGTGAATTGAGGACTACATGGGCCAGAGGAGGCTTGTAATCCACATGATATAGGGGTGGCCCCAGGTTATTCAGATTAGTATACATGACTGTCATTTCATTGTCTGGTTATTCACAAAGCTGTTTTTCAAAGCCTCTCTGATTAGCACTGCCCTTCAATGTGCTCTCCTTATTACCCTGGTATCTGGCTTCTCATAATTAGTGGCTATGCAATCTGCCTCAACAAAGTTTCCCCCTTATTCTCACAGATGTTATGGAGCACACATCAGGCTGCCACCAGGCAGCACAGCTGGTCTAAGGCAAACTTCCCCTGTTCTGGTGCAGCGCTGCTCCCAGAAGCTGCAACACTGTGACCATGTGGCTCCGTACGTTCTCTCTACAACCACAGTCACCACCTACGTAGCTCCAATTGGCACCCAACTTGGTGCTTCCCTGGTGATCCACCCTGCATTTAGGGGCCGCAGGGACAGCTGAGCCAACAAGACTGGCACCCTATCCTCCCCTGGCAGCAAGGAGAACCAGTACTCAAGATTCCACTCCCAAAGGGGGGTACTAAGGCTCCGAGCTTCCAGCCTATAGTGCAGGCACTTGCCATGGGCTAGATGAAATAAGAAGGGGGCTGACTACAACCCATGGCCCAGAGATTTACCACCCCTAGATCAGAGCAAAAGAGAGAGAGAGAGATAAAATAATATCTCAGCTGTCTGGAGGTAGGAAGCCTCAGTTCTCCTTCTTCTCTCCTTTCAATATTTATTTACAGTGAAACATATGAAACAGGAGAGACTGAAAAAGCCTCCTTGTCTTCCTCACCATGAATAAAACTATCCCATAGCCCTGTGGTTAAAGCACTCTCCTCACAGGTGGGAGGCTGTTAGTCAAATAATTTCTATTAAACCCACCATCTCAGGTGAGTACACTAACCACTAGACTAAAACTAATAAAACCAGTAGAAAAATCACCTCCTCAGCTTCCTCAATCCAGACTTTAAAGGGTGACTGATAACAGTAGGTGGCTTCTGAACTCATCTACCAGAGCTGGCCTTGAGGGCAACATAGATAATTCATTCTCCTGGTTCATGAGTCACACTGCAGCTTAGGCAGGAGATAACAGGTTGGTTGGCTAAAGGGAGGCTGCAGTATAGATGCCCAGAGGCAGATACCTGGGTGCTTACCCAAAGTTTAACCTGAAAATTTAGGAGTCATTTTCACTTGAAGGTTCTCAGTGCTGAAATGCTTTGATTGCAAACCATGAAAGATTATGTTTACATCAAAATGAGGACTGTTTTCCTTGGGCAAATGCCATTTATTTGAAATATGGGTATCATGAGTGTGGGCAGCTACAGGATTGGCTGAGAGTTTTGTGCTTTGCAGTTCTCCCAATATTGTGATTTAGAGTCTTATGTGCCTAATTATTTATGTCCATCAAGGCCTACATAGCTTTGCAATGTTAGTAATAATATCTTTCTTTATACACATGGGTGAGGATAAAATTATAATTCTGCTTTTCATCAATTACACTATTTGTTTCTGTTAGCACTTCAGTCAAGTTGGACACTGGGCAATAATAGCCTAATCAGGCTCCCCTTTGGTTGAGCTCCCAGTGCTGACTCGGGTATTGAGCCACACAATTTGCTCCACTTACAATTAATCAGATAGCATTGAAAAATGTCAGCCTTTGTTTCAAGTCAGTTTCACTTGCGAGTTCTCAGTTGCTGAAATGCTTTGAATGTGAACCCTGAAAGACAGCACTTAAATTCAAATGAGTACTCTTTTCCCTGGACATATAGGCTACGTCTACACGTGCACCCAACTTCGAAATAGCTTATTTCGATGTTGCGACATCGAAATAGGCTATTTCGATGAATAACGTCTACACGTCCTCCAGGGCTGGCAACGTCGATGTTCAACTTCGACGTTGCTCAGCCCAACATCGAAATAGGCACAGCGAGGGAACGTCTACACGCCAAAGTAGCACACATCGAAATAAGGGAGCCAGGCACAGCTGCAGACAGGGTCACGGGGCGGACTCAACAGCAAGTCGCTCCCTTAAAGGGCCCCTCCCAGACACACTTTCATTAAACAGTGCAAGATACACAGAGCCAACAACTAGTTGCAGACCCTGTATATGCAGCACGGACCCCCAGCTGCAGCAGCAGCAGCCAGAAGCCCTGGGCTAAGGGCTGCTGCCCACGGTGACCACAGAGCCCCGCAAGGGCTGGAGAGAGAGTATCTCTCAACCCCCCAGCTGATGGCCGCCATGGAGGACCCCGCTATTTCGATGTTGCGGGACGCGGATCGTCTACACGTCCCTACTTCGATGTTGAACGTCGAAGTAGGGCGCTATTCCCATCCCCTCATGGGGTTAGCGACTTCGACGTCTCGCCGCCTAACGTCGATTTCAACTTCGAAATAGCGCCCGACGCGTGTAGACGTGACGGGCGCTATTTCGAAGTTAGTGCCGCTACTTCGAAGTAGCGTGCACGTGTAGACGCAGCTATAGGCTACACCTACACTACAGAGCTCTTTCGAAAGAAGTGGTTATGGAAGATCTCTTCCGAAAGACTTCTTTTGAAAGAGCGCATCCACACACAAAAAAGCAGCTCAAAAGAGTGATCCACTCTTTCGAAGTAGAGTGTCCACACAGCCCCCACTCTTTCAGAAGAGCGGGTCAGGAATCAAAAAATCAGGTGCCATTAGGACTGCTCTTTTGATAAAAGGGCTCGCAGAGCATCTACACATGATTTTTTTTTCTAAAGAAGGCATTCTTTCTGATCTGGGAGCGGAAGAGGGCTTCCAGAAGAGGAGCTGTGTTCTTTCGATTTCAGATCAAAAGAGGGCATTTTGTGTGTAGACGCTCCACGTGTTCTTTCAAAAAAGGGCCAGATTTTCCAAAAGAACTTGCTAGACTAGACATAGCCAAACAGTTAATATGAAATACTGGTTTCATATTTTTAAAAAAATCTGCCAGTGAATGTAGGACCTAAACTACCTGGGAACATTGCTTTAAGCCAAATATTTTTAATACAAACAAATGAACAGAGGCATTAAACACAAATATATCACAGAATTTCCCCCAACTTCTCATGCCTTATTTTTTAGTACATGATCTGTCTTATCTTGTTACACAAAATCAACAGGAAGCTTAAAATCTGCAATGTATTGTATTTAGAGATCTAACTTGGGAGCCTTTAGTGCTATTTTTCCAGCACACCACGTCTTCAGAGTATCAGCATTTTTCAATGTATCAGTGATTCAACAAGAACAGCTTCACATAACTGCAGTGAATAATAGTGGCCAATAAAGTTTCCACTGTCCTTTTATTTTGCAAATAAACACAGATCCCTCACAAGGGAGTGAACTACAGAACTACTGATTTTAAAATGCACCATTTTCAGGAACCTGTTTGCTCCATGTTCTTAAATAAAAAAGCTTTTGTGTCACTTCTCATCAAAAGGTGAACTGCATTGTTCGGCACAACTGGCAGTGGCAGCTGATGATATGCCAAGGACTGGACTAACGAGGCAGTTGCACAGGATGTGCGCTTCCAGATGATGTGTGGCAAAAAATGAGGTAATTGGAGGGTGTGTTTGACCAAGCATCAGTGAGTGCATTGCTTTTCTCTTCCCTCACTTCTAAATTCATGTTGTCCTGAGAGAGGGAGTATCCATTTTCTTTATTCAGGTGCATTCCTTCCACTTAGCTCAGCAAAGTGTTTCAATCCACATGACTGAGTAACTGATATTTTAAATTTTCTTTTAAAAGCCTCTATAAGGAAATAGTAACTTGCCGTGTAAACGAGCAGTCCTGCAGCACCTTATAGACTAACAGATTTATTGGAGCATAAGCTTTCGTGGACAAAGACACACTTTGTCAGATGCATGTAGTCATGCATGCTGTTTAGATGACTCTGAGCTCTTTTGATACTTGCCTGACCACCAGCACTGCACTAGAGCCTTCTGAGAATTATTTATCACAGTGTGGCCATGTCTACACTAGCCCCAAACTTCGAAATTGCCATGCAAATGGCCATTTCGAAGTTTACTAATGAAGCACTAAAATACATATTCAGCGCTTCATTAGCATGCGGGCGGCCGCAGCACTTCGAAATTGATGCGCCTTGCCACCGAGCAGCTCGTCCCGACTGGGCTCCTTTTCAAAAGGACCCTGGCTATTTCGAAGTCCCCTTATTCCCATCTGCTTATGGGAATAAGGGGACTTCGAAGTAGGCGGGGTCCCTTCGAAAAGGAGCCCCGTCGGGACGAGCCGTGTGGCAGCAAGGCACATCAATTTCGAAGTGCCATGGCCGCCTGCATGCTAATGAAGCGCTGAATATGTATTTCAGTGCTTCATTGGTAAACTTCAAAATGGCCATTTGCATGGCCATTTCGAAGTTTGGGGCTAGTGTAGACACAGCCTACTTGACACAGTCACTAAAGAGATGCCTGAGAGCTAAAGTATAAAGTTCCATTGTCATTTTTACTATGTCCTTATGTAGGTGAACACTCCCTAGCCCAAGAATAGTGAGCAGAGAGATTTTCTCTCCAAGCAGAGTAACTGAGCTAATGCATTTTAGAAGCTACAGAGACCCTGGGCCCATATCATGAGTGCCACCACCCTATACAAACCATCAGATTGGTGAAACTCTCAGCATTAGTCCCACAGTTGGGGGAGCGGATAGAATTACTGGGACCCTGGGTAAGCTTTTGGGGAGCTATCTCTGTGCTCCTCAAAGGGTTGGAGCTGAGGGAGGAGCTAGTCTCCCTCTGCCAACCCTTCAGTGCCATCTGGGGCTCTGGCAGTGATTTAAAGTGCCAGAGGCACCAGCTGCCATGTCTGCCACAGTAGTAGTGATAGCAGCCAAGAGTCCCAGGCTTTTTTGAAACATAGCTGTGCCACATATTCATCTCTTCCTGAGGCTCCTTTGCATTCCCCTGTTATAGTACTCATCATCCCTTTCCGCTCCTAGGTGGGCATTCCCAGTCTCAGTCTTGGCCTAATAATTTCACTCTAATTCTAATTCCCCCTGCCCCTGCACATGTTTACACCTGCCATGACCTTGTCCTTATTGGTTTTGACCTCTTGGCTGTCTTTGGCAGTGCATACCTGCAGGGTTGTGTTTTGGGGGTTTTCCATGTGACCCTCCCACCAGTCCCTTACCAGACAGACTCCAGGTGAGATAGAGCCAGCCACCGACATTGGTAGACAACCACTCTTCACCCTTTCTTCTAAGCTCACCTGCTGCTGCTGTCTCACCTCCAGCCTCAGTGATCCTTTGGTACTCAAGTTAAGTAGATTAGAAAAGGCAGTTACCCTGGGAGATAGCCGAGGGGTGGTGGGTGCCAGTCCAACAGATGTGAATACACAGAGGTGTCTCCCAAAGAATAGCAGTTGCCAGTAAGTACTCTTTTTTTGACAGTGCCCCTACCAAAGACAGCAGTACATTGTAAGTGTATGTGTAACATTGCCTTCTACTGGATACATTAAAGACTGCCTAATTGTATGTGGTATAGACCAACCTTTCTCACACTCTGGTGCTTTACAGAGAACTGGCTGTTGATAGTAATGGAGCTATGCCAGTTTACAGCAGCTAAGTATCTGAACTTATAAAAGTACATTATTCAGGGATGTCAGAGTGGGTGAGTGGAGTCTTCTCTTTTAAATAAAGCTCTGCCTTTAAAACAGGCATATCCAGCAATCCAGGCTGACTTTCTATCCCGCTGACCTCAGTTGTGCTCAAAGAAAAAAGAAAAAAAAAGTTCAGAAAAAGGTCATGATGTGAGAATCTCATTCGGAACTCTGTTTGCCTGGAATTGCAGCATCAGTACAGACAGCTTTGACAATTCACAGCAGTAGTTCAAATCCCAGAGCATGGTGTCAATTTGGTGCCATTGTCCAAAGCTTTCAGGGTTGAGTTTTCGTTACAAAGCAAACAACAGCATTTCCACAAGCATTTCCATGTGAGCTTAGACCAGCTTCTTTCCCCAGAGTAATAATTTCTAGCCAATAGTTAGTTCTGGTTTCTGAGCCTTTTGATTTTTACTCAGAGGTTCTCTTAGTATTACGCACAAGGAGATCTGACTGTCCTTAGACTGTTGCATTGGCAATAAAATGATTCAGCAAGATTAACAAGCTGAAATCTCGATAATTATAAAGGTTTATGCCACAGTTGAACATATTTCCTTAATGTTTTCTTTTTGATAGATCCCTTCCCCTTTTGCTACTTTCCTTGGCATGTCACTTTCGTAGCAGTGACTGACTGTGTGTTCCTTCGAAACAAACTGAACAAAGAGACTGTGGCCACACTAGCCCCTCCTTTCAGAGGGGCTATGGTAATGTGGCACTTTGGGATATGTTAATGAGGTGCTGCCATGAGTATGCAGCATCTCATTAGTATAATGACAACTGCGTGTGCTTCGAAAACTGCTGGTTTGAAACACAGCTGCCCATGTAGCCAAGGGGCTTTTTGAAATGACCCCCTGATTTTGAAAGCCCCTTATTCCCATCTAGTTTTGGGAATAAGAGGCTTTCAAAATCAGGTGTCCATTTCAAAAGGCCCCCTGGCTACACATGCAACTGCGTTTTGAAACCAGCAGTTTTGAAGCATGCACAGTCACCATTATGCTAATGAGAAGCTCCATATTCATGGAGCACCTCATTAGCATATCCCAAAGTGCCATATTACCATAGCCCCTCTGAAAGTAGGGGCTAGTGTGGCCACTGCGAGAGAGTTCTTTTCCTTCACATAGTCGGCAAAGAAGATATAGTCTGGCTTCTCAGAAGGTTTTGCAAACCTTGTATGTCTTTTCAAACTCTTTTATAAAGCATTAAAACCTCTATCTTATGGCACTACTACTATGTAAAAAAGCCAGAAAAATAAATGTCAATGGAGATGATTAGCTAACTAACCAGAGGCAAACCTATGACTTTTTATGTTTCCAAAGAAAATGGGCCAAATTTAGTATTTAAAGAATACTGGTGCTATAACATGAATAGATTCTTGTTTTTGTATTTATATGAACTTTTTTTATTGAAAGACCAGAACTACTGAGATTTCAATTGCTTACATATTGTAAACTGTGTGAATTTGGGGCCTGATTCTTCTGCCCTTGCTTATGTGGAGCAGGGCCTTACTATGCAATGTTGTGATTGCAGTACCACTAAATAGCGATGGTTACACTGACCTCAACTGCCAGCAGCAGTATGCAAATAAGCGGTTTCAAAAATGCAAATGGCTACTCAATTGCATATTTTCTCACCAGCAGACACTGCCGCAGGGACATAAAAAAGTGCCAGCGAAACCCTGCCTTTGTCAGCAGCCTCTTATGCCTGATTTTTTCCAGGCAAAGAGGCTGCCAACAAAGCAAGGGGGTGGGGGGTTCACCAACAGAATCACATTTACACAGCCTTTTTTGTGCCAGTGGCAGCGTCTCCTGTGTGCAAATATACAAATGAGCGGCCATTTGCATTTTCGACACTGTCCATTTGCATACTACTGCCGGCTGTATGTGCAACCACAGCCTATGTGAATAGGGATGAAAGAACTGTGTCCCTGATGATATTTGATATGGGACCTTTTACAGTAGGGTCTCAACAATTACAAGAGTTCTGTGTTCAGAACCCTCACAAATGTTGATTTTTCATGAATATAGGGGGGTGCCTGGAGCCCTGGGAAAGTGGCGACTACCAGCGCTCCTGCCCGGGGCCCTGGGGAAGCGGCCTCTTGTGAATAATTGAATTTGCGAACATTAAGTTTGCAAATCGTGAGACCCTACTGTATTTCTCACTGTATTTATGTGATATTTGGTTGACACTTAAAATGAGTATCTCTGTAGTGCTTTTGGTATTAAGAATAAAGTTAATAAAATTATAAACTGCTTACCACTGGCTATAATCTGCAAAAATAGTTCTGAAGATCTGGCTGCAGTTTCACTGCTACAGAGTCTGACGTGTGAGTCAAGAGCTTGAAGTCTCCTCGTAGGTGAGTCACACAAAATACTAAAACCAGGAACTGGCATATCGTCTCAGTATCCACCCTTGGTTCATAAAAGGAAGATAATCCTTCTGATGACATAGCGCTGACTCAACTGAGCATGCTCCAACAAGACTGATTTTTAGCACACCAGAAACCTAGTGTCAATATTTCTACAAGTGACTGTCCTCAAAGGGGAGTATATTGTACAACTTGTCTGCCTGTGTGTTCTGCTATATCAAAGAGTTAGTTTATAAAGCTCTTATTCACACTAGTAGCATGGGACTGCTCATATGAGTAAGGGGTAGCACAATATAAGCCAACTATTACATGGGTTTGGATTTGGATGTTGGAAACCAGATTGACAGGGCCCGACAAATACCCAGAAGCCAGCTACTAAATGACAGGCCCAAGAAGGTAAATAACAAGTCACCACTTGTCATCACCTATAGCCCTCAGTTTAAACCTCTCCAGTGCATTAGTGACAATCTACAACCTATAGTGTACGTGATCACTCACTCTCACAGACCATGAGTGATGGGCCTGTTCTTTACTACAGACTGCCACCTAACTTCAAGAAAATACTCACCAGCAGCCACACACCATACCACAGAAACACTAACTTGGGAACCTATGGCTGCCAGAAACCCTGTTGCCAGCTCTGTCCACAAATTCATTCTAGAATCACCATCGCTGGACCTAACCACATTACCATCAGGGGCTCATAAACCTGCATCTCCACTAATGTGGCATATGACATCACGTGCCATCAAGGTCCCTCTTCCATGTACACTGGACAAACCAGACAGTCCCTGTGTCATACCTGTAGGGGACCACTTTAACCACCCAGGATCTACAATAACGTACCTTAAAGTGGCCCTCCTGTTACAAGAAAATTTTACCACTAGACTACAAAGGGAGACATCTGAATTGGAATTCATTTGCACGTTTGATATATTTAACCTGGGGCTTAACAGAGGTTTCAATGATCTTACCCATTACAAGGGCAATTTCCCCACCTTTGATATTCGCAGGAATGGTACCCAGCCCACTTTATTTACTTCTTCTACAGGTCCTATTAATGGCAGGCTGCACATACCCCCTCTTTTCCCACTCCTCAGCTCCCTTCCCTTAGCAGGAAGAAAATACATCATTTCATTTATCTTTTCAGAGTTTGTGCACAACTTGTGTTTCTTTTTTTTAAACCAGAATTTTAAATGTCTCAGACATAGCATAGACTATTCCACAGTGAGGACTAGTCAAGAGCAAAAGTTGATATTTTGTTAAAATAACAAAGTTATTAAAACATGTTGTTTGCAGCATGTTTAAGCTTCACAGGGCATAGACGGTGTCTTCTGTTGTGTTTGTATAGTGACTAGTGTTATGGGTGCTATCAAAAAATGTAATAATATAGACAAAAAACAATAAAAATACATTTTCATGCATAATTACCAAGAAATTTTAGTTATATATTGGTATATGTATTCTGGAGTTACACAAAATAAATTCCTTGGGTTTTGTACAACTCTGTAGTATCACAAGCAGGCTTTATGCATCTTTTCAGTGGCAGTGTTGAAAATTTTTGCAATTTTGAAAAAGAATGTAGCATTACAGAGAGCTGTAATTATATTTTTCCTGTGTATTTTCTCTCCTCCTCCTATTAGTAGGTACTGCAGTATATATGAATTCATTTTATTTACACATTTTAAAACCAGAAAGTCAGAAAATGCTACTGCTCAGGCTTTTCTAGAAACTATAATCCCCTGACATTACATCCATATATAATATTTCCTTCACCTATTAAATTATTGGAAAATTCTCTTAATTCCAAGGCAAAAACTACATTAAGATGTAGTTAAAGTAGAGAACACTTATCAGTTATTTAAGGTAAAATTCATTGAAAGGATAATGTAATTATCCAACAAACAGCTATCCTAAGCCAAGGAAATTCAGAGTTAAGGTTACACATCTCATAGAACTGGAAGGGACCTCAGGAGGTCATTGAGTCCAGCCCCCTGCCCTCATGGTAGGACCAAGCATCATCTCCCCCGCTCATTTACCCCTCAACCCTAAGTGGCCCCCTTAGAGGTTGAACTCCTAACTGCAGGCCAATGCTCAGACCAGTGAGCTATCCCTCCCCCTGAGAGTTCCTTGTATATAATTAGTCTCTAATATTATGATCTCAAGGAGGTATATAACTGCCCCCAGGTAGACTGGAACCTGGGGCCTCTGGAGCTTAGTGCAGGTGCCTCTACAGCTTGAGCCAAAAGCCAACTTACAAGGTTACACTTTGAAGAAATCCAAACATGGCAACATATGGTAATGTACAATGGACACAGGTCTCAATACCATCAAAAAATCACATGACGATGTTTGAGGCTTTTGTTTGTTTCCCAGATTAAGTCAAATTAACTTTTAAAATATATACTAGATTTTTTATGTTCTTTATATTTGCTGCACAGAAGACATACATCTGTAGGACCTCCTTGCTTTCCCCTCCCATATCCCCCTATGCCCAACTATTCCTAGTGTAACCCTGACTCTGGCCCTTTCTGTAGTGCGTAGCTGGTACAACTGACAGTTTTGCAGAGAACTATTGAGAATTAAACATAATTGTTTTCCTAACTGACAGTTTGTGTCTCTATAAATAATAAGCAGTCCTGTAGCACCTTAAAAACTAACACATTTAGTCATGAGCTTTTGTGGGTAAGAGACACTTCTTCAGATTATCAGAGTAGAGAAGTAGAATCCAGGGCTTATGCAGTAGGGAAGGAAGGAGGAAAAAAGGGCTGTGACTAATAGGATGAGTAGGTCAAGCAAATTAAATTAGGTAGGATGTGTACTATTCCTGTGAATATCAAAGGTGGGGAAATTGCCCTTGTAATGCATGAGGCTGGGTCTACACTACAGAGTTTTGTCAACAGCATGGGCCTTTTGTCAACATAACTCAGGGAGTGTCCACACACTTAAAGCATTCTGTCGACAAAGTCTTGACAGAACTCTGCATTTTCCTTGACAGTACTGTTCCTCAAAAATTTGAGGCATAACAATTGCTGGACAAAGTACTGTCAAGAAAAGTGCAGTGTAGACACTTCTGTCCACAGAGAGGGCTTCTAGTTGCCTGGCAGACCTCTTTGCAGAGCTGCCATTCAGCTTTCTGGCATGAGAGGGTAGTGCAGTCTGGTAGTTCTCTGTCGACAGAGCAAGTTTGGTGTGTGTGTATGGTGTCAATCTGTTGACAGCTGTTCTGTCGCAATTTCTCTGTCAATGTTAACTTCTGTCAACAGATGCTTCTAGTGTACACATAGCCTAAGATCATTGAGATCTCTATTAAGGCCTAATTTAAATATGGCAAATGTAAATGTGCCCTGGCATATCTCATGGCTGAGCTATGTGACTTTGTTCTCACCCATAACTATTTCTGATTTGGGGACAATTTATACCTTCAAGTAAGTGGCATTGTTATGGGCCCCACAATACACCAACATTTTTATGGCTGACCTAGAACAACATTTCTTCAGCTCCCACCCCATCGCACCCTTCAAATACTTACACTACATTGATGACATCTCCATCATATGGGCACATGGTAAGGATACTCTTGAAGAAGTCCATGGGGATTTCAACAATTTGCACGCCAGCATCAATTTCAGCCTGGACCATTCCATACAAGAGATCCATTTCCTGAACACTACAATACAAATCACCAAAGGTCACATTAATACCACTCTACAGCGAAAACCAACTGGCTGCTATCCTTACCTACCTGCTTCCAGCTTCCATTCAAGACACATTACAAGATCCATTGTCTAGCCAAGCCCTACGATACAAATGTATCTTCTCCAATACCACTGGCAGACAAAAACCCACAAGATCTTTACCAAGCATTTGTAAAATTTAATTACCTATCTGGGGAAATAAAGAAACAGATTGACAGAGCCAGACAAGTACCCAGAAGTCACCTATTTCATGATGGGCCCAACAAGGAAAATTACAGAATGCCACTTGTTATCTCTTACAGCCTGCAGCTTAAACTCCTCCAGTGCATCACTGACAACCTACAACCTATACTGAAACACAATCGCTCACTCTCACAGGCATTGGGTGACAGGCCTGTCCTCTCCTACAGACAACCACCCAACCTCAAGCAAATACTCACCAGCAGCCACACACTACCACAGAAACACTAACTGAGCAACATATTCCTGCAACAAACTTGGATGCCAACTCTGTCCACATATCTATACAAGCAATACCATGGCTGGAAATAACCAAATCAGCCATACCATCAGGAGCTCATGCATCTCCACATCCATTAATGTGATATATGCCATCATCTGCCAGCAATGCCCTCCACCCTATCCATTGAACAAAACAGACAGTTTCTGCAACCAAGGGTGAATGGACATAGTCCAACATCAGGAATTAGAATAAAGTAAACCTATAGGGAACACTTTACCCTCCCTGGACATTCAATAAGAAACAGATGGAAAGGAAGAGTACAATACAGTGCAGTAAACCCTCAATTTAATGGACCCTGATATAATGGACTTTGGACATAACAGACGCTGTGTGCAAGCCCCAAGTCCCCCCAAATAAATGCTGGATACTCACCAGAGCCACTGCTGGGGCTGGAGGAGCTTCCAGAGTGGCTGGGGCCACTAGGCTGGCAGGGCCACTGGAGCCAGAGTAGATGGGGGGAGGCTGCAGTGGGACACAGGAGCTCTCCTCCCCCAGCCCCGGGTTCGTGGAGCATGTCGGCACCCAGATGCTGCTGCCTGCGATGGCTCTGAGCAGCAGCCATGGTGTCGAAGACTGCTGCCCACTGGCAGGCTGGGGGCAGCCACACTCTACCTTTGTGCAGGCAATTCACCTCCTCTCATGGTAATTGGGAGAGAGAGATGGAGGTGAGAGGGGAAGAATGGGGCAGGAGGGAGGGTGGGAAGAGTGGGAGCAGAGAACATGAGTGAGTGATGGACTTGGAATGTCATTGCATCATCGTACAGTATAACCATTCGGATATAACCGACTTTTGGCATTAACGGGCACCCCTTCCTGCCTATTAGTCCATTAAATTAGGGGTTTACTGTATCAGTCATCTTTGCCAAAGATGTCTTGTGGCCCCAAATCCCCTGGATGGCAACAGGTTTGAAAGAGGACAATTCTTTATGGAATTTTTAAAGATGATTTTTCAGTCTCCACTGAGGAGGAATATTCAGTTAGGAATTAAAATGGCAAAAAATGACTACTGATCCTAAAATATAACCAACCAACCTTCAAATACAGTCAGTGTACAAGATTTCACTGAATTTTAACTATATAGGAAATTTGAAAAAATATTCATTGAGGACAACACACAGGTTCAGGAAGGAGACATTTTGAAATTGATTTTAACCCAACAACTAAGTTACAGATTTATTGGAAAATTCTCACAAAACTCATTTTGTTGTCAAAAAGCTCTGTAATTTGGGAGGTGATATGCTCTGTATCGCATACAGAACAATGAAGCTGAGCCCATGCTTTAAGTGCAAAACTGTGTTAACAGTGAGCCAGAGCTGGTGCCTCAGTCATGAACTATGGCCACAATCCTGCAACCAGATCTTCATGGATGGGCCCTTTCAGCCTCGCACTGGGTTTTCAGGGGAACTCCACACAACCAGAAGCATCTTCTTACAGGGACTAATTTGCAGAACTGTGGAACATGAGCAAGTTAACGTTGCAATGAGAACCTTAAGTAATTTTAACTCACTTTCAATACCAAGGATAAGCTATTTGCTTTCATTTTCAGAGCTTGTCATAAGTAAGACCTCTCTTTGCATCTCTTCTCTCATTTTCCTCAACAGGCCATACATACATTCCTTTGTACCTTATTCCACACTGCCTGGTTTGCTTGGAAAATCTTCCCACATCATATTTCTTCACTCCTCCCATGCACCATTTTAAAAGCTCCCAAAAGTGCACCTCCTCCATAGAGTATTCCGGCTTTAAAAATCCCCACACCAGCTCTGTATTTGTTCCTTCCCACATTGTTCTGCAATGTACTTGGCTTGGAGACTTAATTTCCTTGAGGCAGGAACTGTGTTATCTGTTTGGCAAATGTCCCCATTGTTCTGCCCTGTGTACTGTAAGGGTGCTGAACAAATAATAATTAATATCGAATCACAATAAGCATCAATTGGACATAATTTCTTTCATCATCTTTGATGTTTCCAAGGGTATGCAAGAATTTCATACCCTTCTCAATTTCATTTGGCTGCAGGTAAAGACTATTACACTCGTGGGAGTGCCAGTTAGAGCCCATTATAAATTAAATAACTTGCCTTGGCATGAAAACTAGTAGAACTTGCTCCATCTTGGTAAGATGGAGATTTTATATCTACATACATATCTGCGTTTGGGATATTATTTTATGGGTCTGGATGTACGGATATTTTGGATATAAGAATCAAAATAGATTGCCAATCCTGACAGCAGGGTTCCCCAGGCACACCATACAACTTTGTTCACTGCAAACTGCATCACCAAAATTCTTTATGGATTTTATGAAAATGGTTTTGAGAGTTAAATGTAATAACAGCTCAGTAAAGAAACTAAATGGAATTTGTAATGGAGAAAAAAATGAAAACTAAAGTTATGAAATAGTTTGTCAACATTAAGGACTTTTTTAAATACCCTGCCATTATCTGTACTGGTTCTGCAATAATGGCAACCTTCTTGTAAACCTGGTGCTAGTGTTTTAAGCCAGGCACCAGTTAGGCCTGTTACAAGGAGGATATGTTGACACAGTGTTAAAAATTCTGACAGCAGTTTGGCTGCCCGAGGGCTACCAACATTGCGAACGCCAGTAGAGCTTGATGAATGTTTAGAAAATATCTCGTTTACATAGAGTAATAAAAGTTCTGGTGCCTCTAGTGGTTGGAACACAGGACTGGAAGGAGGAATCCTGTATTCTACTCTCTCCTATCTGTAACTGACTCTGTGTGACTCTGCCAAGTTACTTCAACTGCTTTGTGGCTCAATTTACCCATTTATAAAATAATTCTAATAGAAACTATTTCACTGCATTGCTGCAGAGCTTAGTTCAGAGTTTTACACATACACTGATATACTCAGCTGTAGTTGTAAAAACTACTAGTATCATGGCTGGGATGCTCCACGGCAATCTGTGGCCTGTGGGGTTCTGTGTGTGATCTGCAGCAGCACTGACAGCCACCACAAGCTCTGGGGCAAGGTGAGATGGGGTCCTGGCTCTGCACCCTGGAAGGGTCAGGGCCAAGAGTATAAGGGGGTTAGCCAAGGGCGGTCAGCCCCCGGCGCTGGTCAGACCATGGTATTGGGCCATCCCCGCACTCCCTGACAGCCATGGGCAGCCAGAGCAGCACTGCTGCAGCATTTGAAATGCCAAGCACAGGGTCAGCTGCCCCCTGAGCTCTCCCTGCATCAGTGGACCTGATGATCTGCAAGACATTTTGTTTACTGCTGCCTGCACGCATGGTTGCCAGATTGTGCTGGTTTCCGGCTGCTTATTTCCCGTCCCCCCCGGCCCCATGTTTAGTATTGCTAAAGTAACACACACACAAAGGAAGTGAGCTGTATGCTGACTGCATGCAATATTGACTGAGAGAGCTGGGCGCTCCCTCTGTGTCCAATCAAAGTGCTGCTACAGGTCAGTTGACACACCCCACAAATTCTAGGCACGGAAGTAGACTGTCTTGGACACAACAATCTTCCAGCCACTGGGAAGACAGAGGATCACTCATATGGTCCACTCACTGGCCTAGGCTGCCCATCATTGCTCCACAGTGATGCAAAAGCATAAATATTAGCCTTCAGGCATACCGTTACCACCCAGACACAAACCCCAAACTGGTTGTCAGTTCTAAACTTAGATGTCACCAACCAATTGCAAACTTCTCAGGAGCTTTAGCAGCCTTAATGTGGAATCACGGTCTGCTTGGATACTCCAATCTGTCTTGCCACTAAGGTGAATATTGCTCTGTGATAGAGGCCCCCTTTAACTAAGAACCACAGCATCATTCTTGTTGCTCCTAATGTCAAAGGACGAGTCCCTCACCTTTGATGAATTCTGTCTTGCTCCAAAGACAATTCTTGTAACTAATACTATAGCAACTATATGAAGAGTTAGTAAACAGGTAAAACGAAACAGATTTATTTACAAGGTTAAAGCACACAGAGACACATGAATGAGTTGCAACCACAGGTTTCACAGTTTCTATAATCAGCACACTCCATTTATTATTTAGGGCTAAGCCAGTTTAAGCAGCTGGGGATGTCTTGCTTATTATCTAGAAACAACTTGCCTGCTAGACTTCAAGCAACTTAATTGCTTTGGTTTGGGGTTTTTATCCCCCTCCTGACACGTTGTATGAGCTGCAAATTCAACTGATGAGAGCAGTCTTCTTAAATCACCCATCTTCACAGGGAGGAGTGTACAACTATGTTTAATCTGTAATTCTTTTGTTGACAATTTCTCAGTACAGAGGTAGGGAGTGTCCAGTTGCCAGATCTAACCACAGCCTTTTTGGTATTGATGGGTTTCCTCTTTCATCAGGGCAAAACAATTTCTGTAGAAGATCAGCTCGTTACACTAATTAATGCCTCCCTCCTGAATGGTGATTCATATAGTCACAAGGGTTCACAGTGCAACCACTCAAATATTACAACACAGAATACAGATATTACAAGTAAAATTAATGCAGGCAGCAGTTCACAGGCATTCAATGGAGTTTAAATGCTAAACTGTTACAATTCTAATACCTATTTTATCAATATGAACTGACAGGTGAGTCAGACATGTTCCAGCTATGCATCTGTTAATATCCAATTGATCGTGGGAACATTGGCATGACCTGGCACCATGCTGCCCAGGGTCACCAATGAACATTGCGGGAGATCTGAAGTGATATACAGAAATGAGGAAAATGAAAAGACATAGAAAGACTTGTCCACGTCTACACAGCCCTTTAGCACAGCTGTGCGAAATTTTTCAGGCAAAAAGGGCTGGCAACAGAGTGGGGCTAGCAGAGGCACATCCCCTAGCCAGCAGAGACACAGCCTCTGTACTGCCAGCACCCTCCTGCTGACAACAAAATCTCATGCGGCTATGCTAATTAGCTACGTGAGTTTCCAAATCGTCCTCCATTCGAAATTTCTTGAACTGTCATTAGCATGGTGCTGCCAGTAGCAGCGCTGTACTAAACAGCCATCTAGACGTGGCCTAAATTATTGGCACTATCCGCAAGCTCAAGCTAATAGCAGTGAGGATATTTGAAGGGGTAAAGAGGAAACTTGTGTTAGAAAAACAAAGGAAGGGCACGCTAGAAAATTGTACCATAATTTTTTTATGGCTTGTTTTATATTAAAAAATCTAGGTGCTGTAGTCGATGGCGTTTGTTATGTAATTTATGTTTGGGCTAGCTTTGGACAGATGGATTGCTGTATTTATAATGTTGTAAGCATAACGTTTTCTACATGTTTATTAACTTAAGTATCTTTCATATATACACAATTAAAAAAACATTTTATCTCAGGCCACTCACTGATTATACCAAAAGTTCCAGCTTCTATTACACAATGCATTTGTTATTTTAATTTCATTTTTCAAGTTGACTTAATTGTATATGAAACATTAGTCAGAAGTTTGTCAAGATGATTTGTTTAAGGGGGAAGGATGAGAAAATGAAAACTGTGCTTCTTTGTTTACCAAAACTGAGAATAGTGAAACTAATGTTCCAGATTAAAAATCTGCACATTTTAAATATTGCTTTGCCATAAATCTTGACTAAAATGTGGCTACAAAATAAGTTAATGCTAACTTACCTTTTAAATCATAGCAATGAATTTGAGGTAATCCTTGCCTGGTTATCATACTTTTCACTGTGAGGACTGGCTTCAGAACACAATATTTGAGAGTTTTCTTTTTGATACGTTTTAATACATACAGGAAATTCTAAAAATTCTAAAAAATTCTAAAAATACCACCAACAAAAGTGTTAAGTGTCTGTTCCTTAAAACAAGAGATTAATATTTGTTTTATATATTTTCACTGGTGCAAGTTTGTTTAGTCTTCTAAAAGTATACATTTCTACATCAGGCAAGTATAACTGGCAATCGTCCAGGTCTCCAGAAATACTACATACACAGCAGTAATGCAAATACTTCAGCTGACACTGTAGTATCTTAAGGACCTCTCACAACCAACATACAGCTTGTGAACATGAGCTTAGGTGGGCTATGTATGTTTATGTATTTTAACAGTATGTATGAAGTCACAGACATTCTTTAAAAAAAAACATTCTTCCTTGGTTTCTAGCATAAAGATCTCTGGTGTTTTGTTCAGTTTCCTTTTCAGAGATTTCAGATTTCCACTGTTGAAATGCCAATAATATACCTCCTCATATTTAGTAGCAAAGTAAGACAAATTAGTGTGCATGAGTATGTATGTTCAGTTTTCCTTGAATTCACATGTATAAATATATTTTATTAAATTACCTTGAAAGTGAAATCTCCTTCTCTATAGCATGTTGGATTGACACTACCTGTAAAGATTTTAAGCAAAACGTGCTTTATGCTTTCTTTGTAGTAGCCCACGAAACTGTTCACAGGATGACTGATGTTTCCCTAAAGAGCATTGTCCTGAATCATTGCAGTCAATGGGAATTTTAACAGCAGGTCCTGAATTATTAAAATGTATGGGGATGAGAAAATATGATTTAAAACAGGCCACCTTTTGCTTTAACTTACAGTTTTAATGGATAATGAGTAGTCCTATGCCATCTTAAAAACCCATTGTGTCAGATGCCCATGAAAACTGATGTCCAAATAAATCTTTTAGTCCCTACAGTGCCACAGGTCTCATAATTGTTTTTGCAGATATAGACTAACATGGCTACCCCTCCATAGTTACTAATTATAATGGATGATAATGTCAGACAATGGTTACTATTATTTCTTTCCAATGGCACCCAAGCTGTATTAGCTGCCTTCCAGCCAAGATGGCATAATCCCTCCCCAATCACAGTTTAAAGTCTTATTAAATTAACCTTATTTTAATTCAAATGAAAGGGATTTTGGGGGTAGGTACATTGTTAATTACATGTTTTGATGTTTGATTAACAGAAAATACGCAGTAGTTGAAGGCAAGCCAGAGAGAATGCACTGACACGTGCATATCACTAGTCCTTGAGCCCTGAACTCAGGTAGCCTAAACCATACATGAGTATCTCCACACCAAAGCCCTACCTAACTTCCTCCATCCTTACTGTTTCCAAGTTGATGTATGGGTGAATTGGGGGTAGTTCCCATTGTTCTGTGTGCCGAGATGTTCTAGGATTCTCTCCAAACCAGTTGAAGGAGAGCCTGGAGAACTTGTGTCACCTTCATGGAGAATTTGGAGTCGGGCTTTTGAAGACCATCAATAGGATTATTCTTAATAATCTTGCCTGACTCCTCATGCAAAGTATATGGGCTAAAATCCAAGTAACAGTCTGGATTAACTGTGCAGTACAGACATACTGAGGTCCAAGCAGGCCATGGCATTTCAAAACTTGAAACTCTGCTCACATATCTACACCAATGACATCATCACAGGACCTAACACCAACTATACCATCAGGGGCTCCTTTACCTGCACATCTGCTAATTTAATATATGCCACCATGTGCCAGCAATGCCTCACTGCAATTTACATCGGCCAGATTGGACAGTCTCTCCGTAAAAGAATAAATGGACATAAATCAGACATCAGGAATGGTAATGTACAGAAGCCTGTGGGGGAACACTTCAATCTCCCTGGATGCTCAGTGGCAGATTTAAGGATGACAGTCCTGAAACAAAAAAAAAATCAAAAATCAAATGGAGAGAGAAATCTCTGAGTTGCAATTTATTTGCAAATTTGACTCCATTAACCATGGATTAAACAGAGACTAGGAGTGGCTCACAGCTTACAAAGGCAGTTTCTCTGCTCTGGGTGCTAATATCTCCCCATTAGACTCTGACAAAGGCTCATATCCACCTGTCTGATCTGACTTGTTTTTTCCTCTTTTTATAAGTACTGTTGATACTGGGCCATTTCCAACTTGCTGAATAGACCTTGTTAGCTCTGGCCCTCCCTCTTACTGGGACCCAACTCTTTAAATACCCCTCTGAAACCACCTCACCCACTCATGCATCTGATGAAGCGGGTCTTTGCCCACAAAAGCTTATGCTCCAAAATATCTGTTAGTCTATAAGGTGCCACAAGACTTCTTGTTGTTCTTGAAGCTATAAACTAACATGGCTACCTCTCTGATACTTTAATTAATTGATCTGGTTGTTCATTTTAGCACAGAATTCAAACTCTATTGAAGGCTTATGATCAAGTTAAATCTTGAGTCAACAAGTGCCTTATTTATGTCAGTACCATAAAATATAGCTTTCCTGGAATAAAATTAGGTGTTCTCTGATAATTTATACTTGGTGTCAACAGTTGGTCAACTTGTAAAACTGGCAATTGCAGGAATGCTAACAAATGTACAGTGCACTTGTTTAATGTGATTTTTTTTAATATCCATAGAATTGCTGGAGACTAGCAATAAATAAATCTTTATTTAATGACTGTAAAGAGGATTAGAAATGTTACAAAGCCAAGTCTATTTCTACTAATAGCCAAGGGAAAGAGACAAAATGATTTTCCTTTGCAGTGGAAGTAATTCTGCACTGCCTTTTCCTTGGCCATGAGAAGACAAAAATTTGGGCTCAATCCAAGATGCTTTCAGCTTTTCTTCTCCAGCTAAGTATGTTTGAAGTGGAAAGACCAACTAACCCCTCAAAAGGATTTTATTTCAACCTTTGACCACAAATTCAACCCCATGTCACCTCAACCCAACCATGCTAATGAAAAAAAAAAGTTTCTTTATGAAATAAATTGTGCCGAAGAAGTTCAGAAATGTCATTAATTCTGGCACAAAAAACTTACTGTTTATTAACAATGCCTCAAAGGAACAGTAGAGGTAAAACAGCTAAATGTTTCTATTATAAATCCTGTTATTTTTAAAACAACACTTACAAGCTGAACAAAAGTACATATACTCTCATTGCACCAGAGTCTTATTTACAATGGAACAACTTATGAATTGCTCCATGGAAGTGGTACTGAACTCAAGTAAGAGTCTGATTCAGTCATTGGAGTCAGTGGAAGTGTTTTATTTGACTTCAGTGGGCTTTGGAGCAGACTCTAACTGAGAGGAGAATCAGGTCTCGTTCATCTATTATTCTCTCTGACTTTAGTGTAAGCTAGTGCCCAGAAATTATGCAACAGCAACACAAGCTGGGCAATAGTCCAAGTCTAATGTCAACACATCAAACATCCTGCCTGTCACAGGTGGAACCTGTTAAGCCAGCTGGCCTTGCCACTCCTTTCCATGTGTATCCTGCTGAAAACAGAGGATGGCATTAGCCACTATTTTCAGAGCCTCTTCTCATGGGTTCTCTTTCTTGTCCTAGCCAAGTTTGTTCTTGCAGGCTTCTGGTACATTTGCTTCTGTTGAGGAGACAAAGAAAGTCAGTTATGTTCCCCTAATGTAGGTGACAGAAAGGTTTTTTGTCGAGAAGGAAGGTTGGAAGAAGGTCTAGTAACTTCCCCCAAAGACAGGGTTTCCAGTATTGCCAATTGCGAGTTTTCAAATATCATAAGTCAGGCCCCATCAATCATAAGCCTTTTAAAAATAATCATTTTGAATTTTGTTCTCTTGCCTTCTGTTCCTCAACCCACTGAGTTCATTTTTCAAGCTTTTCTCTGTAAGCAGGAGGGCTATAATCTTACTTAAAAAATAAAGCTGAACTTTGTATGCAATCACATGATTGTGGGAGCAGGGGATCTAAGAAAAACAACAAAAATAATGAGACTCTCAATACTAGCAAGACTATTGATAGCATCATGCTCACAACTATGAAACTGCATCTGGAGTCTTCCATTAATAAGTAATCAGTTAAAATAGAAGAAAAAAGCAGTCAGGTAGCACTTTAAAGACAAACAAAATAATTTATTAGGTGAGCTTTCGTGGGACAGACCCACTTCTTCCGACCATAGCCATACCAGAACAGACTCAATATTTATGGCATAGAGAACCGAAACAGTAATCAAAGTTGACAAATCAGAAAAAAAAATTATCAAGGTGAGCAAATCAGAGAGCAGAGAGGCGGGCGGGGGGGGAAGTCAAGAATTAGATTAAGCCAAATATGCCAAAGAGCCCCAATAATGTCCCAGAAAATTTGTGTCCCGGTTCAAACCACGTGTTAATGTGTCAGCTTTGAATATGAAAGAGACTTCAGCACCTTCTCTTTGTAAAGCAGGCTGGAAATCGTTCTTCAAAAATTCTTGACTTCTTGAAGAAGAATTGAAGAAGAATTTCCAGTCTGCTTTACAAAGAGAAGCTTCTGAACTCTCTTTCATATTCAAATTTGACACATTAACACGTGGTTTGAACTGGGACGCAAAATTTCTGGGACATTAGGGGCTCTTTGGCATACTTGGCTTAATCTAATTCTTGACTTCCCCTCCTCCCCCACCCCTTTGCTCTCTGATTTGCTCAACTTGATAATTTTTTTTTCTGATTTGTCAACTTTGATTACTGTTGTGGTTCTCTGTGCCTGAAATATTGAGTCTTTTTTGGTATAGCTATGGTCTGAAGAAGTGATCTGTCCCACAAAAGCTCACCTAATAAATTATTTTGTTAGTCTTTAAAGTGCTACTTGACTGCTTTTTTGTTTTGATAGTATACAGACTAATACGGCTCCTTCTCTGTTACTATTAAAATAGAAGGTTTTACATAATAAATATCAACAGTCTCCAAGCATTCAAATGAAGAGACAGAGAAGTTTTGCCTTCCTATGGAGAGCGGTCCTTCAGTGGTTCAGCTTCAGCTAATGAAAACATGAATTTGTAAGCCATTATAACACTTAGGCAAAATTTTATTGTTATTGTGTAAAAGAGCCTGTTTCAGTTTTGCATTTTTCCCCATACACTTGTATGATTCCTTCAAGAAGGCGTAGACCGTTGCCCATTACCAGCAATAATACTATTATATTATTTTTAGTGCAACTAGTTCATGGGCAGGAACTCTATAATGTAATGGTTAAAGTGGAGTCAGATGTTGCACAGGGCCATCCACTGAGAGCTTATGTTAAGAGAAGCATTTTTATTATCATTTTACATATAAAGTCAGAACACTCCTGCAACTCTTTGAATTTGGATGAATTTCACCCACAGCTAAAATTTTACTTACTAGAGATTTTCACTTTCTGTAACTTATAGGTCGGTACAAAAATAGCATTTGGAGAGTTATACCCAAGGGTATTATCCCACAACAGGAAAAATCTCATTGTGGCAATATCACAAAGTGTGTGTCCTGTCCTACATAAAACTAATACAGGTTGAATCTATCTAGTCTAGCATCCTTGGGACCTGACTGGTGCCAAATGAGAGAATTTGCCAGACCACAGGAGGTCAATATTGTCTAGCAGCATCACCAACACTACCACTGCTTACTGGGCTTATAGAAGATATTTAGTTATAAATTACTGCTAAAAAGCAGCATAGAACACTAAGACCCAGGACTGCTGGCTGTAAACAAACTTTATGAGACCATGGCAAACTTGGCCACAACTGGGAGAAGTGGATATTCAGATAATTAAAATCATGCCAGATGGTGGATTTTTACAGACAAGAGAGTGCCCAATTAGAGAGTTTCAACCTGTGTTGCACTGTCTCCTATTCAGTTAATATATTTAAAATATAGCTCATTTTTCTATCTTATGATTCTTCTTAAATATGTGAAGAAGAAGCTCAGTGGTTAGAGCCTTGGCCTGCTAAACCCAGGTTTGTGAGTTTAATCCCTGAGGGGGTCATTTAGAGGTCTGGGGAAAATAAATTGGAAAAGGAAAAAAAAAGTCTGTATGGGATGGTGACAGTTCCTGTTGAGAGGCCAGGGCACTGGATTCAATGACTTCTCAAGGTCCCTTCCAGGTCTATGACAGTAAGCTCTTGAGATTGGCAACTCTCGACTAGATACTATAGGTGAAGTAAATTCCCCAGTCTTATGGACTGTACAGTAAAACCCTGAGTTACGCAGGTGTTGAGTTCCTCGCAACCCCTGACTAACTCAAATTTTGTGTAATTCAGGGAAGGGGGACCCCTCCCCTCCTCCGAGCCCCTGGGAGCCTGGAGCCAGGTGTAGCAGTACCTGGCCACTTTCCAGGCTTCCGCTCAGCTGCTGTGCTTGGCTAGATTCCTGACTCGCCACTGCTTGTGGGAGCCAGGAAACTGAGCAGGTGCTGCTTTGCAAGGCTCCCGGCTCCCCGGGGCTGAGGGGCTCCCTGCCCACTTCCCTCCTCCCCCCTCTCCTCCTTTGAGCTCCCAGGAGCCAGGCGCAGCAGCACCTGTTCTGTTTACCAGCTCCCCACTCAGTTTCTCAGCTCCCTGCTCTGCTTGCGGGAGCCAGGAAACTGACCAAGCACTGCTGCACTTGGCTCCCTGCTCCCTGGGGCTGAGGGGCTTCGCTCCCTGCCTCTCCTCCCCTCTCCTTCAAGCAATGGCATTCCTCTGGGTTCCCACGCGGGGGGGAAGTCAGGGGGAAGCCACACGGCTGCTCCGTTCAGTGCTCCGCCACCAGCTCCAAGCATTGGAGCCAGCAGCAGAGCACTGAAAGGAGTAGCCCTGTGGCTTCCACCTGCCTTCCCCCAGCTGGGGGAAATGAGCGGCTGGAGCCTGGGATTTCGACATTCGCATTATGATTAATATGTATGTCAAAATTGCATACAGCGCAGGTTTACTATGCTTGTTATGGATGCAGCCCCTACATGTGTAACAGCAGGATGCTGGAACTGTGTGCTTTTTAATGACCAGTGTCCATTTAATTAATAGGAGAAGAAGCAAGAGCATTGAAAGACTGATTTGCCTGTTGCTAGTTTGGATACATTTGTACTAGGAAGAACTTTCCTAGCATGGATGTTCTTTTCAGCAAGGCCCAACAACTCACTCCATTTAAGAGAAATCTACGATGGAGACTTTAGTTGCCTCTAGTGTTCCAAGTTTACTGCTGTGATCTCAGTCCCTGTCAAAGTAGTGTTATGGGTGTGGCAAATCTGGGTGGAGAAGCATGGAAATGGAGGAGGAAAGTAAAACATAGCTAAGTAGAAACATACAATAGAAGCAGACGCACATTGCAATAGGTTTTGAAAAGTGAAAGTACTTAAAAATGCATGACAGGAGGTCAGTATATTCTAAGCCTCAATTGGAAAAATGTTGAGTTAATTTGAAAAAAAAAATCGAAATCAGAATATAGTAGAGTGGGTCAAATTATTTCCTGTAAATAAATTAGCCAAAGCATTTTGTCCTTGGTATTCCTGTTTGTGAGTTAGTTGCAAATATACTCTCTTTTTTTAAAACAAATTTAGGAATTATTCCTAGCTATTCAATGACAAAATTAGGTGGACAAAATGCAACCCAAGCTGTTCACAAACTGTTCACTTTGCTTATGGATTATTCATTATGTGTGATTGGTCCTTGTATCTTACAGTGCTATTTCTGCTCATGAATGGATGACTGGAACTTTTTAAACAGGAAAATAATAAATAGGAAATAACAAGTAATAACAAATAACAAATGTTCCTGTTTGCACACAAACACCCTGAACGGCATGAAAGTACGGAAGAGGAACCATTCACCAAATAAACAGCCATTAGAAAGAGTCATGAAAGTGGTTTAAAAAAAACAGCTATTTGGAATCTGAATCATTATTTGTACAGTTTTGAGCCACATTTAAACCAATATAAGTAAGATATTAATCAACTGCAATGCTTTTATCTTCACTTCTTGAAAAGACTGCTTCAACTTAAATTGTAAATTGTGAGAGATACACTCTTATACTTCTGTCTGAAATTACAGACGCTAGGGCTATAGTTACACTAGCAAGTTTTGTAGACAAAACTGGGGTTTTGTTGACAAAAATCACAGAGCATCTACACACAAAATGCATGTTGTCAGCCAAAACTCTTGGAAAAAAAGCTGTGTAGACACTCTGGCGGCCCTCTTGTTGACAGAGCAGATCAAAAGATTGATCTGCTTTTATGTGTAGACACAATCTGTCAACAGAAGGTTTGCTGGATCAACTCTTCTGCAAGTAACTTCTGTAGACAGATTGCTATAGCGTAACTGTAGCTTAGGCCAGGAATCATTTTCGTTTTCATCTTTTTAACCCCTTTCACTTTGAATTTCAGTTTGAGTTTTGATTCCCAAGAAATTCCAGAAGTCAAACCAAACTTAGTACTTGGTATTTTTTTAAGAGACTGAGATTTATCTGGTTTCATGTCAAAAGCATGCATTCTTCATCCACTGTCTGACTACCTCAGACATGCGCTCTTCCACTTAAGGGAGGAGAAAGAGAAGTTTACGAAAGCTGAGGGGAATAGCCTAGGTAACCGCTTTATTCCTAATCCTGGCCTCCTCTACCTCAGTGTACAGCAAGAGTGGTAAAGAAAAACGTTCTTGTCAATTTAACAAGTTACCTGACATAATTCCCCAAAGGCTACTTGCAGGAGTATTGCTATCCAGCTGTTCAACTAACAATAGTAACAGCATCATGCAGCATCTAGTAGCATTGAAAGACCTCAATTGATATCAAGGTCCCATTGTGCTAGAGGGACAAACAAAGATACAATCCTTGCTCCTAACAACTTGCATTATTAAAAGACAAGCAATACATGATGGAATATAATCCAAATATATATAAATGTGTACCTATTTTCTTTTTGTTTTTTCCATCATCATGCAAATAGCATCAGCCACTCCTATCTATCTTCTCAAATCAGCTGTCTTCCATTGGCTGACTTCTTACAGGTGTTAGAAAAGTGGGAAATTAGGGTATGTCTACACTTCCAGGAAGATCGACCCAGTCAGGGTCAAACTTTTGGAGTTCAGTGTTGCGTGTCTGGTACAGATGCACAAAATCAATCTCTTTGGGGTCGGCTATCGCGTGTAGTAAGGGAGGTCAATGGGAGAGTACAGAGGCTCGGTCTATACTAGGGAAATAAGTCGAGTCCGATATGTTGATTCTATCTACACAAATGACACAGCTAGAACTGTGTATCTGAAATCAATGTATTTCCCAAGTATAGACTTAGTCTTAGAAGGTATTTGAAGGAGTAGGGAGTAATAACATTACAGATCAGTTCATGTATTTCATGGTTCAGGGTATTTCATGTATAAAAGCATAGGCAGAGGCGACCACCAGAATTATATAATTTGACCAGCACTTTCCATGCCACAGAACATCACTCATTCACTCCTGTAATTCCATAATCTCTTGATGACAAACTGAAGTCCTCAAATCTTTATGAAAGACTTCAAGTCACAGAGAATCCAGTTTTTACTATAGTTCAAATCGGCAAATGATCCATGCACCATACTGCAGAGGAAGACAAAAAGGCTGGGTCTAAACATGACCCTTCTTTTCAAAAGGGGCATGTTAATGAGTGGGTTTGAAAGATGCTAATGAGGTGCTGCAATGAATATGCAGCACCTCATTAGCATAATGGCAGCCCCAGCGATTCAAAAGTGAGGCTTTTCGAATTGCGTGCCACCTGTGGAGACAGGACCTTCCAAAAGGACCCCCCCAGTTTTTGAAAGCCCTTCTTCCAATCACAAATAGGGGAAACTGGGAAGGTCCCATCTCCATGGGCGGCACGTGATTCGAAAAGCCGCACTTTAGAATCGCCGCAGACGCCATTATACTAATGAGGTGCTGCATATTCATTGCAGTGCCTCATTAGCATATTTCAAACCCGCTCATTAACATACCCCTTTCGAAAGGAAGGGGCATGTGTAGACCCAGCAAAAAAAGAAAAAAAAGACCCTTCCAGGATTTCTGCCAATCTTGGGGAAAATATCTTCTTGACCTCAAACGTGGGGGATCAGTTAGACCTTGAGTACATCAGTAATACCCAGTAGAGAGAAATATTGGGAAAGAATTTTCTCTAGTAACTCAGAACCCTCACCATCTAATGTCCCAGCTCCAGCTGTTGCAGATATTTGCTCATAGCAGTGGTGGATGGCAATGATTTTTCTGCTTTCTTCTTTTGTAGGTCTGCTGCTGTTAATTTGCAGTGGTGTATTTGCAGGTTATAACTCAGGAGGTTCCATGTGGGCAGGGCAGTTTAGTAACTCTTCAAAGTGTTCCTTCCATCTACTGAGCTGCTCACTTGCATTTGTTAACACATGCCTCCCCCTTATCCTGTACTGGCTGATACACTGTATGCTGTGACCCAGCTAGCTTGTGTGTGATGTTATAGAGCTCTTTCAAGTTTCTCTGTCGTTCAGCTTGTTCAGCTTGAAACCAGAAAAGCACCTGGTCCAGACAACTTCTTCTCAGAAACAATCAAGGCAGGTAGTGAGGCATCAGTCAACATGACGTATAATCTATTTGGGAAAATTTGAGACATGAAAGAGATCCCACAAGACTGGAAACATGGCTACCTTATCAAGATTCCAAAGAAAGGCAACCTGAAGGAATGCAAGAACTGGGGGGCGGGGGGCATCACATTACTATCTATTCCAGGAAAAGTGTTCAGTACAAGTCTCTTGGAGAGAATGAAGGCAAAAATCGATAGACAGCTCAGGGGAGAACAGGCCAGTTTCCAAACCAAGAGATCCTGTACTGACCAAATATCAACTCTCAGAGTGATCATAAACAGTCACTCAAGTGGAACCCCCCACTGTACATAAGCCTTTGAAAAAGGCCTTTGACAGCGCTGATAGAGACACATTGTGGAAACTGCTACAACACCATGGAATTGTTAACTTGATTCAGTCAACATATGAACACTTGACATGCAAAGTCATTCACGATGGTGACCTGACAGAATTCTTCAACATACTGTTAGGAGTTCAACAAAGGTGTCTATTGTCACCTTTCCTATTCTTGATCACAATGGACTGGATTATGAACAGGACAACAGATGACCATCAACGAGGCATTCAGTGGACACTTTTCAAACAGCTAGAGGACATTGATTTTGCTGATGATGTCATCCCCTTTCACACCAACAAGAAAGCATGAAAGAAAAAATCAGAACATTAGACAAAACTGCTTCAGTGACTGGACTGAGCATTAACAAGGGAAAGACCAAGACAGTGAGGATCACTCAATCCAACAACACCACCATCACACTGGGAGGGGATGATTTGGAAGATGCGGAGCAGTTCACCTACTTGGGCATAGATGGAGAAACAGATAAGGATATCAATGCCAAGATAGGGAAAGAAACAGGAGCGTTCAAGACTCTCAGTCCCATATGGAGTTCACAAATAATGTCTGTGAAGATGAAACTGCAGATCTTCAACACAAATGTGAAGTGTGCGCTCCTGTATGGATGCGTGACCTGGCATACCAAAAAGTCTTCAAATCACAAGCTACAGACATTCATAAACAGATGCCTGAGGTGCATCCTTCACATCAAAAGGCATGACCTCATCACAAATGAGGAGCTCTGGAACAGAGCAGGACAAAAACCAATTGACAGTGAAATCAAGAGAAGAAAGTGGGGATGGCTAGGCCACATTCTCAAAAAACCATCATCCAGCATAGTCCATCAAGCTCTCACATGGAACCCACAAGGAAAACGCAAAAGAGGAAGATCTCAGACAACATGGAGAAGGTCTACTGAGATCGAAGGACAGCAACTGGGATACTCCTGCAGTCAGCTAGTTTTGTTCCAAGACAGAGTGAAGTGGAGGAGACTTGTAGATGGTCTATGCTCCAAGCGGAGTACCAGGGTTAAGTAGTAGGAGTAGTAGTAGTGGTGGATGGGCCACATAACATTGAAAGCCCTTGTATTATACCATGCCCACCCCCATAAACTTATCAAGGGTAGTCTTAAAATAACTAGAGAGAGGGCAAGGAAACAGAAGTTGATAATGGGGCAGTCAACAATGCCATCATTAGTACTTCCCTCTTGCACCCTCATAGGAGGCTCTGGTTTCTATGAGTACATGATTAAGATGGGGTTCAGATTTTCTCCTAATTAGGGACAAGTTTGTTCAAAAGATTTACAAAATTTTCAGCAGACCAGGGCTGCTTAACATGTAATAAAGCTCAACTACAATAAATTCCTCATGGATTGGGGTTCTGTGTTAGATGTTTCATACGAAAGAAATCTTGAAAGGCCATGTCTTTATCTAGAAAAGGAAAAACATTACTTCTGCCAGGCTGGATGGCTTGTCACACTGTTCCCTGACAGACATTTATGGATAAGTCTGATCCCATTGATATCAGTGGGAGTTTTGCCATTGACTTCAATTGGCCCAGGATTTAGGCGCTGAAAAAGGTAATTTTTCAAATTTTTACCAAAGGTAATTTTACCTTCTCTGTAAAGCAGTGTCTACAAAAATCCACTTGCTTTCTGAGTAGGTGAAGCACACCACACATTGCAATTAATTTTCGTGTGTGGCAGTGTCTATTATACCCAGTATTGCAAAGTAAAAGTCATCCAGCTAAAGGAAAAACAAAATTGGGGATTTTAAAAGGATTTATTGAAAGAAGGGAAGTAACTCAGAAGAAGGGTAATGAGTTCTCAGAGAGACGAAAGTAAGAGAGTGACATCCCCTTCCTTTCCCACCTCAAACTATAATGCGTCAAGGGGAAGGAACCATCAATATAGTAACTATTCTCAGCTCAGTTGGGTGCTGGTGAATAGCTGAGGTTTCTAGGTGCTAATGTAATACAAATAACTAATAATAATCATAACCTATAAAAATGACAAATTCTGTGCTGCTGCGTCACCAACATTCATCCAAAATAGTAATTATATTATTGGCAGAATATAAACACAGCTATTATCATGATAGTAAAGTAGCTTGGCATCAATATATCAATATCAATGAAACAACAGGTTTCAGCTTCACCTCAGGAACTATTTCCCTCCAAGCACCTCAACTTATTCTCAGCATTTGTGCAGCAGCTGAGGATTTGCTCTTTCTGTGACAGTACTCAAGTCCATTGGTATTAGTTTTTCAGCATGTAGCAAAACTGGCATTCCCAAACACATCAAAGACTAAGAGGGGATATGACAGAGATCTATAAAATCATTACAGGTGTGGAGAAAGTAAATAAGAAAAAGTTATTTACTTGTTCCAATGACATAAGAACTAAGGACCAGCAAAAACAAGTTTTTCTTCACACACTGCACAGTCAACCTGTGGAACTCCTTGCCTGAGGACGTTGTGAAGACCAGGACTTTATCAAGGCTCAAAAAAGAACAATATAAATTCATGGAGGTTAGATCTATCACTACTTGCTAGCTAGGATGGGAAGGATTGGTGTCCCTAGACTCCATATGTCAGAGGCTGGAAATGGATGACAAGAGAGGGATCACTGTTCTGTGCACTCCCTCTAGGGCATCTGGCATTGGCCACTATCAGAACACAGCATACTGGTCTAGAGGGACCTTTGGTCTGACCCAGTGTGGCCATTCTTATGTTCTAATTTTGACAGGAAAAATAAAGGTCAGAAGCATTTTTCCTCCTGAATGTAAATCATGTCTCAAAGAGTTTTGTGTCTGACTGTACAGCTTGCCAATGCCTGGCATGCCCTTTTCTTACACTGTCTCTGTGTTAATCAGTTTTTGATGTATGAACCAGGTCTGACAAGCTATGTTTGGGTTATTTCAGGTGACTGCATCCATTGTTACCTGAATACCTCATCAGCAAGTGATTTCACATTGCTGTAGACTGACTAGGATGTTCATTAGGTAACTTCCCAAAGAATTATAGGTGATGAAATCACTGTGTAGATCAGGCACACCCATTCAATCAAGTCTTCAGCTTGTTGACAAAATGTCAGGTGCTCTAATTTAATGTTTAAATATTATGAAATGGTGGTTTCACCAGCTTCTAGTCAGCAGGTCTTGTCTCTCTCTCTCTCTCTCTCTCTCTCTCACAGAGAGAGAGAGAGAGAAAATGTTACAATTGTTTCTAACTGGCAACCTTGTAAATGACACTCTCAGCAGAAGCAAGTATAAAATTAGCATAGAGACTGACCCATCCTTTCAACTTTTTTGGGGACACAGATGAGGCACTTTGGTAGGGGAATGTGGGGAAGCTTTCTGTGCTGTTATCCATATTATTCCTGATCTGTGGGTAATTCTTCTGCCTGTCAAGTTTGAATTTTTGATCAAGCCCTTAGACAATCGAAGGTAATCCAAGTTTGGGTAGCACCTTCTTCCAAACCATTCAACATGTAAATTAAACCAATTTAAACTTGCTTAAAATGAGTTAGACTACCACTGATCTGCATCCACTTACTGATATGACTCTTAAATCCCAATCCTATTACACCTTACCTCTAAATTTGGCTACTGAATCTAAGGTAAATTAAATCAGTTCATGTCTGCTCTCTCCTGAGGGGAAGATAATGCTGCAGCAGGAGAAGTAACTAACAAGAAAGTATGTAAGTTAAACCCCTGGGTGACTCTTGGAACCAAAGCAGACTTCTGCTGTAGATAGCAGATTTTGTTTTGTTTTGTTTTGTTTTTTTTAAATGTCCTATTGTAAAGTTTTCACAGATTAAAAATTTGATGGGCTGATGAGCCATTATTTTAACAATGGATTAATGAATGGTGCTGTTATCAATAAGTATGCAAGACTGGTATAAAGCAAGGCTGAAATGCTGACACTAATTCTACAGGTTTTGTATAACAAAGTTTATTGTAACAGTTTTCATTTCCTGCCAGCACAGAGAGCTGGGGAGGGAAGTGCTGATTCAGGTCTATTTTCTCCAGCAGCTGAACATGACTCTCTGAAGACTTACTTAAACAAATAAATACACTCCTGTGGCATAGAAGGTGCTTTGTTTATTGTTCTTTTTCACTTGGGTTACCCAAGGAGCAAAGTATTAATAAATGACAACAGAAAATTATAGCAGGGTATCCAAAAGGAGGGTGCTCTTTGTTATTGCTGTTTTTAAAATGCACAGCAATATGTTGAGTTATTTATTTATACAGACTGCCTATTATTTTGCTTATTACTTTATTTTAATGTGTTCTGGCTGAGCAGGCATATGCTGGCTGAAAGAATAAAAACTCTGCTTCTGAATGGTCTGTCACCTTAGGTGAAGTGCAGGACAGAGCCTGTTCATAAGACTTAACCTCAACAAAGCACTCTCTCTGGGAATTACATGAGGTAATTTAGCCACGGTACCCTTTCAAGTCTGTGTACTGTTTAACAATCAGCTGAAAGCTTGACAAATGTGGTGGCTTTGCAGTATCTAATCATTCCTTAAAGGGTAGACTCATTGCTTCTAGTTCTGCTTTCTTGTCACCATTTATAGTTAAGTATAAAATGAGAGAATATTCATGAAAGCAAGTGGTGGTGACTTGTGCCACACATTTGTCTTTTTAATGTTCCTGTAAAACCATGGTACTATCCTGGCATAAAGTTCAAACAAGATATTGAGGTGGCAACTTGAATGTATAATACTGGCATCTATTTCCTCAAAATTACCAAAGTCAATATAAAGTGACACTGTATAAGATACTGAGAACTAGATGGCTATGTCATTACTCATGCTGAATGTGGCCTTATTCTACAAGTAGTTCTGCTAATTTCATGTGGGTCAGCTAGAGGACTAACTTACCATTAAGTAAGGGTATTGCCAATACAGACTTTAAACAGTATTGTTAAATTCCCCTTTCCCTCTTATGCATGGCCAAATCATGGCATGGATTTTTAGGTAATAAATTCAATGTGAATTTCTGCTTAAAATCAGTTACTTCATTTGGCCTCTATGCTCTTCAGATTGCTTGGGAACATGTTAATCTTTTAATATCTCAGAACAAATTCTGATTCTAAGTGGCCTAACCATCTGCTGGTGAAATCTTAATATTCATGGTCATCTAGCCACAGTACAATTACTAGGGAGTATATCTGCACAAGTGGCTCTTTATATCTCAGCAGCCATATAGACCACTGTTTCTCAACCAGGAATACATGTACCCTTGGGAGTACACTGAGATCTTCCAGGGGGTACATCAACTCATCAACATATTTGCCTAGTTTTACAAGAGGCTATATAAAAACATTAGTAGAAGTCAGTACAACCTAAATGTTCATTCAGACAATGATTTGTTTCTACTACTGCATATGCCTTATGCTGAAATGTAAGTACCATATTTCTATTCCAATTCATTTATTTGATAATAAGATGGTAGAAAGTTACCAAGGTTTCAGTAGTAGTCTTTTGTGATATTTTTGTATGGTTTTGTAAGTAGATAATTTATAAGTGAGGTGTAACTTGGTGGCATGCAAAGAAATCTGACTCCTGAAAAGGGTACAAGTAATCTGGAAAGGTTGAATGGCACTTGTTTCGAGACCTCAGATTACCTCAGGACCAAGTTTCTCATCCGGTGGTACATGTACCCTCTGGAATATGTAGCCGAAGTCTGGGCACACCTATAATTTTTTAAGGGGTACTTTATAAAAAAAAAAATTTGAGAAACATCGGTAGAGTCATACCATTAGAGTTAGCTTGCTGATTTCCTACATTGTTCTCTCTCCCTCTCTCTCTCTCGCTCTCTCAGGCTGCGTCTACACTATAAGATAAATTGGAATTTAAGCCAATTAGCTCAACATTACCAAGTGACTGTCTTCACTGTAAACATGATGAGCTCGATCTTGGGAGCACTTATATCAAGATTACAATATCACCTTTACCTGACGCGTGTAGCGACAAGCTCGAATTCAAAAGTTTGATTAAAGGCCAGTGTGGAATTGCCACATATTAAAATGGAATTTATTAGCCTCCAGAGGTGTCCCGTATGTAACCCAGAATGCCCCTCAGTGCTCCACTCTGGCTGCTGCTCTCCAGATGCACCAGAATTAGGTAACAGGAAGACCATGAATTTCAAAGTGGGAGCAGCAAGTCTGCGGCTGTGGGCTCATGTTTGTATTAGAGCCTGAGAAATGTCTGTCTGTCTTTGCAATTAGTGCTGTTAAGTGCATCTACCCATTTCAAATAATCCCTGCAGGGAGTTCACAGTTCTGTCTCTACAGTTGATTTTTTTTTTTTTCTGCTCTGCCTGGCACCAGCCACTGCCCCACTGCACCACATGGCAACAAGGCTGTTGTGGAGGTTATGTTAATGTAAGAGGCTGAGAAACTTATCTCTTACATGTGTGCGCAAACCCCCCTCCATCCCCCACAGGCACCACACAGTCGGGGTCTTTCCCACACTCAGCCACATCATGTGGCAAACACCTTATCCAATAAAGGGACATACCTGCCATTCGGTGATGACCATGCTGCAAGGCAGCGCTATGTCCTGGCTTGTGTGAGGTTAGGGCTCCAAGGGCAGCAAAGAATTTCAGGGGCTTGCAGCCACTGGGAGTAGGTCTCCCCCAGCAACTAAAGATATTTGGGGGCTTGATGCTGCCACAGGGAAGTCTTTCTTAGCAAGTAAGTTATTTGTGGATTTGCTGCTGCCAGGAGGAAGTCTGCCCCGGCGGCTAAGATAATAGGGAGGTCACTGCCACTGAAGGGATGTCTCCCCCAACCCAGTGGCTAAGATAGTTGGGGGGGGGACCACTTCAACTGGCCCACCCACTGAACCCCCTCCCCATGCCCCTAGCAAGGGAGCAGTGGCGCTTGCAGCCACTGGGGGGAAAGTCTTCTCCAGTGCTAAAGTAGTTGGGGGCTTGCTGCTGCTGTGGGGGAGTATCCCCTGTTGACTAAGATGATTGGGTGGGTACTACTTCAGCTACTTCAACACTCCAAGCGCCTCTTCAGCCGCAGACCACAGCACCCCCCTCACCCCACCAAAATAATTTCGGGAGCTTGCTGTCCATTGCAGACACCTGCTGGGTTGATATTTCTGTTAGAAAATCTTTTTGCTAACATTTCCTATCTTTCTTCATGATTTGACCCCCTCAGAAAGGGGGGAGGGGGGACTAGGTGAGATCCCTGTTTCCATCATCAGTTCAGTGTATGAGATTTCACTGCCAGCACCTGTGTTGACAATGTCTGTGTAGTGAAAAGTCAAAAATGTTTTTTTTCCTAGACTTCTCTATCCTCTTTCTTCTAACTTTGAGAATACAGTCGGGATCCCTGTATCACTTTCAGGGATTGGATGGAATCATGGGAGGGGGGACACTCAGTGGATGGCCAGTTGAGAACACAGCCTGTGCACAGAAGCTTTATAGATCACCAGGAAGCCAAAGACCCTCCCCTCAGCAACTCTCTTTTAAAAAAAAAAAAAAAAACTTTCCTAGCTTCTCTTTCTTCAAACTTTTTAGGGTCCCTGTATTATTTTCGGGGATTGGATACAATCACAGGGGGTCATTGAGAATTCAACTACAGAAGAAAAACATTTCTGTAAACTTTTTTGCCATGTCTGTGGATGCCCTACTTTTCCTTCCTCCCAGCAGGAAAAATGGACATTTGCTTACCATGGGAGGGGAATGAGGAAAATATAATGTGGGAAGATGATTTCAAAGACCAACAAGCATACCCCAAATGCTACAGGGATGAGGGAACTGTGGCATAGGTTCCCACAATGCACTACTACAACAGTCAAAGTTTGCTGATTGAATGTGGCAGCAATAAGTTGACTTCCTGAGGAGCACGTGGGGAGGCGAGGATGGTCAAATTTGAGCTTATCAATCCAGAATTACAAAACTGATATTAATAAATGTATGTCATAGCGTAGATGCAGCCTCAGTGATTGTGGCGGTGGATTTTCATGAAACTAAAACTCAGATTATTCTGGCATCGGGGATATCAAACTCTCTTGATGACTTGACATTAGAGTCCACTGATAGGATTAGAGTTTTTCCAAGTTAATGGAAATAAATAGTGTTTTATAAATGCCTTATGTAGTTAAATATATATTACTAAATAAAGGTCAGATTGTAGTACCTTCACTCACATTGAGCAGTAACTTTCCTCACACACCAGTGACACTATTTATGAAGTGACGGCATGTTTCATGTCACTAAGGATATCACAATCTTGCTTTGAGTGTCTTATGCAATGCTTCCCCTCAATCTTTCATTTCTAACAAGTACACTACCTCATTGTCCAGCTGCATTTCCTGTCTGAACAGTATCCTTTGTTACAGTAATGGTACAAAACATCACAAAAGACAGCCATTTGATTCACTGCAGTGAAGTGTGTCACTTCTGACCTTACAGGTGCGGGTGAAGGGTGGGGGTTATGTATTTAAGCAGGTGCCACAATTAAGAAGATGTAGAGAAAGCCCCCCCTCCCATTATTTTCAGAGAGGTTTGAATGATGCAAGCATACAGAGTGCTATGTACTTCTGTACTAGGTACGGACTGGTTATACAACTTGCTTATACATACTATATGTGTTCATATTCCTAATGAGAGCCTTTAATGCTCTTCTAGGTATGGTAGAGGTTAGTTTAAAATAAGACTAACACGGCTACCTCTAGCAAAACTAAAAGCAGTCAAGTAGCACTTTAAAGACTAGCAAATAGTTTATTAGGTGAGCTTTCGTGGGACAGACCCACTTCTTCAGACCATAGCCAGACCAGAACGGCTACCTCTCTGATAGTTTAAAATAAGGTATTTTATGCACAGTGCCACCTAGTGGCTCAATAGCATAATACATTTTAGCATCACATTACATCTCTACAGCTGCTACCCCACTAGCAGTAGCAGTAGCCCACACAGAATTCCAAGATTGCCTCATACAGCAGCCATTTCTACACCCCAGCCAGCAGGAAACCACTGCAACAATCATGGCAGCAGCAATCAATCAAGTTTCCATATCTCTCACTGAGGAGCATGGTTCACTTCAGCAACAGCTTGCTGTGTACCTACCAGGCAAACTATGCTTCCAAAATCCAACATCCATCCATAGCTTTGGCTTCAGGGGGATTTTTTGAAGAAGATCTGTAAAAGTAATCTTCTAGTTTTACATCCTTGCATATATGGGTTTCAATTGTAGATAAAGCTGGATGCCTGTGGTCCAAGCCAAATGTTCTCTTCTCCAGTTAGTAACTGCCACGCCTGCTCTTACTGGATGTTTAGTATAAATGCTTAATGTTGACTATCTAACTGATATGTTGTTACATGTTTAATTGTTATATTGTTATAACATAGAGGCTACGTCTACACGAGCCCCAAACTTCGAAATGGCCACGCAAATGGCCATTTCGAAGTTTACTAATGAAGCGCTGAAATGCATATTCAGCGCTTCATTAGCATGCGGGCAGCCGCGGCACTTCGAAATTGACGTGCCTGGCCGCCGCGCGTCTCGTCCCCACGGGGCTCCTTTTCGAAAGGACTCCGCCTACTTCAAAGTCCCCTTATTCCCATCAGCTCATGGGAATAAGGGGACTTCGAAGTAGGCGGGGTCCTTTAGAAAAGAAGCCCCGTGGGGACGAGACGCACGGCGGCCAGGCGCTTCAATTTCGAAGTGCCGCGGCCGCCCACATGCTAATGAAGCGCTGAATATGCATTTCAGCACTTCATTAGTAAACTTCGAAATGGCCATTTCGAAGTTTGGGGCTCGTGTAGACACGGCCATAGAGTATTAAGTAAATAATTATATAGTTACATTGCTATATTCTATAAAGTTAATTGAAAAAATTAATGTAGTGTTGCATCTTTATTTGCTGAGCTGCTTCATTACCTTTTTCACTGCAACCCTGTTATAGCTATCTCTACTCTTTTACTGTAACCACTCCTAAATAAATACAGATTGAACCTCTCTCATCTGGCACCCTTGGGACATGACTGGTGCAGAATAAGAGAATTTGCCAGACCATGGGAGGTCAATACTGTCTAGCACATTACCAACACTTCTACTGCTTAGTGGGCTCTTAAGACACATTTGGGGTAAATTACAGCTAAATAACAGCACAAAACACTGAGAGACAGGACTGGTGGCTGTAAACAAACTTTACGGGACCACAGAAAACTTGGCTGCACCCATGAAAAATGGTCATCCAACTAACTAAAATCATGCCAGGTTACTAATGTTGCTGGACAAGAGAGTTCTAGATTAGAGTGGTTCAACCTATATTACCTTTATTTTTATCAAAAACAATAAGCCCTGTGGCACCTTATAGACTAACATATTTTGGAGCATAAGCTTTCGTGGGCAAAGACCTGCTTCAGCAGATGCATTTGATGCTTCGTCTTGCATCTGACGAATCATGTCTTCGACCACAAAAGTTTATGCTCCAAAATATCTGTTAGTCTACAAGGTGCTACAGGACTTCTTGTTGTTTTTGAAGATACAAACTAACTCGGCTACCTCTCTGATATTTTTTATCAGAGTGCTGTCCTTTCAAGAGAAAGCTGTCTAGCTGCGGATTTTCCTGGTAATTATTTTAACGCAGGCCACAATCTTGCTTACTAATTTAGAAAAGTTAAAAGTAAAGTTTTTACACTAAAAGCAGCATTTTAAGCAGTGCCAATGGTTTAATATAACTGAGTCAAATCCTCCAATAAGAGGGTCCATGGCAGAGCGTCTGCTGCTACCATATTTCCCCACCAACATATTTAGCAGTTGAGATAAATCACACTAATATTAGCAATAGATGTTAGCATCTGAGCAGTGCTTGATCCAGGACTTTTCTATCAGAGTGCAAGAGGCTTATCATCTGTTAGTGTAAACGAATCTGTAAAAGTTGTCACATGCCCATATGCTTGACAGGCACTCCTTTTCAATCGTATATATTACTTTTCTGCTACTGAAGTATGTCAGGGCAAAATACAACTGACTTCCGCTCAGATCTGTATTGTTGAACAATACACCACCTATAACATAGCTACTTGCATACACACTGACTCTTGTGAGTTTGTTCATATTGTAGGAGCTGAGAACTTGATGAATGGCTTTTACTGTCACAGGGTTAGGATTGACTCCATCTCAAAAATTCAATTTGGGATACACTGAAAATGCATTTTCCCTTATTTAACCTGTACTCAAGTCAACTGATTAGGCTTAGGACTCCACTGAAGGTTTTGTTGTTCTTAGTCCAAAGGTTCATACATCAGAATAGCAACCAGGAAAATGAAAACTCCATTTGTATTCGTTAACAAATATACCATCTTTCTCTGGAAAATGTAGTATTCAAAATCAAAATCTGTCATAGGCTGTGATAAATGAAGTCAGTTTACCATTTTCTTTAGCTAAAGGAATTTGCCAGAATCCACTCAAGTAGTCTCGCTTAGAGTACACTGTAACTCCTTTTACTCTGAGAAGGAAGTCATTCAATGGTGAGAGAAAATATTTTTCTATCATAACTGCTTCAAGAAGTCTTTAAGATCCATACCAATTCATACATTTCCATTTTTCTTTATAACTGGTAAAGTTTGGGCACACCCATGCTCTTAACTCAGAGATGGCATGAAAAAGGGAATCTGCTCCATTCTCTTTAACACATTAGCCGCATCTACACTAGCCAGCTATTTCGAAGTAGCCGTGCCAACTTCGAAATAGCGCTCACCGCGTCTACACGTGCCAAGCGCTATTTCGAAGTTAAAATCGACGTAAGGCGGCGAGACGTCGAAGTTCCTATCCTCATGAGGAGATGGGAATAGCGCCCTACTTAGACATTGAACGTCGACGTAGGGCACGTGTAGACGATCCGTGTCCCGCAACATCGAAATAGCAGGGTCCTCCATGGCGGCCATCAGCTGAGGGGTTAAGAGACGCTCTCTCTAGCCCCTGAGCTCTATGGTCGCCGCATGCAGCAGCCCCTTAAAGCTCCCCACCCCCTTATTTCCTGTGCAGGAAGCTGAGAGCTCGTGCAAGCAGCAGCACTGCCACGTGCACAGCCTGCACGGACCTCAGCAGCCCCAGCCCACACCCTGCACCTCATGTCAGCCAGCCAGCCCCCCAAGCGCCCACGTGGCACCCCCACCAAGGGGACCCAGGGCTCCCAGCCTGCCAGCCAGAGGGGGAAGAGGCAACAGGGCCCCTCCTGGATGGAGGCCGAGATCCGGGACCTGCTGGGGCTCTGGGATGAGGAGGAGGTGCTCCAGGTAATGGGGAGAAAGAGGCGGAACGCGGATGCGTTCACTCGGCTGGCCGAGGGCCTGGCTGCCCAGGGTCACCCTGCCCGCACTCCTGACCACGTCAGGAGTAAGGTGAAGGAGCTGCGGCAGGGGTACGGCTGGGCCCGGAACGTGGCCAGCTGATCTGGGGCCACCCCCGCCACTTGCCCCTTTTACAGGGAGCTCAGGTCCCTCCTGGGCCCCTGGCACACCTCCTCCCCCCAGGCCACTCTTGACACATCGGCCGACGAGCCCCAGCAGGTCCCGGAGATGGAGTCTGCCCCAGAGGTAAGCCCTGCACCCCAAGGGCCCCCCCAGGAGCCCACCCCTGGGACGCCAGAGGAGGAGGAGGGGGAGTCCTCCAGCAACGGGGGGGGGGCTCCACATCGCCCTTCCGTGCCAGAGCTCCAGTAGGGCGTCTGCCCAGAGGGTGTCCCCCAAATGTGGGAGCGGACCGTCAGGTATGTACCCCCCGGTGCATACCCCCAGGGTTAAGGGGCGGGGACAAGAGACATGACCAGGGCCTTCCACACGCCCAGATGACCATGGCCCCAAGGACAGCAGTGGCATGTCCCTCAGAAGAGTGCATCAGCCCCTGTCCCCCAGCAGGACAGTGCCATGCCCCATCTCTGGGGATGGGGAGAGCAGAACCTAGGGTCCCCCGTGGGGGGGGACACCCATCAGCAACAGCAGCATCTCTGGGGGACGGGGATGGGGAACCAGCAGCAGAGGGGTGGGGGGACAAGGGCCACAGGTCAGGGCCCACACTAACAGCTGTCTCCACTCTTGTTCCCCCGTGTTCCGCAGCTGCACCATTGGAGGGCCCGGAGAGTGCCGGCAAGGTGTCCGTGGTCCCGGAGAGCCCACCGGGGCCATCCCAGCAGGCTAGCCCCTCGGCAGAGTACAGACCAGCCCCAGGACGAGGCCGACAGAGGAGGAGCCACCTGTGGATGGCCACGGACGCCCAGCTGCTCGCAACCCTCCGCCGTCAGCTGGAGGTGTCGGAGCGGCGCCTGCGGGTGGAGGATCGGCGGCTAGAGCTCCGGGAGCAAGCGCTGACCTGGTGCCAGGAGGCTTGGGGGGCCTTCATGCGCACATTCCACCAGATTGCGCAGCACCTGGCCCCCCCGCCGCTCTGCCCGCTGCTCCGCCCATCGCGCCACCCGCCGCTCTGCCTGCCGCTCCACCTGCCGTCTCCACTGTCTGCCACCCTGGGGCCTGCCGCCGAGGGGGACCATGGGCCTGTGGACACCAGCCGGCCCTATTTGCCAGTTCTCCCGGCCCCCACGCAGCCTCGACCAGGGCTCCGGCCGAGACGTGGGTCGCGCCCCCCAACACCAGGCACTGGAAAATAGGGTGTGGGGCTGAGGACATTGCCCCCCCTTTGTACATATTCCCCCCATGTTTGTAAATAGTTTTTGTTCTGGCCCCCCATGTACATAGTTCCCCCCTTCCTTCTGTTAACAATAACGTTGCACTGTTTTGTTTCTAACAACATTTCCATTTATTTCAAAGAAAAGTGTGGGTGTGGGTGTGCTTTCGGGTGCTCTGTGGTGTGGGCGTGGGGGCAGGAAGTGTTGTGGAGGATGGGAGGGTGCAGTGGGTGGCTCACCAGCAGCTGGCCCTGTCAGCGTTCACCCCACAGCCTGGTCAAAATGGGCCCGCAGGGCCTCCCGGATCCGGATTCCCTCGGGGTCGACCTGGCGACTGGGGGCAGTGGGTGGCTAGACGTCGGCCCTGCCAGCCTCCACGGCCCAGCCCTGGAAGAAGGCCTCTCCCTTGCTCTCCACCAGGTTGTGGAGTGCGCTGCATGCGCCCACAACCTGGGGCACGTTGGTGAGGCCTGCATCCAGGCGGGTGAGGAGACACCTTCAGCACCCTTTGAGGCGGCCGAAAGTGCGCTCGACCACCTGGCGCACGTGGTTCAAGTGCATGTTGAACTGCTCCTGGCTGGCTGTGACATGGCCCACGTAGGGGTGCATGAGCCTGGGCCGGAGGGGGTACACTGCGTCTGCGACGACGCAGAGGGGCAGGGTGGTACCCCCACAGGGATCTCCCGCTGGGGGAGGTAGGTCCTCGCCTCCAGCCGGCGGCACAGGCCTGAATTTCTGAACACCCGGGCATCGTGGGTGCTGCCAGGCCAGCCGACATAAATGTCCAAGAGGCAGCCCCGGCTGTCCACCAAGGCCTGCAGGACCATGGAATGGTATCCCTTCCTATTGAGGAAGCATCCTCCGCTGTGCTCCGGGGCACAGATGGGGATATGGGTCCCATCCAGCGCCCCAAAGCAATTTGGGAAGCCCAGGCTGGCAAACCCCGCGATGGTGGCATCCGGGTCCCCAAGCCACACGAGCCTGTGGAAGAGAAGGGCATTGATTGCGCGGACGACCTGCAGGGGAAGGACATGAGTGAGCACCGGTGAGGGGTGTGCAGGGTGTGTCCAGCCCTCCACACAGGGCTCCCCCCAGCCCCACATAATCCTCTTACCTCCATGAGGAGAGCTCCGACAGTGGCCTTGCCCACGCCGAACTGCTGCCCTATGGATCGGTAGCTGTCTGGAGTGGCCAGCTTCCAGACAGCGATGCCGACCCGTTTCTCTACTGTCAGGGCACGTCGCAGGGGGGTGTCCTGGTGCTGTAAGGCAGGGGTGAGCCACTGGCAGAGCTCCAGGAATGTCTGTCGGCTCATCTGGAAGTTCTGGAGCCAGCGGTTGTTGTCCCACTCGCCAAGCACCAGCCGCTCCCACCAGTCGGTGCTTGTGGGGTATCTCCACAGCCGGAGGCGTGTGCGGCGGGGGGGCGCTGGGAGGGCAGCAAGGTCTGGGGCTGCTTCCTCATCCCCCGGGGACAGCTCATCTTGCTGAAATAGAAGATGGTCAGCTGCCTCCTGCATAACACTGAGCAGGGCAGCCACTGGTCCTGCAGGGGCGGGTGTGGGGGCCTCTGGCTGCTGCTGCTGCTGCTGGGGGTCCATGCTGCTTCCATGGGGTGTGCGGGCTTGTGGTTCTGCAGACCGCGTGCTGTGCAGGCTGAGTGTGTCTGGGAGGGGCCCTTTAAGGGAGCAGCTAGCTGTTACCCCGGAAGTGCTAGTCCACCCTGTGACCCTGTCTTCAGCTGTTCCTGGCACCCTGATTTCGATTTGGGCCGCGTTGGTGTGTAGACGCTCCCCTGCAGCGCCTACTTCAATGTAGTGCTGCCCAACGTTGATGTTGAACGTCAACGGCACCAGTCCTGGAGTATGTGTAGACGCTATTCATCGAAATAGCTTATTTCGGTTTTGCTACATCGAAATAAGCTATTTCAATGTAGCGTCCCAGTGTAGACGTAGCTATTATGAGGTAATAGCATGGGACACTATATGCTTTGGCATTGTCTCTTAAGTTTATTTATACTGGATCTTCTTCAAAAGTCCAGTATCACTAAATACTCCATTGAGTTCTTCCACCTTTCCCACTAGGCCCAGTATGGCTGATAGGCTGTTGAACTTTGGTCACATACTCTGAATACACAACTTTTGTTGTAAGTTGTTTCTGTGGTGAACTGGCCAGTGCAGTTCAGAATCTCTCTAGGACTCATCAGAGCTGTGTCAGGTGACTTCAGCTGTCATGGGGTTTAAGGTGACTGTAAATCACATTACGAGATGACCATGACATAAGCTGAAGAGTAAAAGAATCAGTTGATAATGTTGCCATGGATATTCGGTTCTGCTCTCCTGGAAACCTCTAAGTCATCAACTGTAATAAACCCCCAGAACAATGGCTTTTCATTGTCTGCACTAAGAATCAATTCCCTGATGGTTTGGTGTGGCAAACAGGAGCAAAATGGCCATATTTCATGCATTTATTACAGTGTATGCCTCTGGTGGACATGAAACTTGGCCTACCTAATAATTCTTAACTTGTGAGAGCCTATGTGTATGAACTTTGTTAATGGTTAATTTTGAATATATAATTCTACTGAATGTTTATGATTGTATGATAACCATGTTAACATTAAAATGGTGGTTTTGTGTAAAACAAAATGGTGTTGGTCACCTTTGACCTCTGGGCTCCATCTTGGGCTTTGGAACATTCGAAGATTCAGAGACTGTTGGAGACCTGGTTTTTAGAAGGGGATTTTAGTTCTCTAAAACAAAAGGTATTAGTGGACAGAGGAGCCTCCACCAGCCTCCTTTGTATAAAACATTGTAACACAAAGGGCTTTCCGATAAAAGAGATTAGAACTCTGGTACCCTACAATAGCAGGGAGAGTCTAACGGCATTTTCCAAAGAGCTTATCTGTCTTTTGAGACCTTTAAAAATGAAAGACTCATTTGGTATCTAACAACTAGATGGACATGGCATAATGGGCACTGACTTTACGACTAAATTTGGAGTCAGTGTGGACTTACCAAACAGAGCACTATGTAAAGCAGAAAGGGGGAAGCAGGAAACACTATCCCAGCAGTATATTGCATAGCTACTGTAAAAGCCCCTGAAAAATTGTCTTTACCTGTTTGCAAACAGGCAGTGGTGCAAGTGGCTGGCAAACACTTGAAAGTATTTGCTGCATCAAAATTAAATTATGATAAAGTTATGCCTTAATTAAGATAAATAGACCAGACCCAAAGTCTATTTGGCAGTACAAATTTTCAGCAAAAGCTTAAATGGGGATTCAATCCACAATAGATACCTTAATGGAGCAAGGCATGCCAACTGCTTGTGACAGCCCCTGAAACTGCCCAATATGGCCAGTGAAAAAGGCGGATGGGAAGCTGGATGCCTTACCATTGGCTCCGATGCCTGAAATAAAGTGACACCCAACTAGCACTGGTAATATCCAAGTTCCCCAAAATTATGGCCTAAATAATGTTGGGCACATGTTGGTACGTGCATATTAGACCTGGCCAATGTGTTCTTCTCCATCCTGGCTCATCATGCCACCACAAGTTAGCTTTTACACATGACAACAGGCAACTTACATTCATGTGAGTACTCCAATGCAGCCAGTATTTGTCATCAACTTGTAGCAGCAACATGGAGCAGCTTGGCATATGCTAATTGCATAATTAGTTATGTGGATGTTTTCATAGTGACAAAAGCATGCAAAGAAAACCTGAAGGCTCTTGATGAGGTAATAGAAAAAATCAGAATGACAGGCTTCCTAATTAACCTAGCCAAAACTAAAATGCTAAAAAAGGAAGTTGTGTACCTAAGGGTGCACCTTGATCCTGTTGGGAGAAGGCCAGATAATGCCAAAGTAAAGCTGATCTCTGAACAGCCAGCTCTCACTGAAATTAGCACTCTCAGACCATTTCTAGGATATGTGGGATTCTCAAGGGATTTCACGCAGAATATCAGCAAGAAGACTAAACTTCTATACAATCTGTTCAAAAAGAACCAAGAATGGCATTGGGGTCCAGAGGAGCAATCCACTGTGATACAACTTAAAGAAGCCTTAACCAGAGCAGCTGCCTTAGCCTTTCTGGATCCTGATAAGCCTTACCACCTTCAGACTGCTAACACCAAATCAGCAATAAGTGATGCTTTGCTCCAGCAGCAGGCTGTGTCTTTAAAGCCTATCACTTATGGATGAAGGGTTTTAAGAGCAATAGAAGCTTAATTCACTGAATGCAAATGAGAAGTGCTGGCCCAAGTCTGGGCAATGGCTCACTGGAAGTACACTATTAGGATGTCACCGACAGTGGTCCAGACATCACATACCCTAGTAAAATATATTCGTATTGATAGAACAAATTCAGGCAAGGTAAGCCATCCAACATTGGCTATCAAGACTTTGGCACTGCTTAATAGACATCGTTGTATAAATGGACCTAGCAAAATGCCCCACATACTTTGTATTTCCATCCCTCATAGTCAAGCTAATGATAATCATGAATGTCCCATTCCCTTGACTGCATCTCCTGAGATCACCATTTAAATTAGAGGAACGGTTTGAAGATGTCAGAGCTCAAAGACAGGACCTTTGGGTGGTAGATGGCAACAGTATGCATATGAATGGAAGAGCTGCCACTGGCTTTGCCACAACGCATGTTTCTGCAGGGTAAGTATTTCAGGGAACAATCAAGCAGCATTCAATCCAGCTGCCAAGTAGTCACAGTAATGTCCAACCTGGAAAATGCTGAACCATCTGTCAACATATTAGTGTGCCCTGACTCTGATTAGGTACTTTGTGCATTTGTGGACAGGATGTCAGTGTAGAAAGGAAGGGAGAGGAGAACTTCCATTAATCAGTCACTGGCATAATTTGGATACCTTCAGTATCCTTGGCAGCTGGCAGAAAACAGAAGAGCAGACACCTATTTATTTAGGGTCCAGTTTCTCCTCTCTTGGTGTTCACACCTCCAGATCAACTGCTGGTAGTAGGCCTCACCCTCCCTGACTGAGTTAACCTCGTTATCTCCAGCCTTGCTCTGGCCTGCCTATTTATACCTGCCTCGGCAAATTTCCACTACCTGCATCTGACGAAGTGGGTCTTTGCCCATGAAAGCTTATGCTCATGCATTTCTGTTAGTCTATACGGTCCCACAGGACCCCTCGTTGCTTATGCTCATTGAAAGAACTTTGCAGAAATACCTATTTTAAACAACCAAGTTGACAAATTAGCAAAACAAGCTGCAGGTGTGGGCCCTGGGTCATTAGGAGGAAAAATTAAATCATGTATAAGTGCAGTGAAACATCTACCGCTGCAGATTGTCAAGATATAATCGTGCTGCAAAAGAAAGAAATGCAAGCTATGGATAAGAAAGCAGCATAAATGGGGGCTCATAATGGCAGAGAAAAACTGCAAGGAGGAGGACGTTCAAGTGCCTCTTCTAGTCATACCCACTGTGTTGAGGGGGCAGTTCTTCCACTTAGCACATAACCAGGGCCATTTTGGCAGTCACCTTGCAGAGACTCCCTACAATAGCCTGGCGACCTACCCTGTCACAAGATGTGGAACATCACATTGACAACTGCATAAGGTGTGTGGAGAACAACCCAGATCTAAAAGTGAGGAAAGGCCTCTTTTCTCCATTAAACTACTGAAGGTCCCTGGTAGAGAGTTCCAGGGACGATATAGGTCACATTCTGTGGTCCAAGTATGGGAATGCCTAGTAGTGGTTAATTCTTTCAGTAAATAGATAGAGGCCTACCCTACTCGGAGATGTACCACAGCCAATATGGTTAAGCTACTATTAGAATACATATTTAACTGATTTGGCAGCCCCAAAGTTATCGATTCTGCTTAGGGGAGCAACTTCATGGGGACGATTACAAGACAATTCTGTGTGGCCCTCAATATAAAGCAAAAATTCCACATAACAAACCACCCACAGTCTTCAAGATTAGTGGAGCATTCAAACTGGACTTTGAAGACAGTGCTCAGAGAAGTCATCAAGCTGAGATTGGGACAAACACCTCCCAGTGATTCTCCTGGCAATAAGGTCCAGTGTGGGAAAGCATGAGTTTAGCCTCAGGAGATGTTTTTAAGACGCCTGTGATAACCCCGAAGCCTGGTGGTTACCAAGAGGAATTCCCCTTGAGGAGTATAAACCACAAATGGTAACCAATGAATACATCAAAGGCATGCTTAAAACCATCACTGAAGCCCAAAAGACTGGAGCTGCATGAATGAAAACCATTAAGACTTTAGAGAATAAACTCAACAACAAACTAAAACACCAAGAATAGAATGTGGGAAACCACTTGTTTTTCAAATCGTACTTGGAGAAAGATCATATCCTGAGTCCCAGACAGATGTGTCCTGCAACTATTATGTAAAAGGCTGAACCAACTGTACGTCAAGTAGAGATAGCAAATGAGAAAAGAAAGAATTGTCAAGTGTTTCAGAGTTCACAATTCAAGCCCTGGAAACGAGTTAGGCCACCTGACTTTGACATTGATCTGAAACTACTTTAAATGTACTAGTAACCATTTCTCCCTTTTCCACAAGACTCTCGAACCCATGGAATATGGAAGCTTGTCTGGATGTACTTAGTCACAAGCTGTATGTCTGCTATAACCTCCCAGGAACATTTCTTTTTCATAATTCAGGAAAATGCACGTTGGCAGTGCAAAATCAACTAAGCTGTGATGTGTGACTTGGGATTGCTGCAATTTAGTTATGAAAGAGACTCTGGTTACCTCAAAAATTACCTACAGGAACTTCAGAAATTAGCAAACCAACAGGAAGAATTTCTGAATGAGGACTACACAGATGATGAAGGTAATCTCTCAATTAAAATCAGAGGTATGTACACCTAGATTGTATGGTAATGACTCTACTAAGCCCTGCCCAGAGTCAGAAGTGAGGGAAGCTTGTACTACAATTGTAAAACACTCTTAAGGAAAAGGAGCTTGCAATATCAGAGGGAAAAGATAAGTTAGTAACTTGGAAACATCGAGAGAAGCTACCACATATGCTTATCAACTGGTCAAGAAAACAAATTATGCCTAAAATAAGAGCTCACACTCACTGAGACAATTTTCAAACACTAAAGAGCATATTGAGCCTTAATGTTCAGTCCTGAATAAAAGGGTGGGCATAGTTGTTCAGTCCCAGCAGGAGGCCAAGGAAAAACGTGGAGGGTGTATCTACTCTGCAATTAGATGACTGTAGTTGGCTCCAGCCAGGCGACTTGGGCTAAAGGGCAATTTAATTGCAATGTAGGTAGGCACACAGACTCATGCTATACCCTGAGATCTGGAACTGGGGTGACAAAACATGATATTATAGAAACTGGCCTGCTCCCACCCCACCCCCATCCCACACAAAATTGTCCTGATTTTCCACATTTGCTTTTTGGTCACCCTCTACCCTAGAGTCCAGGTTCAAGCCCAAACATCTTCACTGGAATTAAACAGACCCTTAGTCAAAGCCTCATGAGCCCATTTCAGCTGGCATGAGCCATCCGCAGGTTTTTACTTGCATCCTAGACATACCTTGCATCACAATTCCTGCCCGGCTCCAAAGAATTTATTTACGGCAGTCCTGATGAACATGCAACTTGCTCCACTTGCTGATAGCTGGCATTTTCATGGGATGGGGCAAAGTTCTCCCCATGCCCTACCACAGCTAAAAAGTTGGTAACATTTATTTAGTCATTCCGCCATTTTCCTCCATTCATATTAATCACCAGGGATCAGATGACAGCTGATGCTCACTATATACCGTCAAGAGGGGAAAAGCAGAGTCACAATTACTCCCACTTGCTTCCTGCCTTGGCACAGTGCAAGTAGCACATGTTGAGCATAAGCTAAGGCTGCATCTACACTACAAGATAAATTTGAACTTAAGGCAGTTAGCTCAATATTACCATGTGACTGTCTTCACTGTAAATACCGTTAGCTCAATTTAGGGAGCACTATATCAATATCATAATATTGTCTTGCCTGATTGGTGTAGCACCAAGCTTGAATTCAAAAGTTCAATTAAAGGCCAGTGTGGAAATGCCATATCTTAAAATCGAGTTTATTAACCTCCAGAGATGTCCCGTATGTAACTCACAATGCACCTCAGTGCTCCGCTTTGGCCACTGTTCTCCAGGTGCGCAAGAATTAGGTAACAGGAAGACCATGAAGTTCAACTCGTGACCAGGAAGCCTGTGGCTGTGGGGTCATGTTTGTATGAGACCCCGAGAAATGTCTTTCTTTCTTTGCTATTAGTGCTGTGAGCGCATCTTCCCATTACAAATAGTCCCAGCACAGATTTCGTGGTTCTCTCTCTGCACTTGATATTATTTTTTGTGCTGTCTAGCACCAGCCGCTATCCCGCTGCACCATGTGGCAGCAAGGTTGTTTTGGGGCTCATGCTTGCATAAGAGGCTGAGAAACTTCTCAGCGGTTTACATTTGTGCACACCCCTACCCCCACCCACAGTCATCATGCAGTCGGGGTCTTTCCTGCACTCAGCCCCATCATGTGGGTACCCCCAACCCAATAAAAGAATGTCCTTGCCATTCGGTGATGACCATACTGCCAGGCAGCACCATATCCTGGTTTCCACAGTGTTAGGGCTCCAAGGTCAGGAAAGAATTTCAGGGGCTTGCAGTTGCTGGGGGATAGTCTCCCCTGGCAACTAAGATTTTTGGTGGCTTGCTGCTGCCTGGGGGGACTACTTCAACTGAACCTCTACCAAAAATATTTTCAGGTCATTTCTGCCACTGTGGGAGGAAATCTCCCTCAGTGGCTAAGATATTCAGAGGAACTACTTAAACTGGCAACCCGCTCTAAATATATGTGCGGGGCCTTTCTGCAGCACAGGGGGACTACTTCAACTGGCTCCCACCAAAAATATTTTGGGGCCTTTCTGCCACCCTGGGGGAAGTCTCCCCAGTAGCTAAGATATTCAGGGGCTTGATGCCACTAGGGAGAAGTCTCTCCTGCAGCAGCTAAAGTATTTGTGGGGATTACTTTAACTGTCCCCCATCATGTCCCACACACCAACAAGGTTCTGGGGGACTTGCTGCTGCTGGGGGGAGGTCTCCACCAGTGGCTAAGATTTTCAGGGGTGGTGGAACATTTCAGCCAGCTCTGTAACTGCAAACCACACACACACCACCAAAAATATTTTCGGGGGCTTGCTGCCCATTGCAGACACCTGCTGCGTTTTGCAAAATCTTTTATGTTTCCATTACAAAATCTTTTTCTAACCTTTCCTATCCTCTTCCTTCATGCTTTGGCCCCCAGAAACACAGGGAATACGATTGTAGGGCCAGTTGAGATTCCTTTTTCCATTATAAATTCAGCGTATGACTTTTCACTGCCATTCCTGCATTGGCAATGTCTGTATGGTGAAGAGAGAAGACAAAAATCTTTTTTCCTAGCATTTTCTATCCTCTTTCTTCTAACTTTGCACCCCTTCACACAGTCAGTGGAGGGCCAGCTGAGAACACAGACTGTGCACAGAAGCTGTACAATGAACTGGTAAGCCAAATAACCGCCCTTCAGGAACTCTCTTTTTTCAAACACTACTACCAACTCTTTCTTCAAACTTTTCTTTGTCCCTGTGTTATTTTCATGGATCAGATGCAATCAAGGGATGGCGGACAGTCAGTGGATGGCCATTTGAAAAGGCACACACTTGCTGATTTTTATGAAATTCTTGATAATTCAGTTACAGAAGAAAGAGATACCTGTTAACTTTGCCATTTTTGTTGATGCCCTACTTTCCTTCCTTCCAATGGGAAAAAATGGATGTTTACTTAACATGGGAGGGAAATGAGGAAAATGCAATGTGGGAAGATGATGTCAAAGGCCAGTGAATGTACCCAGAATGCTACGAGGATGAGGGAACTGTGGGATGGGTTCCCACAATGCACGACTGCAACAGTCAATGTTTGCCAATTGAGTGTGGCAGCAATAAGCCGACTTTGTGAGGAGCATGTGGGGACGTGAGGAGAGTCAAAATCAAATTTATAAATTCCAGTCACAAAATTGATATTAATAAATTTGATTTTATCTCATAGTGTAGATTCAGCCTATCCCTTCAAAATGGAGGAAGAGGAATTTGTTTTAAGCATGTACACCATGATAGTAGTCTGTTTGTCTGTGTATCTACTGTGTTTTGTACTTTATATTCTCTTTGAAGGCTGCGGCTCATAAAGGCACAAAAAACTTGCAAGTTAAAAAATAATTTACAGTCTCACTGTCTTCTCTCCTGCTTGGGACTACTAATTTATAAGGACTTATCTACACCACGAAATCCACTGTCATATCCTCTTTATTTCCTCATATGGGCACATATGCTGGGATAAAAATGTCTTTCCCTGTCCACATGTATAGCTTTGTTTAGCTTCCAAAGTTAGGCAAGGAATAGATAGAGAGAAATGTAACTATACTTAACCCATATCTCTAACATGCTGGAGCTCTGCCCATCACTTGCATCTTCTCAGAGAGAATAAAAGCAAATTGTGGTTTTGGTACAATAAGGCTGACAAATGTCATACGTATCTATTATTCTTTTTATGGTTCTGAAGCAGTGACATAGATTGAGCAATTCCTGTAAGTTTACTGCAGCCAAAGTCAGTCAGATATGCCTTTTTCTATTAAAATATATTGTACATGCTTACATTTGTACTTCCTAGTGAACATGGTAAGGATCCGATGCTGCTGAAGGATACCAGAGTGACTGTTCTGAAGGCTGAAGTCTTATATTTATTCAGATTATGTACAACATGGATATCAGCATAAACAACTCTAAATCACATAAAAATTGTGCACCTCAACCCTCTTCTAGTTGAAGTCTCACTCGTGGCAAAAGAGTAGTTCAAGTTCCATGACCATTTAGATATTGTTATCGGTGATATAAAATATCAATTAATGCCACTTGTGAAAATGTTTCCCACGATATGGCCATGCGTTTGCTAGAAAGTTGACTACTACCACTACCTGCTTTCACACAAATCATGAAATCATCCACTTTGAATAACAACTTTTGACATGAGCTAGGCTAAAGGCAATCCAGTGGTGAAAGTTTCCATATCCTAATACCAAATCTGCTAAGCCATTCAGACCTCCACTCCCAAGGTTTGGAAAGAGAGTTGCAAGGGCTTCTGGAACCTATACATTACTACAACTAAGAGAGTACACTCTGCTGCACAAGATATCTAAAGATGAGTGGTTCACACGCCTTAAAAATTATAGATAGGAAGGGAGCAATCATTACCAGGCAGCCATCTGCCTTGTAGATCTAATGGTGAAGGGGAATACTTGGCAGTCCACCAAAGAGAAGGAGGAGAAGTGTATTCCATGCAGACAGCAAAGATGTGTGCAGATTGAAGGTCCTGGTTGTAAAGGAGGTTGCCCGAGGGAATGGACGGCCTTAGACGAACAATGGGAAGGAGGGTGCCAAGTGCAGTGGAGGATCAGGTGGCTGCTATTCCTGCATGGGAAGCTTAGTGAGGGTCAGATCAAGAGAAAGAAAGAGTACCGGGTATTATAGATATTTGTGGGTGGGTTCTGAGAAGAAGCCAGAAGGGGTGCCCCTTTCTGTCAGCCTCCACATAGTTCCTCAGAGATGGATGGGGTGTATTACTGAAGTTTATTTTTTAAAACTGCCGTGAGGCTTTACCAATCCAAAATATTATAGCTATTGTGCTCTCCGTCTCAGAAGAGCTAGTGATTTGTTACATGGAAGCCAAGGAAAATGCCACTGCAGTCTAATTAGTTTGGCTCTAAATCTCCTCTAATTTCAAGCAAGGAATGCATTTTTCAACCACCTCCCTATGTTTATCTATTGTTTACATTATCACTTGCTAAATATATTACATCATTCTATTTACTTCATTTTGTAACATCAAGACTTTTGTGCAGCTTTGCAATGCCCTACAAATTTAACATATAAATTACTGGCAAAAGGCTGACCTCCCTCTGCTTGCCTGTTTAATTTTCCAAAGACTTCAGTAGAAATAAAACCACCAGTTAGGACTGTTCACTATTCTGCCACCTAATCAAAATTATTTCACCTGCTAGCGCTGGAAATGGCAGATATCTGCAAGAGGACTGAAATGTTCAAAAGTATATGTGATGTATTTAAAGTCAGATTTTGAAAGGTATTAAGAAGTCTAAATGTGCAGACAGGCCTGCCAATGGTGGGGGTGCAAGCGGGCAGTTCTCTCAGGGGCTTGTATTTCAAAAAGGCCCACAGCTCTAGCCACTATTGATACTGTTTTGGCAGCGACAGCAGCACAAGCTCTGGGCCTCTTTGAAATGCCGGCAGTGTTGCTGTGACACACGGCACAGCTCTGAAGGAATGGGCTAAGCCGCACAAACAGCTGTCTGCCCTTGACCCCACCTCATCCACCCTTGGACGAGCCGAAACCAGCCCCACTACCACATTGTCCCGGGGCTCACAGTGGCTGGATCTACACAGAGGGGTATTGCCAGCAGCTTCATTCTACTGAGCAGTCTTGCAATTGTAAATGGATTCTCATTAGCATAATTGTGCACTTAATATGCATAGCCATGTGAGATCTCGCAGCAGTAAACAGGCCATGTAGATGTACCTGTGCTGGCAAAAGCCCCATTTGTCTCTGGCCCCTTATGCCTGAATATATCCCAGAATGATGTTTGCTTTTTTTTGCAAATGGTATCACACTGTTGACTGATATTTAGCTTGTGGTCTACTATGACCCCTACCTTATTTTCTGCATTCCTTCCTAGGGAGTTATTTCCCAGTATGTATTTGTGGAACTGGTTGTTCCTTCCTAAGTGGAGTACTTTGCATTTATCTTTCCTGAATTTCATCCTATTTACCTCCAGTTTGTCCAGATTATTCTGATTTATAATCCTATCCTCCAAAGCATTTGCAATCCCACTTAGTTTGGTATCATCTATAAACTTTATAAGCATACTTTCTATGCCATTATCAAAATTGTTGATGAAGATACTGAACAGAACCAGTCTCAGAACTGATTCCTGCAGCACACTGCTTCCTATGCCCTTCCAGCAGGACTGTGAACTATTGATTACTACTAGCTAGGATTGATTATCTGACCAGTTTCCACCCAGGTTATAATATCCTCATCTACACTGAATTTCCCTAGTTTATTTACAAAAAGATCATGTGAGTCTGTACCAAATGTTTTACTGATGTCCGGCTTACCACATCCACCGCTTCCCCCTTATCCACAAGTCTTATGTTATCAAGGAAAGCTATTAAATGGCTGTAACATGATTTGTTTATGATAAATCCGTGTTACTTATCACCTTATTATCTTCCACATGTTTGCAAATTGATTCCTTAATTATTTGCTCCCTTATCTCTACTGGCACATAGATTAACATGACTGATGTGTGATTTCCTGGGTTACCTTTATTCTTTTTTTTTTTTTTTCAGAAAGAGTGTTGCTGTATTTTCCCTTTTCCAGTCTTTCATGACTTTTCAACGATAATAGCTAGTAGCTCAGCCAAAGAAAGCTGGGACCACGTTGGCTGGAGCCTTTTTCACTTTGTTTACACGCGGGTTGTACGAGTGCTTGTTGGAGGAGTAACAGCAACGAAGGGTCCTGTGGCACCTTATAGACTAACAGAAAAGTTTTGAGCATGAGCTTGCGTGAGCACAGACAAGTCTGTGCTCACGAAAGCTCATGCTCAAAACTTTTCTGTTAGTCTATAAGGTGCCACAGGACCCTTCGTTGCTGTTACAGATCCAGACTAACACGGCTACTCCTCCGATGTTGAATGAGTGTATGTGTTGATTTTAGGGCCCTGGAGCAACCCTCTCCCCCCAGCTTGGCTCCTCTCACCAGTGACTCTCCCTCTTGGTGGTCTGCAGGATCTGATGGGGGGGGGAAGAGATCCCCCCGCTTCCGCAGAGTTATGTGCTGCTGGCCCAGGCTCCATCCCGGCAGCGCGGGAGGCAGTAGCTGGACCAGGGGCTGTTGTGTGTCTGGCTCTGCGTCAGCAGCGGCGGCTGCAGGACGCAGGCTGGCGTCAGAGGCCGCCTGGTGACACACGCTTCCTCCCCCAGCGGCTGGGAGCCTGCGCTGGGAGGAAGCGCGGGGGGCGGGTGCCGCGGGGACGTGCAGCTCTGCAGCGCCTCGCGGGGCCGGGCCGCGCGGGGAGTGACAGAGGCGGAGGCGGGATTGCCACGGGGTACAGCCCAGCCGCCTCACCCCCGGCTGACCCGGCTGAGTCAGGCGGCTTCCGGCCGGACAGAGGGCTTGCCAGGGCGGCGGAGCAGAGCTGGGTCCCGCATACGTGCGCCAGCGCTGCCTCGGCTGGGATGTGCGGAACGTGCGCTGGGCGGCCAGCGGCCGCGCTTGCCTTCCAGCCGCAGCAAAGCCCCGCGGGCGCTGGGTGGTAGCTCCCTGCAGAGCCGCGTGTTCCTTATGTGCTGACATGTCAAGGAACTGGCAGAGTTACGGGCTGGTCTGCTGATGCCTCTGCCCAGGGCAGGAGTACATATCCTGCGCGGCCTTGGCAGTGCCTGGCGCATGGAGCTACACAAAGAGAGGAAACGCACAATGACACCGTTCTCCTCAGCTCGGGCTATTTTTACAAAGCCCCATCCTACCAACGCTTCTCACACGAGGGGAGGGGTGTGAAACGAGAAGCGCATTTCCTCCAGCAACACCCCTGCTGAAGGTGCTGCTTTGCCGTTCACTAGAACTGGGTCTACGAAGTAAACTTCTCGCCAAACGAGAGCAATAACTGGCAGCGTGTGAATGACGCATTTCAAAATAAAATTGAAATGGTGACTGCGTTTTTCCAATTTGGGTAAACCTCATGCCACAGAACAGGACACCTGTTTCAAAACTGCTGTGTCAAAGTATGCGCTGCAAAGACAGAATAAGGCTATTTCAAAGGAAGACCAAGTGGTCATGGCAATACTACCCCTTTCGGAAGGGGCATTGCAGTTACGGCAGGTCGAAAATGCAAATGAGGTGCTGATATGGGAAGAAGGGTGCTTTCGAAATTGGGGAACCCTTTCAAAGGAACCCCAGATACAAAGCTATTTTTATTTCAAAATTGGCACCTTTTGATGGGCTGGGTGGCTGTTACGCAAATGAGGTGCTGAATATTCATATCAGCACCTCATTTGCATGTTCGAATTGCAGTAATTTACCTGCCTCTTCCGAAAGGGAGGGGTAGTTTAGCCACAGCCAATGGGCTGCAACGGCATTATTTCGAAATAGTGCTATGGACTTGGAAATGCTATTTCAAAACAGCTGAGTGCTCTACTCATCCCTTGTTATACCAGCACAATTGGTTCCCAACTTTCTGCTCATAGATGAAAATTTGTAAAAGGGACACTAAATTACCCTTTAAAATACATGTAAAAGTTTCTGATTGGTTCCCAGTGCTCCTAACTGAGGGAAGGAATGGCAGCATGCAGCTTACAAAGTAAGTGAATTTGGGGGTGGGGGTTTGAAAAGGTGCAGTACCTCTGGGGGGTGCGGTGGGCTGCGGGGTTCTGGGCTTGGGTGGGTGTTGGGAGTGGGTGGGGCTGGAGGTGGGTGGGGAGTTGTGGGCCAGGGGTGTTGGGAGCGGGCCAGGCGGGGCTGTGGGTCTTCCTACACCCCGACCAGGGACCCCGCAGCTGGAGCAGAGCGAGCTGCAGGGTTGTGGGTCTCCCCAGGTACCAGCCAGGGACCCCATGGCTGGAGCAGAGCCAGCCTCAGGGCTGCGGGTCTCCCCATGCCCTGGCCAGGGACCCCATGGCTGGATCAGAGCCAGCTGTGGGTTTCCCTGTGCCCTGGCCAGGGACCCCACGGCTGGCTCCACTCCAGCTGTGGGGCTGCGGGTCTTCCTGCACCTGGGCCAGGGACCCGGCAGCTGGAGCAGAGCCAGCCACAGGGCTGCAGGTCTCCCCATGCCCCAACCAGGGACCCCGTGGCTAGCTCATATAACCAGGGGAAGTTCACTCTTTTAGTGAACAAATGTATGTATTTATGTCCCTCGTTTGCACAAGTACTTTTAAGTACAATATCTGGGTGGCGGTCTGTTCTGAGCAGAGTTCCGCAAGGCTCGGTTCTGGGGCCGGTGTTATTCAACATCTTTATTAATTACCTGGATGAGGGACTGGATTGCACCCTCAGCAAGTTTGCGGATGACACAGAACAAGGGGGAGAGGTAGATACGTTGGAGGGTAGAGAGAGAATCCAGAGGGACCTGAATAAATAGGAGGACTGGGCCAAAAGAAATCAGATACGGTTCAATAAGGAGAAGTGTAGAGTCCTGCACCTGGGGTGGAAGAATCCCAAACATTGTTACAGGCTGGGAACCGACTGGCTCAGCAGCAGTACAATGGAAAGGGACCTAGGGGTTAAGGTGGATGAAAGGCTGGATATGGGAAAACAGTGTGCCCTTGTAGCCAAGAAGGCTAATGGCATACTAGGGTGCATTAGGAGGAGCACTTCGAGCAGATCTAGAGAAGTAGTTATTCCTCTTTATTTGGCATTGGTGAGGCCACATCTGGAATATTGTGTCCAGTTTTGGGCCCCCCAGTATAAAAAGGATGTGGATTTGCTGGAGCAGGTTCAGCAAAGGGCAACAAAAATGATTAAGGGGCTGGAGCACAAGACCTATGAGGATAGGCTGAGGGATTTGGGCTTGTTTAGTTTACAGAAGAGAAGACTTAGAGGTGATTTAATAGCAGCCTTCAACTTCCTGAAGGGGAGCTCTAAAAAGGAGGGTGAGAAACTGTTCTCAGTGGTGTCAGATGGCAGACCAAGGAGTAATGGTCTGAAGTTGAAGAGGGAGAGGTGTAGGTTAGATTTTAGGAAAAACTACTTCACCAGGTGGGTGGTGAAGCACTGGAATGCGTTGCCTAGAGAGGTGGTTGATTCTCCATCCCTTGAGGTTTTTAAGTCCTGGCTGGACCAGGTCCTGGCTGGGATGACTTAGCGGGAGTTGATCCTGCTTGAAGCAGGGGGCTGGACTAGATGACCTCCTGAGGTCGCTTCCAGCCCTGTGATTCTGTGATATGAGTGTATTTCAAAATGCATTTTGTGTGTGGATGTGTTATTTCAAAATACCTATTCTGAAATATTTCAGAAGAGCGCTGCCGAGTAAATATTTTGAAATATCTTATGTCAGAATAGCACTGCCGTGTAGATGTAGCCCAGCTGTACAAAGTTGTTCATGAGTATTATAAATGCCTCTAGTTTACTGGATTTTTGCATGGCTGTATGAGGATTGGTTTGGGCATGCTTAGATTAAACAAAATACCTAAATGCATTACATTTTTCAAGTATTGGAGGGGTAGCCATGTTCGTCTGGATCTGTAACAGCAACGAAGGGTCCTGTGGCACCTTACGGACTAACAGAAAAGTTTTGAGCGTGAGCTTTCGTGAGCACAGACTCACTTCATCAGATGCTGGTCCAGCATCTGATGAAGTGAGTCTGTGCTCACGAAAGCTCACGCTCAAAACTTTTCTGTTAGTCCATAAGGTGCCACAGGACCCTTCGTTGCTGTTACATTTTTCAAATGAGTCATCAAACTTCTTCTAACCTATAAATCATTTCAGCCCTAGGTCAATGTTACCTAGGACTGTAAAAATTAGGGGGCTTCTGACTGTTTTTATGAAATGTTTGCCGTGGTTTTAGTTTCATATTTCTGTGTTACCCAAGCATTTAATCCCTTTGTTTTTCTTACTCTCGATTTACAGTTATTATTCTGGCGCATTACAAAAGACGGGTTTTATTACAAATGAGTGAAACAGCCTGAAATGCCATTTACATAATCTTGTAGGAAATTCAGTTAGTCTCATATTCTGGGGATCGGCACACAGCTGAGTCTAGAAATGTGTACTGTGCTCCTGCTCAGAACACTCTGGGAGTTATTTCAGGGCTATTACTACTGAAGTCCTGAGGCTGTAGATACGTGACTCCGTAGCTGCAATCCAGGAAGCAGTTATCCTGTCGTACTGTTCCCTGATGTATTGGCATACAAAGGTCCCCAAGGCACTGAGCTTTGTGCTGTGTGTGAGTACTACACACCCTGTGTTCCCCTTGGAATTTTGCCTCCTCAGTGCACAGCTGGTAGGAAATCCTCCATGGCCTCAGAGCCAGAAGCTGGATTTCCCCTTTTAATCTGAATAGGATCTCTTCTTTCAAAACAGTTAACGAGGCTTTACTTAAAATAAATTTTATCATTCATCCATTTCTTTGAAGCTCATAAACTAAAGAGCTGAATACAGATATAGGTTTTTTTGGCAGTCACATTTATTTTTGAAAGATAGTGGCCTATTTAAATCCTGGAGTGTGGGTGTAGGTCACCAGAGCAATGAATGAGTCGACCACTTGAGATCAGGGATGACTCCAAATCTAGAATTTTATTGACTACGGAGATCAGTCATGGAGGATGCAATTCTCCCTTCATTGAAGCAGTAAAGGCATAGGTGCTGGAACCAGGCATGCTGGAAATACTACCACATCCCCTAGCTTGAAGTGGTTTCTATAATATGCAGTTTGGCTTGATGACTATCAGCAACCCCTTTGTAAAAATTGTTCCAGTACTACTGAGCAAAGGGTATGGGAATAGGAATATACAAATAAAACAAGGTCTGTGCTACTAATGTGTCTGAAATCTGATTTGGAGAAATCACATCTAGGAGTAAAAAGCTAACAGCTATACTGGGTTAGACCAATTGGCCATCTAGACCAGGTTCTGTCTTCCAACACTGCCTAATGCCAAGTGCTTCACAGGGAATGAACACAACAACATAACTGTCAAGGGATCCACCCCCTATAATCTGCTTCTAGCTACTGGCATTCAGAGGCTACGCATGCCCATAGCATGCTGTGGTATCCTTGATCATCTGAGCTTAAGAGCCAGCAATGGATTTATCCTCCGTGAATGTATTTAATTCCTTTTGGAATCCAGGTATAGATTTTGCCTTCACAACATCCCCAGCACTAAATTCGACAGGTTGACTGTGCGTTGTGTGAGAAAATGAGATAACATTTTACTTTCTATGCTCAGTGTTTGTTCCCTGCAGTGAACTGACAGCTAGGTTGACAGTTATTGGTAGTTTTCCATTATGTGGTTTACAGGCTCAGGCCTTCCGTTTGTATATATATTTCCCATGACAAAAATGTTCAGTCAGTTCACCCTTTGTCAGATTATAAAAATGTAGAATGACGTTGAAGGTTGGATTAAATGTTTCTAAAATGCTCTCATTTGTCTTTTTTTTTCTTGTTTTCCTTTTTGGTTTATGTTTATATAGGTCTTTGCACATTGGGACCCTGATTCTCATTGGGAATGCTGAGTGTTACTGTTATATTAATATTATACTAATAATAAATGATGGGGATAATCACATTATATTCTATTGTAACTGTAACTACAAGACTCTAGGTAATGAGAAGCTATAATTAGATTACTTGTTATTTTATGTACATTTTATGTACATTAGGGAGTACATATTTTATGTACATGTACATTAAAAGAAGCATAAAAATATTTATCACAAACACATTCATATACATGAGGTGATATAAACCAAATATCAGTGGCCTTTAACTCTAGATAATCAAAAGTATTCAATTATAATAATCCATAGACCTATTTGTTTGACAGATGACACTTAAATTCTTTTTACATGTTCATGGGAAACCTCAATAAAGTAACGAGTCTCCTTTCCCAGTTTCCTATTTATTTGGCATGGTCCCAGAAAGAACTTAAATAAATATAGAGTCCAATATTCTACCTCATTTACATTCAATGGATTTAGAGGTCCAAGGTTCTCCATAATAAAGCTTATCATCTGTACTTCTGAAATGACACAACCGTAAAAAAAAAAAAAAGATAAAAAATATCTCCAGATGCAAAACACAAGAGGACAGAATTCAATGGTGCCATTTAGGCAGCAGAGGCGGGGCAGCAGTCATGCATGCATTTTGGGATGCTGCCACAGGACCCTTCGTTGCTTGTCCTTCCTGTTCCTCTGTCAGGAAGTGAAGGAAAGGTACATTGCATGTGTGCACCTGGCTGGTGATGGAAAGGGGCAGAAGAGCCCCTCACTTTCTTTCCCTTGCTCCCTGAACAGAATGGGAAGGAGAGCAAACAATGTCCTAGCATGTCAAGCTTCTGCCCTCCCCTGCTCTCCCAAAATGGCACCCTTGCCTGAAATCTTCATTTCTGGTTTTCTGATTCTCTCCTGTGCCAGATTATGTTTTTAGGCACATCAGAGACTGAGTTTAGGCATGAGGGAGGCTGGGTTTTACTTGATCATCTCACGGTGAAAGAAGTTTTCGTAAGTGTGGCTGTCCAGTCTCCTAATATTTTAACTGTTGCATACTTCTTTTATATAATACCAATGGGAAGCTGTAAACTGACAAAAAGGAAACACTGACTAGTGTGAATCTAAAGGTTACAGAAATTTGATTTTCAAACTTATCCAAATCTGATATTCTTTGGTCTAGAAATCCCACATGTACAAGTATTGCCACAAGATTGCCTGGTTTTGATTTTTAAAACATTTTGGTTTCAGTCCTGGAAAAAACAGAAGAGTAAAGACCCAGGTCTTCACATATTTGCAGTTCCAACCCCTTTCCAATCAACACTCTTTCCCAAAATCCTCTTGCTTAGTTTTCTTTGCTGGGTCACATGCCAGTGGTTCTCGTGTTATCTTTCATGTTTCATTCTCTCACTGTCTGCTTCTGTGGTGTTTCTGCTATTTTTCTCTCTCTCTCTCTCTCTTAATTTATCACATCATTGAAGATGTAATAACTTGATCTCTGGGCTCGCTTCCATCAATACCAGTACTCCAGCAAAATGAGAAGGCTAGCCAGCATTGATGGATGAGAAGACTCCATTGACCTTATCATGTGGAAGAAACCACGGTGGGTATGTTGAATTTGGTTATGTAAATTGTGTAGGTGAAGTAGACCAAGGGTAAAGCTAAGTGTAGATAAGGCGAAAGAGAGAGCCACTACATGCAATACTTGCCTCCTACATTTACATTCAGCTCTCAATGAAACTCTCTGCCCACAATATGTGATCAGTCTTACATGTGGGCTGTGTTATGAGCAGTGTTTTTTACCGTTTCGGCTATCTTATTCTATAAATAAGCTTATTTGCTTCTTCCATTTATCCTGAGTAAAGGATGGCTGTTACCCTGGCTTCGTGGGAGTTTCTTCCAGCCCTCCAGAATATCAAGTGATACTTAAAAATGATGTAAAAGACAGTAGCTTCCTTGTTCTTTATGTCTTTTTTATCCCTCTTATTAAAATAGAGTAAAATAATATTAAAAAGTAGCCTGATACCTATTTACCAAAGATTTGATCCTGTAGCTCTCATATACACTTGCTACTGAAGACAGTGGGAATTGTATATACAGCAACTTTGGGATCATGCCCTTACTAATAATGTATTACCACTGCATGTTATGTGGAAACATCTAAAACAATACATTTCAGCCTGAATAGTTAACATGCCAATCAATGTTATCATGTAATACCATGGAAGGTATTACACCATGTGGAAATGATAGTATCTTCAAAGGCATAAAATATCACCATCATGTTATTATTATGAGAATATTTTAATGTACTGTTGAAAATCATGGTTCTGTTGCATATGAAACTGCAAAATCAGAGTATGAAAAATTAATTCCAAATGTAGATTTCTTCTAAGAATTTGTTTTTATTTCCTCTGTTATTGCCACATCTTGTTGATCCCACAACATAGGACAACAGATGACTTAGTTGAAATGGTTCTTCACTGTGTTTAATATTTTTAATATCCCAAAGGAGTTCTTATTTATATCTATAATAACTTCCAGATTTTTGAACTTTCAGTCTGAAAAATCTAGTGGCTCTTATACATATTTTTCTCTCAAAGATGGCTTTGAAGTATGGGAAGATGGACTTTTTTGTTGGATTGTTAAAGCAGCCATTCACTTGTGTTAATGAGTGTTTTCATTTTTTGTTTACATCAGGCGTGTCCAACCCGTGGGCCGCATGCGGCCCTGGACAGCTAGTAATGTGGCCCCACAAGATCGTAAACTTTTAACATTATTATGTGATTTATATACATTAACTATATTATATATTTTATATGCGGCCCAAGACAATTCCTCTTCACTCAATGCGGCCCAGGCAAGCCAAAAGGTTGGACACCCATGGTTTACATCTACTTGAGAATTACTAAATAATTTCTTTTTTTTTAAGACTACATTTTTGCTGAATTCCCTTCCTTCAGTCATTTGGGACATAATGGGCCAAATTCAGAGGTGAATGTGTGTTTATATCTAGATTCATGTAAGGCTTGTCTATATTAGAAAATTTTCATCACTGTAAGTAAATAGATTTAAAATCGATGTAGACTAACTCATAATATGGGCATGCTTATATTGGTTCAAGAGTGGAACGCAAGGCAACTTTCATCAGCATGCAAGTCAGGAGCTCAGTCCCACTCCTCCCCCCATGCAGCCAGGAACATGGTCAAACCCACGCTACCTGTGAATTAACAAAAGACCAGCTAATGTTACCAGCCACCACCTAAATGCTAAAGCTCTGCATCTTTATTTATGTATTAATGAAGCTGTTGTAAGTAGGACTGTTAGTGATTTTAAAAAGTATCACTGGCACTCTGACCGTACATAGAGGTCAAAAGGTCAAATTTCGACACCACCTCAGAAAGGTTGCTGATCCCTGATTTAAGTGATACTTACCTGATTTAGCTTAATAAACTAACAGCAATGCCAATAACGTTAAGGTGGAAAATTATCTGAAGGAATAGATAAGGTGGCTGTGAGATGAGCCAATCTTTTGTTACAAGACTTTACGTAAAATATGAATAAAGGATATTGTTCATAATGCTGAAATCTTTGTAACTGAACAAAATGTTATTAACCAACTTAATGTAAATGAAATAAGCATGGAAACAGTTTCCTTAGTTAAAAATATGCTTTCCCTTTATTTTGCCAGTAGTTTATGTGCAACACAGTAATGTACTGTTCAGAGTTTTTGTTGTTGTTGTTTCTGCTGCTGCCTGTTTGTGTGCTTCCATTTCCAAATCATGTGTGTGGTTGACTGGTTAGTTCATAACTCTGGTGTTTATAATTCTGAGGTTCTATTGTACTCTTGATTTTCAGTGGCGTAAGTGAAAAGAGAATGAAGAGGAATTAGTATAGACTGATCCATGGAGTCCTGACTGTTGTGTTTGCTAGATAATGTTCCTTTGTAGATTTTCCTGTCAAAGGTTTATTTTATGCACACCCCACTAATAACTAAGCTGGTTCCCACTTCAGATATGTTCCATAAGTGAGTCTACAGAACCCATATTTTCAAAATTGCTTCTGTGTACCATTATAAAATATTTATGTAATAGATTGTCCCTTATAGTACCAGCTCTTTGCTCCCAGTGCTGTTTCCACTGACATTAATAATAATTTCTCATTTCCGAAACAACCAGTATTGGTATTGTTATACATCATCACATCATGCTATAAAATACAAGACCAAGCACTGGTCAGGGGGACTTTTCATCACTGACTTCAGAGGGAACACGATTTGATTTGGCCCTATCTGAACAGATTGTACCCATGTATTAAAAATAGATTTCTTGCCTCATTTATGACATCAGTGTTTCTGGGAAACTGATGGTTTTCTACTGTACAGTGAAGGATCACAGTGTTTGTTTATGCATTGTACTTTAACTTTCCAGTCTCCTAAGAACTGACAGTGTTTGTGGCATATATCCAAAAGTTTAAATGTACAACACTCCAGTGAACCCTGCACAGAAAGGTTACATTTTGTACAAAGAAAATGATGCTGAAATTTGGGATTTCTTTATTTACACTTTCTTTCTAAATATAAAAATGTGCTGGCTAATTTTGCTTAAAGAAACGAGATAATAGCAAGAAGCACTAGACAGCATGGATGACAAACATGCACTGTCCAGCATGTCACAAACATTTCTGTTTTTCTCCATCTATGTATGTCTTTGAATGTTAGAGCATGTGGCTTCACTTTGCAGGAAAAAAAAAAAAAGTGTTGATTTCCTGACACAGTCCTCCTCTCTATCTGTAGCAAATGTGTCAAGGGCCCAGTCCTGCACTGCCTCAAGCTCATACCGCCAAATGAGACTGATCCACAGCCCACTATACTTAGTGCAAAGACTTCTCTTGACTTTTGATCAGACTTCTGTTGGGTTTGGAATTAGACCTGTTCAGAGCTGTGTCAGTATATTATCCTGACCTTGGGTACCTTAATATATTCCAATATTTGAGATATTTATTGTTTCTAACAAAGATAACTCTTGAATCCTGCTTTGCTTTTGCTACTGATGTTTTAAAAGAAAAGGCTGAAATATCCACTGTAATTATTACCTATATGTAGTTTACAAAGATAACAAATTACATTCATCTTTCTTATGAGTACCACCAGCCAAGACATTTTTATTTGTATTTATTTTATATACATATCTGAAAATAGTATTTATACATGTAATGAACATATGGTAAAGTGGAGACAATGTATTAAGGTAATGTTATAGACAGGCACAATGATAGGCCAAGAAGATTATTTTAGCAATCACTTCTTCTACATGCTAAATGGCAAAAAAGATTTTGAAAAAAAATTAAACTGATAGTTATTTCTTTCCTTCCCCTCAACCCTTGCTTTATGATTTCTTATTTATTTTAAATACAGAGACAAAGTATCTGTTCAGATTCTTTTTAATATTTGATTTTTTGTATTACCAAATTGGAAATGGCAGGGTGAATACCAATCAATTTAAAAAAAAACAGATTTTTTTCATTTAAACTGGATTTTTAAAACTTCAGATAAAATACAAGTTTATTTTAAAATCTATTGAAAATTAAAGTTGAAATTGACAAACTATGTTAATACTTAAATGTATTATAATCCATTAAATTAATTTACACTAAACAAAACAAATAATATTAAGCAATATGTTTGCTGCCAAGTTTTAAAGAAAGGACAGTCACTTAAACAGTGAAAGTCACTAGCCAAACATCTGGAACAAAAATTTGCTGAAGTACTGAACCAGCTTTTGATGACAGTAGTCTCTTTTGCAGGTTTAGAGAGAATATTTTCTACATTTCTTCAGCTATTTCAATTGAATGACTAGCTCATTTAAAGTTAAGAAACTGACCAGGAGTAGAAAAAACAGGAAATCTTGTTTTCCATTTCCAAACTATAATTCAGAAAGTAGGTTTGAGAAGATCAGATCTACTAGTTATAAAATCTTGAAGGCCATGGAAACAATCTGTTTAATTACCTAACTACAGAACATACTTCTTTTCCTGAAAGAAACAGTTTTAAATGCAAACAGCTAAAGGTAGTGCCTTGCATGTTGAATGCATGTTTTCTTGTGTTCAGCCTGCTTAAGGAATTATATTTATTTTAAATAATGCAATTTGTATGAACTTTTAATTTAATTTCAATTTCCATCCAAATAAAGTTTGACACAAATCTCACGTAAAAAAAAACTATCTAGTAAATAAAAAATGTATCATTCACAATTTTCTAATACAAAATGTAAAAATTTAGAAGCTGAATAAATATTACTTAAACTATGATTATTTAAATAGGTGTACATTGATATAATGTATCCTCTTGATTTTCAAAGAGAAGAACCACATTTAGAGTAAAGGCTATATTTAATTGCCAGTCAGTATGATTTAATAATTACCAACTAATGAGAATCAGCCTTTCCTTAGGAAAATACAATATCTAAAAAGTACAAATGCAAACCACAAAACTGATTACTTAAAGCAAGATTTCCTACTTGTTTATTTTAATCATGATTAAAATTGGTGATTTAAATTGCTTTAATACCATCCACCCTGGTTAGTAGAAATAATTTATATGTTCAGTTTATAAACCACTAAACATACCTGTATTAGTTGAAAATAACATCATTGTCGCCATGGAGTAATGCTTCTAGCCAGCTCCTATGCAATAGTTAGTTTTCAAGTAAGATTTTATTGGGTGTCATTTGATCAGTCCATCCATCTATCTACCTTTCTCATCCTTCCATCTGTTTCTCTGCCTTTCACATTTGTAAAGCATCTATCACCATAATATCTAAGGAGCAGAGGGATAGGTCTGCACTTTCTTGTGTCAACTTACGATATGCAACTCCAGCCTAGTGAATAGCATAGCTGGGATCAACGTATGTTAAGCCGAATTTCTGCAACGTTGCCACAGTGGGAGGTTGATGAGAGAAACTCTTTCACTGACTTCCCTTACTCGTCAAGCCCTGTGGAGTACCAGGGTTGATGGGTGCAAGTGGGTCACACCTGGGCCTAGAGCAACGAAGGGTCCTGTGGCACCTTATAGACTAACAGAAAAGTTTAGAGCATGAGCTTTCGTGAGTTAACTCACTTCTTCAGCATGCTTCAGCATCTGAAGAAGTGAGTTAACTCACGAAAGCTCATGCTCTAAACTTTTCTGTTAGTCTATAAGGTGCCACAGGACCCTTCGTTGCTCTACAGATCCAGACTAACACGGCTACCCCTCTGATACCTGGGCCTAGGTGGCCTAGTGGCTAGGCCCCCTGGCCAGGGCCTGTTGGGTGGGTCCACAGCCCCACCCAAGTGTCAATGGGTTGAGTTTGGGGCATGGCCCCGAGAATCTAGTTCCCCCTTTTGGTGGGAGAGGGGTTCCCCGGGGAGGGGCTTCCCACTCCCCTCAGTACCTGGGGGAGAGTCTTGGGCTGCACCCTCTGGTGGCTAACTGGGTGGCAGATCTGGCCTGGGCCTCCTGCCTTAGAGCCTGCTCCTGCCTCTTCGCTGCTCAGCCCCAAGCTGAGCTGGCTTCCCTCCCATTATACCCCTCCAGGCCTGACACTGGCCACAGGTGAACCAGGGTGCGGCTGATTGGGCTAACAGTTCTTGTTTAACCCCTGCCTTGCCTGGCCTCCTTCTCACACACCTACACATCCCCCCACCTCAACACCCCCACAGGGGTCTGCCCCTGTGTTCCTTCTCCCCAGGAGAAAAAGGTCCACATTCACATGATCCTTACCTGCACAATGCTGGATCTGGAAGGAGAAGGGTTGGAGGGAGAGGTACCACCTCATGATTCTGGGGTTTGTCTCTTTCATCGCCTGTAGCCAGCACGGGGGCAGGGGGCGTGGTCGGTGATGAAGGTAGTATTGGAGTGAGTCTATGGCCCATTTGACTGCTAAAGCCTCTTTCTCTATTACTGAGTTGGCCTTTTCCCTTGGGAAGAACTTACAGCTGATATAAAGAATTGGGTGCTCCTCACCTTCCACAATTTGGGAGAGCACCACCCACTCCCACCCCAACATCCGAGGCATCTGTTTGCAACAGGAACCCCTTCGAGAAGTCTGGGCTGTACAGGACCGGTTTTTGGCAGAGCTGGGTCTTTAGGGCCTGGAAAGCTTCCTCACAAGCTGGGGTCCATGGGATGCAGTTGGGAACCTCTTTCCTGAGGAGGTCGGTCAGAGGGGCCATGATGGAGGAGAAGCCCGGGATGAAGCAGCGATAATACCCTGCCAACCCCAGGAACTGGCACACCTGTCTCTTCGAGGATGGAGGGGCATACTGCTGGAGGGCTTAGACCTTTCTCCACTAGGGGGCATACCATGCCCTTCCCCAAAGTATACTCTGAGTAGGTGGTCTCATCCCTTCTGAGGCAGTATTTTGCTGGATTCGCCATCCGGCCTGCTTCCTGGAGGGACTGCAGTATGGCAGACACATGTTGTAGGTGGGTCTGCCAATCGCGGCTGTAGATCACTATATCATCCAAATATGCTGTGGTGTATTGGGTATGGGGACTTAGAAGCTGGTCCATTAGGTGCTGGAATGTAGCCGAGGCACCGTGCAGCCCAAAGGGCATGGTTCAGAACTGGAAAAGTCCAAAGGGAATGGAGAACGCTGTCTTCTCCTTGGACTCAGGCGTGAGGGGGATTTGCCAATAGCCCTTTGTTAAGTCGAGGGTAGTGATGTATTTGGCTTCCCCAAGCCAACTGAGCAACTCATTTACCCAGGGCATTAGGTAGACATCGAATTTGGATATGGCCTTCAACTTCCGGAAGTTGATGCAAAACCACATGCTCCAATCTGGTTTGGGGACTAGGACTATTGAGCTTTTCCATTCACTGGAAGATTCCTCGATTACCCCCAGCGCTAGCATTGACTGCAATTCTTGTTTGACCGCCTCCCTCAACTTCTGAGGAAGGGGTCGAGGCCTTTCTCGGACCTTAACCCGGGGCTCGGTCTGGATATGGTGGACAGCCAGGTGAGTTCAACAGGGTTTTGTTGAAAAGACCAAGGAAAAGTTGGCCACCAACTTCTGGGCCTGAAGTCTCTGCTCCAGGTTGGGTTGGGCCCAATCTGTACCTCCCCAGGGTTTGCCACCTGTGCTGCCTGGGGCCTCAGTTCTGGGTCTCATGGGTAGGGTATGATTAGTAGCTCTTCCTGGGCCTTCCAGGGCTTTAAGAGATTTACATGGTGGATCTGCTGCCCCTTACACTTATCTAGCTGGTCTACCTCAAAGTTCACTGAGCCCACTCACCGGACGATCTCATAAGGGCCCTGCCAGCAGCCGAGGAGCTTAGAGCCGGTACTTGGCAGTAGCAGTAGCAATTGAACCCCTGGCTGAAACTCCCGGAGTCTGGCCTGTTTGTTGTAAGTTGCCTCCTCGGCCTGCATTCTACTACTCCATCAGTCTGGGGATGGAAGATGGATGTTCAGAGGGTCTTGATCTTTAGCAGCTGGCAAAGTTGTTGCGCCATGTGGGACATAAGGTTTGTCCCTTGATCTGTTAGGATTTCCCATGGTACCCCGACCTGAGCGAAGATGTTCATGAGCTCAGTTGCCTCCCTCTTGGCACTCATGGAGCATAGTGGCACTGCTTCCAGGTACCGAGTTGCATAATGAATACCAACGAGGATGAACCAGTACCCAGCAGCACTCTTCTCCAGGGGGCCGACTATATCAACGCTAACCCGCTCAAAGGGTGTACTCACGAGTGAGAGGGGAACTAATGGTGCCTTCTCCACAGATCGAGGGGCTGTGAGCTGGCACTCTGGGCAGGAGGTGCAGACGTCTGCAACCTCTCTGTGGATGCCAGGCCAAAAGAAGCGGGCCATAATCTGGGCCAGGGTCTTGTCTCTACCCAGGTGTCCCACCATGGAGATGGTGTGGGCAAGCCTCATGACCTCTCTCCGATATGGCCAGGGGACCAGGAGATGATGGTGCACCTCTCCAGTCTGTGGGTCCTTCTGCACACGGTAGAGACGGTCTCCCTGGATTTCAAAATGGGGGAACTGTCCCGCTGGATGGGCTCCGGTGGCCTCCTCATTCACTATTGCCACCGATTGTACGGGCGGCTCAGCATCTCATCAGCCCACTGCTCCCCCACAAAGTCCGAGGGCCGTGCGAGGACTGCAGATTCAGGTAGTGGGGGTGGCTCCCTCTCAAGCTGATGGGGGCTCGGGTCCACCTGGGCTGGGGCTGGCCCCTGGGAAGTCCCTTCCCCTGGGTCTGCCACCTCCCCTACGCAAGCCAGATTTGTGGTCTCTGCCTTTCCCTTGCTCAATAGCTGGGGTTGCCACTCCCCAGCTGAAGGGTTCCCCAGTCGTGCTAGTAGTTCATGAACATGTCCCCAGTCCCTACCCAGTATTACCAGATAGGCAAGAGCTTGGGCTAGCCCAACCATTGCTGGTTCTTTGTGCCTTCCCACCCCTCGGGTCACCCAGGTGCAGGGACAGACCTTCACATCCCCATGGACACACTGCAGCCTGATGGTGCCTTGGGGAGGCCCTACATCAGGCACGAGCGCTTGCCGAACCAGGGTCTGGGCATACCCTGAGTCGATAAGCCCAATTGCCTCTGTCCCATTGACAAACACCGGGACAGTCAGCTTGGCAGGGCCTTGGGGGTGCACCTGTTTTTGTGGGGTCCAGAGCTTCCCAAAGTTACACTCTGTGTATGGGCACTCTCGGGACCAGTGCCCACTGCCCCTGCATGTGAAGCAGGAGTCCTGTTCTGGGGTGGCCTTCGGGTGGTCTCTTCGAGGGGCCCGTGGCAGGGATGGAGGTGGAACTGGATCTCCAGGCTAGGGCATGAATGGAGTCACTGTTACCTTGTCCGAGAGGTGGCTGGGTTCCCTATGGGGGAGTTGATGGGTTGGTTCAGGGCCCAGGGTTTGAAGCCCAAGGTTAGCCCAGTAACTCCGAGTCTTTTGGGGCCCAGGAAGGTGCAGCAGATGCCAGGGCCCACCCCGGCCTTGTGACTTCTGGCCCCCCTCCGCCCCTTGTGCTGGGGGTGCCTCTGACTGACCTGGGGTCTACAGAGGGAGTCATCCCCAGGGACTTGGCCGCTAGATAATTCTCCATCAACTAGTGTGATGGGGTTCAGGGGTCCCCCTGCATTGCACCCTGTCCGCTGGCAGGAGTGACTCTCACTCAGCAGGTACAACAGAAGGTTTATTAGGCAACAGAAGCCCAGTTTCTCACAGAAGCGACAGTACAGCAGCCAGAGACAGTCCTTCCAACCTGTCCTGGGGAGAAGACCCCGAGGGGTGCCTCTCTGGGGTGTAGCTTTCCCCCTCCTCAGGCTGGCTGCCTTCCAGCCATCCCTTTTCCTAGCCTCTCACTGCCGCCCCCGATTCAAAAACCCAGCTCAGCTCCTCCCTGCTCTTTGTTCAGGCAGAGGTGTTACCTGCCAGTTGTAGCCCCAGGGTCATCCTTAGCCACTGGGAGCTGCTGCTTGCCTCAGACATCCAGCCTGACTCACACATGCACTCCCCCCACTCCATTACATCTCTCCCCCCTTCCAGACCAAACTGAGCGGGGTCACTTAGCCAGTGACCTGGGGAAGTTCGGGGCCCTCCCTGCGTGACAGGGCATCGGCTATGGTGTTGTTGTTCCCCTTGACGTGGACCACCTCCATGTCGTAGTCCTGCAGGAGCAGACTCCACCGCAGGAGCTTGGCGTTGGCCCCTTTCATGTGATGCAGCCAGGTCAGGGGTGAGTGATCGGTGTACACGGTGAAACGCCATCCAAACAGGTACGGCTGCAGCTTCCCCAGTGCCCACACCATGGCCAGACATTCCTTCTCTATGGCTGCGTAGTTCTGCTCCCGGGGCAGCAGCTTCTTACTCAAGTACACGATGGGGTGTTTCTCCCCTTTGTCATTCACTTGCATTAGCACCGCCCCCAGCCCCACGTCTGAGGCATCGGTGAACACCAGGAAGGGTTTGTTGAAGTCTGGATTTGCCAGCACTGGGGCCCTGACCAGAGCCTTCTTCAGCGCGCAGAGGGCCTCTTGGCACTGCTTGGTCCAGACCACCTTGTCAGGCTTTCCCTTTTTACACAGCTCCGTGAGAGGGGCTGCAATGGAGCTAAAGTGGGGCACAAACCTCCGGTAGTACCCCGCCATCCCAATGAAGGCCTGGACCTGTTTCTTAGTCTGGGGTGTTGGCCAATCTCTGACAGCCTCTACTTTAGCTGGCTCTGGCTTTAAGCAGCCGCTGCCCACCTTGTGGCCCAGGTAGGTCACCTCAGCCATTCCCACCTTGCACTTCCCTGCCTTGATAGTCAGACCAGCCTTCTGGAGTCGGTCCAGCACCTGCTTGACTTGGGACACATGGTCCTCCCACGTCTGGCTGAAGATGCAAATGTCGTCCATGTAAGCCAGGGCAAAGCTCTCCATCCCTTTCAGTAGCTGGTCCACCAGACGCTGGAAGGTAGCGGGTGCCTCCTTGAGGCCAAAGGGCAGGACCAGGAACTCGTAGAGCCCCACAGGGGTGATGAAAGCCGACTTGAGCCGGGCATCTTGGTCTAATGGCACTTGCCAGTACTCCTTGGTGAGGTCTATGGTGGTGAGGTAACGGGCTCCCCCCAGCTTGTCTAAAAGGTCATCAGGCCTAGGCATGGGGTAGGCGTCCGATACAGTGATGGCGTTAAGCTTGCGATAGTCCACACAAAACCGAACAGACCCATCTTTTTTAGGGACTAACACCACGGGAGAGGCCCAGGGGCTGGACGAGGGTTGGATCACCCCCAGAGCCAGCATGTCTTCAACCTCCCCCTCTATGTCCTGAGCCGTCCTCCCTGTGGCTCTGAATGGCACACACTTGATAGGGGCATGGGTGCCTGTCTCTATTCGGTGGACAGCCAGGTCAGTGCGTCCGGGTCTGTCAGAGAACAGCTGTTGGTGTGAATGCAGCACCTCCTTGATCTCCGTCTGCTGGGCAGGGGTCAGCTGGTCTGAGAGGGGAATAGACTCCAGCAAGGAGCCAGCTCCAGTCCTTGTGAGTAAATCCACCAAGGGATCATCCCCCTGCCCCTCCCAGTGTCTGCACACGGCCAGCACCAAGTTCTGTCTGTCCCAGTAAGGTTTCATCATGTTCACATGATAGACCCGGTGGCTGTGGGCCTGGTTCGACAGTTCCACCACATAATTCACGTCATTTAGCTGTTTGACGACCTTGAAGGGCCCATCCTAGGCCGCTTGCAGCTTGTTCTGCCGCACAGGTACAAGGACCATCACTTGATCCCCGGTGGCATAGGCTCGAGCCCTGGCATTACGGTCATACCAGACCTTTTGCTTCCTTTGGGCCATGGAGAGGTTCTCCCTGGCCAGGCCCATGAGCTCGGTGAGTTTTTCCCGGAAGGTCAGTACATACTGTACCACTGACTCCCCTTCAGGAGAGGCTGACCCCTCCCACTCTTCTCTGAGCAAGTCCAAGGGTCCCCGTACCCTCCTTCTGTACAGCAGCTCAACCGGGGAGAACCCCGTGGATTCCTGGGGCACCTCCCTGTATGCGAACAGCAGGTGGGGTAAGTACTTGTCCCAGTCATGGGGGTATTGATTCATGAAGGTTCTCAGCATCTGCTTCAGAGTCCCATTGAACCTCTCCACCAGCCCATTGGTCTGCGGGTGGTAGGCTGTGGCCCAGGTGTGCCGGACCCCACACGTGTCCCACAAGCTTTGCAGTAGGGCCGACATGAAGTTGGACCCCTGATCTGTGAGGACCTCCTTGGGGAACCCCACTCTGCTGAAAATGGACAGCAGTGCATCCGCCACGGTGTCAGCGTCAATAGAGGTCAAGGCCACAGCTTCCGGGTATCGCGTGGCAAAATCTACCACTACTAAAATATATTTCTTCCCTGAACACGTTGCCTTGCTGAAGGGGCCCACTATGTCTATAGCCACTTTCTGGAAAGGCTCCTCTATGATGGGCAGTGGCCTCAGGGCAGCTTTCCCCTCGTCCCGGGTCTTCCCCACCCTCTGGCAGGGATCGCAGGACAGGCAATACAGACGGACAGCTGCAAAGATCCCTGGCCAAAAAAAGTTCTGTAACAACCTTCCCCTGGTGCGGTGGATCCCCTGGTGTCCTGCGAGCGGGACATCATGGGCTAGGTACAGCAACCTGCGCCGGTACTTTTGGGGGACCACCAGTTGCCTCTGGACCTTCCATGGCTCCGCTTTGCATCTGGGAGCCCACTCCCGGTACAGGAATCCTTTTTCCCACAGGAATCTCTCCCTGCAGCCCTCCCCCAGCTGTGGAGCTGGGATGAGACTGGCCAGTTCCCTCAGCTTCTGCAAGGAGGGGTCTCTCTGCTGCTCTGCCTGGAATTCTTCCGCTGGGGCAGGGGCGGATGCTACTTCCCCATTCCTGCCTGGCTCCAGCACCCCTGGCCTGTGAGATCTGGTTTTTGGGGGCCCCCTTTCTCTCAGGGTTGGCCCCTGTGGCTCCTGTGACTTTGGCTGGGCCTGTACCCCTGAATCTGGGGAGCGCACCCCTCGTTTTCTTTGGCTACGGGTCAGGACCAGGGCATGAGGGTGTTCACCTTGCCAGTTCTCCAGGTCAGCCCCCATCAGTACATCCGCCGGCAAATGGCTGTGCACGCCCACTTCCTTGGGGCCTTCCTTCTTCCCCCATTTCAGGTGCACCCTCGCCATGGGCACCTTGAAAGGGGTCCCATCAATTCCTGTTATCGTCAGGTGGGAATTGGGTATCATGCAGCCCGGTGCCATCACCCCGGGTTGGGCCAGCGTCACGTCAGCGCCTGTGTCCCAGAACCCCGTGACCTTTTTCCCGTCTACTTTGAGGTGTTTGAGACACTTGCTCCACAGAGGTAGTGCTGCCCCCACTCTGTAAACTGACCTCTGAGCATTTGGTCCCCCTGAGGAGCTGGTCTGTGGGGCGGACTCGGCCCAATCCGAGTGCCCATTGTCAGCACCACCCGCCTTGGCCGCCAGCCCCTCTGGCTTCTGGGACCCCACCCAGTTGACTCCATGACCCCCTGGCCTGCTCAACCTGTCTGGGAGCCTGGGGCACTGGGCTGCTCTATGCCCCTTTCGCCCACAACGATAACAGCCTGGGTCTTGTTGTGTCCCTTGGGCCGGCTGCTCTGTCTGGGCTCTGTTTGGCTCTTTGGGGGGTGGGTGGCTGACCCCTCTTTCCTGGGCTTGCCCAAGAGGTGGTCCCCTCTGTCGTACAGTTAGGGACCGGTCTCTCTGAGATTCTCGGTCTCTCCAGGACTCCCTCTCCCTCCGGGACTCCCTGGTCTTTGTGGGGCTCACTTTCAAACCTGGCCCGGCTGTTTGTGAAGTCATCTGCCAGTTTCCCTGCATTGTGTGAGTCCCCTGGCTTCCGGTCCATGAGCCACACCCTCAGGTCAGGTGCGCACATCTCGTAGAATCGCTCCACGACCGCCAGCTCGATCAGGTCCTCTACGGACTGGACTCCCATTCCGAACGCCCACTTCTGGTAGTATTGCTTCAGGCGGGCAGTTGTATCTACATGGGTTTCCTCTGGCCTCTTCTGCGCCTCCTGGAACTTCTTTTTCTACATCTCCGGAGTCAGCCCGAACTTATGCAGCAGGGCCTGTTTGAACCGTTCATAGTCCCCAGGCTGCAGCCCCTCCAGCTGGCTGAGCACCGCTGCGGCCTTCTGGCCCAGCAAGGGGGTGAGGTGCCGGAGCCACTCATCTGGGGGAACCTCATGCAACTCACAGGCTCGCTCAAAGGTGGTAAGGAACTCGTCCATGTCCCCTGGGTCCTGACACTGGGCCAGCACACGCGTCTCCAAGTGACTGGCCACCCCGATCCGTCTGGCCCTCTCCCCGCTTACCGCAGCTGGGGCCTCTTGGCATCTCACCTCTGCCATGGCTCGCTCATGCTCCCGCTCTCGCTCTCTCTCCTCCTGCTGTCTCTCTTGTAGCTGGCGCTCATGCTCACGCTCTCTGTCACGTTCCTGGCGCTCGTGCTCACGCTCTCTTTCCCGTTCCTGGCGCTCGTGTTCCCTCTGCCGTTCCTGGGCTTCCAGTTCCTTTAATTTCACCTCGAGTTCCAGCCATCGCAGCTCTGCGGCAGGGGACTCTGCCCGCGATGGACCACCGCTAGCTGAGCGCGACCTGGCGGGCACCGCGTCTGTCTGACGGCGTCGAGCCCCTGCTCCTGTCGGAGAATCCGAAACGCTTCCTGAGGCTGACCAGCCACTTTCTGCCAGGACAGGCTCTGCCCCCCGAGATCGGTCATTCTCTTCCAGCTGGGCAATCAGCTGAGCCTTGGTCGCCTTCCCCATGGTCAGGCCCCTCTCTCTGCACAGCCCCGCTAGCTCTGCCTTCAGGAGTCGGGTATAATCCATCTCCCCGCTATCTCCTGGGGTATCCACTCACCAGCAGCAGCTGCAGGAATGGCTCTGTTCCCCCTCTGGCTCTTGTGAGACTCCTTCCTTCTCTTGTGCTCAGTCAGCCACTGCTGGGAGCTCATCCATGGGTGCAGTGCATCCCACTTTTGACACCAGTGTGATGGGGTTCAGGGGTCCCCCTGCACTGCACCCCGTCCGCTGGCAGGAGTGACTCTCACTCAGCAGGTACAACAGAAGGTTTATTAGGCAACAGAAGCCCAGTTTCTCACAGACGCGACAGTACAGCAGCCAGAGACAGTCCTTCCAACCTGTCCTGGGGAGAAGACCCCGAGGGGTGCCCCTCTGGGGTGCAGCTTTCCCCCTCCTCAGGCTGGCTGCCTTCCAGCTCTCCCTTTTCCTAGCCTCTCACTGCCGCCCCTGATTCAAAAACCCAGCTCAGCTCCTCCCTGCTCTTTGTTCAGGCAGAGGTGTTACCTGCCAGTTGTAGCCCCAGGGTCATCCTTAGCCACTGGGAGCTGCTGCTTGCCTCAGACATCCAGCCTGACTCACACATGCACTCCCCCCACTCCATTACAACTAGATGGCTGCCGTCATATCTTCCGGATGGTTCTTCGTCACCCATTCCCTTCCCCCAGAGGGCAGAATCTGGGTGAACTGTTCCAGCAGGACCTGCTCAGCTACCTGCACCCTGAACTTTGTTTTGGGCTTCAACCACCTCCAGCAGGCATCCCGCAGCTTCTGGGCGATGAGGCGGGGTCGGGCTCCCGGGGCCCATACTTCCCCATGGAAGCGCTGGCAGAAGGTCTCTTCTGAGATATCCAAAGCATCCAGGATTGCTGCCTTGACCTGGGCATAGTCCTGGAAAGCTACCGCATCCAGTGCCCAATAGTCTGAGCAACCCCCATCAAGTAAGGTGCCACGATGGCCACCTACTGCCCGTGGGCCCACTGGGCTACAGTGGCCACCCACTCAAAGGTCTCCAAGAATGCCTCTGGGTCATCTTCCAGGCCCATCTTTGCAAGTTTGATTGGTGCTGGTGCCGGTGCCAGTGCCAGCGCCAGCGGCCCATCCGGGGTTCAGGGTTGTATCAAGGAAGTTACCTGCTGCATCAGCTGTTGCTGGTGGGTTGCTAATTCCCCAATTAGTTGCTGCTGTTGCTGAGCCATCTGTTGGAGCCACTGCTGCTGTTGCTGCTGCTGCTGCTGGCTGGCCTGTTGCTCCACCATCCACTTCAGCAGGGGCTCCATTGCTTCAGTGTTTCACACTTGCTAGGTCTATGGCTGGCACAGTAGGATGGCCCTTCCGCAGAGCCAGGGTCATACCCACATTATCCACCACATGTGAGCTGTTCGCACCTGGGACCAGGTGGCCTAGTGGCTAGGCCCCTTGGCCAGGGCCTGTTGGGTGGGTCCGCAGCCCCACCCAAGTGTCAATGGGTTGAGTTTGGGGCATGGCCCTGAGAATCTAGTTCCCCCTTTTGGCAGGAGAGGGGTTCCCTGCTCCCCTCAGTACCTGGGGGAGGGTCTTGGGCTGCACCCTCTGGTGGCTAACTGGGTGGTAGCTCTGGCCTGGGGTCTACTGCCTCAGAGCCTGCTCCTGCCTCTTCACTGGTCAGCCCCAAACTGAGCTGGCTTCCCTCCCTTTATAGCCTTCCAGGCCTGACACTGGCCATAGGTGAACCGGGGTGGGGCTGCTCGGGCTAACAGGCCTTGTTTAACCCCTCCCTTGCCTGGCCTCCCTCTCACATTCCTACAATGGGATAGCAACAAACAGAAGAAACGTCCCTGCTCGACCTGCTAAATTGACCCCCGGGGAGATCAGTCTTTGGAGTGATAATCTCAAGTTAAGTGTTAACAAGCCCTAAGTATCTTTGAGGATCAGGGTCTAAGTGCTTAGCCTAGCACAAACACATTTTACATTGACCTTAAAGGAAAAAAAAAATTATAAGTACCTAAAAATAGAGAGGAAAGGGCGTGAAGGAATTAAAATTTAAACAATTTAAAGCTCTTACAAAATTCAGAATGCGGTATATAAAGCTATATCTAAATATCATTCTGTCTACCAACTGTTCCAGAAATGTTTCTTCCTTTTCACTCCAAATGTTCTGTTTTCTCCAGCTTTATACCAGCCAACTGTGTCAGATAAATAATATCAAGAAGTCCTGTGGCACCCTACTGGTTAACAGGTATACTGGAGCATAAGCTTTCATGGGAAAAGATCCGCTTTGTCAGATGCATGAGTTCGGGCGGGGGGTGGGGCAGGTTTCAGAGGCAGGTTTAAATAGGGAGTCTCAGTCAAGGGGAGGGTTAGAGTTGACAAGGTCTGCTCAGTCATGGAGGACGTGTCCCATTATCAGCAGTTAACGTGGAGCTGTGAACATCAAGAGAGGAGAAACTGCTTTTGTAATTGGCCAACCACTCCCAGTTTCTGTTCAATCCTTGGTTGATGGTGTCAAATCTAAAAATGAATTGCAGCTCTGTAGTTTCTCTTCGGAATCTATTCTTGAAGATTTTTTTTATTGAAGGACTGCTGCTTTTAAATCTGTTACTGAGTGTCCAGGGAGATTGAAGTGTTCTCCTACAGGTTTTTATATGTTACCATACCTGATATCTGATTTATGTCCACTAATTCTTTGACATAGAGACTGCCCAGTTTGGCTAATGTAAATTGCAGTGGGGCATTGCTGGCACATGATGGCATATATTACTACTACTCTGAGGCTGTGTCTACACTACAAACGCGTACAACTTCAAAGTAAGCAACTTGAAAGTAGAACATCTACACACACCCTACTTAGAAGTTAAACTTTGAAGTAGGGCACTACTCCATTCCCAGGAATGGAGTAAGGACTTTGAAGTTGCGCTCCCTACTTCAAAGTTAACTTGGAAGTAAGGAAAAATGTGTATAGACTGTCTGCTGGCTACTTCAATGTAGTGCCTAACTTCGAAGTTAACTTCAAAGTTAGTTCCTAGTGTAGACACACCCTGATAGATAAATAACATCATCCACAGTGTTGTTATAGCCAGGATAAAAGAGAGACAAGGTGGATGAGGTCATATCTTCATTAAATCAATGTCTATTGCGAAAGAATCACCTTCTGAGCAATACAAAAGTTTGAAAGCTTGCCTTCTCCCCAGCAGAAAGTGGTCCAAGAAAAGAAAATAACTAGTAGCCAGTTGTGGGCCAGCAACAAGTTTCTTATAATTATAAAATGTTACAGTTTTAAATCACATTATCACATGGCCCTGCAAATGTAAAAGTGAGAAAAATATACTATTGGAAGAGAGAAATTTCCAGTTCCTCATCATGATGCACTCCCACCACATACTTTTAGTTCTACATCTGTCTGGGATAAAAGACTTTAAAATTTTATTTTTATAGACATATTTAAATAGAGGTTTTAAAAGAGATTGTTTACAACTCAGTGGGGCTCATGATAACTAAAGTGCTGGGCTTTAATGAGAAGTGAAAAATATTATTTAGAAAAAACCCTGTAAGACATTTGAAAAAATTCTGTAATTGATATGATATATACAGTATCTGTCAAGGGGGGAGAGTGGTATTAAAGAGGAATGCCATCATTTCACATTCACGTTGATAAATAGTTTGTATATCAATGTGTGTGTAGATAGATAGATAGGTATCCTTTATACACCCCTCAATGTGTGGAGACACACACACATACTTACAAACTTTCTGTGACCCAGTGACTTGCACAATGTTCTAAAAGTCAATGTGTCCAAGGACAGTCAGCTGCATTTCTGGAGAGTGTCAGGGCTCTTTCCTGTTGTTGTATTAGCTGGAATGCCTTTTTTTTTTTTTGGGTGGGGCGTGGGGGAAGGGGGATGTGAAATCCAGAACTGTGTTTTTATCTCCCCTCTGTTTGATATATAAAAGCAGAATCCTTTCTCCTGCTATTTGTGAACCAAAGATTGTATGTCAATAGGCTTAGCTCTAAGCACATCAGCAATAGCGACATTTCTCCTGTTGTTATTTTTTGAGACACCTGCATCTCACAATAGCCAGACTGCTGGTGCTGGGAAGGATATCAGAGATTTCTAACCAAAAAGCAATCTTTACTGTTCCCACTGAAAAGTCTTGGGAGTTAGCTTCCCCAGTGCCCCACAATCGACAACCTCTCACAGTTCTCCTCAGTATAACTTTATGAACGCGAAAAACTACACAAGCATTGTGAAAGCATAAAAGAGACAGCCTCCTTCCCATGTTTGTGGGAGATACAATCCACTCAGGAATGTAGACATTGAACAATTTTACTACTTTCAGTTCTTTGACTAGAAATAGCTATGGGTTAGCCTTCCTATTTCAATTGAAGTAAATGGAAGGATGTTGGTGATGAAGGTGTTGGAATGATTGCCCTACAACACTGCCCATGTATGTTTCCTTCAAATCAGTCTTTGGTGCCAAACTAGGGCCCAATTCTATAAACCAACGCCTGTGAACAAAGTTACACTTCAATGGATTACTCATATGCAGAACTTCATTTACATGTGGTGTTCGCAGACCACATCCTTCATCTAGGTAAGCATTCTCCATAAACACACATCCTGCCTTTGTTATTTTCTCCCCATTCTTCTAACTTTTTTTGTCTACAATTGTAACGCTCATTTGTTGTCTTATGTTAAATTTAGATTCTATGGTCTCCAGAGCAGGGACATTTTTCACTTGTATCAGTGAGCGATCTGGCATACTTTTGAACCTTCAAAAAAGTAGTAACTAATAAATAAATAGAGGTAGTGCACTTCGTTGTTTATCTAGGACAAGCTGGTAGGTGGTGAGAGCTCTCTATTCCTGATCCTCCAGTGATTTTAAAGATAATGGCCATTAAATCTAAACTTGCTATAGACAGAGAAATACCACTGGTTGAATTTTAGGTCTCACTGCTGTCAGCCAGTTATCTACAAAGAATCATGTAAACAAAATTTGACATATTGGCCAACATTTTAAAAGTTCCCGTTCATTTTGGGTACCCACCTTGAAATTCCTAATGCCTGGTTTTCTGAAGTTCTGAGTAGCTTCAACTCCCATTGACTTCAGTTGGAGCAGTGGTTACTCTTACTCAATTTGAAAAATAAGACTGGGTCCCATTGAAGTCAAACTTCCATTGATCTCAACGCCTGCTCACATTTCAACCAAAAGCATCCTGAACAGCATACATTTTGGAAAGTATGGGTCTTGGCGCTCACCTCAAAAATGATTGACTTTTAATACTATAAGTATTAGAGGAGTGTGGACTTCAATGAAGAAGAGTTGTATAAATCTAGAAAAGAGTAATTGCCAAGTGCTCTACGATTTAAAACGCATGCACAATCCTTTTTTTTAATAAAAAGTTAAATATTATACAGCAAATTAGTGGCAGTACATTGGAATGGCACAAAACCGGAGGTCTAGATTGTCATTAGCCCTAGTGAGACTCTACAGCAGAATGAGAAGGAGCAACAGATGTCTGTTTATACAACCACACGAGAGCTACCTGAACCAAGGTTGCACTTCGCCTTTAGAATGCAGTCCCAGGCACCACTTCCACCAGCAATTGGCTGGGGAAGAGGCAAAATGAGCAGGTTTCCCCAGGACAAAAATAAGAGAGGTGGCTGGATTCAAGGGATGAAAAAGATGCATCTTTTGAGGGGCTCCAATAAAAGTGGCATCTCAGAGCAAGTGGCATGAATTACAGAAGGAAATGTAATTCTCTGAGTCATAGGAGTCAACTCTGTGGGTCCCTCAGGGCAGGCGCTCCCTCAGAAATAAATAAGCAGGTGCTTAGCATCCACCTGAGTCGAGCTCTCTGCTTCCCCCCCACCCAGCACTTTCTGCCTGCCACGGAGGACCTGGGAGGAAGAAGAGGAGCAGTGATAGGGCACACTTAGAGGAGGGGACAGAACTGGGCAGGAAGAGGTAGGCTTGGGGCAGAATGGAAAAGGGTGGGTGAATGCATCCCAGGGTACTGAGGGAATTGGCAGAGGTCATTGCTGAACCTTTGGCCATTATTCTTGAAGACTCTTGGAGATTGGGGGAGATACCAGATGACTGGAAGAAGGCAAACGTAGTGCCCATCTTTAAAAAAGGAAAGAAGGACAATCCAGGGAACTATAGACCCGTCAGCCTTACCTCAATCCCTGGGAATATAATGGAGGGAATCCTCAAGGAATCCTTTTTGAAGCACTTGGAAGAGGGGAAAGTGATCAAAAGTAGCCAACATGGATTCACCAGGGGCAAGTCCTGCCTGACCAATCTGATCAGCTTCTACGACGAGGTAACAAGCTCTGTGGACATGGGGAAGTCAGTGGATGTGATATACCTTGACTTCAGCAGGCTTTTGATACAGTCTCCCACAACATTCTTGTCCATAAGTTAAGGAAATATGGATTAGATCCTTGGACTATAAGATGGATAGAAAGCTGGCTTGATGGTCAGGCCAAACGGGTAGTGGTCAATGGCTCAATATCTGGATGGCGGTCTGTTTCAAGCGGAGTGCCACAAGGCTTGGTTCTGGGGCCGGTGATATTCAACATCTTTATTAATGACCTGGATGAGGGACTGGATTGCACCCTCAGCAAGTTTGCGGATGACACAAAACTCGGGGGGGGAGGTAGATACGTTGGAGGGTAGAGAGAGAATCCAGAGGGACCTGGATAAATTGGAGGACTGGGCCAAAAGAAATCTGATGTGGTTCAATAAGGAGAAGTGTAGAGTCTTTCACCTGGGGTGGAAGAATCCCAAACATTGTTACAGGCTGGGGACCGACTGGCTCAGCAGCAGTACGATGGAAAGGGACCTAGGGGTTATGGTGGATGAAAGGCTGGATACGAGTAAACAGTGTGCCATTGTAGCCAAGAAAGCTAACGGCATACTGGAGTGCATTAGGAGGAACATTTCGAGCAGATCTAGGGAAGTAGTTATTCCTCTTTATTCGGCACTGGTGAGGCCACATCTTGAATATTGTGTCCAGTTTTGGGCCCCCCAGTATAAAAAGGATGTGGATTTGCTGGAGCAGGTTCAGCGAAGGGCAACAAAAATGATTAAGAGTCTGGAGCACAAGACCTATGAGGATAGGCTGAGGGATTTGGGCTTGTTTAGTTTACAGAAGAGAAGACTTAGAGGTGATTTAATAGCAGCCTTCAACTTCCTGAAGGGGAGCTCTAAAAAGGAGGGTGAGAAACTGTTCTCAGTGGTGTCAGATGGCAGAACAAGGAGTAATGGTCAGAAGTTGAAGAGGGAAAGGTGTAGGTTAGATACTAGGAAAAACTACTTCACCAGGAGGGTGGTGAAGCATTGGAATGCGTTGCCTAGAGAGATGGTGGATTCTCCATCCCTTGAGGTTTTTAAGTCCCGGCTGGACAAGGTCCTGGCTGGGAACGACTTAGGAGGGGTTCATCCTGCTTGAAGCAGGGGGCTGGACTAGATGACCTCCTGAGGTCCCTTCCAGCCCTATGATTCTGTGATTCTATGGTAGAAAGGATGGAGAAGGGGCATGCCTGGGGCTGGCCAGGAGCTGAGCACCCCTCAGGGAAAGATTGAAGCCAGTGGCTGTGCTCTGAGGCACAATTCCTATCTGGTGTACCTTCTGAGGTGTTGCAGATGTGGACCCCCTCCTTTCTTAATAATGAAAGCGTCTAAAGGCTCAGTGTAGGTCTGTGTAAATGTGAAGCATTATAGCTTGTGTTATTATCCCTCTTTCCCTCTCTTCCCCTTGTTTCTTTCTTTGAAAATAAAAATGACATTAAATGAAAAATGTACATTATGCAGTAAGGGTACAAATTCAAATAAAGCATAAAGAATCACAATTAATATTTCAGGATTTTAGAAAGTTTTATACACAAGGGCCTATCAGACCCATGGTTCATTTTCATAACTGTGATGGTCATCGTTAGGGACCTACCAAATTCACAGCCATGAAGAAGTCATTACTGACTGTGAAATCTGGTCTTTTGTTGCTTTTACCCTATTGTAGAGTCTCTCAAACTGTGATACTAACTAGGGTTGCCAACATTGGACATATTCTTGGAGGTTTCATCAGATGGCATGTTCTCCAATTAAAGATTAATCTTTAATGCCTGGAGACTCCAGGACAATCATGAAGGATTCATAATCCTAGTTACAACATGAAAGGTTGTTCCTTTTGCAGGAGGGTGCGGGTATTGTTATCCAACTTCCCAAGTGCCCAACTCAGAAGGCAGTGCTACTACCACCAGTAGCACAGAGGTAAAGATGGCAATATCATACCATGCCACCCTTACTTCTACATTGCTGCAGATGGCAGCACTGCCTTCACAGCTGAGCACTTGGCCAGCAGCTGCTGTTCTTCAGCTCCCTACCTCAGAAAGAGAACAGAAGGACTGATGGCATTACCACAATTCCCAATGTTGACTGGTTTTTTCCACTAGCCAGGAGATCATTTGTAGATTTGCCTCCTTACTTCACCCATGTCTTAATGGCTTTGTTACACGAAACACAATTTACAAGGGATAAGATGCAAAATGCGGAACAGATTTACTGAACACAAGGTAAGTGAGAAGGAAGGGCAGTAAGGAGTCTGAATTGTAACTTAAGGAGACCAAACACAAAACACGCTTTGTTATGGAATATAGACTTAAGCCTCTGATTCAAGACGACTCATAGATCAGGCAAAATAAAGATGTTGCTCCTTTACCATATCTTGCAGCTTGATGGACAGTTCACACTGGCATGACTGGAAATGGATTCTGGATCCAGTTGACAACAGCAGGCACTGAAGATAGGACCTTCTTAGCTCAGGTGGATGACCAGTCTCTCTACTTTCTACAGCTCTTCCTCCCCGTGTTATCATGAGTGGATGTAAGTTGAAGATCAGGATGGCGAATGACAAGCCATCCTTGCATGCAAGATAAGCATCGTCTCAGGAAACCTCAGCTGGCCTACCTATCAAATGAGTTGCAGCACTGAACAGCAGCATATGCTACCCTCAAGGCAGCAGCCTGGCCTGACTGGCACATAAGCCGTGTCTACACGTGCATGCTACTTCGAAGTAGCAGCACTAACTTCGAAATAGCGCCCGTCACGGCTACATGTGTTGAGCGCTATTTCAATGTTAACATCGATGTTAGGCGGTGAGACGGCGAAGCCGCTAACCCCATGAGGGGATGGGAATAGCGCCCTACTTCGATGTTGAACGTCGAAGTAGGGACCGTGTAGCCGTTGCGCATCCTGCAACTTCGAAATAGCGGGGTCTGCCATGGTGGCCATCAGCTGCGGGGGTTGAGAGACGCTCTCTCTCCAGCCCCTGCGGGGCTCTATGGTCACCGTGTGCAGCAGCCCTTAGCCCAGGGCTTCTGGCTGCTGCTGCTGCAGCTGGGGATCCATGCTGCATGCACAGGGTCTGCAACCAGTTGTCGGCTCTGTGTATCTTGTGTTGTTTAGTGCAACTGTGTCTGGGAGGGGCCCTTTAAGGGAGCGGCTTGCTGTTGAGTCCGCCCTGTGACCCTGTCTGCGGCTGTGCCTGGCATCCTTATTTCGATGTGTGCTACTTTGGCGTGTAGACGTTCCCTCGCAGCGCTTATTTCGATGTGGTGCTGCGCAACGTCAATGTTGAACATCGACGTTGCCAGCCCTGGAGGACGTGTAGACGTTATTCATCGAAATAGCCTATTTCGATGTCGCCACATCGAAATAGGCTACTTCGATGTAGGTTTCACGTGTAGACGTAGCCATACTGACCATTCGCCGGACCAGTTATCAGTCAGCTTCCCACCTTTAGGTGGAAAAGGGAGCCAAAAAATGAACAGAATGGAGGGAAAAGGGTACCAAATATAGACTCCAACCAATTGTTATAGGAACTCTGAGATGGTTTAAGTAGGAAAATAGTAAAATAAAGAAAATTCTCCTGCACCTACAATAGATTTGCAACCCTCTTTTGGGTCTAGATTCCATTTAAGAAATGCTGATTTAGACTCTCTTAGACTGATTTAAGAGGGCCTACTTTCTAAACCAAATTAACTTAATCAGTGCAATTTTTGGCAAGTAGAGTGACCAGTTATCTGGTTTTCAACCGGAATGCTTGATCAAAAAAGGATCCTGGCAGCTCCAGTCAGCATTGCTGACTGGGCTGCTTGGCTGCTATGCTGCCGTTGCCCCACGCACTGCTGCTGCGACTTCTGTTTGGCCAGGAACTGTGGCCAAAGGGAGCAGCAGGGGCAGTGTCTGTAGACTGTGCAGCGTGCAGAGCCACCAGGCTGTGTCTCCACATAGGAACAAGAGGGGATGTGATGCTCCTTCCATGAGCTGACTGAGGTAAGTGCTGCCCAGAACCTTTACATCTGACTCCCTCCCAAGCCCCACTCCCACCCCAGAGCCCCCTCTTACACCCTAAACCCCTCATCCCAGGTCCACCACAGAGCCCACACCCACAGCTGGCACCCACACTTCCTTGAGCAACCCCAAGTTCCTGCCCTAGCTCTAATCCCCTTCCTGCCCTCTGAACTGTTCAGTCACAGCCTAGAGTACCCTCCTGCACACCAAACCCCTCATCCCCAGCCCCTCTCCAGAAGTTGTGTGCATGGACAGAGGTAAAATTGAGCTGGTATGGGACAGTATGGAATACTGGTACAACATGGCCACCAGAACCAACTGAACACAGCTCACACCGAAGCCTGGCCTCAGCAGTGCTTTCATAACCTGCTTTTATGTCACTGCCATTTTGCCCTTCCCTCCATACCAACAGGGGGGCAAGGGCCACCATCAGGGGAGGGCAAAAGCAGCAGCTGCCCTGGGACCCAGCAATTTAAAAGATCCGTGCTGGGTGTTGGCCGCAGTGCAATTGCTATTTCCTGGTTTTAAGAGTGAAATAAATAGTAAAAATGTCCATAGGAATTCACAAATCATTGTGTGAGAGGTGGGGGTGGCCTGACTGCGGGGCTAGCATTGCTGGTTGATGGAAATCTTCATAAAGCAATATGAGGGACAAGTTACTTCTGGACACAATGGTGTATACTTTGAGCACAATTTATACGTGTTTTTGTGGCGAGGAAAGGGAATCACTGTTCCTGTATTTATGTATTTATTTTTCTTGGTGTCTCCTTTACCTTGTTGCATCAGTTTTGAAACCAGTAAAGTGTAAAAGTTGTCCTTGGCTGAAAATGATGTTTTTATACTTATTTGATCTACTGTGCTACCCTGCAGTACTAGTGCTGGGGGAAAAAGAGGAGGGTCCAATCCTTCTTTTGGACCTAATCCTTCAGCAATGTCGTGAGTCCTCCTGATCGTAACCCTAAAATGATCCCAAAGCTTTTCAGACCTCACCATCGGTACGGATGTGGGGGGTGAGGAACGGTAACAGAAAACTTTCCTGAGATAGTCTCCAAAAATGCATTCAGTTTAGAACAGTTCCTCAATTCCCTCTTTGTAAATGGGCTCAGTCAAGTTTAGTCAGTCCTTGACTCAATCCTGGGCAACTGGTGACCTCTATTGGTGAATTTATAAAATGAGCTGGAGGACAAAGAAGTCTGCGAGTCATCGTGTATTATGCATGGGAAGATTAAATGAGGCAGACCACCCTTTCTGTACACTTTCAAATCCTTTTCCTAGTTAAAATCTCAAATAAAGTTCTATTACTCATATTCTGTGGGGTACAAAATCAGACCTAGTTTAAAATTGTGAAAAGGGTCACCTTCAGGATTGTATCAGAAAAGTATTGCTGTTAAATAAAGAAAAAAGGAAGAATAACTAGAAAGCTGATCTTCAGTAGTTTTAAAGCATTTGATTTTAAATGCGTAGTGTTCTGAGCACACTGTCTGTGCAGGGTGGCAATGTATTTGGTAATAACTAAACCCTTTTCTCCTTCTTCTCAATTTAACAGAGTGACAAGAGTTACTGAGAAGGGCATCTCAATGCCAAGAAATGGTTTGGAAACAGATTAGTATTCTGGTTCTTTTCTTTTCCATTACAGGAAAGAGTTTTGCTAGACAGTATGTTGGAAGTGCTATTAAGTTTATGCATGAAAGCCCATACATATGTACATAAGCAAATTAAAGTCTGTTTAAGTGTCTGTAACATGCAACATGTTTTTAAAAGAATTATTGTGTGTGCTGCTTTAAAAGTTTTCTTGATTAAGGGTGCTTTTATACACAATAATGGGATGTTAAGGAAATCCAAGCAGCAGAGAACTTACAACTGTCCTGATAAAGGATAATTTAAATTCACTGCAAAATCCAGTTTTGCATTTTAGAATTGGAAAAGGAAGTAGTTATGTAAACGGTTTTGTCTTGGCAGGGAGTAAAGTCTTAAAGAGTTCAGAGAGAACTTTTTAAAAGACACTTATGAGGAAACATGCATACATCAGCTGTACCGAAAGTACCCTGTTCCAGTGCCAGAGTGTGAGAGAGAAATAAATATTTCAGACAATTTGCTCAAGAAGTTTGCAGCTATAATGTGAGATGGATTCCAGTCCGAAGTATGTCCTAAACCTGACCATGTGCATTAACAGGCACGCCTTCCAGGTTGTGTTGGGCTATCAGTCAGCTTCAGTGTGGACAAGGCTGTAGAGAGGAATCCAAAAAAGGGCACTCTCCTTTAGCTTTGCTCCTGTCTCCCCTCCCAGTGCCAAGAGTGAGCAGAGGAAGAACACTTGGCTTTGAAACACAACGCATACCATGTAGCCTCACTCCCCAAAAATCAGTCCCAAGGCATCTTTACAAAGCGGGCTTCTAAGAAGGGCACTTAAATCACAACTGGGGCGGCTTCCTCCTCTCCTCCCCCACTCCCTTTCTGAACCGAAATCTGGATTTCGGTAGTCACTCCTCTTCTCCTGGAGTGCCAGAGTTGTTCATTATTCATAGTCCGGGGCGTGTCCTGCGCAGGAGTGGTATATAGGCAAGAAGTTCAGCTGAATGAGAGAACAGATGGGAGCCCCGAGTTACAGAGAGTAGCAGCCAATAGCGGGCAACAAAGAGAATAAAAAGAAGGGAACTTTGCGCTCTTAATTTATTTTTTTCCTCCTCCATCTCCCCTCTGCTCTCCTCTCTTTCCGGGATCGCTGTGGGACCACGTCTCCTCCGAGCCAGGCCACTTTGCTCGCTGGGGGCAGTAGGTTTTTTTTTTTTTGTCGTTGATTTTTTTTTTCTTTTTCTCCTAATTTATTTGATTTGCCAACCGGTGCCCGCGGCGAGGGACCCGGGCGCTGTCGGAGGGGAGGAAAGCCACACGCCGGCCCAGCCGCTTGCCGATCTTCCTGCTCTTCTCGCTGCCGGGGCCCTGAGGGGGTGGCGGGTCCCCCGCTGCAGCTCGCCCCGCTCAGGCACGGCGGGCACCTTCCCCGCGCTGAGCTCGCCGTGTGCTCTGCGCCCGGCCCCCTCCGCGCTCGGGTGCTGCTCGCTCCCGCGGGCTGGGCTTCCCCCCTGCTGCGGCTCTGCCCCGGGGCGAGGCGCGCGTGCGGCTGCGGCTCGCTCCCTCTCGGCGCTCCTCGTCCCCCTGCCCCCCCTTCCCGCGCCGGTTGCTATGGTGCGGCGGCTCTGCGCGCTGTGGGCAGTGGCGGCGCTGGCGCTGCTGAGCCGGCGGGCGGCGGCGGTGGGGCCGGTGGTGCGCTGCGAGCCCTGCGACGCGCGGGCGCTGGAGCAGTGCAAACCGCTGGCGCCCGAGTGCTCCGAGCTGGTGCGGGAGCCGGGCTGCGGCTGCTGCTGGACCTGCGCCCTGCCGGAGGGGCGGCCCTGCGGGGTCTACAGCGAGCGCTGCGGGGCCGGCCTCAGCTGCCAGCCGCGCCCAGGGGAGCTCCGACCCCTGCAGGCGCTGCTGGAGGGCAGGGGGCTTTGCACCAACGTCACGGCGGGCAGCAAGCTGCGGAGCTTCCTGCTGCAAGGACCACACGTGCCAGGTAAGGCGGGCAGGCTCGGGGTGTGCGCGCGTCTCTCTCTCCCTCCGTGTTAGCCAATGCAAAAAAAAAAAATGCTCCCTCCGAAAGTTGGAGGCAGAGCAAGCCCTGCATCTGTCCCCTTTATGCCGAACCTTAGCTTGCACCCTGCCCCCCCCCCCCACCCCCCGCTTGCTGCAAAAAAGGCTCCAAGTATTGCAGCCAACTCCTAGCGGATGGATTCTGCCTTCTGCAAACTCCAGCCTGCGTGCGCGCTTTAGACTGACGTGGTAATAATCCCTGCTCTCCAGAAGAAATGGTCGCGTTGTCTGATTGACTGCAACCTAGGGCTGTGTGTCACGTCTGGGATTATGTGGGTGAGGGATGGGAAAAGAAAATCTCTTTCTTTAAGCCCCCCACCCCCGCTGCAAAATCCTGCCTTGCAACAAAGGTGGAGATTCTCTTTAAAAAATAGAAGGGAGTCACTGTGCCTCTGAACAGGGTGACTGAGGAGGTGGGGCAGGGCTTCCAGGCTGATATTAAAAATGGATGATTTACTTTAAAAAGTCCTAGAAAGAGAAGAGGAGGATACACAGAAAATAGGACAATATCTTCCCAGGCTAGAAAGTTATTATATCAAACAAAACAGCAGAGACTGGTAGTTTTTAGAGTGGAGTAACCCCTTTGCAAATAAATTACTGGCAAAAACAGAACTTTCCACACTCTCTTGTAAGAAAAACTATTTACAGTGTATCTTTTTAGAGGGAAGGGAACATTGGACCAACTTCTGTAAGCATGCAGTGTTCAGAAGCAGAGAACATTTCAGATCAGGAAAGCACAATTATTATTTGTACAAATTTAATGGGTTTACTAACCAGTATTGAAGATGTGACATAGCTTTATAAAACAGATTGGTAAAACGTTTTGCACTGTTACTTTTAAAGCAGCCTGGAGCTTTTATTTTGGGTTGAAGGTACTCTTTGGCTGGCCTCTCCTTAGCTGTCTGAGGGGAAGTGGCTGCCAGCCTGCTCTTAATTAGCTATTTTAGTAGCAGAGGATGCCTTATCATTTATGTGCAGCTCACAATCAGTGACAATTTGGAAGAGGAAGAGTTCAGAACATGCTGTGTGAAGTTTTAAACCTCATCGAAACACATGGCAACATCCTTCAGCAAAAGAGCTTGATGCTGTTAACTCTGCCTTAAAAGGAATACTGGAAGAGGGCACATCCACAGAGATGGAATTTGACAAAGGCTTATTATCAGTTATTGTTACTACTATGGTATTATTATGTAACTGTAAATATTAGAGGAAGGAAAGGGGCAGATGGATCTAGACTTTCACTTTGTTCTGGATCTCTTACTAACTTCAGCTCTAAATCGTGAAAATACTAAAGCCTTATTCTTGCACTCCTTATTCAGGCATAAAGCCTGTTGAAGTCAAAGGGCACCTTTCCCCGTGCGTAAAATGAAAAGTAGGCCTCTTCCTGAGAATACAAGTTGAGTGCTTCCGTCTCAAGAGGAAAAAAAAATCTGTTGAGCCAATGCAGTGCATTGTGCTTGCCTCTTTAAGGGGACTACTAGAGTTTCTGTCCTAAATCCAAGTTTCCAGTGCAAAGTCTAGCATGCAACAAATACTCAGAATAGGATCAATTTTTTCACCACATATACAGCTAGGTAGAATTCCATGCAAAGTTGTTTGTGTCATTGTTAAGTTACAGCAAGTGCTTAAAAACATTAAAATGCCATTTTAATGCCAGATTTGGAAGGCCACTAATTTCTTGTGCAGGCGAGATCTTTCCGGTCTCAAAATAATTTACAGATTTTAACATCCATTGTAATATTAACAATGAAAGAGAAAAAGTAGTAGCTTTTTTGATGATGGTTTTGAATGTGTTATGAATGGGTATGTAACAAACATAACAACACTTTTCTAGATTAAGCTGATACATTATAAAAAAAACACTGATATTATAAAAAAATTAATAGCTCTGAAATGTGACCTGAGAGTTGCTTAAGAACAGATTGACATGATTAATTATAAAGACTATGAAGTGGCCGTTGTAATTGGTTGACTATATAATGCATGTTAAAATACTTTCTGAATCTACACATGCATGGTAAATAAACTGGAAGGGCTGCAAAATGCTATTGGGCAAGTAATTCAGATTTAGGACATCTGGATTATTATGTTCTATTGTATCAATGCTTCCATTAAGAATGAGAAAAAATAGTACTGTACAAAATTAAACCACAAAAAATATGTTCAAATACCGCTAAGAGTCTGAGTTAAACCCACAAAAGCCAGGAAATTCAGAGTTAAGACTCAAACTTCCTTAATCCATTTGCGCTGGGAGTTGGATTTTCCTGGTCAATTATGTCTATTGCCAGCAGTGGCTACACCAAAACCACTGGCACAAGATGTTAACTCTGATCCTTCCTCCTTCTCCTTGTCCCTAGGTATTGCAGGGGCCTTAGTGCATTAAGTACTAAGATTGTTGGACTCAGTAGGGTATCTTAGGAAAGCTTTCATTCTTAATGCTGAATTTCTTGGCTATGGTGGTTTTTAGTGAGCCTGGTAACACTTTAATGTAGATTTTTGTGCTTTAATATAGCAAAGCAACAGTACTGAAAATAATCTGTGCCTTGCACATCAGTTATCATTGTACATTCCCAATGTGATTTCCTTTTCTGTTTTAAGAAAGTTCAGATGGCCTGCAGCCAACAGGCTGAAATGGAGCAAGTAGTCTGACTTAGCTGATAAAGAGAAATAAATTTTAAAAGTATCTTAGAGGAAATGCAGCCATTTACATGTAGACTGTACAGACACAAACTCTTAAGAATATGGAACTGTTGTGCTTCCATGGTATTCTGGGGCACTTTATTTTCTTCTGTGGATAGTGGATAGAGAAGAAAATATTTTTAAACTCTTCTAGCTCATAGTAAAAAACAAATAAGCAGGATGTTTGTTTTTTGGCAAACTTGATGGTGACTGTGTTCAGAATCTGAGATGTGTTTCATATAAAATAGAATCAATTTCCAAAATTCTCTATCCACTAAGAAGTAAAATTTAACTTGACAAGTTTTGCAGTATGTGAGAAAACATAAGAAATAACTGTGTTAAACCCCATTAAAATCATCATATTAATATTACTTCAATAATATCTCTTAGTTAATTCCCTTCCTGGATAACATAAAAAGGAGAGATACAACCTTTACATGATAGGAATTCATTATTTCTACTAAGTGATAATAAAATCTGTTCTAAGACAGAAATAAATGATTTAAATTTTTGCTTATCTTCATTGGTAAAGTTGATAACAGATTTCTGATTCAGGTCCAAACTCTGGAAATGATCAGCTCCTGGTGCAAGCCTGCCCCCTTCTGGTGGGAAATATTTCAAATTAAGGGAAACAAATGGCTGTGCATTTAGGTAGCTGCAGTTTAAGAAATCAAATTGATGTAAAGTATAAAATAAAATTTTAATAAAATTAAATAGAAAAGAAAGGAGTATAATAAGAAGCAGCCAAAAATGACAGTGGAATAGTAGAGTTTAAAAGAGTTACAGGAGTTTACAAGATAATTCAATACTGAGGTCATTAGAATTCTGTCTGTCCAAGAAATACAGACGTTGCTGAAAGAACACTATGTCATTTATGACTTTACATATTTTCTTTTAAAAAGAAAAGAAAAAGACAAATTTTTAAAATAAGCTATTGTGCGCCTAGATTTAACTGAATAATTAACTTTGTTTCTTTGTTGAATTGATTGTATTTGAAGGAAATTCCAGCGATTCAGAAGAAGACCAGAATGCCAGTAGCATAGAGAATCAGGCTATCCCTAACTCTCCTAGGGTGTCAGATTCCAAATCACATCCACCCCACACCAAAATAGATATCATCAGGAAAGAACAAGCCAAAAATACTCAGCGCTACAAAGTGGAATACGATTCACAAAGTACGGATACATTGAACTTCTCTTCTGAATCCAAACAAGAGACTGAATATGTAAGTATTTGTATAAGCAGAAAGATATATACAATCACTTGCTGCTTTTTTGGTGTTGTGCATTTGACAAGATAAATAGAAAATCAGATGGTGCTAATTGTTGTAGCCATTAAACCTTCAGAAGAGCAAATACAGAGTCAGGAGGCCAGGCAGATCACATTTGGAAAACAGAGGGCTAATGATTCCTTTTTATATAATTACCAATAATAGTGTTTGGACTGTAAAAACACTTAATTTCACCTATAATTATCACAGGCTCAGACTAGGACTAAAAACACATTGATTAAATATGATTACCCACTGGTAAGAAAGGAAGGGTAATACAAAAAGTAAAAAAAAAAAAAAAAAGCCTTGCATTCAATCCAAAAGTCCATCTTTTGACTGGTGTACATAGTGCACACAAATCCTTGTCTAGATCCTTTGTCATGCAGAAAATGTCTGTGGGTAATGACCACAGAGCTGCCATTGTTTCTTATTAGTTATTTACAGTATATGGGCAAGATCTGCAGGTAGCCCGGGTATAGGGAATGTGAGCACGTAAAACTCTGAGTCATGTACTGCTCTTGGTAGACAACCTGGTTATTCTCATACCAGTGTGTCAAGAGTCACACAAAATCTTATTTAAGTGTGCTTTGGCACATCATCAAAACATTCTTGGATGATCCACACATATCTTTCCCTCTTCAAAAGGAAGATTTCAAAACCTAGACGAGGTATTGAGTTCCGTGTACAGAGTATATAGCAGCGAAAATAATTAGATAAGTTAATTTTCCTGCATATTCTATTCCCAAAGTCAGAGAAGTCAGACATTCCTGTTAAAGCACATCAGTGTCAGAGGGGTTCTGAATGTCCTTTTTCCCTTTCCTCTCTTCACGCCTTCCTAGAATAATCTATGTATAGCAGAATTGTCATCTTAGGTACATGTGAGGGAGGACAGAAAATTATAGAGTACTGATCCAGAGCTAGGACTTTTGGGGTCTGGGTACACTGCAGCTAGAAGCAAACTGCCCAATCCAGGTAGACAGGCTTATGCTAGCAGAATTCAAGCTAGCATAATAAAACTTGGAATGTGGTTGTTTCCAGTAATTACTGGTCAGATCCATCACTCTGTGTTCATGCATTGTTTTGCTGCTGAGTGAAGTGTAAAAATTTAATATTTTTAAGAATATACGGGACAGGGTTGGAGCGAGAAGATTTCATTTGTGCTTTCTAAAACAATATTGACAGGGTCCCTGCCGTAGAGAAATGGAAGACACATTAAATCACCTAAAGATCCACAATGTCTTGAGTCCAAGAGGGTTCCATATTCCAAATTGTGACAAGAAGGGATTCTACAAGAAAAAGCAAGTGAGTAATGTTTCTTGATCACTTCAGTAAGTGTATTTCAGCTTGTCCATATCATTATTTGTTCATACAAAATCAGGTTTGACATTCCAATCAATATTCATGTGCACTACATAGCACTTTACTGAAACACTAGTTTAGTTCCAGTTTTAGCACCTGGTGGCATCGCACCAAGCCATGTCAGTTGTGGACAGTGTTTTTATTTGCTGTTGTTCATGACAACAGATTAATCTGAGAAACTTCATACCCAATCACACATGGGTTGGCCAGAGTCCTGGATATCAGTGCCCATCAGATAAAAAAAGCATTGCTTCAGTGATAACCCACAGAGCTAAATGTTGGAGTAACATATGACTGTAATAGATCAATGCTTTGAATTGTAAATAGCTGCTTGAGAGTTCCTAGAAAAACTTGGTTAGGTCACATTACAAAAAGCAACTTGAGAAAGCCATATATCTGTCCTTTATATACTACAGAGATCATAGCGAAAGTGATACACTCAGTATTTACTCTGCAGTACTGTTGGTCTTTGAACTACTTTGGTTTTCCATTTGCATTTGGTTACGAGGTTGTGACCTTTTTTGACAAATGCAGACACAAGCATTACTACTCAAGGCTTTGTTATCTCCATACTGAACACAGGTTGAATGTCTGTAGTCTGGAACCCTTGGGACCTGACCTGGGCTGAACTACAGAAGTTACTGAACCAGGGGAGAGCAATGCAGAATGCCAGCAGATCTCTATAGGCATAGGACAAAAGGGAGAAGGGGGGTGGGGAGGTGCTGCAGAATCTCCAGGCTTTGTGCCCAATGTAGCCCCATGCCAGGGGCCCTGCTGCCACTTAAATTCTCCTCACCAGCCTCGAACCCAAGGTCTCAGCCACCTGCCCCAACTCTCAGCCACTGTACCCTCTGCTTCCCTACAGGTTCCCAGCTGCTGGTGGCAGGACCCAGCCACTGGGTCCCAGCCACTGGCCCCTCTGCTGCTGCCTGGAGTCCCAGTCCTTATCTTGCTCAAACCCCTCAGTGCCCCAGGCTAAGACCATAGAAGGGGATGGCTGCAAAGCTCTGGCCAGTGCCAGGAGCAGGAGCTCATGGCCAGTGGCTAGGATCCCAGGTCAGGAGTTGCCGAGTACATCTTGTCCCTGCTCCTTTCCCTCCCTCCCTTAACTTGAATGTCAAAAATCAGCTCTTTTCCAGTACTCCAGAAGCTCTAGGAGGCAAGGGAGAAAGTTGCTAAGTGTGGGGCCACTTGTACACAGCAGGGGCAGGAGGTGGCAGCAGAGGGGTGATCTTGGTGCCGGATTTTCTCTGTGTGCTCCAGCCCCAGAGCACCCATGGAGCTGTCACCAATGCCAGACCACAGATGTTGCTGGACATGGAATTCCAGATTGCCGATGTTCAACTTGTATTGCAATGTGTCCTACTTCAGGTTGCCCATGAAATATTGGCTAAGAGAGGAGTATATCAGGGCTGCCGCTTAGTGGTTTTCCAAGTCAGAACACATAATTCTGTATGTCTCCAAATTAGGTTTTAGTGTAAATCGAGATATAGTTTGTAATATATGGAGCTTTAATATCAAGGGTTCTCAAGCTTTTCCATGGGCTGGAAGAGAGAATCTTTAAAGAGAATTTTGTTTTGTGGGCCACCTCCCCATCAATTTCATGATTACTCAGGCCCACTTGTCACTTCACATCCCTCTGGTAATCACAGCAGTGGCTGACACTGGAAAATAATATTAGGAAAACATTCCATGTATTTTTAGCTGTCTTCTTATGTTTATCAGTTGGAAATGAGAGTGAAATGAGCAGCCAATCCGACTTGGCTACCGCTCATCCATGGACCTCTCTTTAAGTCCTGCTGCTGTCTGTTGCTTAGACCCTGAAGCTCTTCAAGTATGTACGCTGCAAAAAAAGCAAGGTGTGTTCTTCACACGCATTAGTTGACCCGCATTTGTTGACTTGGGTTAAAGTAGCAGTGAAGGCATAGCAACTTGGCCTTTAAATTAGGTTAGCAGTTTGACTTCAAACCTAGGCTGCCTTATAAGCTTTAACTGATGCTTCTAACCTTGAGTTAAAAGCCAAATTGTTGTGACATTGCCACTGTTTTAATCCAAGTTAGCTAACCTGAGTTAAGAACACACCTTTTTCCTAGCACAGGTGTGCCCTGAGAGATGGCCTTTCTTCTTACCTACACCTGAGATCAGCAACCTCTCTATATTTGATGATGGGCACTTGCAGTGGGGGCTCGTGGCTCTAGAATACATGTCTTCTGTTGGTCTGACAGTGCCTGTGTTGTTGACCTTTAGAACATGCTGCATAGCTCATCTATTCACTCTAGCTTTTCCTGAGCAGCTGGTGATTTTCCCAGGCAGGGCAAGTTTCTTTTTTTGTGTTGTAGGTCTCATTTAAGCTGGTGTGAATTCTTGTTCCATGATATTTTAACTTGATGTAAATTAGCATAGAGATATATGCAGTTTGCAGCCCTCCATATGCATTCATTCAAAAATGCTGCTGATTTCAGTGAGAGTTATTCAATGGACTGAAGACAGCATTGCCCCAGTTGGTTGGATCCAAGATTGTGTTTTTGCTCTGTGACAAACATGCATTTAGCTTCGTTAATTTTAAGAGTTCAAAAAGTTATACTTTTTTTACATACTATAGTCTTCGTGCTCATGGAAGACCAAGGACTTTGATCTACTGTGTCCATTTGCAGAATTTGTGTGCAGTATTTTTGTAAACATACAGCCCTTAGATTGGGAGAACCTTATGGAGTGGAATTTTTTCCATGAGGAAAATCTTGAGCCCTTACGTTGTCCACACTGCTCAGTGCCCCACGCTAAGACTGGAAGGGGAAGGCTTTTATGATATAATAAATCATCCTAAACAATTTTATTTTCACTGTCCTATAAAGCAGTCATTTTTAATCATGAAAATACTGGAAGTGAAAAGCTTCATTCTTTGCAATGATGGAAATACTGGAAATTAAATACTCCATTTTTAACCAAAACACTTTAGGTATTGTATCAGAAGCTGTGTGGTGTAATTTTTAGAACAATGATTGGGAAGCGAAACTCCCCCCATTTTTCTTATTGGATCTGCCACTGACACAGACTCTGATCCTGCAAGCTGCTCACATACCCTTTTTTCCCCACCAATTTTCCTGTTTGACTAGGAGTAGGTATGGCTGTAAATAAATTGCACGAACGTTTTAGCTGCATTTTGAGCAGTGGTAATTCTGCCATTGGGCACTTCCTCATTCAGAAAAATGGTATGAAAATAAATGTGCCTTAGTGTCAGTTGTAGTTATCATTGAAATCTTTTCATTTAACGGAATAAGATGACAATCCCATGTAAGGGAGAGTTAGTTCTGCATTTTAAGCTCTATAGTGCTTGTTCCACCAGAGGTTTTAAAACTTTATCTACTGAACATCTGAGAGAGGTCCACCCCTACATTAAATGCACTATCAGGCTGTTCTCTGTTGCGAAAGATTGAGGGGCAGGCTTTGATCACCCAATCCTGTCAAATCATACCACATGCCTGTAGGTCCCACTAACTTCAGTAGGAATTGAGGGAAGCTGAACACCTCAGTGAGCACAGTTGGAGTCAACACAAACAAATTTCCTACCTGAGTGCAGATCTAGTGCTGACATTGTAACTGAAAACATTGGTACTGCTATCAGATTTTGGTGCAGGCCTGAACTTTAAGATCAGCCTTGAGGATACACCCTGCAACTCCAGAAGTGCAAAATAATATATATTTACACTAGCTTTCTAAAATTAAATATCACTTAGGAAAATGCTTCGGTATGAGGAATAAATACTTGCAGGATTGCACTCTCTGCCCTAGGAAAAATCTACTGATTGCTATATTTTTTGCAACATCATAAATCTAGGTTTCATACTTCAGGAACTGAGCACAGTTATCTAATCTTAATATTATAGAGGAAGGTAATTGTATCAGTTACCTTCGTTGCTACTATTAATGTAATTTAAAATTTATTATTTAGTATTACCCAGATTATGACAAAAGAATGCAGTGTGTCATAGAAAAACATAATAAATCATCCTAAATAATATTATTTTCACTGTCTTATGAAATAGTCATTTTTAATGATGGAAACAATGTTATAAAGAAACAGTTTTTGTCTACAGAAATGATAGGATTGGGAGGAATCCAGTGAAGTATCATGATCATCTAAAGGAGACATATAAAGTCTTTCATAAGGAAGTTTTCCTGTTCATGTTAACATGAGCCAGGTCTTTTCCTCACTGACTGGCTCTTCAGGGACATGTTAAATGCAGTCGTTCTTCATGATTTGATTTGCGGTTATCTGGTAATTGACTTTCCAGACACCCTCAGGGATAGTTATAATGAGTGAGAGGTTTGTTGTAAAGGAATTTTATCTCACCATATGCATCATGTAAAGCAATTTAAAGTATTCACATTTTTATACTTAATGATTTTTTTTAAATCGGAGGCACATGGAAATTATTAAATAAATGGGGTTGCCAATAGACACTTACTGTCTTGCCAACCAAGGTGGTGTATGCCACATGACATCAAATAGGAGAGTCAGTGATACTGAAAGCTATGTGACTCAGTTCCAACAGGAATTCTGTCATTCACTCCCCGTCCATTATAAAGGTTTATTTGTTATGCACTCTACTTTTCTTGCACCGATGCTTCTTGGTAAACTTTGGTTTACAGGTAAAACTGGAAGGCTGGCTTTTTGGCTGATGGGAGTTTTTGTCTCTAATTTAATTTTTGCTAGTAGATCGGGGTGTCCAACCTTTTTTTATCAGGAGCTACAAGTCGGTTTTTTTACATGTTCCAGGGGCTGAACACAAAATAGTCACAAACCACACACACCCCCAGCAGCCCCAATCTCCCCCACAACCTCAGACTGCCCCCGGCCTTAACCCCCCAAGCAGCCCCAAACTGCTCCTCTCCTTAACCCCTCCAGCAGTCCCAAACCCCCACAGCCCCAAACCACCCCAGCTCCACTCCCCTGCAGCCCCATACCACCCCCAGTCTTAAACCCCCCATAGTCCTCTCCCTCCCCAGCCTTAAACAGGCCTCAGCCCCAAACTGGGTGCTCTGTGACCTGGCCCACCATGGTCCCAGCAGCACAAAGAGGAGACACAGGTAAATCCTTCCTGGTTGTTTAGGGGAGAGGAGCCTGGGGCGGGGGTGCATGCCATCCATCCCCTGCAGCCCCCAGGGCTTTATTACCCCTCAGCAGGTGCTGCCAAATTGGGGGCATCGGAGTCTTTCAGTCTTCTCCCCCTCCCCCCATGCAAGTGGGGAACAACAGCAAAGTAGGGAGCCTGGGTGAGGCGTGTGACTCACTGCGAGCCCCAGGCTCCTACGGCAGAAGGAGGAGGTGGAGTCCAGGCCAAGGTGGAAGCTGCCTTGCCCCAGCCTCCCCACCTCCTGCTGCTGCACCCCCTGCAGGCTTCCTTTGTGCTACACACCCACGTGCCACTAGCAACAAAAGGTGGCTGCTGAAGCCCCAGCTGTTTGCTGTCTCTAATATTGGAGCCGCTCATCTGCCAGATAAAAAGGCTCCGCAGACTGGATTCTGGCCCACGGGCCATAGGTAGGACACCCCCGTCCTAGATCCTCAGAACCTGGTAACATGGTACAAAGTCATTGTCATCCTGCTCCCTGGAATGCATGCATTACTCCATTCTTCAGCATCCCTTCCGAAAGGCTGAGGATGTTGCAGATGTGCTCTAAAGAGATCCGTGTTCAGTCCTCTAGTAAACTGTGTAAAAGAGAAGAAATGATAAAGATGGTCTAGGAGGGACTCCTTCAGCGCCTAATTGGACCCCTTTGTTTACTCCATACAGCACCGGATCTATTGGATGTTGTTCCCTACTGTGGCATAACACTTTCATGGTGCAGGAGTACACCTGTGTCAAGCAAGCAAACAATTTTTGGTAGAGTTAAGATAGATTTAAATTATCCCCAATCCACATAAAAAAGGTCAGATTTTCAGTAGGTGTAGTTTCATTTAAAATAAAGCTTCTTCAGCTATGAGCCAGACAGAAGACAAAACAACCTCTGCTGTAAATTACAGCTTTCTAAGGCTGCTCCAGGTGAAGCCAGTTGCAGGCCCATAGCGGCCCCTGTACTGATCAGGAATTGTGCTTTGCCATGTCCCTTCTAAACTCCTCTGTGGTGGGGATAGAAGGGGACATAAGCTTCTGTCAGAGGGAGCCCTCAGCTGCCTGATTTAGGGCATCACTGCAGCTGCTTTGTACTTCTGAGGCAGCACAAAGCAGCTGGAGCTGGGCCCAAGAATCTTGCTCCACTGGTTTATAAAACACAGAATGGCTACGTCTACACGTGAAGCCAACATCGAAATAGCTTATTTCGATGTAGCAACATCGAAATAGGCTATTTCGATGAATAACGTCTACACGTCCTCCAGGGCTGGCAACGTCGATGTTCAGCTTCGATGTTGCGCGGCACCACATCGAAATAGGCGCTGCGAGGGTACGTCTACACGCCAAAGCAGCACACATCGAAATAAGGGTGCCAGGCACAGCCGCAGACAGGGTCACAGGGCGGACTCAACAGCAAGCCGCTCCCTTTAAGGGCCCCTCCCAGACACAGTTGCACTAAACAACACAAGATACACAGAGCTGACAACTGGTTGCAGACCCTGTGCCTGCAGCATAGATCCCCAGCTGCCGCAGAAGCAGCCAGAAGCCCTGGGCTAAGGGCTGCTGCCCACGGTGACCATAGAGCCCCGCAGGGGCTGGAGAGAGAGCATCTCTCAACCCCCCAGCTGATGGCCGCCATGGAGGACCCAGCAATTTCGACGTTGCGGGACGCGGATCGTCTACACGGTCCCTACTTCGACGTTGAACGTCGAAGTAGGGCTCTATTCCGATCCCCTCATGAGGTTAGCGACTTCGACGTCTCGCCGCCTAACGTCGAAGTTAACTTCGAAATAGCGCCCGACGCGTGTAGCCGCGACGGGCGCTATTTCGAAGTTGGTGCCGCTACTTCGAAGTAGCGTGCACGTGTAGACACAGCTAATAAGAGACTTTTCCGATGTGCAGTCTCCAGGACTGTAGCTGTTGTCAGGACAAGAGAATGTAAAATACGGGCATTTTAGAATAGCTGAGCCAGATCAAACTATTGTGGGAGATATGTTTGTCCCTTGCCCCAGTGCTGGGCAGCCAGTGCAAATTCTTGTTTTGAACTTGAGAGATCTGAAAAAAAACATTTCAGTGTTGCTTTTGAGACAAAGCATCATTTTCATGCTCATCTCTGACTCACACAGCAGATCTGAGGATTTTGCCCCAAACTAGCCAGGTAGAAGAAAAACGTGGTCGTTCAGTGACCATCTGTCCAGTATTTGGCGGGACAGTCCCCTATTTGGGACACCGAAAAGGCATCCCTGCTAATTTTTTAAAAGGGACTAATTGGCCTGTTTTGGGCCATCCCCCCACTGACCTTTTCCGCCAGCAGCTGCTCCAAAGAAGAGAAAGTAGAGCATTATTTCTGCACGTGAGCTGATAGTTGTTTTTTCTGCCCAAAGATATAACCAGAATATAAACTTAGGTAATCATCTTCTGGCCTTGTAAGCAATGAATCTAAATGATTGCTTATTTTCAGCTAGAGTGACTGCTCTTAGTTCACATCTCATAATAAATGTGGTTAAAGCAAACATTCCTCAGGGAGAGGAGTCTGTCAGGCACAATATCCAGCTTTCTGAGCTGTGCAAGCCCCAAAAGACTGGGTGTTGGTCACTTCATGGCAGGATGATGGAATTCAGTCTGTTCCCCTAAATATCTATGAAGGGGAGTTGTGGAGTCAGCTAGGGGAGAGATAAAGGAGCAAATGAGCGCCCCATTCGCTGCAGTTCCCAACTTAGCAGGACTATATGTTCTTCACTGTGGCTGTGTCTACTCCAGCAAGTTCTTTTGAAAGATTTTTTGAAAGAAGGGGGCTCTTTCGAAAGATACAGTGGAGCATCTGCACACAAAAAGACTTCTTTCAAAAGTAAGTAGAAAAAAATGCAGCACTCCTTTCAGAATGGCTCTTCCTTTCCCATTGCAGGAAGAGCACCTGCTTCTGAAACCTTCTTTTGAAAGAAAATGTGTGTACACGCTCTGCAGTCTTTTTTTTTTTTTTTTTCGAAAGAGCCGTCCTTATGAGGCCTGATTTTTTGGTCCCTGGCCCGTTCTTTTGAAAGAGCGAGGGGCTGTGTGGGTGCTCTCTTTTGAAAGAGTAGGTCATTCGTTTGATCTGCTTTTTTGAGTGTGGACACACTCTTTTGAAAGAAGCTCTTTCAGAAGAGATCTTCCAGAAGATCTCTGTGGTGTAGATGTAGCCTGTGTGGCTTTGGAGGGGAAAATTAGTGACTCTTGGGCAAATCAGCTATTCTATAACAGTGAAATGACATCTGATACAGAGGCCTATGCACCATTTAAATACTACTTAAACCATGTTTCGGGGACTTAATTGGTGCCTGCATAGGCCTTCTACAGACTCTTTTTAACATTGATAAATTTCATCCTCAATAAATAAAATACATAAGCTGGAAATGTACATCAGGCCATCCACCTACTATGGAGGATGAGTTCTCATGCTCCATCCAAAGAACATGGAAGGAGGCTTCTTTTCTTTTCTTTTCTTTTCTTTTCTTTGTGGCAGAGGGTGGTGCTACAGGTTATACATGTCTCTGTTTTGTCCTGAGGTGATCTGTGTGTTCTAGTTTCATCTTACAAGAGCCTGGTAAATTTGTGCCAGGGACTCTTGAGAATTCTTCACTGACTAAATGGTGGCCCTTTTATCTCTGGTGGACAAATCTCTGCAATAGGGCATTCAATGAATCTACAACCATAAAATCCTGAAAGTCCAGTTGAGGTAAATACTGAACTCACTCTGGGACAGAGTTTGACTGTAGAATACCTAATATGACATTGCATGACTGTTAAAGAAGTGCTTCCACTTAGACTAGAAGAAACTCTTCAAGCTTACAGAGGTGCCTTTCAGCTAGACTGCGCCCAGAGGTAGCTGAGGAGTTTAATATGCAATAGGTGATCAGGAACTGTGTATGCAACTTCAGATTCTTTTTCTTTTAACTGTTGAGGTCTTTAGAAGAAGCTCCTTAGTGTGCATGATAAAATAAAAATCACCTGGTTTTCCATCTTTCCTGTACTAATTTATTATTTCTAAGAAAAGCTTCAGCTTTTATAGTGATATAAAAATAACTCATAGGGAAAGAATGCACACATACTGTGTATTGCAATTGGCTTCTATAGATAACAAATGATGCTGGGCAAGTGCTTTCGCTAGAAATTATTTAGGCTATGGATTAATATGCAGGCAACCTTATTTATAGGAAAATATATATGTAAAGCTCTAATATACCTAGCAGTTGTTGAAGTGATAACTCTATTTCAGGGGATCAGATATCTCTTAATAAATGTCAACTACAGTACTGAAATTCCTCTGGCAAGCAGATGCAAGCTGAGGTGTTATTGCTGCAAAAGCAGCCTCTGCCAAACATGTGCTGCCTTAGTGTGGCAAGAGTAGTCCGCTGAGTTTATTTCCCAAGTAAAGGATATGATCCTACGACTCCTACTGTTGCAAGCAGTGCCACTGAAATGGGTTCTGCTCAGCAGTGAATCACTGTACAGTATGATACCAGGTAGTGGTTTACGAGGTTGCATTTTTGTGCTTCTAAGAATAGTTTATTGTGTGATTAGTTCCCTACTAGCTGGCTGACAGTAGAAATAAAGTATCATAATACAGATTGAACCTCTCTAATCTGGCACCCTCGTACCTGACCGTTGCCGGACAAGAGAATTTTCTGGACCATGGGAGGTTAATATTGTCTAGCAGCTTTACCAACACTTCCACTGCTAACTGGGCTCTTAGAAGACATTTGGGGTAAATTCAGCTAACTAACAGCACAGAATACTGAGAGCCAGGACTAGTGGCTGAGTGTAAGCAAAATTTACAGGACCACGGGAAACTTGGCCGCACACATGATAAGTGGTCATCCAGCCAGCTAACTAAAATCTTACTGAATGAGAGAGTTCTGTATTGGAGAGATTCAACGTGTACTTTGTGCTGATAATTGGTATTCCATTTAATCACAGCACCAGCAGTGTTGATTTGGCTATGTTATATTACTGAAGCTGTCCAAGATGTTAGAATTAATTGTAATCCCTGCTGTACCAAAAGCAACGGTGCTAAACGAATCTTACATTTTGTTTCAGTGCCGCCCATCCAAGGGCCGAAAAAGAGGCTATTGCTGGTGTGTGGATAAATATGGACAGCCACTTCCTGGATATGATGGGAAGGGAAAAGGTGATGTCCACTGCTACAACTTGGAAAGCAAATGAGGGGCAAGTGCCATCTCCTGTGGAATCTGTGTGTGGCAGTTTGACCCATCAAAGACCTTGGAGGGACTGGGGGAAAAGCGTGGACTGCATTGGACTTGGAGTTACAAATTTTGCCTCCTCCTGATACTGGGAGATTCACTGACTCTATGGACTCTGCAGCTGCACCCTGTCACTGACACACTTCCTGCTTTCTATAGAACATATAGGGAGCTCTGAATTCCCAAGTAAATCTGCACTATTTATCCCCAGAAAGAAAAAAAAGGCACTTCAGAATGGATTCAGGGAGTCTCCACTGACTTTTTTTAAAATAACGGCCTGTGACCAATTTGATCCCGAAAGATACTGTGTTTTATTTTAAAGAATTTATAGATTGTAAGCTTGTAAAAATATTAAAAAAACAAGGAGTAAAAGTTTAAGCTTTTTATACAGGTCTGACGGGAAACTTATCTTCACGGGTAAAAAGTTTTATAAAAATCTCAAAGAACTTTTTAAAGAAACGTGTTTCTAAAATAAAGACATGGCTATTTTTTTCTGTAAAGTATATTATGAATATTCTGTTAGTCTGTATTTAATATAATTGTTTTTTAAATAAACATTATTTAAATGTTACATGTGAATACCAAATGTATACATTCATTTTGGTGGATGCAACTGAATCCAGGCAAGTCAAAAATCAAAAGGGATTGTAAATGGAATGGCATATATATCTTTACCTAATGTGGATGAGCCAAAATCGATATACTGAGTGAAGAAAAAGTTTCCTAAAGAGACTGAGTTTCCCTGCTTGAGGTTGTGGAAACTGTCAAAATATTTTTTTAATTAATCTTTCTTTTATTCTTGTTTTTCCTCTAGTCCATACCACCTTGTAATACTTAGATGTTGCATTGAAATTGACCATAAATGACTCTTCCTTTCTTCTTGCTTCTGCTGTTCTAACATTATTTTTTCTCTTCTTCCCCTTTTTTAAATTGTTAACACTAGATTAATTTTCTCTCCATGGTTATTCTTCCTGTTATGACTCTTCTTTTAAACTCAAGCATGCATCCATTTTTAATTGTCTTTTTACAAAAGCCTAACTAAAAACCTTTATTCTTCTTTCATTCTACATGAGGAACTCCTATGAAAGGCAGTGCCAAATATATACAGAAAAGATGATATAAATGTTAGGAGTCTCCGGGTTCAATTCTTCCATCGCATGATTGTAACATCCAGTGACTTCACTGGGAGCTGTCTGCTTGCCTCTAAGACCAGAAGAGTAACTGTCCCATTTTTAAAAAATATTTCTTATATTATGAAGCCACTTAGATTTTCAATCTGAAGAGAGGTTTTATGTTCTTAGTTTGTGGTTCTTTCAAATAGCTGGTATATTGCATCAACTGGAGTCAAATTTCCATTAAAATTAATGAGGAGGGCTACATAAAAATTGATGTTGGTATGTGGCCTATGCAATTCAGAATCTTTTCCTTTTTGGATAAGGTATGAAAATACCATTTTCTTACAAGCTGCATGAAAGCAAGTTGTATAATTTTAAAAGAACATCACCATTAATTGAATGTCCTATTGAATATTTAGCAGGTCAAGAACTTGATGATTTTTGTGACTGTGGCCATTAGCTTAATATGCTTGGATTAGCTGAACAGCTTTACTTACATCCCATGTAGTTTCTCAATTTGAAACCTAACAAAATTACCTTGTATTATCTTTAAAACTGAAATTCTAATCTTTCAGAAGGTTTGTGAAATAATTGTTAGTCCAAAATGTGTACAGTCATGAATGTTTGCATTTCAGACAGCCTGGTGAACTGACGAAAATACTGTTAATTTAAAAGTTGTACCAAGAAAACATTGAAACAGCACTTTTTTAAAGCTGTACTCAGTCTATCCTCATGTGGTCATATGAGCAAGAAATTGTATATAACAGCATCATGTCATGTAACTAGCCATGAAACTAAGGGCTAGGTTAATGAAATAGAGGCAGTTTATAACAATATTCAATAATAAAAAAATCACACATTCCTGAGCTGCTGGGAATGTAAGCTAGTGTCTTACCTAGAAAATGAGGATGGATGCCTTCCAAGCAACATTCTTTATGCATGCAAGGAAAGTTTAAAAAATCTTAAATGCCTGCAGTAACATTTCTGGTTAGCTTTTAAGTCCTTGGAAGTTTATTTTTTGTCCATTGACAGCAATGAAAAATATCTAAATATAGGCAAAATGGGGTGGTTGAGTAAGGTTCTTTAATGACACAAAATCCTTTAATGGGCCATTCATAGTTTACAAAAATGCAAAATCTTTTGACAGCTCAAACAAGTCCCTTAATTCATAAAGGCATCCTGGGAGAGACATAAATTATTTAAAAAAACCACACGATTTGTTTGATAAACTTACATGCCAATGTATCATTAATGACTTTAGTGATCTTTTGTGACTTACAAAACACATAATCTTAGCAGTGAAAAAAAGATTTTTATGGCTATGCACTCGTCAACTTTTCAACTTTAGTAAAAAAATATTAATGTAGCTAAAAATAGTAAATAGAATGTTTCTCTTGTGTGCATGTGTGTGTGTATATATATATATGTACACACACACACACATGCCATTTTCTTGATGAGAAGCTGACTGCTATATATTTCACATGACCATGGTATACTTAGAATACTAGACACTGCAGTTTGTGTATACAAGTGTCCCAGCAGACGACATTCTTGGTGTGAAACATAAAGTAACCTTATTGCTATCACAAAAACACGCATTAAAATGAAGATGAACTGTGCTTTTTCATGTTACTATTTCTGTTAAGACAAGGTTCAATTCAACAAACAAGTTGCATGGGCATTCAATGATTTTTCCCACGGAATGTTGCATGGGAGTCGGACTGTGTAATGAGTGCCCAATTTAAACACCAAATATTTGTGGGTTATGTTTGAGCAGTAGAATGTGGGCAGAATCAGGCGAACATGCAAATATATATAGGTCGATCAATATCAGTTTAGGGAAAGATCTTTCACCCCACCCGCATGTTAAAAACTACTCCTCTTAATAGCTGTAATTAGTAGAGAACCTTATTCAGGAAAAAATGTATTGCTGTTGCTATGTTATTGATGGCAGAAATAGAACTGATTCATTAGATAAATTGCTGCTCTTTTTATGCCTACCCTATCTTCAGCTTTATATTTTATTAAAACAAAAAAGCAGTAAAGTAGCACTTTAAAGACTAACAAAATAATTTACATTTTATTAAGCAAACATGCCTTAGCTAATACATTTAAAAAGCTATTATGAGAATTACAGACACTTCAGATGAAAACACTAAAATTCTCCAGAAAAACATGATTATTGCTTTTTTCACATTAGGTAGTGCAGGGAAGTATAAAAGTTAATCTTGTGATTAAGTAAGTGATATTATGAATGATGGCTTCTCTGAAACATAATTCATTTCTAGATATTACATAAGTACCATAAGTAGAGAGTATTGAAGCAGTAAGTGTTTAACCAGAGTAATACATAGCTGCATAATAAGTCCTCATAAACAACTAGAATGCAAGTTAAGTCTGCCTGCAGGCAGCTCTATTATCTTTCATGCCATTTAAGAAAGTTTCCTTTTTAAATAAACATACTGTGCTATAATCTTTTGAGCTCAGAATATCCTTGTCCAACATTTTGGCATGCATGCCCTTCAGGGCATAATGTTAGCTATTTGTGACTGGGGAAAGGAGGCTTCAATGCATACCAAACCCACAGAATTAATTAGTTTTTAGTACAGTCTGAACTTATTTTATGACTAAATTCCATTGAAACATTAACACAGCATAATTCTTTCTTGAACTGAGCCCTAAAATTAAGTAATGTTTTTACAAATCTTTTGGGAAATAATTTTTTGGTGTCTCGATTCACTCTGGCTATCCAGGGATGGCTCCACAGAGATTTTTTGTATTAGCCATACCAACTATAGTTATAGTATGAAAAGTGCAGAGCAACTTTGCTGGATGGTAGAGCTTTACATTTCAAATGGCATATTGCTATTTTGTATGTGGAATAATTGCTCATTTTAAAATTGCTGATTTCTGAATTATTATTTTAGATCAGTGGGACATGGTTACTTCTTATAACGTGATCCTTGCTCCCTCTGTTTAAGTATTCACAAATAATTCTACAGACAAAGAATGTCTGAATATTCCTGGGTAGTTAGGTTGGGGTTGGGGAGAGAGGGATGGGGGTTGGGTTGTTTTTTTTTGCTTTTAGTGGTCACAGCCCGTAGTAAGACCATGTTTGCAAGTGTAGGAAGTTCATTCTAGGTAGTACTTACTTTTAGGAGGAAAATGTTTTTGCATATCCATTGGGGATAAATATCTTTTTTCAGCTTGAACCTATTCAATGTATCAACATGTGTCTGGGTGACCATTGCTACACTGCATTAGATCAGCTGAGAGAAAAAAGTCCTACGTTCTGTAGTAAGAAACATAAATGCATTGACCATTAGGAGCAGAACTTTTTAAATGTGGTGCCTGCTTTTTGTCATTCCATTCAGGTGTACGCACATGCATGTGCACAGTACCCAGAAGATTTTCTCCTAAGAGCTAACCGTAACTCAGCGCCCTTTCAAGTGGTACTTTCAGGGCACCCAATATAGGACCTCAGTTCTTTTTTTTTTTTTTTTTTACCATCATCAGTAATGGTAGCTGGAACTTCTCCATCGGCGTCTCTTGCTTCACAAGTAGATAAGCATTCTCCTCTATCTCTTGTATGTAGTCAGCTCTGGTAGTTCTTAGTAATAGTTCTAAGGAGTCAGTGGAAATTTGTTTGCTGGGGCATTGCTCCCCAAGTCCCATTTGAACCATTCCCCAGGCCATGCCTCATTCCCTAGGCTTCAAAGCTTTCCAATCATGCACCAAGCACAAGTCAAAGAGTGCCAAGGCACCGTAGACACAGTACCTACTTCCTTGTCAGTGAGAAGTGCCCCAGTACCGACTTTGAGAGACCTGGAACTGAAGAAAGACACTAGCAAGGATCAGTACCGTCATGGCACATCTCATGGCCATATCAGCCCTCGGCACAAGTCCCAGTCACCAGGCCACTGGAAAAAAGAAAGACAGCCCTGTTGCAAAGTCAGAGAATCAGCTGGCAGCGGCACTGCTGTTAGGCCATGATGCCTAGGCTTCCCTGAGTCAGTGTTGACTCTTGCTCAAGCCAAGCAGTTGAATCCCAGCCTACCAAGATCGCCAGTACCCTCCAAGCTCCTGCATATTCCATCCACACGAGGAGTGTTCCATGTATCACAGAACTTGTTGCACTTAGGCAGGACACCACGTCAGCCCCACAGGCATGGCCTTGACCACCAGTGCAGCCTAAAGGGAAGATAGCAATGATGTCATAGACATCTCCTTCTCCCCAGTGTTCCAGAGACTGTAGTAAGTCTCCTGTCACAGTTGTTTGTGCTTTGAAAGGGGTGGCTCTGCTGTGGTCATCTCACACCCTTCTCAGAGAAAACCGATAAGAGATTTGATAATCTAGAAGACTAGAGGACTACCCTCAAGTCACTAGTCCTCCATACTCCTTCCACCCAGTACAGACACTTCTGTCCAGCGCCTTAACAGCTCTTCTTGCAACAGAGCCATCAGGAAGGCTTTAAGCCAGGGATCAGCAGTCCCCAGCACGGATGCCACTCTTGACATGCAAGCTGATCAGAGCGGCTCATGGCAGGGTCTCTGGTCCCTCCCTTCCCCCTGCAGCACAGGAGGGGGCAGGAGCATGGGGCCAGAGCTTCCTCTCTGGAGCCTCCATCATGGTGGGAGGCTGGGGCATGGGGCTGAAGTGCCTGCTGCAGGGTCCCCACTCAAGCATAGGGCTGGGGCTGGAGCTCCTGCCATGGGGCCCCTGCCCAAATGTGGGACTCAGACCAGGACCAGAGCCCCAGGTGCAGGAACCTGGATGCCAGCCCACCCCCTCAGCAGCCTGCAAGCAGCAGGCAGGAGGGCCCACAGGTGCCCAGCTGGGTGTCAGCTGCTGGGCTGGGCTGAGGTGCATGTGCTGCTGGGGCAGGGCGATGATTCTGGTGGGGAGGAGCTGACGCCTGTACCAGGCGTGGTGGCACTGACAAGGCCTGGTGTGGAGCTGCTACTGCTAGAGGGACAGCATTACATGTCCCCTACTGCAGACAAGGTGAATGCATTGCGGAGCCCCTGCCGAGGTGCACTGTCTGGACTCAAGTCAGCAGGGTGCTGGGGGACGCAGGCTTGGCTGAGGGTCTACAGCTGGTTGTTGACTGGGGGATTGGCCAACCACTTCCACCCTTCACCTGCTGCTGCATTTCCATATAGTGATTGCACAGTCTCACAGGACGTAGCTAAAGTTTGTGGTGAATGGCAGGCACTGCCAGTTCATAGTCCCTCCATTTGGCCTGTCAGAAACTCCCTGTGTTTTCACCAAATGTATGGCAGTAGTAGCTGGGTTTCTCCACAGGCCTCATGCACAAGTGTGCCAGTACCTTGAGGACTGGCTGATCAAGGCCAGCTCCAGCACCCAACTGAAAGCTCAGCTCACTTTTATAGACTCACCTTCTATGACCTAGGTCTCCTAGTGAACAAAGCAAAGTCCATGCTGTTCCCATTCAAAGAATACAGTTTATAGCAGCTATCCCAGACTCAGCACAAGCCATGGTATACCTTCCACATTCCAGGTTCAAGCTTCTGTCTGATCCCATCTAAAGTCTCCAACAATTTCCCAACCCTGTGGCAAAAAACTGCCACAAGGTCCTCGGCCAGGTGTCCACCTGTATATATGGGGTACATCATGCCGGGTGCAGTCTCAGCCCACTGCAGTCATAGCTGGCATCAGTTTATTGCCTAGCCATGCACAGCTTGGACAAGATAGTAATTCTGCCTCACCCAGTGCTCGATTCCCTTCTCTGGTGGTTAGACCTGCAGGTCTGCTCACAGGTTCTATGCACAGCACCACAACCATCAAAGTTATTGGTCCTGGACCTCAGACTTGGGACGGGGCCATCATTGGAGGACCTCAAAACTCAAGGTCTCTGATCTGACTCGCCACATTAATGTCAGAGAGCTAAGGGCATTTCACCTGGCTTGCCAGGCCTTCCAGTCATACCTAGCAGGACATTACGTATCAGCAATGATGGCCAATGCAAGAGCAATTTCATTATCTCAGCAAACAGGGGAGAGAGGGTACACACTCCTCTGCCCTGTGCCAAGAAACCTTCCTGCAGTGGGATCTCTGTGTAGAATATTCAGTTCTTATGCATTGTTCCTACATCCTGGGAGTGAGAACAAGCTGGCAGACCACCTCAGCTGGTCACTTCAGGGCCACAAGTGGCCACTTTTCCCAGAAATTGTGAACACAATCTTCCAGAATTGGGGTTTCCCCAAATGGACTTTTTCCGTGCGAGACACAACAGTAAGTGCCAGCAGTTCTGTTCTTTCCAGCCCCATAACACACAATCCTCCATAGATGCATTCCTCCTCTCATGGGGCGTTGTCTCCTATATGCTTCCCCTCCCCCCGACACAGCTTGTACACAAAGTCCTCCTCCAGATTTGGAGGGAACAAGCTCAGGTCATATTGATCCCGACAGCTTGGCTCTGTCTTCTGGATATTTGTGTAGAAAACTTGATCATCTTGCTGGTCCTCCCGGACCTCTTGAGGCAGAAACACAGACTCCACCTGGTGGCATGGAAGCTCCATGGCTGAATCCAGCCAAATTTTCTTGCACAGACCAGGTCAGACAAGTCCTTCTTGGTATCAGAAAAACCCGCTAAAGGAGCCATGTACCTGGCCAAGTGGAAGAGATTTTTCCATTTGTTGTGCGCAGCATGAGATGTCTCCAATATCAACTCCTGTGTTTTTCATTTTGGACTGTCTTCTCAGCCTTAAGCAGCAGGGTCTAGCCATGTCCTCTATAAGGGTCCATCTAATGTCCATATCTGCTTTTCACCTGAGTATACAGGGTTGCTTGGTCTTCACTAACCCTCCCGGGTTAGTCAAATTAGAAAAAATTAGCAGGAACACTGGTCATAAACAACATATCTTGAAGAACAAGAATTATAAGACGTGAGCAACCATTTTTTCTTCCTGCTAAAGGGTGAAAGAGCTAAGTGACAGGGCCTGAAACCCTGCAGAACACAACCAAGAAAGCTCAGCCTCCACCAATCACCACTATTCAAAGGCACCACACATCAGCTGTTTCATGATTAAGAAAGTTGTTTGAGCTGCAGGTGGAGGCGTAGGTGCAGGGGACAGAGTGGAGGCAGGTCCTTGAGGTGGACTAGGTGTGGAGTGCCCCCTGAGAAATATACAACATATTGGCTGCGTCTACACGTGCACGCTACTTCGAAGTAGCGGCAGTAACTTCGAAATAGCGCCCGTCACGTCTACACGTGTTGGGCGCTATTTCGAAGTTGAAATCGACGTTAGGCGCCGAGACGTCGAAGTCGCTAACCCCATGAGCGGATGGGAATAGCGCCCTACTTCGACGTTCAACGTCGAAGTAGGGACAGTGTAGACGATCCGCGTCCCGCAACATCGAAATAGCGAGGTCCTCCATGGCGGCCATCAGCTGGGGGGTTGAGAGATACTCTCTCTCCAGCCCTTGCGGGGCTCTGTGGTCACCGTGGGCAGCAGCCCTTAGCCCAGGGCTTCTGGCTGCTGCTGCTGCAGCTGGGGGTCCGTGCTGCATATACAGGGTCTGCAACTAGTTGTTGGCTCTGTGTATCTTGCACTGTTTAATGAAAGTGTGTCTGGGAGGGGCCCTTTAAGGGAGCGGCTTGCTGTTGAGTCCGCCCCGTGACCCTGTCTGCAGCTGTGCCTGGCTCCCTTATTTCGATGTGTGCTACTTTGACGTGTAGACGTTCCCTCGCTGTGCCTATTTCGATGTTGGGCTGAGCAACGTCGAAGTTGAACATCGACGTTGCCAGCCCTGGAGGACGTGTAGACGTTATTCATCGAAATAGCCTATTTCGATGTCGCAACATCGAAATAAGCTATTTCGAAGTTGGGTGCACGTGTAGACGTAGCCATTGAATGATAACTAGACATCGGTAGTAACTGTTTATGCACCTTAAATTTATCTATGATGCTGAGCAGGTTTTCTAGATTGGAAGAGCTGTGTATGCTCAAGATCTCTTTCACGTGTGCATGCTTGCCTCCCGATACTGGTCCAAAGCTATTACCTCACCCATTTTATCTCTCTATCTCCAGGGATGCCCTATGTGCTTTCTTCAATATATCTGTTATTCGGTAATGTGAAACATCTGCACACCTAAGTTATGTAGTCGTATCAGTCTTAGCCACCTGTGTAGACAGTGCTATGTCAAGGGGACAGCATCCCCTAGTGTGCCAGGTGCATGGGCCAAACAGCCCACAGTCTGGGAGTGATGGGCAGGCAGGCAGCACAAGTTCTGGCTCCAGCTGTCCCAAATGCCTGGCCACATGGGCTACGTCTACACGTGAAGCCTACATCGAAGTACCTTATTTCGATGTAGCAACATCAAAATAGGCTATTTCGATGAATAATGTCTGCACGTCCTCCAGGGCTGGGAACGTCAATGTTCAACTTCGACGTTGCGCAGCACCAAATCGAAATAGGCGCTGCGAGGGAACGTCTACACGCCAAAGTAGCACACATCGAAATAAGGGTGCCAGGCACAGCTGCAGACAGGGTCACAGGGCGGACTCAACAGCAAGCCGCTCCCTTAAAGGGCCCCTCCCAGACACAGTTGCACTAAACAACACAAGATCCACAGAGCCGACAACTGGTTGCAGACCCTGTGCCTGCAGCATGGATCCCCAGCTGCAGCAGCAGCAGCCAGAAGCCCTGGGCTAAGGGCTGCTGCCCACGGTGACCATAGAGCCCCGCAGGAGCTTGAGAGAGAGCGTCTCTCAACCCCTCAGCTGATGGCCGCCATGGCGGACCCCACTATTTCGAAGTTGCAGGACGCGCAATGACTACACGGTCCCTACTTTGACGTTGAACGTCGAAGTAGGGTGCTATCCCCATCTCCTGATGAGGATAGCGACTTCGACGTCTTGCCGCCTAACGTCGAAGTTAACTTCGAAATAGCGCCCGACGCGTGTAGCCATGACGGGCGCTATTTCAAAGTTAGTGCCGCTACTTCGAAGTAGCGTGCACGTGTAGACACGGCTACGCTGGCCCCCTACTTGTTCCAGCACCAACCTAGGGTGCAAATCATGGGGTAAGACCCACAGAGCACTGGGAAACAGTATAGGGTCTTGGGGAGGAACATGGGTAGGGCCACACAGGTCTGATGAGGGAAGTTCAGCTTCCCCCAGCCTTAGATACCATCTGCCGCCTCTCAAAGGGGTGGAGTTATTAAGCCTATGGGTGAGCTCTTTCCTCTAGGCTTTGAGCAGCTGCATTTCAACTGAGGAAGCAGCCTTTCGCGAAGCCCCTGAAGCTTGAATTGAAATATGAAATTGTTCAGAGGGCAACTTTGTGATTTACAAACAGGGCTGAGCCATTGCTGAACTTGTAGAGGAGGATGTGGTTAATTAGGTCTGCTGTCCGCTTTGCAAGGGAGGGAGTGCTCATTCTCATGCATCACATATGGAAGTTAGCCTCATGTGTTTTCAGAAGAGCAAGCTCTCTCAACAGTCCTCTGAAGGTGCTCCAGAGTGCTCCAGCTGTGGTTATGGAATTTACGAGGTACTGTCTGTAGCCAATTTTTTGCAAGCCAGCAGAGATTCAAAGGCCTAGTGATGGACTGAAACTGCCTTTTTAATGTTTATTTTTCCCCATCCCAACATTTTTAATTAAAAATATAACATACACAAATTCATCTGCCGACAGTTGCCTGTTAAAGCATCACTCAGGCAGTAACACAGACTTGCACATTTAGCCCGAACGCTCTACTGTACGTGGCTGCACAATGATAGTCGTTTAATCAGTGGGCCCCAAACTTTTCGTGGTCATTCTACCATCTTTCCCTAACTGCACCCTCCTCTCGGGCGCAAGGGACAGGGAATTGGAGGTTGAGGTAGGGGCTGCAACACTGAGGTTGACCATACATAGCCATAGCTGGGACCAGCCAGAGGTTGAGGGTGGGAGTCGGGCTGCGGCTGGGAGTGGAGGAGTGGCCAGGGATGACCCAGGGGGTGCGCTGAGGCCGGAAGTGGAGCTACAGCCGGCGGCTAAGACTCGGGGGGCAGGGCTGGAGCCAGGAGAGAAGCTGTAGCTGGGCCATGGTTGAGGGCCAAGGCTGGGGCTGTACACAAAGCTGCAGATAGGCACCATCACCACAGCTGAGCTGGGGGCAGAGCAGGGGTCAATGGTGTTCCCACCCCAACCTCTGTGAGGATTGGCCTGGGCGCTGCAGACACCCCTCTGCATCCCACTCAGAGGGGCACATGTCTCTTGCTGGCAACCGCGGCGTTAAATGATGGCCACATATTATAGTGCAAATAATAATATAATCTCCATGCAACATACAATTGCTACAAGAAAACTGTCGCAACACACTCTAGGTGCCAGAACTGACACTGTTATGGTTACTGCATGACTTTAACATGCTGTTGTGCTTAGGCACGACACTATGCTCTTTATCTCCATAATCATATGCCAGTGCAGTAAGCTCTCCCTCCCTTACCAGTTGGCTTGCAGGTGGGTGTGGTTTGCGAGAAGCTGGGGCAATGGACATTGAAACAGAACATTCTTTTGTGGGTCATGGCGCTGAGGCGGGTGCTGTTACGTTATAGTTCTGTGTGCATTAAAAGCTGCTGCTCTTTTTCCTCTGCCTGTGCAAGCCCTCGTGCCTTTGGCCACCCTCCCCCGCCGCCAATACTTCAAGGTGTCGCTGCCTGAGGCACAGCATAGGATGCCTAATGTGCAGTGAATGAGGCAACTGTTCCATATTTAGTTTTATCTCCACTGTTCAGGGAGTGGAGGCCCCTGCCTGCCTTACCACGCACTGTCTAGCCTAGCCACAGAGCATGCAAATAGTCTCTTGGTTACTACAGTGTAACTCCACGGCAAATGCGACTAGACTTTGTTGAAAATTAGGGACAGATGTGCAGGACTCCATTGTTCCCTGTGTAGCTCTGGATGTGCTGGTGAGTTGCAATCGCTACAGGCATTCTATAAAGGTAACCAGCTTTGTCAGCTGCCTTTGAAAAGGTGACCAAGGAGGAATGGCTACTGTATTGTGGGGGATGTGCGCTCTAATCTTCTCCAGCCATAGGCAGAATAAAATTTGTTATGTGCACCTAGGTGTGTGCAGATGTGCTCCATGAGTAGCACCACATGCTGCCAGCTAGAGGGTGTTCTGCTAATCAGCCGGGTAGCATTTGAATATCGCCTGGGTGGCTGCCAAGAACACAGCTGACAAGGAACGCTGATTGTGGGTGCTTTCATTGGCAGTACCCATGTTCTCAGGAAAGAAGGCTGATCAAGCTGCCTCTTTCAAATTGACTAAAGACATAAGGCTCAGCTTCACCAGTATTGTTGGGCCCTGGTATACCTCTGCTCCCAGACACTACTCATCCATTGTCCCTGATGCTCAGCAGTTCTTAGAGGAGATGTGCCTGCAAGAGTGGCTGTTGTGATGGGGGTTATCACATTTGCCAAACCTGCCAAAGGTCCCTGTTCCAAAAACCAGCCAGAAAGACGGCATTGTCTCTCGCACTGCACGGATGAGGCCTCAGGTTGGAATACTGTGCCTATTTCTGGGCACCAAAGTTCAAGAAATGTGCAGAAATTGGACGCGGTCCAGAGAAGAGCAGCAAAAATGATGGAAGGGCTCGAGAACATGGCCTGTGAGGGAAGACTGAAAGATTTTGGTTTGGTTATTTTGGAAAAAAGAAAACTGACAGGGCTCATGATAACAGTTTGCAAGTACCTAAATGGGTGTTGTAAGAAGGAGGGAGAAAAATTGTTCTCCTTGTCCTCTGAGGATAGGGCAAGGAGCAACGGGCTTAAACTGCAGCAAGAGAAGTGTAGGTTGGACAGCAGGAAAAATTTCCTAACTGTCAGTGTAATTAAACACTGGAATAAATTGCCTAGAAAGGTTGTGAAATCTGCATCATTGGAGATATTTGAGAACAGGTGAGGTAAATATCTAACAAAGTGATAAAGATGGTGCTTGATCCTGCCATGAGGGCACGGGACTAGACTTGATGACCTCGCAAGGTCCCTTCCAGTTCTAGTATTATATGGTTCTATATTAGTCAATGATTTGGAGCAGTGTTGGGGGAGGGAACAGAGCCAGGCATACAGCCGAACTCCAGATTTATCATTCAGGTCAGAAATGAGGCTCTCCTCTTAAAGTGCAGAAGCTTCATCCTCTGTGGGCACCTTTCGGAGGGAGCAGCCTACATCTATTTTTCTACAAACTTTGGTTTGGTTCTTATACCACACCCATCACCATGGTATGTGTGTGACTTCAAGGGTGCCTTAAACAATGTGATCAGCCCTGTTACGTGTGGTTCTCTGGTCCACTTTCTGGGGGAAAGTCGTGTAGGTTTTATGTCTGTTTTTGATGTGTTTGGATTTTTATTAGTGAAAACAGGGTCCAAAGAGTGCGCTTTGCTCTTGGGCAGGAAAGTGGTGAAGTCTGAGGTTGTCCTTAGTTCCTGTTGACCTCTTGGATCAGCCCCAGAGCTCCCTGCACAAACAAACATTGCAGAGGGCACTTCCATTGTGGAAGCAAAGCAGAGCTGACACTGTTGGTCTTTCAGTGCCTGTGCTTTGCTGCCCCTCCAAGGTCTGCTGTGAGACCAGCTGCTGCCATCTCTCTAGGTCAGTGATGTGCAGGCAACCTTGCCTAATGTTTAGCAGAGCCCAGTACTGGAAGGAGACTAGTGGTTGTATTGGCCATTCTGAGACTGAAACAAGAGTGGGGGATAATTCACGGGTGGAGCAGGGCTGAACGAAGGTCTGGCTGAAGTAGACACGAGTGCCAGTGATTCCCTACTCCTGCAAACCCGAGAGGATCTATGGCAGCAGAAGGCACACGTTAGGCTGGCCCAAGGACTGGCTTAGAGTCTTTCTTGGCCTGGAACAGCAGCAAAACAAGGGAGATGCAAGCAGCATCCTCGTCATCTCTTCATTGCCTCTAGTCCAGGGGCAGCAATCAATCTGGTTAAGCAATGGTGCCCAGCAGAATTCTCTCCTGGGAGCCCCTCCAACCAAAAGAGGTTCCCAGTGTGTGAATCCCTACTGTGGGAGGGAGCACTGTCTACAAACACTTGCCTCCACTGGTGGTGTTTTCCATTTAAAGGGACAAGATATCTAAAAGCTAGTCACCCTTAAGAACTGTGATCCACTTCTCCTAACAAGTTGATTGAGGTAGAAAAGGACCCCTCTGCACAGCAAAATGATACAATCTCATATTATCTTCAGGAGATGCTACACAAAAATATTACAGCTTGAGGCTGTGTCTTGGTCTTTGTGGATTTCCTTAAGCCCTAAACCCAACAAATACACACAAAGCAATGAGCAGTCGCTAGCTACCACCTGGCAAATGCAAAGCCTCTCCAGCAAGACAAGTTGTTTTGTTAAGCTAGCTCCGTACGCGCATTAAAGCCAAAGTCTTTGCCAAGGAACTGCAGGGGATTTTATGCTGAGCTCCCCGACCAATGGGCCTTGAGACAAGGTTATCATCTCCTCTTAGCCTGGTTCTCAGTGGAGGGTAGATTTGCATGGCTTCCCTTCCACTTTTGGCAGTGGTTAAAGTAGATTGAAACTGAATCTCACTGCACCAGTCAGGAAGGGGATGGGAATGGGGGGTTGCTGGCAAGTACTGCTCCCCCAAGCTGTGGAGCTGCAGAAAGGGAGCATAATATCCCATGGAAGAAGCATTTTACTGTTGATCCTCCATGTTCCTGTATTGTCTCTTAAACACACTCATGCTGTTTCTCTGCATGTTTTGGTCAGGCCCTGCATCTAGCTGGCCTATCCAGGCAGCATTATAAGTAACTCACATTATGGGCTCTCAAAGGTACTTTCAAAGAAGATGCTGAAAAAAGGAGGAGAGAAAGCAAAACCCAACTGGAAAAAAAGATTGGTGTTACAGAGACAGAACATTAGGAAAAGACAATACTGGGCTGCAGTATGCATCAATCCTGGAAAATGTCCCCTGGGAGTGGGGGCAAATATGCTTTTTCTTCATTGACAAGGGCATGAAAAGGATACAGAGGAAAGAGAGCAGTTACCCATCCTACCCTACTGGGAGCCTTTGGCTTCCAAGAGGGGGTGAAAACCATAAGGCAAGGGGATAGAGGAGCTGTTATCCTACTGCCTCCTGAGTCTTGTTGCTCTCATGACATGCCAGTAAACAGCCCAAGGAGCCTGTGACCTCTTTGTAAGTGGATACCTTCGCCCAACTATACTGCCCACCGTGCTTGTCTGCTGAGAGCAAACTGCAGTTCCACTCCTGCTCCACTGAAAGGATTCCATTCTGACTCCACAGCTTAGAGTTACAGTACAGTATATCTCTGAAAGCAACAAGCCAGCAGTGTCCAAAGGAAATTATTTAATAGCTCATCTTAAATAACATGACAATGTCAGCATGTGAGCAGTTTACACCTGTTAATGACTGTACAATATTTCCTGTTATTTTTACAATATCTCCAGTGCATATGTTTGGAAAATACAAACTAATATTTTCCTGTCACTATAACCCAGAGTTAATAGCCTTTCAAAAACAAAACAAAACAAAACAAAACAAAAGAGATTGACATTGAAACAGAAGTGTGAAAGCAACATGATACACAAACAAAATGGGCTTTGATAAGCTCCTAACCATGTGCTTTTCTAACAGCTTTTTTTTTCAAATAAAAAAGTCAGCTTTGAAGCTACAATATATAAATACATAATACAAAATGCAAATTTTACATGCCATTTCCCCCTGATATTTAGTGTTATTCTAACTGAAGTTTAGCTAGCAGTGCTCTTCCAGAATAGAAAAATGCTTATCTTTAAGAATAATAATATTATGTGTATACACATACAATATGAAGTGTTTGAGAATATAAATTAATAATAACAGACAAAAAATAAATTTACCATGAAATAAATAAGTCTACAGGTTTACACACCACAGAATATGTAGAGCAAAAAAATCAGTACACTATGACCTATATATATAATATTATAATATATAACATACAGCTAGTGGCTCCTAATTCTGTAATCACTTAGACGTGTGTCATTTTATGCACGTGACTAGTCGCACTGAATTCAAAGGCACTCCTCATGGGGGTAAGCATTACCCACAGCCGGTCTGCTTATATACTAGTCTAGATAATAGTGAGTCCTTCCATGAGTGCAGGGAACTGGACTAGATGACCTCTGAAGGTCCCTTCCACTCTTATGATTCTATGCTTAAAGTTAGCACATATTTCAGTACCTTGGTGAATTGGCCCTAACTGATGACAGAACCAGGCCCTGCAAAAGACTTTGTATGAGCAAATGGAAATGCTGCTGTGGGTTTGGCCTTATTCTTGTGAGCCAAGATACTGTTGGCATTCAGAGTCGCCTTTCAACTCAGGAGATCCAGGGATTCTTTTCCCACTCCTTGGATAGACACACCAACATCCAGCAGGCTCTCCAGCCAGCGACGTTTCACACTGGAATAGAGGCGGGAAACATGACACTAGGAAACGAAATACATTAAGTATTTGGAAATAACAAGAATTGGAAATTACGAAGCTGCAGTGCACAGGCCTTTTGCATTTCATACCGTATTCTTATAGAACCTATAACCCACCTCACCCCTGGCTGAGATATTACAAACTATCTAGCATCTTGTCCTGTGAGCCTAGCTGAACTACACTGGATGCAATATTGCAGCCTAGTGGTAGAGGCAATGCATGGAGGTATGTGTGTGTGTGTCACAGGCACCCCCACCTTTTGCACCCCATGCGTGCACCATCAGTGCTACCCTACCTCTGGTGGGCGCAGGGACAGTCACCCCATCCCCTGGAGTGGCATGGCCTGAGAGGAGCATGACGTTAGTAGCTCATGCTCCTCACATAGCACGCTCCTCCAGGGGAAGGTGGGGGACTGCCCCTACACCCCCCAGAAGGAGCACAATGCTCCCCCCAGGAAAAGGGGCAGAGCAGGGGAAGGGGACAGAGTAGGGGCAGGGAGAGGGCAGGCATGGGCAGAGCAGGTGCAGGAGGGGAGGGGCAGGGGCACAGCATGGGAGTGGAGGGGTGGTGCATAATTGGGGCAGGGACAGTGTTCTCTGTAAGCTGAGAGCTTGGGCAGCCACCCAAGAGAGAGTCAGGTGCCATCCAGCTGATTAGCAGAGTGCCCACAGCCTCCCACGCCTGGCAGCATGTGTTTCTACTGGTGGCGCATGTCCCTATAGGCCTCGGTGCACACAATAAAATTTATTCCACCCACAATGGACCAAATTAGAGGGAACACTGGGCAGGGGCATGTGACTGGTGCCTCCCATTGAATTCCTGCATTAGTCACCACTGGTCATCATGGCCTACTGATATTTAAAGCAGTTTGCAAAATTCTGCTTGCTGACTTCCTGACAGACACACACGCTTTTCTCCTGGGAGAGGCAAGGCCGAGTGAAGAAGCTGTGGGGTAAGAACACTGACTTGGGGGCCCGATTCTCCTGTCACGGAAGTAAAGGGGAGCTTGAAAGTGCTTTTGAGCTGGGGAGCCTAAGACGACCACCTCACTGTGTGTTAGGATATACAACAGAGCAAGAAGGAGGGACTGTGTTGTGTGGAGGTGAGGAAAGGATGAAATCAGGAATGCAAACAATGAAGACAGTGACTGTGGAGTAAATTTAAAGGACAGCTAGTAAAGTTAAACCTGAATTAAGACATTTTCTTGACAGTTTTTCAAGATTATGGTAAATCATGACAAATCATCCAGAATTTGGAGGTGCCTGCTAGTTTTGGCTAGGCAAAGGCGGATATGGACTAAGTGGGTATGGATGGAGTTTAACTTAAAAGTTTGAATTCCTTCCATGTTGGGGGTTAATTTGGATTCTTATTATCTGAATATAGTGTTATGATTCTTCTAAAAGCAGAAGATACCATCTATACATCTTATCGTAATCAGTTCCATATACAATATTATCAACTGCACTTATAAATTTATTCAAAAAAGGATAATCTCTCAGAACACGGAGAGTAAAATCCTGACCTGACCTCTATGGAGCCGAAATGTCCTGTACAGTGCACAGAGTTCCTTCCTCTCTACATAGTCTTGATTATCCAATCTCTATGCTGGCTGCAAAACATATTGTGAATGAAAATCAGCTGTGAATACCCTAATGGATTAGGGGTCTGAGCATTGAGATGGAGCTTGTTTAAGGATAGGCATCAGATTAAAGCACTCGAAAGGGCAAGGTACTGCACCTGGTCTATATCCAAGAGGGCGGTTGTAATGGAAAGTTGGTTGTAACTAACTCCTAGTCACGGCAGCGTGAGGGGGCAGTAAAAAGAGAAGTACCTGTTTGCTGTGGTAAAATCCATTCTTGCTGCAGTTTGGTAAATAGAATCTGTATATATCTTCTCCAGTTCTCTGTTGAGCTTTAGCTAATTTATCCAGTGCTCTGTAGAGTTCTCTTTGGCAAGGTCCCTGAAAGAGTATATGTGTAATGTAAATGCTGCTTTAAAAAATCTATAAAATCCACCTAAAGTCAACTAGGAGATGAAGCTGCAACAGGAGGATGTATGTTCCTAAATTTCCATGCAATAAGATGTTCCCCTTACTAAGTAATCACATTAATGGTTAGACACTACTGGCATATCATCGTATAAATCAGGATAGCCCTGCTGACTTCAAAGATGCTATCCCAGTTTATGTCCATTGAGGATCTGTCCTTTCATTTTCAGATATGTTTATTTCCTGTATTTTTTAATGTATGCTGAATAGACCTTTTGCAAAAATGACTGCCATAACGTGTGTTGCCATCTGCATGTATGGTGTGAACATCTCCCGTTTCACTCCGCAGGAAGCCAGGAGCCATGCTGCCACCTGGTTCCCAGCTCCCACCCCCTGCCCCCACCCTGCCTTGCACAAAATTCGAGTTATGTGAGGGTGCACAGGAGCACAACCCTCACATAACTCAGGGGTCCTGCACCCTCACATAACTCAGGGGTCTACTGTACTATTATAAAGGTTGCAGGACTGGCTCCATACCATGTCTCTACCCTGTTTAGCTTCATGTATGCTCTACAATTACTCTGGATGATGCCTTCTAAGTTTTATTCTTTGGTGCCCTCAAGTGGTGCTTTAAATTACTGATACATGCATCATGCTGGATCTTGGTAGTTAGGCAGGGTCAGATGTAAAACTGAATCATTTTATAGGCCTTCCTAAATACTTTATGTGCACCTATTTAATACTATTTTATTGTAATTGTAAAAAGGCAAATGCAAGTAGTTCCAGCTAGTATCTCCTTAGCATCTGGGATTTCAAGGATATAAGCAGTTATCGATCCTGGGATAAAATGTATCTCTGTTTAGGAGGTTACATGGGATGACATAAGTGATACAGAGACCTGTTGCTTTTACTTCTAATTTGCCTGTCACATAGGCACTTGACCAAGGCTTTCCAAAGACAAAGAGCTATTGTCTGGTTGCACAAAATAACGTGAAGTCAATGGAGCCAATGTGAACATTTCATTCTGAAGTTTCTGAATTTGTAAATCAAAAGTTTGCTAATAAAATGCTACTTGAAAGTCTTGTAGGAGAACCCACCTGCTCCTTCCATTTCTTCAGTTCAGTGATTTTCTTGGCTTTCATGTTTTCATAAGCACTGATGGCATTCCAAGGTACAGACTTCTCCTCGCCAGTGGGAAACCTCAGTTGATAGTTAAACAGCTGATCCTGTGTTACTTCAGTACTCACTGGAGGTGCGTCCTCAGGTGCCATAGAGTCTATATGGGAATAACAATAACAGTAGGGTATGCTACAGTAATATTCTGCATTTATTTACCGAAACCACTAAAATGAGTCCGAGAAAAGTAAATTATTTATGGTAGCTCACACAAGAGTTAAACGGTGTTTAGCAGTAAAACACACCTTATAAATTTGTGGTAGCACAAATATGGCAGAGGCCCTCTCATGAGTCAGTTATTTTGTTATCATTTATACTGCAAATCACAAATAAACTGGACCCACCCTGCTGGAAATGAACAATCTCACCCAGCCATGGTATGCAGTGCAAGTTGTGGGATAAACTAGAGACTCACACCAAAATTGTAACTAATTTGGAGCCTTCAGTAGGGTGCGGTTTTTCAGTCCTGGACGGGTTTGCTCATAGTCAGTGAAATAATTCACACAGATAGGAAACAGATCTGCCCAACATGCAGCTCTGACCTAAACAAAGAAAAATCAATAAATTCCTCTGACTCTCTTTCCAATGCGGTTTAGCTGATTCAAACTCTTCCTTTGGTTTCTCTCTTGTCCTGCCTTCTCCCCTGGATACTGGTGTAAACGCGTCTCACCCTTGCAAGGACATGTGTCTCAGGGTGGGTGGCTCAAACTGGGGCAACTTTTGCTAGAAAAAAACTGCCATTTCCCTCTCTGCTGCAATTTTCCATCAACCTTTTTTTTTTTTTTTTTTTTTTTTTAACTTTTCAAAATGTTCCAACAAGCTCAGCCATGGCTGGTTGCTGTCTCCTTCAGTGACGCCGGACCTATGAGTGCTGGGGATGCTGCCACACCCCCTGGCTTGCAGCAATAATAACAATCACCAGATACACGTCTTCCCTCAGCAGCACCCCCACTATAAAAATTGGTCCAGCACCTGCTCCCTTTCTGTCAGAGCTCAGTCTGTGCACCTTGTTCCCTCAGGCTAATCGACAGTAGCTAGGCTTTAGCGCTGTATAGCACCTGCCAGAAGACAGCCTAACACCTGCAGTACATGCAGGGAAACACCACATTGCTATACCTGCAGCCTCTGCCATCCGCATACCTTCTGCGTCAGCTGTTGGCAGGCAGGTCCCCTGCCCACGGGTGAGGACATACAGGGGTCTCATCTCCCCTGGCTGCACCTGGCATCTGAGCCCCTGGCCACAGCGAGCTGTGTACACCCCACAGGCCTCCCCCATCTGGAGGACACAAGTCTGGCAGCAGCCACAGCCTGGCGGATGGGCCCTCTCTGGGCAACTGGCAGCCACTGGTGGGCACGATGCCAGCTTCTCCTCCGTGCAAGGAGCACAGTGCAGCGGCTGAAGGACGGTCCCAGAGACCAAGCATGGACTGAAGAGCAGCAGCCAGCAGCCAAATATCAGAGCCCTCCTATTGGTCATGGTGGCAAGGAGCTAGTCCCACTACCCAGCTGAAGAGACAGATCACTCACCAGCAAGCCCAGCCAGGCTCCTTTATATGCTGCTTTGCCTGCCTATTAATCTTTAACCCCAGGTTAGCTATTATGTGAGTGGGAGGGTTGGAGCAGCATCCTTTCATTGGTAGCTTGGGTCTCCTGCCTCTTTTGCCCCCCTGCAGGTTCCTCTTCCCCCCTGCCCCCCCCCGCGCCCCCCTTATTCATTTTTCTCTTTAAAGTTGCAAATTATACTTTTATTTTTTCTGCTCTGCCCCAGCCTGCTTGAGAAACAGGCGTGGGAGTGAGCAGAGGGGAAGTGGAGGATGGGATCTTCTATTTTTTTCTTTCTTTCTTTTCTTGTCACTAGTCTCTTTCTTGACCTTCAGTAAAGGTTTCAATGTAAAAAGGAAAGGCAGGGCAGGGCGCTGGGGAAAACCCCTTCACACAGAAGCAGCTGACCTAATATTTCAACAGCAATGAAGGAGGGGGAACAAACCCCCTTGTTTAATTTTCGTCATGTGGCTGTAGGTTATGAGGACATGGATATACCAAGCCAGAGGCCCACAGGGCAATAAAACTATCAGGATCCGGTAACGTACGCACGTAGGAACTCATGTCATTAACTTGTTTGGAAAGATTGTTTAGCCAAGATTGTGCTGATTTCCTGTGGATGTGCTCAGTTCCTGCTGCTCTTTGATGAAAGTTTGGGGGCGGGGGAGGGGGGAAATATCTCAGCCATGAGCATCTGCTATTGTGGGGAAAACAATGTTTATCAAACAGATAGGGAAGAAGTGTATCTTCCTCGCATCTCAGCCCCTTTGCCTCTCCATCTTGTCTCAAATCTCATCTGGCAACACTGGTTTTCTCTTTTGTACACAGTGGTTGTAAAGGAAAACGAAATCATGGTAAAATGCCACAGTAAAAGACATGCATTTTCACTAGTAGACTTGGAGGAGCAAATTCCTCTGGACAGCCAGCTGCTGCAGTGTGTGAGTGAAATGGCTTTGGTTTTATTCTTTAAATTGAATTCCACTCTCCTGTTCCTGAAAACATTTTAGGATACATTTTTGCCTGAAAGAAAGTGAAATAAAGATGACTAGTGTCAGAGAGGTGGCCGTGTTAGTCTGTGTCTTCAAAAACAACAAGAAGTCCTGTGGCACCTTGCAGACTAACAGATATTTTGGAGCATAAGCTTTCGTGGGCAAAGATCCGCTTCATCAGATGCATGAGTGGGGGGTGGTGGTTCAGAAATAAAATAAAGAGGCATCACATTGGCTATGTCTACACTAGCCCAAATCTTCGAAGTGGCCATGCAAATGGACATACATATTCAGCGCCTCATTAGCATGCCGGCAGCCACAGCTCTTCAAAAGTGCCATGGCTCACTGCCGTGCAGCTCATCCAGACAGGGCTCCTTTTCAAAAGGACGCTGCCAACTTTGAAATCCCCAGCAGATAGGAATAAGGGGATTTCGAAGTTGGCAGGGTTCTTTCAAAAAGGAGCCCCATCCGGATGAGCCACATGGCAGCGAGTCGTGGCAATTTCAAAGAGCTGTGGCTGCTGGCATGCTAATGAGGCGCTGAATATGTATTTCAGCTCCTCTTTAGTAATCTTCAAAATGGCCATAGTGTAGACACAGCCATTGTGAATTGTTTGGCATTTTGGCCATTGGTCTTGCCTTTCAGTTCAAGTCATCCCTCATTTACATCTGGAGGACTACATTTTCAAAAGGGACCACTAATCTTGGTACTCAGCCTGAAATATTTTGATGAGGTCTCATTTTCAGAAAATGCTAAGCACTGACCCTCTGAAAATCTGGTTCCTTTAAGATGTTTTCACTTGCAAACTCAAAAGTTAAAAGTATCCCTAAGCACTAGTCATTTGCAAAACTTGTTAAGGTCAGGTTATCTCCAGTGACTGAACAAGTTACTCTGGGTTTAAATGGATGGAAACAGGCACAGAATTTGGCCCAAAGCCATGGCAAAGGAGCTCCATGGGAAAAGCACAGCACTGGTATCTTTTCCAAGTCTGATGCTTATTTTCTCATGAGCTTATAAATTCTTCTCCACCTGCACATCTTAAACAGAAAGAGGCTAAAGAGTCGCCCTGCAGCCTGCTGAGTGAGGAAAAATACATAATTTGTGAACATTCTCTTAAATAAAACTAGTTATTGCTTTGGAGTGGGCTGTTTTGCACAGAATTGAGTGTTAGTACCAACTGTTCAGCAGCAAGGATTTTCTGCCTATCAAATGACTATAGCACATAGTTTAGCAATCCTAATTACATTCTCAAATTCCTTGAAGTGAAAGGGCAATATGGAAGGAAGGGAAGTGCCTTCACTACCACAAAGTGCGACCTTTTTCTAAAATGTTTTGTTCGGCTTTAACTGCGTTATTGAGTGAATGGCTTAAAGGAAGAAAACACTAATGCACATGGTACACTCCTGGACTGATTGTCAGCATTACTGACAATAGGTCTGGTCTGCCAAATTCTAATTCAAATCTTAATTCCTTCAAAGTGCCTTGGTGTTCAGCTCTTTGGAGTTATTCTTTGGTTAACTGTGTAGCTAAGACACAGCTGCAAATACCTGAGCCAGGTGAGATATTTTTTTTCCATTAGTTCAGAGTGTTTGAATTTGCAATTTGTTCAGATACTGCTAATTATGAGCAACCAAAAGCATGAATTACATGGTAACCTCAGGATTTTCTTTTTTTCTTTATGTGCTGGGGCACATAAAGCTACAGTCCTGCTTGTCCACTGCTTTGCTTCTTCTGTGGTCATTTACATCTCCACACAGACGTGAGGGTGGAAATTCAGATGACTGCACAAAGGTCAAGGTGGTGGGGAATCAGGCTCTACTTTTTACTATGTAAATAGTTTACTTAGTTCAGAACAGAAGAGAAATACCTAAGACAGCTGTAATCAATGAAGTGATACTAGTGCAGCTGTTTATATAGGCCCTGTTTGATGTAATACTACAACTTTCTAACCCAACCAACATCCCTGACCTTGACATAGCTTTAAAGAGCACAAACAGTGCAGATAAGAGTTATCAGATTAAGAAAAAAAAGTGTTCACCATGTAAAATTGTATATATTGAAAGCTGTTGACAGTAATTTTATGTGTTCTTACTAGTGTCATCTTATCTGAGCCACTCATCACGGAGCAGTGTATGAATCGTACATAGTCTCTGTGTACTCGCAATCACTCACCAGTAGCTCTGTCATTTCATTCAGTGAGCTCATTTTGTATGACAAAAAGTTACCTTTTTAATAAAAAAGAAAGGTATGATTAAAGTGATCCTTGAAGATCATATCACATCAGTGTTATGGGAGCCTTCTCACAGCACACAGTAACGTGCAGGTGATCATTACTCACCCTTTTCCCCTATTCAGCAGAAATTCAGCTGTCTCATAAAATAATTTCCTGCCATTTCTGATGGCTGTTCCCCAGGCAGTGAAATCATTGCTATAATTTCCCTCTAGGTGTGATATTGATCCTGAGTTGTCAGTTTAATATCCTAAAATGGTCCTTGTACCCTAGAAAGGAGCAAATTATTCATTTCACCCTTTTTATGTTTGAGAAACCTGTTTATGATTTTTCTCAGATGTTTTATGATTCAAAATTATTTATCAAATCATGTTTATGAATAATTGTTGGTCTGTAGATTGCTCACAAGTGGTTACTTACAAGGGTCTGAAATGACAACACTTGTTGGATAATTTTGATTGGCTGTCCATGTCATGTTTCTCTGCTCTAAGTGAATAAATGTAATTCTTAGGGTATGTAATCGCTTAAATTAATCTATATTAGGTCACTTTACAGCTACCATCAATTACTGTGGTGATACACATCCACAGTCAATATCTTAAGACAGTGGTCAAAACAAAAAGCAGTCAAGTAGCACTTTAAAGACTAGCAAAATAGTTTATTAGGTGAGCTTTTGTGGGACAGACCCACTTCTTCAGACCATAGCCAGACCAGAACAGACTCAATATTTAAGACACAGAGAACCAAAAACAGTAAGCAAGGAGGACAAATCAGAAAAAGATAATCAAGGTGAGCAAATCAGAGAGTGGAGGGGTGGGGGGGAAGGTCAAGAATTAGATTGAGCCAAGTATGCAGACGAGCCCCTATAGTGACTCAAAAAGTTCCCATCACGATTTAAACCATGTGTTAATGTGCCAAATTTGAATATAAAAGTCAGCTCGTCCACTTCTCTTTCCAAAACGGTGGGATAATTCCTCTTCAGTAACACACATACCTTGAGGTCATTGACAGAACGCTCCATTCCATTAAAATGTTGACTAATTGGTTTGTGGATCTGGAGTGTTTTGATGTCTGTTTTGTGCCTGTTGACCCTTTGTCTAAGGGAGTTAGAAGCTTCTCTGGAAATACTATCACTGGACCTAACCAGGTTACTCACAGAATCACAGGCACTTTCTCATGCTCCTCTACTAACATCATATATGCCATCATGTGTCAACAATGCCCAGATGCTTTGTATATTGGGCAGACTTCTAACTCAAAGTTTCAAAGTTTCAAAGTTTTTGGCTAGTGTAGACACAGCCTATGTGTCACAGAAAACTTTCCTTGGGGCTGACTCAAAACTGCAGCATGAACACCCCCAGGGAACTCAGGACCATCACAAAGCTCCTCACCTGCTCCTCTAAGTGCTGGGCAGATTGCTTTGATTTTTTTCCCCCCTCTGACATAAACCCATCAGAACAATCACGAAGTGCCCTACTAAAAGAAAACACTCCACTGCATGTTCTTCTTTCCTAAGGGAGAAGAGGAAGGAATAAGCAACCCATGTCAGGTGTGTAGTCACATTTCTCCTTGTGCTACTAGAATGCCTTCAGCTACTCCTTGTGGTGAGTATGCTCTAAAACCATGTATGGACCAGAGTATACATGCAGTTGGCTCTATGGGAGAGTATTTAGATGGGAAGGAATAATGCATCTTTTTCGTTTTAATTCTTAAACTAAAATTTCCAGGCGTTTGACGAAACAAAAAAGAAGTCCAGCTCCTCAAAGGCAGATAGGTGCTCAGTTCAAATTAAGCCCTGGATTGGTAGGGACTGAAAGCTGTCTGCTAGCTGAGGCATTAGATCCCCTAGTGCAGACTTTCAGACAGTCAGACTTTCGCTTGTGAGCCATAAATGGCTCTTTAATGCCTCTCCTTTAGCCCTTTGTAAGCACATGATATTAAAACACTGTGGGATTTAATTATTAATTATTAATCCATCTAAGTTAACCAATCAGGATGCTTTTATTATGTTATTAAATGATTCATTTATCATCTTGCACCTCTTTGCTATGAGTGGGGCCACGGGTGACTGGTCGGGGGATTCCAGGCTGCACACAGGTCATGTGTCCTCCTCAGTCCCCCTCTGTATCAAGTCCCCCACCAGCCCTGCCTTGCTCCCCCCGACCCCCTCCTCTCCCACCCCTCCCCACTCCTTCCTCTGGAAGGACTTCACCGTTTCTGGGGAGTGCAGGTGTGGTCCCGCTGCTCTAGCTCATGCTGCAATCAGGCCACACCGCAATGGGAGGAAGGCGGGTGCAGCACAGCACCAATGGTGAGCGTGGGGGTGGGTGGCTGCTGGGGGGGCGGGTGCATATGACCCCCTCACGAACTCCATACGTATCGCCCCTGAGCAGCAACGTGCCTAATTACTGACCAGGAAAAACCTCTCATGGCCCATGAAATCGGCAGTGAAATGTGCTCCTTTGGGCGCTTTTGCCTCATGTTCTACAGATGTCATGGGGGAGACCAACATTTCTCAACCTTTCTCATTGGCCTGTGACCCAAAAGGGAGTTGCAAGGAGCTGCAAGGTCATTGTAGGGAGTGCCCAGTATTGTCACTATTACTTCTGCGCTGCTGCCCTCAGCGCTGGGTGACCAGAGAGAACAGTCATTGACCAGGGGCCCAGCTCTGAATCCAGTGCCCCACCAGCAGCAGCACAGAAGTAGGCATGGAAATGCCACACCATGCAGCCCCTGCTTCTGTGCTGCTGCCTTCCGAGGTGGGTGTCTGCACAGTGGCAGCTGCTGACTGAGGGACCTGCTTTGCAGGCGGCAGTGCAGACAGACAAGGGTGGCAATGCCATACCACGCCGCCCTCGCTTCTGCGCTGCTGCTGCTGGCAGTGGCTCTGCTTTCAGAACTGGACTCCTGGCCAGCAGCTGCCACTCTCCAGCTTCTCAGCGCTGAAGGCTGTCTGACCTCCATGCCACAGGGCATAAATAAAGGGAGCAGTGGCACAAAGCCCCCAGTAGTAACCTTGCCATCTCCCCCCACACTACTACCCTCTGTTCTTTCTGGGCTCAGAACCCCGACGGTTACAACACCGGAACATTTCTGATTTAAATAGCTGAGCTCGTGACATTTACAGTTAAAGAAATTCTACGTGTGGCCACCCAATAGCCTGTTCAGCTCTGCACAGAGCTGCCTCTCCTGCACCCCGGGAACTGCTGCAGCTAGGGGAGATGAGGGCAGCCTCTGTTCCAGCCCCAGCCCAAGACCTGGCCTGGCCAGGAGAGAGATGCCCCTCCCCCACAGCCTTGCCCAGCCCCCAAACCTACCATGACCAGGGGAGAGGCCCCTAAATGGAGAGATATCCATTTCACAGAACTGGAAGGGACCTTGAGAGGCCATTGAGTGCAGTCCCCTGCCCTCACAGCAGGACCTACTACCATCCCTGGCAGATTTTTTTTTTTAACTCTATCTGCGCCAGATCTCTAAATACCGCCCCCTCAAGGACTGAACTCACAATTCTGGGCTTAGGCAACCAGTGCTCAAACCACTGAGTTATCCCTCCCTACCCCATGACTCCAGCCCCAGAGTTGTTGCCGTGTGAAGATACATCTCTCCCCACTCCCCAGGTGCTGCTGCAGGGAGAGAGAGCTGGTGGGGTGGGGGTCGGAGGGGGGAGCTGTCTCCTTGCCACAGCCCCATGGCAGCCTGTACCACAAACCCCTCATCCATATTGGTGCACATAACAAAATTCATTCCGCACATACACGGGGGAAACATGAGAGGGAACACTGGCTACCAGTCCAGCAGGGTGCAGCAGCTCTCTGGCAAACTGTTATGGTCACACTGAGGGACGGTGCTTGGTCCAGAGCAGCAGCAGCAGCAAGAGGAGGCAATTGGATAGTTTTGGTCTTGATTTATATGGAACCATCCCACCCACCTGGGTCTTTTGAATGGCTCAGCCAGGGCACCTGGGCAATTGACCCCTCTGCTGTCCCCACTGGTGGGCCTCTCTCTCTTCCTAGGCTCACTGTTATCTCTCAGGATACAGGCACATGGACTGTGTAGCATGGAGTAACTCAGCTGTTCCCACCGGGGTGGTAAATACTGAGTGCCTAGGATGTGGCCTTGAGACTCACTGACTGTCATTCCAAAGCCCTCTACAAGTGCTGCTTTTTTTTTTTTTTTTTTTTTTTTTTCCAAGGGTGAAATTCTATGCTGGTCAAACAAACACATTCATCCCTGAGTTATTTTCACAATGTAAACACAGTAGCTCTTTCAGGCACGTATTAAAGCATCTCCTTCAAATTATGGTTTTGCCCAGGAACAGAAGGAGACTTGTTTAACTTAAAGCCAGAGCTTGTATGGGGTATGGGGGCTGGGCAGGTGCTGCTGATGTTTCGGAAGCCTCTCTTTCTCAGAGCTGAAGGAAAGAGAGAAATTACATGGGAAGTCTTGACACCCTGGGGTTAATACTCAAATTCGACACATTAACACTTGGTATGAACAGGGACAGCAATTAGCTCACCCATTACAAGGACTGTCTCCCTTCCTTTGATGTTCATAATTATCTCAGGTAAAACACTTAACGTCCTCCCCCAACCCCCCTCCTTCAATTCCATGTATTTGATTTGTCAGCTGTTATTGCATTTTTTTCTCTTTTTTTGGACCTCTGTGCAATCTAATTGAATCTGGACTGGTAATGCTGTAGATCTGAAGAACTGGGTCTGTCCCATGAAAGCACATCACCTAATAAATGATGCTGTTAGTCTTCGAAGTGCAACGTGACTGCTGTTTTGTTTTGTTAGAATACAGACTAACACAGCTACCTTTCTGTTACTACTCTACTGCCATGGTGGCCATCCAGTTCTGAAGAAGTAACCACTAGCGAGCCAGCCATATTATTCTGAAAATATATTTATTGGTCAAGTCAACTAGCCACAAGCAACCAGCTACATAGCCACATATGACTAGCATGCTGGACACCACAGTCCTAGTGCATCATGAAGCAGTAAAGTACAACTCTCTGTAGAAGGAATCTCTCTCCATCTTTTCATGTTGAAGATAGGATCTGGGACAACATGGGCCTCTTCTCTGCTGTGGTAATTTACTGTCCCAGTGACTGATGCCTGTGAGGTCAGGGGTCACAGGTATGGTCACCCAGAGGGGTGGGGCCATAATAGGTGACACCAGATTTAGCAATTAAAATTTTGGCGGGGGCATAGGGGCGATGCACTTCTTGAGTGCTACCATGAGGCACCTATGGTCCCAGGTACAGTAGGGTGCCTAGGAGCGCAGGAACTGCCACACTGAATCAGACCAGTGCTCTGTGTGATATAATGTCAGGGCAGAGAACTGGACTTGATAACCTCACGAGGTCCCTTCCAGTTCTAGTATTCTATGATTCTATGTCCTGTCTCTAACTGTGGGCAGCATGTTGTGCTTTAAAAGAAGTGCAGTAATTGCCTCAGTGGACAGCTACCTTGCCCATAGGAAAAGTGTCTTCCAAGCCCCATCAGTTAGTTAATTTATGCTGCTCTGCAGTATGTCAGATTGATGTGTTGGCGACCCGAAGGAAAGCACTATGAAAGCCTGAAAGCTTGTATTGCACCAGCTTCTCTTGGTGACAGAGACATGTTCTTACATCACCTCACCCTGTGTAGCTTGTATGCAAGTTTGGATAGTCTCATTCAGCATGTAACAGGGTGATCATCCATCCTGTTTTTCCAGGACAGTCCCTTATTTAAGCTGTCCCACGGGCATCCTTACTTTTTAACTTGTGGCAGCAGCTCCTGCTTCAGGAGAGCTCTTCTGCAGGGCAGCTGCCTCATTCCCTGGCACCCCATGGTGGAAGTCCCCACTGCTGGAGAACGCCACAGTGTGGATCTGCCTTGTTCCCTGGTGCCCTACACTTCGGGGAGGCAGCTCTTGCTGCCAGACAGCCCATCCATGGGTCGGCTGCATAGTTCCCCAGCTTCCCATGCCTCAGAGAGGCAGCTCCTGCTTCATCCTCTGCTCCTGCCCACCAGGAGGCTTTGCAACATCCCAGTTCTTCAAGTGGTTCTGGAACCTACATCCTCCACTCCCCTTCATTCCTCATGCCTCCCCACTGGAGGCTGCACAACCTCCATTCCTGGTACCTCACCCTGGAGCAGCTGCCCCCATCAGCAAGGAGACCTGACATGGGACAGCTGCCCCACGCCCATCTCTGGAGGACGGTGTCCTGTATTTGCCATTGGGCAATGTGGTCACCCCACCATGTAAGACCAGGAGATTTTCACAGTAGCGCAAGCGGTACCTGACCCACACCCACTGACCGTCAATGGGATTTGAGCACCTTGCTCAGGCTCTTTTCTGAATGCTGCTGAACAATTTGCTCTGACACCTTTTGGCAGCACCTCCTCCAGGCTGATGGTGTGTTTTGTTTCCTTACACGTGTTGCCTTTCAATGTCAGTGAGCATCATGTTTATGTGTTTGGAGAAATGGTAACTAGGAATGCCGGATTTATCTTCCCTACTCAATTTATTATTTTGTGCTTCTTGTGCGTCCCGTCAAAGCCATCTCCTTGCTAAATTAACAAGAATCCTATTTTCTCAACCTCCTCTCAGACAAAATTCTATCTGTGCCTTTGATCACTTGTCTCACCAGTCTCTGGGCACCTTCAAGTGCAGCCATGGCATGTTCTGAAATTTCAGAGGTAGTACCCAGTTTTACAGCCCCCCTGTCACAGGCATGCAATAAACATGCCATTTCCTCTGGGTCCCAAGGAACTACCTTAAACAAAATCTGTTTCCTCAGGCTGTGCACAGGAGACGAGAAGTTTTGCCTTATGTATTTTCAGACTTGCAGTCTTCTGTTTCATTGGCTCAGTTTCATTATCATCAGAATCTGGCACCTGATCCATGTCTGGTGGATCAGTGGTAATTATTCCTGTTTGCCACCTTAAGTGCTAACACCCTGACCAATGTTCTCTTTAAGTGTTTCTGTCCATGTGTGGATCTTCTTTTCCATCTATGTGCAAAATAAATTTTTCCATGTGCACCAAGGCATGCACAGGATGTGCACCACCTGTAGAAACACATCCTACCAGCTGTGGGTGTGCAGCTAATCAGCTGGGCGGCATTTGAATCTCTCCGAGGTGGCCACCCAGGCGCTCACCTTATGGGGAACACTGACCATGACACATTTGCGTGGAGTAAGGAAACATGCAGAACTGCAGGGGTTAAACCAGCCTGCTGAAGCATTAAAACCATACTGGCAACCTGACTTTAGGCCATGTCTGCACTAGCCCAAAACTTCAAAATCGAAGTTTACTAATGAAGTGCTGAAATACATATTCGGTGCCTCATTAGAATTCCAGCAGCCGCGGCACTTTGAAATTGACATGGCTCGCCACCGTGCGGCTCGTCCAGATGGGGCTCCTTTTCGAAAGGACCCCAGCTACTTCAAAATAATAAGGCAACTTCAAAGTCAATTTTGAAGTGCCACAGCTGCCGGCATTCTAATGAGACACCGAATATGTATTTCAGCGTTTCATTAGTAAACTTCAAAATGGCCATTTGCATGGCCATTTCGAAGTTTTGGGCTAGTGTAGACGCGGCCTAAATGTCACACGAACATTTGCCTGCCCTACTGTATAAATAATCTGAGCCATCAGGCACAGAGATCACGTTGAGTTACTGGATAAAAAAAAAGAATCAATAACACTGATGTATAATGAAACAAGCCACAGGACCAAGTTTAGATTGTTGAGCTACTTTGCTAAAGATGAAAGCAGAATGCCCTCTTTTACAAACAGCTATTTGACTGTTTTCAGTAAGGGCTCAGCCTCTCGCCTCCTGTGACTGAACCATGACAGGTAACCTTTGGTGCAGGAACATAAGAAAATGTTAGTGACCTAAAAGCAGTAACTGACGGCTAACTTTTCAAAGGTGTCTATGATCAAGACAGGCACCTCATGGGATTTTCAAAAGCAGATTCATAAGAAGCTCTGCTGTTAGGTGCTACATCTGGACCAGTGATCAGTTACTATTTGTTTTAGGCCAGGGGTGGGGAACCTTTTCTGGGTCAGGGGCCATGTAGCCAAAGAAAAATCAGTTGGGGGGGGTCCAGAGGGGCAAACAAGTGAGAAGCAAAAACAAACCAAACCAAAACAAACCAACCACTCCCCAAAACCCAATAACAAAGGACACTCCCCTCATTTTAGGGCCAGATCCATTAGATTTCGTGGCCCCTCCCCAGGTTTTGGGGTAGGACCAAAATGAGGGGTTTAGTTTGGGAGAGGGCTGCAGGAAGTGGGCTTGGGGGTGTGGCAACAGGGTGCAGGAGTGGGCTGAGCATGGGGGGGTCTGGGCAGGAGGGTGGATGCAGGAGTGGGATGGGCCTGGCAGGGCCTAGACAGGAGGGTTGCAGGAGCAGGCTGGAGAGGTGGGATTTGGATGATGGGGGCAGGGACACGTACCTGGTACTAGCTCTCTGGCGACACATGCTAACCTGTACTCCTTTCCTCTCCTAGGCACCACCCCCTGCTGCTCTGATTGGCTGTTATTCCAGCCAATTAGAGAGGCAAGGAAAAGGTCCCCAGATAAAGCTGCCATGCACTGCTGTTCCCCCAGCTCGCTGTGGGGGCAGCAATGGCAGGGCACAGAGCTACTTCTACCCTCTGCTGCTTCAGCCAGGCACAGCCCAAGATCCAGCCCCAGCCCTGGCTTGCCTGTCGCTGGCCCATGAGTCAGGGCTCCACACTTCCACCCTGCTGTGAGCCAGTTGCTAGGGAGGGGAGCCCCTACTCTTGGGCCAGATCCAGACCTCAGGCTGTAGGTGCCCTACATCTATTTTATGCCCTTAAGTGTGAGTTTATAAAGAGAAAAGTTTTAAACTAATTTAATATAAACTGTAGATATAATTATTCCTTAATAAATGTCTTACTTTTTTCAAATGTTGCAATCTCTTGGCCTCATTGCCAGTGACACTGAGTCCCACACATAAGTAGTGACTGTACAAATCATATTCTACCAGCTTTATTACTGACTTCTTTTCAAACACCTTTCAATTTCATTGTCTTCTTTGTTCTTGTGTTGAAAAAGGTGCCTGATTTAGCTTTTTTTCTAACCATTTTTTTCCTCTCTCTCTAATGTGTTCTGTGAAACCTCTCTCAGTCAGTGACATCTTTTTTTAGCTGAAGGGTGGGCAAAATTAGCCACAGTATTCCAGATCAGGCCTGATTTGTACAACAACATCATAACCTCGTTGGTATCATTTTCTATTCCATTTTTTAGGGAGCATAAGTTTTGTTTTTGTTTTTATTTATTTATTGACCAGCTGTACACACGAAGCTGAGAAGTTCAATGAGCTACATTCAGCATCACTCAGGTGTTTTTGTTTTGTTTTGTTTTAGTTGAGTGTATGTTGGGGCAATGGAAGGGTTGGAGCACTCAGTTTAATATAGATCCCGATCAGTGTTCCCGCTAACTTTTTTTCCATCCGTGGGTGGAATAAATTTTATGTGCCCCAAGATGTGTAGATATGCACCACCAATAGAAAAACGTTTTTGCCTGTGGATGCTCTGTTAATCAGCTGGGCAGCACCTGAATCTCTCCTGTGCAGCCACCCAACTGCTCAGCTTACGGGGGCACGGATTCCAACCATATTAGTAGCTCAGCTTATTGTGCTTTATCTCCCTTTCGACATCAATAAACTCAGCTGCCACCCTATTAACCATTTTTCCAGTTTTGGGAGACTCCCTTTTAAAGCCAGTCAGACATCTGCTATTAGACAATGTCCCTGCATAGTTACGTGTGAGGAACGTGCTTTTTAACCTACTTGCCCACTTGATCATGCAGTAAATTAATCAATGTTCTATTAACTGGTAATCACACATCTAAGCCTACTTTATCTACGTTTTGTACTTTTTCCTGGCAAAAGATGCATCGGTTTGACTGTTTAAATAAGTTTCAACCTTCATGTGAGGTGATTCTGAACCATTTTGTTTTCCTAGGGAATTTTGATAGCAATATTGCTCAACCCGTACTTTATTTGTTCCCAGCTTACTGTACCTGAACTCACGTGACCTCCCCCTCCCTCTTCCATTACAGCAAGTTGGATCGTCCTTTTCCAGCAGGACACACACTCACTTATCTCTGAAGGTCACGTGCAGGTTCTTCTCTACTGTTTCAACTGCAAAGACCTTGTAGGAGAGGAGCTGGAAGAAGGGTGGGAGGTGAGGACAGAGCATAGGGAAAGCTGAAAAGATGATTGCAGATAATGAAACTATGAAGCTATAAAAGCAAACTAGGAGTGGCTCTGAGAGTTAGTAGTTGAGACTGATTTATGCCACTCAGCTACCTTCTTGGATTAAACAGAGGTTAAAAAAAACAATTTGTTGCTTGCATAAATAGGCACAAGTCTATTGAGTTCAGTGGGTTTGCAGTGGCCTCTGGAGTAAATTTGACTTAGTGTCTTGTCTTTCTTTCAGTCAAGTTGTCTTATGGCTATGGGACAGTGGGTGGAATTGTGGGAAACAACTAAGGCCAAGCCCCTCAAGGGTATTTAGATTCCAATCTTGCACTGGAGGGACCTAAGGCTCTCATTGGGGTGTCACTGACATTTTCAAAGCTGCTGCTCAGTTGCTGCCAAATCCCATAGTGCCAAAGTCCCAAAAACAGCTAATTTCCACTCCTGGGCATTTTCAAAGGCTCTTGAGCACTGATGCTGCCCAACAGTGAGTGAGCAGCTCAGAGCCATCGCTCACACTGATGCCCAGAGTCCCTGAACTGTAATTCTTCAAGGAGGTGGAGGGATGCTGTTTGTCTGCAGGACCTAAGCTCCCCAGAGGCAAGTTCAGAGCATGCCTATGATCTGCTATCGGTCAGACCCCACATTAAAAGAGCTGGATGCTAGTCACCAATAGGCTCTGGGGGGCATCACAAGGCTTGTACAGCAGAGGGTATGCAAGAGCACAAGGAAACATAGGGCAAGCATGAAAGCAGTATCAGCAGGGGACAAAGACACGGGTTTGTCAGCTAGGTCAAGGGCTATCTAAGCAGCAGACGTGGCTTAATTGCATCACTCCAGAAGAGGATTAGTGGCCAAGAATCCTGTGTGGAAAAAGCTACTAGTCTCTTCCCCATCAGCCAAGCACGTCAGGCCTGAGTCCTGCTCCCTTGTCTCAGCATTGACTGGCTTAGCTTGGGCTCCGTTCAGCTTGCTGGCTTTTGTAAGTCCTTTTTAGGCACTAATCTCTCCTCATGTGGTATATGCTGTTCACCCAGGCCTCTGCATTCCATTAAGCTGTAGGGTTTTTACATAGGGTTTGAACAGCTGAACCTCAGTCCTCTTTAGTAGGCTGGTCCCTAGTTGCTTTTGAAAATGTTACCCTGTAGCCTCATTTCTTTCAGCATCCTTCCTTATTATGTGAGCAGCTACAAGAGCTGGCCAAAACTTTTCAAGTTTCAACATTTTGAACACATTTTGCAATGTCCTAACAAAGAAAAAGAAAACCATGGGGCATAATGTTGAGGAGTTCCCCCCATACCAGATTTTCCCCTCCTTTTTCAACTCACCCTACAGAGGACTGATGCTTTTCATTGAGAGAAAGTCTCCAAGCAGAACGGAAAACTGAACATAAGAGAATATAAACTGAGAGTTTGGGCTCACTAGGGAAAAAGGATGATTTTTAGCATGTAAGTTCATATGGTAAAATGCTACAGGTTGAACCTGTCTAGTCTGGCAACACCTGTAATTCAGCATGATTTTATTTCGCCAAATGACCACTTACCATGGGTGTGGCCAAGTTTCCTCTGGTCCTGTCAAGTTTATTGACAGCCTCCAGTGCTGGCTCTCAGTGTTCGGTGCTGTCATTTAGCTGGAATTTACCCCTAAATGATTTCTTAGAGCCCAATAAGCAATGAAAATGTTGGTAACGCTGCTACACAATACTGACTTCCCATAGTCTGGTAAATTCTCTCGTCCAGTATTGGTCAGGTCCTGAGGGTGCTGGATGAGAAAAGTTTAATCTGTGGTATGTACAAAGCAGCTGCAATTTTAACATGTGTTAACAGTTTGAGGTATCAGAGAGGTCACCATGTTAGTCTGTATCTTCAAAAACAAAAAGTCTTGTGGCACCTTGTAGACTAATAGATATTTTGGAGCATAAGCTTTCATGAGCAAAAACCCGATTGGTCACATGCATCTGATGAGGTGGGTCTTTGCCCACGAAAGCTTCTGCTCCAAAATATCTGTCAATCTATAAGGTGCCACAGGACTTCTTGTTGAGTTTGAGGTAAACTCTTGTAAGTCACCCAAACATGGCAACTCCCAGGGAATCTCTGGACTCTCTAAGTGGGAGTCTTGTATGCTCAGCGCAGTCTTTCTGCATGGCTTGCTTGCAGCCATGCTGCCAGGGGCCCCTCTGGCCATGATTTGCAAGGTGCAAGGAAACAACTACGTTAAATTTAATACTGCCTGGGCTAGTGTGAATACCTTTGAAGGATGAGGCAGTACCATTGTGTATCCCTGTAGTACCACCACTTTCTGTCCCTTTCTTCCCTGGCCCACACTGACTCCACTCCATTTCTTCTACACGGACCCTTTGGAGCAGTTGCAGTAAGGCACGTGACCCCCATTAGGATGGTGATCCCCATTAGTATGGAATGCCTTATCCATGCTTGGCTCTTGGGGAATGATCTGTCATCATAGTCCTGCGTAACTGTACAGGCCAGACCACAGTTCAGTAACACTATAATTAACAGTACCATATGTGCTGCTGGTCATTTGCTACACGCTATTTTTGTTTTGTTTTTATTGAATATGAAATTGTTCTGTGACAGCAGAGGAAATAATCAATTACAATTTAAAGTTTCTTCCCCCTTCTCCCCAAATAGCTATTCATATATTAGGTGAATCATTAAAGAGAGACCCTAGGCTACAGTAGCAAATTATTTCTTTACCATGAGGATTTTTCAAACACATAGCTTTTACCCTGTCTCTTAAATGATCTCGCTCTGAAAGTGCTGCAGGTTTGCACTTCTGATGTGAGTAGCAGTTTTGCCATTGCCTTCAGTGGAAGCAACATCCATTTCCTGTGCTGAAACTTCAGGCAAGCTGTGAGATTTGTTTTCAAGTAACCCATTTCTATAGATTCTTTGTGGTGCTTTGCACTGCTCCATCCAACATCCTGCTTAGTCACCATCAGCAGGTAGATTGTGTAACAAATGTACTGAAAAACAATGAGTGGGTCAAAGTCACCACTTAACTTCTAAAAGAAAAATATTGCGATGTGGGGGAACCTGACGAAGGAAGGTTGTCCCCAATTCAAAAAAACACGTCCTTCTCACATTCAAAAGGCAGCCCAATCTCATGAGGCAAGACCCGGCTCAAACTCTGGTTGTCACGTGAATCCGAGGAAAGGCATTTCTCAGACTCTGTGGAAAGAGAGTAAGCCCAAGGTCTAATGCTTAAAGGAAGATAGTCCCTTTCCACTGTTACTGACTTTAGGCCTTTTTGGAAATCCAATCCCAAATTTTCAAACCTGGTGGGCTAAAATTAGGTTCCTAAACCCACAGGTAGGCACCCAACCAAAGACGTCTGATACTGAACGGTGCTGGCTGCCTGTAGCTTCCATTGACTTCAGCTGAATTCGTGGGTGCTTAGCTCACTGACCAGCCAGCCTTTTGGGACTCAGTGGGCACTGCTGTAAGCATTTTTACGACGCAGATGACAGAACTAACCACAAATTTCCTTTTCTTGCCCCTAGAGGATGATAAGTGTAACATTGAAATGATGTGTTGCTAGTTGTTCTGGCTAGTCTGGACCTTCATGCAATCAAAGTGAATGTCTAAACTCCCACAACCAAAATAAATGTTGGCCTGATTTTCCTTGTATGCTGTACTCAACTACACAGTTGTGTGATAGTAAATAAGTAGTCCACACATAACCTTTTAATTTAAAAGAGTTCAACTGATAAGATGCTGAAATGGCTCTTTGCAGCTCTTTGGGTAGGAACTGGACGGCTGTACACTGCTGAGCACAATGAGATCTTGACCTTGTTGAGCTCTCGACATACTACTTCCATATAAATCATAATTAACACTAATACTGTTATCACACGTCGTTCCTCTGAGATGTTGCTGAAATTCAGTTTGCTTTGATGAGACTTAAGTGAGAGACTAAATGGGGTGATAATTGAGTGTGACTTTTTTCTAAAACAGGGAGACCTGAATTATGACAAAGAGATGCTGTGGCTGTTTCCATTTGACTGTCATAATTCAGATAATTTAGACAATCCAATTGTACCTAAACTGGAAAAATAATCCCTGGATAAATCAAATGCCTGCTCAGACATGGAGAAGAAAATGAAAGTGGCATGCAGCGCTTCAGAAAGGCCAAGTGTAAAGAATTAGTTATTTCTGTCTGCTGCAGTTTCAGGAACAATATAGACATTGTGCTTGCTGATTGCTGTTGATTTCTACTGAAAGTTACTTATTACTTTCTATCATGGTACAGCCTACAGGCCCCCACTCTGAACTGGGGCTCCACTGCTCAAGAGACTGTGAGTCCTTACTCAAAAGGGCTTACAGCATACATAGATAAATGAGGAGAAGCAAAGTATTATTATCTCCATTTTACAGGTGAGAAATTTACAAACAAGGTGTTTAAATGACATGCCGAAGTTTACACAACATTTATAGTAGAGCCAACAACTGAATTGAAGTCTTCACCATCACAGTTCCTAGCTTTAGCTGCTAGTCAGCCTTAGCCTCAGTGACTAGAGGTTAGATCTACAGAACAGCTTCACCTCCTAAGTCTAACATTTCAGCACTACTGCAAGCTTCAAACCCCAATTGCTGCCTAACCCTGGAGTCCCCTGAAGTCCATAGCTACCTATATTTCTGCCAATAAAGTCCCCCAGCACACCTGTCCTGGTACCAGAAAGCTGCTCAGAGGGCAATCCTTGCCTACATCACCTGTGTGGCCTCATCTGGGAGGCATGCTCTACTCACGTATACAAGATGACCTGCACAAAAGACTGCCAGACATAAACAAGTCAGGAATCTTGCCCAGGTGAGCAAAAGCTAAAGCACTTTCTTGGGTTGCTGGAAAACCAGGTTCAAATTCTCCCTTTACCTGAGTTAAAGCAGGGACTTGAAGCTGTCTCTCCTCCCATGCAAGAGGAATTCACTAACCACTTGCCCATAGAGTCAAGGTGTTTCTTGTTGTGTTCTCTGTGGGCCAGTGAATAGTAGTTTAATTCAGAGTGGGGCCCTTCCACAATGCCCAATAGCCTGGTGGTCATGGCACAAGGGTGGGAGATTTTTGGTTCAGGTCCCTCCTCCAAATCAGGAAGAAGAGGGGATTTGAAAACAGAGCTCTTGTATTGCAAGAGAGTTCCTTAACCACATGGGGTGGTGAGACAGCAGGGGCAGATTAGGCATATGTGGAGCCCTGCACCAGAACAAATGTGGGGGGTCTCCCCACCCCAACCCTGTAGTACTCTTGCTGTGGAAATGAGGTCAGGACACAGGGGCTTGCCCTGTAACATCCCATGGTCAAGCTCAGAACAACTGCCAGGGAGTAGGGTCAGATGCTCCCCCTACTCCCTGGCAGGAGCACTAGGTGAGTGGAGCACGGCAAGCTTCTGCATCCCAACCCCAATCCTCAGCAGAGCAGCAAGTGATCATAGCAAGCCAGGGCATGAGGGCACCCATTTTCCTGGGGACCTCCCAGTTGGCCAGGGCCTGTAGGCATGGGCCACATTGGCCTTGTGCAAGGGTGGCCAAACTTTTTTCACTGGGGGCCACCTGTCAATTTTTTGCATGTTCTGGGGACCAAACATAAAATACCCCCAAATCCACGTTACCCTGCCCCCAGGTTTAACCCCTCTCAGACCAAAACCTCCCCTGCCCATCCACAGGCTTAACTCCTCTCAGCCCCAAACCCAGGCTCAACCTACCTCAGATGATGCCTGCCCTATCCCTGCTACTTCTTTGTGGCAGCCACTACCGCCTCCTCAGTGTGGCTGCACGGCTCCCCCTTAGCTCTCCTACTCTCTTCTCCACCTGCAGCACAGGCAGCTTCCTGCCCTGCTCTGCTGAAATAATGGAACTTAATTTAATTGGTTTAATGGCTGTATCCCACCCTCCACGCTGCCAGCCATTAAACCAAATATACTGAGTTTCATTATTTCAGCATGGTAGGGCAAGGAGTCGGAGGAGGAGTCAATGGTGGCAGCATGCAGAGCCACATGTGGCTCCAGAGCTGCAGGTTGCGGACTCCATGCCTTACCCTCACTTTGCTAGCTTGGCTAAAATGGCACTGCTGCCAGCTTCACAGGCTGGATGAAGAGGCTTTGCAGGCTGGATTATGGCCTGTGGGCTTTAGGCTGGCCACCCCGGCCTAGTACCTAATCAACCAAGGAAGGCTGGCTAGTTGTAGACATCTAAATCCAGGAGATGAGTCTCGGCTGGGGACCCTGAGTGGAGGCAGGAGCTTCCCTTTGGCCTTGAGTTAGGTACCTAACTACCTAAATCACCTGACCCCTTTCCTCAGCATTTTCTACTGGCTAACTAAGGCAGCTCCCCATTTTGTCCATGGGAACAGAGAAAAGAAAGGTTTTCTGCTCTTGTTTCCTGGATGTGGCACAGCCTTCAATCATGCAGAGCTTCAAGAGCAGGGGAAGTGCTGCTTAGCCCCAATTCAGAGGAGAAGAAGAATTTAGGTGGCAAAATTTAAGACATTTCTACTCAGCATGTGCAAACTGTCATTTTGCAAAGACTTATAAATCTTTGAATTCTTTGCCTTCAAATTCAGATGAATTTTCATAGGGACAGCAAGAGGTATGCTGTCCTTCCTCAACTGTCAAATCCCTAATTAAACATGAGGGAAGTAGAGCTGTCTTTGAAAAGAGTCAGCAAACGTTAAAATAGGCAAAATAACTCAATTTTCCTTGGGCCTGTGTTTTGAAATGGGTGAACCATTTTGCCCGAAATTTCCAAAAATATTCTGCTGGCAGCAGGAATTATTCCTCAACATGGAGTGGCACAACGCTGCTGGCAGATGTGCCAGGTTTTGTCAACCGTGTGTCGACAAAGTGCATTTTGTGTGTAGATGCTCCATGGGTTTTTTCAACCAAAGCCTGGTTTCATCAGAAAAACCCTCTCCTGTAGATGTAGTGTACGTGCAAAATGTCATTCTATGCAGTTTGCCAAACTCTAAATAGTTAGCAACTGAAAACAGCATCTTAAATAGGACTGTCACTCAACCTTAGTAATAAGTAGTTGCTGCCAACCTTGCCCATAATAATGGCATTATAAACTTTTGGTTGGGACCAGAGCCATATTAGGCAGTTTATAGTGGTGTTATATTTGCTGCATTACTTAGCGGCCCATTATTAACATTGTTTAATTTTTGGCAGACCACTGACATTTCAGTGGTGTCTTTCAAAACTGGTTGATATTTTTTCTGGATACAGTAGTTCCAGTGAACATACCAGCAGGAAGGGTTTGGGGCAAGCAGCAACACAGGCAACAAGGTCAGTCAGCCATACATGCTACATTTAGCTGACTATCAAGGGCTCGAGCAAGTTCAGTTGGAAACAGCCCTTCAAAACAAACTGCAATTAATTAGTAATCTGCAAAGGTTGTCCTCCCCCGTTGTGCCTCTCACTATTTCCTCATGTCCCCAGCCAACTGCAAGAACATTCCCGATTGCATCAGCATTCGCTACTCTCTAGATGAAGAAATTCTTCCCTGGCTAACAAGATTATATTGCAAACAGTCTGGTGATGCAGCTACTCATGTTATTCAATCTACATCCATAGTCCTAGAAAACTGAGACTATGACTACACTGCCTATTACATCAGTATAATTTACATTGCTCATGGATGTCAATAATCCCATCCCTGAGTGACATAAATTACACTGACCTAAACATCGGAGCGAACAGTGCTATGTTGGCAAGAGTTACTAAGCTGAGGGGACAGCTCCCTCCCATTGGTAGAGCCTTTTCACCAGTAGGGCTACAGTGACACAGCTGTATTGCTGTACTGTAGACATGACCCTAGATCAGCTATTGGGCAACCTAAGTGAGTGGGACATACGATAGGTCCTTCTTCATCTAAGTGGGCCACAAGATTGTCATAACCAAGATGGTCTGCCAGGACAGGGAAGTTCTACTACCTTCACTTGCATACCTAGGATTTGCAAGGCATGACAATTGAACTAGAGCAGCCCTTGGCTTGGATGCGGCAGGAGCACACAGTCAATGCTGTGTGTGACCCACCCCAGCCTCACTTCAAATGTCTTTCACTTCTGTAACATCAGTAGGAAAAAAAAATACTATGTGGATAAAAACCAGCAGAACTGGGGAGTCCAGAATGTTTACCATTGCCCAGTGTCTCGTAGGCTACACTTAGAATTGTAGTAGGCTGCATTTACCCCTTGGCCTGCAGGTTGCCCAGCACTGCCCTAGATACTACACGAAGAAATGTGGTCCCCCACAAGGTGAAATATAACCTCATGAGGGCAGTTTTCCACATTGTGGGCCTGCTCCTAAGCTAGTGTAAATTGGCATAAGCTTTAATGAGGATCTGGCCCCTTGGTATCAAGCCTCCTAATGCTCTGGAGTTTCCTTAAAAAAATAGCTATAGGTTTATTTTAACACTATCCTTTCCTCCCCTCCCTCTTTGCCCCACAATTACAGCAGTCCCAGTAGCCAGCTCTGTGGTTTAATGGAACCACTTTTTTTACAGTTCTACAGCATGCAGCCACATCATGCAGAAATTCATTACTTCAGACTTCTTCAATGGTCAGCTCATGTCTAGTTGCCTCTTCGATATTTTTTAGCTGACGTAATTCCCATTCTCGCTGCTTCACTTCCTATTTTAAAAAGAGAAAAATGTTGAGCTGAGGACCCTGTTTGGATGTGATGCATCCCCTATACTGCCAACATAAACAGGACTTTTTGCTACAATTAACAAACAAACCAAACATCTACTCTGCTTGGTAAAGACCTGATTCTTCTCCTGCACTTTTCACTCTGCAGCTATACTACATGTTACGATAGTTCCTATGGAATTACAATAGTGTAACAACTATGAGAATTTGATGCTGAGTCTGAGCAAATCAAGAGCTTGTCCAAAGCCCATTGGCATTAATAGAAGGAGTTGCTTTGTGATGGCCAGAAGACTAAGTAGTAAGAGTTGGAGTTGAAAGCCCAGAGAAAGCACTGCAGCGCAGATAAGCTTTGTCTGAACACATTTCCCCAAATTCAGACTAGATCTAATGTTAAAATTCAGCCCAACATTTAAAGAAATAGTAAAAGATTCCCCTTGTATTAGGCTGTGCCTAGAGTGAAGAGTTCTGGCTGCAAAAGATATGCAAGTTTCACAAAGCATTTGCGTATCTCCTTCCAACAGTTCTGTTGGAGAGGCTTTCCTCATATTTGGCCCACCTACATGGGGCTAAATGTTAGGAAAACCCTCTCTGCTGACACCTCTCTTCTTCCTCATGGAATGAAGACCACCAGGATGTCAGCAGACCTCCCGTGTCCCAGTAGAAGCCTGCAACCTAGACCATAGCATGAGTGCCGACACCAGTTTTAAAATTAGTTTGAATGGCTGGGAACGATTTGGCCTGTGAAGACAAAGGCTATTGTGTGTTCTAGAGAGGATTTGACATGAAGCAAATCCCAGATGAGGGACAAACTTTAAGCGATGCCCTGAAGTGGCGTCATTCATGCTCTCCAGCTTTCTAACTGAAGTTAAATCTTCTCCCCCGCCTCCCTTGTGCTCCCTTATTATTTGGCTTATTTATAGCTTGATCTTGAAGCATGATAAATGTAATTCTTCGCAAATTCAATTAATGCAGCCTACAAACAAGTATGTGTTTCATCTATCTGCATATTTACCAGTTTATCTCCAAAACTATCATTTCAAAACAAGTCCCCAGAAGAGGTTTACAGAAGACGAATAGTGAATGCAAAGCAGAGGCACAAACATTAATAAATGAACCAAATGGGAGCAAACTTTGAATTAAAACTGTATGAAAGATTTCCAACAGAAAATACTGATTTTATGGAAATAGAAATACATAGATTTTGAGTAAAGCTGATATAATCCAAGCTAGTTTCCAAAAGAAACCTGCCTGGTTTCCTGACAAGTTATCTGCTTGTTTACTTCCCCAGCTACTTTGCAGCTGTGGTTTCCAGGAAGCATATTTTGTTTAGGAAACAACAAAACATTGTAGAATTTCGCTCCTCCAAGAAATTGAAGTGGGGTGAGGGGGAGGGAGGAGATGGGAGGAAAGCAAAAGTTTGACATTTTTCTCGCTGGAAACCCAAACTTCACCATGCAAGCTTTACATTATTTACTACAGGTTGCACCTCCCAAAAGTGGGATTCTCTGGTTTGGCAATATAGCTCAGTGGTTTGAGCACTGGCCTGCTAAACCCAGGGTTGTGAGCTCAGTCTTTCAGGGGGCCATTTTGGGATCTGGGGAAGAAAAAAGGATGGTGGTTGGTCCTGCCAAGAGGGCAGGAGACTGGAGTTGATGACCTCCCAAGGTCCTTTCCAGCTCTGAGATGAAGATCTCCAATATACATGATCCTGCACAAACACTGGAGATTCTAAATCAAACACCACAGTATAAACAAAAGACATTTCTCTCTCTCTCTCTCTCTCTCCTTCCCAACTTCAATTTTTCTTAATAGGCTTTACTGAAGAGGTCTGTATGGAGAAAGCTCAATTCTAAGGGAGGCTACTGTGTATGTGCACCATAGGCTTGTTCTGGAGGAAGTCCTGAGCTTCTTACATTTGTATCATGGGTAAGACTACAATATAGTCACAGGTATTTTTTCAGTAAAAATCATGGACAAGTCAAGTCATGAGCAGTAAAGAAAAAATTACCGTCTATGATCTGCTCATGACCTTTAGTATAAATACGCCTGAATAAATCTTAGCTGGGGGCTCCCTTGGCACTGCTGTTTTAGGAGGGTCACTGGGGGGGCTGCTGTTCCAGTCATTCCTTGGGCAAGACACACCAATTATTGCTCCAGCTGCCTCTGGAGCAGCAGCTGATTCTGCCACCCCAGGACTACCTACTGGCCACTGTTCTGGTGATCCTTAGTGCCAGCTGTGCTGGCCACTGCTCAGTCAGGCTTCTGGGACCCAGCTTCCAGGGGTTACCTAAGTAGACTGGCTGGGCAGCTGGCCCTGGCAACAGCCACAGAACTTACAGAGGTCACAGACAGCCATGGAAACAGTGACTTCCATGACCTCTGCAATGGACATTCTTACTCACAGGGCTATTTAGTGATAATTCTTTAATTCAAGAGGTGGTGCTTGTTAGAGGAGAATGTGGTTCTATTATTTACCCATTTTTTCCTGTGCATTGTCTGCACAAGGACTGAAAGAGTCTCCAAGTTGTTCATTATTTGAAATTAATCACTAATTTTGGCATGCCAACAATTATTTGGTCTGCAAATTTTTGTATTAAAATGGAATATACATTGAGGTTCAAGCTAGTTAGTTTGTCGTATATTCTACACTTAAGTTGATGCTGTGTTTAAATATGGCATTTAAGAAAGTAACGTCATCCAACCCAGACACTGAAACAGAATCACATGACTTACGTCACTAACCAACATCTCATAAACTGAGTTATAAAAAGGTGTTATTTGAAAGTTGCTGTTGGCAGGGGCCTGAGCATATAGGCTACACATTTACTTTGTGAGTTTGCATGCTAGAAGAGTTCGAGCAACGAATTTAAATTACACAACTTTTATTAGCTTATTTTAGCCTAATGGCCTGAAAGTTAAATGGGAAAGGTTTGGATTTACCCATCAGATGTTGATAAAAAGTCATGCTGCTTAATTATGTCAGAAAAGCATATTTACCAAAAGTTTTTTTTCAAATGTCCTTTTTCTTCTTTTTCTTGCTGTGGGATCTTTTATCCCAGGAATTTCACTAAGCAGCCATGCAAATGGACTTTTAGAAGTTGCTTTGGCTGTCTTCTTAGATGGTTCACCAGGGACTTCAGCTGCTGCACTTACTACAGAGGGAGGCATGGTCTTGAAGCTTGGCTCTTCAGTAGATTCCTCTGAAGCCAAAACTGTTGAAAGCCTTCTTCTTGGAACTGTAGCCCAAGAGCTGTGGCTCATCTCATCACCTGATTCCTCAGGGTCCAATAATGTGGAAAGCTTTCTTGGAAAAGTGACTTGAGAAATGAGCTTGTCAAGGTGCATTAGTTGTTCTTGGGCTGATGCTTGTTTCTGGAAGGATGATTTTGGCATTGGGGACCCATAGATTCTCTTACTGATGTTTTGTTCTCTCATAGATGGATTCGTCATATCCACCAGAGATAACATACTTTGGGAGAACATCGAATCCACTGGCGTACTGTGTTTCACTGCTGCCTTTTTCAAAGATCTTTTGATGTTTAAGAAAGAATCTTCGTCTGTTGACATCTTCTAATTCGGTTGTGTGTCTTCAATGCAAAAGAAAAAAAAAAGTTAAATTTCATAGTTCTTGGAAGACTATTTCCATGTATAACATGATGGCTCAATAGGAATGAGACAGCCAACATTAGAGCAATGTCATTGTAAAATTCTATCGTGTTTATTTGCTGCCACCAGTTATACATTTGGTTGGGTGTTTTTTACAGAGGGAAGGATGGCAGTTTAAGTCACTCGGGTATTCAAAATACTCCCAAACAAAGTTTTTCCACATATGTGCAGAATGTATTTTGTTAAGTGTACCAGGCCATGAGTGGACATGCACCACCAGTGAAACATGCTCCCTGCCAGGTATGGGCACTCTGCTAATCAGCACCTGAATCGTCTCCTGGATGGCTCTCTAAACACACAACTTACAGGGAACACCACTCCTATATGCTTTTATGTGTGCTCAGAAGTTACATGGAGATTCTCCTTTTTGAGGATTTGTGCACCCAAAATATCTGAAGAATTGTCAATTTAAAATAAAAGATGTATTGGAAGACTGCTTACTGGAAACTGAGCTACACCATTTTCTTTCTTCAAAAATAAAAATAAGATAAGGAGGAACTCTCAGGTGTTGAGCTGCACATTAGGACTTTCATTTGTTTAAAGATATTTAATGAAACATTCATTAAAATAATGGCTGTCCTCCTCACTCAGTATTGAGAGCTAATAATCCTCTTAGGTTGCAGAATCTGAATGGCAGGTGATACCTACTTCATTCTGAGTCAATTGGTGTAGCATAATCCTGGCTATGTCTACACTATGAAATAAAGTCAAATTTATTAAAGTCAGCTTTGTAACACTAGGTTTTGTGAAGCTGAAATTGAGCATCCACACCTGCCCACCAAGTCAACTTAGTACTTCCCATGAAATCGCCAAAGTTTGTTATTGCTGCGGTGCATTGTGGGAACCTATCCCACAGTTCCCATGGCATTCTGGGTTTTCTTGCTAGTGCATTATGGGAAAAGAATGCCCCACAAGTGGTTGTGGGTATGTAATGTCATCTTCCCAGAATGCATCACCCTAATTTTTCTGAAGTTTTTTTCCCTAATGACAGAAATGGTTTGTTTCATACACATTATGGTCCCTGCCCTGCAAGCCATTTCTGGCACTGTTCTTCATTCTGCCCCTTCACACACACACCCCTCGACTTTTAAAAATAGCTTGAATGTACCATGTCAACAGGTTGCTCAACCACTTTTCCCATGGTGAAACACACCAAATAGGTGGGCTTCAGAAGCTGAAGCCCATGATGCTCAAGTGGAACAAACTGGCTCCATGCAACAGGAAAAGACTTCATATTATTCTCAAGCAAAGAAGCAAAAGTAGGGTATCCTAGGAAAATACAGCAAACAAATAGGCTGCAGAAGGGGAAGCACCCAAATGAGCTCTAGAAGCACACAGCTGATGGTGTCATGTCAGCAGGTGGCTCAACTACTCTTCCCCCAGTGAACACACACCTAACAGGTGACTGCTGGGTGGCTCATTCTGTCCCTTTTTGTAAAGAAGAGTAGCTTTTAAAAAATAACCTTACTAAACGTGTCTCTAGAGCAAATGAGCTCAGGGGGCACACAGTTGACTATGCCACATCAACAGGTCACTCCGCTACTTTTCCCCTGGTGAAAACACATCAAACAAGTCACTGCTGGGACTGTGGCTCCCCGAGCCATATGCTTTGGGAAGGGAAAATACTGGCACATGATGCGTTGGAGGGGCTGGCCCCAGACAATATCAGTTGCCAGGGGCCAGACCTTCTGTCACATGTTGCCCATGAAGGATCAAGCCCCCCAAAATTTCAGCTAGGAGGAGCCAGCTGATACCTGTTGACTTGGTTCAATCAATTTTGTGCATAGACAGCCGGGGAACATGCCCCAAAATATCTGCTGCCCTCTGAAGAGCAAGTCCCCCACCCTGTGTTGCCTCTGAGGGTACAGCCCCTGAAAAGATTCGCCACTGGGGCCAGACCCCCAGTGCATGTTGTTTTTCAGGGGCTGTCCCCTGAGAAGATGTGCTGCTAAGGCCAGCCCCAGGAAAGTGGAGAAAACTAGTTTCTGGCAGGGAAGAAGGCTTCACCCAGTGCAGGGCAGGACATGCTGCTGTCTGGAAGCACTGTCCGCATTGCGCAGCCAGCACATGGTATAGTGGGGCGGGGGATAATCATGTGGTGTGGTGGGGCAGGGGCTAGCCTGTCAGCCACATGGTGCACGTGGGGGAAGGGGGCTACCCCCATACAAATGAGAAGTGCAGGAAAGAAGTTTCCCCAACCTCTCCTGATAAACCCTGTGCAGGGAGGAAGCCTTCACCATGCACAGGGCAGGACATGCCGCTGTCTGCTGTGCTACTGTCCCGCCCCCACAGCCCAGCTGCCACATGGGGTGGTGGCATGGGAACTAGCCCACCAGCCAAAATGAGATCCTGGCTCTCCTGATGGCTCTGTGCTGGTGCTTTCTTTCATGCCTAGATGCAATTGCCATGCTGACTACAAGGAAAATGTATTCAAAGTGCTGGGCTTCCTGTTTCCTACTTCTTGCACACCTGGAGAGCAGCAGCGATGAAAGCATCCAAAACAGACACATTGGAGGCATTGTAGGATATTTCTGGAGGCCAATAAACATTTATTTAAAGTAACTCTGTTTCTACACTAGCATTAATTCAACTTTTTAAATTCAAACGTGGTGTTACACTGCATCAGAGGATTGTGGTGAGAAAGTCGACCTTAGAGCTCCTTGAAATCGACCTCATTGTATTCTCAGTGAAGACAGTCACATTGTAAAAAATCAAGCTAAGTGCCTTAAGATTGACTTTGTGCTGTAGTGTAGATATAGCCACAATTACAGAAGTGAATCTTCACTGTAAAAGGAGAGAAAACCCAATAATTAACATTCTACTAAAATATTCCACTCTGCTCTGGAAATTGAAACCACTGGCAACACTCCCCTTGATTTGAGTGGGAGAGGATTAGACCACATGAAGATTTAGCTGTGCTCAAATTGACCATAAAGTGATTCCCCTATATTTGAAAACAATTTCTTCTCTTACTTACCTGCCAGTCTTAACTTCAGGATTCTGTAATATCTGAAGTCACCAGAGACACCTAAAGAAGAATCAAGAAAGCAGCTCTGGCTTCTGTTTTAGATGCTTGTGCCAGCAACTGCAATTGGCACAGCCTTGTACAATGTTCAGGCCTGAATAATATATATCAATGCTTACAGAGGAACAAAGAACTTAACTTTTTAAGAAAAAGTTATCATCATCTTAAAACATATTTTAGAAGGTCTTGCAAGTACTGAGCCAGTGTCCCTATAAATTTATTCTTTTATAAAACAGTTCATTTATAAAGTTCATAGTGCAAACTAGTTAAATAGCTGTTTAAATAAAACTTACTAATGCCTACCTTCCAGACAAAGTAGAGCAAAAAAGATCTTACAATAAAACAGCAATCAGTCCTGCTACTGAAGAAGTGGGACCTGATTTGCTGCTGTCTGTCACACCAGTCTGTGTAACCCTTCACACTGATGCCAAATACTATCATTTGAGTTTAGAAGAGTTTTTACTCACTTCCTGCACAGGTGTTAAGAGACACTGGGTGAGAACACCTCGTGAATCAGGAAAATTAACTCTTTTCAAACCACTAAAACACCCTGTTAAAGATATTTCTCATGAGGACTACTTGCATTCAGGTGTATCTTTTTAAAATAAAATTAGTGGCTGCTGTTTTGTTATAGAACTCAGATTATAGGCATTGCTTTTTCTTTTCTTATGAGAATTGTCTGGAGAGTTTTCTCTTTAATTAACTCATAGCTTTAAAAGAAAATAATCTTGCATTCTAGAAAAGCCTAGTTCAGGTACCTACAGACTTGGTAGTATTAAGTGGGATTTTTTTTTAATTAATAAAATTTAGGGGTACTTAGCAGCTACTCAAAAAACCCTTCCCTGAGAAGCACTTTAATTAAAGAAGTGAAGTAATCATGAACCTAAGTTAAAACTTAACTACTTAATTAAACATTAGTTCCCTTCAAAAGTTAGAATTCAAGCTTAGACTTCATTTCTAATAGAAGCATCTGAAGCTATGGAGCTATAGAGCTGTAGCCCTTTGCCATATTTAGCTAGATTCCCTCCATTTCCAAGTCACTAATTTTAACAGATGGCAGAAAAAACAATCAACTCAACCGGAACTTTAGGGTCTCTAGTGTGAGTGTAACCCACACACCTACTGGGTATGGGTTCATGGTCCCATGGAGTCACACTTAGACCACTCTCAAAAGAGTTTTCTCCATAGCCTTAGCTGAGCTCCTGCTGGGTTTTAACTCAGACGGTAGAGGCTCCTGCAATAAGCTCCAGACGTCCTAGGTTCAATTCTGCCTGTTGGTGGTTACATGAAGAGCCCTCCAAGGGCTTGCCTACACTAGCCTCCGCATTCAAAGGGGGCATGTAAACAAGCCTGAGTGGGGAAACAGCAATGAGGTGCTGTGCTGTACGTGCAGCACCTTATTAGCATAATTCTCGCCATGTGAACTTGGTAGTTGCAAACTTTGAAGCATTGGCAAGCTGTGGGCACTTTGAAGTACCTGTGCAACTTTGAAGTGCCCTTACTCCCCAAACATTTTGGGATAGGAATATAATGAGTACTTTCTCTGCCTGTCTTACTTGAGAGGTCACACGAAAGCAATGCAGTGGTCTCTTCTGGCCTAGCAATCTACAAAACAAAGTAGAGTGGGTACTACTAGTCCCACTAGATCTACCCAACACAAATAAACTTCTTTAGTATCACCCTCCTGGTTCCAAATAGGATGTTTTAGGTTTCAACTATATTTGGGCTCTTAGAGCTCAAAGAGCCTTTGTTATAGCCAGGGATAGTTATTCATCCTCTAAATTCCCCTCGTCATATACTTGGCCATCTCTAATTTGCTCCACATTTCAAAGAGAAGAAAAAACAAAAACAAAATGAAGCTCAATTTACAGCTAGAATCTCTCTAGAGTTTGTAGACTAAGGACATGTGGAAATCTTTGTCTTGAAAGAAATACCCCCAAAATATCAGTTAATGGATAAGAAATGTGCAGAACTGAAATGATATAGTCTACATCTAGCACGCAGTGTGGCTTTCAAATCCTATTAGACATTTAAGGCTCCAATCTGGTCATGGAATCTGTGACTTCCAGAGACCTCAGTGGCTTTGGCTGTGGCAGCCATGAGCTGCAGAGTGCCTGCCGTCCCTGGTGATGGGGCCCCTGAGCTCCCAGCTGCCACTGGTGGCAGGGAGACTACATAAGTCCCAGCAACCATAGGTGTCAGTGCCTGTAGTTCTGGGCTCTGCAAGTGGCAGGAGGACCTCACTCTATCCAGCTGCTGCAGGTGGTGGGGGTATCTTGCAGCTCTTGGCCACTGTGGGCAGCAGGACCCTCCAGAGCTCCCAGCTGCTATTGACAGTGGGGGAAACCTAAAGCTCTGAGCTGCCATGGGACTGCGGGAATCTCTGGAGCTCTAAGTAGGGGCCTTTCACTGCCCAGCCTCAGAGGTGGTTGTGGGGGCCAAACAGCTCCCCAAGGATATTGCTAGTAAAAATCAAGGACAGGTCACATGCAGCAGTAATGGGAGGGGGCACAAAGGGTCATGTGCACCCCAAACCCCATGGGTCCAGGGGGAGCAGAGTGAGCTGGGACTAGGTTGCTCTGTTTTCCCCAACTGCCATTTCTGAGTACAGGGAGGGGCCCAACCCTGGCTACTGGAGCCAGGAGCCCTGTTAGGCCCCTGGACTTTGTTGCTTGTGGAAGGGGCTTGGGGGGAAAAAGATGGAGTGTGGGGGGCAGAGTGAGTGCAAAAGAGAGGCAGGAAGGGATGGGGAAGGGGTAGAACAGGGAAGGAGATTTAGGGAAGGGATGAAGTGGGGGCGGGGTAGGCATCGGGAAGAGGTGGAACCTGGGTGGAGTGGGTGTGGGGTGGGAAAATATGGGGCCCTACCTTGGGCTGGGGTGGCATGCGGGGGGAGTCACATAGCCAGTATCCACCAAGTGGTAACCGCTGCTCACATGCTTCTGTGAATTTTCCTTTATTGCCTGTGGCCCATCCCTGAACATTACTAAAAATATCTGTGACAAAAGTTTAGCCTTAGAGACTATCTCTGCCCAGCAGCACCACCAAACTGCAGCCACCTCTGAACCACAAAGTGGCAAACAACTTTGCACCAGCCCCTTAGGCGGACACTGAGGCAACTTCCTCCTCAAATGTGCCATGTGATCTGTGCAGTCCACAGAGATCAGACCAAGCCTCATTTTAGGGTCTTGTCTTCCCCCAGTTCCCCACTGTAAAGGGCATGGAACGGATTCACACTGGGGCGAAAGGCGTTGAGCTTGCTGCGATTTGAACTCATAGTCCCAAGGGATAGTAAACTTAATCTTAGGTACCAAATCCCCCTTGCTAGGGGTATTAATAACTGCACTATGAAGAGAGACCTAGGCACTGCCTCTGATGAATAACAGTCTGCAGGATATGGGGCAAGCTGCTTGGCTTTAAGTTATGTGCCCCACAGGAATTGAAAGAGCACGTGAGAAATGGAGGAACCCAATCACATGGCTTGCACAAGTAAACAGCCTGAAAATAAGCAGTTTGTTCAGGATAAGCTATTTATTTCATAGACTCCCAGTGGAGGTTCCTGACAAGAACATTTAGAGAACTGAACAAAAGCTATTTTGAGCTGTTTGTGGCTGGGCAAAACTCCCAGAGTAAAGCTCTCTGTTCTTTACAAACAGAGGAGATGGTAGACCAGCCTTTACCTCGTTTTGAATGTTAGTAGTTAGCTTTTCAAGCCAGAGGTGTGGCTTGGTGAAAGAACCAGCTAGGTCGTTACTCTACCCGGCAGAGCTGGAAAGTCAATTCTTTATGTAACGCAGAGCAGAGAACGATGTCCTGACACAGCACTGCTATGTTTTCAGCATCATGCTGTTTCACCCTGGGACACAACGTTGTTATCTGGTTCAGCTGGGCGAGGATGCAAACATCACTGTGTAATTCTAGGCAGCTTTAGTTTGTGGCTCTGCATAATTTTGCACCATCTCACTCTATGGGTACAACTGCACAGACCTGCAGGATGGGACAAGGAGGGCACAGCCTAGGCAACTGTGGTAAGTTTGTACCCAGGGGCTGTGTCCACTTGTGCAAAGCTTAGGGCTGCGCTGGTTTCACTATTAGTGTTACGCAGACTAGCTGGTTCAAGAGACCTCGCATAGGCCAGGTTATGCACGGCTTTTGTATACACAGCTTATGCAGCCCTTTACAGATTCCTTATTGCAGCTCAGAGAAAGCTGGACCTTTTCACGCTTGCCTAAAGGCCCTGCATAACTCTGTGGTGTCTCTGCCTCCTTTTGCATACTGCCTCCTTGGCATGGAGCACCATCACACAAAGCCAGAACCCTTTGCTTCATTTCAGTGCCTCTTTCAGGATGTATGGGTACTTCAGTGCCCACAAGATGGGAGTCACTAATGTAATTTCTGTGCTGATTTGCAGGCAATGATTGCTCTTAATCTCAGCTGCTGGCTAACCTGATGGTTTGTCTTTTTAGAGGCAAATGAAAGCAGGGGTTTGTGCTCAGCATAAGGCAGCTGTGATCTTTGTCATGAGAGAAAGAAAGACTAAAAGGGGCTGGCTTAGCTTGGCCTCTTTACCTAGTATCTGTACATACATTTCACAACAAACAATGGCCACTGGACCCCTGGCTTTTATGAACTGCACATGTTGATGGCAGTGATTTCTGGGAGCTTGTGATAGCTAGGTTCATTTGGAGACAGCAGAACTGGGATGCACATGCCACCATTATGCAAACTTCTCCACACTCTGGGCTCATGTCTTGTCTGGTGGGACCACCTCTTCCACCCCTACAGGCACAGTTGCCAATATGTGCTGGGGACTCATTACAGACAGGCCCAAAACAAAACATCAAAGTGGATGCCAGATTCCCCTAATAAGGGTCCTGTTGGTCCAGAAGTGTAAGTCCAGCCTGAACGAGCACATGTTCAACTCACCTTTAACTTTGGTCCAGATACAGCCATAACAAAAATACCTATGTCTTATATAATGCTTTGTATCAACACAGCTGTTCATGTATTTATCCTCACAACATCCTTGTGAGGTAGGAAGAAAGGCATTCCTTTACAGGCCCAGCTTTTTAAAGCTACTCTCAGGTTTTCACCTCCTAAGTGATTTAGGAATCTAAACCTCTTTTTCCAAAGAGATTAGAAACTAAGGAGTCTGAATTCCATTGCCAGTCAATGGATTTTTGAGTCCTGAATGTCTAATCACGTTTAGAAGTGAGATTTATGTTCCTAAATCAGTTAGGCATTGTGCCTATATAAAACTTAAAATGAGGATGTTTTGCAAAGACATGACTTAAACCCACAGCTTCCAAGCCCTAACATAGTAGCCAAACCACCAGACTATCCCTCATGTACTGGAAAGTATCAATTCAGGTACTTCACCCATAATGCAGGAGGTCAGACCTTAGAATAGTCCCTGCTCTGTGGTGCATGCCACTATTCCACTGGCTTTGTGGGAGAAGTTTCCAGCTCTCATGGAGAGTAAAATCTGCCATGTATGGGGAAAAATATGCTGACTTCCTTTTGCTCCTTTCCTTACCACCACCTTCACTGTCTGTGATGTGATGTGATATCAATGGGCACTGCAGTGTGGCGAGATGAACATAAGGCTGAGAGGGGAGTGAACTTGATGGAGAACATAGCAGGAACATACACAATGCAATGCCAACTTCCATACAAGGAGAGCAGATGGGCTGGCAAGAACGAGGGAGTATATACAGCTGTAAGAAAACAAATAGGTTAGCAGAAAGGAACAAGGAATGGGGAATAGACGATAGAAGAAATAAACTAAACAATGAAAGATATAAAATTACAATTTAAAGTCCTAGGGTAAATTTTCAAAATGGCTATGTGAGTGAAAAGCGAAGCACCATTTTTCTGAAAGGATTTAAAAAGGTATTTATGTGCCTAAAGATGCATGTAGGTATCGTGTTGGATTTTCCACCAGTTTCTGTCAGTAGATTTAGGTTCCCAAATAATAATTTGACTCTAAGTGCTGTTATTTGAAAAACAGGACTGATTTAGAATCAGAAATTCCAGAGACCATCATGCTTGTCCAGTCTGACTTCCAGCATTACACCAGCTATGGAGCTTCCCCAACCTTGTAAGTTTCCTAGAAGTGGGGTTTTAAAAATATTTAGGCATTGCTATGTTCTGTATCAAACTGTCTAGCTGATTTAGAAGCCCCAAACTCACTGTTGATAAAGATTTAGGCACAGAGGAACTAAGTCCTATACACTGTTGTCTCTAAGGCATCTAAATCTCATTTGAAAATGAGATTGTCTCCTAACTCAGCTATGTATTAAGTATTGGAGGGGACAGGAGTTAAGGTTTCTTTTGAAATGTTCATGCTCAGAAGTTGCATGGCCCTGTTACATTAAATACCCACAGATAACTCTTTTTTTAGTTCTAAACAACAGAAAGGCAATGGTCCTGCTTCTGGTGGACTATGTCCTATCGGGGAATAGTGTTGAATTTTTCCTGCCAAAGGTAAAGTCAATAGGTTAGAAATCCCACATCCAATATATAGATGCCAAAATTTGGCCTTAGAATGGAAATTTGAAAGGCCTAGACAGAGTCTCAAAATCTTTGGAGATGGGTGTCTATTGGCCCTTTGTATTCTTGAACAGCTGCTTTTATCTTTAGGCATCCATTCTGGCCTTGGTTTCCCTGCAGCCATACATGGCCAGGGGATAAAGTTTAGCACTTTGCTACCAAAACCTTTTCCAGACTGATGTGCTGGCAGTACTGGAGTAAACAAAGCACTGCAGAGCACATAGTCCTTCCTATGCAAAATATCTCCCTGTGGTGGGGAGTGGTTCAAATTTATTTTCAAGATCAGAAATAAGTATTTTACTACCATCTATACCCCAGTGGCCCAATATTCTCCTCAAATACATAACTTCACTGGCAGCCACACCTGTGAGTGCAAGAGGAAAACTGGATCTAATGCATTTAAAGTTTTTTTAAATCCCTTTAAACTTTTCCAGTGAATCATGGGATAAAAACCACTATGACACTTTTTATTTATTAAAAGGGGATTGCAGTACAGAGGTCATTGTTTTTAAAATGTCTCAGGGATTACTATGTGAGGGGAAATATTTATTTTGCCCAAAAAGCTAGCTAATTAGTGTTTTGTCAAATTATGTTGATGATAATGAAATAGGTAAAATTTTACAGCTGTAAATGTCATTAACTTTCTGCAAGTCAGTACAATGTCTGCTTTACAGTAACATCAATGAGTCCTCTAAATAAACTCCATCTTATTCAGGCATTGTTCATACCCATATCTGTCATTGCTGAACACCACAATGTTCTGTCTTCACTTTGCTTATGAGTTACTTGGCCTCCTATGCAATTTCTACATGGTTCTAAGGGGTGGAAATCTACCTGTTAATGTTTGACAGCAATCCTTCCTCTGTAACATGCCGTGTATTTTCTGATGTGATTCTCCCTTCTCATGCTGTTGGCAGTGTTGCTAAGGAACACAGGCTGCTATTGCCAAAGTACAATGAACATACTTGGTAACAGTAGAGTATGAGGGGAAAACAGCCAGTGATGCTTCCAAGACCTTTGGCAACAATACGAGTTAATCTGACCAATGCCAAACAAATGTCTGAAGTCCAGCTCTCAGTGATCAGTAAGTGACGGATTTTTTTTTTATTATTTGTTTCAGCTACTCATAAACAAAAATGTTTTTGTGGCACATTTGAGTGGTCAGATCATAACACAGATCTAAAAAGCACCGACTTATACAAAAGATGAGGAAAGTCCTGAGTGAAATTCTGTGGTCTGTGTGGGAGATCAGATGACATGGTTATAACAATCCCTGCTGGCCTAAGAATCCCTGGGCAATTAGGTCAGCTGGTATAAAATGCAGTAACTGCAGTGAAGTCATCGGCTCTATAGTGCCCTAAACAGCACCAGAGGCTCTGTATCTGTTGCAATTTAATAGCACTTGGGCGGTACGTCAACACTTACTAAAAGATCGAATCCTCCAGGGTTGATCTTTCAGGGTTTGATTTAGTGCACCTATAGGGGATGTGCTACATGGAACCATCAGGACTCTACAGTAGGCGCTGATACGCCTCATTGTTGTGAGGAGTAAGGGAGGTCAGTGGGAGAGCCAGAATCATGGTGACAAATTTTGTGAAGTAGTAACAGCGAGGTAGCCATGTTAGTCTGTATTCTAGCAAAACAAAACAGCAATCATGTAGCACTTAAAGACAAGTGGTTCCCTTTCCAGCTGCGGCATTTGTGTGGGGGCAGCCCCAGCTGGAATATGGGCCATGATCAGTACATGTACAGCTGTTCCACTCCATTATGCGCCTGCACAACATGTTCCACCACTGGCAGTGGGAACCCAATTGAGCTACTGATTCAAGAAATAGCTGCAAAACTCTGGATGAAGTTGGTATGCTTTGACATAGGCACAGATCCCCATGGAAACCAACCAGTATCGTCCAGCCAATGTACAGAATGCTCACTCTTTTATTTTAAAGGAATAAATATAAATGATTTCCTAATAACAATAAAATGCTCCAGAGACTACATTCCTATAGTGCTATTCCATCCTTGGGTGGTTTGGTCTTCTTGTTCCAGACTATCACCCGAGGCAATGAACCCATTACTACAGGCAGTGTGCCGCTGCCCATTCCATTGTTTAAGCAATACAAAAATCTCAGAGCGTGTGATTATGCGACTGACCCAGTTCAGCGGTGTAGGGATGGCGCAAGAGGAAACAAACTATTTGCAAGTTTCAAGGTATTTGAGCAAGGTCATTAATCAGCACAGATGTGCTGAGCTAATGTGTCACCCCTGCTCCCCCAGGATTGTCTGCAGGGAAACATTTTTGAAAGTTACAGATTTTAATATCAACAAGAATTTTGTGGCACCTTTTACACTAGCAGATATTTTGGAGCATAAGCTTTCGTGGGCAGAGACACACTTTGTCAGATGCAATGTCACTTTAATATTAAAAAAGGCATTGAGTACTTATGTGGAAAAGAATTCCAACCACAAAAGGCAAGGTTTTTAACTGGTGTGACTCAGTGCATCTCCCTTGACATCGGTGGTACTCCACTGATTTACATCAGCTTAGTCTGCTATGTAGGAAGAAATGAATTAAAATAAATGGTTATTTAAGGCCTTACACTACACATCTCACAGGCAACTCAGCAGCCGCTGCCTGTCAGTGAGATAATTGGGCGGCATAAGATGTATTATTGAAGTTGCAAGCTACACTGTTTGGGAACTATTAATAGAGTCCTTCACATGAATCCTGCCTAAACAAAACAGCCATCATGTACCACTCTAAAGACTAACAAAATAATTCATTAGGTGATGAGCTTTTGTGGGACAGACCCACTTCTTCAGATCTACCTGTCTGTTTTCTGCCACAAGTGGACTGACTCCACACATCCCATCTCCCCAAAGAACTAATGAGATCTCTTTTTCTGCAGTCCTAACCTACTACAGAACCCTTTTCCCAAAGCAAGTGAACTGACTGTGACACTCAGAGCTTTCAGGTCAAAAGTCAAAACCTGATTCTTTTGTTTTACCTTTCCCACCTTCATAACAATAAGAAGAGAGCCAGGAATGGTGTATCGTTATCTTTCTTTTGCTGCCAGGCCTTGGGCTGAATGACATCTGCCCCCATTGAACACACGTGGGAATTGTTTATATATCAAATTTATCAGAGGGCAGAATCTAGGTCTCATTTTGAGTGCATGCAGCATAAATGATTCTCAAAGCACTGCAAATTCTTTAGGCTGGTTTTCGCAATGGCTGCAGACCTTCCCTCCAGGGGACGATCAACACTCCATCCAAGTCTGTGCACAGACTCCATCTGCTTTCAATGGGCTTTGGAACAGGCCATTAACGAATAAAGCTTTCTGGTAGTACCCATCAATTTTTCACAGGCTGATTATAACATCATGGCCTTGTCTGTGCATATTTCAGTCACTGATTTGAATACTGCCACCACCTCCTGTGAACATGCATTTCAGATTAAAAGATTGTCTTATTTTGGGCCTGAGGTTTGTATGGAACTGACTGAAGCACAATCAAAATGAACTACAGATTTAAGAATGTCTACACAGGGTCTTTGTGCTCATATAACAATCTGTTTTTAAACCAGTTCTGGTTAATTCAGTGCAGGTGTGTGTGTAAACCAGCCCTTTGACTTCATGTGGCATTAACTCAACATATATTTCCTTTGGGATCTGCAATGCACAACAGGTGTTCTACCATTTTAAACATTGCACGGTTCCCTAAATACACACTGCTTGCATGGAAGGACTGCTACTAAGTTGTGCGAAGGATGGATGGCATCATATGATCTAGCTGCCATTTTCCTTCCACTATTTTCCCAGGACAGTATTTGAACTTACCTCTGCATAGCTCAATAAAATGGAGCATAAAGACTGAGTTAGCCCCAGTTTTAGTCAATGCAAACAGACCCAAAGGATTTCTGGTTCCAGGAAATCCTGAATGTCCACTTGCAATCACAGATGAATCGTCAGAATGAAAATTTCAATGCACTGTCGTGAGCCCTGAGAAGCACTGTTTAGGGTGGTTAATGTATAGAATTTAGTAAAAGAAACAGCAGCTGTTTATTCAAGCAGATTTTTCCTTTAATTTTTAATTAATTTCAGAAATTATAATAGTGCAAACACTCAGTATAAAAGTTGCAATAAGAAATTTACATTCACATTTAACATTTCAGCCCATTCACTTTTTAACATAAAAATAGGACAAATATTCAATTGCTCCTCTCAATTTAACAATGCTGAAAAAGAGTAGAAGATACTCTACAGTATTCTATTTACATAAAAATAGACCCGTATTTATGCAAATCTAACATTAGATGTTACCCAGTGTTGTTATTGTATTAATCTTATGTGTATATTAGTATATGTGTGTCTGTGTCTGTGTCTGTGTAATATATCTCTGAAGCATCAGTGGACTGCAGTAATTGGAAATCAATGACATCCAATGGTCCGTCTAATTTTTCCATACATGTGGAATAAATTTTGTTATATGCACCAAAGCATGTGTGAATGTGCACCACCAGCAGAAACACATGCTGCAGGCTGTGAGCGCTCTGCTAATCAGATGAGTGGCATGTGTATCTCTTCTGGGCGGTTGCCCAAGTGCTCAGCTTACAGGGAACACTCATGGCATCTTGGCCCATTAATCCATTCCTCAAAGCTATGAATATCCATGTTGTTTTACTTTTAGAGATGTTCTGTTACTACACAATGAGCCTCATTCTATTCCCATTGAAGTCAATGGCAAAATCTTTACTATAAAATCTGATAGAAATTTCACTGAAGTTGATACTTCCATTGATTGCAGAAGATGTTGGCTCAGGCTGATAGTATCTTTTATTGCCCCTTATACCAATGCAACTGAGGAAAATGTCTGATTGCCTTTCCATAGCTAAGGAGGCTGATAGTTATATACGGTAATATTGAGCAAAATGCTTTTATTAAAATCTCTAAGTTAGTTTGGAAGCCACACAACATTTACTGAAATCATCTGCGGTACAGGTAAAACAGCAAACAAGATTACTGTAACATGGTCTTCTTACTGAATACTTGAATTCAACTCAGGTCATAATAAAGTATAATAAGTGAAGTTTTAATACAAAATTGCATGGGTCAGATTCCATCTTTGGTGATTTTTTGGAGAAAAATACTGCTGTGACACTCAGACTCAATGGTCATTTCTGAAATTGCTTTACAGATGTTATGTCTTTTCAGCTGCGAAAAGAAAATCAAATTGCTTACACTAGCTAGTTGGGGACACTTTCCTGGTGTCCTAATTCTCTCTAACAGCATGGACACTGTATGTAAACCACATCAAAGCATTTGCAATCGTATCTTTATATACAGAGCAGAATGATGTTACCCACTGAAATGTGAGAGAGTACCTAGCTCTTTTTCTTCTCAATGTCACTCTCTTTGTTGATAGCACTTTAAAAGTCTTTTGGACACTTTCAAACATTTCATGGGGCAACACTGGATAGTGTGCATGTCTGTCAGCGACTGACAGACAAGTTCTGATTGTGGAACATACACACCATTTTTGCTGTCTGACTGCTTGGTGCCTGACAGTTTGTGGTAGAAAGCAGAGACACAGGAGGCTAAAAGCACAGAAAGGACACCATAGCTACTCTTTCATATTAAACATCAGAGAAATCACTTATGATTTGTTTGCTATCTTGTGAGATGAAAGCAAGCCCATGGAGGAGGAGCACAGACTAACCAACAATAGGTAAGTCAAGGCATACCCCCGAATTTCAGTGAGCTGTAGCAGTGTCCACGCTGGATGTTACATGTCAAGCTGCTGCTCTGGAGATACATGTGCTCACTTGCCATGTAGACAAGACCTGAGTCCTACCTGAGAACCCACGTAGGTGGTAGACAATCCTTGTGTGAGATCTTGAACTGGGACAAGGCTTTCACCCCTTGTGCTGGCTTTCTCGCCACAGAGGAAATCTCACGCTTTAAATACACATCTAGGATACTTCAAAGGACCCAGGGAACATACAAAGTATTGCTCAGAGGGGTCACAAGTTGCTAAAACAAAACACATTAAACTTTGTGGGCCAGGTCTTGCAGAATTTGGCTGTGCTTTGTGCTTAATACCCATTAATTAATACCCAGCATTAATTTTATTAATACCCAGCAACCCAGTTAGTCAGAGATGGAGAGGACAGCCAACGTTCACCCTAATCTTTTCCTTCCATATGCAGAATAATTTTATGTGCACCAAGGCATGTGTGAATGTGCACAACCAGCAGAAAAAGAAGACCCCCTGGATGTGGGCACTCTGGTAATCAGCTGGGCAACATTTGAATTTCTCCTGAGCAGTGGCACAAGCTCACAGCTGACAGGGAAAACTAGGGACAACTCATAATGTCAAATTATATATAATTCAGATTGCATTGTTGCTTTACAGTTCAAATCAGACGGTGAAATCCTGCTCCCATTAAGGTCAATCCACAGACTTCCACAGAGACTAGAATTAACTGATGGCCTTCAAGCAAGGTGTGGAAATTAATCAAAGACAGCATGGAATGAATTATGTTTTAATAAAAGAAAAGCTGGAAATTAAAACACATACAGCCTGCCATATATTAAGAACGCTTTAAAATAAAGGGAATGCAGCAAAGGAGCACAGAGATACATGGGAAGTTATGGGAAAGTGTTAAGCAACTACTCTGCTGTTGAAAAGGTCCATCTTTCTGTAAATGAGAACAGACATGGCAACAAAGCTTCCTCATGTAAATAGCCTCTTTAACTTTAATGAGACTATTTCCCTGGGTAAAGGGAGCAGAATTTGACTCATGGCTTCTGTGCAATAAGTAGATTTGTTCATACTTATGCCAACAATTCTTTCAAGATAATGGAGTAAAACAAAGTATGTTCAGCATTGTGATGGTGTTTCCAGAGCTGAGGCTAGGACTAAGGGGTGAAGGAACAATACTGGGTCAAGGAAGCTCTGCCACTCAGCAGCTGCGGATCATGCTACAAATGGAGGGTCTGCTTAAAAGGGGACTCTGAAGCAGTGGGAAAACAACCTGTGGGTAGCTTTTGGGACACAGGGATCTCCAGGGGAAGGATCAGAAGCCTGACTAAGACATGACTGGGAGAACAGAGGCCTTGCTCCTTCTCCCTGAAGCAGTAGCAACTGGTGCATGGGTTCTGGGGGAGCCACCAACTAGGTACCCCTGTTTCACCCCATCCTCCCTTACTCCCTCCAACCAACGTCTTCCTGCAGAAGTGCAGGGTCACATTCAGTGAGTGCGGGGGCAGTTTCCCCCTTCCCCTGGAATGGCACATTGCTGCTGCTGCTGCTGTGTGGGGTGTAGGGGGGGAGATGTCAGGGTGTGTGTGTGCATGTGACCCACTGGGCACCCTCATGCATTTCCCCTGTTGTGAAAGGGAAGCAAAGTGTTGGGACTATGCTCTAAACTAAAGAGAGGCCAAGGGAGGCATGAAGTGGCCCTGGGGAGGATGGCCTAGTGTATCAGCTAAGATGGACAGGGGTGAGGAGACTCTCCTTTCATCTTTCACATGAGGCTGTGGCCTTGGGGCTGGTGGAGCAGGTCTGGGTCCCCCTACACCTTCCCTCCTCCTCTGGCTGATTTCAAGAACCTCAGGAGCACCCAGCTGACTATAACTTAGATGCTATGCCCTCAGGTTGTCAGGTAAAGCCATCCTAAGCTCTGGGAAACGAGGCCTGCTGGGCAATGAAAGAAAATCCCTTGTAATATACAACAAGACTTAAGACTAAGGACCAAATTCTGGTAATAGGCAAAATTAAACCTATACACACTATGAAATGGCTTCAGAAAATCCTCAGTTGTCGTATGAAGCCAGTCATTAAACAGAATATAATGATTCATGTACGAAGCCAGTTTAGACACATGGATAAGCATCTACATTTATGATGGCAAGATTACTTATTGAAACAATAGTGTTAATTAGCCAGGTAGTCATGTGAAAGGATTTCTGGTCTTATTATACTACTACATAAAAAGCTGCAAAAAGTAAGAAGCCCATGTTAACACATAGCATAACTTATGTGTACATACATAGCGTGTACACTTTTTTCCACCTTCATCAGCCTCAGTGCCATTCTGTGGTAAGTGCTCTCACATATATTATTGAATTATCATGTAGCAGAACTGCAACTATGTAAAATAGTTTGTCACTTATTACTATCAATTATAGTAACAGATACTACAGCACAGCACTTAATGGATTTAAAGGTTTTATGAGAGATTGAATAGGAGATTGCCTTTGGAATAACTTTCCCATTATCCCTTCAACAAATGGGATTGAATTGCTCTGAAACATGAACTACAATCAGTTATTGGGACAGATTCTGATCTGTTATACAAGCATACGACTTCAAAATCTGACTCAGGGTCTGACACTGCACCACTATAGCAATTGGGAGATTTGCCACTGACTTCAGTGGAAGTTTGACTGGGGCCTCATCCAAGAGGTCCTAAAAAACCACCACAAAAAATCTATATTTACATATTTTATCACAATTATACACAGCACTCTCATATTTTAAACTATGGTTCATTTTGCAACACTATGGCCCTGTCTACACTAGCCCCAAACTTCGAAATGGCCATGTAAATAGCCATTTAGAAGTTTACTAATGAAGCGCTGAAATACATATTCAGCGCCTCATTAGCATGCGGGCAGCCGCGGCACTTTGAAATTGACGCGGCTCGCAACCGTGTGGCTCGTCCCAACGGGGCTCCTTTTTGAAAGGACCCTGCCTACTTCGAAGTCCCCTTATTCCCATCTGCTCACAGGAATAAAGGGACTTCAAAGTAGGCGGGGTCCTTTCAAAAAGGAGCCCTGTTGGGATGAGCCGCGCGGCAGCGAGCCGCGTCAATTTTGAAGTGCCACGGCTGCCCGCATGCTAATGAGGCGCTGAATACGTATTTCAGCGCTTCATTAGTAAACTTTGAAATGGCCATTTACATGGCCATTTCGAAGTTTGGGGCTAGTGTAGACATGGCCTATGAGTCAAAAATAAGGCCACAGAATGAAATGTTTATTATATACACACACATATATAAATTTATATGAAGATGATGTATTTGTATCATGTATTTCTCAGATACAATAACTGCAGTATTTATTACTACATAAAAACAATCTGGGTAATACCAATGGGCCAAATTTATTTACTTTCCTTTCAAATGGTTTGTGCCTGTTTACCACATTTAAATTTGACAACTTGACTTTCTCCCCCAGTGCGTGTCCTAAATCAAACAGTACCTGTTGAATGCCAGACTTGTTACACTGTTAGAAACTAGTATTTTAATTCATTTTTATTTTACAGTAAATGGTGTTTGATTTATTGCTTCTAATGACCAAAAGGTACTTTTTAAAAGATAGCATAGATGTTGAGAGCACATTTCATATACCTTACCATGGATTTAGCAACACTGAGGTTGGCATGATTATTTATTAGGTTATAATTTCTCTTCGTTTTTTGGATTGTACTTTTCTTTTGCTTTGCAGAATGCACATGCAACTAGTGGATTAAACTCCATCAAAAGTGACGTGTCAAAAATATTTAGGAAATAACCTACTGCTTTGTTTTACTGAAGTCAGGCATGTGTGGCATGCAGTAAATTGCAAGGAAAAACAAAGGATGTTCATTTCCAAAGGATTTATAATCTTCATGCGCATGTAAAACCTCTGTTACAAAAATCATCAACATTTGTTAAAAGTGTGCCTTTTTTATACAAGTGTACATGCAATAACCTCTCATAGCTAAAACTATTTACAAAATTTCATACAATACCTCTTAAGTGAATAATACATGAAAGGCCAATGTTTAACACTGTACAAGATTAAAAATAAATAAGGCATTATAATACAGTTTTATCACAAATTAAAAAATGTTGGCTGTCACTGCAATACAAAACTGTAACTTGAAAGAACAGTATGGCTAAATCGTCCTCCTGCCTGGAGAGAACATGTATAGAGTTTGGACTTGCTGTAGAGTAAATGCTTAAATTGTGCTGCAAGCAGATTAATCAAATGAATTAAAATTATTCATGCTGACTGCTAAAGTATTCAATTCCTCACTTGCAAAATGGCACAGGACAAACAAACACAGATGTTTCCCATGTGCCTTCTTGGCCTTAGAGTTGTGATACAGGCAAAAACTGGAAATATGTTTCAGTCTGTAATCTACTCTGTTGCACTGTTGTAAATAAATAGCAACTTCAGGGGAGTTACTAGAGACTTACGCTAGTGTAACCAGAAGCAGAATCTGGCACACACTGGGCCCAAGTACTGAACTCCTTATCAGTCCCCCTCCCCTCCATATTCACTGATTTCCATCTGAGTTTTGAGTGCCTAGGGAATGCAGATTGAGGCCTAATGAGCCAAAAGTTCAGGCTCTGCCCATTCTCTGCTAAGCAAAGCAGAGCTAACTATTCCAAGAATGTGCTTATGTTTTAAGTGATGGTAATGAAAAGTCAATACTCACAGGCGAGAACATAGAGAACAGTGTACTTCATCTGTTAGGTAAAACTGCTTTCTAATCAATGCCCATGTAACATGTTTGGAAACAAACAGCCAATTAATAAACTTCTGAATGCCAGGTTGTAATCATGTTAAAAAAATCATTAATACCTAAGGGTAACATGGGGACTTTCAGAAATTAGTTCCTAAGACAGAAGGAAGTTTGAAGACCTTTGATGTTTATCTGTTTACATACAAAATAAAAGACTTTCATTATTATTATTGTCTTAAGAGAAAACGTGCAAACTGATGTGAAATATTGTGCTTGCAATTGACGGACATTAATGAAATCTTGCCAAAACTGACACCAGTTTATTGTAGAGCTCCTCCCAAGTAAGTGTTCAAGCCAACAGCCACACAAGAATACGTGTAAACTTAGGACCGTATTCTGCCCATGATGTGTCTGTGTAACTTTTCTTAATTGAAATGGGAAGTTAACAAATGTATAGCAAAGGACAGCACTGACCCCATTAATGGGGCTACCGCAAGATCACCCATTGCAAACCTCATTACATGAATAGAAAAATAATAATCTAATATAGGTTATCATGCAGCAATATGCAATTTACAATGCCTAAAGCCAAAGCCCAGTGAAATCAATGGGAAGCTTCCTATTGACTCGGGGCCTCTGGATCAGGCCAAATCTTGTCTTCAAATGGTTGCCGCAAAGAAAAGTAAGGACATGTCTTAAATTTGTCAGGAATCACTTGCTTTTGTGGGCTGATCACAATTATCGACACTATTCTCTTTCCTGCATAAAGCTTGCTCATGGCATACATGGGAATGTAAAAGGGTGCAGAGACGGCAGAAATAGGTCAGGATACAAACATGTACACAGAAAAATGAATTTGGGAAACTCAGACAAATAGGAAATGAAAGCAGAAAGGCAAAAAAACACTTTCAATATAACATTATTAGTGTGGCTACACAGTAGTGCCCTAATGTAATGGCTGCAAAACAGTTTCTATCATAAACTTGTTCCAATTTTTAAACAGTATATTTTTTCCATTGGGAAGGTGAAGCTATCCCAGTGTAATGCGACTGCCTTTTTACACTAGCTTTGCAGCATTGCCCCCAACTATAATCGCACAGCAAAGGGAGGAATTCACTCCTTCTCATTCTGTCACCTCAGAGATATTAGAGGCAAGGTGATTTCTCCTTGATTTTTCTAGTTTTAAAAATCCTACACAATTGGTTAGGTCATAAAGTTCTTGGGGCTGGTGACTGGCTTAGTGTTCTGTTTGCACAGTATCGAGTGCAATAGAGTCCTGAATGGGTCCATGCCTGGGGATCCTGGTACCACAGTAATTTTACTAATAGTCATAATAAAGGCAAAAGCATTGTGCTAATCTGACATAAGTGGAATTGCACGAGGAATAAATGACCTAAAACTCACAAAGTCAGTAAGTGAGTATGTTAACTGATGGTATTGCACCTATATAGAATTCTTCATTTTGGCTATATGTCTAGCTTAACGTACGTTGGTTTAATTCATAAAATGCATATTATAAAATATACAGGATATGCAGTAAGACCCCATTCTCATAGCTCGTGGAACCTCATCCTTGGCATTTCCAGACAACTTTTTATTTCAACAATACAACTTCTATGATGCATTAACACAGTTTGCTTCCATTTTTATCCCCCAACTGAATAGTTCCTAGGATATAGTTAGCTTTTTTGATTGCTGCTGCAGACTAAGCAAAAGAGGTTTCAGAGTACTTTTCAGGGTGACTCCAAGATCCTTCCTGAGTATTAACATCTTATTTAGAATTCTCCATTGTATATGCACAGTTAGGATTATTTTTTCCAAGATGTATTACTTTGTACTTATCAATACTAATTTTCATCTGCCATTTTGTTGCCCAGTCACCCAATTTTATAAGATCCCTTTGCAACTCTTTAGCCTGTTTTGGCCTTAATAATCTTAAACTACTTCATGTTATCAGCAAACTGTGACACTTCATCATTCAATCCCTTTTCCAGACCATTAGTGAAAATTTTGAACAGTACAGGTGGTTGAGTGATCCAGCTCCTCTTCTCACCTACCTCCAGTGCGAAAACTCAGTATTTTCCCTACCCTTTGTTTCCTATCTTGCAATCATTTATGGATCCATGGGAGGATCTTCCCTCTTATCCCAAGGCTAGTTAGTTTTCTTAAGAGTCTATGGTGAAGGACCTTCTTGAAGGTTTTCTGAAAATCCAGGTACACTATATTAACTAGTCACTCTTATCTAAACGCTTGTTGACACTCTCCATAAATTCTAATAGATTGGTGAGGTATGGTTTCCCTTTAAAAAAGCAATGTTGATTCTTCCCCAACAAATCTTGTTTTTAGGGGTCTGATATTTTATTCTTTACTGTAGTTTCTAACACTTTGCCTAGTACTGAAGTTAGATATCCTGCCCTGCAATTGCCACAATCTCCTATGAGGTCTGTTTTTGTTTTTAAAATGGCAATACATTAGCTACTTTCCAATCACCTAGTACAGAGTGATTTCAGTGACAGATTACATACAACAGTCATAGTTCTGCTATTTCATATCTGAGTTCCTTCTGAACTCTTGGCTGAATGCAATGATCATTCAAGTACATATGAATGGCCAACTTACAAAAGAAGCAGCCTATAAAACCTGACTAGTTATACGCCCTAAGGCTTAATACAGGTGTTCATATACCACAGTAATTAGGGTGTGGTATAAGATGATAGACTTATCCATGACCAAAACCTACTCCAAATAAGCCTATAGTATCAAAATTACTGCCAGAATGTAAAACCTACAGAAGTCAATAAAACAACTCTAGTGACTTTTGCACTGAGATAAGTACTGTGCAACTAACAAGTGCATTAGATAGTAGGAAACTTGTACAGGAAATACAAGCCTGCGACCCTCTGAAATATAACTCACTGTCCCCATCTTTAATATATAAGTACAGTCTGAATCATCTTGACTCAAGATGAAACACTGCATACTGGAACAGGTATTCTTTTTGGACTCCATCTATTTATAAGAGAGGTGAGCAGCCAAAATATGTTCTCTATTATACAAATTAACCCACAAACTCCGGCCAAGTTTACAAACATGATCCTCATTTGGAGAAAATTTGGTTTGCTTACCTTTAAGAATCCTGTCATCAAATATAGGCATATGCTTTCTGTAACTGCATAACTAAGAACAAGAAGCCTGATGTTGAATCAGGATATATAATAAAATAGTGGAATCAAATTTAAAAATATGTTGGCAAATGTACAAATACAACAATACTAATAGCACATTTGTAATGATACTGGTCAGCCCTTTGAACAATTCAAACAGGCCCAAATCCTCTCTGAGCAAGAAAACGTGTGCTTTTGGTGAAAGTCTGCTAATGCAAAAAGACAGCATCCCACTGTTCTCTACTTTCAATATCATTGTCAATGTGCAGAAAAGAGGAAAGACTGTTTCTGTATTGCATAAGCATATTGCTGTGCTTCCAAGACGGCACCCTCTGTCTCATACAAAGCCAAAATGTCCTACAGAAAGACAATATTTTAGCAACTTTCTTTATCAGTGGAAATAACATTTATTAGCATGTGGTCAAATCCGAAGCCATGTCTCTCACCTAACTGATAGCATTATGTTGTAACTTTAACTGGAAAGCACTCAAAGCTACTGAACATGCAAATAAAATTTAAAAGATACCTGTTCATCAACTGGCTTCAATTCAGCCTTCATTTACCAATTGCTGACAAGTTCTTGTTTACTTACTGCAAGCAAGGAGCAGGGTTTCCATAACTTTTGCTATAGCCCCTGACAACTTTCGGCCATTTCACCCTCCTTTCCTAATAGCAGCTTTACTAACCTCAGAACAAACAATACTGGTTATGGTGGTAGGAGAAATGTCTTCCTTTTGCCGTTGCAGGTGGATGTATAAATAGGTACATACAAATCTCTAGTATCTATCTATATAGGAGTGAGTGTTTGTATATGTGCATATATAGATGTAATATATATATATACACACACACAAATATAGTGTCACTTATACACTTTTATTTCTGTTAGAGCATTTATCCTTTAAAAATGCCAAGAAAATATTCCCTATTTCCAAAAATCAGTTTTAGACTTTCCCTAACTGAATTGCTAGCCCTTATGTGCTCCATTCCAAGAGTTCATTTATGCAGATCCCAAGTTCTCTTTGGTTGGGTTGTACTGATCCTTGGTTGATGCCATGACCTATGATGCTTGACCTCCTGGCGAAAATTCAGGTAACTTCTGCTCTCTGAGTTCACTGTGAATGGCATAACCACTTTGCTCTGCTCTAAGCTTCTTTGACAGCTGGCACAGAAGGAAGGTAATGCAATGTTTGATTTGTGTGGGTAGTTGATGCTTGAAGTGCTCCCAGTCCAGCTTTTACGGTAAAGCTGGCAACTGAGGACACTGATGGACAACTGGTGCCCAGTTTGGTTTGAATGTTTGTTCTCCCATAGGAGTACATTTTCCGCTCTAAATTTAAAGAGTGTGTTTGTGAATTATTTCCATTGGCCTTTCCTTCAAGAAAATAGGTCAACATTTCACCTTTTCCCTTTACACTGACTTTACCTCGACACAGAAATTCGTAACTGCACCTCTTTAATATCCTCTGAACTTCTTCTGTCACCTGTGGGTAAGAAGAGTCAGTATTATATTTTACCATTCTTATCAATTAATCCGAGAGTAAGGAAACAGAAATTAAATTTTCTGAAGCACTTTAACTGTGTTGAATGATGGTCTATGGAACAAATCAGTATGTATTCGTTTTGGTTTCTCCTGCTATGTGCTTTGGTGGAAATAATAACAACAGTTAATAATGAGATGGGCCCTCAGGAGAAAATTTCAGATTTAGCACTCCAGGACTACAAAGTTCTGAGGTTCTCAGATCTGGGGGTATGCACCTGGTTATTAGAAACATAGAACCTGAATGCCTTTACTCCTCAAAATTTTGGGGAATACAGGCACTTTGAAGTAGCGTGGGCACCTCGAAGTGCCCGTGGTTACACGCAGGCTGGCACTTCAAAGTTTGACACTTTGAAGTTTCCACGGGGGAAAATTAGCCTAATGAAGTGCTGCGTATTCACCGCAGCACTTCATTAGTACTCTCCCTTCGCCCTGATTAACACGCCCCCTTTGAAGTTGGGGGCAAGTGTAGACCCAGCCTTGTAGGCCCCCACTTTCTGCAGTAGGACTGTCAGAGTGGGAATCAGCCTTGACAGAGCCTAATTCTCTAATGCTGTAAGCTAGTGTACTGAAGCCAGTTTACAGCAGTAGAAATTTGGGTTAAATAGGAAGTTCAGATTCAGGCTTCCATAGAGTTCAGTGTGTGTTAGAAGCTGCAGCTTTGTTTTTTTGAATATTAATAATATTTTGCAAGTGTGTGACACATTTAATCCAGAGTCAAGTATCAGAGGGGTAGCTGTGTTAGGCTGTATCTGCAAAAGCAATGAGGAGACAGGTGGCACCTTAAAAACTAACAGATTTACTTGGATATAAGATTTTATGGGCAACTTCCCTCTTCGCCAGACACATCTGACAAATTGGATTTTTTGCCCAAGAAAGCTTATGCTCAAATAAACTGGCTAGTGTACAATGTGTTAAAAGATTCCTCATTGTTTTAATCCAGGGAGATTCTAAAGGCTGTAAAAGATTTGACTGCAGTCTGATATAGGTCCTTATCTTGTGGTCCCTACTCAGGACAAATTCCCACAGTGAAGTGGAAATTTGGGAAATAATCTCAAAGGGGCAGGAATGTTAAAATCTGAAGAAGTGGGTCTTAGCCATGAAAGCTCATTACCAAATAAATCAACGTGTTAGTCTTTAAGGTGCTACAGGACTGCTTGGTTTTCGGAAGTTTGTGGGGTGATTGGCCAATTTAAAGATCACAGATTCAGGCCTTCAATTCAACTAAGTGCAGCACAGCAGGCATTTGAAGGTGAAACCTCTTTTTGTGGTTCGTTGATCCTTTGATTTCATCACTTCAAAGCAATGGGGCAGATAACAGAAGAATAACTACACAGCAGGCACCTGAATAACCCTGGGGATGTTAAGTATCAGAGAGGTAGCCGTGTTAGTCTGTAGCTTCGAGAACAACAAAAAGTCTTGTGGCACCTTATAGACTAACTGGGGATGTTGTCACCTTCCTAAGAAACATGAAGAGAGTGAGGCTGAGTTTTCTAAGCAGCCTTGAAAATGTAGCCACAGGGTTGTTAATAAAGAGAAACTTCAAACTTACAAAGAGTGAGTAATGTACTCACCTGAATTTTACCCTGCACTCCAGTACTATCCATTCTGCTAGCTACGTTTACAGTGTTGCCCCATATATCATATTGCGGTCTTCTGGCTCCGATAACTCCTGCAACTACGGGCCCAACATTAATACCTAAAAATCAGAACAATGGCTTTTGTTTTGTTGTTGCTTGCAGATCTGAAAGAAACAGTCACCCTTTCCAACTGTTTCACTATAAATGACTTCACTGTTTTTACCTGTCAAAGTACACAATAGCACCATCTTACATTTACAGCTTTTCAACAACCAGGATTCTGAAGAGCATTAGAAACAGAACTATATGGAACAGAGAGCACACCAGAAATGTACTACTGTTTTAACTTAAATTAAAGAAAAACAAACAAACAAAAAAACAAACAAACACCTCTTCTGATCTCACAAGGGAAATTCTGTTTCAACCTTTCTAGGGTGCAGGCGAATGGAGGGAATGAAGAATCACCTTTGACATAAGATGTATCAGCTTCCTAGTTACACAGAGCAAGACTCCACAGGTCCTGGCAAGAGGTTATTGATCCATGATTGCTTCGTACTGGCTCTACCATGCTTTTAAAGAGACAGCCTCCTAAGAGAGAGTCACTGCCCAGGCACAGCCGTTAGGCTGGAAAACATCAGGGAGCTGAGAGCAGGTCAAATGAGAAATTCTGATACTAGCACCAGACTGGGGCTATGGTTTGCATGTGCAGGCAGACAGGCTCCCCGGGGAGCACTATTGGGGTGAAGCACTCAAAACTGGCACATACTTTTTCTTGTTCGGAGGCACAGTACCGGTTGAATCTCTCTAGTTTGGCACCCTTGGGACCTGACAGGTGCAGGATGAGAAAATTTGCCAGATCACAGATGGTCAATATTTTCTAGCTATTACCAATACTTTCACTGCTTATTGGGCTCTTAGAAGACATTTAGGGGTAAATTACAGCAATAGAACAGCACAGAACACTGAGAGCCAGGATTGGTGGCTGTACACAAGCTTTACGGAACCATGGGAAACTTGGCCACACCCACGTTAAGGGTTGTCCAGCTAACTAAAATCATGCCAGATTATGGATGTTGCTAGATGAGGCAGTTCCGGATTAGAGAGATTCAACCTGTATTAGCTCCCAAGTTCTATGCTGATTTCACGAAGTAATGTGGACATGGGGAGTGCCATGAGGCTCCCCCCTGCCTTTTTGTGGTGCCTTGCACAACTGTTGGAGCTAGTGATCCCAGGCCCTGTGCAAGAGCAAGGATTACGGCTTCAACATAAGAAGTTTCACAAGTGAAGTGGGCAGAGGATCCTGGCCCTCTGTCTGTCCCCTTGCACATTTGTGCATGGCCAACCACACGATAGTCTTCTAAGGACACTCTGGAGACAGGCCTTGTACCAATGATGGAGGAAAGCTTCCAGCTGCTGGGCACTGGGGGAGTTCAGGATGGTAGCATGATTTGCCTTTCATCACTACTGCCACGGCTTATCACCACTTCCACCATTTGACTGCTAGGACCCTCACTTATCTACTCCATTTTGAGTGCATAACTCAGCCAAAAGCTAGGAAACAAAAGAGGCCAGGATAGAGGAAGCATGTCATGTTAGAAGGTTTCACTGAGAGGCGAACAGCCATGGAGTTCCCGTTGGGGATGGGCCAGAAGAGAAATGGTACTGAAGAGAAGAAAGTTGCAGAAGGGAAGTGGCTCTCAGGGGAGAGGACCACAGTGCTATTTTTCATGTGTGACATGAAAGGGCTGAAGGAAGGAGCAGGAGGATTGATTTATTGGAGGAAGCAGAAGCTACAGCAACTAGGAGAGGAAATGAGATAAAAGCAAGAAACCTTGTGAGGACATAAGAAAGGTCTTGAAGATTCCAGGGCAGTTTGCAAACTCTGCAGCAGTTTAGCAATGCACAGAAAAATTAGAGAACAGAGCACAACAGGGAATGAAAGCCAACCATTTGCAACTGAAACTGTGATAGAATTTTTGCTAGACACCATGTAACTAACCAAACTGAAATGGTCCTAAACATAAGGATTAGCACCATTAATCCTGGTCCCTTCATTCACACCTTGTGCATGTGTAACTCTCCTTAAATTCATGTCAGTTGAGCAAATATGTTGATGATAAAATGACCATCAATCTAGACTCTTCTGACTCAAGAGCATGATTATGAGTTAATTTAATTAAAAAATATGGGCAATTCTTCACTACTGAACCTGTTCAGATAACATGGGGGAAGCCAGATAAAAGCAATGCTTGCTATGTTTTTTAGACTAACTCTAGAAGCATAACTTACCGACTCGGAGGACAAAGTCGTTGTAAGACTGATAGTTGATTTCATCAAGAACGTCAAACATCTCTATTGCAAAATCTGCCAGTGTACTCAAGTGGGAATAAATTGATTTTTTAGCCTAGACACAAAATAACATTTTAGATTAGATTTACACAGTAGTGCGAGCCAGTTAAAGCACAACCATACCCCTTCATTCTCAACAGCCTGTGAACTGCATCTAAACTGGCTTGTTAAATGTGATATAGAACTATCAATTGTGCTTCGAATATTTGCATTATTTTCTCCAGTGCTGAATTGTTTTTGTTTGTCTTTTTGACTTCTTGCAACAATCAGGAAATTCAGACATCCAGTGAGGAAAAGGGGATTACAATAACAAGTCAGATGTGGCCAGAGTCTAACTGTTTCTTTCTACTTTCCTTGTTGGGAATTTAATTAGCATGAAGTATTGGATAGTAGTGGTAATGTGGATCTGAATCAAGTACATTCTCCCTGAAAAGAGAATGGATCTGGTCACTCACAACACTGAAGTAGAAGCTCCTCCTTCTAAAGGCATTTAATTGAAATTATTTATCTTTTTATTATTGATTAGCGCTGCAATTCTAGCAGCTGACTGATGAAGGGCTTACTACCAGCTTGAACTTGAAGACACTGCTTCCGTAGTTTTGACTGTCAGGTTTTATTCTTGAAATTCAAGTGTTCTGGGGACTATATTTTGCTCCTGTTTACTTGAATGGTGCAAGACTGGCCTCAGTGCTGCGAGGAATTAAGAAGCCTTGTCTCCCTTGCTTCCTATGGGAGGTAATAAATGCACAGCTGGAAATCATTGTGGCTCACCTGTGTGGTAACAGCATTCAGATAGATTATTATAGTTATAAGACTATAACTAATGTATAGACTTTATGGTAGGATGCCTCATGTATTAATCTTATTTGTAATATCTGCATTCTATGTTACAGGATAAGATTTAAGTATTTGCTCTGCAACTATAAAACTTGTAAACTCCCACTGTGAAGGAGAAGCATTACCAAGTATGAAATACTATTTTACCACAAGTTGTCATCTCCTCTCAAATAAAGTAAGGGCTATAGATAACAGAAAAGCACATCATGACATGAAGTACACATAGGGATATTACTCAAGGATAACAAAGATTTAGACATCTAGCTACTTGGATTATGAGTGCAGCAGATAGGCAAATGTCTAATACCTCGGGTTTAGAGTTAACATCATTCACAAGTGTGTGACCAAAATTCATTTTAGGCACAAACCTGAAAGTGCAAAATTAAAGGCTGGGTCAGATTTTCTGTTGCGGTTGAGATCCACTTGGCACAGAGGAGATTGGCAAATGTTAGGGAGCTTGATTCTGTAGCTGATTCCACCTTTGAATCCATTTAAGTCAGATTTGCTTAGAGGCCACACTGACATCAGCCAGAAATGATCCTTTAAGGACCACATGATAAATGGGGTTTGACAGAGTTCTGACCATGTTCCTTCCACTTCTCTAGTACTGGCTGAATTGAGAGGAACAGAAGGGACAAAAAAGGCTGGCTGCACATATGCCTGAGTAAAACTTCTTCATACCAGAACAAAAAGAAAAAAAAGAAGAAGGGGAAAAAAAAGAAGTGGGTCTGTCCCACGAAAGCTCACCTAATAAATTATTTTGCTAGTCTTTAAAGTGCTACTTGACTGCTTTTTGTTTTAATAGTATATAGACTAGCATGGCTCCCTCTCTGTTACTATTCTTTATACCAGAGTGTCTCTGGAAGGTAAGATACAGGGTGTTTCTACTCTCTTGGTATCACATGAACAACACAAAGGGAGCAGAGTAGAGAAGAAAATACCTTTGCTGTCTTTGTTTTCATGGCAAAATAATTAGGTTTTTTTATATGAAAACTGCTATAATTTTAACTAAATCTCTACTAAAGCATTTGAATATTTTCAGTACTGGACTAATTCAAATGTCTGCTCTGCTAGAAAATATATAATATGCAAAACAAACATATTTAGCTTTTGGAACACACCCTGATGGAGTTACCCAATAACGCACTTGTTTTTGTGATTCTAGTTCAAAGAGCATTTATACCAGAAGCACTGGTATGCCTCTGCTTGTTTGCCTGAGGTCACACAGATACCATAGTCAAGTGATCAATTTTTGCCCGTCTCACAACCTAAATTAGAGTCAACAATTTTACTACACACAAATTATTTTAAAAATACATTTCTGTAGGTTTGCATTTCTGTTCTTTCAACAGTAGCACACAAAGGAAGAGAATTAGAGAACTAGGAATAGCAAAAAAGCATCAGAGGCATCTAACAATCAGGGACTATTTATGTGGGATATATTCCAAAATGATTCCAACAACTGATTGAGACATAGCATTGTTTTTTATTTATTTAACCAGGTTAATTGTCTCATTGAAAAGTTCATGGCCCACTCTAGCCTTTGTAGTTTTGCCCCTCCAATGTAGTGTTTTTCCACAATTCTATTTTAGCTCACTTGGGGTATCTGTGCAATTCACGGACATGAACATCAGACCAAGCATGGACTAATTAGGGGGTACATACTAAAATGCATTGCCCGTGGCTTTTGATATAGAAATCCCAATCCAGGCCTGCCATGATTATTCTGATTTATACTATGTTAGTCCCCGATTGTGCACAGTTGGAAAAGTGTGATCCCTGCCCCGTTATCTTATAATATGATTTAAAACAGGAGGATAAATAATAGGAGGAAAAAGTGAAGGAGAAAGGACAAAGGTAGCAGTAATAAGTTTGTACGGTTACAACAGACTAACTGTACGTAAGGGCAGATGCTCAGAACTATGCTTAGAATTTGATGGCTCTGAAGTCCTTTAAAATTATAAAGGGGAAAACGTTTAACTATGAGATAAAGGCTAAAAAAATGATGAGTAGAAGCACAGATATGGATAGATTTGGCAAGAACCAGGATGTCACTTCAATGATTATACCTAAGTTACCCTCCCTGTTCTCAGGTTTTTGACTGGAAATGTACATCAGTGCCAGAATTTGGCCTCAGGCTCTTTAACAAACAACCAATCCCCAAGTTATATTCTGGTGGAACTGTCAATGCAGGACTTTCTGCTTCTCGGGTGCACATATGAAGTTGACAAAAGTAGAAAGTGGATGTAGAACATAACTATTCTGCTTGTATAGCTTTCACACTTTATTTGCACTGATGAAGATAACTACACATGCTATAGGGGAACACAGAATCACACCCTGAGTCTTTACTATTTGGGTAATGCTCAGCACACCATGCTTGCATTATAGCTCTAAAGTCTTAAGTTATTGTTTGTTTTTCAGATTTAAAAGAAGTTTAAATGGTTGCAAAGAAATCTATTATCAGTTATATTTCTAGTCATAACTTTACAACTGATGGTGTTGAGTTTCTCAGTTGGAGACTAAATTAGCATCACTTAGACAAGGAGTCCGCAGAATCTTTCATTATACTGTGTGGCCAGCTTACCTTAGTTCCTGTAGTTGGTACAAGTCCTACAGCTGCCATATACGTACTGCCAATTGTCTTGATCTTTTCTATGTCCTTATAATATTCTTTGTCCATAAGCTTTGTTTAAAACATAAAACTGTTAAACATTACATAATATTTTAGACAACAAACCATAGTTATCAGAGAACATGTTGATAAAACACTTCCTTCTTTATAGGCCCAGTCTTGTTCCCATTCAAGACAGTGGCAATACTCTCAGTGATTTCTATGGAAACTGCCTCAGAGATAAATGTTTTCAAGGGCATATTGGGCCAGATTTTATCAGATATTTAAGCAGGTAAAGTATCAGATAAAAGCCTGATAGGCTCTAGACACCTAGCTCCCACTAAAGTCAGATTTTTACAGAGTCACATTATTAGATTGCCCAAACTAGGAGAAATGTTCCACAAATAATCTTGAATTGGCAGAAGTCTGGTGAACTCAGTTAAATCAAATGACACAAAGTTTAGACCTTACCTCATCAAAATCAGCAATAATTTCATTTAAGAGGCGTAAACACTCCACTCCCATGTTATTGCCATCCAGTTCAATGTAGAAATCGTTGAAATTTGGGATGGAAGCGAACATCACTCCTACTTGTGAATATGACTGGTAATAAAGGTCCTGCAATTTTTGAATTATGTTTTTGTTTAAAAAAAGAATCAGATATTGACACAAACAGGAAGATTTCTTAAATTCAGATATACTTTAGATAAAGAGAAATTCCATATTTACTAAGCTCTGTTCTACAAATGAAACAAATCATGAAATGTTGTTTTATTTCCTATGACACATCCTGACTCCTACGACACATCCTGACTCCTTTCTCGCCCCTTCCCCGGGGAGGTGCTAAAAGCCTGAGATGTAACACAAGCCATGTAATTTTGCTCTGAAAGGTGGGGCAGGATTTAGAGAACTCAGAGATGGTGGCATTCTCGAGAGATGGGAGCTTGGAGGTGGGTGTGATGAACATAAGAACATAAGAACATAAGAATGGCCATACTGGGTCAGACCAAAGGTCCATCCAGCCCAGCATCCCATCTGCCGACGGTGGCCAATGCCAGGTGCCCCAGAGAAGGAGAACAGAAGACAATGATCAAGTGATTTATCTCCTGCCATCCATCTCCTGCCCTTGTTCTGAAGGCTAGGGCACCATACTTTATCCCTGGCTAATAGCCATTTATGGACCTAACCTGCAAAAATTTATCAAGCTCTTTTTTAAACCCTAATAGAGTCCTGGCCTTCACAGCCTCCTCGGGCAAGGAGTTCCACAGGTTGACTGTGCGCTGTGTGAAGAAAAATTTCCTTTTATTAGTTTTGAACCTACTACCCATCAATTTCATTTGGTGTCCCCTAGTTCTTGTATTATGGGAAAAGGTAAATAATTTTTCTATATTCACTTTCTCCACACCATTCATGATTTTATATACCTCTATCATATCACCCCTCAATCGCCTCTTTTCCAAACTGAAAAGTCACAGTCTCTCTAGCCTCTCCCCATATGGGACCCGTTCCAAGCCCCTAATCATCTTAGTTGCCCTTTTCTGAACCTTTTCTAATGCCAATATATCTTTTTTGAGGTGAGGAGACCACATCTGCACGCAGTACTCAAGATGTGGGCATACCATAGTTTTATATAGGGGAAGTATGATATCTTTTGTCTTATTATCGATCCCTTTTTTAATAATTCCTAACATCCTATTTGCCTTACTAACTGCCGCTGCACACTGCGTGGATGTCTTCAGAGAACTATCCACTATAACTCCTAGATCCCTTTCCTGATCTGTCGTAGCTAAATTTGACCCCATCATGTAGTACGTGTAATTTGGGTTATTTTTTCCAACATGCATTACCTTACACTTACCCACATTAAATTTCATTTGCCATTTTGCTGCCCAATCACTCAGTTTGCTGAGATCTTTTTGTAGTTCTTCACAATCCCTTTTGGTTTTGACCGTCCTGAACAACTTGGTGTCATCTGCAAACTTTGCCACCTCACTGCTTACCTCATTTTCTAGATCATTGATGAACAAGTTGAACAGGATCGGTCCCAGGACTGACCCCTGGGGAACACCACTAGTTACCCTCCTCCATTGTGAAAATTTACCATTTATTCCCACCCTTTGTTTTCTGTCTTTTAACCAATTCCCGATCCATGAAGGGATCTTTCCTCCTATCCCATGTCTTTCCTCCTATCCCATGTTGTTGAAAGCAAACAAAATCTGTGTAGGTTTACTGGGCCATTCTTTTCTGGAAGAGAGGAGCAACTGTAGCTATATGGGCTACTACAGCATTCAGCCACCATAAAGCAACTTTGCTAACACAGAGCAGTCTGAGGGAGAACGGACAGCTCCTTCCTGATACCACACTACATACCTAACCAGCACACAGATTCAGTACTCTCTGTGGGTATGTCTATACAGCAGTGTTATTCTGAAATAAGTTATTCCGTAACAACTTGTTTCGAAATAATGCTGCTAGACACACAATGCATTTCAAAACAGTACTTCGAAATACAACATCTACACACAATAGAGCCCATTTTGAAATAGAGTCATTGGACCCACTCTGGCTTGTTTCAAAATTGGCTTTCTTCCCTGTCTGCACAGCACCTGTTCCTCACACAATGAGGATTACCTACTTTGAAATAGCAGTTGTGTTGTATAGATGCTAGCAAAGATATTCAGAAGTAACATCCCATGTAACCCCAAGTATAGTGATTCCACAACATTCTGTAGCAGTTTGTTCCACTGCTCAAGCTTTGAGTTTATTTTCCCCCTCAAGATTACCGTACCCTTCGAAGGTGCATGGAATCTCTTATTTTAACTTTTGAATTGATGGGTTTTTTTTTGTTTTTGTTTTTTTGTAAATGAGGCATATTTCAAGAACCTGAGTGGCTCAAATGGAAGCACCAGACATTTCACACTACATTCTGTTCAGAGCCAAACCAATCTCAGCAGAAGATTGTCATATACTTTGATCCTTTGACTTGACTGAAAAATAAATTGGTTATTTGCATGTAAACACTCAATTGTGCTGATGTGGAATGACATATCATTCACTGGAATGATATTCAGAAAAGGCAAATGCTAGTAAGAAAGGGGAAATAACCCTGCCCTGGCAGCTGACAATGTTTTTACCAGAACTGTTCACTATAACGCCTATGAAACAAGTTTTTAAGAAAATATATAATTTTCCTGACCTGAGTGTCACATACAAATCATGCTTATCATTATGTGCTTCCTCCACATGGCCTTACCATGTTCCTTGGGTTAGACATAAGAAAATGCTGAGCAACGTGTGCTGGCAAGAGATTGAAGAGAATTCTTTTATTATCCAGCTTTACCCTCTCCATGTCATCTCTCTCTTCTTCTGCCTACAGGCGAGAAGAGAGGAAAAAACCTCTTTAAAATACTGTTTTATTATGAGCATAAAATGTATTCAGATGATCAAATCCCTGTATCAGATTGCACTGAAAAACAATAAATATCACTCTCTATTATAGTAGCAAGACGTCTGCTTTTAGCACGCAGGTCAAGATCCTGAGATCCTTATTAAGGCAAACTCCACATAAAACCTGTAGGCCAATTTCTGCTCTCAGGTATTGATCCAAAGTCCACAGAAGTCTTCCACAGACTCCAGGTACAGGCGTAGCTTCACTGAAGGAAACTTGGTTCAACAAATGTTTGAATGATCAAGAATTGAGTCAGTACTTCAGGAACGGCCCATCCTCAATGTCTTTTTAAAATGTCATTTATGACTACTTCCTAAGAAAGATTGGCATTCTTGAACAATTTCTGCATAAAAATGAAGTTTTTTGTGCTTGTATGCAGACTTTATCACATGAAAATAACAGAATTTCTCCAAATGGTATTGCCGATACCTACATGGTCAAGTAGATTCCCTCATTTGCTATAGCAGGACATATGTAAAGGCTAAGGCACATGCACACAAAAAGAGCTTGGATGTTGCAAGCTAATCTAATCCTGGGTGCCTAAAATTAGGTTCCCTGATCCATATTCAGGCATCTAAACACAACTGATTTGATCCACAAAAGACTCATGAACTGAGGATTTTCAGTGCTTTTGAAAATCAGACTCTTATTTAGATGCCAAACATAGATTTAGGAATCTGATTTTGGACACCCTGGATTGAAATTTTTAGCCTCCGCTCTTAGCAAAACACACTGTCCCAAAACTGCATATCCCTAGTCTTTTCTCAAGACACAGTAGCTATCAGATTTTTCACCCAAATGCTCCTGGTGAATCAGCCAATTGCTGACCAGAAGGGTAAAATTCAGCTTGTGGAAATCACAGCAAGTAGAATGTATTCATTTAACTTCAACCCCCTCACCAACCTGTAACACAAACTCCATTTGTCATCAAGCACAGCATATTTTTGTTTGTCTATTTGCAGCTGGCAAAAAAGATAGAGGCCAAATTCTCATGTATAATAAAACAACATATCTCAGCTGAAGTCAATAGTGGATTTTCACTATCTGAGAATCCAGCCTAAAATTTCCCAGTGTCTTTTTTTATGTGTAGAACTTGTCACACTGCTAATACTGCAAAATCTATTTGCACTTCTGACAAATGCTATGCACATACTGACTAAGATGGAGGGCTGCCTGGTACACATTTGCTTGGAGAAAAATCAGCATGCATTCTGCCATATGTACTATCTTACGATTAGAGAAAAATGTTTTATGAAATATGTCCCCTTTGAAGAGCAAGCAGGTTTTGCTGTTTTTGATGAAAAGCTGACATTTTCAATGGAAAGTCCTTTCTTTTTTGACGATCTCTACAAAATAGTGATTGTTAACTTCAATATAAATGGCTTTCTTATCAGCCATTTTATTGCACAGTGTTCTTTGAACTTCTTGTCATTCTCTAAAGAGACAGAAAAAGAATTCTGAAAATGAAATCCTGATTTTGTCAAGTTGGCTGCTTTGGGAATCGCCATCCCCTTTGGAACAAACATTCAGCTTCTGCTCTAATTTGGACTGCAAGAATTTATTATAATTTATTCTGGTTACCTTACTGAAGCTGAGCCCTCCAGTGACTCTGAATGCAATCTGCAATCCAACCAAAATCTCTGTTTTCTATCTGTGAAGTATTTTCTTGCCACTTTTTAATACTTAGCGTTCACACTCTCTCTGCTTAACCAAAACAGCCTCACCTCCTCCTCCTCTTTTAGAGCTGCAAAGGCTGTGTTTCTTTACAATTATCTACAAGCATTTGAAATGTGAATTACAACAATCTGCAACCTCATTGGTGGAGTCTGTATTTTAATAGTAAAAACAAGCAGCTTTCCTTGAGCTGCAAACTGAAATTGTAAATGCCAGCTTGTGTCATACTCAGGGCAGGTCTACACTTGACTTGAATGTTGATTTCAGATACTCAATTCTAGCTACAGCAGTTGCACAGCTAGAATTGACGTACTGGAAATCGACTTGACTGTCTTCACTAAGGAAAGTCGATGGGAGTACAGATCGACCTGGTCGATCTTCACAGGAGTGAAGACAAGCCTTTAGTGAAGCTAAGGTTCTGAGAATAGCAATAAAAGTCCTGCATTCCTGAATTCTTGCTTTACCTGTGGACTTTACCACATGCTTCTTTACCCAACTTTAACTTCTGGGAAGATTATGATGATTAGTTAGCAACAGCCTGATTTTTGAGGTGTGGAGTCCTGGCAGATCTGCTGCTCAGAAGTTTGTATTTTTGAAAATTAGACCACAAATTTAGATGCCCTTGTAAGGCATTTTGGAGCAGGATTTTAGGGGACTATTTTTAAGACTAACATTTTCAAAAATAGGAACAAATCTAAATAAACTGTTGAAGGTCAGTGATATGCAGGAGGTCGGACTAAATGATCCTAATGGCACTCTCTAGCCTTAAAATCTGCAAAAGCATACTTATAGTTAGCTGATTCATTACCAGAATCAAAGTGTGACTCATAAACATGAAATACACATTAACAACCCAGAATATAAAAATGTATCAGTGGTAAAATGTGAGGAGTATCCCATGTAAACCACCAGATACGTGTTCTGTGGTAATGTGTACACCGTGATGTAAGACAAATATTTTTTGGAGTGCCTCCAGTTTTGGCCATCATTCTTGTTTCTACTTATGAGGCTCAAAATACCTTTAAATGATGAATATGCACAGTCATATAATCATCATAGAACATGTATGAAGCAAAATACCCTCCAGATTAACATAATGGGGCAGAACAGAAATTAAAATGACTGTATACCAAATTATTCCAGTCATATAACAGGTGTGTGGAGACAAATGAACAAATCACAGTGGCCATGGCTACACTAGCCCCCTGCTTTCAAAAGGAGGATGCTAATCAGCCACTTTGGCAGCTGTTAATGAGGCGCTGCCATGCATATGCAGCGCCTTATTAGCATAATGGCTGCTGCACACATTTCGAAAGTGTTGCTTTCGAAACGCACACCACTGGTGTAGACAGGGGACTTTTGAAAGGACCCCGGGCCTCGAAAGCCCCTTCTCCCCATTTGGTTTTGGGAAGAAAGGGCTTTTAAAATCCGTGGGGGGGGTCCTTTCAAAAGGCCCCTGTTTACACCGGGGGCGTGTGTTTCAAAAGCGGCTCTTTTGAAATGTGCGAGGCTGCTATTATGCTAATGAAGCATTGCATATGCATGGCAGCACCTCTTAAGCATCTGCCAAAGTGGCTCATTAGCATCCCCCTTTCGAAAGGGAAGGCTAGTGTAGCCACGGCCTGTATGAATATTAATGCTATTCAATCACTATTTGTTTGAGGCAGGAGTGCATTGCTCTAAATCTGATTTATTCAGTTTTCGGTCACACTTCTGAATACCGGGCAAAATAATTGAGAAAGCACTAACCAACAAAACTTCAGCAACACGTGGTATCAGCTAGTACCCTGGAGGCCTCACGAACGGGGTTCAAACCAGGGCATAGCCCAGACAGCTCTAATGGCACTAAAAAGGTATGGCCCAAAAGACATTAACATACCTACAGGACAAAAGAGGAGTAGACAGCCCAACACTACAGTTGCTCCAACCACTCCTCTCCAACAGAACTCAGAGTAGTATTCTTCTCTCCAAATATCCTCATTGGTCTGGTCTTCCAGGGACCCCTACTATTCCCGCTTATCTTGAGACAACTGGGGGAGATAGTGATGTGTTGTGGGTTCATCTGCCAAGAGGATACTGACAACACTCAACTGTACTTCTCAACGACTACAACCACCATTACTAAAATGTCAGAATGCCTACAAGAAATTCGTTTTTGGACGAAGAGCAGTTGCTCACACAGACCCCACGCAAGAAAAAAGTGATGCTGGATGCAAAGGGGAGATGCTTCCAAGAGCCAGCATGGGCCAAGATGGTATATTCACATCTCACCAAAGTCATGTGGCCCCCATTAGTCAAAGCAATTCAAGGTTTTGTTTGATTTTTTGCAACACTTGGATGACCAAACAGCACCAGTTTCCAAAAAAATGCCTTTTCACTTCTAGTTTGTTATGAAATTGCACCCGTCTCCCTTGTGAGAACCTGGCCACAGTGAGCCACACACTTGTGACTTCCAGGCTAAATTGTATAATTCACTAAATGTGAAGACAATGCACTGGCTCTAGCTGGTACAGAATGCAGTCATTTAACATTTCTACACCTTAGCCATAGTGGGCACAGCAGGCCTGTGATTAAGCCTCTCCAATGGATCCATCAGTTTCTGAAAGCTTTGGTCCTAACTTTCAAACTAACTAATGGATTAAGCCACAGCTAAATCAAAGACTGATCTATAAATCCCCACAACATCTGTCCTTCTCTAGGACAAAGCAGATCACAAAGTTCTGGGGAAAGTTTATGGAGGGGACACAAAGCATTCCCTGTCCCTGGGATCCAGCCCTGGAATAAACTTTCAGAGACCATCTTTAGGAAATGGTGCAAAGAATTCCTGTGAGAAGGCATTTCCAATATAAGTGACATGCACAATATGAAGCCCCTCTACTATTCTGAAGCCCCCTATCAATTCAACAACTCTACAACTCTACCCACTCCATAAAGCCACCCAAACCTTATTGTATGCTTTCACCCAAAAACAGACAGCTGCACAGAAACACCTTGAAGCCCACGAGAGAGTTTGCTTCGGTTGTTGATTTTTCACGGAAGACACTTAAATACTAAGGTGATGGACAGCAACATAAAACCCTAAAGTAGGGGAGTGCTGGTCATGTACTCTTCGCTCAGCCTTTGTTGGGCCCAAGCAGATGACAGGTGTTTCAGCTCATGTGCTCTCCTCTCCTCCTCACCATTTAGTAGGTGTGGGGGACAGAACTTTCCCCAAGACTCAAGGGAAAGAGGAATGAAGAATTCCACAGGTACATTATGCTCTGTTAGTGAAGAGAATTAAAATTGTTGCTGATGCTAGACTCTGGAAATCCTTCCTACCCATACCTCATAAAGCAGCACATATGCTATTCATGGAAGTCAGCATGGAGGGGAGAGAAGAGCTTGCAGAGTGGCAACTGCAGACTTCCTACCAGGTACCAAGAAATGAAGAGATCCCAGGTCTCAAAGTTAGGTGAGGAAAGATTTTTGTCAACCAAGCACTCCTCTCCTCGTAGGGAAGGACATGACTGCTGTGGTTCTGGGTTCCCTCCTCAGTGCTCAAAAGGAGGGTAGTAAAGACTCTTGATGCCCTCCTGCCTCTGTGTAGCTGAGATGACAAAATCTGGCTGGGCTCTTTGGGCTGACCAAGAAGAAAAATGGTGAGGTGTGCAGAAGGAAGAATAGACTCATATTCATAGGGGATGATATTTACATTCAGAGATTGAATATTATCCAAGAATTGGGCTGTGTGACTCCTGTGTCTATTGGCTAGTTCAGGATAGCTGTCAGCAGGCTGTTTATATGATAGGCACTGGCTCCAAGAAAAAGCTAGACTGTATTGAGAAAAAGCATGAGAGAGGAACTCAAAAGGAACAGCAGCAAGAAAAATAACTTCCATACGAACCAGAGCAGTTTGGAAATTATAGCACTGAGTGGCATTTTGGTGTCATTCTGAGAATTCAAAATTGCATTATTGTAAATCAGGAGGGTTTTTTCTGTGATAAAAGCAGTCCTTTTTTTGTGCTGGTACTTGCTGGTACTGAGTACTGGCACCTCGGCAGCACCAGTCGCGGAATTGTCTGGGCAGGGTGGGGATGGGAAGTCAGCTGAGCATTTTTATTTTATTTTATTTTTACAAAAAAGGGCTATGGATAAAAGTATATGGTTCTCTGATGTCATGTCTTCTAACATCGACATTACAACTGGGTAGACTTATAATTTGGTATTATACAGCTACATAACTGCGAGAAAGCTAAGCTATATAACAGCCAAAAAGCTAAGGCAGAGAGGGAATGAAGTCTCTTTATCAAGTAAGCAATGTGTACAAGTACTGACAAAAGCTTAAATTTCATTATAGAGATTATCAGAAATGTTCTATGAGCTAACATACAGAAGGGATCTGCTTTGGTAAGGTTACGAACTGAATAAAAAGTATTTAGTTTCAATACCTGAAGATACAAGTAAAATAATTTGGGCTACCACTTTCCTTTACCAATACATTCATAGTATCTGAAGGGGGCACTTAAATCACAAGAAGGAGACTCTATCAATAAGTAATTTTGTGAACCTGGGATGTGGAAGGCCACGTTCTCAGACTTAAGTATGTAAAATCCTGGAAATTCTGGCTCATAGACTGTAAAACTGCAGATAAAATAGAAAAAACTATTTTTGGATGACATTCTAGTATTTCCTACATAATACATTAATCATTCAGTACAATTATCCTTATTTTCCTTCCCAGAAACATAGTTAATTGCCAGCGCGGGCAAACAGCTCACAATGAATGATTTATCTGGTAAGGTTAACATCTTTTTTCAGGTTCTTGATATTTTAATTAATTTGCTCATTATTTGTGACAGTTTGATGAATCTTTTGTGTTACCAAATTTTATGACTGTGCACAAACTTAAAATACTCACGTGAATATTTATAATTCACATTTATGATTTCTTAGTCATATAAAAACATAAGAGCTGTTTGAAAACAATATCAGAACACTTTTAATAAAAAATGGCTTTTTGGAAAAAATGGAAATTTTTGTAAGAATTTCTTTGGGTTTTGCTTTAAAGTTTTTTTTTGCCCCCAGTAAATAAAATATATATTTTTATTAGCTCTACCATCACTAGTCACAAATTTCAGCTGAAAATAGAAACATAAACATTTTAACTGTTTGTAGCATTCACAAAGATTCATTGGCATCATAATAATAATAATAATAATAATAATAATAAATAATAGTAATAATAACAACAAATCATCATTATTTCTCATCATCGAGTACATAACTTTAAATTTGTGAACTATCTTCATATCTTGCTGAAACAAATTTTGTTGATTTATTTAATTTTGGCTAGCCTCCCTAAATTTGGTTTCCTCCAGTAAAAATTCTTTTGGTGTCACAATTGGAGCTAAGAGATCTTAGCTGAGCTACCCATTCTCAGGGTTAGCCATTCATAGGATTAGAGAATTATCATCTTAGTCCTGTTTTAGCTCATGTCATCAATTCTTTGCCTAGCTCTAATTATTACCACATTTTTATTTGGAATTACTTGAGAAAATTTTTAGTATGTGATACTTCAATTTGTTGTTGTTTCTCTTGGGGAACAATCAAATGCTATTAAACAACATTCTCCTCCTGTTGCTCAGTTGCTTCATAAACACTCTTCTCTGAACAAAACTGGCTTCAGTGGTATATATTTTACGGTAGCAGAAGTTTTAGGAACAGTGCCTATTCAGCAGTTCTTGGGACGTGCTCTATGCTGAAAATTTCTTCTGCATCTTAGAGTGGTTTTTTTTGGTTATTTGTGCACAAAATTTTAGTTCACCCTCAGTAACTTCCCTCCCACTTACTCCAGTCTTTCACCAAACTCAAATGTGTAAAAGAAATGTGAGTTTGGCCTGCTTTAAGAGAGCAGGATTGAATCTTCAGTTAAGGGTATGTTTGAGACTCTCTGCTCCTGGTAACCTCAGGGTTCAGCCAAAGGCTGTAGGGAGTTGTTACTCAGCCTGGTTGGACCAGGGGGCTCCTACCCCTGCCTCTGAGCCCAGGAACAGAAGCCCAAACCCTGGCAAAGGCAAGCAGGCCCCATACTGGGGGACTGAGGACCAAGCAGAGGTCTGGGGCCCAGGAGTGGTATGGACCCTGTCACACTAGACACATTTAAAAACCCCAGTAGATGTCAGCCTGCATCTTTAAGAGCCTAAATGCTTAAAAAAACCCTGCCCCAGGTAACCATTTCTTAGAACGCCATTTTCTATCTCAAAGATTCAAGTATTCCATTGACAGGCAAGTGTGCAGCCTGTTGAGTTTGCATGATATCAGAAGGGTAGACTGTGGTCAGATACCAAAAAATAATTAGGCAGGGACCAATTGTTAGCACCTGCCACTCCCTGAGAAGTCATTTGGAACTGTGGATACTCTGCATCTTTCAGCATTCCAGCCAGGCCCACACTGATCGATATTCTATTGAGTAAAACCCCCGTACGTATTAATGAGTGGTAGAAAGCCATCTGATAAGGGTGACTGTACAACGTTTGCCATTCTCTGTATTGTCTTAACTCTATAAAGAATGAGGGGCAACAATGAAAATCAGTCCAAGATATTACAGAGAGAGGCACTGTAGAAATGTGTAAGACACGAGTTAGTAAGAAACACATTGAGTTTTGACCTAATATTATACTCAATGTTTAATTTCTGTGCAAAATGTTAACAGGAATATATACATTTGAAACCAGACTTTAGATAGTAGAAAGATAATGAGCAGCAAATTGTTTTTTTTTATATCCTTATTAACAGTGATGCTGCTCTGTGGACACCTCTGTGATAATTTTATTAGGACTAGATTGCTAAGCAGCATGGGGTAGGGCAGGATGTGGTTATAAATCAATGGAAAATCTGTAGGAGCAGCATTAATCATCAGCACAAGTGTAAAAAAGCAAAACTTTGAACAAAAAGAAAATCCTTCACCCTGCAGATTTCTAAATGGGCCTATGCACGTGGGAAAGGTTCTACAGATCAGCCCCTGGGGAACCTGGAGAGAACTAAACAAAGTGAAAGAGTGTGCACCTTCCATTGTGGTTGTAGTGAAAATCCACTGATGTAGAGTTTACACTTCACTTTGTCATTTATCATTCCTTTGCCACTTGGAGTACAATAGGAGGCTTCAGAATACATCACTTTGCAAAACACTGAAAAGAAGGTCTCCAAGTACAAGACTGGGGTATTAGAGGCAGCAGAGTCAGAATCACCTCTGGGAACAATAAGCCCCCAAAGTGGTTCTGAGGCTGTCTGCTCAAGCTCTTGGGGGTGAGTCTAGACAGAGGGAAGGGGACCTGGCCAGAATGCCCCCATCCCCAGCAAACTTCAGCTTCTGGAATTGTCCCTGTGGACCACGGGCTTTTGGGGATATGTCCCCAACATCAGGGAAGTGCATGAAACTCCCATTTCTTTCATTTACCTGAGGTTGTAAAAATATAAAAGCCCCCCTTGAGGATTGTGTTCCTTAGGGATGCATAATTCTCCTTTTCAAGCAGGATGTGAAAACCTGAGCTTTGTGCAGAATATTTAGCAGGGTCTGGAAGGATGAAATTCACCTCTGATTTGCACGCAAGCTTTAGAGATGCAAAGCATCCCCTCCACAGCTGCTGCATTACTTGCTGGCTGGAATACTGACTAATGCAGTACAAAGCACTGAAGTCAATGGACCCACATAGTTATGAATCAGAAAGTTTCTCCCATAAACCATCAGTATGCACCAGCCTCTATGGAGCCAACTGCTACCCACATATATGCAGCACTTGTCCCATATGTTACAACTGTGTCCCAAATGCTGCAGTAAACCTGGTGCAATTCCATTGCCACTGCATTCAATGGGAATTTGGCTACTGGGCTACAAAGGAATATTGGAATTGTCATCCCATCTCAGACACAATGTCCACCAGCGCAATATCCTCTCTCTGAAGGTCATCACCTGATGCCTTAGAAGAAGGTGTAAGAACCTTGTAGCAAGCAGATGTGGGATAACATGTTCTCACTTTAGGACTCTCCCTGACCTTAGATACAACTGGCCTATGCACAAGCTATCATATTCCTTTCAATTTTTATTACAATAACAACTATGGATATTCCTGTTTGTATGTAAAATGTTCAACTTCTTTGAATCTTAGAATCATAGAAGAGTAGGACTGGAAGGGACCTCGAGAGGCCATCAAGTCCAGCCCCCTACCCTCATGGCAGGACCAAACACTTTCTAGACCATTCCTGAAAGCCATCTATCTCACCTCTTCTT